>NC_133533.1:50129609-53098396 GCF_048544455.1 Silene latifolia
GAACCTATTTAATTAATTTACTCATATAATTAATTGGACTCTGAATGAAGAGGCGAGGGTGGTGGGACGGACTAAAGTTAAACACTTGCTTTATTAAAGTTATACATGTCACCTATTAAAGTTACACCTTCAACAATTCAAATTAGATAGACATGTGATAAAGTTTAACAAATTAAAATTTTTAATGTACAAAATGACCTTAAAGGACTAAAGTTACAACCCAGGTTAAAAGTTACACTCGCAAAACACTAAAGTTACACTCGTAAATCAATAAAGTTACATAAACTTGTCCTAAAATTACAGAAATTCAAAATTATTAAATTAAAAATTTTATATTCAAAATGACCCTAAAATATTAAAGTTACACACGTGAAAAATTAAAGTTATACTTATAAAGCACTAAAGTTACACTCATAAAGCACTAAAGTTACACTCATAAAGCACTAAAGTTACATAACCTGTGCTAAAATTACAAACACTCAAATTAGTAATATTCAAATTTGTATATACAAAATGACCTTATAAGATTAAAGTTACACTCGTAAAGTACTAAAGTTACACTCTTACAAAACTGAAGTTACACGATATACAAGTGAAGTTACACACTATATAATTGAAGTTACACCCTTACAAAAATAAAGTTATACACTATATACTTGAAGTTACAACCTTCATCAACAATTATCAATCCAAATCAATCAATCTAAATCTCACATCTTCATTGTCAATCTATAACACCAAAGACATATCAACATCTTCATCATCAATCAATATCGCCAACGACTTATCATCATCATCATCATCATTATCTCCATCTTCATAAAAAAATTACAATTAATAATAAAAAAAAATTAGATATAATTCATCCAAAAAATAATCGTACAAATCACTATATTTAAAATTATCAAACCATTTTAAATACCTAAGCAACGATTCAACAAAATCTTACAAAAATTAATAATAAACAAATACAAACCATTATATTTCTACCACAACCGATCAATCTATAACACCAAAGACATATCAACATCTTCATCATCAATCAATATCGCTAACGACTTATCATCATCATCATCATCATAATCATCATCTCCATCTCCATCTTCATAAAAATATTACAATTAATAATTAAAAAATTGAGATATAATTCATCAAAAAACAATCACAAAAATCACTATATTTAAAATTATCAAACCATTTTAAATACCTAAGCAACGATTTCAACAAAATCCAACAAAAATTAATATGAAACAAACACAAACCATTATATTTCTAGCACAACCGATCAGTACTGAATATTTTGAAAACTCAATGGTATATATAAATATCACCATTGCGACGGGCTCGAAAAAATAATAAATTTAGGCTTTTATTCCGCCCTAATCGGACTCCGAATGAAGATTTACGGAGCTTTTTATGAAGTGGCTTTCATTTTATGCGGTAATAGTTTTTTGATTTGGTTTGCAAATGAAATAAAAATGAGAGATAAAATGAAATTATAAGAAAAATAATTAATTAGTGTATGAGAATTTGGTGTATCAGAGACAAACAATTAATTATGCATAGGGAGTGTGAATTGTGTGTTTTTTAGTGTTTTTTATCTTTTAATCTCAACCATCCATTTTTTAAGATTCAATGTCTTAGATAAGGACTCATGAACTCAACTTAGAACAGTGGACTTATAGGATCCTAGTTCTATATATATATATATATATAGAAGCAAGATCCGGTGAGTCCACCTATATATTTGAGTCTATGAGTCCATAACACAATATCACGCACTATACAAAACAATATCACGAATTTTTTTTTTCCGAAATTTTTTTTTTCAAATTTTTTTTTTCGAATTTTTTTTTTCAATTTTTTTTTCGAAATTTTTTTTTCAATTTTTTTTTTCGAATTTTTTTTTTTCAAAATTTTTTATTTCAATTTTTTTCCCGAAGTTTTTTTTTTTTTTTTTTTTTTAAAAAAAAAAAAACTATGATATTGTTTAGTATAACGTGTGATATTGTATTACAAAACAATACCACGATTTTTTTTTCGAATTTTTTTTCCAAAAACTTTTTTTTTCAGTTGTGATATTGTTTAGTATAACGTGTGAAACTGTAAGCTGTGATATTGTGTAGTATAACGTGTGATATTGTATCATGGACTCACGGACTCAAAAAGATAGGGTGGACTCATGTGATCCTAATTCTATATATATATATATATATATACATATATATATATATAGATTTGGGATCCCATGAGAACCACCTACATAATGAGAACCGTGAGAACTCCATCTTACGAATATTTTTTCTAAAAAATAATGACATATTTGGATTCAGCATAGAATTTTATGGCTAGATAACATATATTTTGGTCAAAAAAGTATAAATTATTGACGGAAATCGAGACGAGAAACATTTTATTATTTTTCATGCACCTACTACTCATTTTCATGTATCTAACAATTTTCATGCACCTAGAACTCGTTTTCGTGCACCTATAGCCTGATATTTTCATGCACCTAGTAATCATTTTTATGCATGTAACAATTTTCATGCACCTAGTATTCGTTTTCATGCATCTATAGCTATTTTAGTATACGTAGTTGTACTTTCGTACACTAAGTTTATATTTTGTTAATAAAGTAAAAAAAATAGCTCACGTGTAAAGCTCACGTGGGATCCGGTGAGAACGACTATTCGGTGAGAACGGTGAGAACGCACAACCCATATAAACTTAATGAGTAGCTCACGTGTAAAGCTTATCATTAACAACAAACATATTGTAAATCTAATACTACTCATCCCCATCCACCACCACCACCACCACCCAAAAGCCGACGAGCAGCCACCATCATCACAACCACCAGACAAACCCGACGAACACCACTATCAACACCAGACGCCGGCGACCATTCCTGTCAATATCTCTTTATATCAATCGCCGGAAACAGCTCATAAGTTGATATATGTAATCGCCGGAAACGGCCCATACACGCAGCGAGTACTAGTGTCACCACAGACACGGCCGGCAAAGGCGTCGACCACCGTCGTCGTCGATCGATTTAGTTTTGTTCATCGGCATTGGTTTTGGTCTCTTTTCTCTTCACTTGTTCTTCCCCTTATTTCATCCCTTACCCATAGTGCCCTGCCCTTCACCGAGGGTCGCCGGAGCTTAATCGACACCGGAAAATAAGCGTTCCATCTCCCAGCGATGAGACGTCGTGAGTTGCAATTGTTGTTGTTTGTACGGGAATTCCAACGCTGAGTCAAATGACGATGCACAATTGTGCACAATTGTTGTGATTGTGCTTCTGCTTGTTATTATAATTGTAATATTATATTAGCAGTAGTTGAGATTAGTGATTAGTGAACGTAGCATTTTTTGGTTCCAAATAGTTGATTGGTGATTAGTTGATTAGTGAGAAAAGTGTATTTAATAAAAAGTGTATCTACAATGAGATACATTAAAATTATTGTTAGATACATTAATTATACTACCAGATACATTAATCGTAAGTGAGGAAAAAGTGTACCTAAAAATCATTTTAATGTATCTAGTGACGGTAAGTGTGTACAAAAAAGATGAAAGAATGTATCTACACAATAAAAAAATGTAACTAGAATTCTCGAAAAAAATGTACTTACGATGATCTAAAGTGTATCCGAAATTTGGTATTGAAAAAAAATGTATCTAACACATATAGATTCCAATGTATCTAGAGTGTATCCGAAATTTGGTATTAAAAAAAAAATGTGCACTTTTTTTTTTTTTTTTTACCAAATCTCATATATACTTTTAACTAAAGTAGACACACTTTTTACCAAAATTCTATATACGCATTTTAAGAATGTAGATACACTTTTTTTTTACAAAATCTCATATACACTTTTAACTAGGTACACTTTTTACCAAAATTTTATATCTTAGGTACAATGTTACACCATTATAGATGCAATGTTTACATTATTTCTAGGTACATTTTATAACAATGCAAATGCATCTTTTGTTCATCTAGGTACATTTTTTTCTATATAAAAAAATTACGAATTACTTAAATACACAAATTATTAGTCTAGGTACACAAATATGTGAGATACACAAAAGACAAAACAAAAATCCAATTAGAAAAAATCCCCAAATTACAAACCCTAATATCAAAAATCTAATCAACCCCACACTAGCACTGCACCTCCACCATGTACCCATGACCTACACCTTCCACCGCCGGCAAGCATCGACATCGCTGGACAAGTACCGACCATCTGAATTCTCGTTACCCAACTTCGTCGTGCTATTACTTTCAAACCCGTGCGCGCATATCTTATAACAACTCTTTGACGAAATTCTTACATAAATCATGCTCAATTGGTGGAAGTGAGTAATGATGACATCCAAACATCTGTAGATGCAATTGGGTGTATTGAGAACAAATTGACCAATGAGATTACAAGCAATAGTCTATTCAATGTGGAAATGATTAAAATAGAAACTACAAAGCTTTGTTGTACACTTGCTGTTTGTATTGCAATTGAATGTTGGTGACAAATGTGTGATGTTCGTACACTCAATCGTCAGATGCATTACGATGTTTGACAAATGTGTGAACCAAATTCCGAATAAGATCGACATTACCATTGTTAACAGCAAAGAAGATTAGCGAAAGGTCTACGGTGGTTTGTGCCGAGATAAGTGTCGGCGACGAGTGATAGTCGTCGGAGTTCGGTAGTGGCGATGGAGGTGGGTGAGCTTTGGTTTGGGCAGTGTGATGGAGTAGTCGTTCTTTTTATTTCTTTTGTTTGTTGTATCAGCCGTTGAATATTAGTTTAATCTAATGGTTGTAACTCGTTCTCGCCGTTCTCACCGAGTGTTCGTTCTCACCGGATCCTAAATATATATATATATATATATATATATATATATATATATATATATATATATATATATATATATATATATATATATATATATATATATATACACACACACACATATATAGATTTGGGATCCTATGAGAACCATAAAGATAATGTGAACTCTGAGAACCACTCATAGGCCTTAGATCTAGACGAATTGGACGGATGAATAAACTCATCTAACCCATCAGACATACGCACCCCCAACCCCTGTATCTCAAAATTGTTTTTACAATTTTATTTTCTTACTCATCTCTCTTTCTCTTCGCACATCACAGTATCAATCAAACTCACAACTAATTCTTCATCTCCCTTCGATTATCAAGATGTCCCATGACGATCAACCGCCATTGCTATGATTTTGAGAACATTACTCGACCATCTTCAAGCTTGTTTTCTTCTTCGTTATCGCTAATTTCATCTACAGTTCTCTTCATTTAGGTAATTTCTCAATTTCTCCCTTTTCATTCTTTTTCCTCAATTCTCATAATTTTCATGCTTTAAATTAGTTCGTTAATTAGGTTTTGCATTCCTGATTTGTTCTGCTTTTTTCTGTTTAGTAAACTTATAACTCGTTCACATGTTGATTAGTAAACCTATTAATCGATTCAGTTTAGTATGTAGTTAATCATTGATCTATGTTTTTGGCCCTTTGATCATCATATTTTCGACGTTCTCACATTCGCTTATTAAATTAGGGTTGAACTCATTCATCATTGTTCACACAACAAGCATTATCGCTCCTCTAATTCGCTTCAACCGCCAGTACTGAGATTCATTTCGGCAAAATCAGGTAATATACTGACTTGTTTTGTTATTTCTGGTTAAGTTTATAGTATGTTAATACCTTAATGGGATATGATTTTAGTTGAATTGGTTGATCTCTCATTTTATATTATTATTATAACGACACGTCTTTCCACATACTACTTGACTAAGGCTTAGTTATTCTTCTTCTTCATCCTCTTTTAGAACTCAGCTACGGATTCCAATATCGGGTCTTCACTAAATGGACTCGGGGACAGTGTGATAAATCCCCTGTGGGATCAAACAGGAAACGTGATACCGTCGTTTTGTATCAAAATTAAATTTATAAATCAAAACTAAGACTATAGCTAGTGATAGTAAGGGTCAAACCACAGAGAGACAAGATCAATTTTGTTTGCTATTTTCAGTGTATAAAAGTAACAATTAAGTGGGGTTTTGAAATTGTTTGATTCTAAAAACTAATCGACGAAATACGAAGATTCGCAAAAGATAAAAGAAAGATCAGGAACTTCGGTTCACCATGGCTAAGGTCAGGTCAAGAAGATAGCAGAGGTCTTGTAATATGGTCTCGAGGAACATGAGCAAGTCTTTCGATCAATGCTCAATAACGGTCTTCTAATTCCCAAGAATTTCTCGAAGCTTTCGCTCAAAGGAAATTCCAACCCCAATGAAACCCTAGCCTACTAATCTTTCAATCTAGCAAGACGGGTTTATCAAGAGTAATAAGATCGATACAGAAGAATTCATACTAACAAACAATCCTAATTTATGCCATGGCTCACCTCGTTCCTAATCAATAAAATTAGCTATGCATGATTATAACTATAACAATTGCAAAGTTGAAGACAAAGAATGAGATTGACATAATTGAAATTGAACTTAAGACAAAAGATTAAAACTGGATTTCTTGAATAAAAACTAGTAACAACAATAATTGAATTGACAAGAAATAAAAGAAGAAGAAAATTGCATTAAAGCTTACTAATTAATTGATGAACAAAGTAGTTGAAAATCGGATCCGACGTCCCTCCAAACTAGATCTAAAACTATCGTTCTTTGATAATGAAAAACATGACCTAAATTATTTCTGCGTTCTACTGATAAACGATGCCAAAAAGTTAATTACAATTGGGCTTTTTAAAAGTCTAACACGAAAAATCAATAACAGCTGCGAAACCTGGTCGATCGACTGAGTAGCATGGTCGATCGACCAGCCAGTTCAATGCAGTAGCCTCTGCTGAAATCCCACGGTCGATCGACTGAAGAGCTTGGTCGATCGACTAACTGAGCTGTGCAGTAACCTCCTTTCCTCTTCAAATCAGCCACTTCACTCCAATACACGCATCCCAAAGTGAGTGAGTACGAACTCCCTTCTTCCAAGCTTCCCTGAAGTTGCCTTCGGAGGACGATTTAGGCTTGATTCAGCTCACTTCCACTCATTTCTACAATAAATCATAGAAATCGTAAAGTAAACCGTTTCGGGAGAAATAATACCTTAAAGCTAACAAATATGCATGAAAATACGTGCCAAAACTGCAAATAAAGTGTATAGAATATGCACGTATCAAATCTTCCCAAATCAAACCTTGCTTGTCCCCAAGCAAGCACTAAATGCAACTAAAAGGACCTAATGGAAAGGAGTATATCTCAGAGCTAGCTACAAGTCGATGCTAAACCGTTTAATGCACATAATCAACTACTGCAAAGCTCAAAGCAAGCGAACAAATTTATGCATATCATGGAATTAAATCGGGCGTTCGACCTTGCAAGACCATAAATTCGGACTCTCCCGGGTCACTCTTCTCTCAGCAAGGCAAATGGTAAGAATATATGTAAAAGAGAGGGAAGAAAATACAGACTCTCACCTAGATCATGACAAAAACATGTATGCTTGACTAGTATGAATAATGATTCTAGCTACCATACACACGCACAACCACCGTCAAGGACTATTACATGCCGAACTATTGCAAGATTTGGATATGTAAGGCTAAGTGGGAAAGAAAGGGCAAAAACAAGTATGGAAATGTGAGGGTAAGAAGCCAAGCTAGTACCTAACAAACCATCAGAAACCGCATCCCGTTCCTCCAACTCGAAATGTAAACCATTGCCTATAAAAGTCTAGGCAACAACTATCCTAAAACAAACACCTCCAAGTCATAAAATAAGCACATGAGGTATATTCTCAACTCAGCCGAAATTTTTTTCAAATTCCTTTTTTTCTTGTTTTTTCTTTTTTTCTTCTCCTTTTTTTTTTTTTTTTTCATTTTCTGAGCTGACAGTCGATCGACCAGAAACAGCAGACGATTGACCACCCCTGCATTCCAGTGCCCTCTGCCCAGATCAACTTCCTTTTTTTTCATTTTTTCTTTGTTTTTTTTTTCTGACTTTCTCTCTTTTTTTTTTTTTTTTTTTTCAGGCTGACACATTAGCAACCCCTGCAATTCTCATAAATACTCACTCCAACATTACCGAAAGGAACCAAAACTGCTATAATTTGTCAAATTCCTCTATTACTACCTAGCTTGGCACAATGGTAGGCTAAGTATGGGATGTAGTTAAGGGCAACTAGCAGATATGGCTTATAGTGGAGTTAAATGGGGCAAAATGAGAAAGGGGGAGATGCAATAGTTCTCAAAACACGTAATACCGACCACAAACCGATGCGTATAGGCAATAAGCAATCAAAACTCATACACGTGCAAAACATGAAATGACGGGAGTACTACTCTCAATCCTAAATTAACCGGTCATGAATGTCACCAGTTATAGGCTCTATATCTCAGAAAGTATAAGTAGTTTGCCAAAAGTAATGAGTCAAGTCTAATAACCCGAAGTAAATTCCACAAAAAAATTAAAAAAATCACTTTTAATTCTCGCTAAGCAGTTGTGAAAAGGCAAGGAATGGCATAAATTTGACTAATAGTGCAATGTCATCATTAATAAACTCCAATCCGTTTCGACTATATGCAAAAGTAAACGTGATATTTTTGATTTTTTTTTTTTTGAAATTTTTCGATTTTTTCTTTGTTTTTTTTTTAGTTTTTGAATTTAAAACAATGCAAGCTAAAATGCAATAAACGTGTGACTGAAATGCAATAAAAAACAAATGCAGATGCAATAGACATATGCAAATACCCTCCCCAAACCAAAACGCACAATGCCCCCATTGTGCTCAACAGCAAATCACCAGCATTAACAACAATATAGGGAAGGATAAAAGCAACAAAATAATAAAAGGAAACTAGCAAAAGGGATCGGAACTCACAAAAGACGACCTCCCCAAACCAGCCAAAACAGGGGAGGTCACAAGCATCTAATCTCCACCGTCATACTCGGAACCACTATCCTCATCTGACCCTGAGTCATCCTCCTCTTCCGCCTCAGCAGCAGCGGCAGTAGTAGTCGTGGGAGGAGGTCTCTTGGCAGGCTGAGGGTAACCGCCCACCGGGGGAACAAAGAAAGACGGGTGCGTCCAGGCACCCTGTGGGAGCAACTCCGTCCGAGCGTACTCCTCGTAGACTGGGTACAGGGCCAGAGCCGTGTCTAATCTGTGCTGATCAAAAGTCCTGCACAGATCACCCAACACACGTGACATCGCCCTTTGGTCCATGACCGCAGGGATAACCATAGGAGGAGGGGGGCGAAAAGTGGCCGGGAAGCCCGTGGGGGCAGGAGTAGAGGAGGAGGCCTGTGAAAAAGAGGCACGAGCTCGCCTCGAAGTGCTAGCAGTAGCGGTGCCCGCCCCAATAGGAAGCCTGTAGCTACGCAAGGGCGGGCGAGCTGCCCCCGAAACAGTGGTAAGGGGCAGGATAGGAGGGAGGCCAAGGACAGGGATGGGGTCGCAGATGAAAGAATCAATCTTCCACCGACTCCGACTATCGACCCACTTCACAGATCGCGCGTAGGCAAGATCCATGAACCGTAGGTCAGGGTCAATAGGGGCCTCCTCTCGAGGGAAAAGAAGAACTAGACGGTTGGCGATACACGTCACCAACCCACCACAAGCAATAGTGGCCAAAGTGCCCTCACTTATAGTCTGAAAGTGAGCGGCAGTCAAATAAGTTATGTTATAGATACGGGTGTTGGGAAATGTGTCCTCAACAATAGTGCGATTACATGATTTAAAAATATCATTATTAAATCTCATTTTAAAGAATACAATTGGGAAGTAATATTGTTACTGTCAACTGGTCAACATATATCGGTAATGATTGGCTGACTAGAGTTTGACATTACTGTCGTGTGACGGTGGTGATCAGTTGACCCCCTAGGTCATACCTAAAGGGCAATACTCTTAATTGATTATTTGATTAATCGTATAACGTTACGAGTTAATTAAATTACTTGAAAATTGACGGACGATTTTGGAAGTAAAATTTACGTATCATATTGAAATGCGATCAAATGAGATACGGTCTGAGTAATCGAATTGTTTCATTACTCGGATGAAATTATTGTTTAAAGAAACAATCAAAATTGAATGAATTATTATAAATACAATCTGTTGTGATTTATAAATGGTAAAATATTTTGGCACAAGTAATTATGAAATTACTAAGTCGATTTTTGTATGTGACGTATTTTTATTAATACGTTGATTTTTAATATGTTAAAAATACATAACAAAATTTATGTCACATATGACATGTGACATATTGACAATTGACAAAAATAATATGGAATCCATATTACCAAGTGGGCCGAAAATTAGAGGGTTTATGAGCTAATTATATGTTGATTGTAATTAGTGGAAGGCATGATGATTACACTAGCCACTAGCCATGCAAGCCTATTGTTCATTGTGAAGAACAATTTTTCCATGCATTGGCTCTCTAAAAGCCTCCTCTTACACGGTTTTGGGAAGACAAAACCTATGATGGTTTTCTCATATTTTTACCTAATAATATACAAAATGTTTTGTATCTTCATTCATTCACTTGATCATCCAAAATAGAGATTTTAGTGAGATAAAAAGCTCTCTTCTCCTCCCTCTTTTAGACCGAAAATATTCAAAGTGTTAACAATATTTTTGGTTCAATTTTCTACCTTAATTAATATTATACTAGTATTTGTAATATTAATTAAATTAAGAGAAGCCTTGGGTATAAAGCTTGGGGAGAGATCTTGTACTTAGATCTTGTTCATCCATAAAGGAAAAGCTCAAGAACAAGAGAGAAAGGTGATCTCTCTTGTGCCCTAATAGCCGAAATCCACTATGTAAGGACATGATTTCTCCTCTATTTATATTATTGTTTGCATGCATAAAATCCGTTTTAATTTTATGACAAATTAATTAAGACATATATGAGTATGTTAGTATGTATATGAATCTACATTTCCTTCAATCGGTATCAAGAGCCACGGTTGTTTGCATGCAAATCGGTTAAAAGTTTTTCCGAGTTATAAAGAGTAACATATAAAACTTGTAAATTTTGTGTTATTATGATATATCACGAAATTAATCCATGCATGTTAATATTTCTGGTCCTAAAATGTTTTAGGATATTTTGGTTAATTTTACGGATTTTTATTGTTCATATTTTACAATAATGGCATTTAAATATGATTTTATGAGTAAAAATGTCATTTTTGGTCGAAAATTAGCTATACTTCGAATTTTAAGTTGGTTTTTGGATATGTTGTTACATATATTATTTTGAGATAACCTGTAAATTGTCATAATTTTTGGACTTGTTATGCTCGAAAAATGAATTTTTCATTATTAAATACGGATTTAAGAGAAAAATAGGTTAATATGAGTTAAATTTCGAATCTGGTCATAGAAAATTAATATGTTGTCACATGCAATTTTACAAGATGTGTGTAAAATAATTGGCTATAAAGAAGTCTTTTAGCATGATTTATGAATTTTTGAAGAAAAATAGCATAAATAGTGACATTATTAGTGAAAATTAATAAAACATAATCTATGACTTAGGAAAAACGTCTAATGTTGCATTTTATTATCTTTTTCAGATCTAAAATTGAAAAGTTAGTGAAAATAATTTTTCCATGTTTTTATGATTATTTTATTAAAAATCGATAAACCGCAACATTGTTTTTCCGGTAAATTTTCGAAATTTTTAACCTAAGATTTTGAACATTATGAGTGTCATGGAATTTTTCCAGAATGTTCATGAATTTAAATTTCAAATTTTGAATTTATTTGAAATTTTGTGATTTATTTGAAGTTTAATAGCTTATTTTTGTAATTTTGGTCCATTTATGAACAATTTTGAATATAAAAGTTAATTATGGTCAAATTATTAGTGAAGACTATATTTTGAGTCCTAAGAGGTTAGGGTAATTAACTTATGCATAAATATGAGTTTATGTATTTTTGTGATTATAAAATGTTGAAATCACGCAAATCCGTAAAAACCGAGTAATATACGATATTGGCTATTTAAAGGCGATTTAGCATAAAATTGAGCATGTTCATACATATTATAATGCTGCATTTTCTTTATGATTGTCATAATTTTAATTTATGTAATTTTGAATTATGTAATTTTACTTAGTATGGCCTTAGATTTTAATTGGTATTTCCCCTAAATATATGGGAATATCGATTCGGTTGTAATTTTTATTGTGATCTCGTATCACCGTTTTGTAATTTAATAGATTTATTTTATTTAGTTACAAATGTATAATAGGAAATTATGTAATTTATTATGTAATTTTATTCATTTAGGAGTTCCCAAAGACGGATTTCTTCAAGATGGCGATACATAAAGACGGTGTTACCTCGAGATGCGTGCCACAACGAAGTTCAAGGGACCAATGGAGTTGGTTTCCGAATTTATAATAGTTAAAGAGTTTTTCTATTTTAGGAAAGGCCATACTAGGATTTATTTATTTTATGCTTGCATTTTATTTTATGTCACATGCATCGCTAAATCGCCATAACTAAACATGCATTGTCATTTCATCGAGTTTATCGACCGTGTCAATTAGAATTATCGAGTTCACCGCTTTAGTTCACTTAAAACGTGATAGATAATAAATTGACATGACCTCTCGCTAAAACAATTAATTGAGACATAGCCTTACCAAATAGTAGAAACCATGAAAACCTATTTCGTGAGGGAGTGCACTCGGCCTTACCGGGGTACAAACCTTGTTACGTAGGGGAAGTGGGTGATAAATGTCAATCCACCGAATTCATGTTGATGAGGGTTTCATCGGCCATACCGTGCCCAAGTTGATGTGGATTTGGATCATGGACACATTTATTCGAAATTTGGATTGAGCTCAACGGAAGTATTCGCGACCGTAGTTGCATGTGTTCCGGGCTATAGATAAATATTAGAGTAATTTTATCGACCAAGAGTTCTAAAAGTAGAATCGATTAAAGCGTTAATCCACCGAGTTATATTGATAAGGGTTTTATCGGCCATACCGTGCCTAAGTCGATATGAATTTGGGTCTTGGAATCATTTATCATAGTTGGGTAGAGGTCACTATGTAAATGCTATACTTGTTTTTCAAGTATTAATAAAACGATAAATGTTAAGTTTTCCACTATTCCGTTTTTATATTGTTCTATTTCTTTACCACTATTCATATACGATATCATTTCGTTTTTGATTCAAAACTCCATTAAAACATCGTAATTAAAGACAAAATTTGAATTTTCTTCTAAAGACCTCGTATTAACCATTGCTAAGGATCTCTTGTAAAGAGTATAGATTAAAGTTATTCATTATCAAACAGGTTTTTGATTCTTGACTAACACTTCTACTTACAATGGACTATGTTTCATGTACTTAAATGAATTAAGTACATTAAAGCGATAAATTGTTTTGGTAATTAGTTTTGTCAGAATTCGTAATTGACCAAAATAACGCAACCACTTCAATGAAAGTTTTAAGACTAAAACGAACAAATGAAGAGTGATCTTCATGAATTCAACTTTGCTTCTCAAAGCAAAGACTCATTGAATTAAGTGGGAGCATTCTCTTAAACCGTTAAGATAAGGACGAGGTTCAAGAAGTAAAGATTATAATGGAATTGATACTAGGTAATGTTAAAGGTAAAGTTGTTGAGAATGACGATACTAAACCTATCAATCCCGACCGATAAAGTTTCCATTGTCTTAAATGTTAGACACGAGAAAGGAAACTACCCCAAATTATTGAAGAATCAACAAGTTAGTTGTGTGACATCTAATGGGACCTTCTTCGTTAAGTGTTTATTTGGTTAAACATAAGTTTTGCTAGTATTACTTCGTCAATATTAGAAACCGGTGGTGGTTTTCATCATTATGTTTGATACATAGGATGATTAGAATATGACGACTAGCAACAATGAAGTCGAGAGATAGAGAAATTGTGTACTCAATCTAGTTTTTAGATTTAAAGTTGTACTTAATTATGACTATTAAGTGCATTAACTCTAAATAAGAATATAAACTTGTTAAGATACAAAAGAGGTTTCACTTTTGTGACCCTATACACCACGATTTGATGTATGGCTGGCCCATTATCAAGGTGAATATATTCTAAACCAAACTAGAATGATATATCATGTAGATGATGTAAGACTCAAATTGGTAACCCAAGATTAAACCTTAAATTCTGGAATGATGAACGCAAAGAGTTATCGAGTACTCTTGAAGCCATTAGATTGTTAATGGTTTATGCGTATCTTGTATTCAAAGCAAGATGTCTCGTGCCTTTTGGTTGAAAAGGAGATCGAGGTTGTAAATCAACGATCCAAAATAGGTTGATCATTATCTTTTACCAACGATTTAAGTTGACACTAATATGTTCACTTAATAAGGTAAATAGAGAAATCTTTGAAGAATTTCAAAGAGTTCAAGTAATCACGATTTAGTCGTGATGGGATTATCAAAGTGAAGACTTTGATATAAGCCAAATGAATTGTGATATAGTATCACAAATTAATCTATCTTAACACGCATTATGGGATAATGTATGATTGGATAAGAATTCAAACGCTATTTGATAAGGTTTGAACTTCGATCAAGTTACTTTGAGTTACTTGATCCTTTTGGGGATTTTATCATTTTGTCTAGATTATTTTTCCACTAAATCGAATCATATGTGATATGAAATGGTAAGGGTACCATGTTTGTAAGTTTTCACAAGAAACAAATGCTCATTTTCCCCTCTTAAATTATCACGAGTACGACGGGTTTTGCGGCTCGTGAAGTCATCTTTCTAAAATACAAGTTTATTTTTAGAAGACAGAGTGGGAGAAATTATTCAAGAGCCACAAAGAATGCCACAGAGAATGTTATGTCGCAAGAAACTGGTCTTTCTTGGCTACATGAGACGTTTTGTGTAAGACATTGTTTCTTTAAAACCTAGGAGGTTAAATTCGTCACTTGTTAAAAATGATGAATTCATGCTACTTTTAAGAAAGTAAAGAGCTTATAACTTACAAAAGAAATTGTTTGATTCAAGTTGATTACTTCTAGAAAGTAATGAACACATGACTTACATAAGAGTGTTTAAAGTCACAACTCAATACAAGGCTTAGAGCCATGAAAATCCGAAACAAAGAGGCTTGATTAGTGACAAAGAGTTTTGCACTAATAAAGAGATATTTCAAAGCAAGATTGGTTGCAAAGGGTTTTGCACTAATTGAAATGCTTAAGTCTATTTGGATCTTCTTAGGGATTGTGTTTCATTATGAGGTTATGAAATACATAGCAAGTGAATCTAAAACCCACTTCTTCAATAGAAGGAATGTATTCAATACATGTCTTGAGTTTAGTAGATTCTTGCAATCCTAAGATAATGTGAAACTTAAGAGAGGGTCTTAAGTAGGACATCAATGAGTTAGAATCAACATTTTGATCATGTGATAAAACATTTCTCGATAAGTCGAGAAGTTGTGTTTATACATGGAGTTTAGTGGGAGTTACGGAAATTTTAATTAGTCCGATATGTGGATGACATATTGATCATTAGGAATGATTTAAGACTTTTGGAGTATTACAATACATCTTTAATATCCAGATTTATGAAGATAAATCCACGTGATATTAGCGTCAATAAGAAGTCTTATGTTGATAAGATTCATGACTAGTTCAATTAAATTGAACATATTTGATTGATTTCATTTGCTTCATTAATCAATTAAAAAGAAATGATGTATAACACTTCATATGCTTTGAGTATGATGAACTGTTTTCAAAATCGAATTTAAGTAATCTTTACCTAGTATATAAAGATTACCCTTAAGTGCTTGCAGAAGCATTAAGAAAGTAAAGCAAAGTGTTTATGATGCAATTTTGTGTAAGGGTGTTACACAAGTGACAATTGACAATTGAGGTTGCGCATGGTTTCCGACAAAACCATAATCAAAACACATTAGGATGGTTAAGATACCATTGTGGCTATGATAATTAAGAAATAGATTTTCTAGAATCGTTCTAGGCAATAAAGAACAATGAGAGATATTTATAACGGAAATTGAGTACACTTGCGATCATGAGATGTGCAAGAGGGATGAGTCCCGCACACTGTGAAGACAGTGGGAGCTATTCTTAGGCTAGAGGGCCTATGTCTTGATTGGATCTCGACACGTACTCAGAAAGTTTTGTAATGCAAATGTATACATTACAAAGGAAAACGAGTATGTAGTAAGGTTGAGTAAGGTACAAGAAGTTGATAAAACCTACTAACCAAAGCCTTCTCAAAGGCTAAACATGATGAGTCATGTCATTTCAATTGAATTGAAATGAACAACTACGTACAAGATCAAATCAGATTATAGAACATGAAATAGTAATCAGGCATTGACTATTCATGTGTGATAATCGCATTTGTCGTTCGAGTTTTATTTTTAAAACTCTTTTATTATACTTTGTTACATCCAAACGGGTTGTGGAGACAATTGAACCCCGTTAAAGTGAACACGGATTAACATTGTATTTGCCCATAGTTACTTGTATGAGGTGACGTCTCGAAGTAACTAGAGTGTGATGCGATTGATGGCAAGTTCAAGTGCCATAGAGTCATGTGAGATGACTAGTCGATCACATAGGCAGACTGTTAGGAACATTTTGTCGGGCCTTATGACCGCTTATAGAGTTCTGGCAATTTATATAGCCTGGTCGTGGCGAGAGCTGCTATAGTATTCAAATGAGTCGATTCTTTTGACTAAAGACTATTCGCCTAAGATGGCACAGTTTCAGATTAACTTTGATTTGTGTTACTACGACCTTCGTAAATGGGGTCAAATGGGCATATTTTGGGTTATGATGGTTGTGGCTAGTCGAAGGAATGAGTGCGATAGGAATTGTCCATCCCCTTGTCAGGGTTAAAACAATATCTCAGGGCCACTCGAGGAGTAATGAACTGGAAATGCGTGGCCACGCTCGGAAGGTATCCAGAGTGGATAAATCCGGTCAATCAGTTATTCTCCAGATCGAGGAAACCACTCTCGATATGATCACTTGCAAATACGACATTCGAAAGACACCTTGCATTGAGTGGGAGATAGTAATAGGACAAGAGAATTGGTAACGCACACTTGTCGAGGACAAGTGGGAGATTGTTGGGAAATGTGTCCTCAACAATAGTGCGATTACATGATTTAAAAATATCATTATTAAATCTCATTTTAAAGAATACAATTGGGAAGTAATATTGTTATCACAACCGGTCAACATATATCGGTAATGATTGGTCGACTAGAGTTTGACATTACTTTGTCGTGTGACGGTGGTGATCGATTGACCCCTAGGTCATACCTAAAGGGCAATACTCTTAATTGATTATTTGATTAATCGTATAACGTTACGAGTTAATTAAATTACTTGAAAATTGACGGACGATTTTGGAAGTAAAATTTACGTATCATATTGAAATGCGATCAAATGAGATACGATCCGAGTAATCGAATTGTTTCATTACTCGGGTGAAATTATTGTTTAAAGAAACAATCAAAATTGAATGAATTATTATAAATACAATCTGTTGTGATTTATAAATGGTAAAATATTTTGGCACAAGTAATTATGAAATTACTAAGTCGATTTTTGTATGTGACGTATTTTTATTAATACGTTGATTTTTAATATGTTAAAAATACATAACAAAATTTATGTCACATATGACATGTGACATATTGACAATTGACAAAAATAATATGGAATCCATATTACCAAGTGGGCGAAAAAATTAGAGGGTTTATGAGCTAATTATATGTTGATTGTAATTAGTGGAAGGCATGATGATTACACTAGCCACTAGCCATGCAAGCCTATTGTTCATTGTGAAGAACAATTTTTCCATGCATTGGCTCTCTAAAAAGCCTCCTCTTACACGGTTTTGGGAAGACAAAACCTATGATGGTTTTCTCATATTTTTACCTAATAATATACAAAATGTTTTGTATCTTCATTCATTCACTTGATCATCCAAAATAGAGATTTTAGTGAGATAAAAAGCTCTCTTCTCCTCCCTCTTTTAGACCGAAAATATTCAAAGTGTTAACAATATTTTTGGTTCAATTTTCTACCTTAATTAATATTATACTAGTATTTGTAATATTAATTAAATTAAGAGAAGCCTTGGGTATAAAGCTTGGGGAGAGATCTTGTACTTAGATCTTGTTCATCCATAAAGGAAAAGCTCAAGAACAAGAGAGAAAGGTGATCTCTCTTGTGCCCTAATAGCCGAAATCCACTATGTAAGGACATGATTTCTCCTCTATTTATATTATTGTTTGCATGCATAAAATCCGTTTTAATTTTATGACAAATTAATTAAGACATATATGAGTATGTTAGTATGTATATGAATCTACATTTCCTTCAACGGGCTACCCGACTTTTAATGTTCAGATAGCCCGCTAAGATAAACAATTCAATGGTATTCACATTATTTGACTCCTTACGGCCGAAAATGGTATTACCCATTAGCCGTAGAAATTAACGAAAAAGGGGCAAGTGGACGGAAGTGCCCATCCTCTTAGAGCCGTTCGAGTCAGAGATACACGACCACATGACCCGATAAACATCAGAAGTTTCCGAGGTGTTACCCTCGAAATAAAGACCCAAAAATCCAGCAAAATCGGCTAATGTCAGGGAGTAGGTGACATTGAATAGACGAAAAGAAATGCAAGGGCTACTCCTGTTGGCTTCAAAAGAAGCCTGGTCAAACGCATAAGACGAGAAAAACTTGAGGGTCAAAGTGTAGTAAGTGAACTCAGCCATGTCCACAAGACCCGACATTCCCCGTCCCCATTTAGCGAGACACAACACTCAAAACATCCTAATTTCTCTAAAGTAGGCCGATGAAGAAAACGAGTGGCCTGAACTTTCATTTTTGCGACAAAGAGAGCGAATTTAGCTCGCTGAGTAGAGGTGGAAAAAGTAACCTGCGGATAGTCAGGTAGACTATCCGTAGTATCCTCGATCATCAATGGCGGACCCCGCGGCTGTTTGGCAGCTCCCTGACTGGACTGACCTTCGAACATTTGCTGCTTTCCTTTCGTCATTGTTGCTTCCTTTGACGAGAACTTGAAGATTTGAGCAAGAAAAATCGAAGTAAAGGGGAAGATTGGCAAGAAAATCGCGAAAAAGAGGAAGAAGCTAAGGTTTTCTTCTGATTTTGATTTTATGAAAGTGATAGAATGAATGAAGAATGAAATAAAACTTCCCTATTTATTTGCATCCTGATTCGCGCGGTGGCCGATCGACTATCAGGCCCAGTCGATCGACCAGGATCCCCTTATGCAGCTCTCTGGTTGTCGCGTGGCGGTCGATCGACTATACTACCCAGTCGATCGACCAATCTCCCTTATACAGCAGCCTCTGCCTTTTTCTCCTCAGTCGATCGACTGAGTAACTTAGTCGATCGACTGCAAACGCTAGCAATTAAACTCAAAATTGTCAAGAATTCATTTTGCCACTTCAATTTCCCGTTCTTCTCTCATGGATATTCAGTAAACCACTTTACGCACTTTGCATAAAATAAATTCCTGCAAAAATTCTCAAAGGCGCACATTTTTCAAACCAAGAATTTGCTAATTAAAAAGAAAAAACTAAAGTTCCTAATGCAAATTAAATGAAATAAAACTATTAAGCTCCTAATTACAAAAATTTACAAGCCGGGTTGCCTCCCGGTTAGCGCTGGTTTAAGAGGTCCCGCACGACCTTTTTACCTCAGTTTGCAGCTTCTAAAATTGGGTCAAAGTATAGTACTTCGACCTGCCCAACGAAATCGTATACACTGTGATAATGCTTCACATATTGGCCATTAACTTTGAACCTTTCTCCAGCAGAGGTCTCCAGTTCAACTGATCCAAACTTTGTAACTGCTGTGACCGTATAAGGGCCAGTCCACCTGGATTTCAGCTTACCAGGAAATAGACGGATACGAGCACTACTACAAATACAGGCTATAACAACGGTCAAAAACCGTTGTTATATAAAAAAGCGGACGTTGTTAAAGCGTCCGTTGTAAAAGGTTTTAACAACGGTTGGTTTTCTTAAGGAAACCGTTGTTAAAAATATTAACGGTTTTAAGTATAAAAACCCGTTGTGGAAAGTGTGACTCAATTTTGGGTGGAAAGTTATAACAACGGTTGTAATATACAAAACCGTTGTTATAACTAAAGACAACGGGTTGTTTGTAAATAACCGTTGTTGTTTGTTCTTAAAAAATAAAAAAAATTAAATTAAATATTACTAGATGCATGCATAATTACGGCCCGTTATAATTCCGATGCATGCATTATTACTGCCATCACTGTGCATATGAACGGACAATATGGAAAGAGAAGGGTTAGTAATAAGATTTGAAGCAGCATTGAGAGAAATGATGATGATTATGGCACAACTTCCTAACATATATATTAATTAAAAAACAACTCAACCCACACATTGCTTAGTATAAATACATTGCATTATCTCAACTAACATTTCCATTATCTCAATATATACATCTCCAAACCCTAACTGTTAAAACAAACTCCAAATAAATTAACCCTACTTAATCTTTCAAAACAAACTCCAAACTCCAACAAAATGAATGATATCATCCTTAAGACTCTTACTATGATCGAGAACAACAACGCTTTCATCCGCCGGTTGCTCCATATTGAGGAACGTTTGAGAGCTACCTTGCGGATGCTCGATCCGTCTCAAGGACGCCAAAGAAGATGGCTTACGGAGCAAAGCGATTGCGGCTATATGACGATATAGCAACTGTTGAACGGAACCTCCAAATAGCCACGGAGGAGAGGACGGATATGATAGAGGAGAATAAGATCCTCTATGAAAATATAAGAATTGTATTTTTTTTAAAGTAATTTTTTTTAATTTATGTATTTATAAATATATATATATATATATATATATATATATATATATATATATATATATATTAATTATGTTTATCTTGCTTCTTCATCTTGCTTCTTCTTTGTTTTACTAACTAATTATGCGAACAATACTTAAACAAATAACATAATGGTCGATAAAAACATATACATGCAAAAGAAATAATTAGAAAAAGAAAATAATGACGATGAAACTAATAAAGGATTTGGCGAGATTTACCTGATAATTACATAACGTAAGAGACGATGAAATCAACAGTGATGACGAGAAGATAAAGCGACGATGAGAAAGAGAGAAAGAGACGATGAGAAAGTGTGTGTTTTGTGTTTGTGTTTGTCTGATGTGTTTGTGTTTGTGTATTAAGGTTTGTGTTTTGTGGCTGCAGCAGACTTGTGTTTGTGTGGTTTATAGTATGGAAGGTATTGACAACGGTTATTAAATAACAACCGTTGTCAAATATGTTTTAACAACGGTTGTAAATCAACAACCGTTGTCAAATATGTTTTAACAACGGGTTACAAAAGTAACCGTTGTGATTACTTTTCACTAACTTTGCGCCAATTTTGCGCCAAATTATTAACAACGGTTCCGCATGTGTTACCCGTTGTTAAAACTAATAACAACGGTTTTTATAACCATACCCGTTGTAATTAATTTTAGTAAAATTCGCGTCATACATTCTACAACGTCTATTGTGATTTTCGTGAATAATCGTTGTTAAAGGGGCGTTGTAGTTGCCTGGATTTGTAGTAGTGGAGCATTAAAAAGGAGTACCTTATCGCCAATGTGGAACTCGCGCTTGATGATTCTCTTGTCGTGCCAGCACTTCGTTTTCTCTTTGTAGATCCTAGCATTATCATAGGTCAGCAGCCTAAATTCCTCCAGCTCATTCAGCTGTGTCATGCGTTTCTCACGAGAGAGGTTAGGATCCAAATTCAAATCACAAATAGCCCACCGAGACTTACGCTCCAACTCGACAGGTAAATGACATGTCTTACCATAAATCAATCGGAATGGTGACATCCCAATTGGCGTCTTAAACGCGGTCCTATAAGCCCATAAGACATCATCTAACTTAAGACTCCAATCTTTGCGTGATTTAGAAACAACTTTAGCTAAGACTTCTTTCAATTCTCTGTTAGAAATCTCAACCTGGCCACTAGTTTGGGGGTGATACCCCAAACCTCTACGATGTTGAACACCGAATTTAGTCAATAAAGCATTAAGTTGTTTCTCTATAAAATGCATTCCACCATCGCTAATGACAATCCTAGGGACACCAAAACGAGGGAAAATAATCTTTTTAAACAGTTTAATCACGGCTTTTGCATCGCAATGGGGAGTAGCGATAGCTTCTACTCATTTGGACACATAATCTACAGCTACGAGGATATATTTATTACCTTGACTGCTCGGAAAAAGTCCTTGATAATCAATGCCCCAGGCATCAAAAATCTCAACCTCTAGAATGCCTACCTGTGGCATCTCATGTCTCTTGGAAATATTCCCCGATCTTTGACAAGCATCGCACTCAGCAACAAAATTGCGACTATCTGCATGCAAAGTTGGCCAATAGAAACCATATTGGATTACCTTAGCCATAGTCCGGGACGGACCATGGTGACCACCATAGGCAGAAGAGTGGCAAGCTTCTAGGATATCCTTCACCTCCCATTGAGGTACACATCTCCGGATAAGACCGTCTGCGCATTCCTTGAAAACATAAGGATCATCCCAAAAGTATTGTCTAGCATCATAAGCGAACCGCTTCTTCTGCTGCCTTGAAAGATCGGGTGGTATCTTACCTGTCACAACAAAGTAAGCAAAATCAGCAAACCACGGAGGTGGATAAGACCCTGAAGTAGTAATAGCTAACAGACTCTCACGAGGAAAAGAATCATTAATGGGTAACGAATCCTCCCTATCTTATCTTTAATCTCCAAATCAAACTCCTGCAAAAAAACGTATCCACCTCAAAAGCCTTGGCTTCGCATCCTTCTTAAGAAAGAGAGTCTTCAGCGCTGCATGGACAGTATAAACAACAACCTTAGAACCTAACAAATAAGACCGAAATTTGTCTAAGGCAAAAAATAAAGGTAGAAACTCTTTCTCAGTGGTTTAATAATTGACTTGAGCCTCATCCAGAGTTCGGCTCGCATAGTATATGGCATTCAAAGCTTTATTCTTCCGCAGTCCCAAAACTGCACCAATTGCATAATCACTGGCATCACACATAATCTCAAATGGGAGGTCCCAATCAGGCGGCTGAATGATTGGTGCAGAAACTAGAGCCTCCTTCAACCTGTTAAAAGCTAAAAGGCACTCATCAGTAAACTCAAAGACATCATCCTTAAGGAGCAATTGTGTAAGTGGTTTAGCAATTTTTGAAAAATCCTTAATGAAACGCCGATAAAAACCAGCGTGACCAAGGAAACTCCTCACTCCTTTAACATTCACGGGAGGAGGCAATTGCTCAATCACCTGCACTTTTGCTTTATCAACATCTATACACTTGTCAGAAATCAGATGCCCTAACACAACTCCCTCATTGACCATGAACTGACATTTTTCCCAGTTTAAGACAAGATTAACATCTATACAACGCTGCATGACTTTATCAAGGTTAGCTAAACAACGATCAAAGTCATTACCATAAACTGAGAAATCATCCATAAATACCTCCATAATGTTCTCTATATAATCAGAAAAAATCCCCATCATGCACCTCTGAAAGGTAGCTGGGGCATTACACAATCCGAAAGGCATTTTGCGGTATGCGAAAACACCCTGTGGGCAGGTAAAAGTGGTCTTACTCTGATCATCCGGATGAATGGGGATCTGAAAGAACCCCGAATATCGGTCTAGAAAACAGAAAAATTTGTTAGAAGCAAGTCTTTCAGTCATTTGGTCAACAAAACGGAGGGGGAAGTGGTCTTTCTTGGTGGCGGCATTCAACTGTCTATAATCAATGCACATCCGCCACCCTGTCACAACTCGTGTTGGTATTAATTCATTTTTCTCATTCTTAACCACGGTAGTCCCTCCTTTCTTCGGAACTACCTGAACTGGGCTAACCCACTTGGAGTTACCAACTGTATAAATAATACCTGCATCGAGTAGTTTCATCACCTCGGCCATAACAACTTCCTGCATCTTCGGGTTCAACTTGCGTTGACCCTGTCTGTAAGGCTTGTGGCCTTCCTCCAGCTCTATCGTGTGCATACAAATATCAGGGCTGATGCCCTTAATATCATCCAAAGAGTAACTTAGAGCTTCCCTGTTTTTCTTAAGCACACACATCAAAGCAGACAGCTGGTCATCATTAAGCTTAGCACTAACAATAGCTGGGTACTGCTCCGTATCATCTAGAAAAACATACTTAAGATTAGGAGGAAGTGGCTTACGCTCTGTCACCTTTACCTCTACAGTATAGGCAGAATCAGCTTCAATGGTATAGCAAGTGTTCACAAAATTTTCGTTGGCCAGGCTTAAGAGCATCTCATCTTCTTCCTCTGTGAGCTCGTAGCTTTCCATTGAGGCTACCAAAGCATCTGGCTCCTCAGCATTCTCCGCTGTACTACCTGCACACTCATCTAAACGGGTCAGATCAGCTAAGGGATCCTTGGCTAAGGATTCCCTCCAATTACAATTAACATCCCTGACAATAATATAAATGGAATAACACGTGTCATCATCAGCAGATTCAGTCGTCTTACGAGCAAGACTGAACTCAATGGTGTCATCCCCTACCTCTAAGGTTATGATTCCGCGTTTGACATCTATTACAGCTCCAGATGTATGTAAAAATGGTCTGCCTAAAATAATAGGTATCTGACTGTCCTCTGCAATGTCCAAAACAACAAAATCGACAGGAATAAAGAACTTACCCACTCAAACGGGTACATCCTCTAAGACTCCTAGAGGTCTCTGAGTCGATCTATTTGCCATCTGAAGGGTAATATCGGTCACCTTAAGTCTACCAATATTTAGCCTTTCGCAAACAAAATATGGTATGACACTGACACTGGCCCCTAAATCGCAAAGGGCGTTTCCAATTTCTTGGTTACCTATAGTGCAGGGAATTGAAAAACTACCCGGGTCCTTTAATTTAGGTGGTATATAAATTTGCGAAAGAGCATTGCATTCTTCCACAAAACCAACATTACCATCATCATGAAAATTTCTCTTACGTTTCAAAATGTCTTTCATAAATTTAGCGTAAGAGGGTACCTGGGTAATTAGGTCGGTGAAAGGAATTGTTACCTCGAGATTCTTGACCATTTCCGAAAACTTACCAAACTTGCGCTCCAGCTCAGTATTCTTTAAACGCTCCGGATATGGGACTGCAACACTGGCTGTAGGATCAGTAAGCTTCGGCTTCCGTAAGTTTAAAACCTCCGTCAAATCATCAATAAGTGTAGAATCATGCAGACTAGTTGACGGATTTGCGTTTTGCACTGGAGGCCCGGTCGATCGACTATTGAGCTCGGTCGATCGACTAATCATGCTAGGCGTGAACAGTTTCTGGTCAGAAACTGTTTCCTCAGGAACCTCAGTCGATCGACTGCTGTTGGTGGTCGATCGACTACTTGTGCTGGGCATGAGTAGTTTCTGGTCAGAGACTTTTTCCTCTGGAATTCCGGTCGATCGACTGCTGTTGTTGGTCGATCGACCGCCGGTACTGGCAATAAAGTTCGTTTTCACACCAGAATTTAAACTATCCTCTTCATCATTTCCCGAGTCTCCTCTTGGCTTATCGGGACCTTCATAAGAGAGGCCACTTCTGAGATTAATGGCATTAATCATTTCAATTGGCCCCTCACATTTGCTTGAAAAATTGGTGACTTGCTTAGCCTCTATATTCTCCAACTGCTTCACAAAATTCTTTGTAGATTCAATTCCAGCTGCTTCTAATTTCGCGACTTGAACCCAAAGAGCTCGGACCATTTCTCTCAATTCCGCGGTCTCATCTGAATTATGGACGGGAATTTCAACTCTTTCCTTGGAAGCTTCAGAGGTCTCGAGGTTCTCGAGACGGGCAGTGATAGAAGTTATGAGTGTCACAACGGCACTCATTTCATCACTTTGCTTTCGCGACTTTCCACGCGAACTTCCAAACTCGGCTCTATGGACTGCCATCTCCTCAATAGTGTTCCAACCTTTATTCTGACCGGTATTATTTTGGAACCTACCATTCGCAACTGCATCCAGGATGACCTTGTAATCATCATATAGAGCATTATAGAATAAGTTGTAAAGGTACCACTGCTGGAAACTATGGTGAGGGACAGCCCTAACCAAACTCTTGAAACGTCCCCATGCTTCACAAAATTCCTCATCAGGTCCTTGCAGGAAATTTGTAATTTTACTTCTCAAGGCATCTGTCTTTGCAAGTGGGAAGGATTTCTTGTAGAAGGCTAACGCTAGAGATGTCCAATCTGTGACTCCAGCTGCTACCCTAACAAGGTAGCGGTACCAATCTCGCGCCGAATCCTTCAAGGAGTATAAGAACATTATCCCCTTTACTTCATCCTGGGTCACCCCACCGGTGACAGTATGGAACAATGAGAGTCCGTGAAAATTTCCATATGCTTCAAAGGATCCTCGTCCGGTAGACCAGCAAACTGATTTCGCTCCACTAAATCAATGTAAGAGGAACGAAATTCGAAGTGACCAGTAGTAGGGGTAGGTAACACGTGTCCCTTTGGAATGTGCTGCACTTTTGGCTGAAGATTGTCATATATCGTAGTCATATTCGCAAAACTGAGAGTACTCAAGTCTTCCTCTCAAAAACCTGTCTTCTAACTGTGCAAAAGCAAAACTAGAAGCAAGAGTAAGAAACGGCCTCAAGGAACCAAAGTTCCTTGAGACAAGAAAAATAAACTAAAAATAAAGCAAGCGAAATTACACCGTCTCCCTAAATCGGCGCAAAATTTGATACCGTCGTATTGTATCAAAATTAAATTTATAAATCCAAACTAAGACTATAGCTAGTGATAGTAAGGGTCGAACCACAGAGAGACAAGATCAATTTTGTTTGTTATTTTCAGTCTATAAAAGTAACAATTAAGTGGGGTTTTGAAATTGTTTGATTCTAAAAACTAATCGACGAAATAAGAAGATTCGCAAAAGATAAAAGAAAGATCAGGAACTTCGGTTCACCATGGCTAAGGTTAGGTTAAGAAGATAGCAGAGGTCTTGTAATATGGTCTTGAGGAACATGAGCAAGTCTTTCGATCAATGCTCAATAACCTTACTAATCTTTCAATCTAGCAAGTTGGGTTTATCAAGGGTAATAAGATCGATACAGAAGAATTCATACTAACAAACAACCCTAATTTATGCCAAGGCTCACCTCGTTCCTAATCAATAAAATTAGCTATGCATGATTATAACTATAACAATTGCAAAATTGAAGACAAAGAATGAGATTGACATAATTAAAATTGAAATTAAGACAAAAGATTAAAACTGGATTTCTTGAATAAAAACTAGTAACAACAAGAATTGAATTGACAAGAAATAAAAGAAGAAGAAAATTGCATTAAAGCTTACTAATTAATTGATGAGCAAAGTAGTTGAAAATCGGATCCGTCGTCCCTCCAAACTAGATCTAAAACTATCGTTCTTTGATAATGAAAAACATGACCTAAATTATTTCTGCGTTCCACTGATAAACGATGCCAAAAAGTTAATTACAATTGGGCTTTTTAAAAGTCTAACACGAAACATCAATAACAGCTGCGAAACCTGGTCGATCGACTGAGTAGCATGGTCGATCGACCAGCCAGTGCAATGC
Source organism: Silene latifolia (assembly GCF_048544455.1). Taxonomy (NCBI): domain Eukaryota; kingdom Viridiplantae; phylum Streptophyta; class Magnoliopsida; order Caryophyllales; family Caryophyllaceae; genus Silene; species Silene latifolia. The sequence goes on from NC_133533.1 coordinate 50,157,415, forward strand.
ATTAGCCTCTGCTGAAATCCCACGGTCGATCGACTGAAGAGCTTGGTCGATCGACCAACGGAGCTGTGCAGTAACCTCCTTTCCTCTTCAAATCTGCCACTTCACTCCAATGCACGCATCCCAAAGTGAGTGAGTACGAACTCTCTTCTTCCAAGCTTCCCTGAAGTTGCCTCCGGAGGACGATTTAGGCTTGATTCAGCTCACTTCCACTCATTTCTACAAAAAATCATAGAAATCGCAAAGCAAACCATTTCGGGAGAAATAATAGCTTAAAGCTAACAAATATGCATGAAAATACGTGCCAAAACTACAAATAAAGTGTATAGAATATGCACGTATCAAAACGCGTGGGAAAGTTTAATTACGGAGCTATCTAATTCATCCGAACAAAAGCAAGTGGTAGTTGCAGTAGGACATCCAATTCTGCACATTGCTTTAATGACACATTGCCTGAATTTGAGCGAAGATTGGTTGGGATCTTTCCATCTGGATGAAGGTAGTATAAGCGTCATCGATTTCCCTGATGGACCGACTGGAAAAGGTATCATTAGATGCATAAATTTATACTGCTCATTTAGGAAGATGGTCAATGCCCATCACTAAATCTACTCTGGAGGACGAAGAGTACTAAGTTAGTCTTGTATAGTCATGCTGTCAAAATGCACATCACCAATTCGAATGCTGAATTCTTTCAGTAATCTTTGTATAGCCATGCTGTTTTAATGAACTTCCTGAGCTTTTTCGAAAAATTCCGAATTAGTCACTCTCTTCTCTTATGCATTCTTTCTATATACTCTAATTTTCAGTAATTTCCTTAATTTAAGCTAATTCATTGTTCTTTCCCTAATTTAAGCTAATTCATTGTGGGTTTGAGGTTTATACAAGTGACTGGTTTATCGGTGCTTTGGTTGTATTATTTCTACAATGTTGTTGGAAGTGCAACCAAAATTGTATATTGCTTCCCACATGGGTGTACCAGCCTCCCTACTTCTTATAAATGCGTGTCTCATTGAAGTGGGAGTAGGGATTTTAGTTAGGATGAAAAAATTGCCATTAGTAAATACATCATAAAACAAACTTATTACCTTAATTGAAGACTTCTCTTCTAGATTTTTTCTCTAACAATGAGATAATAATCCAGAAACCATCCAAGTTCAAGGGATTGTTGACATTTCTGATGACGACTGCAATTCTTGAACTAAACAAACATGGGTAGGTCAGTTATAATAATACTATTTGCAGAGTTCCATTGTGCAATTTTATCCACATTTTAGTCATACTTATCTTTATAAGGTGCCTATGTGTGCTCTTCCCTCGCTTCGATATTCTTTTATCCAAGTTTTGATGTAAACATATTGCTACTTTTTAGAATCAGCTTTTGCTATAACAAAGTCATGTGTACTATCTATGATTTGTTGGCTATCAACTATCAAAAAATGAATTTTAGTTTTGTTTTATGAGCTTAGCTTGAGCTTGTTGGCTCTCTGGCCATGTTGCTGTAAAAGCCAAAGTAAACTTCCAGCATCAATTGTGATTTGAGTTTCTTCCATGGATTTTTGGATGTGCGGTTTTATAGAGTAGTTTTTTAAGACATTTTATTTTCATGAAATAAGATTATATGCGCATGAAATATGGTTCTATGTGCATGAAATAAGGTTCTATGTGTATGAAATAAGTGTTAAATGGGCATGAAATAAAGTTATATGTGCATGAAATAAGGTACTATGTGCATGAAATAAGGTTCTATGTGCATTAAAAAGTTCTTCTTTATAGCGTCAGTTGTTTATATTGTGATACTAATTACTGTTGGTTAAGGACATTAATTTATATGTGCATAAAATAAGGTTCTATGTGCATGAAATAAGGTTCTATATGCATTACGAAGTTCTTCAGTTGCATTAGTTGGTTATATTATGATACTCATTAGTGTTGGTTAAAGACAATATTTTATATGGGCATGAAATAAGATTATATGTGCATGAAAAAAGGTTCTATGTGCATTAAAAAGTTCTTCAGCTGCATCAGTTGGTTATAATATGATACTAATTACTGTTGGTTAAGAACGTTAATTTTCTATGGCATGAAATAAGGTTCTATGTGCATGAAATAAGGTTCTATGTACATGAAATAAGGGAAATGACCGTGGAGGAGATTTAATGTGTTTACCGGCCTTTTTTTGTAATTACAAGGGATTTTAGTGTATCTATTACATATCTTACTAATATGTGAGAAACATTTCGGGTACTTATGTCAGTTATTTCGTATTCGTTTTTGTTTAGCGTATTTTAAAGGCTATTAGCTCAATGGTAGAGCAATGTGCAAATTTTGCACAAAGGTATGGGTTCGAGTCCCATATAGCCTATTAAATTGCAAATCTAATTAGAGGAATGTGTCATGATGCAAGCAATACAGTACAATTATTTAGGAGGATATAATCATATTCGGAGAATGGCGCGCAGACCTTGATTGGACTCAATCGAGCAGCAACAATGGCAATGATCGAGCTCGTGAAATAGCTTTTCTATTATCAGGAGTTCAATACAAGCATTTCAAAGACTAGCATATATACCAAAACTATTACCATACATGGCATACTTGAATTAAATGGGATTACCAGTTATACTATTTTTCATTCTTAAGAGTAAAAGAAAGATTTGGTATTTCATGGCCAGTATGGGAGTCGAACCCACATCTTGTGCATTGCACAATGCTCTCCCATTTGAGCTAATTGGCCAGATTATCGCTTCCACATTGTTCGGACATTTCTGCTGGATTTGGCCTGTTGCAACTGTTATACATTTACTGCAGACTTGTGTCGTGTAACCCCCGTTACAGAGGAAAATACCTTCAATTTTATTCTTTCCGCTACCAATAGAAGAGTTATAGAATTTTTTCGTTTTTGCTTCCGCTGTCAGATTTGACAGTAGATCATTAAGGTTGGTTTGATAAGTATTTTCCTAATCATGACATACTCTCTCAGAACAATACTCGCTAAAGTAAGTAACTTGATCTTCCGAAACAGCGAGTTTGATGCAAACAATAGACAGGCAGAGAAGAAACATAATCTGAGTTTTATAAATCGACATTGCCATCAATTGGCTCGCCACGCCTCTGACAAAGATCTCGCAATTCAGAAGAACAAAATATGCAATGTTTATTCAACTCTGACCGAAAAAAATAGAAAAAAATCGGAATGTCGTGGTTAACATGATCTGTTTTATTTTAATCATTTGCTCAATTCTTTGAACTCAACATATCAACAATTAGCAAATTTTGTGATGTGTATGAGTATGACAGCAGCAATTAGAAAATGAAATGAATTACTATTAAAATGAGATTAAGCCACACAGAAACTAAAGAGAGGTCCCGGAGCTTACTTGAACTGTTGAACATGACCTGTAACCAAGTTACCAGAGGTCACACCAATACCATGCTCAGTGGCGGACAACCATTCACCATTGACGACAACAGTCATTTATGATCAATCACTCATAATGCCATTATACCCTTAGTACATAAACATAACATTGACACCTCCACAGTCCAAATAAGTTAGCACAGCTCACACCATTATCATACCTAGCAATTGTCAACCATTCAGCATTACTCCTTCGATCAGGGGGCCTAGTCAACCAACCTACTCAATGACCGTCACCAATAACCACACCCATATGTCACAACCAAGTCATCAAATATAATCCAGAAGGTGGCCCTTGTTCGAGTGAGGGGGAGTGTACATCTCGCGATGATGATTCGACTATTCCGGGAACATTATTGGTTAGAGTTCAGAGCCTAAACTATTTTTGAACAAAAATCTCTTTGTACAAATTTATTGACCAAATTTTCCAAATGTATGAACAGATACCAGTTCAAACAGCACTGAGGAGATCATTTCCGCTCAATGGGACATATTTTCAAATGAATGAGGTAACGGATTTTAGGAGATTCGTACTTATAAAAATATTTGAGCTAGTGTTGTATGTTAAAGCTTTTGCAGGGGTTTGAAAGAGAGCAAACTGTAATATGTAATGCGTAATTCGTTTTCGTCTGATGTAAGAGATTTTTGGCAACAGGTTTTTGTAGATGATGAAACATGTAAACGTCTTGTGAGTGTTCCAACAAGTTGGATATGGAATTTAAAGAAGCGAACTTTGTATATGTGAAAAGTTGACGAATTAACAAATTCGAAACAATTGATGTAATTTATGAATTTCCCCAACCCTAATTTCAATTCAAACCCCCAATTATATGTGTACAAACTCGAATCAACAATTCGTCAACCCTAATTTGTTGACAAATTAACAAATTCGAAACACATAAAATCGAAATTAAGGGAAATTATTAGAGAAATTAAACAAAACTCATTAAATTTTGATGTACAGTGAAGTATAGTTCGATTTGCGCCTCAATTGAAGAAGGAAGCTGCAGATTTTTGAAGTTTGTTCTTCAATTTTAGGAAGCAGTTTGATGATGGGGATAGAGAGAGTAATTGGAGAGAAAAAGTAATTTGGTTAAATGATAGAGGGTCTGACGAAATTTGGTTAAATGACATTGGAAGGATATGATCTCAGGCATTCATTTGTTTAAGATGTAAGGGCTGTCAGTGGTTCTCACGGTTCTCATTATATTGGAGGTTCCTACTGGATCCTAACCCTACATATATATATATACACAGATATATATATATATATACACACACACACACACACACACACACACACACACACACACACACACACACACACACACACACACACACACACACACACACACACACATAAACACACACACACACACACACACACACACACACACACATATATATATAATGTGTTATATGATTTGGAAAATCAATACGTGTTATATAGACAAGTGTTAATGTAGAGAAGGAAGCCGAGGAGGACGTGGCAAGGGAGAAGGAAATGGCAAAGGAGACTCAGGTGGGATTCAAGGATCGATATCGGGCAGTTGAAGAGGAAGAGGAAGAGGAAGAAAGTCGTGACAGAGGAAGAAATTGAGGTAGTTTATGATCAGACGTTCTTCTCTACACCGAAAAAGGTAATAGTTGCTAGTTTATAATTATTCATCTCAGTACACATTTTTTACTTATGAAATTTATTAAAGGTAGTGAAGTATGTATAGTAACTGATTAAAGCTGTCGTGAAGGGCGATTGCAAGGTGGCTTGTCGTCTGTTCTATTTACAAGGGAAATAGAAAGTTGCTATTGCCAGGGGATACGTGTTCGCTTACGACCGTCTTCAACAAGTTAAGGTTCGTGGTATACCCCTTCGTCATAATTGCAGTAAAGTGGAAGTGTCCCAATTATATAAAGACGAGTATGGGGAAGTAAAAGTACCATTTCCTAATGAGGAGATCACTTATTTGAAAGAAGCCCTGAGCTCTTATGTGCAATGGCCTAACAACCTCATCAATGTTGTCATCCCCGAGGTACCTATACGCAGACGTTAATTATTACTTGTTCTTTAAATGTATTATGGTACCAATATTAACACATCGTAAGTACATTTGCAGAAGTTAAGCAAAGCCATGATAGTAGCTAAAGCAATTACTACTACGTCAACGAAAGTTGTTGCAGTCAAGCCTGCTTATGATTCTTATTATGAATCATGTGAATATAAGAAAAAAATGAAAATTGCTTCGCTGATGGCTTTGCACAACCTGGCTATAAAGAGGGCATCTAGAGGGGATGTAGTCATGATTAACATTGAAGAGGAAATTATGGGCGCAGCTGATATAGCCGTACTGGACCCGAAGCAACTGATGGAATTTTGATTTGGATGCTGTAGCCGTAAAATAACATTATATCTAATTTGTCGACCTTGACAATTTAGATGCTGTTCACATTTTGAATTGGATGAAGTAAGTTTTATTAATAAAACTATTTAGTCATTTCCATTAACGAATAATGATGTTTGTTAAAATTATCAATTACAGTAACATTTTTTATTCCATGTGCCGTAATAGGTACCTGAATAATCAGATCGCTGAGTGGAAGTTCCTGTTTCATGCCTACAGATTCTTGGGTCCTAAGGCGTTCTCTGTGCACAGAATTTCATACGAAGAACAAATCAATAGTATCGCTCGTCGGTTGATGTCGTCCACAAAACTATGGCTTACCCCCTACAATGAGAATATGTATGTATAGTACGTGATTATTATAATGAATCACGGGTTTATAAATTTATTATTAACATGCTTAAATGCGTGTAAATGAACTAACAGTTTAATGTCCCAAATTGAATAGGAAGCATTGGGTGCTATTGGAAATCCAAGTGGAAACAAAAACAGTGTAGTGGATTGACTCTCGCGAAGGCAAACCCTCTGGCAGTTGTGTAAGGATGATAACTGAGTAAGTTTGCAACCTTCAATAATGTCATTTGTTATTGTATGACTTGAGACATATATATACAAATAATAATGGCATGTGTGTATATTTATGATTTAGTGTTTTTGAAGCAAAAAAAAAAAAAAAAGATTATGTCCACTTGGGAAATATAAAAGCGACGTTGTTCCTAATTTTATCACGCCATTAGTAAGTGTATTCTTAATAATTACTCGTGTCATTTAATTAATGTTTATGCGAGAGGTTGATTGTCTAATTCAGCTGATTTGTGTGTGATTTATATAATAGTCTCCTAAAGCACCAGACGACAAACAATGGGCCTTTTACGTTTGCCAGTCCATGTGGGAGGTTATCAACAGAAAACTATCTACCATTCCGATACGGGTTAGTGGGATTTAAAAACTATTTCAGACATGAATTGAGTTCAATTCTGTATACTTCCATGTATTATATCTATTTTGATTATGTATATGTTGAATTGTAGTTTCCACAAATAGTCAACAAAGTCCCGGAATATTCGCCAAAGGACATCAACCATATGAGAAATATGTGGGCCAGTTATGTTGTTTCATTAGCGAGGTCTCAATAGTTTTCTCATGCTTTATGTACGAGTGTGTATATATAGATCCTGTTTGTACTGTTTTTAAACTGGGTTTAATTGATTGCGGTGTGTAATATTTTGATATAGGATTGAATTTTTGCACTTTGCACAATTTGAATGCTATTTTTCAAAGAATAAATTTGAAAAATAGCATTTCAAAGAAATACTACAAACGCTTTCTTTGAAAAATAGCATTTCAAAGAAATTTGCTAGAATAGGCTAAAATCATTTTTAAAAAAGAATAAAATAAAAACGATAACGGTTAAAAATAACCCGTTGCAAACAATTATTTGACAACGGTTTTATTTAGATAAATAACCGTTGACATATTTTCCCTCCCATTCAAACCGCCAAAAATATAAGATAACGAACGATAACCGTTGTTGAGTTCAAAACTTTTACAACGGTCTATTTAAGCAGAACCGTTGACAAAATTTCATCAATATAAATAGATAACAGTTTCATATCGTTGTCAACAGATGAATATAACAACGGTTTGCACGCAATAAAGCCGTTGTTAATTTTTCACATTCAATTAAATAAGATAACGAAATGAACCGTTATCATATATAATATTAAACAACGTTTTTAGAATGATAAGACGTTGTCAATAGTAAACTACGACAACGAATTTGAAACCGTTCTTAAGATTTAACAACGGTTTCTTAAAAGATTTTATAACGGTTCTTGATGTTATATAACTGTCGCGTGTTATTTGTACAACCGTGGTATATTTAACAACTGTCGTTGCAATAACGGCCCGTATTTCTATTTAAAAACGGTAATTTGCATTATTTGACCGTTATTGAATGTCTTATTTGGCGTAGTGCGAACTCGGCCGAGTAAACCCTACTCGACCGAGTTATCCATGGTCAAAAACCTGTGGTATTACAAGAGCTAGGAATCGAACCTACGACCACTTGTTTAAGAGATGGGAGCCCTTACCACTCACACCAGCCAACTTTGATAAATTGTGTTGTAGTTAGTGTTAAATTTCACCTTCACTTATATAAATTTAGTTAGTAGAAATACTTTTACATAAATAAATTCATACGTTTTGTAATTATAAAATAATATTTTATTATATTAAAATAACGTATCCCGTGTTCTAAATTTCATGGAATGTTGTACCATGTGTGACCGTTTCGTGTCTGTGTCAATTTCAATTCTACCCAGGGATGAACCCACTTACAAAGATTGGTAGCACTTCAGCATTTAAAAAAGAATAACATGAGTGTTTTTGAGGATGATAGAAAGTAAATTTAAAATTAGAAATCAACTTGAGATAAATATGTAAAGCTTGCAAGTAAGGATTTAAAATGTGTTGTCGAGTGTATTAATCCCAATTTGATGAATATTTGTTTAGAAATTGGACGAGAAACAACTTACTATCCTCTAGCATAAATGAGTTGTATAGTAACAAAGATGTTTTTAATGGATGTGTTTGTAGAGAATTGGAGTATAAATCAACCTTATTTTTCCCGAAATGAGTTTAATTTTATAACAACTTTATTGAGAGGTGCCAACTTATTTCCTTTAAGTTAAGAACTGACTGTAAAGGTCAATGACAAAGAAGGACAGTAGTTGTTCCAATAATTAAAAGTAGAAAAATGTCAAGGAAGAATTAAAATTAGAGAAATGCTTAATTAATAAAAAGTAATTAATCATTTTTTTTCAACTTCGCATATTATACTTGCTAACGCTCTTATGACCATCGATATCAATTATGTTATGAAGCCTATATATGGAGCAAGATTAGTGAAAGTTTTTCTTTAGGCCAAATTCTGCACATTGGGCCAATGAAGAAATAGGTCCATCAAGACTTGTATAATAAATTAGGCCAAGGAAGCCAATGTTTATAAGGGGTTCGCAAGCTAAAAGGGCCAGGGAGATCTTAGGGAGATTTAAGGGAGATCGGGGAGAATAGGATTCCCGGTAGCAAATTATTGAAAGAAGTTCAATGAGACCCGAATACAGGATTCCTTACTGCGTAAGTAAACTAAATCTTATTAGGGTTTTGGTCGTATAAATAGTGAAGGAGAAAGGGAGAAGAAGATTATTCAAGAACCGACATACAGACATATATAACCCATTGTGCAACGGCTAGCAGGCATGGTAGCAGCCGTGAGCAGATTCATCTCGAGATCTTCAGACAAATGCAGGCTGTTCTACGACATATTAAGGAAGAGTTAGAGGTTCGAATGGACTATAGAGCATGAGAAAGCATTTAGGAAGGTAAAGCACTACCTCATCACCATGCCATTACAATCAAAACCAGAGCAGGGAGAACCGTTGTTCCTCTACTTAGCCGTCACAGAGGTGGCAGTAAGCGCGGCCCTAGTTAGGGAATAGGATAAAGAGCAACAGCCAGTCTACTACGTAAGTAAGTCTCTGCTGCCAGAAGACACCAGGTACACATCCCTTGAAAAATTGGTACTTGCACTTGTGACTGCATCTTACAAACTGCGCCCTTACTTTGAGTCTCACGCCTTACATGTTGTGACTAACTACCCGCTAAAATATATAATGAGAAAACCTGAGTTGTCAGGCAGAATATTGAAATGGTCCGTACACCTCAGTGGGTATAACATTAGGTATGACCCAAGAACAGCAATAAAGTCACATGCACTAGCAGATTTCGTATCCGATTTCAACCGGCTATCCAAAACTTGGCAGACAATGAAATCCTAACCTTCAAAGGAGATAAGGAAGCAGAAGTATGGCAGATCCATATTGACGACATCTCCAATCAAAGAGGAGCAGGGGTAGGCCTGATCTTGCGATCTCCACATGGGGATCTGATAGCACAAGGGGTTCGTTGTAAATTTATGGCAACTAACAATGAAATAGAATACGAAGCCTTGATACTAGGGATGCAGCTAGCCCTGGAGTTGGGAGTCAGAAACCTACAAGTATACAATGATTCCTAGCTCATAGTCAACCATGTGAATGATGAATATGTAGCCAGGGACTCGAAGATGATAGCCTACCTGAAAGTGACGAAGGAGCTTAAACTAAAATTCAGATATTGTAAGCTCAAACAGATCCCCAGAGACCATAATGTGGAAGCTGACGCCATAGCAACTCTGGGGACAACCTTCAGGCCAACAGAGCTGGCTAACATCTCTATCACGCATGTATTGGAACCATCGATCCAAAAGGAAGAGGAAGCAGACAAAAGAGAATTAGAAGACCAGTAAGATGGAGAAACAGTTCAGTCAAGCACGGACGACCAGCCAGATAACCCGGATTGGCGTATGCCTTACCTAAATTGGCTATAGCACGGCAAGCTGCCAGATGACAAAAAGGTTGTAAGGGGTTTGAAAATGAAAGCCTTCATATTCACGCTGAGTGACAATGTGCTTCTTAAAAAGTCACTGGCAGGACCCTACTTATTGCGCCTGGATAGACAAGAAACACAGACTATATTGCATGCCTTCCACAGTGGCGAATGCGGAAATCATGTACCAATGGATTTGGCCAGAGATAAGGAGATAAAAACTCTGGCCAGGCACAAAATGTATAGGAGTGTTTTACCCGAAAAGAGTTTGAGTTCCTTTTGACTTCTATAACGACTAGTCTTCATTAATGAGGTAGGTTCATCAAACCCTAGGAGAGTCATGATTAGGTTTGTCAACTTGTGTTACCCGTTGTGTTTTTGCGGCTATAAATATCTTTGCACCATTTGTTTGCTTCCATATTCCCAATCTCTAAAAAGAAAACTGCCTTCTCTTCTATAATTCCTTTTGTGAAACAATCCTTTCTGAAAAAAAAATCAATCTTAAACTCTAATAAAAAAATGACTGGAGGAAGAAGAAAGACTGTTGCGTCCAAGGCTGCTATGTTTGGGCCAAATTCCACATATTGGCCTAATAGGGAACAAGCCCATCATTTCTCATAGAGCGAATTGGGCAGAGGAAGCTAGAAATTGGGAGGAGCTCGCGTGTTAAAGATCATCAGGGAGAATTCATGGAGATTTTAGGGAGTTTAGGGAGAATAGAATACAAGGTCGTGTTTATGGAAAGAAGCCCGATAAGACTTATATTACTTGCCGTACAAGGAGTAGGACACATCTAGGGTTCCTACCCGATAAATAGCCAAGAAGGCAAGGAAGAGAATTCATTCAAGAACTGCCAAACAAACATAACGCCTTGTACTAGCTAGACTATCATGCCGTCTCCTTTGTACCCATTCTCATATTCAAAGCTAGTGCACTCATTGGAAGGGTACCGTCCCTTCCCGCGGTCGTTTCCCACATTGGGTTTTTCGCGTCACTAAATCTCTTGCATTAACCTTTATTACGTCTACAATTTCTTTATTTAGCACTAACATAATTCACTCAGTTATCATACAACGAATAAGACCGCATTGACCTTACTTAACCTAATTCGGTAGAAAATTACCAAAACAGTTTGTCACCTGTGGACGTCGGCCCACCTGCGAGCCCACTTCGATCTGTGGACATGCATCGGTCTTTTGAAAGCCATGCTCGGCGGCGTAAAAATGCTTTCGACCGGATCACTTTAGATCTGTCGGTTTCGTCTAGGTAAGGGTCTCGAAACGATTAGAGATGTTCGGAGTCGTCACCAAGCATTTGTGGGATGCTTGGAACCCGTTCGAATCCACTTTATACCTCGGTCAAACGAAGCACAAAGCAAGGTTTGACATAGGTACTAAAGATAAGGAATCGTCCCTCTTTAGCATCCTATCTCTAGAATGACTCTCGTATGCCCTGGATAAGGTCGTCCACTATCTAAAGTTTCTGAGTAAGAGGTGAAGGTACGTGTTGGGAAGCCCTTTAATCAGATACCCAATCCCGCCCGCGGTAGCGGCCTCTACTGATCGATCTTGGTTGGTTGAATGCAAAAGTTGATAAAACGGTTTAAATGCATGAATGCGAATCCAATAATTTAAACCTAACATGTAAGAGCTTTCTAAGTCGGTTGATTAAATCCAAGTATCAAGTATGAGATGTCGAGTTGGATTAATGATTGATTTGCATGCAAGACGGAAATTAAACATCCATTTACCAAATTAGGTTTATGGTGCATAACATGATCCATTTGTCTTAGTAAGGCATTTTGCAAATATGATTTTGAATAAGCAAATAGTCATCTGATCCGTCCTATATCCGGGCTAATCGGAGTCGGGGTCATCCTAGATTAATGCTGGAAAAGGGAACAGGCCCTGTACCAGGCGGCTGCATGAGGCGCGAGCTAGCCGGTGGTACATGGGGACCCTCCCTGGTTTTGAAAATGAGAACTAAAAGGCTTGTTTCAGGCGCGGGTCAACCTACGGTTATATGCCGTATTATGATCATTTAGAAAACGTTGTAAAACATGTTGAAAAATGGGTATTTGGACCCGATTTGGTTTGAAAGGGCCGTTTAGACCGCATTTGTTGATTTGAAGAACGCGACTTGAATAATCATCATTATTTTGACGATATTCGGTGTCGGGTTTGACTTGACAAGCTTGACATGAATAGTTTTGAAAATAATTATGAACTAATTGTTTTAAGTTCATTTGAATGTAATTAGTCGATACTCATCATCGTACCCGGGTTAAAATCCGGCATGGTATGTAGAACCAAGGATGACTTTGTGTTGGTGACTAATATGTTTATTTTGAAAATGTAAAGAAATGATGAAAGGCTTTAAAATACCTTTCAAAATGTAAAGAAATGAATTAAAAGCCTTTAAAATACCTTTTAAATGTCACTAACCAAATATTATCACAGAAACACGGATTTAGCCGTCATGGTATGAGGAACCAAGGGTGAAAAATCTTTAATGGTTAAAACAAATAAAATAAAACAAAAGGGTTTGAAAATATTTGAAATGGTAAAAACCGATTAAAAATATGAAAATGGATTAAAGGGGAAAGACGAGAGCAAACACGGTTGAGTTCTGACCTGGACACCCCATGTAGGCGCGGGCAAGCCGGCGAACTAAGGGGCTTCTGTCTCAGGCCAAAAATCAGTTTTGGCTCGTTTATCCCATGTTTTGGATCGTATTATGCATGTTTTAGCATGTTATAGTCATGAAACAAATAAAAACATGATAAAAGGAGGATTTTTACACCCTCATACTTACATGTTTGGTTATGGCGAGTGACCGACGTAAGTGTAATAACTCGTTGGGTCGGAAAAAACTCGGTTTAAAACCGTTTTGGTAAGTAAAAAGAGTGTTTTAAGATTAGTGGCGGTGTAGTGGTCGAAGTGGTCAGTCAAGTGATTTAATGCATGATGACGGTACCAAACAATGTGTAAGGCTCGTATTTACGATCGGTAGGTCGTAAATACGCGTCGGATTGTGACTTAAGAAGTCGAGTTGAGAATTTTAATGGAGAAAAGAGGGGGCGGACACTCGCGTAAGTTCTCAAATGGGGGCATTTGAGAGGTATTCATAGGAAAATGAGTGGTTGTATGAGTTTTGAACGACGTGGCCACTTGGGCTGCTCAAAGAGGCGCGAGCCACGTCGCGGTTCTTCGAGTTGTCCTGTCACTTTCACACAAGAGCAATCATGATTCGTTCTATCCTAAGATTTGTAGTCACATGTTTGGTACTTGACCATTCATGAATCCGGGAAATATTAGTATAGAAGGCTTTGAATATTTTGTTTTTGGTGGTTGACTCGGTTTGACTCGTTGTTGGAGTCGGGATTTGAATTTTTGAGTCGGTTTTTGGTCCGGTGTCGGTTTTGACTCTAGTTATTGTCATTGCGACCCCGTCGTCATGCATTAAACACTCCAGGTATTTTTGAAATGTTTTGAGATGTTTTATTTTCGAAATCGTTTTAAGTTTTCCGACGTAAAGTTGTACATAAACTGTCGATCAAACGCCGCGATTCCAAAGCATGTTATAGTCCGATAATCATCGGGTGTTTATTGGAGTCTCAACAAATACTGGGTATCTACAGAGCCCCCGCTTTGAATGAGGCTTTGACAGGGCGAAAGTCAAAGTAGAGCCGCCAAGTCAATCGAAGTGCGACGTCAAGGTGACTCGAGGGTACGAGTCAAGGACCTGTCGTCGGGAACAGTTTAGAGTATGTCGACTATCCGTGCGGGGCGTTTAAAGTCCGTTAGACTACGTACAAAGGCTCGCCAGCCATAAGAAGGAGTCATAACTGAGGCATCTTCGGAGACGCCCTTGCACATTTGCGGATAAAGGCTCGCCATCCATGGTGCATACATGAGGAGGGCTCGCCAGCCGCGATGCGTAGTAAGGCTCGCCAGCCATGGTGCGTACCTGGAAGGGCTCGCCAACCGCGATGCGTAGTAAGGCTCGCCAGCCATGGGGCGTATCTGAGGAGGACTCGCCAGCCGCGGTGCGTAGTAAGGTTCGCCTGCCATACATGGTGCGTAGTAAGGATCGTCAGCCATGAGGCGTAGCAAGGCCCGCCACCCATGATGCGTAGTAAGGCTCACCAGCCATGGTGCGTAGTAAGGCTCACCAGCCATGATGCGGTCGGTTAATGGACCGTGAGAATAGCCGCGTCAAATGGGCTTGTTTTGAAAGTAGCAAACTCCTGATACCGCCTTGGAAATAGCGAATTCGAATTTTCACTATCACTGTTCTTGAAATGAGCGGGTTCCGCGAGGAAGCCCCCTGTTGGTATTTTGAAGGAATAGCGAATTTTGGAATTTTCGCTACTCGTTTTTTGAAGCGGCGGTTATGGTCGCCGTTGACAGTTGATGGAAATAGTGAATTTGGAATTTTCACTATTAATTTGAAATGACGGTTTATGTGCTGCCGTTGACATTTGGTGGAAATAGTAAATTTGGAATCTTCACTATTAATTAGAAGTGACGGTTTATGTGCCGCCGTTGACATTTGGTGGAAATAGTAAATTTGGAATCTTCACTATTAATTGAAGTGACGGTTTATGTGCCGCCGTTGACATGTGTGGTGAAAAGAGTGGAATTTAATTTCCAACTGTTATTTTGAAAATGACGATTTTAATTGCCATCGTTTGAAATTTGAAGAAATAGCGAATTTAAGTTTTCACTATTATTTTGAAATTGACGGTTTTAATTACCGTCGTTTGAAATTTGAAGAAATAGCGAATTTGAGTTTTCACTATTATTTTTGAAACTTGAAGAAATAGTGAATTTTGAATTTTCACTATTTGTTTTTGTATTTGAAAAATGACGGTCCTTAATGTCGTCAAAGAAAACTCGAAGTTTAATATGGGAAATTGGGCCAAAGCCCAAATTTTGGTGAAAAAGCAAGGGGAGGTCTGATTGAGGCGCGAGCCACCTTGTGAACCAAAGGGGCTTCCCTATTTTTCTGTAAAAGACGCGAGTTTTGTTCGCATATCATCCTTTACTTGTCTTCTACTTTCGACACAAACCAAACCAAAAAACGCCATTGTTGGTCCTTTAGCTTGCTTTCATTTGCGCTATCAACAATAATGTCATCTCAAGGTATGTATTTCCTCTTGAATCCACTTGAATTTGTTGGTCTTTAGCTTAATTGAATTAGGGCAAAATTTTACCCTAGAAAATCGATTTGGGCGTTTTTGATTGAGCTCATTTCGAGTGAAATTGATGATTGCATTAGGTTAGAAACCTGTTTAGGAGTATAGGGGTGCTTTTAGTTTGCATTTTGGTCCCCGTTCCCGCTCCCTATGCTCGAAAAACGTGAGTGAGTTGGAGAAACCGTCTCATCTTGCAATGCCAAGTTTATTTGCTTGAGTAGTGGGTCCCACTAGTTTGCATTATAGTCGGGAAAAACCGTATTTGCCATCATGGACCTTTGTTGGGTATTATGGACAAAATTGGAATTTTTGCCTTTTGTAACGGTCTTATGTCTGACAAAATAAGCGCCTGTTTGGGCTTGAATTGAGTCAGTTTGCCTTGAAATGGACCTTATTGGTAATTTAGGTCGCTTTGAGGCGTGATAAAATTAATTTTGCCTTTCTGCGGTCGTTTTTGAATTTTTGACCGGTTTGTGCTCAAATTGGCGTAGAAATTGCCTTTTTGAGCCGCAGAAAAATACCCATTGCATCGGGAATGTATTTTGGTTTGTTGGCGGACCTTGGATAGGTCTTGGGGTGCCGTTTTTTTGTTGTGGTTGTTTTGACTCGTCTTTTGCTTGAAAAGAAGGGCGAGTCATTTTTTTGTGCGTTTTTTGTTAATTGTTTTGTTGCTGTATTTTTTTGTGAAGTGTTTTGTTTTGCTGGGTTTGGGCGAGATTGCCCTTGTTTTGCTTTGCAGGTTGTTGTCCTTTTTTTTTTGGATTTGTCCATTTTATGCCGTCAAAATGCCGAAATTTCGGCTGACGTTCTTTGTTTGCAGGAGAGTGTTCGGGACAGGCTGGGTCCCTTGCCGCGACTAATGAGGAGCTTTTCGGGACGGGGCCGGTTATTACTCCGGCTAGTGCACCTGCTGCGGTAGTGGAGGATGTTTCCGAGGAGGAGGGACCTCCTGAGCAGACTGTTGGGGCCGAAGGGGCCGTTGAGGAGCGTGAAGAGCCCGTTGTTGGGGCTACTGGCACTGGGAGAGCTAAGACTGGGTCTGAGGCTGGTACCTCTGGAAGGAGGGTTTCTATGTGGCAGCGTCGTCCCCGGGCGACCAAACGGACGTTATAGAACGTCACCAGGGTCGTTGAGATGGGTCCTATCCACCACGTTGAGTCCCGTGGCCAGAAGAGACGGAGGGCGGAGATAGTTGAGGACGATGCCGACGTCGCGAGTTGGAGAGCTAGACGAGCTACAGCCCCGCGGGGCCTGAACCTGCCAGCGGCGCCTGCTTGGGCCGAGGGTTTTGACGGTAGCCAGTTGTTGCTTTGACTGGACAGGCATATCTCTTACTGTGCTCACGAGGGCTTGGTGAGTCGTGTTCCCGATCGAATTTTCGTCACTTTTGAAATGTCATACCTGGATAGGTGTTATGACGTTGTTTGTTTTTGATTTCAGGAGATCGGCACCATGGGGACTTTCTCGGGCTTTATTACCTCCCTGGGCTTTTACGACGTTCTCCGAGCCGGGACGAGGGCGTTGATAGAGAGGTCGGCTTTTGGGCCGTTGGTGGCCGCTTGGCGGGATATTCACAGGTCTTCGATTAGGTCGAACCTATGTCTGATCCGTGCTATGTTGGATCGGTACTGGGATACGACGTCGTCGTTCCACATGGAGTTCGGGGAGGTCGGTGTGACCTTAGAGGATTTCGCCGTGATATCCGGCCTTCCTTGTGGCGAGACACCTGTTGAGTTTACCGAGACGCCGGAGAGAGTGTCTTTTCCCGCGGTTAATGATCTGATCGGTACCGCTTTACGGGAGCCTTCCGACATCACTCCGTACCTGATCGCGAGTTCGTACATTGATGTGACCATAATTGGCGCATATTTAGCCCCCGAATTAGCCTTGTTCCCATGATTTTTAGTGCCTATTTGGGTCATTTCTTATCTTTAGTTCTTTGTTTTGCATATTCTTTGAGATTTTGATCCCTTGGTAGGAAAGGAGTAAGAATCTTGCATTTTCATGGCAAAACGAGACTAAATTAATCGAATTCAATGACCAAGCATCAAGGAGAGACAAGATTAGAAGGCCTTTGTACATATTATAGTAGAAGAGCAAAGTTGAGAAAGGATCCTTGAGTCCCCAAGGAAATCCCCAAGGAATTTATGAAGAAAAGGGAGGAAAAGAAGAAGATTTGTTGCTGACTGACAATCCGAGCGGATTGTCACCAATCCGTCCGTCCCGCAGCAGCACAATCCGAGCGGCTTTGCCTTAATCCGCTCGGATTCCCCCTCCACAATCCGTCCGGATTCCCCTGAATCCGCTCGGATTCCAACGCCAGAATCCGCCCGTCCCGACCTTATTCCGCCCGGATTCCAAAGACAAAGACGGATTGTCTTCTCCAAGCTACGAAGAAAGAAGCCCTTCTCTCGAAAAATACCGGGTCCTCCTTGCTCAACTTAAAAAGTGTAATTACTAGTTTAGCCCTTAGTTAACCCTAATGCATCCTCCCTAATTTCCACTATAAATACCCCATTAGTCTAATTTGAGGAGCATGTTCTTCTTATCAATAATTAGTATAGTTAATATCAATCAAATCTCTCTTTAATATTGTAATCAAGTATTAATCAAGTTTTAATCCAAGTTTTAGTTCTTTAATCTCTCTTTTGTTCATCCTTTATTTTGGGTAATTGAAGATTATTTGGGTTATTGTTGGGAGATTGACAACCTTTCAATCAAGCATTCAAGTACTTCTTTTATCTTTGCTTTATTATTGGAATCATTAGTAGGTATAATCTCTTAATCCCTTTTTAATTATTGTTAATTACTTTCATTTATTCATCATGTTTCATATTGTTGGTATGATTGACAACCTTGCTAGCATGATCAACATGATAATGAGTGAGTAGTCTCTTAGCTAGGGTTAATGGGTGATTAGGGAAAACCAACATGGGGAATGATTCATGCTTAAATTAATATGCTTTCATGTTTTATTTGCTTGCTTGTTTTGATCTCAACTCATGCACATGTTATATTTGATGAAATGCTAAGCCTATGAATCCTTGCATTTACTATCATCTCCTATCCTTTCAATGGGACTTGTAAGACATAACCCAACTCGAGTCTCATTAGACCATGCATGTTGTTGAGTAGGGAAGATTAAGTCGACTTGTAGGTGTTGTACAATCTAATGGATTCGGCTCCGGGACCCAAACTTTCCTAGGATTGTAAGATATAACCCAACTCAATCCATCACAACAATAATTGCTTGCTTTTAATTTGAGAACATGTTTGTATGATCATATCCCATGATTCCCCTATGATCCCATGACACCCTAGTGCCTTTAATCAATTGTTAACACCCCTTTAATTCATCTTGCTTGTTTATTTTCATTGTTATTTTAGTTTAGTGACCTTCTACATCAACCCAATTTATGACACCCCTTAGACACCACTAGTTGCAATAGAAATCTCATTTCAATACCCGTCCCTTGGGATCCGACCTTTACTTGCCTCTTTACTAATTGTAGAGTTGTTTGTGAAGCTATAAATTGTGTTTTGATTCGACCGTGACCCAACGACCACATCTTAATTTGTGAACACTTAGCGGGATCGCATCAAAAATGTCGTCGTTGCCGGGGACGGTGTTTGTTTGATTTAGATTTCTTTTTATTGTTATTAGTTGTGTCTTTCTTCGCCTTGAGGAAGTAAAACTCCTCAAGGTTTGTTCTAATTGTTTTCGAGTTGTTTGATATTTTGCATGTCTAGAAGGTTACAAGGTGATTTGTTACCTTTTGATCGTGAAATCGAAAGAACCTTGACGAACAATAGGAGACTTGTTAGGAGGAATTTAAGAGGTATTAGTGAAGTTGTCCAACCCACTAGTGAGTTTGTCAATCCTTTCGCAATAGAAGGAGAAGAGAACCCATTACACAATACCCCACAAAATCCACCTACAATGCCAAAATTCTCGTCACACTCCGTACCCACCGAGGAGAATCTACCAAATGGTACTCCTACACCGCAACATCTAACCGGAAATTTTATTGCCAAGTCCTCCTTCATCCAATTAGTTGAGAGGAGCCAATTTGGGGGGATGCCTAGTGAGGACCCTCATTCTCATATGGAAACCTTTTGCGACTATTGTGATGCTATCTCTCAAACGGGCGTGACTCAAGACCAAATTAGATGGGTCTTATTTCCTTTTTCCTTAATCGGCACCGCGAAGCAATGGTTGAAGGGCCTTGATAAGGCCACCCTTGGAATAGATTCTTGGAAGAAGTTGGCTCTAGCTTTCTACAAAAAATTCTACCCACCGGAAAAGACTAACATGCTAAGAGCTCAAATTACGGGTTTTAAGCAAAGGGATGAAGAGTCTTTGTATGAAGCTTGGGAGCGGTTCAAGGGAATTTGTCGCTCATGTCCTCACCATGGACTTAGCGAATGGTTTTTGGTACAACAATTTTGGAATGGTTTATATGAAGATTCTAGGAACATTCTCAATATGGGATCAAATGGAATGGTCACCGAAGTTGATGACAATCAAACATGGAACAAGATTGAGGAAATGGCGGTCCATAACTCACAATATAGTAGACCTCGCAAGGCTACTAGAGGAGGAAAGCATGAAGTGGACTACGTTACTCAATTGGGTGCTCAACTTAGTGCTCACATTGACACAATCAACTTGAAGTTTGAACAAGCTATGGCTAGACTTGAGGAAAACTCAAAATCATCAAAGCATCATGTTAATGCCATGACGGCATCCTCATCAATCCCAAGTGGGATATGTGAGAATTGTGGAACTTTGGGACATGACCAAGGTGAATGTAGGGGAACAAATGAACAAGTGAATGCTTTCCAAGCATACAAGAGTGGTACCCCTTATTCCAACTTTTACAATGAAAACACCAAATTCCATCCAAATCTCTCATACAAAAGCCAAAATGTTCAAAACCCTCAAACAACATACACTCTACCACCCATGAGAAACCAAAATCAAAGACCCTTTTACAATCAAAACCAAGGTTACCAAAATCAAAATCCATACAATCACCAAAATGACCAAGGTTTTGATGTCCAAAAAGCGGTCCTCCAAATGCAAAAGAATCAACAAGAATTTTTCACTCAAATGCAAAAAGATAGCCAAGCAAAGGAAACCACCATCAACAACATTCTAGCTCACACCAAGATGTTGGAAACACAATTGACTCAACTAGCATCTTCAAGCTCACAAAGACAAAAGGGGCAATTACCACCTCAAAGTAATCCCCCTAGACATGAAACGGTTAGTGCCATTCACTTGAGAAGTGGTACAAGGTATGAAGCACCGAAGAAGCAAGTTGAGGATGAAGTTGTGGAAGCTAGTGAAAAGGAAGAAATTGTGCAAAACTCCAAAGATGGAGAATCATCAAAAGAAGAAAGTTCAAAGAAAAATGAAGACAAGGCCAAGGAGAAGGAGCCCATTGTGATTAGACTCCCTTTTCCAAGTCGTCAAGCCAAGCCCAAATTTGATGATCAACTTGGAAAATTCATGGAAATTGTGAAGAATTTGGAAGTCTCAATTCCTTTCACGGAATTAATCAATCACGTGCCGGCCTATGCGAAATACATGAAAGATATCCTCACAAAGAAGAAGTCGATCCGGAAGCTTGAGACTATCGCCTTCACTAAGGTGAGTAGTGCAATACTTCAAGGGAGTTCACCTCCAAAGTTAAAGGATCCGGGAAGCTTCTCAATACCGTGTACCATTGGCGACACAACGATCGACAAAGCCTTATGTGATCTAGGGGCTAGTGTGAGTGTCATGCCGTACTCGGTAAGTAAAAGGTTGGGGATGGGAGAGCTTAAATGCACCAATATCACACTCCAAATGGCCGATAGATCGACGAAGACACCGTTAGGGATATGGGAAGATGTCCCCGTGCCAATTGGGAAGTTTTTCATCCCGGTGGACTTTGTCATTGTTGATATGGAGGAAGATTCCAATATTCCAATCATCCTAGGAAGACCTTTCCTACACACCGCGGGTGCGGTGATTGATGTGAAACATGGTGAGCTCACTCTAGAAGTGGGAGATGAAAGCATAACTTTTAATCTTGACAAGACTATGAGAGCTCCTCATTTGCATGAACCATGTTTCATAATTGATCATTATAGCCGAAAGGATGAAAGGAAGAAATCGGAACTCCAATGGAAGAAGAAAATTGAAGATGCTCCATTCAAAGAGCAAGTGAATTGTGACAAGGAGAGCTTGCAAAGCTCATCAAAATCAACCAAGGAAGAAGAGGATGGCCTCATTGGCCAAGAGAAGAAATTAGGAGAGTTGTCTCCATCTAAGCAAGAGATTTTCAATGATCAACTCAATGAAGTTTGTGGTCTTTGGGACGACGAATTTGAAAGGATTTTTAATCCCTACATTGGTAATGCCATCGATCAAGACCAACAACAAGGACCACGGTCTATTGAGGACCTCTACCATGATAATGAACAAGCTTTTGATTACTTCTTCAAGGTGTTGAGCAACATCAACAACACCTTGGACATGCCCCCTTGACATCTCATCAAGAATGAGAGTTTGGTGGAGTCCTCCCTAAACCACCACTTGTAAATATTTCTAACTCCCTAACTCACATTTCAATTCTTGTATTGCACTTTTTTTGTCATCTTTGGATTTTTATTTACTTTGATCAAAATAATTGTCATGTTTGAGAGAAGTGAGGTAGGGACTAACGATTTCAATTGATGTGTAGTGCTTTTAGCTTAGTGTGGGGATGGCAATTGCCTAGGCTATCCATGCCTTAGTAGTGCCCCCACAATGACGAACACAAGACTTGAAGAAAGAATGGAAGAATGGTATGGGAAAAGCATTGTGCACGGATGAAACTGAATCTGTGTACACAGGGGAAGAATCCGAGCGAATTCCTAAGAATCCGCCCGTCTTCAGTAATCCGAGCGTATTGCAGAAAAGACGCCCGTCCTGAACTGAGCTGAATTTTGAAAATTTCTTGACTGTGACTGAATCCGGGCGTCCTGTGAAGAATCCGCCCGTCTTGAAGAATCCGCCCGTCTTGTAAGAAAGACGCCCGTCTTTGCAGCTGAGGAAAACAAGCAAAATTTTCTGGACTGAAATCCGTCCGTCTTTAAGAAAATCCGCCCGTCCCGTGTTCAGCAAATCCGAGCGGATTGTCACCAATCCGCCCGTCTTTAGGCGAGTTTTGCAAAGTCCAGAAAGAGCAGAATCCGCACGGATTGGGCGGAATCCGCACGGATTGCCCCTGCAGATTCGAAAATTTCGGTCTCTTTAAAACCCCTCCCACCTTCATTCATTCATTCATTCATTCATTCATAAACACTACCCACAACATCAAAACCCTCATCCTCTCCATCACAAAAACAAAAACCCTCAACAACATTCACCAAATACAAATCAAACCATCCTTCCAACAACAAATCAATCACTCCTTCTTCAACAAAAATCAAAACCAAGCACAAAATCTTCAACCTTTGAGTCGATTTTTGATTTCATAAAGGCAAAGCCTTTCACCTTCAAATCGATTTGGGCATACTACAAATTGAAGATTTTTCATTCTTTTCTTGGTTAGTTCATCAATGGCAAGGACTAAGGGAGCAACAAAGGCAACAAAGGCACCAAAGGCTAAGGCACTCTCACAAAGGCAAAAGGCTCTTCAAACAAAGAAAGCATTGGCTATGGTGGTAGCAACACCAAACTTGGAAGTGCAACAACAACAACAACCTTCTATGGGAGCAACAACACCTTCTACTCCGGTAATTGATCAACTTTTGCATTATCCGGAGGTAACTTTTATTTCCGATACCCATAGAAATACCTTTGTCAAGTTTGCTATGAAGTCATTACAATCCACCAAATTCATATGTGAAGATACCTTAGAAAAATTGGGTGTTCTTGAGCAAATAAAAGCCTTTTTCAATGCCATGGGGTTGAAGAAATTGTTTGAAACAAGGGAATTGACATACCCCTCCCTTACCTTGGAATTTTTAAGTTCCTTGAAAGTCACCAAAGTTGAGAATAGGGAGAATATTGAGTTTCGTCTAGCTAATGTTAGTAGACGCATTACCTTTAGGGAATTGGGTGAAATTTTGGGTCTTAGTGATGAACCGAGTTATTTTAAGAGTTATGGAAAGTATGACCCCGAACCTCTTTGGGAGGCAATCTCCGGGAAGAAATTTGAGGATTTTCATGCGAGTCGTGCTCTTTTGGTCCACCATCCGGGCATAAGAGTATGGCACAAGGTCGTGGGTAACACCATAATTGCTAGGAAAGATACCAACCATTTCACAAGACTTAATTTTATTCTCCTTGAATCGGCTTTGAATATCGGAAGAGTACACACCAAGCCTTACAATTCTTTGAGGCTCTTGGTAGATAGATGGCTCAACATTGATTGTGGGAAGAAGGGCACGACCGTTATTGTCAATGGCGGCCTAGTCACACTCCTAGCTAAGAACTTTGATCCTAACTTCAATAAGGATAACAAGTACAAAGCAAAGGAGGGTGGCCATCTTGTTGATATGCATACTATGATTCACAAGTTCAAGTGGGTTGCCCATAACCCCCTTGACACTAAGTATGGATGGCTCACTAATGAAGCTAGATCGTTCACCTTGCCTTCGAAGATTTGCCGTCTAAGTGTCCACCGGACCAATTATCTACTTCCCCTTTCCAAAGAGGCCGAGTATATCATTCAACAACAAAAGGGTGATCTTGAAATGCCCTCCTCTTCCATTGTCATACCACCTTACCCCTTTAAGTATGAAGAGTTCAAGCCGGAAGGAGTTGAAGTTGGGAAAGACTATGTGACTCTTCTCATGCAAGCAATGCACAAGCAAGCCTATGAAGATCGGAAAAATGCCTACTTGGCTCAATATCCACCCCTCCTACATTTAGCTAGGCAAGGACTACTTGATCCATCTTGTCCTTTGCCTAGTTGAGCGGATAGAGAAGTCCTATTTCCGGGTGCATCTAAGGTCGTTTTCGGTGACAATGAGGTTGTTGGAAATGATGAAGAAGTTGATGATAATATTGAGGAAGAAGCAAGTGAAGAAGAAAAGGATGGTGAAGATGATGATGAGGAAGATGAGGAAGAAAGTGAGGAAGCAAATGACAAGGAAAGTGGCAATGTGACCACTTCTCATGAGGGAAGTGATGGTGATAGCATGATGGAAGATTAGCAAGCCTTGGAGACTCCTACCCTCTCATGGTTTGTCTATTTCTCTCTTTGTATTTTATATAATTTTGATCTTTGTTGGAGTAGTCCTAGCCCCATTAGAGGACTCACACCTCGGTACCATTGAGGTTTTCTCATTCTATTGTTCCCATTTTCAAAATCCAAATTGACAAATTAGTTTCATGCATAGCATAGTGTGTGCATGAACTACACCCATCCTTGGACATTAGCAATAGTGTCTCACTCGGTTTGGGGAAGTTAATGCATACACAACGGGAGGTAATCTAAATTATCCTCTCCGTCATAACAAAAACCATGCATCATGTAGTATAACTTAGTGTAGATTGCATTTAGTATAGAAATCATGCATCATCTTTGCATAATTTCCATCATTTTGGCCATTGAGGACAATGTCCATATTAGTGTGGGGATGGGAATTCTAACATTTAACTCTTATTCAAAAATCCAAAAAATTGAAAAATCTCAAAAATCATAAAAATTTGAAAATTGAAAACCCAAAAACATGTTTATTTCCTTTTGAAGTCTTGTATATATTGTCTTGTATATATTGTGTTTGTTCTATCCTTGTTCACATTGATTGACTACGCCACATCCGAGACATGAGGATATTGAAGACCGCATGGTATGATCTTTCCAATCTCCTTTTTCCTCTTTATGTTAATGACTATGTGGCTTTATTTTGATTGATGCGGTATAACAATGTAAATTTAGGACTTGCATTTAGTTTATATGTCATATTAGTTGATAGAATCACTTGCATTAGGATGTTTATATTAGTTGCATCATGGCATGTAGTTGCATGTTAGAAATGTTTTGAAAAATGCCTATTTAGGAACTTTGACAAGAGCAACTAAGCCATTATAAATACTTGTTCAACTAAAGACTTTGCCTACTAGAATGGTTGTAAAACACCCTAGATAGTGTCATACTAGTGTCTTTTGACCCATGACCCAAGGCCTAGTCAAGGGTTTGCATGTGAGTCACCTATCCAACCCCGTGATGCGATGTAGACTTCGTTAACTTGTCTAGGTGACCTTGTGGTAAGGCAACCCAAAAATATTTTCTATCAATAAGCTTGAAGTGCTCATTTCAAAGAAATTTTGTCATGTGGAAGTAATGTAATGCCAAGGAAACCTCAAATGTTATGAATTGTTGAAAGTTGAGAAAGTTAAGTTGTTTTGATGGAGGCGTACCACTTCGATGTGCTTTGGTGTGGGATCCATTGAATTGGGCCCCCATACGGTTGTGAATTCGGCCGCCCAGAGACAGAGTGACTATCACCCCGAAAAGCTATTGTCTAGAGGTTAACCGGTTGCCTAATAAGCGATTGGCGAAAGCAAAGGACACTAGCCCAGAAGGGATAAACCCCATCTTAAATTTTTGAAATGTGAAAGTGAAATAAGGACAATTTTGAATACTAGTCATATCCACCCGTTGTGAATAAAGATTTGAGCATTTCATTCCCAAAAAGCCTTTTGTCAAGCCACTTGGTCGAGTTTGGGACGATCCATGACCTTTACTTTTGTAGAGAATTCGAGACTTGTCATGTCATATGCTACTAGCATCATAGGGATCATCATTCCACCACCATCCGATC
The DNA here is from genome assembly GCF_048544455.1 of Silene latifolia. Taxonomy (NCBI): domain Eukaryota; kingdom Viridiplantae; phylum Streptophyta; class Magnoliopsida; order Caryophyllales; family Caryophyllaceae; genus Silene; species Silene latifolia. The sequence goes on from NC_133533.1 coordinate 50,183,669, forward strand.
GCTCTTGACGAAAGCATTTGGAAATTGAGGACGAAAGTAGTCTAGTTTAACACCATTTGGAGGTGATTTAGTGCCATCCTCTTAGACTTAGTAATTTGTTGAACTAGTATTTGTGAAGGATTACATGCTCTTAAATTTGTTCCTCTTTAGTGCCTCCGCCACTTGATGAGGAAGTGGCTATTCTTTTTGTAGATGCATCCTTTATGTGATTTTATGTGCTTAATGTTTGGATGTGTCGCCATTTTGGCAAGACCCACCTTGCCTTGCAAGAAGGCATCCTACCTCATGGTTGTCTTGTTGTGAGTTGAAGGGGCGGAGTGAGACCCGCTAATTGTCTCATATCGGCTATATTATTAGGATAGGTTAGTATTGGTCCTAGTCTTTGTCACCTCTTTACTCGGGACGAGCAAAGGTTCGGTTTGGGGATATTTGATGTGACCATAATTGGCGCATATTTAGCCCCCGAATTAGCCTTGTTCCCATGCTTTTTAGTGCCTATTTGGGTCATTTCTTATCTTTAGTTCTTTGTTTTGCATATTCTTTGAGATTTTGATCCCTTGGTAGGAAAGGAGTAAGAATCTTGCATTTTCATGGCAAAACGAGACTAAATTGATCGAATTCAATGACCAAGCATCAAGGAGAGACAAGATTAGAAGGCCTTTGTACATATTATAGTAGAAGAGCAAAGTTGAGAAAGGATCCTGGAGTCCCCAATGAAATCCCCAAGGAATTTATGAAGAAAAGGGAAGAAAAGAAGAAGATTTGTTGCTGACTAACAATCCGAGCGGATTGTCACCAATCCGTCCGTCCCGCAGCATCACAATCCGAGCGGCTTTGCCTAAATCCGCTCGGATTCCCCCTCCACAATCCGTCCGGATTCCCCTAAATCCGCTCGGATTCCAACGCCAGAATCCGCCCGTCCCGACCTTATTCCGCCCGGATTCCAAAGACAAAGACGGATTGTCTTCTCCAAGCTACGAAGAAAGAAGCCCTTCTCTCGAAAAATACCGGGTCCTCCTTGCTCAACTTAAAAAGTGTAATTACTAGTTTAGCCCTTAGTTAACCCTAATGCATCCTCCCTAATTTCCACTATAAATACCCCATTAGTCTAATTAGAGGAGCATCTTCTTCTTATCAATAATTAGTATAGTTAATATCAATCAAATCTCTCTTTAATATTGTAATCAAGTATTAATCAAGTTTTAATCCAAGTTTTAGTTCTTTAATCTCTCTTTTGTTCATCCTTTATTTTGGGTAATTGAAGTGATGTGAACATTATTTGCGCACATTTAGTCCCCTAATTGAGCCTATTTTGCATACTATTATAACATTCTTTGGCCATTTTATCCGTCAAAACCTTCCTATTTGTTTTTCTATCGCATTTCATATGTTTTGTAGAAAAGGAGATAATAAGGCGGAAATTCCCGTCTTTCATGCATATTTGGAAGCTTATTGATGATATTAGATGGACTAGTATGAAGAAGAGGCAAGAATGATGACCAAAGATGTAGGAATAAAGAGTATATAGAAGGGTCATAAGGTTTAAAGCAAGGAGGAAAAGCAAGGAAGCCATTCATGAAGAAAACGGCTCGGAACGCAAACCAAGGGTTGCTCCTTTGGCTCTGAAAATATGCTAGATGGAACGGCGTCGAAAAAACAAGCGATCTAGGCTTTTGAATCACTCCAATAGGAGTCCGGATGAGAAAATGACGTCCGTTTTACAATCCGAGCTCAAACAAAGAAGCTGTACAGGAATCCGCGCGTCCCGCGCTGAAGACGCTCGTCCTCCCAAATCCGCTCGGATTGCTCCAAATCCGCTCGGATTCCCTCTCTTTTTGCCCGAGCGTCTTGCTCCAAATCCTCTCGGATTCCCTTGCTACAATCCGCCCGTCCCGACTCTAATCCGCTCGGATTCCTTTACAACAATTTTCGTGTTGTTCAAGCTCCGTGAAAGACGCCATTCCTTCGAAAAATACCGGCTTCTCCCTGCTCAAATCTCAAAAGTGTAATTACTAGTTTAACCCTTAGTTAACCCTAATGCATCCACCTAATTTCCACTATAAATACCCCATTTGTAATAATCAAACCATCAAGTTTTATTAGATTAGAACCAAGTTTTATTAGATTAAATCAAGCTTTCTTAGATTAGATTAGGAGTAGATTAGAATAGATTAATCTCAATCTTTCCACACAAATTACACATTAATCTCTCCTTAATTATTGTTCAAGTTTATTATTCAAGTTTATTATTGGGTAATTGAAGATTATTGGGTTATTATTGGGAGATTGACAACCTTCCATCAATCATCAATTTCTTCTATTATTCTTTGCATTATTATTTTGGAATCTCCATAGGTATAACTCTCTTAATCCTTGTTTTAATTATTGTTAATCTTTCTTACTTGTTCATCATGTTTTACCTTGTTAATATGATTGACAACCTTGTTAGCATGTTAAACTTGATAATGAGTGAGTAGTCTCTTAGCTAGGATTAGTGGGTAATTAAGGGAAACAAACATGGGGATTGATTCATGCTTAATCTAATATGTTCACATGATTAAATTACTTGCTTGTTGTGATGTCAACTTTATGCACATGTTATGTTTGATGAAATGCTAAGCCTATGAATCCTTGCATTTTTACCATCTCTTATCTACTCAACTTGACTTGTAAGATATAAACCAACTCGAGTCTTGTTAGACCATGCATAGAAGTTGAATAGGAGGAAAGTAAGTCGACTTGTAGGTGTTGTACAATCTAATCGATTCGGCTCCGGGACCCAACTCTTCCTATGAACCGTAAGACATAAACCAACTCGGTTCCCCCACAACATTAATTGCTTGCAACATTGTGAACATGTTTGTATGATCAACACCATGAATCCCCTATGCCCGCATGATATCCTAGAACTTTTTATCAATTATTTACATCCTTCCTTTTATTGCTTGTTTTACCTTATTGTTTGCATTAGTCTAGACACAACTACAAACCCCATCAATTGTGACACTAGCATAAATTGAGATAGATAGACTTAGAACTCAAAGCACACCGTCCCATGGATCGACCTCGACTTACCGCTAACTAGTTGTATGTTGAGTATTATAAATGTGTTTGATTGGATGAGTGACGACATCGTCCGGATCAAAATGGCGCCGTTGCCGGGGATGGTGCTATGTGATTAAGTTCTTACTTGTTTGTCTATTTTGATTTTGCTTTAACCTTGAGGAACTTGTTCCTCAAGGATTGTTTTTACCGTTTTCTTGTAGTTTCCTTGTTTGTAGTTATATCTTTGTCCTAGTTATGATGATGACCGAAGGCTTGGCACGTGGAGTATGTGGTGAATCTTTTGAGTATGACTATCATGGGTATGGGGACTTTTTGGAGCAAGTTGAAACAAACCTACCTTACAACTCATACAATGAAAGTCCTAACCACTACCCCAACTTTTCTTACCAAAGCCCCCACATCCTACATCCACAACAACCACCCTCCCAAAACCCACTTTACAATCAATGCCAAATGTCATCCTACAATGAACACCCATACCACCAAATTCCCATGTGCCCACAACAAGAGAATGAGCATAATCTTGACATGCAAAGTGTGATTCTCCAAATGTTAAGGTGCCAACAAAATCTCTTCATGAAAATGCTAGAAGAGAGCCAAGCTAGGGACAATGTTCTCAAAAACATTGTTACTAATGGCGAGAAGTTGGCAAATCAAATTGCCCAAATGAAAGCCACCCAAATGCTAAATGAAGAAGAAAGGGAAAATAATGAGGGTGAAGAAGAATTTGGATGGCATTATGAAGCTACTCTTGTGAATCCCCCACCACCTCCTAAATTCATAAGTATTGAACATCCCATATTCCAACTTGTACCCAACTGTACAAACATTCATGATGGATGTGAATATGAAGATGTAACTTTTGAGGAAGGGGAGTGCTTGATTGATTATGGACCAAGAATGGATGATGAATTGAAGCATAATGTTGGGGTGGAGAGCAATGATGAATGTGAGTTGAAGGCCAATTATGAGACAAGCACTTTGTCTAAATTTTCTAATGAATCTAGCTCACACACTAGCCTTGCTTCTCCAATTTGGGATACCTATGATGATGATGAGGAAGACCTCCCACCACAATTTCCCTCTTTGACCCATGTAGAGGAAGTGTGTTCCCTTGACACTTATGGGAGTGAAGGTAAAACTTTGAAAGAAGAGGTTGATGAATTTGAACTTGCAATCTTTGGGGAATTGAGAGGTCAAGAGGAAAATTATGATGTTGGCATCTTTGATCATAGTTTGGAAGAAATTGAAGCTCTTTTCTTTGGAAATGGTTCAAGTTCTAAGGAGGGTCAAGAAGAAAGTGAAGATAATGAATGCATGAATGACCTCAATGATGAGAAGTTGACTCCTCCACATCTTATCCTTCAACTATCCCCTCATCAAAGAAATGAGAAATTTCCTTCTACTATTGAAGGATTGATGAATCAATGCTCTATCATCATAGAATTTGAAAGAGATGGTAAAGAGTGGAAGCCTCCGGATGAATATGGGCAATACCTCATACCTTGTATTGACAAAAATTATGGGCTTGTTGGTTTGAAGCATTGTAAGCAGCCAAGTGCCAAGGGCATAACAAATGGGAGAGTATTTGGCAAGTTCTATTCCAAGCCAAGATGGGTAAACTACGTTTTGACATCACCAATCTCCTATTTATGCTTACATGAAGCCCATTCAAAAGCCTTTGACCGGTTGTTGAGAGCATTAAGCAACATGGACAACATCAATAATCATGGCAACAAGGAATGAGTTTGGTGGAGTCCTCCCTCAAACCACCATTTGTAAGATATCCTTTCCTTTCACTTTGCATTACTTTTCCACTTGCATTTAGTTATATACATATACATTTAGCTTGCATTTGTATTATATTTCATATTGCATTTACATTAGTGAGTTCAAATAGTATAGTTTGCATTGTAATATATCTCACATGATTCATGTAAATAGTTGCATATAGATTAGAATTCATGCATAGTTACTAATGACCAAACCTATTTCTTTTCTACACTAGAAATAGTGTTTAAATCGGTTTGGGGAGGTTTGATCATAAGTGACCATAGTTTACTAGAAATCATGCATCATATAGTATAGTTTAGATTGCATTCATTTGTTATATATGTCATATAGAATTGCATTTAGTTAGAGCATGCATTCATTCATACCATATCATTGCATTTGTACTTTATTTCAAAAAAATCAAAAATCCAAAAACATTTATTTCTTTTTCATTCCTACTCCTACATGTACATTGAGGACAATGTCCAAAATAAAGTGGGGGATGGGAATTTATATCCCAAAAATGCATAAAAATATGTCTTTTAATTTCATAAAAACAAAAACCATAAAAATTTGAAAAATTGAAAAATCCAAAAACAAGTTCATTTCCTTTTTAGTGTAGTCTTGTAAATATTGTTTTGTATATATTGTGTTTGTCCATCCTTTTTCACATTGATCGACTACGCCACATCCGAGACATGAGGATATTGAAGACCGCATGGTATGATCTTTCCAATCTCCTTTTTCCTCTTTATGTTAATGACTATGTGGCTTTATTTTGATTGATGCGGTAAAAACAATGTGAACTTAGGATTTGCATTTAGTTTATATGGCATATTAGTTGGTAGAATCATTTGCATTAGGATGTATATATGTTAGTTGCATCATGGCATGTAGTTTGCATGTTAGAAAAAATTTTGCGAAACCGTCTACTTGGGAAGCTTGACTAGTGTATATAGGCCCTAGTAGATGCTTTTTATTCTAAAGACTTTGGTTGTTAGAATACTTGTAAAACACCCTAGGATGTGTCATGCTAGTATCCTTTGACCCATGGATTAAGGCCTAGTCAAGAGTACCTTGTGGTGTGATAACTCCTTGGCTACCGTTTATTCCAAGGTGACCCTTGAAACCATGCATACAACCATCATCCATGTTCTACCACATTTTTGTCATCAAAGGGAATGGGCACAAAAAGAAATCAATTTGAGTTCAATGAAATGAAAAGTGAAAGAAAGTTTGCAAATTGCATCAAATAAAAAGAGGAGCAAAAATAGAACTCCTATGCTTCAAATATAAGCCACCCTCACTACATATGGGGTGACTTTGAAAATGTTCAAAAAGAAATGCAAAGAAAAGTTGAAAGTTGTCAAGTGTTGAAATGCCAAAAATCAAAAAGAAATGGCAAAAAGAAAGTGTTCTCAAATATTATATGCCACAAGAAATTGGGGGGAAAACAAAAACAAAAGCAAACTCCCAAATGAAACTCAAATTTTATTGATCCCTTTATCCATCGTATCCATTTTTGTGTATGGTAGAGAGGGGACGACCCTTCTTCTTGTCTAGGCAAGAGGGGGAATTCCGCGATCCTCCAGTGTTTCTAACACCATAGGGAGTCTACTCTTGACAAACGCATTTAACGATTGAGGACAAAGGTACCCTAGCTTGACACATTTTGGAGGTGATTTATTGGTATCCTTCTAGGCTTAGTAGTTTGAAGAAATTGTATCTATGAAGGAGTGTGTACCCTTGAATTGCTTCCCTTGTAGATAATTTCCGCCACTTAGATGAGGAAAGTGGCTATTCTTTTGTAGATGCATCCATTACTTGATTTTGTGTGCTTAATGATTGGATGTGTCGCCATTTTGGCAAGACCCACCTTGCCTTGCAAGAAGGCATCCTACTTCATGGTTGTCTTGTTGTGAGTTGAAGGGGCGGAGTGAGACCCGCTAATTGTCTCATATCGGTTATGTTATTAGGTTAGTTTAAATAAAGGTCTAGTTTTAGTCACCTCTTTACTCGGGACGAGTAAAGGTTCGGTTTGGGGATATTTGATGTGAACATTATTTGCGCATATTTAGTCCCCTAATTGAGCCTATTTTGCATACTATTATAACATTCTTTGGCCATTTTATCCGTCAAAACCTTCCTATTTGCTTTTCTATCGCATTTCATATGTTTTGTAGAAAAGGAGATAATAAGGCGGAAATTCCCGTCTTTCGTGCATATTTGGAAGCTTATTGATGATATTAGATGGACTAGTATGAAGAAGAGGCAAGAATGATGACCAAAGATGTAGGAATAAAGAGTATATAGAAGGGTCATAAGGTTTAAAGCAAGGAGGAAAAGCAAGGAAGCCATTCATGAAGAAAACGGCTCGGAACGCAAACCAAGGGTTGCTCCTTTGGCTCTGAAAATATGCTAGATGGAACGGCGTCGAAAAAACAAGCGATCTAGGCTTTTGAATAACTCCAATAGGAGTCCGGATGAGAAAATGACGTCCGTTTTACAATCCGAGCTCAAACAAAGAAGCTGTACAGGAATCCGCGCGTCCCGCGCTGAAGACGCTCGTCCTCCCAAATCCGCTCGGATTGCTCCAAATCCGCTCGGATTCCCTCTCTTTTTGCCCGAGCGTCTTGCTCCAAATCCTCTCGGATTCCCTTGCTACAATCCGCCCGTCCCGACTCTAATCCGCTCGGATTCCTTTACAACAATTTTCGTGTTGTTCAAGCTCCGTGAAAGACGCCATTCCTTCGAAAAATACCGGCTTCTCCCTGCTCAAATCTCAAAAGTGTAATTACTAGTTTAGCCCTTAGTTAACCCTAATGCATCCACCTAATTTCCACTATAAATACCCCATTTGTAATAATCAAACCATCAAGTTTTATTAGATTAGAACCAAGTTTTATTAGATTAAATCAAGCTTTCTTAGATTAGATTAGGAGTAGATTAGAATAGATTAATCTCAATCTTTCCACACAAATTACACATTAATCTCTCCTTAATTATTGTTCAAGTTTATTATTCAAGTTTATTATTGGGTAATTGAAGATTATTGGGTTATTATTGGGAGATTGACAACCTTCCATCAATCATCAATTTCTTCTATTATTCTTTGCATTATTATTTTGGAATCTCCATAGGTATAACTCTCTTAATCCTTGTTTTAATTATTGTTAATCTTTCTTACTTGTTCATCATGTTTTACCTTGTTAATATGATTGACAACCTTGTTAGCATGTTAAACTTGATAATGAGTGAGTAGTCTCTTAGCTAGGATTAGTGGGTAATTAAGGGAAACAAACATGGGGATTGATTCATGCTTAATCTAATATGTTCACATGATTAAATTACTTGCTTGTTGTGATGTCAACTTTATGCACATGTTATGTTTGATGAAATGCTAAGCCTATGAATCCTTGCATTTTTACCATCTCTTATCTACTCAACTTGACTTGTAAGATATAAACCAACTCGAGTCTTGTTAGACCATGCATAGAAGTTGAATAGGAGGAAAGTAAGTTGACTTGTAGGTGTTGTACAATCTAATCGATTCGGCTCCGGGACCCAACTCTTCCTATGAACCGTAAGACATAAACCAACTCGGTTCCCCCACAACATTAATTGCTTGCAACATTGTGAACATGTTTGTATGATCAACACCATGAATCCCCTATGCCCGCATGATATCCTAGAACTTTTTATCAATTATTTACATCCTTCCTTTTATTGCTTGTTTTACCTTATTGTTTGCATTAGTCTAGACACAACTACAAACCCCATCAATTGTGACACTAGCATAAATTGAGATAGATAGACTTAGAACCCAAAGCACACCGTCCCATGGATCGACCTCGACTTACCGCTAACTAGTTGTATGTTGAGTATTATAAATGTGTTTGATTGGATGAGTGACGACATCGTCCGGATCATGAAGATTATTTGGGTTATTGTTGGGAGATTGACAACCTTTCAATCAAGCATTCAAGTACTTCTTTTATCTTTGCTTTATTATTGGAATCATTAGTAGGTATAATCTCTTAATCAATTTTTAATTATTGTTAATTACTTTCATTTATTCATCATGTTTCATATTCTTGGTATGATTGACAACCTTGCTAGCATGATCAACATGATAATGAGTGAGTAGTCTCTTAGCTAGGGTTAATGGGTGATTAGGGGAAACCAACATGGGGAATGATTCATGCTTAAATTAATATGCTTTCATGTTTTATTTGCTTGCTTGTTTTGATCTCAACTCATGCACATGTTATATTTGATGAAATGCTAAGCCTATGAATCCTTGCATTTACTATCATCTCCTATCCTTTCAATGGCACTTGTAAGACATAACCCAACTCGAGTCTCATTAGACCATACATGTTGTTGAGTAGGGAAGATTAACTCGACTTGTAGGTGTTGTACAATCTAATCGATTCGGCTCCGGGACCCAAACTTTCCTAGGATTGTAAGATATAACCCAACTCAATCCATCACAACAATAATTGCTTGCTTATAATTTGAGAACATGTTTGTATGATCATATCCCATGATTCCCCTATGATCCCATGACACCCTAGTGCCTTTAATCAATTGTTAACACCCTTTTAATTCATCTTGCTTGTTTATTTTCATTGTTATTTTAGTTTAGTGACCTTCTACATCAACCCAATTTGTGACACCCCTTAGACACCACTAGTTGCAATAGAAATCTCATTTCAATACCCGTCCCTTGGGATCCGACCTTTACTTACCTCTTTACTAATTGTAGAGTTGTTTGTGAAGCTATAAATTGTGTTTTGATTCGACCGTGACCCAACGATCACATCTTAATTTGTGAACACTTAGCGGGATCGCATCATACATGAAGGACCACTTCAGTGGGAGGGTGACAGGTGTTACTCCGGCGCCGTTGGAGGGTCCGGAGGCAGAGGCTGAGGCTAACGCGCAGGAGGCGCGGTTGTGGTAATGGTACTTCTTGGGTGCCACGTACTTTGGTGACAAGGGTGAGCGCTTGTCGACCAAAGTGCTTCCTCTCCTCACTGACCTTGACACTTTGGGTCAGTTTGACTGGGTTACGGCGGCTCTGGCGAGTTTCACCCGGTACTTGCACGCGGCGGTGCGTCCGGAGTTAGTGAGGGACGGTAGTGCCCCTGCTTTGGTTGGTCTCGGCCTCATCTTTGAGGTACGAGCATTTTGTAGTTTTTTTTTGTACTTTGATTTTGATTTTGATTTTGGCAATTTTTAAGAAATTGGCTGATTTGTGTTTGCTGTGTTTGATTACATGCTTGGTTGTATGCTTACTTCACCCCTCTGCGTCCAGGGACTACAGGCGGTGTCCCCTAAACCTACCCTGCTATGAGGGGTTGGACGGTGTCTCGGAAGAAGTCGACTTACGAGGACTGCAAGCGTCGCGTGAACAAGCTTCGGATTGCTGACGTAAGTTCTTGTTCTCTACTCCCTCTTCTTTATAGAAATAGATAGAGATAGGATGACTAGGTAGCTTATGAAGCCCCCAGTCGGCTGAGTAGTTTTGTCTTGAATGTAGTTTGTTGGGCAGCCTTGGGAGCACTACACGGGTGTACCAGCTGTCATCAGGGAGCATTTGCGGCTTCGCAGCTCCCTGCGTTTGTACCTGGAGACGGCGATTGCGCCGGTTTGGTACCTGGGCGAGCGTTTGGCTCGTCAGTTCTTCACCGAGACTTTCGTCGTACCGGTCGACCCGCCTAGGGTGTTGATACTGTCATTTTGTATCAAAATTATTTTTATAAACCAAACTAAAACTATAGCTAGTGATAGTAAGGGTCAAACCACAGAGAGACAAGATCAATTCTATTTGCTATTTTTAATCTATTGAAGTAACGATTATTGGGGGTGGTTTTGGTTGGTTAATTCTAAACTAATTACTGAAATTTAAATGAAGTTTAAAAAAAAGATATTAAAAAGCAGCTAGGAACTTCGGTTCACCATGGCTTAAGGGTCAGTCAAGTAAAGTCATGGTCTGCCCAATACCGTCTCAGGATGTCAAATAGGTCCTCTAAGTCTCTATTCGAATTAAGCCTCTCGGTCTTGTTTCACCCTAGAATGAAACTAGATTGCTTTCGCTCCACTAGTCTTTCCAACTACTTGTAAGAAATCTAACTCTACTAATCTCTCAATCTAGCAAAGGGGTAAAATCTCACAAAAGTAAATAAGGACGGTACGGATTCAACCTAAACTTAATAATATCAACTCATGACGCCATGGATTCCCTAATTCCTAGCATAGGAATTTAGCTATGCATGATTAAGGATATGACAATTACAAAATTAAAGATACGGAATAAAATTGACATGATTGAATTAGAATTAAAAACTAAGGGATTAAAATTGAATTGCTTAAATATAAATTGGAAGAAACTAGAAATAAATAAACAAGAATAATAGAAAATTGAAATTGAATTAAAGCTTACTAAAGAATTCGATGAACAAACAATTGATCGTAATCCGTAGCCTCTATTTCGCGTTTTTCCAAAACTAGGTCTAAAACTTCAGTTGGTGAATAATAAAAAACACCCCTCAGTTGTTTGTTACGTCCTACTAATAATAGTTCTTCCCATAAGATAAATTACAAGTGGTCTTTCACAAAAGACAATCGTATAAAAGAAACCGCAGCTTCGAAATCTAGTCGATCGACCAGGTGACACGGCCGATCGACCTCCCAGTACAGTGCTGGCAACACTACTTCCTTTGCTAAACTCCTGGGTCGATAGACTGGAGTCACTAGTCTATAGACCATTTGCGCTGTAGCAGCCTCTCTCTGCTCTAACAAACAGCCCTCCAACTTCATGCACGCATTCCGAGACGATCGAATTCCGAGCTTCTAACTTCATAGTTTCCATAAAATGCCCCCGGGAACAGATAAAAGCTTGATTTAGCTTACTTCCGATCATTCCTACAATAATGACATAGGAAATCCAAAGTAAACCGTTTCGGGAGAAATAATTACTTAAAGCTAAAAATTACGCATAGAAATATATGCAAAAATCGCTAATAAAGTGTATAGAGTATGCACGTATCAAATCTCCCCAAACCAAACCTTGCTTGTCCTCAAGCAAGCACTAAGACTCAATCTAAACACCTATTGGAATGGATTTCTTTCTCAAAACAAGGACGTATTATCATGCCCAACCAATTTAGTGCAACAAATAACACCCAAGCATTTTGTCAAGCGCAAACGAGTTGAACATGTTCAAGAATTTAACAAACTTTCGACCTTGCAAGACTCGTATATATCGGACTCTCACGGGTCGCACATTCACTCAAATTTAAGAATAGGATGCGAATTTAATAGTGCAAGATAGAAGAATGATCGAAATAAGTCTCTCACCTAGCTACGACCCATAAAAACATGCCTGCAGTCTAACATGAATAAAATCTCTACAACCGTACATATGCATTCCAACCATTTAATGACCATGACACATGCCGAGGCGATTTGGGATTGTGAGGCTACGGGTAAGAAGGGGCTAAATAAATTTGGATAAGAGGAGATAAAGCCGAGCAAGCAACTTCTAATCACCAAATTTATGAATATTTCCCAACTTCGTACTCGAGAGAAAATCAAAACGGTGCTACTAAAAGCACAAATCTCACAATCTCCCAAAATAATAATAATTCCCCAAATAATATAAATAGCAACATGGGAATAAAAATCACCATCCAAAAATTATTCTAATCATGTGATTTTTTCTTTTCTCTCTTTTTTTTTTCTTTATCTGCCTCTTTTTTCCAAAACCTGATCTGGCAGTTGATCGACCATGTGATGCAATCGATCGACCACCCCTTTTTACCTGAACCTCCTCTGCTTCAATTCAAAGTTTCCCTTAATTTCCCAACATATCACCCAAAACTGATGCATTTCTCACACGAGACAATAAAAACCAAATCGCAAAATAATATTCCCGAATAACTACCTTTACTAGCTCGGCTAGGGTGGCTAAATTTGAAATGTAGTTTATGGGACAAAAAAGGCAAATTTGGCTTTTGTGGGGCTTATGGGCAAAATAAAATAAAGGGAACCTCTTCCACATGTGTCAGCAAACCGCAAAACCGAATGCATACAGGTATTAAGCAGATAAAATTCATGTTTATGCAAATTTATGTGACATGTCTTACGAGGAGTAACTACTCTCATTCCTACATGAAACCGATCATAATTGACAACAGTTTAAATAAGCTCTAACCTTAGAAATTTTAAGTAGTTTGCCAATATTGAGTCAAGTCTATTCGTTTAGTAAAATTCCCACAAAAACTCGTAGACTATGCAAGTGACATACTCAACGACATTAAAAGTGCAAGGAAGGGCAATGAGACAATACGTAAAGCAGTTTTATCATTGAAATCCATCCATTCCGACTCGACCTATATGAAAAAGTAAACGTGATATTTTGTATTTTTCTTTTTTCTTTTTTTTTAGAGATTGAATTGCAAATGCATGCGGATATGCAATAAACATGACCTAAAAATGCGAGTAAAACAATGCAAATGTAACAAGCATATGCATATACCCTCCCCAAACCAAAACGCGCAATGCCCTCATTGCGCTCATCAACTAAACAGCAGCATCCAAAAACAGGGAGGGATATAAACATCTACAGAAGAAATGGAAACTAATGAAAAAGAAATGGAAACTCACTAAATACGGCCTCCCTAAACCAGCCATCAAAAAGGGGAGGCAGACAGCTGCTACTGATCCTCCTCTGGCTCATACTCGGAACCGCTCGCCTCATCTGACCCTGAGTCGTCCTCCTCCTCCTTCTCAGCAGCAGCAGCAGTAGTGGGAGTAGACGTCGTAGCAGGCGGAGGATATCCGCCCTCCGTGGGAACAAAGAAGGATGGGTGGGTCCAGGGACCCCTTGGGAGCATCCCTGTCCGAGCAAACTCCTCATAAACCGGGTACATGACAAGAGCCATGTCCATCCTATGATGATCAAAGCTCCTGCATAAATCACCCAACACACGTGAAACCGCCCTTTGGTCCATGACCGCAGTGATAACAATAGGTGCAGGAGGTCGAAAAGTAGCCGGGAAACCCTGCCCAGGAGTAGGAGTGGAGGAAGAAGGAACCCGTGAAGAAGAGGTACGAGCTCCTCTCGAGGTGGAAGCATGAGAGGAGCCTGCCCTAATAGGGAGCCTATAGCTAGGCATGGGCGGTCGAGTCTCCCCCTCAACAGTAGTAAAGGGTAAAATAGGAGGGAGGGCAAGGATAGGAATGGGGACGGAAATGAAAGAATCGATCTTCCACCGACCCCGAGTATCGACCCATTTCACGGACTTGACGTAGTCAAGGTCCATGAAGCGTGCAAGAGGGTCGAGAGGAGCCTCCTCTCGAAGAAAGACTTGAACAAGACGGTGGGCTATACGAGTCACTAGCCCACCACAGACTATAGTGGTTAGAGAGGTGCCGTCACTTATAGTGTTGAAGTGAGAGGCAGTCAAATAAGCAATGTTATAAATGCGGGCTACCCGACTCTCGATGTTTAGGTAACCTGCCAAAATAGACATTTCAATTGTATTTATGTTATTTGACTCTTTGCGGCCAAAGATGGTGTTGCTCATCAGCCGGAAGTAGTAACGAAAGGGGGGTAAATGGACGGAAGTGCCCTTCCTCTTAGGGCCGTCCAGGTCGGATATGCACGATCACTGATACCGTCGTTTAGTATCAAAATTAAATTTATAAACCTAATTACTACTAACAGAAGTTAGCGGTAAGCAGGGTCGATCCGCAGGGAGGCATAATGAGATTTATCTGTTTCAATTCAGTCTATAAAGGAAGGGGGGTTTGAATTGGACTATATCTAAATGCAAATAAACTATAGCTAAAGCAATAAAAAGGTGTAGATAATAATAAAAAGGAAACTAAGACGATCGGTTCACTGCAGCTAGGACGGCGGTAATCCTAAGTAAGTCTGATAAAATCATGTAAGATGGGCAAATAAGAAGTCCTCTCGGTCCAACTTAACAAGTAGCGCCTTTCAGCCTATGCTACTGGTCCCTAGGTCTCACTAATACTAGCTTTCGCCCTGAAAAGTGATTCCTAATGCCTAAATTTTACCTATCTTTCGATCTTAGTATAATTTAGTCGTCTCAATTATTAGTCTATTGCCCTTCCCTATCTCTCGATCTTATTGGGTCGGTCAATTCCTAAGCATTTAACAAATATCCTCTCGGTCGTTCATTAAATATTGCAGTTAAATCAATTGAAACGAATCTGATTCTTACGCAAAGCAGTCGATCGACCAGATAGTCCAGTCGATCAACCACGGGCTCAGTCGGTCTACTATTGACATCAGTCAATCGACCAAGACCCGCGGCAGGTATACCTAGTCTATGTCGTCTACACTGCAGATCCCCTCACATCTTAGCACATGGTAATTAGCTACTCATATCTAAACTAATAACAATAACGAATTTAACGATAGCAATTAAAGAAGACAAAATCTAACTAATTAAAAAACAAATTGCATAAAACGAATAAGGCTTGGGATTCTAAACTAGCAATTCTAACTACGAAGAAAAATAAAGCAATAAACAAACTGAAATTAAGAAGAGAAATACCGAAAACAGTAGCAACAACAGAACCGAATGCAAGGAAAGATTTATTGAGAACTAAAACTAATCGAAAATTGAATTCTGAATTCCCTCTCGGGATATTCAGGTCTATCTGATCCCCTAAACTGAATGCCAAAGTCTTACTTAAATAGAAATCTCACCTAACAAGTTTTCCTAAACCTAAATACAATGGGCTTCTCGGGTTTCTTATTTTAAATTTTCCGTCAGAGACTTGTGCAGTCGCGGTGTGGTGGATCGACTACTGGGACCAGTCGATCGACTTCAGGTGCTGTACAGTAATGCAGTCTGACGAATTCTGCAGCGCGCAATGATCTTAAAACAGCTGCCAATTCTTCGTTACTTGGTCAAATCAGGAGTTCTATGCGGCGTCGGAAAGCTAAGAGGATAAGCTTTCACCTCCAATTGGAATTACTCGATTATCAGTTCTAGAACTCTAGATATTGCCATCTGAAGCAGGCTGCAATATCGTGAAGTGCTTCTTTGCTTGTTAAACTCGTACGCACCCATGCTTTTGTTATCTTTAGGCCTTGAAACGCGCACCAAGCTCATTCCTCTAGTCAATACCTCATGTCAAATCCTATGCTAAACACTCGGGAACGGATTCGGCTCATTTTCCGCTGGATTCTTCACATTTCTGCAATATTACACAAAAACACAAAAGTAGATGAAAATAGGGAGAATAGTAGCATAAACTACATAATTGAGCTCTGAAATGCGTGTAAAATAGGGTGTAAAACATCATATAAATGACACGCATCAAACTTCCCCAAACCAAACCCTTGCTTGTCCCCAAGAAAGAACTAGACTCGATCCTAAAACCTAGGGGAACGATTTCAATCTCAGAGCGAAATGCAACCATAAAGCTTAAACCAGTTTAATGCAACAACTAACAATCAATTAGCAATATGAATCATGCAAACGAGTTATGAAGTCGTTAAAAACTGCTGAACCGTCAACTATATAGACTTATGATGTGACCATAATTAGCGCATATTTAGCCCCCAAATTAGCCTTGTTCCCATGCTTTTTAGTGCATATTTGGGTCATTTATTGTCTTTAGTTCTTTGTTTTGCATATTCTTTGAGATTTTGATCCCTTGGTAGGAAAGGAGTGCAAATCTTGCATTTTCATGGCAAAACGGGACTAAATTGATCGAATTCAATGACCAATCATCAAGGAGAGACAAAATTAGAAGGCCTTTGTACATATTATAGTAGATGAGCAATGTTGAGAAAGGATCCTTGAGTCCCCGAGGAAATCCCCAAGGAATTTATGAAGAAAAGGGAAGAAAAGAAGAAATGTTGCTGAGGAACAATCCGTGCGGTTTCCCCGCAATCCGTCCGTCCTCCTCAAGCACAATCCGTGCGTTTTCTCCCTAAGACGCTCGGGTTTGCAGCCACCAGAATCCGCCCCGATTCACCTGAAGACGCCCGTGTTCCACCGCCTGAATCCGCCCGTCCCAACTCCAAAACGCACGGATTCCTGTACAGCGCAATTTCGTCTTCTCCAAGCTACAAAGAAAGAAGCCCTTCCTTCGAAAAATACCGGCTCCTCTCTGCTCAATCTAAAAAGTGTAATTACTAGTTTAGCCCTTATTTAACCCTAATGCATCCCCCTAATTTCCACTATAAATACCCCATTAGTCTAATTAGAAGAGCATGTTCTTCTTATCAACAATTAATCAAGTTCTAATACAAGTTTTATTTCCTTAATATCTCTTTTGTTCATCCTTTATTTTGGGTAATTGAAGATTATTTGGGTTATTATTGGGAGATTGACAACCTCTCAATCAAGCATCAAGTACTTCTTTTATCTTTGCTTTATTATTGGAATCATTAGTAGGTATAATTCTCTTAACCCCTCTTTAATTATTGTTAATTACTTTCATTTATTCATCATGTTTCCTTTTGTTGGTATGATTGACAACCTTGCTAGCATGATCAACATGATAATGAGTGAGTAGTCTCTTAGCTAGGGTTAATGGGTGATTAGGGGAAACCAACATGGGGAATGATTCATGCTTAAATTAATATGCGTTCACGGTTTATTTGCTTGCTTGTTATGATCTCAACTCATGCACATGTTATGTTTGATGAAATGCTAAGCCTATGAATCCTTGCATTTACCACCATCTCCTATCTTTTCAATGAGACTTGTAAGACATAAACCAACTCGAGTCTCATTAGACCATGCATTTTGTTGAGTAGGGAAGACTAAGTCGACTTGTAGGTGTTGTACAATCTAATCGATTCGGCTCCGGGACCCAAACTTTCCTAGGATTGTAAGATATAACCCAACTCAATCCATCACAACAATAATTGCTTGCTTATAATTTGAGAACATGTTTGTATGATCAATTCCCATGAATCCCCTACGACCCCATGACACCCTAGTGCTTTTTATCAATTGTTTACAACCCTTTCAATTCATCTTGCTTGTTTATTTTCATTGCTATTTAGTTTAGTGACCTTCTACATCAACCCAAATTGTGACACCCCTAAGACACCGCTAGTTTCAATAGAAATCTCATCTCAATTCCCGTTCCTTGGGATCCGACCTTTACTTGCCTCTTTACTAATTTTAGAGTTGTTTGTGAAGCTATAAATTGTGTTTTAATTCGGATGTGACCCAACGACCACATCTATTTAATTGTGAACACGAAACGGACCGATCAACTTATCATTATGGACTCTCACGGGTCTCTCGTATCACTCTATGAACACGGGTGAGTATATATAAAAGATAGAAAGAAGTAATATTGTAATGACTCTCACCTAACTACAACCTATAAGAACATGCCTGCAATCTAATATGAAAATGATCTCTACAACCGTACATATGCATTCCAACCAAACAAACGACCATGACACATGCCGAGGCACAATTTGGATATGTGAGGCAATGGGTAAGAAGGGCTAAGATAAATTTGGAATAGAGGAGTTATAAGCCAAGCTAGTAACTTACTAAACACCAAATTATAACAACATCCTACTTCTTACTCAAGAACAATTGATAAAACCGGTGCTAATGGTAAGCACAAATCTCACAACCTCCAATAATAAGTAAACTCCCCAACAATTAGAAATAATACATGGGAGTACAAAATCACCAACTCATAACAGTTGTAGCATGTGATTTTTTTTCGAATTTTTTTTTTCTGCTGCAGTACTCAGTCGATCGAGCACTTGGTTCAGTCGATAGACCGAATTCTTCTTTTTTCGTATTCTGTTTTTTTTTTCTTCTTTTTTCTGTTTTTTTCTTTTCTTTCCCTTCAACTTTTTACCAACATATTCGCAACACGAGACATAAAAACCAAAATGCAATAAAATATTCCCGCAATACTAGCTCAGCAAGGGTAAGCCAAATATGGAATGTAGCTTATGGGACAAAAAAGGCAAATTTGGCTTTTGTGGGGCTTATGGGTAAAATGAATAAAGGGGAACCTCTTCCACATGTGTCAACAAACCACAAACCGAATGCATACAGGTATTAAGCAGATTAAGTTCATATTTATGCAAATTTATGTAACATGCCTCATAAGGAGTAACTACTCACATTCCTAAATAAACCGGTCATGAATGTCACCAGTTATAGGCTCTAAATCTCAGAAAATGATGTAGTTTGCCATAAATCCAAGTCATGTTTAAAGTTCAGCAAGAAATTTAACGAAAACTCGTAGATTATGCATTTATGATTCTACTAATAACATGTCAATTAGAAAGGCTTAGGCATAAACGGCTGAAATGCAATGTCATCATTGAAATACTACCGTTCCGACTCGACCTATATGCTAAAATAAACGTGCATTTTTTGAATTTTTGAATTTTTAAATTTTTTGAATTTTTTGAATTTTTTGTATATATATAGGAAATGAAATAAACAATGCAAACTGAAATGCTATAAACGTGAAACAGAAATGCAATAAAACATGTGAATGCAATGCAAAACCCTTCCCCAAATCAAATCACACAATGTCCCCATTGTGCAAAATCATATAGTGAAATAAAAGGGAAACGGGAGTTTGCGTTATTATAACTAAATAAGACATGAAATTAAACTCGGAAACTCACAAGACTTTAAGCGCAACAAAAGGAAACCTCCCCAAACCAGCATGAGCTAGGAGGTTTAAGTAGCCAGCATTGCTACCATAAAGTACCTGAAAAGACAGAAAATACCGCGCATTATCCGAGAAAACAAAAATGAAGCGGTAAATTACGTGCAAAGAATTAAATTGAAGAAAGAAGTACAACAGCTACAGTGGTCGATCGACCGATGGTCCTGGTCGATTGACCAGTTCACGATGATCAGAAGGTACTGTACTGCTGAGGGCAGTCGATCGACCAGCTACGTCAGTCGATCGACTGACCTACCTGACAAAACAACTTCTTTCTTCGAATTAACTCAATGAATTGAGTTAACTTGGTCTAATAACCTGTAAATGCACATAAAAACGCGCCCAAAATTGCGCTAAATCCAATTGTAACAGTCTAAAGACGGAAATTAAACTAAGCACACACTAAGAGTTTTTTTTTTTTTTAAACAACTACGAATTTTATTCGCAAAACTAAACAAATCACATCCGGGTTGCCTCCCGTCTAGCGCTGGTTTCAGACCGGTCCCGCTCGACCTCTTTTTCTTCAGCAGCTTACTCTAATGGAGCCCAATCAAAACAACTCAAGGCTCTCAGTAACCTATCATACATCTGCGCATGTGCTACACAAAACTTTAAGTAGCACCATAAGATAGAAATAACATAGGAAATCAAAATGTAAAAACATTTAAGCCTAACAAATTTCCTATGGCAGCTCCTAAAATCATCCACAAAATAATTCTGCCCTCCAGCTAAGGGCGGAATATAAAAACACAAATTATCCGCAGGTGGAAAATTAGAGAGCTCAGGAGCAATTGACTCAAAAATAACGCGAGTGGAATTAAGATGCTCAGACGGGTATGAACTGTGAGGTGGAGAAGTCTGGTCATTTAAAGGAGAAGGTGGATAATCATCCCAAATGCAATGGGCGGTAAAGTCAAATGGGTCAATCGGGTCCTCTATAATAGGTTCATCTATAATATCGTCATACACATCCCAATTAACCTCAAGACTGTCAAAATTTTGCTCCTCACTCTCCTTATCGCTAGACTCATCAAGTTGGAGGTTCTCAAAGAGATCCTCCAAATCGACCTCACTATCAGTGCAAGAATCATAAAGGGGTTCTAAACTATCCTCATAAAAAGGATTGTCAACCACGCTAATAATCTCCTCTATGTCTCCGTCAGCATTTCCTAGATTGGTTTCTAAGGTCTCACCCACCCCCTCATCTGAGTCAACATGAAGAGAAAAGTTGGGTTTAAGGGATTTAGCAGCAAACCAATTTAAGAATTCTAATTGTAGATACCCGTATCCGTCGATATTGGAATTTATAGAGAACCCGACAAACACCCGATGATGATAGGACACATGTATTCTCTAGTTGTCATTGTCATTATTTGGAGCTCGTTTTACGAGGTAGAATGGGCGTCGTCGATGAAGTATTTTATTAATTTAAATGATATTTAAATTAATGTTTTTTAGTGAGTTCATTTTATTAATTTAAATGATATTTAAATTAAAGCTTTTTTTAAAGTGATTTCAATTTAATTTATTTTATTTTGAATTTATTTTCCCAAGTTTATTTTATTGAAAATAAAATAAATATTTGATTTGAAAAATCATTTTATGAATATATTTGATTTGAAAAGTCATTTATTTCAATTTATTAATTGATTTGAAAAATCGTTTTTTAAAAGCGAAGAACTCGTTTTTTAACCGTGTGTTTTGGGCTCGATTTGAGCTCGATTTTTGAGCCCGTTTCTTTTGCGAATTGGCACGAATCTCGAGTACATTAACCCACCTATACCAATACCCATCAACCCATGTTCGAACCCCCATACCATGGCCCAAATTCTCGTTCAAAACCAACCCCAAGCAGCCCGCACCCAAACCGCAAACAGTCCCCTGTTTTGCGAGCCAATTCCCGAGCCCAAACCCGCTTCGAACACTACCAAGACCCGTACCCATTAACCCTAACCCATACCCTAATATCCTACCCATATTACCTTACCTTAATCACCAAGAAATCCCCCAAAACGAACCCTAGAAACCCCTCCCAAAGCTGCTGGACAGCAGCTATTCCCAGCTAGCCCGATTTGCCTCTCCTCCCTTTTAACCTATTTTAAACCCTTATAAATACGACCCCTTCACCATACAATCATTCCTCTAAGTTCTCCATACATCCAACCATCACATAGAAGCTTTAAACCTCAGAAACAAACCCTAAACATCCTCCAAAAACCCTAAACAAAACCGACACACAAACTGAAACTGTTTGTGTGTCTCCTTCGAAAACCCTTTCGTTCCTCCATCAAATCACCATAAAAATTCGAGTTTCTTGTTCCTAATTAACCACATAACATCCATCTACACATTAGACAAAGATTTACGAGCCGAATTGACCTTGAGAGCACACGAGATCCCTCGAAAAACAGAGTGAAATAACACTCTGTTTTCGCGGTTTACTCTTGTCTGTCCAGTTCTGTTTGTGCTCGTTTTTCGTGCCCAATAACCCAAATCGAGCAGGGGTTGCTTTAAGATCCTTGTTCTCCTCTCTTTCTAGTTTCCAAAACATCTTTCGGATCGAATTTTCGTCGTGAAAC
This sequence comes from Silene latifolia, assembly GCF_048544455.1. Lineage (NCBI taxonomy): Eukaryota > Viridiplantae > Streptophyta > Magnoliopsida > Caryophyllales > Caryophyllaceae > Silene > Silene latifolia. Next base: position 50,205,811 of record NC_133533.1, read on the forward strand.
GAGGGAGATATCACTGTTTTAAAACTGCTGTCCAGAAACTTTCCAAAACGCGTGTTGCTTTGTTACTTCGTCGACGACGGCCTCTCGAGATAAAATCTACCATCGATTACGACCCAAGACGGTGTCAACGATACATGTAGGTTGAGGGTGCATCAAATCCCCTTCTCTTCTCTCTTTTTATTTCGTTTTTTTATGCCTTTTTTTATTGTCTTTTTTTGTTTGTTTTTCGTTTTAATTATCGTTTGTTTTAAATTAACTACGAAACTAGTTAGTCCGAGTATGAGTTAAAGTACCACCATGAACACCCGCGTTGACTTGAGATGGGAAAAGAAACCGCTCCTTCTGTCGGTCGTACACCCCCGTCTCATTTACATATCCTCGTGTTCAAGGTAGGGCATAAATAAAACAAGTTATTTAACTTCGATCTTCGTTTTCGACCCTCTTACTGTTTCGGCCAAATCGATGGACCGTAGGACCCGTTGCATGTTAGTTTAACTTCTGATTGTTAACCTATGACGTAATTAGATGACTTTAAATCAATTTAATAATCTATTTAGACACTTTAGGTGGCTTCGACGTAAGTTATAAAATCAACTAACGATTTCTGTAAATAATTGAATGCATCTATCTCTTTCACCTAATTTCTCGCTAGTATAAGAGTGCGTGATTAGCACCTTCTTATTGACACTCGATGAGTTAAATTAATTAGCGAATTTGACCTAAATAGACCCTTTAGGCCGTGTAGAATGCACCCTTGCGCGACAATCAATCAACATCATTTTTAATTCGTTTTCGAACTTGTTTTCGACTCCTTTTCGCAATCATTCGATCTAATCAATAAATCTAACTTAGGAACTAGGTTGGCTTTGGTTGGGCCGTGTCTTGGCCGTGTGCTTTGGCCGTGTGTTTTGGCCTTCCTTTTCCGTCTCCCTTTCTTTGTTTATCTTTTGTTCTTTGTCGTTTATAGCTTGTAATTTACGGTCTTGTTTATCGAGTTGTAATCTTTCAAGTTTGCTTTCTTTTATCGAGTCAAACGATTTCTAAAAACTTTAGTCTTGTTTGGTTAGACGGTTGTTCCCAATGCTTGTAGAGGCGTAGTAAACCGCGTGTTGTCTAAAGCAACATGGCCCGGTTTATGCTAATGCATGCTTTGGTGCGTAGCCCAATGTCTAATTCGATGGGATTAAGTGAGAGCACGCAACACGAGGAGGGACCCACGGCCGTGTGTCATGTAGGCCGTGAGTCACCTCCCCCATGTGCACGGTTTTCAAGGCCAATCGGCCGTGTGTTCGTGTCGTGTGTCGAGTTGTATGTAGCCATTGTAATTAGATCGAGTTGTAATTTATTTATCGTTGTGTCGGCATGAAATGCCTGGTTTGTAATAGGTAGATCCCAACGGCTCCCCATTCCCCCTTAAGCCTTGTTTGTTTTATTTGTATGTTGTTTAGATCAATCAACCCGCATGCTAAATTACAACTTTGACAAAGTTAGTTTAGTTGCATCTAAATCGACATAGAAACTTCACATGATAGGGTTTAAAACAACGTTTGCATTACATACATCGCAGTAGCTATGACCTTGTTTGAAATCCGACACTTGACTTAGTAGAGGCCGTTATTGACGGGCGGGGTTGGGTGTCCTTATGGGCTTCCCAACGCGTACCCTCACCCCTTACTCAAGATCTATGGTTTGTGGATCCGTCTAAATACCATTGGATTACGAGAGTCATTCAATTCGAGTGATATAGGGTACAAGTCTTTATCTTTAATCACTCGTAGTCGATTGGCTTTATGCTTTTCGATGAAAGGTGTAAAGTTGACTTGAACGGTTCCAAGTTCCCAAAAAACTTGGTGGCGACTCTAATTTGTCTTAATTCGATTCGAAAGAACCTCGAGTCGATTATGTCGGTGTGGATCCCTCGGACGCGCTTCCCGAGGGCCTTGTCCACGATTTGGCGACTCCACAGGAAGAGAGGACTAGTTACACTGTGTTTCTAGGGTCTTTTCCTCCGAGGTGAAACTTGAAAAGAAAGTGTTGGAAAGTAAAACATTACTCATAGTGCTACGATTCATGCATAAACCCTTAAGGACTTGCCCGGGCCGTCCCAGCGTTTCTTCGTGATGCGTGGGGGGCGACGTCCCACTATGCCAGGAAGCTGCACATTGCTCGCTTCCACTTCGCCTCGCGTGGTTCTTGGGAATGGGGACGATCTTCTAGGTACTTTACCTTAAGACACCTCGCTTTATAAGACCGCAAAAGGATGGAGGGCATAGACCTTCTTGTAGAAGACTTGCCGAGACTTAGAGATGTCTAAGAGCATACATCCTTATAGCATGAGAATGACAATGTGCAATATGTTTTCCCGAGTCTTTTTTTTCGAAAATTCCAAGTCCTTTTCAAAACCGAACTTTTGAACAACTTACTTTCAAACCTAGCATGATTTTCAAAACGCGGAATGCTGCCCAAATAGGACTAGAATTTCGGCCCAAAATTGAGCTTTTATAGCCGGCATGCTGCCCATTTCAAATCTCATTTTCAAATCAATCCTTCGTTTTTCAAAATCAATCCAAAATGTTTCTCGAACCTCAACCAAGCATGAAATGCGTCAAGTCGTGTCCGGGTCATGGCCGTGTTAGGCCGGGTATGTTTCATTGTAAGGGTCTAGAACACGACCTTGTTGGGTCACCCAAACTCACCTCTTGGGCTTTGAGTCATGTTGGTCGACCTTTTGGTCTAGAATAGTCCACAAAAACGTCCAAGCTAGGCCTTATGGACGTTTCACTCGAACCCCTGGGCTATGTTAGCCCAATCACGGGTTTAGTCACACCAAGTCCAGTTTAGATCCGAGTTATGACAGTTTGAGTCATGTCGTTTTGTCGAGTCTTAAATGAACTGATGTCTAAATCAAACCGTGAGTCGAACCTTTGGTTAACCAATCTCAAGTCGGGTCTTTGTTTGAGTCAAGTTGGGGGTCGAGTCCTTAAGTGTGCAGGGGCTCTTACTTTAAATATTGACTCAGTACGGGGTTTTCTTGTAGAAAGGCCGCCCAAAACCCGACGTCAAGCAATGGAAGATGCTATCAACAAGCTCACGGAGGCTGTGAACCTCATGATGACCCGAATGGATGTGATCGAGTCTAAGTTGGTTGAAGATTCCCCTCCACCCCCTCCACCACTGACTGATCTGGAGAAACGGTTCAAGTTCATCGAAGACCGTTTGAAGCTCTCCCAGGGGAAGAACATCCACTATGAGAATGCTAGGACCTATGCCCCAGTTCAGGACAAGCTGCCCACGAACATGGTACTCACTGACATCCCCAAGTTCAAGGGCACTGAAGATCCAGTCCACCATGTTAAGGCCTATAAAGGGTACTTAGCACTAAAGGGAGTACCTGCTGATATGCTCTCTGAAATCTTCGCCCAATCTCTGGGTGAACACCCAAAGGCTTGGTTCTACAATCTTGACCTCAAGAACTTCCCCACTTTCGAAGATATTACGGTGGAGTTACAGCAAGCACTATCTTGACAATGTTGAGATTCAAACCAACATAAGAACTTTGGAGGTTATGACACAGAAAGAGAAAGAGGGATTTACTGAATTCCTCGCAAGATGGCGCGCTGAAAGCGTGAAGCTAGCTAAGAAGCCTGATGAAGTTGAAATGGTGGATAAGTTCGTAAAGAATCTACGACCTGTTTACCGTAATGCTCTGAAATACCAAAACTTCGGTTCTTTCAAAGAATTGATAAGGATCGGGATAAAGGTAGAGGACGATGTCCGAATTGCTTTGCCGAAAGCCAAAGGGATACCAAGGGGCTTCGTCATCTAAAGCAAAAGCGCCCGCAGCGGCCCACTTTGTTGAAACTGTCAATCTCTTAGATGGACAGTCAAAAAGGCCTCCGCGCCAAGCTCCGAGGGTATTCACTGATATCGGGTGCACTTACGCCTATGCTCTCCAAAGGCTCATGGCCCAAGGAAAGTTGAAGCCCATTGGTCCAACGCCGGACCCTCCTGCTGATCAACAAGGCAAATGGTTTAAACCGAATGCCTACTGTGCCTTTCATCAAGGGAAGGGACACGATACTGAACGGTGCTTTAGACTAAAGCACGAAATTCAAGATATGATTGAGAACGGAACGCTCCCAATCCCGGCCATAAAGCCCAACAACGTCACCAATCCGTTTGGCGACCACACTAACTTTGTCTCTACCGAAGATAGTGTCGATTACTCTCACTTGATTCGCCCATGTCGTCTGAAAGGGGTTTTCGTCGGAAGAATATTCGTGGATTGCTCCAAATTCCTACCAAGCTCGAGAAACGAGATTACATTCGGGGATTTTGTTGTCGATTGTACTCCTTACATACTCCGAAGCGGCAATGAAATCAATGGCGTTTTGGCCGATGACGAGGATGATGTTTACCTTGTCAAAGGTGCGACAATTCCTCATACCCAAGAAGAAATCTTAAAGGTGAGGCAAGACGCCCTAGAGTCAAACCATTTGACTAGATCCGGACGTCCATATCGTGTGGAGAAAGCTAAGGATACCCCGAGTAAGGCACCTCAAAAGGAGCCGGCAGTGGTCGAAGTTCTTGGTGAAGGGTCGACCTCCGAGGCTTCCCTCATCAAGCAACTCCAAAAGACTAAGGCCGACGTATCTATCTGGCAACTTATCTTGAGCTCTTTCGAGCATCGTCAAGCTTTGTTGCAAGCTTTGATGAACATGACCGTGTCGTCAAATACTACTCCTGCGGATATGGTCACCCACATCGCCCAGAATCGGCCTCAGATTACCAACGGTGTGACATTCTCCGACGAAGATCTGCCACCGTTCGGGCCTCGACATAACCTGGCCCTCTATATTGCTACTGTGTGCCTCAACAAGCATATCCCTATGACCTTGGTTGACGACGGATCGGCCGTCAACGTACTCCCTCTGAAAACGGCGCATATTCTGGGCTTGGAGAAGAATGACTTCATCCCCACTACGCAGACAGTTCGGGCGTTCGATGGCACTGTGCGTCGAGTGAGTTGACTTGTCGACCTGGTAGTACAGACTGGGCAAGTGGAAAAGAAAATAAATTGCCAAGTAATTGACATTTGCTCATCCTTCAACTTGTTGTTGGGAAGGCCCTGGATTCATGCTGCAAGGGCCGTAACATCAACGCTGCATCGAAAAATCAAGGTTCCACTCAATGGCAAAACCGTCACCATTGACGCCACGCCAATTACTGTGGCAGGAGGAGACATTACTTCCGAAGTAAGGGTCGAAACTGCCAATGACGCATGTGGTTTTGAGATTGTCAACATGATCGAGTTGAACTCCGGAGCAGAAAATATGGATCTATATACGGGAAGTCATGTCTGCGAAGTGATTCTCAAAACTGGGAAGTACTTCGGCTTCTCTTTATATCCTAGAAGAGAGGAGGCGTTCCAGTTGAAACCACCCGTAGCCAAGGGAGTAACGTTCGGGCTTGGATATGAGCCCACTGAGAAAGATCTACGGGAAAAGAGGGGAAGAACGATCGAAGATCGAGATATTAAAATGGGACCGTATCACCTAACTCTCAATGGTCACTTCGTGAAAGCTGGGGAAGAGCTCCCTTGCATGGATTTTCCCGAACCTATCTTTGACCCAAAGAAGAACCTCATGGTCCCAGGAATTGAAGTATTCCAAGATTGCTACTACATCCCTGAAGACATTCTGACCGTGATGCCAGTAGAAACCAAACCGGATCCAATAAATGACGAAAAAGCTATGGGTCTCCTTTTCGGTGAAGAGAAGAAATCACCAATACCAAACGAAGATTTGGTAAGCATGATCCTGAGAAGCGAGCGGTTTGACCCATCTACCCTCATCACCGATGTGGATCCTCTTAGGACCAACACGGGATGGCGGAAAACAATCAAGTGGACTGACAACAAAGGACTTCTTTTCAAGTTGACAACGGGAGAAGGAGAGATGTTCAAGCCAGATGATGTTACCGATTCTGAGTCTGAGTCTGAGTCGGAGTCTGAGTCTGAGATAGGTCCTAAGATCGAGTCTAAGGAGTCAGGTGTTGAAAATACCCCTCCCCTAGCTTTCCCTTCCTATGCACCTTTTCCTAATGGTGGTATTCCGGGGCCTGTCCCGAATACCCCTATCTCGCCACTGAGCTCTGACCAGTTGGCTCAAATGTTAGCGCATTTTGCGCAATTTCACATCAATAATAATATGAACCAGTTTGCTTACGACTCGTCTTACTTACATTGCAATTCAAACTTTGAAAATGATTGTTTTAATAATGACATTGAGACTGAGGTCGAGGATGAACAGTTGGTCGAAGAAGAAGAAGAAGAAGTGGAACCACCTCTACAGTTGATAAAAGGGTTGGAAGAGTACGAACAGAAAACTTCGATCATCGAAGATACCGAAACTATCAATGTAGGTACAACCTTAGAACCACAGGAGCTTAAAATAGGAACTACTTTAAGTCCCACCGAAAGACAAGGGTTCATTGACCTGTTGCATGAGTTCAAAGATGTTTTTGCATGGTCCTACAAAGACATGCCAGGCATTGATAGGGAAATTGCAGAGCACAGGATCCCAATCAAGCCGGGATATAAGCCGGTCAAGCAGAAACTACGCAAAATGCATACAGATTGGTCTCTGAAAGTCAAAGAAGAAATCGACAAGCAACTCAAGGCCGGGTTCATCAAGGTGTCAGAATACTCGGACTGGGTGGCTAACGTCGTTCCAGTGCCTAAGAAAGATGGTAAAGTTCGGGTTTGTGTGGACTTCCGGGATTTAAACAAGGCAAGTCCGAAGGACGATTTCCCATTACCTCACATCGACATCCTGGTTGACAACACGGCGAAACACGCGTTACTATCCTTTATGGATGGGTACGCCGGTTATAATCAAATCAAGATGGCGAAAGAAGATATGCATAAGACTGCGTTCAGAACGCAATGGGGAACTTATTGCTACACAGTAATGCCTTTTGGGTTGATAAACGCAGGGGCTACATACCAGAGGACCGCGACGACATTGTTACACGATTTGATGCACAAAGAGGTCGAGGTTTATGTTGACGACATGATTGTCAAGTCAAAGGAGCGTGATGGCCACCTTGGTACACTACGCAAATTCTTCGAACGATTGCGCAAGTATAACATGAGGTTGAATCCACAAAAATGCGCGTTCGGAGTCACATCCGGCAAACTATTGGGTCACATCGTTAGCCACCGTGGCATCGAGGTGGACCCATCGAAAATAAAGGCCATAATGGAAATGCCTCACCCGAAAACCGAGAAGGAAATTCGAGGCTTCCTGGGAAGAATCCAATTTATAAGTCGGTTCGTGGCAAGGCTAACTATGATATGCGAGCCAATTTTCAAGAAATTGAAGGTCGGGGAACACGTCGTATGGGATGATCACTGTCAAGCTGCGTTCGATAAGATCAAAGAAATACTATCTTCCCCTCCCGTGCTTAGCCCACCAAATGGTGGGTTACCACTTTTGTTGTATCTTACAGTTACGGATACTGCAATGGGGGCAATGCTGGCGCAAACGGTCGATAAAGAGGAGAGAGCAATTTACTACATTAGTAAAAAGTTCTTGGAGTATGAAATCAAGTATACTCAGCTCGAAAAGACATGTTTGGCTTTAGTATGGGCTACAAAGAAATTACGGCACTACATGCTCAGTCATAGTGTTTGCATCCACTCGAAGATGGACCCAATCAAATACTTGTTTGAAAAACCAGTTCTGAACGGCAGAGTGTCAAGATGGACTTTAATGCTTTCCGAGTTCGACCTGAAATATGTACCGCTAAAAGTGATAAAAGGAAGGGCGGTTGCAGACTTCCTGGCGGATAACCCGATAGAAGAAACTGAGGTTCTGGATACGTGGTCGTTTCCCGACGAAGATATAGTTCACATAGACAATGATACGTGGGACCTCTATTTCGATGGAGCATCGAACTACAGGGGTTACGGGATAGGAGTTCTACTCATTTCACCAGAAGGTGAACATGTTCCTATTTCGATCAAGTTGGACTTTAACGTCACTAATAACGCGGCTGAATATGAAGCATGCCTACTCGGATTGCACAGTGCTCTCGAGTTAGGCATCAAAAAGCTTGTAGTACATGGGGATTCGTCACTAGTAATCAATCAAGTGGCCGGGACGTGGAAAACCCGAAGTGATAGCTTGGCTCCATACCAAGCGAAAATCGAAGAACTAGAAAAGTTGTTCACCGAGGTCAAGTATGTGCACCTCCCCAGAGACGAAAACCAGTTTGCTGATGCACTATCAAAGCTAGCTGCTCTGATCAACATACCGGATCATATGGATACTATGCCGATATGCGTCGAACGAAGATCATCACCTGCTTATGTTAATGTAATCGGCGACACAGAAGAAACCGAGGCTGAACCTTGGTATCATGCTATTCTGAAATTTAAAGAATCAGGAGAGTATCCACCCGACATGGATAACCGCGGAAAGCGCGCTATTCGAATGCTAGCCGCTCAGTTTGTTAGAACCAATGACGGACAATTGTACAAGAAGACTGCGCAAAATATCCTTCTGCGATGCATAGACTCACCAACTGCGAAAAGAGTCATGGAAGAAGTCCATGACGGAGAGTGTGGCCCACACATGAATGCCCATATGCTGGTCCGTAAAATCATGAGATTAGGGTATTATTGGACAACGATGGAGACAGATTGTCGCCAATATGTCAAACATTGCCACAATTGCCAAATCTTCGCAAACATACAGCATGTGCCGCCATCACTGTTATACACTTTGACATCACCATGGCCTTTCTCAACATGGGGAATCGACATTATTGGAAAGGTCAACCCATCTGGAACAGGTGGGCATTGTTTCATGCTAGTCGCCATCGATTACTTCACGAAGTGGGTGGAAGTGAAATCATACAAAGTTCTACAAGCAAAGCAGGTAGCAAAGTTCATTCAGAATGAAATCATTTGCAGATATGGGGTGCCGCATGAGCTCATTAGCGATCATGGCACTCACTTCCAGGCTGAAACTGCCGTCATACTTGAAAAGTATAAAATCAAACACCACAAGTCGTCACCATATCGACCTCAAACAAATGGGGCGGTGGAAGCCGCCAACAAGACAATCACTGTGATTCTCAGAAAAATGACCGACAATTACCGCGAGTGGCCAGAAAAGATACCATTCGCACTGTGGGGATACAGAACGTCTATCCGCACAGCCACTGGAGCAACTCCGTTCTATTTGACATATGGGATGGAAGCAGTTCAGCCTGTCGAATTAGAGGTACCTTCTTTGAGGATCCTGTTAGAAAGTCAGGTCCCTGAAGCGGACTGGCTGCAAGCCAGGTATGATTCCTTGGTCATGCTCGACGAGCGACGATTAAATGCGCTACATCATGTTCAACTCTATCAGAAAAGGATACAAAGGGCATTTAACAAAAAGGTGAAACCTCGAGGAATAAAAGATGGAGATTTGGTCCTAAAGTCTGTGCGCGCTTTACTACCAATCGACCCGAGGGGAAAATTCAAGCCAAACTGGGCAGGTCCCTACCTGGTGAAGAAGATATTATCGGGAGGCGCAGTCAGACTGACAGATCTAGATGGAAATGACTTTGCGAATCCAACGAATTTGGATCAACTGAAGAAATACTATCCGTAGAACTCACTCTCAATGTCATAAAATAAAATTTTTTTGAATTGCAGTGCTCGTGAGCGAGTCTAGGCCGCGGCACTTTTGCTTCGCTGCTTTTTGTGCGTTATAAATCGATGATTGTAGCGCAATTGTTTTGTGGAACTACGAGCTCGGTTTGATTCTGTGGATAACAGATACGTAGGCAGCTCTTTAAAAGAGTACAACCGACCCCTTCTTTAAATAAAATGAAATTTTATGCAGAAACTGGAAATTTTTAATAGATAGTAAGTCTTATTAAAATCGGGGGATGCCCATTACAACGTCCAAAAAAAAAAAAAAAAAAAAAAAACACAGCAAGCAACAAATAATAAGTAGTAGTATTCAAATAATAAATTGGAGTCGAAGGCTCCTACATCTTCTTTTTCCCTTTGCCTTTTGGGTCACGCGACCGCGGCTCCTGTGGGGGAGGGGTAGTTGTGTTCTGTCTAGCGCGCTTCTTAGGAGGAATTGTCATTTCCTCCCGAGGGCCCAGCCTATCTTTTACACTCAAGCGAGGACCAAGCCTCCCTTCTAAGGCTGAGCCCGAGTGTGCCTTTGAACCCAACCGTTTCCACACACCTGTCGCTGTGTGAGTCGGTCTTAGGAGTCTTCTCGGTCCCAGCTTCAGTCCGGATGTAGACGAAAGATCGTTAACAAAGAAGTCACGACTGTTTTTGCTTTTGTCATAATATTTGATATCGACAAGCTCATCCTTCCGACACAAGTCCTTACCTGATTCGGTCTTCTCTTTAAGCCATTTAGTATAAGACGGGGATACCCAGATAGTCTGAGGGCGCGCAGATACGTACCAAAGACGCCTTTGGTGCCACCTCCTGAGCCAATCGTCACATATGGAAGAATTCAGCTCTCTTGCTCGTCCCAGAACAGCCTCACACTTGGGAATCATTTGTCTGCGGCCCATCTGACGCAAGACGCGGTCAGGGTAAATGTGAATAGTAAAGGATTTGAGGCGAAGCCAAGGCATGAACCAGCAAAGAGGGCGACCTTCCCCTTCTGTCAATTTGTTTCGCCAATAGGCAAGGTCATTTTGATGCCCGTCTTCATACCGCTTGGCACGCATAGTCAGCATACGAGCGAGATACGAGTTGGGCTCACGCGGCGGGGCGAAGAGCCAAAATCTCTCGCAAAGCCACACCTGAAAAGAGAAAAAGAAAAAAAACAAAAAAAAAACATGAAAGAGACGAAAAAAAAAAAAGAAAGAAAAAAAAACGAAAAAAAGAGACGAAAAAAAAAAAAAAAAAAAAAAAAAAAAAAAAAAAAAAAAAAAAAAAAAACGTGACAAAAAAAAACGAAAGAAAAAAAAAAGAAAAAGAAGGAAAAACGGATTTGTGACAGGAATCGTGGCAGAATACAGCAAAATCGTGGCAGAATACAGCAAAATCGTGGCAGAATGCAGCAAAATCGTGACAAAATCGTGGCAATAACGCAAGAATTGTGGTAAAAAGAAAATCAATTAAGGATGCGAAATCAGGAGAATAGATCTTATCACCTGCAATAGACGGGAGCATCCCGACCAATCGGCACCAGGGTTCATTTTCTTAGCATCTAATCCTCGAAGGGTTTCAGCAAGAATTAATCCGGAAGGGTTATGTCCCGTCTCCATCTGAGACACAATGGACAAAAGCTTCGCTTGTCCTACACAAGTTGTCTTGTTCATCCTACCTTCGAAGACATAAAGGTGTAACATGATCAATCCGAAGGCCTGCGACGATATCTTTGGCAGGAAATCTTGCTCCGCAAGATACAAAATCTCCTATGAATAGCAAAAAGGTCGACTTCATCACCAGTCACTACTCCCTCAGACTCCGCCCTGGAAAGGCCAAGGCAGTCTAGATAGGTTCCACGCCACCCTGAATGAAATTTAGGTATAGCCGGTATGGCCTCGGCATCCCATCCTCCAAGGGCGAGAAAACTCTTCGGGTAGAGGCGGATCTCCCCCTCGGGAAAAGCAAAGACATGGTTCGAGAGGATCCCAATAGCTAAGGCGGTGCTCAACAACGCGAGTTGAAGGGGGATCTGGCGTAAGGGAAGTAATTGCGCCAAGTGAACGGTCCTTAATTCTAGTCTCTCTGCGCTAGTAAAATCGGTCTCCCATGCTCGCATAGCACTAACTAGATTATTCATAATGATTTATGTTATTTGCACTAGTTTGGGGGAAAAGGCAGAATAAATTTGGCAGTACAGCTCTTCTTTATATATAGAAAGTATAAGGGAAGGAAGCACCTAGGAGGACACCCCTAGGGTACCGTTTTTTTGAGCCGTGTGGGCCTTGGGTCGCGCGCCTCTGAGGCCCGCCCCAGTCCACACCAATCTTCGGCACGATGCATCGGGTTTTTGCACATCTATCGCATTTTGGGGAACGCCAGAATGGCTAATTTACATTTTTACCCCCAGCAAGTCAATATTTGAATTAAAACTCGTGCACACTTAGGGTTTTATTTTCTTTTTTGGTTTTACGGTAGCGGGCTACGCCCACGTTATTCACGGGTCATACAGAGTGTCTGAGTCGTATTTCATGCTCACCCATCGAGATTCGATTTCAAAACAAAAAAATTCAAAAGTCCAATTTCAAAAGTTCAAAAATCCGAAATTTCAAAACTTTTTTCGCAAATTGTGGATAGATGATCCAAGTAGTAGAATCTTTCCGGGTCGATGACCCAATCATTCAAAATTTTCAAATTCAATTTTCGGGTCGATGACCCAATCATTCAAAATTTTCGAATTCAATTTTCAGGTCGATGGCCCAATCGGCCCAATCATTCAAAAAATTTTCAAATTCAATTTTCGGGTCGATCACCCAGTATTTCAAATAATCCAATTTTAGGATCGATGATCCAAATGTGCTTACGTGATGATTATTGCAAGTGCGTTTTTGTGTTTCAAATAATAGCAGGATATGCTTCAACTGGGGGCTCTAAAGTCTTCGACTTTAGAGCCATTGCAAACTGGGGGCTCTGAAGCCGTTGGCTTCAGAGACCATTATCAAGATGTAAAGGATGATGTCCACCAAGAATTCAATTCAATACAAGAGTATGAAATGGAAGAATTCCGTAGCTGAAAGCAAATGATGAAAGCGGCGGCAACCTCCTCGGAAAGTCCCGTCCCATCTGAACACCTGCCAGCAGATGATAAACTTTGGGCAAGTGTCAACAGATGATGAATTTTGGACAAATGCCAGCAGATGATAAACTTTGGGCATGTGTCGGCGATTCTTAGAACTACGACGCGGGTTTGATTCCGTCAGAAACGGATACGTAGGCGCCTAAGGATAAGGCTCAACCCACCGTTTATGCAATTTATGGGTTGATGACCGACGATGATAATTTGACACAACAGAAGCAAGAGTCAATCCCCAACGAAGTTTCAGGTATGATCTCTTCTTATGGCTCAAGAGCTTATGTACGCAAGTCTAATGGACTATAAACGACCCGAAGAATCCTCAGGTCGAGAGGGACCTGGGGTATACTTTGACTTTCGCCTTGTCCAAGCCTCAGTCAAAGTGGGGGCTCTGTAGATACCCGTATCCGTCGATATTGGAATTTATAGAGAACCCGACAAACACCCGATGATGATAGGACACATGTATTCTCTAGTTGTCATTGTCATTATTTGGAGCTCGTTTTACGAGGTAGAATGGGCGTCGTCGATGAAGTATTTTATTAATTTAAATGATATTTAAATTAATGTTTTTTAGTGAGTTCATTTTATTAATTTAAATGATATTTAAATTAAAGCTTTTTTAAAGTGATTTCAATTTAATTTATTTTATTTTGAATTTATTTTCCCAAGTTTATTTTATTGAAAATAAAATAAATATTTGATTTGAAAAATCATTTTATGAATATATTTGATTTGAAAAGTCATTTATTTCAATTTATTAATTGATTTGAAAAATCGTTTTTTAAAAGCGAAGAACTCGTTTTTTAACCGTGTGTTTTGGGCTCGATTTGAGCTCGATTTTTGAGCCCGTTTCTTTTGCGAATTGGCACGAATCTCGAGTACATTAACCCACCTATACCAATACCCATCAACCCATGTTCGAACCCCCATACCATGGCCCAAATTCTCGTTCAAAACCAACCCCAAGCAGCCCGCACCCAAACCGCAAAGCAGTCCCTGTTTTGCGAGCCAATTCCCGAGCCCAAACCCGCTTCGAACACTACCAAGACCCGTACCCATTAACCCTAACCCATACCCTAATATCCTACCCATATTACCTTACCTTAATCACCAAGAAATCCCCCAAAACGAACCCTAGAAACCCCTCCCAAAGCTGCTGGACAGCAGCTATTCCCAGCTAGCCCGATTTGCCTCTCCTCCCTTTTAACCTATTTTAAACCCTTATAAATACGACCCCTTCACCATACAATCATTCCTCTAAGTTCTCCATACATCCAACCATCACATAGAAGCTTTAAACCTCAGAAACAAACCCTAAACATCCTCCAAAAACCCTAAACAAAACCGACACACAAACTGAAACTGTTTGTGTGTCTCCTTCGAAAACCCTTTCGTTCCTCCATCAAATCACCATAAAAATTCGAGTTTCTTGTTCCTAATTAACCACATAACATCCATCTACACATTAGACAAAGATTTACGAGCCGAATTGACCTTGAGAGCACACGAGATCCCTCGAAAAACAGAGTGAAATAACACTCTGTTTTCGCGGTTTACTCTTGTCTGTCCAGTTCTGTTTGTGCTCGTTTTTCGTGCCCAATAACCCAAATCGAGCAGGGGTTGCTTTATGATCCTTGTTCTCCACTCTTTCTAGTTTCCAAAACATCTTTCGGATCGAATTTTCGTCGTGAAACGAGGGAGATATCACTGTTTTAAAACTGCTGTCCAGAAACTTTCCAAAACGCGTGTTGCTTTGTTACTTCGTCGACGACGGCCTCTCGAGATAAAATCTACCATCGATTACGACCCAAGACGGTGTCAACGATACATGTAGGTTGAGGGTGCATCAAATCCCCTTCTCTTCTCTCTTTTTATTTCGTTTTTTTATGCCTTTTTTATTGTCTTTTTTTGTTTGTTTTTCGTTTTAATTATCGTTTGTTTTAAATTAACTACGAAACTAGTTAGTCCGAGTATGAGTTAAAGTACCACCATGAACACCCGCGTTGACTTGAGATGGGAAAAGAAACCGCTCCTTCTGTCGGTCGTACACCCCCGTCTCATTTACATATCCTCGTGTTCAAGGTAGGGCATAAATAAAACAAGTTATTTAACTTCGATCTTCGTTTTCGACCCTCTTCTTCATTTTCGGCCAAATCGATGGACCGTAGGACCCGTTGCATGTTAGTTTAACTTCTGATTGTTAACCTATGACGTAATTAGATGACTTTAAATCAATTTAATAATCTATTTAGACACTTTAGGTGGCTTCGACGTAAGTTATAAAATCAACTAACGATTTCTGTAAATAATTGAATGCATCTATCTCTTTCACCTAATTTCTCGCTAGTATAAGAGTGCGTGATTAGCACCTTCTTATTGACACTCGATGAGTTAAATTAATTAGCGAATTTGACCTAAATAGACCCTTTAGGCCGTGTAGAATGCACCCTTGCGCGACAATCAATCAACATCATTTTTAATTCGTTTTCGAACTTGTTTTCGACTCCTTTTCGCAATCATTCGATCTAATCAATAAATCTAACTTAGGAACTAGGTTGGCTTTGGTTGGGCCGTGTCTTGGCCGTGTGCTTTGGCCGTGTGTTTTGGCCTTCCTTTTCCGTCTCCCTTTCTTTGTTTATCTTTTGTTCTTTGTCGTTTATAGCTTGTAATTTACGGTCTTGTTTATCGAGTTGTAATCTTTCAAGTTTGCTTTCTTTTATCGAGTCAAACGATTTCTAAAAACTTTAGTCTTGTTTGGTTAGACGGTTGTTCCCAATGCTTGTAGAGGCGTAGTAAACCGCGTGTTGTCTAAAGCAACATGGCCCGGTTTATGCTAATGCATGCTTTGGTGCGTAGCCCAATGTCTAATTCGATGGGATTAAGTGAGAGCACGCAACACGAGGAGGGACCCACGGCCGTGTGTCATGTAGGCCGTGAGTCACCTCCCCCATGTGCACGGTTTTCAAGGCCAATCGGCCGTGTGTTCGTGTCGTGTGTCGAGTTGTATGTAGCCATTGTAATTAGATCGAGTTGTAATTTATTTATCGTTGTGTCGGCATGAAATGCCTGGTTTGTAATAGGTAGATCCCAACGGCTCCCCCATTCCCCCTTAAGCCTTGTTTGTTTTATTTGTATGTTGTTTAGATCAATCAACCCGCATGCTAAATTACAACTTTGACAAAGTTAGTTTAGTTGCATCTAAATCGACATAGAAACTTCACATGATAGGGTTTAAAACAACGTTTGCATTACATACATCGCAGTAGCTATGACCTTGTTTGAAATCCGACACTTGACTTAGTAGAGGCCGTTATTGACGGGCGGGGTTGGGTGTCCTTATGGGCTTCCCAACGCGTACCCTCACCCCTTACTCAAGATCTATGGTTTGTGGATCCGTCTAAATACCATTGGATTACGAGAGTCATTCAATTCGAGTGATATAGGGTACAAGTCTTTATCTTTAATCACTCGTAGTCGATTGGCTTTATGCTTTTCGATGAAAGGTGTAAAGTTGACTTGAACGGTTCCAAGTTCCCAAAAAACTTGGTGGCGACTCTAATTTGTCTTAATTCGATTCGAAAGAACCTCGAGTCGATTATGTCAGGTGTGGATCCCTCGGACGCAGTTCCCGAGGGCCTTGTCCACACTAATACCTTATTTACGGGGATTCCTGTGAAATCCCACTTACCAATAGATTTTAGGTATGCTCGCGTAGGATCAGTCATACTCTTGAAGAGAGTCAAGCATATTTGGAATTCAGAGAATGCATCTCGTCTAGGCTCAACCCACTCCAAAAACCTGGCGAAATAAGCGCCAAAAATTTCGTCCTCTTCCTGCGGAAAAAGAAGAGTGAAAGACATAAGAACGGTCTCAAGGAACCGAAGTTCCTTGAGACAAGAAATAAACTAAACAAGAACAGATAAAACTACGCTGCCTCCCCGACAACGGCGCCAAAATTTGATACCGTCGTTTAGTATCAAAATTAAATTTATAAACCTAATTACTACTAACAGAAGTTAGCGGTAAGCAGGGTCGATCCGCAGGGAGGCATAATGAGATTTATCTGTTTCAATTCAGTCTATTGAGGAAGGGGGGTTTGAATTGGACTATATCTAAATGCAAATAAACTATAGCTAAAGCAATAAAAAGGTGTAGATAATAATAAAAAGGAAACTAAGACGATCGGTTCACTGCAACTACGACGGCGGTAATCCTAAGTAAGTCTGATAAAATCACGTAAGATGGGCAAATAAGATGTCCTCTCGGTCCAACTTAACAAGTAGCGCCTTTCAGCCTATGCCACTGGTCCCTATGTCTCACTAATACTAGCTCTCGCCCTGAAAAGTGATTCCTAATGACTAAATTTTACCTATCTTTCGATCTTAGTATAATTTAGTCATCTCAATTATTAGTCTATTGCCCTTCCCTATCTCTCGATCTTATTGGGTCGGTCAATTCCTAAGCATTTAACAAATATCCTCTCGGTCGTTCATTAAATATTGCAGTTAAATCAATTGAAACGAATCTGATTCTTACGCGAAGCAGTCGATCGACCAGATAGTCCAGTCGATCGACCACGGGCTCAGTCGGTCGACTATTGACATCAGTCGATCGACCAAGACCCACGACAGGTATACTTAGTCTATGTCATCTACGCTGCAGATCCCCTCACATCTTAGCACGGGGTAATTAGCTACTCATATCTAAACTAATAACAATAACGAATTTAACGATAGCAACTAAAGAAGACAAAATCTAACTAATTAAAAAACAAATTGCATAAAACGAATAAGGCTTGGGATTCTAAACTAGCAATTCTAACTACGAAGAAAAATAAAGCAATAAACAAACTGAAATTAAGAAGAGAAATACCGAAAACAGTAGCAAGAACAGAACTGAATGCAAGGAAAGATTTATTGAGAACTAAAACTAATCGAAAATTGAATTCTGAATTCCCTCTCGGGATATTCAGGTCTACCTGATCCCCTAAACTGAATGCCAAAGTCTTACTTAAATAGAATTCTCACGTAACAAGTTTTCCTAAACCTAAATACAATGGGCTTCTCGGGTTTCTTATTTTAAATTTTGCGTCAGAGACTTGTGCAGCCGCGGTGTGGTCGATCGACTACTGGGACAAGTCGATCGACTTCAGGTGCTGTACAGTAATGCAGTCTGACGAATTCTGCAGCGCGCATTGATCTTAAAACAGCTGCCAATTCTTCGTTACTTGGTCAAATTAGGCGTTCTATGCGGCGTCGGAAAGCTAAGAGGATAAGCTTTCACCTCCAGTTGGAATTACTCGATTATCAGCTCTAGAACTCGAGATATTGCCATCTGAAGTAGGCTGCAATATCGTGAAGTGCTTCTTTGCTTGTTAAACTCGTACGCACCCATGCTTTTGCTATCTTTAGGCCTTGAAACGCGCACCAAGCTCATTCCTCGAGTCAATACCTCATGTCAAATCCTATGCTAAACACTCGGGAACGGATTCGGCTCATTTTCCGCTGGATTCATCACATTTCTGCAATATTACACAAAAACACAAAAGTAGACGGAAATAGGGAGAATAGTAGCATAAACTACATAATTGAGCTCTGAAATGCGTGTAAAATAGGGTGTAAAACATCATATAAATCAGCTTTCTTAATACCCATCTTGTCACCGGGACTGGTCCGACGGGAGGCGCTGAGTAGTTGTAGTAGCTTGTCCGTGTCTTGGACTCTTGTTTGTATATATATTTACATTTTGCGTGAGGCGGTTTGTATATATGTGTTTTTGGATTGTGGTTCATTTTGTGACTTTTGTCTTTTTTGTGTTGTGTTTCAGAGGAGCGCTGTCGGCTGTCAACTCTCCTTTTGCTTTGCACTAGTTCCTGCATCGTTAGTGTAGAAAACAGACAACAGGTAGCACATATGCATAAACGCAAACACGTAAGAGCATTTGATTGGAAAACAAAATTTAACCAAGGTGACTTGAAGTTAAAAATTTGAAATTTAAAATGATATTTAAAAATTCTGCGACAAGTCGTCACGTTTAGATAAAAGGAATTAATTTGAAAATTGGGCAATTAACTCGTGTCTTGAATTAAATTGCGTTGAAATTGTTGAAAATGATTTATGACTCGAAAAATTCAAACTCAAATTGTCAGGGATGAATTTTAGAAAACAATTTTTACGAGCATATTTGATTTTTGAGGTCAAGACTCGAATTTCTGAGTGCTTGAAATTTTGAGGAAAACTGATGTCGTGTTATCAATTTTCGATTTTTTGTTTTGATGGAAAAAATTGAAAAACAGAAAAATTTTCGGAATTTCGACTGACTTGGAAACGATCCCTCGCGGATCGGGGCGACTAGCCCTTCCCCCTTTAAAAAAAGAAAGAAAAATCCGTATGTTTGAAGCTGCGTCATGGAAACCGTGTTGGATTTCGTAAAACGCGAAAACAAGGAAATGTGAGTGTGAGGAAACACAAAATGTCCTGGATCATCCCGAAGAGGCGCGAGTGTCCTGGCGGGAGGTTTAAGGTGTCAGGAGAAAACACAAGTTGAAAGAAACAAGTCAACAACGGGAATCCTGGGGAAGGCCCAAAGAGGCGTAAACAGCCTGGCGATGGAAGCCAGCTCTCCCCTTTTTCTGAAAAACGCGCTTAATGATTTTTGTAAAAATAGTGATGTTTGCGCTTCATTGTTTCATCATCCGAAACACAAAAACATCTCTACGAAACTTCTTCTTCTTCTTCCACAAAAAATATTTCATGGATGCCTTTGACAATGCGTTGCGACAATGGTGCCGGGATTTGTCGCCTCCCGAAAAGTATCAACTCGTTTGCATGGGAGTTGGTCAATTGTTGGTGCTTCGTTAAGTCAAGGTGCAGCCCTCATTTCTCGAAGCATGTTCTCGGTTTTGGGATTCGAAACACCATGTTTTCGTTTTCCCGAAGAGTGAAATTTGTCCTCGTGCCGAAGAAGTTGGAGTCATTGGTGGGTGGCCGTGTTGTGTTCCGGTGCTTCCTCTGACTCGGTTGTGCTACAAGGAGAAATTACGTTCAATGTTGGGCTTGTCGACAAGTCAAGTCAACTTTCTTCTTGCTCCACATGGTGTGGATATGTTGGCTCTTATCAACATCTTTTCAAACCGATCAGATGCCAATGTTTCGGAGGTGGCTAGGAGAAGGGCTCTTGCCTTTTGCCTCGTCCATGTGTACCTCTTTATTGATGTTTTGAAGAAGGAGGGGCCAAAGTGCTATGGTAGCATGACCCTTATTCACGTGGTTGAGCAAATGGAGCATGGTAGAGATCCATCGTGGTTGGTGCTTGGCGAGATCATCCAAGCTTTGGACAAGGAAGGCTCTTGTGGAGAAGCTCCTTCGTTCGGATCCCCATGGATCCTTCAAGTGTGGCTATTGGAAAGGCTAAGGTATGTAGAGCCTCCGGTTAATTCTTCTTCTTATTCCTTCTGTCACCTTTCTATGAGGAAGAAGTTGTACTCGGATAGTTTTGCTTCTACCGAGGCTTATTGGGCCGCAAGATTGGCGGAGGAGGGTGGTCCTCACATCCGTTGAGTGGTGCCATGGTGGCACTTGAGGTCCTTCACGGGGTTGCCCGCTTTGGGTGCTAGTCCTCGTTCTTTGATGGTGGTGGGTTTGAAGGTCGTTTCCTTCATTTATCCCGAAAGGCTCATGAGGCAAATAGGGCGTCAACAAAAGGTGCCCGCTCAAGATACCCTTGTCCAAAAGAATGTTTTCCGGAACTCTGAGCTTGTGGAGGTCTTCGAAAGATGGTGGGCCACTCGGCCGCTTTGGGAAGTACCAAACCCGTTGGCACGACATGGGTGACTCCCGCTTATGTCAAGTGGTCAGGAGCTCCGTCCTTGGAAGAGAGATCTAAATTCCGTGAGGACGAGGTTGTTGACTTGAAGTATCGAGAGGTTGGTAAGGGCAACCGTGCCTTCTTTGAAGAGTATGTTGATGGAGCTAGCCCCGATGTGATGAGACCACCAAAGAGGGGGAGCTCGGGTCCCAAGAGTATGGTGGGCCGTGCATTGGCTCGTTTCGGGTCGAACATGGGGTCTTGTGCTAGACCGGAGGCCGTCGCCGTTTTAGATCCGTTGAGGATCCGTTCCGAGGAGGAAGTTCATGCTAGGTAGGCCAACAAGAAGGATAAGGGGAGGATGTACCCCGAGAGAAAAGGCAAGGGTAAAATGGAAGAGTGAAGATCTTCATTACCCACTTAATTATTATGTTGTATTATTGTTGTAGGTTTTTATTATGTTGTACTAGCTAGTTATTGTGTGTTTTGTGCTAGTTTTATTATGTGAGGTGTTTTAGTTGACACCTTAGCTTTGACAAGTTGTAGACTCGTTGAGCTTTATTTGTTGTTGAAATTGTAATCCCCCCCATTATTAATTAAATAAGAGGATTGCTCGTGTCGAAAATTGTGAACGCTTGTTTCTTCCATCCATTTTGTAAAGGCGATTCGATTTGAATCGTCCTAAACATTTGCACTTGGGAAAGTGGTTTTTGTAGGAAGGGAGAAAGGCTTATTTTTTGTATTTTTGTGGGAAAGGGAATTGTTTCCCCTTTCTGTTTTTTTTATGGGGATGTTTTTTTTTGTATGTGGGGTTTTTTGTTGTATGGGGACGGTTGTTTTTGATTGTGGGGATGGTTGTATCTTTCTTTTGTAAGAAAGAACTGCCTACTTATTTACCTGAAGAGGTGAAATCAAACCATGACCGTAGTTCGAATGTTTTGTAAATTTTTGATTGGATTTTGTGGTTGTATCCCTCAGGAATAAGAGGGACTGCCTACGTATCCACCTGAAGAGGTGAAATCAAACCATGCTCGTAGTTTAGGGGTTTTTTGTTTTAGTGCAAATGGATGTTGCCTTTGACAGATCAAAGGACCTTTGAAACGGGCAAGGCGCCGCAACTTAGACTCGATAAAACATGCAATTTCAAATCAGAACGCGTTGGGGAACTTGACTTGAAAAGGGTTGAGGTGGTTGCTTGTTGTAAAACTAGGCCGAGGTCGTTGGTTGCTATGGTTTAAGGGTAGTATTTCTTGAGTTGGTCTAGGTTGGTCGGGTTTTTAAAGTCCTCCCCATCTAGGTCACTCAGTCTCACTGCGCCCCCGAAAGTATTTTCTTGACCAGGTATGGCCCGACCCAATTGGGTTTGAATTTTCCCCTCGGATCGACGGGTAGCGGTGCTCGGACCGACTTGAGGACCAAGTCGCCTTCCTTGATGTTCCTGGGTTTGACCTTCTTGTTGAATGCCCGTTGTATACGTCGTTGGTATAGCTGGACGTTGTGCAAGGCGTTGAGTCGTCGTTCGTCTAGAAGAGTGAGTTTCTCGTACCTTTGACGGGTCCATTCCGCCTCGGGGACTTGACTCTCCAGTAGGATACGTAGAGAAGGGACTTCTAAATCTACCGGTTGAACCGCCTCCATACCGTATGCTAGGTAGAAGGGTGTGGCGCATGTCGGTGTTCGAATGCAGGTTCGGTATCCCAGAGTGCGAATGGGAGTTTGCTCGGCCAATCGCGGTAGTTGTCTTGCATTTTCTAGATAATGGTGACAAGAGTTTTGATAGCTGCCTCCACCGCTCCGTTAGTTTGGGGACGGTAGGGGGATGATCGATGTCATTTGATCTTGTATTTGTCCAACAAAGCCTGAGTTTCTGCCTGGAAGTGAGAGCCTTGATCGCTGATGATCTCATGGGGTACCCCATATCGGCAGATGATGTTGTTTTGGATGAACTTGGGCACTTGTTTGGCGGTCAAGACTGCATATGACTGTGCTTCCACCCATTTGGTGAAGTAGTCGATGGCGACGAGGATGAAGCAATGCCCCTTGGTGCCTACCGGGTTGACTTTCCCTATGATGTCGATGCCCCAGGTTTAGAAAGGCCAGGGTGATGTCATTGTGTATAAAAGGGATGGAGGTATATGTTGTATGTTGTTGAAGATTTGGCAATTGTGGAAATTTTTGACGTAGTTACGGCAATCAGCTTCCATGGTGGTCCAGTAGTAACCTAGCCGCATGATTTTTCGAGTAAGCATCATTGCGCTCATGTGAGGGCCACATTCTCCGTCGTGAACCTCTCCTATGACTTTTTTGGCTTTGTGATGGTCAATACAAAGGAGGAGAATTCCTTGGGGTGTTCTTTTGTATAGCTGATTTTGGTTTATCACGAATTGTGATGCAAGTAAACGGATGGCTCTTTGTCCTCTTTGATCAGAGTTGGGAGGGAATTCGTTTTTGGTTTTGTAGTTGAGGATGGCTTGGTACTAAGGTTCATCGTGGCTTTCCTCGTCGTCGTTAATGTAATAAATGTGAGCTGGCTCGCTCCTTCTCTCGACACATAGGGGCATCGATGTCATGTCGTCAAGAATGTTGGCGAGCGCGGTAAGTTTTGCCAGGGCATCAGCAAATTGATTTTCCTCTTGCTGCAGATGGAAATAGTCGATTTGGTCGAAGAACTCAGCCTCTTGATTGATCTTTGCTCGGTAGGGAGATAAGCTGTCAGATCGGATTTTCATGATCCTGACACCTGATTGATGATGAGCGAGGAATCGCCGTGGACCCTCAGTTTCTTGATGCCAAGTGTGATGGCTGCTTGTAGGCCGATGAGGCAAGCTTCATATTCACCAGCATTGTTGGTGACGGCGAAGTCTAGTTTGACCGAGATCGGAACATGTTCTCCCTCCGGTGATATTATGAGGATTCCTACCCCGAAGCCTCTCAGATTAGATGCACCATCAAAGTATAGGTCCCATGCATCAGAGTCAGCACAAAGGATGTCCTCATCAGGAAGTGATCATGTGTCAGTCGTTGGATCCTCATTGACGGGATTCTCTGCTAGGAAATTGGCGACTGCTCTTCCATTGATAACCTTGAGGGGTACAAACTTGAGATCAAACTCGGATAGCATGAGTGTCCACCTAGACAGTCTTCCGTTTAGTACGGGTTTTTCGAAGATGTATTTAACCGGGTCCATCTTGAAGTAGATGTGGACCGTGTAGCTTAGCATGTAATGCCGCAGCTTCTTTGTTGACAATACTAGGGCAAGGCATGTCTTTTCCAGTTGGGTGTACCTTGTCTCGTACTCAATGAACTTTTTGCTGATGTAGTAGATGGCTCGTTTTTTGCCGTCGACTGTTTGTGCTAGCATTGCTCCCATGGCTGTGTCGGTAACAGTCAGGTATAAGGATAAAGGGATTCCCGGTTGAGGTGGCATGAGGACAGGAGGCCTTTATCCTGTCGAAGGCCTTTTGACAGTCGACGTCCCAATCGGTGTGATCGGAGGCGCGAAGTTTCTTGAAGATTGGTTCACAAATCAACCAAATCATGGTGAGCTTGGCAATGAAGCGGCTGATGTATTGAACCTGATCGGGAAATCCCCGAATCTCCTTCTCGTTCCTAGGCCGAGGCATTTGCTGAAGGGCTTTGATTTTGGTGACGACATGTCCCAAGAGTTTTCCGGAGGTGACCCCGAATGCACACTTCTGAGGATTTAGTCTCATATTATATTTCTGCAGACAAGCGAAGAATTTCCGAAGGGCGTTGATGTGGCCGTCCCGTTCTCTTGACTTGACGACCATGTCATCGACATATACCTCTACCTCCTTGTGCATCATATCATGTAGGAGAGTGGTAGCGGTTCTTTGATAGGTTGCTCCGACGTTGATGAGGCCGAAGGGCATGACCGTGTAGCAATACGTACCCCACTGTGTAGTGAATGCAGTCTTGTGCATGTCTTCCTCAGCCATTTTAATCTGGTTGTACCCAGCATACCCGTCCATGAATGATAGGAGAGCATGTTCGTCAGTATTGTCCACTAGGATGTCAACATGTGGCAAAGGGAAGTCGTCCTTTGGACTCGCCTTGTTCAGATCCCTGAAGTCGACGCAAACCCGAATTCTTCCGTCTTTCTTTGGTACAGGCACAATGTTGGCCACCCAATCAGAGTATTCAGACACTTTGATGAACCCAGCCTTGAACTGTTTATCCACTTCTTCCTTTATTTTCAATGCCCATTCAGGACGCATCCGGCGTAGTTTTTGCTTCACGGGTTTGGCTCCGGGCTTAATAGGTATCCGATGCTCCGCAATTGCCCTGTCAATCCCATTCATATCTCTGTAGGACCAGGCGAACACGTTCTTGTATTTGTAGAGGAGGTCGATGAACTGTTGTCTTTCCGAGGGGTCCAGGGTTGTCCCTATCCTAAGTTCTTGAGGTGTGTCGTCGGTTCCTACGTTAATAGGTTCGGTCTCCTCAATGATGGGGGTTGTGCTTTCCCGTTTGTCAAGTTCTTTTGCTAGGTGATGTGGGTAGTTACTCAAGTCAAATTCCTCATAGTCATTCAGAATTGCATTGCAGTTAAAATAAGACGAGTCATAAGCAAACTTAGCGTTCATTAAGTTGACACGAGCGAAAAGCTCGGAGAGGACAGACATTTTGTGGTCAGTCAGAGGCGACACAACAGAGGAAGTGGCCCCTGGAACAGGCTCCAGGTTGTTACCTTTCATAGGAGTGAGGGTGACCTTAGTAGACTCAGCCTCTGAATCAGCCACAACCTTGTGATAAAACAGCGGGAAGGGGACCTTGACTGGGACATCAGGAGTGTTAGGAGCTATGACAGACTTTGACTCCGACTCAGACTCATATTCAGATTCTTCTTCACTTCCCTCCTTGAACATAGGGCCTTCTCCAGTTGTGATCTTGAGAATGCGGCCTTGGCGATCGGTGCACTTGACGGTCTTCCTCCAGCCCTGTGTAGTTTTCTCCGGGTCAGTGTCGGAGATCAAAGCGGTTGGGTCAAACTGGTTGTCCTTCAGGGCGATGTTGATAATGTCCTCATAGTCAAGGTGCTTGATGTTATCTTCTCCAAAGAGGAGAGTGACAGCTTGTTCATCGAGGCATGAAGACGGCTTAGACTCGGTTGATTGCAGCTTCGTTGTTGTCGAGGATGAAGTAGCAGTCCTAGAAGACTTCCACACTCGGGTATCTAGCCTTGGCCACAGAGTCATAGATCGGCTCCGGAAAGCCATGGTAAAGCTCTGACTCTCCTTCGGGGACGAAGTATCCATTGAGGGTCAGATGATTGGGACGGAGGATTACCCCGTGCTTCTTGCGTTTTCGAACTAGTAGGTTCATCTCCTGGATATCTTCATCGGTAGGTTCATATCCAAGCCCGAAGGGAATGTTGGAGACCTTAGCCTGTTTCAAGGGAGGCAAGGTGTCTTTCAGTGGGTTGAAGGGTAAACCCGGGAAGTAACCCTGGCGCATCATGATACGGTTGACTGTGAGGTTAGCAAACGGGTCACAATCAAAGGGTGTTGATTCATTAGTTATGGCATTCACAGCTTGGAAACCCCACATTTCATTGTCATCCTCCTCAATGGCTTGGGAGGCTATTCCTTTTCTCATGATAGCTTTGATCGGGGAAACAGGAATCGTGATCGTTTTCCCGTTGAAGGGGACCCTGATTTTCTGGTGGAGAGTTGAGGTAACCGCCTTGACGGCGTGAATCTAGGGATGTCGGAGGAGCACATTGAAAGAGGCGTCGATGTCGACCACCTAAAAACTGGTTTGCCTTTCCAGTGGCCCGGTTGCGACAGCCAGAGTGGTGAGCCCCGCGACCTTTCGACGAGTGTTGTCGTAGGCGCGTACTCCTTGATTTGTTGGGACCAAATCAGCTTTCTCAATACCCAGCTTGTGAGCAGTCTTGAGGGGAATGATATTCACTACGGACCCGTCATCTACAAGGACCATGGGCACATTCTTCTTGAGACATTGTACGGTAATGTACATGGCAAGGTTATGATTGGCTCCGAAGGGTGGGATATCTTCGTCAGAGAAGACGACTGGGTTGTTCAAGTGAGGGGCGTCCCTTGTCATATGTGCCACTATTTCTTCAGGGGAAGAGGTGGAGGGCACAGTTAATTTTCCCAAGGCCCGTAGCAAAGCCTATCGATGCTCAAAGGATGTCGCGATCAGTTGCTAGATAGAGATCTCGGCTTTTGCCTTCTGAAGCTGTTTGAGAATCAAATTCTCAGGGGCCTTTGGTTGAGTGTCTATGTCCGGGACAACTTGGTCGTTTGTTGTTGGAATGACCGTTGGATTGTTCGGGTTTTGATAGGGGCGTCCGAACCGAGTAAGGTGACCGATCTATCTTGCCCATTTCTCTTTCCCTGGGACGATATAGACATCCTCAACGTCGTCTCTCCAGATGTCGTTGATTTCAGGATCTCGAAGGCACCTTGTAGGGGTATTTCTTGGTGGGCAGTTTTTGTGAGGGATATTTTTGTGAGGGTAATTTTTGTGAGGGTAGTTTTTGTGGGCTTGATTATTGTGAGGGTGATTATTGTGAGGTGCATGCCAGAATGGTCGCGGGAGCAATCCATCCTGGTGAGGGTAGTTTTGGGTGCTCGGGGGACTCTCCCTCGGGCGTGGTGGTGGAGGATTGAAGATAAGCCGACGGTAGACATCGTCAAGTCGGGTGATTCTCTCGGAGAGACTGGCTATGGCTTCCTCAACCTATTGGAACATGGTGAGCATAGTGGCGGCACTGAACACAAACACCCCCGTCTGATGGATCTTTTTCCAAGGCATTCAACTCGTTATCAACTGGCAGGATTAGGTGTGAGCAGTCCAGAGTCGGCTTATCGTCGGAGATGGCGTGGATTCCCAGAGGGTTCGTTTTGTTGTTTGGCTTAGTCGGCGGGGGTAAAGGCAAATCCCCTTTCTCAATCATGTCTTAGATGATGTGTTTGAGTTTGAAGCAGGTTTCAGTATCGTGCCCTTTTTCTTGATGGTATTGACAATAGGCATTGGGGTTCCAGAAGCGGGATTTCTTAGCATCGGTCAGATCCGGGGTGGGTCTGATTGGTTGTAACTTTCCCTGATCCATGAGCCTCTTCAGAGAACTTGTGTAAGTCGACTCTGTATTAGTGAACACTCTCTGGGGGCGCTCAGCACTCTTAGCAGATTGATACCTGTCGATGTGAGTATCAAAAATAATATTTATAATTTCCAAACTACAACTAGCAAGTGGTAGTAAGGGTCGATCCGCAGGGAGGTAGGGAGTTAAGTTGTTTTATTTCAGTCTATGGAATTTCTGGGGGGTTTTAGATTGAGGAATATCTAAGTCTAAATGCAAAAATAGATAAGTAATCAATAGAGATAAGTGTAAGCAAATGATAAAAAGGATCTAAGACGGTCGGTTCACTATAGCTGCGTTGGTACATAATCCTAGGTAAGTCCGAAACACAGTCGTGTAGGATGGGTAAAACATGTCCTCTCGGTCCAAGTTAACTAGCAGCTCCTTTCGGCCTATGCTACTACTCCCTAGGTCTCACTAATACTATCTCTCACCCTGAAAAGTGATTCCTAAATCATAAATTACTTATCTTTCGATCTTAGCAACTTAGTCGTCTTAATTCATTAATTAATGCCCTTCCCTATCTCTCGATCTACGGGTTGGTCAAAACTAAGTATCTAACAAGTATCCTCCCGGTCTCATTGTTAAATATTGCACTTAACGAATCAAACGATGCTAATCAAACACGGGTCCGGTCGATCGACCAACTACCTCAGTCGACCGACCACACGGCATAGTCGGCCGGCTTTAGCCAGTCGATCGACCATGCCCTAATTCGGGGTCACTTATTCTACGCCATCTACGCTATAACTCCCCTACATCTTAGCAAAGGGTATTTAGCTACTCATAAGGGTGATAATAATAAGAACTAATTTGATAATAAGCATAATGGATTGCATATTTGAGATAATTGAATGAATAAATTCGCATAAAACTGTAACTAGGGCTTGGGATTCTATCTAACAAGAACTAAAACTAAAGAAACGAATAAAACAATACTGAAATTAAAGGACTAGAATTACCAAAACAAAGGAACAAGCGATGAATCTGAAAGTAAGTTACGAACTTTATTGAGAATTCTAAACTACGAATAGCTAATGTATTTTATTGTATGTAAACTAAAGATATGTATGATAGGAACTAGATCCTCAATACAGAGGAGCTGAATCACGTTATAAAGGAATTATCACGTAACCTAATCCTCATAACCTAATTACCATGGTCTTTGTCACGTCTTCTAGTTTTAACTTGCGCGTCAGTCTCGTGGGGTGGTCGATCGACCACTGAGACCAGTCGATCGACCAAGGGTGCTGTACAGTAATGCATTCTGACTATTCCTGCAGCGCGCACCGATCTTAAAACAGCTGCCATTTCTTCGTTACTTGGTCAAATAAGGTGTTCTATGCGGCGTTGGAAAGCTAAGAGAATAAGCTTTTACCTCCAAGTGGAATCAGTCGAGTATCTGCCCTAGAACTCGAGATATAGCCATCTGAATAAGGCTGCAATGTCGAGAAGCACTTCTTCGCTTGTTTAAGCTTTGCAACTTGTACGCAACCATGCTTTTGCTATCTTTTAGGCCTTGAAATGCGCACCAAGTTCATCTCTGGAGTCACTACTTCATGTCAAGTCCTATGATAAATACTCGGGGACGGATTCGGCTCATTTTTCGCTGAATTCTTTACATTTCTGCAATATTACACAAAAACACGAAAGTAGACGGAAATAGGTAAAATAGTAGCATAAACTACATATTTGAGCTCTGAAATGCGTGTAAAATAAGGTGTAAAACATCATATAAATGACACGCATCACAGATGGTTCAACGAGGTTGACTTCATTAATTTTGTTCGTTTGGCCGTAGGGGCGGGATCCGATTAAGGTGGATCCTTGGTAGCCTATGCCAATGGTCTTGGCCAAAACACCTTTTCGGAGGTCATCTTCAATATGTGTTCCTAGAATTTGCAGATCCTGGAAGGTCTTGATATTTTGGTACCTAAGTAAGTTGGCATACACTGGGCGGAGATTGTTGACGAACTTTTCCACCAAAGTTGATTCACTCGGCTTGCTGATCAGCTGAGTACTTACCCTCCTCCAATGGGTTAAGAACTCGATGAACCCTTCCTTATCATTCTGGGTTAGAACCTCGAGAGTACGAGTATTGGCTTGGATCTCAACATTATCGGCGTATTGCTTGGAAAATTCAACTGCGACTTCATCCCAAGTAGTAAGGTTCTTCGGATCAAGGGAGTAGTACCACTGACGAGGGATCGGTTCCAAAGAGGACGGAAAGATCCGGGTGAAAAGTTCCTGTTTGACCCCTTTAATGGCCATGTAGTCTTTGAAGGCACGGATGTGATTGAGCGGGTCCTCCACTCCTTTGAACTTAGGTACGTCATTTAGGGTAAAGTTGTCGGGTAATGGATCCCCAACAGGTTCGAACCTTCGGTTGTTCTCAAGATGGATATTGTTATCCCGGGTTAGAAGCTGTTCTTCCAAGAGCTTTAGCCTCTTCTCAGTTTCAGTCAGAGGTGGAGTATTATGTTCTCCAGCTTTCTTGTTCTCTAGGGCGTCGATACGGGTCTCGACGCGATCTAGGGTGACCTTAAGAGCGGTGAGCAGGCTGGTTAGCTAATTAGTCGTGACATCTCTGTTGTTATCATTGTTGTTGTTGTTGACAGATGAAGTTGAAGACGGGGCCATGGCTCTGAGGGAGAAAAACGGCTCACATTACAACTCAATCTGACACGGTTCAAAGACTGAACGCAGACCACACG
This sequence comes from Silene latifolia, assembly GCF_048544455.1. NCBI lineage: Eukaryota > Viridiplantae > Streptophyta > Magnoliopsida > Caryophyllales > Caryophyllaceae > Silene > Silene latifolia. Next base: position 50,236,284 of record NC_133533.1, read on the forward strand.
AAGGACGAGACAAAGATCAGACTCAACAAGACGGCGGTGACCGTGTGTGGTCCCTCGGTGCTGACTCGATTTATGACGTGACGGTGTGGACCGAACTTTTGACACATATCCGACATAACGGCGGGACACCCTTGGACGAGTCTCGTGGTGAGATGACTCATAAGTAAAGACTCATAAGTACGTTTACTTCGACTCGATAGACACGAGGCGGAATTGGAACGGTGGACAGAAGTTTTCGAAAATAGAAATTTTCAAAAAGATTCATTTGTCGCTTTGTGGACGGCTTCCGAAGATAGAGATCTCCGCAAGTCGGTTAATTGAAAGGGTTGTCTTAAGTTTATTTGCAAAACACGGTTTTGAGTTTGAGTTGGCTCAGAAAAAAGTGTATTGTTTCCCAACACGGTTTTTGAAATTCAAAATTGTATGTTTTGAAAATCGGGTTTGAAATGTTTGAAGAGGTCTCGGGGACGGTCGTCCTCGGGATCTCGAAAGTGTCTCGATAAAAGGGTGTGTGCTTTTCTTGGGTTTTGAAAGAGCCATTGTCGGCGCAAAACGGGTTAAAATCCGTGTCTAGACGCGGCAATTATAACAGCGTGAAAAGGTGATTTGAAATGGTTGTAGAAAACCGAGTTTGAAAATTGTGATTATGACGGCCTAAAAAGGCGTGTTGAAATGGTTATAAAAACTGGGTTTGAAAATCGTCATTACGACGGCCTAAAAAGGCGTGTTGAAATGGTTATAAAAACTGGGTTTGAAAATTGTCATTACGATGGCCTAGAAAGGCCTGTTGAAATGGTTATAAAACCGGGTTTAAAAATCGTCATTACGATGGCCTAGAAAGGCGTGTTGAAATGGTTATAAAAACCGGGTTTGAAAATCGTCATTACGACGGCCTAAAAAGGCGTGTTGAAATGGTTATAAAAACCGGTATTGAAAATCGTCATTACGACGGCCTAAAAAGGCGTGTTGAAATGAATCGTCATTACGACGGCCTAGAAAGGCATGCAACGGTCGACGAAAGACCGAGGTTTGACACGCCATTATAACGGCGCGAAAATGGTGTTTTTTGAAAGTTTTAAAATGACACAGAAGGACTTATGATCAAGTAGCACATAAGCACTCGCAATTTTATTATATTATGCATTATGCTGACACGAGTTTTGGCTTAGAAGGGTGGGTTACACACCAAGAAATCAAACCCCGATATGCGAGAGGGATAACAATCCAAACAAAATCTGTAAGGAGGGTGCCCTAGCCTCGTGCTCGAAAGTGATGAAAGCTCTTTGACGAAACAGAAATGTGTAACGTCAACGGTATGCTTGACTTAATCGGGATTCAAAACGCGGGGATGAGAAAACTCACGCCGACGAGATGAGCCGATTGGTCGATAAAGGTTAGGTTGTGGGCCCGGACAAGAAACCAGACCGTGACCGTAATATCAATTAATGCATTCCAACCAAGACCTCGTTTGAGTCTCACCATCTAGGGATCACAAAGACGTAAGTGTCCTAGTTTTCCCAAGCGGAGTCGCTAATCTGTGGACATCGGCCCACCTGCGAGCTCACTTCGATCTGTGGACATGCAGCGGTATTTTGAAAGCCACGTTCGGCGGCATAAAAATGCTTTCGACCAGATCGCTTTAGATCGGTCGGTTTCGTCTCAGTAAGGGTCTCGAAATGATTAGATATGTTCGAAGTCGCCACCAAGCATTTGTGGGATGCTTGGAACCCGTTCGAATCCACTTTATACCTCTGTCAAATGAAGCACAAAGCAGGGTTTGACATAGGTACTAAAGATAAGGAATCGTCCCTCTTTAGCATCCTATCTCTAGAATGACACTCGTACGCCCTGGATAAGGTCGTCCACTATCCAAAGTTTCTGTGTAAGAGGTTAAGGTACGTATTGGGTAGCCCTTTAATCAGACATCCAATCCCGCTCGCGGTAGCGGCCTCTAGTGATCGATCTTGGTTGGTTGGATGCAAAAGTTGATAAAACGGTTTAAATGCATGAATGCGCATCCAATAATTTAAACCTAGCATGTGAGAGATTTCTAAGTCGGTTGATTAAATCCATGTATCAAGTATAAGATGTCGAGTTGGATTAATGATTGATTTGCATGCAAGACAGAAATTAAACATCCATTTACCAAATTAGGTTTATGGTGCATAACATGATCCATTTGTCTTAGTAAGGCATTTTGCAAATATGATTTTGAATAAGGAAATATTCATCTGATCCGTCCTATATCCGGGCTAATCGGAGTCGGGATCGTCCTAGATTAATGCTGGAAAAGGGAACAGGCCCTGTACCAGGCGGCTGCATGAGGCGCGAGCCAGCCGGCGGTACAAGGGGACCCTCCCTGGTTTTGAAAATGAGAACTGAAAGGCCTGTTTCAGGCGCGGGTCAACCTACGGTTATATGCCGTATTCTGACCATTTAGAAAACGTTGTAAAACGTGTTGAAAAATGGGTATTTGGGCCCGATTTTGTTTGAAAGGGTCGTTTAGACCGCATTTGTTGATTTGAAGAACGAGACTTGAATAATCATCATTATTTTGACGATATTCGGTGTCGGGTTCGACTTGACAAGCTTGACATGAATAGTTTTGAAAATAATTATGAACTAATTGTTATAAGTTCATTTGAATGTAATTAGTCGATACACATCATCGTACCCGGGTTAAAATCCGGCATGGTATGTAGAACCAAGGATGACTTTGTGTTGGTGACTAATATGTTTATTTTGAAAATGTAAAGAAATGATGAAAGGCTTTAAAATACCTTTCAAAATGTAAAGAAATGAAATAAAAGGTTTTAAAATACCTTTTAAATGTCATTAACCAAATATTATCACCGAAACACGGATTTAACTGTCATGGTATGAGGAACCAAGGGTGAAAAATGTTTTATGGTTAAAACAAATAAAATAAAACAAAAGGGTTTGAAAATATTTGAAATTGTAAAAACCAATTACAAAAATGAAAATGGATTAAAGGGGAAAGATGAGAACAAACACGGTTGAGTTATGACCTGGACACCCCATTTAGACGCGGGCAAGCTGGCGAACTAAGGGGCTTCTATCCCAGGCCAAAAATCAGTTTTGGCTCGTTTATCCCATGTTTTGGATCGTATTATGCATGTTTTAGCATGTTATAGTCATGAAACAAATAAAAACATGATAAAAGAAGGTTTTTATACTTACATGTTTGGTTATGGTGAGTGACCGACGTAAGTGTAATAACTCGTTGGGTCGGAAAAAACTCGGTTTAAAACCGTTTTGGTAAGTAAAAAGAGTGTTTTAAGATTAGTGGCGGTGTAGTGGTCGAAGTGGTCGGTCAAGTGATTTAATGCACGATGATGGTACCAAACAATGTGTAAGGCTTGTATTTCTGATCGGTAGGTCGTAAATACGTGTAGGATTGTGACTTAAGAAGTCGAGTCGAGAATTTTAAGGGAGAAAAGAGGGGGCTGACACTCGCGTAAGTTCTCAAATGGGGGCATTTGAGGGGTATTTATAGGAAAACGAGTGTTTGTGTGAGTTTTGAGCGACGTGGCCACTTGGGCTGCTCAAAGAGGCGCGAGCCACGTCGCGGTTCTTCGAGTTGTCCTGTCACTTTCACACAAGAGCAATCATGATTTGTTCTATCCTACGATTTGTAGTCACATGTTTGGTACTTGACCATTCATGAATCCGGGAAATCTTAGTATAGAAGGCTTTGAATATTTTGTTTTTGGTGGTTGACTCGGTTTGACTCGTTGTTGGAGTCGGGATTTGAATTTTTGAGTCGGTTTTTGGTCCGGTGTCGGTTTTGACTCTTGTTAGTGTCATTGCGATCCCGTCGCCGTGCATTAAACACTCCAGGTATTTTTGAAATGTTTTGAGATGTTTTAATTTTGAAATCGTTTTAAGTTTTCCGACGTAAATTTGAACACAAACTGTCGACCAAACGCCGCGATTCCAAAGCATGTTATAGTCCGATAATCATCGGGTGTTTGTTAGAGTCTTAGCAGATACTGGGGACATGTCATTGACTTGTTGAGGACATGGCATTGACTTGTTGAATGGAATCTCTAGCATCCCTTTCCGCTAATTGTTGTTGGAGCAAAGCAATTTGAGGTAGCAAAACAGAGTTGTTAGAGGATTCTTCTTTACCTTTGGATGGCACAACTCGGGAATTGACATATTGGGCATCATGGACCGCCATAGATTCGATCGTAGTGATGCGTGTCTTTTATATGATGTTTTACATCCCATTTTACACGCATTTCAGAGCTCATTCATGTAGTTTATGCTACATTTATCCCTATTTCCGTCTACTTCCGTATTTTTGTACATTATTGCAGAAATGTGAAGAATCTAGCGGAAATCGAGCTAAATTCGTCCCCGAGTATCCTGCATTGCATATGACGTGAATTATTCACCCGAGGAACGAGCTTGGTGCACAATTCAAGGCCCAAAAGACAAATCCACAAGATTATAGAAGTCAAGTAGCAGCTCTAGCAGTCGATCGACCACTGCCATCAGTCGATCGACCAACCTGCGGGTTCCAGAAGCTACTGTGTACTGAAGATCAGTCGATCGACCGCCATGATCAGTCGATCGACCAATATGCTATCCCAGACGAGAATTAAAAGACCGAGGAAGCGCAAGCACATTGAGTTTAGGCTTTGGAAATAAAAGTTACGTATGTTTGCTATATAACGTAACTTAGAACACCAGTTTTAGGGATCCGATTTTTATCAAGTCTTTACATTAAGTTTTACACAGTAACATTGAGTTTTATTAGGGTTTGGAATATTGTTTAGCATTGGAATTTTCGCTCTTGTTCTTAATCGTTCTTCGGCTATTGTCGGTATTCTTCTGCCCTATTTCAATTCACTTCTATTTCGTTATTAGTATAGAATTGCTAGTTAGATTCCCGAAACCATTTTATTGTTGCATGTTAATTGTTTGTCCTACCGCTTTAATTATGAATTCAGTACTTTTATGCCCTAGTATTATTGTTGTTATCACCTTCAGCATGAGTAGCTCAATAGTTTGTGCTAGGATGTAGGGTAATTATGGCGTAGGCGGCGTAGTATTAAATTGGACTGAATCGCGTGTCAGTCGATCGACTGCCTTACCCGGTCGATCGACTGACCATGTGAGGTTACCTTTCGTTTTAATTGATTTTAATGATGTATTTAACGAATCGAATGCATGCGACCAGTTAGATGCTTAATTTATGATTGACCCATTAGATCGAAAGATAGGGAAAGTTGTTAGATCACCAATTAAGATAACTAAACTGTGCTGAGATCGAAAGATAAGTAGAGTTTAGACCGTTAGTCACTTTTCAGGACGAGAGTCAGTATTAGTGATATTAGGGACCTATAGCGAGATCGAAAGATGCTATTTGTTAAGAGTGGACAGAGAGGACCTCTTGTTTCCCGCCTCACTTGTGTTCGATTTAGACCTATTTAGTATGCTGCCGCCGAAGCTATAACGAACCGACCATCCTAGTACCTCCTTTTATATTTGATTTCATCTGTTTGCTTAGTTTACTTTATTTTATCGCTCATTAGCTATAGACCAATCTAATCAAACCCCCCACCTTATTGTTACCCTAGACTGAATTTAAACAACTAGAATTTACGTCTGCCTCTCTGTGGTTCGACCCGACTACCGCTAGCTATAGTTGTAGTTAGAAATTATAAATTTATTTTTGACACCTCACGACGGGTATCAAATTTTGGCGCCGTTGCCGGGGAGACGGTGTAATTCTGTTTGCTTTATTTTAGTTTATTTTTCTTGTCTCAAGGAACTTTGGTTCCTTGAGGCCGTTGCTTACCTTTGCTTCTAGTTTTGCTTTTGCACAGTTAGAAGACAGGTTTTTGAGAGGAAGACTTGAGTACTCTCATTTTGGCAATTATGGCTACAATATATGATAATCTTCAGCCGAAGGAGCACCACCTTCCAAAGGGGCACCAGTTACCTACCCCTACTACCGGTAACTTCGAGTTTCGTTCTTCTTATATCGATTTAGTGGAGCGAAATCAATTTGCTGGTCTACCAGATGAGGACCCCTTGAAGCATATTGAGATTTTCACAGACTACTGCTGTTCCATACCTATACCAGCTGGGGTAACTCAGGATGAAGTGAAGGGGTTGGTGTTCTTATACTCCTTGAAGGATTCGACACGAGATTGGTACCGCTACCTTGATAGGGTAGCAGCTGGAGTCACAGATTGGACATCCCTTGCATTGGCCTTCTACAAAAAATACTTCCCACTTGCAAAGACTGATGCTTTGAGAAGTAAAATTTCTAACTTCCAGCAAGGTAATGATGAGGAATTTTGTGAAGCATGGGGACGTTTCAAGAACTTGGTTCGGTCCGCCCCTCACCACGGCTTTCAGCAGTGGTACCTTTGCAATGTATTCTATAATGCTCTATATGATGATTACAAGGTCATCCTGGATGCAGCTGCTAATGGTAGGTTCCAAAACAATACCGGTCAAAATAAAGGTTGGAACACTATTGAGGAGATGGCAGTCCATAGAGCTGAGTTTGGAAGTTCACGTGGAAAGTCACGAAAGCAAAGTGATGAAATGAGTACCGTTGTGACACTCATTACTTCTATCACTACTCGTCTCGAGAAGCTCGAGACGACTGAAGCTTCTAAGGAGAGAGTTGAAATTCCTGTTCATAACTCAAATGAGATCGAGGAATTGAGGGAAATGGTCCGAGGCCTTTTGGTTCAAGTGGCGAATATGGAAGCAGCCGGGATTGAGTCCTTAAAGAATTTTGTGAAGCAGTTGGAGAATATAGAGGCTAAGCAAGTTGCCAATTCTTCAAGCAAATGTGAAGGGCCAATTGAAACGATTAATGCCATTAATATCAGGAGTGACCTCTCTTATGAAAGTCCGGACAAGCCAAAGGAAGACTCGGGAAATGATGAAGAAGCTCGTTTAAATTCTGGTGCAAAAACGAGCTCAATTGCGATATAGATTTCGTCGATCGACCAATATTGTCGATCGATCGATCGAAGCGTCGATAAAATAGTTTACTGGTGAAACTATTCACACCAAGACAAGATCGATCGACCAACATTGTCAGTCGATCGACTGAGTCACCCGACGAAATCAATTCTGAACAGGAACTGTTCACGCCCAGCCAAGTTGGTCGATCGACCACTCACATCAGTCGATCGACTGGAATCCCAGAGCAGGATGCAAATCCGTCAACTAGTTCGCATGATTCTTCACTCATTGATGATTTGACGGGGGTTTTAAACTTACGGAAGCGAAGGTTCTGATCCTACGGCCGATGTTGCGATCCCGTATCCGGAGCGTTTGAAGGCTACTAAGCTGGAGCGTAAGTTTGGTAAGTTTCTGGAGATGGTCCAGAATCTCGAGGTAACGGTTCCGTTCACTGATTTAATTACCCAGGTACCCTCTTAGCCTAAATTTATGAAAGATATTTTAAATCGTAAGAGAAATTTTCGTGATGATGGTAATGTTGCTTTTTCGGAGGAATGTAATGCTCTTTCACAAATTAATGTACCACCTAAGTGGAAGGACCCGGGTAGTTTTTCAATTCCTTGCACTATAGGTAACCACGAAATTGGAAAGGCCCTTTGTGACTTAGGATCCAGTGTCAGTGTCATGCCGTATTCTGTTTGCGAAAGGTTAAATATTGGTAGACTTAAGGTGACCGATATTACCGTTCAAATGGCAAATAGATCGACTCAGAGACCTATAGGAGTTCTAGAGGATGTACCGTTCGAGTGGGTAAGTTTTTTATTCTGTCGATTTCGTTGTTTTGGACATTGCGAGGAAAGTCGATACCTATTATTTAAGGCACCGTTTTTACATACAAAATAATAATAGATGTCAAACCCGGAACCATCACCTTAGAGGTAGAGGATGACACCATTGAGTTCAGTCTCGCTCACAAGGCGACTGAACCTGTTGATGAGGATACGTGTTATTCCATTGATATTGTTGACAGGGCTTTTACTTGTAATTAGAGGGAATCCTTAGCCAAGGATCCCTTAGCTGATCTAACCCGTTTAGATGAGTGTGCAGGTAATACAGTGGAGAATGCTGAGGAGCCAGATGCTTTGGTAGTCTCAATGGAGAGCTACGAGCTCAATGAGGAAGAAGATGAGATGCTTTTAAGCTTGGCCAACGAGAACTTGGTCAACACTTGCTACACCATTGAAGCTGATTCTGTCTATGCTGTAGAGGTAAAGGTGCCAGAGCGTAAGCCACTTGCTCCTAATCTTAAGTATGTTTTTCTAGATGATACGGAGCAGTACCCAGCTATTGTTAGCTCTAAGCTTAATGATGACCAGCTGTCTGCCTTGATGTGTGTGCTAAAGAAAAACAGGAAGGCTTTGGGTTACTCTTTGGATGACATTAAGGGCATCAGCCTTGATGTTTGTATGCACAGGATAGAGTTGGAGAAAGGCCACAAACCTTACAGACAGGGTCAACGCAAGTTGAACCCGAAGATGCAGGAAGTTGTTATGGCTGAGGTGATGAAATTACTCGATGCAGGTATTATTTATACAGTTGGCAACTCCAAGTGGGTTAGCCCAGTTCAGGTAGTCCCGAAGAAAGGAGGGACTACCGGGGTTAAAAATGAGAAAAATGAATTAATACCAACTCGAGTAGTGACAGGGTGGCGGATGTGCATTGATTATAGACAGTTGAATGCCGCCACCAAGAAAGACCACTTCCCCCTCCCTTTTGATGACCAAATGACTGAAAGACTTGCTCCTAACAAATTTTTCTGTTTTCTAGACGGATATTCAGGGTTCTTTCAGATCCCTATTCATCCGAACGATCAGAGTAAGACCACTTTTACCTGTCCACAAGGTGTTTTTGCATATCGTAGAATGCCTTTCGGATTGTGTAACGCCCCTGCTACCTTTCAGAGGTGCATGATGGGGATTTTTTCTGATTATATAGAGAATATTATGGAAGTATTCATGGATGATTTCTCAGTTTATGTTAGTGACTTTGATCGTTGTTTAGCTAACCTTGATAAAGTCATGCAGCGTTGTATAGATGTTAATCTTGTTTTAAACTGGGAAAAGTGTCAGTTTATGGTCAATGAGGGAGTTGTGTTAGGGCATCTAATTTCTGATAAAGGTATACATGTTGATAAGGCAAAGGTGCAGGTGATTGAGCAATTACCTCCTCCCGTGAATATTAAAGGAGTGAGGAGTTTCCTAGGTCACGCTGGTTTTTACCGGCGTTTCATTAAGGATTTTTCAAAAATTGCCAAACCACTTACATATTTGCTCCTCAAGGATGCTGTCTTTGAATTTACTGATGAGTGCCTTACCGCTTTTAACAGGTTAAAGGAGGCCCTAGTTTCTGCGCCAATCATTCAGCCGCCTGATTGGGACCTCCCGTTTGAGATCATGTGTGATGCCAGCGATTATGCGGTCGGTGCAGTCTTGGGACAGCGGAAGAACAAAGCTTTGAATGCCATATATTATGCGAGCCGAACTATGGATGAGGCTCAAATTAATTATTTTACCACTGAGAAGGAGTTTCTAGCTGTAGCTTTTGCCTTAGACAAATTTCGGTCTTATTTGTTAGGTTGTAAGGTTATTGTTTATACTGACCATGCAGCGTTGAAGACTCTCTTTATTAAGAAAGATGCGAAGCCGAGGCTTTTGAGGTGGATATTCCTTTTGCAGGAGTTTGATTTGGAGATCAAAGATAAGAAAGGAGCAGAGAATGTGGTAGCTGACCACCTATCTCGTCTGCAACTGACAGAAAGGGAGGATTCGTTGCCTATTAATGATTCTTTTCCTGATGAGAGTCTGTTAGCTATTACTACTTCAGGGTCTTATCCACCTCCGTGGTTTTCTGATTTTGCTAATTTTGCTGTGACAGGTAAGATACCACCCGAGCTTTCATGGCAGCAGAAGAAGCGGTTTGCTTATGATGCTAGGCAATATTTTTGGGATGATCCTTATGTTTTCAAGGAATGCGCAGACGGTCTCATCCGGAGATGCATACCTCAATGGGAGGTGAAGGATATCCTAGAGGCTTGCCACTCTTCTGCTTATGGTGGTCATCACGGTCCGTCCAGGACTGTAGCTAAGGTACTCCAATCTGGTTTCTATTGGCCAACTTTGCATGCGATTAGTCGCAATTTTGTTCTTGAGTGCGATGCTTGTCAACGATCGGGGAATATTTCCAAGAGACATGAGATGCCACAGGTAGGCATTCTTGAGGTTGAGATTTTCGATGTCTGGGGCATTGATTATCAAGGACCTTTTCCGAGCAGTCAAGGTAATAAATATATCCTCGTAGCTGTAGATTATGTATCCAAATGGGTGGAAGCTATTGCTACTCCCCATTGCGATGCAAAGGCCGTGATTAAACTGTTTAAAAAGATTATTTTCCCTCGTTTTGGTGTCCCACGGGTTGTCATTAGCGATGGGGGAATGCATTTTAAAGAGAAACAACTTAGTGCTTTATTAACTAAATTCGGTGTCCAACATCGTAGAGGTTTGGGGTATCATCCCCAAACTAGTGGTAAGGTTGAGGTTTCTAACAGAGAATTGAAAGAAGTCTTAGCTAAAGTTGTTTCTAAATCACGGAAAGATTGGAGTCTTAAGTTAGATGATGTCTTATGGGCTTATAGAACTGCGTTTAAGACGCCAATCGGGATGTCACCATACCGATTGATTTATGGTAAGACATGTCATTTACCTGTTGAGTTAGAGCGTAAGTCTTGGTGGGCTATTTGTGATTTGAATTTGGATCCTAACCTCTCTCGTGAGAAACGCATGACATCGCTGAATGAGCTGGAGGAATTTAGGCTGCTGGCCTATGACAATGCGAGGATCTACAAGGAGAAAACAAAGCGCTGGCACGACAAGAGAATCATCAAGCGCGTGTTCCATATTGGCGATAAGGTACTTCTTTTTAACGCTCGTATCCGTTTATTTCCTGGTACGCTGAAATCCAGGTGGACCGGCCCTATACGGTCACAAAGATTTACAAAATTCGGATCGGTGGAATTGGAGACCTCAGCTGGAGAAAGGTTCAAGGTTAATGGCCAATATGTGAAGCATTATCACGGATCAGATGCATATGCTGGGAAAGTCGAGGTATTATACTTCGACCCGTTATCGGATGATGCAAAGTGAGGTAAAAAGGTCATGCGGGACCTCTTAAACCAGCGCTAACTGGGAGGCAACCCAGGTTGTAATTAATTGTAATTTTGGAATTTTAGTTTGTTATTTCATTTAATTTGCATTTTTGAGTTCTTTTGTATTCTTTAATTCCTTTTAAATTGCAATTTCTTGGTTTGGGAATATGTGCGCCTTTAATAATTTTTGCAAAAATTTATTTTATGCAAAGTGCGCAGGTGGCTTACTGGATGTTTGTGAGAGAAAGACAGGAAATTATGATGGCAAAAATGAATTTTGACGAATTAAAGTCTAATTGCCAGCTCTAGCAGTCGATCGACTAAGTGGTTCGATCGATCGATCGAACCAAGAAGAAAGCGTAAGCTTATCATGCGGGAATATTGGTCGATCGATCAAGTCAATGAGTCGATCGACCAATACACGAGACTCCAGGAGCTGTTAAATGAAAGATCGGTCGATCGACCGAGTAAAGTGGTCAATCGACCACTTCGCGGGATCAGAATGCAATTAATAAGGGAAGTTTCATTCCTTATTCCTTCATTCATTCAGTTTCACAAATTTAGAAAACTCAAAAGGAAACCCCTCTTTCTTCCTCTACCTCGTGATTTTCCTGCCAAACCCCGTCTTAATCTCTTCTTTTCTTGCGTTAATCTCCAAGTGAATCTTCAAGGTATGTCTCTAATCTTATTTCTATGCTCTATTTTCAATTTTTACTACGGTTTCATTGAAATTTTCGAGCATATGGCCATTGAGACGGAAAAATCGATTTGGGGAAATCGATTTTTGGGATTGATTTCTTGTCATTTTTATACTTTAATTGCTTATTCTACCCTTTCCCCCTTGATTTTCAAAGCAAATAAGCAACTAGGATGTGTTTAAAGCCGTTTCCCCCAAAATTTTCGAAACCCTAATTTGCTTTTCAGTTATGATTTTGTTTCGGGTTTCCTTAAATTCACACTGTTAGGGGATTCTTGTCCTAATAGGTTGCTTGCAGGTAATAAGAATGACGAAAGGGAAGGAACACATGTATGAGGGACAGTCGAGCCAAGGAGCTGCCAAGGGGCCACGAGGACCGCCACTGATGATTGCAGACACCATGGACAGTCTACCTGACTATCCGCAGGTTATCTTTTCCTCTTCTACTCAGCGGGCTAAATTTTCTCTGTTTGTTGCGAAAATGAAAGTCACAGCTACCCGGTTTCTCCATAAAGATACTTTGGAGAAATTACGCTGTTATGAGTCGGTTGTGTCCCTGCTAAACAGGACGGGTATGACAGGTTTAGTGGACATGGCTGAGTTCACGTATTATATTTTGACCCTCGAATTCTTTTCGTCTTATGCTTTTGACTCGGCCTCTTTCGTGGCTAATAAGACTAACCCTTGCATTTCCTTTCGGATTTTCAATGTCAACTACTCTCTGACATTAGCTCATTTTGCTGGTTTTCTGGGTCTTTATTTCGAGGGCAGAACCTCAGATATCTCTGATGTTCACCGGGTCATGTGGTCTTGCATCAGTGACTTTCAAGGGCCTAAAAGGACGGGCACTTCCGTCCACTTGCCCCCTCTTCGATATTTTCTACGGCTAATGGGTAATACCATTTTTGGCCGTAAAGAGTCAAATAATGTGAATAACATCGAACTGTCTATTTTAGCGGGCTATCTGAACATTGAAAGTCGGATAGCCCGTATCTATAACATCGCTTATTTGACCGCCGCTCACTTTCAGACTGTAAGTGAGGGCACTTTGACCACTATTGCTTGTGGTGGGCTCGTGACGCATCTCGCCAACCATCTTGTTTTACTTTTCCCTCGACAGGAGGACCCTATTGACCCTGACCTACGTTTCATGGACCTTGCATATGCAAGGGCCGTCCACTGGGTCGATAGACAGAGACGGTGGAAGATCGATTCTTTCATCTGCGACCCCATCCCAGTCACAGGGTACCCTCCTGTCCTTCCCCTCACCACTCGCTCGGGCGCTCGGCCGCCCTTGCCTAGTTACGGGCTTCCTCTCGGTGGCGGCCATCTCTCGCTAGCACTTCGAGGAGAGCTCGTGCCTCCACCTCACAGGCACCCTCTTCCTCCACTCCTGCTCCCACTGGCTACCCGGCCACTTTTTGACCACCTACTCCTTTGGTTGTCCCTCCGGTCATGGACCAGAGGGCAATGTCACGTGTATTGGGTGATTTGTGCAGGAGCTTTGACCAGCACAGGCTAGACACGGCTCTAGCCCTGTACCCAGTCTACGAGGAGTTAGCCCGGGGAGGGATGCTCCCACAGGGTGTTTGGACTCACCCTTCCTACTTTGTTCCTCCTGTGGGCGGCTACCCTCAGCCTGCCAGGAGACACCCTCCTACTACTACTGCTGGTGCCTCCACTTCCAGGAGAGCCACTGCCGCTGCTGCTGAGGCGGACGAGGAGAGCGACTAGGGGTCCGGAGAGTCTAGTTGAGAGGAGTACGATGGTAGAGATTAGATGCTGGTGACCTCCCCGTTTTTGGCTGGTTTGGGGATGTCGTATTTTGTGAGTTCCTTCCTTTCTTTATTAGCTTCCTTTTATTTTATTATGCTTTTATTCTCCCATTTTTCTCGCGGTGATTTCTTTCTTTGAGCACAATGAGGGCATTGTGCGTTTTGGTTTGGGGAGGGTATTTACATATGCCTTTTGTTTTGCATCTGCATTTGTTTTTTATTGCATTTCAGTCACATGTTTAGTGCATTTCTGTTTGCATTTGTTTTTTCATTCATTCAAAAAAAAAAAAAAAATTGAAAATTCATAAAAATCAAAAATATCACGTTTATTTTTGCATATAGTTGAGTCGGATTGGAGTTATTAATGATGATTTTGCACTATTAGTCAAATATGCCACTCCTTGCCTTTTCACAGCTGTTTAGCGAGAATTATAAGTGATTTCTCAAATTTTGTTATGGAATTCATTTCGGGTAATTAGACTTGACTCATTACTTTTGGCAAACTACTTATACTTTCTGAGATATAGAGCCTATAACTGGTGACATTTATGACCGGTTAATTTAGGATTGAGAGTAGTACTCCCTTCATTTCATGTTTTGCACGTGTATGAGTTTTGATTGCTTATTGCCTATACGCATTGGTTTATGGTCGATATTGCATGTTTTGAGAACTATTGCATCCTCCCTCTTTTCATTTTACCCCATTAACTCCACTATAAGCCATAACTGCCAGTTGCCCCCAACTACATCCCATAATTAGCCTACCATTGTGCCAAGCTAGGAAGTAGTAGAGGAATTTTTGTCGGATTAGAAGCGGTTTTGGTTCGTTTTGTACTGATGGAGTGAGTATTGATGAGAAGTGAAGGGGATGTTAATGTTTCAGCCTGGAAATAGAAAGAAAGAAAAATGAAAAAAAATGAAAAAAAAAGAGGACTTTACGAGAGCAGAGAGCTCTGGTTGTGACAGGGTGGTCGATCGACTGCCATCACTGGTCGATCGACCACCAGCTCAGAAGTTGAGAAAAAAAAAGGTGAAAAAGAAAAAAAAAAGAGAAGAAAGAATAATAAGATATTTGGAAAAAAATAATAATGATTTGGTTGAATAGAGAACACGCCTCATGTGCCTACTTCATGAATTGGGGGCGTTTGTTTGGGATATTGTGTTGCCTAGTCTTTTAAAGGCATGATTTATAATTCGAGTTGGAGGAATGGGATGCGGTTTCTAATGGTTCGTTAGGTACTAGCTTGGCGCTTACCTTCACAATTCCATACTTGTTATGCCCTTCTTTCCCACTTAGCCTCACATATCCAAATTTTGCAATAGTTCGGCATGTAATAGTCTTTGACGGTGGTTATGCGTATGTACGGTAGCTAGAATCATTATTCATGCTAGTCAAGCGTACATGTCTTGTCTGTCGCAGTCTAGGTGAGAGACTGTATTTTCTTTCCTCTCTTTTACATATAATCTTACCATTTTGCTTTGCTGAGGGAAGAGTGACCCGGGAGAGTCCGAATGTATGAGTCTTGCAAGGTCGAACGCCCGATTTAATTCCATGATATGCATAAATTTGTTCACTTGATTTGCACTTTGCAGTAGTTGATAATGTGCATTAAACGGTTTGGCATTGACTTGTAGCTAGCTCTGAGATATACTCCTTTCCATTTAGTTTTTATATGGGTCATAGTGCTTGCTTGGGGACAAGACAGGTTTGGTTTGGGGAGATTTGATACGTGCATATTCTATACACTTTATCTGCGGTTTTGGCACGTATTTCCATGCGTATCTGTTAGCTTTAAGCTACTATTTCTCCCGAAACGGTTTACTTTGCATTTTCTATGATTTATTGTAGGAATGAATGGAAGTAAGCTAAATCGAGCCTAAATCGTCCTCCGGAGGCAACTTCAGGGAAGCTTGGAAGAAGGAGGTTCGTACTCACTCACCTCGGGATGCGTGCATTGGAGTGAGGAGCTGTTTTAGAAGAAAAGAAGTGTTTCTGCACAGTACCATCAGTCGATCGACTATGCTGTAAAGTCGATCGACCACTGAAGTTCATCAGACGCTACTGGATTGCTACCATCAGTTGATCGACCATGCTGACCGGTCGATCGACCAGTCTGCGAGCTGAGATTTATTTCTTCGTGTTAGACTTTTAAAAGCCCAACTTGTAATTAACTTTTGGTATCTTTTTATCAGTAGAACGCAGCAATTATTAGGGTATGCTTTTCATTATTGAAGAACTCAGTTTTTAGATCTAGCTTTGCTGACGGAAAACCTCGATTTCGATACTTTGTTCTTTAATTCAGTTAGTAATTTTTTATGCAATTCCTTTCTTCTTTTAATTCTTGTTATTTCAATTCTTGTTTTACCAATTTAATTCCAGAAATTCATCTCTTGTCTTTTGTCTTTTATTTAAATTCAATCATGTCAATCTTGTTCTTTGTTATCAATTTAGTAATTGTTTTAGTTTTAGTCATGCGTAGCTAATTGTTTTGATTGGGAATGAGGTGAACCATGACATAAATTAGGATTGTTTGTTAGCATGAATTCTTCCGTTTCGATTTTGTCGTCTGTTGATATGCCTTTTTGCTAGATTAAAAGATTAGTAATTAGAATTATCATTAGATTGGAATTTCTCTTGAGTGAAAGCCTTGAGAAATTTCGGGGAATTAGAAGACCGCAAGGTTAATTTGAGCATAGATCGAAAGGCTTGCTTATACCCCCTGAGACCGTTTTATAGGATTTCTGCTACCTTATCGTCCTGACCATTGCCATGGTGAACCGAATTTCCTGATCCTCTTTTTATCTTGTTGAGAAATTTCATTTTAGCAATTAGTCAATTTAGTCAACCGATCTCAAAACCCCCCAATTAATTGTTACTTTTATAGACTGAAAATTAGCAAGCAAAATCAACCTTGTCTCTCTGTGGTTCGACCCTTACTATCACTAGTTATAGTTTTAGTTTGGAATTATAAATTTAATTTTGATACAAAACGACGGTATCAAATTTTGACAAAATTTGATACCCGTCGTGAGGTGTCAAAAATAAATTTATAATTTCCAACTACAACTATAGCTAGCGGCAGTCGGGTCGAACCACAGAGAGGCAGACGTAAATTCTAGTTGTTTAAATTCAGTCTAGGGTAACAATAAGGTGGGGGGTTTGATTAGATTGGTCTATAGCTAATGAGCGATAAAATAAAGTAAACTAAGCAAACAGATGAAATCAAATATAAAAGGAGGTACTAGGATGGTCGGTTCGTTATAGCTTCGGCGGCAGCATACTAAACAGGTCTAAATCGAACACAAGTGAGGCGGGAAACAAGAGCTCCTCTCGGTCCACTCTTAAAAATTAGCATCTTTCGATCTCGCTATAGGTCCCTAATATCACTAATACTGACTCTCGTCCTGAAAAGTTACTAACGGTCTAAACTCTACTTATCTTTCGATGTCAGCACAGTTTAGTCATCTTAATTGGTGATCTAACAACTTTCCCTATCTTTCGATCTAATGGGTCAGTCATAAATTAAGCTTCTAACTGGTCACATGCATTCGATTCGTTAAATACATCATTAAAATCAATTAAAACGAAAGGTAACCTCACGTGGTCAGTCGATCGACCGGGTAAGGCAGTCGATCGATTGACACGCGATTCAGTCCAATTTAATACTACGCCGCCTACGCCATAATTCCCCTACATCCTAGCACAAACTATTTAGCTAGTCATGTCAAGGTGATAACAACAATAATACTAGGGCATAAAAGTACTGAATTCATAATTAAAGCGGTAGGACAAACAATTAACATGCAACAATAAAATGGTTTCGGGAATCTAACTAGCAATTCTATACTAATAACGAAATAGAAGTGAATTGAAATAGGGCAGAAGAATACCGAGAATAGCTGAAGAACGATTAAGAACAAGAGCGAAAATTCCAATGCTAAACAATATTCCAAACCCTAATAAAACTCAATGTTACTGTGTAAAACTTAATGTAAAAACTTGATAAAAATCGGATCCCTAAAACTGGTGTTCTAAGTTACGTTATATAGCAAACATACGTAACTTTTATTTCCAAGACCTAAGCTCAATGGGCTTGCGCTTCCTCGGTCTTTTAATTCTCGTCTGGGATAGTAGATTGGTCGATCGACTGATCATGGCGGTCGATCGACTGATCTTCAGTATACAGTAGCTTCTGGAACCCGCAGGTTGGTCGATCGACTGATGGCAGTGGTTGATCGACTGCTTGAGCTGCTACTTGACTTCTATAATCTTGTGGATTTGTCTTTTGGGCCTTGAATTGCGCACCAAGCTCATTCCTCGGGTGAATACTTCATGTCATATGCAATGGAGGATACTTGGGGACGGATTTAGCTCGATTTCCGCTGGATTCTTCACATTTCTGCAATAATGTACAAAAATACGGAAGTAGACGGAAATAGGGAGAAATGTAGCATAAACTACATGAATGAGCTCTGAAATGCGTGTAAAATGGGATGTAAAACATCATATAAAAGACACGCATCAAACTTCCCTAAACAAAACCCTTGCTTGTCCCCAAGCAAGAACTAGACTCGATCTAATTACCTAATGGAACGAGTTCAATCTCAGAGCGAAATGCAACATGTAAAGCCTAAACCAATTTAGTGCACAACCAACAATCAATTAGCAAATGAATCATGCAAACGAGTTATGGAGCCGTTAAAACTACTGAACCGTCAACTGTAGAGACTCATCAAATTGGACTCTCACGGGTCGCTCAAATCACTCATAAGCACAGGTGAATAATGTATATGATAGAAAGAATTAATTTCGTAAAGACTCTCACCTAACTACGACCTATAAGAACATGCCTGCAATATAATATGAAAGCAATCTCTACAACCGTACATACGCATTCCAACCAACAAGAGACCATGACACATGCCGAGGTATATATGTGGATATGTGAGGTATGGGTAAGAAGAGGCAAAACATTTATGGGAAAGAGGAGGTACAGGTGATCAAGCTAGTACCGAAACGGAACCATATGGCAACATCCAACTTCTTGCTCAAAAAACAAATGGAACGGTGCTATAGCAAGCACAAATCTCACAATCTCCAGGTATAAAGGTAATCAACTAACTCCCCATAAAATATGAATAATAAATGGGAGCAAAAATCGCCAAAAGATAAAGGCTTGAATTATGCGAACTGATTCTTTCTCTTTTTCTCGAACCTCAGTCGATCGACCAAAAGGGGCAGTCGATCGACTGCACGAACAGTACATAACTCTTTTTTTTTTCTCTTCGAATCATTTTTTCATCTTTTTTTTTTCTTTTCTATTTCTTTCTTTCCTCCTTTTCATCTTTCCAATATTATCTCAAACATGAGCATATGCTACCAAAAAGTAAGTAACAATCCCAAGAACACAGACTACTAGCTTGACAAGGGCAGGTTAAATGTAGGATGTAGTAATGGGACAAAAAGGCTGTTTTTGGCAGTGTATGGTTCGTGGGCAAAACGAATAAGGGGAAACCTCTACCACATGTGTCAACTAACCACAGACCGAATGCGTACAGGTATTAAACAGATTAACTTCATATTTATGCACATTTATGTGACATGCCTCATAAGGAGTACTACTCACGTTCCAAAATAAACTGGTCATAGATGTCACCAGTTATAGGCTCTAAATCTCAGAAATATGATGTAGTTTGCCAATTTTCAAAGTCAAGTCTCAAGTCCAGCAAATAATTAACGAAAACTCTTAGGTATGCACTTATACGATTCTACTAATAACATGTTAATCAAGCAAGGCTCAGGCAAAACAGGTGCAAAATGAAATATCATCCTTGAAATACTACCGTTCCGACTCGACCTATATGCTAAAATAAACGTGCATTTTATGGAAATTTTTGAAATTTTTCAATTTTTTTGAATTTCGTATAAAATGAAATGAACAATGCAAAACAGAATGTAAACGTGAATGCAAGCAAATGATATGCGACGCAAAACCCTTCCCCAAACCAAATCGCACAATGTCCCCATTGTGCAAAATCATGTAATGAAGAAAAGAGAAATGGGAATTTGCGGGAAAATAAATAAAAATGACATGAAGTAGAAATCGGGAACTTACAAGACTTTAAACGCAGCAAAGGAAACCTCCCCAAACCAGCGTGAGCTAGGAGGTTTCAGTAGCAAGCAGTGCTACTAATAAGTACCTAAAAGACAAATAAAACCCACGCATAAAATCGAGAAGACAATTTTTGAAGCGGTAAAATTGTGCACAATTGAGAAAATAGAAGAAATAAATAATTTGTCGGAAAGTAAAGTGGAGTAGAAAACTCCCTTAAGTCCGCATATCGACCAAACACAGCAGGGGAGAGGTCGTGAATAGGTACAACAGCGTCCTTGGTCGATCGACTAAGGACGGCAGTCGATCGACCAATGTGTCAAGAACAGTAGCTCCTGGAAAGTGCAACTCAGTCGATCGACCAATGTAGCCAGTCGATCGACTGAAAATACTGATGTATTCCTTATTTCTTCGTATTTGCTCAATAACTTGAGCTAATGAGGTCTAAAAACCTGCAAGTGCACAATAATACGCGCCCAAAATTGCGCAAAACCCAAAATAAAGTCTCAAACGTATAAAATCCTAAGCGAGCAAAATAAAATGCGAAGTTTCGCGCACACAAAAGCAATAAAAAGTGTCTAACAAAAGCAAATAATTTGTTCGGAAAACATGTGATGAACTAGTAGTTGATCAAGAACGGCCACGGAATGGCCCACTTTGTCGGCTTCTGGCTACTAGAGGTAGCCTCAACGGTGCTTATCTTAGCAGCTGCACCCTTCTTAGCTTCCACGTCCGTATGGCTCAACGGATCAACACTTTCATCATCTCCCCAGTCAATGACCTCTTCTTGCTCATCAAAGTCCAAGTCGGACTTCCGTGCCTTGACCGGTTCGTCATTAACTTCCTCATCAATGCCATAGCTAAGGCAACCAAGACCTTTTCTTTGAATGATCGGCCTCTTTACAGCTAGAGTGACCTGCAGCTCTTCCTTCCCCAAACCAGCTCCTGCACTATCAGAAATAGACAAATCTTCCTCCAATTTGCTCCCAGTCTGGAGCGGAGGGGTTACAACAGGAATAGATATAGGTGAATCAGGAAGCACAAAGTACGATTTCTTGTCAGAAACCGTGTTACAAGTCACAGGCCACATGGGGTCCTTTTTCTTAGATGGCTGAGCAAAAACAATAGAATGCTTGCCCACTTTAAAAGTCAGGGTTCCTAGACCGACATCTATGACTGCACCAGCAGTGTGCAGAAATGGCATACCCAAAATAATGGGAATATGGGCATCCTCAGGCATGTCAAGTACCACGAAGTCGACGGGAAAGAAGAACTTCCCTATTTGGACAGGGATGTCCTCTAAGACTCCTATTGGGTGGACCACGGATCGGTCGACCATCTGTCTTGTCATATCATTCATTCGCAAACCTAGTCAATTTGAGCTTCCTAGCTAGACTCAAAGGCATGACGCTTATACTAGCTTCTAAGTCACATAATGCCTTCTCAATAGAGAAGGTACCTATATTGCAAGGAACAGAAAAGCTACCCGGGTCCTCTAGCTTATGGGGTGCAGTGTGAGACAAATAAGAGCATGACTCCTTGGTTAATGCGACAGTATGAACATGTTCAAGTGACTTTTTCTTAGACAAGAGTTGTTTCATGAATTTAGTGTAGGCTGGCACTTGATTAACTAACTCAAGGAAGGGTACTTGTACATTCAAGCTACGAATAACTTTTTCAAACTTACTGAAAGATACCTGTTCCTTTGTCGGCACTAGTCTCTCCGGATATGGGGCTGTAAGAAGTACCTTAGCCCTCTCCTCTAAGTTGCGCATGCAGGCATCCGTGGACTTAGGCTGGAAGTCCACTGCTTTCTCCTTGTTGAAGCTCGAACCTTCCCCAGACCGTCTCAAATGCGAGCCATTAACCGTCATCGTATCGAACTTCGGAATCGGGACGGACCCATCAGCACTCGAAACACTTTCGGAGTTGTCGTGCCCCGAAACAAATGGTCCCTCAAGTTATCGAGCATCGGAGGACGAAAAATCTCGCTATCAGCAGTGATCTTGGTCGATCGACCACTATCCTCAGTCGATCGACCGAGGTGTACGATTCGAAGCTGCGGTAACCCGCGTATCGATCGATCGGCGGGTGTATCGATCGATCGATATATACCCGTAGACGCCTTTTTCTTTGAATTATTCGTTTCTGACTTTCTTTTGACTCGGATCCGCCTCATTCTTTTCAACAGCGTCCTCGACCATGGCAGGCCCCTCCAGGGTGGACCCACTCCTCAACGTGATAGCGTTTAGGGTCTCCTTTTGGTCGGTTTGAGTCAATAAGTGTCCCGGAGCCCGAGTGGTACTCTTACTAGCCAATTGAGCAATTTGGCTCTCTAGTAGCTTCATCCCGGCCTCTCTTGCATGGGACTCCTTCAGCAACAAGTTCTTGAACTCAGCAAAATAAGAACCATGGGATTGTTGTTGCTGCTGCGGCACATAAGGAGGTTTTTGATATTGTTGTTGGTTTTGATGAGGGGGCACATAGGGTTGCTGCTGCGGGGGTGGAGTTGGATTTAGGACATTCTGGCTACTCCACCTCAGGTTGGGATGAACATTAAGCTTATAGTAGGTGTTTGTCTGCCTATAATGTTGAAAGGCAGCACAAGACTCAAAGGGACTAGGACAATTCTTCGAAACGTGTCCCTCAGCTCCGCACCTTTCACAGATGAAAGGACCGTCTGACACAGCGTTTACTTGGTAAATACCCCCTTTTGAAGCTCCTCCTAGTTCATACTTGTCAAATCTCGCAGTGAGAGCTTCAAGTGCAGCTACAGAAGGAGATTCAGCGCTCCTCCTTTGATTCCCTCTGGAATTCCCATACTCAGCCTTGTGGGTGGCTAGATCATCAATGATCTTCCACCCCTTGGTTTCTCCCAAATTCTCAAAAATCGGCCCTTTGGGCTGCAAAGATCCAAAATAGCCCTCTGATCGTCATACAGCCCATTATTGAACTGATTTCACAAGCTCTATTTTTCGAACCCATGGTACGGTATGGTTCGCACCAACTTCTTAAAACGGACCCATGCTTCGTGGAAGTTCTCGTCCGGCCCTTGTTTAAAGATCGTGATTTGAGCTCTAATTGCATTGGTCTTTGAGGCAGAAAAATATTTCTTGTAGAATGCCAAAGCCAATGAATTCCAATCGGTGATCCCATGAACGACTCGGTCCAGATCTCTATACCACTCCCTTGCAGCATCACGAAGGGAGAAGATAAACATAGTCTCCTTGATCTGTTCTTGGGTCACGCCGGCTGGTGGGGGTATGGAACAGCAGTAATCAATAAATGTCTCCATATGCTTAGCTGCATCTTCATTTGCAGCTCCCCGAACTGGTTTCTCTCAACCATATTAATGTATGAAGGCTTTGGTTCAAACTTCTTGTCATCTCCTGGTAATTCGAACCCCTTATATAAATTTGCAGCTGTCGGCTCAGAATGACTAGCTATACTCGCTTCCTCAGCCATGACTGGAATTTCTGGAGAAGTGACTGTCTCGGCTGAAGAAGTGGAAACGGGTGAAGAATGTGGGTCTTCTTCGAACAGCTCATTCTCGTAATAGCTTGACAGAGTACTCAGCTCTTCCTCTGTCGGTAATACCCTTTGTGATCGTCTCAACTCGCGCAAGGATTTCTCGATCTCGCAATTTAATGGTACTAATTCACCACCCTGTGACCTGCGCATAAGAAGAAACTACAAAAAGAATATAAGAAAAGTTTAAGGAACGGATGTCCCTTAAACTAAGAAAGACTAAAAATAAAACAACTAAAATTAGAACTATTTCCTCCCCGGCAACGACGCCAAAATTTGATACCGTCGTTTTGTATAAAATTAAATTTATAATTCCAAACTAAAACTATAGCTAGTGATAGTAAGGGTCGAACCACAGAGAGACAAGGTTGATTTTGCTTGCTAATTTTCAGTCTATAAAAGTAACAATTAATTGGGGGGTTTTGAGATCGGTTGACTAAATTGACTAATTGCTAAAATGAAATTTCTCAACAAGATAAAAAGAGGATCGGGAAATTTGGTTCACCATGGCAATGGTCAGGACGATAAGGTAGCAGAAATCCTATAAAACGGTCTCAGGAGGTATAAGCAAGCCTTTCGATCTATCCTCAAATTAACCTTGCGGTCTTCTAATTCCCCGAAATTTCTCAAAGCTTTCACTCAAGAGAAATTCCAATCTAATGATAATTCTAATTACTAATCTTTCAATCTAGCAAAAAGGCATATCAACAGACGACAAAATCGAAACGGAAGAATTCATGCTAACAAACAATCCTAATTTATGCCATGGTTCACCTCATTCCCAATCAAAACAATTAGCTACGCATGACTAAAACTAAAACAATTACTAAATTGATAACAAAGAACAAGATTGACATGATTGAATTTAAATAAAAGACAAAAGACAAGAGATGAATTTCTGGAATTAAATTGGTAAAACAAGAATTGAAATAACAAGAATTAAAAGAAGAAAGGAATTGCATAAAAACTTACTAATTGAATTAAAGAACAAAGTATCGAAATCGAGGTTTTCCGTCAGCAAAGCTAGATCTAAAAACTGAGTTCTTCAATAATAAAAAGCATACCCTAATAATTGCTGCGTTCTACTGATAAAAAGATACCAAAAGTTAATTACAAGTTGGGCTTTTAAAAGTCTAACACGAAGAAATAAATCCCAACAGCGGATCGGTCGATCGACCAAGGCATGGTCGATCGACCGATGGTAGCAATCCGATGGCGTCGATGAACTTGATGGTCGATCGACTTTACAAAGATAGTCGATCGATGATGGTACTGTGCAGAAACACTTCTTTTCGTCAAAAACAGCTCCTCACTCCAATGCACGCATCCCGAGGTGAGTGAGTACGAACCTCCTTCTTCCAAGCTTCCCTGAAGTTGCCTCCGGAGGACGATTTAGGCTCGATTTAGCTTACTTCCATTCATTCCTACAATAAATCATAGAAAATGCAAAGTAAACCGTTTCGGGAGAAATAGTAGCTTAAAGCTAACAGATACGCATGGAAATACGTGCCAAAACCGCAGAAAAAGTGTATAGAATATGCACGTATCACGTAGCATGAGCAAGGTAGGTGTCAATTTGATCAAACCGCCCATTGTTGGCAGAATCAAGAATCCTTCGGGACTCGGCACAACATCCATTGTAGAATGTTATTGCTAGAAACCAATCATCTAGCCCATGATGTGGGCATTGCCTTTGAAGCTCTTTGTACCTCTCCCAAGCCTCATATAAGCTCTCAAGAGCTTGTTGACGGAATCCGATAATTTGGCTCCTCAAAGTTTGAGTTTTCTCCGGTGGAGAAAACTTTTGATAGAAGGCTAGAGCCAAAGTCTCACAATTGGTGATTCCCATGGCGGTGCGTTCAAGGCTATTGATCCAAAGCTTGGCCTTGTCCTTCAAAGAAAAAGGGAAAAGTATTTCCCTTATTTGGGCTTGGGTGATGCCCGTTTGACGGATCATGGAGCAATAGTCACAAAAGTTTTGCACATACAAATTGGGATCCTCCAAAGGAATTCCCCCAAATTGCTTCATCTCTACAAGGCTAATGAAAGCCGGCTTGATCTCGAAGTCTGGCGCGGTGATTTGAATAGTTGTGACTCCGGCCGGAAGCATGGCCGCGGTGGGCTTTGAGTGATCGGAAAGTTTCACCATCTTTTTGGTAGTAGATGGTGATGGTGGTGGAGATGATGAACTTGAAATCTCCTCCTCTTCAAGGGCTTCTAGATCGTCTAAGTAAGACTTTCTAGCACTTTCAGCTTATACGGGAGAAGAGGCTTCTTTCACTTCGTTCCAAAACCGTCGTCTTCTCCTAAAGATTCTCTTGGGATCGGAATCCGGTGAAAGCAATTCTCCCTTACGTGAGGACCTGGGCATAAGACAACAATTTCTAGAGAAGTGATAAGTAACGGTCTCAAGGACCAAGTGTTCCCCAAGACAAAGGAAAACAAGATAAAAATCGACAATTCAAAAAGCAATAAAACCGTTTCCTCGGCAACGGCGCCAAAATTTGATAGGCTTATCGCGTATGTAACACCCCCGCACACCAGAACGCCTTACCAAGGACCATCCCAGTGTATGACGGTGTCACCATCTCGGTTTCCCGAGGAGGTAGATCAAATTAGACAATAAAAGAACAATGGTAAATATTAGTATATCTCATACAATACAACTCAATACAATGTCTTTAAATAAAGGTAAAACTACAACACTCGTGTCACAGCATCTCTAGACCGGTAGCGTGATGACTCGATCCCTCCAATCCTAGCAGCCACAATCGACAGTACCTGCTAAGCCAACTGCTCACCATCCCCGAATGGATCACCGCAGACACCACAAAACAACTCGGGGTCAGTACCAACTAATCAAATGTCAGACAGGTCAACAATGTAAACAACTGATCATCCTCTATCCCAGTCTCTCTATCACGCACAGTAACCGACTACACCCCGAAGGGTGTAGTCCTGCCAGATTACCCATCGCAACAGGTAATCTTCACCGCCAGTGGGTGACCGCAGCCCGTCCCACCTAGTCCAGCTCATCAACGAGCGACCACAATCCCTGTCCCTTAATGTGCACATCACCTCCCGTGACGGGTTCCACGGAGGGCGAACTAGGGTGTGAAGCCACTCCCGCAAGTGACTCCACCACAATCACACACACAGCATCACAGCTGTCACAATACCACAACCGTCATAACGCAACCACATCAACACCGTCACCAAAACACCTAACCTCTGATGATCAGCAGATAACAATCATGCACAGTACAATCACAAGCTTAAATCAATTAACAGTAAACTGAGTAGGGAAACCCTACCTCGTCACAGAGCATGTAAGACCTCCATACACAGCCACGCACGACTCCAATAAGCATCCTAACAATGACAACCATCTCCTATTACACAACCATACTCAAAGAATCACTCAAAAGAACACAGGGCAGAGACTTACCTAACCTTACACATCGGCGTTAACATCGTCGACCACCACACACGTCATCCTTCCCCAGCGAATCCCGTCCTTCCCATGGTGGAGGTTTAGGCTAAATACATTAGAGTGTTAAGATATGGGGTGATAGGAGAGGGAGATAGACTAGGGTTAGAGAAAGAGAAACTGTCGAGGAAATGAGAAATGAAATGAAGCTCGCGAACTTGCATTTATATTAACGTGTCGACAACAGCCATACTCGGTCGAGTACGGGAGTACTCGGCCGAGTAGGCTCTACTCGGTCGAGTATAGGTGATACTCAGCCGAGTAGCCTCAGCTAGGTCGAGTAAACAATCCTATAAACTTATGTTACAAGCTTGATCCCTCACCCATTCATCCCTAAGGTCTGTTTGGTCAATAGATCGGTCAACAGCGTTCTTAAATATCCTGGGTATTACATTCGTCCCCCCTTAAAAAGAACTTCGTCCCCGAAGTTCAGCCCGCGCGCCACTCCCCTCAGGGTTATGCACTGTGACACTAACCATTTACGCAAAGGCGCACAAACTCAAACCATCCTGACATTACCGTACGTTACTCAAACAACAATCACCTATCATAGCTACTCTTCCAAACAATACTATTCACCAACTTTCACGTATATCATAGCTACTCTTCCAAACAATACTAGTCACCAACTTTCACGTATACCTACAGAAATTACTGAATTCATATGCAATCTTTTGTTAAAAGCGACACACCGACTAGCAACTATACACAAATGCAAAACAATACTCAAAAACAGTACTCAACCATCACATCCGTACACCTATACCAAGTACCACATAAATTGAATTGAGACACCTTTGCAAAGTATAATCTTTATACTACTTGAGTACAACATGGATACAACTTCAAGGAAACACAAATGAAATTCAACATGGATACAACTTCAAGGAAACAAAAATGAAATTCCGAATGCTAACATGCATAACATACATGTGATTCCCAATATTATAGGTATAATTAAATACGTATTTCAGGCATAAATAAATACTTATTTCCGCGACATTACTCTTCCCCTCTTAAAGGAACTTCGTCCCCGAAGTTCACCACTAGCCACCTCTCGTGCCCAAAGCCAATACACACATGACATTACTCATAAACTCTTGTAGCACAACTTACTTTATGACATTACACGCTTGCGACTTGTAAAGACAGAATATTTCAGCAACTAAGTAGTATATAAAGATAAAAATTATGGGGTTAACACAAGATAGCAGCTTAATTCGTGACCAGCTGGGACGATTATAACCGTCACCAAACATATCCACGCATAAGACTGGTGACAATTACAGCGCTGTATGGTATTGTATTATCTTTCTACATCATTTAAAGACTCGGGTATACCCCCCTGGACAATTAAATTCCTGAATACCAACCAATGTTATATAACGAAACATTCATAAATTAATAGGTTATCTCAACAATCATGTACCTGTGACATAATCATAATCAATCTTTTGAACAACTTATTGTATAAACTGTCAAAACAAGACACTAACCAACTCCTTCATACAATTATTCACATAACTCATGCAATTCACATCGCTATTAAACACCAGATTTCTGTGTCAGCAATAAACGGCCGAGTATGGGAGATTACTCGGTCGAGTAAGCTTTACTCGGTCGAGTATATTTGTATACTCGGCCGAGTAAGCTCTACTCGGTCGAGTTATGACAGCCAGAGAGCGTTTTGACGACATCACATAGAGCATCCACAATCCACCTGCATCAAACTCTTCCCAGCAATATCAAACACAACCAGTCTCTAACATAACGAAATCTAACTCGTCTCGACACAATAAATAAAATAGTTAACGGCCTTATGGCCGAGTACTGTCATCTAACAGTAGATAGTAAATCCCGAAAGCAACATCCAAAATAGAGGTACTAAATCCAACACAACCGAAATAAATCCAACATCAAAGAAATCAAACCAAACAACCTAGCAACACAAGATCAATAACGAGGACCCTCCTCTATGTCATCATCACCACCTGCGCCAGAAGTACCTGCACCTGAACTCCCCGCTCCTAGAAAGCCCGCTGCTGCTAAGTAATCCCCTCCTAGTTGACTGCCAGAGTTGGCTCCCCACGGTCCCGCAAGGTAGCCAAACTCAGTCTCCTCCGGAGGTCTAAAGTAACTCGGGTCAACTCCATAGCTGTGGAATACTCCCGTATCCACTCCCGGTCCCCTCCACCAGACAGGCTGTGCTAGGTGTGTCCCTATGCCCTGGTTAAGGGTCATCTCATGCAGGTTGCGGAGCACCAAAGTAGAGGAGATCGACTCAGGCAGGTCATGTAGCTGCATCCTGGGGTCATGCACTGTGGGGTAGGACGAATACTGGTAAGGGTGGTAAGGATAGGAGTCAGGGGCAGAGTAAGAGGGCTCAGGTACAACCGGGTCTGCCCTAGACAGCCTCACTCCACGGCGCTCCCGAGGTGGGGGAGGTGCCTGCTGCTGTCCCTCAGGCACGGTGACAGGCTCAGGTAGGTCCAAGAGAATCTGTGGGTCAATCAGGTAGGATTGGGGCTCAGGTCTAGGAATAGCACAAGTCTCCCACTCAGCCAAATGATCAACAACAGGGAGATGGGCTGGGTCAGGAAGCACCATCCACATGGATCCCCTCACCCTCCAGGCATAAGACCCGTCATCCATCTTCCTCAACCATCTGTTCTGACGCCAGTACTGAGCGTCCATGGTAGGCACAATCTCTACATACTCACTCCCCTCAGGAGGTGGGGCCTCAAAATCAATCGGGGCCGAGCTAAGCGGGTCACTATGACCCCGCAAGCTATGTGTCGGGTATCGGACTGTGCCATGCGCTCAAGACTAGAGCACACTACACCAGAAGCACTGTAGTAGAACGGTTTCTGACGGTGTAGGTTAAGGTAAGACATAAGGAGCATAACTTCGTGAGAATTGAGCTTGCTCACGTCATCTCTCGAGTACAACAAACAGGTCAACATCCTAAGGAACATACGAAGGGACACGTGCTGCACATAATTAATCAGCATGGCACTGGCACTAGGGGCAGGTCTGCCAGTCAAATATGGAAGGTAAAGAGGTGCACCACTGTTCTTGGCCACATCACTAAGGTACCCCTCCCCTTCAGCCTCTAGACCCAAATGGTCAGCAAACTCATCTAGGGTAAGCTCATGATCTTCATTCATGAGACGAAAAGAAACAATCTTTCCCTTCTTATCATAGACAAAAGAACTCAAAAATTCCAAGGTCAAGTGAGGGTAGGATTTCTTTCTCAGATGATACAACCCCTCCATACCCAAAATCTGAAAGATATGAAATATGTCCTCCTTGATCCCTAAAGTCTCAAGGATACCAGGATTAACACAATGGGTGGGGCGGAAAGGACGACTCATGAGAGACACAAAAGCCTTACGATGATTAAAATCAGAGAATATTACCGATGGATGCGCCTCCACCGGTGGAACGACAGGTTCCCTGCTTGACTGACCAGTCTCAAGCTGGACATTAGCACGAGTTCTTTTGTTGGGTAAGCCTCTGGTTTTCACCATACTGC
This sequence comes from Silene latifolia, assembly GCF_048544455.1. Taxonomy (NCBI): domain Eukaryota; kingdom Viridiplantae; phylum Streptophyta; class Magnoliopsida; order Caryophyllales; family Caryophyllaceae; genus Silene; species Silene latifolia. Next base: position 50,266,583 of record NC_133533.1, read on the forward strand.
AAGAGAACAATCTTTAACAAGGGATTGACACAAAAATTCTTAGCGCAAAAGATGGACTGTTTTCAATTGTATATCGATTTTAGAACGATCTTTTTAAGACAAATTATCAGAAAATCACCAATTACCTTACAATTTATATGATTGCAAGCTTTAAATTGTTTAAAATTAAAGAATAACCATCAACAATAAAGAGAGTTTCGTTTTTGTAACCCTAGAATTAAGAAGTTGAATTTTAAACCATGAAATTAATTAAATAAGGCATACACGAGATCTATATGCAGTTGAGTCCAATAATCAATAAGTTGAAGGCTAAATTTCTGTTGTTTTACAAAGAAATTCGAAATATAGCATGATATTATACCATAACATTGAAAACAAATGAGAAAAATTTAGTTTAAATCTTACCTTAAACTGATTGGAGACAAGCAAGAACAAGTGAAACACCAAAGTTTTACCCCAAAAGCTTGAGAAAGGAAGGATATGGAGTTTTTAGAGAGAAGGGAATGTGAAGATGGGAGGCGGAAATAAGAAAGAAAGAAACGAAAATAGGGTTTTTGTATAACCCGCATAAGTTCTGCTACAGTAATACTCGGTCGAGTATTGAGAATACTCGGCCGAGTGTCGACTACTCGGTCGAGTGTTTAGGAATACTCGGCCGAGTGTAGACTACTCGGTCGAGTATGCTTCTTACTCGGTCGAATTTTTAAGAACAGAAGCGATTATTATTTTCACAAAACGGATACTCGGTTGCGTAGCTTGATACTCGGCCGAGTATGGTCTACTCGGTCGAGTACAGTCATCTACTCGGTCGAGTTTCCAAAAGTTAAGAGGAAATCATAAACTTTCACTATCCCTGCAAAATAAATAATATCGTTCGGAGTTCCGTGCAACCGGCTCGTCACTATTAAGGCCTAGTTCTACCACTCAAACACATTTCAACACCTATTTTTGTACATCTACTACCAATACTATCATCATTACCACCTTCATTCCTCACTATGCCACGAAACTGTTACACCATATCCTTATAGCATACTCAGCATTTAACTACGGTACCTGCAAGGTTTAGCTCTTATATCACATCATCTCTAATTCTGCTAATCACCAAACAAACACCTTAATCACATTTACAAAGCAGCAATTCAACACACAACACATTCATCGTGAAACAAATTGGTTAACTTACCCCTGGTCGCACAACGCAACAATTCCATCACTCACTCCAACTTTTCCACACATACCTCATAACACATATCACCCTAATCATAGATACACACAACAATCATCACTAAGCAATCAACGACTCTCACTAGCTACCCTTTTCCCGTGTCTGGCTTAAGTCCGATGGGGCCATGATTTTGAAATGAGGGCGCCTACTCACCCAAAATCTAGCATCGGCTGGGGCTCCCAACGTACATACACCAGGTTCATTTTAATTGACACCCTATATTCATTAGATTCATTGGTTCAGGTTCCAAAATTGTCGGCTCTGATACCACTTTGTAACACCCCCGCACACCAGAACGCCTTACCAAGGACCATCCCAGTGTATGACGGTGTCACCATCTCGGTTTCCCGAGGAGGTAGATCAAATTAGACAATAAAAGAACAATGGTAAATATTAGTATATCTCATACAATACAACTCAATACAATGTCTTTAAATAAAGGTACAACTACAACACTCATGTCACATCATCTCTAGACCGGTAGCGTGATGACTCGATCCCTCCAATCCTAGCAGCCACAATCGACAGTACCTGCTAAGCCAACTGCTAACCATCCCCGAATGGATCACCGCAGACACCACAAAACAACTCGGAGTCAGTACCGACTAATCAAATGTAAGACAGGTCCACAATGAAAACAATTGATCATCCTCTATCCCAGTCTCTCTATCACGCACAGTAACCGACTACACCCCAAAGGGTGTAGTCCTACCAGATTACCCATCGCAACAGGTAATCCTTGCCGCCAGTGGGTGACCGCAGACCGTCCCACCTAGTCCAGCTCATCAATGAGCGACCACAATCCATGTCCCTTAATGTGCACATCCCTTCCCGTGACGGGTTCCATGGAGGGCGAACTAGGGTGTGAAGCCACTCCCGCAAGTGACTCCAGCACAATCACAAACACAGCATCGCAGCTGTCACAATACCACAACCGTCATAACGCAACCACATCAACACCGTCACCCAAACACCCAACCTCCAATGATCAGCAGATAACAATCATGCACAGTACAATCACAAGCTTAAATCAATTAACAGTAAACTGAGTAGGGAAACCCTACTTCGTCACAGAGCATATAAGACCTCCATACACAGCCACGCACGACTCCAATAAGCATCCTAACAATGACAACCATCTCCTATGACACAACCATACTCAAAGAATCACTCAAAAGAACATAGGGCAGAGACTTACCTAACCTTACACATCGGCGGTGACATCGACGACCACCACACACGTCATCCTTCCCCAGCGAATCCCGTCCTTCCCATGGTGGAGGTTTAGGCTACATACATTAGAGTGTGAAGATATGGGGTGATAGGAGAGGGAGATAGACTAGGGTTAGAGAAAGAGAAATTGTCGAGGAAATGAGAAATGAAATGAATCTCGCGAACTTGCGTTTATATTAACGTGTCGACAGCAGCCATACTCGGTCGAGTACGGGAGTACTCGGCCGAGTAGGCTCTACTCGGTCGAGTATAGGTGATAATCGGCCAAGTAGCCTCAGCTAGGTCGAGTAAACAATCCTATAAACTCATGTTACAAGCCTGATCCCTCACCCATTCATCCCTAAGGTCTGGTTGGTCAATAAGATCGGTCAACAGCGTTCTTAAATATCCTGGGTATTACAGCGTACCTATGAAAAGATAATTTCCCTAGACACAAAATTAATGTAGTAATAGAGGTCGAACACAAGGAAACGGGAATTACGTCGTGAATTGTTATGGGTAGATTTTTATCAAGGTCGATTACGATTTGGATTTGGTTTGTTGGGTTGATAGTTAATAAAAATGCAATGTAATAATATGATAAAAGATAGTCTAAAGGGTTCGGGTCACTCATGCGAAGGTAAACATATGAACATGATAAACTTGATACTAATAATTTTGTCAATTGTTTAGGCTTAAAGATACCCACCTTACGCATTAATATCAACCATAGACCGGGTCCTAGAAAAACTCTCGTCCATGACTAGGTTGTCCTACCACACATGCTTAGTCTAATTCAATTCCGTGCCTCTCGACTTTAGAACGAATGAAAAAATTTAATCTACGACTACGGCCGATAATCAAAGATTAAGCGTAACAAAGCAAACATGTGATGGAAACAATTGAACAATATTATTATGAACTTATTTAATCATGTTATATATTTGATTTTGCATGGCTCCCCTAGCCTTTAGACTAAGAAATTTAGCTACTCATACTAAAATGTAAATTGCAAACTAAATTATAGGAAATATTAAGCATGGTTATATGATTTATATTAATTAGATGATATAACATGTGAAAATTAAAGAGCAATGCTAATGTGAAATGAGATACATGATTATAATAACTATGTGATAACTAAAACAATAATGTAAATTATAAACTTGGAATTAGAAATACCTTATAAAGGATAACTTATATGGAAGAACAATTAACCAAAGGCTTGAATATTGAACAATAGTTTGTAGTACAAAATATTGAAAGATTAACTATGGAATGCTTAACAACTTATAAATTAAAATGAAAACTAATGAGAGAAAATATAATGCTTGAGGCTTATTGTAAGTAAACTTGGACGTAAAATTGGATATCTAAAACCTAGGAATATCTCTCCTATTTATAGGAGAGGAGGAGAAAACGTAAGCCATCAATGAGCATGCAACCCCGATCGGGGTCGTGTGTTCCTCGGTTAATCGCCTTAATTCTTGATTAATTACGTGAGGAATCTCTATGCTTGGTTTTTAATGCTCCTTAATCACCCGGTAATGCTCTAAATTCCTAGCATCCTAAGCTCTCTTGGCATCCAATGCTTGCACCTTAATTTGGACCTTCATTTTCGGCTTGACTTTACATTTGGCTTCATTTGTAATTCCTTACTTCAATCCACTAATCTTCATGCAAAACCCAAGAAATCTTCACACACTTAGTCCAATATTTGGCCTTATTTAGCTTACTCAACTTGGTGTACAAAATCATAGGAAAAAGCCTTTAAATGCTTAGATTCCTACAAAACCGTAACAAACACAACAATACACCTAGAACACAAAATTAGCTCAAAAATATACTAATTAAAGTATGATAATCAATAGAAACCGAGCTAAAATGAGGGGTAAAAGTATATATAAAATGAACATATCAGAAGCCTCTTATATCCTTTCTGTCGTCCGGCAGCTTGTTATGACGCAGCCAGTCTAGGTAAGGCGTCCGACAGTCTCAGTCATCTGCCTGTTCAGCTGGCTCATCAGGCGGCTGGTCAGTTGGCTGGGGGTTTGCCCCAGCTTCCGTAGTTGCCTGAACTCCCAGCTCATCCTGCTGATCCTCCAATTCTCCTCTATCTATTTCGTCTGCCTTCTGGATAGAAGGTTCCAGCATGTGTGCGATGGGGATGCTGGACAGTTCCGTTGGTTTGAATGTTGCCGCCAGTGTTGCTAAGGCATCTGCCTCTACATTCTGATCTCTGGGAATCTTCTTGATCTTGCAAGTTTTGAATTTCTGTTTTAACTTCTTTGCCACCTTTAAATATGCGATCATTTTTGAGTCTTTGGCTATAAACTCGTCATTCACATGATTAACTATTAGCAAAGAGTCGCTAGATATGTGTAGGTTCCTGACTCCCAACTCCAAAGCTAGCTGCATTCCTAGTATCAAAGCCTTGTATTCTGCTTCATTATTAGTTGCCTTAAATTCACACTTTACTGCCTGTGCTATGAGATCCCCCTGCGGTGACCGTAGGATTAACCCTACACCTGCCCCCCTCTAGTTGGAGGCTCCTTGGATGTGCATCTGCTAAATTTCTGCCTCCATGCTCCCTTCCAAGGTCAAGATCTCCTCATATGATAGATTTTGGATGGCTGGGCTGAAGTCCAAAACATAGTTTGCCAGTGCTTGTGATTTGATTGATGTCCTGGGGTCATATTGGATATTATACCTACTAAGGTGTAAAGACCATTTTGACATTCTGCCTGACAGCTCAGATTTCCTCATGATGAATTTCAGCGTGTAGTTGGTCACGACATGTATGGTGTGGGACTCAAAATAGGGGCGTAGCTTATAAGATGCTACTACCAGAGCTAGCACTAACTTTTCAAGAGATGTGTACCTGGTCTCTGCTGGCAGCAGAGATTTGCTTACATAATAGACTGGCTTTTGTTCCTTATCCTGCTCTCTAACTAGAACAACGCTTACTGCTACCTCGGTGACAACTAGGTAGAGGAACATTGGTTCTCCTGGTTCCAGTTTTGACAGCAGCGATGGGTTGCTGAGATAATGCTTCAGCTCCCTGAATGCTTGATAGTGGTCTGCAGTCCATTCAAACTTCTGGCTCTTTCTTAATATGTCGTAAAACAGCCTGCATTTGTCCGAGGACCTTAAGATAAATCTGCTTAAAGCTGCTATCTTGCCAGCTAGTCTCCGAACATCCTTTGGTTTTTCAGGTGACTGTAATTGCAATACAGCCTTGATCTGTTCGATGCTGGATTCTATCCCCCTCTGGGTTACGATGTAGCCTAAGAATTTACCTGAGGACACTCCAAAGGTGCATTTTGAGGGGTTTAGCTTCATCTTGTACTCCCTCAGGGTGTTGAATGTCTCTGCCAGGTGCCTCATGTGATCTGTGACTTTTTCTGACTTCACCACCATGTCATCGATATATACCTCCATAGTTCTTCCTATCTGCTCTTTGAACATGCGGTTGACCAGTCTATGGTATGTGGAACCTGCATTCTTTAGGCCGAATGGCATGACATTGTAACAATATATCCCTCTTTTAGACATGAATGTCGTCTTCTCTTGATCTGCGGGATCCATTTTGATTTGATTGTAACCACTCCTTGCATCAAGGAATTTCGGCATTTCATTTCCTGCTGTCGCTTCCACCATTTCGTCAATATGAGGTAACGGGAAGGGATCTTTAGGACATGCCTTGTTGAGATTAGTGAAATCCACGCATACTCTCCATTTTCCATTCTTATTAGGCACCACCACCACGTTGGATAGCCTCTCCGGATATTTTACTTCTCTTATCTTTTTAGCTGCCAACAGGCTATCTACCTCTTGATTAATCACTTTATTTCTTTCAGCTGCAAACTTTCTTCGCCTCTACTGGATGGGTTTGCATTTTGGGTCCACACTGAGTTTATGTGTTATGATTGATGGGTCTATTCCGATCATGTCGTCATGTGACCACGCAAAACAATCCATGTTAGCCTGCAAAAATTCAATCAGGTGCTGCCTCAGGTTTCCTGTGCATTTAGCTCTAATTAGCACGGTCCTCTCTGGGTGCAGCTTGTCCAGGTTGTTCTGATCCAGCTCCTCAGCTGGTGAATCAATGTATTCATCCTGGACAGGCTGCTTCTGTAATTGCTATGCTGGAGGGTTGGCGGTACACTTTAAAGCTTTCTTGTAGCAGCCTTTAGCTTCCTCCTGGTCTCCTCGTATTGTCTCTACTCCCTATGGAGTGGGGAATTTTATGCATTGATGATATGTTGAGGGTACTGCCTTCATCCGGTGCAGCCACGGTCTTCCCAAGATAACATTGTAGGTAGAAGGCCCATCTATGACTAGGTACCTGATCTGTTTGTTGACCCCTCCCACATAGGTTGGGATGACAATCTCGCCCACTGAGTTGGCTGTTTCCCCACTGAATCCTACCAGCGGGATGGTTTTCTTCTGCAAATCCTTCTCGCTAAACCCCATGTTTTCTATAGTTTTTAACATGATCAGATTGACCGAGCTGCCTGTATCTACCAGGACCTTTCTGATTGTACAGTTAGCCATTGACAAGGCAATAATGAGTGCGTCATGGTGTTCCCGTTCGTCACATATATCTCCTTCATCAAAGGCAACAGCAGGTAGATCGCTGTGAGAAATTCTGCAAGAATTTGATGGCCTATCTCCCTTGGTCTTGATGGCATGCCTTTTAGCTGCTGAGTATGTCAGCCCACTTAGATCTGAGCCGCCTGTTATTACGTTTATGATTTTGGTGCATGTGGGTGGAGTTGCAGGCTTTGCGGAGCCTACCTTATCCTGCTGCTTGCCCCCACATGGTAATAGGTGGCTCAGTTCTCCCAGCTCGTACAGATGCTTTATCTCCCTCCGTAGTGTGTAACAATCTTCGGTGTTATGCCCAATGTCACGATGGAACTCACACTTCTTATTGCTATCTTTCCGCCATGCTTGGCCTTCTACTGGTGGCTTAGGCCATCTTACTCCATCTCCCATCTCCCTGAGTGCTTTTAGAACTCCTCCGATGCCAGTGGTGAACCCATATTCCGCTAGAGTGGGGAGTTGCTGATTTTCTTCCGATTCTGTTGACTCCCCTTCCATATGGCCTGATGCTTGTCTAATATATGATGTTTTGCACGTCATTTCACACGCATTTCAGAGCTCAATTGAGTAGTTTATGCTACTATTTCCCTTGTTTCGTGTATTTCTTCCTTTTTGTGTGATATTGCAGAAATATGAAGATTTCAGCGAAAAATGAGCCAAATCCGTCCCTAAGTGTTTAGCATAGCATTTGACATGAAGGGAAAGCTCGAAGAATGAGCTTGGTGCGCGTTTCAAGGCTTAAAGATAGCAAAAGCATGGGTGCGTACGAGTTTAACAAGCAAAGAAGTACTTCACGATATTGCAGCCTGCTTCAGATGGCAATATCTCGAGTTCTAGAGCTGATAATCGAGTGATGGATCGACCGTCCCATGGATCGACCTCGACTTAAACACTAACTAGTTGTTTGTTGAGAATATAAATGTTTTTGATTGAGAGCCCCAACAACACTCTTCGTCACCAAGCCCCGGTAACTCTTTGATCAAAGGGATGTCGGCAGTGGTCAGGGAAGAATTGCAATCATGGGGGTGAACGAAAAGGTTACGGGATGGAAATATATGGTCTGGGTTTTGGTCGGCCGGAGTAGAGGTTGAGGCGGTGTGGCGAGCTTTGCCCATGATCGGAGAGATGAAGATTATAGAAAGTTAAAAGAAAGGGAAGAGTACCTGAAAAACGAAGTAGCGGTGGAAATGGCAGAACTCCGAGAGAGCAAAGAGAAGAAGAAGGGTTTTAGAGAGAAGTGGGGGTTTTAAATTTTGAAGTTAATGAGAAAGGAAGGCGGGTAGTTGGGGTTAAAAAGGAATAGAGAAGAATTAGGGTGCGGGAAATGAGGAGAAGGTATATGGGCAATGATAAGTGCTTGGGAAGCTGAGCAACAGACGGCGCGAGGAAGCTAGCAATTGGGAGGAGCCCGCATGTTGAAAATCATTAGGGAGCGAGAATTCAGGGATATTTTAGGGAGATTAGGAAGAATAGAATACAAGGTCGCATTTATGGAAAGAAGCCCGATAGGACTTATATTACATGTTGTACAAGGAGTAGGATACATCTAGGGTTCCTACCCTATAAATAGCCAAGAAGGCAAGGGAGAGAATTCATTCAAGAACTACCATACAAACATAAGGCCTTATACTAGCTAGACCATCGTGACGTCTCCTTTGTAATCATTCTGTTATTCAAAGCTAGTGCACTCATTGGAAGGGTACCATCCCTTTCTGCGGTCGTTTCCCAAATTGGGTTTTTCGCGTCACCAAATCTCTTGCGTTAACCTTTATTTACGTCTACAATTTCTTTATTTAGCACTAACATAATTCACTAAGTTATCATACAATGAATAAAACCGCATTGACCTTACTTAACCTAATTCGGTAGAAAGTTACCAAAACATGTTGTTGGGGTTGAAGAGGCTCATGTGGTTGTTGACGTTCCTGAAATTATTCCTGACGATGAAGTTGTAGAGGTTCTTGCTCTTCCAGAAATTTTGTCAATGACGTACAAGGGAGTCACTTATGCCCCTCTAAAGCCTTTGTCTGCTTCCTTCCCTTAGGCTAATCAATTGAAGCCTGCTTTTGAGCATTATTTGAAAGGTAGGGGTCTTCTCCCTACTGAGGATCAAGTTTGGATTCCTGAAAATGGTCCAGTCAGGGCTAATTGGTGTAGTCCTGGCTGGTTCTGTATTTTTAAATGGGCATTCAAGGGAGGCTGTCAGCTTCCACTTTCTCCGTTCATGACTGAAGTTCTCAGGGCCGTCAAGGTTCCCTCTTTCCAACTCATGCCAATGGTTTGGAAAGTTGTTCATTCTGTTGAACAATTATGTGCCAAGCATAACTTGGTGATTACTTTTTAATATTTTAGTGTTTATTATTTGAAGAGTAATTCTACTGGGCACTTCATTCTTCGAGTCAGGTCAAAGATGGCTCATCTGATTACCATCTTTGATTCAGGTGATGACAAGGATTAGGCACATACCTATATGTTTATCAGGGCTGATTCTATTACCCCTGACTTTGATTATCTAAGTTGTCCTGCCGTTGAGGGAGGTAATTTCTTTTTCCTGCGTTCAATTTTGGTTAGAAATAGCTTATTAATTTTTTAAAATAGGCTTACTTGAATTGTCTTTGTAGTGGTTGATTGCACTAATGATCCTGATGCCGAGGGATCGGTTGACTGGATTGCTACTTTCATAACCCTGCCTAATGAGGATAGGGTGTAGCCTGCCTGTTTGGGGCAAGCACCTATGCCTCGTTTTAAGAAGGCTAAATTGAGCACCTATAAAGTCGTTAAGGGTGCTAAAGCTTCCGGGGCTTCTTCGTCAGGAAATAAGTTTGTTGCCCTTTCATTGTGAATTGTTTTTTCTGAACACATATTAGTATTACTGATATAAGGTCTCGTCGTGTTGCTACCAGGGCTTCTGCCAGGATTGCTAGCTTTGGATTGTCTTTGGTGAAGGCAGGCGTTTCCTAGATCACAGGGGAAAAATCACAAAGTAGTGAGGCTACAGGGAGTGATAGCCCATTGCAGGTCCATGCACCTACCCAGCAAACTCAATTGGTGTCTCCCCTATAGGTCGTGGTTGATGATCCTAGTCATGCTGATAAGAGGAAGAGGTAGGATGAGACTTTAGAGGGGATTGATATGGTTAGGGGGGATATGGCTAGGCTTGACGAGGTCCAATTTGCCCAGGAACAAATTCAGGCTCATTCTTTCTTGGTTGATGATCCCTTTTATAAATAGCTGGCCGAGGAGTCCTCTGCTCGTGCTTTGGCTACTATGTATCGTTCTAGGGACTATGTCGCTAACTTGGTTAGTATACTGCAAGAGGTAATGGTTCTGTTCTCCTTAGTTTTGTTTTGGTTGTGTGTTGTTTTGTTTTGCCTGATTGGTGGTCTTTTTGTAGAATGTGTGTGATATGTTAAGGGGTGCCTGTCAGCTGGAATCTTAAAATGGTTTCAAGGAGAATTTGGATTAGGAGGTGCAATGCCTGAAGAAGGATGTTGTGTCCCTGAAAACAGATTTGGAAGTGCTCAAAGCGAAGAATGAATCTTTGAAGAAAGACAATGAGGAAGGGAAAGCGCGGTTGGTTGTGGAGACATCAAAGTTGTGTTCTGGTCAGAATGCTGTGAAGTCTATCTAGGCCAAGCTCGATGTTGTTCAGGAGGAGTTGAAGGTTGAGAAGCAGGCTATGCAAGATTAGCTGAAAGTGAATGAGGAGATAGCTGTTGAGAGGTACTTGGTGCAAGGTAGATATAAGAATGCTGCCATGTATTTCTTTGGCAAACGTCGTGTAGATGCCATGAAAGAGCCTATTAAAGTCAGGCCATACTGGAATACTGATAAGGAGATGGCTGACCTAAACGCTACCTATCCTCACCTCTACAAGTTACATGCTGATGATGTGGTTGATTCTCCGCCATCCAAGGACAAAAGTGGCGAGCCTGATGATGAAGAGGATGATGAGGAAGAGGAGGAGCCAATTGATGAGGGTATTAGTTTTGCTACTGTTTCCAAGGTAGGTTTATTTCACTTAGTTTTTAAAGTAGCTGTTTTTTTGCCCATCTAGGTGGGATGTTCCCTTGACAAAAAATTTTTAGATATTGCTGGTATTTTGTTCCACCCAGGAGGGATATTCCCTGAGCAACTTTTTGCCTTGATGCAATTTGAAGACGTTTTTCGTTTTCCTATGAATATCCTGATTTGATTAGTTGGTACTTGTTCAAAGTATTTTGATAGAAAAATGCATGTTAGGAGGGCCTATGGCCCTCAATCCTTTATAGGAAGTTTTGGCTTTTTGCTTGTTAGGAAGGCTTTTCTGGGTGAGAGGGGTGGTTGCCAGTCAGGAGGGCTTATGGCCCTCAGCCTGTCAGGATGGCTTTAAAGACAAGTTGTCTGGTCTTTTCCACCATCATACTTTTCTTTTTATTTTTTGTACCGAGCTCGGTTTTTGTATGTGTTTCTTAGGTGGGGAGGCAGGTGCCAAGTTTTTGGAAGCATTTCTGAGATGTTATTCGGGTTGGGTGGAGTGGCCCTCAATCCTGGAGATTTGTTTAAGTCTGTGTCTAATGATCTACATAAATTATGGAAAAAAGGCGTAAAATAAGTTTTCATGATTCAATAAAGCAAGGATATGATTGGCAGACATGGTAGAATTTGTACGTAAATAAAGAAGGCAGATATTCAGGCAGGATGACAGTTAGCAGAAAAACATAGCATGTTAAGCTCACATGATTTTCCATATCACTTTAGCCAGGCAAGAGACAGAGTTAATGGTCTTACCTAATTTGGATCATTGGATATAAGATTTATACATGGAATAAGTTTAGGTGGGAAATGTTCCAGGATATGGGGCTCATTTCTTCGTCCAGGGTTTGTAGCCTGTAGGCTCCCTATCCTACTATTGAATTAATTAGGTAAGGTCCTTCCTATGTAGGAGCTACCTTGCCACCATTTTTGTCCTTGGTAAATGGGAAAACTTTTCGCAGGACCAGGTCTTCTTCTTTAAATACCCTGATGTTTACATTTTTGTTGTAGCTTCTTGCTACTTTTTGATGGTAAGAGGATATCCTGATCTTAGCTGCATCTCTTAATTCTTCAGCTAAGGTAAGTCTATCTTGCAGTAATGGCCTGTTTTCATCTATAGTGTTCAGGCTACTTCAGGTGGTTGGTACATGGATTTCTGCTAGGATGACTGCTTCACAACCATAGACAAGGGAGTAAAGGGTCTGGCCTATGGATGTCTTGGGGTTTGTTGCTTTGAACTCACAACTAATAGATTGAGTAATTAGATCTCTCTGTGGTGATTTTAGTACTAATCCTAGGCCAGTTCCACTCATATTTGTTGCTCCATCATTGTGTAAGGTCCATTCCTGGCCTAATTTGTGGGTGTCTAGATGGTTGACCTCTTTTATAAGGTCTGGTTCTAGGCTGGGACTAAATTCAGCTACAAAATCTGCTAAGGCCTGAGATCTAATGGATGTCCTAGGTTCAAAGGTTATGTCATAAGTACTTAGTTGTACTGACCATTTTGCCATTCTGCGTGAAAGCTCGGGTTTTCTCATGACAAATTTGATAGGCAGGTTGGTCTTGACAATTATTGGGTGACTCTCAAAGTAAGTTCTAAGTTTAGTACATGATATAATTAAAGCAAGCACATATTTTTCAAGTAATCCATACTTCGTTTCTGCATCAAGGAAACTTTTACTTACATAATAGACAGGATGTTGTTGGCCTTCAACCTTCTTGGTTAGGACTCCACTTACTGTTGTTTCAATGACTAATAAATAAACCGCCAGGGGTTCTCCTTTGTTAGGTTTTGCCAGCAGTGGAGAAGTAGCCAAGTAGGTTATCAAATCTTGGAAGGCTGCTTCGTGTTCAGGCGTCCATTTGAATGATTTGTTCTTCCCGAGGAGGTTATAGAAGGATCATCTTTCAGATGACCTGGATATGAATCTTTTCAGGGCTTCGACTCTTCTTGTTATTCTTTGGATATCTTTAATTGATTTGGGAGGTTCGAATTCCAAGATGGCTTTTATATGTTCTGGGCTGGCTTCAATCCCTCTTTTTGTCACCATGTATGAAACGAATTTGCCTGAAGAGACTCCAAAGTGGCATTTGGAAGGGTTGAGCTTCATATAGAATTCTTCCAGGATCTTGAAGGCTACTTCTAAATCTTTTACATGATCTTCAGCCTTATTTGATTTAACCACCATGTTATCAATGTAGACCTCCATTGTGTCACCTATTTGATATTTTAACATCATGTTGACCAGGCATTGGTAGGTTGCCTCTTCATTCTTCGGGCCAAAGGGCATTGCTGTGTAAAAATATATGCCTCTTTCCGTGATGAATGCAGTATTTTTCTGGTCAGCAAGGTGTATCTTAATCTGGTTGAATCCACTTGAAGTATCCATAAACGTTAATAGTTCATGCCCTTCTTTAGCATCTATCATGGCATCAATTTGAGGAACCGGGAATGGATCATTTGGGCAGGCTTTGTTTAGGTATGTGTAGTCTACACAAACTCTCCATTTGTCATTTTTATTTTGTACCACAACTACATTTACTAGCCATTCAGGGTACATTACCGTTAGAATTATTAATCTAATTAATTTACATATTCATATGTGTGAGAAATTATTTAGTCATAAAATAATTACAAATCTTATGCATGCAAACAAAAATAGACAAGAGAAGAAATCGTCTTTCTTACTATGGAATTTCGGATTAAAGGGCACAAGTAAGATCTCTTTCTTACTTGTTCTTGAGCTTTCCTTAAAGTGGATGAACAAAGGATCCAAAATAGAATCCCTCCCAAATGTGAATACCCAAAGAAATCCCTTAATAAATAATATTATTTGTACTAGAAATAATACTAATCTTACTAAAAATTGACCCAAAATATTTACTTTGGTCTCTTGCAATTTCGGTCAAGAGGAAGGAATTTTTGGAGATTTTACCTCTCTAATTTTTCATAAGATGTAGAGAGTACTATATTTCTAACACACTAGAAATATTATATGAGGTAATGAATAATTAAAGAGAAAACATTAGTCTTTCTCTAGCGGGAATACCGGTTGGGGTATGGGTCATGGGGGGGCCAATGCATGAAAAAATTGCTCTTCTCAAAAGCTAGGTATGTATGGCTACTAGCTAGATTTAATTATTGTGTTTTCCACTCAAGATAAAACACAATATAAATCTTATACTCCCTCCCTTATTTCGGTACACCTAAAAATAAAATGGTTAGTCCATTTTATTTTGTCACTTGTTAATTTTGTCACATGTAACATATTACATGACATGTCACAATGTAATGTATTTTTAACATATTAAAACTCAACATACTCATAAAATATGTCATTTACAAAATCGACTAGTAATTCGTAATTACTTGTACCAAAACGGTTTATCAAATTATAAATTACAACGTCTTCTATTTATAATAAATTATTCATTCAATTTCGATTTTAATTGTTTCGTAAACAATAATTTTATCCAAGTAATATAAAACAATTCGATTACTTAGACCGTATCTAATATAATCGAATTACAATAAGACACTTTAATCTCACTCACAAATCATTCGTCAATTTTAAGCAACTTAATTAACTCGTATCGACATACGATTAATTAAATAATCAATTAAGGGTATTTCCCTATAGGTATGACCTAAGGGGATCAACTGATCACCACCGTCGCACGACAGTAATGTCAAACTCTAGTCAGCTAATCATTACCGATATGTGTGGACCAGTTGACTGTAAAATATTAGATCCCACATGTATTCTTAAAATGAGATTTAAATATGTGATCATCATGATCTACAGTTGTGATCGCAATATTGTCGGAGGACACATATTCCAACAATCTCCCACTTGTCCTCGACAAGTGTGCGTCACCAATTCTCTTGTCCTATTACTATATCCCACTCTATGCAAGGTGTCTTTCGGGTCGTACTTGCAAGTGATCATATCGAGAGTGGTTTCCTCGATCTGGAGAATAACCGATTGACCGGAATTATCTACCATAGATACCTTCCGAGCGTGGCCACGCATTTCCAGTTCATTACTCCTCGAGTGGCTCTGAGATATTGTTATAACCCTGACAAGGGGTGGACAATTCCTATTGCACTTATTCCCTTCAACTAGCCACAGCAATCATAACCCAAAATATGCCCATTTGACCCCATTTACGTAGGTCGTAGTAACATAAATCAAAGTTAATCTGAAACTGTGCCACCTTAGGTGAAAAGTCTTTAGTCAAAAGAATCGACTCATTAGAATATTATAGTAGCTCTTGTTGGAATATGTGTCCTCAGACAATAATGCGATCACAATTGTCGATCATATTGATCACATATTTAAATCTCATAACAAGAATACGAAAGGGATGATACATTACATATATAGTCAACTGGTCCACACATATCGGTAATGATTGGCTGGCTAGAGTTTGACATTACTGTCGTGCGATGGTGGTGATCAATTGATCCCTTGAGGCCACACCTAAAGGACGATTCCCTTAATTGAAAAAGGTTAATTAATTGTTTGTCGATACAGATTAATTAATTCCTTAAAATTGAACAAATTATTATCATAAGAGAGAAAATGACATCTTATTATAATGTGATTAAATAAGATTTTATTTAATAATTTAAGAAGTAATATTACTAAAATTAATCGGTGTTTACGAAACACGCGAGATGAGAATGATAAGTTAGTCATAATTACAAGATGTTGTGAATTATACTAACTAGTATTTAAATGACCATATTATGTGAAAGTAATTTTGAATTACTAGTCAATTTGTTAAATATGATTTATTTAATTTTCAAATGATATTTAATTTGTTAAATATGCATTTTAAATTAAAACATGACATAAGACATGTCACATGTCACATGACATACAATTGTACAATTGACAAAAATAAAATGGATTCCATATTACATATGATAACCGAAATTGGTGGGCAAATGTTAGAAGTTTTGTCTTATTCATTTGTCTATGACACTTGATAGTGACTTGACCATGACAAAGCCTTACACTAATTTGTCTTATGAAGAAAAAAAAGGGAAAAAATTAGGGTCCTAATACCACCCTACCCACCGGTTTTTGACCATAATAATTGAGAGATTTTTCTCAATTTTCATTATTCTCTCATGTTTTATGAAAAACAACACTTTCTCTCTCTTGTTCTTCATAAAAAATCATTTTTATGAATCTAATTTGTACATATCAATCACTAATAATACTAGTAGAAGTATATGAGTATTAGTAATCGATTTTAAGGTAAACCACATTACAAATATCTAGTACATATTATTTTGTGGGATTTTGGGATAGTCTTGGGTGCTACATATTGGAGGGCTTCTACTTTGAAGTCATGGATGATCATCCTAATGTATTTTCTAGCTCAAGAACAAATGAAGGTAGGAGACCTTTATTTGTGCCCATTTGGCCGAATTTTTGATGGTGAGAAAACGATTTTCTTATCTCTTCTTATTTTGTTTGCATGCATAAGATCAACAATTTATTTTATGACTAAATAAATTAATTCATATATGAATATGTAAATTAATGAGATTAATGAATTGTAACAGCTCTCGCCACGACCAGGCTATATAAATTTGCCAGAACTCTATAAGCGGTCATAAGGCCCGACAAAGTGTTCCTAACAGTCTGCCTATGTGATCGACTAGTCATCTCACATGACTCCATGGCACTTGAACTTGCCATCAATCGCATCACACTCTAGTCACTTCGAGACGTCACCTCATACAAGTGACTATGGGCGAATACTATGTTAATCCGTCTTCACTTTTAACGGGGTTCAATTGTCACTACAACCCGTTTGGATGTAACAATGTATAAAGAAAAGATAAAAGACAAATGTGATTATAAACATGAACAAAAAACAACACTTTTAATTTTATTTCAAAATCTAACACAAACTAGGTACACGTTTAAGACCCATGGACACCATATGTCCATTGTGTTAAGCCTGCGATAAAGGCTTGGTGAGCGGTTCGGCTATGTTGTCATCCGTCCCAACCTTACATATCGCAATTTCCGTGAATTGCCTGATCCATGCAGCTTCTTTGGCAGCTTCTGATGCTGCAATGTACTCAACCTCTGTTGTTGAATCCGCAGTCACAGCTTCCTTGAAGTTTCTGCAGCTAACAGCACCACCATTGAGCATGAAAACGAAACCAGCTTGTGATTTCATGTCATCTCTATCCGTTTGGAAACTTGAGTCCGTGTAACCATTAACACGGAGCTCGGTGTCTCCTCCAAACACTAAGATAGAATCCTTAGTTCTTCGTTCTCAAGTACTTAAGGATGTTCTTGACGGCTATCCAGTGACTCTCACCTGGATTTCCTTGATATCTACTCGTCATGCTCAAGGCATACGAGACATCAGGACATGTGCATATCATGGCGTACATGATTGATCCAACAGCGGAAGCATAAAGGATCAACTTCATGCGTTCAACATCATGGGGTTCAGAGGGTGATTAAGACTTGCTCAATATCGTCCCAGTTACCATAGGTACCAATCCCCTTTTTTATTTATCCATGCTGAACCGTCGAAGAATCTTATCAACATAATATTCTTGACTTAGTGCCAATATCCTCTTGGATCTATCTCTATGGATCCGGATACCTAATATGCGTTGTGCCTCTCCTAAATACTTCATTTGGAAATGGTTACCTAACCACTTCTTAACAGAAGACAACATTGGAATGTCATTTCCAATGAGTAGTATGTCATCGACATACAAGATTAGGAACACAACATTGCTCCCACTGAATTTCACGTATAAACATGGTTCCTCAACACTTCGAGTGAAACCATTCTCTTTTATCACATGATCAAATCGATGATTCCAACTTCTAGATGCTTGCTTAAGACAATAAATGGATCTCTTAAGTTTGCACACTTTGTTAGGATTTTTAGGATCGACAAAATCTTCGGGTTGTAACATGCACACCTCCTCTTCTAAATGCCCATTTAGAAAAGCGGTTTTGACATCCATATCCCATATTTCATAATCATGAAACGCGGCAATCGCTAATAAAATCCTTATGGATTTTAGCAAGGCTACGGGGGCGAAGGTTTCATCATAGTGAAGACCTTGGACTTGGGTAAATCCTTTTGCCACTAGCCTAGCTTTGTAGACATCATCATGTCCTTCTATGCCATTCTTGACCTTGAAAATCCATTTTCATTGAAGAGGTCTTTCCCCTTTAGGCAAATCCACCAAGTTCCAAACTTGGTTTTCATCAATAGAATCCATTTCGGACTTCATGGCTTCAAGCCATAAGGAGGAATTTGGACTAGAGATTGCGGCCTTGTAGGTGGCGGGCTCGTCACTTTCTAAAAGCAACACATCGAGTGTTCCATCTTCTTTGATAAGTCCCACATATCGATCGGGATGGCGAATAACTCGGCCCGTTCTTCTAAGTGGAGGAGGGACAACCGCGTTAGATGACGAAGGAACATCTTCTTGCGTCTCTACTTCGGTTTGTGGCTCTTGAACTTTATCAAGTTCAAAATTTCTCCCACTCTGTCTCTTAGAAATAAATTCTCTTTCGAAGAAGACATCCTCACAAGACACAAACACTTTGTTCTCTTGAGGTTTATAGAAGTAATAACCTCGGGTGTTAGAATAGCCTACAAATGTGCATTTTTCAGATCGTGGGGCTAGCTTATTGTCATTTTTGGTTTTGACATAAGCATTACATCTCCAAATTTTCATGTAGGATAGATTAGGAACTCTTCCATTCCATATCTCAAATGGAGTTTTCTCGGTGGCTTTGGTGGGACAATTGTTCAAAGATCTTATTGCGGTTTGAATAGCAAATCCCCAAAACGAGTTCGGTAACTCGGTTTGACTCATCATGGATCGAACCATATCATGTAGGGTTCGATTTCTCCTTTCGGCAACACCATTAAGTTGTGGTGTTCCGGGTGGAGAATGTTGTGATATAATACCACAACCTTTCAAGTGTGAATCGAATTCAAGGCTAAGATATTCTCCACCACGATCAGATCGTAGTGCTTTTATCTTTTTGTTCAATTGGTTCTCTACTTCATTTTGAAATCCCTTGAATTTCTCAAAGGCTTCACTCTTATGCTTCATTAAATAGATATACCCATATATACT
The DNA here is from genome assembly GCF_048544455.1 of Silene latifolia. Taxonomy (NCBI): domain Eukaryota; kingdom Viridiplantae; phylum Streptophyta; class Magnoliopsida; order Caryophyllales; family Caryophyllaceae; genus Silene; species Silene latifolia. Next base: position 50,285,794 of record NC_133533.1, read on the forward strand.
CAAGTCATCGGTGAAGGTTATGAAGTAGTCATAATTTCCTCGAGCGATGATACTCATTGGTCCACACACACATCGGTATGTATGAGTCCCAATAGTTCACTTGCTCGAGTTCCTTTACCGCTAAAAGGATTACGAGTCATTTTGCCAAGAAGGCAATATTCGCATGTTCCATATGATTGATAATAAAATGGTGTAATCACATTAGTCGAAATTAATCTTTTGATGCGATTCTCGTTTATGTGAGCTAATCGACAATGCCAAATGAACGATTCATTTGGATCACTTGATTTGAGTTTATTTGATTGAATGTTGTAGATGTCATTAGTAGGATTCGAGGTTTCTAAAATGTAAATGCCATTAATGGAAGAAGCTTGGCCTATAACCAAGTCGTTCCTTGAAATAGTACAACGATTGTTTTTAATGACAAAACAAAAACCGTCCATGTCCAACATAGCGATTGAAATAATGTTTTTAGAAATTGTAGGCACATAAAAACAATTATGCAAATACAACTCAAATCCATTAGGCAAAGCTAATACATAAGTTCCCTTGGATTCGGTCGCTACACGAGCTCCATTTCGAAGGCGTAGATCCGCATCTCCTTTGCTAAGCCTCTTCACGTCTCTTAACTCCTGTAAACGATTACAAAGTTGAGAACCACAACCGGTATCCAGTACCCATGTCGTAGTGGAAGTATAATTTACATCAATAACATAAATTTCCTTAGGAATTTTAACTTTTGGAACGATGATTCCTTCCCTTATATTTCGCAAATATACGGGACAATTCCTAAGCCAATGTCCCATGCCATATCAATAATGGCACTCATCTTCAACTTACTTGAAGTTTTTCCCTTTCTTTCCCTTCTTCTTTCCCTTCTGCCCTTAAAAGCAAGAACTTGATTGCTTGAGCTCCCACTAGTTTTGGCATCTTTCTCTTCCAAAGACAAAGATCCTATAAATTTTATGAGGCGGTCTTCCTGAAACCGGCTCACAAGAGATCTTGTAGTAGTAGGAGGTTTAGAAGAAGTGATGAAGTTTATGTTTCCATCCGAACCTATCCCAAAAGAAAGTTCTCTAGTAGTGTCGAAATCATTGTTGAAGCAAACGTCGTCAAAAACATTGTGGCAAGACTCAATAGTTATTGGTGTAGTAGCGTTTGATGGATTCATTGTAATGAAATACAAGTATGGAGGAAAAGGAAATATTAACATTTGTCATTTTAATCATACTTGTAAATAATTTTAATAAGATATGAGCATTTATATAGTGACCTCTACCCAACTATTATAAATGATTCCAAGACCCAAATTCATATTAACTTAGGCATTGGTAAAGCCGAATACAACCCTTATCAATATAACTCGGTGGATTAACTCTTTAATCGATTCTACTTTTAGAACTCTTGGTCGATAAAATTACATTAATATTTATCTTTAGCCCGAAACACATCCGGCAACCGTCGAGAATACTTTCGTTGAGTTCAACCCAAATTTCGAATAAAGGTGTCCATGATCCAAATTTACATCAACTTGGGCATCGGTAAAGATGAATACAATCCTCATCTTTATAAATTCGGTGGGTAGACATTTATTACCCACTTCCCCTACGTAGCAAGGTTTGTACCCCGGTAAGGCCGAGTGTACTCCCTCACGAAATAGCTTTTCATGGTTTCTACTTTTTGGTATGGCTAAGTCTCAATTGTTTATTTTAGCGAGAGGTCATGTCAATTTATTATCTATCACGTTTTAAGTGAAATAAAGCGGTGAACTACGATAATTGTAATTGACACGGTCGATACACTCGATAAAATGTTAATGCATGTTTTAGTTATGGCGATTTAGCGATGCATACAACATATAAATAAAATGCAAAGCATAAATAAATTCCTAGTATGGCCTTCCTAAATTAGTAAATCTAATAAACTATTACAAATTCGGAAACCAACTCCTTTGGTCCCTTGAACTTCGGTCTTGGCACGCATTTCAAGGCAACAATTTCTTTGATGGGTCGCCTTCTCGAGTGGCACCGTCTTCAAGGAATTCCGGAATAAATAAATTACATAATTTCCTAATATACATTTGTAATTAAAATAAAATAAATCTATTAAATTACAAACGGTGATACGAGATCACAATTATAACTGAATCGATATTCCCATACATTTCGGGAAATATCAATTAAAACTAAGGCCATACTAAGTAAAATTACATAATTCAAAAATTACATAAAATTAAAATATGACAATCATAAATAAAATACAGCATTATAATATGTATGAACATGCCCAATTTTATGCTAAATCGCCTTTAAGGAGCCAATATCGTATATTAATCGATTTTTACGTTTTTGCGTGATTTAACCTTTTAAAAATCACAATAATTACATTAAATCATATTTATGTACAAGTTAATTACCCTAACCAACTTAGGACTCAAAAATTAGTCTCAACTAACATTTTGACAATAATTAACCTAGATTTCTTAATATTGTTCATAAATGGACCTAAAATACAAAATTATGCCATAAACTTCAAATTAAATCATAAAAATTTCAAATAATTTCAAAATTTAAAATTTAAACTCATGAACATTCTGGAAAAATACCATGACACTCATAATATTCAAAAACATAGGTTAAAAATTTCAAAAATTTATCGAGAAAAACAATGTTGTGGTTTATCGATTTTAACAATTATCACCATAAAAATATGAGAAAAATTATTTTTATCAACTTTTCACTTTTAGATCTGAAATATATGATAAAATACCACATGTTACGTTTTTCTTTAGTCATGAAGTATGTTTTAGCATTTTTACTAATTAAAGTCACTATTTATGTGATTTTTCATCAAAAATTCATAAATCATGCATAAGGACTTCATTATAGCCAAATATTTTACACACATCATGTAAAATTTTATGTGACAACATACTAAATTTCCATGACCAGATTCGAAATATAACTCATATTAACCTATTTACCCATTTAAATACGATTTTAACTTGAAAAATCCATATTTCGAGCATAACAACTCATTTTATCATGAAAATTTAAAGGCCATTAGTAGATAATATATGTAAAAATATATCCCAAAACCACTAAAAAAATCGAAGTTTAGCTATTTTTAGTCCAAAACTGACATTTTTATCATAAAAATCACATTTTAATGCCATTATTATATAAAATGAACAATAAAATCCATAAATAAACCAAAATATCCTAAATACATTTTAGGGCCAGAAACTTTAACATGCGAACAAATTTCGTGATATATCATAATAAACACAAATTTATAAGTTTTGTTTGTTAATCTTATAACTCGGAAAAACAATAACCGATTTGCATGCAAACAACCTAAGGCTCATGATACCGCTTGTTAGAATAATTAATCTAATTAATTTACATATTCATATATGTGAGAAATTATTTAGTCATAAAATAATTACAAATCTTATGCATGCAAACAAAAATAGACAAGAGAAGAAATCGTCTTTCTTACTATGGAGTTTCGGATTAAAGGGCACAAGTAAGATCTCCTTCTTACTTGTTCTTGAGCTTTCCTTAAAGTGGATGAACAAAGGATCCAAAATAGAATCCTTCCCAAATGTGAATACCCAAAGAAATCCCTTAATAACTAATATTATTTGTACTAGACATAATACTAATCTTACTAAAAATTGACCCAATTATTTATTTTGGTCTCTTGCAATTTCGGTCAAGAGGAAGGAATTTTTGGAGATTTTATCTCTCTAATTTTTCATAAGATGTAGAGAGTAGTATATTTCTAACACACTAGAAATATTATATGAGGTAATGAATAATTAAAGAGAAAACATTAGTCTTTCTCTAGTGGGAATACCGGTTGGGGTATGGGTCATGGGGGAGCCAATGCATGAAAAAATTGCTCTTCTCAAAAGCTAGGTATGCATGGCTACTAGCTAGATTTAATTATTGTGTTTTCCACTCAAGATAAAACACAATATAAATCTTATACTCCCTCCCTTATTTCGGTACACCTAAAATAAAATGGGTAGTCCATTTTATTTTGTCGCTTGTTAATTTTGTCACATGTAACATATTACATGACATGTCACAATGTAATGTATTTTTAACATATTAAAAATCAACATACTCATAAAATATGTCATTTACAAAATCGACTAGTAATTCGTAATTACTTGTACCAAAACGGTTTATCAAATTATAAATTACAACGTCTTGTATTTATAATAAATTATTCATTCAATTTCTATTTCAATTGTTTCGTAAACAATAATTTTATCCAAGTAATAAAACAATTCAATTACTTAGACCGTATCTAATATAATCGAATTACAATAAGACACGTTAATCTCACTCACAAATCATCCGTCAATTTTAAGCAATTTAATTAACTCGTATCGGCATACGATTAATTAAATAATCAATTAAGGGTATTTCCCCATAGGTATGACCTAAGGGGATCAACTGATCACCACCGCCGCACGACAGTAATGTCAAACTCTAGTCAGCCAATCATTACCGTTATGTTTGGACCAGTTGACTGTAAAATATTACATCCCACATGTATTCTTAAAATAAGATTTAAACATGTGATCATCATGATCTACAGTTGTGATCGCATTATTGTCGGAGGACACATATTCCAACAATTACTTCTCTAATTATTCTCATATCTCAGAGTTTGTACACCACTTCATTAATGATAGAGTCAGTTTAGGGGCAAACTTCCTCCTTTTCTGTTGCACATGCTTAAATTAATTGTAAATATTAAGTTTGTGGGTAATAATATTGGCATCTATACCAGTCCTATCGAAGTGGGACCAAGGAAAACATGAAGATTTACTCTTAAGAAAACTTACTAGTTCTGGTCTGATAATGTCACGGACATCAGATCCTATTAGTACATGCCTGTCAGGATACTCATGGTCTAAAATTACCTGATATGTTTCCATTTGAGTTTCTACCACATAAGTACTCCTGACAGGGTACTTTAATTGCTAGGCGAGAGACTTACCTGCCTTGGAAGGTTTTAATGAATCCGTATAACATTATTGGACAAACTTTTGTTCACCTTTGATGGTTGCTATTGCCCACTATTTTGGTATTTTGACACATTGATGATAGGTTGAAGGGATAGATCGGACATTGTGGATCCAAGGCCTGCCTAGGATGGCATTGTAGGATGACAGGCAGTCCAGGACTCCAAATCTCTCATATGATGAGACTAATTCCACGTATGTTGGCAGGTAGATTTCTCCCAGAGTGTTCTTTGTTTCAGCACTGAATCGTACCAGGACATTTGATTTATTTATGATCTGGCTCTCATCAATCTTCATTGCTTTCCGGACATCAAGCATAATTAGGTTGACTGAGCTGCCTCCATCTACTAAAATTTCAGGACACGTGCAGTTCCTATATGCATGGTAATGATCAACCCGTCATGATGAACATCGGAGATTCCCTGCATGTTAGTATCATCAAAAGTAATTTGAGGTAAGTTTCTAGGTTTAAAAGGATATTTCATTTTCGATTCCCTGGTTATTTTGTTTGCAGCTGAGGTAGTCAGGCTGCAGATTTCAGATCCTCCATTGATGAACTTGACTTCATAAATAGGTGGTGCTGGAGGCCGGTCACGGTTCCTTTCCTGGTCCTTTCTTTCTCTATTGTCTTCCCTGTCCTTTGATGGCATCATGTCTTTCATGTAGCCTTTCGTAAATAGGTAAGCCACTTGACTGCATAGTCCCAGGCATTCCTCTGTGGTGTGTCCTATGTCCATGTGAAACTCATACCATCTCGTTATGTCTTTTCTTGAATTAGAATTGTCTGTCTTCTTTGGCCACTTGACAATGTCTCCCATGTTGTCAAGCCTTTTCATCAATCCTGCACTGTCAATAGAGAATTTATATTTTTGAATAGGGGGATAAGTATAGGAGTTACCACGTTGCTCATGAGCATAGTTTACTTCTGATATGTCAGGCATGGTATAAGGGGATGTCCTGGAACTGCTTCCTCTGTGATTGGAACTTTTCCTATTTGATATATCATATCTTGAATTATTGTCTGTGGTATCTGCTTTGAAACTTTTATCTTCTTCAAGCCTGATGTAGCCAAGGGCTAATGCCTAGACGTCTTCAAAGTTTAAGCAAGGCTTCATAGTTATTTTGTTATATTAATCAATGTCCAATGGTAGCCCTTGCCTGAAGGCTTCCACTGCCGTTCCAACGTCACATCTGGGATGTGATAGTTTCTCTTTATTGAATCTGGTCATGAATGCTCAGATTGACTCGCCAGGCTTTTGTTTGATTCTGTACAGGTCATTGGATCTCTTTTCAAGTTCCCTGCTGCTGGCGATTTGGTGGTTGAAGGAATTTATCAAGTCAGCAAAGGACTTGATGCTTCCATTTAGCAGATTTATGTACCATTGCAGGGCAGGCCCATTAAGGGTTATTTTAAATCCCTTGCACATACATACTTATCGTAATTCACTGGGTATGGAGGCTGTTAACATTCGTTGTTTGTAGCAGGCTATATGATTTTGTGGGTCTATTGTTCCATCATAAAATCTCATTCATGGTACCACTAACTTTTTTGGTAGATCCATCTTTGTTATCTCATCCACAAAGGGTGAGTCATCATAGCTTTCTGGAATGGCTTCTTCAATGGGTGTAAGTACTCCAGGGATCTTCTCAAATTTCTCATGGAGTTTCTTGATTTCCTGGAGCATGGCCATCATTATGGCTGTGTTAGTCTGGTCTCGTACAGCCTCTTCATTTAGAATGTCTTCTGAGTCTGTGTCACCTTCTTCTACTTTGGATTTTGATGGAGTTGGAGTACCAAAGTTGGAGAAGTCAATATTCCTGATGATTGAAGAGAATGGCGTTCCAGGCTAGATCTTTAACTTTAAGCCTGAAGCTTTGTCTCCCAGTTTTTGCTTCAAACTAGATTCTAATTCCTTTAGTTTCATGACTTCAGCTTCCGCCTGAGCCATTTCCTGTTTCAGTTGTTCTATTTCCAACAGTAGTTGTTTTGTGGCAGCCAGTTGTTGTTCAATGCTGTCTCTAATCATTTTTGGAATAGTTTTTGTGTGTTTTTTGGGTTTAGATTTTGAATATTTTTGGGCTAGATGACCCACAGTGGGTGCCAATTGTTTTAGCAGGTATTCTCACGAAGATAATGTCCTGCTAGGGAAGAATTTGCGGGGTGATCTAACTCAAAATAAATAGCATGACTAGTATGACAGAAAGAGTAAGAAAATAAACGCAAAAGTAAGACACAAAGATTTATACGTGGAAAAACCCTGGGAATGAGGGCAAAAATCACGGGCACCAAGTCAGGAGAGATTATTACTATGATTTTAGTTACCCTGGCAGGGACTATGTATGTCAGGCGGAAAGTAATGTATGGCTGCTTAATGATAATGCTAAATATATTGTTGAATACAAGTATGATAGTAAAGTAAGAGTGAGTAATTGTGTGACAAGTTATCCCCTTCTCTTCTTCTTTTTCTTCTATTTCTAGTAGCCTTGCAACGGTTCCTTCAGGGTGGTTTAGGGCTTCCTGATTAATAGGACTCATGTCCTATTTGTCCGGGGATGGTTGGTTGACTCTTATAATCTTCCAGCCGTTGTTCTTGCTTAGTCAAATCTTCCATGCTCTTTGTGTGGAATGTTAAATGAGTCTTCCTTGAATGTAGGAACTGTTTTCTTAAGTCTTGAGCGTGCTTTAATTGTTGCATGGCTTGTCCTGATAATGTTGACTTTTGTGGTTGATGAGATATCCCTTCAATTCAAGCTAGGCATAGTAGATGCCTGTCCCGTCTTTCCCTTCTGGTTGGTGCCTGATCAGGGGTTCTAATGCTTTGTGGGATGACTTTTCATGCAAGCTTGGCTTTGGGTATTGCGTGACTCATATCTGGTGAGGCAGGGTAATTCTGGGCCCAACACCTGCAATTTTTACATTGAGTCCCGTTATTTCGATGATGAAAATGTAGTGAAGATAACGAAATGCCATTTAGAGCACAACCATGAGATGAATCTTAAGAAAAGCCATTTTTTTGTTGTGTTTTGATTATAAATGACTACTTCAAAAAGTGGATGATGATCAATGTTGCTGCTAGTATTTCAATGTTAAATAATTACAAGTCGTTGGTCTTGGAGGGGGCGGTCATGAGAACCTTGGCTTTAAATTTAGTGATAGTCGAAATGCCATCAATCAAGAACGAAGACGTAGTCTTATAGACGGCGATGATGAAGAATTGAAGGCATATTTTGAGAAGATGAAAGAAGAGAATCCTAATTATTTCTAATTTAGCTCGACGATTTTGGGGCTGTAATGAAAGTTTTTTTTTGTGTGATTCACGCTGCCGGGCTATGTTTAGAGTGTACGACGACGCTGTGATGTACTCAACTTTCTTGACGAATATGTAAGATGTTATATCTGAAATCTGTGTTAAAATGCTATTTTGATTAATCGTATTTGTTTGCTTGGTTATGTAAGAATATAAACGTTTTCGTATGGAGTATATATGTTTTTGTGTTAATGTTTTACCTTGCTTCAAGAATTTATAAAACTAAAATTAAAATTACCAAATTAATTATACTATGTCATTATTCTGATTAGTGATTTTATTTGTTTGGTTATGTAAGTTTAAGTTTGTTTCGTAGGATAGTTGTATATTTTTTTTGTATGCGTTTTACTTTAGTTGATTGGTATTACGAAGTACTATTTATTTACCAACTTAATTATAGTATATCATTAATTTGATAGAATAAATCATGGTGTTACAGGTATCGCATGCCTTATTCCACTTTCTTAGGGGTGAATCAACATGGGAATTCAGTTGTTTTTGCGTGTGCTTTGGTTACGCACGATTATGAAGAAATTTTTGAGCGGATTTTTGCTAAGTTTTTAGAATGCATGGCTAGAGCTCCATGAGTTATATTGACAGACCAGGAAGAGCAATTGGTAATGCAATTTTAAAAAACGGATAATTCCCCCGGACTCCTGAAGTTGGCCACTTTGCACAAAATACCCAAGTTTTTTATCCGAAAAACTTAATGAGGCCATAACTAGTGTTTACGAACTCAGAAAGTGAAGATTTAATTTTTCAAATCGATCATCTTTTTTAGTACTGCGATTTGGAAAAAACGTTTGACGAGTTTGGAACTCGTGACCAAGAGATATCCTCACTCAAAAGTTTGTTCGGTCGTAAAACCTTTGACGCACAATAGTCCTAATAGCGGAATCCAAATGCGACATTTTTTTTTCAAATTGTAGTTCTCGGAAAGATGAGCGATTTGGATAAAAAATTCCTCACTTTTGTAAATTGTAGACACGAGCTATGACCTCTTTAAGATTTCCGGATCAAAAATTCGGATATTTTCTGCAAATTGGCAAACCTTAGGGGTACTGCGTGAATTATCCTTTAAAAAATTCTTCCCAACACTCACCACAGGCTCTACCTTTGGTACAAATTGAAAAATACTCGTAAAAATCTGGGAAAACATCTACTTTGGAACGATATCTCAAGTGACCTGAATTTAGCTGTTCACGACAGTTTGGATGTGCATGATTTTGAGATAGCATGGAAGGAAATGGTTCGTAAATATGGTATTGAAAAATGTTCGTGGGCGACGGAGTCGTACTTGATCAAGGAGAGTTGGGTCCTCGCATATAGGTATGGGATATTTTGTGCTGGGATGTCGTCGACGCAGAGTAGTGAGCAATAGAACCGGTTTTTGAAAACTTATTTAAATGGGAGGACTAACCTAACTCAGTTTTGCAAAAAAAATTAAGGAACCCTTGAAATTGAAAGTGGAGGACGAGACCACGAACAATCACGATTCCACAGAGAAACCGTATAAGATTGAGTGCAACTTACTTGTTGACAGGTTTTCCATAAGTTGTATACTAAGATGATATATAAGTTGGTACGTGATGAGGTAATTGGGTTAATTTATACCAACGTTGATCCGCCAATAACAATTGAGCATAGTGTGACATTTAATGTTGAAGACAAAAAAGTGGCGTTGTTTGGTAAGTGTAAGAACTATTGGGTTGATATTGACAGAAGTGTGGGACTGCTGAAGTGCTCATGTAATTTATTTAAGTTCAAGGGTATACTCTGTCGACATATTATTAGACTCATGGTTATCGAAGATGTGAAGGTGATCCCGGAGAAGTATATACTTGATCAATGGCGAAAGGACTTGGTTAGAGGATGCGAGACAATCAAAACTGGGCACTATAACCCGGAAGCCTCAGCTCGTGCGAAGAAGTGGTTGGAGTTGACTATATGGAACCACTACATTTCCACACTAGCGGTTCGAGATGATGAAACTTATGCAACATACAATAGACTGACTTCTGAATTAATTAAGGAGTTGGAGGGGATTACTAGTGTTGAAACTATAGACGCCTATGTCCCTGGCGGTGTTTCTTCTACGGTATGAGGTCATAGAAGGCTACAGCCTAAAGAATGCAATATTTGACATATGAAGAGGAACGCAGCATGAAGGGATGGTCGTCTGCATGACCCTGTTGACATAAGAAGATCTAGGTGGGTACCAAGAGGCAATAAAAATCCCGATGCTAGAAAAAATAAGAAGGTAATTAGTAGCGTAATTGTTATTCATTGTCATACTAAATCGTGTACTCGGCTTTTATGAATAACCCTCTCAATAAATTCATAATTTTTTTAATTGTACAGAAAAATGGAAGTTGCAAACCCATGCACCGCTAAAGAGAGCAATCATTTAAACACTGCATGTAGCGAGTTTGGTGCATCACAATCTACTCCCACTTGATAGTTTGGTACATCGCAATGTACACCTACGAGGAGCCAGTTTGGTGCATCGCAATGTACCCCTACGAGGAGCCAATTTTGTGCGTCACAATGTACCCTCACAAGGACCGAGTTTGATACGTCGCAACTACTCCTAAAAGGAGCGTATTTGGTGCATCGCAATTTCGCTCACCTTATTCTACCCTTAGCAGAAGCACATTTGGTTGATCACATACTACTCATCCTTTGCATAGGATGGAAGGAGATGTTAATCGATCAATGTATGAGTCGTCTTACGAATTTTACCATTAATGTGTTTGTCATATAAATTGCATATGAATAAAATTGCACATTGCATATTGAACACAATCATCTACTTAATTACGTCTAATTATATTATACATATAATATACATGCCATAAGTTCACACAAATAGTTATCCGACCAAGTTTAATTTTACATACCATAAGTTTAATTACACAAAAAATAAGTTTATAATTACAAATATACATACCAATTTAAACTTAGAGCCTTACAATATCATCTTAAAGTAAATAAAGTCATGGACAATATCCCCTCTTATAATCTTCATCGTTGAAGAGGTTCTCAGTAAGCACTTGGTCTTCAATACGTTCAATGGTCGTGCCTGAGTGCAACCACCAGGTATACCACTCCCTTGTTGCCTTGCTCACATAATGTTTCCACCAGCCGCACCAGGGTATTTTATAACCCACCATCAAGTCCTTACCAGAACCCACTTTGTAAGCGGATGATCTCTCATCCGTCCCTTTGAGGATGACCTTTCCTTTTGGATACACAACTGAATTTGGTACATGCCTAGCCCTTCTAATAAATATTTCTTCTTCTAATTTTCTTATTTCTGCCTCCCAAGGACAATCTAGATTTGAAAGCACTTGTCTTTTATTTGGATGGTGAAACTTCCACCAGTTAGGGTTGCACTTCCGCTTTCTGTACATATCTGTAAGCTCTCAAAATATTCCAGTAAGATCAAACATGTATAACGATTTACGAGATACATAATGTTATTCGCAAGTAACTATCATTTAAAGAAACATGCATATACGACAATAATAATTTTTTTTTTGTGGAATGTGAAGGTACATTATAAAAAATATAATACGAGTTTTACATCAGGCTAATAATTGAAGCAAACAATTGCCTTAACACCACACAAACAATTCAAAGGACCATTAACAAACTAATTCCAAGGAGCCCAAGACTGTTGTTGATATTTAGAAGTCCACTTCCCACCTTTACACCTGCCTTGAATAATCATCTTCACTTCAGATACCACTGTTTCAGGGGATCTGACAAATCTATCTAGTCGACAAACATTTATGGTATACCAAATCAGATAGATCAGAGCATTGACAGCAGCAAACACCGTGTGCTTTTGCATAAGTGATTTACACCTCCAAGTACAACACCAGGTGAGGATATTAGTCTGAGGGAAACAAACACCCAACCACTGTCTAAGGAGCCTCGAGCATCTGGAACTGAAGTCACAGTCATATAGCAAGTGCTGATGAGTCTCAGTCACCAACTGACACAGATAACATATATCATCATGACATATGCCAAACCTTACCATCCTGTCTTTAGTAAGTAGTCTTCCTTGCATAACAATCCAGTAAATAAACGAATGCTTGGGTAAATTGAGTCTATTCCAGACCAAAAAATACCAAGGCACTTTATGCTGAGCATCAGAAAGCCACCTGTAACCACTAGCCACAGTATATCTATAATACCCCGTTAATTATTTGAGTTGCAAAAAATTTTATAAATTTATTATTGATGCTTTAGACCTTCCAACTCTCACACTCTCATTACTCTCTGTATTTTCTAAAAAGTATAATAGCTCAGAACTTGATTAAGTGACTACTTATTCGTGATTTCTTTCGAAGTCACAACGTGTTTTGTATTACGTGGTTTAACATGCGATAATGTTAAATGAGGATAGTATGGACATGTGAGACGATTTAATTATGTTTGAAGCATGTTTATAATGTTGGTTTACCGAGCATAATGCTAATTGTTAGGAAAGTGAATTTGTGTAAGTATGAAATGTTGTATAACAAGATAATATGTTTGAGTGTTTCAAGTATTTTGCATAATGAGTTAATGACATTGTTAATATGTGAATTGGAGTAATTGTACCATATACTAGAAATAAGTTGACATAGAAGGATTGTGTGATTTAATGAATCTAGTATGGCATATCTAGAGATATGGATACACTTGAATGATAGCATGAATCGGTAGCCTACGTGATGACATGAGTATCTAGCAGTGAATTTATTAGCAACTATATTCGTGTTTATAATAGGAATATGAGATGTGAATAAAACATGTTTACTAATGTTCGAGAATATATGCATATAAGTGAAAATTTTAATTTGTATGAATTAATTCGGAATATGTTAGTAATTATGATGCAAATGACTATTGTGCTAGATTGTGTTAAGGTGTTGTAAGTAAATTAGCTTTTGTGTTATAAGTTGTTTGATCGATTAATTGTGTGTTAGCTCGTGAAAAAAATGTAAATTTTGTGCAAGAACTATCATAATATAGAAAACATTCGGATTAACAGATGGTGGGAGGTCCAGGTAGACCGACCTGGGACTTGGGTCGATCTACCTAGACTTGGGGCTTGGGTCGATCTACCAAGACTTGGTTCGACCGACCTCAGGCCTGATTCGAACGACCTAGACAAAATTTGGTTTCGTTTCGTTTCGCAATTGTATACAAGTATAATATTCCTGACTAGTGATATGAGTACATGTCTAATCTTGTCAATAAGTGTAATACATGTTTTTATGAATAACTTACGTTTAGTTCGAGCAAGTATATGAGTAATATTGGTGAATTTGAGATTCTTCGACGATATAGGCATAATGTGACTTATGGATTCCATGATTAGGATGACATACCTAGCAACATATTGAATGGCTTCTATTGTTTAACTTGCTTGAGCACGATGATAATCATGACATGAATAGTATTTATGTTTGCAATGGATTGATGTATAGTTGACAAATTATGTGTGAAGTACGAGATCTATTTATCAGTTGCAACGCATGTGTATTTATATGAATGAGTTTACTTATATGGGTGATAATATCGGTTGTCTACTTTATATCAAGTATAATTTACGCTTTTATAAGAAGATATATATAGGCCAATAATGATAAGTTTAGATGATACAGAGATTTACTATGAATGCATTAGATAATGAACTAATAATGGTATTGACATGGGAATAGAAATGAATGAAGGATTATGACATAGAACATATGTGAATGGTTACGTGCATTTGATAAATTCGTGTTATTAGCATGATAAACTTGCTTAAGCTGTGTAGCATTGGATTTAAGACGAAGTATGTCCATTTACAAATGTACCGGATTTACTCTTAATTGTTTGAGCTTTATTCATCGAAATAATGGAAAATAGTCTTGTTCTAGAGGTAAATAATTTATTGCATAAAAATTTAGGTGTGTGTTACTAATTTGAACTGATAAGGTTTTGACTTCTAAATCGGCGGGATCGAGAATATGTAATATGTTATACATATTAAAGTGATGCGAATATGGAATCTAATTGTAATTGGCACCTTGTGTCTAATGATATGTACGAATTTCTGCATGGTGGGGAGAACTGATGACCTATTCTTATTTATATGTACAGTTTGGGATAGTTAATGAGCATGAATAATATGGTGGGATAGCTTGTTGTTCAAATTGCTTGTGAATGTTTGATAGGTGCGATGGAAATAACAATTGTGTTACAAGTACGTGTGTTGCATAAGAAGTCTAATATGTATGGTTTATCTGAGTTAGTAATAACATCGATACGTAATTTGCCAGAATGGAATGAATGAAATATGAATATGCTAAAGAGGAGGTGATAGTATGCCATTATATGTAATTTTATCTTATGCTGAGCAATACGTAAATGGTTCGATATTTAATGACGTTAATTGGTGGTTGTGGTGCCTGAAGCATGTAAGTTTGGCATTACTAAAGAAACATGATATGAAGGATGTTAAAGGAATAGAAATACCTAGGTTGTACTGTGTAACTTTGTATGAATTGAGATATGAGTAAAAAGTGGTTCACGACGCATTGAATAGTTTATGTAATGGTATGAATGGGTAAGTATTCGCCATAAAACTTCGGGACGAAGTTGTTTTTTAGGGAGTAGAGGGTGTTGTCTCTATTATTTTACTATTTCATTTCTGTCATTTTCAATTTCATTGGTAAGTGACCTTATACCTCTTAATATCTTCTTACGTGAAATTAGTTTTTTCTTATGTGATTTATTCATTGTATTTGGATGTGATGAATTACATGGTCTATTTTTCTTACTTCTACGCATTGTTCAGTTTTATTTTTATATTAGAACTATTATTTTGTAATTGTAGATATAGTGGCTATATTGGTGTAACGGTGGCTTGTGATGTGGTGAAGATTCTACCAGTATGCTGGTGTGGAAGTAACCTGGTTAGTGGAATTTAATTGGTGTTCTTCTTTGTGACTTGTAGGCTTTCGTTGATTTTAGTTGTTCAGATATAAGTTCGGTTAGGAGGGCGTAACTTTGTCTTTACAGGGGTAGAATATAACAATGCCGAGTAAATAAAGTTATATAAGTATACACAAAGTACATATTGAGTTTAAGTTGAGTTATAATGATATTTGAGATAAGTTGTGTATGCTAGATTGTCAAGTTATATTTATAATGGTTAGTATGACAATAACATGTTATTGGTAATCGTATGAATTGTATGGGAATTTTGTTTTAGTGTAGTATGCGCGAACTTCGGGACGAAGTTCCTTTTAAGGGGGAAAGATTGTAATACCCCGTTAATTATAAGGATGATATGTTAAGTCAGTTGGTATAGGTCTTACAATATCGTATTATGATTTATAAGTTGTGTCTTTTGGCCTTGTCTATCGACATAGTTTTAACCATCTAATGATTCTAATACGTCTATTGACTTGAGTGAGGGGCTGTCGATCAATAGAGGGGTGTTGTCGATCGATAGGGTTGAATGTCCGATACTTTGGTAAGCTATGTCGACTGAGCAAGTCGATCGACATATGGAATGGAGTCTATCGATCGACCAGTAGCTAATGTCGATCGAATATGGGAGAATTCGAGTAACTTGTTTCCTATTTTAATCCTATTCTACGCACCCTTATAAATATCTACCTAGACTAAATCCTAAAGACTTTTTACAGACATAAAATAAAAACATAAAAGGGAGAAAGAGAGAGGGAACATGAAAATAGAGAAGGAAAAGGGAAACGGTTTCAAGATTTGATCTTTACCCATCGTTCCTTAAAATTGTAAGTCGATCTATATAAAACCTAGTCTAGTAATTTGTTCATACTCACTTTAAGACCGTCTTGCCTTTTGTGATGATGATAGTGGCCTAGGGTTGGGGGTTCGATTAGTTTGATTAATTTAGTATCTCCTTGAATTGTTGTTGATTGCGAGTATTACATGTCATAGGTTACGAATTCATCGAGAAGCGGTTTTAGCTTCTTCTTGTGTTGCTATTACGGTATTTCTAAAGAGGTAGGGATTCCCAACTCACGTTTGGCATTTGTATTTAGTCATACTGTGAAATGGAATTGTCTTATCGATCGTTATTGTGAATAAGTTACTGTCGAGATGGTGAGTGTCTAACGACACATGTACAGGTGGTCGATCGACACTCAGTGTAGGTTGATCGACATTGGATACTAAAGTTCACCGACAGAGGGTAACTGTCGATCGACAGGATTGGTTATGCAAGTTTATTTGAGTAGCGTTATTGTTTATCGTTCACAATTATTTTTGTATACGTTGAATGTTAATTATATATTTTGTTAGCTTACATATATTGTGTGGTTAACTGGGGCGCGGTGTTAAGGGAGTTATGCTAGTATGAGATGAGATGAGCAGAGCACGGTGTTAAGGGAGTTGTCTACCTACTGGTATAAGCATGGTGTTAAGGGAGTTGTGCCATACTTGCTGACAAGTGTGATAGATTATGATATGAGATGGATGATGGATACTGATATATATGGTTATATTCCGTTACTAATGCAACTAATCATTATTGTATACTGATCGTTTGTTATTTGCTCTTCTGTTATTTATCCCTACTTAACCAGTGGTTGACGTGTTTGTGTCTTGTGTCAAATTGTCACCTATTTCCGAGGTGGCCTGTGTCTATAAATTCAATGATTTCCTCTTGAATGGGGAGCAGTATGATAAGCAGGTTTATGATGCTGTTTTTCGGGATAGGACGACGAGATGATCGAGTCTAGAGTTGCCGCCTTTGGTCGCCACCTAGTCATGGTCATACTTGTTGTTTTTTTTTTTTTTTTTTAAAAAAGAAGGGTTCATCACTCGGTTTATATGTAAAAGAGTTTTGACAGTTTTTCTATAAAGAGAAAAGTTTTATATTATAAAGTACTTGGTTTGTTTAATCTATATCATTGCTTTTGGAAACTGAGATGGTAACAGTCTCATTTAGTTGGGAATGTCTTGCTAAAGGCTCCTACCTAAATGGGTGTTACAATATCTACCATGATTATCATGCCAAATATCCTGAGTATAGCCAGGTTCCATAATATCCTTAACTTTACATATGCATCTCCAAGTCCAGCTAGTACTGATAGGTGCACTATAATCAGTCCAATGCCTCCCTTTCATATATATATGTTTGACCCATCTAATCCATAAATGATCAGTTTTTGATGCTAACTACCATACATATTTTCCAATGAGTGCCTGATTCCATTTCCTGCTATCAACAATACCCAGTCCACCATTCTTTTTCTCCCTGCAAATCTGTTCCCAAGAAACAGAAGGGGTCTTGGCATATTGTTCAGAACCTGACCAAAGATAATTCCTGCAAATCCCTACAATCCTATCAATGATTGTGACAGGGATAACAAAAATCCTGGCCCAAAGAGAATGCAATTGAGTAAGGACTGATTGAATGAGCACTAATCTACCAGTATAACTAAGTTTTCTGGCTCCCCAACCTCTTATTCTAGCCACCACTCTCTCCACCAACCTGGAACAATCTCCCACTGTCATCCTCTTATGAGATATAGGAATACCCAAATATATAAAAGGGAAGGCCCTTATCTTAAAACAAGAAATCCCAATGATATAGTCCACATCCCCTTGACATATACCATTGAAATAAATGTCAGATTTCTCCTTATTCATCTCCAATCCAGAGGCAGCAGCAAAAGTGGCAAAAGCTCTCAGTAGAATAATGATAGATCCCCTATCCCCTCCACTGAAATATAAGAGGTCATCTGCAAAGCACAGATGAGACAACTTAAGGGCTCTGCAAAGAGGATGGTAATTAAAGTCCATGTTATCAGTGACAACCATAAGGATCCTACTTAAATATTACATACAAATGGTAAAAAGCAAAGCGGAGAGGGGGCCCCCCTGCCTAATGCTTCTCCTTCCTTAAAAATATCCAAAAGTAGTCCCATTTAAGGAAAGTGTGAACCAAGGGGTAGTCACACAAACCATGATCCACTTAACCATTTGAGTAGGGAACCCTAAGGCTTCCAACATTTGTTGAATAAAAGGCCACTCAACAGAGTTGTAAGCCTTTTTGAGGTCGATCTTCATCAGGCATCTGGGAGAACACGTCTTTCCCTTATAAAGCCTGGCTAAATCCTGACAAATCAAGATATTATCAACTATCTCTCTCCCTTTAATAAAAGCACTCTGAGATTCACTAATAATAGAAGGTAAAACCCCAGCAATTCTGTTACAAAGTACCTTTGATATAATCTTATAGAGCACATTGCAACATGCTATTAGCCTAAAGTCAGCAACAGAAATAGGCCTATTCTTCTTCGGTATTAAAGTCAGGATAGTTCAATTCACTTGATTTAGAAGTTTACCATTAGTGAAGAACTCCTTGACAGCATTAAAACATCATTTCCCACAATTGGAAATGCATTTTTATAAAATTGAGAAGTGTAACCATCAGGGCCAGGTGCTTTATTTGCATTAATAGAAAATAAAGTAGCATCCTTGATTTCACTATCAATTATCTCCTTAACAAGATCCTTGGCCTGACTTGCATTCAAAATTTTCCCTCTTTTAACTGTAGGACCATGGACAATATGTCAAATAAAAATAAATTCAAAATCCAACTTACTTAGCAAACTTAAACATATGCAATAATATTGACGCACAATTAGATGAAAAACGAACATGCATATTTGGGGATTTTATGTAGGATTAAGAACATACATGCTTGTTTTGAAGCCTTCCTTTCATATAATCAAAATCACCAATCCTTTAAACTTAAACATCAATATATGTAGAACATGCATATTTGGGGATTACATATCATATAATCAGAATCATCAATCCTTTAAACTTAAATATCAATATATGAAGAACAAGCATGCATCTTCGACTTACTAAGCAACAATAATTATTTAAACTTATACATTGTATAAAATTAGGGCAAAATTTGTATACAAAGAACAATATTCCATCAAGTACTTCATCTTCTACTGATTAAGAACAATAATCCTTTAAGATATAACATACATACTTATTAAATTATTAAATAAACTTATTTAAGATAAAATTGAGATCAAACCTTGTTTATGATGATGAAGAAGTAGACGTGATATAGACGTTATCAGAAGGTAAGGAGAATGTCTCTTCAACTTCTCAAACTGTTTGCGCAGTCAGTTTATATGGGGAAGTGGAAAAAGAAATGAATGGTGCCAATTTTTTGTGTAATATTTAAATGAACGATTTGTATTTTTTCTTTATTCATTAATTACAATATGAACATGATTACTATAGGATTATACTCCGTAATTTTGGTTGTTTATAGACCTATCTAGAAGATATAGGCACCAAATAAAAAAAGAGATAAGATCTTAATAATATTGCGTTATTTTATTAGATATTTTTTTGATACGGATATTATAATATATGTGATATGATGATCTAAAAAAGAACGAAACTTACTTAAATAAACATAATCATTATATATTATATTATTCCATAAAATAAAAAACAAACAAGACTTTTTCTTATTGAATATCGTTCATTTTCATTGACAATATTGGTACACTATTGGCTTCTCGCCTTCTTTTGTAGGTCGTCTCCCCCAACCAGGGTCATTTGCGTGAATATGCTTGCTCCTTTCAGCACAGCCACCTTCCGTACAATACCAACTGCACCATGCTTTGCAAACCAGAGCAGTATTCATTCTAGTTTCCCTATCATATCTTGGCATGATGTAGGACAAGATAAGGTCCTTGCACAAACCAACTCTGAATGCATGTGATGTCTTGTTGTATCCCTTAACCTTATACTTCTTTGGTATATGGATAAAGCATGGTTCCCACCACATCCTCTTTCTTTTGGTTTGGTTAACACCTTCCATTTAGGTTTTCTAGGGTTTTTTGGTTAAGTTATGTTGGTTGTTGGTTGTTGGTTGAGAGACAAAAAATTCTATGGGGACACACACACACACACACAGATATATATATATATATATATATATATATATATATATATAGGAGATGAAGATGGTGTCTTTTCATTTTTATACTCCATATTCAATGATCAGTTTTTACCTATATTGTATAGGTTCAATGTTCTATTAAATTGGTAGTAAAATTGAAGATGTGTTCGAAAAGCTTCGTTTACTATGTCGTCTTTAGGTGGAAATACAATTCGGTAATTTAATGTGTATACAAAAAAATTTACATAAAATTAGTACATATATACGACGTATGTTGTTAATAGACTTCTCCAATCAGTTTTCTAATGATGTAACTGCTCCCGTTATTTTGGTGACCCAACACAAATCCTGACGCAAACTTACGGCACATTTTACCATCTTTCTCAAGTTCTGCTAGGTTTCTGATACGTGCATTTTGTATAGTCTTTTTAGCCTATTTTAGCACGTATTTCTATGTACTTTCGTACTGTTTATATTGCATTTTGCCCCCGAATTGGCTACTTTGGTTCGTTTTGTCCGTTTTGTAGAAATGATCGCGAAAGTAGTGGAATCGTACCATTTTCGTCCTTTTTCCATGCATTTTGAGGAGACGGGATTTTTCAGAGCGAGATATTGCATCGGGATGCATGACGGCACGGTCTACGGAGCAGTCGGTCACGAGTTTGAGCTGATTTGAAGGAAGAATACTCGATCGAGCTGTTTTATCACTCGATCGAGTGGTTTCTATAGCTGGAGTTGGTCGATCGAGTAGTTTTATACTCGATCAAGAAGAGCTGTAAAGTGAGGTTACTCGATCGAGTAACATTTATGTTCGATCGAGTAGATTTCTTGGAGTTTTACTCGATGGAGTGGTTTCATTTTAGTCGATCGAGTGGTTTTGGCTTGCGTGGGCTTTAATTAGACCGTGAACTTATTTTAGTTGTTGGACTTAGCATATTTTCTATTTAAGCACACGTTACTAGGTCATTAGCTATCTTTTCTACTCATTATCTAAGTTTTATTCTATTATTCATCTTCACAATAAAGAACGCGTTGCTTTTTCTTTTGACTGTAACTTTTGCCTTCGGGGTTACTTAGCTCAGATTTGTTTGTTCTTTACGCCGGATTCTTGCGATTGTAATCTCTTTCTCCTTTCTTAATTTTAATCTTTCTTTCATTTATTTTAATTGTTTGTTTTATTCCTTTTACTTTCTGCCCTAATTACTTTTATGCATTTTAATTATCGTTTCATTATGTTTAATAATAGTTTGTTCATCGTTGTTAGTTCTGATAATATTAATAGCATGAGTAGCTAATTTGTTTCATGTTAGGATTAGGGGATCTACGGTAGAAATGTGACGATGTAGTAAATAGGTTAGATGAATTAATTGTGAGATTCTGTCCCCATAGCAATATAACTGTATTTACCGACTTAGTTGAGTGCACGCTTCTGAGTCACCTTTTTAATCTGGTTAAATTTAATCCTGGATCGAAAGATTGGACTAAATAGACCTGCTATGATCAGTAGACTACCCTGACGAGGACGGAAGTTAAGTTAGTGATAATTTAGGTTAGAAAGTGAACCGGAAGGACCTTTCCATATCCGTCTCGCAGTAATTTATCTAAGTTGTTTACAGTTGAGTCACTGGACTACCGTAGTGAACCGAAATCCTGACATGTCCCCTCTTTATTGATAGTTTATCACTCTTTTTTCCACCTATACTGCTCTTTCTTTATTTCTCTTCCTTTAAGCCTTTTTAGTTTAGAAATTAAAATATAAACACCCTCCATTTGTGACCAAATAAACGGACTTTTACAGATATCTTGCCTCCCTGAGGAGATCGACCTGACTTCCCTAGCTATATAGCTAGTTTAGTTAGTTATTTTTTATAGGTATACGACAGCCCAGTCAAATTTTGGCGCTGTTGCCGGGGAGGTGGCGCAATTTTGTTGCTTTATTTTAGTTTGTCTCTCGTCTCAAGGAATTTATTCCTTGAGACTGATCTCATTTTTGCGAAGTTTTTGATTAGTTTTGCAGGTTATCTGTTCTACAAAAGAACATCGTCACACCTTTTTGCTTTGTAAACTCTATTTGTCAGGATGCCTATTATAGCCAGCCATTCAGAGCCTAATGTGGATTCCCTTCCTAAAGGTTTCTTACTACCCACTACTAGGTCGGGAAACTTTGGAATCCACCCATCCTATATACAGCTGGTCGAGAGAAATCTCTTCAGGGGGGTACCTGAAGAAGATCCGTGCAGGCATATAGAACTATTTATGGAGTATTGCTCCACCATTCCTCTTGCTGCTGGGGTGACACAGGACAAAGTGAAGGGAGTTCTTTTTCCCTTTTCTTTAGCTAATGATGCCCGAGAATGGTTGAGGGATCTAGATAGGGATGCAGCCGGTGTAACTGACTGGAGTTCTCTTGCTTTGGCCTTTTACAGGCGATACTTTCCACCGCAGTGCACCAATACTTTGAGAGCTCAGATTACTTCTTTTGAGCAATTGCCCACTGAAGGCTTGGATGGGGCTTGGACTAGGTTCAAGAAACTCGTCCGTTCTGTGCCTCACCACGGTTTCAAGCGTTGGTTCCTTTATACCCAGTTTTACAACGGGTTATATCGAAACTAGAGAGTTATCCTTGATAGTGTAGCTAAGGGGAGATTCACTAAAAATGTGGAAGATGATCAAGGGTGGCGTCTTATTGAGGAGATGACCATTCATGTTGCCGAATATGGAAATCTCCGTGGAAGTGGGCAAGTTAATGAGTTGGTAGCAGCTGAAGTGGGAGGTCCTAGAAAAAGTCTAGGTAATGTGGAGATTACGGAGGCTATGGGTGAGAGTGCACAGATTTGTGCAATTACTGAGCATGTGGAGATATGTGGTAGATGTGGCATGGAGAGGCATGACCCTATTGATTGTCTGGCGAGCATAGAGCGCGTCTTTGCTTATCAGAAATACAAGCAAGGGGTTCCTTTTTCTCAATTATATGAAGAAATGAAAAAGGTTTCTACTCCTTCTACGCCAACACCGCAGCCGGTCTCTCCTTCTACGAATGGGGAAATTGCCGAATTAAAGTCCTTGATGGTGAACTTAACACAACAGTTTGGGGAGAAATGTAATAGGAACGAAACTGTTATCGTGAAGTTAAGAGAACAAGTCGCGCAATTGACACTCGCAAAAGACCAAGTTAACCATCCACCGACATGCGACCCCGTTAATGCAACGAATCTCCAAAGTGGCCTTGCTCATGAGGGGCCAAAAATACCAGAAGACGGGGTTGTGACTGCTGATAATACGCCGGAAGATGAAATGGATGAGTTTCTGGACGATATCCTTGCTGCGTGCTGTCCAGACACTCGATCGAGTGAAATAATCCATCCAATCACTCGATCTAGTGATAATCTAAGTCGATCGAGTAGTGCCCAATTCATAGATGCTCGATCGAGTGATATTTTTACTTGATCGAGTGAAAAAGACGAAGAAATCACTCGATCGAGTGAAGAAGATGGTCGATCGAGTAAATGCCAAGATGAAACCACTCGATCGAGTAAGGAAAGTACTCGATCGAGTTCCAGAACCAGCGGAGACCCTATTCTGATATCTAATTCCGCTACCTTGTCATCTTCCCCTGCTGTGAAGACGTCACGCACTAATAAAGGTAAAGAGGAAGTCGCGGGTCCACTCATTGCTACCAGAGTGCCCTTTCCAAGTCGTCTGAAGGACGCGAAGGGCGAGCGATAGTACGATAAGTTTGTGGACGTTGTGAAGAACCTCCAGGTAACTGTCCCTTTTACCGAACTTGTTACCCAGGTACCTACTTACGCCAAATTCATGAAAGATATTGTGACGCGTAAGAGAGAGCTAAGTGAATTTGAAACGGTTTCATTTATGGAAGAGTCTAGTAATTTACTTTTAAATAAGGCTCCACCTAAAATGAAAGACCAGGGTAGCTTCTCTATTACCTGTGTTATAGGCAATGTAGTTATTGATAAGGCTCTTTGTGATTTAGGAGCCAGCGTCAGTGTCATGCCCCTATCTATCCGCAAGAAATTGAAAATGGGTCATCTTATATTGACGAATATTACCCTACAAATGGCTGATAGATGTGTTAGGAGACCCTTGGGTGTCTTAGAGGACGTGCCTCTGAAAATAGGCAAGTTCTTTATACCAGTAGACTTCATTGATTTAGACATAGCTGAGGACACCCAGACCCCAATTATATTAGGAAGACCGTTCCTTAGTAAAGGTGGGGCCATTATTGATGTCAAACAAGGGCGTTTGACTCTTGCAGTAGGGGATGACGCGGTCACTTTTAGTCTGCCTAGTACCTTAGTTCGGCCAATGATAGAGGATACATGTTATTCAGTTGATATTATTGACGAGTCTATTTATGACTTCTGGTCGGGTTCTTTTATGAAGTACCCACTAGATGCTCTTATGCTTTTGGATGAGTGTGCAGATAACCCAGATGACGATGATGTTGTGTTTGATTTGCTTATAGAGAATTTAGATGAGCGTGAACTCACCGACGCTGAGGGAGAGCAAGTGGAACAGATAATCAGTACCCTTTCCTCCATTGAGGTAAAGGTGCCTGAGCGTAAGCCTCTTCCCTCTCATCTAAAATATGTTTTCTTAGACGATACTGAGCAATATCCACTCATTATTAGTGCTAAGCTTGATAATGATCAGCTAACTTCTTTACTAGTTGTATTTAAGAAAAACAGGAAAGCATCGGGTTATTCTTTGGACAATATCAAGGGGATTAGTCCCGATATTTGTATGCACAGGATAGAGCTGGAGGCAGGGGCGGACCCACATACAACTAAGGTGTAGCAATTGCTACACCAAACGTGAAGAAAACCTTGAGAAAAAATTTGATTGCTACACCATTAATTGCTAATTGTGGAGTCATTAATACAAACTTCTTTCCTATCCTTCAATGGCTCTACAAAATACAATGCATTTTTGTTATTTTATTTTTAATCGAAAGAGGCATTTCTTTTCATTGCCTTCAATATTTTACTTTCCCAAGTTTCACCATTTAATGGATTAAAATGAAATTATGGAGAAGATGGAAGAGTCTTTAATTCTTGAAAGTACAAACAAAAAAGTAACCCTAAGTATTAAGACTTATTAATTCTCATTAGTATTTTTTCTCATGGCAAAAAAATCTCTCTTTTGAATTCCAAAAGTACAAGTATTCACACTATTTAGTAAAAAAAAATTGATGAATTTGGGATAAATTTTCATGAAAACTTCTAAAACTTTAAAAATAAGTGGTGTAAAAACTAACGCAAAACACAAGTATAAATGTTTTAATCTTACTTTTTATTTTTATAGTTTGTACTAAAGTAAGAAAGTTTAAAAGAAAAAAGTTTAAAAGTCATTTTTCAAACACATAACTTGTAATTTTTGGTCGACTTCGCAAGCGATGTTATTTTTATTGACCTACATATACTGATATACATACATGCATATATGGTATTTGTATGTGGAATGTCGGAAAAACGGTGTATTAATTTGCTACACCATACAAAAACTTCTCGGTCCGCCCCTGGCTGGAGGAAGATCACAAACCTTGCAGACAGGGTCAGCGCCGGCTGAATCAGAAGATGCAAGATGTTTGATGGCTAAGGTAATGAAGCTGCTCGACGCATGTATTATCTATTTTGTTGGTCATTCTAAGTGGGTGAGTCCAGTGCAGGTGGTCCCGAAGAAAGGAGGGACTACCGTGGTTAGGAATGACAAAAATGAGTTAATACCCACTCGTGAAGTGACTGGTTGGCGGATGTGTATAGATTACAGACAGCTGAATGCCGCCACCAAGAAATATCACTTTCCCCTTCCTTTTATTGATCAAATGGTAAAAAGGTTAGCTTCTCATAAGTTTTTCTGCTATTTAGACGGGTATTAAGGGTTCTTTCAGATCCCTATTCACCCAGACGATCAAGCTAAGACTACATTTATTTGTCCTCAGGGCGTGTTTGCTTATCGCAGGATGCCTTTTGGTTTATGTAATGCCCCTGCCACCTTTAAAAGGTGTATGATGGGGATATTTTCAAAGTATATTGAGTCTATTATGGAAGTCTTCATGGACGATTTCAGCGTTTATGGAAGTGATTTTTCTAACTGTCTATCTAACCTTGATAAAGTGTTGCAGCGCTGCATTGAGGTTAATCTCGTGCTTAACTGGGAGAAGTGCCAATTCATGATCAACGAGGGAGTTGTCTTAGGGCACTTAGTTTCTGATAGGGGAATAGAAGTTGATAAAGCAAAAGTGGAAGTGATTCGGCAATTAACTCCTCCTGTTAATGTTAAAGGAGTGAGAAGCTTCCTTGGTCACGTCGGCTTCTTTCGCCGGTTTATCAAGGATTTCTCAAAAATTGCTAAACAACTTACACAGCTGCTACATAAGGATGCCCCTTTTGTGTTTACTGATGAGTGTCTTTCTGCTTTTAACAGGTTAAAGCAGGCTTTAGTCTCTGCGCCGATCATACAGCCTCCCAACTGGGACTTGCCGTTTGAGATAATGTGTGATGCCAGTGACTATGCACTAGGAGCGGTGCTAGGCCAACGGAAAGACAAAGCTTTAAATGCAATCTACTATGCGAGACGAACTCTGGATGAGGCTCAAGTGAAGTACACCACAACTGAAAAAGAGCTGCTAGCTGTAGTTTATGCCTTAGAGAAATTTCGTTTTTATTTGATTGGGTCAGAAGTTACTGTTGTTACTGACCAAGCAGCTTTAAGGCATCTCTTTGCTAAGAAGGAGGCTAAACCGCGGATATTGAGATGGATACTCCTTCCTCAGGAGTTTGATTTGCAGATTAAAGATAAGAAAGGAGCTGAGAACGTTGTAGCTGATCATCTGTCGCGACTTTCGCGACAAGAAGGGGAAGATTCTTTACCTATTGATGAGTCTTTCCGTGATGATTCTTTATTTGCTATATTATCGTCTATTGTTAACCAAGAGCCTTGGTATGCAGATATAGCTAACTACGTTGTCAGTGGAAAGCAGCCGCCTGACCTTTCTCATCAGCATAGGAAGCGTTTTCTGTATAACGCTAAGCAGTATTTTTGGGACGATCCTTATTTATTTAAGGAATATGCAGACGGTCTCTACAGACGGTGTATTCCGCAATGGGAGACCAAAGTAGTCCTGGAAGGCTGTCACTCCTCTTCTTATGGTGGTCACCACGGTCCATCGCGCACCGTGGCTAAGGTACTTCAGTCTGGTTTTACTGGCATTCTTTGTTTGCTGATGCTAAGTCTTTTGTTTCAGTTTGTGATGCCTGCCAACAATCAGGGAAAATTTCAAAGAGACATGAGATGCCACAAAATGGCATTTTAGAGGTTGAGGTTTTCGATGTCTGGGGCATTGATTTCCAAGGACCGTACCCGTCTAGTAAAGGTAACAGGTACATATTAGTGGCTGTAGATTATGTGTCGAAGTGGGTTGCGGCAATTACCTCACCTCATTGTGATGCCAAGACCGTGATAAAAATGTTTAAAAAGGTCATATTTCCCCGATTTGGTGTCCCTAGGGTCGTCATTAGTGATGGGGGAATGCAATTTAAAGAAAAGAAACTAACTTCCATTCTGTCTAAAGTTGGTGTTCAACACCGGCGTGGTTTGGGGTATCATCCCCAAACTAGTGGTCAGGTTGAGGTCTCTTATCGGGAGCTGAAAGAGATCTTGTCTAAGGTAGTTTCTAAATCACAGAAGAACTGGAGTCTTAAATTAGAAGACACATTATGGGCCTACAGAACTGCCTTTAAGACACCAATTGGTGCATCACCTTATAAGTTAGTTTATGGGAAATCATGTCATTTACCTGTTGAGTTGGAATGTAAGGCTTGGTGGGCAATTCGTGAGCTTAACTTTGATCCTAAGTTGTGTGGTCAGAATCGTCTTTTGCAGCTAGATGAATTGGAAGAGTTTAGGCTTAATGCCTATGATAGCTCGCGCATTTATAAGGAAAAGACGAAGAGATGGCATGACAAAAGAATTTTACCTCGAGAATTTCATGTCGGGCAAAAGGTGTTGCTGTTTAATGCCCGACTGCGATTTTTTCCTGGCAAGCTGAAGTCCAGGTGGAGTGGTCCTTATACGGTGACAGTTGTTACTAAATTTGGATCCGTTGAGCTAGAAAGCCCCGAGGGAAATCGGTTCAAGGTGAATGGGAAATATGTTAAGCATTATCACGAAGCAAATGAAGCAGATAATCGTGTTGAAGTCCTATACTACGACGAGCTTGACGCGCCAGTTAATTGATGCCATAAAGGTCGTGCGAGACCTCTTAAACCTGCGCTCTCCGGGAGGCAACCCGGACTGTTTTATTGTATTCTTGTTGAACTTTTTCCTCCACTTTTAGCTTTTTGTTAATCTTTAAACGCTGTTTTATGCACCCTTTGTATTTCCCTTGCTCTTTACTCGTGTTGATACGTGCATTTTATATAGTTTTTTAGCCTAATTTATGCACGTATTTCTATGCTTTTATCGTGGTTTTATGCTACGAAACGTCCCGAATATGCTACTTTGGGTTATTTTGTCTTATTTGCAGGAATGAACCCAAAAGTAGTGAAATCAAGCCTTTTACCGTCCGTTTAGCATGCATTTGGAGGAAGAGTGAATTTGGAGTGGGAATGTAGCTATTTTGAGATGCGCAAAGAAGAAAGATAGCTAGGCGAGCAAAGGAAGAACTTCAAATTGCTAGTGCCTAATTTAGAGAGCCATATCTAGGGTTCTAAAACACATATTCAGGCGATTCCAACTGGAGATGGAAGTTTGTCCTTTTAGCTTTCCAATGCCACCGGAATCACCCTGTTTGCCCAAGTAACGAAGAAATGGCAGCCGTTTGAAGTTCAGTGCGCGAACCAGGAAATTGTGCGCTGGAAAGTACTCGATCGAGTAGAATTATGCTCGATCAAGTCCTTTTTCTACTCGATCGAGTAGTTACACTTATTGATTTACTCGATCGAGTGGTTATTTCACTCGATCGAGTGGTTTAAGCTTTAGTTTACTCGATCGAGTGGTTTTACACCACTCGATCGAGTGGTTTCGCTGATGGGTTGGGCTTTTTAGCTTTAATTCCGTCAATTAGGTTAATAAATCCTATTTTTCTTATAAATAGGAGTAGGACATCATTGTAAACCCTCTCTTCCTTATCATCTGAGACTGTCAGACGTTGCTTCTACTCTCTTATCATTTCATATACACTGTTACTTCTGTTCTTCCTTATTCTCCGGATCAATAATTCAGTAATTCATTCCTTCTCTTTACTTTTATTTAATGTTTACTTCTTCTTTATTTCTTGTTCTCTATTTAATTATGCGTAGCTAATTCCCCTTAGTATGTTAGGATTAGGGAAGCCGTGGTAGTAATATGTTAGGATCCACTTGACTAGATTAGTCTTGCGATAAGAATTGTATTAGGCAATTTAATTGTTATTAGGTTGAATGAATGCATGCAGGAGACCAATTTATCTAGTTAACCCCGACCTGGATTGAAAGATTGGAAGGGAAGACTTGTTTAATTACAATAGGTAATACCTAATTAGGGCGAAAGCTAAGTTAGGAGACCCTAGGGCGGTTTAAGGACCGAAAGGTGACGACCATAGCTTTTCTTATCAACAGTTTAATCAACTCAGTTGACCTGATAGTGTAGCTGCCACGGTAGACCGACTCCTAGCATATTCCTCTCCCTTATCTGTTAATTTCTATTTTTCCTTTACCTCTTGCTTTAATCTCTTAGTCTAGTCAAAACATTTCAAACCCCCAATAGTGACATTAGACAGACCAAAGTAGACAAGTGAATAGTGACCGCCTCCCTGTGGAGATCGACCCTACTTATTGCTAGCTTCAGTTAGTTATATTTAGGTATTTATTTTTGGTACGAAACGACCGTATCAAATTTTGGCGCCGTTCTTGGGGAGGCATCTATTTATTTATTTGTTTCATTTTATCTGTTTTTAGCCTCAGGGGATTTTTCCCTTGAGGCCGTTCTAATCTTTTTCCTTAAGTGCTGTTTTGATAGGCCTTACAGGTTCTACCTAGACAGTTCTAGGTGAAAGATTGTCAAAGGGAAGGCTTGAGTACCTTTGACCCGTCACCTATGTCCCATTATATGGCACAGCAGGTTATTTACTGCGGGTGATGTGGTGCTACTGGGCATAATGCAGTTTTTTGTTTGGTAGAGAATGACGAAGTTTACGCGTTCCAACAGCGTAGTCGCGCTAATCAAGCAGCTGTAGTTGTGCCGCCACATCCACCCTATCAATGGCCACCACAACAAGATCCTCCTGATATACAAGAAGAAGAAATTGCGGAGCTGAAATCTCTATTGGAGACACTTGCATCTCAAATGCAAGTGAGGCAAGATTATGATAAACGCACTTTTTCGCGACTTGATAAGCTCGAAACTGACATTGCTCAGTTAGTAGCTGAGATGCAAGAAGAAGAGGTATACCTTGCTGAGAGCGGTTTTTCCCCTGAGGAAACCGTGTTGCCCAATGTTGAGGAAATATCACTCGAAGATTTCTATCATATTTCAGTGCCTTACGCGAAGATTTCAGCCTTGTCCAGGAAATATCACTCGATCGAGTGACTTATATTAGTCGATCGAGTGAAATTTCAGAAGAATCAGTCGATCGAGTAGTTCAAATCACTCGATCAAGTGAAAATCAAGAGGAAAGTGCTCGATCGAGTAATAATTCTACTCGATCGAGTAAGTTGGCCATTGGGAGCTATGATTCGTCATGTGGGTTTGATTTAGATGATGATTTTGACGATGATAACGGTTACGGTGAATCCCCCTTATTCAAAGCCGAGTTAGATGCACTTGAGGCTGAGATTTGCGGGACGAATTCCACTGAGGGCGACGAAAGGACAACTGAGTCGGTATTTGCTCCTAGCACGGATGAGGTATTACATTCTTTTGTCAGTGATTCCATTGTTGAGAGCAACCAACCTGAGGTAGTAAACGATAATTTTATTATCGTTTGTTTTAATAGTATATTGCCTCGTTTGACTCGCGCTATTTCTTTTAATGCTATACCCCCTTACATGTGGACATATAAATTAACGAATTTTCACCGTACATGTCATCTTAAAATTGCTAATCTGAATCGGGACCCTAATATATCGTCTATTGCTCCCGCGCTCCTTTATTTTGTGGATAAATTTAGGAGCTCACATAGGAAATTTGTTAGACTTAAACGGTTGTTTAAATTTATTTCCTATTTCTATATTCCACTTTGGTGCTACTTACATTTACGTGCACATGCGCAGATGTACGATCTAATGCTACGCGCTTTGAAATTTGTTTTGATTATGATTAATTAGAGAGCCTCAAAGAAAAGAAGGTCGGCTGGGACTGTAAGCGAAGCTAGCGCTACCCGGGAGGCAACCCGACGATTTTATTTTGCATTTTATTTAATTTCAGTTGTAATAAATTGTCTTCGTACCATAAACCTATATCGGTATGCTTGCTTAGTTAGTTTTGCGGGCTGTTTTTTCATTGCGTCTTTGCGGGAATTCTACTCGATCCTTAAGGCTGCGAAAAGACGCAGTTACTCGATCGAGTAACTTTCTACTCGATCGAGTAAAAAAAAAAAAAAAAAAAAAAAAAAAAAAAAAAAAATTACTCGATCGACCACTATTCCTCTCGATCGAGCCGTTTTGGATGCCCATTGCTTGACTTAGCTTCTTGTGACAATGTTTCGGAGCTATTAGTGACCTCTCACGTTGCTGGCTGGTTTGGGGAGGTCCCTTATTCGCGCAATCTTGTGAGTTTTCCGCATTTACTCTCTTTCTCTCCTAGTTTGCATTTCCTTTCCATGTTTTGGTACAATGAGGGCATTGTACGGTTTGGTTTGGGGAGGTTATGCATCCATATCTGTGTCTGCATCTTGTTTTTATTGCATTTCTGTTGTCACGTTTAATTTTTACGCATTGTTGTTTATTTTCATAAAAAAATTCAAAAATTCCATAAAAAATTGAAAAATTTATAAAATTCAAAAAAATTTACGTTTATTTTAGCATGTAGGTTGAGTCGGAACGGTAGATTTCAATGATGAAATTGCACTGTGTCTGTCTTTTTGCTTAAGCCTTGCATTGAACTATTATCTTATTAGCTTTGTCTTATTGCATATCTACGAGTTAATGTTTAATTTAGCTGAACGAATAGACTTGACCTGAAATTATGGTAACCTACTTATAATTTCTAAGGAACTAGAGCCTTATAAACTGGTGTCATTTGTGACCAGTTTCATGTAGGATTGTGAGTAGTTACTCCTTGCATATCATGTATCATTAATTTGCACATATATGAAATTCAATTGCTTTTTGCCTACATACATTCGGGTTAGTGGTTGGTGTCACATGCAGGGAGGTGCTTACATTTTCCCTTTCTTTCATTTTTACCCATTTAACCCCACTTTAGCCAAATTTGCCTGTTGACCCTTAGCTACATTCCAAATTTAGCCTGCCTTGTCAAGCTAGTTTAGATTGTTTTGCGGTATATTGTCTATTGTATCAAGTTTGGCTTGCATCTATTGATTCGGAGTTGGTAACGTATGAAGAAAAGGAGGATGATGAAAAAGACGTGAAAAAGAAAAAAAAAGAAGTTGAAAAAAAAAGGAATTCGAAAATGAAAAAGAGAAAAAAATTCGAAAAAGAAGAAAAGAAGAAACCGAAAAATAGAAAAAGAAAGGAAAAATTTGAAAAAAGAGATGTTGTTTGTTGATTAGTCGGTTTCTGCTCCTATTTTCTATCTTATATCATTTGAGGAGTGTTTCTAGTTCGGTTTGGTGAGATTTTATGCCAAATGAAGGGCATGTGCTTAATTCATAATTGGATAAGAACGGATGTTGATATATGGTTTTGTTTAGGTACTAGCTTGGCCGCCTATACCTCCACATTTCCATAAAATGTTTTGCCTTTTCTTACCCATTGCCTCACTTCACCATATTTTTGTAAGCCCTCGGCTGTGACAAGACCTCGTTTGGTTGGAATGTGTGTACGGTATCTAGAATTGTCTATCATATTAGATGCATGCATGTTTATGTGGGTCGTAGTCTAGGTGAACGACTATTCCTCTTTCTCTCTTTTACATATATATGCTTACCCTTTGCTTCATGAGAGAAGAGTGACCCGTGAGAGTCCATTATTAAAGGTCTTGCAAGGTCGACGGTTCAGCTTTATTATAAACATCTTACAACTCGTTTGCATTTGACTGTCTTGCTATAAGTGTTAGTTTCTTTGCATTAAATTGGCTTAAGTGGGCATTTGTAGCTAGCTCTCAGTTATCTTTTCCGTTCCATTAGTTGCATTTTAGTTTACTCGGGGACGAGTAAAGGTTTGGTTTGGGGAGATTTGATACGTTCAATTTATATAGTCTTTTAGCCTAATTTATGCACGTATTTCTATGCTTTTATCGTGGTTTTATGCTACGAAACGCCCCGAATATGCTACTTTGGGTTATTTTGTCTTATTTGCAGGAATGAACCCAAAAGTAGTGAAATCAAGCCTTTTACCGTCCGTTTAGCATGCATTTGGAGGAAGAGTGAATTTGGAGCGGGAATGTAGCTATTTTGAGATGCGCAAAGAAGAAAGATAGCTAGGCGAGCAAAGGATGAACTTCAAATTGCTAGTGCCTAATTTTGAGAGTCATATCTCTGGTTCTACAACAGATATTCAGGTGATTCCAATTGAGTATGAAAGTTTGTCCTTTTAGCTTTCCAATGCCACCGGAATCACCCTGTTTGCCCAAGTAACGAAGAAATGACAGCCGTTTGAAGTTCAGTGCGCGAAGCAGGAAATTGTGCGCTGGAAAGTACTCGATCGAGTAGAATTATGCTCGATCAAGTCCTTTTTCTACTCGATCGTGTAGTTACACTTATTGATTTACTCGATCGAGTGGTTATTTCACTCGATCGAGTGGTTTAAGCTTTAGTTTACTCGATCGAGTGGTTTTATACCACTCGATCGAGTGGTTTCGCTGATGGGTTGGGCTTTTTAGCTTTAATTCCGTCAATTAGGTTAATAAATCCTATTTTTCTTATAAATAGGAGTATGACATCATTGTAAACCCTCTCTTACTTATCATCTGACACTGTCAGACATTGCTTCTACTCTCTTATCATTTCATATACACTGTTACTTCTGTTCTTCCTTATTCTTTGGATCAATAATTCAGTAATTCATTCCTTCTCTTTACTTTTATTTAATGTTTACTTCTTCTTTATTTCTTGTTCTCTATTTAATTATGCGTAGCTAATTCCCCTTAGTATGTTAGGATTAGGGAAGCCGTAGTAGTAATATGTTAGGATCGACTTGACTCGATTAGTCTTGCGATAAGAATTGTATTAGGCAATTTAATTGTTATTAGGTTGAATGAATGCATGCAGGAGACCAATTTATCTAGTTAACCCCGACCTGGATCGAAATATTGGAAGGAAAGACTTGTTTAATTACAATAGGTAGTACCTAATTAGGGCGAAGGCTAAGTTAGGAGACCCTAGGGCGGTTTAAGGACCGAAAGGTGACGACCATAGCTCTTCTTATCAACAGTTTAATCAACTCAGTTGACCCGATAGTGTAGCTGCCACGGTAGACCGACTCCTACCATATTCCTCTCCCTTATCTGTTAATTTCTCTTTTTCCTTTACCTCTTGCTTTAATCTCTTAGTCTAGTCAAAACATTTCAAACCCCCAATAGTGACATTAGACAGACCAAAGTAGACAAGTGAATAGTGACCGCCTCCCTGTGGAGATCGACCCTACTTATCGCTAGCTTCTGTTAGTTATATTTAGGTATTTATTTTTGGTACAGAAACGACCGTATCACGTGTTTTGTAGGTACAATCACTCGATCGAGTAGTTTTTCAACTCGATCGAGCACATTTGAGATGATATTCACTCGATCGAGTAATTTATTTACTCGATTGACAAGCTGTAATTCCATGATCACTCGATCGATTGATTATTTCGTTCGATCGAGTCCTTCTGACACCAAATCACTCGATTGACTTGTTCTCAGTCACTCGATCGAGCATTTTTGTCTTCCAACTGCTACTCTTCGTCTGTTGAGCTACTGCTTGACTTCATTTGACCTCCCATGTTCATGGTCGGTTTGGGGAGGTCCCTCTTCACGACATTTTGTAAGTATTCTGACTCCAGTTATCCTTTTCTCCTCAGTTTTCATTTCTTTCCCTATTTTTGGTATAATGAGGGCATTGTACCAAAAATAGTTTGGGGAGGTATGCATCCATATCTGTGTTTGCATGTTTTCTTGCATTTTCGTTTGCACGTTTATTTATTTTCGCATGCATTGCCCTTTTTTAATTCAAAAATCACATAAATATCAAAATTTTCACGTTTAATTTGAGTCGGAACGTTTGAACTTTGACGCTACATTGAATCCCTACCTTACCCCTGCATTTTCTTGACATATAGTTGGCATGATAATGTGCATGATCTACGAGTTTTTGTTTCTCTCTTATCTGAACGAATAGACTTGACTCACATATTGGTAAGCTACACTACATTCTGAGGTTAGAGCTTTATAAACTGGTGACATTCATGACCGGTTTCATTTAGGATGTGAGTAGTACTCTCTGTAAGGCATGTAACATCAATTTGCAGAAACATGAGTCTAGTCTTCTTAATACTTGTATGCATTCGGTTTGTGGATGGTGATACATGTTAGGAGAGGCAGTTCCCTTTTACTTCATTCTACCCATGAGCCTCACATAGCCAAATTGCCTTTTTGTCCTATTAGCTACAATCAATAATTTTTCCTACCCTAGCCGAGCTAGTGATGAGTAGCTGTTTGGAATGCTTTACTGCAGTTTGGTTATTTTTATCTGATTTCAGAAGTTGATGGACGAATTGAAGGGAATGAATTCAAAAAATGATGAATGAAAATGAAAAAGAAGAAGAAAAGAATGAAAAGAAAAAATTGGAAATACGAAAAAGAAGAAGAAAAAATCATATGCGAAAAAAATGAGAAATTGTATAATTATTTTCACTCCCATGTTTCGTTTATATTTTATGGGGAGTTGACAAGTTTATGGTGTATTGTGAGTTGAGTGCATTGAATTTGCACCATTTTGTTTTGTTATATTGAGTACGAAGTTGGGATGCAGTTCAATATTTGGATTCGTTGTTGCTAGCCTGGCTATTAACTCCACATATCTAAATTCATCTTAGCCCCTTCTTACCCATTACCTCACTTACCCAAATGTAAGTCCTCAGCATGTGTCTTGGTCATTAGTGTGGTTAGAATGCATATGTACGGTTGTAGAGACTTTATTCATGTTAACTGCATGCATGTTCTTATAAGTCGAGTTAGGTGAGTGTCTCTACTTCTCTCTATCTTTCACATCTATAATCACCTTGTGCCTAAATTTGAGTGATGAGCAGCCCGTGAGAATCCGATATCTCTGAGTCTTGCAAGGTCGACGGTTCAGTAAGTTTGAAACATTGATTTAATTCGTTTGCACTTATTATTTGCCACTTTGTTAGTTGTTGCATTAAACTGGTTTTGGTGGATGATTTGTAGTTGATACGTTGATGCCGTTGCACTGTTTATTCTTAGTTGCATTCATAGTTTGCTTGGGGACAAGCAAAGGTTTGGTTTGGGGAGATTTGATGCGTGTATTTTATATAAGGTTTTTACCTCATTTTTACACGCATTTCTGTACTATTTATGTGGCATCTAGATACAAATACCCCCGATTAGTCTACTCTGGTTTGTTTTGTGTAAATTGCAGGTATGGACCGAAAAGAAGATAAATCAAGCCTAAACTCGTCCCAATTGCATACATTTATGGAGAACAAGGAATCGGAGCTTGGAATCTGTCACTTTGAAGACGCGTGAGCTGGTTTCGGAAGGTGTCTTAGTGCCTAATTGTGCTGAAATAGCTCGATCGACTACTTTTCCAGCCGATCGAATGGTTTATATAAATAAGGTTACACGATCGAGTAGTTATAGTACTCGATCGAGAAGGCAATACAAGGAGTTACTCGATCGAGTGGTTTATTTCCACTCGATCGAAGGGTTTGTCGCTTAGTTGCTTGATCGAGTGGTTTATTTCCACTCGATCGAGTGGTTTGGCCTGTAATAGAGTTTTTCGCCTAATTTCGTATGGGCTTTTGTAAATAGGCCTTTGGATTAGGTTTAGAAGAGGATTTTCGTATGCTACTAATGCAAGTAGACTGCGTAACTCTTCAACATTCACTTCTACTTGATCTTTTTCTACTACCTTTTCACTTTACTTTTCTTCTACTCTTTTCTACTCGGATTCGGATTTGTAATCGGTATTATTTCGCCTTTTATTTCTTAATCGCAATTATCGTTTTGTTTCTATCTTTCTCTCATTGCTTTCATTACTGTTTTATTTTATTCTTCATTTTCATTATCATTATGTTTAATTCTTATTATCTATATGTTATTGTTGTTGATTCGATAGTAATGTGTAGCTAATTCCCTCTTGCTAAGACTAGGGAATCCATTATGAAGGAATAGTAATTGCCATATTAGGTCTTGTGCTTGTGTGGTCTCTGTTGTTAATCGCTGCATTTAATTGTTTCTGTCTAATTGAGTCGACGCAATTAGTCATTTTATCGTAGTAAACCTTGACCTAGACCGGAAGGTTGGAAAGGGCGAGACTCGTAGCGAACATTAGGGCACTGTAGTGAGGGCGGAAGTTAAGCTATTTGTGCTTTAGGGCGAATTGAGACCGGAAAGAGCTATTCACTGCTCCTCAGACCATACTTGCATTGACCTCATTTTGATGCGTGTATTTTATATAAGGTTTTTACCTCATTTTTACAAGCATTTCTGTACTATTTACGTGACATCTAGCTATAAATACCTCCGATTAGTCTACTTTGGTTCGTTTTGTGTAAATTGCAGGTATGGACCGAAAAGAAGATAAATCAAGCCTAAACTCGTCCCAATTCCATAAATTTATGGAGAACAAGGAATCGGAGCTTGGAATTTGTCACTTTGAAGACGCGTGAGCTGGTTTCGGAAGTTGTCTTAGTGCCTTATCGTGCTGATATAGCTCGATCGACTACTTTTCTAGTCGATCGAATGCTTTATATAAAGAAGGTTACACGATCGAGTAGTTATAGTACTCGATCGAGAAGGCAATACAAGGAGTTACTCGATCGAGTGGTTTATTTCCACTCGATCGAAGGGTTTGTCGCTTAGTTGCTCGATCGAGTGGTTTATTTCCACTCGATCGAGTGGTTTGGCCTGTAATAGAGTTTTTTCCGCCTAATTTCGTATGGGCTTTTGTAAATAGGCCTTTGGATTAGGTTTAGAAGAGGATTTTCGTATGCTACTAATGCAAGTAGACTGTGTAACTCTTCAACATTCACTTCTACTTGATTTTTTTACTGCTTCTTCACTTTACTTTTCTTCTACTCTTTTCTACTCGGATTCGGATTTGTAGTCGGTATTATTTCATCTTTTATTTCTTAATCGCAATTATCGTTTTGTTTCTATCTTTCTCTCATTGCTTTCATTACTGTTTTATTTGATTCTTCATTTTCATTATCATTATGTTTAATTCTTATTATCTATTTGTTATTATTGTTGATTCGATAGTAATGTGTAGCTAATTCCCTCTTGTTAAGACTAGGGAATCCATGAATATGAAGGAATAGTAATTGCCATATTAGGTCTTGTGCTTGTGTGGTCTCTGTTGTTAATCGCTGCATTTAATTATTTCTGTCTAATTGAGTCGACGCAATTAGTCATTTTATCGTAGTAAACCTTGACTTAGACCGGAAAGTTGGAAAGGGCGAGACTCTTAGCGAACATTAGGGCACTGTAGTGAGGGCGGAAGCTAAGCTATTTGTGCTTTAGGGCGAATTGAGACCGGAAGGAGATATTCACTGCTCCTTAGACCATACTTACATTGACCTGAGACCTAGATTGCTTGACCAAATAATCACGGTGAACCGACTGTCTTAGCTGCTTTCCCTTTATTTGCTTAGTCTTTAATCTCTTGCTTTTTCTTCTTTATCCCTCTCATTATCTTAGAACAACCCAATTAAAACCCCCCAATTTGGTTACCGTGACGAACTTAGACAAAGTTGACATTTTCCCATCTCCCTGTGGAGATCGACCTGACTTCCCTAGATATATTAGTTAGAGCCAGTTTGTTATTTTTGATAGGTATACGATTGCCCTGTCAAATTTTGGCGCCGTTGCAGGGGAGGCAATTGCCCTATTTGTCTTTATTTCGTTTATTTTATCCGTCTCAGGAAATTTTTATTCCTTGAGGCAGTTCTTATTTATTTCCTTTTAGTGATGTGTATGCCCAGGTCAGACAGGATTGAGTTAGTTTCAGCTGATTCTGAGCCAGAGAGATTGTTCAGGCATAGATTCCGTCTACAAAGAGATTCCCGAAAGGAAGACTTGAGTACTTCCGAACCAGAGCTTCAGCTTTCCTTTTTACAGAAAATCCATCTTTTGAAGAAGATACTTCCAGTTCTGTAAGCCAACCAGTAAAGATGCCGAACATTGCTAGTCATTCGGAGCCTAAAGCATCATCAATTCCAAAGGGTTTCAATCTCCAGACTGAGGATGGGAATACATTTGACATCCGTCCGTCCTATATCAATCTGGTAGAGAGAAATATCTTTAGAGGTGTTGCAGGTGAAGACCCGAGGAATCATATGTAGGTCTTTACGGACTACTGTTCTATTATCCCCGCCACAAAGGGGGTAACTCAAGACAAGATCAAGGAGGTTCTATTTTCTTTTTCTTTGACTGACTCAGCCAGGGAGTGGCTGACTGATTTGGACCGTACGGCCGCGGGGGTCAGAGATTGGGAGACCCTTGCTCTTGCTTTTTATAAGAGATATTTCCCTCCACAGCGCACCAATCAGCTGAGGGCAAAGATCACAAGTTTCAAGCACGCACCTGATGAGACTTTCTATGAAGCATGGTCCCGTTTCAAGAAGTTGGTGAGGTATCTTCCTCACCATGGTTTTGATCCGTGGTTTATGTCCAACCAGTTCTACAATGGGTTGTACGATGATCACAGAGCCATACTTGATGCATCATCTAACGGAAGATTCCAAGAGAACACTGACAATGATAAGGGATGAGCCCTTATTGAAGAGATGGCGAACCACTGTGATGAGTATGAAAACCCGAGGGATGGTATTAGGACAGTTCATACAGTCGATAAGCAAGTTGTGGCTCAGCTGGAAGCCATGAATGCTAGATTTGATAAGTTGGAGTTACATTCTGCTGGGGAGCCTCAGACGGTCCATTTGTTTACTAGAGGGGGGACTATTACATGTGAGAGGTGTGGGAGCAAGGACGGTCACACTGCTGTTGGCTGTCTTACAGAGAAGGAACAGGTCCCTGCTTTTCAACAATACATGCAATGAGGGGGTTCCTATTATAACAACCAAGGGGCAGTCCATCCCAATTTGAGGCGGACAAGTCAAAATGTGCTCAATCCTACCCCTCCTCCACAGCACCAGCAGTCGTATGTCCATCCACATAAGATTCAACAAGGCTTTCAGAAGCCTCCTTCCTTTCCTACACCTAATCATGGTGCATCATCTTCTGGTGGGGTAAGTGAGCTAGGTGAGTTGAAGACAATGTTGCAGTCTTTGACAAAGCAGTGGCAACTGAGTGATCAACAAAAAGATGAATCTATCAAGGCACTTGAAACTCAAGTTGCCCAGTTAGCCGCGAACGAGTCCACAAGGAAACCGTGTCATTTACCGTCACAAGCTGATAAAAATCCACATGAGACGGTAAATTTAATTAATTTAAGGAGCGGTCGTTCATATGAGGGACCGGACGTGTTGAAATCAGACCCGAGGTAGGAAATTATTGCTGATGAACAGTGTTCTGGTGAAGAAAAGGAGCTAACGACAAAGAAAGTACTCGATCGACTGATTACAGGGGGTCGATCGAGTAAAAATGCTGAAGAAAGGACTTGATCGAGTGAAATTTCAACTCGATCGAGTGAACAGGAAAAAGAACTTACTCGATCGAGTGAAATTTTTGGTCGATCGAGTGATTTTGTTGAAGAAACAGCTCGATCGAATGGTATTTCTGGTCGATCGAGTAATGCTAATAAAGAACAACTCGATCGAGAGCATGCTAGTGCTTGATCGAGTGAAAAATCGCCTCAAAGACCTCGTTCGAGAGGAAAGAAGCGTTCAAAGGATTTGGAGCTTGATCCGACTGACACGTTGGAAGAGAGGAACAAGGGATTCGAGATACCCATCACGGTGCCCTTCCCGAGGCGTTTGCAAAGTACTAAATCTAATAAACAATTCGGTAAATTTGCCGAACTCCTAAAAAGCTTGCAAGTCACTGTGCCATTCGCCGAACTGCTGACACATGTACCCTCTTACCTTAAATTTATGAAAGAAATTTTATCGCGTAAGAGGCACATTAATGATCATGAGACGATAGCTTTGACCGAGGTAGGGACGGCCCTAGTTCAGAATAAGTTACCTCCCAAACAGTCAGACCCGAGTAGTTTTTCGATTCCGTGTCATATTGGTACCCATTTGATTGATAACGCGTTATGCGATCTTGGCGCTAGCGTGAGTGTCTTACCGCTGTCTCTGGCTAAGAGACTTGGTTTGACCAAGTTTAATTGCACAAATATGACTGTTCAGATGGCCGACCGTAGTATTTCACGGCCACTAGGTGTCATAGAAGACATACCTGTTAAGATCGGGAGGTTCTTTATTCCCGTTGACTTTGTTGTACTTGACATCCCCGACGATGCCCATACCCCTATTATTTTAGGGAGACCATTTTTATTTACTGCCCATGCAGTAACAGACGTCGGGGGCAAGACATTGACTTTTCAGGTTGGGGACGAGGAATTGATATTCCATTAGTCTAAGTTCCGAAGGGCCCTCATGCAAGCTCAGCCTTGCAATGCCCTCTCTTCTATTGACCCTCCTATTGACACTCCAAACGATAATTAGGAATATTGTGCTGCTATTGTGACCCCTCCGCTTCAGGTTGAGAACAAAAAGGAGGAAAGTTCTAAAGGAAAAGTAGATCTATATACTAACATATTCATTTATGTTTTGTTAATTTACTCATAAAATTAATGGTGATATTATGCATGCAAACTTATAAACAAAATAAAGAAGAAACATTCATCCTTACATTGGAAATTCGGTTTATATGGGCACAAGAGAGATCACCTTCTCTCTTGTTCTTGTGCTTTCCTTAGTGGAAGAACTAAGATCCAAGTATAGGATCTCTCCCAAAGCTATATACCCAAAGCACACTCTTAATAAAATTAATATTATGTATACTAGACAATATTAATTTTGTAAGAAAATTGACCCAAAATAATTTGGTTTTATCTCCCAAAAACCGGTTAGGAGAGGAGAAGAGGAAGGTGAAATATTTTTATCTCTCTAAAATATTTTTGGTGGATGAATGAATAATGATACAACAAAAACATTTTTGTGTATATTAGGTAAAATAAGAGGAAAAACCAAGTGGTTTTTCCTCTCCAAAAACCGGGTGGAAGAGGGCATGGGAGGGAGCCAATGCATGCTCTAGTTGCTCTTCACAATGAACAATAGGTTTTGCATGGCTAGTCTTTAGGTAATCATCATGTTCTCCACTAATTTAATCAACACAATATTAGCCTAATACTCCCTTAATTTCGGTCCATTTAGATAATATGGAGTCCATATTATCTTTGTCAAAATGTCAATTTGTCTTATGTCACATGTCATATGTTACATAAATTTGTTATGTATTTTTAACATATTAAAAATCAACGTATTAATAAAAATACGTCATATACAAAAATCGACTTAGTAATTCATAATTACTTGTACTAAAATATTTTACCAATTATAAATCACAACAATTTGTATTTATAATAATTCATTCAAATTCAATTGTTTCCTTAAACAATAATTTCATCTGAGTAATGATACAATTCGATTACTCAGACTGTATCTCATTTTAATCAATTTCAATGAGATACGTAAATATTACTTCCAAAATCGTCCGTCAATTTTAATTAAATTAATTGACTCGTAACGTTATACGATCAATTAATTGATCAATTAAGAGTGTTGCCCTATAGGTATGACCTAGGGGATCAACTGATCACCACCGTCGCACGACAGTAATGTCAAACTCTAGTCAGTCAATCATTACCGATATGTGTGGACCAGTTGACAGTAAATATTACTTCCCAATTCGTATTCTTTATAATGAGACTTAAACATGTGATCATCATGATCAATAGTTGTGACCGCATTATTGTCGGAGGACACATATTCCAACAATATCCCACTTGTCCTCGACAAGTGTGCGTCACCAATTCTCTTGTCCTATTAATATCTCCCACTCAATGCAAGGTGTCTTTCAGGTCGTACTTGCAAGTGATCATATCGAGAGTGGTTTCCTCGATCTGGAGAATAACTGATTGACCGGATTTATCCACCATGGATACATTCCGAGCGTGGCCACGCATTTCCAGTTCATTACTCCTCGAGTGGCCCTGAGATATTGTTATAATCCTGACTAGGGGTGGACAATTCCTATCGCACTCATTCCCTTCAACTAGCCACAGCCATCATAACCCAAAATATGCCCATTTGACCCCATTTACGAAGGTCGTAGTAACACAAATCAAAGTTAATCTGAAACTGTGCCATTTTAGGCGAATAGTCTTTAGTCAAAAGAATCGACTCATTTGAATACTATAGCAGCTCTCGCCACGAGCAGGCTATATAAATTTGCCAGAACTCTATAAGCGGTCATAAGGCCGACAAAATGTTCCTAACAGTCCGCCTATGTGATCGACTAGTCATCTCACATGACTCTATGGCACTTGAACTTGCCATCAATCGCATCACACTCTAGTCACTTCGAGACGTCACCTCATGTAAGTAACTATGGGCAAATACAATGCTAATCCATGTTAACTTAAACGGGGTTCAATTTGTCTCTACAACCCGTTGGATGTAACAAAGTATAAAGTGAGTTAATAATAACTCAAACGACAAATGTCGACATCACACTCGGGTAGTCAATACCATATTACATCCTTGTGATGCATATCGTAAGTGCAAACACTTATTGATTGCAATAGAAGTTTAATATGCCATGTGTCCATGTGTTCAAACTTCTTATACTTGAATTTTCCTTGACATTCATGTTCTCTCTCATAGCATGAACCTTACCAAGTACACATCAAGGTTCCCGACCTTGGTTTTGGTTCTTTATCTTGAAAGAACTTCCTTGTCGATTATCACATAACGAACGAATTTGTGGTGAATGATATAACTTGTACTGATCAAGTGCTCCATTCACACACAATGCACTAGGTATATGTTTTGCAGAGTCTTGCAACTATTTGTCAAGATGATTGGCCTAACACTTCTCACAAGTCCTAGCATAGTTAGGAAAGA
This sequence comes from Silene latifolia, assembly GCF_048544455.1. Taxonomy (NCBI): domain Eukaryota; kingdom Viridiplantae; phylum Streptophyta; class Magnoliopsida; order Caryophyllales; family Caryophyllaceae; genus Silene; species Silene latifolia. The sequence goes on from NC_133533.1 coordinate 50,330,563, forward strand.
TTAGTTTTGAGTAACTTCTTATTCAACTAAGTATCTTTCCAAACTTCTTATTTCTCCTTTTGACTTGAAAAGTTTAGGATTTTCATAAATCTTTACGTGTGTTCGGATTTTCTATAATATGTGCAACCTCTTAACACATAATAGAGTATTATGTCAAACACTGAAATCGCTCATCGGATTCTCCTCGAGAATTCATGACGTTTCTTGTATGGCTTGCCAATGAATCATCATGCTCTCATGCATATGATTCACTATTGGACATGTGCATGATTATTCTAATGGCGGAAACATTAGTTACTAATAATCATAAGATCAATCGTTCATAGGTTCAATGAACGACCACGACTGCTAATGGGAATTCCATTTTCATCAACATGAATAACCTATGTTTATGTTGATACGATGTGTATCTCTTAATACTAATCCAATATTTCTTGACGTAATTGGATTCATCATAGTCCAAATTCATCCAGAATTGTAAACTCAAATACTTCTTTGTGAAAGAAGATATTAGCTCGTCATTCCTAATGAGTAATGAGTTGTAAACATTCAAAGGATGATAGCTCCCACTAAATTCCATGTCTTCATATGATAATTTCTAATGCTCCCACTTAATTCCACATGTTTCGAAATTAATTACTCAATTGAAAACATTTCAAAATTTGGAATGTATGTTGCTTTGCAAAGTTATTAAGATGAAACCATATATGTTCCCATCATATCCTTTCAAAATTCCTATTTCGAAGAGGTCTCATCTTAACCTTATGGAATGAGATTTTAAATCTCTAACACATTCATGTCATAATGATGTGTGGCAATGTCATTTATTAAATATAAGTAATATCTACTACACATCCTTCAAAATATCCCTTTTAGAAGGAGGTTTAACCAATTCATTTTCATAATGAGGTTAAGTAATGACTTTTGCATGGTTTAATCTTTAGCAATTGAGGATATCGGTATATCAATCCTTGCAACCTCTAGTCATAAATATCGCTTATTACTAGGATGTTACATTGATTCATTTAGGCTCTTAAGTAAATCTCAAGGTTGAAACTATTGGTCCAAAAATTTTCATAAACTAGTCAAAACTCTTGTTAAGACTTTATATTAGTCATTTTGTTCCAAAACTTTCTTTTGGTCTCCTCGTGTAGTAATCTTGAGAACATACTCTTATGATTACATTACTTGGTCTCTTAAGTCATATAGAACTTACTTGAGACCATAGATCTCATCTATTTGGGTACACTATGTGAATAGATATACCTTCATTCAAATCATTCTCTCTTGCGTAGATCTCATTTACACAAGTACACAAATTTATCTTGCCTCGTGTGTTGTGTCCTCATTTTTCTCCCACTCTATCTTTAGAATAAATACACTAGAGATTCAAAGATAGCATATGAGACACAAATAATGATGTTGAAGTATAAGGAGAAATGTCTCATAGATTGACTAATAGTTATAGATTTCGTAAATGTACTTGGTGATTGACATTCCTTTAAGAGAGTTCATAGACTCAAAATCACTTTGTAAATGATCATACACAAGACTTAAGCATGTGGACATATAATGAATCCCGTCATTATATTTGTCTATTAGATCACTTTAAGTAAATAATCATATGTTTCTAAGAGCAAGCACTTAAATACGAATTTTAGAACAAAGGATAAAATGATAAAACGGGTGACTTGGGTTGCAAACCAAGCCACCATTATCCAAAATACAACCAATTATCCAAAATACCTTTCCATGTCGAACATGGAAACTTAAAGGTTCTAAAATTCAAAACATGAATAAAATAAGACAATAAAAAGCAAAGCTCCATGAAAGCTATTCCTAGCTTCTTGATGGTTTCTCATGCTTGCTTTTCCTTTCCCTTGTCTTTACTTGGTGGAGGCCCTATTTACAATAAAAGGGAGATACATTATCACAACTTTGTATCATAATACCATAGTTGAATTAGAAACATTAAAGAAGGGATAGTCATTTACCTACTGGAGTGATCTTTCCAGCCTTAATATCACCAAGGTATTTGGAACAATTTCTTTTCCAATGTCCCATACCATTACAATAATGGCATTTATCAAGAGAACCCTTCTTGATTTTCGAAGTGCTAGCATCATTAGCTTTAGCTTTGGTGAAAGTGGGAGCTCGCTTCTTACCCTTCCTCCCATTCTTCTTGAACTTCTCCTTGATCTTAGTGATTATGTTAAGCACATCCTTTGGAGGGTTCACATTTAACCCCATGTCCCTCTCGGTTTGCACAAGTAACTTGTGCAATTCTTCAAGAGACACATCCTTGTCTTGCATGTTAAAATTCATCCGGAATTGAACATACGCTTTGACTTTGGACAAGGAGTGTAGAATCCTATCTACAATGAGTTTTTTGGGGATTTCAACCTTTTTAATTTTCAAGGTCTCGACAAGCTCCATAAATTTGAGCACATGAGGGCTAACCTTTTGGCCCTCTTTGAAGTCGATATCAAAGAATGCCGCGGCCGCCTCATATTGAACGATCCGCAGAGTTTGTGAAAACATTGTCACAAGTTTGGAGTAAATCTCATTAGCGGTGCCCATTTTAAAGGCTCTCCTTTGGAGATCCGCCTCCATTGCAAATATTAAGACGTTTTTCATTGCGGCGGACTCCTTATGGTAAGCCTCATATGCTTCCCTAGTGGCGGCGGTCGACCTAGTAGTAGGTTCGGGTGGAGAGACCTCGGTTAGGTAACGAAGCTTGTCGTCACCTTGGGCGGCTAGTTTGAGTTGGGCATCCCAATCGGAGAAATTTGACCCATTCTTTTCATGTTTACATCGTTCCATGAAGGATCGGAGCCATGTTGAATTAGCGAGAGGCGTGGCGTTAGGGGTTGGTGTTGCCATTTGTTATGAGAAAAGAAGTGGTCTACAAAACAAAATGGAAGGAGTAAAACAAATGTCGTTTTAATAATAATACTCGTAAAAATTTATAATTTAAACAAGTTTTATGCATTTTTCTAGTGACCTCTACCCAACTAGATAAATGATTCCAAGACCCAAATTCATATCGACTTAGGCACGGTATGACCGATGAAACCCTTATCAATATAACTCGGTGGATTAACGTTTTAATCGATTCTACTTTTAGAACTCTTGGTCGATAAAATTACTTTAATAATTATCTATAGCCCGGAACACATGCAACTACGGTCACGAATACTTTCGTTGAGCTCAATCCAAATTTCGAATAAATGTGTCCATGATCCAAATCCACATCAACTTGGGCACGGTATGGCCGATGAAACCCTCATTAACATGAACTCGGTGGATAAACATTCATCACCCACTTCCCCTACGTAACAAGGTTTGTACCCCGGTAGGGCCGAGTGCACTCCCTCGCGAAATAGGATTTCATGGTTTCTACTATTTGGTAAGGCTATGTCTCAATTAATTGTTTTAGGGAGAGGTCATGTCAATTTATTATCTATCACGTTTTAAGTGAACTAAAGCGGTGAACTACGATAATTGTAATTGACAGGGTCGATGAACTCGTTTAGATAAAGATGCATGTTTAAGTTATGGCGATTTAGTGATGCATGCGACATATAAATAAAATGCAAAGCATAAAAATAAATCCTATTATGGCCTTCCTAAAATAGAAAAACTTATTTAACTATTACACATTCGGAAACCAACTCCATTGGTCCCTTGAACTTCGGTTGTGACACGCATCTCGAGGTAACACCGTCTTTATGTATCGTCATCTTGAAGAAATCCGTCTTTGGGAACTCCGAAATGAATAAAATTACATAATAAATTACATAATTTCCTACTATACATTTGTAACTAAAATAAAATAAATCTATTAAATTACAAAAACGGTGATACGAGATCACAATAAATTACAACCGAATCGATATTCCCATACATTTCGGGAAATACCAATTAAAAACTAAGGCCATACTAAGTAAAAATTACATAATTCAAAAATTACATAAATTAAAATTATGACAATCATAAAGAAAATGCAGCATTATAATATGTATGAACATGCCCAATTTTATGCTAAATCGCCTTTAAATAGCCAATATCGTATATTACTCGGTTTTTACGGATTTGGGTGATTTCAACATTTTATAATCACAAAATTACATAAATTCATATTTATGCATAAGTTAATTACCCTAACCTCTTAGGACTCAAAATTTAGTCTTCACTAATTATTTGACCATAATTAACTCATATTTCTAAAATTTGTTCATTAATGGACTTAAAATTATAAAAATAAGCTATAAACTTCAAATAAATCACAAAATTTCAAATAAATTTGAAATTTGAAATTTAAACTCATGAACATTCTGGAAAAAATACCATGACACTCATAATGATCAAAAACATAGGTTAAAAATTTCGAAATTTATCCGGAAAAACAATGTTGCGGTTTTATCGGTTTTAACTAAATAATCATAAAAACACGTGAAAAATTATATATTCATTAACTTTTCAATTTTAGATCTGAAAAAAGATAATAAAATGCAACATATAATGTTTTTCCTTAGTCATAGAGTATGTTTTATTAATATTTCACAAATAAAGTCACTATTCATGCTATTTTTCTTCAAAAATTCATAAATCATGCAAAAAGACTTCACTATAGCCTATTATTTTACACACATCTTGTAAAATTGCATGTGACAACATACGAAATTTCTATGACCAGATTCGAAATTTATCTCATATTAACCTATTTTTCACTTAAATCCGATTTTAACAATGAAAAATCCATTTTTCGAGCATAAGAAGTGCAAAAATTATGAAAGTTTACAGGTCATCTCAAAGTAATATATGTGACAACATATCCAAAAATCACTGGAAAATTCGAAGTTTAGCTAATTTTAGTCCGAAAATGACATTTTTACTCATAAAATCATATTTTAATGCCATTATTGTATAATATGAACAATAAAAATCCATAAATTAACCAAAATATCCTAAAAACATTTTCGGACCAGAAATTTTAACATGCATGATGATTTTCGTGATATATCATAATAACACAAATTAAATAAGTTTTATATGTTATTCTTATAACTCGGAAAAACTTTTAACCGATTTGCATGCAAACAACCAAGGCTCTTGATACCGATTGAAGAAAAAGTAGATCTATATACTAAGATATTCATATATGTTTTGTTAATTTACTCATAAAATTAATGGTGATCTTATGCATGCAAACTTATAAACAAAATAAAGAAGAAACATTCATCCTTACATTGAAAATTCGGTTTATATGGGCACAAGAGAGATCACCTTCTCTCTTATTCTTGTGCTTTCCTTAGTGGAAGAACTAAGATCCAAGTATAGAATCTCTCTCAAAGCTATATACCCAAAGCACACTCTTAATAAAATTAATATTATGTATACTAGACAATATTAATTTTGTAAGAAAATTGACCCAAAATAATTTGGTTTTATCTCCCAAAAACCGGTTAGGAGAGGAGAAGAGGAAGGTGAAATATTTTTATCTCTCTAAAATATTTTTGGTGGATGAATGAATAATGATACAACAAAAATATTTTTGTGTATATTAGGTAAAATAAGAGGAAAAACCAAGTGGTTTTTCCTCTCCAAAAACCGGGTGGAAGAGGGCATGGGAGGGAGCCAATGCATGCTCTAGTTGCTCTTCACAATGAACAATAGGTTTTGCATGGCTAGTCTTTAGGTAATCATCATGTTCTCCACTAATTTAATCAACACAATATTAGCCTAATACTCCCTTAATTTCGGTCCATTTAGATAATATGGACTCCATATTATCTTTGTCAAAATGTCAATTTGTCTTATGTCACATGTCATATGTTACATAAATTTGTTATGTATTTTTAACATATTAAAAATCAACGTATTAATAAAAATACGTCATATACAAAAATCGACTTAGTAATTCATAATTACTTGTACCAAAATATTTTACCAATTATAAATCACAACAATTTGTATTTATAATAATTCTTTCAAATTCAATTGTTTCTTTAAACAATAATTTCATCTGAGTAATGATACAATTCGATTACTCAGACCGTATCTCATTTTAATCAATTTCAATGAGATACGTAAATATTACTTCCAAAATCGTCCGTCAATTTTAATTAAATTAATTGACTCGTAACGTTATACGATCAATTAATTGATCAATTAAGAGTGTTGCCCTATAAGTATGACCTAGGGGATCAACTGATCACCACCGTCACGCACGACGATAATGTCAAACTCTAGTCAGCCAATCATTACCGATATGTGTGGACCAGTTGACAGTAAATATTACTTCCCAATTTGTATTCTTTATAATGAGACTTCAACATGTGATCATCATGATCAACAGTTGTGACCGCATTGTTGTCGGAGGACACATATTCCAACAAGTTCGTCTGTTTTCCTTGCTGCAGGTACAGATGAAAATAATGCAGGAGCTGTCAAAGGGTATTGTGCAATTAATGTCAGTTAAAGTGGGAGTGACGATGTCAAAACCGGTGAGAAAAGAGTAAGGATGAGAAAAGTTCGCGCGTATGTGGACGTCAACTATTCTCCTCCTAATGATTCGAATGCAAGCTCGTGGAAATTGAAGAGGACGATTAATGTTGCTGAGATGACGTCCTCCAGTCAGAAGCCCTCCGAGGGTCTACTGAATTGCCTTGAGAAGTGAGCGGGGAAATACCCCGTGTAACAAATTGTAAAAATAATTTTTAAATTCTCCGTTGAACTTTATTTATTGCTTTTAATTAGGACAATTGGAATTTAGACGATTTTTAGCGTAGATTAGAGACTATAGACTGTTACTTTTCGTATTTGGTATTTTGGGATATTTTTGCGAGTGTTTTTATGCAGGTTTGGGGAATTCTACGCAAATTCAAAGGAATTATACGCAAATTCAAGAGCTTACACGACAAAAAGAGCTCGATCGAGTACTTTTTGTACTCAATCGAGTGAAATCTGTTCGATCGAGTGATTCCATATTACTCGATCGACTAAAGCTGAAAAGGGGAGTTCTCGATCGAGTAACTTTTTACTCGATCGAGAGGATGCACATAAGAAGCTCTCGATCGAGTAATTTTAAACCACTCGATCGAGTGATTTTGGAAATGACACGCAGGGAGTTCCTTAAACTTCCTTCTTTTTCTTTGTTATTTCATTTACTCTTCATGATTTCGTCCCCCCTTCCTCATTTGCGATCAAACAAACCCCAAAACCTCCATTTTTCTTGCCCTTTTACCAAATCCGTCACCTACATTTTATTCCTTGTTAATTAATCGTGCATAGCCCTCTACTTTCCCCTTGATTCGTGCTGTTTTACTCGTTCTATTGAGGACTTTAGGGTTTGCGGTTTTTCGATCAAAAATCGTCTTTATTGCTTGTTGCTTGTCGATTAATTGCAATTTGTAGGTTCCTAATCATCAAGTAAGTAATTCCTACACTTCTTTGCATTTTAATTTTATTAATTTTGCCTTTTATGAAGTGAATTAGGACCTAGGGTTTCGATTTTCTGTTTTGGGTCGAAATTATCGACTATAATTTTGATTCAATGCTTAATTTAGCTTACTTGATGCTTAATTCCCGTACCTCATTGATTTTTGCATGTTTAATTCGAGTTTTGTAAGATAATGGCGATTAGGGTTCTTCTCAGTCGAATTTTTGACTGTCGTGTGGTCTGTACTGCTGGCTATGCTTAAATTGCTTCAGTTGTTGCTTAATTTGCTGCCTTTGATACCTGCTACCCTTCCCCTATCGCTGTTTGCTCGCTTTCATTCAAAATTTTTGAGGAAAATATGGGAATTTGGGCTGTAGGTCGAATTTTTTTCGACTGTTAGGGAATTGTCATACTGTTTTCACGCTGTTTTCATGCTGTTTAGCTGCTGTTTTCTTATCAAATTCCCCTGCCCAATTTGTTTAGGATGGATTCTAGCTCGATGCCCTCTTCGAGCTCTGCTGCCAGTCCATCCTTGTCTCTGTCTGAGACGGTAGTCCCTGCTGCTACTACCGTCTCCGCACCTGCCACTACCTCTATTTTTCTAGTTTCTTCTGCCGGTATCGTGTTTACTGCCGCTAGCACTGCTGCTAGCCCTGTTCCAGCTGCCACTTCAGTCACAGCCACTAGTACTGCTAGCATTGCTGCTAGTCTTTCTTCCTCAGTGGCGGTCACAGCAGCCAAATCTTCTACTTCAGCCACGATGAGCACACCTGTGGCAGACTCACCAGCAGTTGCATCTGCTTTACGGGCGGCCCTAGTTCCTCGTACCGTCACTGGACGGTCTTCTACCTCAGGTTCTAGAGGCCGGGGCCGAGGTCATGGTCGTGCTCTGCCAGCTCCTAGTACTTCTGCTACTCCTTCTGACACGGTCACTGTTCGAGGGGACGACTCCCTCGACTACCACCCTGAGTACCCGCACGTAATTTTCATTAGTTGGCTATAAGTTTCTCCCTACCCGATTCTTAGACCGTCCGGCACTTGAGAGGCTCGGTTTCTATGAGCCTGTTTGTGAGCTTTTATGGGGCACGGGGATGGCCGGACTCATCACTATGAGTGACCACACCTTTCTGGAGCTGAGTCTCGAGTTCTTCAGCTCCTTCACCTTCTCTTCCGGGGCACACGACGTTGTCCCCACTAGTCTTTCTGTGTCTTTCTGGTTGTTCAACCGGACTTTTTCGATTACATTGGAGGAGTTTGGTACCAGACTCGGTCTTTCCTTTACGGGCGACACTGCTGCCCCTAGAAAGGTCATTCGTCAGCTTTGGCGGACCTTAGCCCTGACCACCTTTCCCGAGCGAAAGCTCGCTCAGGTCCACCTTCCCCCTGCCCGTTACTTTCTTAGACTGATGGGGAGCACCATTTTGGCCGAAGGGAGCCAAACAACAGCAACAACAACAAGCTCTCCATCTTAGGCGGTTACCTGAACATTGACTGTGAGGGTCCTTTTACCCTCAACATCGCCTATTTGACCGCCCAGTGCTTCCAGGCCCAGGGGGAGAAGGTCACGGGATCTATTGTCTGCGGTGGCATAGCCACCATTGTTGCCCGTTCCCTCTTCCCTATATGGCCTCGTGACTTACCGTACCTAGAGGGAGATAGGTACCTGAGCCTAGCATCTATGCACTCTCAGACCTGGCAGACTTCTGACTACCGGACTTGGAAGATAGACGGTTCTTTGTCCGTGGACCTACCTTGCACCACTCTGCCCCGTCTAGCCCCTTTGCCTACTGTTGCACGGGGCGCCCGACTTCCACCTAAACCTGACTACATCCTTCAGGTCCGCCCACCTACTACTTTACCCGCCGCTAAGAAGCGGCGTAGACTTGAGACCGGAGAGGATCCGCACCTTCCACGAGTGGCCAAACTTCCATGGCCACACCTACCCCGATCCCTAATCGTACTCCTACTTCCGCACCCGCCGACCAGACACAGACACAGCCGGTCCTACCGGCTAATTTTGTACCTCCACCACCCTTTGAGGCGTCCTCGGTCACGGACCAAGGGCGCCGTGACGGTTTGTTAGTTGAGATTGCAGAGAGACAGGCTCGTATGGAGCGGGACTTGGCTTTGACTTTTTTTCCTCTATATGAGTATCACATGAGTTGACACCGTCCGATCCCAGAGGGTTGGCCACACCCTTCCTTTTACCAGTACCTAGCTGAGGGGTACCCGGAGTTTGCTAGTGAGGAGGAGGAGGACGTGGACCCCGCGGCGGTGGCGGAGAGAGCTCGAGCTGACAGAGGAGGAGGAGAGAGCAGGAGGTAGATCCAAACTTCACGGCGACGGTGGAGGACGTGCATGACAGTGACGAGGAGGCCGACGAGTAGCTGCTGGTGTACTCACTTCCCCAGTTTTCTGGCTGGTTTGGGGAAGTTCATGTTTTGTATGTTTATTCTCACTCTTTTATTTACTTTGTCTCCTTTTTATTTTATTATTTTTCATTCTTTATTGGTTGTATATTCCCGTTCCCATGTATATATCTGCTGGTGTATGCTGGAGGACAACGGGGGCGTTATCCGTTTTTGTTTGGGGAGGGTATTGCATCCTTTTGAGTCTGCATTTGCATTTGTTTTGCATTCATGTTTATTTATTTCAGCTTGCATTGTTTATTTATTTCATTGAAAATCAAAACAATTCAAAAAAATAAAAAATCAGAAAATTTCAAAAAATTCAAAAATATTCACGTTTATTTTTTGCATATACGTTGAGCCGGAACGGTTTATTTTCGTGATGATATTGCACTATAACTTGTCATTTTACTTCACCCTTGCACTTCCATTAATGGTTATTAGCTTTGTCATACGCATAGTCTACGAGTTTTTGTTCAAATATAGCGGGCTGTTTAGACTTGACCTGATAAATTGGCAACCTACTTTACAATTTCTGAGGTTTAGAGCCCATAACGGGTGACATTCATGACGAGTTCATTAGGAAATGAGAGTAGTACTCCTTGCATAGCATGTTCATCATTTTTGCACTTTTATGACATTCGATTTCTTGTCAAATGCACACATTCGGGTTTGTGGTCGGTGTCACATGTAGGGAGGTGCTTGCAAATTTTCCTTTTTCTTACATTTTTCACCCATTTAGCTCCACTTAAGCCAAAACTTGCCTTTTTGACCCATTTGCTACATCCCAAACTGAGCCTACCTAGTCAAGCTAGTTTAGTATGTCCTTTTGTGGTATATTTTTCCGTCTGCAGTTTGGCCCGTGTGTATATGATTGGAGTTGGTGTAAATAGAGGAAGGAGAAAAAGAAAAGAAAAAAAAAGAATTGAAAAAAAAAGAAGTGAAAAACGTGAAGAGAAGAAAAAAGGAAAAAAATTGAAAAATTGAAAAAAAAGAAGTTGAAGCACGTTGAAAACCAGAGAATGAAAAAATAATTCTAAAACTCTAAGCTGGTTATTCATTTGAGTCCGTCTGTATTCATTTCTATCTTGTGACGGTCTCACTCCTCCGTTTTATTCCATATTTTTGAGGAGATTGTGTATGAGATTAGTGAGTTGTGTGCCAAATGAAGGGCACTTGTACTCTATTTTTCAGTCAGTTGAGATTTGAACGGTCTTACATGGTCCTGTTTAGGAACTAGCTTAACGCTTTTACCTCCACATTACCCTAACTTGTTTTGCCTTTTCTCACCTGAACCTCACTTTTCCCATATTATTTGTAAGCCCTCGGCTGTGACGGACATTATTTGTTGGAGTGTGTGCATTAGTACTTGAATCGTCTTTCATTTTTGTTGCATGCATGCTATGTAGGTCGCAGTTAGGTGAGTCACTGTTTCTCTTTCTCTCTTTTACATATAACATTCACCCATTGCTTCATGAGAGAAGAGTGACCACGAGAGAGTCCGATTTTGTTGGTCTTGCAAGGTCGATAGGTTGGCTATATTTCTGAACAGCTGATAACTCATTTGCATATTGACTGCTTAGCTATAACTGTTAATTTTTGTTGCATTAAATTGGTTCAAGTAGACAAGTTAAGCTAGCTCTGAGTTTTCATTTCAGTTCCATTAGTTGCATTTTAGTTTACTCGAGGACGAGTAAAGGTTCGGTTTGGGGAGATTTGATACGTGCATTTTGTATAGTCTTTTTAGCCTATTTTACCACGTATTTCTATGTACTTTCGTACTGTTTATATTGCATTTTGCCCCAAATTGGCTACTTTGATTCGTTTTGTCCGTTTTGTAGAAATGAACGCGAAAGTAGTGAAATCGTACCATTTTCGTCCTTTTTGCATGCATTTTGAGAAGACGGGATTTTTCAGAGCGAAATATTGCATTGGATGCGTGAAGGCACGGTCTACGGAGCAGTCGGTCACGAGTTTGAGCTGATTTGAAGGAAGAATACTCGATCGAGCTGTTTTATCACTCGATCGAGTGGTTTCTATAGCTGGACTTGGTCGATCGAGTAGTTTTATACTCGATCAAGAAGAGCTGGAAAGTGAGGTTACTCGATCGAGTAACATTTATGTTCGATCGAGTAGATTTCTTGTAGTTTTACTCGATCGAGTGGTTTCATTCTACTCAATCGAGTGGTTTTGGCTTGCGTGGGCTTTAATTAGCCCGTGAACTTATTTTAGTTGTTGGACTTAGCATATTTTCTATTTAAGCACACGTTACTAGGTCATTAGCTATCTTTTCTACTCATTATCTAAGTTTTATTCTATTATTCATCTTCACAATAAAGACTGCATTGCTTTTTCTTTTAACTGTACCTTTTGCCTTCGAGGTTACTTAGCTCGGATTTGCTTGTTCTTTACGCCGGATTCTTGCGATTGTAATCTCTTTCTCCTTTCTTAATTTTAATATTTCTTTCATTTATTTTAATTGTTTGTTTTATTCCTTTTACTTTCTGCCCTAAGTACTTTTATGCATTTTAATTATCGTTTCATTATGTTTAATATTAGTTTGTTCATCGTTAGTAGTTCTGATAATAATAATAGCATGAGTAGCTAATCTGTTTCATGTTAGGATTAGGGGATCTACGGTAGAAATGTGACGATGTAGTAAATAGGTTAGATGAATTAATTGTGAGATTATGTCCCGATAGCAATATAACTGTATTTACCGACTTAGTTGAGTGCACGCTTCTGAGTCACCTTTTTAATCTGGTTAAATTTAATCCTGGATCGGAAGATTGGTCTAAATAGACCTTCTATGAACAGTAGACTACCCTGACAAGGACGGAAGTTAAGTTAGTGGTAATTTAGGATAGAAAGTGAACCGGAAGGAACTTTCCATATCCGTCTCGCAGTAATTTATCTAAGTTGTTTACAATTGAGTCACTGGACTACCGTAGTGAACCGAAATCCTGACATGTCCCCTCTTTATTGATAGTTTATCACTCTTTTTCCGCCTTTACTGCTCTTTCTTTATTTCTCTTCCTTTAAGTCTTTTTAGTTTAGAAATCAAAATATAAACACCCCCCCACTTGTGACCAAATAGACGGACTTTTACAGATATCTTGCCTCAGTGAGGAGATCGACCTGACTTCCCTTGCTATATAGTTAGTTTAGTTAGTTATTTTTGATAGGTATACGACAACCCTGTCAGTTTCCATCAGGCGGATATAATAACTTTAAAAACCGGTGCACGGCGTAAGTTGCTGAATCCCCCTAGATTGGTGCTCCTTTCTTCTCCTTCACCTGCCATTTACTGCACTTGAGCGAAATGCCACTGACCAGACTTGTTGCTCTGTCTAACGTCCTCTTCTGCAAAACCATATAAGAAATTCCATCTATTAACGTTGTGCTATTTAGGCTTTAGTAACATATAACATATACGAAGAGTTATTAGGACATTAATAATGCTTGCTTACCACAGCTTCATGAATATTCTGAAGGAAATGTAGATTCATATACAAACAAACATACTCATATATGTCTAAATTAATTTGTCATAAAATTAATAGTGGAACTTATGCATGCAAACTTTAATAAAAGAAGATAAGAAAACATTTTCTCACCATAATAATTTCGGTCATATTGGGCACCAACAAGATCTCCTTCTTGTTGATTCTTGAGCTTTCCAATAATGGATGAACATACAAAATCCCAAAGTAGAGATTCTCCAATTAGTAGCACCCAAGACAATCCCTTAATCCCACAAAAGAACATGTACTAGATGTTTATAATGTGGTTTACCTTAAATTTGATTACTAAAACTCATATACTACTACTAGTATTATTAGTAATTAATAAGAACAAATTAGATTCATAAAACTTGGTTTTATGAAGAACAAGAGAGAGGTTTTATGTTTTCTTAGAACATTAGAGAGTAATGAATTATTGAAGAAAAATCCTCTCTAATTCTCTATACAAAACCGGTGGGTGGGAGGTGTCTTAGCCCCTTTAATTTTTGCTTTTTGTCTTCACAAGACAAACTAGTGTAAGACTTTGTCTATTGTCATGTCACTATCAAGTGTCATGGACAAATGAATAAGACAAATAGAAAAAGACAAACTTCTAAGCATGCTCACCCATATTTCGGTTTCTAAGTTGTAATATGGAGTCCATTTTATTTTTGTCAATTGTACAATTGTATGTCATGTGACATGTGACATGTCTTATGTCATGTTTTAATTTAAAATGCATATTTAACAAATTAAATATCATTTATAAATTAAATAAATCATATTTAACAAATTGACTAGTAATATAAAATTACTTTCTCATAAAATGGTCATTTAATTACTAGTTAGTATAATTCACAATATCTTGTAATTATAACTAACTTATCATTCTCATCTCGCATGTTTCGCAAACACCGATTAATATTAGTAATATAACTTCTTAAATCACTAAATAAAATCTTATTTAATCACATTATAATAAGATGTCATTTTTTCTCTTATGATAATAATTTGTTCAATTTTAAGGAATTAATTAATCAGACGGCATACAACTAATTAACCTTTTCAATTAAGGGAGTCGTCCTTTAGGTGTGACCTCAAGGATCAATCGATCACCACCGTCTCACGACAAGTAATGTCAAACTCTAGCCAACCAATCATTACCGATATGTGTGGACCAGTTGACTATATATATTATGTATCATCCCTTCCGTATTCTTGAAATGAGATTTAATAATGATATTTAAATCATGTGATCGCACTATTGTTGAGGACACATTTCCCAACAATCTCCCACTTGTCCTCGACAAGTGTGCGTCACCAATTCTCTTGTCCTATTACTATCTCCCACTCAATGCAAGGTGTCTTTCGGTCGTACTTGCAAGTGATCATATCGAGAGTGGTTTCCTCGATCCGGAGAATAATCGATTGACCGAATTTATCCACCATGGATACATTCCGAGCGTGGCCACGCATTTCCAGTTCATTACTCCTCGAGTGGCCCCGAGATATTGTTTTAACTCCGACAAGGGGTGGACAATTCTATCGCACTTATTCCCTTCGACTAGCCACATCATAACCCAAAATATGCCCATTTGACCCCATTTACGAAGGTCGTAGTAACACAAATCAAAGTTAATCTGAAACTGTGCCATCTTAGGCGAATAGTCTTTAGTCAAAGAATCGACTCATTAGAATACTATAGTAGCTCTCGCCACGACCAGGCTTTATAAATTTGCCAGAACTCTATAAGCGGTCACTGCCCGACAAAGTGTTCCTAACAGTCTGCCTATGTGATCGACTAGTCATCTCACATGACTCTATGGCACTTGAACTTGCCATCAATCGCATCACACTCTAGTCACTTCGAGACGTCACCTCATGTAAGTGACTATGGGCGAATACAATGCTAATCCGTGTTCACTTTAACGGGGTTCAATTGTCTCTACAACCCGTTTGGATGTAACAAAGTATAATAAAAGAGTTTTAAAGTAAAACTTGAACGACAAATGCGATTATTACATATGAATAGTCAATGCCTGATTACTATTTCATATTCTATAATCTAATTTGATCTTGTACGTAGTTTGTTCATTTCAACTCAATTGAAATGACATGACTCATCATGTTTAGCCTTTGAGAAGGCTTTGGTTAGTAGGTTTTATCAACTTCTTGTACCTTACTCAACCTTACTACATACTCGTTTTCCTTTGTAATGTATACATTTGCATTACAAAACTTTCTGAGTACGTGTCGAGATCTAATCAAGACATAGGCCTTCTAGCCTTAGAATAGCTCCCACTGTTTTCACAGTGTGCGAGACTCATCATTCTTACACATCTCATGATTGCAAGTGTACTCAATTTCCGTTATAAATATCTCTCATTGTTCTTTATTGCCTAGAACGATTCTAGAAAATCTACTTCTTAATTATCATAGCCACAATGGTATCTTAACCATCCTAATGTGTTTTGATTATGGTTTTGTCGGAAACCATGCGCAATCTCAATTGTCAATTGTCACTTGTGTAACACCCTTACACAAAATTGCATCATAAACACTTTGCTTTACTTCCTTAATGCTTCTGCAAGCACTTAAGGGTAATCGTTATAGCTTACTTGGTAAAGATTACTTAAATTCGATTTTTGAAAACAATTCATCATACTCAAAGCATATGAAGTGTTATACATCATTTCTTTTTGATTGATTCGGCAGCGGAAGCAAATGAAATCAATCAAATATGTTCAATTTAATTGAACTAGTCATGAATCTTATCAACATAAGACTTCTTACTGACGCTAATATCATGTGGATTTATCTTCATAAATCCGGATATTCAAGATGTATTATAATACTCCAAAAGTCTTAAATCATTCGCAATGATCAATATGTCATCCACATATCGGACTAATTAAAACTTCCGTAACTCCCACTAAACTCCATGTATAAACACAACTTCTCGACTTATCGAGAAATGTTTTACCACATGATCAAAATGTTGATTCTAACTCATTGATATCATACTTAAGACCCTCTCTTAAGTTTCACATTATCTTAGGATTGTAAGAATCTACTAAACTCAAGACATGTATTGAATACATTCCTTCTATTGAAGAAGTGGGTTTTAGATTCACTCGCTATGTATTTCATAACCTCATGATGAAACACAATCCCTAAGAAGATCCAAATAGACTTAATCATTTCAATTAGTGCAAAACCCTTTGCAACTAATCTTGCTTTGAAATATCTCTTTATTAGTGCAAAACCCTTTGTCACTAATCAAGCCCTTTTGTTTCGGATTTTCATGGGTCTAAGCCTTGTATTGAGTTGTGACTTAAACACTCTTATGTAAGTCATTTGTTCATAACTTTCTAGAAGTAATCAACTTGAATCAACCAATTTCTTTTGTAAGTTATAAGCTCTTTACTTTCTTAAAAGTAGCATGAATTCATCATCTTTAACAAGTGACGAATTTAACCTCCTAGGTTTTGTAGAAACAATGTCTTACACAAAACGTCTCATGTAGCCAAGAAAGACCAGTTTCTTGCGACATAACATTCTCTGTGGCATTCTTCGTGGCTCTTGAATAATTTCTCCCACTCTGTCTTCTAAAATAAACTTGTATTTTAGAAAGACAGCTTCATGAGCCGCAAACCCGTCGTGCTCGTGATAATTGCAAGGGAAAAATGAGCATTTGTTTCTTGTGAAAAACTTACAACCATGGTACCCTTACCATTTCATATCTCATATGATTCGATTTAGTGGAAAAATAATTTTAGACAAAATGATAAAATCCCCAAAAGGATCAAGTAACTCAAAGTAACTTGATTGAAGTTCAAACCATATCGAATAGCGTTTGATTTCTTATCCAATCACACATTATTTCATAATGCGTGCTAAGAGAGATTAACTTGTGATATTAGATCACATTCCATTGGCTTATATCAAAGTCTTCACTTTGATAATCCCATCACGACTAAATCGTGATTTCTTGAACTCTTGAACCTCTTCAAAGATTTCTCTATTTACCTTATTAAGTGAACATATTAGTGTCAACTTAAATCGTTGGTAAAAGAAAATGATCAACCTATTTTGGATCAATGATTTACAATCTCGATCTCCTTTTCAACCAAAAGGCACGAGACATCTTGCTTTGAATACAAGATACGCACATACCATTAACAATCTAATGGTTTCAAGAGTACTCGATAACTCTTTGCGTTCATCATTCCAAAATTTTAAGGTTTAATCTTGGGTTACCAATTTTGAGTCTTGCATCATCTTCATGATATATTATTCTAGTTTGGTTTAGAATATAATCACCTTGATAATGGGCTAGCCATACATCAAATCGTGGTGTATAGGGTCACAAAAGTGAAACCTCTTTTGTATCTTAACAAGTTTATATTCTTATTTAGAGTTTATGCACTTAATAGTCATAATTAAGTATAACTTTAAATCCAAAACTAGATTGAGTACACAATTACTCTATCTCTCGACATTATTGTTGCTAGTCGTCATATTCTAATCATCTTATGTATCAAGTACAACGATGTAAACAACCACCGGTTTCTAATATTGACGAAGTAGTCCTAGCAAAATTTATGTTTAATCAAATAAACATTTAAAGAAGAAGGTCTCATTAGATGTCCCACAACTAACTTGTTGATACTTCAACAATTTGGGGTAGTTTCCTTTCTCGTGTCCAACATTTAAGACAATGGAAACTTTATCGATCGGGATTGAAAGGTTTAGTATCGCTATTCTCAACAACTTTACTTTTAACATTACCTTGTATCAATTCCATTATAATCCTTACTTCTTGAACCTCGTCCTCATCTTAACGGTTTAAGAGAATGCTCCCACTTAATTCAATGAGTCTTTGCTTTGAGAAGCAAAATTGAATTCATGAAGATTCACTCTTCATTTGTTCGTTTTAGTCTTAAAACTTTCATTGAAGTGGTTGCGTTATTTTGGTCAATTACGAATTCTTGACAAAACTAATTACCAAAACAATTTATCGCTTCAAGGTACTTAATTCATTTAAGTACATGAAAAATAATCCATTGTAAGTAGAAGTGTTAGTCAAGAATCAAAACCTGTTTGATAATGAATAACTTTAATCTATACTCTTTACAAGAGATCCTTATCAATGGTTCATTTGAGGTTTTAGAAGCAAATTCATATTTGTCTTTAGTTACGATGTTTTAAGGAGATTTGAATCAAAAATCAAAATGATATCGTATATGAATTGTGGTAAAGAAATAGAACAATAATAACGGAATAGTGGAAAACTTAACATTTATCGTTATAATAATACTTGTAAATAACAAGTAAAGCATTTACATAGTGACCTCTACCCAACTATGATAAATGATTCCAAGACCCAAATTCATATTGACTTAGGCACGGTGGGGCCGATACATCCTTTATCAATATAACTCGGTGGATTAACGTTTAATCGATTCTACTTTTAGAACTCTTGGTCGACAATATTACATTAATAATTATCTATAGCCCAAAACACATCGACAAGGGCACGGTGGGGCCGATACATCCCTTATCAAATACTTTTGTTGAGTTCAATCCAAATTTCGAATAAATGTGTCCATGATCCAAACCCACATTAACTTGGGCACGGTGTGGCCGATACATCCCTTATCAACATGAATTCGGTGGATTAACATTCATCACCCACTTCCCCTACGTAACAAGGTTTGTACCCCGGTGGGGCCGAGCGCACTCCCTCGCGAAATAGATTTTCATGGTTTCTACTATTTGGTAAGGCTATGTCTCAATTGATTGTTTTAGCGAGAGGTCATGTCAATTTATTATCTATCACGTTTTAAGTGAACTAAAGCGGTGAACTACGATAATTCGAATTGACACGGTCGATAAACTCGATAAAATAAAGATGCATGTTTTAGTTATGGCGATTTAGCGATGCATGCGACATAAAATAAAATGCAACCATAAAAATAAATAAATCCTAGTATGGCCTTTCCTAAAATAGAAAAACTATTTAACTATTACATATTCGGAAACCAACTCCATTGGTCCCTTGAACTTCGGTTGTGGCACGCATCTCGAGGTAACACCGTCTTTATGTATCGCCATTCTTGAAGAAATCCGTTTTTGGGAACTCCGGAATGAATAAAATTACATAATAAATTACATAATTTCCTATTATACATTTGTAACTAAAATAAAATAAATCTATTAAATTACAAAACGGTGATACGAGATCACAATAAAAATTACAACCGAATCGATATTCCCATACATTTCGGGAAATACCAATTAAATCTAAGGCCATACTAAGTCAAATTACATAATTCAAAAATTACATAAATTAAAATTATGACAATCATAAAGAAGATGCAGCATTATAATATGTATGAACATGCTCAATTTTTATGCTAAATCGCCTTTAATTAGCCAATATCGTATATTACTCGGTTTTTACGGATTTGCGTGATTTCAACATTTTATAATCACAAAAATGCATAAACTCATATTTATGCATAAGTTAATTACCCTAACCTCTTAGGACTCAAAATATAGTCTTCACTAATAATTTGACCATAATTAACCCATATTTACAAAATTGTTCATAAATGGACCAAAAATTACAAAAATAAGCCATTAAACTTCAAATAAATCACAAAATTTCAAATAAATTCAAAATTTGAAATTTAAACTCATGAACATTCTGGGAAAAAATTCCATGACACTCATAATGTTCAAAATCTTAGGTTAAAAATTTCGAAAATTTACCGGAAAAACAATGTTGCGGTTTATCGATTTATAATAAAATAATCATAAAAACATGGAAAAATTATTTTCATTAACTTTTCAATTTTAGATCTGAAAAATATAATAAAATGCAACATTAGACGTTTTTCCTAAGTCATAGATTATGTTTTATTAATTTTCCACTAATAATGTCACTATTTATGCTATTTTTCTTCAAAAATTCATAAATCATGCCAAAAGACTTCTTTATAGCCAATTATTTTACACACATCTTGTAAAATTGCATGTGACAACATATTAATTTTCTATGACCAGATTCGAAATTTAACTCATATTAACCTATTTTTCACTTAAATCCGAATTTAATAATGAAAAATTCATTTTTCGAGCATAACAAGTCCAAAAAATATGAAAATTTACAGGTTATCTCAAAATAATATATGTGACAAAATATCCAAAAACCAAGTGAAAATTCGAAGTATAGCTAATTTTAGACCAAAAATGACATTTTTACTCATAAAATCACATTTAAATGCCATTATTGTAAATTATGAACAATAAAAATCCGAAAAATTAACCAAAATATCCTAAAACATTTTAGGACCAGAAATATTAACATGCATGGATTAAATTCGTGATATCTCATAATAACACAAATTTTACAAGTTTTATTTGTTATTCTTATAACTCGGAAAAACATTTAACCGATTTGCATGCAAACAACCGTGGCTCTTGATACCGATTGAAGGAAATGTAGATTCATATACAAACTAACATACTCATATATGTCTAAATTAATTTGTCATAAAATTAATAGTGGAACTTATGCATGCAAACTTTAATAAAAGAAGATAAGAAAACATTTTCTCACCATAATAATTTCGGTCATATTGGGCACCAACAAGATCTCCTTCTTGTTGATTCTTGAGCTTTCCAATAATGGATGAACATACAAAATCCCAAAGTAGAGATTCTCCAATTAGTAGCACCCAAGACAATCCCTTAATCCCACAAAAGAACATGTACTAGATGTTTATAATGTGGTTTACCTTAAATTTGATTACTAAAACTCATATACTACTACTAGTATTATTAGTAATTAATAAGAACAAATTAGATTCATAAAACTTGGTTTTATGAAGAACAAGAGAGAGGTTTTATGTTTTCTTAGAACATTAGAGAGTAATGAATTATTGAAGAAAAATCCTCTCTAATTCTCTATACAAAACCGGTGGGTGGGAGGTGTCTTAGCCCCTTTAATTTTTGCTTTTTGTCTTCACAAGACAAACTAGTGTAAGACTTTGTCTATTGTCATGTCACTATCAAGTGTCATGGACAAATGAATAAGACAAATAGAAAAAGACAAACTTCTAAGCATGCTCACCCATATTTCGGTTTCTAAGTTGTAATATGGAGTCCATTTTATTTTTGTCAATTGTACAATTGTATGTCATGTGACATGTGACATGTCTTATGTCATGTTTTAATTTAAAATGCATATTTAACAAATTAAATATCATTTATAAATTAAATAAATCATATTTAACAAATTGACTAGTAATATAAAATTACTTTCTCATAAAATGGTCATTTAATTACTAGTTAGTATAATTCACAATATCTTGTAATTATAACTAACTTATCATTCTCATCTCGCATGTTTCGCAAACACCGATTAATATTAGTAATATAACTTCTTAAATCACTAAATAAAATCTTATTTAATCACATTATAATAAGATGTCATTTTTTCTCTCTTATGATAATAATTTGTTCAATTTTAAGGAATTAATTAATCTGTATCGGCATACAACTAATTAACCTTTTCAATTAAGGGAGTCGTCCTTTAGGTGTGACCTCAAGGGATCAACTGATCACCACCGTCTCACGACAGTAATGTCAAACTCTAGCCAGCCAATCATTACCGATATGTGTGGACCAGTTGACTATATATATTATGTATCATCCCTTCCGTATTCTTGAAATGAGATTTAATAATGATATTTAAATCATGTGATCGCACTATTGTTGAGGACACATTTCCCAACATATTCGTGTTTTCAACTGAATCCTCGGTTGTCTTGAAAACGCGTACTGACTTTTTACACTTGTTCACAAAATACAACATCCAGAGGCCCTCAAGTAATACAGGTACATGGAACAAGTCAATAAACATGGAAGGTTCAGGCACAAATTAAAACAAATACGAGTGAGGCACCGATAAAACCATTATGTATGCAAAACTATGCAGAAAACGCACTTACATGTGTTGTCTCACTTAGTTTAAACCCCTTACTTATATCTTTATTTATTAGGGTGGCCTTTTTCGGCATGAACTTATGACAGCCTTGACCCTTGACAACAAAATCAAGTATCGCCCCCTACATACATTGAACAAAGATGTAGTTCTAAGATTATACATTATAAAGTTAGGTTGATTATGTCTCACACTTTTCCATAACGTTTGGACAAAGTATGTAGTGTTGAGTGTCAATCGGATCTTCCATAAATAAAGTATGATTGATTACCCTTGCCAACTCCTTTATTACCTAGTAAAAAATTAATCAAATTCTAATTTAGTAAAACTTAAATAATGAGTTATGGTAATAAAGATGGAAAAATTTTTCAAGAACCTCTACACCAGTGGGTTCTTCTCCAAGAATAGTATGGCCAACACGATTAACCGACAATTCAATTTCTTTGTCATTGAAAATTTCGTTATCTTTGCACCTAAATAAAAACAATATCGACGATAGCAATGTACACAAAGTGTGGAAATATGAAAGCAATTAAAGAATCCTAACAATGCCAATGCACTAACCCATATGCACCTTTGGCAGGATGTAGAACTATACGGCGTAGAATTTTGTTCACCCTTGCATTGATAAATGTATTTAGGTCTCCACCATCAACATTACTGCTATTTTTTTCCTTTTCTAAAACCTTCTTAACTCGCTTACGTCCTACCGTTGCCTGCTTTACCTTCACCTTCTTCAAATACTAATCAACAGCCATTTCCTTAGTCACCCAGCACCCTTTACCTTCAAGCCACTTTGGTCTACAATAGCATGGACCTTTTGGGTAAGGTTGACCATATACGACATCCCGAAAAACATCACACCTTCCAAACTGTTCCTCTGAATCACCTACCCTATCAGCAGATATTGCCTTTTGAGTATCAAAGTGTTGCCATGCACCCAACCTTGGCTCATCAACCTTCCACCTATGGCACTTACGCTCAAAGTTCAACCTATCAAGATAGATAATCTGCAAGTACTACACATGACTGACACAATGCACAATTATGGAGTATAGCTTTCAGGCGAAATTAACAACCAAATCTTAAACAATTCAAATATAATGAGGAATCACTTACCATCAAGACTAATGCACAGCCTGAAATACCATCCCATGTACCTTCACCAGTATATTTCACCATCCGCTGTAAAATGAACTTAGACCAATTCCATTTCCAACTTTCAGAAACATAATCGTAAATAATTGCTCGTAGCAGCTCTGGACTGGCGTAGTTGATCTTCGTAGTACATAGAAGGACACCTAATACATAAAAAATGAAATGCCGCAAGAAAACTACTCTATTTTTGACCTCAGATCTCCATGCATTGTAGATGAAGTTGTAAGGGACACGACCATAACATTCATACTTGTGAACATGGGGCCACCCGCGCCGCGGGCAACCGCGCGTTGGTTTCGAGGCGGCGACACTTCTCTCACGGAACCTTGGTTTGCCAAATCACTGTTAGTTATTTAGACCATTTTAGACTCATCTTATGAAATCAAAATTACTAATTAATTTGATGCAATGATCAAAATCTACATGCATGCAAATAAAAATAACAAAAATGGCGTAAAACCCATTTAAGAGAGATTTCCTTACATTGATGATGGAAATGTAAAAGGCACAACTCAAGGACTCCTTCCTTGATGTTGTTCTTGAGCTAATAAATGGTGGATGATCCTCCAAAACCCAAATTACCAACTTAGGTAATCTCCTTTAGTGGCACCCAAGATTGTCCGAAAAGACTACTAAACTTACTAACTAGATAATAGTAGTAGTAGTAGTAGTAGTAGTAGTAGTAGTAGTAGTAGTAGTAGTAGTAGTAGTAGTAGTAGTAGTAGTAGTAGTAGTAGTAGTAGTAGTAGTAGTAGTAGTAGTAACATTGTATTATGTAAATTTGTTGTACTAAATAATATTATTAGTTTATTTTTATATATGTTTTAGATGAAAAAGATGAACTAAATAAGAAGAAAAAGTTGGTCCCTTGGTGTTGTTAATGAACCGCCCAAAAGCACCCTTACAAACCAATTTTTTCTTCAAATCTTTCCAACTAGAGAAATAGTGTGAATAGTTGGGTATTTATAGGCAAAATGAGGAGGCAAATATAAGTGGAAAAAGCCACTTAGAAGATACTTGTAAGTCCTCTAAAAAACTGGTATTAGTTGACCTTATATGGGTCCATTTCGATTTTCGACATTTTCCCCACAAATGCTTATAAGTCTTATATTTAATTATCTTACATAATTAAATATTAATTTAATTATTTAATACTTAAATAAGATAAATTAACTACTAATGACTACTTAACTATTCAGTAATCATAAGACCATTTTATTCAATGTGTCAATATCACCCCATTTAGCTAATTTTACAACCTCTTGTAATATTTAAATAGCTAATCAACTCCACCTCAAAACATATACACATATCATATAAAATTAATTAATTAACAACTAATTATTAAATTCTAATTATTATTTATTAATTAATTAATTAAATAATAAATCTCTTCGGCCCGAGTTCATAACCCATCATCAAAAACTACATTTACGCGACTAATTAAAAGTCAAATAATACAAGGAATTAATTATCTCGTATCTCATACAAACAATTAATTCATTCTTTTTGGGCGTCATCCTATAGGTGTGACTTAAAAGGGATCAGCTGATCACCACCGTCACACGATAGTAATTTCAAACTCTAGTCAGCTAATCATTACCGATTAACGATGACCAGCTGACAAATAAATAAATAAATCCCTGATATTCTTTTAACGAGATTTAATATGTAAACGAACTTATTGGTGGAGGACACTACTCCAACAATCTCCTACTTGTCAGGCAAAAGTGTGCGTTACCAATTCTCTTGTCCAATAATATCTCCCACTCAATGCAAGATGTCCTTCAGGTCGTTCTTGCATGTGATCATATCATAAAGTGGTTTCCTCGATCAGGAGAATGACTGTCTGACCGGATAATCTACTATAGATCTCATCCGAGCGTGACCACGCATTTCAAGTCATATCTCCTTGAGTGGCCTTGAGATAAAATCTGACATGGGTGGACAATCCTGTTGACCTATTTTCTTTGTTCGATATAGATCACAATGACCCAGTAAATGCTCATCGGCCTCCTTTTAAGGCGCGACCTAGAAAAAAAACCTAAGCCACCGGAAAATTGTACCAACTCAGGCAAACAGTCACTAGTCTAAGGAATTGACTCGAAAGAATAAATAGAAATCCTTGCCACGACCCAGCAACAAAAGGACTCTACAAACAGTCACTATCCGACAAATCGTCTCACAATATGCCTATGTAATCGATCAGCCATCACTATGACCATATGACAGTCGAACTTGTCATCTATCGCCTTACAATCTAGTCACTCCGAGACGTCACCTCATTAAGTAACTAGGGTTAAAATACAATGTTAATTCAGTTCACTTTAATAGGGTTTGACATTGTCACTACAACCTATTTGGACAAAACAAAGTATTTTAAATTCATATATAAAATTGAATACAACGGTAAATGTTGTTATCATATATGAAATAATAAATACACTATCTTGATTATTACATATCATATAATTTACAACAGTTCTGGCATTCATCTCAATCCCATCGAAATTACATGAATATCATGTTTATCTTGAGACAATGGTTTGGTTAAAGGATCAATGATGTTGTCAGCTATCTCAACCTTACAGACTGTAATTTCCTTCCTTTCAATTAAATATTTAATTACATGAAATTTCCTAAGTACGTGTCTAGACTTGTTACTAGACTTGGGCTCTTTTGCTTGAAAAATTGCCCCACTGTTATCACAATAGAAAGTGATAGGATCCTCGGCGGTCAGAACTACTTTCAGTCCCTCTAAGAATTGCCTAATCCAAACAGCTTCCTTTGCAGCTTCAGAGGCTGCAGTGTCCTCAACTTCCGTTGTAGAATCAGCAGTCACAGACTCGGTAAAACTTCTCCAGCAAACCACCCCTCCGTTCAACAAAAAGACAAAACCAGCCTGGGATTTCAAATCATCCCTATCAGTTTGGAAACTGGCATCCGTATAACCTCTTATACGTAATTCAGATTCTCCTCCAAACACCAAGAATTAATCCTTCGTCCTTCTCAAGTACTTAAGAATATTCTTGACGGCTATCGAGTTACTCTCACCTGGATTTTTCTGAAAACGACTCGTCATACTAAAAGCATACGAGACGTCAGGACGAGAACA
This sequence comes from Silene latifolia, assembly GCF_048544455.1. Lineage (NCBI taxonomy): Eukaryota > Viridiplantae > Streptophyta > Magnoliopsida > Caryophyllales > Caryophyllaceae > Silene > Silene latifolia. The sequence continues at coordinate 50,357,204 of NC_133533.1, forward strand.
CATCAAAGCATACATGATCGATCTAATAGCAGAAGCATAGGGAATCGATTTCATGTGTCCAATATCCTTAGGCTCAGTAGGACACTTTGACTTACTCAAAGTAATCCCACTGCCTATAGGTAGAAAACCACTCTTGGAGTTTTTCATATTGAATTGGTCAAGAATCTTATCGATATAAGCTTCTTGACTCAAATCTAATATCTTTTTCGATCTATCCCTATAGATCCGGATGCCCAAGATGCGCTGAGCTTCTCATAAATCTTTCATTTGGAAGTTATTTCCTAACCACTTATTGACAGAAGCAAGCATATCTACATCATTCCCAATGAGTAATATGTCGTCCACATAAAGAAGTAAGAAAACCGCTTTACTCCCACTAAACTTCATGTATAAACATGGTTCCTCAACACTTCGAGAAAAACCATTGTGTTTAACAACATGATCAAAACGATGATTCCAACTCCTTGATGCTTGCTTAAGACCATAAATGGATCGCTTAAGTTTGCATACTTTGTTTGGATTTTTAGGATCCACAAAACGTCCAGGTTGTGTCATGAACACTTCCTCTTCCAAAACCCGTTTCAGGAAAGCGGTTTTGACATCCATTTGCCATATCTCATAATCATGAAATGCAGCAATCGCTAACAATATCCGAACAGATCTAAGCATAGCAATGGGTGCAAATGTTTCATCATAGTGTAAGCCATGAACCTGGGTGAAACCTTTTGCTACCAATATTGCTTTGTAGACATCTTTATGTCCATATATGCCGATTTTAATCTTAAATATCCACTTTCTCTGAAGAGGTCGAACATCTTTAGGTAAGTCAACCAGGTCCCATACCTTATTATCGTACACGGAATCCATTTCAAATTGCATGGCCTCGAGCCATAGCTTAGAGTCAGAACTTAGTAATAGCTTCTTTGTAGGTCTGAGGTTCATTACTTTCCAAAAGTAAAACCTCATAGTCACCATCTTCCCCGATAACACCAAGGTATCTATCAGGCTGGCGACTAACCCTCTCTGACCTCCTACTTTCAGAAGGAACAATAACTGATTCAGATGTAGAAGGAACATCTTCCTGTACTGTCACTTCATCAAGTTCAAATTTTCTCCCACTCCGTCTTCTAGAAATAAACTCTTTTTCTTGAAAGACATCTTAACGAGCCACAAGCACTTTGTTCTCGTTACTGTTGTAGAAGTAATATCCACATGTTTCATTATGGTAGCCTACAAAAATACATTTGTCAGAACGAGGTGCAAGCTCATCATCAGACTTGCTCTTGACATAATCATCACAACCCCATACTTTCATTTATCGCAAATTCGGGACCTTTCCTTTCGATATCTCATATGGAGTTTTGTCAGTTGCTTTAGTGGGACTTTGATTAAGTAATCATATAACAGATAAAATGGCAAAACCCCAAATGGCTTAGGTAACTCAGTTTGACTCATTATTGATCGGACCATATCTAATAAAGTTCGATTCTTCATTCAGCCACACCATTCAATTGTGGTGTGCCAGGAGGAGTTAACTGAGATACAATACCGCAGTCTTTAAGGTGATCTCTAAAGTCATTGCTTAAATACAACCCACCACGATGTGATCGTAATGTTTTAATCTTCTTATTTAATTGGTTTTCTACTTCATTCTGAAACTCTTTGAACTTGTGAAAAGCTTCACTTTTATACCTCATTAAGTAGATATACCTATATCTACTCATGTCATCGGTAAAAGTGATGAAATATTCATAATTACCTCTAGTAGTGACTGTCATTGGACCACACACATCAGTGTGTATTAAACCCAACAACTCAGTAGCTCGAGATCCTTTTCCTAGAAAAGGTGCACGAATCATCTTGCCAAGAAGACAAGATTCGCATGTACCAAATGATTCGAAATCAAAAGGTTTAATTATACCAGTCGACACTAGTCTTTTAATGCGTTTCTCGTTAATGTGTCCTAATCGATAATGTCATAAATAAGATTGATCGGGATCACCTGTTTTGAGTCTTTTATTATCTAAATGAGGAACATCATTGCAAGTGTCTAGAATATAAATACCATTGATTGAAATAGCTTGGTTATATACAATCCCATTAAGGGAAAAAGTACAACACTTGTCTTTTATAACAAAAGAAAAACCGTCTGTATCTAACACAGATACATGTATTATATTCCTAGACAACGTCGGCACAAAATAACCATTATTAAGAAACAAATGCAACCCTGAAGCAAAATTAATTACATAGGTTCCTATAGAGACGGCAACTACTTTAGATCCGTTTCCCATTTGGAGATCAACATCACCATTGTTTAGCTTTGTTATGCTTTTTAGGCCCTGCAAATGATTGCAAAAGTGAGAACCACAATCAGTATCTAATACCCAAATTGTATTTGAAGCATAATTTATGTCGATCATAAAAGATTCGGTTGAGTAATTACATGTTGGCTTCACAATGCCAGCTTTAATATCATCCAACTATTTTGTTCAATTACGCCTCCAATGTCCCTTGTTATTAAAATAATTACAAGTATCTTTAAGAGGATTACCCTTCTTAGGCTTAGGCTTGGTAGAGCAACTCGCAATTGCTTTACTCTTGCCCTCCACCTGTACGGGCTTCTTACCTGCGTTCCTCTTAAACCGCCTCTTCCCCTTCACGTTTATCGCAAGTACATCCCTCCTCGTACTCCCACTGAATCCCATGTCCTTCTCTGCTTGCACAAGAAGAGAATGGAGCTCATGTAACTTTTTCTCATGTTCGTCATATTATAATTTACCTTAAATTGTGTAAATCCTTTGACGTGCGAGAGAGAGTGGAGCACTGGGTCCACCACAAGTTAGTCGGGGATCTTTCATCCTAACCCCTCTAAAGTTTCCATGTACTCAATCATTTTAAGTACGTGTGAACTTACAGGTTGACCATCTTTGAGGTTAGCCTCAAAGAAACGAACTGCGGTGTCATATTGAATTATTCTCGGGGCTTGAGAAAACATAGTTGAAAGCCTCGAGAATACTTCATGTGAATCACGAAACTTGACACATTGCCTTTGTAAAGCAGGATCCATTGAAAAAATCAAAATATTTTTAATTGCAGCGGATTCCTTTTGATAATTTGAAAAAGCCTCCCTTACATTGGCATTGGCCCTAGTACTAGGCGAAAGGGGAAAGGGATCGACAAGGTAGCGTAATTTGGCATCACCTGCGGCAGCTAATCGAAGTTGTTCCTCCCAATCTTTAAAATTACTACTGTTGGCTTTTAATACATATTTTTTCCATAAAAGAACGAAGCCATGAATCTCATGCTATAGTGACGGTTTGACTAGTAGAAGTCATCGTGATTACTACAAAGGAAATAAAAAGGAAAGATTAACATTTATCGTTTAAACATTTTAACTTGTGAAACTATTTTAACAAGTTCTCATTTATATAATGATCTCCCACTGAATTATATAAATTATTCCAAGATCCAATTTTATATAACACGGGAACGCTGGACCGATTCAACCCATATTTATATAAATTTTGCGAGTCAATAATTTAGAGTGATTCTACTACTAGAACTCTTGGTCGACGGATTTTCTCAAAATCTATCGTTTAGCACCAGAAATAATTATGGGCACGGTGGACCGATACAACCCATAATTATCCTGTTCAGTCCAACCAATTTTCACGCGTAATAACTTTTATTACCCTACTTACCTAACGTAAATATAGTGTACCTCGGTGATCCGAACCTACCTTTAATGAAGAAGGGATTCATATGTGATATTATTTGGTAAGGCTAATCTCAATTTTCAAATAAAAGTGAGAGATCTTATCAATTTAATTGTCTATCACTTTTAAGTGAACAAAATTGGTGAGTGCTAGACAATTAAATCGATAACAACAAAATAAAACATGTAGTGACGATTTGACATATATGCATAAATATAAACAAACAAGTCCTAATATGGCCACCTAGTTAATTTAATTAACTTAAACTATTACACTTCGAAAACCAACTCCTTTGTCCCTTGAGTCTTCATAAAATTGGCCTCCTTCTTTAGGATTTCGGAACGCCTTTCCGAAAACATCGTCTTCATGAAAACTCCATCTTTAGATGCTTCATTTAACTACTAATAATTAAGTTACATAACAATTTCCTATTATACAATTTGTAATAAAATTAAACTAAAAACTATTAATTAATTACAAATTGGGCGATGCGAAATCGCAATTAATTACAAAACAAGTCGATATTCCCTTACATTACGGGAAATACCAACTTCTACCTATGGCCATATTAGGAAAAATTACATAATTGTAATACTAATGAAAAATATTCATCCATATGAATAAAAAAATGCATTAATGTAAAATGACATCCCAAATCGTCTAACTTACCAACAACGATCATTTGAGCCTGCTTTGACGTAATTTTTACCATTAAAATTCCATAATCAATTCTTAAAAAACTTTTAAGATTTACTTATCATACTAATATGGCCTAATATCAAACTACTTTTTCTCACAAATTATCTTGAATTTATATGGGATAAAAAGATAAATTATAACAAAAAGACATAATAATTCACAATTATTATGGAAAAATTCCATTTAATTAAAATATTTATGGAAATGTTTTGTTAAGATTTTTTAAATTCTTGTATTTCACCAAGAGCTAAAAATCCAAAAATTTCGAGCCCAAAAATTAAATCAATATTTATTTGTAAAATAACTATTATTTACCAATTTTTATCAAATAAAAATCAATAAACTACCTAAATTAATCACATTAATTTATAGTTTCTAGTTTTCTCGTTAATAAAATATGCATGTTGTTATTTCTAAATAAATGTGCATAAAAATAACATGCAACATAATTTAATTAACTCTTAATTAATTTTATTGCATTTTTAATCAATTTTATGTCATTTTAAGTCATAAAAAGGGAATAAATATAACAAAAATCATTCTAAGACCAAGTTATTTACATGCAAGACCATATTATGTGATAAAACTAATATTAACTACATAATATCAAATTTTATTAATTTATCTCAAAAATTACTAAAATCGTCTTAAGACTACATGCATGTATGTAACAATGCTCTGATACCACTTATTAGTTATTTAGAACATTTTACACTCATATTATGAAATCAAAATTACTAATTAATTTGATGTAATGGTCTAAATCTACATGCATGGAAATAAAAATAACAAAAATGGTGTAAACACCATTTAAGAGAGATTTCCTTACATTCATGATGGAAATGTAAAGGGCAACACTCAAGGACTCCTTCCTTGATGTTGTTCTTGAGCTAATAAATGGTGGATGATTCTCCAAAACCCAAATTACCAAACTGGGTAATCTCCTTTGGTGGCACCCAAAATTGTCCCAAAAGACTACTAAAATTATTTACTAGATAATAATAGTAGTAGTAACCTTGTATTATGTAAAGTTGATGTACTAAATAATGTTATTACTTTGATGATATTATTAGTTTATTTTTATATGTGTTTTAGATGAACAATATGAACAAAATAAGAAGAAAAAGTTGGTCCCTTGGTGTTGTTAATGAACCGCCCAAAAGCACCCTTAAAGACTAATTTTTTCTTCAAATATTTCCAACTAGAGAAATGGTGTGAATAGTTGGGTATTTATAGGCAAAATGAGGAGACAAATCTAAGTGGAAAAAGCCACTTAGAAGACACTAAGTCCTCTAAAAAACCGGTGCTAGTGGACCTTATATGGGTCCATTTCGGTTTTCGACATTTACCCCACAAATGTTTATAAGTCTTATATTTAATTATTTTACATAATTAAGTATTAATATTATTTAACACTTAAATAAGATAAATTAACTACTAATGACTACTTAATTATTAAGTAATCATAAGACAATTTTATCAACATAAAATGTGTCTATATTACTCCCATTTAGCTAATTTTACAACCTCTTATAAAATTTAAATAGCTAATCAGCTCCACCTCAAAACATATACACATATCGTATAAAATTAATTAATTAACAATTAATTAATAAATTCTAATTATTATTTAATAATTAATTATCACATAATTAAATAATACATGTCCTCGGCCCGAGTTCATAACACGTCATTAAATAATACATTCACACGACTAATTAAAAGTCAAATAATACAAGAAATTAATTATCTCGTATCTCGTACAAACAATTACTTCATTCTTTTTGGGCTTCATCCTATAGGTGTGACCTAAAAGGGATCAGCTGATCACCGCCGTCACATGACAGTAATGTTAAACTCTAGTAAGCTAATCATTACCGATTAACGATGACCAGCTGACAAATAAATAACTAAATCCGTGATATTCCTTTAACGAGATTTAATATGTAAACACACTTATTGTGGAGGACACTACTCCAACAATCACATCATGGGCCGTTACCCATTTGTGAGGCATTGAAACCGGTGAAAGTTTGAATAAGCCTACATTTGTGGAGTCACCACCAATATATTGGGGAAAAATTGGAAACCATTCGAATATCTCTTGTCATGTCAAGACACAAAGTAATGACATGAACACTAAGAACTCGTTACCCTTAGCATTCTATGTCTAGAATGACTGTCAAGATGCTAATGGACACAGATGTCTAGAGATAGTTGGAGTAAGGCGTGAGGGTAGGTATTAGGAAACTCTTTAATTGGAACACCTAATCCCGCACACCTCCTATAGCGGCCTCTACTGATGATTAGGGAAATCGTTCATATTTGATATGTCGTCGATTTAATGCATGCAATGCAACAAAAACAGATTAATCCTAGCATGTGACATTAGACTATGTCGGTTAACACGTGCTTTAGCAAACAATGTGGTCGTAGTAAATGTTAGATTAATTACATGTGAATGCCATACAATTAAATATTACATAATAATAATGATAAATGAAATACAATTATTAAAATTACATACTTTATTTGATCTACGTCAAAAGCACGCTAAAAAACGGGACTTCGAAGATGAAAATAGAAGAAAAATAAAATGAGAAATAAAATATGAAAATACGTCAGATTAGAAGCGATAATAAGAGTAAGAGTTGATTTTAACCGTAACTAGAAGCTACATCAAAGCGAGAAACATTTCAGGGACAGACACCAACCCAAAACAGGCGCAGCATCTGCTGCATCCTTTGGAAGAGGCGCAACACTTGATGCATCTGTTTTTGAGTTGGGTTCTGAGTATGAAGTCAGAATCACAACATCGTTATTGTTCGTTGGTAGATTTAGGATGGATTATCGATTTTAGACTCGAATTGAAATGCTTTAATTGATAACATGCATCTGGGCAAGTCATAAAACGAGAAAATATAGTGGTTTACATAATTATGATGAAATCGTGTCAGAAATACAAAAAGAACGAAACTTGAGGTTAGATTAACGAAACTCGACAAATAAGAAGACTTATGTATCAAATTAGGACTTTCAGAACCTTGACATGAACAAGTCGGAACCCAAAAGAATCGATTTGAATTAAAACGGGGAAAATCTGCATGTATTGAATTACTCGGGATTAAGGACGAGTTAAGCATTGTATTAGAAAGGGAATTTGTTAAAATACATGATTTATGTACTGCAATAACAAAAGAACAGAAGAAAAATAAAGAAATAATAAAAAGACAAATTTACAGGAAGTCGAGAAAGAAGAAGAAGAGCAGGAGCAGCAAGCAGCCTCTGGAAGAGGCGCAGTAGGGCTGCGATCCTTCGAAGAGGCATGACTACTGCTGCTTTTCTTCTCGACGTCTGACCTCCACTATTTTATAAATACAGTTTTAAAAGGTGAATTTTAAATCGGTTTTTGAACGTGCTCTTGATATAGATCGACATTAATTAATACAAAATAAAAGTACAATAATAAAATAGTATTTACACCCTCATACTTAGATGTTTGACGGAAAAAGATTGACTAAAGTTCAAGTTTAGTGATTGATCGACTCGAATATGCGTGGAAAGTGCCCTCGTTAGACAATTTAAAATATTTATTAGGTTGATTATAAGTTGAGTTGGTCAAATTGGTCGGTCTATTCAACGTGATTGGGACTTAGAATTGTTGGAGTATTTGTCCTCTATAATAGTGCATGATAATATTACTAAATCTCATTAAGGAATATGCATGGGATATTCATTGGCAATACTAGTCAGCTGATCAACGTATATCGGTAACGGTTGGCCAACTAGAGTTTGACGTTATTGTCGTGAGACGGCGGTGTTCAGCTGACCCATTTCTATCACACCTAAAGGAACGAGCCCCAACACGAAAGCTAATTAATTGTATGAGATACAGTTTAAATTAGTCACTTGATAAATTGACTAAAAAGTTAGTCGATTAAATTGATTTAGTGAGATATCGAGTTGTGAACTCGAGGTGCAGATATTATTATTTAATTATGCGATAATTGAATTAATAAATATTTGAGACGGGAATTAATGATTAAACGGTTAATTGTTAAAATTAGTACTAATCGACTAATGTGATTAGTATTGGTACGTAAAATATATGTGTAGCTGTACACGTATATTTACTGAGTGTTTTAGTCAAAATTAATCGGGAATTATTTAAACATAAAACGATGTTTGAAATAATCATTACATGTATTTGTGCGAAAAATATAAGAAATGTAATGGAACCAACTCGGTCACATTGGACCGTGTGCATTATGGATAATTGTGCATAAAACACAATGATTATGCACAAGCCACTTTGATTGGGTGCACTTCCCATTGTGTTGTTGTTCTTACTCATACTAATGTATATTGGGTGGAATAAAATAAGAAAACAAAAGCACTCCACTCACCCTCTCAACCAACCGTCCACCCTCCCCTTTTCTATACGTTCATTTTGTTCATTTTTCACTCAAATTTTGCATGTGGAAAATTCTAGAGTTCTTCTCTCTAAAAAATCGAAAGAAAATTATTAAGTGTTAATAATTCAAAACAAAATTACTAAGAGTGTTAGTAATAGATTTTTATATTTTTCAAGGGCAATCTTTCATAATATCTAGTTAATATTAGTAATATTTTGGGGTAAGTTCTTGGGTGCTAAGCTGATGTTTCTTAGTCTAAATATGTGCTTGACATATTAGTCACTATAAATATTTTCGGCTGAATACTAGAGAGTAGCATGACGCATCTTCAATATCCGGATCTAATTAGATATATCTCCTTTGATATTAGCATTTTAGTCAAGAGACTTATGTGAATAACATTCTTGACTCGTTCAAGTTGTTGAACGCAGATATGATCTCTTTTGCTTCTACTGCAGGATCTTTTAAATATGCTAAAAGCTGCTTCCGTCAGGCACTTATCATATTGAGGATATGAGAAGTCATTACCAATCATTTCCTATTGAGTGTCACTAGATGATTATCAAGAGCATCGTTGAGTACTTGAGAAGCACTGAGGATTTGCTCTTGTAGTTTGGAGGAATTTATGAATTTCTTGTAAAAGGGTTACGCGGTAACATTCCTATACTTATAAGATGTTATGGGCCTAATTAAGGAATGGTTAGCATGTAAAAGTGTTATGTGCATAAAGAATAATATGTATAAGAAGTTATACATATAAGTATAAGAAGCTATACATGTACAAGAAGTTATACATAAAAAGATGTCATATGAAGGATTTGTATAAGAGTTATACGTATAAATCATGAACGAAAGCTAAGTACATTACAACATCTGATGTTGTATAAGAGACAATTGATATCTAGAATTTAATGGAACTAGAGTAGTTCTGTTAGCCGAATATCGTCTCCCGAGAGACTGTGAAAACAGTGGGAGTGTTTGACTGGTTTTAGAGCCAAAGTCTAAAAACTTGTTTAGACATGTACTTAGAAAGGTTTTATGTGATGAAAAGATTGCATAGAACAAAAGGAAAATAACAATGGTAATTAGAGTGATGCAACTGTTGCTAATCCTCTAACCAAAGCCGTTTGCATAAGGTAGACATGATGGTTATGTCATCTCAATGTGATTGAGTAGTGGACCTTAATTGTTGAAGATCGTTATGTAAATATTGGATAGATTATTAATATTTACGTAAGTGATGATCGCATTCATTGTTTGAGTCTCTTCAAGAACTCAATTATTCAGTTTTTACTGAAAACATTGAATACCTTGTTTATCCGAATTTGTTGTGGAGACAATGTTGAACCCCAATTCAAGTGAATAGGATGAACATTGTATTAGCCCCTAGTCACTTAATGAGGTGACGTCTCAGAGTGACTATATTGTAACACAATTGATGGTAGGTTCATCACCTTAAGGTCATAAGGATGACTAGTCGTTTATATAGGCAGACTGTGGGACATTTTGCCGAGCAGTGACATTTATAGAGTCCCTTAGATCTATTACAGATGCCTGGTCGTGGCAGGGACTTTTAGGATATTCCTATGATTCGATTCTTTAAACTAGAGACTATTATCTAAGTCAGTACAGTTTCCAAGTGACTTTTGTTTTTGTCCTAGGTCGTGCCGTGAAAGGAGGCCAAAAGACATCTACAAGGTCATGGTGATCTGTATTGTGTAAAAGGATAGATATGGCAGACAAAAATTGTCCACCCACGTCGGGTTTAAACATCTCTAGGCCACTCGAGGAGTTGTGACTGGGAAATGCGCGGCCATGCTCGGAAGTAATCTATGAAAGATTTTTCCGGTTTAGCAGTCACACTCCCGATCGAGAAAACCATTGACGATATGTTCATGTGCAAGTGCAACCTGAAAGACACCTTGCATTGAGTAGGATATTGTTATTAAAACGGACAAGAGAATCGGTAACATACCCTTGTATAGTACAAGCAGTACATTGTTGGGATAAGGTGTTATCCACAATTGTATGTTATAATCATTGCACAACTTGTCTTGGACAATTGGCAGATTGTTGGAGTATTTGTCCTCCACAATAGTGCATGATAATATTATTAAATCTCATTAAGGAATATGCATGGAATATTCATTGGCAATACTAGTCAGCTGATCAACGTATATGGGTAACGGTTGGCCAACTAGGGTTTGACGTTACTGACGTGAGACGGCGGTGTTCAGCTGATGCCTTTCTGTCACACCTAATGGAACGAGCCCCAACACGAAAGCTAATTACTTGTATGAGATACAGTTTAAATTAGTCCCTTGATAAATTGACTAAAAAGTTAGTCGATTAAATTTATTTAGAGAGATCGAGTTGTGAACTCGAGGTGCGGAAATTATTATTTAATTATGCGATAATTGAATAAATAATTTTTTGAGACGGGAATTAATGATTAAACGGTTAATTGTTAAAATTAGTATTAATTGACTAATGTGATTAGTATTGGTACGTAAAATATATGTGTAGCTGTACATGTATATTTACGAAGTGTTTTAATCAAAATTAATCGAGAATTATTTAAACATAAAACGATGTTTGGAATAATCATTTCACGTATTTGTGCGACAAATATAAGAAATGTAATGGAACTTACTCGGTCACATTGGACCGTGTGCATTATGGATAATTGTACATAAAACACAATGATTATGCACATGCCATTTTGATTGGGTGCACTTCCCATTGTGTTGTTGTTCTTACCCATACTAATGTGTATTGGGCGGAATAAAATAAGAAAACAAAAGTATACTACACTCACCCTCTCAATCAACTGTCCACCCTCCCCTTTCCATACATTCATTTTGTTTATTTTTCACTCAACTTTTGCATGTGGAAAATTCTAGAGTTCTTCTCTCTAAAAAAATCAAAAGAAAATTATTTAAGTGTTAATAATAAAAAAAAAATTACTAAGAGTGTTAGTACTAGATTTGTATGTTTTTCAAGGACTAAATTTCATAATATCTAGTTTGTATTAGTAAGATTTTGGGGTAAGTTCTTGGGTGCTTAAGAGAGGAGGTGTTCTATATTGGACACTTGAAGATGGAGGATCTTGCCATTTATTTTAAGCTCAAGAACAACAAGATATGAGATCCCGTTGTGCCCAAATACTATCATTTCAAAATGTAAGGAGAAATTGTTTTTCCTCATGTTTTATATTTAAAAGGCTTAAATATTACATGCATATTACATAGATCCAATAATTTCTAAAATAAAGATTTTGATAACCTAATTAGAGATGTCTAATTTGGAGTTATGGTCTTTCAAGAATGATCTGAGTTTACGTGGTCGATTGATCAAGCACGTAGGTGTGGACACGGGGGGGCCCACGGGGGCGCTTGGGAAAATAAGTGTTTGCATTTGTGGAGTCGCCACCAATTTATTGTGGAAAATTGAAAACCGTTCGAAAACTTCGCGTCATGTCAAGACACAAAGTAATGACATAGACACTAAAAACTCGTTACCCTTAGCATTCTATGTCTAGAATGACTCTCGTGGATGCCAATTGATGCGATCCCGCTAAGTGTTCACAAATTAAGATGTGGTCGTTGGTCACGGTCGAATCAAAACACAATTTATAGCTTAACAAGCAACTCTACAATTAGTAAAGAGGCAAGTAAAGGTCGGATCCCAAGGGACGGGAGTTGAAATGAGATTTCTATTGTAACTAGTGGTGTCTAAGGGGTGTCACAAATTGGGTTGATGTAGAAGGTTACTAAACTAGAATAACAATGAAAATAAACAAGCAAGATGAATAAAAAGGGGTGTAAACAATTGATTAAAGGCACTAGGGTGTCATGGGGTCATAGGGGAATCATGGGATATGATCATACAAACATGTTCTCAAATTATAAGCAAGCAATTATTGTTGTGATGGATTGAGTTGGGTTATATCTTACAATCCTAGGAAAGTTTGGGTCCCGGAGCCGAATCGATTAGATTGTACAACACCTACAAGTCGACTTAATCTTCCCTACTCAACAACATGCATGGTCTAATGAGACTCGAGTTGGGTTATGTCTTACAAGTCTCATTGAAAAGATAGGAGATGATAGTAAATGCAAGGATTCATAGGCTTAGCATTTCATCAAATATAACATGTGCATGAGTTGAGATCAAAACAAGCAAGCAAATAAAACATGAAAGCATATTAATTTAAGCATGAATCATTCCCCATGTTGGTTTCCCCTAATCACCCATTAACCCTAGCTAAGAGACTACTCACTCATTATCATGTTGATCATGCTAGCAAGGTTGTCAATCATACTAACAATATGAAACATGATGAATAAATGAAAGTAATTAAAAATAATTAAAAAGGGATTAAGAGATTATACCTACTAATGATTCCAATAATAAAGCAAGAATAATAGAAGTACTTGAATGCTAGATTGAGAGGTTGTCAATCTCCCAATATTAACCCAAATAATCTTCAATTACCCAAAATAAAGGATGAACAAAAGAGAGATTAAAGAACTAAAACTTGTATTAAAACTTGATTAATACTTGATTAAAATATTGAAGAGAGATTTGATTGATATTAACTACACTAATTATTGATAAGAAGAACATGCTCCTCTAATTAGCCTAATGGGGTATTTATAGTGAAAATTAGGGAGGATGCATTAGGGTTAACTAAGGGCTAAACTAGTAATTACACTTTTAAGTTGAGCAAGGAGGACCCGGTATTTCTCGAGAGAAGGGCTTCTCTTTTCGTAGCTTGAAGAAGACAATACGTGCTGTGAAGAAATCCGGGCGGAATAAGGTCGGGACGGACGGATTTGGGCGGTGGAATCCGAGCGGATTCTGAGGAATCCGAACGGATTGTTGAGGGGGAATCCGAGAGGATTCTGGTGCGGGACGCTCGGATTGTGCAGGGGCTGGACGGGCGGATTGTTGACAATCCGCTCGGATTGTCAGTCAGCATAGAAACTTCTTCTTTTCTTCCCTTTTCTTCATAAATTCCTTGGGGACTCAAGGATCTTTCCTCAACATTGCTCTTCTACTATGATATGTACAAAGGCCTTCTAATCTTGTCTCTCCTTGATGCTTGGTCATTGAATTCGATCAATCTAGTCTTGTTTTGCCATGAAAATGCAAGATTCTTACTCCTTTCCTACCAAGGGATCAAAATCTCAAAGAATATGCAAAACAAAGAACTAAAGATAAGAAATGACCCAAATAAGCACTAAAAAGCATGGAAACAAGGCTAATTCGGGGGCTAAATATGCGCCAATTATGGTCACATCAAATATCCCCAAACCGAACCTTTGCTCGTCCCGAGTAAAGAGGTGACAAAGACTAGGACCAATACTAACCTATCTTAATAATATAGCCGATATGAGACAATTAGCGGGTCTCACTCCACCCCTTCAACTCACAACAAGACAACCATGAGGTAGGATGCCTTCTTGCAAGGCAAGGTGGGTCTTGCCAAAATGGCGACACATCCAAACATTAAGCACACAAAAACACATAATGGATGCATCTACAAAAAGAATAGCCACTTTTCTCATCTAAGTGGCGGAAATTATCTACAAGGGAAGCAATTCAAGGGTACACAATCCTTCATAGATGCAATTTGTTCAAACTACTAAGCCTAGAAGGATACCAATAAATCACCTCCAAGTTGTGTCAAGCTAGGGTACCTTTGTCCTCAATTGTTAAATGCTTTTGTCAAGAGTAGACTCCCTATGGTGTTAGAAACACTGGAGGATCGCGGAATTCCCCCTCTTGCCTAGACAAGAAGAAGGGTCGTCCCCTCTCTACCATGCACAAAAATGGATACGAATGATAAAGGGATCAATAGATATTTGAGTTTCACTTTTGGGAGTTTGCTTTTGTTTTTGTTTTTCCCCCCAATTTCTTGTGGCATTTGACATTTGAGAACACTTTCTTTGCCATTTCTTTTTGATTTTTGGCATTTCAATACTTGACAACTTTTTTTGCATTTCTTTTTGAACATTTTCAAAGTCACCCCAATTAGTAACGAGGGTGCTTATATTTGAAGCTTTAGGAGTTCTATTTTTGCTCCTCTTTTCATTTGATGCATTTTTGCAAACTTTCTTTCACTTTTCATTTCTTTGAACTCAAATTGATTTCTTTTTGTGCCCATTCCCTTTTGTTGACAAAATGTATGGTAGAACATGGATGATGGATGTATGGGTGCATGGTTTCAAGGGTCACCTTGGAATAAACGGTAGCCAAGGAGTTATCACACCACAAGGTACTCTTGACTCGGCCTTAAACCATGGGTCAAAGGATACTAGCATGACACATCCTAGGGTGTTTTACAAGTATTCTAACAAGCAAAGTCTTAAGAAGAAAAAGCATCTACTAGGGCCTATATACATTTGTCAAGCTTCCCAAATAGACGGTTTCGCAAAATTTTCTAACATGCAAACTACATGCCATGATGCAACTAACATATAAACATCCTAATGCATATGATTCTACCAACTAATATGACATCTAATCTAAATGCAAGTCCTAGATTCACATTGTTTTTACCGCATCAATCAAAATAAAGCCACATAGTCATTAACATAAAGAGGAAAAAGGAGATTTGGAAAGATCATACCATGCGGTCTTCAATATCCTCATGTCTCGGATGTGGCGTAGTCAATCAATGTGAACAAGGATAAAACAAACACAATATATACAAGACAATATATACAAAGGAAATGAACTTGTTTTTGGGTTTTTCAATTTTTTCAATTTTTATGGGTTTTTTGAATAAGAGTTAAATGTTAGAATTCCCATCCCCACACTAATATGGGCATTGTCCTCAATGGCCAAAATGATGGAAATTATGCAAAGATGATGCATGATTTCTATACTAAATGCAATCTATACTAAGCTACACTACATGATGCATGGTTTTTGTTATGACGGAGAGGATAATTTAGATTACCTCCCGTTGTGTATGCATTAACTTCCCCAAACCGAGTAAGACACTATTGCTAATGTCCAAGGATGGGTATAGTTTATGCATACACTATGCTATGCATGAAACTAATTTGTCATTTTGGATTTTACAAATGGGAACAATAGAATGAAAACACCTCAATGGTACCGAGGTGTGAGTCCTTTGATGGGGCTAGGACTAAACCAACAATGATCAAAATGAAATAAAATACAAAGATACAAGACACAAACTTCTTTTCATGAAAAATAAAGATAAAGAGGAGAGATGAGAGAACTTCACTTGAACTTAGGTGGCCGCTCATGCTTGCTCCACCTAGTGATGAAGTATTCTCCTAGGCATCCGCATCATCTCCCTCTATATCGCTATCCCAAATATCCTTTGAAGCATCACTTAAACTTGGATCCATGAATTCATCTTCCTCGCTCTCAAGCTTCACCGTGTCACCACCACAAGAATCGCCACTCTCCTCCCCTTTGCGACCGTTCGCCCCTTCATTGGCCTTCTCCGAGTTGGGAAAGAGCAATTCCATTTGAGCCCATGAGGGGAAAGCTCCTTCCTCACTAATCCGTCCTTTTTGAGCCATCTCATGGTATTGGGGGTAAAAAGCGTAGTAAGTGTCCACGGAGGTCTCATATTGACGGTAGTGTAGATCTTGCAAAATTCCCGTGACAAAGTCGTCACGGGGGAGGATGAAGGGATTTGGATGGTTATATGGTTGGTAAGGAAAGGGGTAAGGAGGCACTTTTATCTTCTCATTTTGAGTTTGTTGTTCTTGTTGTTGTGGTGGTGGATTTTGTGGTGGTGGAGTTTGCCTTGTTTGACTTGGGATGAGGTAGGAGGGCATTGGGGACAAGCTTCCTCTTCTTGGGGAGATCCGTGGTAGATCGGTTATTGGGAGATAGATAGGATCGCTCCCTTTTGTCAACCACTTTATCCTCTTATCGACCCCCTCAAGGGTTATCCAATGGTGTTGGACGACAAGGAGGTCTTCATTAATTCTCGTGCTCCCCGTAAGTGGAGTGTACTCATTGTTCTCATTGAACCTTGGGTTAAAGTGCTTTGCAAGTCTAGTTATGAGTCCACCATTCACTATGTGCTTCATTCCATCATCATCCCCATTTCTAAACCTTGCCCACTTCTCTAGCAAAACTAGAGGTGCATTGAAGTGATACCTATCTCTCCCTTGAATGTTGAGGTATGATTCCATAAATACAAGGTCCAATTGGTTGACGATGGCCGGATCTCGGCGGGCGAAGAGAGTACCCGAAAGAAATCGATATGTAAGCCTCAAGATCGGGTTTTGGATGTGAAAACAAAGGCATTCCTTGGTAAGAATGAAATCCCGGCCCGTCATGGCCCTCCACAATGGTGCAACATTATACTTTTTGGGCTTTGAGTTCGGGTAGGCGAAACATCAAGTCCGAACACATTGGCAAACTCGACAAGGGTCATCATCCTAGAAACATTTTCCAACCTAAACTCTATGCATATCACTTTGTTTACGGTTGTAATCTTCAAAAAGCTTAAGAATTCTAGCACAAGGGACAGATAGGTTGGTTCATACATGTGAAAGAGAGTTGAAAGACCAAAAACCTCAAAGAGTGCTTCTACTTGGTGAAAAATCCCAAGCTTTCTTAAGGTAGCATGACAAAGAAATTTAGTGGGAAGAATATTCTTACTTAAGAGTCGGTGGAAGACCAATCGCTGCACATCATCAAGGAATTCCACATTCGCGAAATCATCGAGCCTTGTGAGATCTACAATCTCTACATGTTCCCTTCTAATGGTGTTGAGATGTGAGGTAGAGGAACTTCCCACCATCCTTGGTCTTCTTGCACTTCTAAAGGAGGATCTCCTTGGTGCCATTCTTGCTTCTTTTGTTGGGTTCTTTTGATTTGAAGATTGCTAAGGATGTTCCTTGTTGATTGAGAATTGGAAACCCTAGAAAATTGGGGATTTTTAATTTTGATGGTAAAGAGAGTGATTTGGATATGTATGGGAGTCATAAGGAGGTGGGTTTTATAGGGTAAGTGGAAGGAATAGTGATGTGTCAAAGTATGTGTGGTGGGGGGGTATTTTAATTAGGAAGAAGTCGGGTCAAGACGCTGTGAGAAGACGAGCGGATTCGAGGTGAAGACGTTCGGATTCTTGCTTCACGGGACGGGCGGATTCTTCACAATCCGGTCGGATTTTGCCACAGAGAAAAATCCCAAAATTTTGATGTCACAAGACGGGCGTCCCGAGCATAAGACGCTCGGATTCTTTCATGGTGGGACGGGCGTCTTTTCCAGAAGACGGGCGGATTCCAGTACAGAGATTTTTCTTGAAATGCACAGGTAGAAAGACGGGCGTCTTTCTTCAAATCCGGCCGGATTCTCCAAGACGGGCGTATTCTTTACAGGACGCTCGGATACGACCTCAGTCCAGAAATCTTCAATTTCTCAGCGCAGCTGGACGTACGGTTTCTCCCCTATACGCCCGGATTCCTGCAGGACGGCCGGATTCCAGGGAATCCGCACGGATTCAAGCTGCGAGTTTTGACTTCTTCTCCTTTCTTAGATGCATCCCCACACTTGGGCATTTGCTCCTTCCTTCATTCAAAAACTCATTAGTGACCCTCCCTCACTTACGCTCATAAAAAGAGTCTATGCTACTTATTAAAACAAATGCAATAAATAAATACAAGTTAGAGGGTTAGTTTATTTACAAATGGTGGTTTAGGGAGGACTCCACCAAACTCTCCCTTAAATGGTCCTTTCAAGGGGGAGGAGGCCCGAGGTAGGTAGCCTCGACCTCTCCAACAAATGCTCCTTCATAGTAGGGCTTCAACCTTTGACCATTTACCTTGAATTTGCTTCCATCGTCCGCCTTGAGTTCGAAATCTCCATATTTTCCAACTTCGGTTATCACATAGGGACCCATCCATCTAGAGTTCAATTTTCCCGGAAAGAGTCGGTAGCGGGAATTGAATAGAAGGACTTTGTCTCCTTTGTGCAAGGCCTTTTGTCTAATTCTTTTGTCATGAAGCAATTTTGTTCTTTCTTTGTAAATCTTTGCATTCTCATAGGATTGTAGTCGGAATTCCTCCAACTCTTGGATTTGAATCATCCTCCTTTGACCGCTCAATTTGAGATCAAGATTGAGTGCTCGGATTGCCCAATAAGCTTTGTACTCCAATTCAATTGGCAAATGACATGCTTTTCCATATACAAGCTTGTAGGGGGAGGCTCCTATGGGAGTCTTGTAAGCCGTCCTATAAGCCCAAAGAGCATCATCAAGCTTTGTGCTCCAATCTTTCCGAGTCTTGTTCACGACTTTTTCAAGGATTTTCTTGATCTCTCTATTTGAAATTTCTACTTGACCGCTTGTTTGAGGATAATATCCCAAGCCGGTTCGATGTTGAACACCATATTTGGTCAAAAGGGATGCAAGCTTCTTCTCATGGAAATGTGTTCCTCCATCACTAATGATAGCTCTAGGAACTCCAAATCTAGGGAAAATTATCTTCTTGAAAAGCTTGGTGACTGTTTTTGCATCATCATTTGGGGTGGCAATTGCCTTCATCCACTTTGAAACATAATCGACGGCCACAAGGATGTACTTATTCCCATTGGATGTCACAAAGGGCCCTTGGTAGTCAATTCCCCAAACATCGAAGATCTCTACCTCTAGAATGCCCCTTTGTGGCATTTCGTTCCTCCAAGATATATTCCCCGTTCTTTGACAAGCATCGCAATGAATGATGAATTCTCTTGTATCTTGAAACATTGTAGGCCAATAGAAGCCCGATTGGAGAATTTTTGCAACGGTTCTCCTTGCTCCATGGTGCCCACCGTACGGTGATGAATGACATCCTTCCAAGATTCCTTGGATTTCCCATTGAGGGATGCATCTCCGGTAGAGCCCATCACTACACTCCTTGTAGAGGTTTGGGTCATCCCAAAAGTACCTCTTCACTTCGAATAGGAATCTCTTCCTTTGATTGTGGTTCAAGTTTGGAGGGAGTACTTTTCCAACAATATAATTGGCATAATCGGCAAACCATGGGGTGATGTGCCTTTGAAGTTGTGTTTGAATAGCCATCAAAATATCGTCGGGAAATGAGTCATTGATCGGGGTTTCTCCATTTTCATCATGAAACCGGATTCTTGACAAGTGATCCGCCACTACATTCTCGGCTCCTTTCTTGTGTCTTATTTCTAAGTCAAATTCTTGAAGAAGCAAAATCCATCTCAATAATCTTGGTTTTGCCTCCTTCTTTATCAAGAGATGTCGAAGAGCACGGTGATCCGAAAATACAATCACCTTGGATCCAAGCAAGTAGGAACGGAATTTATCCAAAGCATATACAATGGCAAGAAGCTCCTTTTCGGTTGTATCATAATTCACTTGAGAAGGGTCGAGGGTTTTGCTTATGTAATAGACGGCATGAAGAGCTCTCCCTACCCGTTGGCCAAGAACCGCTCCAACGGCGTAGTTGCTAGCATCACACATAATCTCGAAGGGTAACTCCCAATTCAGGGGTTGAATGATTGGTGCCGAGATTAATGCTTCTTTGATTCTATTAAAAGCTTCAACACACTCGTCAGTAAATTGGAATTGGGCATCTTTAAGCAAAAGTTGAGTGAGGGGTTTTGCTATTTTCGAAAAATCTTTTATGAAACGACGATAAAAACCCGCATGAACGAGAA
Organism: Silene latifolia; assembly: GCF_048544455.1. Taxonomy (NCBI): domain Eukaryota; kingdom Viridiplantae; phylum Streptophyta; class Magnoliopsida; order Caryophyllales; family Caryophyllaceae; genus Silene; species Silene latifolia. The sequence continues at coordinate 50,377,713 of NC_133533.1, forward strand.
AACTTCTCACCCCTCTAACATTCACGGGAGGTGGGAGTTTCTCTATCACCTCAACTTTAGCTTTATCGACCTCGATGCCCTTTTCCGAAATCAAGTGACCCAAAATAATTCCTTCATTGACCATGAAATGACACTTTTCCCAATTTAAAACAAGACTAACATCTTCACATTTTTGCAATACAAGAGAAAGATTATGCAAGCATGAGTCAAAGTCCTTTCCATAAACACTAAAGTCATCCATAAAAACTTCCATTATGGTCTCTAAGTAATCGGAGAAGACACTCATCATGCATCTTTGGAAAGTGGCGGGGGAATTACATAATCCAAAAGGCATCCTCCTATATGCAAAAGTGCCATAAGGGCATGTGAAGGTGGTCTTATGTTGGTCATCCGGGTGTATAGGGATTTGGAAGAATCCCGAATACCCGTCAAGGTAACAAAAGAATTTGTTAGAGGCTAACCTCTCAAGCATTTGGTCTATGAATGGTAAGGGGAAGTTATCTTTTCTTGTTGCGGAGTTTAATTTCCGGTAGTCAATGCACATACGCCAACCGGTGATCATTCTTGTGGGTATTAATTCATTATTTTCATTTGTCACTACCGTGGTACCTCCTTTCTTAGGTACCACTTGAACGGGGCTAACCCACAAAGAATCCGATATGGGATATATGATTCCCGCATCAAGTAATTTCATGACCTCTCCTTTGACAACTTCTTGCATGTGGGGGTTCAATCTTCTTCGGGGTTGAATGGTAGGTCTATGGTCGTCGTCTAGATGAATTCTATGCATGCAAAAGTCGGGACTTATCCTCTTAAGGTCATCTAGACTATAACCTATAGCCTTCTCATGTTGTTTCAACACATCAAGCAATTTTCCCAATTGGTCATCATCAAGTCTATCATTAACAATCACGGGTTTGGTCTTTGATTCATCAAGGTAAGCATATTTCAAATTTGGGGGAAGGGGTTTCAAAGTAGGAGTTTGTACCTTACTTTCTTCCTTTGGAGTTTCATTGAGAATTTGCTCCATCTCCATTAGACATTCCATTCTCATAGCATACTCAACTTCACTTTCATCAACCTTATCATATTCAAATCCCATGATGGGTTCCTCTTGCTCTTGAGTTTGCAAAATATCCTCTAGGATGGATTGCTCATCCTCTATGGGTTGACATGCTTCTACTAGAATGTTATGCACCAATTCGGATTGTGCATGAGTAAGTTCCTTGTTAGCTAGAGCGGCCTCAAAGAGATCCACCTCCAACTCCCAATACATGCTCTTAGCCTCACTTGCTTCTAAGGCTTCTAATGCTTGCATGGGATCCTTGAAGTAAGGAATACTCAAGTGGTCCTCTACAAAACAATCTATGAAATCCATCTCGCAAAATATCAAACAACTCGAAAATGATTAGAACAAACCTTGAGGAGTTTTACTTCCTCAAGGTGAAGAAAGACACAACTAAAAACAATAAGGAAATCTAAGTCAAACAAACACCGTCCCCGAAGAACGCGCCATTTTTGATGCGATCCCGCTAAGTGTTCACAAATTAAGATGTGGTCGTTGGTCACGGTCGAATCAAAACACAATTTATAGCTTAACAAGCAACTCTACAATTAGTAAAGAGGCAAGTAAAGGTCGGATCCCAAGGGACGGGAGTTGAAATGAGATTTCTATTGTAACTAGTGGTGTCTAAGGGGTGTCACAAATTGGGTTGATGTAGAAGGTTACTAAACTAGAATAACAATGAAAATAAACAAGCAAGATGAATAAAAAGGGGTGTAAACAATTGATTAAAGGCACTAGGGTGTCATGGGGTCATAGGGGAATCATGGGATATGATCATACAAACATGTTCTCAAATTATAAGCAAGCAATTATTGTTGTGATGGATTGAGTTGGGTTATATCTTACAATCCTAGGAAAGTTTGGGTCCCGGAGCCGAATCGATTAGATTGTACAACACCTACAAGTCGACTTAATCTTCCCTACTCAACAACATGCGTGGTCTAATGAGACTCGAGTTGGGTTATGTCTTACAAGTCTCATTGAAAAGATAGGAGATGATAGTAAATGCAAGGATTCATAGGCTTAGCATTTCATCAAATATAACATGTGCATGAGTTGAGATCAAAACAAGCAAGCAAATAAAACATGAAAGCATATTAATTTAAGCATGAATCATTCCCCATGTTGGTTTCCCTAATCACCCATTAACCCTAGCTAAGAGACTACTCACTCATTATCATGTTGATCATGCTAGCAAGGTTGTCAATCATACTAACAATATGAAACATGATGAATAAATGAAAGTAATTAACAATAATTAAAAAGGGATTAAGAGATTATACCTACTAATGATTTCAATAATAAAGCAAGAATAATAGAAGTACTTGAATGCTAGATTGAGAGGTTGTCAATCTCCCAATAATAACCCAAATAATCTTCAATTACCCAAAATAAAGGATGAACAAAAGAGAGATTAAAGAACTAAAACTTGTATTAAAACTTGATTAATACTTGATTACAATATTGAAGAGAGATTTGATTGATATTAACTACACTAATTATTGATAAGAAGAACATGCTCCTCTAATTAGCCTAATGGGGTATTTATAGTGAAAATTAGGGAGGATGCATTAGGGTTAACTAAGGGCTAAACTAGTAATTACACTTTTTAAGTTGAGCAAGGAGGACCCGGTATTTTCTGAGAGAAGGGCTTCTCTTTTCGTAGCTTGAAGAAGACAATCCGTGCTATGAAGAAATCCGGGCGGAATAAGGTCGGGATGGACGGATTTGGGCGGTGGAATCCGAGCGGATTCTAAGGAATCCGGACGGATTGTTGAGGGGGAATCCGAGCGGATTCTGGCGCGGGACGCTCAGATTGTGCAAGGGTTGGACGGGCGGATTGTTGAAAATCCGCTCGGATTGTCAGTCAGCATAGAAACTTCTTCTTTTCTTCCCTTTTCTTCATAAATTCCTTGGGGATTTCCTTGGGGACTCAAGGATCTTTCCTCAACATTTCTCTTCTACTATGATATGTACAAAGGCATTCTAATCTTGTCTCTCCTTGATGCTTGGTCATTGAATTCGATCAATCTAGTCTTGTTTTGCCATGAAAATGCAAGATTCTTACTCCTTTCCTACCAAGGGATCAAAATCTCAAAGAATATGCAAAACAAAGAACTAAAGATAAGAAATGACCCAAATAAGCACTAAAAAGCATGGAAATAAGCGTAATTCGGGGGCTAAATATACGCCAATTATGGTCACATCACCAATGAACACGGATGTTCACAGAGATCTGGAGTAAGGGGTGAGGGTACGTATTAGGAAGCTCTTTTGATCGAACAACTAATCCCGCCCGCCTCGATAGCGGCCTCTACTAATGATTAGGGAAAATCATCTATAGTTGATATGTTGTCGATTATATGCATGCAATGCAACATCCAATAAATTAATCCTAGCATATGAGAATTAACTATGTCGGTGAACACGTAATTTAACATACATTGGGTCGAAGTAGGGATTTAAGGTCGATTACATGTGAAAACAAACAAACGATAATAAAGAGAACAATAAACAACATACGAAAATTAAAATTACAATGATTCGATTGATTTACGTCAAAAATAATTTTAAAACTGGTAATTTGAGAAACAAAAGGAAAATAAATTAAGGTTAGAAAACGAACAGATTAATGGTGATATTACGAATAATAGTTGATTAATACGTAAACTAACAAACTAGGTCAAAGCAACAACGGAAATTCAGGGACAGAATTCACCCAGGAACAGGCGTAACAGAGCAGCGTCCCTTGGAAGAGGCGCAGTAGTCACTACGTCTGTTCCTGAGGTGAGTTCTGGCTGTGAAGCCGGAACTGCATATCGTTAATATTCGTTGGTGAATTTAATGATCGATTACTGATATTTGGCTGAAGTAAAAGTGATTTAACATATTATTACATATGAATTTGGTCATAAAAACAATAAAGAACGGACGCAAATTAATTAGAATAAATTAAAGACTAATTACGAATTTTGGTTAACATGAATTAATTAGGTTTATTAGTGCGAATTTATCAGGTTTATTTACACAAATTAGATTAGGTTAGATGATGATTAACAGACGAAAATATACGAAAAGTGAATTCCAGATACTTGATATAGACGAATCGAATCTCTAAAAACCGGATTTGATTTTAATGACGAAAACCCGCAAATATTGATTACTTAGGATTTAAATCGGAAATTAAAAGTGATAAATTACTAATTATATATTAAATTTATGATAAGAATGAATAATGAATAAAAATAAGAAAACGGGACAAAAGAGACGAATCAACGAAGAACAAAGGAAGAAGAAGAAAAGTGGAAACAACGGCAACCTCAGGAAGAGGCACAACGGTTTTAAACATGCTTTCGAAGAAAATCTTACAATAATTTATCAAATAAAAAGGTACAATAATAAAACTTGCGATTTACACCCTCAGACTTACATGTTTGACGAAACGAGATTGACTAAGTTAACTAAGTTGATTAAGTTGATTGAGTGGAGTTTGTCAAATTGGTCGGTCATGCAAAACGAGGCTGGTACTCAGAAGGATCCAAGTATACGTGGCCGAAAGGTCAAGCACGTAGACGCCAATAAGCAAAGATTACTGTCTTAGAATGCAAAGGGAGAAGAGAAGGGCGGACACTCGCGTTAAGAATAAGAGGAACGAAGGTCCCTATTTATACTAATAACACGAAGGAATTAGGGTTTCGGTAAAAATTTGGAAACAAATCTCGAAAAGATCTTGAAATACGCAGAAAGGAGCTGGGTAAAAGGCGCAGTAGCCGTTGCGGATCTTGGAAGAGGCGCAGCAGGTGCTGCGTCCTTTCCCCAAGAGTTTCATCCTGTGGAAGAAAGATTTTTCGCGTTTCTGTTATGGAATTGCGGTAGATCTCAACTTCCTTATTGTATAAAATACAATTTCGGGACATATTTTGCCAAAAGATTAAAAGATTTAAATATGGAATAGAAATATCCGGAATACTCCATAACATTCTGACTCGGTATTTAGACGGCTTATTAGAAAATGAAGACGGCTTTTGACCCAGACTCCAAATAAACTCTAATTACTGTCAAATCGACCGTAACAGCACGTAGATGACGACCAAGGGGTAGACACAAGTATTTGAGCTATCACTTGACGATAAACTTACGAATTATCATAAATCGTTCCGCGTACCAAACATGCGGCCCAATCATCCCCGGGTGGTTTGCGGGAGGTGCAGAAATGAGGTATCTACAGAGCCCGCACTTTGACTGAGGCTTGGACAAGGCGAAATTCAAAGTATAGCCATCAGGTCAATCGACAATTACAATCTGACGAATATGGCGACGCGAGGCGGTTCAAGGGGTCTGAGCCAAGGACCTGTCGTTGAGAACATTTTAGAGTTTGTCGACTATCGAGGAGGATCGTTTAAAGTCCATTAGACTACGTAAGGAAGCTCGCCAGCCATAAGAAGAGCCCATACCTGAGACTTCTTTCTTTGAGGGGAAATAAAACGTAATATTGAAGGGTAGCAGGACGTCAGTAGAAACTGCTGTGGGAAATCTGCTTGCGTCGGTCTCAAGAGATCTCCGGCAAAACTTGAGATTGAATCTACTTGAGTCGGTCTCAAGCGAACTCCATATCTCGAGAAGAACAGTCGGCTGTTATGAACTCTCGCTGGGGAAATAATTCAGGAGTGTCGAAACACCGTCAGAGACAATCCGCTCGTTGTTGCAAGCGAAGTCTTGATAAAGTACTGTGACAATTCACAACCTACTCGGAAATATGGGTCCAGACGAGGAATAAATATCAAATGGACCAAATATACAAAATATAGTGTTGGAGAAGAGACGCACCAAAGATAGGACCACAAATAACGAACTTGTAACGAATTTTTGAAAATCGAAGTGGAGGGAAGCTGAGGAAGAGGTGCAGCAAGAGCTGCGACCCTTGGAAGAGGCGCAGCACCTACCGCGTCTTTTCCTGGGTTCGTCCTTGTCTGAGTAAAAACTCGACAGAACCCGTGTTTAGTTCATAAACATAAAGTACAAAATTCTCTCAAATTCTCTCAAATTCCAACCGTTTTCCGTTAAAATTTGATCAAAAGCTTGCATTTGCCATGACTAATCGAGGTATGTGTCTTATTCTTGCATTAACATCCATATTTTGCTTGATTTGAGTCGATAAAATTAGGGTTTTCAACCCTAATATGTTGAAAATTTAGGGCTTTACCCCCAAATGAATTTTCCTTGTGAAATTGACCTTAGAAATGAATAATTGGTAGCGTAAGGAACATAACCATGTGTTCTTTTCGAATTTTCATGGGGTATTGAGCATTTGAGTAGAATTGTGACGGTTTGACAGCTGTGTCGTAAATTGCTTTGAAAATAGCCTTAGGATTGCCCATTTGTGACGAAACATGATATTTGGAATCCTTGTGTGATGGGTAAACTTCCTACCATCTCATATTTTTTATTTGTAACGGCTTTTTCAGGACACATTTCTAGGGCATAATCGCCGTTATAACGAAATGCTGCCGAAATTTCGACTTAAAGCCATCTCACCACATGAGCGGTCGGGTATTGAGAGAAATGGCCAAGAGTGGCGAGAAAAGAGCTATTTTTGGAGCTTGAAAGCTTGAGAATACCTTAACTAAGGCTCGTCGTCACTTAACGCGGCCTAATTCACTCTAATTTTGCAGGTGACGAGGCTTCTATGTCTGGGAGGGCTCCCATGGACGTGAATTCTGGCTTTGACCCTTCTCTTACTTTTAAGGAGGTGTTAGAGGAGGCTTTCGCTGCGGTGGCTGCCGAGGAGGAGGCTGTTGAGGAAGAGGCCCCGAGGCGGGCCAACGTCGGACGAGGTGGTCGTCAGCTGAGAGGGGCACCCGAGTAGGTTGAGAGATGGGATAGCCGATATCTTATCTGGGCAGCGGAGAGTCACCTGTTGACACGGCTATCGCAACCCTATCAAAGATAAAACCTAACGGTCTCAACTAAAATGTAGCAGAGGCAGTCGAGTATCGAATCCACAGGGAGGTAATGTAATTAACAGTTGCCTAATTCTAGTCCTAAAGTAACAATTGGGGGTTGTTTGAATTTTGGTTCTAAACTACGAAGTTTGAAAGGAAGAGAAATAAAGTAAAGAGCAGTAAAGGCAAAAAAAATGATTAAACTATCAAGAAGAGAGGGACATGTCGGGATTTCGGTTCACTACGGTAGTCCAATAACTCAGCTGTAAATGATTCAGACGAACTAATGTGAGACGGATGTGAAAAGGTCCTTTCGGTCCACTTTCTATCCTAAAATACCGCTAACTTAACTTTCGTCCTCATTAGGGTAGTCTACTATTTATAGCAGGCCTATTTAGTCCAATCTTTCGATCCAGGATTAATTTTAGCCAGATTAAAGGGTGACATAGAAGCGTCCACTCAACTAGATCGGATAAATACAGTTAAATTGCTATAGTGACAGGGTCTCATAATCAATTCGTCTAATTCATTTACTACGTCGTCATATTTCTACCGCAGATTCCCTAATCCCAACATGAAGGGAGTTTAGCTACTCATATCGTTAATTAAACTAACAACAAACAATTTTCCAGCAGTAAACATTATGAAGTAACAATAGATCGCAATAAGGAAAATTAGGGCAAAGGATAAATGCAACGAAACAAGTAATAAAAGCAAGCAAATGATTAATTATTATTGAAGGGAGAGAAGGAATTACAATCCAAGCGAATCCGGCGTAAAGAACACAAAATCCGAGTAAAAGCAATCCCGAAATAAGTAACAGTAGAGAGGAATAAAGCAGCGTTCTAAAGTTTACAGTAGAGTGTTTGATAATATCCAAGATGATCCTAATTAACCTAGTAAAGCGTGGTTAAATAGCAAAGCAAAAGAGTTTAGCGAAATAAAACATCACGCGGGCTAATTAAAGCCCAAACCCATCAAAACCACTCGATCGAGTGGATTAAAACCACTCGATCGACCAACTCTTCATCCAGAACAGCTCGATCGACTGGAAAGTTACTCGATCGAGTAACAGCTCTTTCTGCAGCATAAGGTCGAGTGAAAAACCCCTCGATCGACCATCAGAGGAAGTAAAAACCACTCGATCGAGTGGTTAACTGCTCGATCGAGTAACTATATCTTCATTTCAGCTCAAGTCCACGTCTAAGTGCCTCGTATTGCGTGCCACGATGCTTCCAAACACAGTATCTCACTCAAGAGAATCCCGTCTCCTCTAAATGCATGCAAAAAGGACGAAAAAGAGTACGGATCCACTACTTTCGCGATCATTCTTACAAAAAGGACAAAATGCACCAAAGTAGCCAATTCGGGGCAAAATACCATAAAAACAGTATAAATATGCATAGAAATACGTGCTGAAATAGGCTAAAAAGACTATACATTAGGCATGTATCAAATCTCCCCAAACCGAACCTTTACTCGTCCTCGAGGAAACTCAAAACTAAACTAATGGAACGGAAATGATAACTCAGAGCTAGCCTAACTTGTCTACTTGAACCAATTTAATACAACAAAAATTAACAGTTAAAGCTAAAAAGTCAGTACGCAATAGAAATTATAAGCTGTTCAGAAATATAGCCAACCTATCGACCTTGCTAGACCAACAAAACTGGACTCTCTCGTGGTCACTCTTCTCTCATGAAGCAAAGGGTGAATGTTATATGTAAAAGAGAGAAGGAAAAACAGTCACTCACCTAACTGCGACCTACATAGCATGCATGCAACAAAAATGAAAGACAATTCAAGTACTAATGCACAAATTCCAACCAACAATGTCCGTCACAGCCGAGGGTTTGCAAATGATTTGGGAATAGTGAGGTTCAGGCGAGAAAAGGCAAAACATGTTATGGAAATGTGGAGGTAAAAGCGTCAAGCTAGTTCCTAACAGGACCATAATGAAACCATCCGAATCTCAGCTGACTGAAAGACTAAGTACGGGTGCCCTTCATTCGGCACAAAACTCACTAGACTCAAAACACAATCTCCTCAAAAAAAATTATGGAATAAGAATAGAGGAGTCAGACGGTCAAAAACTTTCCTTTTAAACACCGTCTGAAATAACTAACTGAAACAAATCAACCTTTTTCGATTGTACATCTTCGAACATCTTCTCAACTCAGACAAGAGGAGCATGTCTGTTTCCTCCATTTTCACATTCTCTTTTTCTTTCCTTTCTTTCTTACACGTTCCAGCCTTCTTTCTTTTTCATTTTTTTTTTCTTTTTTTTACTCTTTTTTTTTTCTTTCTCCTTCTCCTCAACTTTCCAACAACTCCATACAAAAGGGATACGGCCAAACTGCAGACGAAAACTCATACCACAAAAGAACATACTAAACTAGCTTGACTAGGCAGGCTTAATTTAGAATGTAGCTAATGGGTCAAAGAGGCAAGTTTTGGCTAATTTGGAGCTAAATGGGTGAAAAGTATAAGGAAAGGGGAATTTGCAAGACCCTCCCTGCATGTGACACCAACCACAAACCCGAATATGTGCATTTGACGAGAAATTGAATGTCATAAATGTGCAAAGTGATGAACATGCTATGCAAGGAGTACTACTCTCAATTCCTAATGAACTGGTCATGAATGTCACCAGTTATGGCTCTAAAACTCAGAATTTTTAAGTAGTTTGCCAGTTTATAGGTCAAGTCTAAACAGTCAGCTTATATTTGAACAGAAATTCGTAGACTATGCGTATGACAAAGCTAATAACTATCAATGAAAGTGCAAGGCTCAAGAAAAGAGACAAGTTATAGTGCATTGCCATCATGGGAATCTACCGTTCCGACTCAATCTATATGCAAAAATAAACGTGAAATTTTTTGAATTTTTGTAATTTTTCAAATTTTTTGGATTTTTTTTTTTTTTTGATGGAAAATAAAGAACAATGCAAGCTGAAAAATAAACGTGGATGCAAAACAAATGCAGATGCAGACTCAAAAGGATGCAATACCCTCCCCAAACCAAAACGGACAACGCCCTCGTTGTCCTCCAGCATACACCAGCAGAAAAATGGGGAAACGGGAATATACAACCAAAAAGAAAAATAAAGACAAAAAATAAAGGAGACGAAGTAAAAGAGTAAGAGATACGCACAAAATACGAACTTCCCCAAACCAGCCAGAAAACTGGGGAAGTGAGTAGACCAGTAGCTACTCGTCGTCGTCGTCGTCGTCTCCATCCACCTTGTACTCCGGGTCTTTCTCCTCCTCTCTCCTCTTCCGCTCCTCCTCACGAGCTCTCTCCACTGCCACCTTGTTGGAGCTTGTGTCCTCCACAAATTAGTGTGATAACATTTGTAAATCTCTTACAGGTTCACAAGGGTATACTTCGTATATTTAATCAGTTGATTAACGTTTACCTAATAACGGTTGGCTTGCTAGAAAGTTTGACGTTATTATCATACAGATGGCGGTGATCAACTGGTCCCTAAAGGTCACACCTATAGGACGTGTTTGAGAAATGTGGTTATAGAAATATAATTACATTGATGCCCAAAAATGACTAAAAAGTTAGTCAATGTGTTGATGAGATAATTATTTAATGAAAATTAAATAATATTAAGTTGAGACGAATTAACTGTCAATTCGTAAATTAAATATAATAAGTTATATTTAAATTAAATATATATAAGGTTAGTTTGGACGAATTCATCTGTTAATTCGTAGTTAAATATAGTCAGTTGTATTTAATATCAACAAGTTGAATGTGTCATAGTGGTAATAGTGAGGGTACACAAGCCAAGAGGTCATGGGTTCGATCCTCACTAGATGACAATTTAACACACTTTATATATTTTTGGAAAGACCAAAATAAGGAGAAAAATACTCCTTATTTCGGTTCACTTGGCCGAAATTAGGGAAAGTTTTTCTTTTCCTAATTGACTCCAAGTTTCGGTCTGTATAAAAAGAAAGGTAGAGAATTATTTCTACGCTAATGCTTTTATTGACCTAGCCTCCTCTTTCTCATCACAAGAACACAAAGACAATTAAATTTTACAGAAAATTTTAGATTGATTTCTAGCATAATCAAAGGGCATATCTCAGATCGTCTTGGGTGCAACTAATAGGCGAATATCAATTTTGATATTGTTCTTAGGCCATATTTGCTAGGACCGAAGGTTAATTCTAAATCTTTTTACTTATGTTTATGTATTTTATTTTATGACCTTAGATCATCTTTATTAAATCGTTATAATCCTTCTATTTTAAGGGAAGTATACAGATTTATTTCCCACAAGTGGTATCAGAGCTTTAGGCTACGATTTTAATTTTGATGATTTTCATAAAATTTGTATGTAAACAATAACCTAATTCTCGAATAAATTAGGGTTTCGGATTTTTTTGGTTCGAAAAATTTTTTGTGTGCCGTTTTTCTTGCCGTTTTTTCTTTTTAATTTGATGAAATTTTTCCATTTTATTTTTCATATTATAGTTTATAATCACTTAAAATTATCATATGAAGAATTCGTAGTTTTTGATTTAATGCAGATTAAGTTAAAATTAAATGGAATCGTCATGTTTATGATAAAAAGATTGTTTTTGCTATATAGTTTTTGGCATATGAATTAATCATGTTTATTGTTTCATATGCTAATCATGTTATAATAGCAAAGGTAAACAATTTAGTCATCAAATATTGTTTTAGGGCATATTGCCGCAAAAGAAGAGAAAAAAAAAAGGGAAACGATTTTAGGGTTTGCCGAGAAAAAAAAAAAATTGTTTTTGTTTTTGGTAAACCGAGAATGAGAAAGAAAAAAAATAAAAGGAAAGTTTTGTTTTCTTGTTTTTTTGCCATATTGCCGAAAGAAAATTTATGGAAAGTTTTTTTTGGGTTTCCTAATTGCCGAAAAGAAAGAAAACAAAAGGTAATTTGCTGTTTTTTATGTCGGCCGTGATATAAAAAAAAATTGTTTTATTTTTTTTTGCCGAGACAAAATAAAAAAAAAGGGGAATTTTGTTTTTTACTTTGGCCAATTAGTTATTGTGAATCGGTTCACAATTTAATGATACCGATTTAATTTAAAGCAGTTTAAAATTTTGACGGATAGAATTTATATTAAAAGTTTAATATGTATTAAGTATGAAATTAATGTGATTAAATTGCGGAATTGTCACTTAATTTAATTTAAATAGGTGGTTTGGATCAATTAATCAACATAATTAATGTATTGTATTATGTATGTTTAATTTTTTTTAGTTGATGCTTTTAATTTTGTTGAATGAATCGAATGAATGAATTTTATTTACGTATTTAATTTTTGCAATCGGTTGTAATTTGTAATACTTAGTGTGGCCTTAGTCAAATTATGTTTTCGTAATGAAGGAAACATGATTTCTTATGTAATTATGAGATCTCGAATCTCCTTTATTTTAGTTTTGGGTTTTGAAATTAGAATGTAATTAATAGGTCAATTATGTAATTTTATTTATTGTAATTTCAAAGAAGACTAAAGATGAAGATTCAAGGTCACTCCCGCTACATGGATCAAGATGGAACATCAAGACAAGCTTCTCGGGTCCAAGGATGGATTCCAAACTTGTATTCATTGTTCATTTTGATAGGATAGGCCACACTAGGACTTTTACTGTTTTTTTTTTTACGTTTTTCATTTTATTGCTTTTCATTCACATGCTAGTAATTGCATCATATTCCGCCTAAAACCAAACCACCTACTACTAAAATGCATGAAAATTGACTCATATAGTTGTATGTTAGTTTTCATGGACATGCAGATGTCACAGTCTATAAGCCATCACTTTAGTTTAAATCATTCTCGCATGCTAGATTATAGTTCACTTAAAATGAATTAAAATAGTTGATGGGATCTTCCTCTAAAACGGAAATTGAGATTAGTCTTTATAAGGGCAAACATCTATGAGTCCCTTCTTCGTCGGTAGGCCTAATATGACCCCTTCTACGTTGGGTAAGTAGATGTGTTGACTTAGTTTACCTCAACATCATAGTCCGAAGAGTTTCTCGTGATTATGATGGACTAAAGATAGAATTTACAGAAATTTATCGACCAGGAATTCTAACGGTAGAATTAGCTAACAGGTTAGCTTATCAATTTACAGAGAATTGAGTCTTGGGGTCATTTATATAATTCTTGAGGGAGGTCAATTGTATAAATGTTTTTGAGTCTTCACGTTATGACATTAGTTCATTAGACTTAAAATAAAAACGATGCATGCTTATTATTTTATTCTTCTTTCGCAGTGTAGAACACGCTTATTATCAATAATACTGTTACAACAAATGGCTGGAAATAACGCAATCCCAATGCCTAGTGCCACACTAGATCGTTCGTCCTGGCTTAAAATGTTCATGGACCAAATGAATCACCACTCGATCAAGAATGATGGGTCCAATTTTGCGATCGGGAGGCGGCACTACGAGAATCGCCGCCACATCGCGACGGTAAGCTCAGGTATTTAACTGAGCCAATACCGGTCAACCCAGGCCCAAATGCAGGAATCAAGAGTCACTCGCTTATAGTGATTTCGTTTTGGAAGCGGGTGCGATAAAGAACGTACTCATCTTTGCAATGGAAACCAATTTGCAGAGACGCTTCATTGCCCAAGGTGCAAACAAGATTTTCACCACGCTCACTAACGAGTTCTCAAAGGCACCGAGATTCGTTACATATGAGCATACCTGTCGCTTCTTTGATGCGAAACTCCAGAAGGGCCAACCGGCTAGCCCACACATTCTTTACATGATTGAGAATGTCGAGAAACTGGAGTCACTGAATTGTAGAATCAGTGAGAGCATTGTCATTGACCGAATGCTTCATTCTCTTCACGATGGTTTTGCCCTTTTCGGGGCGAACTACTACATGAATGACTTGAAAAAGAGTCCTCATGAGCTACACTCCTTTCTCGTACAGACCGAGAAGGATATGAAATTGAGTGGGAGCATGAAGCAGGATGTTCTCATGATTCACAACAAGAGTAAAGGTAAGGGCAAGGCTTATGGCGACCTAGCTGTAGGTATGCCAAAGTTTAAGAAACCAGGAAACGGTAAGAGTGTGCCTGGTGAGACTAGTGGCTCACAGGGCAAGACAAAGAGCAAGGGCGGTGACATAGAGTGCCACCATTGTCACAAGACTGGACATTGGAGGAGGAACTGTCCCGTCTACCGTGAGGACATCAAGGCGAGCCGCGTCGTTCTGTTGGTATGTCATCTTATATTCATATGATTGAGATTAACCATGCAAGTTTCGAACTTGGGTACTAGATACTGGTTGTGGTTCTCATCTGTGTAATCATTTGCGGGGCCTAAAGAACATCATACCTCTCGAAAAAGGTGATGTGGACTGCGAGTCGGGAATGGAGCACGAGTAGTCACGCCTCGAAGGGAACATATGTAATCCAACTCCCTAGTGGTTTTGAATTATCTTTAAATAACTGTTACTATGTACCCAGTTTATCTAAGAATATTATTTCTGTTTCCGTACTTGCTAAAGACGGTTTTACGTTTTCAATAAAGGATAATAGTTGTATTTTCTCTTTTAATGAAATGATTTATGGCAAAGCAGTTTCCATGAATGGAATTTATATCTTAGATCAAACCACGGAAGTATTACACATGAATAATAAGAAATTAAAGGTCGGTGACAAAGATCAAACCTATCTATGGCATTGTCGAATGGGACACATAAATGAGAAACGCGTAAAGAAACTCGTCGATAATGGGACTATTCCGTCATTCGGATTTTCTGCATATGGCACGTGTGAATCATGTCTCATTGGCAAGATGACTCGAATTTCCTTCAAAGATGTTGTAATGCGCGCTAGTGACCTATTATGACTCATACATACGGACGTATGTGGACCTGTGTCAATTACCGCTAGAGATGGCTATAGATATTTTATCACTTTCACGGACGATTTGAGTAGATACGGATATGTCTACTTAATGAAGCATAAAAGTGAGTCCTTTGAGAAATTCAAGGAATACCAGAATAGGGTACAGAACCAACTAGGTAGAAATATTAAAGCACTCCGTTCAGATCGGGGTGGCGAATATCTTTCAAATGAGTTTGATCAACACCTGAAAGACTGAGGAATTGTTTTGCAGTTAACTCTACCTGGAACACCTCAATTGAATGGTGTGTCCGAACGGAGAAATCGAACCTTACTTGATATGGTTCGATCCATGATGAGTCACACCGTAGTGCCTGATTCATTATGAGGTTATGCTCTTTTGTCAGCTGCTCTTATACTTAACCGAAGTCCGTCTAAAGCTGTCGACAAGACTCCATATGAAATGTGGAAGGGAACGGTCCCCAACTTGTCCTTTATTCGGGTTTGGGGCTGCGAGGCTTATGTCAAGTGGAGACAGGAAGATAAGCTCGGCCCGCGATCGGTCAAGACATACTTTATAGGTTATCCAGAAGGAACATTTGG
Organism: Silene latifolia; assembly: GCF_048544455.1. Classification (NCBI taxonomy): domain Eukaryota; kingdom Viridiplantae; phylum Streptophyta; class Magnoliopsida; order Caryophyllales; family Caryophyllaceae; genus Silene; species Silene latifolia. The sequence continues at coordinate 50,393,189 of NC_133533.1, forward strand.
TCATTACTTCTATTTGCCTACCGAACATCGAGTTTTTGTTGCGGCTAGTGCGACGTTCTTAGAGAAAGAATTTCTCGAGAACAAGACGAGTAATAGAACCTTCGAGCTGTCGGAGATTCCAGAACCAACAACCGAGGAACAGATGGAGGAAGTTGTACCTCCAACTGATGATACGGTTAATATTCCTGAGGAACCTAGGAGGTCGGGTAGAGACTCTCATCCTCCGGACAGATACATTGGTATGGTCGAGGAGAATGATGTTTTACTTCTAGAAAGTAATGAACCCGCAACCTATAAAGGTGATATGGCCTGTTTCGACTCAAAGCTATGGCTCGAAGCCATGCAATCCGAGATGGACTCCATATATGAGAATAACGTATGGGATCTAGTTGATTTACCTAATAAGGTAAAACCTCTACAGTGCAAATGACTTTACAAAATAAAGCGTTCTGTAGACGCGCAACCAGATATCTATAAGGCACGACTTGTTGCAAAAGGTTTCACTCAAGTACAAGGATTGCAATATGATGAGATTTTTGCACCTGTAGTCATGCTACGTTCCATTCGGATAATCTTAGCAATTGCCGCATTTCATGATTATGAGATTTGGCAAATGGATGTAAAAACCGCCTTCTTAAACGGTTATTTGGAGGAAGAGTTGTACATGGTGCAACCCGAAGGTTTCATAGATCCTAAACATCCTAAGAAAGTATGCAAGCTTAAGAGTTCCATTTATGCACTTAAGCAAGCTCCTCGGAGTTGGAATTATCGTTTCGACCAAGTGATGAAGGAGTATGGTTTCACTCGATCGGTCGAGGAACCATGCTTATATATCAAGTCGAGTGGGAGCAAGATTGTATTCTTGATATTGTATGTCGATGACATACTCTTGATTGGGAATGACATTCCTCTCCTATCTTCGGTTAAAGAATGGTTGAAGAACCATTTCCAGATGAAAGATCTAGGTGAGGCACAACGTATTTTGGGAATCCGTATCTACCGAGATAGATCACGACGGACGTTATCATCTAGTCAGGAGTCTTATTTGGATAAGGTTCTTGAGAGGTTCAACATGACCAACTCCAAGAAGGGGAACCTTCCGATGACGACTGGGATGCAGTTGAGCAAGTCTCAGTCACCCACGATGCCTGAAGGGATTGAGCGCATGAGTCGTGTTCCTTATGCATCTGCAATAGGATCGATCATGTATGCCATGATATGCACACGTCCCGGGCGTGGCATATGCATTGAGTATGACGAGTCGGTACCAAAAGACTCCAGGTGAAACACACTGGATAGCAGTCAAAAATATCCTCAAGTACCTACGGAGGACTAAGGATTGGGTATTGACTTATGGAGGCGATACTAAGCTATGCGCAACCGGTTACGCAGATGCTAGCTTCCAAACGGATCGAGATGACTCAAAATCTCAGTCCGGGTTCGTCTTCACTCTTAATGGTGCTGCGGTCAGCTGGAAGAGTTCCAAACAGAGTGTTGTAGCAGATTCTACTACTGAATCTGAGTACTATGCCGCTTCGGAGGCAGCAAAGGAAGCGATATGGATGCGTCAATTCTTACAAGGGCTTTCGGTAGTTCCTAGTTCGAATGACCCGATCACCATCTATTGTGACAATAGAGGTGCCATCTTCCAGGCTAAGGAGCCAAAGTCTAGCAACAAATCTAGACATGTACTTCGGAAGGCTCACCTGATCCGTGATTACGTGGAGCAAGAAGAGATAGTGATTGACAAGATTACGACGGATGATAACATCGCGGATCCTCTCACCAAACCGTTGAATTATGATAAGCATGTAGGGCATGTTAATTCCATGGGAATTAAACATGTTCCAGAGTTGTAGTACTTGATTATGGATTTGATACATTATCTTTTTCATATACTATTTATAACTTCATCGTTTTATATATATATATAATATTTTGTTTTTCATGTGGATTGTCGACAACATTGAACGCCACAAAGTGAATCAATTACATTATATTTGTTTTGGTCCGTAATCGCCAATGTGAGCTGATAACTCCGGCTATTATATTGTGCACTCGATTGATGGTGGGTTCAACAAGCCATAAGTTAAACGGTTGACTAATCGATCACAGATACGAGATTATGACGATACCTCATAGGACAACCTTTTGTGACAACGTAATGGAGTCCTAAATGTTTAATAACATTCGGTGCCAGGTCGTGGATAGGACATCCATTGTGTTCCTAGAGTCGATTCTTTTAACTATCAACTGTCTATTGAGATTAAGGCAGTTTTTGGGTGACTTTGGTTTCTTTCTCGCGGTCTACCGTAACTGGGGCTAAGTAGATTTTTTCTGGGTCATTTCATATTGTGCTTAAATCTGCAGGATTCGAGTTGAAGAAAATATCCAACCCTTATCAGGTATAGTTATTTCTCAGGGCCACTCGAGGAGTTGTAACTGAAATGCATGGCCATGCTCGAATGATGATTCGTTTATCAGTTAAGTTATTCTCTAGTCGGGGAAACCACTCTTGATATTGATCGCTTATAAAATACGACCTTTGTGAATTCGGATTTGCAAATTGTTTTACATTGAGTGGGAGAAATTTTATAGGATATGAGAATCGGTTATCGCACATACACTTGTGAGGACAAGTGGGAGTTTGTTGGAGCTTGTGTCCTCCACAAATTAGTGTGATAACATTTGTAAATCTCTTACAGGTTCACAAGGGTATACTTCGTATATTTAATCAGTTGATTAACGTTTACCTAATAACGGTTGGCTTGCTAGAAAGTTTGAGGTTATTATCATACAGATGGCGGTGATCAACTGGTCCCTAAAGGTCACACCTATAGGATGTGTTTGAGAAATGTGGTTATAGAAATATAATTACATTGATGCCCAATATGACTAAAAAGTTAGTCAATGTGTTGATGAGATAATTATTTAATGAAAATTAAATAATATTAGTTAAGACGAATTAACTGTCAATTCGTAAATTAAATATAATAAGTTATATTTAATTAAATGTATATAATGTTAGCTTGGACGAATTAATCGGTTAATTCGTAATTAAATATAATCAGTTGTATTTAATATCAACAAGATGAATGTGTCATAGTGGTAATAGTGAGGGTACACATACCAAGAGGTCATGGGTTCGATTCTCACTAGATGACAATTCAACACATATTATATATTTTTGGAAAGACCAAAAATAAGGAGAATTTTACTCCTTATTTCGGTCACCTAATTGACTCCAAGTTTCGGTCTGTATAAAAAGAAAGGGAGAGAATTATTTCTACCCTAATGCTTTTTCTTGACCTTGCCTCCTCTCTCTCATCAAAAGAACACAAAAACAACTAAATTTTACGAAAATTTTAGATCGATTTCTAGCATAATCAAAGGGCATATCTCATATCGTCTTGGGTGCAACTAATAGGCGAATTATCAATTTTGATATTGTTCTTAGGCCAATTTTGCTAGGACCGAAGGTTAATTCTAAATCCTTTATACTTTGTTTATGTATTTTGTTTATGACCATTGATCATCATTGTTAAACTCGTTATAATCCTTCTAGTTTAAGGGAAGTATACAGATTATTTCCCACAAGTGGTATCAGAGAACTAGGCCACGATTTTAATCTTGATGATTTTCATAAATTTGTATGTAAACTATGCGGTTTTTCGAATTTTTTTTAGGGTTTCGAAAATTTTTAGGGTTCGGCAAAAATTTTTTGTGCCGATTTGTTTTTATTTCTTCTTGCCGTTTTTTTTTTCTTTTAGTTTGATGATATTTTTCCATTTTATTTTTCATATTATTGTTTTTTAATCAGTTAAAATTATCATATGAATAATTGGTAGTTTTTGATTTAATGCAGATTAAGTTAAAATTAAATGGAATCGTCATGTTTATGATAAAAAGATTGTTTTTGCTATATAGTTTTTGGCATATAAATTAATCATGTTTATTATTTCATATGCTAATCATGTTCTAATAGCAAAGGTAAACAATTTAGTCATCAACTCTTGTTTTAGGGTTAATTGCCGCAAAAGAAAGAAAAAAAAAAGGGGGAGGTCGTTTTTAGGGTTTGCCATATAAAAAAAAAAAAAAAAAAAATTAGTTTTTGTTTTTTTTGGTGAACCGAGATAAAATAAAATAAAAGGAAAGTTTTGTTTTCTTGTTTTTTTTGCCATAATTGCCGAAAAAAATTATGGAAAGTTTTAGTTCCTTTTCCTAATTGGCGAGTATAAAAAAAAAAGGGGGGGGGGCTGTTTTTTCGGCCGTGTGGAGCTGATATTATAATTAAAAAAAAAATTATTTATTTTTCAGCCAAGACCAATTTATAATTGGTTTTTGTTTTTTTTTTTTTGGCCAATTAGTTATTGTGAATCCGTTCACAATTTAAAGATACCGAATTATTTTAAAGCGGTTTAAAATTTTGACGGAAAGAATTTATATTACAAGTTTAATATGGATTGAAATGAAATTAATGTGATTAAATTGCGGAATTGTCACTTAATTTAATTTAAATAGGTGGTTTGGATAAATTAATCAACATAATTAATGAATTGTGCATGTATGTTTAATTTATTTTTAGTTGATGCTTTTAATTTTGTTGAATGAATCGAATGAATGAATTTTATTTACGTATTTATTTTTGCAATCGGTTGTAATTTGTAATACTTAGTGTGGCCTTAGTCAAATTATGTTTTCGTAATGAAGGAAACATGATTTCTTATGTAATTATGAGATCTCGAATCTCCTTTATTTTAGTTTTGGGTTTTTGAAATTAGAATGTAATTAATAGGTCAATTATGTAATTTTATTTATTGTAATTTCAAAGAAGACTAAAGATGAAGATTCAAGGTCACTCCCGCTACATGGATCAAGATGGAACATCAAGACAAGCTTCTCGGGTCCAAGGATGGATTCCAAACTTGTATTTATTGTTCATTTTGATAGGATAGGCCACACTAGGACTTTTACTGTTTTTACGTCTTTTCATTCTTGTTGCTTTTCATTCACATGTTAGTTTATGCATCATATTCCGCCTAAAACCAAACCACCTACTACTAAAATGCATGAAAATTGACTCATATAGGTTGTATGTTAGTTTTCATGGACATGCAGATGTCACAGTCTTTAAGTCATCACCTTAGTTTAATCATTCTCGCATGCTAGATTATAGTTCACTTAAAATGAATTAAAATTAAGTTGATGGGATCTTCCTCTAAAACGGAAATTGAGATTAGTCTTTATAAGGGCAAACATCTATGAATCCCTTCTTCGTCGGTAGGCCTAATATGACCCCTTCTACGTTGGGTAAGTAGTTGTGTAGACTTAGTTTACCTCAACATCATAGTCCGAAGAGTTTCTCGTGATAATGATGGACTATAGATAGAATTTACTGAAATTTATCGACCAAGAATTCTAACGGTAGAATTAGCTAAAAGGTTAGCTTATCAATTTACAGAGAATTGAGTCTTGGGGTCATTTATATAATTCTTGAGGGAGGTCAATTGTATAAATGTTTTTGAGTCTTCGCGTTATGACATTAGTTCATTAGACTTAAAATAAAAATAACGATGCACATGCTTATTATTTTATTCTTCTTTCGCAGTGTAGAACACGTTTATTATCGAAAATACTGTTACAACAAATGGCTGGAAATAACGCAATCTCAATGCCTAGTGTCACACTAGATCGTTCGTCCTGGCTAAAAATGTTCATGGACCAAATGAATCAGTCCACTCGATTGAAGAATGATGGGTCCAATTTTGCGGACTGGGAGGCGGCACAACGGAATGCGCCATCGCGACGGTAAGCTCGGGCATTTAATCGAGCCAATACCGGCCAACCCAGGCCCAAATGCAGGAGCCGACGAGTCATTCGCTTATAGTGACTTCGTTATGTAAGCGGGTGCGGTAAAGAACGTACTCATCTTTGCAATGGAAACCAATTTGCAGAGACGCTTCATTGCCCACACATTCTTCACATGATTGAGAATGTCGAGAAATTGGAGGCACTGAATTGTAAAATCAGTGAGAGCATTATCATTGACCGAATGCTTCATTCTCTTCACGATGGTTTTGCCCTTTTCAGGGCGAACTATTACATGAATGACTTGAAAAAGAGTCCTCATGAGCTACACTCCCTTCTCGTACAGACCGAGAAGGATATGAAATTGAGTGGGAGCATGAAGCAGGATGTTCTCACGATTTACAACAAAGGTAAAGGTAAGGGCAAGGCTCATGGCGACCTAGCTGTAGGTAAGCCAAAGTTTAAGAAGCCATGAAACGGTAAGAGTGCGCCCGGTGAGACTAGTGGCTCACAGGGCAAGACAAAGAGAAAGGGCGGTGACATAGAGTGCCATCATTGTCACAAGACTGGACATTGGAGGAGGAACTGTCCCGTCTACCGTGAGGACATCAAGGCAGGCCGCGTCGTTTCTGTTGGTATGTCATCTTATATTCATATGACTGAGATTAACCATGCAAGTTTCGGAACTTGGGTACTAGATACTGGTTGTGGTTCTCATCTGTGTAATCATTTGAAGGGCCTAAAGAATATCATACCTCTCGAAAAAGGTGATGTGGACCTGCGAGTCGGGAATGGAGCACGAGTTGCTGCTGCCTTGAAGGGAACATATGTAATCCAACTCCCTAGTGGTTTTGAGTTATCTTTAAATAACTGTTACTATGTACACAGTTTATCTAAGAATATTATTTCTGTTTCCGTACTTGCTAAAGACGGTTTTACATTTTCAATAAAGGATAATAATTGTATTTTCTCTTTTAATGAAATGATTTATGTCAAAGAAGTTTCCATGAATGGAATTTATATCTTAGATCAAACCACGGAAGTATTACACATGAATAATAAGAAATTAAAGGTCGGTGACAAAGATCAAACCTATCTTTGGCATTGTCGAATGGGACACATAAATGAGAAACGCGTGAAGAAACTCGTCGATAATGGGACTATTCCCGCATTCGGATTTTCTACATATGGCACGTGTGAATCATGTCTCATTGGCAAGATGACTCGAATTTCCTTCAAAGGTGTTGGAATGCGTGCTAGTGACCTATTAGGACTCATACATACAGACGTATGTGGACCTATGTCAATTACCGCTAGAGATGGCTATAGATATTTTATCTCTTCCACGGACGATTTAGGTAGATACGGATATGTCTACTTAATGAAGCACAAAAGTGAGTCCTTTGAGAAATTCAAGGAATACCAGAATAGGGTACAGAACCAACTGGGTAGAAAGATTAAAGCACTCCGTTCAGATCGGGGTGGCGAATATCTTTCAAATAAGTTTGATCAACACCTGAAAGACTGTGGAATCGTTTTGCAGTTAACTCCACCTGGAACACCTCAATTGAATGGTGTATCCGAACGGAGAAATCGAACCTTACTTGATATGGTTCGATCCATGATGAGTCACACCGTAGTGCCTGAATAATTATGGGGTTATGCTCTTTTGTCAGCCGATCTTATACTTAACCGAAGTCCGTCTAAAGCTGTCGACAAGACTCCATATGAAATATGGAAGGGAACGGTCCCTAACTTGTCCTTTATTCGGGTTTGGGGCTGCGAGGCTTATGTCAAGTGGAGACACGAGGATAAGCTCGGCCCGCGATCAGTCAAGACATACTTTATAGGTTATCCAAAAGGAACATTTGGTCATTACTTCTATTCGCCTACCGAACATCGAGTTTTTGTCGCGGCTAGTGCGACGTTCTTAGAGAAAGAATTTCTCGAGAACAAGACGAGTAATAGAACCTTCGAGCTGCCGGAGATTCCAGAACCAACGACCGAGGAACGGATGGAGGAAGTGGTTCCTCCAACTAATGATACGGTTAATATTCCTGAGGAACCTAGGAGGTCGGGTAGAGACGCTCATCCTCCGGACAGATACATTGGTATGGTCGAGGAGAATGACGTTTTACTTCTAGAAAGTAATGAACCCGCAACCTATAAAGGTGCTATGGCCTGTTACGACTCAAAGCTATGGCTTGAAGCCATGCAATCCGAGATGGACTCCATGTATGAGAATAACGTATGGGATCTAGTTGATTTACCTAATAAGGTAAAACCTCTACAGTGCAAATGGCTTTACAAAATAAAGCGTTCTGTAGACGCGCAACCAGATATCTATAAGGCACGACTTGTGGCAAAAGGTTTCACTCAAGTGCACAGATTGAATTATGATGAGATTTTTGCACCTGTAGTCATGCTACATTCCATTCGGATAATCTTAGCGATTGCCGCATTTCATGATTATGAGATTTGGCAAATGGATGTGAAAACCGCCTTCTTAAACGGTTATTTGGAGGAAGAGTTGTACATTGTGCAACCCGAAGGTTTCATAGATCCTGATCATCCTAAGAAAGTATGCAAGCTTAAGCGTTCCATTTATGGACTTAAGCAAGCTTCTCGGAGTTGGAATCATCGTTTCGACCAAGTGATAAAAGAGTATGGTTTCACTCGATCGGTCGAAGAACCATGCTTATATATAAAGTCGAGTGGGAGCAAGATTGTATTCTTGATATTGTATGTCGATGACATACTCTTGATTGGGAATGACATTCCTCTCCTATCTTCGGTTAAAGAATGGTTGAAGAACCATTTCCAGATGAAAGATCTGGGTGAGGCACAGCGCATTTTGGGAATCCGTATCTACCGAGATAGATCACGACGGACGTTATCACTTAGTCAGGAGTCTTATTTGGATAAGGTTCTTGTGAGGTTCAGCATGACCAACTCCAAGAAGGGGAACCTTCCTATGACGACTGGGATGCAGTTGAGCAAGTCTCAGTCACCCACGACGCCTGAAGGGGTTGAACACATGAGTCGTATTCCTTATGCATTTGCAATAGGATCGATCATGTATGGCATGATATGCACACATCCAGACGTGACATATGCATTGAGTATGACGAGTCAGTACCAAAAGAATCCAGATGTCTACGGAGGACTAAGGATTAGGTATTGACTTATGGAGGAGATACTAAGCTATGCGCAGATGCTAGCTTCCAAACGGATCTCAGTCCGGGTTCGTATTCACTCTTAATGTGTTGTAGCAGATTCTACTACTGAACCGTTGAATTATGATAAGCATGTAGGGCATGTTAATTCCATGGGAATTTAACGTGTTCCTGAGTTGTAGCACTTGATTATAGATTTGATACATTATCTTTTTCATATACTATTTATAATTTCATCGTTTTATATATAATATTTTGTTTTTCATGTGGATTGTACTAACAACATTGAACGCCACAAAGTGAACTGAATTACATTATATTTGTTTTGGTCCGTAATCGCCAATGTGAGCTGATAACTCCGGCTATTATATTGTGCAGTCGATTGATGGTGGGTTCAACGAGCCATAAGTCAAACGGTTGACTGATCGATCACAGATACGAGATTATGACGATACCTCGTAGGACAACTTTTTGTGACAACGTAATGGAGTCCTAAATGTTTAATAACATTCGGTGCCAGGTCGTGGATAGGACATCCATTGTGTTCCTAGAGTCGATTCTTTTGACTATCGACTGTCTTTTGAGATTAAGGCAGCTTTTGGGTGACTTTGGTTTCTTTCTCACGGTCTGCCGTAACTGGAGGCTAAGTAGATTTTTTCTGGGTCATTTCATACTGTGCTTACATCTGCAGGATTCGAGTTGAGGAAAATATCCAACCAAAAATCAGGTATAGTTATTTCTCAGGGCCACTCGAGGAGTTGTAACTGAAATGCATGGCAATGCTCGAATGTTGATTCGTTTATCAGTTAAGTTACTCTCTAGTCGGGGAAACTACTCTTGATATTGATCGCTTGTAAAATACGACCTTTGTGAATTCGGATTTGCAAATTGTTTTACATTGAGTGGGAGAAATTTTATAGGATATGAGAATCGGTTATCGCACATACACTTGTGAGGACAAGTGGGAGTTTGTTGGAGCTTGTGTCCTCCACAAATTAGTGTGATAACATTTGTAAATCTCTTACAGGTTCACAAGGGTATACTTCGTATATTTAATCAGTTGATTAACGTTTACCTAATAACGGTTGGCTTGCTAGAAAGTTTGACGTTATTATCATACAGATGGCGGTGATCAACTGGTCCCTAAAGGTCACACCTATAGGATGTGTTTGAGAAATGTGGTTATAGAAATATAATTACATTGATGCCCAATATGACTAAAAAGTTAGTCAATGTGTTGATGAGATAATTATTTAATGAAAATTAAATAATATTAGTTAAGACGAATTATCTGTCAATTCGTAAATTAAATATAATAAGTTATATTTAATTAAATGTATATAATGTTAGCTTGGACGAATTAATCTGTTAATTCGTAATTAAATATAATCAGTTGTATTTAATATCAACAAGAAGAATGTGTCATACTGGTAATAGTGAGGGTACACATACCAAGAGGTCATGGGTTCGATCCTCACTAGATGACAATTCAACACATATTATATATTTTTGGAAAGACCAAAAATAGGGAGAATTTTACTCCTTATTTCGGTCACCTAATTGACTCCAAGTTTCGGTCTGTATAAAAAGAAAGGGAGAGAATTATTTCTACCCTAATGCTTTTTCTTCACCTTGCCTCCTCTCTCTCATCACAAGAACACAAAAACAACTAAATTTTACAGAAAATTTTAGATCGATTTCTAGCATAATCAAAGGGCATATCTCATATCGTCTTGGGTGCAACTAATAGGCGAATATCAATTTTGATATTGTTCTTAGGCCAATTTTGCTAGGACCGAAGGTTAATTCTAAATCATTTATACTTTGTTTATGTATTTTGTTTATGACCATTGATCATCATTGCCACCTCTGGGTCCTCGTCAGAAAACGGGTACCCCTCAGCTGGGTACTGGAAGAAGGAAGGGTGTGGCCAACCCTCCGGGATCGGTCTGTGTCGCCGCAAGTGGTACTCGTACAGAGGGTGTAAGGCAAGAGCCATGTCCCTCTCCATACGATCCTGACGCTCTGCAAGCTCAATCAACAAACCGTAAACTGCGCCCCCTTGGTCCTGGACCACGGGCGCTACAAACGGAGGGGTGGTCTAAAAGTAGCCGGGAAAACTGGCTCAGTCTGTGTCTGGTCTGTGGGAGGTGGACGAGGGGTAGGAGCGGTAGTAGTAGTGGGAGTAGGGGTTGGATCGGGAGTAGCCGTGGAAGGCTGGGTACTCCCTGAAGGTGTGGACCCCTCTCCACTCTCAACTCGCCGCTTCATAGCGGCGGGTGCAGCAGGAGGTGGACGAGACTGAAGTGGAAGGTGAAGTAGAGGCAAAGCAGGCAAACGGTGGCCCTTTACCACAGTAGGTAAGGGCTCAAGACGGGGGAGACTGTCGCAGGGTAAGTCAACAGACAAGGAGCCGTCAATCTTCCAAGTCCGGTAGTCCTGGGGTCGCCCAATGCTTTGAACGAGCATGGCAGCCGAATCGCTGACCTCTCTCCCTCGAGGTACTGCAAGTCACGTGGCCAGGTGGGGAAAAGTCGGTGGGCAAGAATGGTGGCTATGCCACCGCAGGCAATGGTTCCCGCCTCCTTCTTCCCCTGGTCGTGGAGGTACTTGGCGGTGAGGTAGGCAATGTTGAAGGTAAAAGGACCTTCACAGTCGACGTTCAGATAACCGCCCAGGATAGAGAGCTCGGTTTTGGTAGTGTTGTTCGGCTCCTTTCGGCCGAACATAGAGCTCCCCATCAGTCTAAGAAAACAACGGACGGGGGGATGGTGGACCTGGTGGAGCTTTCGCTCCTGGAAACGGGTCTGGGCCAGGCACCGCCAAACCTGACGGTAAACCTTCCTCGAGTCGGATGTCACACCCGAGGAGGTAAGGTCAAGTAACCTACCAAACTCCGCTAGAGGCATCGGTAAAGTCCGGTTGAACAACCGGAAGGAGACTGACAAACAGTCGGGGTCAGTAGCGTATGCCCCTGAGGAAAAGGTAAAAGAGCTGAGAAATTCGAGGCTCAGCTCTAAGAAGGTACGGGCCCTCATGGTAATGAGGCCAGGCATCCCCGTGCCCCGTAGTAAAGTACAGACTGACTCGTAAATACCGAGTTTCTCTAATGCCGATTTATCCAAAAATCGGGAAGGTACATGTACACACTTGACCAAGTTAAAGAATTTCGTATGATGGACATGCGTTGACGAATAATACCCGTGGTAGTCTCGGGTGGGAGTCGAGGGAAGTGTCCCCTGGACCGTAAATCGTCTCGAAGTAGACGGAGCGCGCTGAAGTAGAAGCGAAGCGGTAAAGAACTGGGAAGTGCTAGGAGCGGAAGTAGAAGTGACTGGAGTTGGTGTAGCTCGACCGCCCACGACCCCGGCCTCCGTCTCGGAACGCAAGCGCCCGCCCGCTCTCGGACGTGTAAGGGACCGGGCGCTACGAAGGCGGCTGGCTCGCAGGTGAGTCCGCCACATGTGTAGAAGTGGTGGGCGGTGTACGGTAGTGGCTACCGTGGTCACCGAAGAGGAACTAGCGGCGGTGCTAGGCAATGTGGTGGTGACCGTGGAGGAAGTGGTAGCTCGAATCGAGCTCGCAGTGAGCTCACCGGAGTAAAAACCGTCCCCGCAGCTGAAACAAGGAGAACTGGGGCTGCAGGTGACTAAGGCGGTGGTAGTGGCAACAAGGGGGCCACCGACTCACTCAAGGACGGATCGGAGGTGGTACGGTAGAGGGCAAGGTCTTGGACTCCATCCCGTGACAAGGTAAAGGGCATGATGAGAAAATAGTCGCTAACCGTGGCTAAAACAATACGTAAAACCAGCATGTGACAAAGATGTGAATGCCCTATCACCAAAAAATTCGACTTTACAAAAATAGAACCAAACAATCCTCAAAAATATTCGAATTACGAATGCAAATGGCGATAGGGAATGGGAAAAGCGATTAACATCAAGTAACATGTAGGCATCAACTCGAAGTTAATTAAGACAATGCGCAGTGTATAAGCCATCCGATAGTCGAAAAATTCGACTTAAGCGCCCCGATCGCAATTTCGTGCAGGGTCCGAGTAAACATGTCTAAGCATCGACAGGGGTTCGATTTTAGTCAATAATCAGCAGCAAAATCGCAATAGAGATGCTAGCTAGACAGATTTAAACAGCAAAAAGTAAAGTGACAGTCGAAAAATCCGACTGTCTTGAACCCATATCACAAAAATCATGGAAAATTCGAATTATCATGTGATAAACAGCGAGGAAGGGGAGTTAGGATCATCAAGCAAGCTAATTAAGGGATACAAACACAATCAAGTCGAAAAACTCGACTAAACAGGGATTTTCGAAACCCTAATTCAATTTCACCTCATAAAATTCAAAATAATCGAAATTAAAATGCAAGAGGTTATGGAAATCACTTACTTGATGATGATGAACCTACAAATGCAAATAATCCTCAAATAAACAAGCAACAATGGTGGATTTTCAGTAGAAAAACCCGCAAACCCGAAAACCCTTTTAAAACCGCGAAAATGAACACAAATAAGGGTGAATGAAAGGAGCTTTTGAAGATTAATATGCAAACAATGAAATGTAGGAGGCGGATTTGGAGATTGGGCAAGAAAATATGGGATTTGGGGAAGAAATTAATCGCACAAAGGCTTTGCTAGACGAAAATTAGGGTGAAATGAAAGTTAGAACAAAAACATAAGAGTTTAAGGCGAAAATCCCTGTACACTGTTCATTCCACTCGATCGAGTGGTTTTAAACCACTCGATCGAGTACTTTTATGGTCCAGCTGCTTGGTCGAGTAAAATGTTACTCGATCGACCAATCCCTCTTTTTGCTTTACTCGATCGACTTGTAAAACTGCTTGATCGACCATATGTTTACTCGATCGAGTACAAAAAGTACTCCATCGAGCTCTTTTCTCGTGTAAGCTCTTTAATTTTCGTCATTTCCTCCTCAGGATGCGTGAAACTTCCCCAAACCTGCATAAAAAACACACGCAAAAACTTCCCAATATACCAAATACGCAAAAGCACAATCTATAGTCCGACGTCTATGCTAAAAACTGTCTAAAACTAATTGTCCTAATTAAAACGCAACTAAAAAAATTCAAAGGAATTTCAAAAATTATCTATTACAAAGTGTTACACGGGGCATTTCCCCGTTTAATTCCCATCAAATTTCAGTAGCCCCTTGGGGGGCTTCTGACTAGAGGACGTCACCTCAGCAACATTGACTGTCCTCTTCAACTTCCATTAACATGAGTAAACACTTAAAACGGTAGGAGGGGCGTAGTTCACATCCACATAAGCGGGAACCTTCCTCGTCCTTGCTCTTTTATCACCAGCTTTAGCGTCAACATTTCCAGTTTGATTGATAATAATTGCACCATGTCCCTTGACAGCTTCCCCTTTGCTTTCATCTGTACCTACAGCAAGGAAAACAGACGAACTTTCCTCCTTTTTGCTCTCAGTCTGAGGCGGAGGGTTAACAATAGCGGCACAATTCTCCAAATTTTCATTTGGAGTGTCAATACTAGGATCAATAGAAGAGAGAGCATTGTAAGGCTGGGCTTGCATGGGAGCTCTCCGGAACTTAGACTGATGAAAAATCAGCTCCTCGTCCCCTACCTGAAAGGTCAAAGTCTTTCCCCCGACGTCTATTACTGCACGGGCAGTGGACAAAAATGGTCTCCCTAAAATTATAGGGGTGTGTGCATCTTCGGGGATATCTAAGACAACAAAATCAACGGGAATAAAGAACTTCCCGATCTGAACAGGTACGTCTTCTACTATACCTAGTGGTCGTGATAAACTACGGTCGGTCATCTGGACAGTCATGTTGGTGCAACTCAGCTTTGTCAAACCAAATCTCTTAGCCAGAGACAAGGGTAAGACACTCACGCTAGCGCCTAAATCGCATAGCGCATTATCAATCAAATGCATACTGATATGACACGGAATTGAAAAACTACCCGGGTCTGATTGCTTAGGGGGTAACTTATTTTGAAATAGGGCTGACCCCACCTCAGTCAAAGCTACGGTCTCACTGTCATTAATAGTCCTCTTACGTGCTAAAATTTCTTTCATAAACTTTAAATAAGAGGGTACCTTAGTCAGCAATTCAGTGAACGGCATGGTGACTTCCAAGCTCTTCAAAAGTTCGACAAATTTGCTGAACTGTTGATTAACTTTAGTATTTTGTAGCCGCCTCGGAAAGGGAACAGTAATAGGTATCTCGAGTCCCTTGTTTCTTTCTTCCAAAGTGTCTTCCAGAGCAAGTTCTGTATCCTTTGGACGCTTCTTACCTCTCGAACGAGGTCTTTCCGGTGATATCTCACTTAAACGAGCACTAGCAGGCTCTCGAATAAGCTTCCCGTCATCAATACTACTCGATCGACCAATCTGCTCACTCGATCGAGCAGTTTCTTCATCAATGTCAGTCGATCGAGTACAATTTCCACTCGATCGACCAACTCCACTTTCTGCTTCACTCGATCGAGTAGATAAACTACTCGATCGACCAACCTGTTCTTCCTGTTCACTCGATCGAGTGGAAAAACCACTCGATCGAGGGCTTTCATCTTCAGTTCTACTCGATCGAACACCAGATTTCAGTCGATCGAGCAACTGCTTTGTCGTGAGCCCTTTTTCTCGACGGACACTCGTTCCCCATCGCATTAGCTTCCCTAGGGTCTGATTTTGACACTTCCGGTCCCTCATAAGAAAGACCGCTTCTTAATTCTATCAGATTTACCGTCTCATGTGGATTCTTCTCATTTTGAGTCGGTAAATGACCCTGCTTTCTCGAGGATTGATTTGCAGCGAGTTGGGCAACTTGAGTCTCAAGTGCCTTAAATGACGCGTCCTTCTGTTGATTTTGTTGATCATTCAGCTACAATTGCTTTGAAATGGACTGCAACATAGACTTTAGCTCACCCATTTCACTCACCCCACTAGAAGATGATGCACCTTGATTAGGAGGATTGAAAGAAGGAGGCTTCTGAAAGCCTTGTTGATTCTTGTGTGGAGGAATATACGGCTGCTGCTGATTCGGAGGAGCGGTAGGATTGAGTACATTCTGACTAGTCCACCTCAAATTGGGGTGGACATTCGGTTCGTAATAATCGTTGTTCTCGCCCGTAGTGTTGAAAGGCAAAGACATGACTCATAGGAATTTGGACAATTATCTGAAACATGCCCCTCTCCTCCACATCTCTTGCAATTTTGAAGGGACCGTCTGTAACAAAGATTTACATGGTAAATTCCTCCCTTCGAGGCTACTCTCAGCTCATATTTATCAAATTGGGCCGTGAGAGCCTCTAAAGCAGCTACAGAAGGAGATTCGGCACTCCTCCTTTGATTTCCTCTCGAGTTTCCATATTCAGCTTTATGGGTGGCCAAATCATCTATGATCTTCCACCCCTTAGTCTCTCCTAGATTCTCAAAGAAACCGGCCACTAGTCGCAGATCCAAAATAGCCCTCTGATCGTCGTACAGTCCATTATAGAACTGATTGCAAAGACTCCACTTCTCGAACCCATGATGCGGAATGGTTCGCACCAACTTCTTGAAGCGGACCCATGCCTTGTGAAAGTTCTCGTCAGGCCCTTGTTTAAAGCTCGTGATCTGAGCTCTAATTGCATTAGTCTTCGAAGCAGAGAAGTACTTCTTGTAAAACGCCGAAGCCAACGAATTCCAGTCAGTTATCCCATGAGCAGTCCGGTCCAGATCCTTATACCACTCCCTTGCAGCATCTCGAAGTGAGAAAATGAACATGGTTTCTTTTATCTGGTCTTGGGTCACACCGGCTGGTGGGGGTATGGAGCAGCAGTAGTCAATAAACGTCTCCATGTGCTTAGCTGCATCTTCATTTGCAGCTCCCCTGAACTGGTTCCTCTCAACCATATTAATGTAAGAGGGCTTTGGCTCGAATTTTCAAGCATCGCCTGGTAATTCGAATCCTTTATAAAGACTAGCAGCTGTCGGCTCAGAATGACTAGCTATACTCGCTTCCTCGGCCATAACTGGAAGATCTAGAGAAGTGACTGTTTCAGCTGATGAAATGGAAACTGGAGATGAAGGTGGATCTTCCTCGAAAAGCTCGTTCTCGTGAAAGCTTGACAGAGTACTTAGCTCTTCCTCTGTCGGTAATACCCTTTGTGATCGCCTCAATTCGCGCAGAGTTTTCTCAAGCTCACGATTATAAGGCAATAATTCACCGCCCTGTGACCTGCCTATAAGAGGAAACTACAAACAAGATATAAGAATAGTCTAAGGAACGTATGTCCCTTAAACTGAAAAACAGACTAAAATAAAGACAACCAAAAATTAGAACAATAGCCTCCCCGGCAACGGCGCCAAAATTTGACACGACTATCGCAACCCTATCAAAGATAAAACCTAACGGTCTCAACTAAAATGTAGCAGAGTCAGTCGAGTATCGAATCCACAGGGAGGTAATGTAATTAACAGTTGCCTAATTCTAGTCCTAAAGTAACAATTGGGGGTTGTTTGAATTTTGGTTCTAAACTACGAAGTTTGAAAGGAAGAGAAATAAAGTAAAGAGCAGTAAAGGCAATAAAAATGATTAAACTATCAAGAAGAGAGGGACATGTCGAGATTTCGGTTCACTACGGTAGTCCAATAACTCGGCTGTAAATGATTCAGACGAACTAATGTGAGACGAATGTGGAAAGGTCCTTTCGGTCCACTTTCTATCCTAAAATACCGCTAACTTAAATTTCGTCCTCATTAGGGTAGTCTACTGTTTATAGCAGGCCTATTTAGTCCAATCTTTCGATCCAGGATTAATTTTAGCTAGATTAAAGGGTGACATAGAAGCGTGCACTCAACTAGGTCGGATAAATACAGTTAAATTGCTATAGTGACAGGGTCTCATAATCAATTCGTCTAATTCATTTACTACGTCGTCATATTTCTACCGCAGATTCTCTAATCCCAACATGAAGGGAGTTTAGCTACTCATATCGTTAATTAAACTAACAGCAAACAATTTTCCAGCAGTAAACATTATGAAGTAACAATAGATCGCAATAAGGAAAATTAGGGCAAAGGATAAATGCAACGAAACAAGTAATAAAAGCAAGCAAATGATTAATTATTATTGAAGGGAGAGAAGGAATTACAATCCAAGCGAATCAGGCGTAAAGAACACAAAATCCGAGTAAAAGCAATCCCGAAATAAGTAACAGTAGAGAGGAATAAAGCAGCGTTCTAAAGTTTACAGTAGAGTGTTTGATAATATCCAAGATGATCCTAATTAACCTAGTAAAGCGTGCTTAAATAGCAAAGCAAAAGAGTTTAGCGAAATAAAACATCACGCGGGCTAATTAAAGCCCAAACCCATCAAAACCACTTGATCGAGTGGATTAAAACCACTCGATCGACCAACTCTTCATCCAGAACAGCTCGATCGACTGGAAAATTACTCGATCGAGTAACAACTCTTTCTGCAGCATAAGGTCGAGTGAAAAACCCCTCAATCGACCATCAGAGGAAGTAAAAACCACTCGATCGAGTGGTTAACTGCTCGATCGAGTAACTATATCTTCATTTCAGCTCAAGTCCGCGTCTAAGTGCCTCGTATTGCGTGCCACGATGCTTCTAAACACAGTATCTCACTCAAGAGAATCCCGTCTCCTCTAAATGCATGCAAAAAGGACGAAAAAGAGTACGGATCCACTACTTTCGCGATCATTCCTACAAAAAGGACAAAATGCACCTTAGTAGCCAATTCGGGGCAAAATACCATAAAAACAGTATAAATATGCATAGAAATACGTGCTGAAATAGGCTAAAAAGACTATACAATAGGCTAAAAAGACGTTAGTGGCGACGCTCTTCTTCTTCCTGGCGAGGAGTACTCTGCGTTCATTTGCCAGAGGCTGGCATACTGGCCGGTCTTGGTAAGTGCTTCATTTTTCCCTTTTTGAGTTGACTTGATAAAAAAATGATGAATGATCATTGAATAAAGAAATCATTTGAATTTTTCAAGAGGTTGAGGAGGCGGGCGTCGAGCCCCCAGTGTACCCCGAGACCCTCGAGTACACCGACGCGGTGAGGATGACAATGATCTCCGACCTTCGTGACTTTGGCGAGGCAGTGACAGATGCTGGCCTGAATGAGTGGCAGCACTTGGTCCGGAGGGTAAGTTCCTGAATCAGTTAGCTTTTGTTGTTGTATAAGAATACATTTGTCCATTTTGTCCATTTATTGAGAACCTTTGTTTATTGAAATGAAGGTGGTGCCGTCTCGATACATGGCTTTGTGGAGGGTAGCCAACCGGCTACGGGCTACTGCCATTGAGGCACTTGCTGGTTGTCGAGGACGACAGGTATAAACCTTTCATTTACTTCATTTTGAATTTTCTAATTTCTTTACATTTGAAATGATTGAAATGAGGCGTTTCTTTGTCATTTGCAGAGGGAGCGCGACCTGGAGCGTGAGCTAGCCCGGTCCCAGGAGGAGAAGGCTCGCCTGTTGAGAGAGTTGGTTGTCCGAGACGCCGAGATCGCTGCTCACGAGGCCAGGGTCACTGAGTGGGGCGACCAGGAGTAGTTGTCTTTGTTTTCGTTGCTTCTGTTGTTGTAGTTGGCTGTACTGCACACATTTTATACACTTTGGAACTTCATTTTTGACTTTGAACTTGTTTCGGGCAAGAGCCCCCAGTTTGATGTACATACAACATTTTGATTATATATATGACAGCCTGAGTGCCTTTGTTGCTGGGTTATCTTGTTTGTTCCTGCAGGTTAGCTTTGAACAGGTTTGGTAGATGACGGTTTACGCCGTCATGCTGCCGAAATTTACATAGAAATCGCACATAAAACATATATTGGACACATGGCCTAAACTTGCGCGAAACAAAGAAGAGAACTAAAAAATGCGAAAAATTTTGCCCAGGAATGAGCGAAAAAATTGCCGAAAATGACCGGACGGTAGGGAGGGCTACCCCCTAAAAAAACGAAAAAAAGAAACATATAAGTTTGAAATGAAATGTGAAACGGGAGTGAAATGATTCCCCAAAAAAGAAAATAAAATGAAATGCATAAGCGTGCTTATTTGACGAAAATGTCGATTTTGCCTCGAAAAGCGTGCCCGGAAGACTAGGAAACATAAAATATGGTAATTCGACGGAATTACCAAAATAATAACCCATAAGAACAGAAAATTATGTCCAAAGGAATTAGGAAAGATCCAACGCGGAAAAATCATAGAAATCTTCTGAGGAAGAGGCGCAACACGAGCTGCGATCCTTCAAAGAGGCGCAGCAAGTGCTACGCCATTTCCTCAGTTTGCCAGTTCGGACGGATTTTAGGAAACAGCTTTTAGTATATATAGAGACGTCGAGAGAGCTTTTATTCACACAATTCTTCTGTCCTTCTTCCGTCTATAATATAAAATTCTCCTATTACATAGAAAAAAATTTACAAATCATGGACGCCTTGGAAAACCGTCTTAAAGAATGGACAAACGAATTTACAAGTGTCGAGAAACATGATATGAGTGCTTTCAATTTGGGGTTAATCTTGAGTCTGAAACTGGTGAAGGTTGTAAAACAATTTTTAGATTCTTGTCTCGAATATTGAGACCCTAATTGCCACGTGTTTTCCATCCTTGGAGGTGATATCTGTCCTTTTCCTAAGGAGTTTGCAGCAATTGGTGGATGGGACCCATAAAATATGCTTGCTATACCTTCTAGCTCTCAAGGGTATAAAAACAAGTTTAGATATTTGCTTGGACTGACTAAGGCTAATGTTGACCGTCTTGTAACCTCAAAAGGAATCTGCATGCTTGATTTCATTGATCGATTTATAAACAGGGAAGACCCTTGGATCTCTTATGTGGCCAGGCGTAGGGCATTCGGATTTTGCCTATTTCATGGTTATGTCCTCCAAGGGCATGTGGATAACGATATGAGAGGTGATTCTCGTTACTTGAGGTTGATTGAGCAAATGGACCCGCGCAGGAGCCCAGCTTGTCTGTGTCTAGGAGAGATCATATTGGGATTGGATAACAGGAAAGCCAACCGCGAGCTTCCTTATCTGGGAAGTCCTATCATTTTTCAGGTAAGAACGCAACCTCTTTTCTCTCTTTTTCTCTTTTTATCTTTATTTTATTTTTGCGTTCTTTTTTTTTTCTTTTTTTTTCGTTCTTTTTTTCTTTCTTTTTTTCGTTCGTTTTTTCTTTGTTGGACATTAATTCCTGCCTTTGGTAGGTTTGGCTCATGGAGCGTCTGCGGCTGATCGAGCCCCCAGTTAATGCGCTTGTGTGCCATGGTCGGTCGATTGCGATGAGGACCATACTCTATATGGTGGACTTCACTCGGGTTTGCAACTATTGGGAGAACAAGCTGAAGAATAAGGTTGGTCCCTTGATCAGATGGGTTATGCCATGGTGGCATCTCAAGTCAATTACTGGAGTGTCGTCTTTAGATCATACTTGATCGGTGCACATTCCTGGCTTGGAATTTATGGTATGTATCTTTCTGGAGAGACTGATGAGGCAGGTGGGCCTAAAACAGAAGATTCCTAAGCTTGATACCGTTCCTCAGACTGCTATGGCACATACTGGCGAGAGCC
The DNA here is from genome assembly GCF_048544455.1 of Silene latifolia. Lineage (NCBI taxonomy): Eukaryota > Viridiplantae > Streptophyta > Magnoliopsida > Caryophyllales > Caryophyllaceae > Silene > Silene latifolia. The sequence continues at coordinate 50,414,770 of NC_133533.1, forward strand.
GTAGAGAGTGGGCTCTCAAATGGGCTAAGAGAAACATGTGGTTCCTACATTCTTCTATTAGTTCATTACGGGTATCAGAATCCTATTTGCAGTGGAGGAAGGCTACTACTCTTGAGGACCACGAGAAGTTGAGCAAACGCGAGCCTGTTGACTACAAGATCCGCGAGGTAGCAAAGGAGAACCAGAAATATTTGACTGAGGGGGAGGAAGAAGCTGGATTCGGAGTTGTCATCCGTCGAAGAAACCGAAGACTTCTCCTGCCGCGGAGATGGTGGTTGATCGAAATGGTAAAGCTAGACCGCGAGAGAGACCTTTAGTGATCAGGTCGAGATTGCATAGGAGCGCCCGGCTCGTGGTCGAGATAAAAAGTATGACAAAAATGACAAAGGGAAGGGAAAGATGGAAGAATAGTCTAAGTCGTAGTATTATTAATTATTATTATAATTTGTAAGAAGTGGTGGGGTTTTTAGAATCCTAGCCGATTTATTATTTTTTTTATATTATGTGGCGTACTATTATTAATATTGAGGAAAATGAATAAAAGATTATTACTTATGAAACTATTGTGATTTTTCTTTTATTATTCTTATCGAATTCCAAATGCAAAAGCAAATGTCCTTCTATTTACATTTAAAATAATAGGTTGTATCCTGTGAAGGATTGCCTACGTATTCATTTTAAAAATGAAATCAAACCCTTGCGCATAGTTCGAGTAGATATAAAAGAATAATTGTTCTAAGTAAGAGCTTGTAGCGAACTTAGAAAATCGAGCATGAGCCTTACTTACTCCTAAAACACAATTCAATTTATTTGATGATATGACGATGACGAATCGTCAAAATGCAAGAGCAAGGTGACATAAGCTTTATTTCAGTGGGCCAGGGGCCATTCTTATTTCGTGTCGCATGAGCGGCACGTGGGTGTTACACAAGACGCGTTTCTCTCCTCTTCTAGGTATAATATCGTTTTAATTGGTCGAGGTTAGTCGGGTTGGTAAATTCATTTCCATCTAGGTCTATGATTCTAACCGCACCCCCCGAGAGTATGGACTTGACTAAGAATGGCCCGACCCAGTTGGGTTAGAACTTTCCTCGTGGATTGACAGGTAAAAGAGCTCTAACTGATTTGAGGACTAAGTCTCCTTCCTTGATGTTTCTAGGCTTAACCCTTTTGTTGAAGGCTCGTTTGATATGTGCCTGATATGTTTGCACATTATGTAATGCGCGCAATCTTCCTTCATCCAAGAGGATGAGTTCTTCATATCTATCTCTCTTCCAATCAGCTTCTGGAATTTGACTTTCGAGTAGAATGCAAAGGATGAGATTTCTAGTTCAACTAGTTACACAGCTTCCATGCCGTAAGTCAAATAGAGAGGAGTAGCCCCAGTGGGCGTCCTAACGGATCTGGGATAAGCCCATAAGGCGAATGGTATCTTGGCCAATCTCGATAATTATTGATCATTTTCATGGGGATGGTGACAACATTCTTGTTGGATGCCTCCACTGCGCCATTAGTTTGTGGTCTGTATGGCGAGGAATGGTGGTGTTTGATTTTGTACTTGGCTAGCAATTGTTCAGTCTCAGCCTGGAAATGTGACCCATTGTCACTGATGATCTCATGTGGTCAACCGTATCGACAGTGATATTGGTTTGTATGAACTTTGCCACGTTTTTGACTGCGAGACTTGTGTAAGATGCTGCTTATACCCATTTGGTGAAATAGTCGATAGCCACCAAAATGAAACAGTGACCTCCTGTTCCGGCTCGGGTGATCTTCCCGATGATGTCAACTCCCTAAGCAGAAAATGGCCAAGGAGATGTCATGGTGCAGAGTAGTGAGGGAGGGACGTGTAGCATATTCCCGAAGATTTGGCAGTTGTGACAATGTCTGACATATTAGATGCAATCGAATTCCATTGTGGTCCAGTAATATCCCAAACGCGTGATTTTCTTTGCCATCATTGGTATACTCATGTGAGGGCCACATTCTCCATCATTGACTTCTTCCATCACTTTCTGTGCATGTGAATGATCGAGGCAGCACAAGACTACACCAAGAGGTGTTCTTTTATACAATTCTCCTTGCATAAGGGCATACTGAGAGGCGAGTAGGCGTATATCACGTTGTCCTCTCTTATCCATATCCGGTGGATAAGTGCCATTGAGCTTGAAGTTTAGAATTGCTTGAAACCAAGGCTCCCCTAGGTTTTCTTCATCATCTGTGATTTGGTGCACATAAGCTGGTTCTGGCAGTCGTTCGATGCCTAAAGGCATTTCTACCATATCGTCTGGCATATTAATCAGAGATGCAAGTTTTGCAAGAGCGTCTGCAAACTGATTTTCTTCACGAGGTAAGTGTAGATAAGTCACTTGATCGAAGAATTGGGCAACTTGGTCTATCTTAGCCTGATAGGGTTCTAGACTTTCACTCCGAAGTTTCTAAGATCCCGTAATTTGGTTGATGATCAAGGACGAATCTCTGTGAACTCGAAGATTCTTGATGCCTAAGCCTACTGCCGCTTGTAGCCTAATGAGGCAAGCTTCGTATTCTGCTGCGTTATTTGTCACCTCGAAGTCGAGTTTGACAGAGAGTGGTATATGCTCACCTTCAGGAGAAATGAGCAATACTCGTATTTCAAATCCTTTTATGTTCGACGCTCCATCAAAATAAAGGTCCCAGGATCTACATTGGTTTGGAGTATATCATCATCTGGAAATGACCATGTGTCTATTGCTTGTGTGTCGTTGATGGGATTTTCTGCGAAGAACTCGGTGACGGCACGCCCTTTTATAACCTTCAGAGGTACGTATTTGAGATCGAACTTTGAGAGCATTAAGGTCTATCTTGCCAAGCGTCCGTTGAGAACGGGTTTTTCGAAGAGGTATTTGACAGGATCCATTTTGGAGTACACCTTGACGGAATAGCTAAGCATCTAATGGCGTAGCTTCTTTTTTGCCCACACAAGAGCGAGGCATGTCTTTTAGAGTGGTGTGTACTTGAATTCATACTCCAAAAACTTCTTACTAAGGTAGCAGATAGCTCTCTCTTCTTTTCCGACGTTTTGTGCTAACATTGCCCCCATGGCTGTTTCGGTCACTGTGAGATATAAACCAAGAGGTTTATCTCGTTGAGGAGGCATGGGCACTGGTGGTTTGGCTAGTATCTCCTTGATTTTGTCAAACGCTTTTTGACAGTCGTCATCCCATATGGTGTGATATGTTTTCTTTAGCTTTTTGAAGATGGGTTCACAGATCATGGTAAGTTTCGATATGAATCGACTTATATATTGCACCTTGCCTAAAAATCCTCTAACCTCCCTTTGTCTAGGGTTGTGGCATTTCGATTAGAGCTTTGATTTTGGAGGGATCGATTTCTATTCCTCGTTGACTGACGACATATCCGAGAAGCTTGCCTGACGTTACCCCAATTGTACATTTCTGAGGTTTGAGCCTCATGTTGTACTTTCATAGTCTTAAGAAGAATTTTCGAAGGTTATTAATGTGCCCCTCTCTTTCCTTGGACTTGACAACCATATCGTCTTTATACACCTCTACTTCTTTATGTATCATGTCATGTAGGATCGTGGTTGCAGTCCGTTGATATGTAGATCCAGCATTGATTAATCCGAACGGCATAACAGTGTCGGAATAGGTGCCCCATTGAGTAACAAAGGCGGTCTTATGCATGTCTTCTATAGCCATCTTTGTAACACCCCCATATCCAGAGGAGCCTTAACTAGGCCTTCCTTAGCATATAAAGGCATTACCATCTCGGTTGCCCAAGGACAGTGATGCGTGTCTTTTATATGACGTTTTACATCCCATTTTACACGCATTTCAGAGCTCATTCATGTAGTTTATGCTACATTTCTCCCTATTTCCGTCTACTTCCGTATTTTTGTACATTATTGCAGAAATGTGAAGAATCCAGCGGAAATCGAGCTAAATCCGTCCCCGAGTATCCTGCATTGCATGTGACGAGAAGTATTTGCTTAAAGAACGAGCTTGATGCGCAATCCAAGACCCAAAAGACAAATCCACGAGTTTATAAGAGGCAAGTAGCAGCTCATCCAGTCGATCGACCACCTCCTTCCGTCGATCGACCAACTATCGGGTTCCAGAAGCTACTGTTTGCTGAGGACCAGTCGATCGACCAAATCTATCGATCGATCGACCAATCGCTATTTCGATTTGAGAATTAGAAGACTGAGGAAGCGCAAGCCCATGATGCTAGGTTTAGGAAATAAGAAGTTACGTTAATTGCTATATAACTTAACCTAGAAACATTCAGTTTCCATTGAGTTTTTAATCAAGCTTTATTATCAGAACTTTACATTAAGTTTTAGTTTACTAATTAGGGTTTGGGATATTAATTTGCATTGGATTTCCGTTGTGCTTTCAATCACTCCGTTACATTCCTTCTGCGAAATTCGGTATTCCTTCTGTTCTAATTTCCAGATTATTACTTATTTTCGTCATTAGTATAGAATTGCTAGTTAATTCCCACAGCCAATTTATTTTTTATGTTAATTATTCTCTTTGTCGTTTCAAGCATGAATCCGTTAGTTAATTTCATCATTAAAGTTATTGTTTTTACCCTTAGCATGAGTAGCTAAATAGATTGTGCTAGGATGTAGGCGAGTTTTAGCGTAGGCGGCAAAGTATTGAACACGGCCTGATTCGCATGTCAGTCGATCGACTGGCATTATCGGTCGATCGACTGACCTCGTGAGGTTACCCTTCGTTTTAATTGAATTTAATCTTGTATTTGACGAATCGAATGCATGCGACCAGTTAGATGCTTATTTTATGACCGACCCATTAGATCGAAAGATAGGGAAAGTTATTTGACCACCAATTAAATCGACTAAACTGTGCTAAGATCGAAAGATAGGTATAGTTTAGACCGTTAGTCACTTTTCAGGACGAGAGTCAGTATTAGTGATATTAGGGACCTATAACGAGATCGAAAGATGCTATTTGTTAAGAGTGGACCGAGAGGACCTCTTGTTTCCCGCCTCACTTGTGTTCGATTTAGACATGTTTAGTATGCTGCCACCAAAGCTTTAACAAACCGACCATCTGTAGATACCTCATTTCTGCACCTCCCGCAAACCACCCGGTGATGATTGGGCCGCATGTTTGGTACGCGGAACGATTTGTGACAGTTCGTAAGATTATCGTCAAGTGATTGCTCAAATATTAATGTCTACCTCTTAGTTGTCATCTACGTCCCGATACGGTCGTTTTGACAGTAATTAGAGTACATTCGGAGTCCGGGCCTAAAACCGTCTCCATTTTCTGATAACCGTTAAAACCCGAGTCGAATGTTGGAATGTTCCGGATATTTCTATTCCATATTTCATAAATTTTATCTTTTAGTAAGTAAATTCCCGTAATATTCATATAAGATATTAAGGAAATCGAATTATTTCCGTCCTACCATAACTCAAACACGGAAATCTTTCTTCACAGAGGAAACCACTTGGGAATAGACGCAAGGCGGTCTGCGCCTCTTCCAAGAGACGCATGGGCTCTGCGCGCCTCTTCCCGAGCCCTTTCTCGCATGTTTCTTGTATCTTTTTCATATCTTTCCGAGATTCACTTCCAAAGAGTCTCCGAAACCCTAATTCCTTCACGTGATTAGTATAAATAGGAGCCTTCGCTCCTCATATTTCTCACGCGAGTGTCCGCCCTTCTCTTCTCCCTTTGCATTCTAGACTTTGTTCTTACTTTTTGGCGTCTACGTGCTTGAACTTTCGACCACGTAAGCTCGGATCCTTCTGAGTACCAGCCTCCCCGTTTGCATGACCGACCAATTTGACCAACTACACCAATAATCAACTTAATTAATTAATCGTTTTCCTCTTACGAGGGCACTTTCTTTGCATTCGCGTCGAGCATCACTAATCGATATCTTAGTCCTTCTCGTTTCGTCAATATGTAAGTCTGAGGGTGTAATCTCTCTTTTATTTATTGTATTTATTTATTGTACCACAATTGTAAGATTTATGTCGAAAACACCATTAAAACCGATTTCTAAAACCGTGCTTTAAAACTCTTTTTTATGGATTTCCAGTAGACAGACGTCGAGAAAAGACGCAGCAACAGCTGCGCCTGTTCGAAGGAGCGCAGTACCGGCTGCGCCTCTTCGTGAGGCTGCCGCAGTTCCTGCTTCTTTTCTTCTTCCTCCGTCCTCTGTAAATTCGTTTGTTATTTGATTCTTGTTTTCTTTTGTTTATTTCGTTAATCCTTCATCATGATAGCATATAATTCACATGTATATTGTAATCATCATCATTATCATGCTTTAATCATCACGAATCCGACTTAAATCCCAAGTAATCCAATATTTGCGGGTTTTCGTCATTATATTCAATTCCGGGTTGTAGAGATTCAATTTGTTCATATTGAGTTTCTGGGATTCGTCTTTGATATAGTTTTCATCTGTTTATTCGCATGTTCATCGCATATTTGTCATTAATCCATTGTATTTAACGTAATTAATTGATTTAATTCGTAGGACTCATTAATATTTTTCACTTCTATCATTATTCCATCATGTAATAATCCGTTTGCATCCGTCTCATTCATATTTTACTGTTTTCATGACCTATTCATGTGTTAAATAACATGTTAATCACTTTCATCCGGGTAAATAATCTAATTGACCATTAAAATCACCAATTGACATTAACGGCTTGCAATTACGGCTTCACACCAGAATCGAGCCAAGAACAGAACGCGGCGTCTGCTGCGCCTATTCCAAAGGGCGCAGCTCTGCTGCGCCTGTTCCTGGCTGAGTTCTGTCCCTGAACTCCGTTTCTGCCTTGACGTAGTTTAATTAGCGTACGTATTAACTAACTATTATCCGTAATATCACCTTCTGATTTGTTCGTTAGTTTATTTTATTCTTTTATCCCTTTTTCTCAAATTATCCGTTTTAAAGGTATTTTCGACATAAATCACCTAATCCAATGTAATTATTGTAATTTTCATTATTGTAATTTATAATTATTGTATTTCTTTTATTTGTTTGTATGTTTCACATGTAAATGAGCATTAAATCCTACTTCGACCCAATTGTATGCTAATTACGTGTCAACCGACTTAGTCTAATTCTCACATGCTAGGATTAAAACTTGGATGTTGCATTGCATGCATATAATCGACGATATATCAAGTACGAATAAATTCCCTAATCATTAGTAGAGGCCGCTATCGAGGCGGGCGGGATTAGGTGTTCGATCAAAAGAGCTTCCTAATACGTACCCTCACCCCTTACTCCAGATATCTGTGAACACCCGTGTTCATTGGCATCCACGAGAGTCATTCTGGACATAGAATGCTAAGGGTAACGATTGCTTAGTGTTCATGTCACTACTTTGTGTCTTGACATGACACGAGGTATTCGAACGGTTCCAATTTCCCATAAAAATTGGTGGCGACTCCATACAAAAATGCAAACGCTTGTTTCCCAAGCGCCCCGTGGCCCCCCGTCCACGGTTTGGCGACTCCGGTGGGGATAATACACTTACGTGTAGCCAAAAGGGTGAAACTTGAACAAGGTTAGGGAATAGTTTGTACAAGACAATTGTCGGTTTTCATAACTCGGTCTTCCTAGACCGTTTTATTCGGCCTTCCTAGGCCCAACCCAACCCATTCGACCAATCGTCCCGTCTAAACGGTCCTAATTCTTATTTGGGCCTAAGGATGGATAGCGATTGACGTCATCCATACCATGATGCTTACTCTTGTTTGTATCAAGGGCCTTCACTACTTGAGGAAATGGACTAGGAATCGGCCTTACTCTTGTTTGGCACGAGCCTCTCCACAGACTTCGGGTTTGATGGTTCGGTATGGCAACCCACCTTTTAAACCAAATCCCTTTTAAATGCACTCAGCATCCCGTTATAATGCTTGTATAAATATGTATACCTTACGTGATCACCACTTCTAAACAAAACCATAACGATTTTTCAAAAGATCAAAACCCCTTTTCAAACAAGAATTTCGAAATAGGCTCTTAATTAGCGCAAAACCGGGTCAAAACTCTGTCCGTTTGTCGCGTCAAAATTCGGGCCACAAGTCCATTTCAAAACCTCACTTCGAGTCCACTTCTACAACTACACTACAGTTGACTAGGACACACATTTTCAAAGACCTTGTCTTTCTTCAAAACTCACTCAACACAAGTGGCACACACCCACTTCACGAGTCAAAACTTTTCCTCTTTTAGCAAGTGTGATAGAATGGTCGATCGTGTTTTGATTCGTCGCCGATCTCTTATCCAGTTTCCAAGATGCCCGGATCAAGTGATGAAGCAAACTTCAACCAACTCCAGAATAGTAATGATCGAATCCTAGCCGCGCTAGCCCAAATGCAATCTACTCAAGAACAAACCTATGACCGCCTTGAGCTCATCGAAGGCCGTATCTATGCCGTAGAGGGAAGGTTGCCTCCTCTTGAGAGTGAAGTACTACGTAACTCCGATGATGAATCTAGGGATGAGAATCCTCTCATGGGGACAACTGCAGCTGAGAAAAGGCTCCAATACCTAAAGGAGCAATTGATGTACCTTAAGGGGGATGACATTTATAGGGAGAACAATCGCAAGTATGAAGCCGTGATGCGACCATAATTGGCGCATATTTAGCCCCCGAATTACCATTGTTTCCATGCTTTTTAGTGCCTATTTGGGTCATTTCTTATCTTTAGTTCTTTGTTTTGCATATTCTTTGAGATTTTGATCCCTTGGTAGGAAAGGAGTAAGAATCTTGCATTTTCATGGCAAAACGAGGCTAAATTGATTGTATTCAATGACCAAGCATCAAGGAGAGACAAGACTAGAAGGCCTTTGTACATATCATAGTAGAAGAACAATGTTGAGAAAGGATCCTTGCGTCCCCGAGGAAATCCCCAAGGAATTTATGAAGAAAAGGGAAGAAAAGAAGAAGAATTGAAGCTGACCAACAATCCGAACGGATTGTACCAAATCCGTCCGTCCAGCCCAATCCGAGCGTCCCACCTTGGAATCCGCTCGGATTCCCCCAGCACAATCCGAGCGTCCCTCTCTTGAATCCGCTCGGATTCCTCAGCCCAGATCCGGCCGTCCCGACTCCAATCCGCACGGATTTCGATGACAAAGACGTTTTCATTCTTCAAGCTACGAAAAGAGAAGCCCTTCTCTCAGAAAATACCGGATTCTCCTTGCTCAACTTAAAAAGTGTAATTACTAGTTTAGCCCTTAGTTAACCCTAATGCATCCTCCCTAATTTTCACTATAAATACCCCATTAGTCTAATTAGAGGAGCATGTTCTTCTTATCAATAATTAGGGTAGTTAATATCAATCAAATCTCTCTTTAAATATTGTAATCAAGTATTAATCAAGTTTTAATCCAAGTTTTAGTTCTTTAATCTCTCTCTTGTTCATCCTTTATTTTGGGTAATTGAAGATTATTTGGGTTATTATTGGGAGATTGACAACCTCTCAATCTAGGATTCAAGTACTTCTATTATTCTTGCTTTATTATTGGAATCATTAGTAGGTATAATCTCTTAATCCCTTTTTAATTATTGTTAATTACTTTCATTTATTCATCATGTTTCATTATGTTAGTATGATTGACAACCTTTCTAGCATGATCAATATGATAATGAGTGAGTAGTCTCTTAGCTAGGGTTTAATGGGTGATTAGGGGAAACCAACATGGGGAATGATTCATGCTTAAATTAATATGCTTTCATATCTTATTTGCTTGCTTGTTTTGATCTTAATACATGCACATGTTATATTTGATGAAATGCTAAGCCTATGAATCCTTGCATTTACTATCATCTTCTATCTTTTCAATGAGACTTGTAAGACATAACCCAACTCGAGTCTTGTTAGACCATGCATGTGTTGTAATACTCCGTATTTATGGTCTTGGGGGTACTCTATCGAGTAGCCCTTACTCTGTCGAGTAAGGGTATGTTGCAGAATAAAATAGTTTCTGACCTGTTGGGCACTCGATCGAGTAGCTGGGGCACTCGATCGAGTAGGGGGGTACTCGATCGAGTACCTTGGGTACTCGATCGAGTGTCCGGTTTATCGGGGGAGTTTTCTCGGGTTTTGTTAATTACGCGATTAAGGTATATAAACATATTCGTCTTTGTTTTAAAACACTTTTACCAAAACCTAAAACCTGTTTAAGAGAGAAAGCAGTCAGTCCTTCTTCCTAATCGCGTTCTTGACAATTCCCGGAGTTCAGACGGTCGGTTTGCATCGTAGTTCGTGTCGTTGGATTCCTTGCGTCGAGGGTAAGCTTTTAACATAAGTTTTATAATGTTTTGTTAAGATTGGTGAAACCCTAATTTGGGATTTGGGGGTTTTATGAATAGTAAGTAATTGGTAGTCTTTATGTGTTATGTGTTAGGAGGAGAATTCGTAGAAGAGGCGTTTTGAGACAGCTGTAGATACCGTCTGCGTGTTGTGCTTTCCAGGTAGGATTTCCTACTCAGTATTAGTCCCATAATGGGATATTGGTGATGTGCTGTAATTAGTTGATTGATATGATGATTGTAATTGTGATTGTGATTGTGGTTGTGTTTGTTGATGGTTCTCGAGATGCGTTCTCGGCTGAGTGGGGTCACTTGCGGGAGTGATCTCACGCCCTAGTTTCGCCTTCTGTGGAACCCGCCACAGAAGGGATGTGCACATTAATGAGCAGGGTTATCGCTCGTACGATGAGCGGGGCTTAGGTGGGAACGGCTGCGGTCCCCCATCGCGGTAGGTCCGGTGGACGATCGGTGATTGAGACGGTTGGTTGGTGTGTGTGTGTGTGTGTGGCGGTTTAGGCATGTCTGTTTGTCTTATTGTTGTTATGTATATTGATTGTGTGATTAGTACGACCCGGTGTTGTTTTGTAAACTGCGGTGATCCATTCGGGGATGGTGAGCGAGATATTGAGCGGTATTGAGATGAGTCTTGGGATAGCCGGGATGGCCACGACATGACGATAGAGTCTTCCGCTGTAGTTTAGCATTTATTTATATTTCGGTTGAGAACAGTTAGTTTGGAATAATGTATCGTACTTTCAGTTTGGGTTTCAAGGATTGTATTCATTCATTAAAGTATTTATAATAAATGTTGTTTCTGTTTTGTCTATTTGATTATCATGCCTCGGGCAACCGAGATGGTGATGTCTTCATACCTGAGTGGTCCTGGTAAGGCACTCGGAGTATGGGGGTGTTACAAATGGTATCACGACGATCCTGAAACCTGTAACCAATAAACTTAATGAACATAGGGAGTCAATTAAAATGAACCCGGGGTAAAAGTTGTAGGAGCTAGTGCAAGGGCTTGGGAGACGTCCTAAAGTCGCAAGGGGTCGCCCTACAACTTTGAACCGGTCACGGGGGAAAGTGTTTGTTGAATATATGTGTGCTTGTTAACTTGTGCAACAATGTGATGAAGTGTGTTGATAGTTTGGTGTTGAAATAGGAAGTTGAGCATGTGAAAGGAATTGATATGTGGAACATGTTAATGAGATGATAGCATGTTGAAGTGTTTACAACGTGGCTTTCATAGCATGATGATTTGATTTTGTTGATAAGTAAAATAGATGCGTAGCATATTATTTATGATATCATGCGTTTTTAATAAAGTTTAGCATGTTAATATATGACGTAACATGCGGGTAGTCTTTACGTATTAGTGATACTTGATCGAGTGAGACTAACTCGATCGGGTGGGTTTCTGGCGATTTTGAGTCCAGAATCGCGTTTTGGGGCACTCGATCGAGTAGCTAGGGATACTCGATCGAGTAGGGGGTCACTCGATCGAGTAGCCTAGATACTCGATCGAGTGGGTTAGAGATCAGAAGGTCTGTTTGGTTCTGGAGTTTGGGTACTCGATCGAGTACATAGGGGCACTCGATCGAGTAGCCCGTTACTCGATCGAGTGGGTTTGGATACTCGATCGAGTAGGTTCTGGGCAGCGAGTTTTCGTGTTTTGAAGTTTAGTACGTGTGTTCATATCTACTCTTTCTTATATATGTTTAGTTTCAAGATGCCGCCAAAGAGAAATGCCTTGTATGCGAGAGCTGAGCTTATGACCGTGGATGACATCGTTAAGATGTTAGAGCACCAGGATGCTCTGACTGAGACCCTGAAGAAAGTGAATGAGGACAAGAATAAGGGAAAGGAGAAGGAAGTTGACCATGCTAAAGTCGGCTTTATATTGCGAGGTTTAACCCGAAAGAGTACAAGGGAGTTGAGGAGCCTAACCTTCTCGATAGTTGGCTGAGGGAGATGGAGAACATACTAGACTTAGTCCACTGTCCTGATGAGATGAGGGTGGATCAGGCTGCATTTTATCTGAGGGAGGCAGCTGGCAAGTGGTGGGATTCGGTGAAGGTGAGTGCTAAGGAATTGTATACCAACCAAGGGTTACCTGCTATACCTTGGGAGGAATTTCGTAGGGCTGTGAGGAAGGAGTTTGTGCCGGAGCATGTGAGGAGTAAGTTGAGGGAGGAGTTTGATAAGTTTAAGATGATCTGCCGAGATGTCGTGGTGAGTACTACGAGACAGTTCAATGAGAAATCTAGATATCTTTGAGGACATGGGTTTGAGTGATGAGAATTTGGCTTTGAGGTTTGAGAGTGGACTAACCACGAAAATTATGGATAAGTTACCCGTGGAGTCCTTACGATGTGAAGGAAGCATATGAGAGGGTGGGAGAGCTGAGAGACTAGTGGAGATGGCGCAGGAGAGGTCAGGTGGAGAGAAGAGGAAGTCTGAGAGCGAGGGTGGTGGCCAATCTAATTACAAGAAAGGCAACCACAAACAGTCTAAGGGGTTTTCTTCTGGATCAGGGTTTAGTGCTGGGGCTTTCTTTGGGCGAGGCCGAGGGAGTGTGAGTAATAGTTGGGGAGTGACCTGCTTTGGATGTGGTGGCGTAGGCCACAAGAGACATGAGTGCACGAGTGCACCGGATCTTTCGAGAGACCTGCACGAGCTTCGCGAGCAACGGACCAGGGGTCATGGCCAAACCGGGGAGGTCAGAGCTACCAAAGTGGAGGCAACCGCAACGGCGGTAATTCTTATCAGAAGACACCGATGAACAACAACAACAACCAAGGGTCGGGTGCTAAGCCGACCGCATCAGCTAGTACTGTCCAGGGAGGTGGGCAGAAGATCAGTGGCAAGTTATTCATGATGGACAAGAAAGCAGCTGAGGAAGATGAGCATGTTATCACCGGTACATTCCTTGTTAATGGTATTCCTACGTTTGTTTTGTTTGATTCGGGGGCTTCTCAGTCGTTTGTGTCTTCGAGTCATGTGAAACAGTTGGGTTTGAGAGTATATGAGTCTGTTAATGAGCAAGTTTTCATACCTTCGGGTGAGTCCACCATGTGGGAGGTTGTTTAGAGATGTATCTTTGATAGTTGGGCAAGTCGATTTCCCCGTAGACTTGCTAGAGTTTCCTTTTAATGGTTTTGAGATGATAGTTGGGATGGATTGGTTAGGAAAGTATAAAGCTAAGATAGACTGTCATCAAAAGAAAGTGTCCTTGAGAGGTCCTAAGGGTGTTAGTGTGTCTTACCGGGGGTTTCTAGTCAGACCCAAAGTTAAGTTGATTGCAGCTGTCACCTTGAAGTCTTATTTGAGGAAGGGATGTCCTTTGATTTTATGCCATGTGAGAGATGACCGGATAGAGAGTCCGACAGTTGATGAGATACCATGGTGGGAGAGTTTGCGGACGTTTTTCTGATGAGATTCCGGGTTACCACCGAGGAGAGAGATAGATTTCACCGTGGAGTTGAAACCGGGGACGGGGCCAATCTCTAAGGCACCGTTCCGTATGGGTCCTAAGGAGATGGAGGAGCTTAGGAAGCGATTAGATGATCGATAGAGAAGGGATACATTAGACCAAGTGTATCGCCGTGGGGAGCACCAGTTCTATTTGTGAAGAAGAAAGATTGAACCTTGAGGTTATGCATAGATTACAGAGAGTTGAACCGTGTGACGATAAAGAACAAGTATCCTTTGCCAAGGATAGATGACCTGTTTGATCAGTTGAGTGGTGCAACAGTCTTTTCTAAGATTGATTTGAGGTCGGGGTACCATCAGGTGAAGATTAGAGATGTGGACATACCGAAGACAGCTTTCACGTCAAGGTATGGCCATTATGAGTATGTGGTGATGCCGTTTGGGTTGTCTAATGCGCCGGCAGTGTTTATGGATTTGATGAATAGGATCTTTAGACAGTTCTTGGACCAGTTTGTAGTGGTGTTTATCGATGATATCTTAGTCTACTCTAAGACTAAGGAGGAGCATGAGGAGCATTTGAGGATCGTGTTGCAGACGTTGAGGGAGCATGAGTTGTATGCTAAGTTGTCCAAGTGTGAGTTACGGTTAGAGAAAGTTGCTTTTCTGGGACATGTGATATCTAAAGATGGGGTAGCTGTAGATCCGGCGAAGATTGAGGCAGTGACAAAGTGGGAAGCACCAAAGAATGTTGCTGAAGTTAGGAGTTTCTTGGGTTTAGCTGGATACTACAGACGGTTTGTGAAAGATTTCTCCAAGATAGCTAGACCGATGACAGCATTGATGAGAAAAGAGAACAGGTTTCGTTGGGATGAGAGTTGTGAGACAGCGTTCCAAACATTAAAGGAGCGTTTGACCACAGCTCCTGTCCTAGCATTGCCTGAAGGGAGCGAGAATTTTGAGGTTTATACCGATGCCTCGAAGAATGGGTTCGGATGTGTGTTGATGCAGAATGGTAAAGTGATTGCCTATGCTTCTAGGCAGTTGAAGCCTTATGAGGAGAATTACCCTACTCATGATCTAGAGTTGGGTGCGGTGGTGTTTGCTCTCAAGATTTGGAGACATTACCTTTATGGAGCAATCTTTAAGGTATTTTCGGATCACAAGAGTCTCAAGTACATCTTCACGCAGAAGGAGTTGAACATGAGACAGAGGAGGTGGATGGAGTTAATTGGCGACTACGACATGGAAATCATCTACCATGAAGGGAAGGCCAATGTTGTTGCTGATGCTTTGAGTAGGAAGAGTGTACATTCCTTGTGTACAGCTCTATCTTTGATGAGGTTGAGGGATGAGGTAGCGAGCTTTGGGATTCATATGATGCAAAGAGGAGATGCCATGGGTGATATGACAGTACATATGGAGTTTTATGATGATATTCGAGGTAAACAGGCTTTGGATCCTAAGATAGTTGAGTGGAGAGCTGGGGTAGAGAAAGGGACAGTGTCCCGGTTTTCTATTCATACAGATGGTAGTTTGAGGTTTGATGGTAGGTGGTGTGTTCCTAATGATGAGGAGTTGAAAAAGACAATCATGACAGAAGCGCATTGCACACCATATTCAGTTCATCCAGGTGGAGACAAGCTTTACAAGGATTTGAAGAAAACGTTACGTGGCCTGGGATGAAGAAAGAGACAGCTGAGTTTGTGTCCCGTTGTTTGACATGCCAGAGAGTTAAAGGGGAACAGAGAAGACCACAAGGTAAGATTCAGTCTTTAGAGGTGCCTGAGTGGAAGTGGGAATCCATTTCCATGGATTTTATTGTGGGTTTGCCAAAGAGTCAGCAAGGTAACAACATGATTTGGGTGATAGTGGATCGCTTGACCAAGTCAGCTCACTTTGTCCCAATGAAAGATACATGGACTAAGGCACAATTGGCTATGGCCTATCGAAAGAACGTGCTTAAGTTACATGGAGTCCCTAAGGACATAGTGTCTGACAGAGATGCGAGGTTTATATCGAGATTTTGGAAAGAGTTGCAGGAATCGTTGGGAACAGCTTTGAAGATGAGTACAGCATTTCATCCTGCGACAGATGGGCAGACTGAGAGAACAATCAAGACTTTGGAGGATATGTTGAGAGCTTGTGTGATGGATTTTGGTGGTAGCTGGGAGCAGAGGTTGGACTTGATAGAGTTCTCTTACAACAACAGTTATCACACTAGTATTGGTATGGCACCGTTTGAGGCTTTGTATGGGAGGAGATGTAGGAGTCCAATCTGTTGGGACGATAGTGCTGAGGCAGTAGTTTTAGGACCAGAGATGGTGCATGAGATGGTTGAACAGATTAAGATGATCAGGGAAAGGATGAGAGCAGCTCAGGATCGACAAAAGAGTTATGCAGATCTACATCGCCGGGATATAGAGTTTCAGGTTGGGGATAAGGTTCTTCTGAAAGTGTCTCCTATGCGCGGGGTTATGAGATTTGGGAAGAAAGGCAAGCTAAGCCAGAAGTTTATAGGGCCGTATGAGATCTTAGAGCGAGTTGGAGAGGTTGCTTATCGTCTGGCTTTACCTGCTGCGTTAGAGAGAGTGCATAATGTGTTTCATGTTTCGCAGCTGCGGAAGTATGTGAGTGACCCGTCACATGTGTTGGAGGCAGAGAGCTTGGAGCTAGATGAGTCTTTATCATATCTTGAGGTACCTAAGCAGATCCTAGACCGAAAGGTTAGAAAGACTAGGAGTGGGGAGACAGTTTTGCTTAAGATCCTGTGGTCTAACCACGAGACCGAGGAAGCTACATGGGAAGCCGAGGGTATTATGAAAGAGCGTTACCCTTTCCTTTTTGATCAGGTATGTATGGTTACGGGGACGTAACCTTGTTTCTTTTAGGGGGGTAGGAGATGATCGCGAGAGTTTTTAAGGGTCTATACACCTTTTATATGTTGTGTCGGGATGTTTGTCTTGGGTTTGTATCATGTTTTGTCTGGCTTTTGAGTCGGGAAGGTTGAGGGAGTACCTTTGTTTTATAGTGGTTTGAACTTCGGGGACGAAGTTCCTTTTTAGGAGGGAAGACTGTAATACTCCGTATTTATGGTCTTGGGGGTACTCTATCGAGTAGCCCTTACTCTGTCGAGTAAGGGTATGTTGCGAGAATAAAATAGTTTCGACTGTTGGGCACTCGATCGAGTAGGCTGGGGCACTCGATCGAGTAGGGTACTCGATCGAGTACCTTGGGTACTCGATCGAGTGTCCCGGTTTATCGGGGAGTTTTCTCGGGTTTTGTTAATTACGCGATTAAGGTATATAAACATATTCGTCTTTGTTTTAAAACACTTTTACCAAAACCTAAAACCTGTTTAAGAGAGAAAGCGATCGATCCTTCTTCCTAATCGCGTTCTTGACAATTCCGGAGTTCGAGACGGTCGGTTTGCATCGTAGTTCGTGTCGTTGGATTCCTTGCGTCGAGGGTAAGCTTTTAACATAAGTTTTATAATGTTTTGTTAAGATTGGTGAAACCCTAATTAGGGATTTGGGGGTTTTATGAATAGTAAGTAATTGGTAGTCTTTATGTGTTATGTGTTAGGAGGAGAATTCGTAGAAGAGGCGTTTTGAGACAAACTTTGTAGATACCGTCTGCGTGTTGTGCTTTCCAGGTAGGATTTCCTACTCAGTATTAGTCCCATAATGGGATATTGGTGATGTGCTGTAATTAGTTGATTGATATGATGATTGTAATTGTGATTGTGATTGTGGTTGTGTTTGTTGATGGTTCTCGAGATGCGTTCTCGGCTGAGTGGGGTCACTTGCGGGAGTGATCTCACGCCCTAGTTTCGCCTTCTGTGGAACCCGCCACGAAGGATGTGCACATTAATGAGCAGGGTTATCGCTCGTACGATGAGCGGGGCTTAGGTGGGAACGGTTGCGGTCCCCAGCGCGGGCTGGTCCAAAGGACGATCGGTGATTGAGACGGTTGGTTGGTGTGTGTGTGTGTGTGTGTGGCAGTTTAGCTGTCTGTTTGTGTTATTGTTGTTATGTATATTGATTGTGTGATTAGTACTGACCCCGGTGTTGTTTTGTAAACCTGCGGTGATCCATTCGGGGATGGTGAGCAGATATTGAGCAGGTATTGAGATGAGTACTGGGATAGCTGGGATGGCCACGACATGACGATAGAGTCTTCCGCTGTAGTTTAGCATTTATTTATATTTCGGTTGAGAACAGTTAGTTTGGAATAATGTATCGTACTTTCAGTTTGGGTTTCAAGGATTGTATTCATTCATTAAAGTATTTATAATAAATGTTGTTTCTGTTTTGTCTATTTGATTATCATGCCTCGGGCAACCGAGATGGTGATGTCTTCATACCTGAGTGGTCCTGGTAAGGCACTCGGAGTATGGGGGTGTTACATGTGTTGAGTAGGAAAGATTAAGTCGACTTGTAGGTGTTGTACAATCTAATCGATTCGGCTCCGGGACCCAAACTTTCCTAGGATTGTAAGATATAACCCAACTCAATCCATCACAACAATAATTGCTTGCTTATAATTTGAGAACATGTTTGTATGATCATATCCCATGATTCCCCTATGAACCCATGACACCCTAGTGCCTTTAATCAATTGTTTACACCCCTTATTTTATTCATCTTGCTTATTTATTTTCATTGTTATTTTAGTTTAGTAACCTTCTACACCAACTCAATTTGTGACACCCCTAGACACTACTAGTTACAATAGAATTCTCATTTCAATACCCGTTCCTTGGGATCCGACCTTTACTTGCCTCTTTACTAATTGTAGAGTTGTTTGTGAAGTATAAATTGTGTTTTGTATCGACCATTGACCAACGACCACATATGCTTAATTGTGAACACGAAATGGACCCGATCAAGCCGTCAATTCCAAATTGCCAACTAACTTTAACATGACGGATATCCCTAAGTTCAAGGGACACGAGAACCCGTTAAACCACATCCGGGCCTTCAAGGATTACATGTCTATCAAAGGCATCAAACCCGAGATGTTCTTAAGGATCTTTCCTTCATCTCTTGACACCATCCCGAAGCAATGGTTCTACACTTTAGATCACAAGAAGGTCGCCACTTGGGAAGACGCCGCAATCGAGTTCTCTAAACAATATGCGGATAATGCCGAGATCCAAGTCAACATGCGTACTCTAGAGGTTCTTACCCAAAATGACAAAGAAGGATTCACCGACTTCCTAAGTAGGTGGAGGAAGACTAGCACTCAACTAGTTGAACGCCCGGATGAGGCTACTCTTATGGAGAAGTTTGTGGATAATCTCAAGCCCATATATGCAAACCATTTGAGATACCAAAACATCAAAACCTTCAAAGACTTGACCGTACTAGGAACAAGGATCGAAGACGACATCCGTAAAGGACTCTTGTCCAAAACGGTAGGCCGAGGATATCAAGGGTCCACAAGTCGTTCATACGGCTCTACTAGCAAGACCGATGAAGTTAACCTTCTCGAGCCATCCAAGAAAACTACCCCACCAAGGAAATTCACAAACCTTAGGGACACTTACTCCAACGCTCTAAAAAGGCTAATGAAGCAAGGTAAACTCCAACCCATTGGACCTACTCCCGAACCCGAGAGGAAGTCCAAGTTTTGGGATGAAAATTTGTACTGTGAATACCATAGGGGCAAGGGGCACGACACAGAAAAATGCTACAAGTTGAAAAACGTGCTTCAAGACATGATTGAAGATGGTCGACTCCCAATACCACCGGGAGGTAAGCCCAACAACACTCAGAATCCTCTTGGAGTTCTAGTGATCACAAGTGATGAATCTACCTTATATTGCTCACACCTCATTTCTACCACCAAAAATGAAATTCATGCAATCGAGAATGAAGGGCTCTACTCTACTATCTCCCCTACCATTTCCTGAAGGAAAGGTAGATCTATATACATACTAACATACTCATATATGTTGAAATTAATTTGTCATAAAATTAAAGGTGGATTTTATTCATGCAAACTTTAATAAAAGAAGATAAGAAAACATTTTCTCACCATAATAATTTCGGTCATATTGGGCACCAACAAGATCTCCTTCTTGTTAGTTCTTGAGCTTTTCAATAATGGATGAACATACAAAAATCCCAAAGTAGAGATTCTCCAATTAGTAGCACCCAAGACAACCCCTTAATCCCACAAACTAACATGTACTAGATGTTTATATTGTGGTTTACCTTAAATTTGATTACTAATACTCATATATTACTTTGATAAAATTAGTAATCTTACATGAACAATTTGGATTAAAATCTCATCTTTTTTATGAAGATTAAAGAGAGAGAAGAGAGAATATTCATGAACACTTGCATGTTAATTGAATGGTAGTGTGAGAATAAAAGAAAAGAACCAACAACCCATAAAGAGAGGGAGTGTCACGGTTTTGGAGCCTCAAATGGCATCATTTCTTTTCCTTTTACTCTTCTCAAAAATAGTAGGTGTGTAAGATGTGTAAGACTAGTTGTAGGTAGGCATCATTATGTTTATTTTATCAATTAAAATAAAACAACCAAAACCCACTAACACACCCTCCATTTTCGGTCCATTACTTAAAATGGACTACCATTTTATTTTTATCTTTATTGTTTCTCAAACAATAAATAATTTTAGCAACAAATCATTTTATTACTAAAATGAATCTTATTTAATCCCATTACAATAAGATATCAATATTCTTTCTCACAAATCGAATTGTTCAATTTTAAGGAATTAATTAATCTGTATCGGTATACAACTAATTAACCTTTTCAATTAAGGGAATCGTCCTTTAGGTGTGACCTCAAGGGATCAACTGATCACCACCGTCGCACGACAGTAATGTCAAACTCTAGCCAGCCAATCATTACCGATATGTGTGGACCAGTTGACTATATATGTAATGTATCATCCCTTCCGTATTCTTGAAATGAGATTTAATAATGATATTTAAATCATATGATCGCACTATTGTTGAGGACACATTTCCCAACAATCTCACACTTGTCCTCGACAAGTGTGCGTCACCAATTCTCTTGTCCTATTACTATCTCCCACTCAATGCAGGGTGTCTTTCGGGTCGTACTTGCAAGTGATCATATCGAGAGTGGTTTCCTCGATCTGGAGAATAACTGATTGACCGGATTTATCCACTCTGGATACCTTCCGAGCGTGGCCACGCATTTCCAGTTAATTACTCCTCGAGTGGCCCTGAGATATTGTTTTAACCCTGACAAGGGGGTGGACAATTCCTATCGTACTTATTCCCTTCGACTAGCCACTGCCATCATAACCCAAAATATGCCCATTTGACCCCATTTACGAAGGTCGTAGTAACACAAATCAAAGTTAATCTGAAACTGTGCCATCTTAGGTGAACAGTCTTTAGTCAAAAGAATCGACTCATTAGAATACTATAGTAGCTCTCGCCACGACCAAGCTTTTATAAATTTGCCAGAACTCTATAAGCGGTCACTGCCCGACAAAGTGTTCCTAACAGTCTGCCTATGTGATCGACTAGTCATCTTACATGACTCTATGGCACTTGAACTTGCCATCAATCGCATCACACTCTAGTCACTCCGAGACGTCACCTCATATAAGTGACTATGGGCGAATACAATGCTAATCCGTGTTCACTTTAACGGGGTTCAATTGTCTCTACAACCCGTTTGGATGTAACAAAGTATAATAAAAGAGTTTTAAAGTAAAACTCGAACGACAAATGCGATTATCACATATGAATAGTCAATGCCTGATTACTATTTCATGTTCTATAATCTAATTTGATCTTGTACATAGTTGTTCATTTCAATTCAATTGAAATGACATGACTCATCATGTTTAGCCTTTGAGAAGGCTTTGGTTAGTAGGTTTTATCAATTTCTTGTACCTTACTCAACCTCACTACATACTCGTTTTCCTTTGTAATGTATACTTTTGCATTACAAAACTTTCTGAGTACGTGTCGAGATCCAATCAAGACATAGGCCCTCTAGCCTAAGAATAGCTCCCACTGTTTTCACAGTGTGCGGGACTCATCCTTCTTGCACATCTCATGATCGCAAGTGTACTCAATTTCCGTTATAAATATCTCTCATTGTTCTTTATTGCCTAGAACGATTCTAGAAAATCTACTTCTTAATAAACATTGCCACAATGGTATCTTAACCATCCTAATGTGTTTTGATTATGGTTTTGTCGGAAACCATGCGCAATCTCAATTGTCAATTGTCACTTGTGTAACACCCTTACACAATATTGCATCATAAACACTTTGCATCATAGCCTTAATGCTTCTGCAAGCACTTAAGGGTAATCTTTATAGCTTACTTGGTAAAGATTACTTAAATTCGATTTTGAAAACAATTCATCATACTCAAAGCATATGAAGTGTTATACATCATTTCTTTTTAATTGATTTGGCAGCGGAAGCAGATGGAATCAATCAAATATGTTCAACTTGGTTGAACTAGTCATGAATCTTATTAACATAAGACTTCTTATTGACGCTAATATCACGTGGATTTATCTTCATAAATCTAGATATTAAAGATGTATTATATTACTCCAAAAGTCTTAAATCATTCTCAATGATCAATATGTCATCCACATATCGGACTAATTAAAATTTCTGTAACTCCCACTAATACTTCATGTATAAACACAACTTCTCGACTTATCGAGAAATGTTTTATCACATGATCAAAATATTGATTCTAACTCATTGATGTCCTACTTAAGACCCTCTCTTAAGTTTCACATTATCTTAGGATTACAAGAATCTATAAAACTTATGACATGTATTGAATACATTCCTTCTATTGAAGAAGTGGGTTTTAGATTCACTCGCTATGTATTTCATAATAATGAAACACAATCCCTAAAAAGATCCAAATAGACTTAAGCATTTAAATTGGTGCAAAACTCTTTGCAACCAATCAAGCCTTGAAAACTGTCTTTATTAGTGCAAAACCCTTTGTGACTAATCAAGCCTTTATTTCGGATTTTCATGGCTCTAAGCCTTGTATTGAGTTGTGACTTAAACACTCTTATGTAAGTCATTTGTTCATTACTTTCTAGAAGTAATCAACTTGAATCAAACAATTTCTTTTGTAAGTTATAAGCTCTTTACTTTCTTAAAAGTAGCATGAATTCATCATTTTCAACAAGTGACGAATTTTAACCTCCTAGGTTTTAAAGAAACAATGTCTTACACAAAACGTCTCATGTAGCCAAAAAGACCAGTTTCTTGCGACATAACATTCTTTGTGGCTCTTGAATAAATTTCTCCCACTCTGTCTTCTAGAAATAAACTTGTATTTTAGAAAGACAGCTTCACGAGCCACAAACCCGGTGTACTCGTGATTATTAAAAGGGGAAAAATGAGCATTTGTTTCTTGTGAAAAACTTACAAATATGGTACATTACCATTTCATATCTCATATGATTTAGTGGAAAATAATTTTAGACAAAATGATAAAATCCCCAAAAGAATCAAGTAACTCAAAGTAACTTGATTGAAGTCCAAACCATATCGAATAGCGTTTGATTTCTTATCCATTCACACATTATTTCATAATGCGTGCTAAGAGAGATTAACTTGTGATACTATATCACATTTCCTTGGCTTATATCAAAGTCTTCACTTTGATAATCCCATCACGACTAAATCGTGATTCCTTGAACTCTTTGAAATTCTTCAAAGATTTCTCTATTTACCTTATTAAGTGAACATATTAGCGTCAACTTAAATCGTTGGTAAAAGAAAATGATCAACCTATTTTGGATCGATGATTTACAACCTCGATCTCCTTTTTAACCAAAAGGCACGAGACATCTTGCTTTGAATACAAGATACGCATATACCATTAACAATCTAATGGTTTCAAGAGTACTCGATAACTCTTTGCGTTCATCATTCCAAAATTTAAGGTTTAATCTTGGGTTACCAACTTGAATCTAGCATCATCTTCATGATATATTATTCTAGTTTGGTTTAGAATATAATCACCTTGATGATGGGCTAGCCATACATCAAATCATGGTGTATAGGGTCACAAAAGTGAAACCTCTTTTGTATCTATAACAAATTGTATTCTTATTTAGAGTTTATGTACTTAATAGTCACAATTAAGTACAACTCCAAACCCGAAAACTAGATTTAGTACACAATGACTCTATCTCTTGACTTCATTGTTGCTAGTCGTCATATTCTAATCATCCTATGTATCAAACATAATGATGAAAACCACCACCGGTTTCTAATATTGACGAAGTAATACTAGCAAAATTTATGTTTAATCAAATAAACATTTAACAAAGAAGGTCCCATTAGATGTCCCACAACTAACTTGTTGATTCTTCAATAATTTGGGATAGTTTCCTTTCTCGTGTCCAACATTTAAGACAATGGAAACTTTATCGGTCGGGATTGATAGGTTTAGTTTCGCTATTCTCAACAACTTTACTTTTAACATTACCTTGTATCAATCCCATTATTATCTTTACTTCTTGAACCTCGTCCTCATCTTAACGGTTTAAGAGAATGCTCCCACTCATTTCAATGAGTCTTTGCTTTGAGAAGCAAAATTGAATTCATGAAGATTACTCTTCATTTGTTTTAGTCTTAAAACTTTCATTGAAGTGGTTGCGTTATTTTGGTCAATTTTGATTTCCAACAAATCTAGTTACCAAAATTAGAAACAATCCATTGTAAGTAGATGTGTTAGTCAAGAATCAAAAACCTGTTTGATAATGAATAACTTTAATCTATACTCTTTACAAGAGATCCTTAGCAATGGTTCATTTGAGGTTTTAGAAGAAAAATCAAATTTTGTCTTTAGTTACGATGTTTTAATGGAGATTTGAATCAAAAATCGAAATGATATCATATATGAATTGTGGTAAAGAAATAGAACAATATAAAAACGGAATAGTGGAAAACTTAACATTTATCGTTTTTATAAATACTTGAAATAACAAGTATAGCATTTACATAGTGACCTCTACCCAACTATGATAAATGATTCCAAGACCCAAATTCATATTAACTTGGGGCACGGTGTGCCGAAATACCCCTTATCAATATAACTCGGTGGATTAACTCTTTAATCGATTCTACTTTTAGAACTCTTGGTCGATAAAATTACATTAATATTTTATCTCTAGCCCGAAACACATCCGGAAATACGTCGTGAATACTTTCGTTGAGTTCAACCCAAATTTCGAATAAATGTGTCCATAATCCAAACCCATATCAATTTAGGGCACGGTGTGCCGAAATACCCCTTATTGACATGAATTCGGTGGATAGACATTCATCACCCACTTCCCCTACGTAACAAGGTTTGTACCCCGGTGGGGCCGAGCGCACTCCCTCGCGAAATAGGTTTTCATGGTTTCTACTATTTGGTAAGGCTATGTCTCAATTAATTGTTTTAGCGAGAGGTCATGTCAATTTATTATCTATCACGTTTTAAGTGAACTAAAGCGGTGAACTACGATAATTGTAATTGACACGGTCGATAAACTCGATAAAATAAGGATGCATGTTTTAGTTATGGCGATTTAGCGATGCATGTGGCATAAAATAAAATGCAAGCATAAAATAAATAAATCCTAGTATGACCTTTCCTAAAATAGAAAAACTATTTAACTATTACAAATTCGGAAACCAACTCCATTGGTCCCTTGAACTTCGGTTGTGGCACGCATCTCGAGGTAACACCGTCTTTATGTATCGCCATTCTTGAAGAAATCCGTCTTTGGGAACTCCGGAATGAATAAAATTACATAATAAATTACCTAATTTCCTATTATACATTTGTAACTAAAATAAAATAAATCTATTAAATTACAAAACGGTGATACGAGATCACAATAAAAATTACAACCGAATCGATATTCCCATACATTTCGGGAAATACCAATTAAAATCTAAGGCCATACTAAGTAAAATTACATAATTCAAAATTACATAAATTAAAATTATGACAATCATAAAGAAAAATGCAGCATTATAATATGTATGAACATGCTCAATTTTATGCTAAATCGCCTTTAATTAGCCAATATCGTATATTACTCGGTTTTTACGGATTTGCGTGATTTCAACATTTTATAATCACAAAAATACATAAACTCATATTTATGCATAAGTTAATTACCCTAACCTATTAGGACTCAAAATTTAGTCTTCACTAATAATTTGACCATAATTAACCCATATTTTATAAAATTAAATGGACCAAAAATTACAAAAATAAGCTATAAACTTCAAAATAAATCACAAAATTTCAAATAAATTCAAAATTTGAAATTTAAATTTATGAACATTATGGAAAAATACCATGACACTCATAATGTTCAAAATCTTAGGTTAAAAAATTTCGAAATTTTTCCGGAAAAACAATGTTGCGGTTTATCGATTTTTAATAAAATAATCATAAAAACATGGAAAAATTATTTTCATTAACTTTTCAATTTTAGATCTGAAAAAGATAATAAAATGCAACATTAGACGTTTTTCCTAAGTCATAGATTATGTTTTATTAATTTTCCACTAATAATGTCACTATTTATGCTATTTTTCTTCAAAAATCCATAAATCATGCAAAAAGACTTCTTTATAGCCAATTATTTTACACACATCTTTTAAAATTGCATGTGACAACATATTAATGTTCTATGACCAGATTCTAAATTTAACTCATATTAACCTATTTTTCACCTAAATCCGAATTTAATAATGAAAAATTCATTTTTCGAGCATAACAAGTCCAAAAATTATGAAACTTTACAGGTTATCTCAAAATAATATATTTGACAACATATCCAAAAATCAATGGAAAATTCGAAGTATAGCTAATTTTAGACCAAAAATGACATTTTTACTCATAAAATCATATTTAAATGCCATTATTGTATAATATGAACAATAAAAATCCGAAAAATTAACCAAAATATCCTAAAACATTTTAGGACCAGAAATATTAACATGCATGGATTAATTTCGTGATATCTCATAATAACACAAATTTTACAAGTTTTATTTGTTATTCTTATAACTCGGAAAAACTTTTAACCGATTTGCATGCAAACAACCGTGGCTCTTGATACCGATTGAAGGAAAGGTAGATCTATATACATACTAACATACACATATATATTGAAATTAATTTGTCATAAAATTAAAGGTGGATTTTATGCATGCAAACTTTAATAAAAGAAGATAAGAAAACATTTTCTCACCATAATAATTTCGGTCATATTGGGCACCAACAAGATCTCCTTCTTGTTAGTTCTTGAGCTTTCCAATAATGGATGAACATACAAAAATCCCAAAGTAGAGATTCTCCAATTAGTAGCACCCAAGACAACCCCTTAATCCCACAAACTAACATGTACTAGATGTTTATATTGTGGTTTACCTTAAATTTGATTACTAATACTCATATATTACTTTGATAAAATTAGTAATCTTACATGAACAATTTGGATTAAAATCTCATCTTTTTGATGAAGATTAAAGAGAGAGAAGAGAGAATATTCATGAACACTTGCATGTTAATTGAATGGTAGTGTGAGAATAAAAGAAAAGAACCAACAACCCATAAAGAGAGGGAGTGTCACGGTTTTGGAGCCTCAAATGGCATCATTTCTTTTCCTTTTACTCTTCTCAAAAATAGTAGGTGTGTAAGATGTGTAAGACTAGTTGTAGGTAGGCATCATTATGTTTATTTTATCAATTAAAATAAAACAACCAAAACCCACTAACACACCCTCCATTTTCGGTCCATTACTTAAAATGGACTACCATTTTATTTTTATCTTTATTGTTTCTCAAACAATAAATAATTTTAGCAACAAATCATTTTATTACTAAAATGAATCTTATTTAATCCCATTACAATAAGATATCAATATTCTTTCTCACAAATCGAATTGTTCAATTTTAAGGAATTAATTAATCTTTATCGGTATACAACTAATTAACCTTTTCAATTAAGGGAATCGTTCTTTAGGTGTGACCTCAAGGGATCAACTGATCACCACCGTCGCACGACAGTAATGTCAAACTCTAGCCAGCCAATCATTACCGATATGTGTGGACCAGTTGACTATATATGTAATGTATCATCTCTTCCGTATTCTTGAAATTAGATTTAATAATGATATTTAAATCATATGATCGCACTATTGTTGAGGACACATTTCCCAACATTTCCGACTTCATCACATGGGCAAGGAGTGTAGATAGACAAGTTTGGGAACTAGAAAACATGGTAACAACCTTACGCAATCCCAACGCAATACCCGAAGAACGTGTACCATTGATCTTCTCTCAAAATGCCACTATGCAAGAAATAATCACCGTGGTTGATAAACTAGTCGATCAAATCATACGACTAGAAGGTGATATCACACCAAATGACAACGAAGATGACCCCACTGATCATTTGCTCAAGCAATTACAGAAAACAAAGGCTGATCTTTCAGTCTGGCAACTAGTAGCAAGCTCATTCCCACATCGCCAAGCTTTACTGCAAGCTTTGGCCAAGCTAAACGTAGCACATAACTCCACTCCTGAAGATGTAGTCAACTTGGTCTTCCAAGAATCACCTAAGCTAAGTAATCCTATTACTTTCTCAGACGAAGACTTGCCGCCTTTTGGCGCTAGTCACAACCTTGCTCTATACATCACTGTCATTTGTCTAAAGAAGAATGTGCCAATGACCTTGGTGGATGATGGCTCCGCGGTCAACGTCATACCCCTCAAAACGGCATACAAGCTAGGCATGAAAGAGTCGGATTGGACCCCTACCAATCAAGGTGTGCGTGCATATGACGGTACACGACGAAAAGTAGTAGGACTTGCTAACTTAACCATAGCCACAGGGCCAATTGAACGAAAGGTTAACTTCCAAATAGTGGACATTGAAGCTTCATTCAACATACTTCTGGGAAGGCCTTGGATTCATGATTCCAAAGCGGTAACATCCACCCTTCACCAAAAGATCAAGATCCCACTAAACGGCAAAGTAGTGACGATCACTTCGTCACCCATCAAGGCAATAATCGAAAAACAATCGAACAATCAAGTCCTTGCGGATCCTGTATACGAACTTGGGGGCTTCCAAAGTGTAAGTGTCATAGAAAGCGAATTGGCACCCTTATACTATAATCCCTACTCTAACTTGGTGGTCCACCACATAATCAAATCCCAGGGATACTTCCCTGGAATGCCGTTGAACCCTTTTCGGAAGAATACCTTCGCACCATACAAGGAAGGCAACTCAACGAGGATACCACTGGGACTAGGGTATAAACCCACAAAAGAAGAGGTTCTCGAGATGCTCGCCCAAGTCCAAAACCGCAAGCACGTAGGAGTCCAAATGAGGCCCTATCTCCCCACTTTAAATGGGTACTTTGTTCAAGAAGGAAGTCTAGAACTCTTTCACGGATTTCCCGAACCTTGGCATTATCTCGAGAGGAAGTTAGCCGGAATCGAGATCTTTCACGATTGCTACTTCATTCCTCCAGAAACGTTTCCTACCGTCAAAACCCGTCAACTACCTTGCTTAGACGAACAAGCTGTTAGCCTATTGTTTAGAGAAGATCGATTCGTTAGGGCCGCGCAGGATGAGATCATTACTATGATACTTCAAGACGATCGCTTCAACCCCACCGCGTTGATCATAGAAACCGACGCAAGACAGCAGAAAGGATGGAGAAAATAAATCAAATGGACCAACAATCAAGGAAGACTCTTCAAGCTCACCACTGGAGAAGGAGAGATGTTCAAAGGAGAACCAGAAGACGATGAGTTCGAGTCGGAGTCAGAGTCAGAGTCGGAGTCTAGAGAAGTCATTAGAGAGTCTACTCCTGTTGTCATCCCAACTCCCTTCGTTTCTCCTAGCTTAGCCTCGAGTAGTCACAGTAGTTCGGGAAATGCCCTAACCACTGTCCCTTTGTCGCCACTGACTATGGATCAGTTGGCTTCTTTGTTTCAACTTTACTCAAATTTTAATATGAATAAATCAGGTTCTGCTTACTCTTTGTGTTATTTTGAGTGCAATTCTGTTTATGATGATACTGAGGATGACCAAGACCCAGACTCAATCGAAATACCTCCCTACGTAGCCAAAGAAATACTACAGGAAAGGGAAGGGGGACCAGTAATAGAGGACACCGAACCCATCAACATAGGAACCGAACTAGAACCCCAAGAACTTAGGATAGGGACTACCTTGAGCTCTACCGAAAGGGCCGTTTTCATAGACCTCCTAAATGAATTCAAAGACGTTTTCACTTGGTCCTACAAGGACATGCCAGGGATCGACAGGGATATCGCTGAACATAGGATTCCGATTAAGCCAGGTTTCAAACCTGTGAAACAAAAGCTTCGACGAATGAGAACAGAATGGGCTCTAAAGATTAAGGAAGAAGTTGACAAGCAATTCAAAGCCGGGTTCATCAAAGTTTCCGAGTATTCTAACTGGGTAGCTAACATAGTACCCGTGCCCAAAAAGGATGGGAGAATCCGTGTTTGTGTTGATTTTAGGGACATAAACAAAGCAAGTCCAAAAGACGACTTCCCTCTACCTCACATCGACATATTGGTGGACAATATTGCAGATCACGCGTTACTATCCTTCATGGATGGGTATGCGGGTTATAACCAAATCAAGATGGCCATAGAAGATATGCA
Source organism: Silene latifolia (assembly GCF_048544455.1). NCBI lineage: Eukaryota > Viridiplantae > Streptophyta > Magnoliopsida > Caryophyllales > Caryophyllaceae > Silene > Silene latifolia. The sequence goes on from NC_133533.1 coordinate 50,445,255, forward strand.
TAAAACCGCATTCGTCACCCAATGGGGAACCTATTGCTATACGGTAATGCCGTTCGGATTAATCAATCCCGGAGCCACGTATCAACGCACCGCAACTACACTCTTGCATGACATGATGCACAAAGAAGTTGAGGTATACGTAGACGACTTGATTGTCAAATCCAAGGAAAGAGAGGGACATATCGCGAACCTTCGCAAGTTCTTCGCAAGACTACGAAAGTACAACATGAGGCTCAATCCTCAGAAATGCACATTCGGGGTAACATCTGGCAAACTCCTGGGATACGTTGTTAGCCAACGTGGTATAGAAATAGATCCTTCCAAAATCAAAGCTCTGATTGAAATGCCACAACCTCAAACAGAAAAAGAAGTCAGAGGATTCCTAGGAAAGGTGCAATATATAAGTCGATTCATATCGAAACTTACAATGATTTGCGAGCCTATCTTCAAGAAACTCAAGAAAACATACCACACCATGTGGGATGACGATTGTCAAAAGGCATTCGATAGAATCAAGGAGATATTGGCTAAACCACCAGTACTCATGCCACCACAACGAGATCAACCTCTTGGTTTATATCTCACAAGAACTCGAACGCCATGGGTGCCATGCTGGCTCAAACTGTAGGAAGTGAAGAAAGAGCTATCTACTACCTTAGTAAGAAGTTCTTGGAGTATGAGTGCAAATACTCACAACTCGAAAAGACATGCCTCGCTCTTGTGTGGGCAACAAAGAAGCTACGCCATTACATGCATAGCTACTCCGTCAAAATATACTCCAAAATGGATCCAGTCAAATATCTCTTCGAGAAACCCGTCCTCAACGGACATCTAGCAAGATGGACCTTGATGCTCTCAGAATTCGACCTCAAATACTTTAATACTCCGTATTTTAATAATAAATTGTAAAGATAATTTATGTAATTTAATAATTAATTAAAAGACATTTCTAATAGTAATTATAATAAGATGTTAATTACGTAATAAATTAATAATGCAAGTCGGGAATTGGGTTTAGCTAATATTTAGCATTGGGCCGTGTGCCATTGTTGTTTGGACCGAAATCTATTAAGTTGGTACGAGTGTAATCGGGAATTAATAATAAGTAATATGGGAATAATATTATATAAAGGTAATTATAATTATAATAATAATAATAAAATAGTAAATATTATATGAGGAAATTATAATTGTGATAGGATTAATAGTATATGATAAATAATAATGATTTAATTATAATGACAATTTCTATACTAATTAGAATAAGGAAAGTTACATGGTTTCCTAATTGGTCTCGTATTCTCTAAATCTTACACTATAAATACCACCTCAAATCTGAGAAATAATTCACAAATTAAAAAGAACAAGCTTTAGGAGACGGAAGAGGAAGGAATTAACATAAACTAATTAATCAACTCGAGGTAATTATCCGTCTTAAATCAATTTATATTCGTTTCATGTGAGCATCTTTAAGACAATCAGATGACTTGTATAGACCGCCATAGGACACGAGATTTGGACCTAGAGCGACCTTGCACTGCAAATTTTCTGACTTGACCATAGTTGACCGTCGTTGACCTTGTTACGGTGGCTTTTGGGGCGGTTGAAAGACGGTACAAGGCGTAAGGGTTATACGGGTTGGTTGTGGGTATTTGGGATGGTTATTTGACCCACTAATTGGGCACGCCTTGACCTGGGGTTTGGGTGGTTGATGTTGGCGGCGGGGGCGGTTGTCTTTGGTGGTGGTTGGGTGGTCGGGTATGGTGGTTTGTGCGGTGGTGACGGGGAAATGGGGAGGAGCCGCTGCTCGGGCGTGCGGTTTTCGGGGTTTTAGGGGTTGTTGGTGGTCCAGTTTAGGGGGTTTCGGGTGGTCTTTGTCGAGGGAGGATAAGGGAGTTGATTGGTGGTTGTAGGTGGCGGTGAAGGTGGTGTTAGGTGGTGGTTTTGGGACGGGTTTGATGGGGTGTCAGGTGGTGTTGCGGTTGGTGTCGTGTGATAGGACGTGGGTTTGTGGGTTGCTGGTGGTGGTGTAGCTGGCGGTTTAGGGTGAGTTGGGTGCGTGGGGTTGCAGGCTAGGGGTGTCGAGGCTGGGTGGTGGCTGTGGTGGCTTGTGGTGTCGGGTTTGGTGAGTTTTGTGAGGGGTGTTGGTCACGGTTTATAAACCGTGTATGGGGTGATGTGTGGTTGTTTTGTGACGGGTTTTTTTTATTAATTGTTTTGGGTAACTCGGGTTATAATTGAATCGGGTTTTTAAGTACCGTAGACCTTTAATCATAATAATAAATAATAAATAGTAATTTATAAATAGTAATTTGAAGTAATAAATAATTGAATTGAATTATAATATTTTGATTAGGTGACGGTTGTGAAGAACTATAATCGAATCGGATTGCTTTATTTATTGGATTGCTTGAGCTGCGTAATTGGAATTGCTTGCCAGGTAGGATAATCTACTCAACTATATCGGTTTATCGTGTTTAATGCATGGATGTATTGAAAGGATGATTGGTGTATGATTGCTTATTTAATTAAATTAATTGAGTGATTTAGATTGTTGGTTGTTGGAGTTGTGCATATTTTATACGATTATATTGTGGAATGGTTTATGAGAATTGGACTGCCCCAGGCTTAGTCTCTGGTGGATAATGTGAGTGGTGATTGGACTGCCCCAGGCTTAGTCTCTGGTGGATAACGTGTGTGAATAATTGGAAGGCCCCAGGCTTAGTCTCTGGTGGATAATGTGGATAGTTGATGTTGAGATGTGACATGTGAACAGATGAGATTGGAATATTGACAGTTGTGAGAGATTGGTTGTTTTAATATATTTTATCCTACTCAACCATTGGTTGACTTGTTTGCTTCTGTGTCAAAATAAAATTGATGCCTGCTTTAATTGATGGCATCCTGTGGTGAACCATTTAATATTTCCGGTTAAATGGGGAGCAGATTTAAATAGCAGGTTTGGAGCTAGCTGACTTGGGAGCATTGGGAAGAGAGCTCGACTTGGACCACAGTTGAAGTCTAGATCACATAGAACAATTTATATCACTTTATTTATTTCCGCTGCGAGTTGTAAATATTTTTAGTTGGATAATTGGTAATAAACATGTAATCATTAAAGTTTTAATTTAAAGTACTTTGGTTTGTTGTAGTTTGTTATACACTACCTCGGGAAACCGAGATGGTAACAGTCCTATTTATTGGGAATGTCTAGCTAAAGGCTCCTGAATAAATGGGGGTGTTACAAAGTGGTATCAGAGCAAAACGATCCTCAGGCCTAACCAATGAATAATAATGAACATAAGATGTGTCTAAATAAAATGAACCCCGGGTAGAAACTGTTAGGAGCCCCTCTTAGTGCGGTTAAGAAGCGCGCCTTAATTCGTACCATGGCCCTCTCAGCTTTGAACCGGGAACCTTGAGAGACATTTCAGCGTGGGGTAATTTAAAATGAATATAGTATGTTTCCCTTAGGAATTGTAATTGGTTGCCTTGTTTGTATGACTGTTTTCGTTAATGATTGCGGATGATTTCTTTTAAGTATTTTTATGAGCATGTTGATATGGGGAAGGTATGTTGGCATGTATGTGGGAGGTGTGGGTATGATTAATATGTGAAGTGTTGAAAGAATTGCATGAAATTGTGAAGAATGCGATTTTGGTTGATTTCTCGAAATTTTACCCTTGGTTGTTTTGGCTGCCATTTACTACCTGTTTAAAATTCTCGTATGCAAATTTTATGAGTAATATCTTTATGCGTTATCTTTCATATGCCACTGGTCTCATGTTCAAATAATATACGGATTAGGAGAAATAAATATTTTAGTGGACAGTAGTCGAAATATTCCTGTACAGTGATGTTTTCGCGCCATGTTTTTGTAAAATTTGCCATTTAAAAACTACTTAATTATTTGTTATAATTCCAACTCCACTGTTTAGTAGACTCATGTATGTTTCTAAATTGGTAAGCCACGTTTTAAGAAAATATTTTGACAATTTATGGTGATTTTTACAAATTGACCTAAGTTTCTGACAAGTTGCTGTAAAATTTCTGTTTCGACCAAGTAACTTGTAAAATGCATTATAAATTAATCATTTGGATTTTTGATCTGATTCTTTTCTCAATGGTTCATATACTTTCTATATTTTGATGTTATCAACTATGTGGAGTAGAATAATATGCCTAGTGATATGCGGAACGTGTTGCCCTAAGCCAATTATGCCTCTATGTTTAAGTTAGATGATGTTAGTAGAAATTAAAATGAATGATAGAAACTAAAATGAACAAATAATAAATCAATGGTGAAGGAAGGGTGGGTAGTACCTCAATAGACTAGGTGACCGTCATACCAAACCAATAGTTAACATATTTATAGCATCTCCATGCATACCAAGCAAGCATCTAGTACCCATATGCATTCCATATAGCACAACACTAGCATGTGAATTCCGTAACCTAACTTGATTCCCTTATATTTCTTAGGATGGATCCTTATTTGCACCCAGAGAACATATTCATGTACCCAAACTCAGATTTGAACGAGCATTGCAATGCCTTGGAATCTCAAATGGATGTTTATGGAGCTTTAGTGGATTCGAAGTACCTAAGTGACACTCATCTTAGAGCCTATATTTTGGTTAACACTTTACCTTTCTCTGGACCTTTAGGGAAAGTAAGAGAAGATTACGTGACTGAGTATGATAATTACAGGATGCATGAGAATTATAGTCATTACTATGGACCTATCTATCCTTCACATCTCACCTATGATGTCGTTTTAGCCAGATTAAGATACCTAGTATATGTATGTTGGGCTGATAACCATAGTATCAACCGTGGACCTGAACAATTTGATCGTGCCATTGGGAGTAGTGATGAAGAGGGGGAGTCCTGTATGTTCCTTGGGGAAAAGGAGAGTGAAGCTTGTGAGGTGATAGAGATTAGCGATGATGATGATGAGGAGGAGGAGGAGGAGGTAGATATTATGTGGACTGGACCTTATGATGATGATAATGATAGACTTCAACCTCGACAGCAGAGAGCCTCAGACTATGAGATGGAAGATGATGTGATTTTTGTTAAACAAAAGTATACACCTGATCCTAAACCTAGGAAGCACAAATGGGCTCGTCTTGGGAATAGACTTAGAAGGGTCATTTGAATTAAGAAAAGTAACTAAACACTTATGCTTAGCTTTTGTGATAGTGTAATATTTATTTGGCAATGTATTCGCCAGGAGTTTAAATAAAGTTAGTTTAGGTTGTGGTTTTGCTACTCGGAAGTGAATCAAATATTTTGTTTTGTATTCAGTTAACCATTAATTAGTGTTGGAAATAAAAGTTGTTTTATATTAAAATGTGTGTTTCATGTTTTATATTATAATAATGATTTGGTTGTTCCATTGTTTGATATTTCGAACTTCGAGGACGAAGTTAAATTTTAGGGGGAAGGAATGTAATACTACGAATGTTTTGAGTTGTTGTTGTGATACATTGTGATACGATTGGTATGGATGATAATCGTAAATGGATGATGGTGATGAATGATAATGTTGGATGATGGGAGTTGTGGGCGAACTTCGGGACGAAGTTCATTTTAAGGGGGGAAGACTGTAATACTCCGTATTTTAATAATAAATTGTAAAGATAATTTATGTAATTTAATAATTAATTAAAAGACATTTCTAATAGTAATTATAATAAGATGTTAATTACATAATTAATTAATAATGCAAGTCGGGAATTGGGTTTAGCTAATATTTAGCATTGGGCCGTGTGCCATTGTTGTTTGGACCGAAATCTATTAAGTAAGTACGAGTGTAATCGGGAATTAATAATAAGTAATATGGGAATAATATTATATAAAGGTAATTATAATTATAATAATAATAATAAAATAGTAAATATTATATGAGGAAATTATAATTGTGATAGGATTAATAGTATATGATAAATAATAATGATTTAATTATAATGACAATTTCTATACTAATTAGAATAAGGAAAGTTACATGGTTTCCTAATTGGTCTCGTATTCTCTAAATCTTACACTATAAATACCACCTCAAATCTGAGAAATAATTCACAAATTAAATAGAACAAGCTTTAGGAGACGGAAGAGGAAGGAATTAACATAAACAAATTAATCAACTCGAGGTAATTATCCGTCTTAAATCAATTTATATTCGTTTCATGTGAGCATCTTTAAGACAACTGTATGACTTGTATAGACCGCCATAGGACACGAGATTTGGACCTAGAGCGACCTTGCACTGCAAATTTTCTGACTTGACCATAATTGACCGTCGTTGACCTTGTTACGGTGGCTTTTGGGGCGGTTGAAAGACGGCTGGGCAGAAGGGTTATACGGGTTGGTTGTGGGTATTTGGGATGGTTATTTGACCCACTAATTGGGCACGCCTTGACCTGGGGTTTGGGTGGTTGATGTTGGCGGCGGGGGGCGGTTGTGCTGGTGGTGGTTGGGTGGTCAGGTATGGTGGTTTGTGCGGTGGTGACGGGAAACAGGGGAGGAGCTGCTGTTCTGGGCAGGCGGTTTTCGGGGGGGTTTTAGGGGTTGTTGGTGGTCTGGTTAGAGGGGGTTTCTGGGTGGTCTTTGTCGAGGGAGGATAGGGGAGTTGATTGGTGGTTGTAGGTGGCGGTGAAGGTGGTGTTAGGTGGTGGTTTTGGGACGGGTTTGATGGGGTGTCAGGTGGTGTTGCGGTTGGTGTCGTGTGATAGGACGTGGGTTTGTGGGTTGCTGGTGGTGGTGTAGCTGGCGGTTTAGGGTGAGTTGGGTGCGTGGGGTTGCAGGCTAGGGGTGTCGAGGCTGGGTGGTGGCTGTGGTGGCTTGTGGTGTCGGGTTTGGTGAGTTTTGTGAGGGGTGTTGGTCACGGTTTATAAACCGTGTATGGGGTGATGTGTGGTTGTTTTGTGACGGGTTTTTTTTATTAATTGTTTTGGGTAACTCGGGTTATAATTGAATCGGGTTTTTAAGTACCGTAGACCTTTAATCATAATAAATTTGAATAATAAATATAAATTTATAAATAGTAATTTGAAGTAATAAATAATTGAATTGAATTATAATATTTTGATTAGGTGACGGTTGTGAAGAACTATAATCGAATCGGATTGCTTTATTTATTGGATTGCTTGAGCTGCGTAATTGGAATTGCTTGCCAGGTAGGATAATCTACTCAACTATATCGGTTTATCGTGTTTAATGCATGGATGTATTGAAAGGATGATTGGTGTATGATTGCTTATTTAATTAAATTAATTGAGTGATTTAGATTGTTGGTTGTTGGAGTTGTGCATATTTTATAAGATTATATTGTGGAATGGTTTATGAGAATTGGACCGCCCAGCTTAGTCTCTGTGGATAATGTGAGTGGTGATTGACCGCCCCAGGCTTAGTCTCTCGTGGATAACGTGTGTGAATAATTGGAAGGCCCCGGCTTAGTCTCCGTGGATAACGTGGATAGTTGATGTTGAGATGTGACATGTGAACAGATGAGATTGGAATATTGACAGTTGTGAGAGATTGGTTGTTTTAATATATTTTATCCTACTCAACCATTGGTTGACTTGTTTGCTTCTGTGTCAAAATAAAATTGATGCCTGCTTTAATTGATGGCATCCTGTGGTGAACCATTTAATATTTCCGGTTAAATGGGGAGCAGATTTAAATAGCAGGTTTGGAGCTAGCTGACTTGGGAGCATTGGGAAGAGAGCTCGACTTGGACCACAGTTGAAGTCTACATCACATAGAACAATTTATATCACTTTATTTATTTTCGCTGCGAGTTGTAAATATTTTTAGTTGGATAATTGGTAATAAACATGTAATCATTAAAGTTTTAATTTAAAGTACTTTCGTTTGTTGTACTTTGTTATACACTACCTCGGGAAACCGAGATGGTAACAGTCCTATTTATTGGGAATGTCTAGCTAAAGGCTCCTGAATAAATGGGGGTGTTACAAATACGTGCCACTGAAAGTTATAAAAGGTCGCGCCGTCGCCGAATTCTTCGCAGAAAATCCTATCAATGACGCACAAACAATAGATACTTGGTCATTTCCAGACGAGGATATACTCCAAACTGATGTAGACCCCTGGGACCTGTATTTTGATGGAGCATCAAACCTAAGAGGATTCGGAATAGGAGTGTTGCTCATTTCTCCTGAAGGTGAGCATACACCAATTGCTGTCAAACTCGACTTCGAGGTGACAAACAATGCTGCAGAATATGAAGCCTGTCTCATTGGACTACAAGCGGCAGTAAGCTTAGGCATCAAAAACCTCCGAGTACATGGGGATTCATCACTGATAATTAACCAAGTTACAGGATCTTGGAAAATATGAAGCGAAAGCCTCGCACCTTATCAGGCTAGGATAGACCAAGTCGCTCAATTCTTCGATCACGTAACCTACCTACACCTACCTCGGGAGGAAAATCGATTTGCAGACGCTCTTGCGAAACTTGCATCGTTGATTAATATGCCAGATCACATGGTGGAAATGCCTTTGTGCATCGAACGACGGTCAGAGCCGGCTTATGTCCACCAAATCACCGACGAAGAGGAAATCGCGCAGGAACCCTGGTTCCAAGCGATCCTGAATTTCAAGCTTAATGGCACCTATCCACCAGATATGGACAAGAGGGGACAACGTGCTATACGCCTACTAGCTTCCCAATACATTCTCATGCAAGGAGAATTATACAAAAGAACACCTCTTGGTGTAGTCCTACGTTGCCTTGATCACCACAGCACGAAAGGTGATGGAAGAAGTCCATGACGGAGAATGCGGTCCTCACATGAGTGGGCCCATGATGGCAAAGAAAATCACACGTTTGGGATATTATTGGACCACAATGGAATCCGATTGCTTCAAATACGTAAGACATTGCCACAATTGCCAAATTTTCGGGAACGTGCAACATGTCCCTCCTTCATTGCTCTATACAATGACATCCCCTTGGCCATTTTCTGCATGGGGAATTGACATAATCGGAAGATAACCCCACCGAACAGAGGTCACTGTTTCATTCTAGTAGCAATTGACTATTTCACCAAATGGGTAGAAGCGGCTTCCTACACCGGTCTTACGGCTAAAAATGTGGCAAAATTCATACAAAACAACATCATCTGTCGATATGGTTGCCCACATGAGATCATTAGCGATAACGGATCACATTTCCAAGCCGAGACCGAGCAATTGCTAGCCAAGTACAAGATTAAGCATCATCACTCTTCGCCCTATAGGCCGCAGACTAACGGCGCGGTAGAGGCGGCAAACAAAAATGTTGTCACAATTCTCAAGAAAATGATTGACAACTATAGAGATTGGCCAAGCAAGATACCCTTTGCTTTATGGGGGTATCGTACATCTGTCAGGACGCCCACTGGGGCTACTCCTTTCTATTTGACCTACGGTATGGAAGCTGTACAACCAGTCGAGCTAGAAATACCATCCTTGCGTATTCTACTCGAAAGTCAAATCCCAGAAGCCGATTGGAAAAGGGATAGATATGAAGAACTCATCCTCCTGGATGAACGTAGGCTACGCGCCTTGCATAATGTCCAAACATATCAAGCACGTATCAAACGGGCTTTCAACAAAAGGGTTAGGCCAAGGAACATCAAAGAAGGAGACTTAGTGCTTAAATCGGTTAGAGCTCTTCTACCTGTTGACCCATGAGGAAAATTCAAACCTAATTGGGCCGGACCATTTCTAGTCAAATCCATACTCCCAGGGGGTGTGGTTAGGATCACAGACCTAGATGGGAATGAGTTTTCAAACCCTACGAACCTTGACCAACTGAAACGATACTATGCCTAGAATAGGACCAAACACGCGCCTCGCGTAACCCCACGTGTCGCTCTTGTGGCACTAAATAAACGGCCCCTGGCCAAGGTGAAATAAGCTAAATGTCACTATGCTCTTGCATTTTGACAAACTTGTCATCCTCATATCATCAAATAAACTAAATTTGCACCTTCTGAGTAAGCAAAAGCTCATGCTTCTTTTCTAAGTTCATTACAAGCTCTTGCTTAGAACAATTATTCTTTTACATTTACTCGAACTACGCGCAAGGGTTTGATTTCGCTTTTTAAGTGAATACGTAGGCAATCCTTCACGAGATTCAACCCATCATATCAAAAATGTAAATAGAAGGACATTTGCATTGCATTTAAAATTCGACAAGGATAATAAATAGAAAATCACAACGGTTTCATAACCACTTAACCTTTTTATCTTCATTCATTTTCTAGTAATAATAGTACGCTACATAATAAAAAAATAGAATAGGCTAGGATTCTAAAAACCCCACCTTTTATTACAACAACAATAATAATAATCAAATAATAAAGAGACTCGGGCTATTCCTCCATCTTCCCCTTGCCCTTGTCATTCCTATCATATTTCTTATCACGACCTCGAGCCGGACGCTCTTGCGCCACTTCAGACCTAATCACCAACGGTCTTTCTCGAGGTCTAGCTTTTCCATTCTTGCCAATCACCATCTCTGCGACAGGAGTAGTATTGGATTTCTTCGAAGGATGAATGACTTGAAACCCGGCTTCTTCTTCTCCCTCTGTCAGATGCTTCTCTTTCTCTTTCTCTCCCTCGCGCACCTTGTAGTCAATGGGCTCGCATTTCCTCAATTTCTCGCGCTCTTCCGGAGTTGCAGCCTTTCTCCACCTCAGATAAGAATCCGACACCCGTAAAGCAATGGCGGAGAAATTCAAGAACCACATGTTCCTTTGGGCCCATTTGATAGCCCACTCTCTTCGGCTCTCTGTAGTAAGTGCCATAGCAACAAGGGACGGTATCAAGCCTAGGGATCGTCTACTTCAGCCCAACTTGTCTCATCAGCCTTTCCGGGAAGATGCACACCATAAACTCCAATCCAGGAATGCGCACCGACCTAGTGGGATCCAAAGAAGACACTCCAGTGACGGACTTGAGGTGCCACCACGGAATGACCCCTTGGTCAAGGGGGCTATCATCGCTCTTAAGCTTATTCTTCCAATAATCACAGACCCGAGTGAAGTCCACCATGTACAACCTCGTCCTCATCGCAATCGAGCGGGCATGATAGGAAAGCGCATGAACTGGGGGCTCGATCAATCGGAGCCGCTCCATAAGCCAAACCTACCAAAAGCAGGTATTAGACATCAAAAAAAAAAAAAAAAAAAATCGAAAAAAACAAAAAACAAAAAAGTGTCTTTTACCTGCAAAATGACGGGACTCCCCAAGAACGGCAGATCACGGTTGGATTTCCTATTATCCAAACCCAATAAAATCTCTCCTAAGCATAAGCAAGTGGGCTCTGCGCGAGCTCCATCTCGCTCAACAAGACCCAAAAGACGGGGATCACCTCTCAAGTCTTCATCAACATGCCCTTGGAAGACATACACATGCAACAAGCAAAAGCCAAATGCCCTCCGCCTAGCAACATGAGAAACGGTGGGGTCGGCCCTATTGATGAATCGATCTATGAAGTCCAACATTCTCACACCTTTTGAGGTAACTAGACGGTCCACCTCAAGCCTAGTCAATCCGAGCAAGTCCCTAAATTTGCTTTTGTACCCTTGAGAAGTAGAAGGGATGGCGGGCAAATGTTCGGGTCCCATCCACCAATGGCGGCAATTTCTTCAGGAAAAGGACAAATATCGCCACCAGAAAACGCAAAAACATGGTAGTTCGGGTCCCAATAGTCAAGGCAAGCATCCAAGAACGGTTTCACAACCTTGATGAGTTTCAAACTCAACAACGATCCAAAGTTATAAGAGCACATATCGTGCTTCTCGATATTTGAAAATTCATTGGTCCATTCCTTCAAGCGGATCTCTAAAGTATTCATGATGAGAAAATTTATTTTGAAGAATTTTGTGTAATTAGACGGAAGATTTGTGTGAATAAAAGCTCCATCGACGCTTCTATTTATACTAATTGTTGTTTCCAAAAATCCGTCAGAACGAAACAACCTGGGAACAGGCGCAGCGCCTGCTGCGCCTCTTCAATGGGACGCAGCTCATGCTGCGCCTCTTCCCGAGCTTCACTTCTGTGATTTTCCGCATTGGATCTTTCCTAATTCCATAACGAATAATTTCCTATTTCTACAGGTTATTATTTTGGTAAATAATGGAAATTACCATGTTCCAGGTTTCCTAAATTCACGGGCACGCATTTCAAGGCGACATCGACATTTCTGCCATTATATTACGCTTGTATATTTTCATTTTAGGAAATAATTTTCATTTTAATTTCAACTTATAAATATTAACTTCTTTAATGTCATTTCTAAACTTATAGATTTCTATTTCTTTCTTTTTTTTTCTAGGGGGTAACCCTCCCTACCGTCCGGTCATTTCCGGCAAAATTTTTGTATTTTTTGCATTTTTTTCGCGTTCTTTTGAGTCTCTCATTTTGCGCTAATTAAGGCCATATGTATATAAAAATGTATGCTTTGCGTGTTTATTCAATGTAAATTTCGGCAGCACGACGGCGTAAACCGTCATCTACCAAACCTGTTCGAAACTAACCTGCAGATACAAGCAACACAACCCAGCAGCAAAGGCACTCAGGCCATCATATATATACCAAACGGAGGAAATGTACAAACTGGGGGCTCGAGCCCCAAACAAAGTCCAAAAAAATGTTCAAAATGATAGTCCCAATGAACAAATGTACAAGACACAGCCAACATACGACAAAAAAGCTACTGCTGGGCGCCCTCCAACTCCGCAACTCTCGCCACAAGAGCAGCAATCTCGGCATCCTGAACCTCGAGCTCCCTCAACACGCGAGCTGTCTCCTCCCGAGGCTGGGTCAACTCTTGCTCGCGGTCACCCTGTAAACAATAAAATTGGCTCATGTCAATCAATTCAAGCAAAATTAGAAAATCAAAAATCAAAAAATGGAAATAGGCGTAAGATTCATACCTGACGACCTCGACCGCCAATGAGTGCCTCGACAGTAGCAGCGTCTATCTCCATGGGAGCTCTCCCGGAAGTAGAAGCCTCATCACCTGCAACATTAAAGCAAATTTAGGCCGCGTCACGTGACGACAAGCCTTGGTTAAGGAATTTTAGAGCCTTCAAAGCCCTGAAACCGCTCTTTTTTCGCCATCTTTGGCCATATTCCCACCAACCCGACCACTCATGTGGCAATTTTGGGTCAAGTCAAGCCTAATTCGAAGCCTAATCCCGGGTTCGAGTCGAAATTTCGACAGTATTTCGCTATAATGGCGATTATGCCCCAAAAAGTGTCCTTGAAAAGCTGTCACAAACCAAAATTCTGAGATGGTAGAAAGTTTACCCATCATTCGAGGGTCTCAAATATCAAGTTTCATTACAAATGGGCAATCCTAAGGCTATTTTCGAAGCAATTTAGGGTTTAGCTGTAAAACCGTCTTAAAATTCACTCAAAGGCTCAAAACTTGATGAAAATTCGAAACAAATACATGGTTATGTTCCTAATGCTACCTACAATCCATTTCTAATGTCAATTTGACAAGGCAAATGTGTTTGGGGAAAAAGCCCCAAATTTTCGATCAAAAGGGTCATAAACCCTAATTTTTCGGCTCAAAATTGGACAAATGTAGAAGATTAATGCAACATTGAGACACATACCTCGATTAGTCATCTTTAATGCAAGCTTTTGAATCAAAACTTGGCGTAAATGGTGAAGATTTGAGAGAGAAATGAGATATTTGTGTTTCGAATAAGAATGAACATAAACTCCTCATTTTCGCGTTTTTACGCAGGAAAACCAAATTGGGGAATAGACGCAGCAGGCGCTGCGCCTCTTCCAAGAGACGCAGCTCTTGCTGCGCCTCTTCCTTTTGTTCCCTCCATACGGATTTTCAAGAATTCGTTATGAGTTCGTTATTTGTGGGCCCATCTTTGGTGCGCCTCTTCCCCGATGCTATTTCATTCTTTTGGTCCGTTTGGCGATTTTTCTTTCGTTCCGGCCCGCATTTCCAAGCCCGCAGCGGACTGTTGCGTACTATTTATTCCTTCCAAGACCTTCTGCTTATCGCAACGAGCATTGGTTCCTTCACAAACTTTGACACACCTTCATTATGTCTTCAGCGAGAGTAAGCGGATATACTTTCCCTCTCATGACGAGAAGAATAATTCCCAATCGTGTCTCTAGCGAGAGTAAGTGGACATACTGTCTCTCTCAAGACGTAAGGATTGACAATCTACCTAACCAGATTTCCTCCCAGCAGTTCCCGCCTGTGTCCTGATATTCGCAATTATTTCCCGAAGACTACCCAAAGCAGTTTTCTCTCAGCAGTTCCCGCCTGTGTCCTGCTACTCTCAATATTTCTCGTTTCCCCGCGGAGTTCGACAGGGTGTCGTTCTCCAGAAGTTCCCAAACCCAAAGCCTTTTTTCTTAGGTTCGTAAACCCGAAATTAGGACTTTTCAACTATAGGATCCCAATACTTTTAGGTTCATAAGCCTTCAAGTTCCCCAAACCACGAGTTTATAAGAGGCAAGTAGCAGCTCATCCAGTCGATCGACCACCTCCTTCCGTCGATCGACCAACTATCGGGTTCCAGAAGCTACTGTTTGCTGAGGACCAGTCGATCAACCAGTCCTATCAGTCGATCGACCCAACTGCTATTTCAGACGAGAATTAGAAGACTGAGGAAGCGCAAGCCCATGATGCTAGGTTTAGGAAATAAGAAGTTACGTTAATTGCTATATAACGTAACCTAGAAACATTCAGTTTCCATTGAGTTTTTAATCAAGCTTTATTATCAGAATTTTACATTAAGTTTTAGTTTACTAATTAGGGTTTGGGATATTAATTTGCATTGGATTTCCGTTGTGCTTTCAATCACTCCGTTACATTCCTTCAGCGAAATTCGGTATTCCTTCTGTTCTAATTTCCAGATTATTACTTATTTTCGTCATTAGTATAGAATTGCTAGTTAATTCTCACAGCCAATTTATTGTTTATGTTAATTATTCTCTTTGTCGTTTCAAGCATGAATCCGTTAGTTAATTTCATCATTAAAGTTATTGTTTTTACCCTTAGCATGAGTAGCTAAATAGATTGTGCTAGGATGTAGGCGAGTTTTAGCGTAGGCGGCAAAGTATTGAACACGGCCGATTCGCATGTCATCGATCGATCGGCATTATCGGTCGATCGACTGACCTCGTGAGGTTACCCTTCGTTTTAATTGAATTTAATCTTGTATTTGACGAATCGAATGCATGCGACCAGTTAGATGCTTATTTTATGACCGACCCATTAGATCGAAAGATAGGGAAAGTTATTTGACCACCAATTAAATCGACTAAACTGTGCTAAGATCGAAAGATAGGTATAGTTTAGACCGTTAGTCACTTTTCAGGACGAGAGTCAGTATTAGTGATATTAGGGACCTATAGCGAGATCGAAAGATGCTATTTGTTAAGAGTGGACCGAGAGGACCTCTTGTTTCCCGCCTCACTTGTGTTCGATTTAGACCTGTTTAGTATGCTGCCGCCAAAGCTTTAACAAACCGACCATCTGTAGATACCTCATTTCTGCACCTCCCGCAAACCACCCGGTGATGATTAGGCCGCATGTTTGGTACGCGGAACGATTTGTGACAGTTCGTAAGATTATCGTCAAGTGATTGCTCAAATATTAATGTCTACCTCTTAGTTGTCATCTACGTCCCGATACGATCGTTTTGACAGTAATTAGAGTACATTCGGAGTCCGGCCTAAAACCGTCTCCATTTTCTCGATAACCGTTAAAACCCGAGTCGAATGTTCGGAATGTTCCGGGATATTTCTATTCCATATTTCATAAATTTTATCTTTTAGTAAGTAAATTCCCGTAATATTCATATAAGATATTAAGGAAATCGAATTATTTCCGTCCTACCATAACTCAAACACGGAAATCTTTCTTCTGCAGGAGGAAACCACTTGGGAATAGACGCAGCAGGTGTTGCGCCTCTTCCAAGAGACGCAGATGGCACGCGCCTTCCCCAGCCCTTTTCTGCATGTTTCTCGTATCTTTTTCATATCTTTCCGAGATTCACTTCCAAAGAGTCTCCGAAACCCTAATTCCTTCACGTGATTAGTATAAATATGAGCCTTCGCTCCTCATATTTCTCACGCGAGTGTCCGCCCTTCTCTTCTCCCTTTGCATTCTAGACTTTGTTCTTACTTTTTGGCGTCTACGTGCTTGAACTTTCGACCACATAAGCTCGGATCCTTCTGAGTACTAGCCTCCCCGTTTGCATGACCGACCAATTTGACCAACTACACCAATAATCAACTTTATTAATTAATCGTTTTCCTCTTACGAGGGCACTTTCTTTGCATTCGCGTCGAGCATCACTAATCGATATCTTAGTCCTTCTCGTTTCGTCAACATGTAAGTCTGAGGGTGTAATCTCTCTTTTATTTATTGTATTTATTTATTGTACCACAATTGTAAGATTTATGTCGAAAACACCATTAAAACCGATTTCTAAAACCGTGCTTTAAAACTCTTTTTTACGGATTTCCAGTAGACAGACGTCGAGAAAAGACGCGGCAACTGCTACGCCTGTTCGAAGGAGCGCAGTACCTGCTGCGCCTCTTCATGAGGCTGCCGCAGTTCCTGCTTCTTTTCTTCTTCCTCCGTCCTCTGTAAATTCGTTTGTTATTTGATTCTTGTTTTCTTTTGTTTATTTCGTTAATCCTTCATCATGATAGCATATAATTCACATGTATATTGTAATCATCATCATTATCATGCTTTAATCATCACGAATCCGACTTAAATCCCAAGTAATCCAATATTTGCGGGTTTTCGTCATTAAATTCAATTCCGGGTTGTAGAGATTCAATTTGTTCATATTGAGTTTCTGGGATTCGTCTTTGATATAGTTTTCATCTGTTTATTCACATGTTCATCGCATATTTGTCATTAATCCATTGTATTTAACGTAATTAATTGATTTAATTCGTAGGACTCATTAATATTTTTCACTTCTATCATTATTCCATCATGTAATAATCCGTTTGCATCCGTCTCATTCATATTTTACTGTTTTCATGACCTATTCATGTGTTAAATAACATGTTAATCACTTTCATCCGGGTAAATAATCTAATTGACCATTAAAATCACCAATTGACATTAACGGCTTGCAATTACGGCTTCACAGCCAGAACTGAGCCAAGGAACAGACGCAGCGTCTGCTGCGCCTATTCCAAAGGGCGCAGCTCTGCTGCGCCTGTTCCTGGCTGAGTTCTGTCCCTGAACTCTGTTTCTGCCTTGACGTAGTTTAATTAGCGTACGTATTAACTAACTATTATCCGTAATATCACCTTCTGATTTGTTCGTTAGTTTATTTTATTCTTTTATCCCTTTTTCTCAAATTATCCGTTTTAAAGGTATTTTCGACATAAATCACCTAATCCAATGTAATTATTGTAATTTTCATTATTATAATTTATAATTATTGTATTTCTTTTATTTGTTTGTATGTTTCACATGTAAATGAGCATTAAATCCTACTTCGACCCAATTGTATGCTAATTACGTGTCAACCGACTTAGTCTAATTCTCACATGCTAGGATTAAAACTTGGATGTTGCATTGCATGCATATAATCGACGATATATCAAGTACGAATAACTTCCCTAATCATTAGTAGAGGCCGCTATCGAGGCGGGCGGGATTAGGTGTTCGATCAAAAGAGCTTCCTAATACGTACCCTCACCCCTTACTCCAGATATCTGTGAACACCCATGTTCATTGGCATCCACGAGAGTCATTCTAGACATAGAATGCTAAGGGTAACGATTGCTTAGTGTTCATGTCACTACTTTGTGTCTTGACATGACACGAGGTATTCGAACGGTTCCAATTTCCCATAAAAATTGGTGGCGACTCCATACAAAAATGCAAACGCTTGTTTCCGAAGCGCCCCCGTGGCCCCCGCTGTCCACACCATCCTAGTACCCCTTCTTTATCTGTTAAACCGTCTTTTTATTTTTTTATCTTTATTTGTTCTTAGCTATAGACCATCTCAACTCAACCCCCACAATTGTTACCTTAGACTGAATTTAAATCAACTAGAATTTACATCTGTCTCCTTGTGGTTCGACCCTGTTACCACTAGCCTAGGTTAGTCTTAATAGGAAATTATAAATCTTATTTTTGGTACTCACAACGACGGGTATCAAAATTTTGGCGCCGTTGCCGGGGAGGCAATAGTTCTAATTTTAGTTGTTTTTATTTTTAGTCTTTCTTAGTTTAAGGGACTTCTGTTCCTTAAACTTTTCTTATATTCTTTTTGTAGTTTCCTCTTATGCGCAGGTCACAGGGTGGTGAACTAGTACCATTTCACCCTGAGTTAGAGAAATCTTTGCGCGAGTTGAAATGAACACAAAGGATACTACCGACAGAAGAAGAGCTGAGTACTCTGTCAAGCTATTACGAGAACGATCTGTTCGAAGAAGACCCACAGTCTTCACCCGTTTCCACTTCTTCACCCCGAGACAGATTACTTCTCCAAAATTCCAGTCATGGCCGAGGAAGCAAGTATAGCTAGTCATTCCGAGCCGACAAACAAAAAACTTATATAAGGGGTTCGAATTACCAGGAGATGCCGGGAAGTTCGAACCAAAGCCTTCATACATTAACATGGTTGAGAAGAACCGATTCGGGAGCTGCAAATGAAGATGCAGCTAAGCATATGGAGACCTTTATTGACTCATCATTGTTCCATACCCCCACCACCAGGCGTGACCCAAGACCAGATCAAGGAGACCATGTTCATCTTCTCCCTTCGTGATGCTTTGCAAGGAGTGGTATAGAGATTTGGACCGAACTGCCGTGGATCACCGATTGGAATTCATTGGCATTGGCATTCTGTAAGAAGTACTTTTCTGCTTCAAGGACGATTGCTATTAGAGCTCAAATCACGGGCTTTAAACAAGGGCCGGATGAGAACTTCCACGAAGCATGGGTCCATTTTAAGAAGCTGGTGCGAACCATACCGCACCATGGGTTCGAAAAGTGGAGCTTGTGCAATCATTTCTACAATGGGTTGTACGACGATCAGAGGGCCATTTTGGATGCTGCAGCCAATGGCCGATTTGCTAAGAATTTGGGAGCAACCAAGGGGTGGAAGATCATTGACGATCTAGCTACCCACAAGGCCGAGTATGGTAATTCCAGAGGGAACCAGAGAAGAGCTGCTGAATCTTCCTCTGTTGCTGCGCTTGAGGCTCTCACTGCGAGATTGGACAAGTATGAACTAGGAGGAGCTTCTAAAGGTGGGATGTACCAAGTAAATGCTTTGGTCGACGGGTCCTTTCGTGCAGTGAAAGGTGTGGAGCTGAGGGCCATGTCTCGAAAAACTGCCCTAGTCCTTTTGAGTCCTGTGCTGCCTTTCAACACTATAGGCAGACCAACACCTACTATGAGCCGAATACCCATCCAAACTTGAGTTGGAGGAGCCAAAATGTCCTGAACCCAACTCAAGCTCCGCCGCAGCAGCAACCCTATGTGCCCCCTCATGAAAAGCAACAACAATATCAGAAACCTCCCTATGTGCCGCAGCAGCAACAATCGCAGAATTCTGAATTTTCCGAGCTTAAGAACTTGTTGCTAAAGCAGTCCCAAGCAAGAGAGGCCCGGATGAAGCTACTAGAGAGTCAAATTGCTCAATTGGCTAGCAAAAGCAACACTCGAGCTCCCGGACACTTGCCAACCCAAACTGACCAAAAGGAGACCTTAAATGCCATCACTTTGAGGAGCGGGTCCACCCTTGATGGTCCTGCCATGGTCGAGGATGCTGTTGAAAAAGATGAGCCGGAAACAAGTCAAAATAAAGCTTCAACGAATAAATCAAAGAAACAGCCGTCTACCAGGTATATCGGTCGATCGATCGATATACCTAGTCGATCGATCAAGCACGGGTTACTGAGGAGCTTAAATCTGTACACATCGGTCGATCGACTGGGGATAGTGGTCGATCGACCGAGATTACTGCTGATAGCGAGGAATTTCGTCCTTTAATGCCAAATAATCATGCGAGACCACTTGTTTCGGGGTTCGACGATCCAAGACATTAGGACAAGACCCGAATCTTGATAGGTCGATCCCCGCTCAAGTTTGATCCAATGACAGTTAATGGTTCTCATTTGAGACGATCCGAGGAAGGGTCAAGCTTCAACAAGGAAAAGGTGGTGGACTTTCACCCTAATTCCACGGATCTGGCACACGCGATTTAGAGGAGAGGGCTAAGGTACTTCTCACGCCCCTTACCCGGAGAGGCTAGTGCCGACCAAGGAACAGTATCTTTCAAAGAAATTTGAAAAAGTTATCCGTAGTCTGAATGTACAGGTTCCTTTTCTCGAGTTAGTTAACCAAGTGCCCGCTTATACTAAATTTATGAAACAACTTTTGTCCAAGAAGCGGTCACTTGAAACAGTGCACACTGTCGCACTTACTAAGGAGTCTTGCTCCTATCTGTCTCACACTGCACCCCTTAAGTTAGAGGACCCGCGCGGTTTTTCCTTCCTTGCAACATAGGTACCTTCCCAATTGAGAAGGCATAGTGTGATTTAGGGGCTAGTATAAGTGTCATGCCCTTGAGTCTAGCTAGGAAGCTTAAGTTGACCCGGTTTGCTATCACAGACATGACAGTTCAGATGGCTGACCGATCTGCGGTCGAGCCTATAGGAGTCCTAGAGGACATACCCGTCCAAATAGGGAAGTGTTTCTTCCCTGTTGACTTTGTTGTCCTTGACATGCCTAAGGATGCCCATATACCGATCATTCTAGGTAGGCCGTTTCTGCACACTGCTGGTGCAGTTATTGATGTAGGCTCTGGAACTTTGACCTTCAAAGTTGGGAAACATTCTATCATTTTTGCCCAACCTGCTAAAAAGAAGGACCCCATGTGGCCTGTTACTTGTAACACGGTTTCTGAAAAGAAATCGTACTTTGTGCTTCCTGAATTTCCTGTCTCTATTACTACTCATGTGCTAACCCCTCCGCCCCAGATTGGGAGCAGAAAGGAGGAAGAATCTGTTGTTTTAGACATTGCAGGAGCTGGTTTGGGGAAGGATGAGTGCCGCAGTCACTCTAGTCATGCGACAAAGCCTATCATTCAAAGAGGAGGTCTTGGTTGCCTGAGCTATGGAATTGATGAGATAGTTGATGACGAGCCAGTCAAAGCAAAGGAGTCCGACTTGGATTTCGATGAGCCCAAAGAGACCCTTGACTGGGGAAATGATGAGAATGCTGGTCCGTTGAGCCATACGGATGTGGAAGCTAAGAAGGGTGCAGCCGCTCAGATTAGCACCATTGAGGCTACCTCTAGTAGCCAGAAGCCGAAGAAATGGGCCATACCGTGGTCTTTCTTGATCAACTATTAGTTGATCGAGTTCGTTATAAACTTCATTTTATTTGCTTTTGTTAAAACAATTTTTATTGCTTTTTGTGTGCGCGAAAACTTCGCATTTTATTTCGCTTGTTTAGGATTCTTAAGTACTTTAGACTTTATTCTGGGTTTTGCGCAATTTTGGACGCGTATTATTGTGCACTTGCAGGTAGTTAGAGCTTGTTAGCTCAAATCATCGAGCAATTACGAAGAAATATGAGGTTGCAAAGAAGGTGTTTTCGATCGATCGGTTCCAGTGGTCGATCGATCGATCTGCAGTTCCAGGAGACACTGTTCATGTTTACCTGGTCGATCGATCGGGTTAAGTGGTCGATCGACCACGGCTGGCTGCTCAGATTATTCACGACCTCTCCCCTGCTGTGTTTGGTCGATATGCGGACTTAAGGGAGTTTTCTACTCCACTTTATTTTCCGTACAATTTATTTATTTCTTCCGATTTTCTCATTTGTGCACAATCTTACCGCTTCAAAATTGTTTTCTCGGTCTTATGCGTGGTATCTTCTCTCTTTCGGTACTTATTAGTAGCATCACTGCTCACGAAACCTCCTAGCTCACGCTGGTTTGGGGAG
Source organism: Silene latifolia (assembly GCF_048544455.1). NCBI lineage: Eukaryota > Viridiplantae > Streptophyta > Magnoliopsida > Caryophyllales > Caryophyllaceae > Silene > Silene latifolia. Next base: position 50,467,255 of record NC_133533.1, read on the forward strand.
GTTTCCCTTGCTGCGCTTAAAGTCTTGTGAGTTCCCGACATTTGCTTCATGTTGTATTTTCTCGCAAATTCCCATTTCTCTTTTCTTCATTATATGATTTTGCACAATGGGGACATTGTGCGATTTGGTTTGGGGAAGGGTTTTGCGTCGCATACCATTTGCTTGCATTCACGTTTAATTCTGTTTTGCATTGTTTTATTCCATTTCATCCATTTATACAAAAATTCAAAAAAAAAAAATTGAAAATTTTCAAAAATTTCCAAAAAAATGCATGTTTATTTTAGCATATAGGTCGAGTCGGAACGGTAGTATTTCCATGATGATTTTGCATTTGCACCTGTTTTGCCTGAGCCTTGCTAGCTTAACATGTTATTAGTAGAATCGTATAAATGCATACCTACGAGTTTTCGTTATTTTATTTGTTGGACTTGAGACTTGACTTAGAAAATTGGCAAGCTACATCATATTTCTGAGATTTAGAGCCTATAGCTAGTGACATTCATGACCGGTTTATTTAGGAATGTGAGTAGTACTCCTTATGAGACATGTTTCCTTAATTTGCATAAATATGAACTTAATCTGCTTAATACCTGTATGCATTCGGTCTGTGGTTAGTTGACACATGTGGTAGAGGTTTCCCTTTATTCATTTTCCCATAAGCCCCACATTGCCAAAAATATCCCTTTTTGTCCCATTTACTACATCCTACATTTAGCCTGTCCTTTGTCAAGCTAGTAGTCTGTGTTCTTGGGGTTGTTACTCATTTTTGGTGGCATATGCTCTGTTGAGACGTTATTGGGAAGATGAAATAAAGGAAGGAAAGAAACAAAGTGAAAAGAAACGAAAAAAAAAAAGATGAAAAAAAGATTCGAAAAAGAAAAAGAAAAGAAAAAAAAGAGTTTTGTACTGTTCAAAGCAGTCGATCGACTGCCAATTATAGTCGATCGACTGAAGATCCGAGAAAGAAATCAATTCGCATAATTTAATCCTTATCTTTTGGCGATTTTTGCTCCCATGTTCCATTTATATTTTATGGGGAGTTTATTGATTTAGTATTTTGGAGATTGTGAGTTTTGTGCTTGCTATAGCACCGTTTCGTTTGATTATGAGCAAGAAGTTGGATGTTGCCATTTGGTTCCGTTTTGGTACTAGCTTGATCACCTGTACTTCCACTTTACCATAAAATGCTTTGCCTCTTCTTACCCATACCTCACATATCCCATATATACCACGGCATGTGTCATTGGTCATCTGTTTGGTTGGAATGCATATGTACGGTCATAGAGATTTCTTTCATATTTTATTGCTGGCATGTCTTCATAGGTCGTAGTTAGGTGAGAGTCACTACAAAATGAATTCTTTCTATCTTACATATATTCACCTGTATTTATTGAGTGATTTGAGCGACTCGTGAGAGTCCAATTTGATAAGTCTCTATAGTCGGCGGTTCAGCATGTTTTTAACGACTACATAACTCGTTTGCATGATTCATTTGCTAGTTGATTGTTGGTTGTGCATTAAATTGGTTTAGGCTTAACAGGTTGCATTTCGCTCTGAGATTGAACTCGTTCCATTAGATAATTAGATCGAGTCTAGTTCTTGCTTGGGGACAAGCAAGGGTTCGGTTTGGGGAAGTTTGATGCGTGTCTTTGATATGACGTTTTACATCCCATTTTACACGCATTTCAGAGCTCATTCATGTAGTTTATGCTACATTTCTCCCTATTTCCGTCTACTTCCGTATTTTTGTACATTATTGCAGAAATGTGAAGAATCCAGCGGAAATCGAGCTAAATCCGTCCCCGAGTATCCTGCATTGCATGTGACGAGAAGTATTTGCTTAAGGAACGAGCTTGATGCGCAATCCAAGACCCAAAAGACAAATCCACGAGTTTATAAGAGGCAAGTAGCAGCTCATCCAGTCGATCGACCACCTCCTTCCGTCGATCGACCAACTATCGGGTTCCAGAAGCTACTGTTTGCTGAGGACCAGTCGATCGACCCAACTGCTATTTCAGATGAGAATTAGAAGACTGAGGAAGTGCAAGCCCATGATGCTAGGTTTAGGAAATAAGAAGTTACGTTAATTGCTATATAACGTAACCTAGAAACATTCAGTTTTCATTGAGTTTTTAATCAAGCTTTATTATCAGAATTTTACATTAAGTTTTAGTTTACTAATTAGGGTTTGGGATATTAATTTGCATTGGATTTCCGTTGTGCTTTCAATCACTCCGTTACATTCCTTCTGCGAAATTCGGTATTCCTTCTGTTCTAATTTCCAGATTATTACTTATTTTCGTCATTAGTATAGAATTGCTAGTTAATTCCCACAGCCAATTTATTGTTTATGTTAATTATTCTCTTTGTCGTTTCAAGCATGAATCCGTTAGTTAATTTCATCATTAAAGTTATTGTTTTTACCCTTAGCATGAGTAGCTAAATAGATTGTGCTAGGATGTAGGCGAGTTTTAGCGTGAGAGCGGCAAAGTATTGAACACGGCCGATTCGCATGTCGATCGATCGACTGGCATTATCGGTCGATCGACTGACCTCGTGAGGTTACCCTTCGTTTTAATTGAATTTAATCTTGTATTTGACGAATCGAATGCATGCGACCAGTTAGATACTTATTTTATGACCGACCCATTAGATCGAAAGATAGGGAAAGTTATTTGACCACCAATTAAATCGACTAAACTGTGCTAAGATCGAAAGATAGGTATAGTTTAGACCGTTAGTCACTTTTCAGGACGAGAGTCAGTATTAGTGATATTAGGGACCTATAGCGAGATCAAAAGATGCTATTTGTTAAGAGTGGACCGAGGGACCTCTTGTTTCCCGCCTCACTTGTGTTCGATTTAGACCTGTTTAGTATGCTGCCGCCAAAGCTTTAACAAACCGACCATCCTAGAACCCCTTCTTTATCTGTTAAACCGTCTTTTTATTTTTTTATCTTTATTTGTTCTTAGCTATAGACCATCTCAACTCAACCCCCACAATTGTTACCTTAGACTGAATTTAAATCAACTAGAATTTACATCTGCCTCCTTGTGGTTCGACCCTGTTACCACTAGCCTAGGTTAGTCTTAATAGGAAATTATAAATCTTATTTTTGGTACTCACAACGACGGGTATCAGAGAGTAATAATCAAATGCCGATAAAAGAACTATTATGTTATGTTACAACTGATTTAAAACCAACTGATGATATAAAAGATACAACTCAAAGTCTACTTGCTATAACTATCAATCTCGTGAAGACTCATCCCTGCCCGGACTCCAGCTATCTGCGATATCAACACCTGCTAAGACAGACTGCTCACCATAAGGGATCACGGCAGACACATAAACAATAAGACAACCACACCAGGTCAGTACTGAGATAAAACACAACAAAGCCAACAACAACTAACAACTCAACGTAGCACAATCAGCCACACACAAGCACACCCACACCGATCAATCTCCGTCACCGATCATCCCCATTGGACCACCGCGGGGGGACCGCAGCCGTACCCACCAAATCCCCGCTCATCATACCGAGCGATAACCCTGTCCCATTAATGTGCACATCCCCTTCCATGGCGGGTACCACGAAGGGCGAAACTAGGGCATGAAGCCACTCCCGGAAGTGACTCCACTCAGCCGAGAACGCATCTCGAGAACCATAGACAAACAATCACAATCAACAACCGTCACAATACAATTACGATAATATTCAACAATCATAACACATCAACAACACATTATGGGACTAATACTGAGTAGGGAAACCCTACCTGGAAAGCACAACACAATCAGACGATCTCACAGCTGATATCAAAATGCTTCCTCTACGAATCCTCCTCCTAACATATAAACATATAATCACTACCAATCATACAAAACAACAAAACCCCCAAATCCCAATATTAGGGTTTAACCAACTTTAATGAAATGCTATAAAAACGGTATATAGGTCTTACCCTCGACGCAAAGATCACAACGGTATAAAGAAAGGTAGAATCCGACCTTCCAAGCTCCGGGATTTGCCAACAATGCGATTAAAGCGAATGACGTAGTTTGATTTCTCTTCTCACAGTGATTAGGTTTTAAAATGTATTTAAAGAACAATGACGGAAGTAATATATACTCTAATCGCATTATTAACAAAACCAGAGAAATCATCCCCCGTAAACCGGCTACTCGATCGAGTAGTTAAGGTACTCGATCGAGTGCCCGCTTACTCGATCGAGTATCTACGTTACTCAATCGAGTACCCAACAGGTCAGAAACTATTTTAAACTGCAACTCACCCTTACTCGACAGAGTAAGGCCTACTCGATAGAGTACCCAGAGACTCATAAATATGTAGTATTACAGTCTTCCCTCCTTAAAAAGAACTTCGTCCCCGAAGTTCAAACCACAACAAAACAAAGACTCACACTACAACACTCCCGACTCAACAACCAAAACAAACTCAACACAAAACATGCTACTAACCCAAACTCAAGCCGACTCAACGACAACAACTATACCGACACAACATAAGAAGGGTATAAAAACTCTTAAAAACTCTTTGCGATCATCTCCTACCCCCCTAAAAGAAACAAGGTTACGTTCCCGTAATCATACATACCTGATCATCTCCTACCCCCTCTAAAATAAACTCTTTGCGATCATCTTTTATCTCCTACCGTCGGGTGAGTCTGTATCTTGTCGGTGGTTGTATGGAGGTGTGTCTATGATAGTTGGGCAGGTTGACCTACCAGTGGACTTGTTAGAGTTTCCTTTGGATGGTTTTGAGATGATAGTGGGTGTAATACTCCGTATTTTGATAATAATTTATGTAATTTAATAATTGACTAAAGACATTTCTAATAGTAATTATAATAAGACGTTAATTAAATAATAAATTAATAATCTAAGTCGTGAATCGGGCTTAGCTAATAGTCGAGTGTTGGCCTGTGTGCCATTGATTAATTAGGCCGAAATTTATTTGGTATGAGTGCAGTCAGGATTTATATCGGGAATTAATACTAATATAATACAGAAATAATAAATATATAAAAGTAATAATAATTATGTCAATGATAATAATAAGTTGTGGCAATAATAAATTAGTAAAAATAGTATGAGGAAATCCTATATATGGTAGGATTAACATAAGTAATAATAATAATAATATAATTTTAATTACAATAATGGTAATTCCTATACTAATTAGAATAAGGTAATTTATACAGTTTCCTAATTGACATCGCATTCTCTATAATCCTACACTATAATTACCCTATTAAATCTGAGAAGTAAATCACAAATTAAGAGGAGGAGCTTTTGGAGACGGAATTAGCAAGCGGTAATTAATAGGTAACAATTTATTATCTCGTTTTATTTTCTTATACAGCTGAATGTGAACCGGTCTTAAGACGCTTAGAAACTAACCCAAACTTTGACGGAATCAGACCAAACTTTGGGGAGTGGTACGTGGGATTGCAAGGGTTGGAAGGGGTGTGGTGGTGGTGTCAGGGAAGGCCTAGGGTGGCGGTGGCAGGCGGCTGAAAGTGGCTGGTCAGGGTGTTGCGGGTTTAGGTCGTGGGTGGTTGTAGGGAGTAATTGAACCCTCTATTGGCCGATACTTGACCTGGGTAAGATGGGGTTGTGACGGGGGTAGATAGTCGACCACCTTGGTGGTGTAGTGGTGGCTGGAGATGGTGGTTTGCGGCGGTGGTGGCTGGAAAACGCGAAAACAGGGGAGATTAGGGTGTTTGTGTGTGACTGTCTTAAACTATCTGTCGTGGCCTGTGTATTGCTATTGAGGGGATGAGGGTACCACCTATGGAACCAACATGAGTCAGTGGTGACAAAGGTGGTGGCCATAGACGGTGGGGTGTCGTGTGTGGTGGTGTGCGAGGGCTTGAGTTGGGTGTTGCGTGAAGGTGGTTATTGTAGATGTTGCGAGGTGGGTGGTTAGGGAGTGTGTTTGAGGGCTACTGTTGGCGGTTTGGCTGGTGGTTTTGGTCCCTCGTGTTCATCGTGGTGTGGGCTAGGAGGTGGCGGGATTGGCCGGGGTTGATGGTGGTTAGGGAAGTCGTGAAGGACGGGTTTTGGTGGGGGTGTTGAACACGGTTTCGACGGGATTTGTGTTGTGGGTTTTCACGGGGATTCATGGGATTTGGGTTTTGGTTTATTTAGTTTAAGACGGGTTAACTCGGGTATTAATAAGTAATCGGGTCTTGACTTTAATAAACGGGTTTTTACCTAATAATAATTTAAACGGGAAATAATTAATATAATTAAAATATAATTGAATAATTAATATAATAAATTTTAATAACAAGTAAATAATTGAATTATTATTTGTTTTCGGTGACGGTTTCATTGAGGAACTTTATTTGTTAATTGGATTGCATAATTGGACTTCGTAATTAGAGTGCCAGGTAGGATAACTACCCAACTTGACTTTTGTGGAATTGAATGGATGCGTAAATTATTAATATTGGATTATTCTGGTTGTTTATTATTGGATGGGAATATCCGTACTGGCATATTATTTTATTGATTATCCTCAATCTCGGACTGGGACGACATTTGTGTTTATATTGTGGGACATAATATTGTTATGAGATTATCCTCAGTCTCGGACTGGGACGACAATGAGTTATGAGATATCCTCAGTCTCGGACTCGGATGACATTTGTGTTTATCCCCGCGCCAGGAGTTGGCGGGACGACGGTGTGGTGGAGCCTCGGTCAGGGACCGGGATGACTAGTGTGGATATGATGGCAATTGGTGGTGGTATTTATTCCACGTGTTTACATCTATTAAGTTTGTATATTTAATGTTGTGTGATTATCCTACTCAACCTCGTGGTTGACTGTGTATTTGTGAACACCTGCGGTGAACCGTTTTATGGGGAGCAGATTTAACAGGTACTAAAGATTAGCTGACTTGGGAGCATTGGGATGAGAGCTTGAGTTGGACCGTAGTTGAAGTCTAGATCACATAGAAAAATTATATCACTTTATTTATTTCCGATGCGAGTTGTAATTAGTTTATATTAAGATTTAGCTAGTTAAATTTGTAACAAACATGTAATCGCTAAGTTTTAATTTAAAGTACTTTGGCATTGTTGTAATTTGTTATTCACTACCTCGGGAAACCGAGATTGTAACAGCCCTATTTATTTGGGAATGTCTAGCTAAAGGCTCCTGAATAAATGGGGGTGTTACAGTGGGTATGGACTGGTAGGGTAAGTACAAGGCTAAGATAGACTGTCATCAAAAGAGGGTTTCTTTAAAAGGTCCTAAGGGAGTTAGTGTATCTTATCTTGGGTTTGTTGTCAAACCCAAAGTAAAGTTGATTGCAGCTGTGACCTTGAAGTCTTTTCTGAGGAAGGGATGTCCGATAATCTTATGCCATATGAGAGACCATAGTATGGAGAGTCCGACAGTTGAGCAGATACCAGTGGTGGGAGAGTTCCGAGATGTGTTCCCAGATGAGATACCGGGTTTGCCACCAAAGAGGGAGATAGATTTCAGTGTTGAGTTGAAACCATGGACGGGGCCAATCTCTAAGGCACCGTACCGTATGGGTCCTAAGGAATTGGAGGAGCTGAATAAATAGCTGGATAATTTGATTGAGAAGGGATACATTAGACCTAGTGTATCACTGTGGGGAGCACCAGTTTTGTTTGTGAAAAAGAAAGATGGGAGCTTGAGGTTGTGCATCGATTATAGGGAGCTGAACAGAGTTATAGTGAAGAACAAGTATCCTTTACCGAGGATAGATGATTTTTTTGATCCTTTGAACGGTGCAGCGGTCTTTTCTAAGATTGATTTGAGGTCAGGTTATCATCAGGTGAAGATTCCGGATGAGGACATACCGAAGACAGCTTTTACATCGAGATATGGTCATTATGAGTATGTTGTGATGTCGTTTGGGTTGTTTAATGCACCTGCAGTGTTTATGGATTTGATGAACCGGGTCTTCAGTCAGTTCTTTAATCGGTTTGTTGTGGTCTTTATCGATGATATCTTAGTCTTTTATAAGACTAAGGAGGAGCATGAGGAGCATTTGATGAGGATAGTATTGTAGACTTTGCGAGATAGTTAGCTATATGCAGAGTTGTCTAAGTGTGAGTTCTGGTTAGAGGAAGTTGCTTTTCTGGGGCAAATGATTTCAAAGAAGGGTGTTGTGTGGATCCTACAAAGATAGAGGCAGTTACTCGGTGGGAAGCACCGAAGAATGTGGCAGAGATCAGGAGTTTCTTGGGTTTGGCAGGGTATTATCGACGATTCGTGAAAGACTTTCCCAAGATATCCAGACCGATGACAGCTTTGATGAGTAAAGAAATCAGGTTTCGTTGGAATGAAAGTTGTGAGACGGTATTCCAAACAATAAAGGAGTGTTTGACCATAGCTCCAATCTTAGCATTACCTGAAGAGTGTGAGAACTTTGAAGTATATACAGATGCTTCAAAGAATGGTTTGGGTTGTGTGTTGATGAAGAACAGGAAAGTAATTGTCTATGCTTCTAGGCAATTGAAGCCTTATGAGGAAAATTATCCGAAAGATTATCTAGAGTTGGGTGCAGTTGTGTTTGCTCTCAATATTTGGAAGCACTATCTTTATGGAGCGACCTTAAAAGTGTTTTTAAATCACAAGAGTCTCAAGTACATCTTCACTCAAAAGGAGTTGAACATGAGACAGAGGAGGTGGATGGAGATGATTGGGGATTATGACATGGATATTATATACCATGAAGGGAAGGCTAATGTGGTCGCGGATGCTTTGAGCAGGAAGAGTGTGCATTCTTTATGCACAGCTATGTCTTTGATGAGGCTGAGAGATGAGTTAGGGAAGATGAGGATACATATGATACAAAAAGGGGATGCTAGAGAGGACTTGACAGTGGAGCCAGATCTTTATGATGATATTCGCAAGAAACGGGCTTTAAATCCTAAGATTGAGGAGTGGAGAGCTGGGGTAGAGAAAGGGACGGTGTCTAAATTCTCTATTCATACAGATGGTAGTGTGAGATTCGATGGGAGATGGTGTGTTCCTAGTGATGAGGAGTTGAAAAAAATGATCATGATAGAGGCTCATTGCACACCATATTCGGTACATCCAGGCGGTGACAAGTTATATAAAGATTTGAAGAAGACTTTATGGTCTCCTGGGACAAAGAAGGAAACAGCTGAGTTTGTGTCTCGTTATTTGATATGTTACACAGTTAAGAGGGAACAGCGATGACCGCAAGGTAAGATTCGGTCTCTTGAGTTACTTGAGTGGAAATGGGAGTCCATCTCTATGGATTTTATAGTGGGTTTGCCGAGGAGTCAATAGGGTGATAACATGATATGGGTTATAGTTGATCGTTTGACCAAGTTAGCTCACTTTGTACCGATGAATGATAATTAGACCATGATACAGTTGGCTTTGGCTTATAGGAAGCATGTGGTTCATTTGCATGGAGTGCCCAAGGATATAGTGTCAGATAGAGATGCGAGGTTCATATCACTATTTTGGAAAGAGTTGCAGGAGTTGTAACTACTTTGAAGAGAAGTACTGCATTTCATCCTGCAACAGATGGCCAGACAAAGAGGACCATCAAGACTTTGGAGGATATGTTGCGAGCTTGTGTTATGGATTTTGGTGGTAGCTGGGAATAGAGATTGGATCTATCACACGATTATAGGAATGGCACCGTTCGAGGCTTTGTGTGGGAGGAGTTGTAGGAGTCTTATTTGCTAGGATGATAGAGCTGAGGCAGTGGTTTTAGGACCAGAAATGGTACAGAAGATGGTTGAACAGGTTAAGCTGATCAGACAGAAGATGAAAGCGGCCCAGGATCGACACAAAAGTTATGCAGATTTGCATCGTCGGGACATAGAGTTTCAGGTGGGAGACAAGGTTCTTTTGAAAGTCTCTCCTATGTGTGGGGTCATGAGATTTGGTAATAAAGAAAAGCCGAGCCCGAAGTTTATCGGACCTTATGAGATTTTGGATCGTGTGAGTGAGGTTGCTTACCGGCTAGCTTTACCGGCTGCTTTGGATAGAGTACACAACGTGTTCCATGTGTCTCAACTGCGAAACTATGTGAGTGATCCTTCACATGTGTTAGATGTAAAGAACATCGAGTTGGATGAGTCCTTGTCTTATCTTGAGGTGCCAAAACAGATTCTTTATCGCAAGGTTAGGAAAACTAGACATGGGGAAACGGTGTTGCTTAAGGTTCTTTGGTCTAACCATGAGGTTGCGGAGGCTACTTAGGAGGCGGAGGAGGTTATGATCGAGCGGTATTCGTCTCTTTTTGATCAGGTATGTGTGGTTACGGGGACGTAACCATGTTTCTTTTAGGGGGGTAGGAGATGGCCGCATAGAGTTTTTGTATGTTTTATGTTGGTTTTAGTACAATTAGTAGTTGTTTGAGTCGATTTGGGTGTTGTTTTAGGAGGTGTGTTTTCAATTTTGGTTATGTTGTTGTGTCGGAGTGGTGATAGTGTGTTTTGTTTTTTTCTATGGGTTGAACTTCGGGGACGAAGTTCTTTTTAAGGAGGGAAGACTGTAATACTACGGTTTTCTATGTCTATGGGTACTCTATCGAGTGGGACTTACTCTGTCGAGTAAGTGGCTTTTCACGCAAAACAGTAGGCTGCCTGTAGGGTACTCGATCGAGGAAGTTGGGGACTCGATTGAGTAAGGGGCACTCGATCGAGTAAGTGTGTTTTACGGGTTTGTTTAGCCGGGTTTTCTTAATAACGCGAGAATAATATAAAAGCTCCCGTCATTATTTCTTAAACAGCTTTTCAACATTCTAAACCTTTCAAAAGAAGATTAGAAGTTATGTACATTGTATCTCTCGCGTTATTGGCGAATCACAAAGCTAAGTTCGTCGGATCATCTTGTTCTTTCCACCGTTGTGATCATCGTGTCAGGGGTAAGTTCTTTGTATAATTTATATAGCGTTTGTTTGAGTTTCTTTAAAACCCTAATTGGGTATTGGGTAATGTTGGGGGTTTTGTATAGTATTGGTGGTAATTGTATGTATATGTGTTATAGGAGGAGGATTCGTAGAGGAGAAATTCTAATTAGCTGCTAGATTGTCTGTGGTGATTGCTATTCCGGGTAGGGTTTCCCTACTCAGTATTGGTTACATAGTGTTGTTGGTGATTGTTGTTGTTGTTGATTAATTATCGTATTGGAATTGGTTTTTGGTAATTGTTGATTGTGTAAGGTGATTGTTGTATAAATGTTTGTGATCTTCGGGGTGTGTCCCTGGCTGAGTGGCGTCACTTGCGGGAGTGGATTCACGCCCTTGATTCGCCTTGTGTGGAACCCGCTGTAACACCTCCTCATACCAAGGTACCTTACCAAGGACTACCCTAGCATGAAAGTCTGTTACCATCTCGGTTGCCCGAGATAAGTATATATCAAAAGCAACAGTCCAAACACATTTATTAAAGTACGAAAGTTATAAAAGTTACATCATCTCAAAATGCAACAAAAGTAATATCCAAATGCTAGCAACTACAAAACGACAGCTAATTCTCTTGACAGTGATAACTAATCCAGCGTTGTGACTCTCCCATGACTGCCTCAAGTTCAACAAGCGCATCACCTATCACAATCTGCTCACCATCCCCGAATGGATCACCACAGATTTTATAAAACAACAACGGGGTCAGTTACTGCATAATTAAAATAAGACAAGTGCATAAAGTAACCAGCTGATCATCCTCCAACCCCAGTCTTCCGATCTCACACAGTAACTGACTACACACCAAAGTGAGTAGCCCTGCCAGATTACCCATCGCAACAGGTAATCCTCACCGCCAGTGGGGGACCGCAGCCAATCCCCACCTAAATCCCGCTCATCAACGAGCGATAACCCTGTCCCTTAATGTGCACATCTCCTCCCGTGACGGGTTCCACGGAGGGCGAACTAGGGCGTGAAGCCACTCCCGCAAGTGACTCCACCACAATCATCACAACATCATCACAACCACCACACCACCACCGCACCAACACTCCGATGATCAGCAAACAACAATCATACACAGTATGATTGTGGTTAAAATCGCCATTGTTACTATGTCCTCCACGGTTACCCCATGACCCAGACGGCCTGTTGCTAGCAAAACTATGACTGGGACTCTGAGAGAAATTCCCCTGAAATGCTCCTGATCCCCCTCCAGTCCTGGCCCTCGTGTAGTCACGTCTCTTGTAGCCTATGCCGCCACAGTTGAAGCAAGAAAGGTTGGAGTTGTCGCTCACACTCCGACCACCACCTCTACCCCAAGCTCGTGACCCTCCAAAAAACCTGGATCCACTAGAAAAAGCCCTTATCTGGTTGAAGTTGCCCTTCTTGTTACCTGACTGTTTGTTGTTCCCACTCTCCGCTTTTCTCTTCTCAGCAGCACTTCTCTCAGTAACTGACACGGGTCGTCGCAACCCTAACAAAAATAAACCCGAAAGGTCTCTAACTAATGCAGCTAAGGAAGTTAGGGTCGAATCTACAGGGAGTCTATGTTGCTAACTACTTGCTAAACTAAGTCTGTCTTAATTGTCATAACTGGGATTTTGAATTGATTTCTAAACTAAAACTAATCTAAAGTAAAGAGAGAAAGAGAATGCAAGGAATAAATAAAGAGTAGTTCAATAAGAGAGAGAGAAACTAGGATTTCGGTTCACTATAGCTGCGACGGCCTAAAATGGTTAAGGTCCGGTCCGGGTATTCTTAGAAGAGCAGTGAATATCTCCTTTTGGTCTCTATTCGCTCTAGATTACTGCTGACTTAACTTCCGCCCTCATCAGAGTAATCTAATGCCTAAACTACTCTAGGTCCTTCTGGTCCACTAGGGTAGTCTATTGGTCACAGTCAGGTCTATTCCCTTCCAATCTTCCCATCTAGGTCAGAAATTACCAAAGGTCTAGCTAGTCGCTGCACATCGGTTTGCTAGTTAAACAGTTAAACACCTATGAGGCAATTCTAATTAGTACCTATTCCAGATCTAGGTCATATAAGTCCGTCTACGCCATAAATTCCCCTAATCCTAGCAAAGTAAACTAGCTATGCATAATTAAAATTAATCTAACAGAGATAAGGGTTGAGAAACTAATCTAGTTAAAGGCATAAGGGGAAGGGGGAAATAATGCATAAAGGAACAACTAAACTAAATAAGAGAATTAAAGAGAGAAGAGAAGGAATAATAATACCGAATTTAAAGGAGAGAAATAGTCCATAGAGTTAAGAGGAAAGAAATTATATACTAAAAGTTTTAAGGGAAGAGAGAAAGAGTCAGGGAGATGATCTCCCCCAAAAATCTGATCCCAATACAATGATCTATGCTCCCTATTTATAATAAAACAAACTAGTTAGGTCTAACAAATAAAACAAAGATGGGCTTTATTGCGTCATTTAGTGCGTCGACCAATCTTTAGCAGCGGTCTTCACTCGATCGAGCCGTGGTGGCGCACGATCGAGTAGTTTCCTTAGCATAAGTCCTCGATCGAACACATTAAGGACTCAAGGTGGTCGATCCAAAAGAGTAGCTAGTCGGTCGAAATATAAAGAGGTCGATCGAAATGTGTATATTTCAGAGTTCTCGATCGAGAGCTTCAGCGCGTAATTTCCTGCTTTGCGCACTGAACTTCAAACGGCCGCCATTTCTTCGTTACTTGTCCGAATCAAGCGATTTTCATGGCGTTAGAAAGCTAAGAGGATAATATTTCACCTACAATTGTAATCAACTGATTATATATTGTAGAAATTGAGATATGGCTTTTCAAAGTAGGCACTAGTAGTTTGAAGCTCTTCCTTTTTCCGCTAAGCTTCCTTACTCCTATGCGCATCACCAAAATGGTAGTTCCTAAGCTCCAAATCTAATTGTCTCCTAAATGCAAGCTTGGAAGACGGTTTTAGGCTCAATTCCGCATCTTTAAGCACATTCCTGCAATTAGTACAAGAAATCCCAAAGTACGCAATTCGGGGGCATATTCGTAGAAATAACTACTATAATAGCATAGAAATGCGTGCATTAATTTCCTAAAAAGACTATATAAAATGCACGCATTAGTAGCCTCCTTGGTGAGGTCCACCAACCTCTCGGCTTGACCAGCCATCATGTATGCGTCTTTCAGATCAGTGACAACCCCAGCTGGTAACCGATTCATAATCTTGGGCGCCAAACCCCTCTCAAAACAAAGAGCCAAACCCCGTTGCCCCAACTGCATGTCTTCCGCATAACGAGATAACTCAAGGAACCGGTGGTAGTACTCGGTAATTGTCATGTCCTCCGTCATGGTGAAGGACTCGAACTCAGATCTCAGCTTGTGATGGATATGCTCCAGCATAAACTATTCCCTCATGGCACTCTTTAAACCCGACCATGGTATAGCCCCTAGACCCTCAGCTTGGTAGTAGGCTCTGGAGTCTTCTTTGACGTTCTGCCACCATATAGCAGCTTCACCCCTCAGGTAGTACACTACCTTCTCAACGATCATCTTTGGTGGACACTTAACAACTTCCATGAGACCGTCCATCTCATGGTGCCAATTCTCGAGCAATTTGGGTTCCCCGACGCCCTCATAAGTAGGTGGGTTAAAGCGAGCGATGATGATGCTAAGTTGGGTAGCATCCACAGGTTTCTATGCATCCTTACCCACATTCTTAAGGGCCTCAAGGACAGTCTCATGTTGCTCGATCATGCGAGCTATCTCATCGATAGTCATCTCAGATGCTTGGATTTGCGCGGCGGTCCTCTTTGGCGGCATTTTGAGCTGATGAGAAGAAGAGAAACGTAAGCACAAAATCTTACGGCTCAAAATGTAAACGACCCTCCGCCAAAGAAGCACTTGGCCGAGTATGTCGCGATACTCGCTCGAGTAAGGACTACTCGGTCGAGTATCACTAATACTCGGTCGAGTAATCCATTCCAGTAGCCAACGTCAAAATCCCAGAAATCATACTCGGTCGAGTATGAACAACACTCGGCCGAGTATGCTTTACTCGGTCGAGTACGCTAATGTTACTCGGTCGAGTAACACTTCCAATAGCCACTGCTACTCAATGCAAAACAACACTCGGTCGAGTACCTGCCATACTCGGCCAAGTCATGCAAAAACGAGCTAAAACAGTACATGAACATACCCTATCATGCCTTTCTACCCAAAGTTAAACACAATACGTCATCAATTTTAAAGCCATATAATAAAGACATAACATGCCAATATGTTTCATGCCAAATCCGTTTCAACCAATTCCACCACATTTTACACATATTCCACACATCACACCTTCTATCACATGTTCCAACCATTCAATTTCTACATACCACACATATGCATCGAATAAACACACAAATTCCCCCAACCCCCCCCCCCCGCTGACCGGCTTGAGATTGTGAGGGCAATAGTGCGACTTCGGGACGTCTCCCAAGTCTTTGCAATAGCTCCAAACAACACTCCCCGGGTTCATTTTATTTAGACTCCCTAGGTTTATTGGGTTCATTTTTTTTAGGTGCCGGAATCGTCGGCTCTGATACCACTTTCTAACACCCCCCTCATACCAAGGTACCTTACCTAGGACTACCCTAACATGAAAGGCTGTTACCATCTCGGTTGCCCGAGGTAAGTATATATCAAAACCAACAGTCCAAACATATTTATTAAAGTACGAAAGTTATAAAAGTTAGATCATCTCAAAATCCAACAAAAGTAATATCCAAATGCTAGGAACTACAAAACGACAGCAAAGACTCTTGACAGTGATAACAAATCCAGCGTGATGACTCTCCCATGACTACCCCAAGCTCAAAAAGCAGATCACCTATCACAATCTGCTCACCATCCCCGAATGGATCACCGCAGATTTTATAAAACAACAACGGGGTCAATTACTGCATAATTAAAATAAGACAAGTGCATAAAGTAACCAGCTGATCATCCTCCAACCCCAGTCTCCCGATCTCACACAGTAACCGACTACACACCAAAGTGTGTAGCCCTGCCAAATTACCCATCGCAACAGGTAATCCTTGCCGCTAGTGGGGAACCGCAGCCAATCCCCACCTAAATCATGCTCATCAACGAGCGATAACCCTGTCCCTTAATGTGCACATCCCCTCCCTTGACGGGTTCGGCGGAGGGCGAACTAGCGCGTGAAGCGACTCCCCCAAGTGACTCCACCACAATCATCACAACATCATCACAACATCATCACAACCACCACACCACCACCGCACCAACACTCCGATGATCAGCAGACAACAATCACACACAGTACAATCACAACATCTCAAATTAATTAAACAGAAACTGAGTAGGGAAACCCTACCTTAGCACAACTGCAAGGAATACGAGCAAGCAAACTAGAACGGCTCCTCTACGAAGTCTCTGCCTA
Organism: Silene latifolia; assembly: GCF_048544455.1. Lineage (NCBI taxonomy): Eukaryota > Viridiplantae > Streptophyta > Magnoliopsida > Caryophyllales > Caryophyllaceae > Silene > Silene latifolia. The sequence continues at coordinate 50,483,641 of NC_133533.1, forward strand.
AACAACAATCACATAACACAATCACTAAATGCAAAATCCCATTTCCCCCAATTCATCATCAAGGACAAACCCTAAAATATAAACCATTGAATATGAAGATGGGGACTTAACGACGATGAATCAAAAGGAATGAATGCAATTTCTATGATCACCCACACACAAGGAGAGATTTAGAGATGATTAGAGCGTCGCATAATGTTTTAGGTTTTGTAAAACGGAATTAGAAACTGTTTAGTGAATTACATATCGCCCTAAGCATCTCCAAATCAAACCGCGGAAATAATACCCGTCAGACCAGATACGGTCGAGTATATAGTATACTCGGCCGAGTACCCTCTACTCGGTCGAGTATTCTACATACTCGGCCGAGTGGTCCTGGACAGTAGCCAAACAGAATACACAACACACTTTACTCGACCGAGTAGGCCATACTCGATCGAGTACCAGCCTATAAAATCTGTAGTATTACACCCGCCACATAAGGGATGTGCACATTAAAAAACATGGTTTTATCGCTCGGATGAGATGAGTGGGGCTTAGGTGGGAATGGCTACGGTTCCCCACTGGCGGTGTGGAATACTTGTTGCGATGGGTATTCTGGCGGGACTACACAGTTTAGTGTGTAGTCAGGTGTGTGGTGATGTGACGGAGTTTGGGGATTGGTTTGATTTGAAATGTTGTTTTACTGCAGCTGTTTGTTTTATGTAGTCAGTACTGACCCCGTTTAAATGTTTTAAAAACTGTGGTGATCCATTCGGGGATGGTGAGCAGTTATTGAGCAGGTGTGATTGATGCGCATGGGATAGCTGGGTTGAGTCACCACGAGATGTTTTAGAAGTCTACCGCTGTGTCGAACGTTATTCTTTTATTAGTTGGTTAACTTTTTTGGAGAATAGTTGTATTTCTTTTATCAGTTTCGGATTTGGTTTGTAACGCTTTAAACTTTATTATTATTGAAGTACGTTTCCTTATTGTCTATTTGACTATCATTGACTCGGGTAACCGAGATGGTAGCATTCTCATCCTTTAAGTGGTCCTGGTAATGCACTTGGAGTATGGGAATGTTACAAAGGTAATGGTATTGGATTGGACGTTGTTTCAGTAAGAATTGATCACAGTGGTCCACGATGTTTTATTTTACGAGTAAGTTTAGTAAGGTGGGAGGAGGGTTTTGTAGGGGGTGATCAGAAATAAGTGTTGGACCATATAGTTATATGATATGTTTTGATAATAAGTGAACTTTCTAATATATATACTATTTGCTTGTAATTGTTTGTTTAAGTCTTAGTTAGATTTAATAGAGGTAACAACGTTATCAAGCAATGTTATAGCAAGTTTGGATATAACTTTGAAGATTTGTTAAGCATCATTAAAGTAAAGTTATAGCGGCTTGAGCTATAACATTGAAGATTCTTAAAGCGTCATTGTGACTACATCAATCCCAAGTATGGTGATCACTCAAGCAAAAGGCGTGATCAAGTCTATAAGAAGCTCAAGATGAAGAGCTTATGATCAAGATGAAGAACTTATGATTGTTTATCTAAGGCAGGTAAATTCAAAACAATGATAGAGATAGAAAGAGAAAAGCGATTATTCTTTGATTATCTGACCTAAATTTTAGTGCCGTCGCCATGGCTGTCATGACATTTACTGCAAATTCCTTTTCACCTTTAGCATCATCATCGATAATACAATCATCGAATAAACAAAAAACATCAAAAATACCATCAAATAAGTAGCCATTGTTGCGGAGAAGGAACATGGTACTGTACCTAATTCTAAAGGGCCTCAAACTGGTTATGCTCGGAAAACGAAATCGATAAGTTAAGTACAAGGGATACCAGTTTTGAGACTACCTGAAGATGTACTGGAGAATGAGGATGACGGTTGGATGACAAGATAAAATGGAAAAAATGTCCTGGTAATGGAGACAATTCATGAGGAGGAGGATCTTGCTGAGCTGATTCAATTCACGTAGGATGATATTAAATCTGAGGTATAATTATGGAATAACTCTGTATATTGCTATATATTAGGGGTTAATCCTTCATCTAAGATTATTGAAGGGTTTGTGTATCGTGTTTGGGAGGAATTTGGGGTGGATAGGGTTTCCTTTTTGCCTAATGGAATTTTCCTATTTCGCTTTAAACAAACCCAACAACGAGATGCTCTGTTGAATTCAGGATACTATTTGTTTGACAATAAGCGAGTAGTGATTAAACTATGGGATGTGGAGCTTGAGTTGGTTAAAAAAGAGGTAGACATTGTCCCTGTATGGATTAGGTTGTATGATCTCCCTTTGAAATTCTGGGGGGATGTTTATCTTCAATTGCTGGTCTTGTTGGTAACTTTGTTCAGAAGGATGGGCTTACTGTAGAGAGGACAAGGTTGAGTTATGCTAGAGTTTTAGTGGAACTCAACATTGGACAAAATCTGCCTGAAAATATTAAATTACTGGATGAAGTAGGGAGAGTGGTGTATGTTAGAGTTGAGTATGAATGAAGACCTGTCACCTGTAGTCTGTGTAAGGGTATGGGTCATGATGAACAACAGTGTTGTAAGAAGAAAGCTGCTAAGAAGAGTCTGCATGTACAACGGGGTGGACTAGTGGGGGTGAAGCAATCAAAAAAAGTCTGGAGACCTGTACAGAAGGCACAAGTTGCTCCTATGTCTGCTGTCAACTCTTCGCCTATATTTATTCCTGCTGCTTTCCCTATGTTGGCTACATCAATCAAATCTACTCCAACTAGACAAATAATGAGATTTAATAGACAAGGGAGTATGACTGGGGGACAGAGAGTTAGAGAATGGTTAGGAGCTCCTACATTCCTTGATGCCTTAAATGGTATGACTACTCCTAGGAGTGTAGTTCAGAGTGGTAAGGACCCTCCTCCTCCTATATCTAATGCATAGTATAGGTTTTTGGAATGTTAGGGGTCTTAATAACCTGAATAAACAGAAGTTGGTGAAGTGGTTCATACATAATAATGGTGTTGGACTCTTTGGGCTACTTGAGAGCAAAATTAAACCTAGTAATCTGTTGAATAAGAATACTACTATTTGTGATGGATGGAGTATATCCACAAACTGTAGCTGGAATAAAGGAGGTAGGATTTGGGTGTTTTAGAAGCCTTCTTGCTTTGATGTCAACTTTATTGATTATGGAGAACAGTTTATTCATATGATGGTTCAATATTCTAATGTTGATAATAAGAAGTTTTTACTCACTATGATTTATGCTCATAATGGTTTGAGTGAGAGACAGGCTTTATGGCATTTTTGAAGGGCAGTGCCTTGGATTGTAAGGTGCCATGGTTATGGGCTGGTGACTTCAATATTGTCCTTTCTCCTTTGGAAAGGTTAGGTGGTCACACAACTAATGCAGAGATGCAACAGTTCAAGGATTGTGTCTCTATTTGTTGTATGGAGGATGTGCCTCCAACGGGTGCCTTGTTCACTTGGTCTAATAAGCAACAACCAAGTGGCAGGGTATATAGTAGACTGGATAGAATGATGGGTAATCAGGAATGGATGGATGTGTTTTCTGACTATGTGGCTCATTTCCATCCTGAAGGGCTCTTTAATCATTGCCCATGTACTTTGATGGATAGACAGGCTAATTTTGGAGGGAGGAAAAGTTTTAAGTATTTTAATATGTGGGGCAATGCAGAACATTTGAAAGAGATTGTGGATAGGAGTTGGAAACATAGGTATAAGGGGACTAAAATGTTTCAGGTGGTGAAGAAATTGAAGGCACTGAAGCCTGTCCTTAAGAAAGTAAATAAGGAAAGCTTCTCTGATATAGAGAATAGTACTAGCATAGCTAGTGCCTTACTGAATACAATTCAGAAGAGCTTAATTTCTAATCCTGGTAATATTAAGCTCATTCAACAAGAATATGATGTGTCTCATTAATTGAAAAATCTTATAGCTGCTAGATACAGTTTTCTAATGCAAAAGGCAAAGGTCCAATGGTCATTACAAGGGGACTTGAATACCTCTTATTTTCACCATGTTATTAAGAAGAGGGTAATGATGAATAAGATCCTGCAGATTGAGGATAAAGAAGGGGTTCTTTGCAGTGAAGGGGAAAAAATTCAAAATGCATTCCTGAATTATTATCAAGAGCTCTTGGGAGAACAACATGCTCTTGATGTTGTGAATGTGAATGTTGTGAGGAGGGGGAGATGTTACAATGCTTCCCATGACTTAATTCTCAGTATGCCTGTGACTATGGATGAAATTAAGACTTGTCTTTTTAGTATTCCTAAAGATAAATCTCCTGGAACTAATGGCTATACAAGCCAATTTTTTAGAGATGCGTGGGAGATAGTTAGGGAGGAGATTAGTGGAGCAATTCTGAACTTCTTTGATACTGGGAAACTGCTTGCTCAGATTAATTCCACTGTAATTACTCTTATCCCTAAGGTGGATAGGCCTAACAGTGTTAAGCATTTAGACCAATAGCATGTTGCAATGTGATCTACAAGACTATTTCTAAGATCATTTATAATAGTTTATCATTGGTTCTACCTGATATTGTGAGTAGGAATCAAGGTACTTTTGTAAAGGGGAGGAGTATATTAGAGAATATCCTCATCTGTCAGGATCTGGTGAGGCTTTACCATAAAGAAAATGTATCTCCTAGATGCATGTTTAAACTTGATCTTCAGAAGGCATATGACACAATTGAATGGCAATTCTTGGAACAAATGTTAGTAGCTCTACAATTCCCTGAAAAATTTATCCAGTTGGTGATGTCTTGTGTGACTTCTACAACTTTTACTCTGAATTTGAATGGACTTCACTTTGGGTATTTCTCTGGAAGGATGGGGTTAAGACAAGGGGATCCTATGTCCCATCTATTATTCACTATCTGTATGGAGTACTTGACTAGAATTTTGGATTATGCAGCTCAACAATGGCACTTCAGATATCATCCTCTAGGTGCTGGATTGAAGTTGAATCATTTGTTATTTGCAGATGACCTCTTAATGTTCTGTAAAGGGGATGTTAGGTCTATTATGTCGATGCTAAGAGCTATGGCAACTTTTTCAGCTGCGCATCACGTCTGAAGGTGAATGCCAGTAAATCAGAGGTGGTGTTTAATAGGGTTGCAGATGATGTGAAAGCTGATATCATTCAAATCTCTGGTTTTAAAGAAGGTGGGATACCTTTTACTTATTTGGGGATACCTATACAACCTACCAGATTAACTAGATTGGATTGTAACATTCTGTTTGACAAGATAACTGCACGCATAAGGAGTATAGATGCAAGGAAGTTGAGTTATGCAGGGAGATTGACCCTTATTCAGGCAGTTTTCAATACACTTCATAATTATTGGGCCTCAATTTTCATAATTCCCAAATGTGATTAAGTGAATAGAGGTAATCTCCAGGACATATTTTTGGGATGGAGGTATTGATTATCAGGGGGATCGATTGGTGGCTTGGCATAATGTATGCTGCAGCAAGAAGGAAGGTGGTTTAGGTATAAAGCAGGCAGGGATGTGGAATGTAGCAACAGTGGGAAAGTTGGTGAATTGGATTTACACAAAAGTTGTTAGATTATGGGTATTATTGATTGATCATGTTTATCTGAAAGGAGAGGATTGGAATTCTTATTATCCTCCTGCTGATTCCAATTGGAATTGGAGGAATATATGCAAGGTAAGAGATTGCATGGCAACTGTTTATCTCAATAATGAATGGATGCAGGATCCTAAGGGTTATTCAGTAGCTTCTGGCTACCACTGGTTACATGGCATACACCCACATGTTCAGTGGTATGTTGATGTCTGGGATGTTTGGGTTGTTCCTAAACATGCTCTAATTGGTTGGTTGGTCAAGAATGAGTCTTTAAACATAAAAATGAAGCTGAAGCAAATTGGAATTTGTAGCACTAATATGTGTTTATTGTGTGAGAATGGGCAGAAGACACATGATCATTTGTTTGTCAGTGTGATTCTAGTCTGAGAGTGTTGCAGTATGTTGCTTTATGGTTGTAGGATACTGGGAATCAGGGGAGAAGTATAGTGCAGGCTAGAGTCATACGTGTTGCTATGCTGCCTTGCTGTATTTGATCTAGTTGGAACGAAATAGATGTAAACATGAATTGATACTCTCTCGTCCTGAGAAGCTTAGGAAGGAAGTTCAGATGCTGGTCAGAAGTAGAATTCAGCAGTACGTTAAGAAACCAGTTTGTAATGCAGACAAAAATTGGCTATCTCAGATTGGCATTCATGTAATCTAGGGTAGCTATTCAAAAGTATAAGGAAACTATATTGTAATGCCTTATTTTATTATGGAATGACAAAAGCTCACATTTTACCAAATAAAAAAAGAAGATCTCCAGTAAGATTAGCTAGTATTGAACTTCAACTATAACGGTATCTTTGGAGATAATATTGGGAAGGTAAAGTTATAGTTATTTCACCTATAATTTTACTTAACCAAGCTTAATGTTATAGTCTTTGATACTATAACTTTAGGTTGCGATTTGAAGGCAAGGTTTTAAGGTTTTAAAATCAATTTTTGAAAGCTCAAATTATTTATATATTTTCGAAAATATGTACGTGTATGTATGATAGAGATGAGATATGGGTTTAATTAGATTGAATAATTTATGTTTATCCTATTGGTTAGTAAAACGACTTAAGAGTCGTCATGCTACCTAGGGTTTGCTAAGTTATCTAAACCTAAACCCTAATCCACTTCCATATTTCGGCTAAGGTTCGACCGTGGTGGGCTTATGAGCCGTGTTCAGGTCGATCTCTCCTTGCACAAGTAATCTATTATGATAAATCTAAAATAGATTGACATAAGATATTTTTATATCTTAAACAATTATTTTGATTTAACTTAGTTTACTTAATCGAAATATTTATGGATCAAAATAAGAAACTAAGATTTGTTTCTTATTAAACAATCCAAAGTGCCTCACGGCACATCTAGGGTTTTCGTCTAACTCTAGTTCTCTCCTCTACTATATATACACATGTGCTTTCTTTATTTCCAAGTGAATTTTTCGCGATATTAAAATTCTTTTGCAAACAAATCGAGTCAAATTCTTAATCAAGTAATTTATTTGTTTTTGCAAATCGAAATTCTTACGGAAAGTCGTGCTTTAATTTGCTTATTATTTCTGTAAGATTACGTTATTAGATCATACTTCCTCCGGCTTGTTGTTTTCTTCCCATTTCAATATAATACTTCTCACATATATTAGAAAAACGGGAAGAAAATTAAAAGCCAGAGGGAGTAGTAATTTATATTGTTTCTTATACGTTCAATTGTGTGAACACTTAGAAGAACAATCAAGTGCTTTCTTATTAACATAAGTTAGATAAGTCAGAGTATTTAACGGTACTCAAAATTGAGTTACAGCTAGAGTTAGTTGTACGAGTGGGTTGATAATTTTGTAATCCGGAGAAAAGTACTAAAATTATTAATCGAGAATAATGGACGTAGGTTTCGACTTGTGAAACTGAACCACTTCAAAATCACGGGTGTCATTTCCTTACGTTCTTTTATTTACGTTTTACATCGTGGAGTTAATTAGTTAAAGTTTAATCGATAAACTTTAAGTAATTAATTGTTTAATCACGCTCACATAAGACACTCGAAAAAGTGGGCTAAGTTTTTAATACTCAATTCACCCCCCCCCCCCTATCTCGAGTATTTCGGATCGATAGACTCTACAATAAGGTTATTTTATCAGTAAAATATCACTTGTGGAAAAATAAATAGGTACTCTGAACAAAAAACAAGAAACCTCTAAAGATCATATGGATAAATTTAATTTTGACTTCGTCGATTCATAGTAAGATCTTAATCCTAACAACATAAGAGGGTAAGGGTTAGTTTCCATCGGGTGGTAGATTTTTCTAGAGGCAGTGGTTTAGTTTTTTACTTGATTGAATAAATTGAGACGGGTTTTGGAGACAAGGATGAATCTTGGAAGGGATAGAGTTGTTTTAGATCATTTGTGCTAATAGGGAAGAAAAATAGGGGGTATGCGAGCAAGATTTTGTTTCAAGTAAGGAGATGGGGGCAAGATTGCGGTGGGTTGAGTTGATATTGTATGGAAATGAAATTATGGTGAATTTGCAGAAGGTAAATCTCATTACATACTGAAACGACATCATTAAACAAGGGTAGAATAGACAATTTTATCGGATGATTTCCATTATAATGAATGATTCTGGTGCTGGTCTCAAATGGTTGTTTGGAGACGGGGTGTATGTTCCTAAGGAGCCGCAGCCCTGTGGTATTGCGTTGGAGCTTGATTCACATTCAAAAGTACGTCTATAGTTTGACCGAGAGATATAACTACGTAACTACTTGTGAATGTTATTGAGTAATTACCTTTGATCCAACAATGATTAAGTTATAGTTTGTTATTCCAAATAAGGGGATTTGTTGCATTATTAAGTTGATTATGCGTAGTAGATTGTTTTCGTGACCAGTTGAAAAACAAACTGGTATCATAAACAAAATCTAAACACTCTAGAATTTGGAGTATCATATGTATAAACTTCATCTTGGTTTTATTTTTGTAACAAAAAATATTTATTAATCAAACACTCATTTATTCTTATTTAAATATTATGTTAACGAAAATTATTTGTTGGTCATGCGGCGTACATAATTGCTTAAACATGAATTATGTACCATATTCCATTATTGTGAAATTTATCACACATTATTTTAATATCCGTGCAACGGACGGGCATGAAAACTAGTTTAACTAAAATAAGGTTATTACATATTCGATGTAACACCCGTAAATTTTTAGTCTCATTTCTTTTATTTTTAGTTATGAGATTTAACGTTTTAATCTCAATTTATCGGTTTTGTTAAATCGTGAATTATTTCCATTTTGCGTCTTATTTCAATCTGATTTCTTCTCGAGCCGACTTTTAATTTAAATGACACATTTATAAGCAATTGGGAAATCCATTTTTTTTTGGGTGGCCCATTTTCATTTGGACTCAGTGTTAGTTGCTTTTAAACAAAATAATTATTTTAACGTGATTTATTCTTTAAATCTTTTATTTATAATCTTTATGATTTTTAGCAATATCTCCACTTAATTATTTAACAAGAAAATGAGAAGATATTTTCTTAGTTTGTTAGTTCTATTTGGCCAGCTATATCATCTTAACAATAAGTTTTTGCTATTATTCATTTTCTATCAAGTTATTATATTTGTCTACATTCATCTTAGTGTTTAAAAAGAAGAAGAAGAAGAAAAAAAAAAAAAAACTACGGCTGCGTTTTGTACGACAAAATTTTACGTACGTGCTTGCCTTCTTGCTTCTTCATTTCCATCCGTTTGTTTTCCTAATTTAATTCAAGTTTGTTTTTTATCTGAGTGGACGATTGATTGGTGCGCAAAATTGGTTAGAGGCATGGATTCGGTTGATTTTTGTGTTCGTTGTCAAGACTGCTATCGAGATTCAAAAGGATCCTTATGACGAATCTCTTGTCGACTCGGATAGCGAATAGAGCTAACTTTGACGTTACTCGGTATTACACGATTTACTTGTTGTAGTTGCATGTATTATTGAGTTTTTAATATTTTATGATTTATACTGATATTTGATTTTCGAACTTATTGAAATTTGGTTCTACGATTATATATTATTTTGGCTATACATATTTTTATTTTGTCAATTGGGGATTTATTTAGTTGATATATTGTTTTTTATGTTTTAATCGATTGTTTTGATATTAGGGTTTTAATAAGTCGTTTTTATATTTTTAACTTGTGTAAATTATTTTTCTGGAATGAATAATTTATTTTAAGATACCATGAATTTTTGTGATAATAATTTTGGAGTTATATCATTTATTTCGGATTTTATGATGTTGATACGGTTTTTGCGACTACAACGATGCTGAACTGTTTTAATTAGATTTAAAATACTAAATCATAAGATTAATTCTTGAAATTTTAATATGTGGCCGACACACTGTATATTGAGGTGTGTGTAAAATTTTAGGTCTTGAAACCTTAATTTCGATTTTATAATCATTTTATAAGTTTTGGTGAAAACCGTTGTAAAATTTGTCAAATCTGTCAGTCTGTTTGTAAAATTCATTTCGTGTGTTAAGATTGTTCCAACCCGTAAATTTAAAAATGAGACTCCTGTTTATTTTAATTCAAGAATATCTCTATAAAATTTCATAATTTCGAATTTACGGTTTGTTCAGAATAAATTATTTATTAACAGTTCGCCTGTAAACTGCGAATCTGTCATTAGTCAAAAGGATAATTCGTAAACTTACTCTCCCTTATGATCCAGTTATTACTCTTTTTCCTACCTAAACTTTGGAATTTCTAGTTATGTTTAGAATTTTACTTTGCATTTAAATATTTTCTAAAAGTCGTTTTATGAACTGAAACTTTCTGGATATCGTTTTCTATCAACTTTTAGAAATGAATTTTTAGACCCCTGATAATTTCATCTTTTGAAGTTGGTTATTAAATTAAAATTGTAACTATGAACTACAGGAAGCCGTAAAAGTTGGTCTTGAATCATTGCGATTTTTGTATATTTAATTATGAATATTACAGTACTGCTTTTCTGTTTTTAAAATATGTTTTTAAGAGTTTGTCTCGTTAAGGCCCAATACTATATATCTTACTAAAGTAAATTAAATCTTTGGCTTATTCTAAGACTTAGGGGGTGTTTGGCCAAGCTTTTTAAGTGCTTTTCTAATTGTAAAAGTAGAAACATGGTCAAACACTATAATTTTGGAAGATAAAAAAGTACTTTTGGGGTCAGAAGTTAATAAAAAGCTACTAGAAACAGAAGCACCAAATTGATGCTTCTGCTTCTACTTCTCCCAAAAAATCTTAGGATTATGGAAACTAAAAAAAAAAAAAAACTAAAAAGAAGTAGTAGGCCAAACACATCAATTTGTTAAGAAACTACTTTTACAAAAGTTAGGCTAAACAACCACAACTCTTTCAAAAAGTAGTTTATGAAAAAACTCATTATAGAAAGTAAAAGCTATTTCACATAAACTAGGTCAAACAGCACCTTAGTAGAGAAAAAGGATTATACATCTGAGGTAGTACCTCAGACCTTGTAGTTTTTGAGCATATATACATTTTTTGTGAGCATATTACCATTTATAAATATAGTTTTTGAGCAATATTATATTTTTTTAGTGAAATGTTTTAGTAAATATGCTCAAAAAATTTATAGTAAAGTAGAACTCAAAAACTTTAAAATAAAACTCAGGAAATAAACAATAAGAGGTACTACCTCAGATGTATAGTCTATGAACTGCGCCTTAGTACAATAACTTTACTAATTCGTAACCTTTAATTTATTTTATACTTTTGAAAGTGAAGTCTAAGCTTCCTATTTTGAAGAAATAAAAGTGTAGTTCACTTACGAACCTTTGAAATTATATACTTTGAATAAGATATTATCCTTGGGATATTTTTAAGCTTGGAATAATTAAATTAAGGGCAAAGAATAATGAACTCAGGCATACGAATTCTTATACAACTATATGGTTGGGTACTCTGCTGGCGGTACAGATTATCCCAGAGTCATGTACATGTACTTAGACTAGGACTCCGCACTGCGTGGTAAGACGTGTCCTATTATAGTTTGTTGTCTAGTGAGTGGACTGGAATTGGTCACCTTTGCGTGACACTAGGTTCCCAAAACTAGTGTAAGATGTTGTGGTCTCAAGGAGTATAACTAAAGTTAGATATCTAGCCTGAACTATATTATTTTCATTCTGTCATTTGAGGAATTTTGATTTTAAGCATGCAACACATTTATCTTAACCGTGAGTTTGGTAATTTATTTTCGTTAATATGTTTTGATATTTCAATCTATTTTTGATATATTATTGTTGTTGTAACATTTATATCATGTGATATGACTGGGAGGACGTCGAGTTACTCTCCACTGATTGTGGCTGTTATGTTTATAACATGACAGGTGTTAGCTTTGTTGGGGATTTCTTTGTGAGCTAGAGAGTAGTTTGCAGATCCTACTCTGTTTTTCTGCTTTCTTTATGATTTTTAGTTTGAACACTTTGAGGAATTTTATTTTCGCCCTTTTATAAAACTGGCAATTGTTTAGACTCAAAAATTTATTTATTTTTATCCTTGAGAATTTTATACATTCTCATTTTAAAACAGTTAGAACTTTATCTTTGTGTAACTAATCCCAAGTCAACAATGATTACGCCATTATTTTGCATTAGATTTTATAGGGGATTACATTAGAGATGTATGTTAAATGACCAAATTGCCTTCCAAAAATTGGATTTTTATTAAGAAAAAACTCGGTTTTACCATATATGTTAGATACTTTATAAAATTTATTTCCACTCCTAAAATCACGAAAATTAATTTGAGTACTTTTTATATCACCCTCTTCCAGAATTTTAAATTTAGTGAATTTATCACTTAAAACGATAAACCGTAAAACACAATTTAAGCAACTAAAAATACTTTTCGACCAAAATCATTCACACAAAATTTTATTTCATCATAAAATGAATTATCAGAGTCAAAAATATATTTTTGTAATTTGTAAGTCACAGAAATAATTTACAGCATAATAAAGACTATTTTGGCCGAAACAATAAAATGAAAAGAACAAACCCTTAATAAATTTTAAAAACATGAAATTTTTTTATCAAAAATCTGAGATTAATCCAAAAGACCAAATTGTCAGAGTATTTATAATTTTTGAAATTGATAAATAATAATAATAATAATAATAATAATAATAATAATAATAATAATATAATATGCCGAAATAGAACAATAACAACGATAATACAAACGATTTCATTTCTTACACATGTGATTATGACAAATATCATAAATATAAATATTTTGACATAAAAATAATAATCAGAAATTTCAAATCTGAATTCATAATTTTCGAACTTTATAAAGACATTAAATCATGAAAAAGCGATAAAAACGTATAATACACATGCAACTACTCATAAAACGAAATGAAATACCAAGTCAACCATCACGCATTAATTTCTTTCCGAATCCGAATCAACAATAAGCTATCCTTCAAATGTTTCCTCTACAAGCCAATAAAACAATACAAATATATGGTGGAAAACCAAATCAAATGTTAATACAAAGATGAATTATGAATAGAAAGGGTAATTAACTTACCCGTGGAATAAGACAATTAAAGAAGGAATATTGAAGAACAATTATAGTCATGAACAATAGATGGCTCGTCCGAATAGATAGAGTAGGGAGAATGAATTTGCTTTGTTCTTGTTTTTATTGTAAGGAAAATGTGATAATGAACAGTGGTAAGCAAATGGAGCATGTAAAAAGAATGACCACCAAAATTGATAATCCTCCACACAAAATCCACGGTCAAAAGGAATTAATGGGAAAGAATGAAATTTCTTCTTCAAATGCAAGAAATGGTGCACTAAAACTCAATGCTTTAAGAATTGTTATCTAAATAGCATGAATTGGACACTCAAACTGACTTTTAATTTGCAACAGTAACTAGAACTCATGACTTGGATATGACTAAAATAAAACACACGGCTAATGTTCAAGCCTTAGAGGTTATCCCAGCACACAGCAAAGGACATTACTCTAAACCTCCAACACTTAGCAAAGAGGAGTTTCTCAACCACACAGCCATGAGAAAATATGGAGAAACTAGGTTTCACTCTTTAAATTAAACTCAAATCTGAATATTACATTAATAAATGCTTAGTTTATATAAGGACCAAGGCTTTGGTCTTAACCGTTTAATGTTGCATCTAAGGCAACAAAATGGCTCACAAAAGTACAAGTACAACGGCCTAAAGTTCTTACACCAGCTGAGAATAAAAGGCTAGAAAATAATAAAGCATAAAGTAAGAAATAATAAGACAATCTTCCTTGTTTGTTTGCCCTTACTTTATTGAATAAAGGGTGGACATCTTTACTGAGTTTTCTAAACCAAACTGAAATAGAAAGGGTCCCAAAATACTTCACAAGAGTCCCCTTGAGCTTGCCTCGCCAAAAGAGGAAGACTGAAACCGACATTGCACCTACTCTCCAAATGGGCTCAATCCGGATAGCTGAAAGTAGGACTTAAGCTAACTTTTGATATATTCGTTTTTTAAGCACAAAATCCTAGACAAAAATGTTCTAAGGACTCCGTAGGACCCAGATTGGCCTTTGGTTTCATGAGTTAAGCTTTTGGGATGGTCTTAAACCTTGTAATGGAACTTGGACCAAAATCGGATGAGATTGGGCTGTTTGGCTGAATATCTATTGCAATCCCCCTTTCTTCAAAAGGATTTGACCTCAAATGCTCAGCACTATCATATTCAAGCTCTTCATAATAGGGACTATGGTCACCAATATTAAATATGCCGTGAACTACATACTCCCCAGGCAGATAAAGTACCAATTTTCTCAAGAATCTCAAAGGGACCATCTGTCCTTGGCATTAGCTTGTTCTTTCTCTTTTCAAGGAACTTTTCCTTTCTAAGATGGAGCCATACAAGGCCTCCTAGCTCGAAGTTCTTGACTTGTTTAAGACCCTTGGACCTAGCAGTATATGCCTCGTTTGTTTTCTCAATTTGTTTCTTAACTTGGGCATGGATACTCTCATCATTTGTTCCACTCTTTTCTTGACATCAAAGCTGGCCTGGTTTCTCTTGACAGGGGCTAGATCACACTACTACAAACCCCTTACTTTTATGATGCTTTGGTATTGACGCTTTGCCATAGCGTCGAGCTCATTTTATGGAGTAGAAATGAATTTTACTATTATGTGCGTCTGATTTTACAGAAGCCCGCTCAACTTAACTTTCAGAGTTAAAAAAAGAGAAAATTATTGATTACAACCTTTTATAAGACACTTTTTGAAAATTACAGACTTATATAATTTTTTTTGCAAATTACATCCAAAATCTTAGTCTTGATGGTAAATTACAGCCAAAACTTTAACTCCGGTGGACAATTGACTCCAATTTGAATTTTTATCACTTAAGTTTATCTTTTATGACCAAAATGCCCTTACATTCATCTTTTATATACTCTTATGTTCATCATAAATTCAGTTAGCAATCTCTTCATCTTTTTATACCTCCATTTCTTCAACATTCTCACATAATCAATCTCCCAATTCGCCATTTTCTTCAACATTTACTCTAATCAATTTAATTATATTATTTCCACTACAAATTATAATTAGTGTTCTTAATTATCTCTCTTTTATACTATCAATTTTCCCCAAATTGAAAATAATTAGGGTTTTTCAATTTTGTTAATATCTCTTTAATTTTCCCCAAGTTGTAGCTTTGGAGGGAGAATGAGATGTTATTGTGGTAACCCAGTTTCAAAATTCATTCATCGCTTTAGAAGGATCAAGAAACTAAAAATAACAAATTAACCGCAAAAGCTAATTAAATAACAATCAATCAACCGAATGTAAGTCCAAAATCCAGCACTTTCGCAAGTTAATCAAAATCGAAAGCGAGAAGATTACTAATAACCTAACAATCTAAACACGAACACCTATTTAAAAAGTAATTATATGTTGAGGAAGATGAAATGAGAGGTAATAAGTTGAGAAGAGGAAGTAAAATGAAAAATGAAATGGACTGGGTAAGTAATTAAGCTCTTAAATAAGAAAGGGTATATCGGTCATATTCTGACAAAATTCACCGGAATCCTCAAGTTGGCGCAATTTTAGAAGAAAAGTAATATTTTGGATGTAATTTACAAAAAAAATTATATAAGGCTGTAATTTTCAAAAAATGGTTTTAAAAAGGCTGTAATCAACAATTTTCTCTTAAAAAAACGTACTTAAGCGCAATAGTGAAATTTTAAAGGTTTTTTTGGTCAAACACAACCTTTAAAAAACTTTTTTTTTTCAAACACCACCTTTAAAAAAAAAGTTTGTCAAACACAACCTTTAATAATTTATTTTTTGTCAAACACGACTTTTTGGCCGCTTGCAATGGGATGACTTCCCGTCTATATTTGAGATAGCAAACGAGATCGGTTTGAGGTGTTCTTGGACTCGTTGGAAAGGTGGGGGTACAAGCTTTATAGGAGTTGTCAACACGGTGGCCAAAGATGGTCTTATGTGGGGTCGATTGGTGCGTAAAGTAAGGCTGGTTAGAGAAAGGGTTAGAAGTTTGTGTTTATAGCGGGTTGTTAGAGAGGTTTTCGAGGGTCTTTTAATGGGGTTATGATATTTTTTTTGGTCTGAAATTTGGTATGTAGGTTAAAGGAAGTGCAAGGTATATCGTAGTTGTGTTGTTTGTGGTGGTCGTTGGTAGCAAGTGGTGGTTCAAGGGGAGTGAATTGACCCACGGAAAAATCCTACTTTGACTTACATCAATCTCATGTGACCAACCTTATTTTATACACCAATCTACCCTACATAAGGCCACATTTGACCACCGTGTTGACAACCGCTGGAAAGCCTGTACTCTCACCTTTCCATCGAGTTCAAGAACACCTCAAATCGACGTCGTTTGCTATCTCAAAAATCAACTGAAAATCACCCCATTACAAGTGCTCAAACTTTGGCCAAAATATCGTATTTGACAAAAACTTTTTTATTAAAGGTTATTGATGTGAACATTATTTGCGCACATTTAGTCCCCTAATTGAGCCTATTTTGCATACTATTATAATATTTCATGGCCATTTTATCCGTCAAAACCTTCCTATTTGCTTTTCTATCGCATTTCATATGTTTTGTAGAAAAGGAGACAATAAGGCGGAAATTCCCGTTTTTCGTGCATATTCGGAAGCTATTTGACGATGTTTGATGGACTAGTATGAAGAGGAAGCAAGAACTAAAGACCAATCCCATAAGAATAAAAGGAAAGTGAAGAAATAAGACGCCTCAAAGAAGACGAGCGGATTCTCACGAACCCGCCCGTGTTGCAGTGACAACCCGTGCGTCCCAGCATCAAGACGCCCGGATTCCTCCAGAGAATCCGAGCGGATTCCCATGAAAACGCCCGGGCACAACCTCAACAATCCGCCCGTCTTCCCCCTCGGACGCCCGGATTCCCTTACAGCAAACTTTCGTTTCTTCAAGCTCCGTGAAAGATGCCCATCCTTCGAAAAATACCGGCGTTTCCCTGCTTAAAACTCAAAAGTGTAATTACTAATTTAGCCTTAGTTAACCTAATGAATCTCTACTATAAATACCCCACTTGTAAATAAACAAGGGGGGGGATCCTTTTATCAAGTTTTATTAGACTATAATCAAGTTTCCTTAGATTAAATCAAGCTTTCTTAGATTAGATTAGGAGTAGATTAGAATAGATTAATCTCAATCTTTCCACAAATCTCACATTAATCTCTCCTTAATTATTGTTCAAGTTTATTATTTCAAGTTCATCACTTTTGGGTAATTGAAGATTATTTGGTTATTATTGGAGGATTGACAACCCTTCATCAATCAATCAAGTTTCTTCTATTATTCTTTGCTTTATTATTTGGATCATCTCAAGTTTGGTATAATTACTTTACTCTTTAATCTTTATTGTTCATTTCTTCATTCTATTATCATGTTTATACTTGTTGTGATGATTGACACCATTAATGACATGTTTCCCATGATAATGAGTGAGTAGTCTCTTAGCTAGGATTAGTGGGTAATTAGGGGAAACCAACATGGGATTGATTAATGCTTAATCTAATATGTTTTCATAATAAAATTGCTTGCTTGTTGTGATGTCAACTTTATGCACATGTTATGTTTGATGAAATGCTAAGCCTATGAATCCTTGCATTTACAACCATCTCTTATCTACTCAACTTGACTTGTAAGATATAAACCAACTCGAGTCTTGTTAGACCATGCATAGAAGTTGAATAGGAGGAAAGTAAGTCGACTTGTAGGTGTTGTACAATCTAATCGATTCGGCTCCGGGACCCAACTCTTCCTATGAACCGTAAGACATAAACCAACTCGGTTCCTCCACAACATTAATTGCTTGCAACTTTGTAAACATGTTTGTATGATCAACACCATGAATCCCCTATGACCCCATGATATCCTAGCACTTTTAGTCATTTATTTACATCCTTCCCTTTATTGTTTGTTTTACTTTATCGCTTCCATTATTTTAAAACACAACTACAAACCCAAATCAATTGTGACGCTAGCATAAATTGAGATAGATAGACTTAGAACCCAAAGCACACCGTCCCATGGATCGACCTCGACTTACCGCTAGATAGTAGTTTGTTGAGTATTATAAATGTGTTTGATTGGGTGTACAACGACACGCTCACGATCAAAATGGCGCCGTTGCCGGGGATGGTGCTATATGATTAAGTTCTTACTTGTTTGTGTATTTTGATTTTGCTTTAACCTTGAGGAACTTGTTCCCCAAGGTTTGTTTTTACCATTTTCTTGTAGTTTCCATGTTTGTAGTTGTATCTTTGTCTTAACCATGATGATGACTCAAGACTTGACATATGGAGTATGTGGTGGATCTTTTGAGTATGGCTATGGGTATGGGGAGTTTGAGGAGCAAGTCAACACAAACCTACCTTACTATTTGTACAATGAAAATCCTAACCACTACCCCGACTTTTCCCACCAAAATCACCACATCCAATATCAACAACAACCACCCACCCAATACCCACTTCATAATGAGTTTCAATTGCCACAATACAACCACTTTCGCACTTACCCACAACAAGAAAATGAACCCATACAAAATGTGATTCTCCAAATGATGGGAGATCAACAAGACTTCTTCAAACAAATGCTAGAAGAGAGCCAAAAGAGGGATAATGTCCTTCAAGGCATTGTTGCCCAAGGTGAGGAATTGGAGATTCAAATTGCCCAAATGAAAGAATCCCAAGCAATCACTCCCCACCGTTCTTTGGACATTGAACATGAATGCGAATTTGAAGTAGTAACTTTTGACATGAAAGGCGAAGAATGGGAAGAGCCAATCTCCTTGAGCTCTTGTGACTATGAAAGTGTTGTGTTCGATGAGGAAGACATGAGGTTGAGTAAGCCAAGTACTCTTAGCCTTTGTGAGTATGAGGGTGTGTCCTTTGAAGTGAATGTTGAGACATTGGAGAAAGAGTTAAATGAAGCCTCCATCTATGATTCGTATGAAGATAGCAACAATGATGATGAGCCTAGAGGATGGACTCATAATATCACCTTGCTTGAGGAGCCTATCCTTGAGACATTTGAGATACCCTATCATGAAGAAGAGCGTCCTTCCCCTATTCCTCATGAAGACAACTTGACACCTATCATGGAGCCAATGATCATTGAAGAGGATATGGTGGACTTTCTTCAAAAGGTCAAAGCATCATACAAAAGCTACTTGGTGGCAAAGCTCAAAGAGAAACTTGCACGTGAAGCTACTTGTGGAAATTTGGCACCCACAATGTCCACTTCCATGGAACTCGGTCATCAAGGTCATAAGGATTCTCCTTTTACTCATTAAGGATTGATAAATTCAAATGCTATCATCATCACCGAAAGTGAAAGAGAAGGTGGTAAGTGGAAGTCTTCGGACGAATATGAACCATACTTCATGCCTAGTATTGACAAGAATCATGGGCTTGTTCATTGGCAACATTGGAAAAGCTCTAGTGCCAAGGACAAAGCAAAAAGAAAAAGAACATTTTACAAGCTTCCTTGGCCAAATTTCATGTTCAAATGGAGCGACCCATACTTGTGCCTATTTGGAGCTTGTTCACAAGCTTTTGATCTCTTATTAAGAGCCTTGAGCTCTATGGATAAGAACTTCTATAATTTAGACTAGTTTAGTGGAGTCCTATCTCAAACCACCATTTGTATGACATTTCTTAGACCCTTTTACTTTGTATAAAATTGTACATTATTGCATTTGCATTTGATTTATTGCATGAGAGTAATGAGAGAGAGAGTCATCTTACCTTTTTATTGAGCACATTGTAGAAAAGGATGAGGAGGAATAGTAAATCAGTGAAAGGGTACGATATTGCAAGGAAAAGAAAGAAAATGAAGAAAGGAAGCAGAAGCCGCCCGTCCCGAAGCCTGGACGCCCGTCCAGGACCCCCGTCGCATAACTGGTTGACGCTGTCTCAGAACTCGGGCGGTTTCAACACAAGACGTCCGTATTCTTCATGGGACGCCCGTCCTAATTGTCATCTGAAGCGAGATTTTGAGCTGCCAGGAAAACCGAGCGGATTTTTGAAAATCCGCCCGTCCCGAGCAAGACGCCCGTCCTAACAGAGAAGACGCCCGTCTTCTTCCTGCTCTCAGCTTAGCAGAATCCCTGCATTAGAATCCGCCCGGATTTGTGAGAAGACGCCCGTCTTCTAAAAGCACGAGACGCCCGTCCCGCAGCTAAGACGCTCGGATTGTCCTCTTTTTATCGGATAAACCGGACATGCCTCACCCTTATCCGCCCAGATTCCCCCTTCTTCTATAAAATCACCCCCTTTCCTCCCTCATTTCCTCACCTTATCAAACCCTAAAACACTCATCTCCTTCCTCAAAAACACCCCCTCACACCAAAAGCCAACAACAAAACCCCCATTTCCTCAACTTCAAGATGATGAACCTCAAAGGCAAGGCCAAGAAGTTGGTTGAATCTACCGGAAGGAAACGCAAGGGATCATCCTCCTCAATTCAGCGAGAGGTAGCACTACCAAGGAACGTCCGACCCTTAGTGAGAGGAGGGATCGAACATCTTGAGTACTTCCAAGAGGTGCTTTTTGAATCCGATGACCACCGCAAGAACTTTGTCAAATTGCTAGGTAAGAACTACGAACCCACTCAATTCGTAGATACTAGGGTGTTGGAAACCCTTAAGATAAGGTACCCTACCGAGATGTTCTTTAATGGCCTTGGGCTTGGAAAACTTTTCCATGCCCATGAGGAGACATACCTTAGTCTCATGCTTGAATTTTTTAGTAGCCTTCACATTGTAACAAACACTAAGACCAATGTGGGCATGGAGTTTAGGTTGTGCAACCTAGACCATCATCTTTCACTTGATGAATTTGCCTACATTTTCGGTCTTGATGTGCCCACCAACTTTACCGATAAACCCGATAATTTCGATGTGGACCTACTTTGGAGGGCTATTTCCGGGAGGAATTTTACCGGTTTAAAGCAATGCTATACCTTCGCCATCCAACATCCGGTGATTCGGTTCACCGAGCGCTTTGTGGCCGGTACCATCAATGGGAGGTACGAACAAGATAGGTGTACTCTCATTGATTTAACCTTTCTTGAGTCCTATTTGAATGTTCGAGGGACGAGGCGTTATAACTTCAATACGCCACTTGAGATACTTACTAGGTTCAATGATTTTGCTCAAGGGACCACCCAACTCAAGACCTTCGTAATGGGAGGTCTAATTACTATTTTGGCCAACTATCTTTGCCCCGGGTTCAATGCCCAAGGAACCTATACTCCTCTTGAGGGAAGGACTTTGATTGATGAGCACACCATCTTCACTCATCACCGGTGGTGTAATTACACTAAAGACGGGAGTGTAGAGTGGTACACCAAAGGATGTACTCCAATCATCCTAGAAGGTTGGAAGATACCGGGCATTGACCCAAGATTGAGCCTATACTCGCCCCCACCAAGCTACCTCCTTGATATACAAATTCATGACAATCCCCCTCAAAGGGAAGAGCCACCCCACCAAATACCTCGTGGAGGACCGGCGAGGCCTATTCGCACACCTTCCTTTGTGCCTATCCCACCATACCCTATCCCTCATACCAAATTTGAGCCGGAAATCCCCAATACCCCGGGTATTAATGATTTGATGGCACGCATGAATAAAGTGGACCTCGGGGTACATGAAGGGAGGGTCGACAACTACTTGGCCCTTTATCCCCAATACTATAACATGGCTCAACAAGGGTATGTTGAACCTAATGACCCTTTGCCCAAATGGGCCCAACCGGAACTCTTGTTCCCTAATCAAGGGAGCCAAGCTTGGGATCGCCAAGGTGGAGGATACTCGGGTCAAGGAGGAGAATTTGACCAAGGAGGGTATTGGGGCCAAGCAAGCGGGTATGACCAAGCCGGGAGTTCTCATCGATACGGCTATGATCAAGATGAGGATGACGAGTGAAAGAGGCCTACCTCACCACCTTCATTTGTATGATACCCATCTCTCCCTCTCTCTTTTGTATATACATTGCATTTAGTGTAGCTCTCACATGCATTTGTATCATACTTCAATTGCATTAGTTAGTTCATATAGTATAGTTGCATTGTAATATATCTCACATGATTCATGTAGATAGTTGCATATAGACTAGAATTCATGCATAGCCACTAATGGCCAAACCTATTCCATTTCTACACTAGAAATAGTGTTTAAATCGGTTTGGGGAGGTTTAATCATAGGTGACCATAGCTTGATAGAAAGCATGCATCATATAGTATAGTTTAGATTGCATTCATTTGTTATATATGTCATATAGAATTGCATTTAGTTAGAGCATGCATTCATTCATATCATATCATTGCATTTGTACCTCAATTTTCCTAAAATCAAAAATCTAAAAACATGTATTTCTTTTTCATTCCTACTCCTACATGTACATTGAGGACAATGTCCAAAATAAAGTGGGGGATGGGAATTTATATTCCAAAAAACATAAAAATTGAAAAATTTCAAAAAAATCACAAAAATATGTCTTTTAATTTCATAAAAACAAAAACCATAAAAATTTGAAAAATTGAAAAATCCAAAAAAAAGCAAGTTCATTTCCTTTGTAGTGTAGTCATGTATATATTATTGTATATATTGTGTTTGTTCTATCCTTATTCACATTGATCGACTACGCCACATCCGAGACATGAGGATCATGAAGACCGCATGGTATGATCTTTCCAATCTCCTTTTTTCCTCTTTATGTTAATGACTATGTGGCTTTATTTTGATTGATGCGGTATAACAATGTGAACTTAGGACTTGCATTTAGTTTATATGTCATATTAGTTGGTAAAATCACTTGCATTAGGATGTATATAATAGTTGCATCATGGTATATAGTTGCATTTAGATAAAATATTTTGAAAAGTGCCTAATTGGGAACTTTGACAAGAGCAACTAAGCCATTACAAATACTTTTTCAACTTAAGACTTTGCCTACTAGAATGGTTGTAAGACACCCTAGATTGTGTCATACTAGTGTCTTTCGACCCATGACCCAAAGCTTAGTCAAGGGTTTGCATGTGAGTCACCTATTCCAACCCCGTGATGCGAGTTGGACTTGGTTAACTTGTCTAGGTGACCTTGATTGACCTTGTGGTATGACAACCCAAAAATACTTTCTATCAATAAGTTTGAAGTGCTCATTTCAAAGATTTTGTATGCGGAAACGTTTTATTGCCAAGGAAACCTCAAATGTTATGAAATGTTGAAATGTTAAGAATTTTAGTTGTTTTGATGGAGGCGTACCACTTCGATGTGCTTTGGAGAGGGATCCATTGAATTGGGCCCCCACAAGGTTGTGAATTTGACCGCCCAGAGACAGAGTGACTATCACCCCGAAAAGCTATTGTCTAGAGGTTAACCGGTTGCCTAATAAGCGATTGGCGAAAGCAAAGGACATTAGCACGGAAGGGACAAACCCCATCTCTAATTTTTGAAATGTGAAAGTTGAATGAGGTCAAATTTTGAATACTAGTCATATCCACCCTTGTTTATAAAGATTTGAGCATTTGATTCCCAAAAAGCCTTTTTGTTAAGCCACTTTATCGAGCTTGGGACGATCCATGACCTTTACTTTTGTAGAGAACTCGAGACTTGTCATGTCATATGCTACTAGCATCATGGGGATCATCATTCCACACCATCCGATCGCTCTTGACAAAAGCATTTGTAAATTGAGGACGAAAGTAGTCTAGTTTAACACCATTTGGAGGTGATTTAATGCCATCCTCTTAGCCTTAGTAATTTGTTGAACTAGTATTTGTGACGGATTATATGCTCTTAAATTTGTTCTCTTTTAGTTGCCTCCGCCACTTGATGAGGAAGTGGCTATTCCTTCTGTAGATGCATCCATTATTTGATTTTGTGTGCTTAATGTTTGGATATGTCGCCATTTTGGCAAGACCCACCTTGCCTTGCAAGAAGACATCCTACCTCATGGTTGTCTTGTTGTGAGTTGAAGGGGCGGAGTGAGACCCGCTAATTGTCTCATATCGGCTATATTAGTAGGTTAGTTTAAATAAAGGTCTAGTTTTTGTCACCTCTTTACTCGGGACGAGTAAAGGTTCGGTTTTGGGGATATTTGATGTGAACATTATTTGCGCACATTTAGTCCCCTAATTGAGCCTATTTTGCATACTATTATAACATTTCATGGCCATTTTATCCGTCAAAACCTTCCTATTTGCTTTTCTATCGCATTTCATATGTTTTGTAGAAAAGGAGACAATAAGGCGGAAATTCCCGTTTTTCGTGCATATTCGGAAGCTATTTGACGATGTTTGATGGACTAGTATGAAGAGGAAGCAAGAACTAAAGACCAATCCCATAAGAATAAAAGGAAAGTGAAGAAATAAGACGCTGTCAAAGAAGACGAGCAGATTCTCACGAACCCGCCCGTGTTGCAGTGACAACCCGTACGTCCCAGCATCAAGACGCCCGGATTCCTCCAGAGAGTCCGAGCGGATTCCCATGAAAACGCCCGGGCACAACCTCAACAATCCGTCCGTCTTCCCCCTCAGACGCCGGATTCCCTTACAGCAAAATTTCGTTTCTTCAAGCTCCGTGAAAGATGCCCATTCTTCGAAAAATACCAGCGTTTCCCTGCTTAAAACTCAAAAGTGTAATTACTAATTTAGCCTTAGTTAACCTAATGAATCCCTACTATAAATACCCCACTTGTAAATAAACAAGGGGGGGGGGGGGGGGATCCTTTTATCAAGTTTTATTAGACTATAATCAAGTTTCCTTAGATTAAATCAAGCTTTCTTAGATTAGATTAGGAGTAGATTAGAATAGATTAATCTCAATCTTTCCACAAATCTCACATTAATCTCTCCTTAATTATTGTTCAAGTTTATTATTTCAAGTTCATCACTTTTGGGTAATTGAAGATTATTTGGTTATTATTGGAGGATTGACAACCCTTCATCAATCAATCAAGTTTCTTCTATTATTCTTTGCTTTATTATTTGGATCATCTCAAGTTTGGTATAATTACTTTACTCTTTAATTTTTATTGTTCATTTCTTCATTCTATTATCATGTTTATACTTGTTGTGATGATTGACACCATTAATGACATGTAATCAAGTTTTATTAGACTATAATCAAGTTTCCTTAGATTAAATCAAGCTTTCTTAGATTAGATTAGGAGTAGATTAGAATAGATTAATCTCAATCTTTCCACAAATCTCACATTAATCTCTCCTTAATTATTGTTCAAGTTTATTATTTCAAGTTCATCACTTTTGGGTAATTGAAGATTATTTGGTTATTATTGGAGGATTGACAACCCTTCATCAATCAATCAAGTTTCTTCTATTATTCTTTGCTTTATTATTTGGATCATCTCAAGTTTGGTATAATTACTTTACTCTTTAATCTTTATTGTTCATTTCTTCATTCTATTATCATGTTTATACTTGTTGTGATGATTGACACCATTAATGACATGTTTCCCATGATAATGAGTGAGTAGTCTCTTAGCTAGGATTAGTGGGTAATTAGGGGAAACCAACATGGGATTGATTAATGCTTAATCTAATATGTTTTCATAATAAAATTGCTTGCTTGTTGTGATGTCAACTTTATGCACATGTTATGTTTGATGAAATGCTAAGCCTATGAATCCTTGTATTTACAACCATCTCTTATCTACTCAACTTGACTTGTAAGATATAAACCAACTCGAGTCTTGTTAGACCATGCATAGAAGTTGAATAGGAGGAAAGTAAGTCGACTTGTAGGTGTTGTACAATCTAATCGATTCGGTTCCGGGACCCAACTCTTCCTATGAACCGTAAGACATAAACCAACTCGGTTCCTCCACAACATTAATTGCTTACAACTTTGTAAACATGTTTGTATGATCAACACCATAAATCCCCTATGACCCCATGATATCCTAGCACTTTTAGTCATTTATTTACATCCTTCTCTTTATTGTTTGTTTTACTTTATCGCTTCCATTATTCTAAAACACAACTACAAACCCAAATCAATTGTGACACTAGCATAAATTGAGATAAATAGACTTAGAACTCAAAGCACACCGTCCCATGGATCGACCTCGACTTACCGCTAGTTAGTAGTTTGTTGAGTATTATAAATGTGTTTGATTGGGTGTACAACGACACGCTCACGATCAGTTATGTTTCACAAACTTTTTTTAAAGATGGTGTTTGAAATTTTTTTTTTTTAAAGTGTTTGACAAAAAAACCCAAATTTTAAACCACCCAACTCTCCCTTCATCTGCCAAAACTAAAAGCAAAACCCCCCACCAGATCTAGAAACTTGAAAATAAATCGTGCTCTCTATCCCTTCCGTTTCTATTTCACTGCTCTCTTTCCCATGCACTCTGGATTGAGAATCTGAAAGTTGCACACAACCAATATGCGATTCGTCATCTACACCTTCAATTCACTTGCTGCCTAAGTCATTATTCCAATCGTAAGTTGTTACTTCAAACCAACATTAATATAGAGTATTTCTTATCTTTTGTGTTGATTTTTATCTTATAACTTGGAATTTAATTAGGGTTCTTGGTTTGATGTATTTGGATTTAAACTGAAGTTGTTGACTTTGAGTTTCAGTTTAATTTATGATTCAATATTCACATGATTTCCTTGTAATTTGGTACGAATTTTTGGGACGAAAGTTTCTTATTTTGACAGCTTTTCTGGAAATTGATCTTTGATAATGATTTCCTACTAAAAGCAGCTACTACTGGGTTGACGATGCTGAGGAATAGAATGGAGTGTGATGCTGATGCATGCAATACTAGCGCTAGTATACCCTTGGATTTGTCATTTATTTAGGTATTCTCTATTTCACTTACTATTGATTGATGACAAACACTGTCGAGTTTAATGCCATCTCGCACAGTTAGTGGCGGATCTTTGAAATAAAAAGATACGGGTCTAAATTTTGCACAGTTTATCTTAGGTGTGAATATTGTCACTCAACCACAAGGCGAGGGCCCGAATGCGTATTTTTCCACTGAAATTTATATGGATTTAAATAGTCAGCATGGTCAGGCCCCTCCCAGCTTGATTAATGGTCATGCCCCATCCGTTCTAATCATTTATTTACCTTTAATTAAAATATTCATCATAAAGAATAAAAAATAAACAAATGAATCGGACTAAGGGAGTAGTGGTTCTATCAAGGTTATGGGGACAAAAATTATGTTTGATTAAAATAAGTGGTTACGAGGTGAATGTTAGCAAATGGATATGATAGTGAAAATTAAAAAAAAATGTTAAGACATAGTGAAAGAATTGCTTATATTTAGTGATGAATATTGTTAACATGTTGCTTTTATTATCGGGGTTGTTCACCAAATGTCGGCTGCATTCACCATTCCATTCCGGCTCCTCTAATGAGCTTGGAATAATACATGATGCGAGTCTTTTCTTTTGTAGTGCTTCAACTATTATAATGGCTATTGTTGGAAGACTTGAGTTCACTTGGATAATGCCTGTAGTGTCTAATTTTGTACACCAACATGGAGGGAGACAACTATGATTACTTTGGTTTTGAAAGTTAATATGAATTTGTTAATGCTTCCAACTTCTAAGTGACTTGTTGTGGATATCAAATACCATCTGAAATTCTGAACTGATATTGTCTTTTTAATCCTGTTCCATTTAAATATCCAGTAACACTATAATCTATGGGATGTATACACCACTTCTCTGGAAGCAGTTGATGTTACTCCTGTTTTATGTGGTATCTTAGCCTGCAAATTGGTGTTGTTTCATGCCCTTTTAGCAGAAGTTCAATAACGTTATTTTTTCTATCAAAGTAGTAAAATTCAATTAAATGTCTCCGTTCTGGGTCTTTGATTAATTCTATCAGTGTGAATGTGTGATGTAGCTTAGCTTGCATTAGAGGTCAGGTTGTCCCTTTTGTTGGTTTGATGCCCATTTCAGCCATTTGCAATCTCATAGAGTCAAAACAGGTTTGGCTAGCTGGGTTTTGTTCAGTTTAATTAAGATATCTATTATTGGTATTGCTGATTTAAATATTTTTGTTGCTGATTATACTAATTATTATTTTTTATCATTTGTATCACTACTACAATTTTCTAATTTTCTTGTGTGAGTGTCCTTTAGAAAAATACTTACTCTTTAATAAATTAGATTTCTTTATTTAAGGCATGACATTCAAGTGCTTCTTTTCATTGTTTCATTAATTTTATGTGTCTTGTCAAAACTTATATTCCCTCAGTCTCAATTTGCCTTTGATTAAAATACCCTCACAAGGAATATAAAGATAAACAATGATTGGGACCATCTAATTTAACTTTGTGCACCAGTGCAAGTGTGATAGATTTGACAACGAACCTTCATTTACCATTTGCATTGAGCTCCTCCTCTTGTTTCCAAACGTGTTAAAAGTTAAAACAATGTTACACCAAAGCTCTGAATTATGTAGCAATGTTAATTATTGTTTTTCCTTCCTGATTTTGCTTCTTACAAGTTACAACTAGAATAGTGAGTTCTCAAATACTCCACATAAGCATTCGAACCTATTGTTAGGGTTCTGGGATTTGTATATTTAATTTCATCTCTTATCATCCACATTTTCTAGTAATTCTATATTCTTTTTTTTTTTTTCTAAAACCAGGGTGCCATCCGAAGAGATTAAAAGGTTGACCAAGAAGTTAGCTGAATTGGCTCCTTTTATAAGGGTAGGTATTGAACTCCTAACATCATGTTTGATTATTATTGATTATTTGTTCCTTGTTTTCTTATTAGTTTAGGAATGTTACCGAGCTTGGAGACTAATTTACCTAGGCATGTCTTTTTGCTATTTTGAGCATTTGTGCTGACTCTCAACTTAACGAACATTTAATGGTTTGATTATTCTCTCATAGGAGCCATTGAGGCGACAGGTAATGTTGTATTTTCTCACTACAAGAAACACCTTGCTTTCTCTACGCTTAAGGGTCGACGCTTATATAAATGTCGAGCTTTTATTCTTCAATTCCAATGTAAAATTTCATTAACTGCCCAAAACAAATGGAATTTTTTCATTTTCCGCCCAAAACAAATTCCAATGTAAAACTCCTCAACTCACATTCTACTCCTTCTCCGTAACTAAAAAACCCTAACATTTAACTCATTGACTACCTATCAACAGTATCGTTCTCTACACCTACCTTTTCTACGATTCTCACTTCACTGAATATTGATCGTTCATCCCTTCAACTGAATGTACCCGTTTTTTTGTTTTGAAGGTCAAATTTGTTGTTTTTTTTTTCCCTAATATGCGATTATTGTTTAAAATTGGGCAAACACCTAATTGTTTAATTCTATCTTGCATGGTTTTGGATTTCAACATTCAAATTGGCTTTTCGTTGGAATTTCTTCATCAATTTGGGACGGTGCAGAGATAAGTTGTGTGATTTTGCTTGAAAATTGACATCACTATTAAGGTAATTGGAAGATCTACTCTATTTTAATTATTATTTTTGCCGTACTTTTGTTTTATGTTTGAATGTATTAATCAAACATTGGTTCATCCTAATCGTAAATATAATCGACAATATGGGTTAAAATATAATTGATGAATGTTTTTGTTAAGAGCTTCTCCAAAAATGAGGGGTAATTTGAATTTTGCTCTATGATTTAGTCGTTTAACTATGTAAGAAGTTGTAAATACTTGAACACTCTTTACTCTAATTTGAATTTTGCTGTATGATTGTGGCTTTTGCTTGAATTGTTTTGTGTAACTGTCTTTGGAGACTACCATGAATTAGGCAACCATGTGTACGATGTCATCATTACTCATTTACCATGTATACTATCTTTGAAGTATTATTATGCTGGGCGGTTTTAGTACATGTCATCACTATCATTGATTAGTATAAAAACCAGACTGCTATGCACTCTCATCAATTTGCATTTCAACATTGTTCTATTTATATCACTATTAATCAAGATTATAAGTTCACTATTTTACTAGTTTATTGAAGTTCAAGACTCTTCTTCTAAACCTCTTGTTTATTTGTTCTCCTACTGTATTTGAGATGGCCAATATTGTATAGAGCTTATTTGCAGGAAACTTCATGTTTTGAAATGACTTATATCTGAACTGGTCTACGTTAGAGCTTGCCATCTTATATTCTAGTCCCCCTGCTCCAATCAACTATTTACCTTTGATACTTTTCCGAGAGATATTTTTATCAAAAGTAAACAAATGATTGAAAGGGAGTGAGTATTTTTTTTTTATTATTATGACCACTTCCAATCTTGTCTCAAACTCAACCATTAACCTCTATATTTACTTAAAGGGTATTAGATTCGACCATCATGTCCATTACTCGACACTGTTAATCTTTTGTTAAGCTGTAGGCTTTATAATGTATTTTACTATAATATACTCTTTCCGTCTCAGTCAATTATTTACCTTCTATATTCATCGTGAGAAGTTTTTTAATCAAAGGTAAACAAACGATTAGTAATATAACACGGGCTTTGTTGAAGATTAGTATATCAGATCATTTTGAACATTGAGTAATTGTGGTTTCTTGTTTGACTTTTTGCTGATTTGTGAACTCGTGGAATGCGGATTGTTCCACTGTCGACTACTTGAAGTGAGCATATTACATTATACTTATTACGATATATATATTTTGATAGGATTTGGTATGTCGTATATTTTGTATTTGGGTAAGTTATCCAAATATATATATCTTAATAATACTCCACTGAAATTGAATGGTGTTAACTTCCGTGATATTGAAATGCTACTCACCCTACTTTTATCTTGAAATTCAACCGCAAATCCCTCAAGTATCTCACTTGTACCACTAACAATTATTCTTCTTCTAACTCTTCTTACCTCAATTTCTTCTTCTTCGCTCGGGTAATTTTTGAGCTATTGTTTCTTATCATAAAATTTTTCTTTTCTTCACTTATTTTCTTGTTAATTTTCTTCAACTTCCAGTTAGCTATCATTGTCCGTTTTCCGCCAATATCACCCTTGTTTGTGCCAAAAAGACTCAAGATGATGATGACAATGTTTCCACTACTTCAGGTTATTTCTTATCTTAGTTTCTACTCTACTTCTACATACCTTAATTTCTTCAAATATTTACCCGTCCCATTCATTTGCTTACCTTTGATTAGAATACCCCTCACAAAGAATAAAAGTTTCAAACAAATGACTTAGACATCAACGCTCAAAGGCGGCTTCATTTGACTAACGTAATCAAATGGGAACAATATAAAGGGGATGGACAGAGTGCGTTAATAACATTACAGCAGTAACATGTTTTTGATGTCTGCTGCTTCATTATTTCAGTACTTAATCTTGCTATCGTTGAATGAAGTCTGTGACATAGAATGAGTTCACTACAACCGTGTCATTTGAGTTTTTGTGTAATTTAGCTGCTAGGAGGAATTAAAACAGTATCTAGGAATACGTGATTTACATATGGAGTAGCTAATAATGTCAGTCATAATCACTGATTGTGACTGATATTCGTGATATCTATCGAATCAATGACTGCTCCTGCCAAAATAGTATTTCGTAATCTTAATTTGAGCTACTATTTCTATCTTATTTTTCTACTCTTTTTACTTTTCTACACTTTTAAAATGCTTCTTATTCATTGTGTCCATTTTGATGCCTAATTTTGGGAATTTGGGTGTTGGTTATTGTTTATATGTGTAAATACTTATTATCCTGACCCTGTTGGTGATGCTTCTTACACTTTTTCTAGATTATCATATATGTGAAAACTAGAGAAAAGTGCTAAATGTTTCGGCGGAATTGCTTGTGGAGAAGTATATGCTACAAAACTCCCATGCCTTGTCTATCATCTTCCATTTCTCCTTAACCCAATGAGACTTAGCTTTTAGGTAATTTTTATTGTTTGACTGGTTGCATTAACTACTACGTATTTTAGGCGTTGTCACTAGTTTTACATGGACATATTCTTTCTGTTTGCCAAATTTGAATACAATTGTGAAATAATCTTTAGAGCATAAGACTCATATTTTATAGACACAGGAAAGAAAAGAGAAGCTCGGTGAAAAGATAACAATGCTTCAGCAACTTGCATCTCTTTATGGCAAACGGCAAAGTATGATTCATGTTAATCTTGGTACTTTAGTTGTCTTCTTTTGCTTACTGTTTTCTAACTGTTCTTATCACTAGTACATCAATATTTCAAGTAAAGGTTAGATATGCTTCAGTTTCCTAATAATAACTATGGAAAAATTAGGTTCTAAGTTTTTTCCTGAACAATTGACAAAGAGTTAGCTTAAGAAGGTGTAGAAATGATTTTTATATGCAGTTGTGCACTTTGGTGCTATGATAAACTGAATGAATTTTGTTAAAATTAAAGGTTTACTAGCTTAGCTTATTCTGCCGGTAGTTTACTAATAGAACTCTCTTCCTGTTTCCTACTTGATGTCAAAATCGTCTCCCAAGATGTTTTTTTCCATTTTGATGGAATGTTCTTGTTGATTTCAGATTGTGTTTATTACAAACTGAAGAGAAGGTATTGTCTCTGTCATTTTCCGGTCTATTTCCAAGCCACACTAAAACCCATTATAGGTGTTGGTGCAGTGTAGACATAGAGTTGCTAGAGATTTTAGTACAATTTATATGTCATTTTAAAGTGTTTCTCGTGAATTTGATATATACTTAATTACTTTGTCTTCCGGGTTCGAAATTGTGAACGGGTCATGGTTATAAATTGATGACTATTCATTCACTTGCATTGTTGTGATTAGACGTATAGCTGATTAGCTAAAGTATTCATTTGACTGGAGCAATAGTAATGTATTCATTTAACATGCAGCTATCAGTCTGAATCGGGTTTGGAAACTTTAACTATGGAGTAATGGAAGATTTCAAGTGAAGCACATTGGGTTTATTTTTGAGAAAATATGCCAGTTTTCTATTATTGTTACATAGTTGGATGGGGAAGTTCTTGGATTTTGGAGATCAGAGATGCAATATAAGAGCTTCAACAAGTAATTTAAACTTGTTTCCTGCCATATCATAGTGTAATGTGTATTTTTCATGTGTGTATCAGAAGAGTGTAGGTTAATAGTTTGATATACGGTAATCCGAATTTTTTACTCTTATAATTATTCATCTACTTTGTACCATGTACTCGACTATTTCTTTTATCAATAATAAAACTTGATGGGATATTTTTCATGGATCGTAACTATGTTATTTTATATTATTTAGCTACTTTTAATTTGCTTGAATAAGTTAGTAGTCCTAGTGAATTTTCCTAGTGTCAGGAAAAAGCGTCGAGAAATTTAAATTTCGACGCCAAAAAGTGTAGAGAAACCCTGATGCTAAAAAGCGTCGATGCTCGTGACACAAAAAAGCGTCAACAAGGCTGGCACTAAAAAGTGTCATAAATTCTTGACGCCCCAAAAAACCACGCTTTTAAAAGCGTCCTAAAAAAGCGTTGAGAACGCAAGGGATTTGTTGTAGAAGAGATTGAGAGGGTTGACACCATAATTGAGAAATGCAGATAATAAAAAGATGTGTATTCCCTCATTTCACACCTGAAAAGGCTTGGACACCAAGCTAAGCATTTTTTCGAAATGTTTGATCTTAAATGATCACTTGAATTAAAGGTTGGTCTATTTTAGAAATCGAACTAGAAATCGACCCCAAAACGTAATTACTTAGGAAATTAATCAAAATCGTAAATAATATATAAAATTAAAATCTTATTAATAAAAATTAAATAAACGAGATTATGAAAAATGACGAATATTACAGAATTTTTAGGTTTAGTTTTTTTTTTTCGGAGGACATAAAAATAATATCTTATCTAAACGTACTGGAATACAATAATTAAAATATGATAAACAATAACAATCACAATTAGAGATAATATAACAATCTCTAATATTCCTAATAAAGTCATCCTACTACTTTTTTCTTGTGCACAAATTGACATCCTCTTCTTTTTTTTTGGTGTCCTTTTTGTTTTCGCGCAAATTAACATCTTACTAGTGAACATGTCTTCATTTATTTCGGTTAGCTCCCTGCGAACAAGCCAAAACAAATAATAGTGTTATATAAATATTATATAGAGTAGAAAAACGGTGTTTTATTATGCAAATCAGTTTACGTCCACGAACCTAATAAAATTTTTTGCCCATTTCTCTGTCGTATTGGTTGTCACATATTCAAAATTGACCTTGTGCATTTTCTTTCTTTTTTTATATGGCATTTCCAATGCTTCTTTAATTTTTGATGCCACATCGCCCACATTCCAAGGATTTACCACGAGTGCCCCTTCGCACAAAAATTTCGCGGCTCCGGCATTCTGGCCATATGAAAACTTATTAATTTATGTATATCGATATGCATAAACAAGATTTGTGGACAACAATAAATTTTCAGGTACTTGCCTCACTAAGAATTAGGACGCCCTTCCTTTCCTTTTGGCATGCCACATATTCGTAGCTAACTAAATTCATCCCGTCACTTACCGATGTAATCAATGTTACATCTAGCATCAATTAACATAGGATAAAAAATAATGTTAATTGGTTAGCGCAAAAACACAATTGGACGGAAAAATTTAGCTATTGTTATATTTACCGGCATAAGAAAGAAGAGCACAAAGTTCGTCGAATGGCAAAGACTTGTGCTGCAGAAAATAATCAAAGTAAGATATTATTTTTCTTAGAGTAATTTAGGGAAGGATTCATTAAGTTGTAAAAGAATAAAATATAACTATTGGACGACATACCTTCACAAGTATTGGATGTCTGGTGAACATTGTAGAAAAATCACT
This sequence comes from Silene latifolia, assembly GCF_048544455.1. Taxonomy (NCBI): domain Eukaryota; kingdom Viridiplantae; phylum Streptophyta; class Magnoliopsida; order Caryophyllales; family Caryophyllaceae; genus Silene; species Silene latifolia. The sequence continues at coordinate 50,518,642 of NC_133533.1, forward strand.
ACACATCTTCCCAAATATTGTATTTATTTCGATTTCAAGTTCCTGATCTGCAAAAGATAAGAATGGTGGCTCATATTACATCAGATATTAGAAAATGTCATATTTTTTCTTGTTTTTAGAAAAAAAGAAATAAAACAAAAATACAATAACATTTCATTTTATGTCATTATAAAAGTATGTAAACATTACTTCTTTTGATGTTTCTATTTCTCCTTGTTTTTTTAGAAAAAAGAAGAAATAAAAAGAAAATACAATAACATTTCATCTTTATGTCGTTAAACATACTCGATGATATAAACAATCTTTTTTGGTACGCGTAATATAAACAATGGAACGAGTAAATAATTAAATAAGAAACATACAAAGGGAGACATCAGTTCTTGACGGAACAAGCAATTGAAAGAACAAGATCTTGTCCCACCAATCACGATTGGTTTCCATAAACTCTTGGAAGCCGAGTAATTTATGTGGAATTCCCTTTATTGGATCAAGGCGATCAACGCCTAGGATTATCTGGCATAGATTAAGAAAAAAATAAGTAAAGAGGACAATTCCATCACTAATGATTTTTAAAAGCATGTTACAAAATAGTAACTACAACATACATACCTTGCGGCCTTTACTTTCTTTTTTGAGCATTTTAATAATCTTTGGAATTTGAGGGGTGGCAAGTTCTTGAAAAAACACTTGCGGTTCTATTCCAATAGGAGACTGAAATTTCAAGCCATGAAACAAAAACTGTTATTAGGGAGAAAGAAACATAAATGAAGAACAACTATTTAAACTCTGAATCCATATAATGAACATGTTCTAAATACAAATTGAAATTCTAACAAAACTCAATAGTTAAACATACCAAAATCACGCGGGTCAATTTTCCTTTGACATCTTGAAGACCTTGAGGTACCCGTTCAAGTCCAATAAGTTTGGTACAAGTCTCAACAAAATTGTTCACATAATCATCAATATGGAACCTGTAAAAAGAAAAGAAGTAAATATCAACTTATTTAATTAACAATATTTCTGTCCAAAAGATTAAAAATTTTCGGTAGGCATAACATGTTTTTTTTACTACCAAGAGTTTTAGTTGTGTGTTTGCCAAGCTATTGTATTTTTATAAATACATCCTTGGTTAGTTTGAACTATGTTTGATTTAATATAATCATGATTATTGTTTGTGATAATTAGCTGTGCTATTGCCTTATTTTTTTTGCTTTTTTTTTTAGTTCTCTTTTCTTATTTTTTTTAACTAATTAATAACAAAGAGACTTACCCAATTAAGTCAGCAGCAACAACAGCCTCAAGGAGCTCCTTCCTTGAAGGTAGTGCTCTGTAACATTGAAAGGACGGAAAAGCAGTATGCAAAAACCAACCTATTACCATTCTATTGTTTTCGGTTTTAAGAAATTTAGGAAGTAACATCAAATGATAATCGTGGATCCACACGATATCACCTTCTTTATAATTTTTCAGCACCACCCTAGCAAACATTTCGTTTGCTTTTTTATATGTAGTAAATTGAGAAATTATAAGTCTCGCAGTTTTAAGGTTATGGGGTTGTGGAAGACTGAAGTGGTGGAACAAAGGCCAAAGAATGTTGTTGGAATAACCGTTGTAATACCCATCAACCGTGTCATCATCAAGAAAAACGGGTATGCATCCCTACAATAATTAATCGAAATATATGGATTAGTGGAATTGTTAGAAACGAAATCAAAGGCATATTCCGTTATAAAAAAAATAAAAAAAATTAATATTAGACCTCCGGTTCAAGAGCTTTTGAAAGAGATTTTTGTCCCTTTTTATCGGGGACAGAAACACCTGTCCATCCAACCCATCTCATCTCAAATTGATCTTTAATACCTGGAGACCGGGAATATATTAAATGGTTAAATGAGTAATGAAATATGTAAAAGAGTTTTATACAATTAAATAATTGTACTTATAAGTAACCAAGTGTAAATTGTATGGTTTGTTTATATTGTAGGGCTTCTCTACTTGTTTTATAGTTTTCATTTACTTGTGTCCTTATGGGCTGACACTAGTAAGGGTTGAACAAAAAATTTATGACATTGAAAGCATCACTACTGAAGACACAAAAATGCGTCAGTATGACTAGCACGACATAATAAGGCGTCGAAAAGGGTGACGCTTGAAACCGTCATAAATTACTGATGGCGAAAATAACGATGCTTTGTAAAAGTGTCGATAAAACATTTAGCGACACCCTAAGCGTCGATAATCATAAAAAAAGCGTCGTAAAATGCAGGGATTTGTAGTAGTGTACTAAAGCGTCTCAAAAAAAATATCGACGGTTTTATGATAATCAACTTGAATCGATGAAAGTAAATGTCTACTAGTCTATTGCTTAACAGTAAGTGAACTTAATTTTGGTGTTGTTTCCGAATAATGTTACAGAAATGATATCACACAAGTTACAAGTTACAAGTATGGGCATTACCTGAAAGTGCGGTAACTAGACCTCCGGCACTATTCCGTTGTAGCGTCCAAGACTCTTTGCCACTCCTAACCGCGGTAATAGGGAGACGGTTTGCCACCACAATTAACCTTTTGTTTCCACCCATTTTTTCAACTTGATATCTAAAAAACAAGAAACAAGTGGGATATTGATTGTGAGAAAATTAGAAGAGATTTTTTTGATGGTGAAAATTAACACTTGTAGTGTCACTTATTTATAGATAAATGTAGGATACATGGAAGAAGGGAAGGTATACTAAAGCATGTATGTTCAACCATAAATCATGCATTGAAAATAAGATTAGATTAGTAGATATTCACTAAAGTTTTGTTAATGCATGTGATTAGAGAAGATACACACTAACAACCATGCATTTTCAACCCTTTGAAGAGAAGATTAGTAGATGATCATATGCATAGAAGAAGAGAAGGTAATTGCAGAATGTAATTTAGGACTTTATGACTAATTCAAGAGTAAATATGATGAAGAATTCTGATATTAACGGAACAAAAACAGAGGCCAAACTGTCCCTTGTATGTATTGCTCCAAAACAGGCCTGATATAAGTCGAATTTCAAGACTTTTGAATTACATTGCAGACATCATAACTTTCTGCTCCGGATGAGTTAGAATGCGCGATAGGTACCAAATGAAAGCTAAAAGAGTTAGCTTTCATTTCCAATTGGATTCACATGTAATAGGCTCTTGGATTATGAGTTATGCATGTTTGAGTGGTAGTAGGTCAAGGCTGAACTGTGTTGTAACAGTTCAGCATTCAGGCGTTTTGCAGACCTTATAACTATTGCTTCAGGATGAACCACGAGGTGTCCCATATACCAAATCGAATCTAAATGAGTTATATACACTTTTCAAAAAGAATTACCCCAAGACGTTTCTTGGTTTGCGAGATATGGGCACGTTAGTACAAACAGGTCATCTTCAGGAAACAGCATTGCATTAGTTGTGACAGCCTTTGAAGCTCTATTGTGACCAATCTATTTAGTGTATATTCTTGATTCCAAATCCATATGAAAGAGGACTTCTCCAAGATTTTATCCATATAAAGAACACCAATTTTAACCATGTAGAACTCCATATATGAGCATTTGAAGTTGGCCCATCTGCAGACATCATACGTTGCTTGCTTGGAATTAATTGGATGTCTTGGTCATTGAATAGGAGCTTGACAAACAAATGATGACCTCCACATATCTTGTTTCAAGTTTCAACCACCCCAGGTTAGATCATAAACCATGACCAACACCAACTCCTTACATAAAATCCTAATTAGCTTATGATGCATCTCCATCCTTAAAGGCATTCATAATACTGGGTAACATATTTAGGACTCATCAATACTTGTCTTATCTTTTCATACTCAATTACAACCACAACATACCATATGAATAACAATAAGACATAAACAATCAATGAGCAGTCTTAAAGGACTCCAATGACTCATTACAAAGAATTTTATCTTCCACAAACAGGCACAACCAGTACGCACGCAGCCTTATCACAACCCAAATGAGAGTAAATGAGATCAATAGTGCATGATAAAATTCCTTGGCTAAGGTGGCTGTCTCCGTCCATATCATCGAGTACATTGTGAATTGAGTTAGCTAAGACTTCGTCCACATTGTGTAGAGATTTTCTACTCAACATGCCATTCTTTAAGCCCAATTCCAAGAAATACATGACTGTCAAGAAAGGAAGCATCTTTTTGCGTTGATTAAGAGGGTGTTTTAGGCATATTACGTCCTAGTAGTGTAACTTTGTATTCGTAGGTAGATTGAATTATATAGATTTGATTGTATGCATTGATAGCTTATGCAATGTTGATTATCGATCCTTTGCATTGTTACTACGTGAATTGCATTGCATATTATAACCTTGGCGTTGTTGGATTTTAATTTGCGGAGAAGTCGAGAGCTGCTACTGCCCTGTTTTGCACGAACTAACACAAGGGCTGAGTTGCAGGCTTGGCGCGGGTTGCCACTTTGACCTGCTGCCGCTGCTGCGGGTTACGTAGGGTTACCCTCACGGGTTTGTACTCAGTGGCGGATTTTGGGGGCTAGCAGGGGCGGTCGCCCCCACTAGATATTGGGAATTTTGAATTTTTTAGTTAATATTTTAGGAATTTTCTGAGCTTGTACATGGTAGTTTTACTAGTGTACACGTTAACGGGTACATATTATCATGGGACGATGGCTTCGATTAGGTTGCTTGTGACTCCGGGTTTTTGGTTAAATACGTTATGCTTTGATAGTGTTAAAGCTTGGACGTGGTGTTAACGTACTAATCGGGCCGTCTCAGGTCGATGGTCTCGTGAGCGACTGGTGTGCTTATAGTATCGTGAAGTTGCTGCAGCATTAGTGTTATATTGTGCTACGTAAACATTGTGAGTGTAGTTGGTTTAGTAATAGTTTATTGTGGCATGAAGTAGTTGGTTTAGTAATAGTTTATTATGGCATGTGTATGGTATTCACAATTTGGCATGACTATTTGTTAGTTTAGTATTAATTAATTTGTTATGCTTTCATGATGATGGTGATAAGTATTATGCAATAGGAGTTCAAACTGTTTCATTTTAGTCGGTTTTGGTCCTTGTGCTAATATCATGTCCAGGCTTCACCAAGTCACTAATCTGCTCAACCAATATCTAATCTAGCTTAATTAGGACCTTAGGAACAACTTTGTGTAGGACTATAAAGACCATTTTCAAACGGTCCGAAAATTAGTTTAAGGAACACTTTTGCAGCTCAAGGAAAAGAGCTCATTCACTAACATGTGAACATCACTTTTGTTCTAAACGTAGAGTAATTGATGACTTAGAGGAGTTTCTTTTGGTCTCAAACTACTTAAGTTGAAGGCGGAAACGTAGAGTATATGATTTTAATCATATATGTATATTTGTTTTTGGAGGCTATCGTCGAGATCCATGCGAGGACGAGTATTTCATCTATTTGGAACGCGAATAAGAGGTAACTCTTAATGGCGTGACTCGATGTTTCATCAGTTTTATGAGTAGTTGTCTGATTATGCACTTTTTAATGTTTATTTTGTTAATTATGCAAAATTCGTCTTTATGGTGTATAAAACTTATGATAAGATCTCTGAATATGAAAGGATGATCGTATAAAATTTCAAGTATAAAATCGTTGGTTTGTTGTTTTAATTAAAAGAAATCAGCTTTTGGTTATAATAATGCGTTTTACCCAATTTTGATGTATTAATTATTAAATAATGAAATAATTTCGTGATATTGATTATTTTCAGTCCTATGATGTATGTTGATATTTAAGAAATTTTAATATCCGGTTTTTAGGCTTAATTTATAATTAAAAGTATTTAATCTTTGTTTGGGCAGAATTGATGTTTGATTTTTAATAGTTAGGTTTTGGAAGTTTTAATTTTCGTGGATTATTTTACTAGCTCAAATAATGAATTTAAGAATGATACAAAATTTTATATGAGCTGTTTTGGGTCGATTTATAATTCTAATAATTGAAATACAAATCTGGCGGTTTTAGAGATGTATTTATAATAAATGGATTTCCTGACTCTTGGTTTCTGGAAAAATTACTTCTGGTTTTTTATGTCATTCCAGAATGTTACAAAGTTTCTTGGGGACCCATATGGTCATACGCTATTTTTATTAAATAAATTGGTGTTTTTCGGTTTTATTGTCAATCTGGTTTTAATTCGGTTAAAATACCAAATGAACATATCGTTTTACGAACTTTTACAGGCCGGTCAATGTTGTTATTAGTAGTGACCACGTTAAATTTCATGAGTATCAAAGTTAAACTCGATTTTATTAAAATAAAACACTGTTTTGGTTAAACCGAGTAAATAATGGTTTTGAAGTTAATTTATGGAGAAGGGTTTTATAGTCATTTTTCTTATGAATCCATAATGTGTTAAGAGCCTGTTTTATAAGAAGTATTTGACTAAAATTATTTTATCATTTTAAATAATGGACTAGTATTTAAATTTGATTACCCAATTTGGTAATAAGAGAATAACTTATATTTTCTAACTTCTTAAATGACATTATTTATAACATCATACATTACTATTTTCATAATATTTCTACTTTTAGAAGGTATTTATTCTAAGTAAGATTGTATTTATAGAAAGTTACTATTTTTGGAAGTTACCTTCTTAGAAGGTTTCCTTTTAAAGGATTTGAACAATGAACTCTTTTGAAGTGGTTTTGAATACTTATGGGACAGTTAGGTGTAAGGTTTAGAATAATAAACTTAGTATATGCTTAGTTTTGCCATCAGCTAATAGAACTGTTGTTATCCTGGAGTGATGCATCAGTGGTCGTACCAGGAGTCTTGGATCTCGGGAGATATGTACATACCTTAGACTAGGGCCTCGCACTACGTGGTAAGCCGCCGCTCTATAGAACTGATGATTGTCATCAGTGGTCGTCTGGGAGTGTTACACCCTTGGAGTTATGTACATACACTTAGACTAGGGTCTCGCACTGCAGAGTAAGACACTGGCCTAATATGGTTGAGTTGTATTACGGTACTTTAGCATGATCCGAGTGAAACTCTATACTAACACACTAAGCTGATTTCCATAAGAAAAGTTGAGATTTTGATAATGTGATAGTTTATCTTTTGAGCTATGGCTTGGTTTGAAAGGTTTTCTATTTAGTTATGTTTTAAACATATGTTGATTTATTAATGTTTTCGGTTTTCAAGTATTTGGTTATTTTTAGCATTTACTTATTTTAACTTGATGAAATGTGGTTGGGAGAACGCCTGAGTTACTCCCCACTGATTGTGGTTGTTATGTTTATAACATGACAGGTATTGGTTAGCTGGGATCTGAGTGAGAGCTAGCGAGTGGTCAATTGAGACCTACTCTTTGTTTTATTTCAAGCTATGTTTAGAACCCTTTCATTTTTATTTTGATTTTTATAAGTCCTTGTTTTTATACAAGTGACGAGTTGTAGCTACTATATTTAGTAACTGCTGATTTGAGACTTACCATTTCGGGAAACTTTTCTCCCGAGGGTTATTTATATTAATCCAAGTTCTTATTTCACGTAGCATTTTCATTGTGTATTTAATCTCATTCGACAGTGTTTCCGCCACTGTTTTGCGTTAGATTTTATAGGGGATTACAGTTGGTATCAGAGCATAATGCTCCCGAGCTCACACTTTGATCTCTAGGTAAAAAGAGTAAAAAAATGACTTGACAAGTTAAAAGTATATTAGTGAGAGATGGGTAGAAACAAATAAGGACTTGTTTGCTAGCTTATGTGATTGTGTAACTCAATGACTAGCATTGAATTTATGTCTTGTTTCCCCGACAAAGAAGATGAAAGAACGAGAACTTGGTGCTCCAAGGAAGATATAATGGTGGTTTTGAGCCCAGTTTCAATTTTGCTCAAGCTGCAGACCAGATGACCAAGAGTAGACTCAAGTTTCACAATGGTGTAGTAGAAAAAAAAAATGATTACACTATGGATCCTTCAGATAGAGCGACCCAAGGCTAGAGTATTTGTTTCTCAGTAAAAAGATGGAGTAATCCAGTGAACTCCCTTGCAACTTTGGATACCCGAAGATTCCTTCTTTGTTCTCAAATCTTGATAGTTTGTGTTGGAATATGTGTCCTCCGACAATAATGCGATCACAACTGTCGATCATGATGATCACATGTTTAAGTCTCATTTTAAGAATACAATTGGGAAGTATTTTTTACTGTCAACTGGTCCACACATATCGGTAATGATTGGCTGACTAGAGTTTGACATTACTGTCGTGCGCCGGTGGTGATCAGTTGATCCCCTTAGGTCATACCTAAAGGGTAACACTCTTAATTGATTATTTAATTGATCGTTTGACGATACGGGTTGATTAAATTACTTAAAATTGACGGGCGATTTTGGAAGTAATATTTACGTATCTCATTATAATTTGATTAAATAAGATACGGTCTAAGTGATCGAATTGTTTTATTACTTAGATGAAATTATTGTTTACGGAAACAATTGAATTTGAATGAATAATTTATTATAAATACAAGATGTTGTGATTTAAAATTGGTAAATCATTTTGGTACAAGTAATTATGAATTACTAAGTCGATTTTGTACATGACGTATTTTTATTAATACGTTGATTTTTAATATGTTAAAAATGTATAACAATTTTACATGACTTGTGACATGTGACAAATTGATAAATTGACAAAGATAAAATGGAATCCATTTTATCTTATGTTGACCGAAATGGAGGGTGATTTAGGCTAAATATTCTGTTAATTAATTTTTAAGTGGAAAGCATAATCATTTACCTAAATACTAGCCATGCATACCTAGTTACTCTTGTGAAGAATACCTTGGTCATGCATTGGCCCTTTACCCTCCCCCTACCCGGTTTTCCTTGTAGAAAAGACCAAAGGGTTTTCTCTATAATTTACCTAATACACTACATCAAAAGTTAGTGCATTATTCATTCATATAACATCTAAAAATAGAGAGATTTTAGAGAGATTATTACTTCTTCTTCTCCCTTCTCTTAACCGAAAATAAGAGACCAAATTTAATATTTTGGGTCAATTTTATTTAGATTAATATTGTTCTAGTATTAATAATATTAATCTTTTAAGGGGTTACTTTGGGTATTCATCTTTGGGAGAGATTCTACCCTTGAATCTTTGTTCATCCATATTAGGAGAGCTCAAGAACAAGTGAGTAGGAGAACTCATTTGTGCCCAATAATCCGAAATTTCTATTGTAAGAATGACGATTTCTTCTTCATCTTTATTCATGTTTGCATGCATAAGATCCAAATTAATTTTATGACTAAATTAAATTGAAACATATATGAATATGTCGTAATAATGAGATATAGATTTCTAACAGTTTGCGATCAAGGTTCCTCTTTTTTTCACTCTTACAAATCTTTATTTCCTATTCTGGCAAATGAATCCTTGTTTGCGATTCTTCCACACTTGCTATTTATTCTCTTGAGATTCATTGGTTAGACTAACCATTTCCTTGTGAGCTGTGATGGAAGTCAAGTGCATTTGACGTTTAGTGGAGCTTTGTTACTTTTGGTTTGAGGGTGGTGAGTTTTAGCTTAAATGCTTAATCTTAAAAGAGCTTTTACTTATAGATTAACTTGAATGGTGACTAATTATTTATGAATTTAGTGCTTTGGCTTAAATGTAGGCTTTGGATTATAGGTATCTTGCATATTTTGGACAAGATGTGGTTAAGACGTTAATAATAACCATGTATAATTATTGGTTGACCTAGATTGATCTTAGTTTCAATTCTTATGCATTTAGATCGTTGAGTTCTGATGTAAGGTTGTAACCTTTGAACTTTAGGCGCTATCACTTAACTTTATTTGGGTTGATTCGTGGTAACCTTGTGAATAAGGAATGTTATTGCACAATCACATTGTGGGTTAATTGTGTTTACTTGAGGAATGTAAGATCTTGAAGTTAAGGATTAGGTACCTTTCTTGCTTTGATGTCTTAACCATAGTATATGGAATACTTCGAGGAATATTTTGATTCGAATTACCTTAAAGGAAATATTTATTTAAGGACCTTAGACCAACGAGATTGTGCCTTAGTTGAGTTGATAACCACCTACTGTTGCGATGTTATGATTGGAATTTTGGTAGGAATTTTAAAAGACTGTGATGGAATGATGTTATATGGTGGGTTTTGTTTGATGTTCCATAACTTTAGGAGTCTTATGGATTTAGTAACCTTGTTTCGTTGGTTGAGATCTCAAAAGAGTAGAATCTTTGATTGTGGTATGTCTTATTTTGACTATTCTTGGTTTAGAATTCTTCTCGAGTGCAAGCCTGATGTGTTTGGACAGTTTTAAGAGCTCGATGAGTTAATTGGATTAGTTGTGTTTTCATAACTTGGGGAATTTTGGTTAGTAACATTGGATTTTGAACTACTTGGATTCTTACTATGATGTTTTGAGAGGTTGAACAATTATGTAATATTGTGGATGGGAGTTGTATCAATCGATGAGATTGGAGGATATGGACTAGGAAGTTAGGCAACTCTGAGGTTGACAACTTAGTTGCGCGGTGTTAACAAGCTTGGTGTTGGTTTCGATGGAAATAAGAAAGTTAGAGTTTCATAGAGGAGTTGTACCGAGAATCTCAAGATGATTAATCTGTTTTTCTATCCATGAGAGAGCTTTGTGTGGCTCTTGACTCCTTTCTTCTTTTCTAGAGTATCAGATTACTCCACTTGTTATCAATTCCCTCGACTCTTGCATAAGTTTAAAAACTTTAACTTTTTACTTGTCGTTAGCTTTTTTCCTCGAATATTTCCATTTTATACAAGAGTTTCGACTTTTACAATGTTTGTTTCTCGGAAATTTTAATATTTAGTTATGATTTGAAAACTTTTATTTCATATTTAGTGTTACTCTGGATTAGTGTCTAAACTTGGTTTTGTTTCAAAATGTTTTAAAACTCATTTGAAAAGATTTAGAAATTGTTTCAAATATTGTTGTTTGATGCTTCGAAAAACATTCAAAAGTTATATGGTGTTTACAGATTGGATTTGTCCTATGGTTTTGAAATAAAATCTACACATCTTCTTTTGGATTTCGACATTGGTTGGATGCTAGGACTTGTCATTAAAGACGTCTAATGACCAGTTCGATACTCGCTAATGTTTGGTTTTAAGATTTGATTTTTAAAATGTTAACTTGCCCTTATCTTAAACAACAGAATTCTTGTTCGCGACGGTATTCTATCGTTCCATGAGAAGAGACAAGTAATTTCTAATTGTTTGATTTTGAAAATTGGTTTATGGATTGTTTTGATCTCAACAAAGACTTTTCAAATATATTTGTCAGCTGAAATGTTTTAAAATTCTTTGTTCTTCAAATCTTATTTTTCAAATTTCAAGTTTCGAGGACGAAACTTTTTCTTAGTGGGAGAGGTTGTAACACCTGCAATTTTCTAATCTCACTTATTTATTTCCTGTTTATAAGATTTAAATTTTAATACTTATATTTACCGATTTTGTACAAATCGATAACTAATGCCGTTTTAAATCTTATTTAAGTCCGATTTCCTCTTGTACTGATTTTTTTTTTATTTAAATGACATTTTTATAAGCAAAAATGGTAAATTGATTTTGGCCCCATTGATATATGAACTGCATTTTTGTTTAATAGACAAGTTAATTATTTAACTAAATTTATCCTTTGTATTCTTTTCTTTGAAATCCTTAGTATAATTATTATTATTCTACCATTGTTTTTTTTTACAACAAAATGGAGAAGATATTTTGGTTGTTATCATTTTATTTGGTTGGTTTTGTTTGTTAGACAAATAAGAGATTTTATACTATCTTTTCTTATTTCATTTCCTATTAAACACTCATCACTTTGTCTACATACAATCTTAATCCTTTTTCTATAGAAAAAAGAGAGAAAGAAATCAAACCCTATTGCTTCCTCTACGTGCTGTATTTTGAAACGTAAATTTACGTACGCGCTTGCTTTCTTGATTCTTTATTAAGATTTATCTTCTTTCATCATCCGTTCATCCATATTCTAAGGGTAATTATCGTCCTTAATCGTTGTCATATATTTAGTTTTTGTTTTTAATTAACTAGTATATGATTTTAATCATATATGTATATTTGTTTTTGGAGGCTATCGTCAAGATCCATGCGAGGACAAGTATTTCATCTATTTGGCACGCGAATAAGAGGTAACTCTTAAGGGCGTGACTCGATTTTTCATCAGTTTTATGAGTAGTTGTCTGATTATGCACTTTTTAATGTTTATTTTGTTAATTATGCAAAATTCATCTTTATGGTGTATAAAACTTATGATAAGATCTCTGAATATGAAAGGATGATCGTATAAAATTTCAAGTATAAAATAGTTGGTTTGTTGTTTTAATTAAACGAAATTGTCTTTTGGTTATAATAATGAGTTTTACCCAATTTTGATGTATTAATTATTAAATAATGAAATAATTTCGTGAGATTGATTATTTTTAGTTCTATGATGTATGTTGATATTTAAGAAATTTTAATATCCGGTTTATAGGTTTAATTTATAATTAAAAGTATTTAATCTTTGTTTGAGCAGAATTGATATTTGATTTTTAATAGTTAGTTTTTCGAAGTTTTAATTTTCACGGATTATTTTACTAGCTCAAATAACGAATTTAAGAATGATACAAAGGTTTATATGAGCTGTTTTGGGCCGATTTATAATTCTAATAATTAAAATACAAATCTGGCTGTTTTAGAGATGTATTTATAATAAATGAATTTCGTGACTCTTGGTTTCTGGAAAAATTATTTCTGGTCTTTTTATGTCATTCCAGAATGTTACAAAGTTTCTTGGGGAGCCATATGGTCAGAAGCTATTTTTATTAAATAAATTGGTGTTTTTCGGTTTTATTGTCAATCTGGTTTTTAATTCGGTTAAAATACCAAATGAACATATCGTTTTACGAACTTTTACAGGCCGGTCAATGTTGTTATTAGTAGTGACCACGTTAAATTTCATGAGTATCAAAGTTAAACTCGATTTTATAAAATAAAACACTGTTTTGGTTAAACTGAGTAAATAATAGTTTTGCAGTTAATTTATGGAGAAGGGTTTTATTGTCATTTTTCTTATGATTCCGGAATGTGTTAAGAGCCTGTTTTATAAGAAGTATTTGATTAAAATTATTTTATCATTTTAAATAATGGATTAGTATTTAAATTTGATTACCCAATTTGGTAATAAGAGAATAACTTATATTTTCTAACTTCTTAAATGACATTATTTATAACATCATACATTACTATTTTCATAATATTTCTACTTTGAGAAGGTATTTATTCTTAGTAAGATTCTATTTATAGAAAGTTACTATTTTTGGAATTTACCTTCTTGGAAGGTTTCCTTTTAAAGGATTCGAACAATAAACTCTTTTGAAGCGGTTTTGAATACTTATGGGACAGTTAGGTGTAAGGTTTTAGAATAATAAACTTAGGATATGGTTAGTTTTGCCATCAGCTAATAGAACTGTTGTTATCCCGGAGTGATGCATCAGTGGTCGTACCGGGAGTCTTGAACCTCGGGAGATATGTACATACCTTAGACTAGGGCCTCGCACTACGTGGTAAGTCGCCGCTCTATAGAACTGATGATTATCGTCATTGGTCGTCTGGGAGTGTTGCCACCTGGGAGTTATGTACATACACTTAGACTAGGGTCTCGCACTGTAGAGTAAGACGCCGGCCTATTAAGGTTGAGTGGTATTACGGTACTTTAGCATGATCCTAGTGAAAATCTATACTAAGACACTAAGCTGATTTCCAAAAGAAGAGTTGAGATTTTGATAACGTGGTAGTTTATCTTTTGAGCTATGGCTTGGTTTGAAAGGTTTTCTATTTAGTTATGTTTTAAACATATGTTGATTTATTAATATTTTCGGTTTTCAAGTATTTGGTTATTTTTAACATTTACTAATTTTAACTTGATGAAATGTGGCTGGGAGAACGCCTGAGTTACTCCCCCACTGATTGTGGTTGTTATGTTTATAACATGACAGGTATTGGTTCGCTGGGATATGAGTGAGAGCTAGCGAGTGGTCAATTGAGACCGACTCTTTGTTTTCTTTCAAGCTATGTTTAGAACCCTTTTATTTTTATGTTTATTTTTATAAGTCCTTGTTTTTATAAAAGTGACGAGTTGTAGCTAATATATTTAGTAACTGCTGATTTGAGACTTACCATTTCGGGAAACTTTTCTCCAGAGGGTTATTTATATTAATCCAAGTTTTTATTTCACATAGCATTTTCATTGTGTATTTAATCCCATTCGACAGTATTTCCGCCACTGTTTTGCGTTAGATTTTATAGGGGATTACAGTTGGTATCATAGCATAATGCTCCCGAGCTCACACTTTGATCTCTAGGTAAAAAGAGTAAAAAAATGACTTGACAAGTTAAAAGTATATTAGTGAGAGATGGGTAGAAACAAATAAGGACTTGTTTGCTAGCTTATGTGATTGTGTAACTCAATGACTAGCATTGAATTTATGTCTTGTTTCCCCAACAAAAAAGATGAAAGAACGAGAACTTGGTGTTGCAAGGAAGATATAATGGTGGTTAGAGCCCAGTTTCAGTTTTGCTCAAGCTGCAGACCAGATGACCAAGAGTAGACTCAAGTTTCACAATGCTGTAGTAGAAAAAAAATGATTACACTATGGATCCTTCAGATGAAGCGACCCAAGGCTAAAGTATTTGTTTATCAGTAAAAAGATGGAGTAATCCGGAGAACCCCCTTACAACTTTGGATACCTGAAGATTCCTTCTTTGTTCTCAAATCTTGATAGTTTGCAATCAAGGTTCCTCTTTTTTTCACTCTTACAAATCTTCATTTCCTATTCTGGCAAATGAATCCTTGTTTGCGATTCTTCCACACTTGCTATTTATTCTTTTGAGATTCATTGGTTAGACTAACCATTTCCTTGTGAACTGTGATGGAAGTCAAGTGCATTTGAGGTTTAGTGGAGCTTTGTTACTTTTGGTTTGAGGGTGGTGAGTTTTAGCTTAAATGCTTAGTCTTGAAAGAGCTTTTACTTATGGATTAACTTGAATGGTGACTAATTATTTATGAATTTAGTGCTTTGGCTTAAATGTTGGCTTTGGATTATAGGTATCTTGCATATTTTGGACTAGATGTGATTAAGACGTTAATAGTAACCATGTATAATTATTGGTTGACTTAGATTGATCTTAGTTTCAATTCTTATGCATTTAGATCGTTGAGTTCTGATGTAAGGTTATAACCTTTGAACTTTAGGCGCTGTCACTTAACTTTATTTGGGTTGATTAGTGGTAACCTTGTGAATAAGGAATGTTATTGCACAATCACATTGTGGGTTAATTGTGTTTACTTGAGGAATGTAAGATCTTGAAGTTGAGGATTAGGTACCTTTCGTGCTTTGATGTCTTAACCATAGTAAATGGAATACTTTGAAGAATATTTTGATTCGAATTACCTTAAAGGAAATATTTATTTGAGGACCTTAGACCAACGAGATTGTGCCTTAGTTGAGTTGATAACCACCTAGTGTTGCGATGTTATGATTGGAATTTTGGTATGAATTTTAAAAGACTGTGATGGAATGATGTTGTTATATGGTGGGTTTTGTTTGATGTTCCATAACTACGTGGTAAGTCGCCGCTCTATAGAACTGATGATTGTCTTCAGTGGTCGTCTGGGAGTGTTGTACCCTGGGAGTTATGTACATACACTTAGACTAGGGTCTCGCACTGCAGATTAAGACGCCGACCTATTATGGTTGAGTGGTATTACGGTACTTTAGCATGATCCGAGTGAAAATATATACTAAGACACTAAGCTGATTTCCATAAGAAGAGTTGAGATTTTGATAACGTGGTAGTTTATCTTTCGAGCTATGGCTTGGTTTGAAAGGTTTTCTATTTAGTTATGTTTTAAACATATGTTGATTTATTAATGTTTTCGGTTTTCAAGTATTTGGTTATTTTTAGCATTTACTTATTTTAACTTGATGAAATGTGGCTGGGAGAACGCCTGAGTTACTCCCCACTG
Source organism: Silene latifolia (assembly GCF_048544455.1). NCBI lineage: Eukaryota > Viridiplantae > Streptophyta > Magnoliopsida > Caryophyllales > Caryophyllaceae > Silene > Silene latifolia. The sequence continues at coordinate 50,534,731 of NC_133533.1, forward strand.
ATTGTGGTTGTTATGTTTATAACATGACATGTATTGGTTCACTGGGATCCGAGTGAGAGCTAGCGAGTGGTCAATTGGGACCTACTCTTTGTTTTCTTTCAAGCTATGTTTAGAACCCTTTCATTTTTATGTTGATTTTTATAAGTCGTTGTTTTTATACAGGTGACGAGTTGTAGCTACTAAATTTATTAACTGCTGATTTGAGACATACCATTACCGAGGGTTATTTATATTAATCCAAGTTTTTATTTCATATAGCATTTTCATTGTGTATTTAATCTCATTCGACAGTGTTTCCGCCACCGTTTTGTGTTATATTTTATAGGGGATTACATACGTTCCTTGACAAAAGGAACCAAAATATCAAATTGTTTGTCCAGGGACATCCCCCTGGATGGGCTAAAGCAAAATATTAAAATATCATAAAAACTATTGCTTCTTCTGAGAAGCAGCATCAACAACATCACCCTCGGTCTCCTTGGCAACCTCAGCATCCTGCTCCTCCGGAGAATCCGCTTCCTCCTCTTCACCAAGGTTGTGCAGATCAGGATACCTCTTACTAGCAAGAGCCATCTCAGCCTTAGGGTTCCACTTGGCTCTGGCCTCCATAGGTTCAGACATGGCAGCTACCTTCCCCTTGACAAAGAAGTAGAAAGGAGAATCATCAAGCTTGCCTTCCAAATCATCCTTCTCTATGGTATGCTCCTCATTCCTCTCCAAGGCCTCTTGCAACAGCTGTTTAGCAGACCCAGCCTCTAGCTTGGCAGCATCACGCTTAATCTGCGCCCTCTTCAAATTAGCCATGGCAGCAACCAAATCAGCCTGAGCAAAGGAAAACTCAGACTTCAGCTTATCGAAATCAAAGCCAAGTGAGTTGACCCTGGCCACCAGTGAAGTAGACTGATAAGCATTGAGAAGACATGTCCTCGCAGCCTGGACACGGTAATAAACCAACTATCAACAATACAATCAAGAGAGTGTTAAAAGGAAAAGAAATCAGGCTAAGAGAAGAATCAAGGTACCTCTCCCACAGATGCAAGTGCATCTGTCACAAGATTGACAACATGATCCACCATGACAGCTGCCTGGTGGAAGATTCAAGATGTTCCATTGACAGAGTTGAAGGAGAGATAGAGGCAACAAATTCCTGAATCTTCTTCCAAGCAGCATCCATATTATCCACCCTGGCCTTGACCTCCCTGATAGGAGGAGGAATGCCAGCCTCATCTTCTTTCCTATTCTAAGCAACTGATGATGACTCAACAGTTGCAGTAGGTGCAACGGGAGCATCTGGGACAGCTGGGACTCCAGTCAGGTCAATCGGCCTGTCAGCCTCAGTACTAGGACCACCACTACCTTCAGAACCCTCTTCTTTGACCTGAGCAAGCCTGGCGTTCAGTTTAGCCGTGCCAAATCTACCACGCCTAGAGGACAACCTGGTGGCTGTAATAGGAGACACTATATCAGCAATAAGGATAAAGTTGTTCTAAACAAACTTCCCTGGAAAAAAGTGCAAAAGAGGAGAAATCTTACCGCCAGAAATAGAAACCTCAGCAGGCTTGGCATGCTTGAGAGCCCTAGGAACGCTATCAGTTTTCAAGCAACGAGGAAAATGAACAGCCCTGCTACAATATGGCCACGACCTCTCAATAGAAGGAAAAGCTAAAAAAGCAGTTATCCTCTTAGAAGGATAATCAACATTACACAACCAGTCATCCACTACAATACAAGGTACACCTTGTTAAATATTTCATGCTTTCCTTTTTAACTAACATTATATATACAGATAGACAAAGTTGCAGGGTACTTACCAGCAACACAAGCATCATAATTGTTGTATGCCAGGTCAGGCCTAACTGACTTGGTCTTGATAAACATATAACCAGCAGCCCAATTCTTATCGGCACCACTGTCCAGATTGCTGAAACGAGGAGTGGTCGAAGGCCTAGCCTTGAAATTAACCCTACCAGGGCTATAAGTGTTCAAAAGACTGAAGGCATAATCTGGTAGGGAGGAATACCAATTTCCTTGATCACTTCCACTATCAAAGAGGAGAAAGACAACTTGCAACAAGCCCTAAAAGCCCAATCATAAATACAAAACCAGCCAAGACAAGCCCAAGCTTCCTTGGTCGATGAATCTTCAGGGATCCAGACCTCAGCATCAATAGGGATGACCCCCTTATCCTTCAAAATTTTCTCAAACTCGAGTTTGAGATGGTTGGGAAGACTAAGATGCTCGCTGAGTGCTTTTGTTGGGTTGAATTTGAAATCTCCATAAATGATAGACACCGTCTCCATAGTAGGAGTACCAGCTGGGATTTCAGAAGACTTAGGTTTATTTTTAGAGGTTTGTTTAGGGTTTGAAACATCATGAGTACCAGAAGTAAGAGCTCCCCTGGTTGATTTCCTTTTTACAACCATTATTTTGTTTTCCATCTGGTAATTTTTGGGAAGATGGACGAAGATTGAAGATGAAGACTAAAGAAGAGATTAAAGGAATTTTAGAGAGAATAATCAGGTTTTTGGTGAAGAATTAAGCAAGAGTATAAAAGGTATTTATAATGCGGTGAATACCTAGGGTTACCGCAAGTTGCCCTCAGTTATTAAAGTAGTTGAAGTAAATATTACTTGGCGCATTTAAAATCAACTAACCATTTTTCTACAATGATTACACTCAGCCGTCTAAAGCAAGTTAATTAACTGATGTTTATCTTCTCACTACTGACTTGACTCAGCGATAATGAGAAGATACGGGGCAATTGTTAGGCCTGATATTTTCGCACTATATTCAGGATACAATCCTACCCTGGCCTGGCATTCAGGATATAAGCTTCGGAATAGCTCGAGCGTGGCACCAGGCAGGAGAGTACAACGGTCAATCAAGCATATATTTTTGACCAAATCAAGCACAATTATAGAGAATAATTCGTGATTATTACACTAATTATGGAGCAATTATGGAGAAGATTCCATCATAATAACCATGCATTTATCCTGGTAATTAAGGAGAAGATTATGTTTCTCGCACAGAAACTCAATTGAGTGAACCACTTTCCAAATTGAAGGCATAATCTGGTAGGGAGGAACACCAATCTCCTTGATCACTTCTACTATCAAAGAGGAGAAAGGCAACTTGCAACGAGCCCTAAAAGCCCAATCATGAATACAAAACCAGTCAGGACAAGCCCAGTCTGCCCTGGTCAATGAATCTTCAGGGATCCAGACCTCAGCATCATCAGGGATGACCCCCTTATCCTTCAAAAATTTCTCAAACTCGGGTTTGCGACGGTTGGGAAGACTAAGGTACTCGCTGAGTGCGTTTGTTGGGTTGAATTCGAAATCACCATAAAAGATAGACACCATCTCCATAGCAGAAGTACCAGATGGGATTTCAGAAGACTCAGGTTTATTTTCAGAGGTTTGTTCAGGGTTTGAAACATCATGAGTACCAGAAGCAAGAGATCCCCTGGTTAATTTCCTTTTTACAACCATTATTTTGTTTTCTATCTGGTAATTTTTGGGAAGATGAACGAAGGTTGAAGATGAAGACTGAAGAAGAGATTAAAGGAATTTCAGAGAGAATAATCAGGTTTTTGGTGAAGAATGAAGCAAGAGTATAAAAGGTATTTATAATGCGGCGAATACCTAGGGTTACCGCAAGTTGCACGCAGTTCTTAAAGGAGTGGCAGTAAATACTACTTGGCGCATTTAAAATCAACTAGTCGTTGATACGTGCCTAATGTATAGTCTTTTTAGCCTATTTCAGCACGTATTTCTATGCATTTCAATACTGTTTTTATGGTATTTTGCCCCGAATTGGCTACTTTGGTGTATTTTGTCCTTTTTGTAGGAATGATCGCGAAAGTAGTGGAACCACACTCCTTTTTGTCCTTTTTGCATGCATTTAGAGGAGACGGGATTGTCCCAGAGTGAGATACTGTACTTGGAGGCGTCGTGGCACGCATTACGAGACATATGGGTGAAGACGTGAGCTGGAATGAAGACGAAATCAGTCGATCGAGTTGTTTGCTGGTCGATCGAGTGGTTTCTACACCCCCTGATGGTCGATCGAGCTGTTCCTTACTCGATCGAGTAAGCCGCACAAGACCAAGTCCTCGATCGAGTAACCCATTGGTCGATCGAGTGACTTTTGCTGAGATGTTGCTCGATCGAGTGGTTTAATCCACTCGATCGAGAGGTTTTCACGGGCATGGGCCTTTAATTTAGTCCGTGTGTTTGATTATTTCGCTAAACACTGTTGTTTTTCTATTTAAACCTAAGTTAATTAGGTTATTAGGGACTGACTTTTACTATCTTGGAGACTATCAAAACTTCCTACTGTGCCTTACTACGTTGCTTTTTCTCCACTGTTACTTTTATTTTTGGATCATTATTGCTCGAATTCAGTGTTCTTTACGCCGGATTTGCTCAGATTGTAATCCTTCCTTTCTCTTTATTAATAATAATCGTTAGTTGCTTTAATTTTCTTGTTTGTGTTATCATTCTCCTTTGCCCTAATTTTCCTTTATTGCATTTTATTGTCATTTCATTATGTCTTCTGCTGGGAATTTAATTGCTGTTAGTTTAATTACGAACATGAGTAGCTAAACCCCTTCATGTTGGGATTAGGGAATCTGCGGTAGGAAAATGACGATGTAGTGAATGAATTAGATGAACTGATTAAGAGACTCTGTCACTATAGCAATTTAACTGTAATTCCCGACCTAGTTGAGTGCACGCTTCTATGTCACCCATTAAATCAAGGCTAAAATTAATCCTGGATCGAAAGATTGGACTAAATAGGCCTGCTATAAACATTAGACTACCCTAATGAGGACGAAAGTTAAGTTAGTGGTACTTTAGGATAGAAAGTGGACCGAAAGGACCTTTTAACATCCGTCTCACATTAGTTCGTCTGAGTCATTTGCTGCTGAGTTGTTGGACTACCGTAGTGAACCGAAATCCCGACATGTCCCTCTTTTCCTGATAGTTTGATCTTATTTTATTGTTTTATTTACTCCTTGCCTTATTTCTCTTCCCTTAAGACTTTGTAGTTTAGAACAAAATTCAAACAACCCCCAATTGTTACCATAGGATTAGAAATAGACAGCTTAGTTGCGTTACCTCCCTGTGGATTCGATACTCGACTGCCTCTACTATATTTTAGTTGAGACCGTTAGGTTTTATCTTTGATAGGGTTGCGATAGCCGTGTCAAATTTTGGCGCCGTTGCCGGGGAAGCAATTGTTCAATTTATTAGCTGTTTTATTTTTAGTCCTTTTCAGTCTAAGGGACACCCGTTCCTTGGACTATCCTTATTTTCTGTTGTAGTTTCTTCTTATGCGCAGGTCGCAAGGTGGTCCATTACTACCGTTCGATCCAGAAATTGAAAGATCTTTGCACGTAAAGAGGAGATTGTTTCAAGATCAACAGTTAGAGGAAGAGTCTAGTTCTCGTTCCAACTTTTACGAGAACGAACTGTTCGAAGACAACCCACCGTCTTCTCCAGTTTCTAATTCATTAGTTGAAACCGTTATCTTTCCAGACTTTCCCGAAATGGCCGAAGAAGCGACCATTGCCAGTCATTCTGAACCTACAGCTGAGGATCTTTACAAAGGGTTCGAGCTTCCAGGGGAAGCTCGGAAATTCGAGCCGAAACCTTCTTACCTCAATATGGTTGAGAAGAATCAGTTCGGTGGGGCTGCAAACGAGGATGCAGCGAAGCACATGGAGACTTTTATTGATTATCACTTTGCTCCATACCCCCACCTGCCGGCGTGATGGTGATCGATAAAAGAAACCTTGTTTATCATCTCACTCCGCGATGCTGCGAGGGAGTGGTATAGGGATTTGGACCGAACTGCTCACGCCATAACTGATTGGAATTCATTGGCTTTAGCGTTCTATAAGAAGTACTTTTCTGCATCGAGGACTATTGCCATTAGAGCTCAGATAACGAGCTTCAAACAAGGGCCTGACGAGAATTTTCACGAGGCATGGACTCGATTTAAGAAGCTAGTGCGAACCATACCGCACCATGGTTTCGAAAAGTGGAGTCTATGCAATCATTTCTATAATGGATTGTATGACGACCAGAGAGCCATTTTGGATGCTGCAGCTAATGGCCGGTTCGCTGAAAACTTGGGAGCAACCAAAGGGTGGAAGATCATAGATGATTTGGCCATCCATAAGGCTGAATATGGGAACTCGAGAGGAAATCAAAGAAGAGCTGCTGAGTCTTCTTCTGTCGCTGCACTTGAAGCCCTCACTGCAAGGTTTGACAAGTATGAGCTAGGAGGAGTTTCTAAGGGGGGCATGTACCAGGTTAATCTTTGTGACGAGACGGTCCTTTCGTGCCTCAGAAGATGTGGTGGAGAGGGACATGTTTCTGATCATTGTCCCAGTCCTTTTGAGCAATGCGCTGCCTTTCAACATTACAGGCAGAACAACAGTTACTACGAGCCAAATGTCCACCCCAATTTGAGGTGGACTAGCCAGAGTGTACTCAATCCCACCACACCTCCAATGCAGCAGCCATATATTCCTCCACACCAGAAGCAACAAGGCTATCAGAAGCCTCCATCATTCAACCCTCCTAACCAAGGTACATCGTCTTCTAGTGGGGTGAGTGAAATAGGCGAGTTAAAGACCATGATGCAAGCCATATCAAAACAACTGCAGCTGAATGATCAACAAAATCAACAGCAAATCGCGTCACATAAGGCACTTGAGACTCAAGTTGCCCAACTTGCTGCAAATCAATCTTCGAGGAAGACGGGTCAATTACCGACTCAAAATGAGAAGAACCCACATGAGACGGTAAACCTGATATAATTGAGAAGCGGTTTTTCTTATGAGGGACCAGAAGTGAAGAAATCGGACCAAGATAGTCAGAATCGATGATGAACAATTGCTCGCCAAGAAAAAGGGCTCACGACAAAGCAGTTACTCGATCGACTGAAGGCTGGTGTTCAATCGAGTGAAAATGGTGAAGAAGGCCCTCGATCGAGTAGTCTTTCTGCTCGATCGAGTGAACAGGAAGCTGAGGTTGGTCGATCGAGTGGAACAGTTACTCGATCGACTGATGTTGATGAGGAAACTGCTCAATCGAGTGAGCTTATTGCTCGATCGAGTGATATTGATGACGGGAAGCTTATTCGAGAGCCTGCTAGTGCTCGTTTAAGCGAGAAATCACCGGAAAGACCTCGTTCGAGAGGTAAAAAGCGTCCAAAGGATACCGAACTTGCTCCGGAAGATACATTGGAAGCGAGGAACAAGGGTCTCGAGATACCAATCACGGTTCCTTTCCCGAGGCGGCTGCAGAATACCAAAGTTAATCAACAGTTTGGCAAATTTGTTGAACTGTTGAAGAGCTTGGAAGTCTCCGTGCCGTTCACTGAATTGCTGACTAAGGTACCCTCTTATTTAAAATTTATGAAAGAAATTTTAGCACGTAAGAGGACTATAAATGACAGTGAGACCGTAGCTTTGACTGAGGTGGGGTCAGCCCTATTTCAAAATAAGTTACCCCCTAAGCAATCAGACCCGGGTAGTTTTTCGATTCCGTGTCATATCGGTATACAGTTGATTGATAATGCGCTATGCGATCTAGGCGCTAGCGTAAGTGTCTTACCTTTGTCTCTGGCTAAGAGACTTGGTTTGACAAAACTGAGTTGCACCAACATGACTGTCCAGATGGCCGACCGTAGTCTATCACGGCCATTAGGTATTGTAGAAGACGACTGCTTCGGATAGGGAAGTTCTTTATTCCCGTCGATTTTGTTGTCTTAGATATCCCCGAAGATGCACACACCCCTATTATTCTAGGGAGACCATTTCTATCCACTGCCCGTGCAGTAATAGATGTCAGTGGGAAGACTTTGACCTTTCAGGTAGGGGATGAGGAGCTGATTTTCCATCAGTCCAAGTTCCGGAGAGCTCCCATGCAAGTTCAGCCTTGCAATGCTCTTTCTTCTATTGTTCCTATTGTTGACGCTCCAGATGAAAATTTGGAGGATATTGCTGTTATTGTTAACCCTCCGCCTCAGATTGAGAGCGAAAAGGAGGAAAGTCCGTCTGTTTCCCTTACTGCAGGTACAGATGAAAGCAAGGATGGGACTGTCAAGGGACATGGTGTGGCCATTATCAATCAAATTGGAAGCAAGGATGCCAAAGAAGATGACAGAGGAGCGAGAACGAAGAAAGTTCGAACCTACATAGATTGGAACTACATTCCTCCTCACACAAAAACAGTGATTCAAGCTCATGGAAGATGAAGAGGTCGGTCAGTATCGCAGAGGTGACGTCCTCCAGTCAGAAGCCCACGAAGGGGCTACTGAAAGTTGATGAGAATTAAACGGGGAAATGCCCCGTGTAACAAATTGTAATAGACAATTCGTTTGAATTTCTTTTGAATTTGCTTTATTACGTTTTAATTAGGACAATTAGTTTAGACAATTTTTTTAGCATAGACTAAGACTATAGACCGTGTTTTCTGCGTATTTGGTATTTTGGGATGTGTTTGGACGTGTTTTATGCAGGTTTGGGGAAGTTTCACGCATTTCAAGGAAGTAAAGACGGAAATCCAAGAGTCTACAAGAGGAAGTCCTCGATCGAGTACTTTTTGTACTCGATCGAGTGGAAATTGGGTCGATTGAGCTGTCTGGTTACTCGATCGAGAAAAGCCAAAGAGGAACAGGTCGATCGAGGGGATACCTACTCGATCGAGCAGAAGGGACATCAAAAGTCGTCGATCGAGTGAGTTAAAAACCACTCGATCGAGTGGTATGAACAGGACACGGGAGTTTTCTTTCTTAAAACTCTTATTTTCCTAATTCTATTTTCATTTCACCCTAATTCCGTCTAACCCCCTCCCTAATTGCGATTTCCACTCCCCCAAATCCCCAATTTCCTTACCCAAATCACCAAATCCGTCACCTATATTCCATTGCTAGCACTTTAATCTTCAAAAGCCCCTTGTTTTCCCTCTTATTTGTGTTCATCTTCACTGTTTTTAAAGGGAATTAGGGTTTGCGGTTTTTTCGATTAAATCCGCCTTTGTTGCTTGGTTATTTGAAGTTTAATTGCTATTATAGGATCATTATCATCAAGTAAGTGTTTCTTTCACACTCTTTGCATTTTCTCTTCGATTAATTCGAATTTCTTGAGGTGATTTTGACTTAGGGTTCGAAAAATCCATGTCTAGTCGAATTTTTTTCGATTTAATTGTGTTTATACACCCTTAATTAGCTTGCTTGATGATCTTATCCCATTTCCTCGCTGTTATTGCTTGTTTATTTCGAAATTTGCGCGAGATTCCGCGACTAGGGTCTCTCAGTCGAATTTTTTCGATGTCAGACGGTCTTATGCTGCATTGCTTTGTTTAACTTCAGTCCATGCTTCCTTGCTGCTGTCGTTAACTGTTTTTCCGTCCCCTGTCGTTGTTATATGCTGTAAATCATTGGGAATCTTGTTTTGTGAGTTGGAATTTTTCGACTGATAGGAGTCCTACATGCTTTCTTATGCAGTTTTCACGCTGTTTTAGTCTCCACTAGCGGTCATAATTTTGTCATTTTATCACCACTCACCTACTGCATTTCGAACTTCTGAGGAATTGTTGGTCTTTTATCTGCTGTACGTCGAATTTTTGATTTGTTAGGGCCTTTATGTCTTTGTCACATGTTGGTTAACGGGTTATTTTAACCACGGTTAGCAGCAGTCTTTTCTTATCATGCCCTTTAACATTTTGCAGGATGGATACTAGTTCTCTTCCTTCTACTAGTACCGCTTCCAGTCCATCCACGAGCGAGTCAGTGGCCCCTGCTGTTGCCACTGGCTCCACCTTAGTGACCACCGCGGCCTCAGCTGTTACTTCTACCCCTGCCAGGTCCCTCACTATGCTGGAAAGAGGATTCATTCCCCGTTTCCCGGCGCCTGGTATGGTGCCACCCAGGCCGCATCGGCCGAGCTAGTCGGCTAGCCATTACTTCCGGCCCTTACTTGGGTCATCGTTCTGAGAGAGGCAGCTCTTACCCCTTTACAAGGGATGCCCACGGTACGTTTCACTTCCGCGGCTCACCGGACTCGGTTAGCCGCTTTACTTCATTGTCCTCTCTCCTCCACCCGTTTCCTTGCGCGGACTGACCTAGAGACCTTAGGAATTTATGAGGAGGTCTGTAGTTTGTTGAACGGGACGGGTATGTCGGGTCTGATTACCTTGCAGGAAGCTGCTATTCGTACCCCCACTTACGAGTTTTTCAGCTCCTACTCTTTTGACACCGACTCCTACGATACTAACCCCTCTAGTCCTTGCATTCACTTCCGACTCCGCAATGAGTCGCACCACTGGACTTTGGCCAGGTTTGGGGAGGTTTTGGGCCTAGTTAGTGACGGTCCCACCGTCCCACCTCGGGATCTCCTTCAGCCACTTTGGGCTGCACTATCTCACACTCCCTTCCCCACGCGGAAGGGAGCTCACGTTCACTTACCTGCACCCCGTTAATTTTTGAGACTGATAGGAGAGACCATCTTTGGGCGACCTGAGCCCAATAACTTGACCAACACTGAGCTAGCGATTCTCGCGGGGTACCTCAACATTGACTACGGTACCCCGTTTGTTCTAAACATTGCTTATTTGGTAGCTCAAAGATTGGAACGGAATTGGGACTCGGGTCAAGACCGGCCATTGTTGTCCGCGGCGGGCTAGTGACTAGGATTGCCCGCCATCTTTACCCCACCGCGCCTGGGCTTACTGCGCCCGACAGGCAGGCCTACCTTGACTTGGCTGCCATGGCTGACTTGACTTGGTTCCCGAAGAAGGGCGCGAGGACGTGGAAGATTTGTGGTTCCACGTCTGTTACCTTGCCGTGCCCTACCCTTCCTCCACTTTTATCGCTCCCGACTGCTGCTGAGGGAGCGAGGCCACCTCCACCCACCTACCACCTTACCTTCACCCCTACTTCTTCTTCTAGGAAGAGGAAGCGGGAGGCCGGACATCATCTACCCCTCGGAGTTCGACTCCGCTCGGACTCGGATCGGACCCACACAGACTCCCACACCTACACCTTCACTCACTCCACCTCCTTCCGTCCGCCTTTCCGGCCAATTTTGTTTGCCCTCCTGTTTTAGGGGCGCCCGAGGTCATGGACCAAGGGCGTCGTGATGCCCTGCTTTTGGATATGTGCAGGTACATTACTGAGATGAGACGGGATATGGCTTTGGCTGTATTCCCGCTCTACGAGTTCCATATCCGAGCCCGGCGACCGATTCCAGAGGGGTGGCCACATCCCTCCTTCTACCGATACCCAGCGGACGGGTACCCTCCACTACCTTCTGACTCGGAGGAGGAGGCGGAGGAGACACCGGTAGCACGAGAGGTGCGGTCACGGGCTGAGCAGGCGGCACAGCGAGCTGCCAGAGAGGAGGCGAGTGACCCTCCGTTCACACCCGGTCCGGAGGATCAGCCTGGAGATGACGATTAGAGGTCCCCCCCTGTTTGTTGCTGGTTTGGGGAGGCCGTCTTGTTGAGTCGGAGTGCCAGGGAGACGGCGGTGCCGCCGACGACGACGAGTAGCTCTTTGGTCTACTCACTTCCCGCTTTTCACACGTTTGGTTTGGGGAAGTTCGTGTTTTGTATGTTTTCTTACTCTCTTTATTTTGTCTCCTTTATTTTTCTTTTGTTGGTTGTATTTTCCCGTTCCCCCATATTTCTGCTGGTGTATGCTGGAGGACAACGAGGGCGTTGTCCGTTTTGGTTTGGGGAGGGTATTGCATCCTTTTGAGTCTGCATCTGCAATTGTTTTGCATTCACGTTTAATTTCCCGCTTGCATTGTTGTTTATTTTCAAAAAAAAAAACCAAAAAAATTAGAAAAATTTCAAAAAATTCAAAAACATTTCACGTTTACTTTTGCATATAGGTTGAGTCGGAACGGTAGATTCCCGTGATGAAATTGCACTATAACTTGTCATTTTACTTGAGCCTTGCACTTTCATTGATAGTTATTAGCCTTGTCGTACGCATAATCTACGAATTTCTGTTCAAATAATAGCTGACTGTTTAGACTTGACCTATAAACTGGCAAACTACTTAAAAATTCTGAGTTTTAGAGCCATAACTGGTGACATTCATGACCAGTTCATTAGGAATTTTGAGAGTAGTACTCCTTGCATAGCATGTTCGTCTCTTTTGCACATTTATGACATTCAATTTCTCGTCAAATGCACATATTCGGGTTTGCGGTTGGTGTCACATGCAGGGAGGGTATTGCAAACTCCCCTTTCTTTATATCTTTCACCCATTTAGCTCCACATTAGCCAAAACTTGCCTTTTTGACCCATTAGCTACATTCCAAACTAAGCCTGCCTAGTCAAGCTAGTTAGTCTGTCCTTTTGTGGTATGTTTTCCACTGCAGTTTGGCCTGTTATTCTTGTTGGAGTTGGTGTTTGTATTAAGGAAGGAGGAAGAAAAAAAAAATGTATTGAAAAAAAAAAAGAAAGAAACGTGAAAGAAGAAAGAAAAGAAAAAAAATATGAAAGAAAAAAAAACAGAAAAAGAGCTGATATGAAAAAGAAAGAAAGAAAAGTTGTGAAAATAGTTGTACCCTCTTGTCAGAGTTGAGAAGATGTTCGAAGATGTACAATCGACAAGGGTTGTTGTTCAGTTAATTATTTCAGACGGTGTCTTTAAAAGGGAAGTTTGTGACCGTCTGACTCCTCCGTTCTATCCCATATTTTTTGAGGAGATTGTGCTTTGAGTCTAGTGAGTTTTGTGCCAAGTGAAGGGCACTAGTACTTAGTTTTTCAGTCAGTTTGAGATCCGGATGGTTTCATTATGGTCCTGTTAGGAACTAGCTTGACGCTCTTACCTCCACATTTCCATAACTTGTTTTGCCTTTTCTCACCTGAACCTCACTATTCCCATATTATTTGCATACCCTCGGCTGTGACGGACATTATTGGTTGGAATTTGTGCATTAGTACTTGAATTGTCTTTCATTTTTGTTGCATGCATGCTATGTAGGTCGCAGTTAGGTGAGTGATTGTCTTTTCTTCTCTCTTTTACATACTACATTTGCCTTTGCTTCATGAGAGAAGAGTGATCACGTGAGAGTCCAGTTTTGTTGGTCTTGCAAGGTCAATAGGTCAGCTTTATTTATGAACAGCTTATAATTCATTTGCGTACTGACTGCTTGGCTTTAACTATTGATTTTTGTTGCATTAAATTGGTTCAAGTAGACAAGTTAAGCTAGCTCTGAGTTATCATTTCCGTTCCATTAGTTTAGTTTTGAGTTTACTCGAGGGCGAGTAAAGGTTTGGTTTGGGGAGATTTGATACGTGCCTAATGTATAGTCTTTTTAGCCTATTTCAGCACGTATTTCTATGCATTTCTATACTGTTTTTATGGTATTTTGCCCCGAATTGGCTACTTTGGTGTATTTTGTCCTTTTTGTAGGAATGATCGCGAAAGTAGTGGAACCACACTCCTTTTTGTCCTTTTTGCATGCATTTAGAGGAGACGAGATTGTCCCAGAGTGAGATACTGTACTTGGAGGCGTCGTGGCATGCATTACGAGACATATGAGTGAAGACGTGAGCTGGAATGAAGACGAAATCAGTCGATCGAGTTGTTTGCTGGTCGATCGAGTGGTTTCTACACCCCCTGATGGTCGATCGAGCTGTTCCTTACTCGATCGAGTAAGCCGCACAAGACCAAGTCCTCGATCGAGTAACCCATTGGTCGATCGAGTGAATTTTGCTGAGATGTTGCTCGATCGAGTGGTTTAATCCACTCGATCGAGAGGTTTTCACGGGCATGGGCCTTTAATTCAGTCCGTGTGTTTGAGATGTTCGGAGTCGCCACCAAGCATTTGTGGGATGCCTGGAACCCGTTCGAAATCCACTTTATACCTCGGTCAAATCGAAGCACAAAGCAGCATTTGACATAGGTACTAAAGATAAAGAAATCGTCCCTCTTTAGCATCCTATCTCTAGAATGACTCTCGTACGCCCTGGATAAGGTCGTCCACTATCCAAAGTTTATGAGTAAGAGGTGAAGGTACGTATTGGGAAGCCCTTTAATCAGACACCCAATCCCGCCCGCGTTAGCGGCCTCTACTGATCGATCTTGGTTGGTTGAATGCAAAAGTTGATAAAACGGTTTAAATGCATGAATGCGCATCCAATAATTTAAACCTAACATGTGAGAGCTTTCTAAGTCGGTTGATTTAATCCAAGTATCAAGTATAAGATGTCGAGTTGGATTAATAATTGATTTGCATGCAAGACGGAAATTAAACATCCATTTACCGTATTAGGTTTAGGGTGCATAACGTGATCCATTTGTCTTAGTAAAGCGTTTTGGAAATACGATTTCAAATAGTCATCTGATCCGTCCTATATCCGGGCTAACCGGAGTCGGGATCGTCTTAGACTAATGTTGTAACACCCCCATACTCCAAGTGTCTTACCAGGACCACCCAGGTATAAGGATGTTACCATCTCGGTTACCCGAGGCAATGATAATCAAATAAACAATAGAGAAACAACGTTTAAATACAAATACTTAGTGAAAGATTACAATCTCAAAACCAAAACCAAAAGTACAATACATGTTCTCAAACTGACTGTTTACTGCTCTAACTGAAATGTCATGAAACTACTAAGCTACAGCGGAAGACTTCTATCATCATATCATGGCACATCCCAGCTATCCCAGTACTCATCTCATACCTGCTCAATATATGCTCACCATCCCCGAATGGATCACCGCAGGTTTTAAAACAATAATCGGGGTCAGTACTATTTACATAAATCATATAACCAATTGAACAAAAAACAATACAGCTCATGCAATCATACACAATCATCCACTCCACTCCATCTCCGTCACCGACTGTCCACTGGACCAGCCCTGCCAGTGGGGGACCGCAGCCGTTCCCACCTAAGCCCCGCTCATCATACCGAGCGATAACCCTGTCCCATTAATGTGCACATCCCCTCCCGTGGTGGGTTCCACGGAGGGTGAAACCAGGGCGTGAAGCCACTCCCGCAAGTGACTCCACTCAGCCGAGAACGCATCTCGAGAACCAGAGACCAACAATCACATCCATCAACAACAATCAATCAACAACCGTCACGAAACCAAACAACAAGTACTAATTACAGCACAATCACCATACATTATGTAACTAATACTGAGTAAGGAAACCCTACCTGGAAAGCACAACAATCAGACGATCTCACAGCTGATATCAAAAGGCTTCCTCTACGAATCCTCCTCCTAACATACAAACATATAATCACTACCAAGCATAACATACTACAAAACCCCCAATTCCCAAATTAGGGTTTAACCAACTTTAAGGAAACACTATAAAAATGGTATATAGGTCTTACCCTTGACGCAAGGATCACAACGGTATAAAGAACGATGAAATCCGACCTTCCAAACTCCGCGATTTGCTAACAATGCGATTAAGGTGATGAACGTACTTTGCTTTCTCTCTTGACAGTAAATTAGGTTTTGAAAAGTGTTTAGAACAATGACGGAAAAGATTATATACCTTAATCGCATAATTAACAAAACCCGAGAAATAACTCCCCAGAAACGCTACTCGATCGAGTAGCTAAGGTACTCGATCGAGTGCCCCCTTACTCGATCGAGTATCATAGTTACTCGATCGAGTACCCAACAGGTCAGAAACTATTTTAAAACGCAACTCACCCTTACTCGACAGAGTAAGGCCTACTCGATAGAGTACCCAAAGACTTATAAATACGGAGTATTACAAATGTTGGAAGGGGACATGCCCTGTACCAGACGGCTATATGAGGCGCGAGCCAGCCGGCGGTGTAAGGGTCCTCTTCCTGGTTTTGAAGATGAGAAATGGAGGGCCTGTTTAGGCGCGGGTTAGCCCACGGTTTATGTGTTGTGTTCTGACTTTTTAGAAAATGTTATAAAACATGTTGGAAATGGGTATTTGAATCCGGTTTGATTTGAAGGGGTCGTTTAGACCGCATTTGTTGATTTGAAGAACTAGACTCGAATAATCATCATTATTTTGATAATATTCGGTGTCGGGTTCGATTTGACAAACTTGACATGAATAGTTCTGAAAATAATTATGGACTTATTGTTTCGGGTTCATTTGGATGTAATTAGTCGATACTCATCATCGTACCCGGGTTAAATTCCGACATGGTATGTAGAACCAAGGATGACTTTGTGTTGGGGACTAATATGTTTGTTTTTGGAAATGCAAAGAAATGAAATAAAAGGTTTTAAAATACCTTTTAAATGTCATTAACCAAATATTATCACCGAAACACGGATTTAACCGTCATGGTATGAGGAACCAAGGGTGAAAAATGTTTTATGGTTAAAACAAATGAAAAAAAAAAAAAGGGTTCGAAAATATTTGGAATGGTAAAAACGATTACAAATATGAAATTGGATTAAAGGGAAATGACGAGAACAAACACGGTTGATCTCTGACCTGGACACCCCATTTAGGCGCGGGCAAGCTGGCGACCTAAGGGGCTTCTGTCTCAGGCTAAAAATCAGTTTTGGCTCGTTTATTCCATGTTTAGGTTCATGTTATGCACGTTTTAGCATGTTATAGTCATGAAACAAATGAAAACATAATAAAAGAGGATTTTTACACCCTCATACTTACATGTTTGGTTATGGCGAGTGACCGACGTAAGTGTAACAACTCGTTTGATCGGAAAAAACTCGATTTAAAATCGTTTTGGTAAGTAAAAAGAGTGTTTTAATGTTAGTGACGATGTAGTGGTCGAAGTGGTCGGTCAAGTGATTTAATGCACGATGACGGTACCAAACAATGTGTAAGGCTTGTATTTACGATCCGTAGGTTGTAAATACGCGTCGGGTTGTGACTTAAGAAGTCGAGTCGAGAATTTTAAGGGAGAAAAGAGGGGGCGGACACTCGCGTAAATCTCAAATGGGTGGCATTTGGGGGGTATTTATAGGGAAATGAGTGGTTGTGTGAGTTTTGAGCGACGTGGCCACTTGGGTTGCTCAAAGAGGCACGAGCCACGTCGCGGTTCTTCGAGTTATGTTGTCACTTTTACAACAAACGCAATCATGATTTGTTCTATCCTAGGATTTGTAGTCACATGTTTGGTACTTGACCAACATGAATCCGGGAAAACTTAAGGTAGAAGATTTGAAATGTTTTGTTTTTGGTGGTTGACTCGGTTTGACTCGTTGTTGGAGTCGGGATTTGAATTTTTGAGTCGGTTTTTGGTCCGGTGTCGGTTTTGACTCTAGTTAGTGTCATTGTGACCCCGTCGTCGTGCATTAAACACTCCAGGTATTTTTGAAATGTTTTGAAATGTTTTATTTTCGAAATCGTTTTAAGTTTTCCGACGTAAAGTTGTACACAAACTATCGATCAAATGCCGCGATTTCAAAACATGTTATAGTCCGATAATCATCGGGTGTTTGTTGGAATCTCAGCAGATACTGGGTATCTACAGTATGCTTCATAAATATAACTCGGTAAATGGATGTTTAATTTTCGTCTTGCATGCAAATCAACAATTAATCCAACTTGACCTCAAATACTTGATACTTGGATTAAACAACCGACATAGAAAGCTCATATGTTAGGTTCAAACTTGTGGACGCGCATTTATGCATTTACCCATTTTATCAACTTTTGCATTTAACCAACCAAGATTGATCAGTAGAGGCCGCTACTGCGGACGGGATTGGGTGTCCGATGAAAGTGCTTCCCAATACGTACCTTCACCTCTTACTCGGAAACTTTGGATAGTGGACGACCTTATTCAGGGCGTACGAGAGTCATTTTAGATCTAGGATGCTAAAGAGGGACGATTCCTTATCTTTAGTACCTATATCAAACACTGCTTTTTGCCTTGGTTGACCTAAGCATTAAGTGGATTCAAACGGGATCCAAGCATCCCACAAATGCTTGGTGGCGACTTCGAACAATTCTTGCATCGTTTCGAGACCCTTGCCGTGACGAAACCGACCGATCTAAAATAATCCGATCGAAAGCATTTTTACACCGCCAAACGTGTCTTTTAAAAGACTGTTATACGCCCATGGATCGGCTGGTCGTGTAGATGGCCATGTCCATAATAGGTTTGAAGAAAATAGGTTAAGATGTTTGAAAAGAATGACAGGATTAAAAAAAGCAAGCCTGAAAGATAAACTTTATATCATTAAAAAAACCCCTTACTCTATGGAGCAAAGGTAGCAAAATGTATATCTATCCTATCAGGGATAACCTCCCTGACCAGGACCAACAAAACATAAAATTGTATTTACAGGGACATCCCCCCGGGAAAACGTACAAAATGATTAATGATTCTACCAAGGACATTCTTCTTGGTTGGACAAAATACCATTGTTTGACATTTCTACGAATCACATCCCTCTTGTCAGGGCTATATACTAACACCGATCAGAAGTTGATCATCGCCTGACCAAGCACCATAACTCATGTTTCTCACGAAACACATTAGCAAGCCTCCATCGACTCATGATACTTGTCCAATATAATCCTTGTCTTACCTTACCTTGTCGCAAAAAATGAACATTAACTCGTATACAATCTGTGAATACACTTGATCAAGAAGCAAACATTATTGATTCATATAGTAGGGAAAAGACAAGTTAGGTCAACTGTACGCAAGCTATATGACTGAATCAGGCGTATAGGGTAACATGTTGAATATACCGAGCAGGAACGGCAGGGGCATCAGGCAGATAAATTAGCTTATCAGGATCAGTCCCAGTACAGGAGACAGGCCCACCGCCCGTGAACCTTCCTCCTTGACTTTGGCAAGCCTCACATTCAAGTCTGCTATGCCGAAATTAACAATTCTGGTAGAAGATCTGGTGGTTGGAACGCGATAAAGTAAATTAGCAATATAACAATGCATCATAGTAAAAACACAAATGAAAAATGTCAGAGAAAAGAAAGTCTTACTGCCAGAAGTTGAAACCCTAGCAACCTTAACATGCTTAGGAACCTTGAAGGAGCCTTCATCCTTCAAACAACGAAGAAAGCATTCCACCACGCAGTAGAATGGCTAGGACCTCTTCATACGCGAAATTGCCAGGAAAGTAGTAACCCTTACGGTGGGATAATCAATATTGGACAACCAATCATCAACTGGAAAAAAGGAATAGCCTGCTTAATATTTATTGTCTTTTTACTAACAAATTTTGCAGGGAAGAAAAAAGCGAAGAAACTACTTACTAGAGATACATGCGTCATAATTGAGATACGTCAGGTCAAGCACAACTGAGTTGGTGCAGATAAGTATATAGCCAGTCCGCCCTGATGAGAGAATTTTCAGGAATCCATACGTCAGAATCAGTAGGAATTATTCCTTTATCCTTCAAAATTTTCTCAAACTCGGGTTTGAGACGATTGGGGAAAGGGTGTTGTTCATCGAGAGCCTTCATCGGCTTAAACTCAAATTTTTTGTAGAAGATGGTGACCATATCAACAGTTGGAACAGATGATGCATCTCCAAGAATGATGGGTTGATTTTCAGAAGTTGCTTCGACATGATTAGGAACCGTTGGAGTGCTGGGAGTAACAGCACCCCTGGTGGATTTTCTCTTTGTAACCATGATGAAATTTTTGGGTGTTTTCTTGGTTTTTATGAAGAAGATTTAAGAATAATCTGAAATTTTCTAGACAACTAATCGGTTTTGGTGAAAAATTAAGCATGAAGTGAAGAAGTCATTTATAGATGGTAAAAATTAGGGTTTAATGCATCTAGTCGTTTTCTTAATAATGAAGCACGTTGAATCGTCCTGGAGAGATTGTCTAATGATGAAAAGAGAAGGTTATCTCCTTATTACTGGCCTAACCCAGTGATATTAAGGAGATAAAGGGCAATTGTTGGACCTGGAATTTCGCACTACTGACAGGATATAATTCTACCCTGGCCTGAAGATCAGGGTAGATACGACAGGGTTGTTCGTGTTTGGCACCAATCGCTGAGCCTAGACTCCCGCATCATCTTTAGAATCAAGTTCAACCCTGGCCTGACAATCAGGACAAGATTGCCAGGATAGCTCGAGCTTGGCACCAGGCAGAAGAGGACAACGGTCAAATGTAAGGTCAATATTTGACCAAGTCAATGATAATTATAAAAGATTATTACCACTTAAATATGGTAATTTAGAGAAAGATTTAGTCATAAAGAAGGAGCATTAATAGGCATTAATGCGCAATTAAGGAGCAATAAGGACAACAATTAAGGAGGCAATTAATAATGCAATTAAGAGAGAATATCTTCTCTTAATGGTGAAGATTACTCTACCGTTTGGAAAAGGCTATAAAGAGAAGCAAGCATCACAAGATGGGACATACGATGGAAAACATACACAACACATTCTACATTATCTCACACAAACATACATAGTACAAGCTACAAAGTACTTAGAGAATATTACAAGCATTATCATTATCATAATTATATTCCCTCAATTACATAGTGAAATCCTCTCCTAGCTTGGTGCCATGGTTTTTGCCATTCAAGGGTTTTCCATGTATAAATTTATGTGTCATGTTTTCTTTTATTGTTCATTAGTTTTACTTTCATTTTTATTTACATTATAATCGACCATGCAAAGGTAAGATCACGTTAACATCAAAATAGGATGATACTAGTTAACCCCCATACTATTCTACCCTGGTCGTATTTCCAGCCCTGCGCGAAATATGGACAAAACAATAATATTGTCAATTCTTTAGATCTTATGACAACCACCTCTCGACCTTATTGTCAACCATAGAACGGGTCCTCACGAGCTCTCGTTATGGCTAGGTCGGTCTACTAAAACATGCTTAGTCTAATTCATTTTCGTGCCTATCAACTTATAAAAGTGAATTAAAATATTAGTCAAAGATAGTGATCAATTATCAAAGTTTAGCAAATAAAACTGTTAGAAAACTAGATCTATAAACTCAACATATTCATATATGTTTTATGTTAATTTAGTCATAAAATTAAATGGTGATCTTATGCATGCAAACAATAATTAATTAAAGAAGAAATCTTCATCTTACATTGGTATTTTGGTTTATATGGGCACAAGAGAGTTCTCCTTCTCTCTTGTTCTTGTGCTCTCCTTAATGGATGAACTAGGATCCAAGTGTAGAATCCCTCCCAAAGTAAAATACCCAAGGCAAACTCTTAATCAAATTAATATTATGATTACTAGAATAATATTAATTTAGTGTAAAAATTGACCCAAAAATATTTGATTTTGGTCTCTTAAAACCGGTTAAGAGAGAAGGAAGAGGAAGGTTTTTATCTTTCTAAAAGTTCTTATTTTAGATGGATGATGAATGAACTAATACACTAAAATGTTATCCAGTGTATATGATAAATCATAAGGAAAAAACCCTTGGCTTTGCCTTATGAAAAACCGGGTAAGAGGGGAAGAGAGGGGGGCCAATGCATGCATGAGTTTGTCTTCACAATGACCACTAGGTTGCATGGCTAGTTTATTAGGGAAATGATTATGTTTATAACTAACATAATCAACACAATATCATCCTAATACTCCCCTTAATTTCGGTACATATGGATAAAATGGACTCCATTTTATCTTTGTCAAAATGTCAATTTGTCATATGTCACATGTCATATGTCACATAAATTTGTTATGTATTTTTAACATATTAAAAATCAACGTATTAATAAAAATACGTCATATACAAAAATCGACTTAGCAATTCATAATTGCTTGTACCAAAATATTTTACCAATTTATAAATCACAATAACTTGTATTTATAATAATTCATTCAATTTCAATTGTTTCCTTAAACAATAATTTCATCTAAGTAATGAAACAATTCGATTACTTAGACCGTATCTTATTTAATCAGATTATAATGAGATACGTAAATTTTACTTCCAAAATCGTCCGTCAATATTTTAAGAAATTTAATTAACCCGTAACATTATACGATCAATTAAATGATCAATTAAGAGTGTTACCCTTTAGGTATGACCTAAGGGGATCAATCTGTCACCACCGTCTCACGACGTGTAATGTCAAACTCTAGTCGACCAATCATTACCGATATGTGTGGACCAATTGACAAAATATTACTTCCCAATTGTATTATTTAAAATGAGACTTAAACATGTGATCATCATGATCAACAGTTGTGATCGCATTATTGTCGGAGGACACATATTCCAACAATCTCTCACTTGTCCTCGACAAGTGTGCGTCACCAATTCTCTTGTCCTATTACTATCTCCCACTCAATGCAAGGTGTCTTTCAGGTCGTACTTGCAAGTGATCATATCGAGAGTGGTTTCCTCGATCTGGAGAACAACTGATTGACCGGATTTATCCACCATGGATACATTCCGAGCGTGGCCACGCATTTCCAGATCATTACTCCTCGAGTGGCCCTGAGATATTGTTATAACCCTGACTAGGGGTGGACAATTCCTATCGCACTCATTCCCTTCGACTAGCCACAACCATCATAACCCAAAAT
Source organism: Silene latifolia (assembly GCF_048544455.1). Lineage (NCBI taxonomy): Eukaryota > Viridiplantae > Streptophyta > Magnoliopsida > Caryophyllales > Caryophyllaceae > Silene > Silene latifolia. Next base: position 50,557,267 of record NC_133533.1, read on the forward strand.
GTGCCCATTTGACCCCATTTACGAAGGTCGTAGTAACACAAATCAAAGTTAATCTGAAACTGTGCCATCTTAGGCGAATAGTCTTTAATCAAAAGAATCGACTCATTTGAATACTATAGTAGCTATCGCCACGACCAGGCTATATAAATTTGCCAGAACTCTATAAGAGGTCATAAGGCCCGACATAATGTTCCCAACAGTCTGCCTATGTGATCGACTAGTCATTCTCATATGACTCTATGGCACTTGAACTTGCCATCAATCGCATCACACTCTAGTCACTTCGAGACGTCACCTCATGTAAGTAACTATGGGCAAATACAATGCTAATCCGTGTTCACTTTAATGGGGTTCAATTGTCTCTACAACCCGTTTGGATGTAACAAAGTATAAGGTGAGTTAATGATAACTCAAACGACAAATGTCGACATCACATTCCGGTAGTCAATACCATATTAGAACCTTGTGATGCATATCGTAAGTGCGTAAACACTTGTTTGATTTTAATAGAAGTTTAACATACCATGTGTCCATGTGTTTAAACTTCTTATTATCGCATTTTCCTTTACGTTCATGTTATCTTCTCATAGCATGAACCTTACCAAGTACAAATCTAGGTTCACAACCTCGGTTTCGGCTCCTTTTCTTGAAAGAACTTCTTTGTCGATTATCACATAACAAACGAATTTGTGGTGAATTATATGACTTTCACTGATCAAGTACTCCACCCACACACAATGCACTAGGTATATGTTTTGTAGAGTCTTGCAACAATTTGTCAAGATGATTAGCCTAGCACTTCTCACAAGTCCTAGCATTTTAGGAAAGATTAGTTTTGAGTAACTTCTTATTCAACTAAGTATCTTTCCGAACTTCTTATTTCTCCTTTTAGCTTGAAAAGTTTAGGATTTTCATAAATCCTTATGCGTGTTTGGATTCCTTTAATATGTGTAACCTCTTGACACATAACAGAGTCTTTCGTCCAACACTAAAAACGCTCATCGGATTCTCCTCGAGAATTCATGACGTTTCTTCTATGGCTTACCAATGAATCATCATGTTCTTATGCATATGATTCATTTTGAACATGTGCATGATTATTCTACTGGCGGAAACATTAGTAACTAATAATCATGAGATCAACCATTCTTAAGTTCAAGGAATGACCATGACTGCTAATGGCAATTCCGTTTTCATTTACATGAATAACCTACGTTTCTCGTTGATTCGATGTGTATGTCTCAAAACTTATCCAACATCTCATGATGTGATTGGATTCATCATAGTCCATTTTCATCCAGAATTGAAAACTCAAATACTCCTTTGTGAAGGAAGGTATTAGCTCGTCATTCTTCAATGAGTGATGAGTTATAAACTTTTACAAGATGATTGCTCCCACTAAATCCCATGTCTTCACATGATAATTTCCAACTCCCACTCAATTCCACATGTTTCGAATTTGACTACTCAATCGAAACATCTCAAGAATTGGAATATATATTGCATTGCCAAGTTATTAAGATAAAACCATATATGTTCCCATCATATCCTTTCAAAATACCTATTTTGATGTGGTCTCATCTTAACCTTATGGAAAGAGATTTTAATCTCTATCTTATTCATATCATAATGATGTGTAGCAATGTCATTATTCAAATATAAATAATATCTAAAACACGTCCTTCGAAATACCCTTTTGGAAGGAGGTTTAACCATTTCATTTTCATAATGAGGTTAAGTAATGACATTTGCGTGGTTAATACTTAACTTAGCTATTGAGGATATCGGTATATCAATTCTTGTAACCTCTAGTCATAAATCTCGTTTATTTTCTAGGATGTTACTTTGATTCATTTTAGGCTCTTAAGTAAATATCAAGGTTGAAACTATTGGTCAAAGTTTATCATAAACTAGTCAAAACTCTTGTTAAGACTTTACATTAGTCATTTTTCTTCCAAAACTTCCTTTTGGTCTCCTCGTGTAGTTATCTTGAGAAAATATTCCTTTGATTACTTCACTTGGTCTCTTTTGTCATGTAGTTTTATTCGAGACCATAGATCTCATCTATTGGGTATACTATATAAATAGATATACCTTCATTCAAATCATTCTTCCTTGCGTAGATCTCATTTACACAAGTACACAAATTTATCTTGGTGTGTGTTGTGTCCTCATTTTTTCTCCCACTCTATCTTTAGAATAAATATACTAGAGATTCAAAGATAGCTTATGGGACACAAATAATGATTTGAAGTATAAGGAGGACTATCTCATAGGTTTGACTAATAGTTTTAGATTTTGTAAGTGTACTTGGTGATTGACATTCCTTTAAGAGAGTTCATAAACTCAATGACACTTTGTAGATGATCATACACAAGCCTTAAGCATGTGGACATATAATTAATCTCATCATTATAATTGTCTATTAGATCACTTTAAGTGAATAATCATATGTTTCTATGAGCAAGCATGTAAAGACGAATTTTAGAACAAGGATAAAACGATAAAACGGGTGACTTGGGTTGCAAACCAAGCCACCATCATCCAAAATACAACCAATTATCCAAAATACATTTCCATGTCGAACACGGAAATCAAAAGGTTCTAAAATCCAAAACATAATTAAAATAAGACAATAAAAAGCAAAACTCCATGAAAGCTATTCCTAGCTTCTTGATGGTTTCTCAAGCTTGCTTTTCTTTTCCCTTGTCTTTGCTTGGTGGAGGCCCTATTTACAATGAAAAGGGAATACATTATCACAACTTTGTATCACAATACCATAGTTGAAATAGAAACATAAAAGAAAGTATAGTCATTTACCTGCTGGAGTGATCTTTACAGCCTTAATATCACCAAGGTATTTGGAACAATTTCTTTTCCAATGTCCAATACCATTACAATAATGGCATTTATCAAGAGGACCCTTCTTGATTTTTGAAGTGCTAGCTTCATAAGTCTTAGCTTTGGTGAAAGTGGGAGCTTGTTTCTTACCCTTCCTCCCATTCTTTTTGAACTTTCCCTTGCTTTTGGTGCTAATGTTAAGCACATCCTTAGGTGGGTTCACATTTAACCCCATGTCCCTTTCGGCTTGCACAAGTAACTTGTACAACTCTTCAAGAGACACGTCCTTGTCTTGCATGTTAAAATTCACCCGGAATTGAACATATGCTTTGACCTTGGATAAGGAGTGTAGAATCCTATCTACAACAAGTTCTTTGGGGATTTCAACCTTTTGAATCTTCAAGGTCTCGACTAGCTCCATAAGTTTGAGCACATGAGGGCTAACCTTTTGGCCCTCTTTGAAGTCGAGATCAAAGAATGTCGCGGCCGCCTCATATTGGACGATCCGCGGAGTTTGTGAAAACATTGTCACAAGCTTGAAGTAAATCTCATTAGCGGTGCCCATCTTAAAGGCTCTCCTTTGGAGATCCGCCTCCATCGCAAAGATCAACACATTTTTCATTGCGGCGGACACCTTATGGTAAGCCTCATATGCTTCCCTAGTGGCGGCGGTCGACCTAGTATTAGGTTCGGGTGGAGAGGCCTCGGTTAGGTAACGAAGCTTGTCGTCGCCTTGGGCGGCTAATTTGAGTTGGGCATCCCAATCGGAGAAATTTGACCCATTCTTTTCAAGTTTACATCGATCCATGAAGGATCGGAGCCATGAAGTATTAGTGAGAGGCGTGGCGTTGGTGTTTGGATTTGCCATTTGTTATGAGAAATAAGAGCGGTCTACAAAGCAAAATAGAGAAGGAATAAAACATATGTCGTTTTAATAATAATACTCGTAAAAATAATTTAAACAAGTTTTATTAGCATTTTCTAGTGACCTCTACCCAACTAGATAAATGATTCCAAGACCCAAATTCATATCAACTTAGGCACGGGGTAGCCGATGAAACCCTTATCAATATAACTTGGTGGATTAACCTTTTAATCGATCCTACTTTTAGAACTCTTGGTCGATAAAATTACTCTAATGTTTATCTATAGCCGAAAACACATTCGACAAGGGCACGGGGTAGCCGATGAAACCCTATATCAAAACATTTTGTTGAGTTCAATCCAAATTTCGAATAAATGTGTCCATGATCCAAACCCATATTAACTTGGGCACGGGATAGCCGATAAAACCCTCATCAACATGAATTCGGTGGATAGACATTTATCACCCACTTCCCCTGCGTAACAAGGTTTGTACCCCGGGGTAGCCGAGTGCACTCCCTCGCGAAATAGGTTTTCATGGTTTCTACTATTTGGTAAGGCTATGTCTCAATTGATTGTTTTAGCGAGAGGTCATGTCAATTTATTATCTATCACGTTTTAAGTGAACTAAAGCGGTGAACTACGATAATTGTAATTGACACGGTCGATATACTCGATAAAAGATGATGCATGTTTTAGTTATGGCGATTTAGCGATGCATGCGACATATAATAAAATGCAAAACATAAAATAAATCCTAGTATGGCCTTTCTAAAATAGAAAAACTATTTAACTATTACATATTCGGAAACCAACTCCATTGGTCCCTTGAACTTCGGTTATGGCACGCATCTTGAGGTAACACCGTCTTTATGTATCGCCTTCTTGAATGACACCGTCTTCAAGGAACTCCGGAATAAATAAAATTACATAACAAATTACATAATTTCCTATTATACATTTGTAAATAAAATAAAATAAATCTATTAAATTACAAAACGGTGATACGAGATCACAATAAATTACAAACGAATCGATATTCCCATACATTTCGGGTAATATCAATTAAAAACTACGGCCATACTAAGTAAAATTACATAAAATAAAATTATGACAATCATAAAGAAAATGCAGCATTATAATATGTATGAACATGCCCAATTTTATGTTAAATCGCCTTTAAGTAGCCAATATCGTATATTACACGGTTTTTACGGATTTGCGTGATTCAACGTTTAATAATCACAAAAATTACATAAATTCATATTTATGCACAAGTTAATTACCCTAACCTCTTAGGACTCAAAATTAGTCTTCACTAACTATTTGACCATAATTAACTCATATTTCTAAAAGTGTTCATTAATGGACTTAAAATTACAATAAAAATGCTATAAACTTCAAATAAATCACAAAAAATCAAATAAATTCAAACTTTGAAATTTAAACTCATGAACATTCTGGAAAAATACCATGACACTCATAATGTTCAAAAACTTAGGTAAAAATTTCGAAATTTATCCGGAAAAACAATGTTGCGGTTTATCGGTTTTAACAAATATAGTCATAAAACATGAGAAAAAATATATTTATCAACTTTTCAATTTTAGATCTGAAATGGATAATAAAATGCAACATATGACGTTTTTCCTTAGTCATGGAGTATGTTTTATTAATATTTCACAAATTAAGTCACTTATTTATGCTATTTTTCTTCAAAAAATCATAAATCATGCATAAAGACTTCAATATAGCCTATTATTTGTAAAATTGCATGTGACAACATACTAAATTTCTATGACCAGATTCAAAATTTATCTCATATTAACCTATTTTTCATCTAAATTCGATTTTAAATATGAAAAATCCATATTTCGAGCATAAGAAGTCCAAAAATTATGAAAATTTACAGGTCATCTTAAAATAATATATGTGATAACATATCCAAAAAGCACTAAAAAATTCGGAGTTTAGCTAATTTTAGTCCCAAAATGACATTTTATTCATAAAATCATATTTTTAATGCCATTATTATATAATATGAACAATAAAAATCCATAAATTAACCAAAATATCCTAAAACTATTTTAGGACCATAAACTTTAACATGCATAATAATTTTCGTGATATATCATAATAACACAAATTTAACAAGTTTTATATGTTAATCGTATAACTCGGAAAAACTTTTAACCGATTTGCATGCAAACAACCAAGGCTCTTGATACCGCTTGTTAGAAAACTAGATCTATAAACTCAACATATTCATATATTTTTTATGTTAATTTAGTCATAAAATTAAATGGTGATCTTATGCATGCAAACAATAATTAATTAAAGAAGAAATCTTCATCTTATATTGGTATTTCGGTTTATATGGGCACAAGATAGTTCTCCTTCTTTCTTGTTCTTGTGCTCTCCTTAATGGATGAACTAGGATCCAAGTGTAGAATCCCTCCCAAAGTAAAATACCCAAGGCAAACTCTTAATCAAATTAATATTATGATTACTAGAATAATATTAATTTAGTGTAAAAATTGACCCAAAAATATTTGATTTTGGTCTCTTAAAACCGGTTAAGAGAGAAGGAAGAGGAAGGTTTTTATCTTTCTAAAAGTTCTTATTTTAGATGGATGATGAATGAACTAATACACTAAAATGTTATCTAGTGTATATGATAAATCATAAGGCAAAACCCTTGGCTTTGCCTTATGAAAAACCGGGTAAGAGGGGAAGAGAGGGGAGCCAATGCATGCATGAGTTTGTCTTCACAATGACCACTAGGTTGCATGGCTAGTTTATTAGGGAAATGATTATGTTTACCACTAACATAATTAACACAATATCATCCTAATACTCCCCTTAATTTCGGTACATATTGATAAAATGGACTCCATTTTATCTTTGTCAAAATGTCAATTTGTCATATGTCACATGTCACATAAATTTGTTATGTATTTTTAACATATTAAAAATCAACGTATTAATAAAAATATGTCATATAAAAAAATCGACTTAGCAATTCATAATTGCTTGTACCAAAATATTTTACCAATTTATAAATCACAATAACTTGTATTTATAATAATTCATTCAATTTCAATTGTTTCCTTAAACAATAATTTCATCTAAGTAATGAAACAATTCGATTACTTAGACCGTATCTTATTTAATCAGATTATAATGAGATACGTAAATTTTACTTCCAAAATCGTCCGTCAATATTTTAAGAAATTTAATTAACCCGTAACATTATACGATCAATTAAATGATCAATTAAGAGTGTTACCCTTTAGGTATGACCTAAGGGGATCAACTGGTCACCACCGTCTCATGACAGTAATGTCAAACTCTAGTCAGCCAATCATTACCGATATGTGTGGACCAGTTGACAGTAAAATATTACTTCCCAATTGTATTCTTTAAAATGAGACTTAAACATGTGATCATCATGATCAACAGTTGTGATCGCATTATTGTCGGATGACACATATTCCAACAAAAACAAGCATGTGATAGAAACTACTAAACAATATTACATCATGCTAATTTAACATTTACAAATATTAATCATGCATGGCTTCCATATTCCCTAGACAATATAAATTACTCACTCACATTTAAACTAATAGCAATATATGAAATGGTAAACATGATAATAATAGAAATATTACTAAATAAAATTATAAGAATTATAAATATGCTAAATAAAGATGACATACGAATTAGTGAAATGCTAAATGAAAGGATATGTAAATAAAATGTTAGAAATACACTAATGATGATAATAGTTTATAATGATATGTGTTTTATCTAGATTCTGCGCAAAGCTGAATCAGGTCAGGGTAATGTGTTTGCAGGGTTAACTAGCTCCTTTATCTTGTATATTGTTGTAGGGCAGGCTTAATAATACATAAAGAAAAAGAAATAAAGAAAATAGATGAGACAATAGATTTTCTGCGTGGAAAACCCTTAAATGAAAAGAAACCATGGACACCAAGCCAGGAGAGGTTTCACTATGATTTATGGAGATCAATTTTATAACTAGCTCAATATGTATTTTGCTCTAAGTATTGTAAAATTATAGCTTTTAGTCTTGTCGAGTATCTTTTGGAATGATCTTGACTCTTCTTTATATAGTGATCTTCATATACCGGATGATCTCTACAATTAAGGAATTTTAGTTCCTCTTAATGACGTCATGAATTGCACCTTCAATGCCCGATAATTACCCGGATAAATGCATGGTTATTATGATGGAATCTTCTCCTTAATTGCTCCATAATTAGTGTAATAATCACGAATTATTCTCCATAATTGTTTTTTATTTGGTCAAATAATATATGCTTGATTGACCGTTGTACTCTCCTGCCTGATGCCACGCTCAAGCTATCCTGAAGCTTATATCCTGAATGTCAGGCCAGGGTAGGATTGTATCCTGAATATAGTGCGGAAATAACAGGACTAACAATTGCCTCTTATCTTCCCATTATCGTTAAGTGAGGTAAGTAATGAGAAGATAAACATCATTTAAGTAACTTGCTTTAGACGGTTGAGTTTAATCATTGTAGAAAAACGACTGACACGGCTATCGCAACCCTATCAAAGATAAAACCTAACGGTCTCAACTAAAATATAGTAGAGGCAGTCGAGTATCGAATCCACAGGGAGGTAACGCAACTAAGCTGTCTATTTCTAATCCTATGGTAACAATTGGGGGTTGTTTGAATTTTGTTCTAAACTACAAAGTCTTAAGGGAAGAGAAATAAGGCAAGGAGTAAATAAAACAATAAAATAAGATCAAACTATCAGGAAAAGAGGGACATGTCGGGATTTCGGTTCACTACGGTAGTCCAACAACTCAGCAGCAAATGACTCAGACGAACTAATGTGAGACGGATGTTAAAAGGTCCTTTCGGTCCACTTTCTATCCTAAAGTACCACTAACTTAACTTTCGTCCTCATTAGGGTAGTCTAATGTTTATAGCAGGCCTATTTAGTCCAATCTTTCGATCCGGATTAATTTTAGCTTGATTTAATGGGTGACATAGAAGCGTGCACTCAACTAGGTCGGGAATTACAGTTAAATTGCTATAGTGACAGAGTCTCTTAATCAGTTCATCTAATTCATTCACTACATCGTCATTTTCCTATCGCAGATTCCCTAATCCCAACATGAAGGGGTTTAGCTACTCATGTTCGTAATTAAACTAACAAAGAATTAAATTCCCAAAGAGAAGACATAATGAAATGACAATAAAATGCAATAAAGGAAAATTAGGGCAAAGGAGAATGATAACACAAACAAGAAAATTAAAGCAACTAACGATTATTATTAATAAAGAGAAAGGAAGGATTACAATCTGAGCAAATCCGGCGTAAAGAACACTGAATTCGAGCAATAATGATCCAAAAATAAAAGTAACAGTGGAGAAAAAGCAACGTAGTAAGGCACAGTAGGAAGTTTTGATAGTCTCCAAGATAGTAAAAGTCAGACCCTAATAACCTAATTAACTTAGGTTTAAATAGAAAAACAACAGTGTTTAGCGAAATACGTTTCGAGACCCTTACCGAGACGAAACCGACCGATCTAAAACGATCCGGTCGAAAACATTTTTACGCCGCCGAGCGTGGCTTTCAAAAGAACGCTGCATGTCCACAGATTGGCCTGGCGTGCAGGTGGGCCTTGACCACAGACCGGTAGGTGGACCCCCAAATCCACAGACCGAGACGTGGCCCATGTCCACAGATTGGCGACTCCGCTGGGGGAAAACTAGGACACTTACGTCTTTGTGATTCCTAGATGGTGAGACTCGAACGGGGTCTTGGTTGGAATGCATTAATTGATATTACGGTCACGGTCGGTTTCCTTGTCCGGGCCCACAACCTAACCCTTTTCGACCAATTGGATAGTCTCGTCGGCGTGAGTTTTTTTTCTCATCCCCGTGTTTCGAATCCCGATTGAGTCAAGCATACCATTGACGTTACACATTTCTATTTCGTCAAAGAGCTTTCATCACTTTCGAGCACGAGGCTAGGGCACCCTCCTTACACATTTTGTTTGGATTGGTATGCCTCTCGCAAATCGGGGTTTGATTGCTTGGTGTGTGACCCACCCTTTTAAGCCAAAACCCGTGTCAGCATAATGCATAATATAATGAACAGTGAGTGCTTATGTGCTACTTGATCATAAGTCCTTCCGTGTCATTTTCAAACTTCCAAAAAATTACGTTTTGCGCCGTTATAATGGCCATTTCAAACCTCGGTCTTTCGCCGACCGTTACACGCCTTTCTAGGCCGTCGTAATGACGATTTTTAAACCCGGTTTTTATAACCATTTCAACACGCCTTTCTAGGCCGTCGTAATGAGGATTTTTAAACCCGGTTTTTATAACCATTTCAACGCTCCTTTCTAGGCCGTCATAATGACGATTTTCAAACCCGGTTTTTATAACCATTTCAACACGCCTTTCTAGGCCGTCGTAATAACGATTTTGAAACCCGGTTTTTATAACCATTTCAACACGCCTTTCTAGGCCATTGTAATGACAATTTTCAAAACTCGGTTTTCTACAACCATTTCAAGTCACCTTTCCACGCCGTTTTAATCGCCGCGTCTAGACACGGATTTTAACCCGTTTCGCGCCGATAATGGCAGTTTCAAAACCCGAGAAAAGCACACACCCTTTTCTCGAGACGCTTTTGGGATCCCGAGGACGATGCACCGTCCCCGAGACCTCTTCAAACATTTCAAACTCGATTTTCAAAACATACAATTTTGAATTTCAAAACCGTCTTGGGAAACAATACACTGTTTTCCGAGCCGACTCAAACTCAAACCGTCTTTTGCAAATAAACTTAAGACAACCCCTTTCAACTGATCGACTTGTGGAGATCTCTATCTTCGGAAGCCGTCCATTAAAGCGACGAATGAATCTTTTTGAAAATTTCTATTTTCGAAAACTTCAGTCCACCATTCCAATTCCGCCTCGTGTCTATCGAGTCAAAGCAAACGTACTTATGGGTCTTTACTTATGAGTCGTCTCACCAAGAGACCCGTCCAATGGCGTCGCGCCGTTATGTTTGACACGTGTCAAAAGTTCGGTCAACACCATCACGTCATAAATCGAGTCAGCACCGAGGAACCACACACGGTCACCCTCGTCTCATGGAGTCTGATCTTTGTCTCGTCCTTTGTGTTGTCTGCGTTCAGTCTTGGAACCGTGTCGGATTGAGTTGTAATGTGAGCCGTTTTCTGCCTCAGAGCCATGGCCCCGTCATCAACTTCGTCTGTCAACCACAACAACAATGATAACAACAGAGATGTCACGACTGATCAGCTAGCCAGCCTGCTTACCGCTCTTAAGGTCACCCTGGATCGCGTCGAGACCCGTATCGACGCCCTGGAGAACAAGGAAACTGGAGAACATAATACTCCACCTCTGACTGAAACTGAGAAGAGGCTAAAGCTCTTGTAAGAACAACTCCTAGCCCGGGGAAACAATATCCATCTTGAGAACAACCGAAGGTTCGAACCTGTTGGGGTTCAATTGCCTGACAACTTCACCCTAACTGATGTGCCTAAGTTCAAAGGAGTGGAGGACCCACTCAATCATATCCATGCTTTCAAGGACTACATGGCCATTAAAGGGGCCAACAGGAACTTTTTACCCGGATCTTCCCATCCTCCTTGGAACCGATCCCTCGACAACGGTACTACTCCCTTGACCCGAAAAACCTTACTACTTAGGATGAGGTCGCGGTTGAGTTAGCCAAACAATATGCCGACAATGTCGAGATCTAGGCCAATACCCGTACTCTCGAAGTGCTAACCCAGAACGACAAGGAGGGGTTCACTGAGTTCTTAACCTGTTAGAGGAGGGTGAGTACTCAACTGGTCAGTAAGCCGAGTGAGTCAACTTTGGTGGAAAAGTTCGTCAACAATCTCCGCCCAGTTTATGCCAACCTACTGAGGTATCAGAATATTAAGACCTTCCAAGACCTGCAAATTCTAGTGACACGCATTGAAGATGACCTCCGAAAGGGTGTCTTGGCCAAGACTACTGGCATAGGCTACCAAGGATCCACCTCAACCGGATCTCGCCCTTATGGCCAGACGAACAAGATCGATGAGGTTAACCTCGTTGAACCATATACTAAGAGAACTGAGCGCCCCCAGAGAGTGTTCACCAATATAGGGTCGACTTATGCAAATGCTCTTAAAAGGCCCATGGACCAGGGGAAGTTACAACCGATCGGACCCACCCCGGATCCGACCGATGCCAAGAAGTCCCGGTTCTGGAACCCCAATGCCTACTGTCAGTACCATCAAGGGGAAGGGCATGGTACCGAAACCTGCTTCAAACTCAAGCACATCATCTAAGACATGATTGAGAAAGGAGATTTGCCTTTACCCCCACCGACTAAGCCGAAAAACAAAACGAACCCTCTGAGAATCCACGCTATCTCTGACGATGAGCCGACTCTAGACTGCTTTCACCTCATCCTGCCAGTTGATGACGAGGTGAATGCTTTGGAAAAAGATCTTTCAGATGGAGTGTTCGTGTTTAGTGCTGCCACTATGCTCACTATGTTCCAACAGGTTGAGGAAGTCATAGCCAGCCTCTCCGAGAGAATCACCCACCTTAACGACGCCTACCGTCGACTTATCTTCAATCCTCCGCCACCGCGCCCGAGGGAGAATTCCCCAAACATTCAAAACTACCCACACCAGGATGGATTGCTCCCACGACCATTCTGGTATGGACCTCACGAAAATAACCCTCAAAATAACTACCCTCACAATAACTACCCCCATAAAAATCACCCTCACAAAAACCACCCTCACAAAAATATCCCTCACAAGAACTGCCCATCGAGGAATACCCCTCCAAGGTACTCTTGAGACCCTGAAATTAATGGCATCTGGAGAGATGATGTTGAGGATGTCTATATCATCGGACACCTTACCCGGTCCGGACGCCCCTATCAGAACCCGAACAATCCAACGGTCGTTCCAACAACGAATGACCAAGTCGTCCCGGAAGTGGACCTCAACCAAAGGCTCCTGAGAATTCAATCCTGAAATAGCTTTAGAAGGCAAAAGCCGAAATCTCAATCTGGCAACTGATCGCAACGTCATTTGAGCATCGACAGGCTCTGCTACATGCTTTGGGAAAGTTAACAGTGCCCTCCACCTCTTCCCCAGAAGAAATAGTGGCACATATGATGAGGGACGCCCCTGATCTGAACAACCCAGTCGTCTTCTCCGATGAGGATATCCCTCCGTTCGGAGCCAATCATAACCTGGCCCTGTATATCACCGTACAATGCCTAAAAAAAATATATCCATGGTCCTCGTGGACGACGGATCCGCGATGAATGTCATTCCTCTCAAGACTGCTCACAAGCTGGGTATTAAGGACGCTGATTTGGTCCCGACAAATCAAGGAGTACGCGCCTATGACGGCACTCATCGCAAGGTCGCGGGGCTTATCACTCTGGCTGTCGCGACCAGACCACTTGAAAGACAAACCGGTTTTCAGGTGGTCGACATCGACGCCTCTTTCAATATACTCTTAGGACGTCCCTGGATTCACGCCGTCAAGGCAGTTACCTCGAATCTCCACCAGAAAATCAGGGTCCCCTTCAACGGGAAAACGATCACAATTCCTGCTTCCCCGATCAAAGCTGTCATGAGAAAGGGAATAGCCTCCCAAGCCATTGAGGAGGATGATAATAAAATGTGGGGTTTCCAAGCTGTGAATGCCATAACTGATGAATCAACACCCTCTGATTGTGACCCGTTCGCCAACCTCATGGTCAACCGTATCATGATGCGTCAGGGTTACTTCCCGGGTTTGCTGCTCAATCCACTGAAGGACGCATTGCCTCCCTTGAAACAGGCTAAGGTCCCCAACATTCCCTTCGGGCTGGGATATGAACCTACCGATGAAGATATCCAGGAGATGAACCTCCTAGTCTGAAAGCGCAAGAAGCACAGAGTTATCCTCCATCCCTATCATCTGACCCTCAATGGATACTTTGTCCCCGAGGGAGAATCAGAGCTCTACCATGGCTTTCCGGAGCCAATCTATGACTCTGTGGCCAGGGCTAGGTACCCGGGAGTGGAAGTCTTCCAGGACTGCTACTTTATCCCCGACAACATCGAAGCTGCATCAACTGAGTCTAAGCCGTCACCATGCCTCGACGGACAAGCTGTCACTATCCTCTTTGGGGAAGATAACATCAAGCGCCTCGACTATGAGGACATCATCAACATCACCCGGAAGGACAATCAATTTGATCCAACCGCCTTGATCTCCGACACTGACCCGGAGAAAGCTACCCAAGGCTGGAGGAAGACCGTCGAGTGGACAGATCGCCAAGGCCGCATCCTCAAAGTCACAACTGGAGAAGGCCCTATGTTCAAGGAGGGAAGTGAAGAAGGATCTGAGTCCGAGTCAGAGTTGGAGTCAGAGTCTGTCATAACTCCCAATGTCCCAGTCAAGGTCCCCTTCCCACTGTTTTATCACAAAGTCGTGGCTGATTCAGAGGCTGAGTCTACTAGGGTCACCCCCACTCCCATGAAAGGTGACAACCTACAGCCTGTTCCAGGGGCTACCTCCTCTATTTTGTCGCCTGTGACTGACCACGAAATGTCTGTCCTCTCCGAGCTTTTCACTCGTGTCAACTTAATGAACGCTAAGTTTGCTTATGACTCGTCTCAATTTTACTGCAATGCAATTCTGAATGACTATGAGGAGTTTGACTTGAGTGACGACCCACCTCACTTAGCCAAAGAACTTGACAAACGGGAAACTAGAACCCCCATCATTGAGGAGACCGAACCTATTAACGTAGGAACCGACAACACACCTCAAGAACATAGGATAGGGATAACCCCGGACCCCTCGGAAAGACAACAGTTCATTAACCTCCTCCAGGAATACAAGGACGTGTTCGCCTGCTCTTACAGAGACATGTCTGGGATTGACAGAGAAATTGCAGAGCACCGGATACCCATTAAACCCGGAGCTAAGCCTGTAAAGCAGAAGCTACGCCGGATGCGTCCTGAATGGGCCCTAAAAATCAAGAAAGAAGTGGATAAACAGTTCAAGGCTGGTTTCATCAAAGTGTCTGAATACTCTGATTGGGTGGCCAATATTGTGCCCATACCAAAGAAAGACGGAAGAATTCAGGTTTCCATAGACTTCAGGGATCTGAACAAGACGAGTCCAAAGGACGATTTCCCTTTGCCACATGTTGACATTCTGGTGGACAATACCGCCGAGCATGCTCTCCTATCCTTCATGGACGGGTATGCTGGGTACAATCAGATTAAAATGGCTGAGGAAGATATGCACAAGACAACATTCACTACACAGTGGGGTACATATTGCTACACGGTCATGCCTTTCGGCCTCATCAACGCCGGAGCAACCTATCAAAGAACCGCTACCACTCTCCTACATGATATGATGCACAAGGAGGTAGAGGTATATGTCGATGACATGATTATCAAATCAAAAGAACGGGACGGCCACATAAGTGCCCTCCAGAAATTCTTCGCTCGTTTGCGGAAATATAACATGAGACTAAATCCTCAGAAGTGTGCATTCGGGGTCACCTCCGAAAAACTCCTGGGACATGTCGTCAGCAAAAGAGGCATTGAGATTGATCCAACCAAAATCAAAGCCCTTCAACAAATGCCTCAGCCTAGGAACGAAAAGGAGATTCGGGGATTTCTCGGTCAGGTCCAATATATCACCCGCTTCATTGCCAATCTCATTATGATTTGTGAACCAATATTCAAAAAGCTTCGCGCCTGCGATCACACCGATTGGGACGACGACTGTCAGAAGGCCTTCGACAGGATAAAGGAAATCCTATCCAAACCTCCTGTCCTCGTGCCAACTCAACCGGGGATTCCTTTATCCCTGTACCTGACTGTCACAAACACAGCCATGGGAGCAATGCTAGCACAGACAGTCGGCGACGAAGAACGAGCCATCTACTACATCAGTAAAAAGTTCATTGAGTACGAGACGAGGTACACCCACTTGGAGAAGACATGCCTTACCCTAGTGGTCGGACTCTCTTGAGAGGTTTAGTTTTCGGTACTTGTCGTTAGGAGCACCTAGACCAAAACACTATTTATAACTCCACAAACAACTCTACAATTAGTAAAGAGGCAAGTAAAGGTCGGATCCCAAGGGACGGGAATTGAGATGAGATTTTCAATTGCAACTAGCGGTGTCTAAGGGTGTCACAATTTGGGGTTTGAATAGAAGATCACTAAACTAAATAGCAATGAAAGTAAACAAGCAAGATGATTAAAAAGGGGTGTAAACAATTGATAAAAGGCACTAGGGTGTCATGGGGTCATAGGGGATTCATGGGAATTGATCATACAAACATATTCTCAAATTATAAGCAAACAATTATTGTTGTGATGGATCGAGTTGGTTTATATCTTACAATCCTAGGAAAGTTTGGGTCCCGGAGCCGAATCGATTAGATTTTACAACACCTACAAGTCGACTTAATCTTCCCTACTCAACTATATGCATGGTCTAATGAGACTCGAGTTGGTTTATGTCTTACAAGTCTCATTGAAAAGATAGGTGATGGGTAAAAAATGCAAGGATTCATAGGCTCGCATTTCATCAAACATAACATGTGCATAAGTTGAGATCACAACAAGCAAGCAAATAAACTATGAAAATATATTAATTTAAGCATGAATCATCCCCCATGTTGGTTTCCCCTAATTACCCATTAACCCTAGCTAAGGAAACTACTCACTCATTATCATGTTGAACATGCTAGCAAGGTTGTCAATCATACCAACAAAGTAAATCATGATGAATAAATGAAGATAATTAACAATAATTAAAAAGGGATTAAGAGAATTATATGTTGGGGTTGGTGTCCTTAACAGTTAGTGCAAGGACTTATAAACCTCTAAAAGGATCAAAGGGCATACTTTGGTATTATTATCAGTTGATCCACGTTTATCAATAACGGTTGGCTTGCTAGATAAGTTTGACGTTATTGTCATACAGATGGCGGTGATCAACTGGTCCCTAAAAGTCACACCTATAGGATACGTTCGAGAGATGTGACGGTATGAAAATACTGTCATGTAGATGCCAAAATTGACTAACCAGTTAGTCCGAGTTATTTGACTAGTAATTAGTCAAATATGTGATGTTGAGATATTATATTTAATACGGATTAAATATCATGGGCTAAGGCGAATTAACCAGTTAATTCGTAAAATTAAATATAAACGATTTATATTTAATTAAATGTATATTGAATATAACTATACAATACTGTTTTTGTCGGACACGAATTAATAATTCAGCTAACCCGTATTATTAGCTGATGCCTTAATTTCCGATAACCGATAACAGTTTATAATCAGACCGCGTCATATACATTTAGCCATTAGGGTTCGGACTACGAGTCAAATAGAAGAGGAAATGGAAAGGCCCATTTCCTCCCCATGGACTCGGCTTGGCCGAATTAGGAGAACAAAAAGGAGAGCCTCCTCCTTGAGGTTGACCTAATTGTCATTAGTGAAAATAATTAGGGTTTCAGAGATTAATTTTTCTCTCTGAAACTGAGATCTCTCATCTCGAAAAAACTCACATCAGTTCTCCCAATATTGCAAGGCAATCGGAGAACACCATCTAGCCAAGGGCATATCTCGGACAAGTCTTGGGTGCAACAATTAGGAGGGAATCTCGTTTGATTTCTGTTCTTTACGCCGTGCATCATAAGGACCCGAGGTTATTTCTTGTTCCTTATCGTTTCTATTGTATTTATGTTTTATGACTATAATCACATGTTTAAATTTACGTTATAGTCCTACAATTAAAGGGTAGTATACGGATATTTACCCACAAGTGGTATCAGAGCGAGGCCACGTAAATTTTCTATGTGTTTTTCATAAAACGATTTGAGACGATCATGTTTTGTCTAGAAAACCGTGCGGCTGGAATTTTATTTCAGTTGTTTTCTGTTTTTTTTTTTGTAAACCGTGTCATGTTTACACACGGCTGATCTTTTGTTTTCGATTTGTTTTACATATTGTTGTTTTATACGGAAATTATAACAATATGTCATGTTTTGGCCATTTATAAAATTGTTTTGATGCGTTTTTGATCAAAATTGTTGTGGTTTTGTATCATAAAACTTGTTTCACGAGGGTTTGGAGTTTTTCAGAAAGTTTTGTACTCGATCGAACAAGTTTTTAATCGATCGAGTGATTTTCTGTCTTGTTTTGGCTCGATCGAGTCCCTGTTGTACTCGATCGACCCCTTTCTAAACCCTACTGCTCGATCGAGTTGTCCTCGTACTCGATCGAGTAGATTTGCTGATATTTGTCCTCGATCGACCACCAGTGTTGTCGATCGAGCACCTCCTGATTAGCACTCCCCTCGATCGACTTGCAATTCAGTCGATCGAGCCCTTTTGTCCCTCGATCGAGCACTTATGTCCCTGGATCGAAGGATTACGTTTTTGACAGCTTTGAAAATTTGTTTCTTTTGATTTAAATTTTCTTTTGGCTTTAATATGTACTTTATACGGATATTGTACACTCGCTATGATTGTGAAACGGTTCACACACGTACCATTAAGTTATTTTAAAGCGTATTTAAAGTAATGGATTGTAATGGATTAAAATTAAATGATAGAAGCGGTTTTATCACATGAATTTTAATCATTAGAAGGTGGTTTGGATAAATTTAACATAATTACGGAATTATGTCACGAATGAATTTGTTTTTAGTTGATGCATTTTTATTTATCGTTAATTTATGAATGCCGTGAATGCCTTTTTATTACGTATTTAATTTTTGCAAAAGGTTGTAACTTAGTGTGGCCTTAGTAGAACGTGTTACCGTAATGATGGAACACGGTCTTGGTTGTATTTTGAGATCTCGTATCTCCGTTTTGGATTTTTCACTTGTAATTACAGTTTTTAATTAGAATGTAAATAGGTTTATATTTTGTAATTTCAATTGTAATTTTTGAGAAGACCAAAGATGGAGACCGGATGCTCACTCCCGCTACTTGGATCAAGATGGAACATCAAGACAAGCTTTTCGGGTCCAACGATGGATTCCAAAGTTGTATTATGTTCTTTTACTAGGATAGGCCACACTAGGACCTTTTTATTTACGTATTGCATTCCTTTATTTATTTTTCGTAACGATAATATGCATCATATTCCGCCTAAAAACCAAACCACCTATTTATTGCATGAAAACTGACACATATAGAGGTCACGAGTTAGTTTTCATTGACATTCGTATGTCACACGATCATGCTAAGCCATCATCTAAATTGATTCATTCACGCAGACGCTAGTTATTCGTTCACTTAAAATGAATTATAATTAAGTTGATGGGATCTTCCTCGTATAAACAAAAATTGAGAACGGTCTTTATAGGTCAAACTCCAATGAATCCCTTCTTCGTCGGTAGGCATAATATGACCCCTTCTACGTCGGGTAAGTTGGAACCGATTGACCTATTTTATCTCAACACTATGGTCACTCGTACGATCCTGTGACTGTGGTGGACTATAGATAGGATTTACGGAAATCTATCGACCAAGAGTTCTTCCGGAAGAATTAGCTAAACAGTTGGCTTATCAATTTACATAAATTGAGTCTTGGGATCACTTGTATCATTCTTGAGGGAGATCAATTATGCAAGTGCGAGAGTCTACATGTTTAAAATGAATTTTAAAATAGACTTAAATCACCTCGATGAGTTGCTTATTTCGTTTTGTTTTTCTTCCTTTTTCAATGTAGAACACGAACATTTAAACTGCTAATAACATAATGGCTGGCCGTGAGGACGACCCAATGCCAAGTGTCACATTGGACCGTGAGTCCCGGCTTCGGATCTTCATGGATCGGATGAATCGTCTACTCGATCAAGAATGATGGATCAAACTTCACGGATCGGGAGGCGGCATTACGGAATGCGCCATTGCGATGGGAAGCTCAAATATCTGATTGAGCCCATCCCACCAAACCCAGGCCCCACGGCTGAAATTAACGAAATCGACAAGTATAACGATTTCGCCATGGAAGCAGGTGCGGTAAAGAACGTACTTATTTTTGCAATGGAATCCAATTTGCAGAAACGCTTCATAGCTCAAAGTGCAAACAAGATTTTCACTACACTCACTAGGGAATTCTCAAAAGCACCGAGAATCGTGACCTATGAGCTTACCACTCGCTTCTTTGATGCGAGACTCCAGAAGGGCCAACCAGTTAGCCCACACATTCTCAGCATGATTGAGAATGTCGAGAAGCTGGAGACCTTTGATTGTAAGATCAGCGAGAACATTGTTATTGACCGCATACTTCACTCACTCCACGATGGTTATTCGCAATTTAGAGCGAATTACTATATGAATGATTTGAAGAAAACTCCCCATGAACTGCACTCCCTCCTCGTACAGACCGAGAAGGACATGAAGTCCAGTGGGAGCATGAAACAGGATGTTCTCGTTGTGTCAAACAAGGGCAAGGGTAAGGGCAAAGTTCAGCCAGGCCTAACAGTAGGCAAACCGAAGTTTAAGAAGTCGGGATCAGGTAAGAGTGGGCCTGGTGAGGCAAGTAACTCATCAGGCGTGACAAAGAGCAACACCGAAAACATGGAATGCCATCATTGCCACAAGACTGGGCATTGGAGGCGTACATGTCCTGTTTATCATGAGGACATAAAAGCAGGTCGCGTTAAACCTGTTGGTATGTCTTCTCCTTCTACTTTTATTCATATGATTGAGATTAACCACGCAAGTTACGGAACTTGGGTACTTGATACTGGTTGTGGTTCTCATCTGTGTAATCATGTGCAGGGCCTCCGAAATCTCAAGCCTCTCGTAAAGGGTGAGGTTGACCTGCGTGTCGGGAATGGAGCAAGAGTGGCTGCCGTCTCGAGGGGAACATATGTGATCCAGCTTCCTAGCGGATTTGAGTTATCATTATATGATTGCTATTATGTACCCAGTCTTTCAAAAACATTATTTGTTTTACGCACTTGACAAACTTGGTTTTTCATTTGTAATTGAGAATAATACTTGCATTTTCTCTTTACACAATATGATTTATGGCAAGGCAGTCTCCATGAATGGAATTTATGTTTTAGATCAGACCACGGAAATATTACACGTAATGAATAAAAGGTTAAAGGTTGGTGACAAAGATCAAACATATCTATGGCACTGCAGTATGGGACACATTAATGAGAAACGCGTTAAACAGCTCATCAAACATGGAGCTATCTCGGCCTTTGATTTTCAATCATTTGGCACGTGTGAATCATGTCTCATCGGTAAGATGACTCGTATTTCCTTCAAAGGTGTTGGAATGCGCTGCTGGCGACCTATTAGGACTCATACACACGGATGTATGTGGCCCTATGTCAATCACCGCACGAGAAGGCTATAGGTATTTCATCACTTTCACGGACGATTTAAGTAGATATGGCTATGTCTACTTAATGAAGCACAAAAGTGAATCCTTTGAGAAATTCAAAGAATACCAGAATAGGGTACAGAACCTATTGGGTAGAAAGATAAAAACACTGCGTTCGGATCGTGGTGGCGAGTATCTTTCTCACGAGTTTGATCAACACCTCAAAGACTGTGGGATTGCCTTACAGTTGACTCCACCTGGAACACCTCAATTGAATGGTGTGTCCGAACGGAGAAATCGAACGCTACTTGATATGGTTCGATCCATGATGAGTCACACGGTTTTACCTGATTCATTATGGGGTTATGCTCTTTGTCGGCCGCTCTAATACCTAATCAAGTCCGTCTAAATCTGTTGACAAGACTCCATATGAACTATGGAAGGGAACGGTCCCTAACTTGTCCTTTATACGGGTTTGGGGCTGCGAGGCTTATGTCAAGTGGAGACTTGAAGATAAGCTCGGCCCGCGATCGGTCAAGACATACTTTATAGGTTATCCTAAAGGAACACGTGGTCATTACTTCTATTCGCCAACCGAACAACGCGTTTTTGTTGCGGCTAGTGCGACATTCTTAGAGAAGGAATTTCTCGAGAATGCAAAGAGTGATAGAACCTTCGACACTTCGGAGATTCCAGAACCAAACACCGAGCAACTATTGGAGGAACCCGTTCCTTCAATCCCTACGCGGTGAATATTCCTGAGGAACCTAGGAGGTCGGGAAGAGTCTCTATTCCTCCCGGACAGATACATTGGTATGGTCGAGGAACATGACATAGATGACGTTCTACTCTTAACGAGTAGTGAACCCGCAACCTATAAAGGTGCCATGACTAGTTTCGACTCAAAGCTATGGCTTGAGGCCATGCAATCCGAGATGGACTCCATGTATGAGAACAACGTGCGGGATCTTGTTGACTTACCTGCTAAGGTTCGTCCCCTTCAATGCAAATGGCTTTACAAGATAAAGCATTCTGTGGAAGGTCAACAAGATATCCACAAAGCACGACTAGTTGCTAAAGGTTTCACCCAAGTGCCAGGTTTGCACCACGATGAGATTTTTGCACCCGTAGTCATGCTGCGTTCCATTCGGATTATCTTAGCGATCGCCGCTTTTCATGACTATGAAATTTGGCAAATGGACGTGAAAACCGCCTTCTTAAACGGCTTTTTGGAAGAAGAGTTGTACATGGTACAACCCGAAGGTTTCATTGATCCAGTACATCCTAAGAAAGTGTGCAAACTTAAGCGTTCCATTTATGGACTTAAGCAAGCATCAAGGAGTTGGAATCATCGCTTCGACCAAGTGATAAAAGAAAATGGATTTACTCGATCGGTCGAGGAACCATGTCTATATATCAAGTCGAGTGGGAGCAAGATTGTCTTCCTAATATTGTATGTTGACGACATACTCCTGATTGGGAATGACATACCTCTCTTAACTTCGGTGAAAGTATGGTTGAAAAATCTTTTCCAGATGAAAGATCTGGGAGAGGCACAAAGAATTCTAGGCATCCGTATCTATCGAGATAGATCACGACGGATGTTATCTCTCGATCGAGTCTTACATAGACAAAGTCCTAGAGAGATTCAGCATGACTAACTCCAAGAAGGGGTTTCTTCCCATGGCTCCAGGGGTGCATTTGAGCAAGTCTCAGGCACCAGAGACACCGGAAGAGAAAGAGCGCATGACACGGATTCCTTATGCTTCGGCAATAGGATCAATCATGTATGCCATGATATGCACACGTCCGGACGTGGCATATGCATTGAGTATGACAAGTCGATTCCAACAGCATCCAGGTGAATCACATTGGATGGCTGTCAAGAACAATCTTAAGTACCTACAGAGGACTAAAGATTGGGCATTGACTTATGGATCGAAATGACTCGAAATCTCAGTCTGGATTCGTTTTTACTCTTAATGGCGCTACAGTCAGCTGGAAGAGTTCCAAGCAAAGTGTTACAAAGAGATTCTACGACCGAGTCCGAGTACTATGTTGCGTCTAGACATGTACAACGGAAAGCTCATCTAATCCGGGATTACGTGGATCAAAAGGAAGTAGTGATAGAAAAGATTGCTACAGATGATAACATAGCAGATCCTCTCACTAAAGCATTACGACAAGATAAGCATGAAGGGCACGTAAATTCCATGGGAATCGAACGTGTTCCTGAGTTGTAGTACTCTTTTATGGATCAGATTCATTCTCTCTTGTACTCTATACGACATCATCGTTTTGATATTTTATATATATTTTGTTTTTCATGTGGAATTGTACGACAATTTTGAACACCACAAAGTGAACTGAACAAACATCATATCTTTTTAGTCCTTAATTGCCCACATGAGCTGATAACTCTGGCAATTATTTTGTGACGTTGGTTGATGGTGGGTTCAACGAGCCATAAGTCAACCGGTTGACTGACCAATCACAAAGGCGATTTATACGGATATTTCGTAGGACACTATTGTGACATCGACGTGGAGTCCTAAATGTTTTATAACATTCGCGCCTTGCCCGCCGTGGATAGGACTTCCATGGTGATCCTAAGAGTCGATTCTTTTGACTATCGACTGTCTCTTGAGACTAAGGCATTTTGGGTGACTTTGGTTTCTTTCTCACGGTCATCCGTAATAAGGGGCCAAGTAGATTTTTTCCGGGTCATTTCATGCTGTGCTTAGATCGGAAGGAGTCGAGTTGAAGGAAATATTCAGCCTTTATCGTACTCGATATTTCTCGGGGCCACTCGAGGAGTCAGAATCGAAATGCATGGCCATGCTCGGATACGGATTCGTTTTATCGGTTAAGTTACTCTCTAGTCGGGGAAACCACTCTTGATACGGATCGATTGTAAAATACGACCTTTGCGGATCCGGATCTGCAAATTGTTTTACATTGAGTGGGAGAAATTTTTAAATGAATATGAGAATCGGTTATCGCACATACACTTGTACGGACAAGTGGGAGTTTGTTGGAGCTTGTGTCCTCCGGTTAGTGCGGATAACGTCATTGCACATACACTTGTACGGACAAGTGGGAGCTTGTTGGGGTTGGTGTCCTTAACAATTAGTGCAAGGACTTATAAACCTCTAAAAGGATCAAAGGGCATATTTTGGTATTATTATCACTTGATCCACGTTTATCAATAACGGTTGGCTTGCTAGATAAGTTTGACGTTATTGTCATACAGATGGCGGTGATCATCTGGTCCCTAAAAGTCACACCTATAGGATACGTTCGAGAGATGTGACGGTATGAAAATACTGTCATGTAGATGCCAAAATTGACTAACCAAGTTAGTCCGAGTTATTTGACTAGTAATTAGTCAAATATGTGATGTTGAGATATTATATTTAATACGGATTAAATATCATGGGCTAAGGCGAATTAACCAGTTAATTCGTAAAATTAAATATAAACGATTTATATTTAATTAAATGTATATTGAATATAACTATACAATACTGTTTTTGTCGGACACGAATTAATAATTCAGCTAACCCGTATTATTAGCTGATGCCTTAATTTCCGATAACCGATAACAGTTTATAATCAGACCGCGTCATATACATTTAGCCATTAGGGTTCGGACTACGAGTCAAATAGAAGAGGAAATGGAAAGGCCCATTTCCTCCCCATGGACTCGGCTTGGCCGAATTAGGAGAACAAAAAGGAGAGCCTTCTCCTTGAGGTTGACCTAATTGTCATTAGTGAAAATAATTAGGGTTTCAGAGATTAATTTTTCTCTCTGAAACTGAGATCTCTCATCTCGAAAAAACTCACATCAGTTCTCCCAATATTGCAAGGCAATCGGAGAACACCATCTAGCCAAGGGCATATCTCGGACAAGTCTTGGGTGCAACAATTAGGAGGGAATCTCGTTTGATTTCTGTTCTTTACGCCGTGCATCATAAGGACCCGAGGTTATTTCTTGTTCCTTATCGTTTCTATTGTATTTATGTTTTATGACTATAATCACATGTTTAAATTTACGTTATAGTCCTACAATTAAAGGGTAGTATACGGATATTAACCCACATTATACCTACTAATGATTCCAATAATAAAGTAAAGAATAATAGAAGTACTTGATGATTGATTGGAAGGTTGTCAATCTCCCAATAATAACCCAAATAATCTTCAATTACCCAAAATGAAAGATGAATAAAAGAGAGATTAAGGAAATGAGATTTGTATTAAAACTTGATTAAATGTTGATTACAAGATTAAAGAGAGATTAGATTGATATAAATACACTAGAGATTGCTAAGAAGAACATGATAATCTAATTAGACTAATGGGGTATTTATAGTGGGGATTAGGTACACAAATTAGGGTTTACTAAGGGCTTAAATGACGATTAAGTTCTTGAGGAATCGCTCCTCTCAGAAAAATATGCGAATCTCCTTTTTGCTAGTCTTTCCCAAGGTATGCGCATCCTTCATAAAACATGTAGAAGACGAAATAGCTGTCACACAATCCGAGCGTCCAGAGCACGGGATGGGCGGATTGTCTTCTTGTTGGACGAGCGGATTTGTGGGGTGGACGGGCGGATTGTGGTGGTTTTGGACGAGCGGCCTTCTGAGGAAGACGCTCGGATTGCTTGTGTTGGACGGGCGGATTGTGGGCAATCCGCTCGGATTGTAGATCAACTTCTTCCTTTCTTATTTTCTTCCTTTCTCTTCATACAATCCTTGAGGATTTCCTCGGGGATGCAAGGATCTTTTCTCATCATTGCCCATCTACTATAGTATGTACAAAGGCCTTCTAGTCTTGTCTTCTCTTTGATGCTTGGTCATTGAATTCAATCAATTTAGCTCCATTTTGCCATGAAAATGCAAGGTTTGCACTCCTTTCCTACCAAGGGATCAAAACCTCAAACAATACGCAAAACAAAGGACTAAAGATAATAAATGACCCAAATATGCACTAAAAATCATGGGAACAAGGCTAATTCGGGGACTAAATATGCTCAAATTATGGTCACATCAAATATTCTCAAACCGAACCTTTGCTCATCCCGAATAAAGAGGTGACAAAGACTAGGACCGTTATTTAAACTAACCTAATAGCATAGCCGATATGAGACAATTAGCGGGTCTCACTCCGCCCCTTCAACTCACAACAAGACAACCATGAGGTAGGATGCCTTCTTGCAAGGCAAGGTGGGTCCTGCCAAAATGGCGACACATCCAAGCATTAAAGCACATAGGATCAAGTAATGGATGCATCTACAAAAGAATAGCCACTTTCCTCATCTAAGTGGCGGAAATGATCTACAAGGGAAGCAATTCAAGGGTACACACTCCTTCATAGATGCAATTTCTTCAAACTACTAAGCCTAGAAGGATAACAATAAATCACCTCCAAGTTGTGTCAAGCTAGGGTACCTTTGTCCTCAATCGTTAAATGCTTTTGTCAAGAGTAGACTCCCTATGGTGTTAGAAACACTGGAGGATCGCGGAATTCCCCCTCTTGCCTAGACAAGAAGAAGGGTCGTCCCCTCTCTACCATGCACAAAAATGGATACGATGGATAAAGGGATCAATAGTATTTGAGTTTCATTTGGGAGCTTGCTTTGTTGTTTATTCCCCCCCCCCCCCCACCCCCAATTTCTTGTGGCATATAACATTTGCGAACACTTTCTTTTGCCATTTCTTTTGATTTTTGGCATTTCAACACTTGACAACTTTTCAACATTTTGCCTTTCTTTTTGAACATTTTCAAAGTCACCCCATATGTAGTGAGGGTGCCTTATATTTTAAGCTTTAGGAGTCTATTTTTGCTCCTCTTTTCATTTGATGCATTTTGCAAACTTTCTTTCACTTTTCATTTCATTGAACTCAAATTTGAACAATTTCTTTTTGTGCCCATTCCCTTTGATGATAAAAATGTGGTAGAACATGGATGATGGATGCATGGTTTCAAGGGTCACCTTGGAATAAACGGTAGCCAAGGAGTTATCACACCACAAGGTACTCTTGACTAGGCCTTAATCCATAGGTCAAAGGATACTAGCATGACACATCCTAGGGTGTTTTACAAGTATTCTAACAAACAAAGTCTTAAGAAGAAAAAGCATCTACTAGGGCCTATATACACTTGTCAAGCTTCCCAAGTAGACGGTTTCAAAAAATTTTCCAACATGCAACTACATGCCATGATGCAACTAACATATATATATCCTAATACATATGATTCTACCAACTAATATGTCATATAATCTAAATGCAAGTCCTAAATTCACATTGTTTATACCGCATCAATCAAAATAAAGCCACATAGTCATTAACATAAAGAGGAAAAAAGGGGATTGGAAAGATCATACCATGCGGTCTTCAATATCCTCACGTCTCGGATGTGGCGTAGTCGATCAATGTGAACAAGGATAGACAAACATATTATATACAAAAAATATATACAAGTCTACACTATAAAGGAAATGAACTTGTTTTTGGATTTTCAATTTTTTGATTTTTCGATTTTTTTTGATTTTTTTGGCTTTTTGAATAAAAGTTAAGTTAGAATTTCCCATCCCCACACTAATATGGGCATTGTCCTCAATGGCCAATATGATAGGAAGTTATGCAAGTATGATGCATGAATTCTATACTAAATGCAAGCTATACTAATCTACACTACATGATGCATGAGTTTTTGTTTATGACGGAGAGCGTAATTTAGATTACCTCCCGTTGCGTATGCATGTACTTCCCCAAACCGAGATAGACATTATTTCTAATGTCTTAAATTATGGGGTAGTTCATGCACACAAGATGCAATGCATGAAAATAATTGTTGTCATTTTGGATTTTTCAAATGGGAACAATAAAAGAACACCTCAATGTGGCCGAGGTGTTAGTCCTCATGTTGCTAGGACTCTCCAAATATGATCAAGATAAAAATAAAGAAAACAAAGAAAGAAGTAGACAAACCTCAAGAGGGTAGGAGCCTCCAAAGTTTGCGAGTCCTCCACCATATCATCATTGTCATCATTTTCCTCCATAGAAGCGGACTCATCTCCACTTCCATTTCCTTGCTCACTTCCTTCATCATCTTCATTAGCCCCTTCTTCTTCATCATCTACCTCTTCATCAACACCCTCATCATCGACAACCTCATCATCGACATTCTCATCTTCACCCGGTCTTTCATCCCTGGATGTGCTTGGAAAGAAGACTTCCCTATCCGCCCAACTAGGCAAAGGACATGAAGGATCAAGTAGTCCTTGGCTAGCTAAGTGAAGGAGGAGTGGATATTGGGCCAAGTATGCATCTACTCGATCATTGTAAGCTTGTTTATGCATCTCTTGCATAAGTAGAGTCATGTAGTCATTGCCCACTTCAAAATCTTTGGGTTTGAACTCTTGATATTTGAATGGATATGGTGGTGTGACAATGGAGGAGGAAGGCTCTTCAATCTCACCCCTTTGTTGACGGATGATGTACTCGACGCCCTTGGAGAGTGGAAGAAGGTAGTTTGTTCGATGAGCACTTAATCGGCATATCTTGGAAGGCAAAGTGAAAGATCTAGCATCATTGGTTAGCCACCCGTAGTTGGTGTCAAGAGAGTTATGCTTGACCCATTTGTACTTGTAAATCATGGCATCCATGTCAATGAGATGAACCCCTTTGATCGCCACATAGGTGTTATCCTTGTTGAAATTTGCGTCAAAGTGCTTGGCCAAGAGAGTAACTAGACCTCCGTTTACAATATGAGCGGTGCCTTCCTTGCCACAATCAACATTAAGTTATCTTTCCATCAAAAGCCTTAGAGCATTTTAAGACTTAGTGAACTCCCTTCCAACATTTAAGGCCGACTCAAGTAGAACACAATTGAGCTTTGTAAAGTGATTAGTGCCTTTTCTCGCAATTATAGTATTCCCGATGACCTTGTGCCATACTCTAATGCCCGGATGATGGACTAATAGAGCGCGGCACGCATGAAAGCTCGCAAATTTCTTCCCAGAAATCGCCTCCCAAAGAGGAGCGGGGTCATACTTTTCGGGCATCTTATGATAATATGGTGTATCACTAAGGCCTAATGCTTTACTCATAACATCAAAGGTGATGCGCCTATTCACATTGGCAAGACGAAACTCGATGTATTCTCTAGTATCTACCCTAGTCACTTTCAATGAACTTAAGAATTCCAAGGTATGGGAGGGGTATGTCAATTCTCTTGTAGTGAACAATTTTCCCAACCCCATGGCTTCAAAGATGGCTTTTGTTTGTTCAAGGACACCCAATTTGTTCAAGGCATCTTCACATATGAATTTGGTGGGCAAAATGGCTTTCTTAGCATACTTGGCAAATGTATCCCTATGGGAGTTAGAAATGAAAATTACCTCCGGATAGTTGGGTAATTGAGCGATTTCCGGAGTTGTTGTTGTTGTTGCTTCTAAGGGAGGATATTGTTGTTGTTGAACTTCCAAGTTTGCATTAGCAACCACCATAGCCATTGAAGCTTTCTTTGCTTGAAGGCTTTGTTGCCTTTTTGAGAGTGCCTTTGCCTTGAGTGCCTTTGTTGCTCCTTTTGTCCTTGCCATTGTTGATTATACCAAGAAAAGGTTGAAAATCTTCAATTTCTAATTATACCCAAATCGATTTTAAGATGAAAGGATTTGTCTTTGTATTTCAAAAATCGACTCAAAGGTTGACGATTTTTGGTGCTTGGATTGATTATTGTTGCAAAAGGAGTGATTAATTGTTGTTGTAAGGAAGTTTGGATTTGATTTTGTTGAATTTGGTTGAGGAAATTTTGTTTTTGGTGATGGAGAGGATGAGGGTTTTGGGGTTTTATGGGTAGTGTTTGAATGAATGAATGAATGAAATGAATGTGGGAAGGGGTATTAAAACAACCGAAAATTTCAAAACTGCAGGGGGAAGACGAGTGGATTCCTGTCGGGACGCCCGGATTCTGCTCAATTTGGCTTCAGGAAAACTCGCCTAAAGACGAGCGTCTTTTAGTGAAGACGAGCGGATTCTGCAAGTAAGACGAGCGGATTCCCTTAAAGACGAGCGGATTCTGTTACAACAACTTTGCTAAATCTGCACTGGCAAAAAGACGAGCGTCTTGTTGCAAAGACGAGCGGATTCTTTCAGACGAGCGTCTTCTCAGCTAGGACGCTCGGATTCTCTAACAGATCAAAATTTTTTATTTTGCAGCTCATTTGGACGGACGGATTCTCCCGCAGACGCTCGGATTCCTATAAGACGAGCGGATTACCCAGAAGACGCTCATATTCTACTTGGTCTACCCGGATTCAGGACCATCCGTGCACTTGCATATCCCGTGTAATTTTCATTCTTCAAATCCCGTGTTCTTCATTGTAGGGGCACTATAAAGGCATGAATAGCCTAGGAAATTGGTATCCCCATACTAAGTTAAAGCACTAGACATCAATAAAATCATTAGTCCCTCCCTCACTTCTCTAAAAAATGATGAATATCTTGATCAAGGCACAAAAAATCCAAAAATGACAAAAATGCAATGTAAGAATTAAAATGCAAGTTAGGGAGTTAGAAATATTTACAAATGGTGGTTTGGAGAGGACTCCACCAAACTCTTATCCTTAGAGAGATGTCATGGGGGCATGTCCAAGGTGTTGTTGATGTTACTCAACATCTTGAAGAAGTAGTCAAAAGCTTGTTCATTATCATGATAAAGATCCTCAATAGATCTTTGCACTTGTTGTCCTTCATGTTGGTCTTGATCGATAGCATTACCAATGTAGGGATTGAAAATCCCTTCAAACTCATCGTCCCAAAGACCACAAACTTCGTCTACTTGATCATTAAAAATA
Organism: Silene latifolia; assembly: GCF_048544455.1. NCBI lineage: Eukaryota > Viridiplantae > Streptophyta > Magnoliopsida > Caryophyllales > Caryophyllaceae > Silene > Silene latifolia. Next base: position 50,588,289 of record NC_133533.1, read on the forward strand.
TCTTGAGTTGATAGAGACAACTCTCCTCCTTTCTTGTCTTGGCCAATGAGGCCATCCTCTTCACTTGTCATGGGTGAGCTTTTCAAGCTCTCTTTGTTACATTTCTCTTGTTATTTTGATGGAGCATCATCAACTTTCTTCTTCAATTGGAATTCCGACTTCTTCCTCTCATCCTTCCGGCTATAATGATCAACCATAAAACATGGTTCGTGCAAACGGGGAGCTCTCATGGTCTTGTCAAGATTGAAAGTTATGCTTTCATCTCCCACTTCTAGAGTGAGCTCTCCATGCTTTACATCTATTACCGCACCCGCGGTGTGCAAGAAAGGTCTTCCTAGAATGATTGGAATATTGGAGTCTTCTTCCATGTCAACAATGACAAAGTCCACCGGGATGAAAAATTTCACAACTCTTACGGGAACATTTTCCCATATCCCTAATGGTGTCTTCGTCGATCTATCGGCCATTTGGAGTGTGATATTGGTACATTTAAGCTCTCCCATCCCTAACCTTTTACTTACCGAATACGGCATAACACTCACACTAGCCCCTAGATCACATAGGGCTTTGTTGATCGTTGTGTCACCAATAGTACACGGTATTGAGAAGCTTCCCGGATCTTTAAGTTTCGGAGGTGAACTCCCTTGAAGGATTGCACTACTCACCTTAGTGAAGGCAATAGTCTCAAGCTTCCGGATCGACTTCTTTTTCGTAAGGATGTATTTCATGTACTTTGCATAGGCCGGCACATGATTGATTAATTCCATGAAAGGAATCGAGACTTCCAAATTCTTCACAATTTCCATAAATTTTCCAAGTTGGTCATCGAATTTGGGCTTGGCTTGACAACTTGGAAAAGGAAGTCTAATCACAATGGGTTCCTTCTCCTTGGCCTTGTCTTCACTTTTCTTTGAAACTTCTTCTTTTGATGGTTCTCCATCCTTGGAGTTTTGCACAACTTCTTCTTTGTCACTAGCTTCCACCACTTCATCCTCAACTTCATTCTTTGGTGCTTCATATCTCGTACCACTCCTCAAGTGAATGGCACTAACCGTTTCATGTCTCAAGGGATTACTTTGAGGTGGTAATTGCCCCTTTTGTCTTTGTGAGCTCGAAGATGCTAGTTGAGTCAATTGGGTTTCCAACATTTTGGCGTGGGCTAGGATGTTGTTGATGGTGATTTCCTTTGCTTGACTATCCTTTTGCATTTGAGTGAAAAACTCTTGTTGATTCTTTTGCATTTGGAGGACCACTTTTTGAACATCAAAACCTTGGTCATTTTGTTGATTGTATGAAGTTTGATTTTGGTAACCTTGGTTTTGGTTGTAAAAGGGTCTTTGATTTTGGTTTCTCATGGGAGGTGGGGTGTATGTTGATTGAGGGTTTTTAACATTTTGGCTTTTGTATGAGAGATTTGGGTGGAATTTGGTATTTTCATTGTAATAATTTGAATAAGGGGTACCACTCTTGTATGTTTGAAAAGCATTCACTTGTTCATTTGTTCCCCTACATTCACTTTGGTCATGTCCCAAATTTCCACAATTCTCACATATCCCACTTGGGATTGATGAAGATGCCGTCATGGCATTAACATGTTGCTTTGGTGATTTTGAGGCTTCTTCAAGTATAGCCATAGCTTTTTCGAACTTCAAACTGATGGTATCAATGTAAGCACTAAGTTGAGCACCCAATTGAGTAATAAAGTTCACTTCATGCTTCCCTCCTCTAGTAGCCTTGCGAGGTCTACTATATTGTGAATTATGGACCGCCATTTCCTCAATCTTGTTCCAAGTTTGATTATCGTCAACTTCGGTGAACATACCATTTAATCCCATGTTGAGAATGTTTCTTGAGTCTTCATAAAGACCATTCCAAAATTGTTGTACCAAGAACCACTCGCTAATTCCATGATGGGGACATGAGCGACAAATTCCTTTGAATCGCTCCCAAGCTTCATACAAGGATTCTTCATCTCTTTGCTTAAAGCCCGTAATTTGAGCTCTTAGCATGTTAGTCTTTTCCGGTGGGTAGAACTTTTTGTAGAAAGCTAGAGCCAATTTCTTCAAGGAGTCAATTCCGATAGTAGCCTTATCAAGGCCTTTCAACCATTGTTTTGCGGTACCAATTAGAGAAAAAGGAAATAAGACCCATCGAATTTGGTCTTGAGTTACATCGGTTTGATAAATCGCATCACAATAGTCACAAAAAGTCTCCATGTGAGAGTGAGGGTCTTCACTAGGCATCCCCCCAAATTGGCTTCTTTCGACTAATTGGATAAATACGGATTTAGCAATGCAATTTTCGGTTAAGTGTTGTGGTGTGGGAGTACCATTGGGTAAGTTCTCCTCGGTGGGTACGTATTGTGATGAAAATTTAGGCATTGTGGGTTGATTTTGTATTAGATTTTGTGTTGGGTTCTCCTCACCTTCTCTTGTAAAAGGGTTGACGAACTCAATAACGTTTGGTTGAATATCTACAACCTCACCAATACCTCTCAAAGTTCTCCTAGCAAGTCTTCTATTGTTTGTCAAAGTCCTATCAATTTCGTGATCAAAGGGTAACAAGTTACCTTGTGATCTTCTAGACATGCAAAATATCAAACAACTTAAAAATAATTAGAACAAACCTTGAGGAGTTTTACTTCCCCAAGGCAAAGAAAGACACAACTAATAAAAATCTAAGAAAATCTAAATTAAGTTAACACCGTCCCTGGCAACGGCGCCATTTTTGGTCGGACTCTCCTGAGAGGTTTAGTTTTCGGTACTTGTCGTTAGGAGCACCTAGACCAAAACACTATTTATAACTCCACAAACAACTCTACAATTAGTAAAGAGGCAAGTAAAGGTCGGATCCCAAGGGACGGGAATTGAGATGAGATTTTCAATTGCAACTAGCGGTGTCTAGGGGTGTCACAATTTGGGGTTTGAATAGAAGATCACTAAACTAAATAGCAATGAAAGTAAACAAGCAAGATGATTAAAAAGGGGTGTAAATTGTGGGAAATTATCTGTATACTTCCCTTATTATTAAGGATTATAACGAATTAGAATGACAAATGCGAGTCATAAAATAAAGAGAAAATTGTTGATTACAGCCTTTTAAAAATCACTTTTTGAAAATTACAGCCTTTTAAATTTTTTTTGAAAATTAAATCCAAAATATTACTTTTCTTCTAAAATTGCACCAATTTGAGGTTTCCAGTGAATTTTGATGATGTTTTTATGATGTTTGGGGTGATTAATTGGTTTGTGTTAAGGAGAGGTAAGAAATCTGGGTAAGTAGGCTCTCAAATAATAAAGGGTACATCATAAAAACATCATCAAAATTCACCAAAAACCTCAAGTTGGTGCAATTTTAGAAGAAAAGTAATATTTTGGATGTAATTTTCAAAAAAAAATTTATAAGGCTGTAATTTTCAAAAAGTGATTTTTAAAAGGTTGTAATCAACAATTTTCTCTAAAATAAATTACATAAACAAAAGTAGAGAATGAAGAAACAACCTTCGGTCCTAGCAAAATCGGCCTAAGAACAATATCGCAATGATATTCACCTATCAGTTGCACCCAAGATGATATGAGATATGCCCTTTGCTTCTTGCTAGAATCGATCCCCAAATTTTCTGTAAAATTATTTACGGTTTTGTGTTTTTGTGTTTTGATGAGAGAGGCCAGATTAGGTTAGAAAATTAGGGTATACAAATAATCTCTACTCTCCTCTTATTGTCACCGAAATTAGAGTGAATGAGGGAGATATTTTTTTTCCTAAATTCGGCCCATCTAACCGAAATTAATAGAAATTATTTTCTCTTTTTTTTGGTTTTTCTACTTACCAAAAATAAGGAGATTAAATCTTCTTATTTTGGTAGTATACAAAATGTATAAAATGTATTATTTATAAATTGTCATTTATATCATTCCGTATTAATAAGTCTACACACAAAAGCTTGCAGTGGATTTATTAATGCCGGTCTATGACAATATCATATAATATATATTTTAACTTGCTAATTAAATATAACCGATTACATTTAATGACGAATTAACATATTAATTCGTCCAAGCTAACATTATATACATTAATTAAATATAACTTATTATATTTCAATTTACGAATTGACAGTTAATTCGTCTCAGATAACATTATTTAATCGGCATTAAATAATCGTCTCATCAACACGTTGACTAACTGTTTAGTCATATAAGGCATCAATTTGATTATATTTTCATACAATCACATCTCTCAAACACATCCTTTAGGTGTGACGTTTAGGGACCAGTTGATCACCGCCATCTGTATGTTAATAACGTCAAACTTTCTAGCAAGCCAACCGTTATTAGGTAATCGTTAATCAACTGATAAAATACGAAGTATACCCTTGTGAACCTATAAGAGATTTATAAATGTTATCACACTAATTTGTGGAGGACACAAGCTCCAACAAACTCCCACTTGTCCTCACAAGTGTATGTGCGATAACCGATTCTCATACCCTAAAATTTCTCCCACTCAATGTAAAACAGTTTGCAAAATCCGTATTCACAAAGGTCGTATTTTACAAGTGATCTGTATCAAGAGTGGTTTCCCCCGACTAGAGAGTAACTTAAATGATAAACGAATTATCATTCGAGCATGGCCATGCATTTCAGTTACTACTCCTAGAGTGGCCCTGAGAAATAACTAAACCTGATAAAGGTTGGATATTTTCCTCAACTCGAATCCAGCAGATGTAAGCACAGTTTGAAATGACCCAGAAAAAATCTACTTAGCCTCCGATTCTACGGACGTGAGAAAGAAACCAAAGTCACCCAAAAACTGCCTTAATCTCAAGAGACAGTCGATAGTCAAAAGAATAGACTCTAGGAACACAATGGATGTCCTATCCACGACCTGGCACTGAATGTTTTTAAACATTTAGGACTCCATTACGTTGTCACAAAAATTTGTCCTACGAGGTATCGTTATAATCTCGCATCTGTGATCGATCAGTCAACCGTTTGACTTATGGCTCGTTGAACCCACCATCAATCGACTGCACAATATAATAGCCAGAGTTATCAGCTCATTAAGGCGATTACGGACCAAACAAAATATAATATAATTCAGTTCACTTTGTGGCGTTCAATGTTGTCAGTACAATCCACATGAAAAACAAAATATTATAAAAACGATGAAGTTATAAATAATATATGAAAAAGATAATGTATCAAATCCATAATCAACTACTACAACTCAGGAACACGTTTAATTCCCATGGAAATAACGTGCCCTTCATGCTTATCAAAATTCAACGGTTTAGTGAGAGGGTCCGCGATGTTATCATCCGAAGCTATCTTGTCAATCACTATCTCTTCTTGCTCCACGTAATCACGGATCAGGTGAGCTTTCCGATGTACATGTCTAGATTTGTTGCTAGACTTTGTCTCCTTAGCCTGGAAGATGGCACCTCTATTGTCAAAATAGATGGTGATCGGGTCATTCGAACTAGGAACTATCGTAAGTCCTTGTAAGAATTGACGCATCCATATCGCTTCCTTTGCTGCCTCCGAAGCGGCATAGTACTCGGATTCAGTGGTATAATCTGCTACAACACTCTGTTTGGAACTCTTCCAGCTGACCGCAACACCATTAAGAGTGAAGACGAACCCGGACTGAGATTTTGAGTCATCTTGATCCGTTTGGAAGCTAGCATCTGCGTAACCGATTGCGCATAGCTTAGTATCGCTTCCATAAGTCAATACCCTATCCTTAGTCCTCCCTAGGTACTTGAGGATATTTTTAACAACTATCCAGTGTGTTTCACTTGGATTCTTTTGGTAACGACTCGTCATACTCAATGCATATGCCACGTCTGGACGTGTGCATATCATGGCATACATGATTGATCCTATTACAGATGCATAAGAAACATGACTCATGCGCTCAATCCCTTCAGGCGTTGTGGGTGACTGAAACTTGCTCAACTGCATCCCAGACGTCATTGGAAGGTTCCCCTTCTTGGAGTTGGTCATGCTGAACCTCTCAAGAATCTTATCCAAATAAGACTCCTGACTAAGTGATAACGTTCATCGTGATCTATCTCGGTAGATACAGATTCCCAAAATGCATTGTGCCTCACCCAGATCTTTCATCTGGAAATGGTTCTTCAACCATCCTTTAACCGAAGATAGGAGAGGAATGTCATTCCCAATCAAGAGTATGTCATCGACATACAATATCAAGAATACAATCTTGCTCCCACTCGACTTGATATATAAGCATGGTTCCTCGACCGATCGAGTGAAACCATACTCTTTTATCACCTGGTCGAAACGATGATTCCAACTCCGAGAAGCTTTCTTAAGTCCATAAATGGAACGCTTAAGCTTGCATACTTTCTTAGGATGCTCAGGATCTATGAAACCTTCGGGTTGCACCATGTAAAACTCTTCCTCCAAATAACCGTTTAAGAAGGCGGTTTTCACATCCATTTGCAAAATTTCATAGTCATGAAATGCGGCAATCGCTAAGATTATCCGAATGGAAGGTAGCATGACTACAGGTGCAAAAATCTCATCATAATGCAATCCGTGCACTTGAGTGAAACCTTTTGCCACTAGTCGTGCCTTATAGGTATCTGGTTGCGCGTCTACAGAATGCTTTATTTTGTAAAGCCATTTGCACTATAGAGGTTTTACCTTATTAGGTAAATCAACAAGATCCCATACGTCATTCTCATACATGGAGTCCATCTCGGATTGCATGGCTTCGAGCCATAGCTTTGAGTCGGAACAGGCCATAGCACCTTTATAGGTAGCGGGTTCATTACTCTCTAGGAGCAAAATGCCTCGACCATACCAATGTATCTGTCCGGAGGATTAGAGACTCTACCCGACCTCCTAGGTTCCTCAGGAATATTAACCGTATCATCAGTTGGAGGAACAACTTCCTCCATCTGTTCCTCGGTTGTTGGTTCTTGAATCTCCGACAGCTCGAAGGTTCTAATACTTGTCTTGTTCTCGAGAAATTCTTTTTCTAAGAACGTCGCACTAGCCGCAACAAAAACTCGATGTTCGGTAGGCGAATAGAAGTAATGACCAAACGTTCCTTTTGGATAACCTATAAAGTATGTCTTGACCGATCGCGGGCCAAGCTTATCCTCGTGTCTCCACTTGACATAAGCCTCGCAGCCCCAAACCCGAATAAAGGACAAGTTAGAGACCGTTCCATTCCACATTTCATATGGAGTCTTGTCGACAGCTTTAGTCGGACTTCGGTTAAGTTTAAGAGCAGCTGACAAAAGAGCAAAACCCCATAATGAATCAGGCACTACCGTGTGACTCATCATGGATCGAACCATGTCAAGTAAGGTTCAATTTCTCCGTTCGGACACGCCATTTAATTGAGGTGTTCCAGGTGGAGTTAACTGCAAAACGATTCCACAGTCTTTAAGGTGTTGATCAAACTCATTTGAAAGATATTCGCTACCCCGATCTGAACGGAGTGCTTTAACCTTTGTACCCAGTTGGTTCTCAACCCTGTTTTGGTATTCCTTGAATTTCTCAAAGGACTCACTTTTATGCTTCATTCAGTAGACATATCTGTATCTTCTCAAATCGTCCGTGTAAGTAATAAAATATCTATAGCCATCTCTAGCGGTAATTGACATAGGTCCACAAACATCAGTATGTATGAGTCCTAATAGGTCACTAGCGCGCATTCCAACACCTTTGAAGGAAATTTGAGTCATTTTGCCAATGAGACATGATTCACACGTGCCATATGTAGAAAAATCGAATGCGGGAATAGTCCCATTATCGACGAGTTTCTTTACACGTTTCTCATTTATGTGTCCCATTCGACAATGCCATAGATAGGTTTGATCTTTGTCACCAACCTTTAATTTCTTATTATTCACGTGTAATACTTCCGTGGTTTGATCTAAGATGTAAATTCCATTCATGGAAACTGCTTTGCCATAAATCATTTCATTGAAAGAGAAAATACAGCTATTATCCTTTATTAAAAATGAAAAACCGTCCTTATCAAGTACGGAAACTGAAATAATGTTCTTAGACAAACTGGGTACATAGTAACTGTTATTTAAAAATAACTCAAAACCACTAGGGAATTGGATTACATATGTTCCCTTCGAGACTGCAGCAACTCTAGCTCCATTCCCGACTCGCAGGTCCACATCACCCTTTCCGAGAGGTGTGATGTTTCTTAGGCCCTGCAAATGATTACACAGATGAGAACCACAACCACTATCAAGTACCCAAGTTCCGAAACTTGCATGGTTAATCTCAATCATATGAATATAAGATGACATACCAACAGGAACGACGCGGCCTGCTTTAATGTCCTCACGGTACACGAGACATTTCCTCCTCCAATGTCCAGTCTTGTGACAATGGTGGCACTCAATGTCACCGCCCTTGCTCTTTGCCTTGCCCTGTGAGCCACTAGTCTCACCAGGCCCACTCTTACCGTTTCCTGGCTTCTTGAATTTTGGCTTACCTACAGTTAGGTCACCTGGAGCTTTGCCCTTACCTTTACCCTTGTTGGAAATCGTGAGAACATCCTGCTTCATGCTCCCACTCAATTTCAGATCCTTCTCGGTCTGAACGAGAAATGTGTGTAGCTCATGAGGACTTTTATTTAAGTCATTCATGTAGTAGTTCGCCCTGAAAAGGGCAAAACCATCATGAAGAGAATGAAGCATTCGGTTAATGACAATGCTCTCACTGATTTTGCAATCAAGTGCCTCCAATTTCTCGACATTCTCAATCATGTTAAGAATGTGTGGGCTAACAGGTTTACCCTTTTGGAGTTTCGCATCAAAGAAGCGACAGGTATGCTCATAAGTAACGATTCTCGGTGTTTTGAGAACTCGTTAGTGAGCGTGGTGAAAATCTTGTTCGCATCTTGGGCAACGAAGCGTCTCTGCAAATTGGTTTCCATTGCAAAGATGAGCACGTTCTTTATCGCACCCGCTTCCATGACGAAATCACTATAAGCAAGTGATTCGTTAACTCCCGCATTGGGGCCTGGGTTTACCGGTATTGGCTCAGTTAAGTACTTGAGCTTATCGTCAGCAATGGCAGCATTCCGTAGTGCTGCCTCCCAGTCCCCAAAGTTGGACCCATCATTCTTCAGTCGTGTGAACTGATTCATGTTGTCCATAAAAACTTTAAGCCAGGACTCGCGTCCAAGTGTGGCATTCGGCATTGGGATTTCGTTATTTCCAGCCATTTGTTGTAACAGTATTATCGAAATAAATGAATTCTACACTGCGAAAAGAAGAATAAAATAATAAGCATATGCATCGTTTTGATTTTAAGTCTAATGCAATAACGCGAAGACTCATGCATTTATACAATTCACCTTCCTCAAGAATTATATAAATGATCCCAAGACTCAATTATCTGTAAATTGATAAGCCAACCTTTTGACTAATTCTACTGTTAGAATTCTTGGTCGATAAATTTCTGTAAATTCTATCTTTAGTCCTTCATAATCACGAGAAACTCTTCGGACTATAATGTTGAGATAAACTAAGTCAACACAAACTACTTACCCAACGTAGAAGGGGTCATATTATGCCTACCGACGAAGAAGGGATTCATAGTTTTTTGCCCTTATAAAGACTAGTCTCAGTTTCCGTTTTAGAGGAAGATCCCATCAACTTTTTTAATTCATTTTAAGTGAACTAATATCTAGCATGCGTGAATGAATAAACTAAGGTGATGGCTTAAATTGAGTGACATCTGTATGTCTATAAAAACTAACATACAATCTATATGAGTCAATTTTCATGCATTTTAGTAGGTGGTTTGGTTTTAGGCGGAAAATGATGCACTAACTAGCATGTGAATGAAAAGCAATAAGAACGGTAAAACGTAAAACAAAAATAAAGTCCTAGTGTGGCCTATCCTATCAAATTGAACATTAATACAACTTTGGAATCCATCCTTGGACCCGAGAAGCTTGTCTTGATGTTCCATCTTGATCCATGTAGCGGGAGTGAGCTCCAATCTCCATCTTTAGTCTTCTCAAAAATTACAATTTAAAATTACATAATAAACCTATTTACATTCTAATTTCAAAACCGTAATAAATAAAGAAAACCAAACGGAGATACGAGATCTCAAATTACATTAAAAATTATGTTTCCATCATTACGAAAACATAATTTGACTAAGGCCACACTAGGTATTACAAATTACAACCGATTGCAAAAATACGTAAATAAAACCATTCAACGATTCATTCAACTAAAATAAAATGCATCAACTAAAATAAATTAAACATGCAAGACATAATTCTTTAATTATGTAGATTAGTTTTATCCAAACCACCTATTTAATTGATCAAATTAAGTGACAATTCCTCAATTACTCACTATAAATTTAATCTTAATTCATATTAAACTTGTAATATGAATTTAATCCATCAATATTTTAAATCGCTTTAAAATAATTAGGTATCTTAAAATTTGGGAACCGCTTCACAAAAATTATGATACATTATAAATTTAATGTATAATCAAAATTGGCCAAAACAAAACAAAAAATTTCCTTTTTTTTTCTTTTGCTCACGGCTGAAAACAAAGTAGCCTTTTTTTTTTTTTCCGGTATTTCAGCAAAACCGAATCAAAACAAATTTTTTTTATACTGTATTTCCGAAAAAAAACGAAACACAAAAAAACCAGAAACCCTTTTTTCTTATGTACACGGCACAACCCTAAAAAAAACCAGCCGTCATATTTTTTTTTCTTGCGGCAAAAATGCCCTAAAACAAAAAAAATTAAGATGAAGAAAATCGTTTATAGTTGCTATTAGAACATGATTAGAATATGAATTAATGAAACATGATTAACCGTATATGCAAAAAACTATATAGCAAAAACGAATTTTATATCATCAACATGACGATTCCATTTACATTTTAACTTAATCTTCATTAAATCAAACATCTACCAATTCTTCATATAATTATTTTAACTGATTAAAACAACAATATGAAAAATAAAAATGGAAATATAGCATCAAAACAAGAACAAAACCGTTTGAAAAAAAAAATTAATTCGGCATTAAAAAAAATTCAGCCGTGAGTTTTTTTTTTTCGACTCATCATTTTTGTTTAAATTCAATTTATGAAAATCATCAAAATAAAATTCGTGGCCTTGGCTCTGATACCACTTGTGGGAAATTATCTGTATACTTCCCTTATTATTAAGGACTATAACGAATTATAATGACGAATGCGAGTCATAAAATGAATTACATAAACAAAAGTACAGAATGAAGAAACAACCTTCGGTCCTAGCAAAATCGGCCTAAGAACAATATCGCAATGATATTCACCTATTAGTTGCACCCAAGATTGTTGGAGCTGGTGTCCTCCACAAATTAGTGTAATAACATTTGTAAATCTCTTACAGGTTCACAAGGGTATACTTCGTATATTTAATCAGTTGATTAACGTTTACCTAATAACGGTTGGCTTGCTAGAAAGTTTGACGTTATTATCATACAGATGGCGGTGATCAACTGGTCCCTAAAGGTCACACCTATAGGACGTATTTGAGAAATGTGGTTATAGAAATATAATTACATTGATGCCCAAAATGACTAAAAAGTTAGTCAATGTGTTGATGAGATAATTATTTAATGAAAATTAAATAATATTAAGTTGAGACGAATTAACTGTCAATTCCTAAATGAAGTATAATAAGTTATATTTAATTAAATATATATAAGGTTAGTTTGAAAGAATTAATCTGTTAATTCGTAATTAAATATAATCAGTTGTATTTAATATCAACAAGTTGAATGTGTCATAGTGGTAATAGTGAGAGTACACAAGCCAAGAGGTCATGGGTTCGATCCTCACTAGATGACAATTTAATACACTTTATATATTTTTGGAAATACCAAAAATAAGGAAATTTAATTCCTTATTTTCGGTTCAGGTGGCCGAAATTAGGGAGGTTTCCACTTTCCTAATTGATTTCGGATTTCGGTCTATATAAAAAGAAAGGTGAAGAATTATTTCTAACCTAATTCTTTTTCTGACCGAGCCTCCTCTTTCTCATCACAAAAACACAAAGACAATAAAATTTTACAGAAAATTTTAGATTGATTTCTAGCATAATCAAAGGGTATATCTTAGATCGTCTTGGGTGCAACTAATAGGTGAATATCAATTTTGATATTGTTCTTAGGCCAATTTTGCAAGGACCCGAGGTTAATTCTAAATCTTTTTACTTATGCTTATGTATTTTATTTTATGAACATAGATCATCTTTATTATATCGTTATAATCCTTCATGTTAAAGGGAAGTATACAGATTATTTCCCACAAGTGGTATCAGAGCCTTTGGCTACGTTTTAATTTTGATGATTTTCATAAAATTTGTATGTAAACGATCAGATTTTCGAGAAGAAAAAAATATTAGGGTTTCGTTTTTTTTTAAGATCGAAATTTTTGTGCTTTTTTTTTTCTGTTTGATGATAGTTCTTTCATTCTATTTTTCATATTATAGTTTATAATCAGTTAAAATTATCATATGAAGAATTGGTAGTTTTTGATTTAATGCAGATTAAGTTAAAATCAAATGGAATCGTTATGTTTATGATTAAAAGATTGTTTTTGCTATATAAATTTTGGCATATAAATTATTCATGTTTATTATTTCATATGCTAATCATGTTCTAATAGCAAAGGTAAACAATTGATCATCAAATCTTGTTTTAGGGCATAATTGCCGCAAAAAGAAAAAAAAAGAGGCTGCGGTTTTTTTTAGGGTTTACGAAAAAAAAAAATTTTATGTTAATTTTTGGTAAACCGAGTAGAAGAAAAAAAAAAGAAAAAAAAAAAATTTAGGAAAGTTTTTATTGCCTTTAGCCGAAAAATAGAGATATATTTTTTTGGAAAGTTTTTTTTCCCTTGTTTTTCCTATTTACCGAATTAGAATAGGAAAGGAGTTTTTTTTATTTTTAGCCGTGACTAATAAAAAAAAAAAACTTTTCGTTTTGTTTTTTGGCCGAGACAAATTTAAAGAATTGGATATTATTTTTTTGGGCCAATTAGTTATTGTGAATCGGTTCACAATTTAATGATACCGAGTTATTTTAAAGCAGTTTAAAATTTTTGACGGATAGAATTCATATTACAAGTATAATATGGATTAAGTATGAAATTAATGTGATTAAATTGCGGAATTGTCACTTAATTTAATTTAAAAAGGTGGTTTGGATAAATTAATCAACATAATTTATTTATCGTATTATGTATGTTTACTTTATTTTTAGTTGATGCTTTTAATTATGTTGAATGAATCGAATGAATGAATTTTATTTACGTATTTAATTTTGCAATCAGTTGTAATTTGTAATACTTAGTGTGGCCTTAGTCAATTATGTTTTCGTAATGAAGGAAACATGATTTTTATGTAATTATGAGATCTCGAATCTCCATTATTTTAGTTTTGGGTTTTGAAATTAGAATTTAATTAATAGGTCAATTATGTAATTTTAATTATTGTAATTTTAAAGAAGACTAAAGATGAAGATTCAAGCTCACTCCCGCTACATGGATCAAGATGGAACATCAAGACAAGCTTCTCGGGTCCAAGGATGGATTCCAAACTTGTATTTATTGTTCATTTTGATAGGATAGACAACACTAGGACTTTTACTGTTTTTTTTTTACGTTTTTCATTTTATTGCTTTTCATTCACATGCTAGTAATTGCATCATATTCCGCCCAAAACCAAACCACCTACTACTAAAATGCATGAAAATTGACTCATATAGGTTGTATGTTAGTTTTCATGGACATGCAGATGTCACAGTCTTTAAGCCATCACCTTAGTTTAAATCATTCTCGCATGCTAGATTATAGTTCACTTAAAATGAATTAAAATTAAGTTGATGGGATCTTCCTCTAAAACGGAAATTGAGATTAGTCTTTATAAGGGCAAACATCTATGAATCCCTTCTTCGTCGATAGGCCTAATATGACCCCTTCTACGTTGGGTAAGTAGTTGTGTTGACTTAGTTTACCTCAACATCATTGTCCGAAGAGTTTCTCGTGATTATGATGGACTATAGATAGAATTTACAGAAATTTATCGACCAAGAATTCTAACGGTAGAATTAGCTAAAAGGTTAGCTTATCAATTTACAGAGAATTGAGTCTTAGAGTCATTTATATAATTCTTGAGGGAGGTCAATTGTATAAATGTTTTTGAGTCTTCGCGTTATGACATTAGTTCATTAGACTTCAAATAAAAATGATGCATGCTTATTATTTTATTCTTATTTCGCAGTATAGAACACGCTAATTATCAATAATACTGTTACAACAAATGGCTGGAAATAACACAATCTCAATGCCTAGTGCCACACTAGATCGTTCGTCTTGGCTTAAAATGTTCATGGACCAAATGAATCAGTCCACTCGACTGAAGAATGATGGGTCCAATTTTGCGGACTGGGAGGCGGCACTACGGAATGATGCCACTGCTGACGGTAAGCTCAGGTATTTAACTGAGCCAATACCGGTCAATCCAGGCCCAAATGCAGGAGCCAACGAGTCACTCGCTTATAGTGATTTCGTTATGGAAGCGGGTGCGATAAAGAACGTACTCATCTTTGCAATAGAAACCAATTTGCAGAGACGCTTCATTGCCCAAGGTGCAAACAAGATTTTCACCACGCTCACTAATGAGTTCTCAAAAGCACCGAGAATCATCACATTTGAGCATACCTGTCGCTTCTTTGATGCGAAACTCCAGAAGGGCCAATCGGTTAGCCCACACATTCTTCACATGATTGAGAATGTCGAGAAACTGGAGTCACTGAATTGTAGAATCAGTGAGAGCATTGTCATTGACCGAATGCTTCATTCTCTTCACGATGGTTTTGCCCTTTTCACGGCGAACTACTACATGAATGACTTGAAAAAGAGTCCTCATGAGCTACACTCCCTTCTCGTACAGACCGAGAAGGATATGAAATTCAGTGGGAGCATGAAGCAGGATGTTCTCACGATTCACAACAAGAGTAAAGGTAAGGGCAAGGCTCATGGCGACCTAGGTGTAGGTAAGCCAAAGTTTAAAAAGCCAGGAAACGGTAAGAGTGCGCCCGGTGAGACTAGTGGCTCACCGGGCAAGACAAAGAGCAAGGGCGGTGACATAGAGTGCCACCATTGTCACAAGATGGACATTGGAAGAGGAACTGTCCCCGTCTACCGTGAGGACATCAAAGCAGGCCGTGTCGCTTCTGTTGGTATGTCATCTTATATTCATATGATTGAGATTAACCATGCAAGTTTCGGAACTTGGGTACTAGATACTAGTTGTGGTTCTCATCTGTGTAATCATTTGCAGGGCCTAAAGAACATCATACCTCTCGAAAAGGTGATGTGGACTGCGCGAGTCGAAATGGAGCACGAGTAGCTGCTGCCTCGAAGGGAACATATGTAATCCAACTCCCTAGTGGTTTTGAGTTATCATTAAATAACTGTTACTATGTACCCAGTTTATCTAAGAACATTATTTCTGTTTCCGTACTTGCTAAAAACGGTTTTACATTTTCAATAAAGGATAATAGTTGTATTTTCTCTTTTAATGAAATGATTTATGGCAAAGCAGTTTCCATGAATGGAATTTATATCTTAGATCAAACCACGGAAGTATTACACATGAATAATAAAAAATTAAAAGTTGGTGACAAAGATCAAACCTATCTATGGCATTGTCGAATAGGACACATAAATGAGAAACGCGTAAAGAAACTCGTCGATAATGGGACTATTCCCTCATTCGGATTTTCTAATATGGCACGTGTGAATCATGTCTCATTGGCAAGATGACTCGAATTTCCATCAAAGGTGTTGGAATGCACGCTAGTGACCTATTAGGACTCATACATACGGACGTATGTGGACCTATGTCAATTACCGCTAGAGATGGCTATAGATATTTTATCACTTTCACGGACGATTTGGGTAGATACGGATATGTCTACTTAATGAAGCATAAAAGTGAGTCCTTTGAGAAATTTAAGGAATACCAGAATAGGGTACAGAACCAACTGGGTAGAAAGATTAAAGCACTCCGTTCAGATCGGGGTGGCGAATATCTTTCAAATGAGTTTGATCAACACCTGAAAGACTGTGGAATCGGTCTACAGTTAACTCCACCTGGAAAACCTCAATTAAATGGTGTGTCCAAACGGAGAAATCGAACCTTACTTGATATGGTTCGATCCATGATGAGTCACACGGTAGTGCCTGATTCATTATGGGGTTATGCTCTTTTGTCAGCTGCTCTTATAGTTAACCGAAGTCCGTCTAAAGCTGTCGACAAGACTCCATATGAAATGTGGAAGGGAACGGTACCTAACTTGTCCTTTATTCGGGTTTGGGGCTGCGAGGCTTATGTCAAGTGGAGACACGAGGATAAGCTCGGCCCGCGATCGGTCAAGACATACTTTATAGGTTATCCAAAAGGAACATTTGGTCATTACTTTTATTCGCCAACCGAACATCGAGTATTTGTTGCGGCTAGTGCGAAGTTCTTAGAGAAAGAATTTTTCGAGAACAAGTCGAGTAATAGAACCTTCGAGCTGTCGGAGATTCCAGAACCAACAACCGAGGAACAGATGGAGGAAGCTGTACCTCCAACTGATGATACGGTTGATATTCCTGAGGAACCTAGGAGGTCGGGTAGAGACTCTCATCGTCCGGACAGATACATTTTTATGGTCGAGGAGAATGACGTTTTACTTCTAGAAAGTAATGAACCTGCAACCTATAAAGGTGCTATGGCCTGTTCCGAATCAAAGCTATGGCTCGAAGCCATGCAATCCGAGATGGACTCCATGTATGAGAATAACGTATGGGATCTAGTTGATTTGCCTAATAAGGTAAAACCTCTACAGTGCAAATGGCTTTACAAAATAAAGCATTCTGTAGACGCGCAACCATATATCTTTAAGGCACGACTTGTGGCAAAAGGTTTCACTCAAGTGAAAGGATTGCATTATGATGAGATTTTTGCACCTGTAGTCATGCTACGTTCCATTCGGATAATCTTAGCGATTGCCGCATTTCATGATTATGAGATTTGGCAAATGGATGTAAAAACCGCCTTCTTAAACGGTTATTTGGAGGAAGAGTTGTACATGGTGCAACCCGAAGGTTTCATAAATCCTAAACATCCTAAGAAAGTATGCAAGCTTAAGCGTTCCATTTATGGACTTAAGCAAGCTTCTCGGAGTTGGAATCATCGTTTCAACCAAGTGATAAAAGAGTATGGTTTCACTCGATCAGTCGAAGAACCATGCTTATATATCAAGTCGAGTGGGAGCAAGATTGTATTCTTGATATTGTATGTCGATGACATACTCTTGATTGGGAATGACATTCCTCTCCTATCTTCGGTTAAAGAATGGTTGAAGAACCATTTCCAGATGAAAGATCTGGGTGAGGCACAACGTATTTTGGGAATCCGTATCTACCGAGATAGATCACGACGGATGTTATCACTTAGTCAGGAGTCTTATTTGAATAAGGTTCTTGAGAGGTTTAGCATGACCAACTCCAAGAAGGGGAACCTTCCTATGACGACTGGGATGCAGTTGAGCAAGTCTCAGTCACCCACGACGCCTGAAGGGGTTGAACACATGAGTCGTATTCCTTATGCATCTGTAATAGGATCGATCGTGTATGCCATGATGTGCACACATCCAGACGTGGCACATGCATTGAGTATGACGAGTCGGTACCAAAAGAATCCAGGTACCTACGGAGGACTAAGGATTGGGTATTAACTTATGGAGGAGATACTAAGCTATGCGCAACCGGTTACGCAGATGGTAGCTTCCAAACGGATCTCAGTCCGGTTCGTCTTCACTCTTAGTGTGTTGTAGCAGATTCTACTACTGAGCCATTGAAATATGATAAGCATTGAGGGCACGTTATTTCCATGAGAATTAAACGTGTACCTGAGTTATAGTAGTTGATTATGAATTCGATACGTTATCTTTTTCATATACTATTTATAACTACATCGGTTTTATAATATTTTGTTTTTCATGTGGATTGTACTGACAACATTGAACGCCACAAAGTGAACTGAATTACATTATATTTGTTTTTGTCCGTAATCGCCAATGTGAGCTGATAACTCCGGCTATTATATTGTGCAGTCGATTGATGGTGGGTTCAACGAGCCATAAGTTAAACGGTTGACTAATCGATCACAGATACGAGATTATGACAATACCTCGTAGGACAATTTTTATTTGTGACAACGGAATGGAGTCCTAAATGTTCTATAACATTCGGTGCCAGGTCGTGGATAGGACATCTATTGTGTACCTAGAGTCGATTCTTTTGACCATCAACTGTCTCTTGAGATTAAGGCAGTTTTTGGGTGACTTTGGTTTCTTTCTCACGGTCTACCGTAACTGGGGCTAAGTAGATTTTTTTTCCTGGGTCATTTCATACTGTGCTTACATCTGCAAGATTTAAGTTGAGGAAAATATCCATCCCTTATCAGACATAGTTATTTCTCAGGGCCACTCGAGGAGTTGTAACTGAAATGCATGGCCATGCTCGAATGTTGATTCGTTTATCAGGTAAGTTACTCTCTAGTCGGGAAAACCACTCTTGGTACTGATCGCTTGTAAAATACGACCTTTGTGAATTCGGATTTGCAAATTGTTTTACATTGAGTGGGAGAAATTTTAAAGGATATGAGAATCGGTTATCGCACATACACTTGTTAGGACAAGTGGGAGTTTGTTGGAGCCGGTGTCCTCCACAAATTAGTGTGATAACATTTGTAAATCTCTTACAGGTTCACAAGGGTATACTTTGTATATTTAATCAGTTGATTAACGTTTACCTAATAACGGTTGGCTTGCTAGAAAGTTTGACGTTATTATCATACAGATGGCGGTGATCAACTGGTTCCTAAAGGTCACACCTATAGGACGTATTTGAGAAATGTGGTTATAGAAATATAATTACATTGATGCCCAAAATGACTAAAAAGTTAGTCAATGTGTTGATGAGATAATTATTTAATGAAAATTAAATAATATTAAGTTGAGACAATTAATCAATTCGTAAATTAAATATAATAAGTTATATTTAATTAAATATATATAAGGTTAGTTTGAAAGAATTAATCTGTTAATTCGTAATTAAATATAATCAGTTGTATTTAATATCAACAAGTTGAATGTGTCATAGTGGTAATAGTGAGAGTACACAAGCCAAGAGGTCATGGGTTCGATCCTCACTAGATGACAATTTAATACACTTTATATATTTTTGGAAATACCAAAAATAAGGAAATTTAATTCCTTATTTTCGGTTCAGGTGGCCGAAATTAGGGAGGTTTCCACTTTCCTAATTGATTTCGGATTTCGGTCTATATAAAAAGAAAGGTGGAGAATTATTTCTAACCTAATTCTTTTTCTGACCGAGCCTCCTCTTTCTCATCACAAAAACACAAAGACAATAAAATTTTACAGAAAATTTTAGATTGATTTCTAGCATAATCAAAGGGTATATCTTAGATCGTCTTGGGTGCAACTAATAGGTGAATATCAATTTTGATATTGTTCTTAGGCCAATTTTGCAAGGACCCGAGGTTAATTCTAAATCTTTTTACTTATGCTTATGTATTTTATTTTATGACCATAGATCATCTTTATTATATCGTTATAATCCTTCATGTTAAAGGGGAGTATACAGATTATTTCCTACAAAGATGATATGAGATATGCCCTTTGCTTCTTGCTAGAATCGATCCCCAAATTTTCTGTAAAATTATTTAGGGTTTCGTGTTTTTGTGTTTTGATGAGAGAGGCCAGATTAGGTTAGAAAATTAGGGTAGAAAAATAATCTCTACTCTCCTATTATTGTCACCGAAATTAGAGTGAATGAGGGAGATATTTTTTTTCCCTAAATTCGGCCCATCTAACCGAAATTAAGAGAAATTATTTTCTCTTTTTTTCGGTTTTTCTACTTACCAAAAATAAGGTGATTAAATCTTCTTATTTTGGTAGTATACAAAATGTATAAAATGTATTATTTATAAATTGTCATTTATATCATTCCGTATTAATAAGTCTACACACAACAGCTTGCAGGGATTTATTAATGCCGGTCTGTGACAATATCGTATAATATATACTTTAACTTGCTAATTAAATATAACCGATTACATTTAATTACGAATTAACATATTAATTCGTCCAAGCTAACATTATATACATTAATTAAATATAACTTATTATATTTCAATTTACGAATTGACAGTTAATTCGTCTCAGCTAATATTATTTAATCGGCATTAAATAATCGTCTTATCAACACGTTGACTAACTGTTTAGTCATATAAGGCATCAATGTGACTATATTTTCATACAATCACATCTGTCAAACACATCCTTTAGGTGTGACTTTTAGGGACCAGTTGATCACCGCCATCTGTATGATAATAACATCAAACTTTCTAGCAAGCCAACCGTTATTAGGTAATCGTTAATCAACTGATAAAATACGAAGTATACCCTTGTGAACCTATAAGAGATTTATAAATGTTATCACACTAATTTGTGGAGGACACAAGCTCCAACATAAAAAATTGATAAAAGGCACTAGGGTGTCATGGGGTCATAAGGGATTCATGGAAATTGATCATACAAACATATTCTCAAATTATAAGCAAGCAATTATTATTGTGATGGATCGAGTTGGTTTATATCTTACAATCCTCGGAAAGTTTGGGTCCCAGAGCCGAATCGATTAGATTGTACAACACCTACAAGTCAACTTAATCTTCCCTACTCAACTATATGCATGGTCTAATGAGACTCGAGTTGGTTTATGTCTTACAAGTCTCATTGAAAAGATAGGTGATGGGTAAAAAATGCAAGGATTCATGGGCTCGCATTTCATCAAACATAACATGTGCATAAGTTGAGATCACAACAAGCAAGCAAATAAACTATGAAAACATATTAATTTAAGCATGAATCATCCCCCATGTTGGTTTCCCCTAATTACCCATTAACCCTAGCTAAGGAAACTACTCACTCATTATCATGTTGAACATGCTAGCAAGGTTGTCAATCATACCAACAAAGTAAAACACGATGAATAAATGAAGATAATTAACAATAATTAAAAAGGGATTAATTAAGAGAATTATACCTACTAATGATTCCAATAATAAAGCAAAGAATAATAGAAGTACTTGATGATTGATTGGAAGGTTGTCAATATCCCAAATAATCTTCAATTACCCAAAATGAAAGATGAACAAAAGAGAGATTAAGGAAATGAGATTTGTATTAAAACTTGATTAAATGTTGATTACAAGATTAAAGAGAGATTAGATTGATATAAATACACTAGAGATTGCTAAGAAGAACATGATAATCTAATTAGACTAATGGGGTATTTATAGTGGGGATTAGGTACACAAATTAGGGTTTACTAAGGGCTTAAATGACGATTAAGTCCTTGAGGAATCGCTCCTCTCAAAAAATATGCGAGTCTCCTTTTTGCTAGTCTTTCCTGAGGTATGCGCATCCTTCATAAAACACGTAGAAGACGAAATAGCTGTCACACAATCCGAGCGTCCAGAGCACGGGACGGGCGGATTGTCTTCTTGTTGGACGAGCGGATTCGTGGGGTGGACGGGCGGATTGTGGTGGTTTTGGATGAGCGGCCTTCTGAGGATGACGCTCGGATTGCTCGTCTTGGACGGGCGGATTGTGGGCAATCCGCTCGGATTGTAGATCAGCTTCTTCCTTTCTTCTTTTCTTTCTTTCTCTTCATACAATCCTTGAGGATTTCCTCGGGGATGCAAGGATCTTTTCTCACCATTGCCCATCTACTATAGTATGTACAAAGGCCTTCTAGTCTTGTCTTCTGTTTGATGCTTGGTCATTGAATTCAATCAATATAGCTCCATTTTGCCATGAAAATGCAAGGTTTACACTCCTTTCCTACCAAGGGATCAAAACCTCAAAGAATATGCAAAACAAAGGACTAAAGATAATAAATAACCCAAATATGCACTAAAAAGCATGGGAAAAAGGCTAACTCGGGGACTAAATATGCTCAAATTATGGTCACATCACCTAGTATGGTCAACAAAGAAGCTGTGGCATTATATGCTCAGCTACACGGTCCACATCTACTCTAAGATGGACCCGGTTAAATACGTCTTCGAAAAACCCGTACTAAACGGAAGGCTGTCTAGGTGGACACTCATGCTATCCGAGTTTGATCTCAAGTTTGTACCCCTCAAGGTTATCAAGGGAAGAGCAGTCGCAGATTTCCTGGCGGAGAATTCCGTCAAAGAGGACCCAACGACTGACACATGGTCACTTCCTGACGAAGACATCCTTTGTGCCGATTCCGACGCATGGGACCAATACTTCGACGGTGCATCTAATCTGAGAGGCTTTGGGGTAGGGATCCTTCTAATATCACCAGAAGGAGTACATGTTCCGATCTCGGTCAAGCTGGACTTTGCCGTCACCAACAATGCCACTGAATATGAAGCATGTCTCATTGGCCTACAAGCAGCCATCACACTTGGCATCAAGAGGCTGAGGGTCCACGACGATTCCTCGCTCATCATCAATCAGGTGTCCGGGTCATGAAAAATCCGATCTGACATCTTAGCTCCATACCGAGCAAAGATCAATCAAGAGGCCGAATTTTTCGACCAGATCGTCTACTTCCACTTGCCACGAGAGGAAAATCAATTTGCCGATGCCCTGACAAAGCTTGCCGCACTTGTCAACATACCTGACGATATGACATCGATGCCCCTATGTGTCGAGAGAAGGAGCGAGCCAGCTCACATTTGTGCCATTATCAAGGACAAGGAAAGCCATGATGAACCTTGGTACCAAGCCATCCTCAATTACAAAACCAAAAACGAATTACCTCCCAACTCTGATCAAAGAGGACAAAGAGCCAGCCGTTTACTTGCATCACAATTTGTGATAAACCAAAATCAACTATACAAAAGAACACCCCAAGGAATTCTCCTCCTTTGCATCTGATACCTGTCGATGTGAGTATCAAAAATAAATTTATAAACCTAATTACTACTAACAGAAGTTAGCGGTAAGCAGGGTCGAACCACAGGGAGGTAGGGAGTTCTAATTGTCTTAATTTTAGTTTAAGGTTGGGGATTTTGCTTGAATTATATCTAAGTCTAAATGCAAAAATAAATAAGTAAGCAATAAGAAATGGGTGTAAACAAATACTAAAAAGGAGCTAAGATGGTCGGTTCACTATAGCTGTGATGACACATAATCCTAGGTAAGTCCGAAATACAGTCGTGTAGGATGGGTATAACATGTCCTCTCGGTCCAAGTTAACTTGTAGCTCCTTTCGGCCTATGCTACTAGTCCCTAGGTCTCACTAATACCAGCTCTCGCCTTGAAAAGTGATTCCTAAAGCCCAAATTACTTATCTTTCAATCTTAGCAATTTAGTCGTCTGAATTCGTTAATTAATGCCCACCCCTATCTCTCGATCTACGGGTTGGTAAAAACTAAGCATCTAACAAGTCTCCTCTCGGTCTCGTTGTTAAATATTGCACTTAACGAATCAAACGATGCAAATCAGACACGGGTCTAGTCGATCGACCAACTATCTCAGTCGACCGACCACACGATATAGTCGATCGACCAGTTAAGCCAGTCGATCGACCATGCCCTAATTCGGGGTCACCTATTCTACGCCATCTACGCTATAGCTCCCCTACATCTTAGCGAAGGGTACTTAGCTACTCATGTGAATGATAATAACAACAACGAATTTGATAAAAACTAATAAGGAAAACATGATTAAAAGCAATAATAACGCAATAAAGCAATCAAGGATTCGGGATCTAACTAGCAATTTCTAGACTAAATGAAGCAAATAAAGGTAAACTGTAAATTAAAGAACAAGAATTACCGAAAATAAAGGAAGGATAAATAAGATCCGGAAGCAATGAACTTTATTTAGAATGCTAAAACTATGAATGTAAAGTATCCAATTATTGTAAACTAATCTACCGTTGATGCCCGTCGTTGTGTGTACCAAAGATAAAATTTATAATACCTATTAAAACTAACAAAAGCTAGTGGTAACAGGGTCGAACCACAGGGAGGCGATGCAATTATTAGTTGCCTAATTCTAGTCTTAAGGTAACAATTGAGGGGGTTTGATTTGATTTGGTCTATAGCTAAGCCAATAAAAGACAAGTAAACTAAGCTAATAGATGAAAACAGATATTAAAAGGGTGCTAAGATGGTCGGTTCACTATAGTTTCGGCGGCAGTATACTAGGTAGGTCTAAAACAAACACGTGAGACGGGAAAATAAGAAGTCCTCTCGGTCCATTCTTACAGGTAGCATCTTTCGATCTCACTACAAGTCCCTAATATCACTAATGCTAACTTTCGCTCTGAAAAGTGACTAAAAGGTCTAAATTAATCTATCTTTCGATCTAATTAATCTAGTCGTCTTAATTAAGTAGGCTATCTCCCATCCCTATCTTTCCATCTTTATTGGGTCGATCAAATCCTAAACATTCAACTAGTCGCGTGCACTCGATTCGTCGAATTAAGCAAGATAAACAATTAAAACGAAAATAAATCTCACGATGCCAGTCGATCGACCAGGGAACCTAGTCGATCGACCATGGCGCGATTAGGGCTTCCTAATTCTAATGCCGCCTAACCTACAGATTCTCTACATCCTAGCACTAGGTATTTAGCTACTCATGACTATAACGAAAACAACAATAAGATTAAGAATTTATACTACTGAATTCATGCTTAAACTAACAAATAACAAAAAGCGATAATTTCGGCTTCGGGAAACTAGCTAGCAATTTCTATACTACGAACGGAATAGGGTAAACTGAAATAAGAGCAGAAGAATACCGTAAAGGCAGGAAGGAAAATCAAAGACCGAATGCAAAAGTAAATTGATTGAATGATTAAAACTTCCAATACCAAACCCTAATTAATTCCCTAATAACTGAATAAAACTTGATAGAAAACTCAATGCTTATTCAATGCTAAAGCTACGTTATATAGGAATATACGCAACTTTATTCCAAAACCTAAAACACAATGGGCTTCTAAATTCTCGATCTTCTTATTCACGTCAGAATTAGCGGCTTGGTCGATCGACCATGTAAGGCAGTCGATCGACTGCTCTTTGCTGAACAGTAGCTACTGGAACTCGTGGGTTGGTCGATCGACTAAGGGCAGCGGTTGATCGACTGAAATAGCTAATACTTGACTTCTAACTTCTCGTGGATTTGTCTTTCGGATCTCGAAATGCGCACCAAGCTCGTTCCTTGAGTAAATACTTCACGTCAAATGCAATGCAAGATACTCGGGGACGGATTTGGCTCAATATCTACTCATTTCTGCATAAATCTGCAATATTTCATAAAAATACGAAAGTAGACGAAATGGGGCAAATAGTAGCATAAACTACACCAATGAGCTCTGAAATGCGTGTAAAATGGGGTGTAAAACATCATATTTAGGACACGCATCAAACTTCCCCAAACCAAACCCTTGCTTGTCCCCAAGCAAGAACAAGACTCGATCCTAAAACCTAATGGAACGAGTTCAATCTCAGAGCGAAATGCAAACCGAATAGCCTAAACCAATTTAATGCAATAACCAACAATCAACTAGCAATATGAATCATGCAAACGAGTTATGAAGTCGTCAAAAACTGCTAAACCGTCAACTATAGAGACTTATCAATTCAGACTCTCACGGGTCGCTCATAACACATATAAGCACAGGTGAGAATATGTAAAAGATAGAAAGAATTCATTTTGTTAGTGACACTCACCTAACTACGACCTAGAAGAACATGCCTGCAATATAATATGAAAGTAATCTCTACAACCGTATATATGCATTCCAACCAAACAGATGCCCATGACACATGCCGAGGTAAATATGGATATGTAAGGTAATGAGCAAGAAGGGCTAAGACGATTTTGGAAAAAAACAGAGTTAAAAGCCAAGCTAGTAACTAAGGGAACCAAATTCATAAACCATCCCAAATCCTTGCTCAAAATTTCAATGAAACGATGCTAATAGTAAGCACAAAACTCACAATCTCCATAATTAAACAACTCCCCATAAGATACAAATGAAACATGGGAGTGTAAATCACCAACTCATAAAGATTCAAACCATGTGATTTTTTGATTTTTATCTTTCTAGGGTTTCAGTCGATCGACCGGAATGGGCTGTCGATCGACCGCATTGAACAGTACAGCACTCTTTTTTTTTCGTTCTTTTTCGAATCATTTTTCTTCTCTTTTTTTTTTCTTTTTCTTTTGTTCCTTTCTTCCCTTTTTTCATCTCTTCCCAACATCATCTCAAAATGAGCATTAGCTACCAAAAATGAAGTAACAATCCCAAGAACGTAAACTACTAGCTTGAAAAGGGCAGGCTAAATGTAGGATGTAGTAAACGAGACAAAAAGGCTATTTTTGGCAGTGTGGAGCTTATGGGAAAAATGAGAAAAGGGGACCTCTACCACATGTGTCAACTAACCATGAACCGAATGCACACAGGTATTAAGCAGATTAAGTTCATATTTATGCAAATTAATGTAACATGGCTCATAAGGAGTACTACTCACAATACTAGATAAACTGGTCATAAATGTCACCAGTTATAGGCTCTAAATCTCAGAAAATGATGTAGTTTGCCAAAAATCTAAGTCAAGTTTCAAGTCCAGCAGATAATTTAACGAAAACTCGTAGACTATGCTTATATGATTCTACTAATAACATGTCAATTAGCAAGGCTTAGGCATAAAACAGCTGAAAATGCAATGTCATCATTGAAATTCTACCGTTCCGACTCGACCTATATGCTAAAATAAACGTGAAATTTTGTGAAATTTTTTTTTCAAAAGTTTTTCAATTTTTTTGAATTTTTGTATATATAAGGGAAATTAAATAACAATGCAAACTGAAACTAAACGTGAATGCAAAACAAAATGAATGCAACGCAAAACACTTCCCCAAACCAAATCACACAATGTCCCCATTGTGCAATATCATGTAATGAAATAAAAGGAAACGGGAATTTGCGATAAATTAACTAAACAAGACATGAAGTAAGAACTCGGAAACTCACAAGACTTTAAGCGCAGCAAAAGGAAACCTCCCCAAACCAGCGTGAGCTAGGAGGTTTCAGTAGCCAGCAGTGTTACCATAGGTACCTGAAAAGACAAACAATTCCACGCATAAATTCGAGAAAGCAATGTGGAAGCGGTAATTATGTGCAAAAATTAAAAACGGAAGAAAACAGAAATATGTCGGAAAATAAAGAGGAGGGAAAACTCCCTCAATTCCGCAAAACGACCAAACACTGCAGGGGAAAGGTCGTGAACAGGTACAGCAGCGACAATGGTCGATCGACCGAAATTAATAGGAACAGAAGCTCCTGGAAGTCGCAGCTCAGTCGATCGACCATAGGAGGCAGTCGATCGACTGAGAAACCCGCTGTAACTTTCTGATTTCTTCGAATTAGCTCGATAACTCGAGCTAATATGGTCTATAGACCTGCAAAGACACATAATAACGCGCCCAAAATTGCGCAAAACCCAAAGTAACGGTATAAAGTGTATAAAATCCTAAGCAAACTTATTAAAATGCGAAGTCTCGCGCTCACAAAACAATAAATAAGAAGTTCAACGAAAGCAATAAAATGTATGGTTTTTGAAAAAGTCATAATCAACTAATAGTTGATCAAGAATGGCCACGGAATGACCCACTTGCTCGGCTTCTGGCTACAAGAGGTAGCCTCTACAGTGCTCATCTTCTCAGCTCCACTCTTCTTAGCTCCAACATCCGCAGAACTCAACGGATCAACATGTCGGACATCGTCCCACTCAATGACCTCCTCAAGCTCGTCAGAATCCAAATCGGACTCCGTCACTTTGACTGGCTCCTCATCGGACTCCTCATCAGTGCCATAGCTAAGGCATCCTAGACCATCTCTTTGAATGATTGGCTCCTTCACAGTTGGAGCAACATGTAGTTCTTCCTTCCCCAAACCAGCTCCTGCAAAATCCAAAACAGAAGAATCTTCCTCCAATTTGCTCCCAATCTGGGGCGGAGGTTTTACAACAGGAGTAGGAATAGAGATAGGCACATCGGGAAGTATAAAATAAGATTTATTTTCAGAAACCGTATTACAAGTGATTGGCCACGTAGGGTCTTTCTTCTTAGCTGTCTGAGCAAAGACAATGGAGTGCTTTCCTACTTTGAAGGTCAATGTCCCTGAACCAACATCAATAACTGCGCCAGCAGTGTGCAGAAATGGTCTACCCAAAATGATAGGTATGTGGGCATCTTCGGGCATATCAAGCACAACGAAGTCAACAGGGAAAAAGAACTTTCCTATTTGCACAGGAATGTCCTCTAAGACTCCTATAGGCTGGACCGCAGAACGATCAGCCATTTGTACGGTCATGTTGGTGACTGCAAACCTAGTCAATTTCAGCTTCCTAGCAAGACTCAAAGGCATTACACTAATACTGGCTCCTAGGTCACACAAGGCCTTCTCAATAGGAAAGGTGCCAATATTACATGGGACTGAAAAACTACCTGGGTCTTCTAGCTTATGAGGTGCGGTATGGGTCAAATAAGAGCATGACTCCTCAGTTAGTGCGACAGTATGCACAGTTTCAAGTGACTTCTTTTTAGACAATAATTGCTTCATAAATTTCATGTAAGCAGGCACTTGATTAACTAATTCAAGAAAAAGAACTTGTACGTTTAAGCTACGAACAACGTTTTCAAATTTATTAAACAATACCGGTTCCTTTGTCGGCACTAATCTCTCCGGATAGGGGGCTGAAAGTAGCAACTTAGCCCTCTCCTGTAAATCTCTCATGCCGGCATCGGTGGATTTAGGCTGAAAATCCACTACCTTCTCCTTGTTGTAACTCGACCCCTCTTCAGACCGTCTCAAAAATGAACCATTAATTGTCGTCGGATCGTACTTCGGAACCAGAACTGACCCATCATCATTTGGATCTTGCCTCAATATTTTCGGAGTTGTCGTACCCCGAAACAAGTGGTCCCTCAAGTTATTAGGCATTGGAGGACGAAAAGATTCACCCTCAGCAGCGTCGTCAGTCGATCGACCAGGTTGGTCAGTCGATATGTGAGGCTATGGGTAAGAAGGGGCTAAAATGAATTTGGATAAATGAGTTAAAGCCAAGCTAGTAACTACTGAAAATCAAATATAAAATATTCCCACTTCATACTCAAGATTTCAATCGAAACGGTGCTAATGATTAGCACAAATCTCACAATCTCCAATAATAACTGTAATTCCCCAAATGATAATAATAAAACATGGGAATAAAATCACCATCTACTCAAAACTTCAACCATGTGATTTTTTCGAATTTTCTTTTCTCGGGCTTCAGTCGATCGACTAATATGGTCAGTCGATCGCCTGGATTTTGCTCTTTTGTCGAACACTGTTCTGTTTTTGTTTTTGTTCTTTTTCTTTTTTTTTCTCTTTTCTTTTCCTTTTTCATCTTCCCAACATCATCTTAAAATGAGCATTAGCTACCAAAAACGAAATAACAATCCCAAGAACATAAACTACTAGCTTGACAAGGGCAGGTGTTTTGTGTGGATTTTGCGCAAGGCGAAATCAGCTCAGGGTGATATCTTGCAGGGTTAACTAGCTCTAATTAGATTTCTGGTCAGGTTGACAGGGTACGATTTAAACAATAAATAAAATAATAGAAATAACAAGACAAATAATTTTGTACGTGGAAAACCCTTAAATGGGAAAAAACCACGGGCACCAAGCCAGGAGAGGATTTCACTATATGATTTTGAGAGAATATTCCAATGATAATAATAATGCTAATGGTTTTGTGTAGTATGTGTTCTTCTTCTTCTTGTACGAATGATCTCCTTCCAATCGCTCCAAAGTGTTCCTTATATAGTCTTTTATATTGAACGGCTGCTTTGATCTGGTCATTAAAGGCTGAATATTCTCCATAATTGCAGGCAATAATTACCAAATATATCACCCTTAATTACCGCAATTACTGCATAATCTTTACACTTAATGCTGCGTACTTATTTCCTTTAATGTACGCGGATTTGGTCAAATATCGTCCTGATATTTAGACCATTGTCCTCTCCCCATGGCCTAGCGCCTAACTTCATGTGCCCTGAGAGCCTGGCACCCTGAGAGCCTGGCAGTCAGGTTCAGGTGAAATGCTGATCAGGGTGGTCTGTGGATTTCCAGGCCTAACAATTGCCCCTTATCTCCTTATTGGTAGTGCCAGGACGAAAAAATGAGGAGATAACTTCAATTTTGATAAGATCACCCAACGGTTAATTTTCCCTGAGCAATTTCTTGTAACGGCTCTTTTACTGCAACTGTTGACGCGTGGATATTTACTGCAACTTGCCTTAATGTTTTTGCGGCTGAAACCCTAATCTTTTTTGCTATAAATACTTGGGTGCTTCATTAATTTGAACTCATCAACATAATTTCTTCGTCTTCTTTTTCTTAACTTTCTTTCTCTTCAGTTATCTTAATTCTCAACTTCCCAAATCTCTTAATCAATCTTCCATAATTCTTTAAACAATGGCTGTAAGCTTCCTTTTTCTCCTCTTATGGTTGAGGTTATTAAGGAGATTGGTGTCCCTTCTTATCAATTGATGCCGATGGTGTGGAAAGTTGTATGTTCTATTGAGAACCTCTGTAAAAAACACAATGTCTCTTTTTCTCTTGATGATTTGAAGACCTGTTATGCTGTTAAAACAAACAGTCCTGGCCGTATAAGTTTCAAGGTCAGGCCGTCAACTACTCCCCTTCTGAGCAATTTAGACAGTGGCCATGATAAAGGCTGGGCTGCTGGCTATATGTTTGTCAGGACCAATTCTGTGGGTCCTGATCTGGCGTATTTAAATCATGAGGCCTGTGTGGCTGGTGAGTCCTTTGATTTCTTTCTTTAACCTGCATGATGTTCTTGTTAATGAAAAAATGAAATAAAAATAATAAGTCATACCTCTTATGTGTGCAGTTGATGATTGGGTTACTGAAACTGAGTACCCTACTCCCAATGTCTCTGCTTTCCTCGCTATTCCTCCTTTGGAGAGGTCCTGGCCTCTTTGTTGTGGGGTTGGTCACCTTCCTCGCTGTTTGAAGGCTGACGGTGCTCCCGTGGTCGCTAAAGCGTCGAGGGTCTGCTGGTGTCGCACTTCAGCGAGTAAGTCTTTTTGATTTTTCCTTTCTTTCTACCTGGACTTCGATAATACTTGGTTTATATTCTTGATATAGCATTTCGTGTTGCAGCTACCAGTGCGTCTATTCGTCTTGCCAGGTTTAGTATGGCTGACCTCTCAGCCAGGCTGGCTAAGATTAAGGAGAAAGGTCCTCAGGGAAGTGCGGATATTGAACCTGTCATCGACTTGACGAAAGCGACTGATGCTTTGCCAAGGTTGCTATCGCATACTGCTTGAAACCAGTTCAAGAACCCGGAAGAGGAAAACGAGGATGTTGATATTTACGCCCCAGGTCGGGAGGTGAGAGTCGGGTTGGATAACCTGGAGGTCGCTAGGGTGAAAATCGGGGACTACGCAGCTTCTAAATCAGATGTCATGCTCACCCTTGACCCTGTTGAGACTGCTACTCAGGCAGTTGCTTCAGTGGATCATTCAGTCAGCCTCTTGGCTGGTGCCCTGGCTGCTGTAAGGGAGGTATGTTGGAATCATTTCCATGTGTTTTGTTTTTGGTAGTCTTCTATTGTTGGTACAGGTTACTCATACTTTTCTTGTCTTTGGTCGGTCTTTGCGACTGTCTCCACAATGCCTATCGGGCTACTTCTTTGGCGACAGGATTGATCTCGATGAGATCAGATTATGATAGGTTGAAGTCTGAGATGGAATTTGCAAGGGCTGACTTGGCTGCCAAGACTGCTGATTTGACAAGAGTGCAGGCTGAGAGGGATGCTACTAAGACTGAGGCGGCTTCAAGCGCGCGGCTGTTGCAGGAGGCCCTGGATAGGAATGAAGAGCTTACCCAGGAGAGGGATGACTTGGAGTTCAAGTTGGATGATGCCTCCCTCTATTTCTATATCAAGGGAAGGGCAGTTTGCCATGTCGAGCTGTCGAGGCCGGGGAAAAATGGGACCTGCGGTTGAGATGGCTTTTCTTTGCTTCTAAGTATCCCGACCGCATAATTTGGAAAATGAACAGGAGGTCGATTCTCCGGGGAGCGAACGTTAAGGCCGAGCCGGCTAAGAGTGAGGAGCAAAGTTGCGATGTCTTTGCTTTTCGAGGAGAAGCAGTAATATTTTATAATTTTCAGTTGGTATTTTGGCCCATCCAGGGGGGATGTCCCTGGACAAACATTATTTTCGTTTTCCTGTTTTGGGTCAGGGGGGCTTTCCCTGGCCTTTATGAATATTTCGGTACCTTTGCCCCAGGGGGTAAGGGTTTATTAATATAGATATGATGGCCTTCTTTTGGCTGATTTTACTTTTGTCTTTGCTTGATTTGTGAGTTTCATCCTGTTTGACCTGTCAAATATTTTGTTTGCATGATTTGCACATTATTCTGGTTAAATAACCTGCATATTTTTGTTTCAATGTTTGTCATAAGTATTTCAACCAAGTATAGTTGTTTTGCTATAATGGTTGAAAGGGTGGGAAATCCGGCCTGTCAGGAGGGCTTATGTCCCCTGCCTGGCTGGAGGGCTTGGTACTCGGCCTGTCGAGAGGGCATTTTAGACTGATGGTCGGGATAAAACACCCTTGCACCGTCTTGCTGCGTCCAGCCGGTTGTTATCCGTGGCAGTAAACCTAGTCAGGTCAGGCAATTATTTCAAGCCTGATTGGTCCTGACTTTTTACTGTTTCCGGTGATGGTTACCAACTCGTAAGGCACAGTTAAGTGCAAAATTTTTGTTTCAGGAATATATAGTAGAGTAGCCCTCAATCCTGAATATTTATGCGTATAATCTTTTATTATGTATAATTGTTCAGGATTCAAAAAATAGATGGGTTAGTTGAGCGGGTATAAAATACGGGCAAGTCATATAAAGCATGTAGTTCATCACATAGCACATCGGGTTGAGTAGTGATTGAATTTGTACTGATCGTAGCCCGATCGATCTTTACATATGGAATAGTTTTAAATGAGTTACATTCCAGGATCTTGGGATCATTTCCCCTTCTAGTGTTTGGAGCCTGTATGCTCCTTGTCCAACAATTGAATCAATTAAGTAAGGGCCTTCCCATGTGGGAGCTTGCTTGCCTGCTGATTTTTCCTTTTTATTTGGGAATACTTTGCGTAGAACAAGGTCTCCTTCTTTGAAGACCCTGATCCTAACGTTTTTATTGTAAGTCCTGGCAACTGCTTGTTGATATGATGCCATCCTGATTTTGGCAGCGTCTCTTAGTTCTTCTGTCAGGACTAAGTTATCTTGCATCAGGTCTTTGTTTGTTTCAACATTATTCAGCCGGATCTGGATGTTGGTACTCGTATTACAGGGATGATGACTTCGCAGCCGTACACAGGAGTAAGGTGTTTGGCCATCGCCGCATTTTTGGAGTTGTCATGTCTGCTCATAGTACTAATGGAAGTTCTTCACCCCATCTGCCTCGTCTTCTTTTCAGCTTCTTTTTTAGGCAGCTTATGACTACCTTGTTGCTTGACTCTGCCTGGCCATTAGCTTTTGGGTATCCAGGGGTTGATGTTACCAGGTTGATGTTCCATTCTTGGCAGAATGCTTGGGTCCTTTTACCCACGAATTGAGTTCCATTGTCACATACTATTTCTGATGGGACTCCGTATCTGCAAATAATATTTGTCCTGATGAAGGATATTACTTCTTTTTCGGTTACATGCCTGTAAGAGTAAGCCACGATCCACTTAGAAAAGTAATCAGTCATGGCTAACATGAAGACTTTTTGTCCTGGAGCTACAGGCAGTTTTCCCACAATGTCCATGCCCCACTTTATAAATGGCCAGGGTGCGGAAATTGAATGAAGGAGTTCAGATGGCTGATGTATGATTGGTGCATGGATTTGGCAAGCTTCGCATTTTGAATAGTATTCCAGGCAGTCAGCCCTCAGCGTAGGCCAGTAGTAGCCTGTCCTGAGAATTTTGCTTGCCAGGCTTTTTCCTCCTTTATGATTGCCACAGTGTCCATCATGTATTTCTTGAAGTACTAGTTTGGCTTCGTCAGGCTCCAAGCATCTCAGGTAGGGTCCACCAGATCTCTTGAACAAGGTGTTATTGATGATAGCATAAGATGAAGCTCTAATTCTAAAGGCCCTTGCCTCATGTCTTCCCTGAGGTAGTATTCCTCGGAGAAACCAATCATAATAAGGTTTAGTCCAAGAGTTACTATCCTGATTGACAGGGTTGACCTGTTCAGGTTTGCTGATGGTCGGTTCTAATAAGTGCACAATTGGTATTTTATCAAAAATAGCGGGGGTAAAGTTTGAACCTAGGCTGGCCAGAGCATCAGCCTGGGTATTCAGGTCTCTAGGTATTTGATCGATATCAAATGAAGGAAATTTAGCGGTAAGGTCTTTCGCATATTCTAAATACGAAATCATTTTTGCATCCTTAGCCGTATAAATTCCCTTTATTTGATTGGCAATTAAGAGTGAATCAGTTTTTACCTTTAGGTTTTGAACACCGAGGTCTAGACATACCTTTAAGCCTGCTATCAGGGCTTCATATTCTGCTTCGTTGTTGGTAGCTTTAAACTCACAGCTTACAGCCTGAGCTATTACATCCCCCTGGGGTGATTTCAGTATTAATCCTAACCCTGTCCCCCTGGCATTGGATGCCCCATCTATGAACAAGGTCCATTCTTGGTCTAGGGTTTTATTTTCTAGTTGGTTGACCTCTTTTATTAGGTCTGGTTCCAGGTTAGGGCTGAAGTCAGCCACAAAGTCCGCTAGGGTCTGCGATTTGATCGCTGCCCTGAGTTCAAAGGAGATGTCATATGTGCTAATCTGTACTGACCATTTGGCCATCCTGCCTGAAAGTTCAGGCTTACGTAGGAAAGACTTTATGGGTAAGTTGGTCCTGACTATAATTGGGTGACTTTCAAAATAAGGTCTCAGCTTAGTACACGACATTATCAATGCTAAAACATATTTTTCAAGTAGTCCATACCTCAACTCAGCATCTAGCAGGCTCTTACTTACATAGTAGACTGGATGTTGCTGCCCATCCTGTTCTTTCACTAGGACTGCACTGATTGCTGTGTTGGTGACAGATAGGTATACTGACAAAGGTTCTCCCTTTTCTCGGTTTTTTAGCCGATGAGGTGGAGATGATAAATAGGATTTTAGATCCTGGAAAGCGCCTCATGTTCGTCCGTCCACTTTGGAATTGTTTATTTTTCCCGAGTAAGTTATAGAATGTCTTGCATCTTTCGGAAGATCTTGATATAAAGCGGTTCGGGCAGCTACCCACTTTGTCAATTTTTGATATCCTTGACGGACTTGGGTGATTTGTAGTTCCAGGATGGCCTTTATCTGTTCAGGGCTTGCTTCTATGCCTCTTTTTGTGACCATATATCCAAGAAATTTCCCTGCAGAGACCCCAAAGTGGCATTTTGCAGGGTTCAGCTTCATGTTATATTTTTGTAATATCTCAAATGCTACTTCCAGGTGTTTCACGTGATCTTCTGCATTCTTGGATTTTACCACCATGTCATCTATGTATACTTCCATGATGTCACCTATCCGGTCTTTAAACATCATGTTGACCAGGCGCTGATACGTTGCCCTGCATTCTTCAGCCGAAAGGCATGGCGGTCAACAAGATATGCCTCGATGCCTGTAATGAATGCGATACTCTCCTGGTCAGCGGTGCATCTTTATTTGATTGAATCCGAAGCATCCATGAATGTTAGCATCTCGTGGCCTGTCATTGCGTCTACCATAACATCAATATGAGGCG
Source organism: Silene latifolia (assembly GCF_048544455.1). Lineage (NCBI taxonomy): Eukaryota > Viridiplantae > Streptophyta > Magnoliopsida > Caryophyllales > Caryophyllaceae > Silene > Silene latifolia. The sequence goes on from NC_133533.1 coordinate 50,624,332, forward strand.
GGGGGAACGGATCTTTAGGACAGGCTTTGTTCAGTCGGTGTAGTCTACGCAGACTCTCCACTTTCCATTCTTTTTCCGCACAACAACTACATTAGCCACCACTCAGGGGTACATTACTTCCCTGATCATCCCCATATCCAGGAGTTTTTTACTTCTTCATTTATTATGGTATTTCTTTCACCGCAAATTTGCGCCTTTTCATTGCACGAGCTTAAAAGATGGGTCAACATTGAGCTTATGAGTAATAATATCAGCGCTAATTCCGTCATATCAAAATGTGACCAAGCAAACCAAGATGATTTATTTTTAAGGAAATTTACCGAGTTCAGGCCTGACATTATCTAGTACGTCGATCCTATTAAAACATACACATGCCGGGGTACTCGGGTCTAGAATTACCTGATCTGTTTCCATTCTGGAGGTGCTACATACGTGCTCTCGATATGATCTTGTAATTGCTATGCCGGGGACTTAACCGCCTTGGGAGGCCTCCAAGTGCGTGTGGAGCACTCGTGGGCTGTCTTGTGATCCCCTTTGATTGTGGCTATGCCCCAGTCTGTTGGTATCTTGATGCACTGGTGATAGGTTGATGGTGCGGCCTTGACGTTGTGAATCCAGGGTCTGCCCAGGATGGCGTTGTAGGATGACAAGCAGTCAAGAACCCCAAACTTTTCATAGGATGAGACTCCTTCCACATAGGTTGGGAGGCGGATCTCTTCTGGAGTGCTCCTGGTTTCTCCACTGAACCCTACTAGGACGCTGGATTTTTTGGTGATTTGGTCGTCGTCTATTTTCATGGCTTTCAGTACGTCAAGCATGATCAGGTTTACTGAGCTGCCTCCATCTACCAGGATTCTTCTTCTTTGTGGGTGTTTGTTCCAATCTGCATAGAAATGACCAGGCCATCGTGATGAACATCAGGGATGCCTACTAGGTCGCAATCGTTGAAAGTGATTGTTGGAACTGGATCCAGCTTGCAGGGTGACAGGGTCCTCGGTGTCCTGGCTATCTTTTTTGCCCCGAGCTTGTCGGGCCACAAATTTCTCGAACCGCCGATATGAATTTTACTTCATAGAGTGGTGGTGGTGGAGGGAGGTGCGATCCCTGCTTGTGCTCCTGATTATCTTTATCCTGGTTTGCATTCCTGCCTTTTGACTTGATCAGGTCTTTTAAGTATCCTGATTTTAGCAGGTAGGCCACTTCCTTCCTTAGAGTGAAACAATCATCCGTGGTGTGTCCAATATCCATGTGAAATTCGCACCATTTTGAATTGTCTCTTCTGGGATTTGGATTTTCTACCTTCCTGGGCCATCTAACAGTTGTTCCCATGTTGTCAAGCCTCTGGATCAATCCTGCAGTATCAACACAAAAGTTATGTTCGGAGATAGGTGGATAAACCTTAACCTTACCTTGGTATTCATGAACCAGGTTGACTTCTGATTGATCTGGCCTGGAATATGGAGTAGGTCTGTAATTGTTCCCTCTGTTGCTTTTCCTATTGCTTTTTTCATGATCCCTTGGTCCACTGGGTGATCCAAGCTTGTAGCTTTTATCTTCTTCCAGCCTGATGAAGGCAAGGGTCTTTGCCTGAACATCTTCGAAGGTGTGGCAGGGATATTTAGTGAGTTCACTGTACAAGTCACTATGTGGTAGTAACCCCTGTCTGAATGCCTCCACTGCTGTTCCAACGTCACACCTGAGTATAGATACTTTTTCTTTGTTGAACCTTGCAAGGAACGTCCTGAGTGTTTCATCAGGCTTCTGTGTAATTCGGTAAAGGTCACTGGATCGTTTCTCCAACTCCCTGCTACTTGCGAATTGCTGGTTGAAACTGTTAATCAGGTTGGCAAAGGAATGGATGATGCCAGTAGGCAGGCTGATGTACCATTGCAGGGCAGGGCCAGTCAAGGTCGGCCCAAATCCCTTACACATGCAAACTTGTCTGAATTCGCTGGGAATGGATGCAACCAACATTTTCTGCTTGTAAAGAGCCACTTGATTTTGTGGATCCGTGGTTCCATCATAGACCCTCATGGATGGAATTGTGAATTTCTTTGGTAGATCTACTTTGGCTATTTCGTCTATGAAGGGTGAATCAGCATAGCTGTCAGGGGCAGCTTCTTCCATACTGGCAGGTACTCTTGGTATCTTGTCAAATTTTTTATTGAGTTTCTTGATCTCCTGAACTACTGCCATCATGATAGCTGCTGCAGATTCATCAGGTTTGTCATCATTTTTTGGCTCTTTATCACCATCTGCGTTAGTGATTTTAGGAGTATTTGGGCTCCCAAAACTGGAAAAATCAATGTTTTTGATGATTGATGAAAATGGGGTTCCTGGTTGGAATCTAGAGCCTGCCCCTTGGGTTTTTTTCCAATTTTTGTTTCGTGGTGACTCGATTCTTTCAATTGCGGATCTCTCGCTTGTTTGGGCCACTTTTTCTTTCAGGCTTTCCAACTCAGCGATTGTCTGGAGAGCTGCATTCAATTGATCTTCAACGGTGCGTTGGGCCATTTTTGTAAGTTTTTAAGTTTTTGTAAGATGAGAAAAAAGGGTTTAAAGAGCTAGATGCCCCACGGTGGGCGCCAATTGTTTTGTGTGGATTTTGCGCAAGGCGAAATCAGGTCAGGGTGATATTGTGCTGGGTTAACTAGCTCTAGTTAGATTTCTGGTCAGGTTGACAGGGTACGATTTAAACAATAAATAAAATAATAGAAATAACAAGACAAACAATTTTGTACGTGGAAAACCCTTAAATGGGAAAAAACCACGGGCACCAAGCCAGGAGAGGATTTTACTATATGATTTTGAGAGAATATTCCAATGATAATAATAATGCTAATGGTTTTGTGTAGTATGTGTTCTTCTTCTTGTTGTACGAATGATCTCATTCCAATCGCTCCAAAGTGTTCCTTATATAGTCTTTTATCTTGAACGGCTGCTTTGATCTGGTCATTAAAGGCTGAATATTCTCCATAATTGCAGGCAATAATTACCAAATATATCACCCTTAATTACCGCAATTACTGCATAATCTTTACACTTAATGCTGCGTACTTATTTCCTTTAATGTACGCGGATTTGGTCAAATATCGTCCTGATATTTAGACCATTGTCCTCTCCATGACCTGGCGCCTAACTTCATGTGCCCTGAGAGCTTGACACCCTGAGAGCCTGGCAGTCAGGTTCAGGTGAAATACTGATCAGGGTGGTATGTGGATTTCCAGGCGTAACAGCAGGCTAAATGTAGGATGTAGTTAACGGGACAAAAGGCTATTTTTGGCAGTGTGGAGCTCATGGGACAAATGAATAAAAGGGTGGCCTCTTCCACATGTGTCAACTAACCACGAACCCGAATGCATACAGGTATTAAGCAGATTAAGTTCATATTTATGCATATTGATATAACATGTCTCAAAAGGAGTACTACTCACATTCCTAGATAAACCGGTCATGAATGTTACCAGTTATAAGGCTCTAAAACTCAGAATATAATGTAGTTTGCTAAAAATCTAAGTCAAGTCTCAAGATTCAGCGAATTAATTAACGAAAACTCATAGACTATGCAAATGATTCTACTAATAACATGTCAATTTAGCAAGGCTTAGGCGTAAATAGCTGAAAATGCAATGTCATCATTGAAATACTATCGTTCTGACTCGACCTACATGCTAAAATAAACGTGCATTTTTTGAATTTTTCAATTTTTTTCAATTTTTGTGTATATAAGAGGAAATGAAATAAACAATGCAAGACAAAAATGTAAACGTGAATGCAAAACAGAATGGATGCAACGCAAAACCCTTCCCCAAACCAAATCACACAATGCCCTCATTGTGCAAAATCATATGAGAAAATAATCAAGGGAAATGGGAATTTGCGATAAGATTAACTAAAAAGACATGAGAGAGGCACGGGGAACTCACAAGACTTTAAGCGCATCAAAAGGAAACCTCCCCAAACCAGCTTGAGCTAGGAGGTTCGGTAGCACTACAGTGCTACTGTAAGATACCTGAAAAGACAAACAATACCGTGCATAATCCGAGAAAAACAAAAATTGAAGCGGTAATTATGTGCAAAGAATAAAGCTGAAGAAAGCGATAGATGAATGAAAAGGAAAGAAATTAAGGAGTAAACTCCCTTTCATGCTCCGCAAAACGACCAAACACAGCAGGGGAATGATCGAAAACAGGTACAGCAGCGGGAAGCAGTCAATCGACCACACAGGCCAGTCGATCGACCAGGGCATCTGAAACAGAAGCTCTTTAGCAGTAGTGGTCAGTCGATCGACCACACAGGCCAGTCGATAGACTGACATACCTGACGAGGACAACGCTTTCTTCGAATTAACTCAAATAGCGTGAGTCAATATGGTCTAACAACCTGCAAATGCACATAATACAGCGCCCAAAATTGCGCAAAACCCAAATATAAAGTCTAAAGACGGAAAAAAAAAACTAAAGTAAACAAGAAACACACCTCATATTGCCTCCCGGCTAGCGCTGGTTTCAGTCAAGTCCCGCTTGACCTCTTTTTCTTCAGCCAACTATTCTAATTGAGCCCAATCAAAGTAGTTCAAAGCTCGCAGCAACCTGTCAAATACCTGCGCATGTGCTACAAAAAACTGTAAGTAGCACCATAATATAGTAATAGCATAGGAAATTGAAATGGAAAATCGTTTAAGCCTAACGAATTTCCTATGACAGCTCCCAAAATCATTCACAAAATAATTCTGCCCTCCAGCTAAGGGCGGAATATAAAAGCTCAAATTAACCACAGGTGGTAAATGAAAGAGCTCTGTAGCATTTGACCCAAAAATAACGCGAGTAGAATCCAGATGGTCAGACTGGTAAGGACTGTGTGGTGGAGGAATCTGGTCGGCTAAAGGAGAAGGTGGATAATCATCCCAGATGCAAGGGGCTGAAAAGTCAATTGGGTCAATCGGGTCCTCTATAATAGGCTCATCTACATTGTCATAATTATCCCATATGACCTCAAGACTATCAAAATTTTCCTCCTCACTCTCCTTATCGCTAGACTCATTAATTTGGAGGTTCTGAAAGAGATCCTCCCAATCGTCCTCACTATCAGTGCAAGAATCATAAAGGGGTTCTAAACTATCCTCATAAAAAGGATTGTTAACCACGCTAATGGTATCCTCTATGTCTCCGTCAGCATTTTCTAAAACGGTTTCTAAAGTCTTACCCACCCCCTCATCTGAGTCAACATGAAGAGAAAAGTTGGGTTAAAGAGATTCAGCAGCAAAGCAATCAAAAAATTCTAATACCTCATTCACGGGGATTCCTTCGAAATCCCACTTACCAATAGATTCAAGGTATGCTCGCGTAGGGTCATTCACTCCATGGATGATAGTCCATCATATTTGGAGTTCAGAAAATGCATCTCGTCTGGGCTCGAGCCACTCCAAAAGTCTGGCTAAATAAGCACCAAAAATTTCGTTCTCTTCCTGCGGAAATCTCAGAAGGAACGACATGAGAACGGTCTCAAGGAACCGAAGCTCCTTGAGACAAGAAATAAACTAAATAAAAAACAAATAAAACTACGCTGCCTCCCCGGCAACGGCGCCAAAGTTTGATAGCTGTCGATGTGAGTATCAAAAATAAATTTATAAACCTAATTACTACTAACAAAAGTTAGCGGTAAGCAGGGTTGAACCACAGGGAGGTAGGGAGTTCTAATTGTCTTAATTTTAGTCTAAGGTTGGAGATTTTGCTTGAATTATATCTAAGTCTAAATGCAAAAATAAATAAGTAAACAATAAGAAATGGGTGTAAACAAATGCTAAAAAGGAGCTAAGATGGTCGGTTCACTATAGCTGTGATGGCACATAATCCTTGGTAAGTCCGAAATACAGTCGTGTAAGATGGGTATAACATGTCCTCTCGGTCCAAGTTAACTAGTAGCTCCTTTCGGCCTATGCTACTAGTCCCTAGGTCTCACTAATACTAGCTCTCGCCTTGAAAAGTCATTCCTAAAGCCCAAATTACTTATCTTTCGATCTTAGCAATTTAGTCGTCTTAATTCGTTAATTAATGCCCACCCATATCTCTCGATCTACGAGTTGGTCAAAACTAAGCATCTAACAAGTCTCCTCTCGGTCTCATTGTTAAATATTGCACTTAACGAATCAAACGATGCTAATCAGACACGGGTCTAGTCGATTGACCAACTATCTCAGTCGACCGACCACACGACATAGTCAATCGATCAGTTAAGCCAGTAGATCGACCATGCCCTAATTCGGGGTCACCTATTCTACGCCATCTACGCTATAGCTCCCCTACATCTTAGCGAAGGGTACTTAGCTACTCATGTGAACGATAATAACAACAACGAATTTGATAAAAACTAATAAGGAAAACATGATTAAAAGCAATAATAACACAATAAAGCAATCAAGGTTTCGGGATCTAACTAGCAATTTCTAGACTAAATGAAGCAAATAAAGGTAAACTGTAAATTAAAGAACAAGAATTACCGAAAATAAAGGAAGGATAAATAAGATCCGGAAGCAATGAACTTTATTTAGAATGCTAAAACTATGAATGTAAAGTATCCAATTATTGTAAACTAATCTACCGTTCTTCTCTCCTGCGAGAGAGACCTCCTCCAAACTGATGAATGATGTTTTGTTTTTATAGAGAAGTCCCGTAACTTATTCCTAAACCTAATTACAAGTGGGCTTCGGAATTCTAATTTTAATTTGCACGTCAGAGTCGTGGGGTGGTCGATCGACCACTGAGACCAGTCGATCGACCAAGGGTGCTGTACAGTAATGCATTCTGACGAATTCTGCAGCGCGCATCGATCTTAAAACAGCTGCCATTTCTTCGTTACTTGGTAAAATCAGGTGTTCTACGCGGCGTTGGAAAACTAAGAGGGCAAACTTTCACCTCCAATTGGAAACACTCGATTATCAGATTTAGAACTCGAGATATAGCCATTTTAAGCAGCCTGCAGTAAACTGTTCAGCATTCTGACAGTCTATAGACCATGTAGGTCAGTCTATAGACCAAGTCAGCTGGTAGTCCGCTTCTGAAAATCTCGCAAATCTGTCTTTCAGGCCTTGAAACGCGCACCAAGTTCATCTCTGGAGTCACTAAATCCTCTCAAATCCTATGCCAAGCACTCGGGGACGGATTCGGCTCGATTTCCGCTGAATTCTTCACATTTCTGCAATAATACACCAAAACACGAAAGTAGACGGAAATAGGGAAAATAGTAGCATAAACTACATAATTAAGCTCTGAAATGCGTGTAAAATAGGGTGTAAAACATCATATTTAGGACACACATCAAACTTCCCCAAACCAAACCCTTGCTTGTCCCCAAGCAAGAACTAGACTCGATCCTAGGACCTAATTGGCACGATTTCAATCTCAGAGCGAAATGTAAACTGTAAAGCCTAAACCAGTTTAATGCTAGAAATCAACAATCAATTTGTAATATGAATCATGCAAACGAGTTATGTAGTCGTTAAAAGCCGCCGAACCATTGACCGTAGAGACTTATCAAATTGGACTCTCACGGGTCGCTCAAATCACTCAATAAATACAGGTGAATATATGTAAAAGATAGAAAGAAGTAATTTTGTAATGACTCTCACCTAACTACGACCTATAAGAACATGCCTGCAATCTAATATGAAAATGATCTCTACAACCGTACATATGCATTCCAATCATAAAAGACCATAACACATGCCGAGGAAAATTTGGATATGTGAGGCTATGGGTAAGAAGGGGCTAAAATGAATTTGGATAAAGGAGTTAAAGCCAAGCTAGTAACTACTGAAAACCAAACTATAAAATATTCCCACTTCATACTCAAGATTTCAATCGAAACGGTGCTAATGATTAGCACAAATCTCACAATCTCCAATAATAACTGTAATTCCCCAAATGATAATAATAAAACATGGGAATAAAATCACCATCTACTCAAAACTTCAACCATGTGATTTTTTCGAATTTTCTTTTCTCGGGCTTCAGTCGATCGACTAAGATGGTCAGTCGATCGCCTGGATTTTGCTCTTTTGTCGAACACTGTTCTGTTTTTGTTCTTTTTCTTTTTTTTCTCTTTTCTTTTCCTTTTTAATCTTCGTAACATCATCTTAAAATGAGCATTAGCTACCAAAAACGAAATAACAATCCCAAGAACATAAACTACTAGATTGACAAGGGCAGTCTAAATGTAGGATGTAGTTAACGGGACAAAAAGGCTATTTTTTGCAGTGTGGAGCTCATGGGACAAATGAATAAAAGGGTGGCCTCTTCCACATGTGTCAACTAACCACGAACCCGAATGCACACAGGTATTAAGCAGATTAAGTTCATATTTATGCATAATGATATAACATGTCTCATAAGGAGTACTACTCACATTCCTAGATAAACAGGTCATGAATGTTACCAGTTATAAGGCTCTAAAACTCAGAATATAATGTAGTTTGCCAAAAGTCTAAGTCTAGTCTCAAGATTCAGCGAATAAATTAACGAAAACTCGTAGACTATGCAAATGATTCTACTAATAACATGTCAATTTAGCACGGCTTAGGCGTAAATAGCTGAAAATGCAATGTCATCATTGAAATACTATCGTTCTGACTCGACCTACATGCTAAAATAAACGTGCATTTTTTTGAATTTTTCAATTTTTTTCAATTTTTGTGTATATAAGAGGAAATGAAATAAACAATGCAAGACAAAAATGTAAACGTGAATGCAAAACAGAATGGATGCAACGCAAAACCCTTACCCAAACCAAATCACACAATGCCCTCATTGTGCAAAATCATATGAGAAAATAATCAAGGGAAATGGGAATTTGCGATAATATTAACTAAAAAGACATGAGGGAGACACGGGGAACTCACAAGACTTTAAGCGCATCAAAAGGAAACCTCCCCAAACCAGCGTGAGCTAGAAGGTTTCGGTAACACTACAGTGCTACCGTAAGATACATGAAAAGACAAACAATACCGTGTATAATCCGAGAAAAACAAAAATTGAAGCGGTAATTATGTGCAAAGAATAAAGCTGAAGAAAGCGATAGATGAATGAAAAGGAAAGAAATTAAGGAGAAAACTCCATTTCGTGCTCCGCAGAACGACCAAACACAGCAGGGGAATGATCGAAAACAGGTACAGCAGCGGGAAGCAGTCAATCGACCACACAGGCCAGTCGATCGACCAGGGCATCTGAAACACAAGCTCCTTAGGTGTAGTGGTCAGTCGATGGACCACACAGGCCAGTCGATAGACTGACATACCTGACGAGGACAGCGCTTTCTTCGAATTAATTCAAATAGCGTGAGTCAATATGGTTTAACAACCTGCAAATGCACATAATACAGCGCCCAAAATTGCGCAAAACCCAAATATAAAGTCTAAAGACGGAAAAAAAAAAAAAAACTAAACTAAACAAGAAACACACTCCGAGTTGCCTCCCGGCTAGCGCTGGTTTCAGTCAGGTCCCGCTCGACCTCTTTTTCTTCAGCCAACTACTCTAATTGAGCCCAATCAAAGTAGTTCAAAGCTCGCAGCAACCTGTCAAATACCTGCGCATGTGCTACAAAAAACTGTAAGTAGCACCATAATATAGTAATAGCATAGGAAATTGAAATGCAAAATCGTTTAAGCCTAACGAATTTCCTATGACAGCTCCCAAAATCATTCACAAAATAATTTTGCCCTCCAGCTAAGGGCGGAATATAAAAGCTCAAATTAACCGCAGGTGGTAAATGAAAGAGCTTTGTAGCATTTGACTCAAAAATAACGCGAGTAGAATCCAGATGCTCAGACGGGTAAGGACTGTGTGGTGGAGGAATCTGGTCGGTTAAAGGAGAAGGTGGATAATCATTCCAGATGCAAGGGGCTGAAAAGTCAATTGGGTCAATCGGGTCCTCTATAATAGGCTCATCTACATTGTCATAATTATCCCATATGACCTCAAGACTATCAAAATTTTCCTCCTCACTCTCCTTATCGCTAGACTCATCAATTTGGAGGTTCTGAAAGAGATCCTCCCAATCGTCCTCACTATCAGTGCAAGAATCATAAAGGGGTTCTAAACTATCCTCATAAAAAGGATTGTTAACCATGCTAATGGTATCCTCTATATCTCCGTCAGCATTTTATAAAACGGTTTCTAAAGTCACACCCACCCCCTCATCTGAGTCAACATGAAGAGGAAAGTTGGGTTTAAGAGATTCAGCAGCAAAGCAATCAAAAAATTCTAATACCTCATTCACGGGGATTCCTTCGAAATCCAACTTACCAATAGATTCAAGGTATGCTCGCGTAGGGTCATTCACTCCATGGATGATAGTCCATCATATTTGGAGTTCAGAAAATGCATCTCGTCTGGGCTCGAGCCACTCCGAAAGTCTGGCTAAATAAGCACCAAAAATTTCGTTCTCTTCCTGCGGAAATCTCAGAAGGAACGACATGAGAACGGTCTCAAGGAACCGAAGCTCCTTGAGACAAGAAATAAACTAAATAAAAACAAATAAAACTACGCTACTTCCCCGGTAACGGCGCCAAAATTTGATACCTGTCGATGTGAGTATCAAAAATAAATTTATAATCCTAATTACTACTAACAGAAGTTAGCGTTAAGCAGGGTCGAACCACAGGGAGGTAGGGAGTTCTAATTGTCTTAATTTTAGTCTAAGGTTGGGGATTTTGCTTGAATTATATCTAAGTCTAAATGCAAAAATAAATAAGTAAGCAATAAGAAATGGGTGTAAACAAATGCTAAAAAGGAGTTAAGATGGTCGGTTCACTATAGCTGTGATGGCACATAATCCTAGGTAAGTCTGAAATACAGTCGTGTAGGATGGGTATAACATGTCCTCTCGGTCCAAGTTAACTAGTAGCTCCTTTCGGCCTATGCTACTAGTCCCTAGGTCTCACTAATACTAGCTCTCGCCCTGAAAAGTGATTCCTAAAGCCCAAATTACTTATTTTTCGATCTTAGCAATTTAGTCGTCTTAATTCGTTAATTAATGCCCACCCCTATCTCTCGATCTACGGGTTGGTCAAAACTAAGCATCTAACAACTCTCCTCTCGGTATCATTGTTAAATATTGCACTTAACGAATCAAACGATGCTAATCAGACACGGGTCTAGTCGATCGACCAACTATCTCAGTCGACCGACCACACGACATAGTCGATCGACCAGTTAAGCCAGTTGATCGACCATGCCCTAATTCGGGGTCACCTATTCTACGCCATCTACGCTATAGCTCCCTTACATCTTAGTGAAGGGTACTTATCTACTCATGTGAATGATAATAACAACAACGAATTTGATAAAAACTAATAAGGAAAATATGATTAAAAGAAATAATAGCGCAATAAAGCAATCAAGGTTTCGGGATCTAACTAGCCATTTCTAGACTAAATGAAGCAAATAAGGTAAACTGTTAATAAAAGAACAAGAATTACCGAAAATAAAGGAAGGATAAATAAGATCCGGAAGCAATGAACTTTATTTAGAATGCTAAAACTATGAATGTAAAGTATCCAATTATTGTAAACTAATCTACCGTTCTTCTCTCCTGCGAGAGAGACCTCCTCCAAACCGATGAATGATGTTTTGTTTTTATAGAGAAGTCCCGTAACTTATTCCTAAACCTAATTACAAGTGGGCTTCGGAATTCTAATTTTAATTTGCGTGTCAGAGTCGTGGGGTGGTCGATCGACCACTGAGACCAGTCGATCGACCAAGGGTGCTGTACAGTATTGCATTCTGACGAATTCTACAGCGCGCATCAATCTTAAAACATCTGACATTTCTTCGTTACTTGGTTAAATCAGATGTTCTACGTGGCGTTGGAAAGCTAAGAGGAGAAGCTTTCACCTCCAATTGGAATCACTCGATTATCATATCTAGAACTCTAGATATAGCCATTTTAAGCAGCCTACAGTAAACTGTTCAGCATTCTGACAGTCATAGACCATGTAGGTCAGTCTATAGACCAAGTCAGCTGGTAGTCCGCTTATGAAACTCTCGCAAATATATCTTTCAGGTCTTGAAATGCGCACCAAGTTCATCTCTTGAGTCACTAAATCATGTCAAATCCTATGCCAAGCACTCGGGGACGGATTCGGCTCGATTTCCGCTGAATTCTTCACATTTCTGCAATAATATACAAAAACACGAAAGTAGACGGAAATAGGGAAAATAGTAGCATAAACTACATAATTAAGCTATGAAATGCGTGTAAAATAGGGTGTAAAACATCATATTTAGGACACGCATCAGCATCGACCATCACAAAGCCAAAAAAGTCATAGGAGAGGTTCACGACGGAGAATGTGGTCCTCACATGAGTGCAATGATGCTTACTCGGAAAATCATGCGGCTTGGTTACTACTGGACCACCATGGAGGCCGATTGCCGTAACTACGTCAAACATTGCCACAATTGCCAAATCTTTGCCAACATACAACACATACCACCATCCCTTTTATACACCATGACATCACCCTGGCCTTTCTCAACCTGGGGCATCTACATCATCGGGAAAGTCAACCCGGTAGGCACCAAAGGGGCATTGCTTCGTCCTCGTCGCCATCGACTACTTCACCAAATGGGTAGAAGCACAGTCATATGCAGTCTTGACCGCCAAACAAGTGGCCAAGTTCATTCAAAACAACATCATCTGCAGATGTGGGGTACCCCATGAAATCATCAGCGATCAAGGCTCTCACTTCCGGGCGGAAACTCAAGCTTTGCTGGACAAATACAAAATCAAGCTGTAACACCCCCATACTCCAAGTGCCTTACCAGGACTACTCAGGTATGAAGATATTACCATCTCGGTCACCCGAGGCATGATATTCATAAGACAATAACGAAACAACTTAAATAATATAACTTTAGTGAAAAGTACAACTGAAACCAAATCCCAAAATACGGGTACAAGTTCTTAAAACCAACTGTCTACTGAAATACTAAAATGTCATAAAACTAAAAGACTACAGCGGAAGACTTCTATCGTCAGACGGTGGCACCTCCCAGCTATCCCAGTACTCAACTCAAACTCCGCTTCACCACCGCTCACCATCCCCGAATGGATCACCGCAGTTTACAAAACAACTACCGGGTCATACTAATCACACAACTCACTATATATCAACAATAAGATAAACAGAGACAACCTTAACCGTCACACACACACAACCACACCAATTCCAACAATCTCAATCACCGATCGTCCACTGGACCACCCGCCATGGGGGACCGCAGCCGTACCCACCAAATCCCCGCTCCTCACAATGAGCGATAACCCTGTCCATTAATGTGCACATCCCCTTCCGTGGCGGGTTCCACGAAGGGCGAAACTAGAGGGTGAAGCCACTCTCGCAAATGACCCCACTCAGCCGAGGACACGCCTCGAGAACCAGAGACAAACAATCACAATCAATAAACCGTCACAATACAATTACTATATTATTCCATCAACCACAACACATCAACAATCGTCCCATTATGGGACTAATACTGAGTAGGAAATCCTACCTGGAAAGCACAACTATCAGACGGTCTCTACAGCTGTATCAAAAAGCTTCTTCTACGAAAACTCCTCCTATCATACAACATACAAATGCTACCAAATCACAAACTACTCAAAAACCCCCAAATCCCTAGATTAGGGTTTAACCAACTTAAAGGAATGACAACAAAAAGGGTACATAGATCTTAACCTTGACGCAAGGATCTCAATGGTATAACAAACGATGAAAACCGACCTTCCAAACTCCGGGATTTGTTAACAATGCGATTAAGATGATGAACGTACTTTCTTTCTCTCTTTGACAGTAAATTAGGTTTTGCAAAAGTGTTTAGCATAATGACGAAAAAGGTTATATATTTTAATCGCATAATTAAAAACCCCGAGAAAAACTCCCCGTAAACCAGCTACTCGATCGAGTACCCAAGGTACTCGATCGAGTACCCCCTTACTCGATCGAGTATACTAGTTACTCGATCGAGTACCCAACAGGTCAGAAACTATTTTAAGACGCAACTCACCCTTACTCGACAGAGTAAGGCCTACTCGATAGAGTACCCAAAGACTCATAAATACAGAGTATTACAGTCTTCCCTTCTTAAAAAGAACTTCGTCCCTGAAGTTCAAACCACTACTAAACAAAGGTACCCCCTCAACACTTCCGACTCAACATCTAAAACAAAACTCAACATAAAACATGTTACTAACCCAACTCATCCCGACAAACATACCGGCACAACATAAAAAAAAAGGTATAAAACTCTTCGCGATCATCTCCTACCCCCCCTAAAAGAATCAAGGTTACGTCCCCGTAACCATACATACCTGATCAAAAAGAAAAGGGTAACGCTCTTTCATAGCTTCCTCTGGCTCCCATGTAGCTTCCTCAGTCTCGTGGTTAGACCAAAGGATCTTAAGCAAAACTGTCTCACCACTCCTAGTCTTCCTAACCTTTCGGTCAAGAATCTGCTTAGGCACCTCAAGATATGATAAGGACTCATCTAGCTCTAAGCTCTCTGCCTCTAACACATGTGACGGGTCACTCACATACTTCCGCAGCTGCGATACATGAAACACATTATGCACTCTCTCTAGCGCAGCTGGTAAAGCCAGACGATATGCAACTTCCCCAACTCTCTCTAAGATCTCATAAGGCCCAATAAACTTCTGACTTAGCTTGCCTTTCTTCCCAAATCTCATAACCCCACGCATAGGAGACACTTTCAAAAGAACCTTGTCCCCAACTTAAAACTCTATGTCCCGGCGATGTAGATCTGCATAACTCTTTTGCCTATCCTGAGCTGCCCTCATCCGTTCCTTGATCATCTTAATCTGTTCCACCATCTCATGCACCATCTCTGGTCCTAAAACCACTGCCTGAGCACTATCGTCCCAACAAATCGGACTTCTACATCTCCTCCCATACAAAGCCTCAAACGGTGCCATACCAATACTAGTGTGATAGCTGTTATTATAAGAAAATTTTATCAAGTCCAACCTCTGTTCCCAACTACCACCAAAGTCCATCACACAAGCTCGCAACATATTCTCAAGAGTCTTGATTGTTCTCTCAGTCTGTCCATCTGTCGCAGGATGAAATGCTGTACTCATCTTCAAAGTTGTTCCCAACGATTCCTGCAACTCTTTCCAAAACCTTGATATAAATCTCGTATCTCTGTCAGACACTATGTCCTTAGGGACTCCATGTAACTTAAGCACGTTCTTTCGATAGGCCATAGCCAATTGTGCTTTAGTCCATGTATCTTTCATTGGAACAAAGTGAGCTGACTTGGTCAGTCGATCCACTATTACCCAAATCATGATGTTACCTTGTTGACTCTTTGGCAAACCCACGATAAAATCCATGGAAATGGATTCCCACTTCCACTCAGGTAGCGTTAAAGACTGAATCTTACCTTGTGGTCGTCGCTGTTCCTCCTTAACTCTCTGGCATGTCAAACAACGGGCCACAAACTCAGCTGTCTCTTTCTTCATTCCAAGCCACCAAAACGTATTCTTTAAATCCTTATACAACTTATCTCCCCCTGGATGAACTGAATATGGTGTGCAATGTGCCTCTGTCATGATAGTCTTTTTCAACTCCTCATCATTAGGAACACACCACCTACCATCAAACCTCAAACTACCATCTGTGTGAATGGAGAATCGAGACACTGTCCCTTTCTCTACTCCAGCTCTCCACTCTACTATCTTAGGATCCAACGCCTGCTTACCTCGAATGTCATCATAAAACTCAAGTTGCACTGTCATATCACCCATGGCATCTCCTTTCTGCATCATATATATCCCAAACCTCGCTACCTCATCTCTCAGCCTCATCAAAGATAGAGCTGTACACAGAGAATGTACACTCTTCCTACTCAAAGCATCAGCAACTGCATTGGCCTTCCCTTCATGGTAGATAATTTCTATGTCATAATCGCCAATCAGCTACATCCACATCCTCTGTCTCATGTTCAACTCCTTTTGAGTGAAAATATACTTGAGACTCTTGTGATCAGAAAATACCTTAAAGATTGCTCCATAAAGGTAATGTCTCCATATCTTGAGAGCAAACACCTTTGCACCCAACTCCAGATCATGAGTAGGGTAGTTCTCCTCATAAGGCTTCAATTGCCTAGAAGCATAGGCAATCACTTTACCATTCTGCGTCAACACACATCCCAACCCATTCTTTGAGGCATCTGTATAAACCTCAAAGTTCTCGATCCCTTCAGGCAATGCTAAGATAAGAGCTGTGGTCAAACGCTCCTTTAATGTTTGGAACGCCGTCTCACAACTCTCATCCCAACGAAACCTATTCTCTTTCCTCATCAACGCTGTCATAGGTCTAGCTATCTTGGAGAAATCTTTCACGAACCGTCCAGTAGTACCCACTAAACCCGAGAAAACTCTTGATCTCAAAGAACATTCTTTGGTGCTTCCCACTTTGTCACTTTGCCCCAATCTTCGCCGGATCCACAGCTACTCCCTCCTTAGAGATCACATGCCCCAGAAAAGCAACTTTCTCTAACCAGAACTCACACTTGGACAGCTTAGCATACAACTCATGCTCCCTCAAAGTTTGCAACACGATCCTCAGATGCTCCTCCTTAGTCTTAGAGTAGACTAAGATGTCATCGATAAATACCACCACAAACTTGTCCAAAAACGTCCTCAAGATTCTGTTCATCAAATCCATAAACACAAATGTGCATTAGATAACCCAAACGGCATCACTACATACTCATAATGGCCATACCTCGACGTGAAAGATGTCTTTGGTATGTCCACTTCTCTAATCTTCACCTGATGGTACCCCGACCTCAAATCAATCTTGGAAAAGACCGATGCACCACCAACCGATCAAACAGGTCATCTATCCATGGCAAAGGATACTTGTTCTTCACCGTCACTCGGTTCAGCTCCCTGTAATCTATGCACAACCTCAAACTCCCATCCTTCTTCTTCACGAAAAGAACTAGTGCTCCCCACGGCGATTCACTAGGTCTAATGTATCCTTTCTCTATCAGATCATCCAACTGTTTCCTAAGCTCCTCCATCTCCTTAGGACCCATACGGTACGGTGCCTTAGAGATTGGCCCCGTCCCTGGTTTCAACTCTACTATGAAATCTATCTCTCTTCTCGGCGGCAACCCCGGAATCTCCTCTGGAAACACATCCTCAAACTCTCCCACCACTGGTATCTAATCAACTGTCGGACCCTCTATCCGGTCATCTCTCACATGGCATAATATCAAAGGACATCCCTTCCTCAGATATGACTTCAAAGTGACAGCTGCAATCAACTTAACTTTGGGTTTGACTAGAAACCCACGATAAAACACACTAACACCCTTAGGACCTCTTAAAGACACTTTCTTTTGATGACAGTCTATCTTAGCTTTATACTTTTCCAGCCAATCCATCCCAACTATCATCTCAAAACCGTCAAAAGGAAACTCTAGCAAGTCTACAGGGAAATCAACTTGCCCAACTATCATAGGTACATCCCTATATAACCTCCCACAAGATACAGACTCACCCGAAGGTATAAAAACTTGCTCACTTACAGACTCATATACCCTCAAACCCAACCGTTTAACATGACTCGAAGATACAAACGACTGAGAAGCCCCCGAATCAAACAAAACAAAGGTATGAATACCATTAACAAGAAAAGTACCGGTGATAACGTGTGCATCCTCCTCAGCTGCTTTCTTCTCCATCATGAATAACTTTCCACTGGTCTTCTGTCCACCTCCCCGGACAAGATCTTGGTGATGTGGTCGGCTTAGCACCCGACCCTTGATTGTTGTTGTTGTTATTCGCCGATGGTTTCTGATAAGAATTACCGCCGTTGCGGTTACCTCCACTCTGATAGCTCTGACTTCCCCGGTTTGCCCATGATCCAGTCGGTCTATTGCTCGCATAGCTCTGCGCAGGTCTCTGGAAAGTTCCAGGTGCACTTGTGCACTCATGTCTCTTGTGACCTACACCACCACAACTATAGCAGGTCACTCCCCAACTACCACTAACACTTCCACGGCCACGCCCAAAGGAAGCCCCAGCACTGAACCCTGACCCAGAAGAAAACCCTTTAGACTGATTGTGGTTGCCTTTCTTGTGACTAGGTTGGCCACCACCCTCGCTCTCAGACTTCCTTTTCTCACCACCTAACCTCTCCTGAGCCATCTCCACCAACCTCTCAGCTCTCTCAGCCCTCTCATAAGCTTCCTTAACATCAGTAAGGACTCCCACGGGTAACTTATCCATAATCTTAGGGGTCAACCCCCTCTCAAACCTCAGCGCCAGATTCTCCTCACTCAAACCCATATCCTCAGCATACCTAGACTTGTCATTGAACTGCCTGTAGTACTCGGCCACAGACATCTCAGCGGTCATCTTAAAACTGTCAAACTCTTCTCTCAACTTACTCCTCACATGCTCCGGTACAAACTCTTTTCTCATAGCCCTACGAAACTCTTCCCAAGGTATAGCAGGTAAACCTTGGTTCACATACAACTCCTTAGCACTCACTTTCACCGTATCCCACCACTTACCAGCTGCCTCCCTCAGATAGAACGCAGCCTGTTCCACTCTCATCTCATTAGGACAGTGAACCAAATGTAATATGTTCTCCATTTCTCTAAGCCAGCTATCAAGATGGTTCGGCTCCCCAACTCCCTTGTACTCTTTCGGGTTAAACCTCGCTATATAGAGGCTGATTTTAGAGTGATCAACCTCTTTCTCCTTATCCTTATCCTTATCTTTCCCCACAGTCTTTAAAGCCTCAGTAAGAGCATCCTGATGCTCCAACATCTTAACGATGTCATCTATGTTTATAAGCTCAGCTCTCGCATACAACGCATTCTTCTTGGGCGGCATCTTGAAACTATAACAGAAAAAGGGGTGGATATAAACATACGCGCCAAAACCTCAAAACAAGAAAACAAGCTGCCCGGACCCTACTTAATCGAGTTCCCAAACATACTCGATCGAGTAACAGGCTACTCGATCGAGTGCCCACTATACTCGATCGAGTGCCCTAACATCAGACCCAAAACAGACCTTCTGATCTCTAACATACTCGACCGAGTAGCTAGGCTACTCGATCGAGTGACCCCCTACTCGATCGAGTGCCCGAGGTACTCGATCGAGTGCCCAAAAACACGATTCTGGACTCAAAATCGTCAAAAACCCACCCGATCAAGTCAGTCCCACTCGATCGAGTCATGCTAACTCAGAAACGCTAACCGCATGCTATATCATATGCTAACATGCTAAAAACTTTATAAAACCAACATTATATCATAACTAAGCATATAATGCTACGCATCTTTTCATACGATCTACAAAATCATTATATTATGTTATTAAACGCCACATTGTAAACATCCATCATGTTTCTCATTCCAACAACAGTTCTACATATATCATCAACCTTTCTTTCATATTCTCAACCTTCTAATGCAAACATCCAACAGTTACACACACTTCATAACATTCACACACAAGCTAACCAAACAACGCATACGACCTGGACATACACCCCCCATGTGACCGGTTCAAAATTGTAGGGCGAGTTCGCGACTTCAGGACGTCTCCCAAGCCTTTGCATTAGCTCCTACAACCTTTACCCCGGGTTCATTTTAATTGACTCCCTATGTTCATTAGGTTCATTGGTTACAGGTTTCAGGATCGTCGCTCTGATACCATTTGTAACACCCCCATACTCCAATTGCCTTACCAGGACCACTCAGGTATGAAGATATTACCATCTCGGTCACCCGAGGCATGATATTCATAAGACAATAACGAAACAACTTAAATAATATAACTTTAGTGAAAAGTACAACTGAAACCAAATCCCAAAATACGGGTACAAGTTCTTAAAACCAACTATCTACTGAAATACTGAAATGTCATAAAACTAAAAGACTACAGCGGAAAACTTCTATCGTCAGACGGTGGCACCTCCCAGCTATCCCAAGACTCAACTCAAACTCGCTTCAATTCGCTCACCATCCCCGAATGGATCACCGCAGGTTTACAAAACAACAACCGGGGTCGGTACTAATCACACAACTCACTATATATCAACAATAAGATAAACAGACAGCTTAACCGTAACACAAACACAACCACACCAATTCCAACAATCTCAATCACCGACTGTCCACTGGACCAGCCCTGCCAGATGGGAACGCAGCCGTACCCACCAAATCCCCGCTCCTCATAATGAGCGATAACCCTGTCCATTAATGTGCACATCCCCTTCAGTGGCGGGTTCCATGAAGGGCGAAACTAGGGCGTGAAGCCACTCCCGCAAGTGACCCCACTCAGCCGAGGACACGCCTCGAGAACCAGAGACAAACAATCACAATCAACAAACCGTCACAATACAATTACTATATTATTCCATCAACCACAACACATCAACAATCGTCCCATTATGGGACTAATACTGAGTAGGAAATCCTACCTGGAAAGCACAACTATCAGACGGTCTCTACAGCTGTATCAAAAAGCTTCTTCTACGAAACCTCCTCCTATCATACAACATACAAATGCAACCAAATCATAAACTACTCAAAAACCCCCAAATCCCTAGATTAGGGTTTAACCAACTTAAAGGAAAGACAACAAAAAGGGTACATAGATCTTACCCTTGACGCAAGGATCTCAACGGTATAACAAACGATGAAAACCGACCTTCCAAACTCCGGGATTTGTTAACAATGCGATTAAGATGATGAACGTACTTGCTTTCTCTCTTTGACAGTAAATTAGGTTTTGCAAAAGTGTTTAGAATAATGACGAAAAAGGTTATATATCTTAATCGCATAATTAACAAAACCCGAGAAAAACTCCCCGTAAACCGGCTACTCGATCGAGTACCCAAGGTACTCGATCGAGTACCCCCTTACTCGATCGAGTATCCTTTTTACTCGATCGAGTACCCAACAGGCCAGAAACTGTTTTAAGACGCAACTCACCCTTACTCGACAGAGTAAGGCCTACTCGATAGAGTACCCAAAGACTCATAAATACAGAGTATTACAATCTTCCCTTCTTAAAAAGAACTTCGTCCCTGAAGTTCAAACCACTACTAAACAAAGGTACCCCCTCAACAATTCCGACTCAACATCTAAAACAAAACTCAACATAAAACATGTTACTAACCCAACTCATCCCGACAAACATACCGGCACAACATAAAAAAAAAAAAAGGTATAAAACTCTTTTGACCCATGACCCAAGGCCTAGTCAAGGGTTTGCATGTGAGTCACCTATCCAACCCCGTGATGCGATGTGGACTTGGTTAACTTGTCTAGGTGACCTTGATTGACCTTGTGGTAAGGCAACCCAAAAATATTTTCTATCAATAAGATTGAAGTGCTCATTTCAAGGAATTTTGTCATGTGGAAGTAATTTAATGCCAAGGAAACCTCAAATGTTATGAATTATTGAATGTTGAGAAATTTAAATTGTTCTGATGGAGGCGTACCACTTCGATGTGCTTTGGTGCGGGATCCATTGAATTGGGCCTCCACACGGTTGTGAATTCGGCCGCCCAGAGACAGAGTGACTATCACCCCGAAAAGCTATTGTCTAGAGGTTAACCGGTTGCCTAATAAGCGATTGGCGAAAGCAAAGGACACTAGCCCGGAAGGGACAAACCCCATCTAAAATTTTTGAAATGTGAAAGTTGAAATGAGGTCAATTTTGAATACTAGTCATATCCACCCGTTGTGTATAAAGATTTGAGCATTTCATTCCCAAAAAGCCTTTTTGTCAAGCCACTTTGTCGAGCTTGGGACGATCCATGACCTTTACTTTTGAAGAGAATTCGAGACTTGTCATGTCATATGCTACTAGCATCATAGGGATCATCATTCCACCACCATCCGATCGCTCTTGACGAAAGCATTTGGAAATTGAGGACGAAAGTAGTCTAGTTTAACACCATTTGGAGGTGATTTAGTGCCATCCTCTTAGCCTTAGTAATTTGTTGAAGTAGTATTTGTGAAGGATTACATGCTCTTAAATTTGTTCCTCTTTAGTGCCTCCGCCACTTGATGAGGAAGTGGCTATTCTTTTGTAGATGCATCCATTATGTGATTTTGTGTGCTTAATGTTTGGATGTGTCGCCATTTTGGCAAGACCCACCTTGCCTTGCAAGAAGGCATCCTACCTCATGGTTGTCTTGTTGTGAGTTGAAGGGGCGGAGTGAGACCCGCTAATTGTCTCATATCGGCTATGTTATTAGGTTAGTTTAAATAATGGTCCTAGTCTTTGTCACCTCTTTACTCGGGATGAGCAAAGGTTCGGTTTGGGGATATTTGATGTGACCATAATTAGCGCATTTTTAGCCCCTGAATTAGCCTTGTTCCCATGCTTTTTAGTGCATATTTGGGTTATTTATTATCTTTAGTTCTTTGTTTTGCATATTCTTTGAGATTTTGATCCCTTGGTAGGAAAGGAGTAGGAATCTTGCATTTTCATGGCAAAACGAGACTAAATTGATCGAATTCAATGACCAAGCATCAAGGAGAGGCAAGATTAGAAGGCCTTTGTATATATGATAGTAGATGAGCAATGTTGAGAAAGGATCCTTGAGTCCCCAAGGAAATCCGCAAGGAATTTATGAAGAAAAGGGAAGAAAAGAAGAAAAAGTCTTGCTGAGGCACAATCCGTGCGGATTGTCTACAATCCGGCCGTCCTCCACCTGCACAATCCGTGCGGTTTTCCACCAAGACGCTCGGATTCCATCACCACAATCAGCCCGGATTCTCTTGAATCCGCCCGAGTTCCATCGCCAGAATCCGCCCGTCCCGACCCTAATCCGCTCGGATTCCTCGACAGCGCGATTTCCTCTTCTCCAAGCTACAAAGAAAGAAGCCCTTCCTTCGAAAAATACCGGCTCCTCCCTGCTCAATCTAAAAAGTGTAATTACTAGTTTAGCCCTTAGTTAACCCTAATGCATCCCCCTAATTTCCACTATAAATACCCCATTAGTCTAATTAGAATAGCATGTTCTTCTTATCAATAATTAGAGTAGTTAATATCAATCAAATCTCTCTTTAGTTTTGTAATCAACAATTAATCAAGTTCTAATACAAGTTTCATTTCCTTAATCTCTCTTTTGTTCATCCTTTATTTTGGGTAATTGAAGATTATTTGGGTTATTATTGGGAGATTGACAACCTCTCAATCAAGCATCAAGTACTTCTTTTATCTTTGCTTTATTATTGGAATCATTAGTAGGTATAATTCTCTTAATCCCTTTTTAATTATTGTTAATTACTTTCATTTATTCATCATGTTTCATTTTGTTGGTATGATTGACAACCTTGCTAGCATGATCAACATGATAATGAGTGAGTAGTCTCTTAGCTAGGGTTAATGGGTGATTAGGGGAAACCAACATGGGGAATGATTCATGCTTAAATTAATATGCTTTCATGTTTTATTTGCTTGCTTGTTTTGATCTCAACTCATGCACATGTTATATTTGATGAAATGCTAAGCCTATGAATCCTTGCATTTACCACCATCTTCTATCTTTTTAATGAGACTTGTAAGACATAACCCAACTCGAGTCTCATTAGACCATGCATGTTGTTGAGTAGGGAAGATTAAGTTGACTTGTAGGTGTTGTACAATCTAATCGATTCGGCTCCGGGACCCAAACTTTCCTAGGATTGTAAGATATAACCCAACTCAATCCATCTCAACAATAATTGCTTGCTTATAATTTGAGAACATGTTTGTTTGATCAATTCCCATGATTCCCCTATGATTCCATGACACCCTAGTGCTTTTTAATCAATTGTTTACACCCCTTTTAATTCATCTTGCTTGTTTATTTTCATTGCTATTTTAGTTAGTGACCTTCTACATCAACCCAAATTGTGACACCCCTAAGACACCACTAGTTGCAATAGAAATCTCATTTCAATACCCGTCCCTTGGGATCCGACCTTTACTTGCCTCTTTACTAATTGTATAGTTGTTTGTGAAGCTATAAATTGTGTTTTGATTCGGACGTGACCCAACGACCACACCTTTAATTGTGAACACGAAACGGACCGATCAGATATTCGCCTATCAGTTGCACCCAAGATGATATGAGATATGCCTTTGTTCTTGCTAGAATAGTGATACCCGTCGTGAGGTGTCAAAAATAAATTTATAATCTCCAACTACAACTATAGCTAGTGGTAGTCGGGTCGAACCACAGAGAGGCAGACGTAATTTCTAGTTGTTTAAATTCGGTCTAAGGTAACAATAAGGTGGGGGTTGATTGGATTTGGTCTACAACTAATAGCAGTAAAAGAAATGTAAGCTAATGAAAAATATGAAATCAAGTATAAAAAGAGGTACTAGGATGGTCGGTTCGTTATAGTTTCGGCGACAGCATACTAAACAGGTCTAAATCAAACACATGAGGTGGGAAATAAAGAGGTCCTCTCGGTCCACTCTTAACAAATAGCATCTTTCGATCTCGCTATAGGTCCCTAATATGACTAATACTAACTTTCGTCCTAAAAAGTGACTACGGTCTAAACTTTACCTATCTTTCGATCTCAGCATAGTTTAGTCATTTTAATTGGTGATCTAATAACTGTCCCTATCTCTCGATCTAATGGGTCAGTCATATTCTAAGCATTCAACTAGTCGTGTGCACTCGATTCGTCGAATAAAGAATTAAAACAATTAAAACGAAAATAAAACCTCACGTGGTCAGTCGATCGACCAGGTATGGCAGTCGATCGACTGACACGTGATTCAGGCCGTGTTCATTATATTGCCGCCTACACTATAATTACCCTACATCCTAGCACGAACAAATTAGCTACTCATACTGAAATTAAAGGCAACAATAATATTAAGGATTAAAGCTACGGAATTCATGCTTAATACGATAAAATAAACAATTAACAAAAGATGGCAATTCGGCTTGGGAACTGATCTAGCAATTCGACAACTATGAACGAAAATAAAATAACAGAATTAAACCAGAGAGTACCGTGTGAATTGCGAAGGAAAAGAACAAAGCCGAATGACAAAGCGAATTGTATTTAATACCGAAAGTAATCTCGAACCCTAATTATTTCTAAAGAACTATATGTAAAACTTAATGTAAATTTCTGAATGAAAAACTGGATCCTTGTATCTGTCGAACTAGGTTATGATATATAGAAAGTATACGTAACTTTTATTTCCAAAACCTAAACATAATGGGCTTCAAGTTCCTCGATCTTTTAAGTCTCGTCTGAAGCAGCGATGTGGTCGATCGACTGAGCATAGTGGTCGATCGACTGACTAGCAGTGTACAGTAGCTTCTGGAACCCGATAGTTGGTCGATCGACTGAAGGTAGTGGTCGATTGACTGCTTTAACTGCTACTTGACTTTTATAATCTCGTGGATTTGTCTTTTGGGCCTTGGATTGCGCACCAAGCTCGTTCCTTAAGCAAATACTTCACGTCAAATGCAACGCAGGATACTCGGGGACGGATTTAGCTCGATTTCCGCTGGATTCTTCACATTTCTGCAATAATGTACAAAAATACGAAAGTAGACGGGAATAGGGAGAAATGTAGCATAAACTACATGAATGAGCTCTGAAATGCGTGTAAAATGGGATGTAAAACATCATATAAAAGATACGCATCAAACTTCCCCAAACCAAACCCTTGCTTGTCCCCAAGCAAGAACTAGACTCGATCTAATGACCTAATGGAACGAGTTCAATCTCAGAGCAAAATGCAACATGTAAAGCCTAAACCAATTTAATGCAATAACTAACAATCAATTAGCAATGCGAATCATGCAAACGAGTTATGTAGTCATTAAAAACTGTTGAACCGTCAACTGTAGAGACTTATCAAATCGAACTCTCACGGGTCGCTCATATCACTCAAATAAGCACAGGTGAATAATGTAAAGATAGAAAGAATTCATTTGTAGTGACACTCACCTAACTACGACCTATAAGAACATGCCCGCAATCTAATATGAAAGTAATCTCTACAACCGTACATATGCATTCAACCAACAAATAACCATGACACATGCCGAGGTATATATGGGATATGTGAGGTATGGGTAAGAAGAGGCAAAATATGTATGGAGAAGTGGAGGTACAGGTGATCAAGCTAGTACCAAAAACAGAACCATATGGCAACATCCAACTTCTTGCTCAAAACTCAATTGATACGGTGCGGTGCTATAGCAAGCACAAATCTCACAATCTCCAGGTATAAAAGTAATCAACTAACTCCCCATAAGATATGAATAATACATGGGAGCAAAAATCGCCATAAGATAAATCTTGAATTATACGAAATTGATTCTTTCTTTTTTCTCGAACCTCAGTTGATCGACCTATTATGCCAGTCGATCGAGCGCTTAAACAGTACATAACCTCTTTTTCTCTTTTTGAATCATTTTTTCTTTTTTTTTTCAATTCTGTTTCTTTCCTCCTTCATTTCATTTTCCCAACTAAATCTCAATAAGAGCATTTACCACCAAAAACGAAGTAACAATCCCAACAACTAAGACTACTAGCTTGACAAAGGACAGGCTAAATGTAGGATGTAGTAATGGGACAAAAAGGCTATTTTTGGCAGTGTGGAGCTTATGGGCTAAACGAAAAAAAGGGAAACCTCTACCACATGTGTCAACTAACCACAAACCGAATGCATACAGGTATTAAGCAGATTAAGTTCATATTTATGCACATTTAAGTAACATGTCTCATAGGGAGTAACTACTCACATTCTAGATAAACTGGTCATAGATGTCACCAGTTATAGGCTCTAAATTTCAGAAATATGATGTAGTTTGCCAATTTTCAAAGTCAAGTCTCAAGTTCAGCAAATAATTAACGAAAACTCGTAGATATGCACTTATATGATTCTACTAATAACATGTTAATCAAGCAAGGCTTAGGCATAAACAAATGCAAATGCAATATCATCCTTGAAATACTACCGTTCCGACTCGACCTATATGCTAAAATAAACGTGCATTTTATTTGAATTTTTTTAAAAATTTTCAATTTTTTTTGGATTTTTTTGTATATAAGAGAAATGAAATAAACAATGCAAAACAAAATGTAAACGTGAATGCAAGCAATTGATATGCGACGCAAAACCCTTCCCCAAACCAAATCGCACAATGTCCCCATTGTGCAAAATCATGTAATGAAGAAAAAATAAATGGGAATTTGCGAGAAAATAAACAAATAAAAATGACATGAAGTGGAACTCGGGAACTCACAAGACTTTGAGCGCAGTAAAGGAAACCTCCCCAAACCAGCGTGAGCTAGGAGGTTTCACTAGCCAGCAGTGCTACTAATAAGTACCTGAAAATGACATTATGTGCAAAATTGAGAAAAATACGAAGAAATAAATAGTGTCGGAAGATAAAGTGGAGTAGAAAACTCCCTTAATTCCGCAAATCGACCAAACATAGCATGAGAGAGGTCGTAAACAGGTACAGCAGTGCAGGCCGGTTGATCGACCACATCACTCAGTCGATCGACCGAGGTGAAAGGAACAGTAGCTCCTGGAAACTGCAGACCGGTCGATCGACTATATAGCCTAGTCGATCGACTGAAGATACTACTGTAACTTCTTATTTCTTCGTATTTGCTCAATTACTTGAGCTAAAGAGGTCTAAAAACCTGCAAGTGCACAATAATACGCGCCCAAATTTGCGCAAAACCCAAAATAAAGTCTAAAGCGTATAAAATCCTAAGCAAGCAAAATAAAATGCGAAGTTTCGCGCACACAAAAGCAATAAAAAGTGTCTAACAAAAGCAAATAAAATGTTTGGAAAACATGCGATCAACTAGTAGTTGATCAAGAACGGCCACGGAATGGCCCACTTCGTCGGCTTCTGGCTACTAGAGGTAGCCTCAACGGTGCTTATCTTATCAGCTGCACCCTTATTATCTTCCACGTCCGTATGGCTCAACGGATCAACACTTTCATCATCTCCCGAGTCAATGACCTCTTCAGACTCGTCAGTATCCAAATCGGACTTTCTTGCCTTGACCGGCTCGTCATCAACTTCCTCATCAGAGGCATAGCTAAGGCAACCAAGACCTCCTCGTGAAATGATTGGCTTCTTCGCAGCTAGGGTGACTTGCAGCTCTTCCTTCCCCAAACCAGCTCCTGCAATATCAGAAATAGACAAATCTTCCTCCAATTTGCTCCCAATCTGGGGCGGAGGGGTTACAACAGGAATAGAGATAGGCATATCGGGAAGCACAAAGTACGATTTCTTGTCAGAAACCGTATTACAAGTCACAGGCCACATGGGGTCCTTTTTCTTAGCCGGCTGGGCAAAGACAATAGAATGCTTGCCCACTTTGAAGGTCAAGGTTCCTAGACCGACATCTATGACTCGCACCAAAGAAGTGTGCGAAATGGCCTACCCAAAATAATGGGAATATGGGCATCCTCAGGCATGTCAAGTACAACGAAGTCAACGGGGAAGAAAAACTTCCCTATTTGGACAGGAATGTCCTCTAAGACTCCTATTGGCTGGACCGCAGATCGGTCAGCCATTTGTACTGTCATATCTGTCACTGCGAACCTAGTCAATTTGAGCTTCCTAGCAAGACTCAGAGGCATGACGCTTATACTAGCTCCTAAGTCACATAATGCCTTCTCAATAGAGAAGGTACCTATATTGCAAGGAACAGAAAAGCTACCCGGGTACTCTAGCTTATGGGGTGCAGTGTGAGACAAATAAGAGCATGACTCTTTGGTTAATGCGACAGTATGCACATTTTCAAGTGACTTTTTCTTAGACAAGAGTTGTTTCATGAATTTAGTATAGGCAGGCACTTGATTAACTAACTCAAGGAAAGGCACTTGTACATTCAAGCTACGAATAACTTTTTTAAATTTATTGAAAGATACCTGTTCCTTCGTCGGCACTAGTCTTTCCGGATATGGGGCTGTAAGAAGTAGCTTAGCCCTCTCCTCTAAATCGCGCATGTCGGTATCCGTGGACTTAGGCTGGAAGTCCACTACTTTTTCCTTGTTGAAGCTTGAACCCTCTTCAGACCGTCTCAAATGTGAACCATTGATCGACATCGGGTCGTACTTCGAGCCGGATCGACCCATCAGCACTCGGTCTTTCCCAATATTTTCGGGATCTGTCGTGCCCAAAACAAATGATCCCTCAAGTTGTCGGGCATCGGAGGACGAAAAATCTCACTATCGCCAGCGATCTCGATCGATCGACCGGTGATGTCGATCGATCGGCGAGATGAACAGGACCAGAAGCTTCTGTAACCCGCACTTCAGTCGATCGACCGGGTATGTCAGCCGATCGACTGATATACCTGGTAGACGCCTTTTTCTTTACTTTGCTCATTCCAGCTTTGTTTTGACCCGGTTTTGCCTCATCTTTTGCAGTGGCATCCTCGACCATAGCAGGCCCCTCCAGGGTGGACCCACTCTACAAGGTTATGGCATTTAGGGTCTCTTTCTGGTCAGTTTGAGTCGGTAAGTGTCCCGGAGCTCGAGTGGTACTCTTGCTAGCCAATTGAGCAATTTGGCTCTCTAGCATCTTCATCCCGGCCTCTGTAGCTTGGGACTCCTTCAGCAATAAGTTCTTCAACTCGGTAAACTCAGAATTTTGGGATTGTTGCTGCTGCTGAGGAATATACGGAGGTTTTTGATATGGTTGTTTGTGTGGAGGCACATATGTTTGCTGCTGCTGTTGTGGAGGTTGAGTCGGATTCAGGACATTCTGGCTACTCCACCTCAAGTTGGGGTGGACATTCGGCTCATAGTACGTGTTTGTCTGCCTATAGTGTTGAAAGGCAAGACAAGACTCAAAGGGGACAGAACAATTCTCGAGACATGCCCCTCGGCTCCACATCTTCTTCTGGAAAAGGACCGTCTGAAACAGCGTTAACATGGTACATCCCTCCTTTAGAAGCTCCTCCCAACTCATATTTGTCAAACCTTGCAGTGAGAGCTTCTAGTGCAGCAATAGAGGAACATTCAGCAGCTCTCCTCTGGTTTCCTCTCGAATTCCCATATTCAGCCTTATGGGTGGCCAAATCATCGATGATCTTCCACCCCTTAGTCTCTCCAATGTTCTCAGCAAATCGGTCGTTGGCTGCAGCATCCAAAATAGCCATCTGATCGTCATACAGCCCATTATAGAACTGATTGCAAAGACTCCATTTTTCGAACCCATGGTGCGGTATGGTTCGCACCAGTTTCTTGAAACGGACCCATGCTTCATGAAAGTTCTCATCAGGCCCCTGTTTAAAGCTCGTGATCTGAGCTCTAATGGTATTAGTCTTCGATGCAGAGAAGTACTTTTTGTAGAATGCCAAGGACAAGGAATTCCAGTCAGTGATCCCATGAGCAGCTCGATCCAGATCTCTATACCACTCCCTTACAACATCACGAAGGGAGAAAATGAACATGGTCTCCTTGATCTGGTCTTGGGTCACACCGGCCGGCGGGGGTATAGAGCAGCAATAATCAATAAAAATCTCCATGTGCTTGGCTGCATCTTCATTTGCAGCTCCCCCGAACTGGTTTCTCTCAACCAGGTTAATATAGGAAGGCTTCGGCTCGAATTTTCTCGCCTCCCCAGGTAGTTCGAATCCTTTGTAGAGATTCGCACTTTGTCGGCTCGAGTGACTAGCAATGGTTGCTTCTTCACCATGACTGGAATTTACGGAGAAGTGACTGTCTCAAATGAAGAAATTGAAGCACGAGATGTAGGTGGATCTTCCTCGAACAGAGCGTTCTCGTAGTAGCTTGACAGAGTACTCAGCTCTTCCTCTGTCGGTAATACCCTTTGTGATCGTCTCAACTCGCGCAAGGATTTCTCGATCTCAGGATTGAATGGTACTAGTTCACCACCCTGTGACCTGCGCATAAGAAGAAACTACAAAAAGAATATAAGAAAAGTTTAAGGAACGGAAGTCCCTTAAACTAGAGAAAGACTAAATAAAAACAACTATAAATTAGAACAATTGCCTCCCCGGCAACGACGCCAAAATTTGACACCCGGTCGTGAGGTGTCAAAAATAAATTTATAATCTCCAACTACAACTATAGCTAGTGGCAGTCGGGTCGAACCACAGAGAGGCAGACGTAATTTCTAGTTGTTTAAATTCGGTCTAAGGTAACAATAAGGTGGGGGTTGATTGGATTTGGTCTACAACTAATAGCAGTAAAAGAAATGTAAGCTAATGAAAAATATGAAATCAAGTATAAAAAGAGGTACTAGGATGGTCGGTTCATTATAGTTTCGGCGGCAGCATACTAAACAGGTCTAAATCAAACACATGAGGCGGGAAATAAAGAGGTCCTCTCGGTCCACTCTTAACAAATAACATCTTTCGATCTCGCTATAGGTCCCTAATATCACTAATACTAACTTTCGTCCTGAAAAGTGACTACGGCCTAAACTTTACCTATCTTTCGATCTCAGCATTGTTTAGTCATTTTAATTGGTGATCTAATAACTATCCCTATCTCTCGATCTAATGGGTCAGTCATATCCTAAGCATTCAACTAGTCGTGTGCACTCGATTCGTCGAATAAAGAATTAAAACAATTAAAACGAAAATAAAACCTCACGTGGTCAGTCCATCGACCAGGTATGGCAGTCGATCGACTGACACGCGATTTAGGGCGTGTTCATTATATTGCCGCCTACACTATAATTCCCCTACATCCTAGCACGAACAAATTAGCTACTCATACTGAAATTAAAGGCAACAATAATATTAAGGATTAAAGCTACAGAATTCATGCTTAATACGATAAAATAAACAATTAACAAAAGATGGCAATTCGGCTTGGGAACTGATCTAGCAATTCGACAACTATGAACGAAAATAAAATAACAGAATTAAACCAGAGAGTACCGTGTGAATTGCGAAGGAAAAGAACAAAGCCGAATAACAAAGCGAATTGTATTCAATACCGAAAGTAATCTCGAACCCTAATTATTTCTAAAGAACTATATGTAAAACTTAATGTAAATTTCTGAATGAAAAACTGGATCCTTGTATCTGTCGAACTAGGTTACGTTATATATAAAGTATACGTAACTTTTATTTCCAAAACCTAAACATAATGGGCTTCAAGTTCCTCGATCTTTTAATTCTCGTCTGAAGCAGCGATGTGGTCGATCGACTGAGCATGGTGGTCGATCGATTGACTAGCAGTGTACAGTAGCTTCTGGAACCCGATAGTTGGTCGATCGACTACTTTAGCTGCTACTTGACTTTTATAATCTCGTGGATTTGTCTTTTGGGCCTTGGATTGCGCACCAAGCTCGTTCCTTAAGCAAATACTTCACGTCAAATGCAATGCAGGATACTCGGGGACGGATTTAGCTCGATTTCCGCTGGATTCTTCACATTTCTGCAATAATGTACAAAAATACGAAAGTAGACGGGAATAGGGAGAAATGTAGAATAAACTACATGAATGAAATCTGAAATGCGTGTAAAATGGGATGTAGAACATCATATAAAAGATACGCATCAAATAGATCCCCAATTAACTGATTAATTTTTAAGGTTTTGTTGTGGTTTTCTTGATGAGAGAAAAGCCAGGTCAAAATGTGAATTAGGTTTGAAAACAAGTGAGGACTAATAATCATCTCCCCTCCTCTTAAAACCCTGTATGAGGAGGAATAAGGGGAGATTATTTTCTTCCCTTTTTTTTCTCCAATTCGGTTTGACCGAAATTCCAAAAATGAGGATAAAATCCTCTTATTTTTAGATGTTACCTTAATGTATAAAAATGTGTATCTTTTTATAAATTGTCAATTATATTAACATGTATTAATAAGTCCACACACTACAGCTTGCAGTCGATTTATTAATACCGGTCTGTCAACATTTATACTGACAATATTGTATAATGTATACATTAACTATAAATATCGCATATTTATAATTTTCTAATTAAATATAACTGGTTACATTTAATCACGAATTAACGTCTTAATTCGTTTATGCTAACATTATATACATTTATTAAATATAACATATTATATTCAATTTACGAATTGATAGTTAATTCGTCTCAGCTAATATTATTTAATTGAATTAAATAATCGTCTCATCAACACGTTGGCTAACTGTTTAGTCAATTACATGAACTAACCTTTTAGTCATATAAGGCATCAATGTGATTACATTTCCATAATCACATCTCTCAAACACATCCTTTAGGTGTGAGTTATAGGGACCAGTTGATCACTGCCATCTGTATGATAATACAGTCAAACTTTCTAGCAAGCCAACCGTTATTAGGTAATCGTTAATCAAATGATAAAATACGAAGTATACCCTTGTGAACCTATAAGAAATTTATTAATGTTATCACACTAATTTGTGGAGGACACAAGCTCCAACATTCGAGGTGTCTTGTCACTATCACGCAATTGTAATCATGATTTGTTCTATCCTATATTTTGGATGACATGATTTGTACTTAACCATGAAACATTTTAGGAATACTTAACATGGAAGTTTTGAAAAGATTTGTTTTTTTGTGTTTGACTCGTTGTTGGAGTCGGGATTTGAATTTTGAATCGGGTTTTGGTTCGTTGTCGGTTTTGACTCTAGTTAGTGTCATTGTGACCCCGTCGTCATGCATTATACACTCCAGGTACTTTTGAAAACTTTTGAAATGTTTTGTTTTCGAAACCGTTTTAAGTTTTCCGACGTATAGTTGTACAAAAAATGTCGATTAAACTCTGCGATTCCTAAGCATGTTGTAGTCCGCTAATCATCGGGTGTTTGTTGGAGACTTAATAGTTATTGGGTATCTAGAGAGCCCCCACTTTGACCGAGGCTTGGACTGGGCGGAAGTCAAAGTATAGCCCTAGGTCAATCGAAGATTACAACCTGAAGAACAAAGCGACGTCGAGGCGGCGCGAAGGAGTTCGGGCGAAGGACCTGTCGTCGGGAATGTTGGAGCTAGTGTCCTCCACAATTAGTGTGATAACGTGTATAAATCTCTTATAGGTTCACAGGGTATACTTAGTATTTTATCAGTTGATTAACGTTTATTAATAACGGTTGGCTTGCTAGAAGTTTGACGTTATTATCATACTGATGGCGGTGATCAACTGGTCCCTAAAAGTCACACCTAAAGGATGTATTTGAGAGATGTGATTATATGAAAATATAATCACATTGATGCCTTATATGACTAAAAGGTAAATCCATGTATTTGACTAAAAGGTTAGTCAATGTGATGATGAGACGATTATTTAATACAATTAAATAATATTAGTTGAGACGAATTAATTGTTAATTCGTAATTAAACGTAAACGGTTATATTTAATTAGCAAATTATAAATATGCGATATTTATAGTTAATGTATATATTATACGAAATTGTCATAATAAATGTTGACAGACCGGTATTAATAAATCGAATACAAACTATTGTGTGTGGACTTATTAAATACGTGATGACATAAATGACATTTGATAAATATACACATTTTATACAATATAAAACCAACCTAAAATAAGAAGATATTTTCTCCTTATATTTGGTGGGATTCTCGGTTTGGAATAAAAAAAAAAGAAGAAAAAATCTTCCTCTCTTTTCTCCTCTTGTTACACGGTTATTAGTGAAATTCGGGTTCTTTTCTAGCAAAAGAAAGGCATTTCTTGGAGTATTTTGGGTGCAACAATTAGGAGAATATCGATCTCGATATTTGTTCTTAGGCCTAATTGCTAGGACCGAAGGTTGATTCTAATCTCTATTCTTTTGTTTATGCAATTTCGTTTATGACTCATAATTTCATAATTATAATTTCGTTATAATCCGAATTTCTTGATGAAGTATACCGATATTTCCCACAAGTGGTATCAGAGCATAGGCCACGAAATTATTTTATATGAATTTCATAAATGGATTTAAACAAAAAAAATTTGAAGTGAAAAAAAAAGGTTTCGGCCGAATTATTTTTTTTTTTTTTGCAGAGACAATTTTTGTTTTTGATGCCTTATTTCCATTTTGATTTATTGATATTGTTGTTTTAATATGTTAAGATGATAATATGATAAATTTGTAGATGTTTTGTTTTAATTAAAAATTAAATTAAAATGTAAATGGAAATCGTTTTGATTGTTGATGTTCATTTGTTTTGCTATATAGTTTTGGCATACAAGTTAATTTAATAATGTTCAAATCAATTGTGATGATCATTTTAATCATAATTTGGATATTCTTTTTAAGAGGTTAAATTGAATCATCTAGTTTGGATCTATGTTTAAATTAAACATTGATGATTATGCCAATCTTGTTATTATAGCAACATTAAACAAATTTGTTCACATTAATAAAGTTTTTTTTCGTGAAAAGCAATAAGAAAAACTGTTTTTTTGTTTTTAGGGCTAAATGCCGAGAAAAGAAAAAAAAACTGTTTTTTTGTTTTTAGGGCTAAATGCCGAGAAAAGAGAAAAAAAAAACTGTTTTTTGTTTTTTTAGGGCACAATGTCGAGAGGTTAAAAAAAAATTGTTTATTTTTGGCCAATAATAATTATACATTAAATTTATAATGTATGATTGTTTGTTGTGAAAAAGTTCACAAATTTTAGATACCCAAATTATTTTAAAGAGGTTTAAAATAATGTTGAATTAATCATATCACTAGTTAATGTGAATTAAGATTGGAATTATTGTGAGTAATTGAGAAATTGTCACATAATTTTGATAATTATAAAATAGGTGGTTTGGATAAATTATTCTACATAATTAAGGAATTATGTCTTGAATGATTAATTTATAGTTGATGCATTTTTATTTAGTTGTATGAATTGTTGAATGATTTATTTACGTATTTTTGCAATCGGTGTAATTTGTAATACCTAGTGTGGCCTTAGTTGATTATGTTTTCGTAATGATGGAAACATAATTTTTATGTAATTTTGAGATCTCGAATCTCCTTTGGTTTCTTTAGTATTATGTTTTTGAAATTAGAATGTAAATAGGTTTATTTTGTAATTTATTAATTGTAATTATGAGAAGACTAAAGATGGAGATTGGATTGCTCACTCCCGCTACATGGACCAAGATGGAACATCAAGACAAGCTTCTCGGGTCCTAGGCAGGATTCCAAAGTTGTATTTATGTTCATTTTGGTAGATAGGCCGCACTAGGACTTTGTTTTTGTTTTTCCATTCTCGTTGCTTTTCTTCACATGATATTTAGTGAATCATATTTCGCTTAAACCAAGCCACCTACTAATATGCATGAAAATTGACTCATATAGATTGAATGTTAGTTATCATGGACATAAAGATGTCACACTATTTTAAGCCATCATCTTAGTTTATTCATTCTCGCATGCTAGATATTAGTTCACTTAAAACGAATTAAAATAAAGTTGATGGGATCTTCCTCAAAAAAGAAAATTGAGACTAGTCTTTATAAGGGCAAACAAATATGAATCCCTTCTTCGTCGGTAGGCATATAGGACCTTACTCTCCATGTGACCCCTTATACGTTGGGTAAGTAGTTTGTGTTGACTTATTTTACTTCAACATTATAATCCGAAGAGTTTCTCGTGATTATGATGGACTAAAGATAGAATTTACAGAAATTTATCAACCAAGAATTCTAACAGTAGAATTAGCCAAGAGGTTGGCTTATCAATTTACAGATAATTGAGTCTTGGGATCATTTATATAATTATTGAGGGAGGTTAATTGTATAAATGCTTGAGTCTTCGCTTATAACAGTTTTGCATTAGACTTAAATCATAACGATGAGTATGCTTATTATATTTTTCTTCTTCTTTTCGCAGTGTAGAATTCGTTTTATATTTATAATACTGCTTACAACAAATGGCTGGAAATAATGATATCCTTATGCCAAGTGCCACACTTGCACGCGAGTCCTGGCTCAAAACTTTCATGGACCACATGAATCAGTCCACACAACTGAAGAATGACGGGTCCAACTTTGCGGACTGGGAGGTATCATTACG
The DNA here is from genome assembly GCF_048544455.1 of Silene latifolia. Classification (NCBI taxonomy): domain Eukaryota; kingdom Viridiplantae; phylum Streptophyta; class Magnoliopsida; order Caryophyllales; family Caryophyllaceae; genus Silene; species Silene latifolia. Next base: position 50,661,408 of record NC_133533.1, read on the forward strand.
GAATGCTGCCATTGCTGACGGTAAGCTCAAGTACTTAACTGAGCCAATACCGCCAAACCCAGGCCCCAATGCAAGAGCTAATGAGTCACTTGCTTATAGTGACTTCGTCATGGAAGCGGGTGCGATAAAGAACGTACTCATTTTTGCAATTGAAACCAATTTGCAAAGACGCTTCATTGCCCAAGGTGCAAACAAGATTTTCACCACTCTCACTAATGAGTTCTCAAAAGCACCGAGAATCGTTACTTATGAGCATACATGTCGCTTCTTTGATGCGAAACTCCAGAAAGGCCAACCGGTTAGCCCACACATTCTTAACATGATTGAGAATGTCGAGAAACTGGAGGCACTTGATTGCAAAATCAGTGAGAGCATAGTCATTGACCGTATGCTTCATTCACTTCATGATGGTTTTGCCCTTTTCAGGGCAAATTACTACATGAATGACATGAAGAAAAGTCCTCATGAGCTACACTCACTTCTCGTACAAACCGAGAAGGATATGAAATTGAGTGGGAGCATGAAGCAAGATGTTCTCATGATTTCCAAAAAGAATAAGGGTAAGGGCAAAGCTCACGGCGACCTAACTGTAGGAAAGCGAAAGTATAAGAAGTCAGGAAACGGTAAGAGTGGGCCTGGTGAGACTAGTTGCTCACAAGGCAAGGCAAAGAGTAAGGGCGGTGACGTTGAGTGCCACCATTGTCACAAGACTGGGCATTGGAGGAGGAACTGTCCCGTGTACCGTGAGGACATAAAAGCAGGCCGCGTCACTCCTGTTGGTATGTCATCTTATATTCATATGATTGAGATTAACCATGAAAGTTTCGAAACTTGGGTACTAGATACTGGTTGTGGTTCTCATCTGTGTAATCATTTGCAGGGCCTAAAAAACATCACACCCCTCGCAAAGGGTGATGTAGACCTGCGAGTCGGGAATGGAGCAAGAGTTGCTGCAGTCTCAATGGGAACATACGTAATCCAGCTCCCGAGTGGTTTTGAGTTATATTTATATAACTGTTACTATATACCCAGTTTATCTAAGAATATTATTTTTGTTTCCGTACTTGATAAAGACGGTTTTTTATTTTCAATAAAGGACAATAACTGTATTTTCTCTTTTAATGAAATGGAGTTTCCATGAATGGAATTTATATCTTAGATCAAACCACAGATATATTACATGTGAATAATAAGAAATTAAAGGTTGGTGACAAAGATCAAACTTATCTATGGCATTTTCGAATGGGACACATAAATGAAAAACGTGTAAAGAAACTCATTGAGAATGGGACTATCCCTACATTTGATTTCTCATCATTTGGCACGTGTGAATCATGTCTTATCGGCAAAATGACTCGAATTTCCTTCAAAGGTGTTGTAATACGCGCTAATGACCTATTAGGACTCATAGATACTGATGTATGTAGATCTATGTCAATCACCGCAAGAGACGGCTATAGATATTTTATCACTTTCACGGATGATTTGAGTAGATACGGATATGTCTACTTAATGACGCATAAAAGTAAGTCTTTTGAAAAATTCAAAGAATACCAGAATAAGGTTGAAAACCAACTCGGAAGAAAGGTTAAAGCACTCTGTTCAGATCGTGGTGGCGAATATCTTTCAAATGAGTTTGATCAACACCTTAAAGACTGTGGAATAGTTTTACAGTTAACTCCACCTGGAACACCTCAATTAAATGGTGTGTCCGAACGGAGAAATCGAACACTACTTGATATGGTTCGAACCATGATGAGTCACACGGTAGTACCTGATTCATTATGGGGTTTTGCTCTTTTGTCAGCTACTCTTATACTTAACCGAAGTCCGTCTAAAGCTGTCGACAAGACTCCGTATGAAATATGAAAGGGAACGGTCCCTAACTTGTCCTTTATTCGGGTTTGGGGCTGCGAGGCTTATATCAAGTGGAGACACGAGGCTAAGCTTGGCCCGCGATCGATCAAGACATACTTTATTGGTTATCCAAAAGGAATGTTTGGTCATTACTTCTATTCGCCTACCGAACATCGAGTTTTTGTTGCGGCTAGTACAAAGTTCTTAGAGAAAGAATTTCTCGAGAACAAGTCAAGTAATAGAACCTTCGAGCTGTCGGAGATTCAAGAACCAACAACCTTGTAACAGATGGAGGAAGATGTTCCTTCAACTAATGATACGGTTAATATTCCTCAGGAACCTAGGAGGTCGGGTAGAGTCTCTAATCCTCCAGACAGATACATTGGTATGGTCGAGGAAAATGACGTTTTAATCCTAGAGAGTAATGAACCAGCTACCTATAAATGTGCCATGACCTGTTCCGACTCTAAGCTATGGCTTGAAGCCATGCAATCCGAGATGGACTCCATGTGTGAGAATGACGTATGGGATCTTGTTGATTTACCTAACAAGGTACGACCTCTTCAGTGCAAATGGCTTTACAAAATAAAGCATTCTACAGACGGGCAACCAGATACCTATAAAGCATGACTAGTGGCAAAAGGTTTCACTCAAGTGCACGGATTGCATTATGATGAAATTTTTTCACCCGTAGTTATGCTGCGTTCCATTCGGATAATCTTAGCGATTGCCGCTTTTCATGACTATGAAATTTGGCAGATGGATGTGAAAACCGCCTTCTTAAACGGTTATTTGAAGGAGGAATTGTACATGGTACAACCCGAAGGTTTCATAGATCCTGAAAATCCTAAGAAAGTGTGCAAGCTTAAACGTTCCATTTATGGACTTAAGCAAGCTTCTCGGAGTTGGAATCATCATTTCGACCAGGTGATAAAAGAGTATGGTTTCACTCGATCGGTCGAGGAACCATGCTTATATATCAAGTTGAGTGGGAGCAAGATAGTTTTCTTGATATTGTATGTCGATGACATACTCTTGATTGGGAATGACATTCCTCCCCTATCTTCGGTAAAAGGATGGTTGAAGAACCATTTCCAGATGAAAGATCTGGGTGAGGCACAACGCATATTGGGAATCCGTATCTATCGAGATAGATCACGACGGATGTTATCACTGAGTCAGGAGTCTTATTTAGATAGGATTCTTGAAAGGTTCAGCATGACCAACTCCAAGAAGGGGAACCTTCCAATGACTTCTGGGATGCATTTGAGCAAGTCTCAGTCACCCAAGACACCTGAAGAGGTTGAACGCATGAGTCGCGTTCCTTATGCATCACCCATAGGGTCAATCATGTACGCCATGGTATGCACACGTCCAGACGTGGCATATGCATTGAGTATGACGAGTCGGTACCAAGGCAATCCAGGTGAAACGCACTGGATGGCTGTTAAAAACATCCTTAAGTACCTACAGAGGACTAAGGATTGGGTATTGACTTATGGAGGAGATACTAACCTATGTGCAATCGGTTACGCAGATGCTAGCTTCCAAACGGATCGAGATGATTCGAAATCTCAATCTGGATTCGTCTTTACGCTTAATGGTGCTGCGGTCAGCTGGAAAACTTCCAAACAGGAAGTTGTAGTAGATTCTACTATTGAATCCGAGTACTATGCCACTTCAGAAGCAGCAAAGGAAGCTATATGGATGCGTAAATTCTTACAAGGACTAACCATAGTTCCTAGTTCGAATGACCCAATCACCATCTATTGTGATAATAGAGGTGCCATCTTCCAGGCCAAGGAGCCTAAGTCTAACAACAAGTCTAGACATGTACATCGGAAGGCTCACCTGATCCGTGATTACGTGGAGCAAGAGGAGATAGTGATTGACAAGATTGCTACGGATGATAACATCGCAAATCCTCTCACTAAACCATTGAAATATGATAAGCATGAAGGGCACGTTATTTCCATGGGAATTAAACATTGAACGCCACAAAGTGAACTGAATTACATTATATTTGTTTTCGTCCGTAATCGCCTACATGAGCTGATAACTCTAGCTATTATATTGTGAAGTTGATTGATTGTGGGTTCAACGAGCCATAAGTCAAACGGTTGGTTGATCGATCACAAATGCGAGTTATATCGATACCTCGTAGGACATTATGACAACGTAATGGGGTCCTAAATGTTTAACAACATTCGGTGCCAGGTCGTGGATTGGACTTCCATTGTGTTCCTAGAGTCGATTCTTTTGACTATCGACTGTCTCTTGAGATTAAGGCAGTTTTTGGGTGACTTTGGTTTCTTTCTCATGGTCGATCGTAACAGGAGGCTAAGCAGATTTTTACTGGGTCATTTCATATTGTGCTTATATCTGCAGGATTCGAGTTGAAGAAAATATCCAACCTTTATCAGGTTTAGTCATTTCTCAGGGCCACTCGAGGAGTTGTAACTGAAATGCATGGCCATGCTCGAATGATGATTCGTTTATCAGTTAAGTTACACTCTAGTCGGGAAAACCACTCTTGATATTGATCACATGTAAAATACGACCTTTGTGAATACGGATTTTGCAAATTGTTTTACATTGAGTTGGAGAAATTTTAGGATATGAGAAGCGGTTATCACACATACACTTGTGAGGACAAGTGGGAGATTGTTGGAGTTAGTGTCCTCCACAGTTAGTGTGATAACGTGTATAAATCTCTTATAGGTTCACAGGGTATACTTAGTATTTTATCAGTTGATTAACGTTTATTAATAACGGTTGGCTTGCTAGAAGTTTGACGTTATTATCATACTACTGGCGGTGATCAACTGGTCCCTAAAAGTCACACCTAAAGGATGTGTTTGAGAGATGTGATTATATGAAAATATAATCACATTGATGCCTTATATGACTAAAAGGTTAGCCCATGTATTTGACTAAAAGGTTAATCAATGTGATGATGTGACGATTATTTAATACAATTAAATAATATTAGCTGAGACGAATTAATTGTTAATTCGTAAATTGAATATAAACTGTTATATTTAATTAATGTATATAATGTTAGCTTAAATGAATTAAGATGTTAATTCGTAATTAAACGTAAACGGTTATATTTAATTAGCAAATTATAAATATGTGATATTTATAGTTAATATATATATTATACGAAATTGTCATAATAAATGTTGACAGACCGGTATTAATAAATCGACTACAAACTGTAGTGCGTGGACTTATTAAATACGTGACGACATAAATGACATTTGATAAATATACACATTTTATACAATATAAAACCAACCTAAAATAAGAAGATATTTTCTCCTTATTTTTGGTGGGATTCTCGGTTTGGAATAAAAAAAAAAGAAGAAAAAATCTTCCTCTATTTTCTCCTCTTGTTATACGGTTATAAGGAGAGAGAGGGAGATTATTTTTCTCACTTGATTTTTCAACAAAAACTCTCATCAAAACCCTAAAAATAATTAGTGAAATTAGGGTTCTTTTCTAGCAAAAGAAAGGCATTTCTTGGAGCATTTTGGGTGCAACAATTAGGAGAATATCGATCTCGATATTTGTTCTTAGGCCTAATTGCTAGGACCGAAGGATGATTCTAATCTCTATTCTTTTGTTTATGCAATTTCGTTTATGACTCGTAATTTCATAATTTTAATTTCGTTATAATCCGAATTTCTTGATGAAGTATACCGATATTTCCCACAGGGAAGAGCGATGCCAAGGCTACTAGATTATAAGAGTTAAGGACCTGTTGCCGGGAATAGCATAGAGTCTGTCGACTGTCCGTGCGGGTCGTTTAAAGTCCGTTAGACTACGTTTGAAGGCTCGCCATCAATAAGAAGGAGCATACCGAGGTATCTTCGGGATATGGCCTTGAGTTGTTTCTTGTTTGTGGACAAAGGCTCGCCAGTTGTGTTGTGGACATGATGGGGCTCCCCAGTCGCGTCGAGGGTGTGTTGTGAGGATCACCAACCATGTTTAATAGTGGTGCGTTCTCAGGCTCGCCAACCACGTCGAATGTGCGTTGTGAGGCTCGCTAGCCATATCGATTATGATTACGCGGTGCGTTTTGAGGCTCGCCAACCATGTCGAAGGTCGGATGATCTACTCTGGGAAATAGTCGTGTTTGACGGGCCTATTTATAGAGGTCGTTGAGTTAGCGGGCCCTGTGGGACGCCTCCGATATCTTACTGGGGGATATCGGTGTTTTATATTGGATGTTTGTGGTGGCGGAAAGAGATTGGCTTGTGAGCCTGGCTCCCGTGGTTGGCGGTGATTTTGAATCTCGAAGGGAGGTAACGGTTTTTATTGCCGTTTGTTTGAGGTTTGAACATGTCGGTGAAAATTTTGTGAGAATAGTGAATTTGAATTTCAATATTTATTTTTGTTTGAAAGTGACGGTTTTTAATGCCATCGTTGAAAATTTGAAATTTGTGGATATAGCGAATTTGAATTTCACTATTTTGTATTTGTTCGAGCAATGCGGTTTTTAATTCCGTCATTGAAGTTTTGTGAAAATAGCAAATTTGAATATCACTATTAATTTTTGTATTTGAAAAATAACGGTTTTTAATTCCGTTGTTAAAATTTGGTGAAAATTGCGAATTTTAATTTCACTATTTTGTGTTTGTATTTGAAAAATTGACGGTTCTTAATGCCATCGTTTAAATTGGGTGAAAATAGCGAATTTGAATTTCAATATTTTGTGTTTGTATTTGAAAAATGACGGTTTTTAATGTCGTCGTTGAAATTTGGAAGTTTGTGTGGGAATTGGGCCAAAGCTCAAAATCTCATTGAATAAAGCAGGGAACGCCTGATTGAGGCGCGATCAGTTGTGCAAGGGAAGGAGGCTTCCCTATTTTGTTCAAAAAGACGCGAGAATTGGAAGCTACCGATTCCCATCGTCTTCCTTAACCAAACACGCGATAATCACAGAAAAACGCCATTTTCGACCTTGCTTTATCGGTTGCATAACTTGCATTTGTGCCATTGTCATCATGTCATCTCAAGGTATGTAAATCCTCTTGAATCCAATTGAATTTGTTTGTCTTTTTGTCAATTGAATTAGGGAGAAACCCTAACCTTTCGAAAATTGAGTTGGGCGTTTTTGTTTAGCTCATTTTCGAGTGAAATTGATGATTGTATAGGTTAGAAACCAGTTCAGGAGTATAGGGGTGCTATTAGTTTGCATTTTGGTCCCCGTTCTCGCTTCCTAGGCTCGAAAAACGTGTGCGATGAAAAAACCGTCTTATTTCGCAATGCCAAGTTTGTTTGCTGGAGTTGTGTGCCCCCACTAGGTTGTATTGTAGTCGGGAAAGATCGTCTTTGCCATATTGAACCTTTATTGGATGTTGTGCGCAAAATTTGAGTTTTTGACTTTTTGTGACGGTCTTATGTCTGATGAAATAAGCGTCTGCTTGAGCTCAAGTTGAGCCAGGTTGTCTTGAATGGACCTTAACGGTAGTTTAGGTCGCTTTGAGACGTGATTATTTACATCGTTTTGTTGTGGTCGTATTTTGAATTTTTGACCTGTTTGTGCCCGAGTTGGCGTAAAATTGCCTTTTTGAGATGTGAAAAATACCCAGTTGTGTCGGGAATTTTTATTGTTTATTTGTGGGCCTTGTGTTGACCTTGAGGTGTGGGGTGGTTTGTGATATTTTTGTTGTTGATTTGACTTGTCTTTTGCTTGAAAAGAAGGGCGAGTCATTTTTTTTTGTGCGATATTTGTGAAGTGTTTTTATTGGTTGGGTTTGGGCGGCTTTGCCCATGTTCTGTTTTGTATTTGCAGGTGTGTTTTTTTTGGATTTGTCCACGTTGTGCCGTCGTAATACCGAACTTTCGGCTGACATTTTTCTTGTTTTGTCCTGATTGTAGGGGAGTGTTTTGGGCCCACTGAGTCCGTTGCTGAGACCTTAGAGGAGAAGGAGGACGATCCAGGAGGAGGAGAGATGGCTGTTGCCTTGTCCTTGTCGAGTTGTGTTCTCCCTGGTGGCCTTTGTCCAACCTTTGATCAAGTGTTAATCATTGGCTGTTGTTTGCAGAGATTCAGACGTCGGATGATTGGGGGTGAAGACGGGTGCATTGTTCTACAGTACCGTCTTCGATCGTTGTTGAGTTCTGATGATTGGGGATCAAAATCGGGGTATCGCTCTATGTCGTGGCTCCTTATCATCGCCGAATTCCGAAGATTGGGGGTTAACATCAGCGTGATGGACCGAGTCACAATTCCTGATTGTCATGTCGTCCGAAATCTGCCAGGCATTGTTTCCCTTTTTGTCATGGAATGGGAATGAGGTATTACCGTCATGGTAACCACCTCTGCTTCCGCGGTTACTCCTTTCTTTTCCATGTTGCTTCTTCTCTTTTCCGATCAGAAGGATAGGGAGTTCTTAGTTAGGTAGGCGGCAGATAGCCCCCAGTTCGTTGTTTTAGGCCAGTGTCTGTACGATAAATACATGTACCGGATCCTGTTTGTATGGTCAGTTATTTGTATCAAACTTGTGTTGATGTATTTTGCGTGAGGCGGTTTGTATATATGTGTTTTTAAATTGTAGTTTATTTTGTTTTGGCTTTTTTTTTGTGTTTCAGAGAGGCACGGTCAATGGCTGATTCCCCTTTGCTTTACATTTGTTCCTGCATCGTTAGTGTAGAAAAACAAGCAACAGGTAGCACGTACGCATAAACGTAAACACGCAAAAGCATTTGATGAAAACAAAAATAACCACGATGATTCGAAGTTAAAATTTGAAATTTGAAAAGAAATTTTGAAAATTCCGCGACAGGTTGTCAAGCTTGGATTTTTCAAATGAAATTGTTTTGACATTTTGAGCAATTAACTCGTGTTTGAATTAAATTGCATCGAATTTTGCCGAAAATTGATTTGTAACTCGAAAAAATTAAAACTCAAACCGTAATGGATGAATTTCAAAAGGGTTTTTGTGAGTGTAATTGATTTGATTTTTGTGAGATCAAGACTCGGATTTGCAAGAGTTTGAGTTTTGGAGGAAAATTGACGTCATGTTATCAACTTTCAAATTTTGTGGAAAATGCGAAAAAGCGAAAAAATTTCGGAATTTTCGATTGACATAGAAACGATCCGTCGTGGATCGAGGTGACTAGCCCACCCTCCCCAAAAAAAAGAAGAGAAAAAAACCGTATGTTTAAAGCTGCGTCATGGAAACCGTGCCAGATTTCGTGAACGCGGAACAAGGAAATGTGAGTGTGAGAAAACACAAAGATTCTTGGATATGTTCGTAGAGGCGCAAGTTTTGTGGCGGGAGGATTTAGGTGTCAGGAAGAAACACAACTGGATAAGGACAACTAAAGGTGAGGATTCTAAGGACCAGCCCATAGAGGCGCAAGGCCATTGGCGATGGAAGGGAGCTTCCCTTTTTTTTTGGAAAAAAGCGCTGATTTTTTTGTATAAATAGGGATGTTTGTGCTTCATTGTTTCAACATCCGAAACACGAAAAACATCTCTATGAAACCCTTTCTTCTTCTTCCACAAAATTATTCATGGATGCCTTCGAAAATAGGTTGCGACATTGGTGCCGACATTTGTCGCCTTCTGAGAAGTATCAACTCATTGTAATGGGTGTTGGTCAATTGTTGGTGCTTCGTCAAGTCAAGGTGCATTCCTCTTTCCTTGAAGCAGGCTCTCGGTTTTGGGATTCGAAACATCATGTTTTCGTTTTCTGGAAAAGTGAAATTTGCCCTCTTACGGAGGAAGTGGGTGCTATTGGTGGATGGCCGGGTTGTACTCTAGTGCTTCCTCCAACTCGATTGTGTTACAAAGAGAAGTTCCGTTCAATGTTGGGCTTGTCAACGAGCCAAGTGAACTCTGTCCTTGCTCCCCATGGCATGGATATGTTGGCTCTTATCAACATTTTCTCAAACCGGTTGGATGTCAATGTCTCGGAGGTGGCTAGGAGAAGGGCTCTTGCCTTTTGCCTAGTGCATGCATACCTCCTTGTCGATGTTTTGAAGAAGGAGGGGTCAAAATGTTATTGTAGTATGACCCTTGTGCATAAAGTTGACACAATGGAGCATGGTTGGGATCCATCATGGTTGGTGCTTGGTGAGATCATCCAAGCTTTAGACAAGAAGGGCTCTTGTGGAGAAGCTCCTTCGTGCGGATACCCAAGGATCCTCCAAGTGTGGCTATTGGAGGGGCAAAGGTATGTAGAGCCTCATCCCGATTCTTCTTCTTATTCCTTCTTTCACCTTACTATAAGGAATAAGTTGTACTCGGATAGTTTTTTATCAACCGAGGCCGATTAGACCTCAAGATTAGTGGAGGAGGGTGGTCCTCATATTCGTTGGGTGGTGCCATGGTGGCACTTGAGGTCCTTCACAGGGTTGTCCGCTTCGGTTGTTAGTTCTTGTTCTTTGATGGTGGTGGGCTTGAAATTTGCTTCCTTCATTTATCCCAAAAGGCTCATGAAGCAAATGGGGCGTCAACAAATGGTGCCCTCTTCAGATATTCTCATCCAAGAGTGTGTTTTCCGAAACTCCGAGCTTGTGGAGGTCTTCAAAAGATGGTGGGCCATTCGGCCGATTTGGGAGGTACCTAACTTCGTTGCCACGACAAGGGTGACTCCCGCTTATGTCAAGTGGTCAAGAGCTCAAACGTTGGAAGAAAATTCCAAGTCTCGTAAGGACGAGGCCGTCGAATTGAAGTATAGAGAGGTTGGCAAGGCCAACCGTGCCTTCTTTGACAACATTGTCTATGATGCTATCCCGGATGTAGTGAGGCCACCAAAGAGGAGAAGCTCGGGTCCCAAAGAGGTAGTGGGATGTATATGGGCTCAACTTGGGCCAAGTATGGGGTCATGCAAGAGACCGGAGGCCGTCGCCGTTGTAGATTCATTCCGAAGAGGAAGTTTAAGCTAGGCGGGCCAACAAGAAGAGCAAGGGGAAGATGTATCTTGAGGGCAAAGGCAGAGGTAGAATAGAGTAATGAAAACCTCTATTACCCGTTTTACTATTATGTTTTAACAGCGTTGTGAGTTTTTATTTTGTTGTACTAGCTATATATCGTGTATTTTGTGCTAGTTTAATATGTGAGATGTCTTAGTCGACATCCTAGCTTTGACAAGTTGTAGACTCGCTTAGCTTTATTTGTTGTCAAGTTTGTAATCCTTCTCATTATTAATAAATAAAAGGATTGCTTGTGTCAAAAGAGTTGTGAACGCTTGTTTCTTCCATCCATTTTGTAAAGGTAATTCGGTTTGAATTATCCTAAACATTGTACTTGGGAAATGGGATTTTTGTGGGAAGGGAGAAAGACTCTTTTTTGTATTTTTGTGGGAAAGGGAATGTTTTTCCCTTCCTTTGTTTTTGAAGTTGATATGGGTAATTTTTTTGTGTGTAGTGATGGTTGTATCCTTCTTGTGTAAGAATGGACTGTCTACTTATCCACCTGAAAAGGCGAAATCAAACCATGATCATAGTTCAAAAAGTTTTGTTAATTTCATTTGGGTTGTTGTGGTTGTATCCTTCTTGTGTAAGAAAAGACTGCCTACGTATCCACCTGAAAAGGGGAAATCAAAGCATGCTCGTAGTTTAGGTTTTTGTTTGAGTGCAAATGGATGTTGCCTTTGACAGATCAAAGGAGGTTTCAAACGTGGCAAGGTGCCGCAACTTAGACTCGATAAAACGTGCAAATTAAAATCAGAACGTGTTGAGGAGCTTCACTTGAACGGGATATTTTCGTCACTAGTTGTAAAACTAGGGCACGGTTCGTGGTTGCTATGGCTTAAGGGTAGTATTTCGTGAGTTGGTGTAGGTTGGTCGGGATTATGAAAACCTCTCCGTCTAGGTCCCTCAATCTCACTGCGCCCCCCGAAAGTATCCTCTTGACATTGTATGGCCTGACCCAATTGGGTTTGAATTTCCCCCTCGGATCGACGGGTAATGGTGCTCGAACCGACTTGAGGACCAAGTCGCCTTCTTTGATGTTTCTGGGTTTGACCTTTTTGCTAAATGCCCGTTGTATACGTCGTTGGTATAGCTGGACGTTGTGCAAGGCGTTGAGTCGTCATTCGACTTGAAGCGCGAGTTGTTCGAACCTTCGATGGGTCATGTCCGCCTCAAGAACTTGACTCTCCAGTAAGATGCGTAGAGATGGAACCTCAAACTCTACTGGTTGAACCGCCTCTATACCGTATGCTAGGTAGAAGGGTGTGGCGCATGTAGGTTTTCGAATGGAGGTTCGGTATCCCAAGAGTGCGAATGGGAGTTTGCTCGGCCAATCGCGGTAATTATCTTGCATCTTCTTGATGATGGTGACAAGAGTTTTGTTTGTTGCCTCTACCGCTCCATTGGTCTGGGGGCGGTAGGGAGATGATCGATGCCGCTTGATCTTGTATTTGTTTAGCAAGGCTTTTGTTTCCGCCCGGAAGTGAGAGCCTTGGTCGCTGATGATCTCATGGGGTACCCCAAATCTGCAGATGACGTTGTCCTGGATGAACTTGGCCACTTGTTTGGCGGTTAAGTATACATAGGACTGTGCTTCCACTCGTTTGGTGAAGTAGCAGATGGCAACGAGGACAAAGCAATGCCCTTTGGTGCCTATCGGGTTGACATTACCGATGATGTCGATGCCCCAGGTCGAGAAAGGCCAGGGTGATATCATGGTGTATAAAAGGAATGGTGGTATATGTTGTGTGTTGGCGAAGATTTGACAATTGTGGCAATGTTTGACGTAGTTTCTGCAATCGGCTTCCATGGCGGTCCAGTAGTAGCCTAACCGCATGATTTTTCGGGCTGGCATCATTGCGCTCATGCGAGGGCCGCATTCTCCTTCGTGGAATTCTCCCATGACGTTTTTAGCTTTGTGGTGATCAATGCAAAGGAGAAGCATCCCTTGGTTTGTTCTTTTGTATAGTTGTTCTTGGTTTATCACGAATTGTGATGCGAGTAAACAGATGGTTCTTTGTCCTCTTGTATCAGAGTTGGAAGGGAATTGGTATTTGGTTTTGTATAAGGATGGCTTGGTACCAAGGTTCGACATGTTACTCCTCGTCGTTGTTGATGGCGCAGATGTGAGCTGGCTCGCTCTTTCTCTCGACACATAGGGGCATCGATGTCATGTCGTCAGGTATGTTGACGAGCGCGACAAGATTTGCCAGGGCATCAGCAAATTGATTTTCCTCTCGTGGTAAGTGGAAGTAGTCGACTTGGTCGAAGAACTAAGCCTCATGGTTTATTTTTGATCAATAGAGTTCTAAGCTCTCGCTTCAGATTTTTCATGATCCGGAGACCTGATTGATGATGAGTGAGGAATCGCCGTGGACCCTCAGTCTCTTGATGTCAACTGTTATGGCTGCTGGTAGCCCGATAAGGCATGCTTCCTATTCGGCGACATTGTTGGTGATAGCGAAGTCCAGTTTGACTGAGATCAGAACATGTTCTCCCTCTAGTGATATTAGAAGGATTCCTACCCCGAAGCCTCTCAGATTTGATGCACCACCGAAGTATAGGTCATATGCGTCGGTATCGGCACAAAGGATATCTTCGTTAGGAAGGGACCATGTGTCGGTCGTTGTTTCCTCATTGACGAGGTTTTCTGTTAGGAAGTCGGCGATTGACCTTCGTTTGATAACCTTGAGGGGTACGGACTTGAGGTCAAATTCAGATAGCATGAGTTTCCATCTAGACAGCTTTCCGTTTAGTACGGGTTTTTCGAAGATGTATTTGACTGGGTCAGTCTTTGAGTAGATGTGAACCATGTAGCTGAGTATGTAATGTCGCAGCTTCTTTGTTGACTAGACCAGGGCAAGGCACATCTTTTCCAGTTGGGTGTACCTGTCTCTTACTAGATAAATTGTTTGCTGTTGTAGTAGATGGCTCGTTCTTCGCCATCGACTGTTTGTGCTAGCATTGCTCCCATGGTTGTGTTGGTGACAGTCAGTATAGAGATAAGGAATTCCTTGTTGAGATGGCATGAGGACAAGAGGTTTGGATATGATTTCCTTTATCCTGTCGAAGGCCCTTTGACAGACGTCGTCCCAATCGGTGTGATCAGAGGCGCGGAGATTTTTAAAGATTGGTTCACCAATCATAGTGAGCTTGGCTATGAAGCGGCTGATGTATTGGAGTTAACCGAGAAATCCCCGAATCTCTTCTCGTTCATAGGCCGAGGCATTTGTCGAAGAGCCTTGATTTTGGTAGCATCAATTTCGATGCCTCTTTTGCTGACGTCGTGTCCTAGGAGTTTTTCGGAGGTGACCCTGAATGCACACATCTGAGGATTTAGTCTCACGTTGTATTTCCGAAGGCGAGCGAAGAATTTCTGAAGGGCGTTGATCTGGCCGTCCGCTTTTTTGATTTGACGATCATGTCATCGATATATACCTCCACTTCCTTGTGCATCATGTCATGTAGGAGATTGGTGGCGGTTCTTTGGTAGGTTGCTCTGGCGGTGATTTGGTCGAAAGGCATGACCGTGTAGCAGTATGTACCCCACTGTGTAGTGAATGCAGTCTTGTGCATGTCTTCCTCAACCATTTTGATTTGGTTGTACCCAGCATACCAATCCATGAATGATAATAGGGCGTGCTTAGTGGTGTTATCCACTTGGATGTCAACATGTGGCAGGGGGAAGTCGTCTTTTGGACTTGCTTTGTTTATGTCTCTTAAGTCGACACAAACCCGAATTCTCCCGTCTTCGTGGGTATGGGGACTATGTTGTCCACCCAGTCAGAGTATGCAGACACTTTGATGAACCCGACCTTGAACTGTTTGTCTACCTCTTCATTGATTTTAAGGGCCCATTTAGGGCGTATTCGGCGCAACTTTTGTTTCACAGGTTTAGCTCCGAGCTTAATGGGTATCCTGTGCTCTACAATCTTCCTGTCGATCCCAGGCATGTCTTTGTAGGACCAAGAGAATACGTCCTTGTATTCGTATAGGAGGTCGATGAACTGCTGTAATTCCGAGGGGTCAAGGGTAGTCCCTATCCTAAGTTCTTGAGGTGTGTTGCCAGTACCTACGTTAATAGGTTCGATTTCCTCAATGATGGGGGTCCTATGTTTTCGTTTGTCAAGTTCTTTAGCTAGGTAAGGTTGGTAGTCACTCAAGTCAAATTCCTCATATTCGTTCAGAATTGCATTGCAGTTAAATTGAGATGAGTCATAAACCAACTTAGCGTTCATTAAGTCGACTTGACCGAAAAGCCCGAATAGGACAGACATTTCATGGGGCGTTAAAGGCGACACTGTAGAGGATGTGGCCCCTGGAACAAGCTCTAGGTTGCTACCTTCCATGGGAGTGAGGATAATCCCAGTTGACTCGACCTCTGAAGTCGCCACAAGTTTGTGATAAAACAGTGGAAAAGGGACCTTGACCGGGACATCAGGAGCACTACGAGCTAAGATAGACTCTGACTCTGACTCGGAGTCAGAATCTTCTTCACTTCCTTCATTGAACATATGGCCTTCTCCAGTGGTGATCTTGAGAACGCGGCCTTGACGGTCGGTCCACTTGACAGTTTTCCTCTAGCCTTGTGTAGCTTTCTTTGGGTCAGTATCAGAGATTAAGGCGGTGAGATCGAACTGGTTATCCTTCAAAGCAATGTTGATGATGTCCTTATAGCCGAGGTGCTTGATGTTATCTTCTCCGAAGAGGAGAATGACAGCCTGTCCGTCGAGGCATGGGGTCGACTCAGATTTGGTCGACGTGGCTTTGGTGTTGTCGGGGATGAAGTAGCAGTCTTGAAAGACCTTCACACTCGGGTGTTTTACCTTAGCTACTAAGTCCTAGATTGGCTCAAAAAAGCCGTTGTAGAGCTCAGAATCTCTCTCGGGGACGAAGTATCCATTGAGAGTCAAATGGTAGGGATGGAGGATGACTCTGTGCTTTTTGAGCTTCCGTATTAGGAGGTTTATCTACAATATGTCTTCATCAATAGGCTCATAGCCTAGCCCGAAGGGGATGTTAGGGACCTTAGCCTATTTTCAGGGAGGCAAGGTGCTCTTTAGCGGATTGAGAGGTAGACTCGGGAAATAACCTTGGCACATCAAAATGCGGTTGACTGTGAGGTTGGAGAATGGGTCATAATCAAAGGATGATGATTCATCGGTTATGGCATTAATAGCTTGGAATCCCTACATTTCGATGTCCTCCTCCTCAATGACCTGAGAGGCTATTCCCTTCTTCATGATAGCCTTGATCGGGAAGGTGGGAATTGTGATTGTTTTCCCATTGAATGGGACCCTGATTTTTTGATGGAGGTTTGGGGTGATAGCCTTGACGTCGTGAATCCAGAGGCGTCCCTGAAGCATGTTGATAGAGGCGTCAATGTCGACCACCTGAAAACTGGCTTGTCTTTCTAAGGGTCTAGTTACAATGGTCAGGGTGATAAGCCCCGCAACCTTATGACGAGTGCCGTCATAGGCGCTTACTCCTTGATTGGTTGGGACTAAATCAACTTCTTTGATACCAGTTTGTGAGCCATCTTGAGAGGAATGACATTCACCGCATATTCGTCATCCATTAAAACCATATGCACGTTATTCTTGAGGCATTGTACATTGATGTTTAGGGCCATGTTATGGTTGGCTCCGAATGGAGAGATGTCTTCGTTGGAGAATATGATCGGATTGCTCAGGTCGGGTGTAGTACTACGATTTTCTATGTTTATGGGTACTCTATCGAGTGGGACTTACTCTGTCGATTAAGTATCTTTTTTACGCAAAACAGTAGTTGACCTGATGGGTACTCGATCTAGTAAGTGTGACACTCGATCGAGTAAGGGGCACTCGATCGAATAAGTCACTTACTCGATCGAGTAGGTGTGCATTACGGGTTGTTTAGCCCAGTTTTGTTAATAATGCGAGATTAATATAAAAGGTCTTCCGTCACTTTGCTTAATCACTTTTTAAAATTCTAAAACCTTTCAAAGAAAAGAAAAGGAGTTACGTAGTTCGCATCCATCGCATTGTTAACAAATCCCAAGGCTAGGATTGTCGGATTGTCTCGTTCTCTACGTCGTTCTGATCGTTGAGTCGAGGGTAAGCTCCTTGTATAATTTTTATAATGTTTTGATAATTTTGGTTAAATCCTAATTGGGTAGAATTGGGGGGATTGGGTGTATTATCATGATTAGGTGGTAATTATGTGAATGTGTGTTATAGGAGGATTCACAAAAGAACGATATTTATTACCTGCTGTGACGGTTGTGTGATTCCTATTCAGGTAGGGTGTCGTTACTCAGTATTGATTACATGGCTTGGTTGTTGATTAATTGTTGTTGTTGTATATCATATTGGTATTGGATTTGAAATTGGTGATTGTTGATAGTATATTGTGATCGTCGTATAATTGTTTGTGTTTTGCGAGGTGTGTTCTTAGCTGAGTTGAGTCACTTGAGGGAGTGGCTTCACGCCCTTGATTCTCCTTCTGTTGAACCCGCCACAGAAGGAATGTGCACTGTAACACCTCTGATTTTCCGCTAAATTAAAAGTAACTTTACATATAAAACTGGCCGAAATACAAGGATATTATAATTAATATACAAAGTCTCTTATTACAAATCCTTTTAAAAAAAAATAATACAAATCGAAATCGAAAACTTTACAAAACTCTAAATAAATTCTTCACTCGAAATAAAATCCTTTTGAACTGCAGCGGAAGTAACCTGAAATAAAACCAGAAGACAGAAAGGAACTACCCCCATGACGAGTAGCCCAAAAGGGAGAAAACACGTTAGCCGGAAAGCTGAGTAATAGATAATACCTCAATATAAGCGGAATAGTTTTTGGTCATGGCTTGGAAAAACAGACATGTAAAATGAAAATAAACAGAGAGAATAATAAAAAAAATACTCCCCTGTAACTCATCTCAAACTCAAACGTACTCCATACTATTGCTTTAATAAAATACTCATATCTCGCCTCCATAATTAACCAAGTTTCATCTCACTACTTCGTCTCACCCATTACTCCGTCTCATAATATAATACTCCATAGTAACCAGATATCGTATTCTCATCGTCGACCCTAAGACCAAGGACAAGGGGTGAGTGAACTGGCGGATAAGAACCGCGAAACAATATTTCCATTTCAATATCGATCTCAAACTCAAATAACTCGGTAACCATGGTCACACTGGACCGTAAAAATAACTCGGTTCAAAAGCCCCATAACTCATAACTCAATACCAGTAACCAATTTTTATCTCAATTTCAATATCGATATTGTCAAAAGGTTCAAAGAACCGTGCACAACACTTAGAATAAAATTCTAAGCTACTCACCCACGAGTCTCGAAAAAAGGAACGACAAATAAAATTACAATACTAGAACAAATCACAGGTCATTAACTCAGTAAAGCCGGGCTTGAATAAATAACAGTGTCAGTATCTCATCCCACAATCATAATGAAAACAATATCTATCGTAGTACACAAGTACCCATACACAAATTATGTTCCCCTGTACTGCTACTTTGCCTAATCTGCTTGCCACCCATCAATGATTCAGTAGACATTCATACGTGTCAACAACACATGCTACCCTTGAGCACTTTAAAGCAATACCCGTCTCTTCAAAATAAAAGTAACTTTACTGATAAAAACATTAATTATAATAATAAGAATCAATCATTAATTCAAGGCGTATAAAAATTATAGCACATAAAAACCGTAACTAATTAATAACAGTTAGCAGGTAAATCAGACAACCTCGAGCAATAATAGAATTATTAGGATCGGTAGAATCGTGTTACCTTGTTTATAAGGAATTACATCGAGTAGCTGAATGGGACGAAATAGTGCAAGCAATACACGTACATAGCGAATTAAAAGGAATAGCTAGTATGTAGTATTTGTAACAATATTGTTTGGGATCTGATGATGACCATAAAAAGTAGTCATATGTAAATTGACAACTCCATATTGTGGCGCACAAGGAAATAACAAGGGTTTTATAACAAATAGGTTTAGGTCACGGGCTAACAATTGAAAGTTTGGATAAGAATAAAATTGGGCAAAAGTAAAAAGGAATAAATTTCTTACTCAAGTTATATATTTTAAAATATTTGGGTATTATAATCTTTCCCCCTTAAAAGAAATTTTGTCCTCAAAGTTCGGGTTTAGAAAACATAAAAAAAATGTTTTGCGAAAATAAGTGGTATTACATTCTACCCACCTTAAAAAGAAAGTTCGTCCTCGAACTTAAAAATTTAAAACATTTTTTTTTGTTTCAAATAAAAAGAAAAGGTTTAAAAGTGAAAAACAGCGGTGCTAAGATATGACGATCTCAACACCTAACCAAGAAAGAACACGCTCTGATACCAATTGTAACACCCCTGATTTTTGGCTAAATTAAAACTAACTTTACATATAAAACTGCCCGAAATTCAAGGATATTATAATTAATATACAAAGTCTCTTATTACAAATCCTTTAAAAAAAAATATATACAAATCGAAATCGAAAACTTTACAAAACTTTAAATAAATTCTTCACTCGAAATAAAATCCTTTTGAACTGCATCGGAAGTAATTTGAAATAAAACCAAAAGATAAAAAGGAACTACCCCCATGTCGAGTAGCCCAAAAGGGAGAAAACATGTCAGCCGGAAAGTTGAGTAACAGATAATACCTCAATATAAGCAGAATAGTTTTTGGTCATGGCGTGGAAACACAGACATTTAAAAATAAAAATAATCTGAGAGAATAATAAAAAAAAAAACACTCCCCGTAACTCATCTCAAATTCAAACCTACTTCATACTATTGCTTTAATAAAATACTCATATCTCGCCTCCATAATTAACCAAGTTTCATCTCACTACTCCGTCTCACCCATTACTCCGTCTCATAATATAATACTCCATAGTAACCAGATATCGTATTCTCATCGTCGACCCTAAGACCAAGGACATGGGGTGAGTGAACTGGCGGATAAGAACCGTGAAACAATATTTACATCTCAATATCGATCTCAAACTCAAATAACTCTGTAACCATGGTCACACTGGACCGTAAACATAACTCGGCTCAAAGGCCCCATAACTCATAACTCAATACCAGTAACCAATTTATATCTCAATTTCTATATCAATATTGTCAAAAGTTCAAAGAACCGTGCTCAACACTTAGAATAAAATTCTAAGCTACTCACCCACGAGTCTCGGAAAAAAGAACGACAAATAAAATTACAATACTAGAACAAATCATAGGTCATTAACTCAGCAACGTCGGGCTCGAATAAATAATAGTGTCAGTATCTCATCCCACAATCATAATGAAAACAATATCTATCGTAGTACACTACTACCCATACACAAATTATGTTCCCATGTACTGCTACTTTGCCTAATCTGCTTGCCACCCATCAATGATTCACTAGAGATTCACACGTGTCAACAACACACGCTACCCTTGAGCACTCTAAAGCAATACCCGTCTCTTCAAAATAAAAGTAAATTTACTGATAAAAACATTAATTATCATAATAAGAATCAATCCTTAATTTAAGGCGTATAAAAATTATGGCACATAAAAACCGTAACTAATTAATAACAGTTAGCAAGTAAATCAGACAACCTCGAGCAATAATAGAATTATTAGGATCGGTAGAATCGTGTTACCTTGTTTATAAGGAATTACATTGAGTAGGTGAATGGGACGAAATAGCGCAAGCGATACACGTACATAGCGAATTAAAAGGAATAGCTAGTACGTAGTATTTGTAACAATATTGTTTGGGATCTGATGATTACCATAAAAAGCAGTCATATGTAAATTGACAACTCCATATTGTGGCGCACAAGGAAATAACAAGGGTTTTTATAACAAATAGGTTTAGGTCACGGGCTAACAATTGAAAGTTTGGATAAGAATAAAATTAGGCAAAAGTAAAAAGGAATAAATTTCTTACTCAAGTTATATATTTTTAAATATTTGGGTATTATAATCTTCCCCCCTTAAAAGAAATTTTGTCCTCAAAGTTCGGGTTTAGAAAACATAATTTTTTTTTTTTGCGAAAATAAGTGGTATTACATGCACATTTAGGAACTTGGTTTTATCGCTCGGATGAGATGAGTGGGGTTTAGGCGGGAACAACTGCGATCTCGCACTAGCGGTGTGGAATACTTATTGCGATGAGTATTCTGGCAAGACTACACACTTTAGTGTGTAGTCAGGTGTGTAGTGATGTGATGGAGTTCAGTTGGTTGGATGGGATTGTATTAATTTATTGCAACTGTGTTGTTTTGTGTAATCAGTACTATCCTCGTTTAATTGTTTTAAAAATTGTGGTGATCCATTCGGGGATGGTGAGCAGTTATTGAGCAGGTATGAGATGGCTTACGCGAGGGATAGCTGGGATGGAGTCATCACATGAGTCACTAGTCTTTCGATGTTTCATGAACCAGTTTATTTTATTTGGTTTTACAGTTTGAGAAACAGTTGCATTTTCTTTATCAGTTTTGGGATTTGATCTTGTATCGCTTTAAACTTATTTATTAAAGTATGTTTCTTTATGGTCTATTTGATATTCATTGCCCCGGGTAACCGAGATGGTAGCATTCCCATGCCTTAAGTGGTCCTGGTAAGGTAATTGAAGTATTGGGGGGTGTGACAAAGTGGTATTAGAGCTACGATTTTGGAACCTTTAACTAATGAACTCAATGAACTTAGAGAGTCAAAATAAAATGAACCCGGGTAGGAGTTGTTAGGAGTTAATGCAAAGACTTAGGAGACGTCCTAAAGTCGCGATCTCGCCCTACAACTTTGAACCGCCCACTATGGGATGTGTGTCGGGATCGCTATGTGTTTATCTTGTATGTTACATGGTTATATAGAAATGTGTTTTGGAAATTTGTGGATGAATGCATGTGGAGGATAGGAGATGTTGTGGTGGTGAAAGGTGATAATAATATGAACATGTATGCTGGTTAGATAACGTAATTGCATGATAGATGATTTATAACGTGGCTCGTTAGAAACATGTGAAGTAATTTGTTGTTTGTTGCATATATATATATATATATATATATATATATATATATATATATATATATATATATATATATATATATATATATATATATATATATATATATATATATATAGTATGCATGTTTGTCGTTTTGTATGTAATATGTTGGTTGGAAGTGTGGAGTTGATCATGCGGGTAGTATACGAGTCAGCATGACTCGATCGAGTGGGGGGCACTCGATCGAGTAGGTGAGTGACTCAATCGAGTGGGTTGTTTTTCGTTTCTGGGTAGTAGTCTGTTTTTGGGCACTTGATCGAGTGGGGTCACCTCGATTGAGTAAGGAGGTGGCTCGATCGAGTACATTTTTGGATGCATTCTGGTCAAGATATGGATTCGAGGCACTCGATCGAGTAAGTGGACAACTCGATCGAGTGGCCTAAACTCGATCGAGTTGGTTGTGTTACTCGATCGAGTAGGTTCTGCATAGGTCGTACACGTGTTTGAGTGGGATGTGTGTTTATGTTTACCTTTTCTTATATAGTTTCACGATGCCGCCAAAGAGAAACACGTTGTGTGCCAGGACTGAGAACATGAGCATTGATGAGATAGTTAAGATGTTGGAGCACCAAGATGCTCTCACTGATGCTCTAAAGAAGTTCGGGAAAGATAAAGAGGTGGGTGTGGATTTCGCCAAGATGAGTATAAACATAGCGAGGTTTAACCCAAAGGAGTACATTGTCACAGGTGCGCCAATTCTGCTGGATAATTGGCATAGAGATATGGAAAACATACTTAATGTGGTTTATTGCCCAGAGGATTTTAGAGTGGAACAAGCTGCGTTCTATTGAGGGATGCGACCAGAGAGTGGTGGGACAAGGTTAGGGAGAGTGCTCTAGACCTATATGTGAGACAGGGGTTATCTGCTATACCTTAGGTTGAGTTTAAGAAAGCTATAAGGCGAGAGTTCTTGTCGGAATTTGTGCGTAGTAAGTTGAGAGAGGAGTTTGATGACTTCAAGATGACTTCTGATATGACAGTGGCTGAGTATTATCACAAGTTCAACGAGAAGTCTAGGTATGCAGAGGATATAGGACTGAACCAGGAGAACTTGGCGTTGAGGTTTAAGAAAGGTTTGACACCTAAGATTATGGAGAAGCTGCCGGTAGGAGTCCTTACTGATGTTAAGGGGGTATGAGTGTCCCGGGAGAGCTGAGAGATTAGTTGAGATGGCTAAGGAGATTAGGGACAGAGTTTCTGAGAAGATGAAGGCTGAGACTGAGTGTGGTGGTCAGTCTAGTTACAAGAGGGGCGCCCATAACCAGGTGAGAGCTTACTCTTCAGGGTTGTGGTTCAGTGGAGGAGCTTCTTTTGGGCGTGGTCGTGGTGGTGGTAGTAGCAACTGGGGGTTATCTTGCTTTAACTGTGGCGGTACGGGCCACAAGAGACATGAGTGTACCAGTGTTGTGGGCATGGGTTTTTAGAGACCATCACAGGGGAGTTTATCATAGGTTCCATCTCAGAGTTATGCTAGTAACAGGCTAGCTGGGTCGTGGAATAATCAGGGCGGTCAGGGTAACAATAATGATGGGGCTAACCGTAATGGCGGTAATTCATATCAGAGACCAACGACGAACAACAACCAGGGGTCGGCTGCTAAGCCGTCTACTTCAGCTAGTACTGTCCAGGGAGGTGGACAGAAGACCAGTGGGAAGCTCTTCATGACGGAGAACAAAGGAGCAGAGGATGATGCTCACGTTATCACAGGTACTTTTGTTGTTAATAGAGTCTTTACCTTTGTTTTGTTGATTCGGGGGTGTCACAGTTTTTTGTATCATCGAGTCAAGCTAAGCTTTTGGGTTTGAGAGAGTTTGAGTTTGTAAAAGAGGAGGTGTTCATACTGTCGGGTGAGTCTGTATCTTGTGGGAGGCTGTATAAGGGTGTGTCTATGATAGTTGGGGAGATTGACCTACTAGTGGACTTGTTAGAGTTTCCTTTGGATGGTTTTGAGATGACAGTTCGTATGGACTGGTTGGGTAAATACAAGGCTAGAATAGACTGTCACCAAAAGACAGTCTCTTCTAGAGGTCTTAAGGGAGTTAGTGTGTCTTATCGTGAGTTTGTTGTCAAACCCAGAGTCAAGTTGATTGCAACGGTGACATTGAAGTCTTATCTGAGGAAGGGGTGTCCGTTGATCTTGTGCTATGTGATAGACCATAGTATGGTGAGTTCGGTAGTTAATCAGATACCGGTGGTGGGAGAGTTTCCAGATGTCTTTCTGGAGGACATACTAGGGTTACCACCAAAGAGAGAGATAGATTTCAGTGTGGAGTTGAAACCAGAGACGACACCAATCTCTAAGGCCCCGTACCGCATGGGTCCTAAGGAGTTGGAGGAGCTAAAGAAACAGCTGGATGATTTGATTGATAAGGGATACATTAGACCTAGTGTATCACCGTGCGAAGCACCAGTTCTGTTTGTGAAAAAGAAATATGGAAGTTTGAGGTTATGCATGTATTACAGAGAGTTGAACAGGGTTACAGTGAAGAACAAGTATCCTCTGCCGAGGATATATGATTTGTTTGACCAGTTGAACAGGGCAGAAATCTTTGCTAAGATTGATTTGAGGTCAGGGTAGCATCAGGTGAAGATTCGGGATAAGGACATACCGAACACAGCTTTTACACCAAGGTATGGTCACTATGAGTATGTTGTGATGCCCTTTGGGTTATATAATGCACCTGTATTGTTTATGGATTAAATGAACCGGGTCTTCAGTCAGTTTTTGGATCGGTTTGTTGTGGTCTTTATCGATGATATCTTAGTCTTTTCTAAGACCAAGGAGGAGCATGAGGAGCATTTGAGGTTGGTGTTACAGACTTTGCGAGAAAATCAGCTGTTTGCAAAGTTGTCTAAGTGTGAGTTTTGGCTCGAGGTGGTTGATTTTCTAGGGCATCTTATTTTAAAGAAGGGTGTAGCTGTGTATCCGACAAAGATAGAGGCAGTCACTTTGTGGGAAGCACCGAAGGATGTAGCAGAGATGAGGAGTTTCTGGGGTTTGGCAGGATACTATCGTCGGTTTGTGAAATACTTGATGCGTGTCTATAATATGATATTTTACATCTTTATTTCCACGCATTTTATGTCTATTATATGTAGTTTATTCTACTATTTCCCCTATTTCTGTCTACTCTCGTGTTTTTATGTAATATTGCAGATTATTGCGGAAATTAGTAGAAAATGAACCAAATCTTGACCCCGGAAGCTAAGCTTAGGAAGGACATGAACATTTGACTCGGACTTGAAGTTTAGAATGCATTTCAAGGCCTGAAGATAGCAAAAGCATATGGGTGCGTACGAGTTTAACAAGCAAAGAAGCACCTCACGACATTACAGGCTGCTTCAGATGGCTATATCTCGCGTTCTAAAGCAGATAATCGAGTGATTCCAATTGGTGGTGAAAGCGTATCCTCTTAGCTTTCCAACACCGCGTAGAACGCCTGATTTAACCAAGTAACGAAGAAAAGGCAGCTATTTTAAGATCGGTGCGCTGCAGAATCGTCGAATGCAATTGCATGCAAGTCTTTGTTGGTCGATCGACTGGTCCAAGTGGTCGATCGACCACTCCACGAGTCTAACGAGAATTTAAAGACGAGATTTAGCTTAAGCCCATTGTATATGAGGTTTAGGAATAAGAGTTGCGTGATACTCCTAGATAACGTAGCTTTAGCATTCAGTTTTTATTCAGTTTTCATCATCAAAAAATTAGGGTTCTTTAGTTTACATAAATTTCTCAATAAAGTTCCTTGCTTGCTTTCGGATTCAATTCTTGCTTCCTACTTCAGTATTATTTTGTCCTTAATTTAAGTTTCTACTTTATTTTGTCATTAGCATAGAATTGATAGATTAGAATCCCTCAACCCTAATCTCTTTATTGCGTTTTATTGCTTTAATCATTCAAATTATGTTTTCCCATATCGTTTATTTCAATTTCGTTGTTGTTATCAATTTTAATATGCGTAGGTAGTCACCCTTTGCTAAGATGTGAGGGAATTTGTGGCGTAGACGACGTAGAATAGGTAGACCTGTTTCGGGGTTTGGTCGATCGACCGATGTCAATAGTCGATCGATCGAAAACTGGTCGATCGATCGCCTTGACTAGTCGATCGACTGCATCGCGTAAGAATTAGCATTCCTCAATTTATTTAATTGCAATTTTTGATAAAAGACCGAGAGGCTATTTGTTAAATTCTTAGGAATTGACCGACCCAATAGATCGAAAGAGAGGGGAGGGCAATAAACTACCAATTGAACGACTAAATTATACTAAGATCGTAAGATAAGTAAAATTTAGGCATTAGGAATCACTTTTCAGGGCGTGAGCTAGTATTAGTGAGACCTAGGGACTAGTAGCTTAGGCTGAGCGGCGCTACTTTTTAAGTTGGTCTGAGAGGACTTCTTATTTTCCCACCTTACGTGATTATTTCAGATTTACCAAGGACTTGCGTCGTCGTAGCTACAATGAACCGATCGTCTTAGCATCCTTTTTATCATCGTTTACATCGTCAATTTCATTTGCCTTTTTATTTATTTGCATTTAGTTTAATTATAAATCAATCAAAACCCCCCTCATTGATACCCTTAGACTAAAATAGAAAGCAACTAATAATTCCCTACCTCCCTGTGGTTCGACCCTTACTATCACTATCTATAGTTTTAGTTCGGAATATAAATTTATTTTTGATACTAAATGACGGTATCAATACTTTTGTAAGATAGATACCTATGACAACATTGACGACGTTCCAAACATTAAAGAAGCGTTTGACCACAGCTCGAGTCTTAGCACTACCTGAAGGGTGTGAGAACTTTTAAGTTTATACAGATGCTTCAACGAATGGTTTGGGATGCGTGTTGAAGCCTTATGAGGAGAATTATCTGACACATGATCTGGAGTTGGGTGTAGCTGTGTTTGCTCTCAAAATTTGGAGGCACTATATTTATGGGGTGACCTTTAAGGTGTTTTTAGATCACAAGAGTCTTATGTATATCTTTACTCAAAAGGAGCTGAACATGAGACATAGGAGGTGGATGAAGCTGATTGGGGACTATGACATGGATATTATATACCATGAAAAGAAGGCTACTGTGGTTGCAAATGCGTTGAGCAGGAAGAGTGTGCATTCTCTATTCACATCTATGTCTTTGATAAGGTTAAGATATGAGGTGGGGAAGATGGGGATATATATGACACAGAAAGGAGATGCTAGAGGGAACTTGACAGTGGAGCCAGGTCTTTATGACGATATTCAGAGGAAGCAGGTTTCGGACCCTAAGATCAAGGAGTGGAGAGCTGGAGTTGAGAAAGGGACAGCGTCTCGGTTCTCTATTCAAAAGGATGGCAGTGAGAGATTTGATAGGAGGTGGTGTGTTCCTAGTGATGAGGAGTTGAAAAAGATGATCATGACAGAGGCTCATTGCACACCATATTCGGTACATCCAGGCGGTGAAAAATTATATAAAGATTTGAAGAAGACTTTCTGGTGGCCTGGGATGAAGAAGGAAACAACTGAGTTTGTGGCTCGATGTTTGACATGTTAGAGGGTCAAGGGAGAGTAGAGACAACCGCAAGGTAAGAATCTGACTCTTGAGGTACCTGAGTGGAAATGGAAGTCCATCTCTATGGATTTTATAGTGGGTTTGCCGAGGGGTCAACAGGCCGGGTAACAACATGATATGGGTTATAGTTGATCGTTTGACCAAGTCAGCTCACTTTGTGGCGATGAAAGATAATTGGACCAAGATAAATTTAGCTTTGGCTTATAGGAGGCATGTGGTTCGGTTGCATGGGGTGCCTAAGGATATAATGTCAGATAGAGATGCGAGGTTCGTATCACGGTTTTGGAAAGAGTTGCAGGAGTTGATGGGAACTACTTTGAAGATGAGTACGACATTTCATCCTGCGACAGATGGACAGATAGAGAGGACCATCAAGACTTTGGAGGATATGTTGCGAGCTTGTGTTATAGATTTTGGTGGTAGCTAGGAGGAAATATTGGATCTGATTGAGTTTTCTTATAACAACAGCTATCACACGAGTATTGGGATGGCACCATTTGAGGCTTTGTATGGAAGGAGGTGTAGGAGTTCGATTTGATGGGATAAAAGAGCTGAGGCAGTGATTTTAGGACCACAGATGGTATAGGAGATGGTAAAACAAGTTAAGATGATTAGACAAAATATGAAAGCGGCCCAGGATCCACAAAAGAGTTATGCAGATTTACATCGTCGTGACATAGAGTTTCAGGTTGGGGACAAGGTTCTTTTAAAAGTGTCTCCTATGCGTGGGGTCATGAGATTTGGTAAGAAAGGGAAGCTGAGCCAGACGTTTATCGGACCATATGAGATTTTAAATCGTGTGGGTGAGGTTACTTACCGGTTAGCATTGCCAGCAGCTTTGGATAAAGTACATAATGTGTTTCATGTGTCTTAGTTACTGAAGTATGTGAAGGACCCTTCACATGTGTTAGAGGTAGAGAACATAGAGTTGGATGAGTCTTTATCTTTGATGCGTGTCCTAAATATGTTATTTTACATCCTATTTTACACGCATTTCAGAGCTCATTTGTGTAGTTTAAGCTACTATTTTCCCTATTTCCGTCTACTTTTGTGTTTTTGTATAATATTGCAGAAATGTGAAGAATTCAGCGGAAATCGAGCCGAATCTGTTCCCCAAGTACCTAATATTGCATTTGACATGAAGTATTTACTTCGGAAGCAAACTTGGTGCGCGTATCGAGGCCCGAAAGACGAATTTACGAAGATTTTGGAGCAACTACTTGATGAAGCAGTCGATAGACCGGTGTCCATGGTCGATCGACCAGAGCACGAAGATCGGGTTACTACTCTGACGAGCCTTGGTCGATCGACTGAACTGTATGGTCGATCGACCGAACCGTGAATCTGACGCAAATTTCGAGAATTCCAAAGCCCATTGTAATTAGGTTTTAGGAATAAGTGTTACGTAATATTCCTATAAAATGTAACCTGATGTTTTCAGAATATGGTCAAGTCTTTTATCATTAGTTTTTAGGGATCAAATAATTAGGGTTCGATATCGAGTTTGGCATTAGTATTCACATTCATTCAATACAATTTATTTTCCGTTCGTACTATCAGATTCTTCTTCCTGCTTTCTACTAGTAAATTTTGGTTCTCTATTTCAGTTTACTTTATTCGTTCATAGATTAGAAATTGCTAGAGTAGTTTTCCCAAAGCCGAAATTATCGCTTCATGTTGTTTACTTGTTTAGTTAATTCAATTATGCATTCGATAGCTCTAATTATTAATCTTATTGTTGTTTTTGTCATAATCATGAGTAGCTAAACCCCATGTGCTAGGATGTAGGGGATCTGTAGTGTAGGCGGCATTAGAATTGGTGGACCTGAATACACGCCATGGTCGATCGACTGGTTTACCTGGTCGATCGACTGGCTCACGTGAGAATACCTTCGGCTTAATTAATTTAATTGCTATTTTTGACGAATCGAGTGCACGCGACTAGTTGAATGCTTAGGAATTGATCGAGCCGATAAGATCGAAAGATAGGGGAGGGAAATAGAATACCTAATTAAGACGACTGAATTAATAAGATCGAGAGATAAGTTAATTTAGACTTTTAAATCACTTTTCAGAACGAAAGTTAGCATTAGTGATATTTGGGACCTGTAGCTGGATCGAAAGATGCTACCTGTTAAGAATGGACCGAGAGGACTTCTTATTTTCCCGTCTCACGTGATTATCTCAGACTTACTTAGTATACTGCCGCCGAAACTAGAGTGAACCAACCATATTAGTACCCTTTTAATATTTGATTTCATCATTCATTTATTTACTTTAGTTATAGAACAATTCAAAACAAACCCCCACACTTTTGTTACTTTAAGACTAAAATCAGACAACTATTAATTGCATCTTCTCTCTGTGGTTTGACCCTGACTGCCACTAACTACAGTAGTAGTTTGGACTATAAATATTATCTTTAGTACTCTATGACGGTATCAAATTTTGGCGACGTTCCCGGGGAGGCAATTGTTTAATTTTTAGTTGTTTTTATTTTTAGTCTTTTTCTTAGTTTAAGGGACATCTGTTCCTTAAACTATTCTTATATTCTACTTGTAGTTTCCTCTTATGCGCAGGTCACAGGGTGGTGAATTGCGACCATTAGATCCTGAGATCGAAAGGACTTTGCGCGAGTTGAGACGATCATCTAGAGTATTGCCGACAGAGGAAGAGCTGAGTACTCTGTCTAGTTACTACGAGAACGAGTTGTTTGAGGAGGATCCACCTTCGTCACCTATTTCTACTTCCTCAGCTAAGACCATCACATCTCCAGACATGGCTGAAGAAGCAAGTATAGCCAGTCACTCCGAGCCAACAGCTGAGAATCTCTATAAGGGATTCGCATTACTAGGGACGGACAGAAAATTCGAACCGAAACCGTCTTATATTAACTTGGTTGAGAGAAACCAATTTGGGGGAGCTGCAAATGAAGATACAGCTAAACATATGGAGACATTAATTGACTACTGTTACTCCATACCCCCACCAGCAGGTGTGACCCAGGACCAGGTGAAGGAGACGATGTTCATATTCTCGCTTCGTGATGCCGCAAGGGAATGGTACCGAGATCTGGATCGAGCTGCTAACGGGATCACTAATTGGAATTCGCTGGCCCTAGCATTCTACAAGAAATATTTCTCTGCCTCGAAGACCAATGCCATTAGAGCTCAGATCACGAGCTTTAAACAAGGTCCTGATGAGAATTTTCATGAGGCATGGGTCCGTTTCAAGAAGTCAAAAGTGCGAACTATTCCACAAAGATGGGTTTGAGCAATGGAGCCTATGCAATCAGTTTATAATGGGCTTTATGACGATCGAGGGCTATCCCGGATGCTGCAGCTAATGGCAGATTCAAGGAGAATGTTGGAGAAACTAAGGGGTGGAAAATCATTGATGATATGGCCACCCATAACGCTGAGCATGGAAATTCCAGGGGAAATTAAAGGAGAGCTGATGAATCCCCTTCTGTAGCTGCATTAGACGCTCTTACGGCGAGATTTGATAAGTATGAGCTTGGAAGAGGATCTGAGAAGGGAGGTATTTACCAAGTTAATGCTGTTTCAGACGGTCCCTTTACATGCAAAAGATGTGGAGCTGAGGGACATGTTTCGGATTTTTGTCCTAGTTCGAATGACGTATGTGCTGCCTTTCAACATTATAGACAGACTGGTACATATCCCGATTCCTCTAATGTCCACCCCAATTTGAGGTGGTCTAACCAGAATGTCCTTCATCCGGGTCCACAACAGCAGCAACAGCAACAGTAAAGTTATGTGCCCCCTCATAAGCAAGAGCAGTTTCAAAAGCCTCCCTATGTGCCTCTGCAGCAGCAATTTCAAAGTTCTGACATTTTTGAGTTGAAAAACATGGTTCAAAATCTGTCAGGTTTGCTGCAAAAGGAGTCTCAAGCTAGCGAGAATTCTAAAAAAATGTTGGAGAGTCAAATTGCTCAACTGGCAAGCAAAAGTGCAACTCGAGCTCCGGGGCAATTACCGTCGCAACCGGATCAGAAAGAGACCCTAAATGCTATCACTTTGAGGATTGGGTCTACCCTTGATGGGCCCGCTATGGTCGAGGACGCTACTGGAAAAGATGAGGCGGAACCAAGTAAGAAGAAGACAGTAACGAACAGTAGCAAGAAAAAGACGATCAGCAGGTATATCAGTCGATCGACTGACATACCCGGTCGATCGACCAGTCCGCGAAATAGCACAGCTTCTGGTCCTGTAGAAGCCGGTTGATCGACTGACCTACACGGTCGATCGACTGAAAACGCTGCTGATGTTGAACCTTTTCGTCCTCCAATGCCAGATAACTTGAGGGACAACTTATTTAGGAGTACGACGACTCCGAAATTATTAAGGCAAGACCCAAATGCTGATGGGTCTGTTCCAGATCCAAAGTATGACCCAATGACGATTAATGGCTCATTCTTGAAACGGTCTGAAGAAGGTTCGAGCTTCAACAAGGAGAAGGTAGTGGATTTTCAGCCTAAGTCCACTGATGCCGGTATGAGAGACCTAGAGGAGAGGGCTAAGTTGCTTCTTACAGCCCCTTATCCAGAGAGATTGGTGCCGACAAAGGAACAGGTATCATTTAACAAATTTGAAAATGTTATTCGTAGTTTAAATGTGCAAGTTCCTTTCCTTGAATTAGTTAATCAAGTGCCTGCTTACACGAAATTTATGAAGCAGCTTTTGTCTAAAAAGAAGTCACTTGATACTGTGCAATCTGTCGCACTAACTGAGGAGTCATGTTCTTATTTGACTCACACTGCACCTCATAAGTTAGCTGACCCTGGTAGCTTCTCTGTTCCTTGTAATATTGGTACCTTCTCAATTGAGAAGGCATTATGTGATCTAGGAGCTAGCATTAGCGTTATGCCTTTGAGTCTAGCTAAGAAATTGAAATTAACTAGGTTTGCAGTTACTAACATGACAGTACAGATGGTTGATCGTTCTGCGGTCCAGCCTATAGGAGTCTTAGAGGACATTCCCATGCAAATAGGAAAGTTCTTTTTTCCAGTTGACTTTGTTGTACTAGATATACCCGAGGATGCTCACATTCCTATCATTTTGGGTAGACCATTTCTGCACACTGCTGGTGCAGTTATAGATGTTGGCTCAGGGACATTGACCTTTAAAGTAGGGAAACAGTGCAATGTTTTTGCCCAGCACACTAAGAAGAAAGATCCTATGTGGCCGGTCACCTATAATACGATTTCTGAGAAGAAATATTATTTTGTGCTTTCTCATATGCCTCCCCCTATGCCTACTCCTTTTGTAACAACTCCGCCCCAGATTCGGAGCAAATTGGAGGAAGATTCTTCTGTTTTAGATATTGCAGGAAATGGTTTGGGGAAGGAAGAGCCACAAGTTGCTCCAGCTGTGAAGGAGCCAATCGTTCAAAGAGGCGGCCTAGGATGTCTTAGCTATGGCACTGATGAGGAGCCTGATGAGGAGCCAGAGTCCGATTTGGATTTTGACAAGCCAGACGAGGTCATTGACTAGGAAGATGTTCGAAATGTTGATCCGTTGAGTTCTGCGGATGTTGAAGTTGCTAGGAGTGCCGCTGAGGAGATGAGCATTGTGGAGGCTACCTCTTGTAGCCAGAAGCCGAGCAAGTGGTCCATTCCGTGGTCATTCTTGATCAATTATTAGTTAGTCAAGACTTTTTTTTGCACAAACATTCATTTTTTTTGCTTTTGTTAGACTTTTTATTGCTTTTGTGTGCGCGAGACTTCGCTTTAATAAGTTTGCTTGGGATTTAAATACTTTAGTCTTTTACTTTGGGTTTTGCGCAATTTTGCGCGCGTTATTATGTGTATTTGCAGGTTTATAGACCATATTAGCTAAATTTATTGGGCTAATTCGAAGACAATCAGAACTTACAGCAGGTTTTCCGGTCGATCGACTGCCTCCTATGGTCGATCGACTGAACCGCGACACCATGAGCTTCTGTTCCTGTTCACTCTGGTCGGTCGACTGCCTGCTATGGTCGATCGACCACTCCCGCTGCTGTTGGAGTTTGTATCCTCCACAATAGTGCATTTACATAATAAATCTCATTCAAGGAATATCATCAGATATTTAATTATTTGATCCTCGTCAGTTGATTAACGTAAATCGATAATGGTTGGCTGACTAGAGTTTGACGTTATTGTCGTGAGACGGCGGTGATCAACTGACCCCTTTCGGTCACACCTAAAGGAACGAACCCCAATTGACAACTAATTAATTGTATGAGATACAATTTATTTAGCCCCTTGATTTAGACTAAAAAGGTTAGTCGATTATTTTTAGAGAGATTTCGAGTTGCAAACTCGAGGAGCGGCAGTTATTATGTAATTACGCGATAATTAAATAATAAGTTTTATGAGACGGGTTTTAGTTAATTAATTGTTAATTCACTAAAATTATACTAATTGATTAATGTGATTAATATTAGTACGTAAAATAATATGTGTAGCGGTTACACGTATATTTACGGAGTGACTTGGACGAAATTAATTATGGAAGCATTTAAACATGAAACGATGTTTAAATAAAATTTACACGTATTTGTGCGACAAATATAAGAACCAAAATGGACCCGTAAATGGGACATGGGACCGTGTAAATAGAGTGTAGTGGATGATCATAATCATTTCACTTTACTAGATTTTCTTCTATAAGTTGTCATGTGATCATTATGCATGTCATAATGAATTGGAAAATAAAAATATAAAACAAAATCAACACTCCACCTACTACTACTCCACCCGTCCTATTCCCCTCTATAATAGACCAACACATTGTTCTTTTATTCACTACTTCATTTTGTACACCATTTTGCATGTGTGGAAAAAAAGTTGTTGGTCTTTCTCTCTAAAAATAATTATCCATCTTTACTAAGATTGTTAGTAAATAAATTTTATTACTAAGAGAGTTAGTAATATTACAGTAATATTACAATAATATTAACAAGTTCTAGGAAAATACTAGTTATTATTTTTGGGTAAGTTCTTGGGTGCAACAAGAAGGAGATCTTCTCTTTGAAGATTTGTAAGGAGGATCATCCATTTGGTATAAGCTCAAGAACAAGCTAGTAATGTGAACTAGTTTGTGCCCTTTTTACCACAAAATCAATGTAAGGAAATGATTTTTCCTTATACTTTCTTTTTATGCTTTCATATTAGTATGCATGTTACATAGATCACCTAAATGATAAATTATGAGATAATTTAATTTTTATTAGAGAGTCTAATATGGATCTATGATCTTTCAAGTGGTATCAGAGCTTAGGCTTGTAATTTGCATGTTGATTTTAAGCATTTTAATGAATTATGTGATAATTTATAAAAACTCAAAAATTGTGTTAGAAGAGGTTTTAGCACGAAATTTTTGGGACATGCATACCTACTGATCTAAAAAGGTTTGTGGAATTTTTTGGTGATTTTTGAAGTTATTTTGCTAATTTTAATGTTTTTTGGTAGAAAACCGAGTCAAAATGTCGCATTTTAGTGAAAAATTGACTAAAATTAGTTAAAAGTTGATTCGGTGCATGGATTTTTTTTATGGTAGTTCATGCATATTTTCTACTGATTCTATGCAAAACGTTGAAGGTTGGTTTGAATTTTTTGCATGTTTATTGATTTTTGAGTTAAAAGTCGATAAAGGTCCAATTAATTAATCATAATTTTGAAACTTTTAATTCTGCCCATGATAAATTGATGTACATTTAATAATATTATTTAAATGTCAAAAAGTGATTTTGTATGTATGTTTTCACTTTGTTTTGATATTTATTTGTTTTAGTGGTTAAAAACCGATAAATATCGATCTTTTTCTTCACAAACTTTATCCGGAATTTTTGGGCAATTTTTCTGACATTGTGGTGTTCCTGGGAGTGTTCCAGAATACTAAAAATTTTTGTTTCAATTTTTTGGGTAATTTTTCAATTTTTTTGGATTTTTACTTATATATTATGATTTTATCGATTAAATTAGCAAATTATCACCAAATCAAACTAATAATTTATCATAAAATTAGTGAGGACTAATTTTGAGGTTCAAAACAGTTTGGACAATTAGTTTGGACTTAAATGAGATTTAAGAGATGATTATTGATTTTTACATGTTAAAAATCAATTAAATCCACAAAAACCGAGATGGATACCAAGGAATGATAGATAGGGCAATTTTGGCATCATTTTTACAGCATTTTAAGCATATTTATTTAAGTTGAATGAATGATTATCATTTATCTAAAGTATTTATCTTGTTGTACCTAGTATGGCCTAGTTAATTTTAATCGTTATTACCCAAAATGAATGGGAATATCGATTTGTTTATAATTAAATACGATCTCGTATCGTCGGTTTGTAATTAATTAATGGTTTTATTTATTTTATTAATTAATGTATAATAGGAATAGCTATGTAATTTAAATTGTAATAGTTATTCTTACCGGCGTTTCCAAAAGACGGATTACATCGAGACGAAGTCTATTTTTGGAAGGTATTCCAAATCCCACAAGAAGGAGCCACTTATGGAATGAAGAGGCAAGGGACCAAGTAGTTGGTTTCCGAAATGTAATAGTCTAGTTTTTTATTAACTAGGTGGTCATACTAGGATTTATTCATATGCTTACTTGTTTGCTTGTTTTATTTTCGCGCATGCC
Source organism: Silene latifolia (assembly GCF_048544455.1). NCBI lineage: Eukaryota > Viridiplantae > Streptophyta > Magnoliopsida > Caryophyllales > Caryophyllaceae > Silene > Silene latifolia. The sequence continues at coordinate 50,697,504 of NC_133533.1, forward strand.
AAAATCGCCATTCACATGCATTTTATCTTCGCGATTGTCAATTCACGTCATTTACATTCACCGACTTAGTTCACTTATAGGGAATTTATGACTAAATTTACAAGATCTCTCACATATCTAAAAATTGAGATTAGCCTTACCAATTAGTAACACCTATGAATCTCTTGTTCATTAGAGCCACGCTCACCCAAGCGGGGTGTTCTCTTTTACCTTGAGTAAGTAGGGTGGTAAGCGGTTATCACACGCCAAAATTGGTTGGACTCAATGGGATATAAGACGGTCTTGTGTTCCGGGGCTAGTAGATGGATTTATGGAAATTCGTCGACCAAGAGTTCTAGAGGTAGAATTAGTCAACGTGACTTACCGAATTTACACAATTATGGGATGTTTCGCCCAAGCGATGCCTATTTTTGTCTAAAGACGGATCTTGGAATCATTTATATAATTTAGTGGGAGATCATTATATAAATGTTAAAACTTGTTGAACATGTTTTCACAAGTATTTTTAAAACATTGAATGTTAATTTTTCCTATTTTTCGTTCTTTTTCATTAATGTATTTACTATGACATCACGCACTTCATCCTCCTTTCATCCTCTATTTATTATTATACTCGTTTCGTTCTTTCATAGGAAGCGGTTTCTTTGAAGGAATTAATGATTGGTAACATGATTTACCAATTCACCTACATAAGCTTACAATGATTTTTGCGATTATTATACAACTTAACATCCATACATATTAAAAAGGGGTTTTATGTTGCAAACTCATATTACGAGTTTAAAAAAGAATTCACATTTTATCAAGAGAGTCTTGATTTCGGAAGTGACACCTCCGTCATAATGATGACATATTAGTTTTAATTACTCAAGTGTAATTTAACAGTTTGCGAAAAGAGTTTTCAAAAACACAAATAATACTCCAATATAATACCGTCAAATGGCTCAATTCGAGAAAAGCCAAATCGATTGTTTATGCGCTAAAGAATTTAGGCATATGATAACAATTGAACGGTTAGGTAGTCCAATTTCGCAAGAAATTGAGATTTTGCCACATGTTGCACTCACTTTATAGTAATTCACTCTTACTAAGTTTATAAAATATCACGAATGACATGAAGAGAGGTCTTCATGAGATTCATTTTTGCTTGATTGAAGCAAAGAGGAATGTGAAAGTGAGTGGGAGTTAAGAAGAATCAACCCTAGATGTATGCGATAGAACAAAATTGAAAGAGACATCTACTCAATGGATAGGCTAGTTCCATTATCTTGGTATGAGATACCAAGTACGGGTCATTTCTTTGTAAAGAAGTTTACATGAATTGATAAAACGTAAGACGTCTAGCACAGGACATTTTGTATCGAAATGGTGCTAGATTAGCAATGATTTCGATGGGGACAAATGTACCTAAATTTGGTTTTAAAAGAATGTAATCATCTATGTTTATACATAGAAGACATCACTTATGTGATTTAAAACAAAATGTTACACCTACTCCTATGATAACTTGGTGGTTGGTTTAGACCACTTAAGTTAGAGGAATTTTACATTCTTCACGAAAACTAAATATTATACTATCTTGTAGATTTTAATGTCTGTAATTCGGTGAACCCAAATTGATCAAACCTCAAGTAAATTCGTTTCACTTATAAACGATAAGCACATCGAACAACCATTTGATTGTGAGTCTTATAGTATGTGTGCATAAATTATGTTTTCTTTTGCTGAAAAGAAACACAATAGTGAGGTGATTGACCATATACATACGGATGTGTAAGGCCGATAGTTGGTTATAAATATACGTGATTACTTTTACCGTAATGTTAAGTAGATATGAAAACCTCATATCTATTTAATAAGACATAAAAGTAATTTTTGAAACGTGGAATATTTTCAAAATGAAGTAGTAAACCAAAAGCACGTCAAGATCAAGATGTTGATCGGAAGTTTCAAAGTAATGACTTTGAAGATCAAATGGGTAATATCAAGTAATGACCTTGATAATCACTAAGACGATTGTGAACCAGTTCACATAATACCTTCTCCTTGGGACACCATAGAGTATGGTGTAGTCAAGTATATAAACCAAACTTCATGAGATATATTTTGAGGTTTTTCGCAATTTTTGTAAGCTATTTTCTCACTAAAAGTTTAAAACCCGACTATAATAGCCTAAATGACTCCATATGAGATATGGATAGGGAGAGTCCATAACTTGTCTTTTTATACATTTGGGACCATAAATGTTTATGTTCAGAACCAATTTGTGTATTTGTGAGGGTTATCCAAAATTGAACTACTTGGTTTTTACTCCTCCAAAATGAGAAAAAAGAGTTTGTGGCTCATAATACTGCCTTTCCAGAAAGATTTTCATTTTCTGGAAGACAGAGCGGGAGAAATTTTGAACTTGCGGAAGTCCAAGACCCACAAACTGAGTACAATGCAAAAAAAAGACGTTATTTATTGAGGCTCAGTGGTGAGTACAATGCAAGAAGACGTTCTTTGTTGTAGCTCAGTGATTATAAGGAGATAATTTTGCGATAATATTGCGTTAGTTTTCAAAAGTGACGAATCATAAACCCTTATCAAAGGCTTTTCTATAGTATGAACTCTATGTGATGGCGTGTCACCATGAAATTAGAATTGATCTCTTTGCACACGATGCAATAAGGAAGGAAACAAGAGATGTTTTCAAGACTTGATTTAAGGTGAATACTTTGGTTGGTTACCTTGATCTTGTCGTAGAGGTTACATAAGATGTTTAAAATTTGGGTTTGTTATAGAGAGTTTTGTGACAACCCAAATGCCTTTATCAATTTGTATGTTCTTAGCAATATAGCTTCTCATGAGGATGAGATTCGGCAAATGAATAATGAAACTTTCTCCTTGGGAAAAGTTTTGTTGATGTTGTCAATGCTAAGAAGCCTATCATGCTTGAAAGATCCCTTTTGTGATCTATATACGTCAAAGAGTTGGAACTTTGGGTTCAATCATGCAGTCTATCAAAACGGTATTACTCGAGTGTCGAGATAACATGATGATACATGGAGTTTAGTGGGAGCTAAAGTGAGTTTCTTAGTCTAAATATATGCTTGACATATTTGTGACTAGAAATGTAGCTAAAGTGATATTTCTTAGTCTAAAATATGTGTTTGACATATTAGTATCTAGAAATATCGGGTGAATACTTGAGAGTAGCATGGCGCATATTAAATATCCGGATCTAATGAGATAGATCTCTATGGATATTAGCATTATAGTCAAGAGACTTATGTGATAAGATTCTTGACTCGTTCAAGTTGTTGAACAATTAATAGGATCTCTTGTGCTTCCGCTGCAGGATCTATTAAATATGCTAAAAGCTACTCTCGTCGGGACTTATCATGTTGAGAATATGAGAAGTCATTAGTAATCATTTTCTAGTGAGTGTCACTAGATTATAATCAAGAGCATCTTTGAGTACTTGAGAAGCACTGAGGATTTACTCTTGACTGGAGGAATATATGAATTTTGTCTAAAAGGATTACACGGAAACATTCCTATGCTTATAAGATGTTATGGGCCTCGTTAAGGAATGGTTAGCATGTAAGAGTGCTATGTGAATAAAGAATAATATGTATAAGAAGTTATACATATGTGTATAAGAAGTTATACATGTATTAAGCAAACATGCATGAGGAGTCATACATAAAAGATGTCATATGAAGGATGTGTATGTATAAGTGTTATACGTACAAATCATGAACGAAAGCTAAAGTACATTACAACATCCGATGTTGTAAAAGAGATAGTTGATAACCGGAATTTAATGGGACTAGAGTAGTTCTGTTAGCCGAATATCGTCTCCCAAGAGACTGTGAAAACAGTGGGAGTTTTTGACTGGCTTTAGAACCAGAGTCTAAAAACTTGTTTAGACATGTACTTAGGAAGGTTATATGTGATGAAAAGATTACATAGAACAAAGGGAAATAGCAATGGAAATTAGAGTGATGCAACTATTGCTAATCCTCTAACCAAAGCCGTTGGCATGAGGTAAACATGATGGTTATGTCATCTCAATGTGATTGAGCAGTATACCTTAATTGCTGAAGATTGTTATGTAAATATTGGATAGAGTATTGATATTTACATAAGTGATGATCGCATTCATTGTTAGAGTTTCTTTAAGAACTCAATTATTCAGTTTGACTGAAAACATTAAATACCTTGTTTATCTGAATAAGTTGTGGAGACAATGTTGAACAATATTCAAGTGAATAAGATGAACATTTTATTTTTTCCCTAGTCACTTAATGAGGTGACGTCTCGGAGTGGCCAGATTGTGAGTCGATTGATGGTTGTTCAACACCATAAGGTCATACGGGATGACTGGTCGATTACATAGGCAGAATGTGTGACACTTTGCCGAACAGTGAACATTTAGAGAGTCCCTAATTTCTATTATAGACGCCTGGTCGTGGCGGGGATCTCTAAGATGTTCTATTGAGTTGATTCTTTTGACTGGAGACTATTATCTGAGGAAGTGCAGTTTCCGAGTGACTTTGGTTTTGTCCTAGGCCGTGCCGTAAAAGGAGGCCAAAAGGGCATTTACTAGGTCATGGTGAGCTGTATTGTGCAATAGGATAGATAGGGCATACAGGAATTGTCCACCCACGTTGGGTAACTATAGCTTAAGGCCACTCGAGGAGTTAATGACTACAAATGCGTGGCCACGCTCGGAAGTAATATGTGAGAGATTTTTCCGGCCAGGTAGTCACACTCCCGATCGAGAAAACCACTCGCGATATGTTCGTGTGCAAGTGCGACCTGTAAGACACCTTGCATTGAGTGGAAGATTAAAACGGACAAGAGAATTGGTAGAGCACACCTTGTGTCGGACAAGTGGGAGATTGTTGGAGTTTGTATCCTCTACAATAGTGCGTTTACATAATAAATCTCATTAAAGGAATATCATCAGATATTTAATTATTTGATCCTCGTCATTAAAAAGGTTAGTCGATTATTTTTAGAGAGATTTCGAGTTGCAAACTCGAGGAGCGACAGTTATTATTTAATTACGCGATAATTAAATAATAAGTTTTTTAAGACGGGTTTTAGTTAATTAATTGTTAATTCACTAAAATTATACTAATTGATTAATGTGATTAATATTAGTACGTAAAATAATATGTGTAGCGGTTACACGTATATTTACGGAGTGATTTGGACGAAATTAATTATGGAAGCATTTAAACATGAAACGATGTTTAAATAAAATTTACACGTATTTGTGTGACAAATATAAGAACCAAAATGGACCCATAAATAGGACATGGGACCGTGTAAATAGAGTGTAGTGGATGATCATAATCATTTCACTTTACTAGATTTTCTTCCATAAGTTGTCATGTGACATTATGCATGTCATAATGAATTGGACAATAAAAATATAAAACAAAATCAACACTCCACCTACTACTACTCCACCCGTCCTATTCCCCTCTATAATAGACCAACACATTGTTCTTTTATTCACTACTTCATTTTGTACACCATTTTGCATGTGTGGAAAAAAAGTTGTTGGTCTTTCTCTCTAAAAATAATTATCCATCTTTACTAAGATTGTTAGTAAATAATTTTTATTACTAAGAGAGTTAGTAATATTACAAATAATATCAAGGGTATAATATTAACAAGTTCTAGTAAAATACTTGTTATTATTTTTGGATAAGTTCTTGGGTGCAACAAGAAGAAGATCTTCTCTTTGAAGATTTGTAAGGAGGATCATCCATTTGGTATAAGCTTAAGAACAAGCTAGTAAGGTGAACTAGTTTGTGCCCTTTTTACCAGAAAATCAATGTAAGGAAATGAGTTTTCCTTATACTTTCTTTTTATTCTTTCATATTAGCATGCATGTTACATAGATCACCTAAATGATAAATTATTAGATAATTTAATTTTTATTAGAGAGTCTAATATGGATCTATGATCTTTCAGCTGCTATACCTGTTCTCGACCATTCCCCTGCTGTGTTTGGTCGATTTGCGGAGTTGAGATGGTCTTTTCTCCACTTTATTCTCCGATTTATTTCTGTTTTCTTCCGTTTTCTTGATTTGCACATAATTTTGCGCTTAATAAATTGTTTTATCGGAATTACGCGCGGTATTTTGTTTCTTTTCAGGTACTTATGGTAGCACTGCTGGCTACTGAAACCTCCTAGCTCACGCTGATTTTGGGAGGTTTCCTTCTGCGCTTAAAGTCTTGTGAGTTTCCGAGTTTAAACTTCATGTCTTATTTAGTTAATTTTTCGCAAATTCCCGTTTCCCTTTTATTTCATTACATGATTTTGCACAATGAGGACATTGTGTGATTTGGTTTGGGGAAGGGTTTTGCAAGGCATTCACATGTTTTTATTGCATTTCTGTTTCACGTTTATTGCATTTCAGTTTGCATTGTTTATTTTATTTCCCATATATATACGAAATTAAAAAAATTGAAAAATTTCAAAAATTCAAAAAATTGCACGTTTATTTTAGCATATAGGTTGAGTCGGAACGATAGTATTTCAATGATGACGTTGCATTTTCATCTGTTTATGCCTAAGCCGTGCTAAATTGACATGTTATTAGTAGAATCATTTGCATAGTCTACGAGTTTTCGTTAATTTACTTGCTGGACTTGAGACTTGACTTAAATTTTGGCAAACTACTTATATATTCTGAGTTTTAGAGCCTATAACTGGTGTCCTCCATGACCGGTTTATCTAGGAATGTGAGTAGTTACTCCTTATGAGGCATGTTACATTAATATGCATAAATATGAACTGAATCTACTTAATACCTGTATGCATTCGGGTTCGTGGTTAGTTGACACATGTGGAAGAGGTCACCCCTTTACTCATTTTGCCCATAAGCTCCACACTGCCAAAAATAGCTTTTTTTTGTCCCGTTAACTACATCCTACACTTAGCCTGCCCTTGTCAAGCTAGTAGTTTATGTTCTTGGGATTGTTACTTTGTTTTTGGTAGCTAATGCTCATTTTGAGATGATGTTGGGAAGATGAAAAAGGAAGGAAAGAAAGAAAAAATAGAATTGAAAAAAAAAAGAAAACAAAAAGAAAAAGGGAAAAACAAGTTCGATCTATGGTCGGTCGACTGGACTCATTGGTCGATCGACTGAAGCCCGAGAAAAGAAAAGAATCAAAATCGCATAATTCAAAGTCTTTATTAAATGGCGATTTTTGCTCCCCTGCTGTATTTGTATCTTATAGGGAGTTGACTAATTATGGAGATTGTGAGATTTGTGTTTACTATTAGCACCGTTTCGATTGAAATCCTGAGCAAGAAGTTGGAATGGTTTATTAATTTGGTTCCCTTAGTTACTAGCTTGGCTTTTAACTCTGTTTTTATCCAAATTTATTTTAGTCCCTTCCTGCACATAGCCTCACATATCCATATTTACCTCGGCATGTGTCATGGTCATTTGTTTGGTTGGAATGCATATGTACGGTTGTAGAGATTATTTTCATATTAGATTGCAGGCATGTTCTTATAGGTCGTAGTTAGGTGAGAGTCTGTACAAAATTACTTCTTTCTATCTTTACATATATTCACCTGCGCTTATGTGTGATATGAGCGACCCGTGAGAGTCTATAATGATAAGTCTCTATAGTTGACGGTTCAGCAGTTTTTGACGACTACATAACTCGTTTGCATGATTCATATTACTAATTGATTGTTAGTTGTTGTATTAAATTGGTTTAGGCTTTACAAGTTGCATTTCGCTTTGAGATTGAAATCGTTCCATTAGGTTTTAGGATCGAGTCAAGTTCTTGCTTGGGGACAAGCAAGGGTTTGGTTTGGAGAAGTTTGATGCGTGACCTAAATATGTTGTTTTACATCCTATTTTACACGCATTTCAGAGCTCATTTGTGTAGTTTAAGCTACTATTTTCCCTATTTCCGTCTACTTTTGTGTTTTTGTATAATATTGCAGAAATGTGAAGAATTCAGCGGAAATCGAGCCGAATCCGTTCCCCAAGTACCTAATTTTGCATTTGACATGAAGTATTTACTTGGGAAGCGAACTTAGTGCGCGTCTCGAGGCCCGAAAGACGAATTTACGAAGCTTTTAAAGCATTTACCTGATGAAGCAGTCGATAGACCGGTGTCCATGGTCGATCGACCAGAGCACGAAGATCAGAAGCTACTGTACAACGAGCCTTGGTCGATCGACTGAGCTGTATGGTCGATCGACCGAACCGTGAATCTGACGCAAATTTCGAGAATTACAAAGCCCATTGTAATTAGGTTTTAGGAATAAGTGTTACGTTCTATTCCTATATAACGTAACCTGATGTTTTCAGAATATGGTCAAGTCTTTTATCATTAGTTTTTAGGGATCAAATAATTAGGGTTCGATATCGAGTTTGGCATTAGTATTCACATTCATTCAATACAATTTATTTTTCGTTCGTACTTTCGGATTCTTCTTCCTGCTTTCTACTGGTAAATTTTGGTTCTCTATTTCAGTTTACTTTATTCCTTCATAGATTAGAAACTGGTAGAGTAGTTTTCCCAAAGCCGAAATTATCGCTTCATGTTGTTTACTTGTTTAGTTAATTCAATTATGCATTCGATAGCTCTAACTATTAATCTTATTGTTGTTTTTGTCATAATCATGAGTAGCTAAACCCCATGTGCTAGGATGTAGGGGATCTGTAGTGCAGGCGTCATTAGAATTGGTGGACCTGAAATCGCGCCATGGTCGATCGACTGGTTTACCTGGTCGATCGACTGGCTCACGTGAGAATACCTTCGGCTTAATTAATTTAATTGCTATTTTTGACGAATCGAGTGCACGCGACTAGTTGAATGCTTAGGAATTGATCGACCCGATAAGATCGAAAGATAGGGGAGGGAAATAGACTACCTAATTAAGACGACTGAATTAATAAGATCGAGAGATAAGTTAATTTAGACTTTTAAATCACTTTTCAGGACGAAAGTTAGCATTAGTAATATTAGGGACCTGTAGCTAGATCGAAAGATGCTACCTGTTAAGAATGGACCGAGAGGACTTCTTATTTTCCCATCTCACATGATTATCTCAGACTTACCTAGTATACTGCCGCCGAAACTAGAGTGACCCGACCATCTTTGTACCCTTTTAATATTTGATTTCATCCAGTTCTTTTATCATTCATTTATTTACTTTAGTTATAGAACAATTCAAAACAAACCCCCACACCTTTGTTACTTTAAGACTAAAATCGGACAACTATTAATTGCATCGCCTCTCTGTAGTTCGACCCTGACTGCCACTAGCTATAGTAGTAGTTTGGACTATAAATATTATCTTTGGTACTCTACGACGGTATCAATCTTATCTTGAAGTGCCAAAACAGATTCTTTATCGCAAGGTTAGGAAAACTACACATGGGGAAACAATGTTGCTTAAGGTTCTTTAGTCTAACTATGAGGTTGAGGAGGCTACGTGGAAGCCGGAAGAGGCCATGAGGGAGCGGTATCCGTCTCTTTTTTATTAGGTATGTGTGTTTACAGGGACGTAACCATGTTTATTTTTGGGGAGTAGGAGATGGTTGCAAAAGATTTTGTATGGTTTATGTTGGTTTTAGTACAATTAGTAGTTGCTTTGAGTCGGTTTGAGTTTTGGTTGGGTGTTTTGTTTTGAGTTTTATGTTGAGTTTTGGTTATGTTGTTGTGTTGAAGTCGAGATAATGTGTTTTGTTTTTGTGTATGGGTTTAACTTCGGGGACGAAGTTCTTTTTAAGGAGGGAAGACTGTAATATTACGGTTTTCTATGTCTATGGGTACTCTATCGAGTGGGACTTACTCTGTCGAGTAAGTATCTTTTTACGCAAAACAGTAGCTGACCTGATGGGTACTCGATCGAGTAAGTGTGACACTCTATCGAGTAAGGGGCACTCGATCGAGTAAGTGTGTCTTACGGGTTGTTTAGCCGGGTTTTGTTAATAATGCGGGATTAATATAAAAGGTCTTCCGTCACTTTGCTTAATCATGTTTTAACATTCTAAAACCTTTCAAAGAAAAGAACAAGAGTTACGTAGTTCGCATCCATCGCAAGACTAGGATCGTCGGATTATCTCGTTCTTTACGCCGTTGTGATCGTTCTGTCGAGGGTAAGCTTCTTGATTAATTTTTATAATGTTTTGATAAGTTTGGTTAAACCCTAATTCGGTAGAATTGGGGGAATTGGGTGTATTATGTTGATTAGGTGGTAATTATGTGAATGTGTGTTATTGGAGGAGGATTCGTAGAAGAACGATATTGATTAGCTGCTGTGACGGTTATGTGATTTCTACTCCAGGTAGGGTTTTCTTACTCATTATTGATTACATGGATTGGTTGTTGATTAATGGTTGATGTTGTATATCATATTGGTGTTGGATTTGGTATTTGTGATTGTTGATAGTATATTGTGATGGTCGTATAATTGTCTGTGATTTGCGAGGTGCGTCCTCGGCTGAGTGGAGTCACTTGCGGGAGTGGCTTCACGCCCTTGATTTGCCTTCTGTGGAACCCGCCACAGAAGGGATGTGCACATTTAGGAACTTGGGTTTATCGTTCAGATGAGATGAACGGGGCTTAGGTGGGAATGGCTCCAGTGCCCCACTGGCGGTGTGGAATACTTGTCGCGATGATTATTTTGGCAGGACTACACGCTTTAGTGTGTAGTCAGGTGTGTAATGATGTGATGGAGTTCGGTTTGTTGGATTTGATTGTAGTGTTGTTTTATTGCAGCTGTGTTATTTTGTGTAATCAGTACTGACCTCGTTTAATTGTTTTAAAAACTGTGGTGATCCATTCGGGGATGGTTAGTAGTTATTGAGCAGGTATGAGATGGCTTATGCGTGGGATAGCTGGGATCACTTGAGTCACTAGAGTCTTCCGGTGTGTCATGAACCGGTTTATTTTATTTGGTTTTGCAGTTTGAGAAACAGTTTTATTTTGTTTATTAGTTTTGGGATTTGATCTTGTATCGCTTTAAACTTATTTATTAAAGTATGTTTTTTTATGGTCTATTTGATATTCATTGCCGCAGATAACCGAGATGGTAGCATTCCCATGCCTTAAGTGGTCCAGGTAAGGCACTTGGAGTATGGCGGTGTGACATCGGGGGCATCCCTTGTCATGTGTGCTACCACTTCTTCTGGAGAGGAGGTAGAGCGAACTGTCAACTTTCCCAAGGCTTGTAACAAAGCCTGCTGATGTTCGAAGGATGTAGTAATCAGAGTTCAAATTGAAATTTCGGCCTCTGCTTTTTGAAGTTGTTTTAAGGATCGAGTTTGGTCATTCGTTGTTGGAACGGTTGTTGTATTGTTTGAGTTTTGTAGGGGCGTCCGGACCGGGTAAGATGACCGATATCCTTTGCTTGTTTGCCCTTTCCCGGAACAATGTAGATATCCTCCGTGTCGTCTCTCCAGATACCGTTGATTTCGAGATCGCGAGGGTACCTTGGAGAGGTAGTCCTCGGTGGATAATTTTTGTAGGGGATATTTTTGTGAGGGTAATTTTTGTGAGATTTGATTATTGCGGGGTTGATTATTGTGGGGTGTATGCCAGAATAGTCGTGGGAGCAATCCTTTCTGGTGGAGGGTAGTTTTGGGTATTATGAGGACCCTCTCTTGGGCGTGGTGCTGGTGTTGGTGGGTTGACAATCAAACGGTGGTAGGCATCCTCAAGTCGGGTAATCTTTTCTGAGAGACTAGCTATGGCTTCTTCAACCTGTTGGAACATGGTGAGCATAGTTGCAACGCTGCATAAGAATATCCCGTTTGGGGTATCCTTCTCCAAGGCATTCACCTCGCCATCAATTGGCATGATGAGGTGTGAGCAATCCAAGGTTGGCTCGTCATCAGAGATGGCATGGATTCCCAAGGGGTTCGTTTTGTTGTTTGGTTTGGTGGGTGGAGGTAAAGGTAGTTCTCCCTTCTCGATCATATCTTGGATGGCGTGCTTCAGTTTAAAGAAAACCTCTATGTCAAGACCCTTTTCCTGGTGATACTGACAGTAGGCATTGGGATTCCAGAATCGGGTTTTCTTAGCCTCGGACGGGTCAGGAGTAGGCCCAATCGGTTTTAGTTTTCCTTGGTCCATGAGTCTTTTTAGGGCACTGGCATAGGTTGTTCCCAAGTTTGTGAATACCCTTTAAGGACGCTAAGTTTTCTTTGCGGTTGCTTCGAGGAGATTGACCACGTCAATTTTGTTTGTTTGACCATAAAGATGAGATCCGGTTGATGTAGATCTCTGGTAGCCTCTACCGGTGGTTTTGGCTAGGACACCCTTGCGGAGATCGTCTTCATTGCGGGTTCCGAGGATTTGTAAGTCCTAGAATGTTTTAATGTTTTGATATCTCAGCAGGTTGGCATAAACCGGGTGGAGGTTGTTGACAAACGTCTCCACCAGAGTTGATTCACTCGGCTTACTGACCAATTGAGTGCTTACCCTCCTCCAACGGTTTAGGAATTCTATGAACCCTTCCTTATTATTCTGGGTTAGGACCTCGAGAGTGCGGGTATTGGCATAGATTTCGACGTTGTTGGCATACTGTTTAGCAAACTCAACGGCGACTTCGTCCCAGGTAGTAAGGTTCTTGGGGTCGAGGGAATAGTTGTTAGAATTCTATATCTCATTACTTAACATATTCATATATGTTTCAAATTAATTTAGTCATAAAATTAAATATTGATCTTATGCATGCAAACAATAATAAGAATAAAGAAGAAATCATCTTTCTTACATTGGATATTTCGGATTATTGGGCACAAGTGAGTTCTCTTACTCACTTGTTCATCAGCTCTCCAAATATTGGATGAACAAGGATTCAAGTATAGAATCCCTACCAAAGAATAATACCCAAGGTAACCACTTAATAAAATTAATATTATTGATACTAGAACAATATTAACTTAAATAAAATTGACCCAAAAACTTTATTTTGTTCTCTTAATTTCGGTTAAGAAAAGGAGAAGAAGGAAGAAGTTTTTATCTCTCTAAAACTCTAATTTTAGATGTGTGAATGAATAATAATGCACTAAACTTTCAAGTAGTGTATTAGGTAAATTATAGAGAAAACCCATGGCCTTTATCTATTCACAAAACCGGGTAAGGGGTGGAGTTTTTATGGCCAATGCATGAGCAAGGTGTTCTTCACAAGAGGCACTAGGTATGCTGGCTAGGTTTAGGGAAAAATGATTATGTTTTCCACTTAATTAATCAACATAATATTTTCCTAATACTCCCACTAATTCGGTCCACTTAAGATAAAATGGACTTCATTTTATCTTTGTTAATTTGTCACATGTCACATGGCATGTAAAATTGTTATGCATTTTTAACATATTAAAAATCAACGCATTAATAAAAATACGTCATATACAAAATCGACTTAGTAATTCATAATTACTTGAACCAAAATAATTTACCAATTATAAATCACAACATCTTGTATTTATAATAAATTATTCATTCAAATGCACTTGTTTCCTTAAACAATAATTTCATCTAAGTAATAAAACAATTCGATCACTTAGACCGTATCTTATTTAATCAAATTATAATGAGATACGTAAATACCAAAATCGTCCGTCAATTTTAAGTAATTTAATTAACCCGTATCGTCATACGATCAATTAAATAATCAATTAAGAGTGTTACCCTTTAGGTACGACCTAAGGGGATCAACTGATCACCACCGTCGCACGACAGTAATGTCAAACTCTAGTCAGCCAATCATTACCGATATGTGTGGACCAGTTGACAGTAAAATATTACTTCCCAATTGTATTCTTAAAATGAGACTTAAACATGTGATCATCATGATCGACAGTTGTGATCGCATTATTGTCGGAGGACACATATTCCAACAATCTCCCACTTGTCCTCGACAAGTGTGCGTCACCAATTCTCTTGTCCTATTACTATCTCCTACTCAATGCAAGGTGTCTTTCAGGTCGTACTTGCAAGTGATCTTATCGAGAGTGGTTTCCTCGATCTGGAGAACAACTGATTGACCGGAATCATCCACCATGGATACCTTCCGAGCGTGGCCACGCATTTCCAGTTCATTACTCCTCGAGTGGCCCTGAGATATTGTTATAACCCTGACTAGGGGTGGACAATTCCTATCGCACATATTCCCTTCGACTAGCCACAACCATCATAACCCAAAATATGCCCATTTGATCCCATTTACAAAGGTCGTAGTAACACAAATCAAAGTTAATCTGAAACTGTGCCATCTTAGGCGAACAGTCTTTAGTCAAAAGAATCGACTCATTAGAATACTATAGTAGCTCTCGCCACGACCAGGCTATATAAATTTGCCAGAACTCTATAAGCGGTCATAAGGCCCGACAAGGTGTTCCTAACAGTCTGCCTATGTGATCGACTAGTTATTCTCATATGACTCCATGGCACTTGAACTTGCCATCAATTGCATCACACTTTAGTCACTTCGAGACGTCACCTCATGTAAGTGACTATGGGCAAATACTATGTTAATCCGTGTTCACTTTAACGGGGTTCAATTTTGTCACTATAACCCGTTTGGATGTAACAATGTATAAAGAAAAGATAAAAGACAAATGCGATTATGAACATGAACAAAAACAACACTTTTATTTCATTTCAAAATCTAATAAAAACTTGGTACACGTTTAAGTCCCATGGACGCAACATGTCCATCATGTTTGGCCTGCGATAAAGGCTTGGTGAGCGGATCGGCTATGTTATCATCCGTCCCAACCTTACATATCGCAATTTCCTTTCTTTCAATGAAACCTCTAATTACATGATATTTTCTAAGTACATGTCTAGATCTATTACTAGACTTAGGCTCTTTAGCTTGGAAGATCGTCCCACTATTATCACAATAGAGAGTGATGGGATCATTGGCGGTAGGTACTACTCTTAGACCTTCCGTGAATTGCCTGATCCACACAGCTTCCTTGGCAGCTTCTGATGCCGCAATGTACTCAGCCTCCGTTGTTGAATCCGCAGTCACAGCTTCCTTGAAGCTTCTCCAGCTAACGGCACCACCATTGAGCATGAAAACGAAACCAGCTTCTGATTTCATGTCATCTCTATCCGTTTGGAAACTCGAGTCCTTGTAACCATTAACACGGAGCTCGATGTCTCCTCCAAACACTAAGATAGAATCCTTAGTCCTTCTCAAGTACTTCAGGATGTTCTTGACGGCTATCCAGTGACTCTCACCAGGATTTCCTTGATATCTACTCGTCATGCTCAAGGCATACGAGACATCAGGACGTGTGCATATCATGGCGTACATGATTGATCAAACAGCGGAAGCATAAGGGATCAACTTCATGCGTTCAACATCATGGGGTTCGGAGGGAGATTGAGACTTGCTCAATATGGTCCTAGTTACCATAGGTACCAATCCCCTTTTTGATTTGTCCATGCTGAACCGTCGAAGAATCTTATCAACATAAGACTCTTGACTTAGTGCCAATATCCTCTTGGATTTATCCCTATGGATCCGGATACCTAATATGCGTTGCGCCTCTCCTAAATCCTTCATTTGGAAGTGGTTAGGTAACCACTTCTTAACAGAAAATAACATCGGAATATCATCTCCAATGAGTAGTATGTCATCGACATACAAGATTAGGAACACAACATTGCTCCCACTAAATTTCATGTATAAACATGGTTCCTCAACACTTCGAGTGAAACCATTCTCTTTTATAACATGATCGAATCGATGATTCCAACTTCTAGATGCTTGCTCAAGACCATAAATGGATCTCTTAAGTTTGTACACTTTGTTAGGATTCTTAGAATCAAACAAACCTTCGGGTTGTATCATGTACACTTCCTCTTCTAAATGCCCATTTAGAAAAGCGGTTTTGACATCCATTTGCCATATTTCATAATCATGAAATGCGGCAATCGCTAACAAAATCCGTATGGATCTTAGCATGGCTACGGGGGCGAAGGTCTCATCATAATGGAAATCTTGGACTTGGGTAAATCCTTTTGCCACTAGCCTAGCTTTGTAGACATCATCATGTCCTTCTATGCCATTCTTGACTTTGAAAAGCCATTTGCATTGAAGAGGCCTTGCCCCTTTAGGCAAATCCACCAAGTTCCAAACTTGGTTTTCGTGCATAGAATCCATTTCGGATTTCATGGCTTCAATCCATAAGGAGGAATTAGGACTAGAGATTGCGGCCTTGTAGGTAGCGGGCTCGTCACTTTCTAAAAGCAACACATCGAGTGTTCCTTCGTCTTCGATAAGTCCCACATATCGATCGGTATGGCGAATAACTCGGCCCGTTCTTCTAAGTGGAGGAGAGACAATCGTGTTAGATGACGAAGGAACATCTTCTTGCGTCTCTATCTCGGTTTGTGGCTCTTGAACTTCATGAAGTTCAAAATTTCTCCCACTCTGTCCCCTAGAAATAAAATCACTTTCTAGGAAGACAGCATCTCGAGACACAAACACTTTGTTATCTTGAGGCTTATATAACTAATAGCCTCGTGAGGCCATGGGATAGCCTACAAAAATGCATTTTTCAGATCGTGGTGCCAACTTATTGTCATTTTTAATTTTGACATAAGCATCACAACCCCAAATTTTCATATGGGATAGAACTGGAACCTTTTATCTCCATATCTCATATGGTGTCTTTTCAGTTGCTTTGGTTGGATTTACGTTCAAAGATTTTATTGCGGTTTGAATCGCAAATACCCAAAACGAGTTCGGTAACTCGGTTTGACTCATCATGGATCGAACCATATCAAGTAGGGTTCGATTTCTCCTTTCGGAAACACCATTGAGTTTTGGTGTACCGGGTGGAGTAAGTTGTGATATAATACCACAACCTTTCAAGTGTGAATCGAATTCAAGGCTAAGATATTCTCCACCACGATCGGATCGTAGTGCCTTAATTCTTTTGTTCAATTGGTTCTCTACTTCGTTTTGAAACTCCTTGAATTTCTCAAAAGCTTCAATTTTATGCTTCATTAAATAGATATACCCATATCTACTCAAGTCATCGGTGAAGGTTATGAAGTAGTCATAATTTCCACGAGCGGTGATACTCATTGGTCCACACACATTGGTATATATGAGTCCCAATTGTTCACTTGCTCGTGTCCCTTTACCACTAAAAGGATTTCGAGTCATTTTGCCAAGAAGGCAATATTCGCATGTTACATATGATTGAAAATCAAATGGTGTAATCACATTAGTCGAAATTAATCTTTTGATGCGATTCTCGTTTATGTGACCTAATCGACAATGCCCAATGAACGATTCATTTGGGTCACTTGATTTGAGTTTATTTGATTGAATGTTATAGATATCATTAGTCGGATTCGAGGTTTCTAAAATGTAAATGCCATTAATGGAAGAAGCTTGGCCTATAACCAAGTCGTTCCTCGAAATTGTACAAGGATTGTTTTTAATGACAAAACAAAATCCGTCCATGTCTAACATAGCGATAGAAATAATGTTTTTAGAGAGTGTAGGCACATAAAAACAATTATGCAAATACAACTCAAATCCATTAGGCAAAGCTAATACATAAGTTCCTTTGGATTCGGCCGCTACTCGAGCTCCATTTCAAAGGCGTTGATCCACATCTCCTTTGCTAAGCCTCTTCACGTCTCTTAAACCCTGTAAATGATTACAAAGGTGAGAACCACAACCGGTATCTAGTACCCATGTCGTAGTGGAAGTATAATTTATATCAATAACATAAATTTCCTTAGGAATTTTACCTTTTGGAACGATGATTCCTTCCCTTATATTTCGCAAATATACGGGACAATTCCTAAGCCAATGTCCCATGCCATAGCAATAATGGCACTCATCTTCAACTTGCTTGAAGTTTTTCCCTTTCTTTCCCTTCTTCTTGAACCTTTTGCCCTTTTAAGCAAGAACTTGATTGCTTGAGCTCCCACTAGTTTTGGCATCTTTATATTCCAAGGATAAAGATTCTATAGATTTTATGAGGCGGTGTTCCTGAGACCGACTCACAAGAGATCTTGTAGGAGGTTTAGAAGAAGTGATGAAGTTTAGGTTTCCATCCGAACCAATCCCAAAATGAAGTTCTCTAGTAGTGTCGAAATCATTGTTGAAGCAAACGTCGTCAAAAACATTGTGGCAAGACTCAATAGTTATCGGTGCGGTAGCGTTTGATGGATTCATTGTAATGAACTACAAGTATGGAGGAAAAGGAAATATTAACATTTGTCTTTTTAAATCATACTTGTAAATAAATTTAACAAGATATGAACATTTATATAGTGACCTCTACCCAACTATTATAAATGATTCCAAGACCCAAATTCATATTAACTTAGGGCACGGTGTGCCGAAATACCCTTTATTAACATAACTCGGTGGATTAACCTTTAAATCGATTTTACTTTAAGAACTCTTGGTCGATAAAATTACATTAATATTTATCTCTAACCCGAAACACATCCGGAAATCGTCGTGAATACTTTCGTTGAGTTCAACCCAAATTTCGAATAAATGTGTCCATGATCCAAACTCATATCAACTTAGGGCACGGTGTGCCGAAATACCCCTCATTAATATAAATTCGGTGGATAAGACATATATCACCCACTTCCCCTACGTAACAAGGTTTATACCCCGGTGTAGCCGAGTGCACTCCCTCACGAAATAGGTTTTCATGGTTTCTACTTTTTGGTAAGGCTATGTCTCAATTGTTTATTTTAGCGAGAGGTCATGTCAATTTATTATCTATCACATTTTAAGTGAATTAAAGCGGTGAACTACGATAATTGTATTTGACACGGTCAATAAACTCGATTAAAAGATAATGCATGTTTTAGTTATGGCGATTTAGCGATGCATGTGACATATAAATAAAATGCAAAGCATAAATTAAATCCTAGTATGGCCTTCCTAAAATAGTAAATCTAATAAACTATTACAAATTTGGAAACCAACTTCATTGGTCCCTTGAACTTCGGTTTTTGGCACGTATCTTGAGGTAACACCGTCTTTAATGTATCGCCTTCTTGAGTGGCACCGTCATCAAGGAACTCCGGAATAAATAAATTGCATAACAAATTACATAATTTCCTATTATACATTTGTAATTAAAATAAAATAAATCTATTAAATTACAAAATGGTGATACGAGATCACAATAAATTACAACCGAATCGATATTCCCATACATTTCGGGTAATACCAATTAAAAACTAAGGCCATACTAAGTAAAATTACATAATTCAAAAATTACATAAAATAAAATTATGACAATCATAAATAAAATGCAGCATTATAATATGTATGAACATGCCCAATTTTAAGCTAAATCGCCTTTAAGGAGCCAATATCGTATATTAATCGGTTTTTACGGATTTGCGTGATTCAACCTTTTAAATTCACAATAAATTACATAAAATCATATTTATGCACAAGTTAATTACCCTAACCAACTTAGGATTCAAAATTAGTCTCCACTAATATATTGACAATAATTAACTTTTATTTCTTAAAATTTGTTCATTAATGGACTCAAAATTACAATAAAATGCCATAAACTCCAAATAAATCATAAAAATTTCAAATATATTCAAAATTCAAAATTTAAACTCATGAACATTCTGGAAAAATACCATGACACTCATAATGTTCAAAAACTTAGGTTAAAATTTCGAAACTTTATCGGGACAAACATTGTTGCGGTTTATCGGATTTATCAAATATTATCATAAAAATATGATAAAAATTATATTAATCAACTTTTCAATTTTAGATCTGAAATAGGTAATAAAATGCAACATGTGACGTTTTTCCTTAGTAATGAAGTATGTTTTAGCAATTATTCACTAATTAAAGTCACTATTTATGCTATTTTTCATCAAAAATTCATAAATCATGCATAAAGACTTCATTATAGCCTATTATTTTAGACACATCTTGTAAAATTTCATGTGACAACATACTAAATTTCAATGACCAGATTCGAAATTTATCTCATATTAACCTATTTTTCATTTAAATTTGAATTTTATCATGAAAAATCCATATTTCGAGCATAAAAACTCCAAAAATTATGAAAATTTACAAGTCATCTAAAAATAATATATGTGAAAACATATCGAAAAACAACTGGAAAATTCGAAGTGTAGCTAATTTTAGTCCGAAAATGATATTTTTATCATAAAATCACATTTTTAATGCCATTATTATATAAAATGGACAATAAAAATCCATAAATTAACCAAAATATCCTAAATACATTTTAGGATCAGAAACTTTAACATGCATAATTGATTTCGTGATATATCATAATAAGCACAAATTTATAAATTTTATATGTTAATCGTATAACTCGGAAAATCTATAACCGATTTGCATGCAAACAACCTAAGGCTTAAGATACCGCTTGTTAGAAATATATATCTCATTACTTAACATATTCATATATGTTTCAAATTAATTTAGTCATAAAATTAAATGTTGATCTTATGCATGCAAACAATAATAAGAATAAAGAAGAAATCATCTTTCTTACATTGGATATTTCGGATTATTGGGCACAAGTGAGTTCTCCTACTCACTTGTTCTTGAGCTCTCCAAATATTGGATGAACAAGGATTCAAGTATAGAATCCCTCTCAAAGAATAATACCCAAGGTAACCACTTAATAAAATTAATATTATTGATACTAGAACAATATTAACTTAAATAAAATTGACCCAAACACTTTATTTTGTTCTCTTAATTTCGGTTAAGAGAAGGAGAAGAAGGAAGAAGTTTTTATCTCTCTAAAACTCTAATTTTAGATGTGTGAATGAATAATAATGCACTAAACTTTCAAGTCGTGTATTAGGCAAATTATAGAGAAAACCCATGGCCTTTCTCTATTCACAAAACCGGGTAAGGGGGGGAGTTTTTATGGCCAATGCATGAGCAAGGTGTTCTTCACAAGAGGCACCAGGTATGCATGGCTAGGTTTAGGGAAAAATGATTATGTTTTCCACTTAATTAATCAACATAATATTTTCCTAATACTCCCACTAATTCGGTCCACTTAAGATAAAATGGACTCCATTTTATCTTTGTCAATTTGTCAATTTGTCACATGTCACATGTCTTGTAAAATTGTTATGCATTTTTAACATATTAAAAATAAACGCATTAATAAAAATACATCATATACAAAATCGACTTAGTAATTCATAATTACTTGAACCAAAATAATTTAGCAATTATAAATCACAACATCTTGTATTTATAATAAATTATTCATTCAAATGCAATTGTTTCCTTAAACAATAATTTCATCTATGTAATAAAACAATTCGATCACTTAGACCGTATCTTATTTAATAAAATTATAATGAGATACGTAAATATTACTTCCAAAATTGTCCGTCAATTTTAAGTAATTTAATTAACCCGTATCGTCATACGATCAATTAAATAATCATTTAAGAGTGTTACCCTTTAGGTATGACCTAAGGGGATCAACTGATCACCACCGTCGCATGACAGTAATGTCAAACTCTAGTCAGCCAGTCATTACTGATATGTGTGGACCAGTTGACAGTAAAATATTACTTCCCAATTGTATTCTTAAAATGAGACTTAAACATGTGATCATCATGATCGACAGTTGTGATCGCATTATTGATGGAGGACACATATTCCAACAATAGTACCATTGGCGGGGAATCGGTTCTAGGGATGATGGAAAGATCAGAAAGAAGAGTTTCTGTTTGACCCCCTTAATGGACATGTAATCCTTAAAGGCTCGAATGTGGCTAAGTGTTCCTCCACTACCTTGAACTTGGGTACATGATTCAAGGTAAAGTTGTCAGGTAGTTGATCCCCAATGGATTCGAATCTTCTATTGTTCTCAAGGTGGATATTGGTACCACGGGCTAGGAGTTGCTCTTGCAAGAGCTTGAGCCTCTTCTCGGTTTCAGTCAAAGGCAGAGTGTTGTGTTCTATGGTTTCCTTATTTTCCAGGGCATCGATACAGGTCTCGACACGGCCAGGGTGACCTTAAGAGCGGTGAGTAGACTGGCTAGCTAAGCAGTTGTGACGTCTCTGTTGTCATTGTTGTTGTGGATGATGGTGAGGAACTGGTCATGGATCAGAGGCAGAAAAATAGCTTACGTTGCACCCCAATCCGACACAGTTTAACGACTTAACGCACACAACACAATAGTGTTATAAATCTATATCCCATAACTTAACATATTCATATATGTTTCAAATTAATTTAGTCATAAAATTAAATGTTGATCTTATGCATGCAAACAATAATAAGGATAAAGAAGAAATCATCATTCTTACATTGGATATTTCGGATTATTGGGCACAAGTGAGTTCTCCTACTCACTTGTTCTTGAGCTCTCCAAATATTGGATGAACAAGGATTCAAGTATAGAATCCCTCTCAAAGAATAATACCCAAGGTAACCACTTAATAAAATTAATATTATTGATACTAGAACAATATTAACTTAAATAAAATTGACCCAAAAACTTTATTTTGTTCTCTTAATTTCGGTTAAGAGAAGGAGAAGAAGGAAGAAGTTTTTATCTCTCTAAAACTCTAATTTTAGATGTGTTGAATGAATGAATAATACACTAGTATTCAAGTAGTGTATAAGGTAAAAATTGTAGAGAAAAACCCATGGTTTTCTCTTAATAAAACCGGGTAGGGGAGGGGTTAAGAGGGCCAATGCATGAGCAAGGTGTTCTTCACAAGAGACACTAGGTATGCATGGCTAGGTTTAGGAAGAATGATTATATTTCCCACTTAATTAATCAACATAATATTTTCCTAATACCACCCCATTATTTCGGTCCATTTTAAGATAAAATGGATTCCATTTTATCTTTGTCAATTTGTCAATTTGTCACATGTCACATGTCATGTAAAATTGTTATGCATTTTTAACATATTAAAAATCAACGCATTAATAAAAATACGTCATACACAAAATCGACTTAGTAATTCATAATTACTTGTACCAAAATAATTTACCAATTATAAATCACAACATCTTGTATTTATAATAAATTATTCATTCAATATCAATTGTTTCCTTAAACAATAATTTCATCTAAGCAATTAAACAGTTCGATCACTTAGACCGTATCTTATTTAATCAAATTATAATGAGATACGTAAATATTACTTCCAAAATCGTCCGTCAATTTTAAGTGATTTAATTAACCTGTATCGTCATACGATCAATTAAATAATCATTTAAGAGTGTTACCCTTTAGGTATGACCTAAGGGGATCAACTGATCACCACCGTCGCACGACAGTAATGTCAAACTCTAGTCAGCCAATCATTACCGGTATGTGTGGACCAGTTAACAGTAAAATATTACTTCCCAATTGTATTCTTTAGAATGAGACTTAAACATGTGATTATCATGATCAACAGTTGTGATCGCATTATTGTCGGAGGACACATATTCCAACAATCTCCCACTTGTCTTCGAAAAGTGTGCGTTACCAATTCTCTTGTCCTATTACTATCTCCGACTCAATGCAAGGTGTCTTTCAGGTCGTACTTGCAAGTGATCATATCGAGAGTGGTTTCCTCAATCTGGAGAATAACTGATTGACCGGATTTATCTACCATTGTAATACCCCGTATTTTATATAATCGAGTAAACGGATATTTTTATATATTAATTATTATGTATTTTTATATTACTAATTATGTCGGGATAATAGTTGAGTTGAGTTAATTGTTTAGTCGTGTCGATATCGTAAAATCGAGTTGTTGCATAAGTTATCTGAGACGGGTTTATATGGTATTCGAGACGTGAGCTAAACCATTTACCCTCGACCCATTTGGGTTTACCCAATATCATGTTTAACCCAATTAACCCAACACCCAACATCATATTCTAACCTAAGTTTAACCTAATTTTTTACCCTAGCAACACACGACCCACACCTCAACCCGCCTCCCTCCTTTCATCAACTCCAACTTCTATCTTCACGCAAAACGAGAGAGAGAGAGAGAGCATGGGGATTGGCGGTGCAGCAAGGAAGACCTTAGGGTGTTTGTCGACCTTCATAGGTGGCCCTGGTGGCGGTAGTGGCGGCAGGAAAAAGGTAAGAGTGCAACCTTCTCTGTTTCCTTTTGTCTGTCGGGTTTTAGGGGGGGTTGTGCGTGTCTTGGTGAGGTTGCCGGTGGTTGTTGACGGGGCATATGGGTAGAGTGGTAGGGGACGAGTGAAATGGTGGTGGTTATGGTGGCTTTAGGTGGTGGTGGTGGCTGAAATAGGCGGCGTCGACAGGGGTGGTCAAACAGTTTTTTTATTCGGTTTCAGATGGGTTTTTACACGACTATGTTGGGGTGGCACCACCGTGGACTCGGGGGAGGTCGAAATGGTGGTGCCATGGCGTTTGGGTTTGTGGGTTGGCGGCGAACACGACAATGGTGGGTTTGCAGGGGATAGTTGTTGGCTGCGGTGGTGGTATGGCGGGAACAGAGGGTGTTTGGTGATGCGTGGTGGTGAACCAGGCCAAATGGCGGCCTGGGTTTGACTCGCCGGCGGCAGTCGACCCCAGTGGGGGTGGCCGTTGGTGGCTGGGGTAGAGTGGGGGTTTGGTCAGGTGGTTGTCGCGGTGGTGAGGTGGCGCGTGGGAGTGTGGGGGTGCGTGTGAAGGGACGTGGTTGATGACGGGTTGTGTTTGTTTTGGAAACGGGTTTTTCATAGTTTAAATCGTTATAATTCGTTAATTGGTCGTATACTTAATTAATTAATTCAATTCCCGAGTCTTCTAAATAATTTATTCAATTTAATCCCTGAGTTATTTAATATAATTAGAGACGGGTTTGAGTCGGGATTGTTTGAGTTGTTTAAGGATTGATTCGGGTATTTCTAAATCGTATAATTCGTTTAATCTTTATTTATTATATTAGTTATTTAATTTAAATCCCGAATCATTTAAATAAATTATTCCCGAGTCGGTTAAATAATTCAAGTCGGGTTTCGAGTCGGGTTTGTTAAAAGTGGAAAGTTACTATATCGGGAAAGTTTCCATTTTGGGAGATTTCTATATTTAGTAGTTAGTAATTATAAATATTATAATTGTTTTAGGTGACGGATTCGTGAAGGATCGATAATCAAATTCATTGCTTTACTTTCTGGACTGCTTAACTGCTTAATTGGATTTGCTGGCACTTTGAGGTAGGGAAATACACTTGTCTTATTATCGTCGTTGTTGAGTTGTGTTGACTTGATTCCTGGTTGTTGACTTACGTTATGATTTATATACGGGAAGTGATTGACCGAATTTATCGTATTGAGTGTGATATCACAACATCGGGTAACTGGCATGACTTTATGATTTATCAGTTCAGTGATTTATATACATATTGCATTGCATTAATTACTGTTGAGCATTTCATATGCATTGGAGTTGGAGGAAGATGTGGTGGTGACGATGTTGGGATACGATGTGATGTTGTGATAAGGCCTAGGCGGGTTCTGCAGGACTTGCCCTGGTGTCCTCAGCTGCGAGCTGGCAGATCGGCTACGATCGATATATATATAGTCTACCGGGGATCGGTATGGCTGGGTTGTCCGGGGTATGAGATATGAGATATGAGTTGAGATGGAAATGGAGGTGACGGAGGAGCATGCATATCATATTTGTTGTTTCATTGTTTTCCCTACTCAACCTCGTGGTTGACCCTGTGTATTCGTGAACACCTGTGATGAACCATAATGGGGAGCAGATTTGACAGATACTAAAGATTAGCTGACTTGGGAGCTATGGGATGCGTGAGGGCTTGGTCAATCTACCTAGAAGTCTAGACCACATAGAAGATTTTATCACTTAATTTATTTTCCGCTGCGGGTTGTATTTATCTTATATTAAGTATTAGTTGGATAATTTGTAATAAACACGTAATCGTTAAGTTTTAATTTAAAGTACTTTGGTATTATTGTACTTTGTTATTCACTACCTCGGAAAACCGAGATGGTAACAGTCCGGTTTATTAGGGAATGTCTTGCTAAAGGCTCCTTCATAAACCGGGGTGTTACAACCATAGATATCTTCCGAGCGTGGCCACGCATTTCCAGTTCAATACTCATCAAGTGGCCTTGAGATATTGTTATAACGCTGACTAGGGGTGGACAATTCCTATCGCACTTATTCCCTTAGGCTAGCCACAACCATCATAACCCAAAATATGCCCATTTGACCCCATTTACGAAGGTCGTAGAAACACAAATCAAATTTAATCTGAAACTGTGCCATCTTAGGCGAATAGTCTTTAGTCAAAAGAATCGACTCATTAGAATACTATAGTAGCTCTCACCACGACCAGGCTATATAAATTTGCCAGAGCTCTATAAGCAGTCATAAGGCCCGACAAAGTGTTCCTAACAGTCTACCTATGTGATCGACCAGTCATTCTCATATGACTCTATGGCACTTGAACTTGCCATCTATCACATCACACTCTAGTCACTTTGAGACGTCACCTCATGTAAGTAACTATGGGCGAATACAATGCTAATCTGTGTTCACTTTAACGGGGTTCAATTGTCTCTACAACCCGTTTGGATGTAACAAAGTATAAGGTGAGTTAATAATAACTCAAACGACAAATGTCGACATCACATTCAGGTAGTCAATACCATATTACAACCTTGTGATGCATATCGTAAGTGTGTAAACACTAGTCGATTGCAATAGAAGTTTAACATACCATGTGTCCATGTGTTCAAACTTCTTATATTGCATTATCCCTTATATTCATGTTATCTCTCATAGCATGAACCTTACCAAGTACACATATAGGTTCCCAACCTCGGTTTGGGTTCTTTATATTGAAAGAACTTCCTGGTTGTTTATCACACAACCAACGAATTTGTGGTGGATGATATGACTTGCACTGGTCAAGTATTCCACCCACTCACAATGTACTAGGTATATGTTTTGTAGAGTCCTGCAACAATTGTCAAGATGATTTGCCTAGCACTTCTCACAAATCCTAGCATATTAGAAAATATTAGTTTTAAGTAACTTCTTACTTCAACTAAGTATCTTTCCAAACTTCTTATTTCTCCTTTTAGCTTGGAAAGCTTAGGATTTTCATAAATCCTTACGCGTGTTCGAACTTTAATATGTGCAACCTCTTGACACATAACAGAGTGTTCTGTCCAACACTGAAATCGCTCATCGGTTCTCCTCGAGAATTCATGACGATTCTTCTATGGCTTACCAATGAATCATCATGCTCTTATGCATATGATTCATTATTGGACATGTGCATATTTACTCTAATGGCGGAAACATTAGTAACTAATAATCATGTGATCAACCATTCTTAGGTTCAATGAACGACCATGACTGCTAATGGCAATTCCATTTTCATTGACATGAATAACCTACGTTTCTCGTTGATTCGATGTGTATATCTCAATACCTATCCAACATCTCATGATGTGATTGGATTCATCATAGTCCATTTTCATCCAGAATTGAAAACTCAAATACTTCTTTATGAAAGAAAGTATTAGCTCGTCATTCTCAATGAGTAATGAGTTATAAACTTTTACAAGATGATTGCTCCCACTAAATTCCATGTCTTCACATGATAATTTCCAACTCCCACTTAATTCCACATGTTTCGCAATTGACAACTCAATCGAAACATTTCAAGAATTAAAATATATTTTGCTTTGTTAAGCTACTAAGATAAAACCATATATGTTCCCATCATATCCTTTCCAAATACCTATTTTGAAAAGGTTTCAATCTTAACCTTATGGAAAGAGATTTTAATCTCTAACTCATTCATTTTATAATGATGTGTAGCAATGTCATTATTTAAATGTGAATTATATCTGAAGGAAAAGTAGATCTATATACTCAACATATTCATATATGTTTTATTTTAATTTAATCATAAAATTAATAGGTGATCTTATGCATGCAAACAATAAACAATTTAAAGAAGAAATTTCTATCTTACATTGGTATTTCGGTTTATTTGGGCACAAGAGAGATCTCCTTCTCTGTTGTTCTTGTGCTTTCCTCAATGGATGAACTAGGATCCAAGTATAGGATCCCTCCCAAAGTATAACACCCAAAGCAAACTCTTAATAAAATTAATATTATGTATACTAGAATAATATTAATTTAGTGAAAAATTGACCCAAAAATATTATGGAACTCTCTATTATTTCGGTTAGAGAGAAGGAAGAGAAGGAAGAGTTTTTATCTTTCTAAAAACCGAATTTTTAGATGAATGAATAAAATTATACACTAATTACATTTGTAGTGTATAATGGGTGAAATAAGAAGAAAAACCAAAGTGGTTTTTCTTCTCAAAAACCGGGTGGAAGAGGGGAGAAGAGGGAGCCAATGCATGCACTAGTCGTTCTTCACAATGATCACTAGGTTTGCATGGCTAGTCAATTAGGGTAATCATTATGCTTACCACTCACATAATAAACATAATATTATCCTAAATCCTCCCTTAATTTCGGTACATATGGATAAAATGGAATCCATTTTATTTTTGTCAATTTGTCAATTTGTCACATGTCACATAAAATTGTTATGTATTTTTAACATATTAAAAATCAACGTATTAATAAAAATACGTCATATACAAAAATCGACTTAGCAATTCATAATTACCTGTACCAAAATATTTTACCAATTTATAAATCACAATAACTTGTATTTATGATAATTCATTCAATTTCAATTGTTTCCTTGAACAATAATTTCATCTGAGTAATGAAACAATTCGATTACTTAGACCGTATCTCATTTAATCAATTTCAATGAGACACGTAAATATTACTTCCAAAATCGTCCGCCAATTTTAAATAATTTAATTGACTCGTAACGTTATACAATCAATTAATTGATCAATTAAGAGTATTGCCCTTTAGGTATGACCTAGGGGATCAACTGATCACCACCGTCACACGACAAAAATGTCAAACTCTAGTCAGCCAATCATTACCGATATGTGTGGATCAGTTGACAGTAAAATATTACTTCCCAATTGTATTCTTTAAAATGAGACTTAAACATGTGATCATCATGATCAACAGTTGTGATCGCATTATTGTCGGAGGACACATATTCCAACAATCTCCCACTTGTCCTCGACAAGTGTGCGTCACCAATTCTCTTGTTCTATTACTATCTCCCACTCAATGCAAGGTGTCTTTCAGGTCGTACTTGCAAGTGATCATATCGAGAGTGGTTTCCTCGATCTGGAGAATAACCGATTGACCGGATTTATCCATCATGGATACATTCCGAGCGTGGCCACGCATTTCCAGTTCATTACTCCTCGAGTGGCCCTGAGATATTGTTATAACCCTGACTAGGGGTGGACAATTCCTATCGCACTCATTCCCTTCAACTAGCCACAGCCATCATAACTCAAAATATGCCCATTTGACCCCATTTACGAAGGTCGTAGTAACACAAATCAAAGTTAATCTGAAACTGTGCCATCTTAGGCGAATAGTCTTAGTCAAAAGAATCGACTCATTTGAATACTATAGCAGCTCTCGCCACGACAAGACTATATAAATTTGCCAGAACTCTATAAGCGGTCATAAGGCCCGACAAAATGTTCCTAACAGTCCGCCTATGTGATCGACTAGTCATTCTCATATGACTTTATGGCACTTGAACTTGCCATCAATCGCATCACACTCTAGTCACTTCGAGACGTCACCTCATGTAAGTAACTATGGGCAAATACAATGCTAATCCGTGTTCACTTAAACAGGGTTCAATTGTCTCTACAACCCGTTGGATGTAACAAAGTATAAGGTGAGTAAATAAAAACTCAAATGACAAATGTCGACATCACACTTGGGTAGTCAATACCATATTACAACCTTGTCATGCATATCGTAAGTGTGTAAACACTTGTTGATTGCAATAGAAGTTTAACATGTTACATGTCCATGTGTTCAAACTTCTTAATCGTATTATCCTTTACATTCATGTTATCACTCATAGCATGAACCTTACCAAGTACACATCAAGGTTCCCGACCTTGGTTTCGGTTCTTTATCTTGAAAGAACTTCCTTATCGATTATCACATAACGAACAAATTTTTGGTGAATGATATAACTTGTACTGATCAAGTACTCCATCCACACACAATGCACTAGGTATATGTTTTGTAGAGTCTTGCAACAATTTGTCAAGATGATTAGCCTAGCACTTCTCACAAGTCTTAGCATATTAGGAAAGATTAGTTTTGAGCAACTTCTTATTCAACTAAGTGTCTTTCCAAACTTCCTATTTCTCCTTTTGGCTTGAAAAGTTAAGGATTTTCATAAATCTTTACGTGTGTTCGGATTTTTTATAATATGTGCAACCTCTTGACACGTAACACAGTATTCTGTCAAACACCGAAATTGCTCATCGAATTCTTCTCGAGAATTCATGACGTTTCTACTATGGCTTACCAATGATTCATCATGCTCTTATGCATATGATTCATAATTGGACATGTGCATGATTATTCTAATGGCGGAAACATTAGTAACTTTTAATCATGTTATCAACTATATTTAGGTTTAAGGAACGACCATGACTGCTAATGGCAATTCCATTTTCATTTAAATGAATAACCTACGTATCTCGTTGATTCGATGTGTATCTTACAATACTTATCCAACATCTCATGATGTAGTTGGATTCATCATGGTCCATTTTCATCCAGAATTGAAAACTCAAATCTTCCTCTGTGAAGGAAGGTATTAGCTCGTCATTCTTCAATGAGTGATGAGTTATAAATTTTTACAAGATGATTGCTCACACTAAATTCCATGTCTTCACATGATAATTTCAAACTCGCACTCAATTCCACATGTTTTGAAATTTACTTCTTAATTGAAAGATTTCAAGAATTGAAATATAAATTGCATTGCCAAGTTATTAAGATAAAACCATATATGTTCCCATCATATCCATTCAAAATACCTATTTTGAAGTGGTCTCATCTTAACCTTATTAAAAGAGATTTTAATCTCTAACTCACACATGTCATAATGATGTGTAGCAATGTTATTATTCAAATATAAATAATATCTAGAACACGTCCTTCGAAATACCCTTTCGGAAGGAGGTTTAACCATTCCATTTTCATAATGAGGTTAAGTAATGACATCTGCGTGGTTAAAACTTGGCTATTGAAGATATTGGTATATCAATCCTTGCAACCTCTTGTCATAAATCTTGTTTATTTTCTAGGATGTTACTTTGATTCATTTAGGCTCTTAAGTAAATATTAATATTGAAACTATTGGTCAAAATTTATCATAAACTAGTCAAAACTCTTGTTAAGACTTTACATTAGTCATTTTTTCTTCCAAAACTTTCTTTTGGTCTCCTCGTGTTGTAATCTTGAGAAAATATTCCTTTGATTACTTCACTTGGTCTCTTTAGTCATATAGAACTATTTGAGACCATATTCATATTCATTCTCATTCTCCTTGCGTAGATCTCACATACACAAGTACACATATTTATCTTGGTGTGTGTTGTGTCCTCATTTTTCTCCCACTCTATATTTAGAATAAATACACTAGAGATTCAAAGATAGCATATGAGACACAAATAATGATTTTGAAGTATAAGCAGAACTATCTCATAGGTTGACTAATAGTTTTAGATTTTGAAGTGTACTTGGTGATTGACATTCCTTTAAGAGAGTTCATAGACTCAATATCACTTTATAAATTATCATACAAAAGCCTTAAGCTTGTGGACGTATAATGAATCCCATCATTATAGTTGTCTATTAGATCACTTTAAGTGAATAATCATATGTTTCTAAGAGCAAGCATGTAAATACGAATTTTAGAACAAGGATAAAATGATAAAACGGGTGACTTGGGTTGAAAACCAAGCCACCATTATCCAAAATACATCCATTTATCCAAAATACCTTTCCATGTCGAACACGGAAACTTAAAGGTTCTAAAATCCAAAACATAATTAAAATAAGACAATAAAAAGCGAAGCTCTATGAAAGCTATTCCTAGCTTCTTGATGGTTTCTCAAGCTTGCTTTTCTTTTCCCTTGTTTTTGCTTGGTGGAGGCCCTATTTACAATAAAAAGGGAGATACATTATCACAACTTTGTATCACAATACCATAGTTGAAATAGAAACATAAAAGAAAGGATAGTCATTTACCTACTGGAGTAATCTTTCCAGCCTTAATATCACCAAGGTATTTGGAACAATTTCTTTTCCAATGTCCAACACCATTACAATAATGGCATTTATCAAGAGGACCCCTCTTGATTTTTGAAGTGCTAGCTTCATAAGTCTTAGCTTTGGTGAAAGTGGGAGCTTGTTTCTTACCCTTCCTCCCATTCTTCTTGAACTTCCCCTTGCTTTTGGTGCTAATGTTAAGCACATCCTTAGGTGGGTTCACATTTAACCCCATGTCCCTTTCGGCTTGCACAAGTAACTTGTGCAATTCTTCAAGAGACACATCCTTGTCTTGCATGTTAAAATTCACCCGGAATTGAACATATGCCTTGACTTTGGATAAGGAGTGTAGAATCCTATCTACAATGAGTTCTTTGGAGATTTCAACCTTTTTTGAATCTTCAAGGTCTCGACTAGCTCCATAAGTTTGAGCACATAAGGGTTAACATTTTGGCCCTCTTTGAAGTCGAGATCAAAGAATGTCGCGGCCGCCTCATATTGGACGATCCGTGGAGTTTGTGAAAACATTGTCACAAGCTTGGAGTAAATCTCATTAGCGGTGCCCATCTTAAAGGCTCTCCTTTGGAGATCCGCCTCCATCGCAAAGATCAACACATTTTTCATTGCGGCGGACTCCTTATGGTAAGCCTCATATGCTTCCCTAGTGGTGGCGGTCGACCTAGTAGTAGGTTCGGGTGGAGAGGCCTCGGTAAGGTAACGAATCTTGTCGTCACCTTGGGCGGCTAATTTGAGTTGGGCATCCCAATCGGAGAAATTTGACCCATTCTTTTCAAGTTTACATCGATCCATGAAGGATCGGAGCCATGATGAATTAGCGAGAGGCATGGCGTTTGGGTTTGGTGTAGCCATTTGTTATGAGAAAAAGAAGTGGTCTACAAAACAAAATAGAAGGAGTAAAACATATGTCGTTTTAAAATAATACTCGTAAAAAGATTTAAACAAGTTTTATTACATTTTTCTAGTGACCTCTACCCAACTAGATAAATGATTCCAAGACCCAAATTCATATCAACTTAGGCACGGGATAGCCGATGAAACCCTTATCAATATAACTCGGTGGATTAACGCTTAATCGATTCTACTTTTAGAACTCTTGGTCGATAAATTTACTCTAATGTTTATCTATAGCCCGGAACACATGCGACTACGGTCACGAATACTTCCGTTGAGGTCAATCCAAATTTCGAATAAATGTGTCCATGATCCAAATTCACATTAATTTGGGCACGGGATGGCCGATGAAACCCTCATCAACACGAATTCGGCGGATAGACATTTATCACCCAATTCCCGTACGTAACAAGGTTTGTACCCCGGGATGGCCGAGTGCACTCCCTCACGAAATAGGTTTTCATGGTTTCTACTCTTTGGTAAGGCTATGTCTCAATTGTTTATTTTAGCGAGAGGTCATGTCAATTTATTATTTATCACGTTTTAAGTGAACTAAAGCGGTGAACTACGATTATTCTAATTGACACGGTCGATATACTCGATAAGTGATGATGCATGTTTTAGTTATGGCGATTTAGCGATGCATGCGACATATAAATAAAATACAAAGCATAAAAAAAATAAATCCTAGTATGGCCTTCCTAAAAATAGAAAAACTATTTAACTATTACATATTCGTAAACCAACTCCATTGGTCCCTTGAACTTCGGTTGTGGCACGCATCTCGAGGTAACACCGTCTCAATGTATCGCCATCTTGAAGAAATCCGTCTTTGGGAACTCCGAAATAAATAAAATTACATAACAAATTACATAATTTCCTATTATACATTTGTAACTAAAATAAAATAAATCTATTAAATTACAAAACGGTGATACGAGATCACAATAAATTACAACCGAATTGATATTCCCATACATTTCGGGTAATGCCAATTAAAAACTAAGGCCATACTAAGTAAAATTACATAATTCAAAAATTACATAAAATAAAATTATGACAATCATAAATAAAATGCAGCATTATAATATGTATGAACATGCCCAATTTTATGCTAAATCGCCTTTAAGTAGCCAATATCGTATATTACACGGTTTTTACGGATTTGCGTGATTCAACGTTTTATAATCACAAAAAATACATAAGTTCATATTTATGCATAAGTTAATTACCCTAACCTTTTAGGACTCAAAATTTTGTCTTCACTAATTATTTGACCATAATTAACTCATATTTCTAAAATTTGTTCATTAATGGACTTAAAATTATAATAAAATGCTATAAACTTCAAATAAATCACAAAATTTCAAATAAATTTGAAATTTGAAATTTAAACCCATGAACATTATGGAAAAATACCATGACACTCATAATGTTAAAAAACGTAGGTTAAATATTTCGAAATTTATCCGGAAAAACAATGTTGCGGTTTATCGGTTTTAACAAAAATAATCATAAAAACATGAGAAAAATTATATTTATCAACTTTTCAATTTTAGATCTGAAATGGATAATAAAATGCAACATATGAAGTTTTTCCTTAGTCATGGAGTATGTTTTATTAATATTTCACTAATTAAGTCACTATTTATGCTATTTTACTTCAAAAATCATAAATCATGCATAAAGACTTCAATATAGCCTATTATTTTACAAACATCTTGTAAAATTGCATGTGACAACATACTAAATTTCTATGACCAGATTCGAAATTTATCTTATATTAACCTATTTTTCATCTAAATCCGATTTTAATAATGAAAAATCCATTTTTCGAGCATAAGAAGTCCATAAATTATGAAAATTTGCAGGTCATCTCAAAATAATATATGTGACAACATATCCAAAAATCACTGGAAAATTCGAAGTTTAGCTAATTTTAGTCCGAAAATGGCATTTTATTCATAAAATCATATTTTAATGCCATTATTATATAATATGAACAAATAAAAATCCATAAATTAACCAAAATAACCTAAAAACATTTTAGGACCAGAAAATTTAACATGCATAATGATTTTCGTGATATATCATAATAACACAAATTAAACAAGTTTTATATGTTAATCGTATAACTCGGAAAAACTTGTAACCGATTTGCATGCAAACAACCATGGCTCTTGATACCGATTGAAGGAAAAGTAGATCTATATACTCAACATATTCATATATGTTTTATTTTAATTTAATCATAAAATTAATTGGTGATCTTATGCATGCAAACAATAAACAATTTAAAGAAGAAATCTCTATCTTACATTGGTATTTCGGTTTATTTGGGCACAAGAGAGATCTCATTCTCTCTTGTTCTTGTGCTTTCCTCAATGGATGAACTAGGATCCAAGTATAGGATCCCTCCCAAAGTATAATACCCAAAGCAAACTCTTAAGCAAATTAATATTATGTATACTAGAATAATATTAATTTAGTGAAAAAATGACCCAAAAATTTTATGGAACTCTCTATTATTTCGGTTAGAGAGAAGTAAGAGAAGGAAGAGTTTTTATCTTTCTAAAAACCAAATTTTTAGATGAATGAATAAAATTATACACTAATTACATTTGTAGTGTATAATGGGTGAAATGAGAAGAAAAACCAAAGTGGTTTTTCTTCTCAAAAACCGGGTAGAAGAGGGGAGAAGAGGGAGCCAATGCATGCACTAGTTGTTCTTCACAATGATCACTAGGTTTGCATGGCTAGTCAATTAGGGTAATCATTATGCGTACCACTCACATAATAAACATAATATTATCCTAAATCCTCCCTTAATTTTGGTACATATGGATAAAATGGAATCCATTTTATTTTTGTCAATTTGTCACATGTCACATGTCACATAAAATTGTTATGTATTTTTAACATATTAAAAATCAACGTATTAATAAAAATACATCATATACAAAAATCGACTTAGCAATTCATAATTACCTGTACTAAATATTTTACCAATTTATAAATCACAATAACTTGTATTTATGATAATTCATTCAATTTCAATTGTTTCCTTGAACAATAATTTCATCTGAGTAATGAAGCAATTCGATTACTTAGACCGTATCTCATTTAATCAATTTCAATGAGACACGTAAATATTACTTCCAAAATCGTCCGTCAATTTTAAATAATTTAATTGACTCGTAACGTTATACGATCAATTAATTGATCAATTAAGAGTGTTGCCCTTTAGGTATGACCTAGGGGATCAACTGATCACCACCGTCGCACGACAGTAATGTCAAACTCTAGTCAGCCAATCATTACCGATATGTGTGGACCAGTTGACAGTAAAATATTACTTCCCAATTGTATTCTTTAAAATGAGACTTAAACATGTGATCATCATGATCAACAGTTGTGATCGCATTATTGTCGGAGGACACATATTCCAACAATATCTAATGCACGTCCTTCTCAAAATACCCTTTTTGGAAGGAGGTTGAACCATTTCATTTTCATAATGAGGTTAAGTAATGACATTAGTCTGGTTAACATTTAACTTAGCTCTTGTGGATATCGACATATCATTCTTTGCAACTTTTTGTCATAAATCTCATTTATTTTCTAGGATGCAACTTTGATTCATTTAGGCTCTTAAGTGAATATAAAAATTGAAACTATTTGTCAAAATTTATCATAAACTAGTCAAATCTATTGTTAAGACTTTACATTAGTCATTCTTTTTCCAAAAACTTCCTTTTGGTCTCCTCGTGTAGTTATCTGGAGAACATATTCTTTTGATTACTTCACTTGGTCTCTTTTGTCATGTAGATTTCATCTATTCGAGACCATAGATCTCATCTATTCATGTATACTATCTGTATAGATATACAAATCATTCTTTCTTGCGTAGATCTCATTTACACAAGTACACAAATTTGCTTGGTGTTCTTTGTGTCTTCATTTTCTCCCACTCTATCTTTAGAATGAATACACTAGAGATTCAAAGATAGCTGTTTTAGCAAGATTTTCCTGAATGGATCCGGTTAGAATAATAAATAATAAGGGTATCTAGCTCAAATGAATTTAAAATAATAGTGTGAGTAAATGACAAGAAAGAATTAAGTATAAATAATATTGTTAGTATTTCTCTGATAAGCTAACCATAAACTCGTGTATACAATTGAATATTTAGGAAAGAGTAAGAAATAAGTTGTAATATTATTGATGAATAATAATCTGTCCTTTACAATTGTTCGATCATGCTATTTATAGATCCTCAGATGTTAACGTTGTATTCAATCTCAATGTTCTTCTTAATTATCGGAGTTGTTGCCTGATTAATAGGGCACATTCCCTATTAATCCGGTTGACTCGTTCTTCCTTAACTAATCTTTGGCTTTTCTCCTTTTACACGTCTTGATTCATGGGAATGAGGTAGTTTTGTAGTTAGACTTGGTCTTCCTTGAGAATAGGATGTGAGCATTTATCTTTATATAACCGTCTTGTTGCTTCTCAACTTGATCCAGCCTGCTTAAGTGTCCTGCCAGGCTATTCTGCACTTACCATCAGGCTTTTCTTCTAGGATTTAGTAGCTTGCTTATCTTGTGGTACTCTTCATCTGCCAAATAGTAGTTAGATTTGTCCGGTCCTCGGTTGCCTCAATCAGCCTAGTAAGGTCAGGCTAAATTACAGTCAGACCAGGCTAATTTAGGCCTAACAATTGCCCCTTGACAATTTACCCGTGCTGGATCAGGCCAGGGGTGAGATGTCAATTTAACAGGCTAAACAATAAAAAGAATCATATTTACTCAATGACTCTTAGACTTCTAGTGACCGTTAAACACTGCAACGGCTAACTGCATGATGTCATGCTGACAGTTTTGCGTTTTCTAGGATTTTTGCACCGTTACTCCTCTTCTATAAATACGGTATTTGTGATGAGTTTATTTTTCACCAAGTTTCTTCCACTTTCCTTGCTAAATCTTCTCTAAAATTCTTCCCTATTTCCCAGGAATTCCATTTTGCTAACTTACAACTTCTTATTAAGCAATATTAATTTACCACGATAAATAAAACAATAAAGGATATGGGACCCAAAAAGCGTCCTGCTTCCCAGAAAGCTGCAGCTGAACCTGAGCCTGCGGACGTCCATGAGGAGGAGGTGGTTGAAATTGATCCTCCTGCTCGTGCTATTGCATTTAAATATCAAGATTCCATTTTTTCTGCTCTTCAATCTCTGGATCCTTATTACCCTGAAGAAAACTTATTGAAAACGAACTACGATAGCGTTTTAAGGGAGAAAAAATTAATTCCTGAATCGACTGAGGTTTGGATTCTTGAGTCCTGTCCAGTCAGAGCTAATTGGGTGTCACCTGGTTGGTTCTGTATTTATGAGTGGGCGTTCAAAGCAGGTTGTAAGTTACCTTTTACTTCTTTAATGATTGATACTATTCGTGATATGGAAGTATCACCTTTCCAAATCATGCCAATGGTTTGGAAACTCGTCCACTCTATTGAAAATTTATGTGCTAAGCACAAACTTGTAATTACTATTAATGATATCAAGGCAGTATATCATATGAAAAATCCTTCTACTGGTCGCTTCAATTTGATAATTAAGTCGAAATTGTCTCCATTAATTACTAACCTGGATTCTGAAGATGATAAAAGCTGGGCAAAGACTTTCCTGTTTATCCGGACTGAAAGTCTGGGGTCAGGCTTTGATTATTTGAGATATCCTCCTTTGGAGAGTGGTAGGTTTCCTGTACTCTTAATTTGCAATTTATATTATACGAAATTAGGATATTTAAGTTTTACCTGTGCATTTTTGGTAATATTTGTAGCTCCTGATTGGAACTTTGACCCTCTTGACAAGGAGGCTATTTCAAGGATAGAGGCTTTTCTTTCTATTCCTGAGGAAGAGAGGGCTTGGCCTGCTAGTCTGGGCAGGGATTTATTGCACCGGTATATGAAGACTAAGCTGAGTGTGGTTAAAGTACCCAAAGGCAAGCCTAGCTCCACTGCTCTTTCATGTACGTCTTTTATATGTCTTTGTGTTGATGGTTGTCTTCTTATCGCTTCTCTTCTGATATTTATGTATATTCTTTATATATTCAGTATTCAGATCTTCTGCTAGGTTGGCCAACTTTACTGCAAAAGACTTAAAAGCTGGGGTTGCTAGGATTGCTGAACAGTCCAAGAGCCAGGAGGCTAGTGGGAGTGACAAGACGCTTGATGTTTTGGTTTCTGATGTCCAGCCTCCCCAGGAACCGCCCAGGCTAGTATCACCAGATGTCATTCAGGCTTCCAAAAGGAGGAGGGAAGCTGTTATTCCTGAAGAAGAAGGGAGAGAAAAAGAGCCTATTCAGGCTCAGCTAATCAGGAGTGTGTCTGCTCGGATTGACGATATGGATGCTGCCCGGGCGCAGATAAATGATTTCTCTGCTGGCATGAGCAGCCAGCTTTTATCTGATAATGAGTCTTCCACTAAAGTGGTTTCTATCTTGTCTTCTCTTGTGACAAAGGCTGCTGCCCTTGTTTCCCAAGCTAAGGAGGTTAGTTGCAAAGGGACTTTTCAATTATTATGTGTTCTTTGTGTTGCTTTGTGTTTGGCTGATTGACTTTCTTTTGTTTTTCTGTAGGGATTGGATGCTGGGTTGGTCACTGCTTGTCAGCTCAAGGATGCCCAGGCTAGGATTTCTGGCTTGGAAGAGAAATTAGATAAAGTTAACCGTGAGCTGCACACATCCAGGGGTAATGAGGTAGTACTTCAATCTCAGCTGGGGTCAGCTAGAGAGGCATCCAGGGATACTTTGGTTTGTGAGGTGGCTGCAAAAAACGCTGAGAAGGTTGTCAGGCAAGAGTTGGAGGCTGTAAGGGAAGAGGTGAAGACTGTCAAGGAAGAGCTGGCTGCCGAGAAGCAGGAAATGCAGGATCAGCTGAGGAAAAATGAAGAGCTTGGAGCTGAAAAGGAGCTAGTGGAGGCGCGGCTTGCTGATGCTGCTCAGTACTTCTTTGGGAAAGACCGGTTGATGCTATGAGGGATCCGGAATCTGACCGGGCTAATTGGGATCCGGATCGGGATGAGACAGCTCTAGACACCCAATATCTCGATTTGGCCAATATGGGTCAAGAAGAAGAAGTGGATTCTCTTCTTCCAAGGAGAAATCTGGTGATCAGGAAATGGTGGATGGTTGTGAGTCGGTTACTGGCTCGAAGCCTGTTTAGATTTATGTTTTTCCTTTTCGTTTTGGCCCATCCAGGGGGGATGTTCCTGGAATGAATATTTATTAGGTATGTGGTAAGGCTAGCTTTTTTGGATAAATATTTTGTTTCGGTTTTGAATAAATATTTGGTCTTTGTTGGTTTCTTTTTGTGCTTTGATAAGGTACATTTGTAGTGTTGGATGTGTCTTGGATCTGCCGCTTATTCGGCGATCGGATCGGGCCATTTTTCTGTGATCTGGCCATTCTTTGTATTATGGCTGGGGTTATTGCACATGCCTGGAGGGCTTATGTCCCCGCTTGTCCGGAGGGCTTATGACCCATCTATGTTGTACAAGCCAGGAAAAGGTTTTCCAGGGTTGTATATTAAATTGAGCTCAATATTTTAAGGCCTGTTTTTGCAACTGAAAGTTGGATATCAGTTGGATATCAGTGGGGTGGCCCCCAATCTTAAAATTTGTTTTAAGTAAAGTACAGTATGTAAAACAAATATCGAAGATTCTACTCGGTAAAGGGAAATACGAGAATATTGACAAGTACTTGGGCACATAATGGAAGAAATTATATAAGGCATTTATTCATATAATGGCAAATATCATACATTTAGTTTCATATCAGGTCAGGCAGGAAATGGTAAGATGAAGATTATACCTGGACTGGGAGATATATTTTATATGTGAAATAGTTTTAAGTGTGTAATATTCCAAGCTCTTGGGATCATTTCGCCGTACAGGGTTTGTAGTCTATAAGCTCCCTGGCCGACTATTGAGTCAATCAGGTAGGGACCTTCCCAGGTTGGGGCCAATTTGCCAGCATTCTTCTCTTTTGTGTTTTGAAAAACTTTTCTGAGAACAAGGTCTCCTACCCTGAATACTCTAGCTTTGACAGTCTTGTTGTAGCTTTTTGCCACTCTTTTTGATATCTTTTGCCATTCTAATGCTTTGGCATCTCTTAGCTCTTCCGTCAAGTCTAGGTTATCCTCCATTAGAGGTATATTGCTTGTTATCTTATTCAGGCTGCATCTGGCTGATGGAATGTCGACCTCAGCTGGGATTAGTGATTCACATCCATAGACCAAGGAGTAGGGGGTTTGGCCTGTGGATGTTTTAGGCGTGGTTCTGTCAGCCCAGAGGACCAAGGGGAGCTCTTCAGCCCATCTACCTTTCCTTCTTTCTAGCTTCTTCTTTATGCAACTGATTATTACTTTGTTACTAGATTCTGCCTGGCCGTTAGCTTTTGGATA
Organism: Silene latifolia; assembly: GCF_048544455.1. Taxonomy (NCBI): domain Eukaryota; kingdom Viridiplantae; phylum Streptophyta; class Magnoliopsida; order Caryophyllales; family Caryophyllaceae; genus Silene; species Silene latifolia. The sequence goes on from NC_133533.1 coordinate 50,739,134, forward strand.
TCCTGGTGTAGAGGTTACCAGGTTAATGTTCCATTGAGCACAGAAGGCTGCTGTTCTTTTTCCCACGAATTGCGTGCCATTATCGCATACTATTTCAGAGAGGATGCCATATCTACATATGATGTTGTGTCTGATGAACGCTATGATATCCTTTTCTTTGACTTGCCTATATGAATTAGCTTCTATCCACTTGGAGAAGTAGTCAGTCATTGCTAGCATAAAAACTTTTTGCCCGGGTGCTTGAGGTAGTTTCGCTACTATATCCATGCCCCACTTCATAAATGGCCAGGGTGCAGATATGGAATGTAGTTCCTCAGATGGCTGGTGGATATATGGTCCATGAATTTGGCAAGCTTCTCATTTAGAGTTGAATTCCAGGAAATCGGCCCTCAAGGTGGGCCAATAATATCCTGTTCTGAGTACCTTGCTTGCCAGGCTCCTTCCGCCCTTATGATTTCCACAGTATCCTCCATGGATTTCTGATAGTATCTGTTCAACTTCTTCTGGTTCCAGGCATCTGAGGTATGGTCCTGTTTGCGATTTCTTAAAAAGCACGTTGTTAATAATAGTATGTGATGCAGCTTTTATTTTGAGTGCCCTGGCATCTTGTTTATTCAGGGGAAGGATTCCCTGTTGTAGCCAATCGTAGTAAGGTTTTATCTAAGAATTGGCAACATATATTGTGAAACTTTCATCTTGTTTGTTTATTGCACGTTCTAATAAATATACGATGGGTATTTTGTCAAAGTCAGGGGGACTGAAGTTGGATCCTAGGAAGGCTAGGGCATCGGCCTGGGTATTCAAGTCCCTAGGAATTTGATCAATATTAAAATTGCGGAATTTTGATTACAAATTTTGGACAACTTCTAAATAAAGCATCATTTTTGAGTCTTTTGCAGTATATATTCCATTCACTTGGTTTGAAAAAAGGAGGGAATCAGTACGTACCTTTAGGTTTTGTACACCGAGGTCAATACATACCTTTAGTCTGGCTATTAGGGCTTCATATTCTGCCTCATTGTTGGTAGCTTCAAATGCACAGCTTATAGCTTGTACTATCTTATCCCCCTGTGGCGATTTTAGTACTACCCCTAGGCCTGTGCCTCTCATGTTGGCTGCACCATCGACAAATAGGGTCCATTCTAGGTCTGTTTGGTCATTGGTCAATTTATTTGCTTCTTTTATTAGGTCGGGTTCTAGGGCTGGACTAAAATCAGCCACAAAGTCTGCTAGTGCTTGTGACTTAATTGTTGTCCTTGGTTCAAATGTTATGTTGTATGTGCTTAGCTGGACTTACCATTTGCACATTCGTCCGGACAATTCTGGTTTCCTAAGTAGAGACTTAATAGGAAGATTGGTTCTGACTATTATAGGGTGGCTTTCAAAGTATGGTCTTAATTTTGTGCAACTCATTATTAAAGCTAAAACGTATTTTTCAAGTAGGCCATACCTGATCTCTGCATCTAGTAGACTTTTACTTACGTAGTAGACAGGGTGTTGTTGTCCGTCCTCTTCTTTGACAAGGATTGCACTGACAACAGTTTCCGTGACTGACAGATATACTGTCAGGGGTTCGTCTTTGACTGGTTTTGCCAACAAGGGAGGAGAGGATAGATATGTTTTCAGATCTTCAAAGGCAGCCTAATGATCAGGGGTCCATTGGAAGTCCTTGTTTTTCCTTAGCAGATTATAGAATGATTTGCACCTTTCTGGCGATCTTGAAATGAACCTGTTCAGGGCTGCTATTCTTCCTGTCAGCTTTTGTATATCTTTGACTGTCTTTGGTGGTTCTAGCTCCGGGATGGCTTTGATCTGTTCAGGGTTGGCTTCTATTCCTCTTTTTATCACCATGTAGCCCAAGAATTTGCCTGCTGAGACTCCAAAATGGCATTTCTGTGGATTGAGCTTCGTATTGAATTTCTCCAGTATTTGGAAGGCTACCTCCAGGTCTTTAATGTGGTCTTCTGCCTTTTTTGACTTGACTATCATATCATCTATGTAGACTTCTGATACGTGCATTTTATATAGTCTTTTTAGCCTATTTTATGCGCGTATCTTTATGCTTTTATCGTGGTTTTATGCTACGAAATGCCCCGAATATGCTACTTTGGGTTATTTTGTCTTATTTGCAGGAATGAACCAGGAAGTAGTGAAATCGAGCCTTTTACCGTCCTTTTAGCATGCATTTGGAGGAAGAGTGAATTTAGAGCGGAAATGAAGCTATTTTGAGATGCGCATTGGAGGAAGTTAGGCGAGCCAAGAGAGTGCTTCAATTTGCTAGTTCCTGCTTGTAAGAGACATATCTCGAGTTCTACAACAGTTATTATGGTGATTCCAGTTGGAGGTGAAAGCTTATCCTCTTAGCTTTCCAACGCCACCAACCACGCCCTATTTGTCCAAGTAACGAAGAAATGGCAGCCATTTGAAATTCAGTGTGCGAAGCAGGAATTACGCGCTGAGAAGTGCTCGATCGAGAACTATTTCTATTCGATCGAGAGCCCATTTGCTCGATCGAGAGCTACTTTTGCTCGATCGAGTGATTTAGTTACTCGATCGAGTGGATTTTGCTGACGGGCTGGGCTTTTTAGTTATTTTCCGTCATTAGGTTTAATTAAACTCCTAATTTCTTATAAATAGGAGTGAGGTCGTCAGTTTATGCACCTCTTATTATCCGGAGACACTCTGATTCTCTCTTTTCTCTTGGAACGATACACTGTTACTTTGCTTTTATTCCAGATCATTATTTCAGTAACATTTCTTCCCTTTTCTTTCTTAATTTAATGTTTAATTCTCTTTTAATTCTTGTTCTTGTTTATTTTATTATGAGTAGCTAATTCCCCGTAGTATGTTAGGATTAGGGAAGCCGTGGTAGCAATGTTTTAACTGACTTATATAGATTAGTCTTGCGATAGGAATTGTATTAGGCAATTTAATTGTTATCCGGTCGAATGAATGCATGCAGGAGACCATAAATTTAGTTAACCCCGACCTAGATCGAAAGATTGGAAGGGAAGGCTTGCTTAATTCCAATAGGGTATTGCAGTGAGGGCGAAAGTTAAGCTGTTTACGCTCTAGGGCGGTTTAAGGACCGAAAGGTGACGACCATAGCTCTTCTTATCAATAGTCTAATCGCTTTAGTATTCCCGATAGTATAAGATCCGAGAGCTGCCACGAAACCGACTCTAGCATACTTCCCTTCTCTTCTTGTTAATTCTCTTATTCATTTCCCTCGCCTTAATCTCTAGTTTAGTTAAATCAATCAAAACCACCAATTGTGACATTAGACAGATAAATAGACAAATAGATAGTACACCGCCTCCCGTGGAGATCGACCCTACTTACCGACTTCATTAGTAGTAACTTAGGTATTTATTTTTGGGACGAAACGTCGGTATCAAATTTTGGCGCCGTTGCTTTCTTGGGAGGCAATCTATTTATTTATTTGTTTAAATTTTATCATTTTTTTAGCCTCGGGATTTTTCCCTTGAGGCCGTTAATCTTTTTCCTTGAGTCTTTGTTTTGATAGGCCTTACAAGTACTACCTAGACAGTTCTAGGTGAAAGACCGTCAAAGGGAAGGCTTGAGTACCTTTGACCCATCACCGATGTCCCATTATATGGAACAACAGGGTGATCTACTTCGGGAGTTGTGGTTCTGCACGAGCACAATGCACTTTGTAGTTGTGCCGCCACATCCACCCTATCAATGGCCACCGCAACAAGATCCTCCGATATACAAGAAGAAGAGATTGCGGAGTGAAATCCTTACTGCAGATACATGCATCTCAATTGCAAGATCGTGACCGAGAGAGGCAAGATCATGATAGACACACTTCTTCGCGACTTGAAAAGCTCGAAACTTACATTGCTCAGTTAGCAGCTGAAATACAAGAAGAAGAGGTTGCAGATCTGAGGTCTTTAATGGAGATACTTGCATCTCAAGTGCAGAATTATGATCGAGTGAGGCAAGAGAGTGATAGACGTGCGGATGCTCAAATCCTTGAGCTCGAGTCTGTAGTTGCTCAGTTAGCAGCTGAGATGCAAGAAGAAGAGGTATACCTTGTTGAGAGCGGTTTCTTCCCTGAGAAAACCGTGTTGCCCAATGCCGAGGATGACCTCTATGACTCGGATGACGAGTTCCTATCATATTTCACTACCCCACACGAGGATTTCAGCGCTGTACAGGAGGAATCACTCGATCGAGTAACTAATATCGGTCGATCGAGTGATTTTCCAGGAGAAAGTGCTCGATCGAGTGAACATTCTACTCGATCGAGTGGAAATCAGGAGGAAACTGCTCGATCGAATGAAGATTCTACTCGATCGAGTAGTTTGGCCATTGGGAGCTTTGGTTCGTCATTTGGGTTTGATTTTGATGACGATTTCGATGACGATAATGGATACGGTGAATCTTCCCTATTCAAAGCCGAGTTGGATGCACTTGAGGCTGCGATTTACGGGACGAATTCCACTAAGAAGGGTGTCAAAGAGGCAGCTGAGTCGGTAATTGCTCCTAGCACGGAAGAGGTAATATCTTCCTTTGTCGATGATTCCGTCATTGAGATTGACCGACACGAGGTAGTAAACGATAATTTATTTATTGTTGTTTTAATAGTAAATTGCCTCAGTTGGCTTTTGCTGCGCATCCCAATGCTTTACCCCTTCCCAGTAGGTCGTATAATTTGACGATTTTTCACCGCCCTTATCATTTTAATTTCGTTAATCTGAAATGGAGCCCTACTTTATTGACAATTGCTCCCGCGCTCCTATATTTTGTGGATAAATTTAGGAGCGCCCATAGGAAATTTGTTAGACTTAAATGTTTACACATTTTTATTTCCTACTTTGCTATTCCACTTTGGTGCTACTTACTTTTTTGTGTAGCACATGCGCAGCTATTTGACAAAGTTCTTTGCGCGCTTTGAGCTGTTTTGATTGTATTTGATTAGAGAGGCTTGAAGAAAAAGAAGGTCGAGCTGGGACCTGGCTGAAGCTAGCGCTACCCGGGAGGCAACCCAGAGATTTTATTTTGTTTTTATTTAATTTCAGTTGTAATAAATGGTTTTATACCATAAACTTTCTCAGTATGCTTGTCTTGTTAGTCTGCGGGCTGTTTTTATTGCGTTTTGCAGGTACTAGCTGAGAATCACTCGATCGAGTAGTCATTCTACTCGATCGAGCACTTTTGCTTAAGCAATTCCCTTCGATCGAGCAGACCTTCCTCTCGATCGACCACCTGCAGGATGAGAAACCACTCGATCGACCTATATCCCATTCGATCGAGCGAGTTTTAGACGCCCATGCTACTCGATCGACTCTTTGTTCGACGATATCGAGTATTCTTGACTTGGATTAGCTTCCTGAGACGGTTTTCCGGGCCCTTAGCAACCTCCCATTTCATGGTCGGTTTGGGGAGGTCCCCTTATTCGCGCTATCTTGTGAGTTTTTCCGCATTTACTCTCTTTCTCCTTCAGTTTGCATTTCCTTTCCATGTTTTGGTACAATGGGGGCATTGTACGGTTTGGTTTGGGGAGGTTATGCATCCATATCTGTGTCTGCATCTTGTTTTTATTGCATTTCTGTTATCACGTTCAATTTCAGTATGCATTGTTGTTTATTTTCATAAAAATCAAAAATTCAAAAAAATATATTCACGTTTATTTTAGCATATAGGTTTAGTCGGAACGGTAGATTTCAATGATGAAATTGCACTGCAACTGTCTTTTGCTTAAGCCTTGCATTGAACTGTTATCTTTTAGCATTGTCTAATTGCATAATCTACGAGTTAATGTTAAAATTTAGCTGAACGAATAGACTTGACCTGAAATTTTGGCAACCTACTTATAATTTCTAAGAATTAGAGCCTTATAAACTGGTGTCATTTATGACCAGTTTCATGTAGGATTGTAAGTAGTTACTCCTTGCATAACATGTTCATCAATTTGCACGTATATGAAATTCAATTGCTTTTTGCCTGCATACATTCGGGTTAGTGGTTGGTGTCACACGCAGGGAGGTGCTTACAATTTCCCTTTCTTTCATTTTTACCCATTTAACTCCACATTAGCCAAATTTGCCAGTTGACCCTTAGCTACATCCAAATTTAGCCTGCCTTGTCAAGCTAGTTTAGATTGTTTCTGCGGTATATTGTCTATTGTATCGAGTTTGGCTCGTATTCTGTTGATTTGGAGTCGGTAGAAAGAAGGACGGAGGTTGATGAAAAGAGAAAAAGAACGTGAAAAGAAAAAAAAAAGAGAAAAAAAAGTCAAAAAAAATGATGTGAAAAAATGAAGAAACCGAAAAAAAAAGAATGAAAACAAAAAAAAAAAGAAAAGAAAAAAAATGTTGGTTGGTTGACGGTTCCTGCTCCTATGTTCTATCTTATATTATTTGAGGAGTATGTTCAGTTTGGTTTGGTGAGATTTTGTGCCAAATGAAGGGCATGTGTTTATTTCATAATTGAGTTGGAAATGGATGTTGATATATGGTTCTGTTTAGGTACTAGCTTGATCACCTATACCTCCACATTCCCATAAATGTTTTGCCTTTTCTTACCCATTGCCTCACTTTACCATATTTTTGTAAGCCCTCGGCTGTGACAGGACCCTGTTGGTTGGAATGTATGAACGGTAGCTAGAATTGTCTATCGTATTAGTTGCATGCATGTTTATGTGGGTCGTAGTTTAGGCGAGCGACTATTTCTCTTTCTCTCTTATACATATATGCCTACCCTTTGCTTCATGAGAGAAGAGTGACCCGTGAGAGTCCATTGTTAAAGGTCTTGCAAGGTCGACGGTTCAGCTTTATTATAAACATCTTATAACTCGTTTGCAATTGACTGTCTTGCTATAAGTATTTAGTTTGTCTGCATTAAATTGGCTTAAGTGGGCATCTGCAGCTAGCTCTGAGTTATCTTTTCCGTTCCTTTAGTTGCATTTTAGTTTACTCGGGGACGAGTAAAGGTTTGGTTTGGGGAGATTTGATACGTGCATTTTATATAGTCTTTTTAGCCTATTTTATGCGCGTATCTTTATGCTTTTATCGTGGTTTTATGCTACGAAATGCCCCGAATATGCTACTTTGGGTTATTTTGTCTTATTTGCAGGAATGAACCAGGAAGTAGTGAAATCGAGCCTTTTACCGTCCTTTTAGCATGCATTTGGAGGAAGAGTGAATTAAGAGCGGAAATGAAGCTATTTTGAGATGCGCATTGGAGTAAGGAAGTTAGGCGAGCCAAGAGAGTGCTTCAATTTTCTAGTTCCTGCTTGTAAGAGCCATATCTCGAGTTCTACAACAGTTATTATGGCGATTCCAGTTGGAGGTGAAAGCTTATCCTCTTAGCTTTCCAACGCCACCAACCACGCCCTATTTGTCCAAGTAACGAAGAAATGACAGCCATTTGAAATTCAGTGTGCGAAGCAGGAATTATGCGCTGAGAAGTGCTCGATCGAGAACTATTTCTATTCGATCGAGAGCCCATTTGCTCGATCGAGAGCTACTTTTGCTCGATCGAGTGATTTAGTTACTCGATCGAGTGGATTTTGCTGACGGGCTGGGCTTTTTAGTTATTTTCCGTCATTAGGTTTAATTAAACTCCTAATTTCTTATAAATAGGAGTGAGGTCGTCAGTTTATGCACCTCTTATTATCCGGAGACACTCTGATTCTCTCTTTTCTCTTGGAACGATACACTGTTACTTTGCTTTTATTCCGGATCATTATTTCAGTAACATTTCTTCCCTTTTCTTTCTTAATTTAATGTTTAATTCTCTTTTAATTCTTGTTCTTGTTTATTTTATTATGAGTAGCTAATTCCCCGTAGTATGTTAGGATTAGGGAAGACGTGGTAGCAATGTTTTAACTGACTTATATAGATTAGTCTTGCGATAGGAATTGTATTAGGCAATTTAATTGTTATCCGGTCGAATGAATGCATGCAGGAGACCATAAATTTAGTTAACCCCGACCAAGATCGAAAGATTGGAAGGGAAGGCTTGCTTAATTCCAATAGGGTATTGCAGTGAGGGCGAAAGTTAAGCTGTTTACGCTCTAGGGCGGTTTAAGGACCGAAAGGTGACGACCATAGCTCTTCTTATCAATAGTCTAATCGCTTTAGTATTCCCGATAGTATAAGATCCGATAGCTGCCACGGTAGACCGACTCCTAGCATACTTCCCTTCTCTTACTGTTAATTCTCTTATTCATTTCCCTCGCCTTAATCTCTAGTTTAGTTAAATCAATCAAAACCACCAATTGTGACATTAGACAGATAAATAGACAAATAGATAGTACACCGCCTCCCTGTGGAGATCGACCCTACTTACCGCTGACTTCTGTTAGTAGTAACTTAGGTATTTATTTTTGGTACGAAACGACAGTATCAACTTCCATGGTATCTCCTATTTGATCTTTGAACATCATGTTGACTAACCTTTGATAGGTTGCACCTGCATTTTTTAATCCAAAGGGCATAGCAAAGATAACAAGATATTCCTCTTTCAAAGATGATGAAGGCTGTACTTTCCTGATCTGCGGGGTGCATCTTTATTTGGTTGAATCCACTGGAGGCATCCATGAATGTTAGCATCTCGTGGCCCGCAGTGGCATCCACCATTGCATCAATATGTGGCAGGTGAAATGGATCTTTGGGGCAAGCCTTGTTTAGGTCGGTGTAGTCTACACAGACTCTCCATTTGCCCTTTTTCTTTTGGACGACTACTACATTTGCAAGCCAGTCAGGGTACATTACTTCCCTGATCATTCCCATGTCCAATAGCTTGTCAACTTTCTTGGTTGATGATTGCATGCCTCTCTTTAGCAAATTTTCTCCTTTTCTGCAGTACAGGCTTAAAGGATTTGTCAATATTTAACTTATGGGTTATAATATCAGCATCTATACCAATCATATCAAAATGTGAGCAAGCAAAAAAAGACATTTTAGTTTTGAGAAAGCTGACCAAATTGGGTCTGACCGAGTCAGGTGCATCTGACCCTATAAGTACCTTCCTGTCAGGGAATTCTGGGTCTAGAATGACCTCTCCTGTTTCCATATGTGAATGTGCAATATATTCTTTCCTTACAGGTGACTTTAATTGCTATGCGAGGGACTTACTTGACTTTGAGGGTTTCAAAGCCTGGGTGTAGCATTCCTGAGCCGTCCTTTGTTTTCCCCTGATGGTGGTTATCCCCCATTCGGTTGGTATTTTCACACATTGATGGTATGTTGGAGGGATTGCTTTGACGTTGTGGATCCATGGTCTGTCCAGGATTGTGTTATACGAGGATAGGTAATCCATTACTCCGAATCTTTCATAGGAAGCCGGACCTTCCACATAGGTTGGGAGACTAATTTCTCCCATGGTGTTCTTTGTTTCTCCGCTGAATCCAACCAGGACACTAGATTTTTTGATGATTTTCTCTTCATCTATCCTCATAGCTTTGAGGACGTCAAGCATTACCAAGTTGATTGAACGCCCCGTCTATCGTGGATTCTTGATACCTTAGTCAAGCCAATTTGCATGGTAATTACCAAGCTGTCATGGTGTAGATCTGATATTCCCTGCAAGTCCGAGTCATCAAAAGTAATAGCAGGTAATGATTTAGATCTAAGAGGGGGTTGATGTTTAGACTCCCTGGATATTCTTTTGGCAGCCGAGCTAGTTAAGCCACAAATTTCTGATCCTCCATTTATGAACTTGACTTCATAGATGGGAGGAGGAGGAGGAGGAGGATCTCTGCCATTCCCTGACTCTCTTTTGTTTTGTCATTCATCTCTGTTCTTTGGCTGCTGGATTAAGTCCTTCAGATAGCCCTTCTTTAGGAGGTATGCCACTTGTTTTCTGAGTTGGATGCATTCTTTTGTGGTTTGCCCAATGTCTTGGTGGAAGTCACACCATCTTGTTGGATCTTTCCTGGGGTTGTCAGATTTTTTGGGCCATCTGACCGTATCTCCCATGCTTTCCAGGCTTTTGATTAATCCTGCAGTATTTATAGAGAAGTTATATTCAGGAATAGTTGGTAGGCTAGAAAGGTTACCTTTGTGTTCTTGTGCCATATTGACTTCAGATCATTCAGGCCTGGAATAGGGTGCTGATCTGGGGTTGCCTCCTTTCTGGTAGGAGCTTTTCCTGTTAGTGTGTCCATAGCCTTGCTTTCTTCCGGACGAGTTTGTTCTGAAGTTGAGATCTTCTTCCAATCTGACATGTTCCAAGGTGATGGATTGAACAGTGGCAAAGGTTGGGCAGGCTTTTTTGGTTAAGTCTGTATAGATGTCACTGTCAAGGAGGACTCCTTGCCTGAAGGCTTCTACCACTGCCTCTTCGTTACACCTGGGAATGGCTACCTTCTCTTTGACAAATCTTGCCAGGAATTCTTTGAGAGACTCTTCAGGAAGTTGCTTTACCCTGAACAGGTTACTGGGTCTCTTGGCCATGTCTCTGCTGCTTGCGAATTGTTGATTGAAGGCATTGGCCAATTCTGCAAAATTCTTGATACTTCCATTTGGGAGATTGATGAACCATTGTAATGCTGCTCCAGTCAGGGTTGTACCAAAGCCTTTACACATGCAGACCTGCCTGAGTTCACTGGGTATTGAGGCGGCTAATATCTTCTGTTTTAATATGGCAACGTGATTTTGTGAATCAGAGGTCCCATCATAAGTTCTCATGGATGGGACGGTAAACTTCTTGGGGAGATCAATTTTTGCAATTTCATCTGCAAAAGGTGAATCAGCGAAGCTGTCAACTTCTAGTTCAGGCCACGGGGTCTGGTACTCCAGGTATATTTTCTATTTTGTTGTAGAGTTTTTGAATTTCCTGAAGCATAGCCATCATTATTGCTGCTTCAGTTTTGTTTGTTTCATTATTGGGAACGATTTGGGTGCCGGATGAGGTATCCTTCTCCGGAGTTCCAAAATTGAAAAAGTCAATATTTTTGATAATGGATGAGAATGGGGTTCCTGGTTCGAATCTGGTCTTGGAGCCTGAAGCCTGACTTTCCAATTTCTTTTTCAGGTTAGACTCAGATTCCTTCAGTCTACTGATTTCAGCTTCTGCTTGGGCTGCCTTTTCTTGAATTGTCTCCAATTCTTTGATCTTAGCCAAGGCAGCCGCCAATTGTTGTTCTGGAGTGAGTTCTACCATTTTTGTATGTGAATATTAGATGAAGAATGGTAAAAGAAAAAGGGGTTTTTTTTTAATGAACTAGATGCCCCACGGTGGGCACCAATTGTTTTAACAAGATTTTCCTGAATGGATCCGGCTAGAATAATTAATAATAAGGGTATCTAGCTCAAATGAATTTAGAATAATAGTGTGAGTAAATGACAATAAAGAATTAAGTATAAATAATATTGTTAGTATTTCTCTGATAAGCTAACCACAAACTCGTGTATACAATTGAATATTTAGGAAAGAGTAAGAAATAAGTTGTAATATTATTGATGAATAATAATCTGTCCTTTACAATTGTTCGATCATGCTATTTATAGATCCTCAAAGGTTAACGTTGTATTCAATCTCAACGTTCTTCTTAATTGTCGGAGTTGTTGCCTGATTAATAGGGCACATTCCCTATTAATCTGGTTGACTCTTTCTTCCTTAACTAATCTTTGGCTTTTCTCCTTTTACACGTCTTGATTCATGGGAATGAGGTAGTTTTGTAGTTAGACTTGGTCTTCCTTGAGAATAGGATGTGAGCATTCATCTTTATATAACCGTCTTGTTGCTTCTCAACTTGATCCAGCCTGCTTAAGTGTCCTGCCAGGCTATTCTACACTTACCATCAGGCTTTTCTTCTAGGATTTAGTAGCTTGCTTATCTTGTGGTACTCTTCATCTGCCAAATAGTAGTTAGATTTGTCCGGTCCTCGGTTGCCTCAATCAGCCTAGTAAGGTCAGGCTAAATTACAGTCAGACCAGGCTAATTTGGGCCTAACAATAGCATATGAGACACAAATAATGATTTTTGAAGTATAAGGAGGACTATCTCATAGGTTGACTAATTGTTCTAGATTTGATAAGTGTACTTGATGATTGACATTCCTTTAAGAGAGTTCATCAACTCAACATCACTTTATAATTGATCATATACAAGCCTTGAGCTTGTGAACATATAACGAATCCCATCATTATAGTTGTCCATTAGATCACGTTAAGTGGATGTAAATATGTTTCTATGAGCAAGCATATAAAGACGAATTTTTAGAACAAAGATAAATACGATAAAACGGGTGACTTGGGTTCCAAACCAAGCCACCATTATCCAAAATACAACAATTGTTTTAGAAATGATCAAACATTTACATGTCGAGCACGGAAATCAAAAGGTTCTAAAAATCCGAAACATAAATTAAAATAAGACAATAAAAAGCCAAGCTTCATGGAAGCTACTACTAGCTTCTTGATGGTTTCTCAAGCTTGCTTTTCTTTTCCCTTGTCCTTGCTTGGTGGAGGCCCTATTTACAATAAAAAGGGGATACATTGTCACAACTTTGTATCATAATACCATAGTTGAATTAGAAACATAAAAGAAAGGATAGTCATTTACCTACTGAAGTGATCTTTCCAGCTTTAATGTCACCAAGATATTTGGAACAATTTCTTTTCCAATGTCCAACACCATTACAATAATGGCATTTATCAAGAGGATCCTTCTTGATCTTGGAAGTGCTAGCTTCATAAGTCTTAGCTTTGGTGAAAGTGGGAGCTTGCTTCTTACCCTTCTTCCCATTCTTCTTGAACTTCCCCTTGCTTTTGGTGCTTATGTTAAGCACATCCTTAGGTGGGTTAACATTTAAACCCATGTCTCTTTCGGCTTGCACAAGTAACTTGTGCAACTCTTCAAGAGACACATCCTTGTCTTGCATGTTAAAATTCACCCGGAATTGAACATACGCTTTGACTTTGGATAAGCAGTGTAGAATCCTATCTACAATGAGTTCTTTGGTGATTTCAACCTTTTGAATCTTCAAGGTCTCGACTAGCTCCATCAATTTGAGCACGTGAGGGTTAACCTTTTGGCCCTCTTTAAAGTCGAGATCAAAGAATGCCGCGGCCGCCTCAAATTGGACGATCCGCGGAGTTTGAGAAAACATTGTCACAAGCTTGGAATCGATTTCATTAGCGGTCCCCATCTTAAAGGCTCTCCTTTGGAGATCCGCCTCCATCGCAAAGATCAACACATTTTTCATTGCGGTGGACTCCTTGTGGTAAGCCTCATATGCTTCCCTAGTAGCGGCAGTCGACCTAGTATTAGGTTCGGGTGGAGAGGCCTCGGTGAGGTAACGAAGCTTGTCGTCACCTTGGGCAGCTAATTTGAGTTGGGCATCCCAATCGGAGAAATTTGAGCCATTCTTTTCAAGTTTACAACGATCCATGAAGGATCAGAGCCATGAAGTATTAGTGAGAGTTGTGGCGTTGGTGTTTGGAGTGGCCATTTGTTATGAGAAATAGATGTGATCTACAAAACGTAAATTGAAGAAATAAAACATATGTCGTTTTCAAAATAATAATACACGTACAAATTTAAACAAGTTTTATTGCATTTATCTAGTGACCTCTACCCAACTTGATAAATGATTCCAAGACCCAAATTCATATTAACTTAGGGCACGGTGTGCCGAAATACCGTTTATCAATATAACTTGGTGGATTAACCTTTTAATCGATTCTACTTTTAGAACTCTTGGTCGATAAAATTACATTAATATTTATCTCTAGCCCGAAACACATCCGGAAATCGTCGTGAATACTTTCATTGAGTTCAACCCAAATTTCGAATAAATGTGTCCATGATCCAAACTCATATCAACTTAGAGCACGGTGTGCCGAAATACCCCTTATTAATATAAATTCGGTGGATAGACATTTTGTTGGAATATGTGTCCTCCGACAATAATGCGATCACGACTGTTGATCATGATGATCACATGTTTAAATCTCATTATAAAGAATACAATTGGGAAGTAATATTGTTACTGTCAACTGGTCAACATATATCGGTAATGATTGGCTGACTAGAGTTTGACATTACTGTCGTGCGACGGTGGTGATCAGTTGACCCCCTAGGTCATACCTATAGGGCAACACTCTTAATTGATTATTTAATTGATCGTATAACGTTACGAGTTAATTAAATTACTTGAAAATTGACGGACGAATTTGGAAGTAAAATTTACGTATCAAATTGAAATGTGATTAAATGGGATACGGTCTGAGTAAACGAATTGTATCATTACTCGGATAAAATTATTGTTTAAAGAAACAATTGAAATCGAATGAATTTTTATAAATACAATCAGTTGTGATTTATAAATGGAAAAATATTTTGGTACAAGTAATTATGAAATTACTAAGTCAATTTTGTATGTGACGTATTTTAATAATACGTTGATTTTTAATATGTTAAAAATACACAACAAATTTATGCTACATGTGACATAAGACAAATTGACAAAAATAAAATGGGTTCCATTTTATTGTATGTACCGAAATAAGGAGAAGGATTAGGATAATATTGTGTTTGATTAAGTTAATGGAAAACACAATGATTACCTACATTCCTAGCCATGCAACCCTAATGCTCATTGTAAAGAACAATTCAAGCATGCATTGGCTCCCCTTAATCCCTCCTCCCACCCGGTTTTCCACTAAGAAAGGCAAAGGTTTTTGCCTTATATTTTTCATATACACTACATTCATTTAGTTAGTGGATTATTCATTCAACCACTTATCTAAAATAAGAGTTTTAGAGAGATAATAAGCTCCCATTCTTCCTTCTTCAAAACCGAAAATAATTAAGTGTTTATAATATTTTTGGGTCAATTTTCTACTAAATTAATATTGTACTAGTTCCTATATAATTAATTTTTATTAAGAGAAAGCCTTGGGTATTAAGCTTAGGGAGAGATCCTATACTTGGATCTTGGTTCTTCCATTAAAGGAAAGCTCAAGAACAAAAGAAAAGGAGATTTTTTTTTGTGCCCATAAAACCGAAACATCCAATGTAGGAACATGATTTCTCCTCTATTTTGCTCATTTGTTTGCATGAATAAAATACATATTTAATTTTATGACAAATTAAATTAAAAACATATATGAATATGTAAGTATATAGATCTACTTTTCTTTCAATCGGTATCAGGAGCCACGGTTGTTTGCATGCAAATTGGTTAAAAGTTTTTCCGAGTTATAAGAATAACATATAAAACTTGTAAAATTTGTGTTATTATGATATATCACGAAATTCATTCATGCATGTTAATATTTCTGGTCCTAAAATATTTTAGGATATTTTTGTTATATTTACGGACTTTTATTGTTCATATAATACAATAATGGCATTTAAATATGATTTTATGAGTAAAAATGTCATTTTTGGTCTAAAATTAGCTATACTTCGAATTTTCAGTTGATTTTTGGATATGTTGTCACATATATTATTTTGAGATAACCCATAAATTTTCATAATTTTTGGACTTGTTAAGCTCAAAAAATGGATTTTTCATTATTAAATTCGGATTTAGGTGAAAAATAGGTTAATATGAGTTAAATTTCGAATCTGGTCATAGAAATTTACTATGTTGTCACATGCAATATTACAAGATCTGTGTAAAATAATTGGCTATAAATAAGTCTTTTTGCATGATTTATGGATTTTTGAAGAAAAATAGCATAAATAGTGACATTATTAGTAAAAAATTAATAAAACATAATCTATGGCTTAGTAAAAACGTCTAATGTTGCATTTTATTATATTTTTCTGATCTAAAATTGAAAATTTAATGAATATAATTTTTCCCATGTTTTTATGATTATTTTAGTTAAAACCGATAAACCGCAACATTGTTTTT
The DNA here is from genome assembly GCF_048544455.1 of Silene latifolia. NCBI lineage: Eukaryota > Viridiplantae > Streptophyta > Magnoliopsida > Caryophyllales > Caryophyllaceae > Silene > Silene latifolia. The sequence continues at coordinate 50,754,981 of NC_133533.1, forward strand.
CTGGAAAAATTTCGAAATTTTTAACCTAAGATTTTGAACATTATGAGTGTCATGGTATTTTTCCAGAATTTTCATGAGTTTAAATTTCAAATTTTGAATTTATTTGAAATTTTTGTGATTTATTTGAAGTTTATAGCTTATTTTTGTAATTTTTAGTCCTTTAATGAACAAATTTATATATATGAGTTAATTATGGTCAAATAATTAGTGAAGACTAAATTTTGAGTCCTAAGATGTTAGGGTAATTAACTTATGCATAAATATGAATTTATGTAATTTTGTGATTATAAAAATGTTGAAATCACGCAAATCCGTAAAAACCGAGTAATATACGATATTGGCTAATTAAAGGCGATTTAGCATAAAATTGAGCATGTTCATACATATTATAATGATGTATTTCCTTTATGATTGTCATAATTTTAATTTATGTAATTTTTGAATTATGTAATTTTACTTAGTATGGCCTTAGATTTTTAATTGGTATTTCCCGAAATGTATGGGAATATCGATTCGGTTGTAATTTTATTGTGATCTCGTATCACCGTTTTGTAATTTAATAGATTTATTTTATTTTAGTTACAAATGTATAATAGGAAATTATGTAATTTTATTCATTCCGGAGTTCCCAAAGACGGATTTCTTCAAGAATGACGATACATAAAGACGGTGTTACCTCGAGATGCGTGCCACAACCGAAGTTCAAGGGACCAATGGAGTTGGTTTCCGAATATGTAATAGTTAAATAGTTTTTCTATTTTAGGAAAGGCCATACTAGGATTTATTTATTTATTTTATGCTTGCATTTTATTTTATGTCACATGCATCGCTAAATCGCCATAACTAAAACATGCATCCTTTTATCGAGTTTATCGACCGTGTCAATTAAAATTATCGTAGTTCACCGCTTTAGTTCACTTAAAACGTGATAGATAATAAATTGACATGACCTCTCGCTAAAACAATTAATTGAGACATAGCCTTACCAAATAGTAGAAACCATGAAAACCTATTTCGCGAGGGAGTGCACTCGGCCCTACCGTTGTACAAATCTTGTTACGTAGGGGAAGTGGGTGATGAATGTTAATCCACCGAGTTCATGTTAATGAGGGTTTCATCGGCCATACCGTGCCCAAGTTGATGTGGATTTGGATCATGGACACATTTATTCGTAATTTGGATTGAACTCAACAAAAGTTTTTCGATAAGGGTTTCATCGGCCATACCGTGCCCTTGTCGGATGTGTTTTGGGCTATAGATAATTATTAGAGTAATTTTATCGACCAAGAGTTCTAAAAGTAGAATCGATTAAAACGTTAATCCACCGAGTTATATTGATAAAGGTTTCATCGGCCATACCGTGCCTAAGTCGATATGAATTTGGGTCTTGGAATCAATTATCTAGTTGGGTAGAGGTCACTAGAAAAATGCATAAAACTTGTTTAAATCATACATTTTTACGAGTATTATTATTAAAACGACATTTGTTTTACTCCTTATATTTTGTTTTGTAGACCACTTCTTTTTCTCATAACAAATGGCAACACCAACTCCAAACGCCACACCTGTCGCTAGTTCATCTTGGCTCCGATCCTTTATGGATCGATGTAAACTTGAAAAGAATGGGTCAAATTTCTCCGATTGGGATGCCCAACTCAAATTGGCCGCCCAAGGTGACGACAAGTTTCGTTACCTTACCGAGGCCTCTCCACCCGAACCTACTACTAGGTCGACCGCCGCCACTAGGGAAGCATATTAGGCTTACCAAAAGGAGTCCGCCGCAATGAAAAATGTCTTGATATTTGCGATGGAGGCGGACCTCCAAAGGAGAGCCTTTAAAATGGGCAATGCTAATGAGATTTACTCCAAACTTGTGACTATGTTTTCACAAACTCCGCGGATCGTCCAATATGAGGCGGCCGCGGCATTCTTTGATCTCGACTTCAAAGAGGGCCAAAAGGTTAGCCCTCATGTGCTCAAACTCATGGAGCTTGTCGAGACCTTGAAAATTCAAAAGGTTGAAATCCCAAAAGAACTCATTGTAGATAGGATTCTACACTCCTTGTCTAAAGTGAAAGCGTATGTTCAATTCCGGGTGAATTTTAACATGCAAGACAAGGATGTGTCTCTTGAGGAGTTGCACAAGTTACTTGTGCAAGCCGAGAGGGACATGGGGTTAAATGTGAACCCTCCCAAGGATGTGCTTAACATAAGCACTAAGAGTAAGGGGAAGTTCAAGAAGAATGGGAGAAAGGGCAAGAAGCAAGCTCCCACATTCACCAAAGCTAAGACTTGTGAAGCTAGCACCTCAAATATCAAGAAGGGTCCTCTTGATAAATGCCATTATTGTAATGGTATGGGACATTGGAAAAGAAATTGTTCCAAATACCTTGGTGATATTAAGGCTGGAAAGATCACTCCAGTAGGTAAATGACTATCCTTCTTTTATGTTTCTAATTCAACTATGGTATTATGATGCAAAGTTGTGATATCTCCCTTTTTATTGTAAATATGGCCTCCACCAAGCAAAGACAAGGGAAAGGAAAAGCAAGCATGAGAAACCATCAAGAAGCTAGGGATAGCTTTCATGGAGCTTTGCTTTTCATTGTCTTATTTTAAATTATGTTTTGAATTTTAGAACCTTAAGTTTCCGTGTTCGACATGGAAAGGTATTTTGGATAATGGGTTGTATTTTGGATAATGGCGACTTGGTTTGCAACCCAAGTCACCCGTTTTATCATTTATCCTTTTATGTTCTAAAATTCATCTTTAAATGCTTGCTCTTAGAAACATAAGATTATTCACTTAAAGTGATCTAATAGACAAATATAATGACGGGTTTCATTATATTTCCACATGCTTAAGGCTTGTGTATGATCATTTATAAAGCGATTTTGAGTCTATGAACTCTCTTAAAGGAATGTCAATCACCAAGTACACATATGAAATCAATAACTATTAGTCTATCTATGAGATAGTTCTCCTTATACTTCAACATCATTAATTTGTGTCTCATATGCTATCTTTGAATCTATAGTGTATTTATTCTAAAGATAGAGTGGGAGAAAAATGAGGACACAACACACAAGGCAAGATAAAATGGTGTACTTGTGTAAATGAAGATCTACGCAAGAGAGAATGATTTGAATGAAGGTATATCTATTTACATAGTATGCCGAATAGATGAGATCTATGGTCTCAAGTTAGTTCTATATGATTAAAGAGACCAAGTGAAGTAATCATAAGAGTATATTCTCAAGATAACTACACGAGGAGACCAAAAGAAAGTTTTGGAAGAAAAATGACTAATGTAAAGTCTTAACAAGTTTTTGACTAAGTTTATGAAATTTTTGACCAATAGTTTCAACCTTGAGATTTACTTAAGAGCCTAAATGAATCATAAGTAACATACTAGTTATGAAAAAATTGCAAAATTTGATATACCGATATCTTCAATGACCAAGTTTTAACCACACAAATGTCATCGCTTAACCTCATGATGAAAAGGGTTAAACCTCCTTTCGAAAGAGTATTTCGAAGGACGTGTTCTAGATATTATTTATATTCGAATAATGACATTGCTACAAATCATTATGACATGAGTGTATTTGGAGATTTAAAATCTCTTTCCGTAAGGTTAAGATGAGACCACTTCAAAATAGGTATTTTGAAAGGATATGATGGGAACATATATGGTTTTATCTTAGTAACTTGGCAATGCAATTTATATTTCAATTCTTGAATAAGTTTCGATTGAGAAGTCAATTTCGAAATGTGTGAAATTGAGTGGGAGTTAAGAAATTGTCATGTGAAGACATGGAATTTAGTGGGAGCTATCATCCTTCGAATGTTTACAACTCATCACTCATGGAAGAATGACGAGCTAATACCTTCTTTCATAAAGAAGCATTTGAGTTTTCAATTTTGGATGAAAATGGACTATGATGAATCCAATTACATCAAGGGATGTTGGATTAGTATTAAGAGATACACATCGTATCAACATTCACATAGGTTATTCATGTAGATGAAAATGGAATTGCCATTAGCAGTCATGGTCGTTCATTGAACCTATGAACGGTTGATCTCATGATTATTAGTAACTAATGTTTCCGCCATTAGAATAATCATGTACATGTCCAATTATGAATCATATGCATAAGAGCATGATGATTGATTAGTAAGCCATAATAGAAACGTCATGAATTCTCAAGTAGAATCCGATGAGCGATTTCGGTGTCTGACGGAATATTCTATTATGTGATAAGAGGTTGCACATTATAGAAAGTCCGAGCACATGTAAGGATTTATGAGAATCCTTAACCCTTCATGCTAGAAAGAGAAATTAGAAGTTTTGGAAAGATACTTAGTTGAATAAGAAGTTACTCAAAACTAATCTTTCCTAACTATGCTAGGACTTGTGAGAAGTGCTAGACCAATCGTCTTGGCAAATTGTTGCAAGACTCTGCAAAACATATACCTAGTGCATTGTGTGTGGATGGAATACTTGATCAGTACAAGTTATATCATTCACCACAAATTCGTTCGTTATGTGATAATCGATAAGAAAGTTCTTTCAAGATAAAGAACCAAAACCGAGGTCGGGAACCCTGATGTGTACTTGGTAAAGTTCATGCTATGAGAGAGAACATGAATGTAAAGGAAAATGCAAGTGTAAGAGGTTTGAACACATGGACACATGGCATGTTAAACTTCTATTGCAATCAATAAGTGTTTACACTTACGATATACATCACAAGGTTGTTATATGATATTGACTACCCGAGTGTGATGTCGACATTTGTCGTTTGAGTTATTATTAACTCACCTTGTACTTTGTTATATCCAAACGGGCTGTGGAGACAATTGAACCCTGTTAAAGTGAACACGGATTAACATTGTATTTGCCCATAGTTACTTGTATGAGGTGACGTCTCGAAGTGACTAGAGTGTGATGCGATTGATGGCAAGTTCAAGTGCCATAGAGTCATGTGAGATGACTAGTCGATCACATAAAGCGATCATTATGAACATTTTGTCGGGCCTAATGACCGCTTATAGAGTTCTCGCAAATTTATATAGCCTGGTCGTGGCGAGAGCTACTATAGTATTCAAATGAGTCGATTCTTTTGACTAAAGACTATTCACCTAAGATGGCACGATTTTCGATTAACTTTAATTTGTGTTACTACGACCTTCGTAAATGGGGTCAAATGGGCATATTTTGGGTTATGATGGCTGTGGCTAGTCGAAGGGAATGAGTGCGATAGGAATTGTCCACCCCTAGTCAGGGTTATAACAATATCTCAGGGCCACTCGAGGAGTAATGAACTAGAAATGCGTGGCCACGCTCGGAAAGTATCTATGACAGATAAGTCCGGTCAATCGCTTATTCTCCGGATCGAGGAAACCACTCTCGATATGATCACTTGCAAGTACGACCTGAAAGACACCTTGCATTGAGTGGGAGATAGTAATAGGACAAGAGAATTGGTGACGCACACTTGTCGAGGACAAGTGGGAGATTGTTGGAATATGTGTCCTCCGACAATAATGCGATCACGACTGTTGATCATGATGATCACATGTTTAAATCTCATTATAAAGAATACAATTGGGAAGTAATATTGTTACTGTCAACTGGTCAACATATATCGGTAATGATTGGCTGACTAGAGTTTGACATTACTGTCGTGCGACGGTGGTGATCAGTTGACCCCCTAGGTCATACCTATAGGGCAACACTCTTAATTGATTATTTAATTGATCGTATAACGTTACGAGTTAATTAAATTACTTGAAAATTGACGGACGAATTTGGAAGTAAAATTTACGTATCAAATTGAAATGTGATTAAATGGGATACAGTCTGAGTAAACGAATTGTATCATTACTCGGATAAAATTATTGTTTAAAGAAACAATTGAAATTGAATGAATTTTTATAAATACAATCAGTTGTGATTTATAAATGGAAAAATATTTTGGTACAAGTAATTATGAAATTACTAAGTCAATTTTGTATGTGACGTATTTTAATAATACGTTGATTTTTAATATGTTAAAAATACACAACAAATTTATGCTACATGTGACATGTGACATAAGACAAATTGACAAAAATAAAATGGGTTCCATTTTATTGTATGTACCGAAATAAGGAGAAGGATTAGGATAATATTGTGTTTGATTAAGTTAATGGAAAACACAATGATTACCTACATTCCTAGCCATGCAACCCTAATGCTCATTGTAAAGAACAATTCAAGCATGTATTGGCTCCCCTTAATCCCTCCTCCCACCCGGTTTTCCACTAAGAAAGGCAAAGGTTTTTGCCTTATATTTTTCATATACAATACATTCATTTAGTTAGTGGATTATTCATTCAACCACTTATCTAAAATAAAAGTTTTAGAGAGATAATAAGCTCCCATTGTTCCTTCTTCAAAACCGAAAATAATTAAGTGTTTATAATATTTTTGGGTCAATTTTCTACTAAATTAATATTGTACTAGTTCCTATAATATTAATTTTTATTAAGAGAAAGCCTTGGGTATTAAGCTTAGGAAGAGATCCTATACTTGGATCTTGGTTCTTCCATTAAAGGAAAGCTCAAGAACAAAAGAAAAGGAGATTTCTTTTGTGCCCATAAAACCGAAACATTCAATGTAAGAACATGATTTCTCCTCTATTTTGCTCATTTGTTTGCATGCATAAAATCCATATTTAATTTTATGACAAATTAAATTAAAAACATATATGAATATGTAAGTATATAGATCTACTTTTCTTTCACATTTATCACCCACTTCCCCTACGTAACAAGGTTTGTACCCCGGTGTGGCCGAGTGCACTCCCTCACGAAATAGGTTTTCGGGGTTTCTACTTTTTGGTAAGGCTAAGTCTCAATTGTTTATTTTTAGCGAGAGGTCATGTCAATTAATTATCTATCACGTTTTAAGTGAACTAAAGTGGTGAACTACGATAGTTCTAATTGACACGGTCGATAAACTCGATTAAAATGATAATGCATGTTTTAGTTATGGCGATTTAGCGATGCATGCAACAAATAAATAAAAATGCAAAGCATAAATTAAATCCTAGTATGGCCTTCCTAAAATAGAAAATCTAATTATCTATTACATATTCGGAAACCAACTCCATTGGTCCTTTGAACTTCGGTTTTGGCACACATCTCCAGGTAACACCGTCTGTATGGATCGCCTTCATCTAGTGGCACCGTCTTTAAGGAACTCCGGAATAAATAAATTACTTAACAAACTACATAATTTCCTATTATACATTTGTAATTAAAATAAAATAAATCTATTAAATTACAAAACGGTGATACGAGATCACAATAAATTACAACCGAATCGATATTCCCATACATTTCAGGTAATACCAATTAAAAACTAAGGCCATACTAAGTAAAATTACATAATTCAAAATTACATAAAATAAAATTATGACAATCATAAATAAAATGCAGCATTATAATATGTATGAACATGCCCAATTTTATGCTAAGTCGCCTTTAAGGAGCCAATATCGTATATTAATCGGTTTTTACGGATTTGCGTGATTCAACCTTTTAAAATCACAATAAATTACATAAAATCATATTTATGCACATTTTAATTACCCTAACCAACTTAGGACTCAAAATTAGTCTCCACTAACATATTGACAATAATTAACTATTATTTCTTAAAATTGTTCATTAATGGACTCAAAATTACAATAAAATGCCATAAACTCCAAATAAATCACAAAAATTTCAAATAAATTTGAAATTTGAAATTTTAAACTCATGAACATTCTGGAAAATTACCATGACACTCATAATGTTCAAAAACGTAGGTTAAAATTTCGAAAATTTATCGGGAAAAACATTGTTGCGGTTTATCGGATTTATCAAATATAATCATAAAAACATGAGAAAAATTATATTTATCAATTTTTCAATTTGATCTGAAATAGGTAATAAAATGCAACATGTGACGTTTTTCCTTAGTCATGAAGTATGTTTTAGCAATTATTCACTAATTAAGTCACTATTTATGTTATGTTTCATCAAAAATTCATAAATCATACATAAAGACTTAATTATAGCCTATTATTTTACACACATCTTGTAAAATTTCATGTGACAACATACTAAATTTCTATGACCAGATTCGAAATATTTCTCATATTAACCTATTTTCATTTAAATTCGATTTTTATCATGAAAAATCCATATTTTGAGCATAAGAACTCCAAAAATTATGAACATTTACAGGTCATCTAAAAATAATATATGTGAAAACATATCCAAAAACCACAAGAAAATTCTAAGTTTAGCTAATTTTAGTCTGAAAATGACATTTTTATCATAAAATCACATTTTTAATGACATTATTGTATAAAATGAACAAAAAAAAATCCATAAATTAACCAAAAAATCCTAAATACATTTTAGGATCGGAAAATTTAACATGCAAAATTGATTTCGTGATATATCATAATAAACACAAATTTATAAGTTTTCTATGTTAATCGTATAACTCGGAAAAACTATAACCGATTTGCATGCAAACAACCTAAGGCTCTTGATACCGCTTGTTAGAAATCTATATTTCATAACTTAACATATTCATATATGTTTCAAATTAATTTAGTCATAAAATTAAATGTTGATCTATGCATGCAAACAATAATAAGGATAAAGAAGAAATCATCATTCTTACATTGGATATTTCGGATTATTGGGCACAAGTGAGTTCTCCTACTTACTTGTTCTTGAGCTCTCCAAATATTGGATGAACAAGGATTCAAGTATAGAATCCCTCCCAATGAATAATACCCAAGGTAACCTCTAAATAAAATTAAGGGTAAATTGATAACTTATACCTTGTATAATTCACTTTTTCAAATCTTATACCTAAAATAATTTTTTTTCAAAATTTATACCTAAAATCTTCATTTCTTTTATACTAAATACCAAATCTTAAAAAAAACATAAATTGACAATTTTGCTCTTATTAATTAACACATCACCACCCTTTTCCCCACAACATTCACCCTTATTCTCTCATCCACCACACAGTCAAACACCCCATCACCATCATCACGACTCACCTTCTTCACCTCCTACACCACCACCGGTGACGGATTTCCACCACTAGTGCCCCGCCCTTTGTGAGTCATCCTAGTGCGACTCTGTTAGCCACCCAAAACTACCCTGCTGCTGAACACTACAATTAGACTGGACAAGACCAACCTCTGGATTTCCATGAAAGGCAGCATTTTGTGGGACCATAACTTGTGCAACTTGGTTTACACCCCATTAATTGACTCAAAGGAACAACTTGAGCACAATTCAACATCACACCCCCAAGTTGATTCATATTCTGCCCGGATTCGTATTCCCTGGGATCATATTTTGACCCATATTCTCCAACTGCCCATTACCCATAAACCCGGAATTCTGCCTGAAATTTTGTGGACGAAAACCGAGTTGAGGCTAACCCGGAATCCCTGAGGCCTACCACCTTAACCATATTCAAATTAAAACCATTATTATTATTATTATTGTTAAAACGGTTCGATAACTCGGGATTTATAAATCCCATTTGAGGTTGCATTTGTACAAGGTTTGGAAAAATATTAGATGGAGCTCCAGGTACCTGCTGATTGTATAACCAATGATTTTGGTAAAAAAAAAATATAAACATATTAGACGGAGTTCCACCCTAAATATGAGGTTTTTGAGTATGGGGAATGGAGTTTCGGTGGCGGGGAAGGGCTTTTGTTAGATAGGGGTGGCCGGGTGGTTAAGATTTGGGGGTTTAAGGGGATGGAGAGTGACGTTGTGAGGGACTTCGCCGGAGGACATGTGAGGCATTGATGTTGACGGGAGAGCAGTTGTGCATGCGGTGGCAACCCGACACCGGTGGTGGTACCAGCGGAGGAGGGAAGTGGAGTCATGGGGATACTGATAGGGTGTGTGGTGCATGTGGTGGTTAATGAGTTAATGTGGTGGGGATGAGCTAACATGATAGGTAAAAGGGTGGTGTTGGTAATTAGTAAGGATAAAATTGTCATTTTTTGAGTTTTGGTATTGAGTATGAAAGAAATGAGGATTTCATGTATAAATTTTGAAATAAAATTATCTTAGGTATAAGATTTGAAAAAGTGAATTATATAAGCTATAAGTTATCAATTTACCCTAAAATTAATATTATTAATATTAGAACAATATTAATTTGAATAAAATTGACCCAAAATAATTATTTGGTCTCTGAAGTTTCGGTTAATAGAAGGGAGAAAGAGGAAGAATTTATATCTCTCCAAAAATCTAATTTTAGATGTGTTGAATGAATGAATAATACACTAGTATTCAAGTAGTGTATAAGGTAAAAATTGTAGAGGAAAACCCACAATTAATAAAACCGGGTAGGGGAGGGGTTAAGAGGGCCAATGCATGAGCAAGGTGTTCTTCACAAGAGGCAATAGGTATGCGTGGCTAGGTTTAGGAAGAATGATTATGTTTTCCACTTAAGACAACTCTTCAACCGAACGACTTTCGGAGATCCCTATTCTTCGGAAGACATCCATAAAGCGATAAACAAATATTTATAAAATCTCTATTATCGAAAACTTCAGTCCACCATTCCAATTCTGCCTCGTTTCTATCGAGTCGAAGCAAGCATCCTTATGGGTCTTTACTTATGAGTCGCCTCACCACGAGACTCGTCCAACAGCGTCACGCCACTGCGTTGGACATGAGTAAAAGCCCGGTCAACACCGTCACGTTATAAACCGAGTCAGCACCGAGGTACCACATGCCCTCCTCGTCTTTTTGAGTCTGATCTTTGTTTTGTCCTTTGTGTTGTCTGCGTTTAGTCTTTGGACCGTGTCGGATTAAGATGTAACGTGAGCCATTTTTCTGCCTTAGAACTATGGCCTCCTCTTCAGCTTTGTCCAACAAAAACAATGACAACAGAGATGTTACAATTGTCCAGTTAGCTAGCCTGCTCACTGCTCTCAAGGTCACCCTAAACCGTGTCGAGACCCGTATCGACACCCTGGAAAAGAAGGAAATTGGAGAACACAACACTCTGCCTTTGACTGAAACTGAGAAATGGCTCAAACTCTTGGAAGAACAACTCCTAGCCCGGGGTAACAACATCCACCATGAAAACAATCGAAGATTCTAACCCGTTAAGCATCTACTACCCGACAACTTTACCTTGAATGATGTACCCAAATTCAAAGGAGTAGATGACCCACTCAACCACATTCGAGCCTTTAAAGACTACATGGCCATAAATGGGGTCAAACAGGAACTCTTCACCCAGATCTTTCCATCATCCCCGGAGCCGATCCCCCGCCAATGGTACTACTCCGTCGACTCGAAGAACCTTACTACCTGGGATGAGGCCGCAGTTGAATTTGCTAAACAGTATGTTGACAATGTCGAAATCCAGGCTAACACCTGTAGTCTTAAGATCCTGACTCAGAACGAAAAGGAAGGATTCACGGAATTCCTGACCCGTTGGAGGAGGGTAAACACTCAGTTGGTCAGCAAGCCGAGTGAATCAACATTGGTAAAGACATTTGTCAAAAACCTTCGCCCGGTTTATGCCAACTTGCTGAGATACCAAAACATCAAGACATTACAGGATCTACAAATCCTTGCAACCCGCATCGAAGACGACCTCCGAAAGGGTGTCCTGGCCAAAGAAACCAGTAGAGGCTATCAGGGATACACATCAACCGGATCTCGCCCTCTAGTCAAATAAACAAAATCGATGAGTTCAACCTCCTCGAGCCAACCGCGAAAAGAGCTGAGCGCCTTCAAAGAGTATTTACCAACATAGGGTCAACTTATGCAAGCGCCCTAAAAAGGCTTATGGACCAAGGAAAACTACAACCGATCAGACCTACCCAGGATCCATCGGAAGCTAAGAAGACCCGTTTCTGGAATCCCAATGCCTACTATCAATACCAGCAAGAGAAAGGTCATGACACATAAACCTTCTTCAAGCTCAAACACATCATTCAAGACATGATCGAGAAAAGGGAATTACCTTTGCCCCTACCAGCAAAACCAAATAACGAGACAAACCCTTTGGAAATCCATGCTATCTTCGATGACATGCCCATCTTAGATTGTTAACACCCCATATTGCCAATTGGTGACGAGGTGAATGCCTAGGATAAGGATGCCTCGGACGGGGCATTCGTATTCAGCACCGCAACCATGCTTGCCATGTTCCAACAAGCTGAGGAGGCTATAGCCAATCTCTCGGAAAGGATTACCCGACTTGACGACGAGTACCACCGTTTTATCTTCAAATCACAAAGACCAACACCACGCCCGATGAAGGGTCCTCCAAACACCCGAAACTACCCTCACCAGGAAGGATTGCTCCCGTGACCATTCTGGCACGCACCCCACCAAAATTACCCCCAAAGTAATCAACCTCACAAAAATTACCCCCACAATAATTACCCTCACAAAAATTACTCTCACAAAAACTTCCCTCACAAAAACTACCCACCAAGAAATACCCTTCCAAGGTACCCTCAAAATCCCGAAGTCAATGGTATCTGGAGAGACGACGGAGAGGATGTCTATATAGTCCTGGGAAAGAGGAAACAAGCAAAAAAGATCAGTCATCTTACCCGATCTGGACGCCTCTATCAAAATCCAAATAATTCAACGGTCGTTCCAACAACGAATGACCAGGTCGTCCCAGACGTAGACGCTCAACCAAAGGTCCCCGAAAATTCGATCCTTAAGCAACGGCAGAAAGCAAAGGCCGACATCTCAATTTGGCAACTGGTTGCTATGTCTTTCGAACATCAGCAAGCATTGCTGCAAGCCTTAGGAAAGTTTACAGTTCCCTCTACGTCCTCTCCTGAAGAAATGGTAGCACACATGATAAGGGATGTCCCCGACTTGAACAACCTGATCATTTTCTCTAATGAAGATATCCCTCCATTCGGAGCCAACCACAACCTGGCCCTATACATCACCGTACAATACCTCAAAAGGAATGTGCCTATGGTTTTAGTGGATGGCAGATCTGCGGTTAATGTCATTGCCCTCAAGACGGCCCATAAACTGGGTATCAAAGAAACTGATTTGGTCCCAACCAATAAAGAGGTATGCGCTTTTGACGGCACTCGTCGTAAGGTTGTAGGGCTTATCACTCTAACCATTGTAACGAGACCCTTGGAAAGGCAAACCAGTTTTCAGGTAGTCGACATTGACGCCACCTTCAACATGCTTCTGGGACGCCCCTGGATTCACGCCGTCAAGGCTGTTACCTCAACACTTCATCATAAAATCGGGGTCCCTTTTAACGGGAAGATAATCACAATTCCTGCTTTCCTCATCAAGGCTATCATGAAAAAGGGAATAGCTTACCAGACCATTGAGGAATACGACAACAAAATGTGGGGATTCCTGTTAGTTATTTAGACCAAATTAGACTCATCATATGATGTCAAAATTACTAACTAATTTTATGTAGTGGTCTAAATCCTCCTGCGTGAAAAGATAAATAACATAAAGATGGTAAAAAACTATCTTAAGAGAAATTTTCGTACATTGATGGTGGAAATATAAAGGGCACAACGCAAGGACTCCTTCCTTGATGTTGTTCTTGAGCTAATAGATGGTGGATTATCCTCGAAAACCCAAATTACCAACTTCGGTAATTTCCTTTAGTAGCACCCAAGATTAACCCCAAAATCAACTATATTATTAACTAGATAATTTTAGTTGAATACGTTGATATAATAATACAAATTTTATTACTATAATACTTATGTATATTATTATTTATGTGAATTTATTTTGATGATGATCAACAATTTGATCAAGTGATAAGAGAGGAAAAAGATGGAGAGTTTTTTTTTCCTAAAAATTCCCTTATGCAAAGTGTGTATATGTGGGTATTTATAAGCCACAAAATGTAAACAATTCACCAACAAAAGTTAGTTTAAAATAATGTCACTACATTAGTGTAAAACACATCATATTAGGCTGCACATGTGATGTTTTTCGGGTCCATTTCGATTTTCGACATTTGTTCCACAAATGCTTATAAATCTTATATTTAATTATCTTACATAATTAAATATTAATTTGATTATTTAACACTTAATAAATACAATTTAACCACTAATGACCACTCAACTATTAAGTAATCATTAGACCATTTTATCAATATAAAATGTGTCAATGGAACCCTTATTAGCTAATTTTACAACCTCTTGTAAATTTAAATAGCTAATTACCTCCGCCTCAAAACATATACACAATCCGTATAAAATTAATTAATTAATTATCTATTAATTAATAAATTCTAATATATATTTATTAACTAATTATCACATAATTATATAATAAATCCTCTTGGCCCGAGTTCGTAATCCGTCATCAAATAATATATATTCACATGACTTATTAAAAGTCAATAATTACAAGGATTTAATTAATTTGTATCTCATACAAATAATTAGTTCTTCCATTTGGGCATCATCCTATAGGTGTGACCTAAAGGGATCAACTGGTCACCACCGTCACACGACAGTAGTGTCAAACTCTAGTCAGCCAATCATTACCGATTAACGATGGCCAGCTGACAAATAAATAAACAAATCCCTGATATTCCTTTTGTTGGAGCTTGTGTCCTCCACAAATTAGTGTGATAACATTTGTAAATCTCTTACAGGTTCACAAGGGTATACTTCGTATATTTAATCAGTTGATTAACGTTTACCTAATAACGGTTGGCTTGCTAGAAAGTTTGACGTTATTATCATACAGATGGCGGTGATCAAATACAGATGGCGGTGATCAAATGGTCCCTAAAGGTCACACCTATAGGATGTGTTTGAGAAATGTGGTTATAGAAATATAATCACATTGATGCCCAAAATGACTAAAAAGTTAGTCGATGTGTTGATGAGATAATTATTTAATGAAAATTAAATAATATTAAGTTGAGACGAATTAACTGTCAATTCGTAAATTAAATATAATAAGTTATATTTAATTAAATATATATAATGTTAGCTTGGACGAATTAATCTGTTAATTCGTAATTAAATATAATCAGTTGTATTTAATATCAACAAGCTGAATGTGTCATAGTGGTAATAGTGAGGGTACACATACCAAGAGGTCATGGGTTCGATCCTCACTAGATGACAATTCAACACATAATATATATTTTTGAAAAGACCAAAATAAGGAAATTTTATTCCTTATTTCGGTCAACATTGGCCGAAAATTAGGAGAGTTATTTCTTTCCTAATTAACTTGGTAATTCGGTCTGTATAAAAAGAAAGGGAGAGAATTATTTCTACCCTAATGCTTTTTCTTGAGCTAGCCTCTCTCTCTCATCACAAGAAACACAAAAACAACTAAATTTTACAGAAAATTTTAGATTGATTTCTAGCATAATCAAAGGGCATATCTCAGATCATCTTGGGTGCAACTAATAGGCGAATATCAATTTTGATATTGTTCTTAGGCCATATTTGCTAGGACCGAAGGTTATTTCTGAATCTTTTACTTATGTTTATGTATTTTATTTTATGACCTTAGATCATCTTTGTTAAATCGTTATAATCCTTCTAAATTAAGGGAAGTATACAGATTATTTCCCACAAGTGGTATAAGAGCACTAGGCTACGATTTTAATTTTGATGATTTTCATAAAATTTGTATGTGAACAATAGGATTTTCGAAAAAAAAAAAAATTAGGGTTTCGGATTTTTTTTTGTGGTTCGAAAATCTTTGTGCCGTTTTTTCCTGCCGTTTTTTTCCTTTTAGTTTGATGATATTTTTCCATTCTATTTTTCATATTATAGTTTATAATCAGTTAAAATTATCATATGAAGAATTGATAGTTTTTGATTTAATGCAGATTAAGTTAAAATTAAATGGAATCGTCATGTTTATGATAAAAAGATTGTTTTTGCTATATAGTTTTTGGCATATAAATTGATCATGTTTATTATTTCATATGCTAATCATGTTCTAATAGCAAAGATAAACAATTTAGTCATCAAATCTTGTTTTAGGGCATATTGCCGCAAAAAGAAAAAAAAAGGAGGCCGTTTTTTTAGGGTTTACCGAAGAAAAAAAAAACTTTATTTTTATTTTGTTTTTTTGGTAAACCGAGAAGAGAAAAAAAAAATAGGAAATTTTTTTTTGTTGCCATTTTACCGAAAAAGAAAGGGAAAAAAAATTTATGGAAAGTTTTTCCTTGTTTTTCCTATTTACCGAATTAAAATAGGAAAGGGGCCGTTTTTTTTAATTTCAGCCGTGACAGCTGAAAAATATAAAAAAATTTTTTTTTTTGTTTTTTCCCAGCCGTGACCAATTTAAAAAAATTTGGATTTTTTTTTTTTTTTTTTTTTGGCCAATTAGTTATTGTGAATCGGTTCACAATTTAATGATACCGAGTTATTTTAAAGCAGTTTAAAATTTTGACGGATAGAATTCATATTACAAGTTTAATATGGATTGAGAATGAAATTAATGTGATTAAATTGCGGAATTGTCACTTAATTTAATTTAAATAGGTGGTTTGGATAAATTAATCAACATAATTAATGTATTATATTATGTATGTTTAATTTATTTTAGTTGATGCTTTTATTTTTGTTGAATGAATCGAATGAATGAATTTTATTTATGTATTTAATTTTTGCAATCGGTTGTATTATGTAATACTTAGTGTGGCCTTAGTCAAATTATGTTTTCGTAATGAAGGAAACATGATTTTTATGTAATTATGAGATCTCGAATCTCCTTTATTTTAGTTTTGGGTTTTGAAATTAGAATGTAATTAATAGGTCAATTATGTAATTTTATTTATTGTAATTTCAAAGAAGACTAAAGATGAAGATTCAAGCTCACTCCCGCTACATGGATCAAGATGGAACATCAAGACAAGCTTCTCGGGTCCAAGGATGGATTCCAAACTTGTATATATTGTTCATTTTGATAGGATAGGCCACACTAGGACTTTTACTGTTTTTTTACGTTTTTCATTTTATTGCTTTTCATTCACATGCTAGTAATTGCATCATTTTCCGCCTAAAACCAAACCACCTACTACTAAAATGCATGAAAATTGACTCATATAGGTTGTATGTTAGTTTTCATGGACATGCAGATGTCACAGTCTTTAAGACATCGCCTTAGTTTAAATCATTCTCGCATGCTAGATTATAGTTCACTTAAAATGAATTAAACAGTTGATGGGATCTTCCTCTAAAACGGAAATTGAGATTAGTCTTTATAAGGGCAAACATCTATGAGTCCCTTCTTCGTCGGTAGGCCTAATATGACCCCTTCTACGTTGGGTAAGTAGTTGTGTTGACTTAGTTTACGTTAACATTGTAGTCCGAAGAGTTTCTCGTGATTATGATGGACTAAAGATAGTATTTACAGAAATTTATCGACCAAGAATTCTAACGGTAGAATTAGCTAACAGGTTAGCTTATCAATTTACAGAGAATTGAGTCTTGGGGTTATTTATATAATTCTTGAGGGAGGTCAATTGTATAAATGTTTTTGAGTCTTCGCGTTATGACATTAGTTCATTAGACTTAAAATAAAAACGATGCATGCTTATTATTTTATTCTTCTTCCGCAGTGTAGAACACGCTTATTATCAATAATACTGTTACAACAAATGGCTGGAAATAACGCAATCCCAATGCCTAGTGCCACACTAGATCGTTCGTCCTGGCTTAAAATGTTCATGGACCAAATGAATCACCCACTCGATCAAGAATGATGGGTCCAATTTTGCGGACTGGGAGGCGGCACTACGGAATGCTGCCACTGCTGACGGTAAGCTCAGGTATTTAATTGAGCCAATACCGGTCAACCCAGGCCCAAATGCAAGAATCAACGAGTCACTCGCTTATAGTGATTTCGTTATGGAAGCGGGTGCGATAAAGAACGTACTCATCTTTGCAATGGAAACTAATTTGCAGAGACGCTTCATTGCCCAAGGTGCAAACAAGATTTTCACCACGCTCACTAACGAGTTCTCAAAGGCACCGAGAATCGTTACATATGAGCATACCTGTCGCTTCTTTGATGCGAAACTCCAGAAGGGCCAACCGGTTAGCCCACACATTCTTCACATGATTGAGAATGTCGAGAAACTGGAGTCACTGAATTGTAGAATCAGTGAGAGCATTGTCATTGACCAAATGCTTCATTCTCTTCACGATGGTTTTGCCCTTTTCAGGGCGAACTACTATATGAATAACTTGAAAAAGAGTCCTCATGAGCTACACTCCCTTCTCGTACAGACCGAGAAGAATATGAAATTGAGTGGGAGCATGAAGCAGGATGTTCTCACGATTCACAACAAGAGTAAAGGTAAGGGCAAGGCTCATGGCGACCTAGCTGTAGGTAAGCCAAAGTTTAAGAAGCCAGGAAACGGTAAGAGTGCGCCTGGTGAGACTAGTGGCTCACAGGGCAAGACAAAGAGCAAGGGCGGTGACATAGAGTGCCACCATTGTCACAAGACTGGACATTGGAGGATGAACTGTCCCGTCTACCGTGAGGACATCAAGGCAGGCCGCGTCGTTCCTGTTGGTATGTCATCTTATATTCATATGATTGAGATTAACCATGCAACTTCCGGAACTTCGGTACTAGATACTGGTTGTGGTTCTCATCTGTGTAATCATTTGCAGGGCCTAAAGAACATCATACCTCTCGAAAAAGGTGATGTGGACCTGCGAGTCGGGAATGGAGCACGAGTTGCTACTTCCTCGAAGGGAACATATGTAATCCAACTCCCTAGTTGTTTTGAGTTATCTTTAAATAACTGTTACTATGTACCCAGTTTATCTAAGAATATTATTTCTGTTTCCGTACTTGCTAAAGACAGTTTTACATTTTCAATAAAGGATAATAGTTGTATTTTCTCTTTTAATGAAATGATTTATGGCAAAGCAGTTTCAATGAATGGACTTTACATCTTAGATCAAACCACGGAAGTATTACACATGAATGATAAGAAATTAAAGGTTGGTGACAAAGATCAAACCTATCTATGGCATTGTCGAATGGGATACATAAATGAGAAACACGTAAAGAAACTCGTCGATAATGGGACTATTCCCGCATTCGGATTTTCTACATATGGCACGTGTGAATCATGTCTCATTGGCATGACGACTCGAATTTCCTTCAAAGGTGTTGGAATGCGCGCTAGTGACCTATTAGGACTCATACATACGGACGTATGTGGACCTATGTCAATTACCGCTAGAGATGGCTATAGATATTTTATCACTTTCACGGACGATTTGAGTAGATACGGATATGTCTACTTAATAAAGCATAAAAGTGAGTCATTTGATAAATTCAAGGAATACCAGAATAGGGAATAGAACCAACTGGGTAGAAAGATTAAAGCACTTCGTTCAGATCGGGGTGGCGAATATCTTTCAAATGAGTTTGATCAATACCTGAAAGACTGTGGAATCGTTTTGCAGTTAACTCCACCTGGAACACCTCAATTGAATGGTGTGTCCGAACGGAGAAATTGAACCTTACTTGATATGGTTCGATCCATGATGAGTCACACTGTAGTGCCTGATTCATTATGGGGTTATGCTCTTTGTCACCGCTCTTATACTTAACCAAGTCCGTCTAAAGCTGTCGACAAGACTCCATATGAAATGTGGAAGGGAACAGTACCTAACTTGTCCTTTATTCGGGTTTGGGGCTGCGAGGCTTATGTCAAGTGGAGACACGAGGATAAGCTCGGCCCGTGATCGGTCAAGACATACTTTATAGGTTATCCAAAAGGAACATTTGGTCATTACTTCTATTCGCCAACCGAACATCGAGTTTTTGTTGCGGCTAGTGCGACGTTCTTAGAGAAAGAATTTCTCGAGAACAAGTCGATTAGTAGAACCTTCGAGCTGTCTGAGATTCCAGAACCAACAACCGAGGAACAGATGGAGGATGCTGTACCTCCAACTGATGATACGGTTAAAATTCCTGAGGAACCTAGGAGGTCGGGTAGAGACTCTCATCCTCCGGACAGATACATTGGTATGGTCGAGGAGAATGACGTTTTACTTCTAGAAAGTAATGAACCCCCAACCTATAAAGGTGCTATGGCTTGCTCCGACTCAAAGATATGGTTTGAAGTCATGCAATCCGAGATGGACTCCATGTGTGAGAATAACGTATGGGATCTAGTTGATTTACCTAAAAAGGTAAAACCTCTACAGTGCAAATGGCTTTACAAAATAAAGCGTTCTGTAGACGCGCAACCGGATATCTATAAGGCACGACATGTGGCAAAAGGTTTCACTCAAGTGCAAGGACTGCATTATGATGAAATTTTTGCACCTGTAGTCATGCTACGTTCCATTCGGATAATATTAGCGATTGCCGCATTTCATGATTATGAGATTTGGCAAATGGATGTGAAACTGCCTTCTTAAACGGTTATTTGGAGGAAGAGTTGTACATGGTGCAACCCGAAGGTTTCATAGATCCTGAACATCCTAAGAAATTATGCAAGCTTAAACGTTCCATTTATGGACTTAAGCAAACTTCTCGGAGTTGGAATCATCGTTTCGGCCAAGTGATAAAAGGAGTATGGATTCATTCGATCGGTCGAAGAACCATGCTTATATATCAAGTCGAGTGGGAGCAAGATTGTATTCTTGATATTGTATGTCGATGAAATACTCTTGATTGGGAATGACATTCCTCTCCTATCTTCGGTTAAAGAATGGTTGAAGAACCATTTCCAGATGAAAGATCTGGGTGAGGCACAGCGCATTTTGGGAATTCGTATCTACCGAGATAGATCACGACGGACGTTATCACTTAGTCAGGAGTCTTATTTGGATAATATTCTTGAGAGGTTCAGCATGACCAACTCCAAGAAGGGGAACCTTCCAATGACGTCTGGGATGCAGTTGAGTAAGTCTCAGTCACCCACGACGCCTGAAGGGGTTGAACGCATGAATCGTATTCCTTATGCATCTGCAATAGGATCGATCATGTATGCCATGATATGCACACGTCCAGACGTGGCATATGCATAGAGTATGACGAGTCGGTACCAAAAGAATCCAGGTAACTACGGAGGACTATGGATTGGGTATTGACTTATGGAGGAGATACTAAGCTATGCGCAACCGGTTACGCAGATGCTAGCTTCCAAACAGATCTCAGTCCGGGTTCGTCTTCACTCTTAGTGTGTTGTAGCAGATTCTACTACTGAATCGTTGAATTATGATAAGCATGTAGGGCACGTTATTTCCATGGGAATTAAACGTGTTCCTGAGTTATGGTACTTGATTATGAATTTAATACATTATCGTTTTCATATACTATTTATAACTTCATCGTTTAATATATAATATTTTGTTTTTCATGTGGATTGTATTGACAACATTGAACGCCACAAAGTGAACTGAATTACATTATATTTGTTTTGGTCCGTAATCGCCAATGTGAGCTGATAACTCCGACTATTATATTGTGCAGTCGATTGATGGTGGGTTCAACGAGCCATAAGTCAAACGGTTGACTGATCGATCACAGATACGAGATTATGACGATACCTCGTAGGACAACTTTTGTGACAACGTAATGGAGTCCTAAATGTTTAATAAACATTCGGTGCCAGGTCATGGATAGGACATCCATTGTGTACCTAGAGTCGATTCTTCTGACTATCAACTATCTCTTGAGATTAAGGCATGTTTTGGGTGACTTTGGTTTCTTTCTCACGGTCTACCGTAATTGGGGCTAAGTAGATTTTTTCTGGGTAATTTCATACTGTGCTTACATCTGCAGGATTCGAGTTGAGGAAAATATCCAACCCTTATCAGGTATAGTTATTTCTCAAGGCCACTCGAGGAGTTGTAACTGAACTGCATGGCCATGCTCGAATGTTGATTCGTTTATCAGTTAAGTTACTCTCTAGTCGGGAAAACCACTCTTGATATTGATCGCTTGTAAAATACGACCTTTTTGAATTCGGATTTGCAAATTGTTTTACATTGAGTGGGAGAAATTTTAAAGGATATGAGAATCGGTTATCGCACATACACTTTTGAGGACAAGTACGAGTTTGTTGGAGCTTGTGTCCTCCACAAATTAGTGTGATAACATTTGTAAATCTCTTACAGGTTCACAAGGGTATACTTCGTATATTTAATCAGTTGATTAACGTTTACCTAATAACGGTTGGCTTGCTAGAAAGTTTGACGTTATTATCATACAGATGGCGGTGATCAACTGGTCTCTAAAGGTCACACCTATAGGATGTGTTTGAGAAATGTGGTTATAGAAATATAATCACATTGATGCCCAAAATGACTAAAAAGTTAGTCGATGTGTTGATGAGATAATTATTTAATGAAAATTAAATAATATTAAGTTGAGACGAATTAACTGTCAATTCGTAAATTAAATATAATAAGTTATATTTAATTAAATATATATAATGTTAGCTTGGACGAATTAATCTGTTAATTCGTAATTAAATATAATCAGTTGTATTTAATATCAGCAAGCTGAATGTGTCATAGTGGTAATAGTGAGGGTACACATACCAAGAGGTCATGGGTTCGATCCTCACTAGATGACAATTTAACACATAATATATATTTTTGGAAAGACCAAAATAAGGAAATTTTATTCCTTATTTCGGTCAACATTGGCCGAAAATTAGGAGAGTTATATCTTTCCTAATTAACTTGGTAATTCGGTCTGTATAAAAAGAAAGGGAGAGAATTATTTCTACCCTAATGCTTTTTCTTGACCTAGCCTCTCTCTCTCATCACCAGAAACACAAAAACAACTAAATTTTACAGAAAATTTTTGATTGATTTCTAGCATAATCAAAGGGCATATCTCAGATCATCTTGGGTGCAACTAATAGGCGAATATCAATTTTGATATTGTTCTTAGGCCATATTTGCTAGGATCGAAGGTTATTTCTGAATCTTTTACTTATGTTTATGTATTTTATTTTATGACCTTAGATCATCTTTGTTAAATCGTTATAATCCTTCTAAATTAAGGGAAGTATACAGATTATTTCCCACACCTTTAACAAGATTTAATATGTAAACGCACTTATTGTGGAGGACACTACTCCATCAATCTGCCACTTGTCCGACACAAGTGTGCGTTACCAATTCTCTTGTCCAATAATACCTCCCACTCAATGGAAGATGTCTTTTAGGTCGTTCTTGCATTTGATCATATCATAAAGTGGTTTCCTCGATCAGGAGAATGACTGTTTGACTGGATAATCTACTATAGATCTCATCCGAGCGTGGCCACGCATTTCCAGTCACCTCTCCTCGAGTGGCCTTGAGATAAAATATAAAATAAATGGACAATCCCGTTGACATATTTTCTTCGTTCGATACAGATCACAATGACCCAATAAATGCTCATGGGCCTCCTTTTACGGCGCGATCTAGAACAAAAACTTAAGCCACCGGAAAACCGTACCAACTCAGATAAACAGTCACCAGTCTAAAGAATTGACTCGAAGGAATAAATAGAAATCCTTGCCACGACCCAGCAACAAAAGGACTCTACAAACAGTCACTGTCTGACAAATCGTCTCACAATCTGCCTATGTAATCAATCAACCATCACTATGACCATATGACAGTCGAACTTGTCATCTATCGCCTTACAATCTAGTCACTCGGAGATGTTACCTCATTAAGTAACTAGGGAAAAAATACAATGTTAATCCAGTTCACTTTAATAGGGTTCGATATTGTCACTACAACCTATTTGGATAAAACAAAGTATATAAATTTCGATATTAAAATGAATACAAGGATAAATGTAATTATCATATATGAAATAATAAATACAATATCTTAATCATTACATATAATATAATTTATAACAGTTCTGGCATTGGTCTCAATCCCATCGAAACTACATGACTACCATGTTTAGCTTGAGACAATGGCTTGGTTAAAAGATCAGCGATGTTGTCAGCTGTCCCAACCTTACAGACAGTAATTTCCTTCCTTTCAATTAAATCTCTAATTATATGAAATTTCCTAAGTACGTATCTAGACTTGTTACTAGACTTTGACTCTTTTGCTTGAAAAATTGCCCCACTGTTATCACAATTTGAAGTGATAGGATCCTCGACAGTCGGAACTACTTTAAGTCCCTCTAAGAATTGCCTAATCCAAACAGCTTCCTTTGCAGCTTCAGAGGCTGCAATGTACTCAGCTTCCATTGTAGAATCAGCAGTCACACACTCCTTAAAACTTCTCCAGCAAACCGCCCCTCCGTTCAACAAAAAGACAAAAACGGCCTGGGATTTCAAATCATCCCTATCAGTTTGGAAACTGGCATCGGTATAGCCTCTTATACGTAATTCAGATTCTCCTCCAAACACCAATAATGAATCCTTAGTCCTTCTCAAGTACTTAAGAATATTCTTAGCGGCTATCCAGTGACTCTCACCTGGATTTTTCTGAAAACGACTCGTCATACTCAAAGCATACGAGACGTCAGGACGAGAACACATCATAGCATACATGATCGATCCAACAGCGGAAGCATAGAGAATCGATTTCAGGCGTTCAATATCCTTAGGCTCAATAGGACACTATGACTTACTCAAAGTAATCCCACTACCTATAGGTAGAAAACCTCTCTTTGAGTTTTTCATATTGAATCGGTCAAGAATCTTATCGATATAGGATTTTTGAATCAAAGCTAATATCCTTTTGGATCTATCCCTATTGATCCGGATACCGAAGATACACTGAGCTTCTCCCAAATCTTTAATTTGGAAGTGATTTCCTAACCACTTCTTGACAGAAGCAAGCATATCTACATCATTCCCTATGAGTAATATGTCGTCCACATAAAGAAGTAAGAAAACAACTTTACTCCCACATGATCAAAACGATGATTCCAGCTCCTTGACGTTTGCTTAAGACAATAAATGGATTCTTAGGTTTGCATGCTTTTTTAGGATTTTTAGAATCCACAAAACCTTCAGGTTGTGTCATGAACACTTCCTCTTCCAGAAACCTGTTCAGGACAGCGGTTTCGACATCCATTTGCCATATCACATAATCATGAAATGCAATAATCGCTAACATTATCCGAACAGATCTAAGCATAGCATTTGGTGCAAAAGTTTCATCATAGTGTAAAACATGAACCCAGGTGAAACCTTTTGCTACCAATCTACCTTTGTAGACATCTTTATGTCCATCCATGTCGATTTTAATCTTAAATATCCACTTACACTGACGAGGTTGAACATCTTTAGGTAAGTCAACCAGGTCCCATAACTGATTATCGTACATGAAACACATTTCGGATTTCATGGCCTCGAGCCATAGCTTAGAGTCAGAACTAGTAATAGCTTCTTTGTAGGTCCTAGATTCATCACTTTCCAAAAGTAAAACCTCATAGTCACCATCTTCCTCGATAACACCAAAGTATCTATCTGGCTGGCGACTAACCCTCTCTGACCTCCTAGGTTCAGAAGGAACAATAACTGATTCAGACGTAGAAGGAACATCTTCCTGTACTATCACATCAGTTTGTGGCTCTTGAACATCATCAAGTTCAAATTTTCTCCCACTCTGTCTTCTAGAAATAAACTATTTTTCTAGAAAGACAGCTTCACGAGAGACAAACACTTTGTTCTCGGTTACTATTGTAGATGTAATATCCATATGTTTCCTTAGGGTAGCCTACAAAAATACATTTGTCAGAACGACGTGCAAGCTTATCATCATATTTGCTTTTGGCATAAGCATCACAACTCATACTTTCATATATCGCAAATTTGGGACCTTCCCTTTCCATATCTCATTTGGAGTTTTGTCAATTACTTTAGTGGGACTTTGATTAAGTGAGCGTATAGCAGATACAATGGCAAAACCCCAAAATGACTAAGGTAACTCAGTTTGATTCATCATTGATCGGACCATATCTAATAAAGTTCGATTCCTCCTTTAAGCTACACCATTCAATTGTAGTGTGCCAGGAGGAGTTAACTGAGATACAATACCGCAGTCTTTAAGGTAATCTCTAAAGTCATTGCTTAAATACTCCCCACCATGATCTGATAGTAATGTTTTAATCTTCTTATTTAATTGGTTTTCTACTTCATTCTGAAACTCTTTGAACTTGTTAAAAGCTTCACTTTTATACCTCATTAAGTAGATATACCCATATCTACTCATGTCATCGGCAAAAGTAATGAAATAGTCATAATTCCCACTAGCAGTGACTGTCATTGGACCACACACATCGATTTGTATTAAACCCCAAAACTCACTAGCTCGAGATCCTTTTCCTAGAAAAGGTGCACGAGTCATTTTGCCAAGAAGACAAGATTCGCATGTACCAAATGATTCGAAATCAAAAGGTTTAATTATACCAGTCGACACTAGTCTTTTAATGCGTTTCTCGTTAATGTGTCCTAATGGACAATGTCATAAATAAGATTGATCGGGATCACCTGTTTTGAGTCTTTTATTATCTAAATGATAAAAATCGTTGCAAGTGTCTAGAATATAAATACCATTGATTGAAATAGCTTGGCTATATACAATCTCATTAAGGGAAAAAGTATAACACTTGTCTTTTATAACAAAAGAAAAACCTTCTGTGTCTAACACAGATACTGATACTATATTCCTAGACAACATCGGTACAAAATAACAATTATTAAGAAACAACTTCAACCCCGAAGCAAAATTAATTACATAGGTTCCTACTGACACGACAGCTACTTTAGATCCGTTTCCCATTCGGAGATCAACATCACCCTTGTTAAGCTTTCTTATGATTTTTAGGCCCTGCAAATGTTTGCACAAGTGATAACCACAACCAGTATCTAATACCCAAGTCGTATTTGAATCATAATTTATGTCTATCATAAAAGATTCGGTTGAGAAATTACATGTTGGCTTCACAATGCCAGCTTTAATGTCATCCAAGTAATTTGTGCAAGTACGCCTCCAATGTCCCTTCTTATTACAATAATTACAAGTATCTTTAAGAGGATTACCCTTCTTAGGCTTAGGGTTGGTAGAGCAACTCGCAATTGCTTTACCCTTGCCCTCCACCTGTACGGGCTTCTTACCCGCGTGTTTCTTAAACTGCTTCTTCCCCTTCACGTTTATCGCAAGTACATCCCTCATCGTACTCCCACTCAATTCCATATCCTTCTCTGCTGGCACAAGCAGAGAATGGAGCTCATGTAAACTTTTTCTCATATTTGTCATATTATAATTTACCCTAAATTGGGTAAATCCTTTCATGTGAGAGAGAGTGGAGCACTCGGTCCACCACAAGCTCGTCAGGAATATTACATCCCAACACTTCTAGAATTTCCACGTACTCAATCATTTTAAGTATGTGTGAACTCACAGGTTGACCATCTTTGAGGTTAGCCTCAAAGAAACGAATCATGTCTCTCATATCTTGAATTATCCTCGGGGCTTGAGAAAACATAGTAGAAAGCCTCGAGAATACTTCATGTGCATTGCGGAACTTGACATATTGCCTTTGTAAAGCAGGATCCATTGAAAAAATCAAAACATTTTTTATGGCAGCAGATTCATTTTGATGATCAGAATAAGCCTCCCTTACATCGCCAGTGGCCCTAGAACCAGGCGAAGGGGAAGAGGGATCGACAAAGTAGCGTAATTTGCCATCACCTGCGGCATCTAATCGAATTTGTTCCTCCCAATCTTTAAAATTACTACCGTCACCTTTTAAAACATGTTTGTCCATAAAAGAACGAAGCCATGAATCTCTAGCTATAGTGACGGTTTGACTAGTAGAAGTCATCGTGATTACTACAAAGGTAATAAAGGGAAAGATTAACATTTATCGTCTAAACATTTTAACTTGTGAATTTATTTTAACAAGTTCTCATTTATATAATGATCTTCCACTAAATTATATAAATGATTACAAGATCCAATTATATATAAACATGGGCACGGTGGACCTATTCAACCCATATTTATATAAATTTGGTGAGTCAACAATTTTGACTGATTCTACAACTAGAACTCTTGGTCAACGGATTTTCTTAAAATCTACCTTTTAGCCCCAGAAATAATTATGGGCACGGTGGACCGATTCAACCCATAATTATCCTGTTGAGTCCAACCAATTTTCACGCATAATAACTTTTATTACCCTACTTACCCAACGTAAAAAAGAGTGTAACTCGTTGATCCGAACCTACCTCTAATGATGAAGGGATTCATATGTGCTATTATTTGGTTAGGCTAATCTCAATTTTCAAATAAATGTGAGAGATCTTATCAATTTAATTGTCTATCACTTTTAAGTGAACAAAATTGCTGAATGCTAGACAATTAAATCGATAACAACAAAATAAAACATGTAGTGACGATTTGGCATGAATGCATAAATATAAACAAACAAGTCCTAATATGTTCACCTAGTTAATCTAATTAACTTAAACTATTACACTTCGGAAACCAACTCCTTGGCCCCTTGAGTCTTCATAAAATTGCCTCCTTCTTTAGGATTTCGGAACGCCTTTCCGAAAACACCGTCTTCATGAAACTCCATCTTTAGATGCTTCATTTAACTACTAATAATTAAATTACATAACAATTTCCTATTATACAATATGTAATAAAATAAAATTAAAAAGTATTAATTAATTACAAATTGGGCGATGCGAAATCATAATTAATTACAAAACAAGTCGATATTCCCTTACATTACGGGAAATACCAATTTCTACCTATGGACATATTAGGAAAAATTACATAATTAAAATACTAAAAACTATTCATCCAAAAGAATAATAAAAATGAATTATGTAAAATGTCATGCCAAATCGTCAAATTTACCAACAACGATCATTTGAGCTTGCTTTGACGAAATTTTTACCATAAAAAATCCATAATCATTTCTTAAAACAATTTTAAGATTTACTAATCTTAATAATCTGGTCTAATATCAAAATAATTATTCTCACTAATTTTCTTGAATTTATATGGGATTAAAACATAAATTATAACAAAAGACATAATAACTCACAATTATTATAGAAAAATTCCATTTAATTAAAATTTTTAAGAAAAATTAAATTTTAAGGTTTTGTACAATCTGATCTTTAACCAAAATGACATGCATGTGAAAATTTTTGGTTTTAAAATTTATTTAAAACAAATTTATAATTTTCTCGGTAAAACGATTGGGCATCATGTTTGGTACACCTCCCGCCAACAACCCGGTGATGATTGGACAGCATGTTTGGTACACGGAACGATTTATGATAGTTCGTAAGTTTATCGTCAAGTGATAGCTCAAATACTTGTGTCTACCACTTGGTCGTCATCTACGTGCCATTATGGTCGTTTTGACAGTAATTAGAGTTATTTGGAGTACGTGTCAAAAACCGTCTTCGTTTTCTAATAAACCGTTTAAAATGCCGAGTCGGAATATTCTGGTATATTCCGGATATTTCTATTCCATAATTTTAATCTTTTCATCTTTTGGCAAAATATATCTCGAAATCATATTTTATACAATAAGGAAGTTGAGATCTACCACAATTCCATAACAGAAACGCGGAAAATCTTTCTTTCGCAGGAGGAAACTTCTCGGGAAAGTATGCAGCACCTGCTGCGCCTCGTCCAAGAGCCGCAGTGGTTGCTGCGGCTCTCCACCAGCTCTTTTCTGCGTATTTTAAGATCTTTTCGAGATTTATTTCCAAAGTTTTACCGTAACCCTAATTCCTCCGTGTGATTAGTATAAATAGGGACCTTCGTTCCACATATTTCTCACGCGAGTGTCCACCCTTCTCTTCTCCCTTTGCATTCTAAGACCGTGCTCTTTGCTTATTGACGTCTACGTGCTTGAACTTTCGACAACGTAAGCGCGGATCCTTCTGAGAACCAGTCTCGTTTTGCATGACCGACCAATTTGACCAACTCCACTCAATCAATCAAATCAATTTAATCTAATTCCTCTTACGAGGGGACTTTCATCATACATTCGAGTCGAGCAATCACTAATCCTTAACTTAGTTAATCTCGTTTCGTCAAACATGTAAGTCTGAGGGTGTAAATCCCATGTTTTATTATTGTACTTTTTATTGTATGAATTATTGTAAGATTTACGTCGAAAGCATGTTTAAAACCAATTTATAAAACCTTTTATCAAACCTATTTTCACGGATTAATAGAAGACAGACGTTGAGAAGAAACGCAGCAACTGCTGCGCCCCTTCGAAGAGTCACATCATCTGTTGCGCCTCTTCCTGAGGCTGCCGCAGTTTCTGCCTTTCTTCTTCTTCCTTCGTTCTTTGTTGATTCGTCTCTTTTATTTCGTTTTATCTTATTTCCACTCGCATAATTATAATTCATAATTCATAATAATTTATCACCCTTTAAATATCCGACTTAAATCCCAAGTAATCAATACTTGCGGGTTTTCGTCATTAAAATCAAACCCAGGTTTTAGAGATTCGATTTGTTCATAACAAGTCTCTGGAATTCGCCTTTTGTATATCTTTCACTTTTTTATCACCATCCTCATCAATAGTTTAACATAGTAAACCAAATTAATTTGTATTAATAAACCTAATTTGTGATTAGTCTCTAATTCACTTTAATTCGTTCTAATTAATTTAACTTCGTTCTTTATCGCTTTAATGACCAATTCACATGTAACTAATCCGTTAAATCACTTCTACTTAGGTCGAAAATTAATGATCGATCATTAAATTCACCAACGAACATTAAAAATATGCCGTTCCAGCTTCACAGCCATAACTCACCTCAGGAACAGACGCAGTGACCACTACGCCTATTCCAAGGGACGCAGCACCGCTGCGCTTGTTCCGGGGTGATTTCTGTCCCTGAACTTCCGTTCTTGCTTTGAACTAGTTTGTTAGCTTATATATTAATCGTCTATTAGTCGTAATATCACCAATAATCTGCCCGTTTTCTAACCTTAATTGTTTTCCTTTTCTTTTCTAAAATTATCTGTTTTAAACGTATTTTAGACGTAAATCATTGAACCGTTGTAATTATTGTAATTTTTATTTATTATTGTTTATTTATTGTACTCTTATTTATCGTTTGTTTGCTCTCACATGTAATCAACCTTAAATCCTTACTTCGACCCAAATGTATGCTAAATTACATGTTTACCGACTTAGTTAATTGTCACATGCTAGGATTAATTTATTGGATGTTGCATTACATGCATATAATCGACAACATATCAAGTATAGATGATTTCTCTAACCATTAGTAGAGGCCGCTATCGAGGCGGGCGGGATTAGGTGTTCGATCAAAAGAGCTTCCTAATACGTACCCTCACCCCTTACTCCAGATCTCTATGAACATCTGTGTTCATTGGCATCCACAAGAGTCATTCTAGACAAAGAATGCTAAGGGTAACGTGTTCTTGGTGTCTATGTCATTACTTTGTGTCAAGACATGACGCGAAGTATTCGAACGGTTTCCAATTTTCCACAATAAATTGGTGGCGACTCCACAAATGCGAAAGCTTGTTCTCCCAAGCGCCTGATGTGACCATTGTTTGAGCATATTTAGTCCCCGGATTAGCCTCGTTCCTATGCTTTTTAGTGCATATTTGGGTCATTTACTATCTTTAGTCCTTTGTTTTGCATATTCTTTGAGGTGTTGTTCCCTTGGTAGGAGAGGAGTGCAAACCTTGCATTTTCATGGCAAAATAGAGCTAAATTGATCGAATCTACTGACCAAGCATCAAAGAGAAGACAAGACTAGAAGGCCTTTGTACATATTATAGTAGATGGGCAATGATGAAGAAATCCTTGCATCCCCGACTAAATCCCGGAGGATTATTGGAAGAAGAAAAGAAGGCTGGAACACAATCCGCCTGTCCAACTAGGCAAGACGCCCGTCCAAGAGGTGAGGAATCCGAGCGTCTTTGCCATCAAGACGCCCGTCCAACCATGCCACAATCCGCTCGTCCAGCGTACCAATCCGCCCGTCCAGCCACCACAGATTCCGCCTGTCCCGACACCTTGGACGCTCGGATTCCCTTACATGCCCACACGACCTTTTCTTCCCTCCATGAAAGATGCGCATATTTATGAAAGACCGGCAAAAAGGAGATTCACATCTTTTCTAAGAGGAGCGATTCCTCAAGGACTTAATCGTCATTTAAGCCCTTAGTAAACCCTAATTTGTGTACCTAATCACCACTATAAATACCCCATTAGTCTAACTAGATGAATCATGTTCTTCTTATCAATCTCTAGTGTAGTTTGTATCATACTAATCTCTTCTTAATCTTGTAATCAACTTCTAATCAAGTATTAATACAAATCTCATTTCCTTAATTTCTCTTTTGTTCATCTTTTATTTTGGGTAATTGAAGATTATTTGGGTTATTATTGGGAGATTGACAACCTTCCAATCAATCATCAAATACTTTTATTATTCTTTGCTTTATTTTGGAATCATTAGTAGGTATAATTCTCTTAATCTCTTTTTAATTATTGTTAATTATATTCATTTATTCATCATGTTTTGCTTTGTTAATGTGATTGACAACCTTGTTAACATGTTAAACTTGATAATGAGTGAGTAGTTTCCTTAACTAGGGTTAATGGGTAATTAGGGGAAACCAACATGGGGGATGATTCATGCTTAATTTAATATGTTTTCATAGTTTATTTGCTTGCTTGTTGTGATCTCAACTTATGCACATGTTATGTTTGATGAAATGCTAGCCTATGAATCCTTGCATTTTTTACCCATCACCTACCTTTTCAATGAGACTTGTAAGACATAAACCAACTCGAGTCTCATTAGACCATGCATATAGTTGAGTAGGGAGGATTAAGTCGACTTGTAGGTGTTGTACAATCTAATCGATTCAGCTCCGGGACCCAAACCTTCCTAGGATTGTAAGATATAAACCAACTCGATCCATCACAACAATAATTGCTTGCTTATAATTTGAGAATATGTTTGTATGATCGATTCCCATAAATCCCCTATGACCCCATGACACCCTAGTGCTTTTAATCAATTGTTTACATCTCATTTTAATCATCTTGCTTGCTTACTTTTATTGCTATTTAGTTTAGTGATCTTCTCATCTCAACCCCAAATCGTGACACCCCTAGACACCGCTACTTGCAATCGAAAATCCTACATCAATACCCGTCCCTTGGGATCCGACCTTTACTTGCCTCTTTACTAATAGTAGAGTTGTTTGTGAAGTTATAAATATTGTTTTGGTCTAGGTGCTCTTAACGACAAGTAACCGAAAACTAAATCTCCAAGTGAGTCCGACCAAAAATGGCGCCGTTGCCGGGGACGGTGTTAACTTTATTTGATTTTCTTAGATTGTTATTAGTTGTGTCTTTCTTTGCCTTGGGGAAGTAAAACTCCTTAAGGTTTGTCCGAATTATTTTCGAGTTTTTAGATATTTTGCATGTCTAGAAGATCACAAGGTAACTTGTTACCCATTGATCACGAAATTGAAAGGACTTTGACAAACAATAGGAGACTTGCTAGAGGTACTTTGAGAGGTATTGGTGAGGTTGTAGATATTCAACCAAATACTATTGAGTTCATCAACCCTTTTGCAAGAGAAGGTGAGGAGAACCCAACACAAAATCCAACACAAAATCAACCCACAATGCCTAAATTTTCATCACATTCCGTACCAACCGAGGAGAACCTACCCAATGGTACTCCCACACCACAACACTTAACCAGAAATTTCATTGCAAAATCCGCATTTATCCAATTAGTCGAAAGAAGCCAATTTGGGGGGATGCCTAGTGAAGACCCTCATTCACACATGGAAACTTTTTGTAACTATTGTGATGCGATTTCACAAACCGGTGTGACTCAAGACCAAATTCGATGGGTCTTATTTTCTTTTTCTCTAATCGGCACCGCAAAACAATGGTTGAAAGGCCTTGATAAGGCTACTCTTGGAATTGACTCTTGGAAGAAGTTGGCTCTAGCTTTCTAAAAAAAATTATACCCTCCGGAAAAGACTAACATGCTAGGAGCTCAAATTACGGGTTTTAAGCAAAGGGATGAAGAATCTGTGTATGAAGCTTGAGAGCGATTCAAAGGAATTTATCGCTCATGTCCTCATCATGGATTTAGCGAGTGGTTCTTGGTACAACAATTTTGGAATGGTCTTTATGAAGACTCAAGAAACATTCTCAACATGGGATCAAATGGTATGTTCACCAAATTTGACGATAATCAAACATGGAACAAGATTGAGGAAATGGCGGTCCATAATTCACAATATAGTAGACCTCGCAAGGCTACTAGAGGAGGAAAGCATGAAGTGGACTCTATTACTCAAATGGGTGTTCAACGTAGTGCTCATATTGATACCATTAACTTGAAGTTTGAGAAGGCTATGGCTAAACTTGAAGAAGCCTCAAAATCACCAAAGCATCATGTTAATGCCATGGTAGCATCTTCATCAATCCCAAGTGGGATATGTGAGAATTGTGGAACTTTGGGACACGACCAAAGTGAATGTAGGGGAACAAATGAACAAGTGAATGCTTTTCAAGCATACAAGAGTGGCACCCCTTATTCCAATTATTACAATGAAAACACCAAATTCCACCCAAATCTCTCATACAAAAGCCAAAATGTTCAAAACTCCCAACCAACATACACCCTACATCCCATGAGAAACCAAAACCAAAGACCCTTTTTCAACCAAAACCAAGTTCACCAAAATCAAACTCCATACAATCAACAAAATGACCAAGGTTTTGATGTTCAAAAAGCGGTCCTCCAAATGCAAAAGAATCAATATGAGTATTTCACTCAAATGCAAAAGGATAGCCAAGCAAAGGACATCACCATCAACAACATCCTAGCCCACACAAAAATGTTGGAAACTCAATTGACCCAACTAGCATCTTCAAACTCTCAAAGACAAAAGGGGCAATTACCACCTCAAAGCAATCCCCCAAGACATGAAACGGTTAGTGCCATTCACTTGAGGAGTGGTACGAGATATGAAGGACCAAAGAAGCAATTTGAGGATGAAGTTGGGGAAGCTAGTGACAAAGAAGAAGTTGTGCAAAACTTCAAGGAAGGAGAACCAACAAAAGAAGAAGTTTCAAAGAAAATTCAAGAAAAGGCCAAGGAAAAGGAGCCCATTGTGATTAGACTTCCATTCCCAAGTCGTCAAGCTAAGCCTAAGTTTGATGACCAACTTGAAAAATTTATGAAAATTGTGA
The DNA here is from genome assembly GCF_048544455.1 of Silene latifolia. Classification (NCBI taxonomy): domain Eukaryota; kingdom Viridiplantae; phylum Streptophyta; class Magnoliopsida; order Caryophyllales; family Caryophyllaceae; genus Silene; species Silene latifolia. The sequence continues at coordinate 50,790,306 of NC_133533.1, forward strand.
AGAATTTGGAAGTCTCGATTCCTTTCACGGAATTAATCAATCACGTGCCGGCCTATGCAAAGTACATGAAGGACATCCTTACGAAAAAGAAGTGAATCCGGAAGCTTGAAACTATCGCCTTCACTAAGGTGAGTAGTGAAATACTTCAAGGGAGTTCACCTTCGAAACTTAAAGACCCGGGAAGCTTCTCAATACCGTGTACCATTGGCGACACCACGATCAACAAGGCTTTGTGTGATCTAGGAGCAAGCGTGAGTGTTATGCCGTATTCGGTTAGTAAAAGGCTAGGGATGGGAGAGCTTAAATGTACCAACATCACACTCCAAATGGCCGACAGATCGACGAAGACACCGTTAGGGATATGGGAAGATGTTCCCGTGAGAGTTGGGAAATTTTTCATGCCTGTGGACTTTGTCATCGTTGACATGGAAGAAGACTCCAATATTCCAATCATCCTTGTTAGACCTTTCTTGCACACCGCGGGTGCAGCGATATATGTGAAGCACGGAGCGCTTACTCTAGAAGTGGGAGACGAGAGCATAACTTTCAATCTTGACAAGACCATGAGAACTCCCCGTTTGCATGAACCATGCTTTATGGTTGATCACTATAGCCGGAAGGATGATAGGAAGAGGTCGGAATTCCAATGGAAAAAGAAAGTTAATGATGCTCCATCAAAAGAGCTAGAGAATAGCAACAAAGAGAGCTTGAAAAGCTCACCTATGACAAGGGAAAATGATGGCCTCATTGGCCAAAACACGAAAGAAGGAGAGTTGTCTCTATCAACTCAAGATATTTTTAATGATCAGGTAGACGAAGTTTGCGGTCTTTGGGATGATGTGTTCGAAGGGATATTCAATCCCTACATTGTTAATGCTATGAACCAAGAACATCATGGAGAACAACAAGTGCAAAGATCTATTGAGGATCTTTATCATGATAATGAATAAGCTTTCGACTACTTCTTCAAGGTGTTGAGTAACATGAACAACACCTTGGACATGCCCCCTTGACATCTCACATTGGATGAGAGTTTGGTGGAGTCCTCTCCAAACCACCATTTGTAAATATTCTAATTCCCTAACTTGCATTTTAATTTTTACATTGCATTTTTGTCAATTTTGGATTTATATTTTTCTGCCTTGATCAAGATATTTATCATTTTTGAGAGAAGTGAGGGAGGGACTTATGATTTTATGTGTAGTGCTTTGACTTAGTGTGAGGATAGTAATTGCCTAGGCTATTCATGCCTTCGTAGTGCCCCTACAATGAAGAACACGAGCATTGAAGAATGAAAATGATACGGGTTAAGCAGTACCCACGGATGGACCTGAATCCGTGTAGACAAGGAGGAATCCGAGCGTCTCAAATGAGAATCCGCTCGTCTAGAAGAATCCGAGCGTCCTATATCACGAGACGCCCGTCTGGCTGAGCTGTGGAATTTAAAAAATGGTCTGTCACAGAATCCGAGCGTCCCAGTGAAGAATCCGCTCGTCTGATTCTGGACGCTCGTCTTGCAGAAGAAGACGCTCGTCTTTCTGGTGTTGAAATTTAAGGAATCACCCTGTAACAGAATCCCAGCGTCTTCTAAAGTATCCGCTCGTCTCACATTGAGGAATCCGCTCGTCTTCCCTGAAAGACGCTCGTCCTGTAGCATCATTTCCTGAAGCAAAATGTGCAGAATTCGAGCGTCGTAGTCCTGAATCCGCTCGTCCCCTGCTGCTATTTCAAAATTAACGGGTCTTTTGAACCCTTATTCCCTCATTCATTTTCATTTCTTCTACATTCAAACACTACCCAAAACCCAAAAACCCCAAAAAACCCTCATCCTCTACATCAACAAAACCAATTTTCCTCAACCAAATTCAACAAAATCAAATCCAAACTTCCCCACAACAAAAATTAATCACTCCTTTTACAACAACAATTGATTCAAACACCAAAATCTTCAACCTTTGAGTCGATTTTTAAGATACAAAGCAACATTCTTTCATCTTAAATCGATTTGGGCATAACTAAAAATTGAAGATTTCAATCTCTCTTTGGTGTAATCAACAATGGAAAGAACTAAAGGAGGTAACAAGCCACCCCCAAAGAAGACACTTTCAAAAAGGCAACAAACTCTTCAAGCAAAATAATTGTCAAAGGCATTGGTAGTTCATGAGGCAAGGTTGGAGGTTCAACAAGGTCCCCCTATGGAAGCTACAACATCGACAACTCCAGTCACTGAGCATTTATCTAATTATCCGGAGGTAATTTTCACTTCTGACTCTCATAGGGATAAATTTGATCTCTTTGCTATGAAGACCATTATGCCTACAAACTTAATTTGTGAAGATGCTTTGACAAAGTTGGGTGTTCTTGAACAAACCAAAACCTTCTTTGAGGCTATGGGATTGGGTAAATTGTTTTCCATGAAAGAATTGACATACCCCTCCCTCACATTGGAATTTTTGAGTTCCTTGAAAGTCACAAGGATGGAGCCTAGAACCCACATCGAGTTTCGTCTCACAAATGTCAATAGACGCATCACTTTTGGTGAATTGAGTAAGATTTTAGGCCTTAGTGATACCCTGCATTATGAAAAGATCCCCGAAAAGTATGACCCCGCTCCTCTTTGGGAGGCAATTTCCGGAAAGAAATTTGTGCGCTTTCATGATTGTCGTGCTCTATTAGTCAACCATCCGGGCATTAGAGTGTGGCATAAAGTCATTGGGAATACTTTGATAGCAAGAAATGGCACTAATCATCTTACCAAGCTCGATTTTGTTCTTCTTGAGTCGGCCTTGAACATAGGAAGGGAATATACTAAGCCATACAATGCTCTAAGACTTTTGGTTGAACGATGGCTTAATGTCGATTGTGGTAAAGAGGGCATCGCTTTTATTGTGAATGGAGGACTAGTTACCTTTTTGGCCAAGCACTTTAACCCAAATTTCAACAAAGACAAAACTTATGTGGCGGTTAAAGGAGGTCATCTCATTGATATGGACACCATGATTCACAAGTTTAAGTGGGTCAAGCATGCTCCTCTTGACACCAAATATGGGTGGTTAACCAATGAAGCTAGATCCTTCACTTTGCCTTCAAAGATTTGCCGATTGAGTGTTCACCGACCAAACTACTTTCTTCCACTCTCCGAGGAGACCGAGTACATTATTCAACAACAAAGAGGCGAGATTGACGAGCCCTCCTCCTCCATTGTCACACCACCCTACCCATTTGAGTATAACGAGTTCAAACCCAAGGATGTCGAGGTAGGAAATGATTACATGACTCTAATCATGAGGGAAATGCACAAGCAAGCTTACAATGATAGAGTGGATGCTTACAAGGCCCAATATCTGCCTCTCCTACATCTAGCTATGCAAGGACTTCTTGATCCATCATGTCCTTTGCCTAGTTGGGCGGATAGGGAAGTTTTCTTTCCTAGCACCTCTAGTGGTGGAAGACCGGGTGGAGAGGAGAATGTTGTTGATGAGGGTGTTGATGAAGAAGGTGACGAACAAGAGGTTCAAGAGAATGTTGAAGAAGAAGAAGGTCAAGAAGTGGAGGAAGAAGAAAGTGAGGAAGAGCAAGGAATTGAAAGCGGGAGTGGAGATGATTCCACATCTATGGAGGAAGATGATGATAATGATGATATGATGGAGGATTAGCAAACCTTTGAGGCTCCTACATTCTTTCACCCCTCTTATGGTTTGTCTACTTCTTTTGTTTTCTTTATTGTATTTTGATCATTTGATTGATGAGTCCTAGCAACATGGAGGACTAAATCCTTGGCTTCATTAAGGTGTTCTTTTTATTGTTCCCACTTGTAAAATCCAAAATGACAATTTGTAGTTTCATGCATTGCATTCCATGTGCATGAACTACACCGAAATTCAAGACATTAGAAATAATGTCTATTTTGGTTTGGGGAAGTCTATGCCTACACATCGAGAGGTAATCTAAATTACGCTCTCCGCCATAACAAAAACTCATGCATCATGTAGTGTAGCTTAGCATAGTTTGCTTTTAGTTTAGAAATCATGCATCATGCTTGCATAATTTCCTATCGTATTTTCCATTGAGGACAATGCCCATACTAGTGTGGGGATGGAAAATTCTAACTTGACTTTTATTCAAAAATCCAAAAAAAATCGATTTCTTCGAAAAAACCAAAAAAATTGATAAATTGAAAAAAAATCAAAAACATGTTCATTTTCTTTGCAGTGTAGTCTTGTATATATTGTTTGGTATATATTGTGTTTGTTCATCCTTGTTCACATTGATCGACTACGCCACATCCGAGACATGAGGATACTGAAGACCGCATGGTATGATCTTTCCAATCTCCTTTTTCCTCTTTATGTTAATGACTATGTGGCTTTATTTTGATTGATGCGGTATAAACAATGTGGATTTAGGATTGCATTTAGATTATTTGGCATACTAGTTGGTAGAATCATTTGCATTAGGATGTATAAATGTTAGTTGCATCATGGCATATAGTTGCATGTTAGAAAAATTTTGTGAAACCGTCTACTTGGGAAGCTTGACAAGTATATATAGGCCCTAGTAGATGCTTTTTCTTCTTAAGACTTTGCTTGTTAGAATAATTGTAAAACACCCTAGGATGTGTCATGCTAGTATCCTTTGACCCATGGATTAAGGCCTGGTCAAGAGTATCTTATGGTGTGATAACTCCTTTGCTACCGTTTATTCCAAGGTGACCCTTGAAACCATGCAACCATAATTCATACATGTTCTACCATTCATTTTGTCATCAAAGGGAATGGGCACAAAGAGAAATTGTTCAAAAATTTGAGTTCAAGAAATGAAAAGAAAAGAAAAAGTTTGCAAATTACATCAAAAGAAAAGAGGAGTACCAAAAATGAAAACTGCTATGCTTCAAATATAAGGCACCCTTGTTACTAATTGGGGTGACTTAGAAAATGTTCAAAAGAAAATGCAAAAAGTTGAAAAGTTGTCAAGTATTGAAATGCCAAAAATCAAAAGAAATGGAAAAAGAAAGAGTTCTCAAATGTCAAATGTCACAAGAAATTGGGGGGAAAAACAACAACAAAGCAAACTCCCAAATGAAACTCCAATACTATCGATCCCTTTATCCATCGTGTCCATTTTTGTGCATGGTAGATAGGGGACGACCCTTCTTCTTGTCTAGGCAAGAAGGGGAATTCCGCGATCCTCCAGTGTTTCTAACACCATAGGGAATCTATTCATGACAAAAGCATTTAACGATTGAGGACAAAGGTACCCTAGCTTGACACGACTTGGAGGTGATTTATTGGTATCCTTCTAGGCTTAGTAGTTTGAAGAAACTGCATCTACGAAGGAGTGTGTACCCTTGAATTGCTTCCCCTTTAGATAATTTCCGCCACTTTGATGAGGAAAGTGGCTATTCTTTTGTAGATGTATCCATTACTTGATTTTGTGTGCTTTAATGTTTGGATGTGTCGCCATTTTGGCAAGACCCACCTTGCCTTGGAAGAAGGCATTCTACCTCATGGTTGTCTTGTTGTGAGTTGAAGGGGCGGAGTGAGACCCGCTAATTGTCTCATATCGGCTATGCTATTAGGTTAGTTTAAATAACAGTCCTAGTTTTGTCACCTCTTTACTCGGGACGAGCAAAGGTTCGATTTGGGGATATTTGATGTGACCATTATTTGAGAATATTTAGTCCCCGAATTAGCCTCGTTCCTATGCTTTTTAGCGCATATTTGGGTCATTTACTATCTTTAGTCCTTTGTTTTGCATTATCTTTGAGGTTTTGTTCCCTTGGTAGGAGAGGAGTGCAAACCTTGCATTTTAATGGCAAAATAGAGCTAAATTGATCGAATCTAATGACCAAGCATCAAAGAGAAGACAAGACTAGAAGGCCTTTGTACATATTATAGTAGATGGGCAATGATGAAGAAATCCTTGCATCCCAGACTAAATCCAGGAGGATTATTGGAAGAAGAAAAGAAGAAAAGAAGGCTGGAACACAATCCGCCCGTCCAACTAGGCAAGACGCCCGTCCAAGCCGTGAGGAATCCGAGCGTCTTTGCCATCAAGACGCTCGTCCAACCATGCCACAATCCGCTCGTCCAGTGTACCAATCCGCCCGTCCAACCACCACAGATTCCGCCCGTCCCGACACCTTGGATGCTCGGATTCCCTTACACGCCTACACGACCTTTTATTCCCTCTATGTAAGATGCGCATATTTATGAAAGACCGGCAAAAAGGAGACTCGCATCTTTTCTGAGACGATCGATTCCTCAAGGACTTAATCGTCATTTAAGCCCTTAGTAAACCCTAATTTGTGTACCTAATCCCCACTATAAATACCCCATTAGTCTAATTAGATGAATCATGCTCTTCTTATCAATCTTTATTGTAGTTTATATCATTCTAATCTCTTCTTAATCTTGTAATCAACTTCTAATCAAGTATTAATACAAATCTCATTTCCTTAATTTCTCTTTTGTTCATCTTTTATTTTGGGTAATTGAAGATTATTTGGGTTATTATTGGGAGATTAACAACCTTCCAATCAATCATCAAGTACTTCAATTATTCTTTGCTTTATTTGGAATCATTAGTAGGTATAATTCTCTTAATCTCTTTTTAATTATTGTTAATCATCTTCATTTATTCATCATGTTTTGCTTTGTTAATGTGATTGACAAACTTGTTAACATGTTAAACTTGATAATGAGTGAGTAGTTTCCTTAACTAGGGTTAATGGGTAATTAGGGGAAACCAACATGGGGGATGATTCATGCTTAATTTAATATATTTTCATAGTTTATTTGCTGGTTTGTTGTGATTTAAACTTATGCACATGTTATGTTTGATGAAATGTGAGCCTATGAATCCTTGCATTTTTTACCCATCACCTACCTTTTCAATGAGACTTGTAAGACATAAACCAACTCGAGTCTCATTAGATCATGCATATAGTTGAGTAGGGAGGATTAAGTCGACTTGTAGGTGTTGTACAATCTAATCGATTCGGCTCCGGGACCCAAACCTTCCTAGGATTGTAAGATATAAACCAACTTGATCCATCACAACAATAATTGCTTGCTTATAATTTGAGAATATGTTTGTATGATCGATTCCCATGAATCCCCTATGACCCCATGACACCCTAGTGCTTTTAATCAATTATTTACATCTCATTTTAATCATCTTGCTTGCTTACTTTTATTGCTATTTAGTTTAGTGATCTTATCATCTCAACCCCAAATCGTGACACCCCTAAACACCGCTACTTGCAATCGAAAATCCTACATCAATACCCGTCCCTTGGGATCTGATCTTTACTTGCCTCTTTACTAATAGTAGAGTTGTTTGTGAAGTTATAAATATTGTTTTGGTCTAGGTGCTCTTAACGACAAGTAACCGAAAACTAAATCTCCAAGTGAGTCCGACCAGCGCCCCCGTAGGCCCCCGTGTCCACAGTTTGGCGACTCTGCTGGCGTGTAATACACTTACGTGTTGGTAAGGTTGAAACTTGAACAAGGTTAGGGAATAGTTTATACGAGACAGTTGTCGGTTTTCATTACTCGATCTTCTTAGATCGTTTTATTCGGCCTTCCTGGGCCCAACCCTACCCATTCGACCAATCGTCCCGTCTGGACGGTCCAAATTCTTATATGGGCCTAAGATTGGATAGCGATTGACGTCAACCATACCATGATGCTTACTCATGTTTGTATCAAGGGCTTTCATTACTCGAGGGAATGGACTAGGAACCGGCCTTACTCTTGTTTGGCGCGGACCTTCCCACAGACTCGGGTTTGATTGCTCGGTATGGCAACCCACCCTTTCAAGCCAAAACCCTTTAAATGCTCTCAGCATACCGTTATAATGCCTGTTTTAATGCTTGTATCATATGTGATCACCATTTTCTAAACAAAACCATGACGAATTTTGTAAAATAAAAAAAAAACCACTTTCAAAATTTCGAGAAATGGCCCAAATTAGCGCAAAATGAGTCGAAACCCTGTCCAAATATCGAGTTAAAATTCGGGCCTCAAAACCCATTTCAAAACTTCACTTCGAGTCAACACTCCTACAACTACACTATAGTTGATTAGGACAAACATTTCAAATCTTTGCCATTTTCAAACCTCACTTGACACAAGTGGCACACTCCCACTTCACAAGTCGAGTCTTTTCTTTGAGTGAGTGTGCTAGAGTGGTCGATTGTGTTTTGATTCGTTGTCGATCGTTTATCCTGTTTCCAAGATGTCTGGAACTAGGCGCGTAAGTGACAATGGACAACCCTAAAATGGTAATGATCTAATCCTAGCCGCGCTCGCTCGTCTCCAAACGAATAAAGAACAAGCTTATGAACGCCTTAATGCTATTGAAAGTCGGATTGTTGCGGTAGAAACTAGACTACCTCCTGCAGAAGATGAAGTTCCTAGTGAATGTGTGAATGATAACCTACCACCTTGTATTGCATAAGCAGAAATCAACCCTCCAGTAGGTCTTACTGAAGCCGAAAAGCGACTCCAATACTTGGAGGAGCAACTAATGTACCTCAAAGGGGATGATATATATAGGGAAAACAATCGCAAGTATGAGGCCGTGAGTGCCAAATTACCAACCAACTTCAACATGAGTGACATCCCAAAGTTCAAGGGACATGAAAACCCTTTGAACCACATTCGTTCTTTCAAAGACTACATGTCTATCAAAGGCATCAAACCCGAGATGTTCTTAAGGATCTTTCTTTCATCTCTTGACACCATTCCTAAGTAATGGTTCTATTCTCTAGAGCACAGAAGATTGCCACCTGGGATGATGCCACAATCGAGTTCGCTGAACAATACGCGGATAATGCTGAAATCTAAGTCAATATGCGCACTTTAGAGGTTCTTACCCAAAATGAGAAAGAAGGTTTCACCGGCATCCTAAGTATGTGGAGGAAGACTAGTACATAACTTGTCGAGCGTCCGGATGAAGCTACCCTTGTAGAAAAATTCGTAGATAACTTAAGACCCATCTATGTAAATCACTTAAGATACCAAAATATTAAGACCTTCAAAGACACAACTGTGCTAGGGACATGAATTGAAGATGACATCCATAAAGGACTCTTGTCCAAAACGGTGGGTCGTGGATATCAAGGCTCGATGAGTCGTTCTTATGCTCTATTAGCAAGACTGATGAGGATAATCTCCTCGAATCATCAAAGAAGGATAACCCCCAAAGGAAGTTCACAAACATTGGTGATACATACTCCAATACTTTGAAGAGGTTGATGAAACAGGGTAAGCTCCAACCCATAGGGCCTACACCTGATCCAGAAAAGAAGTCCAAGTTCTGGGACGAAAATTCATACTGTAAATATCATAGAGGTAAGGGACATGATAAAGAGAAGTGTTACAAACTAGGACATGTCCTTCAAGATATGATCGAAGACGGTCGCCTACCCATACCTCCTGGAGGTAAGCCTAACAATACTCAGAATCCTCTTGGAGTTCTGATGATTACAAGTGAAGAATCTATCTTAGATTGTTCACACCTCATTTCTACAATCGAAGATGAGATCTATGCACTAGAAGATGAAGGGAATTATTTTTGGAGTAAGTGTCCCCGACAATAATGCGATCACAATTGTCGATCATGATGATCACATGTTTAAATCTCATATTTAAGAATACATGAGGGAAAGTAATACTTTTTAGTCAACTGGTCCACACATATCGGTAATGATTGGTTGACGAGAGTTTGACATTACTGTCGTGCGACGGTGGTGACCAGTTGATCCCCTAAGGTCATACCTATAGGGTAATGCTCTTAATTGATTATTTAATTAATCGTATGCTGATACGGGTTAATTAAATTCCTTAAAATTGACGAGTGATTTTGTGAGTAAAATTACGTGTCTTATTGTAATTTGATTAAATAAGATTCGGTCTAAGTAATCGACTTGTTTTATTACTTAGATTAATTTATTGTTTATGAAACAATTAAAAATAGAATGAATAATTTATTATCAATACAAGTTGTTGTAGTTTATAATTATATGACCCATTTTGGTACAAGTAATTATGAATTACTAATTATTTTTGTATGTGACACATTTAATTATATGATGATTTTTAATATGTTAAAAATACATTATAATGTAACATGTCAAGTAACATGTCACATATGTCACAATTGACAAATGACAAAAATAAAATGGACCACCATGTTATATGGGTGACCGAAATTGGAGGGGTTTTAGGGTTGTTTTGTTTGAATTATTTTATTCTTCAAACACAATCATAACCCTAGGGTGTAGGCATGCAAGGCTAAACATCTTGAGAAGAACAAACCTAAAACTAGGGTTGCATGCTAGTCTCTTGTGAAGAGCAAAAATAAAAAGCATTGGGCATGTTACCCAAGGCTATTTTTCGGCCAACCATAAGAAATAGAAGGAGTTTTCTCTTCTATCATTATTCTTTCATTCTACAACTGAAGATGGGTGATATTTTTGAGTGTGCAAAAATTACTATACACTTTGTGAAAGAATAAGAGAGCAAAATCTCACAAAAATCTTCTCTTGACCAAAATACAAGAGAACAAAAACACCATTTTTGTGTCCAAATTTTAAGTAAGATTAAATATTATTACTAGCTCATAATAATATTAGTCATTAAGGGTGTTCATTGGGTATAAGCTTTTGGGAGAGGTTCTAATTTGAACCTTTGTTCATCCATTGTTGGAAAGCTCAAGAACTAACAAGTAGGAGATCTTGTTGGTGCCCAATAAATCCGAAACACCAATGTAAGAAGTGACTATTTCTTCTCGACTTTGTTTTATGTTTGCATGCATAAGATCTTGTTTTAATTTTATGACTAAATTAAACTTTCATACTATGAATATGTATACTAATGAGATTAATGAATCCTACCAATTGGTATCAGAGCCTTAGGTTGTTTGCATGCAAATCGGTTTATTGTTTTTCCGAGTTAATCTTATTAACAAATAAATCTTGTAATTTTGTGTTTATTATGATATATCACGAAATCACCTTGCATGTTAAAGTTTATGGTCCTAAAATGTATTTGGGATATTTTGGTTTATTTATTGATTTTATTGTTCATTTTATATATTATTGGCATTAAAATGTTATTTTTATGAGAAAAATGTCATTTTTGGACGAAAAATAGCTAAACTTCGAATTTTCCTGTGGTTTTTGGATATGTTTTCACATGTAATACATAATAATGGACTGTAAATTGTCATGTTAAAATAAATTGTCTTGCTCGAAATATGAATTTTATAAGTTAAAATCGTATTTAAATGGGTAAATAGGTTAATATGAGTTATATTTCGAATATGGTCATGGAAATTTAGTATGTTGTCACATGCAATTTTACAAGATGTGTGTAAAATATTTGGTTATATTGAAGTCTTTTTGCATGATATATGAATTTTTGATGAAAAATCACATAAATAGTGACTATAATTAGTTATAATGCTAAAACATACTTCATGACTAAAGAAAAATGTCACATGTTGAATTTTATCATATATTTCAGATCTAAAAGTGAAAATTTGATGAAAATAAATTTTCTCATATTTTAATGGTCATATTTATTAAAACCGATAAACCGCAACATTGTTTTTCTCGATAAATTTTCAAAATTTTTAACCTAAGTTTTGAATACTATGAGTGTCATGGTATTTTTACAGAATGTTCATGACTTTAAATTTCAAATTTTGAAATTATTTGAAATTTTTATAATTTAATTTGAAGTTTATAACATAATTTTGTATTTTTGGTCCATAATGAACAATATTAAGAAATCAAGTTGAGTTATTGTCAAAATATTAGTGAAGACTATGTTTTGAGTGCTAAGATGGTTAGGGTAATTAACTTGTACATAAATATGAATTTATAAGATATTTTGTGATTTTAATAAGTTAAATCACGCAAATCCATAAAAACCGATAAAATATACGATATTGGCTCTTAAAAGGCGATTTAGCATAAAATTAAGCATGTTCATACATATTATAATGCTGCATTTTATTTATGATTGTCATATTTAAATTTTATGTAATTTTTTGAATTATGTAATTTTACATAGTATGGCCTTAGTTTTAAATTGGTATTACCCGAAATGTATGGGAATATCGATTCGGTTGTAATTATTGTGATCTCGTATCACCGTTTTGTAATTTAATAGATTTATTTTTATTACAAATGTATAATAGGAAATTATGTAATTAATTTTGTAATTTTTTTATTCCGGAGTGCCTTGAAGACAGTGCCATTCGAGAAGGCGGTCCATCAAAGAAGGTGTTGCCTTGAAGTGCGTGCCATATGAAGTTCAAGGGACCAAAGGAGTTGGTTTCCGCATTTGTAATAGTTTATTAGATTTACTATTTTAGGAAGGCCATACTAGAATTTTATTTTTATGCTTTGCATTTTATTTATATGTTGCTTGCATCCCTAAATCGCCATAACTAAACATGCATTTTAAATCGAGTTTATCGACTCAATTACAATTATCGTAGTTGACCTCTTTAGTTCACTTAAAATGTGATAGATAATAAATTGACATGACCTCTCGCTAAATAAACAATTGAGACTTAGCCTTACCAAAAATTAGAAACCATGAAAACCTATTTCGTGAGGGAGTGCGATCGGCCAAACCGGGGTACAAACCTTGTTACGTAGGGGAAGTGGGTGATAAATGTCTATCCACCGAATTCATGTTGATGAGGATTGTATCGCCAAAGCGTGCCCAAGTTAATGTGGATTTGGATCATGGACACATTTATTCGAAATTTGGGTTGAACTCAACAAAAGTATTCTCGACCATAGCCGGATGTGTTTTGGGCTAAAGATAAATATTAATGTAATTTTATCGACCAAGAGTTCTAAAAGTAGAATCGATTAAAGAGTTAATCCACCGAGTTATATTGATGAGGGTTGTATCGCCAAAGCGTGCCCAAGTTAATATGAATTTGGATCTTGGAATCATTTATCATAGTTGGGTAGAGGTCACTATGTAAATGTTTTACTTGTTAAATTATTTACAAGTGTTATTATAACGATAAATGTTTTTGTTTTCATTATTCCGTTAATCATATTGTTCTAATTCTATACCTCAAATTATATACGATATCATTTCGATTTTAATTCAAATCTCCATTAAAACATCGTAACTAAAAACAAATATGAATTTTCTTCTAAAACCTCGTGTTATCCATTACAAGGATCTCTTGTGAAGAGTATAGATAAACGTTATTCGTGAGCAAAAGGGTTTTTGATTCTTGACTAACATATCTACTTACAATGGATTATTTTTCATGTGCTTAATCGAATTAAGTACTTTGAAACGTTAAATCATTTGGTAACTAGATTTGTTAGAAATCGTAATTGACCAAAATACCGCAACCACTTCAATGAAAGTTTTAAGACTAAACAAACGAATGAAGAGTAGTCTTCATGAATTTCAATTTTGCTTCTCTTAGCAAAGACTCATTGAAATGAGTGGGAGCATTCTCTTAAACCGTTAAGAAAAGGATGAGGTTTAAAGAAGTAAAATTAGAATGGAATTGATACAAGGTAATGGTAAAAGTAATGTTATTGAGAATAACGATACTAAACCTATCAATCCCGACCGATAAAGTTTCCTTTGTCTTAATTGTTGGACGCTAGAAAGGAAACTACCCCAAATTATTGAAGAATCAACAAGTTAGTTGTGGGACATCTAATGGGACCTTCTTCTTTAAATGTTTATTCGATTGACATAAATTTTGCTAATACTATTTCGTCAATATTAGAAACCGGTGGTGGTTTTCATCATTGTATTTGATATATAGGATGATTAGAATATGACGACTAGCAACAATGATGTTGAGAGATAGAGTCATTGTGTACTCAATCTAGTTTTTGGGTTTAAAGTTGTACTTAATTGTGACTATTAAGTGCATAAACTCTAAATAAGAATATAAACTTGTTAAGATACAAAAGAGGTTTCACTTTTGTGACCCTATACACCATGATTTGATGTATGGCTAGCCCATTATCAAGGTGATTATATTCTAAACCAAATTAGAATGATATATCATGTAGATGATGCAAGACTCAAATTGGTAACCCAAGATTAAACCTTAAATTCTGGAATGATGAACGCAAAGAGTTATCAAGTACTCTTGGAACCATTAGATTGATAATCTTATGGTATATGCGTATCTTGTATTCAAAGCAAGATGTCTCGTGCTTTTGGTTGGAAAGGAGATCGAGGTTGTAAATCATTGATCCAGAATAGGTTGATAATTTTCTTTTACCAACGATTTAAGTTGACACTAATGTGTTCACTTAATAAGGTAAAAAGAGAAATCATTAAAGAAGTTCAAAGAGTTCATAGAATCACGATTTAGTCGTGATGGGATTATCAAAGTGAAGACTTTGATATAAGCCAAAGGAAATGTGATATAGTATCACAAATTAATCTCTCTTAGCACGCATTATGGGATAATGTGTGGTTGGATAAAGAAATCAAACGCTGTTCGATATGGTTTGGACTTTAATAAAGTTACTTTGAGTTACTTTATCCTTTTGGGGATTTTATCATATTGTCTAAATAATTTTTCCGCTAAATATAAAACGATTCATATGAGATATGAAATGGTAGGGTACCATGCTTGTAAGTTTTCAGAACAAACAAATGCTCATTTTTCCTTACAATAATCACGAGTACAACGGGTTTGTGGCTCATGAAGCTGTCTTTCTAGAATACAAGTTTATTTCTAGAAGACAGAGTGGGAGAAATTATTCAAGAGCCACAAAAGAATTGTGTCAAAAATTGTATGTCGCAAGAAACTGGTTTTTTCTTGGCAACATGATGTTGTTTTTTTGAAACCTAGGAGGTTGAACTCATCATTTGTTGAAGATAATGAATTCATTTTACTTTTAAGAAAGTAAAGAGCTTACAACTTACAAATGACTTACATGAGAGTGTTTAAGTTAGAACTCAATGCAGGGCTTAGAGCCATGAAAATCCGAAATAAATTCCAAGTGAATTGTTACATATCAAAGCTTGATTGGTGGCAAAGGGTTTTGCACTAATTGAAATGTTTTAAGTCTATTTGGATCTTCTTAGGGATTGTGTTTTATTATGAGATATATAGTGAGTGAATCTAAAACCCACTTCTTCAACTAGAAGGAATGTATTCAATACATGTCTTGAGTTTTGTAGATTCTTGCAATCCTAAGATAATGTGAAACTTAAGAGAGGGTCTTAAGTAGGACATCAATGAGTTGGAATCAATGTTTTGATCATGTTATAAAACTTTTCTCGATAAGTCGAGAAGTTGTGTTTATACTTGAAGTTTAGTGGGAGTTACAGAAATTTTAATTAGTCTTATATGTGGATGACATATTGATCATTGAGAATGATTTAAGACTTTTGGAGTAATATAATACATCTTTAATATCCAGTTTTATGGAGATAAATCCACGTGATATTAGCGTCAAATAAGAAGTTTTATGTTGATAAGATTCATGACTAATTCAATCGACTTGAACATATTTGATTGATTCCATTTGCTTTCGTTGCCGGATCAATTAAATAAATAATGATGTATAACACTTCATATACTTTGAGTATGATGAATTGCTTCGAATCAAATTTAAGTAATAGTTACCAAATAGCCATATTGATTATTCTTAAGTGCTTGAAGAAGCATTAAAGATGCAAAGTTAAG
This sequence comes from Silene latifolia, assembly GCF_048544455.1. Taxonomy (NCBI): domain Eukaryota; kingdom Viridiplantae; phylum Streptophyta; class Magnoliopsida; order Caryophyllales; family Caryophyllaceae; genus Silene; species Silene latifolia. The sequence continues at coordinate 50,806,023 of NC_133533.1, forward strand.
TGTTTTTGCAATTCACAAATTTGTGTAAGGGCTTACACTAATGACTGTTGAGATTGTATAAGGTTTCGGACAAAAACCGTATTCAAAACACCTAAAGATGTTTAAGGAACCATTGTGGCTATGTTATTTAAGAAATGGATTTGTTAGAATCGTTCTAGGAAATAAAGAACAATGAGAGATGCTTACAACGGAAATTGAGTACACTTGCAATCATGAGATGTGCGAGAGGGATGGGTCCCGCACACTGTGAAAACAGTGGGAGCTGTTCTATGACTAGAGAGCTTATGTCTAAATTTGATCTAGACATGTACTCAGAAAGTTTTTTAATGCAAATGTATACATTACAAAGGAAAACGAGTATGTAGTAAGGTTTAGTAAGGTAGAAGAAGTTGATAAAACCTACTAACAAAGCCTTCTCATAGGCTTTTTTTTTGGTAAAAGGTAAGCTTATATTAATAAGAAACCCAAACATACAACGTTTTAATGCCCAACTGGCCAACAAAGCCACAACTTACACCAATTGCGTACTACAACAACTTAAAAAAAGATTAACACAAAAGAACAGAACTAATTCCTTTGCCCAGTAGCAAGTCCAAAGAACAAACATTCGTGACGCGTTGGATACGCCTTCAATCCTGGCTTGGTTTCTATTCCACCATATTGCATACATCAAAGCCAAATAGGAGGAGGCAATACTCTGTTTTTGTCCACTGGAACCATGAAACCTGCAAGTCCACCAGTCAATGAAATCATGTCCGGGTAGATGGCAGCCCAGACTATTAGACAACAGTTGCAAGCATCTATGACTATATACGCAACTGAAGAAAAGGTGCGTATGTGTTTCTTGTGCAAGCCCGCACAACAGGCAAGTTTCAGTCTCTGTGATACCCATTCTCTTCAGTCTGTCACGAGTTAAAAGTCTTTCCTGCATCACAAGCCACCCTATAAAACAATGCTTGGGGATACTATCCTGACCCCAAATAAACCTTGCCCATATAACCTTCTCCTGAACTGGCCCCAGCCAAGTATAACCACTGGAAATGGAATAATCATTATTATCCTGCAGCCACCAGTTCCCAACATACCCAGGAATAAGGAGGTCCTTGATCTTACAAAGCTTCCTCCATGCCCAACTACCATTCTGTTTAGGAGCATAAATCCTCCAATCAGTCTGCTTCATAAAGATAGAATGAACCCAACGAACCCATAAATGATCCTTCTTTTGAGCTATCCACCATACGTACTTGCCCAAAGCAGCCTTATTCCATCTGATAAGGTCCTTCACCCCTAGGCCACCATGATTCTTATCCTTACAAATCTGCTCCCAGGAAACTAAGGACTAAAATTCCTGCAAGCAATGGTAATTTGTTTAAGGACAGTATTAGGGAGAATGAAAATTCTAGCCCAATAGGAGTGCAAATTAGTCAGGACAGAATTGATCAACACCAAACGCCCAGCATAACTGAGTTTCCTGCATCCAAGAGATTTCATTCTACTAATGACCTTGTCAACCAATTTGGAACACTCCAAAACAGGCAGTTTCCTGGAAGCAATGGGAATTCCAAGGTAATTAAAAGGGAGGGAGCCATTTTTCATACCAGTAACTTTCGTAATCTCAGATAAAATCCCCACACACACTCCATTACTATAGATACTAGATTTTCCTTTATTCATCTTGAGACCAGAAGCCCTTGAGAATGATTCAAAGGCCCTGAGCATACTAATAATAGAATCCCTGTCACCCCTACAGAATAAGAGTAGGTCATCAGCAAAAGCTAAGTGGGTCAGTTGGATCCTGCCACATAGAGGGTGGAACTTGAAAGGAGCAAAATCTTTTATCTTGGCCAGGATCCTACTCAGATATTCCATACAAATGACAAAAAGCAAAGGTGATAAGGGGTCACCTTGTCGCAACCCCCTTCTCCCTTTGAAAAATCCAAAAGAGTCACCATTAATAGATAAGGAATAGTAAGGAGAGGTGACACATTCCATCACAATCCTAATAAACGTCTGAGGGAAATTTAATTCAACAAAGATACTTTCCACAAAACTCCACTCAATAGAGTCATAAGCCTTCTGTAGATCAATCTTCATTATGACTCTGGGGGAACAAGTTTTCCTATTATAGAGCTTGACCAAGTCCTGACAAATAAGAATGTTTTCTACAATATCTCTCCCCTTAATGAAGGCACTCTGTTTGGGACTAATAATCTCAGGAAGGATGCTATTCAGTCTATTGCACAAAATCTTACTAATGCATTTGTAAATGGTATTACAACACGCAATAGGACGAAATTGGGTCACATCTTTAGGTAATTCAACTTTAGGAACAAGGGTAATTAAGGTAGTGTTGATTTGCTTAAGCAACGTACTGACCAAAAAAATCCTTCACAAAGACAAATCACTCCATTCCCAAAGAATCTCCCAAGTATCCTTGAAAAATTGACTCCCATAGCCATCAGGGCCAGGAGCTTTGTTACCATTGATATCAAACATTGCTGCTTTAATTTCAGAATTAGCAACCTCAGCAAGCAATGCCCTATGATGCTCTTCATGAAGGATCCTCCCTGCTTTGATCACTGCTCCACAAATTGGGTCAACATTCTTACTGCTACCTAACAAACCCTCATAGTACTGTAAAAAGGTCTGTTTGAATAGACCGAGAATCGTACAAATAGCCCCATTGATATCGTAGATCCGCAAAGACCTTATTCCTGCTACTTCTGGATTTAATTTGGGCATGGAAAAAATGTGTATTATCATCCCCCTGAGCTAGCCAATCAGCTTTAACTTTTTGAGCAAGGAATTTATGCCAAGCTTGCTGGAGGAGAGCAAGCTCAGCAGTCAATTCCCTCTGAACATCCACCATACCAAGATCTTTAGGATTCTGCCTCAACTCTTCCTGGATCTTTGTCAAAGCAATATTGGCTACATGGACCTTATTCTCAATGTCTCCCAGGATCCCCTTGTTCAGGTTCTTCAGGTCATGCTTCAAGCCCTTTAACTTAGACACAACTTGAAACATAGGAGTCCCCTCAATTCTCTTATTCCAACCATTAGTGACCACAGTTTTGAAATTAATGTCCAAAGCCCACATGTTGAAATATCTAAAGGCTGGCTTCCTCTTCTCATACAATCCTTGCAAGTAAACCACACAAGGACAATGGTCAAAGTACCCTTCAGGCATAAAATAAGCGTAAGAATCAGGGAAAGACTGCATCCACTCCTCATTGATAATGCTTCTATCAATCCTACTATAAACCAAAGTTTCAACCTCATGCTTGTTGTTCCAGGTAAAGAAAGACCCCATGGCCTTGATGTCCCTTAGTTCACAATACATAAGACACTCCTGGAAAGGTTTGATTTCTGCCAGGGAAACCAAAGACCCTAATCTCTCATCTGTGTGAAGCACATTATTGAAATCTCCACCTAGCATCCATGGTCCAGCAACAGTTTGATAATACCTCTTAATTCTACGCCACAAATCCATTCTCTCAGCAGCTCTATTATACCCATACACAACAGTATAATAGAATCCCACACTAGTCATTCTGTTAATCACCCTAGTATGCATAGTTTGAGCAGACACATCCAAAATATCTACCTCATACACCACAGGATTCCACAAAAGCCAGATACGACCACCATACGCAACTGAATTATTAGTGCATAAAGACCAACTACTACAAATATTATTTCTAACTTTATTCCAATTTATAGACTTAACCCTAGTTTCTACTAACCCAAATAGCCCCAAGTTATTATTATGTAAAAAACACTTAATATCTTTTTGTTTATTCAGGCTATTGAGTCCTCTGATATTCCAGAAGCCGATGTTAGCCATGATCCAGAACACCTCCAATTCCAGATCCTGACCCCATTCTCAGTTGGGAAGATCTCTGCGCCATGTTTAGAGCATCAAGAAAAGTATTACCTCGACGTATTGGCATCGTTCCATACCCATCTTGTGTCATCACTCTCGTGATAATGCCAGCAGGTGTCTGAGCAACTGGCACTCTTGGACCAGCAGGAGTAGCCTCTATCATTATCCCCTTCCCTTTGTCAACCGCCATTGGGCCCTTCTGTGGCAATTGTACCAGTTTCTTCTTCCAAACTTGCCTGACTGGGGGCTGCCCTTTCTTCCTCCTGCAATTGTCTTTAACGTGCCCAACACCATTACAGCTTAAAAATTTTACAGGAAGCCAGTCATACTCCACTTTCACAGTATGAACCTTGTTCTTTTCATCCTGAAACTGCAAAGATCCAGGGAATTCCTGACCTACCTGAACATCAACTAGCATTCGAGCATAGCCCAAAAAATTCTTAAGTCGAGTAGCTTCATCACACTGAACAAACTCCCCTATCATACCACTAATCTTCTTCAAGCATTCAACACCCCAGAACTTCAATTCCAGCCCTGATAATTTTATCCAAATTGGTACCGTTTTTACATCATGCTTGACCAGTTCAACATCAGGAGACCATTCATTAATTATAACTGGCTTATTATCAAACATAAAATGACCCAGACTCACAACTTCTTTCATTTTTTCAACTGTCTTGAAACGGACTATGAATATACCATTTGGCATAAATGAAATCCAATCAACATCATAATCCTTCCAAATTCTCTTTAGGTAACCCGATACTACATTCCAAGGCGGGTTTGTCCCTAAGATATAGCCATATAGAGACGAAGCCCAGTAATTAATCTCAGGTAACACATCAGCTTCTGTTAATTTTAAGGAAATCTTACCAGGGGCAACAGTAGCGATCTTAGGTCCCGCCGACGACTTTCGTCGAGAAACTTCCGTCCACTTCCCATGTCCCTCAGTAAGAACCTCCTCCTCTGGTATCGAAATCATCGAATCATGAAGATCTAAAGGAATTATCACTTCTTCTTCATCCTCCGACACATCCTCCACCAAGACTTCCTCCTCTAACGATTCAAGAACAGCAAACCTAGTTTTCGAGGCAGATCCTTCATGTCCCCTCTTTTTATTAGAAGTATTTTTTTGATTTTTTTGTATTTTCTTTGCTCTTGCCATCGATTGTTAGGGTTTGCGAAGTTAGAATATGGAAATCGTCTCTCCGTCCTTCTCTCTCATCTTTTCCCAACAGAATGAATTTTTTTAAAACGTTGAATCACGCAAATCCGTCCTTCTCATAGGCTTAACATGATGAGTCATGTCATTTCAATTGAATTGAGATTAACAACTACATACATGATCAAATTGGATTATAAGAATATGAAGTAGTAATCAGGTATTGATTATTCATATGTGATAATCACATTTGTCGTTCGAGTTTTTATCTAAAAACTCCTTTTATACCTTGTTACATTCAAAAGGGTTGTGGAGACAAGATTGAACCCCATTAAAGTGAACTAAATTAACATGGTATTTTTCCATAGTCACTTGTAGGAGGTGACGTCTCAAAGTTACTAGAGTGTGATGCAATTGATGGCAAGTTCAAGTGTCATAGAGTCATGTGAGATGACTAGTCGATCACATAGGCAGACTGTTAGGAATACTGTGTCGGGCCTAATGACCGCTTATAGAGTTCTGGAAAATTTATATAGCCTGGTCGTGGCAAGAGCTACTATAGTATTCTAATGAGTCGATTCTTTTGACTAAAGACTGTTCGCCTAAGGTGGAACTGTTTCAGATTAACTTTGATTTATGTTACTACGACCTTCGTAAATGGGGTCAAATGGGCATATTTTGGGTTATGATGGCTGTGGCTAGTCAAAGGGAACAGTGCGATAGGAATTGTCCACCCCCTCGTCAGGGTTAAAACAATATCTCAGGGCCACTCGAGGAGTAATGAACTGGAAATGCGTGGCCACGCTCGGAAGGTATCTATGGTAGATAATTTCGGTCAATAAGTTATTCTTCAGATCGAGGAAACCACTCTCGATATGATCACTTGCAAGTACGACTAGAAAGACAACTTGCATTGAGTGGGAGATAGTAATAGGACAAGAGAATTGGTGATGCACACTTGTCGAGGACAAGTGGGAGATTGTTGGAGTAAGTGTCCCCAACAATAATGCGATCACAATTGTCGATCATGATGATCACATGTTTAAATCTCATATTTAAGAATACATGAGGGAAAGTAATACTTCTTAGTCAACTGGTCCACACATATCGGTAATGATTGGCTGACTAGAGTTTGACATTACTGTCGTGTGACGGTGGCGAGCAGTTGATCTCCTAAGGTCATACCTATAGGGTAATGCTCTTAATTTATTATTTAATTAATCGTATGCTGATACGAGTTAATTAAATTCCTTAAAATTGACGAGTGATTTTGTGATTAAAATTACGTGTCTTATTGTAATTTGATTAAATAAGATTCGGTCTAAGTAATCGAATTGTTTTATTACTTAGATTAATTTATTTTTTATGAAACAATTAAAAATAGAATGAACAATTTATTATAAATACAAGTTGTTGTAGTTTATAATTATATGACCCATTTTGGTACAAGTAATTATGAATTACTAATTATTTTTGTATGTGACACATTTAATTATATGATGATTTTTAATATGTTAAAAATACATTATAATGTAACATGTCAAGTAACATGTCACATATGTCACAATTGACAAATGACAAAAATAAAATGGACCACCATGTTATGGGTGACCGAAATTGGAGGGGTTTTGGGGTTGTTCTGTTTGAATTATTTTATTCTACAAACACAATCATAACCCTAGGGTGTAGGCATGCAAGGCTAAACATCTTGAGAAGAACAAACCTAAAACTAGGGTTGCATGCTAGTCTCTTGTGAAGAGCAAAAATAAAAAGCATTGGGCATGTTACCCAAGGCTGTTTTTCGGCCAACCATAAGAAATAGAAGGAGTTTTCTCTTCTATCATTATTCATTCATTCTACAACTCAAGATGGATGATATTTTTGAGTGTGCAAAAATTACTCTACACTTTGTGATAGAATAAGAGAGCAAAATCTCACAAAAATCCTCTTCTCTTGACCGAAATACAAGAGAACAAAAACACCATTTTTGTGTCCAAATTTTAAGTAAGATTAATATTATTACTAGCTCATAATAATATTAGTCATTAAGGGTGTTCCTTGGGTATAAGCTTTTGGGAGAGGTTCTAATTTGAACCTTTTTTCATCCATTGTTGGAAAGCTCAAGAACTAACAAGTAGGAGATCTTGTTGGTGCCCAATAAATCCGAAACACCAATGTAATAAGTGACGATTTCTTCTCTACTTTGTTTTATGTTTGCATGCATAATATCTTGTTTTAATTTTATGACTAAATTAAACTTTCATACTATGAATATGTATACTAATGAGATTAATGAATCCTAACAATTACTCCACCATTTCTCCTACCATAGATGACTTTGTTACATGGGCAAGGAGTGTGAATAGACAAGTCTCGGAACTGGAAGATGTAGTAGCATCCCTCCGCAATCCAAACACCATGCCTAAGGAGAGCATGCCACTAAGCCTCTCTCAAATTTCTACAATGCAAGAAGTGGTAACCGTGGTTGATAACCTAATCGATCAAATAATCCACTTAGAAGCTGAAACCATCAGGTTGAGAGCGCCACTGTCTATTGAACAGATGGCTTCTTTGTTTCAACTATTTTCAAAATCTAATATGAATAAATCAGATTCTGCTTACTCTTTGTGTTATTCTGAATGCAATTCTATTTACGATGATAATGAGGATGATCCAGACCCAGACTCAATCAAACTACCTCCCTACATAGCTAAAGAAATATTACAAGAAGGGGAAGGGGCATCAGTTATAGAGAACACTGAACCCATCAACGTAGGAACCGAACTAGAACCCCAAGAACTTAGAATATGAACAACAATAAGCCTAACTGAAAGGGCTAGTTTCATAGACCTCCTACACGAGTTCAGAGACGTTTTTGCTTGGTCCTACAAAGACGTGCCAGGGATCGACATGGACATTGCAGAACACAGAATTCCAATTAAACCAGGTTTCAAACCTGTAAAGTAGAAGCTTCGTCGAATGAGGACATAATGGGCTCTTAAGATCAAATAAGAACTTGATAAACAATTCAAAGCTGGGTTCATCAAAGTTTCCGACTATTTAGTCTGGGTGGCCAACATAGTACCCGTACCAAAAAAGGATGGGCGAATCCGTGTTTGTGTTGATTTCAAAGACTTAAACAATGGGAGTCCCAAGGACGACTTTACTCTACAACAAATCGACAAATTGGTGGACAATCCGGCAGATCACGCGTTATTGTCCTTCATGGACGGATACACATGATATAATCAGATCAAGATGGCCATAGAAGACATGCATAAGACCGCCTTTGTTACTCAATGGGGCACTTATTGCTATACTGTTATGCCCTTCGGGTTAATCAATGCTGGAGCTACGTGTCAACGCATTGCCACCAAACTCCTACATGACATGATGCATAAAGAAGTAGAGGTGTACGTAGATGATATGATTGTCAAGTCCAAAGATAGGAAGGGACAAATTGATAATCTTCGCAAATTCATCCTGAGACTACGAAAGTACAACATGAGGCTCAATCCTCAGAAATTTGCATTCGGAGTAACATCAGGCAAGCATCTGGGATATGTCGTCAGTCAACGGGGAATAGAAATCGACCCTTCCGAAATCAAATCTCTAGTCGAAATGCCACAACCTCAGACAGAGAAGGAGGTTAGGGGATTTTTAGGCAAGGTGCAATACATAAGTCGATTCATATCGAAACTTACCATGATCTGTGAACCCCATCTTCAAAAAGCTAAAGAAAACATGTCATACCATATGGGATGACGACTGTCCAAAAGCGTTTGACAAAATCAAGGGGATACTAGCCAAACCACCAGTGCCCATGCTTCCTCAACGAGATCAACCTCTTGGTTTATATCTCACAGTGACCGAAACAACCATGGGGGCTGTGCTAGCACAAACCGTTGGAAAAGAAGAAAGACTTATCTACTACCTTAGTAAGAAGTTCTTGGAGTATGAATGAAAGTACACACCACTCGAAAAGACATGCCTCGCTCTTGTGTGGGCAACAAAAAAGCTACGCCATTACATGCTTAGCTACTCCGTCAAGGTGTACTCCAAAATTGATCCTGTCAAATACCTCTTCGAAAAACCCGTTCTCAATGGACGCTTGGCAAGGTGACAATTATTGCTCTCAGAGTTCGATCTCAAAGACGTACCTCTGAAGGTTATAAAAGGGCATGCCGTCACCGAGTTCTTCGCAGATAATCCCATCAACGACAACCAGGCAGTAGACACATGGTCATTCCCAGATGAGGACATACTACAAACCAGTGTAGCCTCTTGGGACCTTTATTTCGATGGAGCATCGAATCTAAGAGGCTTTGGAGTAGGAGTATTGCTCATTTCTCCTGAAGGTGAGCATACACCACTATTTGTCAAACTCGGCTTCGAGGTGACAAATAACGCAGCAGAATAAGAAGCTTGCCTTATTGGACTACAAGCACCAGTAGGTTTAGGCATCAAAAATCTCCGAGTTCACGGAGATTCATCCTTGATCATCAACCAAATTACGGGATCTTGGAAAATTCGAAGTGAATGTCTAGCATCCTATCAGGCTAGGATAGACCAAGTTGCCCAATTCTTCGATCAAGTGACTTATCTACATCTACCTCGAGAAGAAAATCAGTTTGCAGACGCTCTTGCCAAACTTTTATCTTTGATTAACATGTCAGACGACATGGAAGAAATGCCTTTATGCATCGAACGACGGTCAGAACCAGCCTATGTGCACCAAATTACTGATGAAGAAGAAAACCCAGGGGAGCCTTGGTTTCAAGCCATTCTAAACTTCAAGCTCAATGGTACATATCCGCCGGATATAGATAAGAGAGGACAATGTGTTATACGCCTACTAGCCTCTCAATATATCCTCATGCAAGGAGAATTGTACAAGAGAACACCTCTTGGTGTTGCTTTACGTTGCCTCGGTCATTCACAAGCACATAAAGTGATGGAAGAAGTCCATGATGGAGAATGTGGCCCTCACGAGTGGACCAATGATGGCAAAGAAAATCACGCACCTGGGATATTACTGGACCACAATGGAATCTGATTGCATCAAATATGTCAGACATCTCCTTGGCCATTTTATGCTTGGGGAATCGACATCATTGGGAAGATCACCCCAGCCGGAGCAGGAGGTCACTGTTTCATTTTGGTGGCGATCGACTATTTCACCAAATGGGTAGAAGCAGCATATTTCACAAGTCTCACAGCCAAGAACGTGGCAAAGTTCATACAAACCAATATCATCTGTCGATATGGTTGCCCACACGAAATCATCAGTGATAATGGATCACATTTCCAGGCTGAGACTGAACAATTGATAGCCAAGTACAAAATCAAACACCACCATTCTTCGCCATACAGGACACAAACTAATGGCGCGGTGGAGGCAACCAATAAGAATGTTGTCACAATCCTCAAGAAAATGATAGATAATTATCGAGATTGGCCCAATAAGATATCGTTCGCCTTATAGGGATATCGCACATCTGTTAGGACTCCCACTGGGCTACTCCTTTCTATTTGACTTACGACATGGAAGCTGTGCAACCAGTTGAACTAAAGATCCCATCCTTACACATCCTACTCGAAAGCCATATTCCTGAAGCCGATTGGAAAAGAGATAGATATGAAGAACTCATCCTCTTGGATGAACGTAGGTTGCGCGCATTACATAATGTGCAAACATATTAGGCGCGTATTAAACGAGCCTTCAACAATAGAGTTAAGCCTAGAAACATCAAAGAAGGAGACTTAGTCCTCAAATCAGTTAGAGCACTTCTCCCGGTCGATCCACCAGGAAAGTTCAAACCCAACTGGGCCAGACCATTCTTGGTCAAGTCCATACTCTCGGGGGGTGCGGTTAGAATCACATACCTAGATGGGAACGAATTTGCCAACCCAACTAACCTCGACCAACTGAAACGATATTATGCCTAGAATAGGACAGAAACGCGCCTCGCGTAACACCCACATACCGCTCATGTGACACGAAATAAAAACGGCCCATGGCCCGCTGAAATAAAGCTTATGTCACCTTGCTCTTGCATTTTGACAATTCGTCATCCTCGTATCATCAAATAAATTGAATTGTATTCTACGAGTAAGTAAAGCTGATGCTCAATTTCTAGTTCGCTACAAGCTCTTGCTTAGAACAATTATTTCTTTTACATTTACTTGAACTACGCGCAAGGGTTTAATTTTATTTTTTTAAGTGAATACGTAGGCAATTCTTCGTAGGATACAACCCATTATTCTAAATGTAAATAGAAGGACATTTGCATTTGCATTTGAAATTCGACAAGAATAATAAAAGAAGAGAAATCACAATAGTTTCATAAATAATTAATCTTTTATTCATTTCTTCCATAAATAATGATAATCCGCCATATATTATGAAAATGCTGAAAAAAATAAATAGGCTTGGATTCTAAAAATCCCACCATCTATTATAAATAATAATAATAATAATAAATAATACTACGACTTAGGCTACTCTTCCATCTTTCCCTTGCCTTTGTCATTTTTATCATACTTTTTATCTCGGCCACGAGCCGGGCGCTCCTGTGCTATCTCAGACCTAATCACCAAAGGTCTCTCTCGCGGTTTAGCTTTACCATTTCGATCAACCACCATCTCTGCGGTAGGAGAAGTCTTCGGTTTCTTCGACGAATGAACAACTCGGAATCCGGCTTCTTCCTCCTCCTCAGTCAAATACTTCTGGTTCTCCTTTGCTACCTCACAAATCTTTTAGTCAACGGGCCCGCGCTTCCTTAATTTATCGTGCTTCTCGGGAGTAGTAACCTTCCTCCATTGCAAATAGGAATCGGATACCCAAAATGAACTAACAGAAGAATGTAGGAACCAAATATTTCTCTGAGCCCACTTTAGGACCCACTCTCTACGACTCTCGGTAGTATGTGCGACTGCAGTCTGAGGAACGGTATCAAGTTTGGGAATCTTCTGTTTAAGGCCCACCTGCCTCATCAATCTCTCCGTGAAGTTGCATACCATGACTTCCAAGTGAGGAATGCGTACTGACCGAGTAGGATCTAAGGATGACACTCCAGTGACTAACTTAAGATTCCACCATGGCACGACCCATCTGATCAAAGGACCACCCTCATTTTTCAACTTGTTCTCCAAATAGTTGTAAACCTGAGTGAAGTCCACCATATAGAGCCTGGTCCTCAATGCAATTGACCTAGCATGATATCCGGGAATATTAGATGGGGGCTCGATCAACCGTAGACGCTCTAGAGCCAAACCTACCAAGAAGATGGGAATAAGTGTCCAACCAACAAAAAATAAAAAAAAAACGATCGAAAAAAAAAAAAGAAAAAAAAACGGTTGATATTGTACGTGAAGGTTCTTACCTGCAAAATGATAGGACTTCCCAAATACGGAAGCTCAAGGTTGGCTTTCCTATTATCCAGCCCCAAAATGATCTCTCCTAGACACAGACAAGCTGGGCTCCTGCGCAGCTCCATTTGCTCAATCAAGCTCAAAAAACGAGGATCTTCTCTCATTTCCTTATCAACATGCCCTTGGAGGACATAACCATGCAGTAGGCAAAACCCGAATGCCCTACGCCTCGCTACATAAGAGATAGAAGGGTCTTTCCTATTTATAAATCGATCAATGAAGTCAAGCATACAGACTCCTTTTGAGGTCACAAGACGGTCAACCTCAGCATTAGTCAATACAAGCAAATCTCTAAATTTGCTTTTATACCCTTGAGAGCTAGAGGGTATGGCAGACATATTTTATGGGTCCCATCATCCAATTGCAGCAATTTCCTCAGGAAAAGGGCAGATGTCACCTCCAGGGAAGGCAAATACATGGAAGTTAGGGTCCCAATATTCGAGAGAAGCATCCAAGAAAGGGTTCACAACCTTCACCAATTTGAGGCTCAAAATCGATCCCAAATTGAAAGCACCCATATGATGCTTTTCAACGTTTGTAAATTCATTTGTCCACTGCTTGAGATGGTTTTCCAAGGCATCCATGATTTGTTACTTTTTATCTATGTAATAGGAGAGTTTTTAGATATCAGACGGAAGAAAGATGGGAGACTTATGTGAATAAAAGCTCCATCAACGTCTATATTTATACTAAAAGTTGTTTCCTAAATTTTGTCAGAACTGACCAACTGGTGCTGCGCCTCTTTGAAGGATTGCAACTCGAGCTGCGCCTCTTCCTCAGAGGATTTCTTTGATTTTTCCGCGTTGGAGCTTTCCTAATTCCTTTTTGCTTATAATTTCCTATTCTTAGAGGTTATTATTTTGGTATTTCCGTTAAATTGCCATATTTTATGTTTCCTAATCTTTCGGGCACGCTTCTCGAGACGAAATCGATATTTTCGCCAAATAAGCACACTTACCCATTTCATTTTATTTTCTTTTTTGGGGGAATCATTTCACTCCCGTTTCACATTTCATTCCAAACTTATACATTTCTTTTTTCGTTTTTTAGGGGGTAGCCCTCACATTTCATTCCAAACTTATACATTTCTTTTTTTCGTTTTTTTAGGGGGTAGCTCTCCCTACCGTCCGATCATCAATTTTTTCCGCTCATTTCTAGGCGATTTTTTTGCATTTTTTAGGTCTTTTTCTCGTTTTGCGCTAGTTTAAGCCATATGTACAATATGTGTTTACGTGTAATTCTATGTAAATTTCGGCAGCATGACGGCGTAAACCATCATCTACCAAACCTGTTCTAAACTAACCTGCAGGAACAAACAAACAACCCAGCAGCAAAAGCACTCAGGCATCATATATACAATCAAAATGCCATATGTACATCAAACTGGGGGCTCCTGCCCAAACAATTCCAAAAATACAAGATGAAGTCCTAAATGTACAAAATGTATACAACACAGCCGACGACAACACAAGCAAAGACAACTACTCCTGGTCGCCACCTCGCTCGGTGACCCTAGCCTCGAGGGAAGTGATCTAGGCGTCCCTGACCTCCAAATCCCTCAACAGGCGAGCCGTCTCCTTCTGGGACTGTGCCAACTCCCGCTCCAGGTCGCGCGCCCTCTGCAAATGACAAAGAAATGCCTCATTTCAATAATTTCAAATGCGAGAAAATTACAACTGCATTCGAAATAAAGTAATGAAAGGTTCTTACCTGTCGTCCTCGGCCGCCAGTAAGTGCCTCGTTGGTTGTAGCCCGTAGCTGGTTGGCCACCCTCCATAATGCCACATACCGAGATGGCACCACCTGAATTTCAATAAACAAAGATTTTCAAAGAAATGGACAAATGTATTCTTATATAACAACAAAAGCTAAACTAAATCAGCGGCTTACTCTCCTAACCAAGTGCTGCCACTCCTCCAGGCCAGCATTGGTCACTGCCTCGCTGAAGTCGCCAAGCTCGGAGATCATCGTCATCCCCGCCGCGTCAGTGTACTCAAGGGTCTCGGGGTACGCTGGGGGCTTGACGCCCGCCTCCTCAACCTCCTGCAAAATTCAAAAGAAGTCTTTATTCGATGATCATGAAAGATCATAGATCCATATTAGACTGTCTAATAAAAATTAAATTATCTCATAATTTGTCATTTAGGTGATCTATGTAACATGCATACTAATATGAAAGCATAAAAATGAAAGTATAAGGAAAAGCATTTTCCTTACATTGATTTTGTGGTAAAAAGGGCACAAACTAGTTCACCTTACTAGCTTGTTCTTGAGCTTATTCCAAATGGATGATCCTCCTTACTAATCTTCAACGAGAAGATCTCCTTCTTGTTGCACCCAAGAACTTACCCAAAAATAATAACAAGTATTTAACTAGAACTTATTATTATTATACCCTTGATATTATTTGTAATATTACTAACTCTCTTAGTAATGAAATTTATTTACTAACAAACTTAGTAAAGATGAATAATTATTTTTAGAGAGATGTAGACCAAATAAATGAATCACATGCAAAGTAAACAAGTGAATGTTGTAGAGTGTAAAAATGAACAAACAATTTGGTCTATTAAAGGGGGAAAAACCGGATAGAAGGGTGGAGTGTTGGAGTGTTCAATTGTCTTATATTATTCTATCTTACATCACATGCAAAATCATTTATAAGATAACTTATGGTAGTATATAAAGTAAGGTGAAATGATTATGTTCCTAATCATCCACTACTCTTATTTTACACGGTCCACTTGCCCATTTACGGGTCCATGTTGGTTCTTATATTTGTCGCACAAATACGTGTAATTTTATTTTAAACATTGTTTCATGTTTAAATACTTCCATAATTAATTCGTCCAAATTACTCCGTAAATATACGTGTACCACTAAACATATTATTTACGTACTAATATAAATCACATTAATCAATTAGTACAATTTTAGTAAATTAACAATTAGTTAACTAAAACCCGTCTCCCGAAATTTATTATTCAATTATCACATAATTAAATAATAAATGCCGTTCCTCGAGTTCGCAACTCGAATTCTCTCTTAAAATAATTGACTAACCTTTTAGTCTACAAATCAAGGGACTAAATAAATTGTATCTCATACAATTAATTAGTTTTCTATTGAGGTTCGTTCCTATAGGTGTGACCGAAATGGGTTAGTTGATCACCGCCGTCACACGACAGTAACGTCAAACTCTAGTCAGCC
This sequence comes from Silene latifolia, assembly GCF_048544455.1. Lineage (NCBI taxonomy): Eukaryota > Viridiplantae > Streptophyta > Magnoliopsida > Caryophyllales > Caryophyllaceae > Silene > Silene latifolia. The sequence goes on from NC_133533.1 coordinate 50,821,712, forward strand.
AACCGTTATCGATTTACGTTAATCAACTGATGAGGATCAAATAAATAAATATCTGATGATATTCCATTAATGAGATTTATTATGTAAACGCACTATTGTGAAGGACACTAACTCCAACAATCTCCCACTTGTCCGACACAAGGTGTGCGCTACCAATTCTCTTGTCCGTTTTAATCTCCCACTCAATGCAAGGTGTCTTTCAGGTCGCACTTGCACATGAACACATCGCGAGTGATTTTCTCGATCGGGATTGTGACTACCTGACCGAAAAAATCTCTCACAGATTACTTCCGAGCGTGGCCACACATTTGTCGTCATTAACTCCTCGAGTGGCCTTGAGATATAGTTACCCAACGTTGGTGGACAATTCCTGTATGCCCTATCTATCCTATTGCACAATACAGCTCACTATGACCTAGTAAATGCCCTTTTGGCCTCCTTTCACGGCACGACCTAGGACAAAAACCAAAGTCACTCAGAAATTGCACCTGCTCAGATAATATTCTCCAGTCAAAAGAATCGACTCATTAGAACATCTTAGAGATCCCCGCCATGACCAGGCGTCTATAATAGAACTTAGGGACTCTCTAAATGGTCACTGTCCGGCAAAGTGTCACACACTCTGCCTATGTTATCGACCAGTCATCACATATGACCTTATGGTGTTGAACAACCATCAATCGACTTAAAATCTAGTCACTCCGAGACGTCACCTCATTAAGTGACTAGGGACAAAATACAATGTTCATCTTATTCACTTGAATATTGTTCAACATTGTCTCCACAACTTATTAGGATAAACAAGGTATTCATGTTTTCAGTCAAACTGAATAATTGAGTTTTTAAGAGACTCAAACAATGAATGCGATTATCACTTATGTAAATATCAATACTATATCCAATATTTACATAAAGATCTACAGCAATTAAGGTATACTGCTCAATCACATTGTGATAACATAACCATCATCTCTACCTTATGCCAACGACTTTGGTTAGAGGATTAGCAATAATTGCATCACTCTAATTTCCATTGCTATTTTCCTTTGTTCTATGCAATCTTTTCATCATATAGAGCATTTCTAAGTACATGTCTAAACAAGTTTTTAGATTCTGGTTCTAAAGCCAGTGAAACACTCCCACTGTTTTCACAGTTTCTTGGGATACGATGTTCGGCTAACAGAACTACTCTAGTCCCATTAAATTCCGATTATCAACTATCTCTCTTACAACATCAAATGTTGTAATGTACTTAGCTTTCGTTCATGATTTGTACATATAACACTTATACATACACATCCTTCATATGACATCTTTAATTTATGACTCCTCATACATATCTGCTTTATACATGTATAACTTCCTATTCATATATGTATAACTTCTTATACATATTATTCTTTATGCACATAGCACTCTTATATGCTAACCATTCCTTAACGAGGCCCATAACATCTTATAAGCATAGGAATGTTTCCGTGTAATCCTTTAACACGAAATTCATAGCTTCCTCCAAACTACAAGAGTAAATCCTCAGTGCTTCTCAAGTACTCAAGGATGCTCTTGATAATCATCTAGTGACACTCACTAGAAAATGATTGGTAATGACTTCTCATATTCTCAACATGATAAGTCCCGACGAGAGAAGCTTTTAGCATATTTAATAGATCCTGCAGCGGAAGCACAAGAGATCAAATTAATTATTCAACAACTTGAACGAGTAAAGAATCTTATCACATAAATCTCTTGACTAAAATGCTAATATCCATGGAGATATACCTCATTAGATCCGGATATTTAATATGCACCATGCTACTCTCAAGTATTCACCCGAGAATATTTCTAGTCACTAATATGTCAAACACATACTTTAGACTAAGAAATATCACCTTAGCTACATTTCTAGTCACTAATATGTCAAGCACATATTTTAGACTAAGAAACTCATTTTAGCTCCCACTAAACTCCATGTATCATCATGGTATCTCGACACTCGAGTAATACCATTTTGATAGACTACATGATTGAACCCAAAGTTCCAACTCTTTGACGTATATAGATCACAAAAGGGATCTTCCAAGCATGCTAGGCTTCTTAGCATTGACAACATCAACAAAACTTCTCCCTTCATAAGATACATTCAAGGAGAAAGTTTTGCTATCCTTTTGCCTAAACTCATCCTCATGAGAGGCTATATTGCTAAGACCATACGAATTGATAAAGGCATTTGGGTTGTCACAAACTATCTATAACAAGCCCAAAATTTTAAACATCTTATGTAACCTTTACGACAAGATCAAGGTAAACAACCAAAGTATTCACCTTAAATCAAGTCTTGAAAACATCTCGTGTTTCCTTCCTTATCGCATCGTGTGCAAGGAGATCAATTCAAATTGCATGGTGACACGCCATCACATAGAGTTCATACTATAGAAAAGCCTTCGATGAGGGTTTAAGATTCGTCACTTTTGAAAAAGTAACGCAATATTATCGCAAAATTATCTCCTTATAACCACTGAGCCACAATAAAGAACGTCTTCTTGCATTATACTAACCACTGAGCCTTAATAAAGAACGTCTTCTTGGATTGTACGCAGTTTGTGGGTCTTGGACTTCCGTAAGTTCAAAATTTCTCCCACTCTGTCTTCCAGAAATGAAAATCTTTCTGGAAAGACAGTATTATGAGCCACCACTACTACAGATACAGGCTATAACAACGGTCAAAAACCGTTGTTATATAAAAAAGCGGACGTTGTTAAAGCGTCCGTTGTAGAAGGTTTTAACAACGGTTGGTTTACTTAAGGAAACCGTTGTTAAAACTATTAACCACGGTTTTATGTATAAAAACCCGTTGTGGAAAGTGTGACTCAATTTTGGGGGGAAAGTTATAACAACGGGTTTTAATATACAAAACCGTTGTTATAACTAAAGACAACGGGTTGTTTTAAAACAACCGTTGTTGTTTGTTCTTAAAAAATAAAAAAAAATTAAATTAAATATTACTAGATGCATGCATAATTACGGCTACGTTAGAATTCGATGCATGCATTATTACCGACATCACTTACATACATATGAACGGATAATATGGAATGAGAAGGGTTAGTAATAGGATTTGAAGCAAAGATTATTGAGAGATATGATGATGATTATGGCACAACTTCCTAACATATATATTAATTAAAAAGCAATTAACTCAACCCACACATTGCTTAGTATAAATACATTGCATATCTCAACTAACATTTCCATTATCTCATATATTCATCTCCAAACTCTAACTGCTAAAACAAACTCTACTTAATCTTTCAAATCAAACTCAAAAAACTCCAACAAAATGAATGATTTCATCCTTAAGACTCTTACCATGATTGAGAACAACAACAACTTAATCCGCCGGTTCCTCCATATTGAGGAAAGTTTCAGAGCTACCTTGCGGATGCTCGATCCGCATCAAGCACGCCAAAGAAGATGGCTTGACGGAGCAAAGCGCGATTGCAGCTATATGACGATATAGCAACTGCTGAACGGAACCTCCAAATAGCCAAGGAGGAGAGGACGGATACGATAGAGCAGAATAAGATCCTCTATGAAAATATAAGAATTGCATTTTTACATATGTAATTTTTTTTTAATTTATGTATTTATAAATATATATATATATATATATATATATATATATATTAATTATGTTTATCTTACTTCTTCATCTTGCTTCTTCATTGTTTTACTAACTAATTATGCGAACAATACTTAAACAAATAACATAATGGTCGATAAAAACACATACATGCAAAAGAAATAAATAGAAAAAGAAAATAATGACGATGAAACTAACAGTGACGGCGAGATTTACCTGATAAATACAGAACGTAATAGACGATGAAATCACAGTGACGGCGAGAAGATAAAGCGACGATGAGAAAGAGAGAAATAGAGAAAGAGAGAAAGAGAGTGTGTATGTGTTTGTTTGTCTGCTGTGTTTGTGTTTGTGTATTAAGGGTTGTGTTTTGTGGGTCAGCAGCAGACTTGCTTTGTGTGGTTTATAGTATGGAAGGTCTTGACAACGGTTATTAAACAACAACCGTTGTGAAATAAGTTTTAACAACGGTTGTAAAAAACACCCGTTGTTAAATAAGGTTTAACAACGGGTTTCAAAAATAACCGTTGTGATTACTTTTCACTAACTTTGCGCCAATTTTGCGCCAAATTATTAACAACGGTTGTGAATGTGTGACCCGTTGTTAAAACTAATAACAACGGTGTTTATAACAATACCCGTTGTAATTTATTTTAGTAAAATTCGCGCCATACATTCTACAACGTCTATTGTGATTTTCGTGAATAATCGTTGTTAAAGGGGCGTTGTAGTTGCCTGGATTTGTAGTAGTGCACAAACTCTTTGTTCTCGTTTTGGAGGAGTAAAAACCAAGTGGTTCAATTTTGGATAACCCTCACAAATACACAAATTGGTTCTGAACATAAACATTTATGATCCCAAATGTATAAAAAGACAAGTTAGGGACTCTCCCTATCCATATCTCATATGGAGTCATTTAGGCTATTATAATCGGGTTTTAAACTTTTAGTGAGAAAATAGCTTACAAAAATTGCGAAAAACCTCAAACTATATCTCATAAAGTTCGGTTTATATACTGGATTACACCATACTCTATGGTGTCTCAAGGAGAAGGTATAATGTGAATTGGTTCACAATCTTCTTAGTGATTATCAAGGTCATTACTTGATATTAACCATTTAATCTTTCAAAGTCATTACTTTGAAACTTCCGATCAACATCTTGATCTTAAAGTGCTTTTGGTTTACTACTTCATTTAGAAAATATTCCACTTTTCAAAAATCACTTTTATGTCTTATTAAATAGATACGAAGTTTTCATATCTACTTAACAATACGGTAAAAGTAACCAAGTATGTATATTAGCAACTATCGGCCTTACACATCCGTATGTATATGGTCAATCACCTCACTATTGTGTTTCTTTTCTAAAAACGAAAACATAATACATGCACACATACCATAAGATTCTCAATCAAATGGTTGTTCGATGTGCTTATCGTTTATTCGTTTAAACGAATTTACTTGAGGTTTGATCAATTGGGTTCATCAGATTAGAGAATTCAAAATCTACAAGATAGTATAACATTTAGTTTTCGTGAAGAATGTAAAATTCCTCTAACTTAAGTGGTCTAAACCAACCACCAAGTTGTCATAGGAGTAGGTACAACCTTTTGTTTTAAATCACATGAGTGATGCCTTTTATGTATAAACATAGATGATTACATTCTTTTAAAACCAAATTTAGGTACATTTGTCCCCATCGAAATCATTGCTAATCTAGCACCATTTCGATACAAAATTTCCTATGCTAGACGTCTTACGTTTTATCAATTCATGTAAACTTTTTTAGAAAGAAATGATCCATACTTGGTATCTCATATCAAGATAGTGGAACTAGCCTCTCCATTGAGTAGATGTGTCTTTCAACTTTGTCCTATCGCATACATCTAGGGTTACTACTTCTTAACTCCCACTCACTTTCGTATTCCTCTTTGCTTCAATTAAGCAAAAATGAATCTCATGAAGACCTCTCTTTATGTCATTCGTGATATTTTATACATTTAGTAAGAGTGAATTACTATAAAGTGAGTGTAACATGTGGCAAAATCTCAACTTCTTGCGAAATTGGACTACCTAACCGTTCAATTGTTATCATATGCCTAAGCTCTTTAGCGCATAAACAATCGATTAGACCTTTCTCGAAGTGAGTCATTTGACGGTATCATATTGGAGTATTCTAAGTGTTTTTGAAAACTATTTTCGCAAACTTTTGAATTACTCTTGAGTAATTAAAACTAATATGTCATCTTCATGACGGAGGTCCCACTTTCGAAATCAAGACACTCTTGATAAAATGTGACTTCCTTTTAAACTCGTAATATGAGTTTGTAACATAAAACCCCTTTTCAATATGTATGGATGTTAAGTTGTATAATAATCGCAAAAATTGTTGTAAGCTTATGTAGGTGAATTGGTAAATCATGTTACCAATCATTAATTCCTTCAAAGAAACCTCTTTCTATGAAAGAATGAAACAAGTATAACAATAAATAGAGAAAGGAGGATGAAGTGCGCGATGTCATACATTTATGAGAATGAACGAAAAATAGGAAAAATAACATTCAATGTTTTAATTTTACTTGTGAAAACATGTTTAACAAGTTTTGGCATTTATATAATGATCTCCCACTAAATTATATAAATGATTTCAAGACCCAAATATTAAACAAAATGAGCATCGCTTGGGCGAAACATCCCATAATTGTGTAAATTCGGTAAGTCACGTTGACTAATTCTACCTCTAGAACTCTTGGTCGACAAATTTCCTTAAATCCATCTACTAGCCCCGGAACACAAGACCGTCTTATATCCCGTTGAGTCCAACCAATTTTGGCGTGTGATAACCGCTTACCACCCTACTTACTCAAGGTAAAAAGAGAACACCCCGCTTGGGCGAGCGTGGCTCTAATGAACAAGAGATTCATAGGTGTTACTAATTCGTAAGGCTAATCTCAATTTTAGTTATTTGAGAGATCTTGTCAATTTAGTCATAAATTCCTTTTAAGTGAATTAATTCGGTGAATTTAAATGACGTGAATTGACAACCGCGAAAATAAAATGCATGTGAATGGCTATTTTGGCATGCGCGAATATAAAACAAGCAAACATGTAAGCATATGAATAAATCCTAGTATGGCCACCTAGTTAATAAAAAACTAGTCTATTACATTTCGGAAACCAACTCCTTAGTCCCTTGCCTCTTCATTCCATAAGTGGCTCCTTCTTGTGGGATTTGGAACACCTTCCAAAAATAGACTCCGTCGCGATGTAATCCTTGTTTTGGAAACACCGGTAAGAATAACTATTACAATTTAAATTACATAGCTATTCCTATTATACATTAATTAATAAAATAAATAAAACTATTAATTAATTACAAACCTACGATACGAGATCGTATTTAATTACAAACAAATCGATATTCCCATTCATTTCGGGTAATAACGATTAAAATTAAACTAGGTCATACTAAGGACAACAAGATAAATACTTTAAATAAATGACAATCATTCATTCAACTTAAATAAATATGCTTAAAATGCTGTAAAATCATGCCAAAATCGCCCTATCTATCAATCGTTGGTATCCATCTCGGTTTTTGTGGGTTTAATCGATTTTTAACATGTAAAAATCAATAATCAACTCTTAAATCTCATTTAAGTCCAAACTAATTTTCCAAACTGCTTTGAACCTCAAAATTAGTCCTTACTAATTTTATGATAAATAATTAGTTTGATTTGGTTATATTTTGCTAATTTAATCAGTAAAATCATAAAATTTAAGTAAAAATCCAAAATAATTGAAAAATTACCCAAAAATTCCGGATAAATTTTATGAAGAAAAAGATCGATATTTATCGGTTTTTAACCACTAAAACCAATAAACATCAAAACAAGGTGAAAATACAAATTAAAATTCACTTTTTACATTTAAATAATATTTTTAAATGTACATAAATTTATCATGGGCATAATCAATTGTTTCGACATTATGATTAATTAATTTCACTTTTATCGACTTTTATCTCATAAAATCAATAAACATGCAAAAATTCGAACCAACCTTCAATCTTTTGCATACAATCAGTAGAAAACATGCATGAAATACCATAAAAAATCCATGCACCGAATCAACTTTTAACTATTTTTAGTCAAATTTTAACTAAAATACGGCATTTTGACTCGGTTTTCTACTAAAAAACATTAAAAATAGCAAAATAACTTCAAAAATCACCAAACTTAACCACAAAACTTTTAAGATCAGTAGGTATGCATGTCCCAAAAATTTCATGCTAAAACCTCTTCTAACACAATTTTTGAGTTTTTACAAATTATCTCATAATTCATTAAAATGCTTAAAATCAACATGCAAATTACAAGCCTAAGCTCTGATACCACTTGAAAGATCATAGATCCATATTAGACTCTCTAATAAAAATTAAATTATCTCATAATTTGTCATTTAGGTGATCTATGTAGCATGCATGCTAATATGAAAGCATAAAAATGAAAGTATAAGGAAAATCAATTTCCTTACATTGATTTTGTGGTAAAAAGGGCACAAACTAGTTCACCTTACTAGCTTGTTCTTGAGCTTATTCCAAATGGATGATCCTCCTTACTAATCTTCAAAGAGAAGATCTCCTGCTTGTTGCACCCAAGAACTTACCCAAAAATAATAAGTATTTAACTAGAACTTATTACTATTATACCCTTGATATTATTTGTAATATTACTAACTCTCTTAGTAATGAAATTTATTTACTAACAAACTTAGTAAAGATGAATAATTATTTTTAGAGAGATGTAGACCAAATAAATGAATCACATGCAAAGTAAACAAGTGAATGTTGTAGAGTGTAAAAATGAACAAACAATTTGGTCTATTAAAGAGGGAAAAACCGGGTGGAAGGGTGGAGTGTTGGAGTGTTCTTTTGTCTTATATTATTCTATCTTACATCACATGCAAAATCATTTATAAAATAACTTATGATAGTATATAAAGTAAGGTGAAATGATTATGTTCCTAATCATCCACTACTCTTATTTTACACGGTCCACTTGCCCATTTACGGGTCCATGTTGATTCTTATATTTGTCGCACAAATACGTGTAATTTTATTTTAAACATCGTTTCATGTTTAAATACTTTCATAATTAATTCGTCCAAATCACTCCTAAATATACGTGTACCACTACACATATTATTTACGTACTAATATTAATCACATTAATCAATTAGTACAATTTTAGTAAATTAACAATTAATTAACTAAAACCCGTCTCCCAAAATTTATTATTCAATTATCACATAATTAAATAATAACTGCCGTTCCTCGAGTTCGCAACTCGAATTCTCTCTTAAAATAATTGACTAACCTTTTAGTCTACAAATCAAGGGACTAAATAAATTGTATCTCATACAATTAATTAGTTGTCTATTGGGGTTCGTTCCTATAGGTGTGACCGTAAGGAGTTAGTTGATCACCGCCGTCTCACGACAATAACGTCAAACTCTAGTCAGCTAACCGTTATCGATTTACGTTAATCAACTGACGAGGATCAAATAAATAAATATCTGATGATATTCCATTAATGAGATTTATTATGTAAACGCACTATTGTGGAGGACACTAACTCCAACAGATCATTCATTATTTTGTCAAGTCAACTCGAAAAGGGAAAATGAAGCACTTACCACGACCGGCCAGTACGCTAGCCTCTGGCAAACAAATAGAGAGTACTCCTCACCAAGGAGGAGAAGGGCGTCACCACCAACGTCTGCCAGGTCAGCCTCCCTCTCAGCATTTGAAGGCTCCCTAAACATCGTCCGAGGAGGATCGATGGGAACCGTGAAGGCATCACGAGATCACTAACGAGTCAAACCCTTGCCCAGATAACATACTGGACCCATAGACGTCCTCAGCAGCAGCCGACTCGAATCCTAGGTCGAAGGACCTTAGCCACGAAAGGAGGGGCATCAGGGTAGTCCACCCAAGGACTGGGTACCCACTAAGACAAGCGAACAAGGGGTCATTCTTATGATCGCTTCCTTCTCTTGATCTCCCTCTACGCTCCCACCAAGGCTCCGAAAGCTCCTAGCTCGATGATGGCCTACTCCTCCTCCGATAGTCTCCCGTAGGCCTCCATCATCGTCGTGTAGCCAGAAAAGGACCTCATGTTCCCAACCTCCTGTATCGATTCGATGCAAAGATATCTTTAGCTCAAAGCAAAGGAGAAATGAAACGGCAAACAAATAAAGAAAGATGATGAGAGAATGACAAGCTCGAGACTTACCAAACTCTTCACCGTCCTACAAGACAGGTGGCTCTCCGCTGCCCAAATGAGATGGTGACCATCCCATTTATCAGCCCACTCAGGTGCCCTCGCTACCTGGTGACTGCCTCGTCCGACGTTAGCCCGCCTCGGGCCCTCCTCCTCTACAGCCTTCTCCTTAGCAGCCTCCTCAGAAAACGCCTCCTCTAACACCTCCTCAAAAGTAAGAGAAGGGTCGAAGTAAGTGTCCATGGCCATGGGAGCCCTCCCCGATGCAGAAGCCATGTCACCAGCAAAAATTAGAGCAAATTAGGCCGCGTCAAGTGACGACGAGCCTCGGTCAAAGTGAATTCCAAGCCTTTCAAGCTCCGAACACGGCCTTTTCTCGCCATCTTTGGCCATTTATTCGAAACCTGACCGCTCATATGGTAAGATGTGTCAAGCCAAGTTTAAGTTCGAGCCTAGTAATGGGTTTGAGTCAAAATTTCGGCAGCATTTCGCTATAACGACGATTATGCCCTAGAAAAGTGTCCTGAAAAAACCGTCATAAATCAAAAATCCGAGATGGTAGGAAGTTTACCCATCACACAAGGATCCCAAATACCAAATTTTAACACAAATGGGCAATCCTAAGACTATTTTCGAAGCAATTTACAAAACAGCTCAGAAACCGTCTCAACTCTACTCAAATGCTCAATACTACATGAAAATTTGAAAAGAACACATGGTTATGTTCCTTACACTACTAATTATCCATTTCTAATATCGATTTCTTAAGACAAATCCATTTGGGGGAAAAGCCCCAAATTCTTGAGTTATTAGGGTTGAAAACCCTAATTTTTTCAATTCAAATTAAGCAAAATGCGGATGTTAAAGCAAGAATAAGACACATACCTCGATTAGTCATGATGAATGGAATATTTTGATCAACTTTTGGCGGAATTTCGCTGGAATTTGAGAGAGTTTTAAGAGATTTTGTATTTTTTATTATGAACATGACACAGATTCTATCGAGTTTTTACTCAGACAGGGACGAACCCAGGAAAGGACACAGCAGGTGCTGCGCCTCTTCCACGAGTCGCAGCTCTTGCTGCGCCTCTTCCTCAGCTTCCCTCCAATTCAATTTACAAAAGTTCATAACAAGTTCGTTACAAGTGGGCTAATCTTTGGTGCGCATCTTCTCCAACACAATATATCGAATATTTGGTCCGCTTGATATTTATTCTTTGTCCGGACCCGTATTTTCGAGCAGACTGTGAATTGTTGCAGTACATCATCAAGACTTCGCTTGCAACAACCAACGGATTTTCTTCGACGGTGTTTTGACACACCTCAATTATTTTCCCAGAGAGAGTTCATGACAGCCAATTGAACTTCTCGAGATATGGAGTTCGCTTGAGACTGACACAAGTAGATTCCACCCAGCAGTTTCTACCGACGTCCACCTGCCCCTTAATATTAGGTTTTTTTTCCTCTCGGAGTTCGACAAAGAAGTCTCGGATATGGTTTCTTCTTATGGTTGGCGAACTTCCTTATGTAGTCTATGGACTTTAAACGACCCTCCCCGATAGTCGACAGACTCTAAAATGTTCCCGACGATAGGTCCTTGGCTTAGACCCCTTGATCCGCCTCTCGCCCGCCATAGTCGTCAGGTTGTAATCTTCGATTGACCTGATGACTATACTTTGACTTTCGCCTTGTCCAAGCCTCAGTCAAAGTGGGGGCTCTATAGATACCTCATTTTTGCACCTCCCGCCAACCACCCGGTGATGATTGGGCCGCATGTTTGGTACACAAAATGATTTATAATAGTTCGTAAGTTTATCGTCAAGTGATAGCTCAAATAATTGTGTCTACCCCTTGGTCGTCATCTGCGTGCCATTACGGTCGTTTTGACAGTAATTAGAGTTCATTTGGAGTCTGGGTCAAAACCCGTCTTCAATTTCTAATAAACCGTTTAAAATGCCGAGTCGGAATGTAGTGGAATATTCCGGATATTTCTATTCCATAATTTTAATCTTTTCATCTTTCGGCAAAATATATCCCGAAATCATATTTTAAACAATAAGGAAGTTGAGATCTACCGCAATTCCATAACAGAAACGCGGAAAATCTTTCTTCCGTAGGAGGAAACTTCTCGAGAAAGGACGCAGCATCTGCTACGCCTCTTCTAAGAGCCGCAGTGGTTGCTGCGTCTCTTCCCCAGCCCTTTTCTGCGTATTTTCAGATCTTTTCGAGATTTGTTTCCAAAGTTTTACCGTAACCCTAATTCCTCGGTGTGAGTAGTATAAATAGGGACCTTCATTCTATATAATTCTCACGCGAGTGTCCACCCTTCTCTTCTCCCTTTGCATTCTAAGACCGCGCTCTTTGCTTATTGACGTCTACATGCTTGAACTTTCGACCACGTAAGCTCGGATCCTTCTGAGTACCAGTCTCGTTTTGCATGACCAACCAATTTGACCAACTCCACTCAATCAATCAAATCAATTTAATCTAATTCCTCTTACGAGGGCACTTTCATCATATATTCGAGTCGAGCAATCACTAATCACCTTTTGTATATCTTTCACTTGTTTATCACCATCCTCATCAATAGTTTAACATAGCAAACCTAATTAATTTTTATTAATAAACCTAATTTGTGATTAGTCTATAATTCACTTTAATTCATTCTAATTAATTTAAGTTCGTTCTTTATCGCTTTTATGACCAATTCACATGTAACTAATCCGTTAAATCACTTCTACTTGGGTCAAACATTAATGATCGATCATTAAATTCACCAACGAAAATTAACAATATGCAGTTCCGGCTTCACAGCCAGAACTCACCTCAGGAACAGACGCAGTGACCACTGTGCCTCTTCCAAGGGATGCAACACTGTTGCGCCTGTTCCAGGGTGATTACTGTCCCTGAACTTCCGTTCTTGCTTTGACCTAGTTTGTTGGCTTATGTATTAATCGACTATTAATCGTAATATCACCACTAATCTGCCCTTTTTCTAACCTTAATTGTTTTCCTTTTTCTTTTCCAAAATTATCTGTTTTAAACGTATTTTCGACGTAAATCATTAAACCGTTGTAATTATTGTAATTTTTATTTATTATTGTTTATTTATTATACTCTTATTTCTCGTTTGTTTGCTCTCACACGTAATCAACCTTAAATCCTTACTTCGACCCAAATGTATGCTAAATTACATGTTCACCGACTTAGTTAATTCTCACATGCTTGGATTAATTTATTGGATGTTACATTGCATGCATATACTCGGCAACATGTCAAGTATAGATGATTTCCTTAATCATTAGTAGAAGCCGCTATCGAGGCAGGCGGGATTAGGTGTTCGATCAAAAGAGCTTCCTAATACGTACCCTCACCCCTTACTCCAGATCTCTGTGAACATCCGTGTTCATTGGCATCCACGAGAGTTATTCTAGACATAGAATGCTAAGGGTAACGAGTTCTTGGTGTCTATGTCATTACTTTATCTCTTGACATGACGCGAAGTATTCGAACGATTTCCAATTTTCCACAATAAATTGATGGCGACTCCACAAATGCGAACGCTTGTTTTCCTAAGCTCCACTGTGGCTCCCCGTGTCCACAATCATAAAAATTGAAACAACTTAATAATAAAATTTTGTACATTTTGGAACAATTTCCAGGAGCTAAAAATCCAAAAATTTCAAGCCCAAAAATTAAATCAATATTTATTTCTAAAATAACTATTATTTACCAATTTGTATCAAATAAAAATCAATAAACTACCTAAATTAATCACATTAATTTAAAGTTTCTATTTTTCTCATAAATAGAACATCCATGTGGTTATTTCTAAATAAATATGCATAAAATTAACATGCAACATAATTTAATTAACTCTTAATTAATTTTAGTGCATTTTTATTCAACTTTTTGCCATTTTATGTCATAAATAGTGATTAAATATTACAAAAATCAAATTTTCGTCCCGTATCATTTTAAGACCATATTATATACATGTAAGACCATATTTTGTGATAAAACTAATTTTAACAACAAAATATCAAATTTTATTAATTTATCTCATAAATTACTAAAATCGTCTTAAGACTACATGCATGTATGTAACAATGCTCTGATACCACGTGCTAGTTATTTAGACCAAATAACACTCATCATATGATGTCAAAATTACTAACTAATTTTATGTAGTGGTCTAAATCTACATGCATACAAAGATAAATAACATAAAGATGGTATAAAACCATCTTAAGAGAAATTTTCTTACATTGATGGTGGAAATATAAAGGGCACAACTCAAGGACTCCTTCCTTGATGTTGTTCTTGAGCTAATAGATGGTGGATGATCCTCCAAAACCCAAATTACCAACTTAGGTAATCTCCTTTGGTAGCACCCAAGATTAAGCCCAAAATCAACTAAATTATTAACTAGATAATTTTAGTTGAAAACCTTGATATAATAATATGAATATTATTACTATAATAGTACTTATGTATATTATTATTTATGTGAATTTATTTTGATAATGATCAACAATTTGATCAAGTGATAAGAGAGGAAAAAGATGGAGAGTTTATTTTTTCTAAAAATTCCCTCATGCAAAGTGTGTATATGTGGGGTATTTATAAGCCACAAAATGTAAACAATTCACCAAAATAAGTTAGTGTATAATGATGTCACTACATGAGAGTAAAACACATCATATTAGGCTGCACATGTGAAGTTTTTCGGGTGCATTTCGATTTTCGACATTTGTCCCACAAATGCTTATAAGTCTTATATTTAATTATCTTACATAATTAAATATTAATTTGGTTATTTAACACTTAAATAATACAATTTAACCACTAATGACCACTCAACTATTAAGTAATCATTAGACCATTTTATTGATATAAAATTTGTCAATGGAACCCTAATTAGCTAATTTTACAACCTCTTGTAAATTTAAATAGCTAATTACCTCCGCCTCAAAATATATACACAATCCGTATAAAATTAATTAATTAACTATTAATTAATAAATTCTAATAAATATTTATTAATTTATTATCACATAATTAAATAATAAATCCTCTTAGACCGAGTTCGGAAACCGTCATCAAATAATATATATTCACATGACATATTAAAAGTCAATAACTATAAGGATTTAATTAATTTGTATCTCATACAAATAATTAGTTCTTCCATTTGGGCATCATCCTATAGGTGTGACGTAAAGGGATCAGTTGATCATCGCCGTCACACGGCAGTAATGTCAAACTCTAGTTAGCCAATCATTACCGATTAACGATGACCAGTTGACAAATAAATAAACAAATCCCTGATATTCCTTTAACGAGATTTAATATGTAAACTCACTTATTATGGAGATCACAACTCCAACAATTCCAAGCTGTGAATGCCCTAACCAATGAATCAGTGCCTTTCAATTGTGACCCGTTCTCCAACCTCACAGTCAACCGCATTCTGATGCGCGAGGGTTATTTCCCGGGTCTACCCCTCAATCCGCTGAAGAGCACCTTACCTCCCTTGACACAGGCTAAGGTCCCTAGCATGCCGTTCGGGTTAGGCTATGAATCTACTGATGATGACATCCAGGAGATGAACCTTATAATGCGGAAACGCAAGAAGCACAGAGTCATCCTCCGCCCCTATCATTTAACTCTTAATGGATACTTCATCCCCGAGAGAGAGTCCGAGCTCTACCACGGCTTTCCTCAGCCGATCTATGATTTCGTAGCCAAGGTTAGACACCCGGGCGTAGATGTCTTTCAAGACTGCTACTTCATCCCCGACACCACCAAAGCTACACCGACCATATCTGAGTCGACCCCATCCTCGACGGACAAGTTGTCACCCTCTTCTTTGGAGAAGACAAAATCAAACACCTCGGCTATGAGGACATCATCAACATTAATCTGAAGGACAACCAGTTTGATCCCACTGCCCTAATCTCTTACACTAACCCAGAGAAAACTGCACAAGGCTGGAGGAAAACTGTTGAGTGGACCGATCGTCAAGGCCGTATTCTCAAGATTACAACTAGAGAAGGCCCTATGTTCAAAGAGAGAAGTGAAGGAGAGTCTGAGTCGGAGTTAGAGTCAGAGTCTTTCTTAGCTCCTAACACTCTTGATATCCTTATCAGAGTCCCCTTCCCAATGTTTTATCACAAACTTGTGACTGTTTCAGAGGCTGAGTCAATTAGGGTCATTCTTGCTCCCATGGAAGGTAGCAACCTGGTGCTTGTTCAAGGGGCCACCACCTCCACTGTGTCGCCTCTGGCTGCCCATGAGATGTCTGTACTGTCCGTGCTTTTCGCTTAAGTCGACTTAATCAATGCTAAGTTTGCTTATGACTTGTCTCAATTTAACTACAATGCAATTCCGAACGACTATGGGAAATTTGATTTGAGTGACTACCCTCCTCACCTAGCCAAAGAACTTGACAAATGAGAAACTAGGACCCCATCATTGAGGAGACAAAACCTATTAACGTAGGAACCGACAACACACCTCAAGAATTTAGGATAGGGATAATCCTTGACCCCTGAGAAAGAAAACGGTTTCTTGACCTCCTATAGGAATACAAGGACGTATTCGCCTGGTCCTACAGAGACATTGATATGACTCATATTTGCGCACATTTAGTCCCCTAATTGAACCTATTTTGCATACGAATATAGCAAATCATGGCCATTTTATCCGTCAATTCCTTCCTATTTTGCTTTCCTATTACATTTCATATGTCTTGCAGGAAAGAAGGTAATGAGGCGGAACTCCCAACTCCCGTGCATATTAGGAAGCTTCTTGACGATATTGGATGGACTAGTATGAAGAGGAGGCAAGTATAACGACCAACGAAGTAAGAATAAAGAGTATACGTAGATTATAGGCTTTTACGCAAGAGGATGGACCACTGTGCCAAGATCCGTGCGTCCTAAGGAGCAGACGAGCGGATTCTCCTGTCCTGATCCAAGCGTCCCGAACACAATCCGGGCATGCCAGACTCAGGATCCGCGCATTTCCCTCATGAGTTGCAATTCTCTACTAAACACTTAAGCATTGTAATTTACTAATCTACCCTTGCTTTACGTAATGATGTACTACTATATATACTCCATTTGTAATAATGAAAAAAGAGGAGAGGAGAAGGTTCCCTTAGTTTAGAACAAAGTTCTTTTAGATTAAATCAACCTTCCTTAGATTAGATTAGGAGTAGATTAGAGTTGATTAATCTCAATCATTTCACATTAATCTTTCCTTAATCATTGTTTAAGTTTATTATTATTGGGTAATTGAATATTATTGGGTTTATTTGGTGGATTGACAACCTTCCATCAATCAATCAAGTTCTCTTCTATTATTCTTTACTTTATTATTTGGATCATCTCAAATAGGTATAATATCTTTTATCCTTGTTTAATTATTGTTAATTACATCCATTATTAATCATGTTTTACTTTGTTAGTATTATTGACAACCTTATTAACATGTTAAAATTGATCATGAGTGAGTAGTCATTTAGCTAGGATTAGTGAGGAATTAAGGGAAACAAACATGGGGATTGATTTATGCTTAATCTTATATGTTTTCTTAATTAATTTGCTTGCTTTTTGTGATTCCAACTTATGCACATGTTATGTTCGATGAAATGCGAGCCTATGAATCCATGCATTCTTTGATCCATCACCTATCTATTCAATGAGGCTTGTAAGCATATAAACCAACTCGAGCCTCATTAGACCATGCATAGAGTAGAATAGGAAGGATTAAGTCGACTTGTAGGTGTTGTATAATATAATCGATTCGGCTCCGGGACCCAAACCTTCTTAAGGATTGTAAGATATACACTAACACGATCCAATCACAATAATAAGTGCTTGCATCTAATTGAGAACATGTTTGTATGATTTACTCCCATGAATCCCCTATGAACCCATGATATCCTAGAACTTTTAGTCATTTGTTTACATCCTTTCTTTTACTGCTTGCATTAGTCTAGAACACAACTACAAACCCAAATCAATTGTGAAACTACCATAAATTGACATAGATAGACTTAGAACCCAAAGCACACCGTCCCATGGATCGACCTCGAATTAACCACGAGCTATTTGTTTGTTGAGAAATATAAATGTGTTTGATTGGACGTGTAACGACCGCGTGTCCACATCAAAATGGTGTCGTTGTCGGTGACGGTGTTTTGTAATTAAGTCCTTGTTTGTTTGTCTATATTAATTTTGCTTTAAACTTGAGGAACTTGTTCCTCAAGGTTCGTTCTTACCATATTTGTGTAGTCTCCGTGCTTGTAGCTGTTTCCTTGTCTTAGCTACAATGGCTCAAGACCTGACATATGGAGTATGTGGTGGATCTTTGGAGTGTGACTATGGGTATGGGGAGTTTTGAGGAGCAAGTCAACACAAACCTACCTTACTACTCATACAATGAAAATCCTAACTAATACCCCAAATTTTCCCACAAAAATCACCACATCCAATATCCACAACAATCACCCTCCCAATACCCACTTTACAACCAATTCCAAATGCCACAATATGACCATTTTCACACCCACCCACAACAAGAAGATGAGCCCATTCAAAATGTGATTCTCCAAATGATGGGAGATCAACAAAACTTCTTCAAACAAGTGCAAGAGGAGAGCCAAAATAGGGACAATGTTCTTCTAAGCATTGTTACACATGGTGAGGAGTTGGCAATTCAAATTGCCCAAATGAAGGAAGCCCAAGTGACTACTCCCCACCAACACTTCAACATTGTCCATGAATGCGAGTTTGAAGGAGTAACCTTCGATATGGAAGATGAGAAGTGGAAAGAGCCAATCTCTTTGAGCTCTTGTGCATATGAAAATGTGGTATTTGATAAGGAAGACGTGAGGTTGATTAAGCTAAATACTCTTAGCCTTTGTGAGTATGAGGGTGTGTCTTTTGATGTGAATATTGAGATGGTGGAGGAAGAGCTGTTGAAGAAAATTGAAGCCCGCATTTATGATTCTTATGAAGATAGCCATGAAGGCAAGACCGTGAAAGAAGCATATGAGGAACATGTGTCTTGCAACGACTTTTGGGATAAGGGAGAAGAATGGACTTATGAGATCACCTTACTTGAGGACCCTATCCTTGAGAAATTTGAGATATCCTATTATGAAGAAAACGAATGTCTCTTTCCTACTACCTATGAAGACCATTTCACACCCACCATGGAACCTATGATTGTTGGAGATGATATGGCGAACCTTCTGTATAAACTCAAAACATCATATAAAGGGTACTTGGTGGAAAAGCTCAAGAACAAACTTACAATTTAACCTACTTGTGGAAATTTGGCACCCACAATTTCAACTCCTAAGGTATCCGGTCATCAATGTTATGAGAATTCTCCTTCTACTTCGGAAGGATTGACAAATTCAAGTGCTATCATCTCCACTAAAATTGAAGGAGAAGGTGACAAGTGGAAGTCTCCAGATGAAAATGAGCCACACTTCATTCCTCGTGCTGACAAGAATCATGGGCTTATTGATTAGAAGCATTGCAAAGGCTCAAGTGCCAAGGGTAAGGTGAAAAGGAAAATGAAAGACAAACTTCGTTGGCCAAGCTTTATTTTGAATTGGAGCAAACCATACTTATGCTTATTTGGGGCTTATTCACATGCCTTTGACCTTCTTCTAAGAGCCTTGAGCTGTATGCACAAAGAATCTAGACAATTCAAACTAGTTTGGTAGAGTCCTATCTCAAACCACCATTTGTAATATATGCTTTCTCATTCTTTTACAATGTATAATACTGTATATATCTTTATCTTTCTTGCATTTCATTACATGAGAGTAGTGAGGGAGGGTTGCTTACCCATTCAAATAAAAGACACAACTACAAATTCAAATCAATTGTGACACTAGCAGAAATTGACATAGATAGACTTAGAACCTTAAGCACAACGTCCCATGGATCGACCTCGACTTAACCACTAGCTATTTGTTTGTTGAGAAATATAAATGTGTTTGATTGGACGTGTGACTACCGCGTGGCCACATCAGATATGCCTGGGATCGACAGGAAGATTGCTGAGCAGAGGATACCCATTAAACCCGGAGCTAAACCCGTAAAGCAAATGTTGCGCCGAATGCGCCCTGAAAATCAACGAAGAGGTGGACAAACAGTTCAAAGCGGGGTTCATCAAAGTGTCTAAATACTCTCACTGGGTGGCCAACATTGTTCCTGTACCCAAGAAAGACGAAAGAATTCGGTTTTGCATAGACTTCTGGGATCTGAACAAAGCAAGTCCAAAAGACGAGTTCCCTTTGCCACATGTTTGTTGGGAAATGTATCCTCAACAATAGTGCGATCACATGATTTAAATATCATTACTAAATCTCATATAAAGAATACGTAAGGGATGATTCAATTATATAGTCAACTGATCAACATTAATCGGTAACGATTGGCTTGCTAGAGTTTGACGTTACTGTCGTGGGATGGTGGTGGTCAGTTGATCCCTTAAGGTCACACCTAAAGGATGATGCCCTTATCTATAAAGTTGATTAATTGTATGACGATGCAAGTTGATCAATTCCTTAAAATTGAACAATTCGATTGTGAGAGAGAATAAATATCTTATTGTAATGAGATTAAATAAGATTTATCTTTAGTAATAAAATGCTTTGTTACTAAAATTATTTATTGTTTGAGAAACAATAGAGATAAGAATGAATGGTTAATTATAATTAGAAAATGTTGTGAATTATAATTATATGACCCATTTTATTTATGTGATCAAGTATCACTAGTCAATTTTTTGTATGTAATTTAATTAATTCATAAAATGATGTTTATGTGATAAATATGCATTAAATTAATTAATAACATGTATCATGCTACATGTGACATATTGTGTGACAATTGACAATTTGACAAAAATAAAATGGTAGTCCATTTTATATCAATGGACCGAAATATGAGTGTTAGTGGGTGAATTATTTTATGAGATAAAATAATCTAATGATACCTAACCTACACCTAGTCTTACAAGTCTAAGATTTATTAAAGAACAAAAGAAAAGTGAAGGACCATATATTGGTCCTCCTCTTACCCAAAACCGGTTGCCCTTTACTCTTTTAGGAGAGTTTTGTTCTTTTAATTTTCTAACACACTCAACCATTAAAAAGACATGCATACTCTCTCTCACAAACATTCATCCTCTTCTTCATCAAAAAGATGAGTTTTTGATTCAAATTGTTCCAAAAAGATTACTAAAATTATTAAGGTAATATATGAGTGTTAGTAATCATTTTTAAGTTAAACTACTAAACTAATATCTAGTTAATATTATTTAGTGGGGATAAGGGATAGTCTTGGGTGCAATCAAGAGGAGAATCTCTATTTTGGGATTTTGAATGTTCATCCATTATTGGAAAGCTCAAGAACTAACAATAAGGAGATCTTGTTGGTGCCCATATGATGACCGAAATTTATTGGTGAGAAATTGATTTTCTTATCTTATCTATTTTAGTTTGCATGCAAAATATTTGCAATTAATTTTATGACTAAATTAATTAGAACATATATGAATATGTTAAATAATGAGATATAGTTTTCTAACAAGTGGTATCAGAGTACAAGGTTGTTTGCATACAAATCGGTTATAGTTTTTCCGAGTTATACGATTAACATATAAAACTTGTAAATTTGTGATATTATGATATATCACGAAAATAATTTATGCAAATCGGTTATAGTTTTTCAGTGTTTTTTGGATATGTTTTCACATATATTATTTTTAGATGATCTGGAAATTTTCAGAATTTTTTGAGTTTTTATGCTCGAAATAGGGATTTTTCATGTTAAAAATCGAATTTAGATGAAAAATAGGTTAATATGAGAAATATTTCGAATCTGGTCGTAGAAATTTAGTAAGTTGTCACATGCAATTTTACGAGATGTGTGTAAAATAATAGGCTATAATGAAGTTTTCATGCATGATTTATGGATTTTTGATGAAAAATAGCATAAATAGTGACTTAATTAGTGAAAATTTTTTTAAAACATACTTCATGACTAAGGAGAAACGTCACATGTTGCATTTTATTATCTTTTTGAGATCTAAAATTGAAAAGTTGATGAATATATTTTTTCCCATGTTTTTATGATTTTTATTGATAAATCCGGTAAACAGCAATATTGTTTTTCCCGATAACTTTCGAAATTTTTAACCTAAGTTTTTGAACATTATGAGTGTCATGGTATTTTTCCAGAATGTTCATGAGTTTAAATTTCAAATTTCAAATTTATTTTAAATTTTTTTGATTTATTTGAAGTTTATAGCTTTTTTATTGTAATTTTAGGTCCACTAATGAACAATTTTAGAAATATGAGTTAATTATGGTCAAATAGTTAGTGGAGACTAATTTTGAGTCCTAAAAGGTTAGGGTAATTAACTTATGCATAAATATGAATTTATGTATTTTATTGTGATTTTAAAAGGTTGAATCACGCAAATCCGTAAAAACCGATTAATATACGATATTGGCTCCTTAAAGGCGATTTAGCATAAAATTGGGCATGTTCATATATATTATAATGCTGCATTTTATTTATGATTGTCATAATTTTATTTTATGTAATTTTGAATTATGTAATTTTTACTTAGTATGGCCTTAGTTTTAATTGGTATTACCCGAAATGTATGGGAATATCGATTCGGTTGTAATTTATTTTGATCTCGTATCACCGTTTTGTAATTTAATAGATTTATTTTATTTTAATTACAAATGTATAATAAGAAATTATGTAATTTGTTATGTAATTTAATTATTCCGGAGTTCCTTGAAGACGGTGTCACTCAAGAAGGCGATACATAAAGACGGTGTTACCTCGAGATGCGTGCTAAGAACCGAAGTTCAAGGGACCAATGGAGTTGGTTTCCGAATATGTAATAGTTAAATAGTTTTTCTATTTTAGGAAGGCCATACTAGGATTTATTTTATGTTTTGCATTTTATTTATATGTCGCATGCATCGCTAAATCGCCATAACTAAAACATCCATTATCACTTAATCGAGTATATCGACCGTGTCAATTATAATTATCGTAGTTCACCGCTTTAGTTCACTTAAAACGTGATACATAATAAATTGACATGACCTATCGCTAAAATAATCAATTGAGACTTAGCCTTACCAAAATTAGAAACCATGAAATACCAGTTTCGCAAGGGAGTTGAGCCGGCTTTACCGTAAGACAAACCTTGTTACGTTGGTGAAGTGGGTGATAAATGTCTGTCCACCGAATTCATATTGATAAGGGATGAATCGGCCCTACCGTTCCCAAGTTGATGTGGATTTGGATCATGGACACATTTATTCGAAATTTTGATTGAGCTCAACGGAAGTATTCGTGACCGTAGTCGCATGTGTTCCGGGCTAAAGATAAATGTTAATGTAATTTTATCGACCAAGAGTTCTAAAAGTAGAATCGATTAAAGAGTTAATCGACCGAGTTATATTGATAAGGGATGAATCGGCCCTACCGTGCCCATGTTAATATGAATTTGGATCTTGGAATCATTTATCATAGTTGGGTAGAGGTCACTATGTAAATGCTTTACTTGTTATTTACAAGTATTAATAAAACGATAAATGTTAAGTTTTCCACTATTCCGTTATCATATTGTTCTATTTCTTTACCACAATTCATATACGATATCATTTCGTTTTTTTATTCAAATCTCCATTAAAACATCGTAACTAAAGACAAATATGAATTTGCTTCTAAAACGAACAAATGAAGAGTAATCTTCATGAATTCAATTTTTGCTTCTCAAAGCAAAGACTCATTGAAATGAGTCGGAGCATTCTTTTAAACCGTTAAGATGAGGACGAGGTTCAAGAAGTAAGGATTATAATGGAATTGATACAAGGTAATATTAAAGGTAACGCTGTTGAGAATGACGATACTAAACCTATCAATTCCAACCAATAAAGTTTCCATTGTCTTAAATGTTGGACACTAGAAAGGAAACTACCCCAAATTATTGAAGAATCAACAAGTTAGTTGTGGGACATCTAATGGGACCTTCTTCTTTAAATGTTTATTTGATTAAACATAAATTTTGCTAGTACTACTTCGTCAATATTAGAAACCAGTGGTGGTTTTCATCATTATGTTTGATACATAGGATGATTAGAATATGACGACTAGCAACAATGAAGTCGAGAGATAGAGTCATTGTGTACTAAATCTAGTTTTTGGGTTTGGAGTTGTACTTAATTGTGACTATTAAGTACATAAACTCTAAATAAGAATACAAACTTGTTAAGATACAAAAGAGGTTTCACTTTTGTGACCCTATACACCATACGTTGATGTATGGCTAGCCCATTATCAAGGTGATTATATTCTAGACCAAACTAGAATAATATATCATGAAGATGATGCAAGACTCAAATTGGTAACCCAAAATCAAACCTTAGATTCTGGAATGATTAACGCAAAGAGTTATCGATTACTCTTGAAACCATTAGATCTTATAGTTTATGCGTATCTTGTATTCAAAGAAAGATATCTCGTGCCTTTTGGTTGAAAAGGAGATCGAGGTTGTAAATCATCGATCCAAAATAGGTTGATCATTATCTCTTACCAACGATTTAAGTTGACACTAATATGTTCACTTAATAAGGTAAATAGAGAAATCTTTGAAGAATTTCAAAGAGTTCAAGGAATCACGATTTAATCGCGATGGGATTATCAAAGTGAAGACTTTGATATAAGCCAAAAGAAATGTGATATAGTATCACAAGTTAATCTCTCTTAACACACATTTTGGGATAATGTGTGGTTGGATAAGAAATCAAACGCTATTCGATATGGTTTGGACTTCAATCAAGTTACTTTGAGTTACTTGATCCTTTTGGGGATTTTATCATTTTGTCTAAATTATTTTTCCACTAAATCGAATCATATGAGATATGAAATGGTAAGGGTACCATGCTTGTAAGTTTTCACAAGAAACAAATGCTCATTTTTCCCTTTTCAATTATCACGAGTACACCGGGTTTGTGGCTCGTGAAGCTGTCTTTCTAAAATACAAGTTTATTTCTAGAAGACAGAGTGAGAGAAAATTATTCAAGAGCCACAAAGAATGTTATGTCGCAAGAAACTGGTTTTTCTTGGCTACATGAGACGTTTTGTAAGATGTTGTTTCTTTAAAACCTAGGAGGTTAAATTCGTCACTTGTTAAAAATGATGAATTTATGCTACTTTTAAGAAAGTAAAGAGCTTATAACTTACAAAAGAAATTGTTTGATTCAAGTTGATTACTTCTGGAAAGTAATGAATAAATGACTTACATAAGAATGTTTAAGTCACAACTCACTACAGGGCTTAGAGCCATGAAAATCCGAATTAAAAAGGCTTTATTAGTGACAAAGGGTTTTGCACTAATAAAGGGAGATTTCAAAGCAAGATTGGTTGCAAAGGGTTTTGCACTAATTGAAATGCTTAAGTCTATTTGGATCTTCTTAGGGATTGTGTTTCATTATGAGGATATGCATACAGCAAGTGAATCTAAAACCCACTTCTTCAAAAGAAGGAATGTATTCAATACATGTCATGAGTTTTATAGATTCTTACAATCCCAAGATAATGTGAAACTTAAGAGAGGATCTTAAGTAGGACATCAATGAGTTGGAATCAATGATTTGATCATATTATAAAACTTTTCTCGATAAGTCGAGAAGTTGTTTTTATACATGAAGTTTAGTGGGAGTTACGGTAATTTTAATTAGTCTTATATGTGGACGACATATTGATCATTGCGAATGATTTAAGACTTTTGGAGTAATATAATGCATCTTGAATATCCGATTTTATGAAGATAAATCCACATGATATTAGCGTCAATAAGAAGGCTTATGTTGATAAGATTCATGACTAGTTCAATTAAATTGAACATATTTGATTGATTCCATTTGCTTCCGCTGCCGGATCAATTAAATCAGTAATGATGTATAACACTTCATATACTTTGAGTATGATGACTTGTTTTCAAATTCGAATTTAAGTAATCTTTACCAAGTAAGCCATAAAGATTACCCTTAAGTGCTTGCAGAAGCATTAAGGAAGTAAAACAAAGTGTTTATGATGCAATTTTGTGTAAGGGTGTTACACAAGTGATAATTCACAATTGAGATTGCGCATGGTTTCTGACAAAACCATAATCAAAACACATTAGGATGGTTAAGATACCATTGTGGCTATGATATTTAAGAAATAGATTTTCTAGAATCGTTCTAGGCAATAAAGAACAATGAGAAATGTTTACAACGGAAATTGAGTACACTTGCAATCATGAGATGTGCAAGAAGGATGAGTCCCGCACACTGTGAAAACAGTGGGAGCTATTCTAAGGCTAGAGGGCCTATATCTTGATTGGATCTCGACACGTACTCAGAAAGTTTTGTAATGCAAATGTATACATTACAAAGGAAAACGAGTATGTAGTAAGGTTGAGTAAGGTACACGAAGTTGACAAAACCTACTAACCAAAGCCTTCTCATAGGCTTAACATGATGAGTCATGTCTTTTCAATTAAATTGAGATGAATAACTACATAAAAGATCAAATTAGATTATAGAATATGAAGTAGTAATCAAGCATTGACTATTCATATGTGATAATCGCATTTGTCGTTTGAGTTTTACTCTAAAACTCTTCTTTTATACTTTGTTACATCCAAACGGGTTGTAGAGACAACATTGAACCCCGTTAAAGTGAAGACGGATTAGCATTGTATTCGCCCATAGTCACTTGTATGAGGTGACGTCTCGAAGTGACTAGAGTGTGATGCGATTGATGGCAAGTTCAAGTGTCATAGAGTCATCTGAGATGACTAGTCGATCACATAGGCAGACTGTTAGGAACACTTTGTCGGGCAGTGACCGCTTATAGAGTTCTGGCAAATTTATATAGCCTGGTCGTGGCGAGAGCTACTATAGTATTCTAATGAATCGATTCTTTTGACTGAAGACAGTTTGCCTAAGATGGCACAGTTTCAGATTAACCTTGATTTGTGTTACTACGACCTTCGTAAATGGGGTCAAATGGGCATATTTTGGGTTATGATGGTTGTGGCTAGTCGAAGGGAATAAGTGCGATAGGAATTGTCCACCCCTTTGTCAGGGTTAAAACAATATCTCAGGGCCACTCGAGGAGTAATGAACTGGAAATGCGTGGCCACGCTCGGAAGGTATCTATGATAGATAGATCCGGTCAATCAGTTATTCTCCAGATCGAGGAAACCACTCTCGATATGATCACTTGCAAGTACGACCCGAAAGACACCTTGCATTGAGTGGGAGATAGTAATAGGACAAGAGAATTGGTGACGCACACTTGTCGAGGACAAGTGGGAGATTGTTGGGAAATGTGTCCTCAACAATAGTGCGATCACATGATTTAAATATCATTACTAAATCTCATATAAAGAATACGTAAGGGATGATTCAATTATATAGTCGACTGATCAACATTAATCGGTAACGATTGGCTTGCTAAAGTTTGACGTTACTGTCGTGGGACGGTGGTGGTCAGTTGATCCCTTAAGGTCACACCTAAAGGATGATGCCCTTATCTATAAAGTTGATTAATTGTATGACGATGCAAGTTGATCAATTCCTTAAAATTGAACAATTCGATTGTGAGAGAGAATAAATATCTTATTGTAATGAGATTAAATAAGATTTATCTTTAGTAATAAAATGCTTTGTTACTAAAATTATTTATTGTTTGAGAAACAATAGAGATAAGAATGAATGGTTAATTATAATTACAAAATGTTGTGAATTATAATTATATGACCCATTTTATTTATGTGATCAAGTATCACTAGTCAATTTGTTGTATGTAATTTAATTAATTCATAAAATGATGTTTATGTGATAAATATGCATTAAATTAATTAATAACATGTATCATGCTACATGTGACATATTGTGTGACAATTGACAATTTGACAAAAATAAAATGGTAGTCCATTTTATATCAATGGACCGAAATATGTGTGTTATGGGTGTTAGTGGGTGAATTATTTTATGAGATAAAATAATCTAATAATACCTAACCTACACCTAGTCTTACAAGTCTAAGATTTAGAAAAGAACAAAAGAAATGTAACACCCCGTATTTTATAATAATATTTTATTATAAAAGTATTTTATTAAATTAATTATTTTGAAGTGAATGAATGTATTTTGGAAATATTTATATTTGTCGTCTTCGTTTTCTATTTTATTATTTCTCATTTTAATCTACTTTTCATTGGGTTAAAATGTCCGTGGACGATTTTACTATTTTAATTTTATAACTACTTATCTTATATAAATCCTCCTTGCGTTTTAATATGGCTCAATCCAATTTGTAATCAGATAATCCATTGTATAAGCTAATGGACCCAAAGCCCATTAGTTAATCCCTTATAAATAGAATTAACCTAGCAAGCAACTACGTCAATCCTTTTTCTTTCTCGCGTGCAACATAACCTAGCAGGCAAGCTGCTCTCTTTTTTGCTCACGCGTGAAGTGCCGCGGCAGCCTCTCCTCTATTTCTCTCTTTTGTTCTTCTTTTCTCCCTTTGACTCCATTGTTGAATATCTTTTCTTCCTCCAAACTTATTGATAAATTATATTTTCACAATCCTTGCTCTTACCTTTACAATAATTTATTCTCCAAATATTTTTATGAGAATTATTTATATGGACCTTTAGACCTACCTTTAAGGTCTCTTATTTTTAATGGGTAAAGAAGAAGGATAGCTTTTCATGGCGTTTTCAAGGGTTTCGATTTCTGCCTTTCCTTAAAGTCGATTTTTGAGGACGTTGACACACGTTGGAGACAAGGCTTTGTTGGTCGTTTTATTTATGGAGGTTTTCATTAATTGCTAAAAAGGTAACTAGGTGTTTTCCTTTAATTGTGTTTATACCAATTGATGTAATTAATATGATTTAATGATTGTCTTGTATGATTGGTACATGTTAGATTATTTATGATCATGTTAAATTATGTTTTCGTATGTTTATATATGTTTTAATGTATTAATTATATATCGTATGTTGTTTATGTGTTTATTATGGGTGTCATGAGCGTAATTAGGGTTTACGAATAAACCCTAGTGGCGGCATGATAGGCGGCCAAGGGTTCTTTCCAAAGTTATAGCTAAAGCTAGTATAACATTGATGATGATTCAAGCGTTATAGCTTAAGTTAATACAACTTTGGGTAGCTACTCTAGTTATGGCGGACCCTCTTTGTAACATTGAGGTGCGAGTCAAGGTTATAGTCAGAACTAGTGTAACCCTGAGATTTATGGCTCAAGGTTATGGTTAATGCTAGTATAACTTTGAGTTTCGTGTCAAGGTTATAGGTGAGGTATGTATAACTTCAAGTTATATATACTAAAGTTATAGCTGAGGTTACTATAACATTGAATGGTTAATGATAAAGTTATAGCTGAGGTTACTATAACATTGAATGGTTGATACTTATTTCACATGTTATGTGGTGTTCAGTTTCATTATGTAACGTTGTGTTTGCATATATCGTTTATTGCTCTTGTTCATATGATTGTAGGATAGTCAGTTATATTATCCTATGAGTTGATAGTGATGTTATTCACATGTATGTATAGTCAATTATACTGTGCATTGTTTGTGGGCTGGTTGTATAGATGACGTGAGGTATCAGTTACATACCGAACGAATGAACTAATGCAACCCTTCGGGTCCGTGTATGGTCTATGGTCGGGCGTAATGGAGGCGGTTGTTATACGCTCTATTCCCCGAGTGTCGTTCGGTGTCTGATTATTGCACCGAGAGTCCGGCTGGTCTTAGACATATAGGCAGTGGTTATACGCTATACATAGTACCTTGGATGCAGTTGTTATACGGTCCACACCTATGGAGGCAGTTGTTATACGCTCCGTCAGTTAGAGGCAGTTGTTATACGCTCTAAGGCGTTCATTTTATACACCGTGCTTGTGATTAGAGGCAGTTGTTATACGCTCTAGTAGGTTGTTGGTTTGGTCACATGTTATCTGATTTGGAGTAAACATTTCGAATACTTATCTTTTTATGCCATTATTTTGGTAGTGAGTTGTTGTCAAGTTTTTCATGAGTATAGATGGTCTCGCATGTTTACTAGTTTTGCATTTCAATTGTTAATAATTGTTAGTTATATTCAATTGTTGTAAACATGACTGGGAGAGCATCTAGTTACTCCCGACTGATTGTCGACCCCCCCCCTTCTCAGGTTGTTCAGATTGTTGCTGTTTTGGATGATATCTTGCTTTGGGAAGTCATGTGCGGCGAGATGAATAATAAATTAGGACCTTACTTTATGTTTTAAGAACCTTGAATAATGTATTAGTTTGGTTTTGGATTAGTAGCGAACCGGATTTGGGCTTGGTGTTTCCGCCACCTTGACCCTTTTATCAGTATCGTACTCTGATATTCATTTTATATAAGTTTTTCCTTTGTTTTATAATCCGGGTTGTTACAGTTGGTATCAGAGCGAACACGCTCCCAACTCTCGCTTAGTTGATGACTAAAATAAATAACCTAGTTAATGAGTGAGAGTAAATGGGGTAGAAACAATTAAGGACTTCTTTGTTTATGCCTTAATGTTTAGTATAGTTATTAATTAATTGTATTGCATGTTTTGTTCATGTACTTGCTTGTTTGTGCTTTAATATTTCATATTGTTATTAATGGTATTAATTGTTTTGTTCATGTATCTGTTTGTTTATGTCTCAATGTTTGTCGCTAATAATTGTTTTGAATGTATAGTTTATGTATTATGTTGTTTATAACTTGATATTTGGTTTGTCATTAATTGTATAAAAAGTGTTGTTCATATATGAATTTTTCGAACATGCTTTGTTGATTTTAAAGACTTACAGTTTGGAAAATGTCATTTGCATGTTATGTGTCATGCATTTTGGTTATATGTCGGTCAAAGCTTTTAATCCCTGATAACCCGAACTTTACTCTTATCGTACTTTCATCCTTTTTGGATAATATGGTGGCATTGTCCTTATTTGAGATGATTTCGAGATTGATCCCCTTGTGGTTTCTTGAGGTATCAAGTTAGGTTTGACTGGAAGATTGGGAGGTTGGAGTACGAAAGGAAGAGCATTTGTTATTATGAGTTTGGTGACGAATAAGTTTACTTTGAGATTAGAGATTTTTGAGATGAAGTTACCTTTGAGATTAGTGGTTGTTGAGATAAAGTTTACTTTGGGAATAAAGGTTGTTATAATGATGTTTCTTTTGGGATTATAGGTGTTAAATTCTTTCATATATTTGAGGAAATCCTTATTGACGATTGAGAGTGATGATTTGTGGTATAAGATGTATGATTGTGGTTTCATAGTTTCACAAGAAGTGAGAGACGTAATGAGTAGACATATCTTATGATATCATTTGGGAATATTGAGGCTTATGCTCTTAATGGTTCAAATTATTGAATTTTGGCTTGAGTTAAGGGAAAGGTTATGCGAGTTATTTATGGATCGTGAGTATTAAGGGGGATGAATTGAATGTTATCGTGGACGTTAGATTGAGTATGTTGGAAATTTTGGAGACTATGCTCATCTTTGATTGGAATACCATTTTTGAGGAGTAAGAATCATTAATGGTAGTTAGTGAGTTATGTAGGAATTTATGATTTATCCGTGGAGGAATTATTTAGAGACTATACCTTTTAAAGGATTGTTTAAGAGAGACAAATTATAATTTATGGACTTGTGAGATGTTAATGTTAAAGTGTTCAAACGTTGCCTTAGTGAACGACCATGTTGACAATGATTATAATGAATCGTGGTGTTCATCTTTTGAGGGTATAGAGATTGCTATGGATTGATTCTTTAAGTGTGATTAGATGGAGTTCTTGAGAGTTAAAGGTTTTGAGAGTTGATGGTCGTGAGGGTTTATAATCTTTAGAGTTGATAATTTGAGGATGTAGTGATGGTAAAATGAGCAGTTATATAGAGATTTGTTGGTCCTAAGGTATTATGGAGATATGATGAAAGGATGTTGCGAGACGGAGTTACCTTAAATGATGATTGTACGATATTTGTAAGACCTTGGTTATCGTGCTTAATTTATCTTATGTTAAGGTGTCGTCTTTGAGTAAATGGAATTGTTTTTGAGTTGTCTATTCTTGTCATTCTTGCACGTGTTAACCATACCTCTTCTATTTGAGCCTTCAGACCAAAGTTTTCTTTTATCCTTGTCCTCTGTCTGTTTCATCTATCGTTGCTCTCTATTTGTTCTTTATTTTAACTCCAATTCCTTCTTCTTTGAACTTTTGTAATTACTCTTTTCACACTGATTTCTCATTGAGCTTATACTTCCTAAAACAATGTATTCTTTTGCCTTGTGATATTGCCCGAAAATATTTTGTTTCGGTTCGCAAGTTATTTATTGTTTCATGGTAACTCGAAAATGTTTGAAATCTCTTTAGAGCTACTTGTGATCATCTCGTAGTGGAAGCTTGGATCCTTTGGCGAGCGATGTTAGATACTTCGAGTTTGATGTTTGGTTATTTGAGGTTGAGAACTTAGTGACATAGTTGTATACGAGTGTGATTAATTTGGGATAAGATATAAAGTTTTGGAGAAGTTGTATTAAGTGTGTTATATTGAGCTTTGAAAGTTTGAGGATGTTATTACCCTGAGGGTGCATAGGTGTTTGTTTGTTCTATCAGAGATAAAGTGATTCATTAAAAGTATGAGTGATTAATTGAAGGACATAGATTCGTACAGTCTTATGGTGGATTCTTGATGTAACGATATATTTGTGGATAGTAGATTGTGACACAAATTGAGGTTATAAGCGTTGTTGTTATATGGACACAGATGATAAGATTTTTATGGTGATATCATTTTAAGAGCGATGATGGAATTACGTTATCGGTGGATACGTGTGTTGTGGTACAATAGGTACTAGCTTAACCTATGGTGTATGATTGTTGGGCGCTTAGGAATGCCGTGATCATGAGTGTTTAAAGGAAATAATTAAGTCTTGCGAGTGCGACTGATGATGTCGCCATGAGTTTGAGGTTGAATAGGATTTTGACAGTTTAGTCGGAGTTTGAGGTTTGAGATTGATGAGTTTGGATACTAATGTATAACGAGAATTATTGAGGTTTTATATTAAAGGCTTTTGAGCTTAAGAGTTGTGAATGGTAGTAAGCACTACTCACTTTGAGGATATTTGTGTAGGCTGGAGTAATTATAATGGTACTCGTGAGTGAAAGAGTTTTCTCATTCGAAAGATACTCTTTGTTTAGAGTTTTTATGTTTGGGGTTTTGATCAATGTCATATCATGTGGTGAATAGTAAGCTAGAATTGGAGTATTTGTTAAAGGTGATGGGGACTTGGAGTAATAACAATATGTTTATGGGAGATCATATATGTTGAATGACGGTTAATGGTAGTTGGATGAGTGTCTTAAACATGAGGATTAGAATTTGGCTTAATGATCTTTATGAACTTCGATGGTATGAGTTTGATGTAACATTTGGGATATCTTTTTCTTTGGTTTGAGTTTGGATATGGATCAGAGTGCGCAGCGATTAGGATTCCGAGATGACTTTTATTGATGATCACTTGTAATTCTTACCTTCTTTTGATCTTATCTTTGAAATTCAAGTTTCGAGGACGAAACTTCTTTTTAGGGGGTTGGATTGTAACACCCCGTATTTTATAATAATATTTTATTATAAAAGTATTTTATTAAATTAATTATTTCGAAGTGAATGAATGTATTTTGGAAATATTTATATTTGTCGTCTTCGTTTTCTATTTTATTATTTCTCGTTTTAATCTACTTTTCATTGGGTTAAAATGTCCGTGGACGATTTTACTATTTTAATTTTATAACTACTTATCTTATATAAATCCTCCTTGCGTTTTAATATGGCTCAATCCAATTTGTAATCAGATAATCCATTGTATAAGCTAATGGACCCAAAGCCCATTAGTTAATCCCTTATAAATAGAATTAACCTAGCAAGCAACTAGGTCAATCCTTTTTCTTTCTCGCGTGCAACATAACCTAGCAGGCAAGCTGCTCTCTTTTTTTCTCACGCGTGAAGTGCCGCGGCAGCCTCTCCTCTATTTCTCTCTTTTGTTCTTCTTTTCTCCCTTTGACTCCATTGTTGAATATCTTTTCTTCCTCCAAACGTATTGATAAATTATATTTTCACAATCCTTGCTCTTACCTTTACAATAATTTATTCTCCAAATATTTTTATGAGAATTATTTAT
This sequence comes from Silene latifolia, assembly GCF_048544455.1. Classification (NCBI taxonomy): domain Eukaryota; kingdom Viridiplantae; phylum Streptophyta; class Magnoliopsida; order Caryophyllales; family Caryophyllaceae; genus Silene; species Silene latifolia. Next base: position 50,855,979 of record NC_133533.1, read on the forward strand.
ATGGACCTTTAGACCTACCTTTAAGGTCTCTTATTTTTAATGGGTAAAGAAGAAGGATAGCTTTTCATGGCGTTTTCAAGGGTTTCGATTTCTGCCTTTCCTTAAAGTCGATTTTTGAGGACGTTGACACACGTTGGAGACAAGGCTTTGTTGGTCGTTTTATTTATGGAGGTTTTCATTAATTGCTAAAAAGGTAACTAGGTGTTTTCCTTTAATTGTGTTTATACCAATTGATGTAATTAATATGATTTAATGATTGTCTTGTATGATTGGTACATGTTAGATTATTTATGATCATGTTAAATTATGTTTTCGTATGTTTATATATGTTTTAATGTATTAATTATATATCGTATGTTGTTTATGTGTTTATTATGGGTGTCATGAGCGTAATTAGGGTTTACGAATAAACCCTAGTGGCGGCATGATAGGCGGCCAAGGGTTCTTTCCAAAGTTATAGCTAAAGCTAGTATAACATTGATGATGATTCAAGCGTTATAGCTTAAGTTAATAAAACTTTGGGTAGCTACTCTAGTTATGGCTGGACCTACTGTAACATTGAGGTGCGAGTCAAGGTTATAGCTGTAACTAGTGTAACCCTGAGATTTATGGCTCAAGGTTATGGTTAATGCTAGTATAACTTTGAGTTTCGTGTCAAGGTTATAGGTGAGGTATGTATAACTTCAAGTTATATATACTAAAGTTATAAATTTGAGGTTACTATAACATTGAATGGTTAATGATAAAGTTATAGCTGAGGTTACTATAACATTGAATGGTTGATACTTATTTCACATGTTATGTGGTGTTCAGTTTCATTATGTAATGTTGTGTTTGCATATATCGTTTATTGCTCTTGTTCATATGATTGTAGGATAGTCAGTTATATTATCCTATGAGTTGATAGTGATGTTATTCACATGTATGTATAGTCAATTATACTGTGCATTGTTTGTGGGCTGGTTGTATAGATGACGTGAGGTATCAGTTACATACCGAACGGAATGAACTAATGCAACCCTTCTGTCCGTGTATGGTCTATGGTCGGGGGTAATGGAGGCGCTTGTTATACGCTCTATTCCCCGAGTGTCGTCGGTGTACATTATTGCACCGAGAGTCCGGCCAGTCTTAGACATATAGGCAAAGTGGTTATACGCTATACATAGTACCTTGATGCGCTTGTTATACGGTCCACACCGATGGAGGCAGTTGTTATACGCTCCGTCAGTTAGAGGCAGTTGTTATACGCTCTAAGGCATTCATTTTATACACCGTGCTTGTGATTAGAGGCAGTTGTTATACGCTCTAGTAGGTTGTTGGTTTGGTCACATGTTATCTGATTTGGAGTAAACATTTCGAATACTTATCTTTTTATGCCATTATTTTGGTAGTGAGTTGTTGTCAAGTTTTTCATGAGTATAGATGGTCTCGCATGTTTACTAGTTTTGCATTTCAATTGTTAATAATTGTTAGTTATATTCAATTGTTGTAAACATGACTGGGAGAGCATCTAGTTACTCCCGACTGATTGTCGACCCCCCCCCTTCTCAGGTTGTTCAGATTGTTGCTGTTTTGGATGATATCTTGCTGGGAATTTGTGTGCGGCGAGATGAATAATAAATTAGGACCTTACTTTATGTTTTAAGAACCTTGAATAATGTATTAGTTTGGTTTTGGATTAGTAGCGAACCGGATTTGGGCTTGGTGTTTCCGCCACCTTGACCCTTTTATCAGTATCGTACTCTGATATTCATTTTATATAAGTTTTTCCTTTGTTTTATAATCCGGGTTGTTACAAGAAAAGTGAAGGACCATATATTGGTCCTCCTCTTACCCAAAACCGGTTGCCCTTTACTCTTTTAGGAGAGTTTTGTTCTTTTAATTTTCTAACACACTCAACCATTAAAAAGACATGCATACTCTCTCTGACAAACATTCATCCTCTTCTTCATCAAAAAGATGAGTTTTTGATTCAAATTGTTCCAAAAACATTACTAAAATTATTAATGTAATATATGAGTGTTAGTAATCATTTTTAAGGGAAACTACTAAACTAATATCTAGTTAATATTATTTAGTGGGGATAAGGGATAGTCTTGGGTGCAATCAAGAGGAGAATCTCTATTTTGGGATTTTGAATGTTCATCCATTATTGGAAAGCGAAAGAACTAACAAGAAGGAGATCTTGTTGGTGCCATATGATGACCGAAATTTATTGGTGAGAAATTGATTTTCTTATCTTATCTATTTTAGTTTGCATGCATAAGATTTGCAATTAATTTTATGACTAAATTAATTAGAACATATATGAATATGTTAAATAATGAGATATAGTTTTCTAACAATGTTGACATCTCGGTGGACAATACCGCCGCACGCCATAATAATCTTCATGGACGAGTATGCTGGGTACAACTAGATCAAAATGGTCGAGGAAGACATGCACAATACTGCATTCACGACACAGTGGGGTACATACGGCTTCACGATCATGCCTTTCGGCCTCGTCAACGCCGTAGCAACGTATCATATGAACCGCTACCACGCTCCTTCATGATATGATGCACAAGGAGGTAGAAGTATATGTCGATGAGATGATCGTCAAATTAAAAGAACGGGAGGGCCACATCAGCACCCTTCGGAAATTCTTCGCTCGTCTGCGGAAATACAACATGAGACTGAATCCTCAGAAGTGTACATTCGAGGTCACCTCCGTAAACTCTTGGGACACGTTGTCAGCAAGAGAGGCATTGAGATTGACCCAACCAAAACCAAAGCCCTTCAACAAATGCCTCGGCCTAAGAACGAGAATGAGATTCGGGGATTTCTCATTAAGTCCAATACATCAGCCGCTTCATAGCCAAGATCACCATGATTTGTGAACCAATCTTCAAGAAGCTTCGCGCCTCCGATTACATCGATTGGGACGATGACTGTCAAAAGGTCTTCTACAGGATAAAGGAAATCCTATCCAAACCTCCGTTCCTCATGCCACCTCAATAAGGAATCCCTTTATCCCTATACCACACTGTCACCGACACAGCCATGGGAGAAATACTAGCACAAACAGTCGACGACGAAGAACGAGCCATGTACTACATCAGCAAAAATTTCATCGAGTATGAGGTAAAGTACACACAATTGGAAAAGACATGCCTTGCCCTAGTATAGTCAACAAAGAAGCTGCGACACAACATGCTCAGCTATACAGTTCACATCTACTCCAAGATGTACCCGGTCAAATACATCTTCGAAAAACCCATACTAAATGAAATGTTGTCTAGATGGACGCTCATGCTATCCGAATTTGATTTCAAGTTCGCACCCCTCAAGGTTATCAAGTGAAGGGAAGTCGCCGATTTCCTAGCAGAAAATCCCGTCAACGAGGATCCAACGACCGACACATGGTCACTTCCCAACGTAGACATCCTTTGTGCCCTACTCCGACGCATGGGACCTATACTTCGATGGTGCTTCAAACCTGAGAGGCTTCGGGGTAGGAATCCTTCTAATATCACCAGAGGGAGAACATGTTCCGATATCGGTCAAACTAGATTTCGCCATCACCAATAATGCCGCCGAATATGAAGCATGCATCATCGGCTTACAAGCAACCATAACACTTGGCATCAAGAGACTGAGAGTCCACGGCAATTCCTCACATATCATCAATCAGGTGTCCGGATCATGGAAAATCCGAAGCGACAGCTTAGCACCCTACCAAGAAAAAATAAATCAAGAGGCCAAATTCTTCGATCAAGTCGACTACTTCCACTTACCACAAGAAGAAAATCAATTTGCCGATCCCTAGCAAAACTTGTCGTGCTTGTCAACAAACCTGACGACATGACATCGATGCCCCTATGGGTCAAGAGAAGGAGCGAGCCAACTCACATCTGCGTCATCAACAACGACAAGGAAAACCATGTCAAACCTTGGTACCAAGCCATCCTCAACTACTTAACCAAAAACGAATTCCCTCTCAACTCTGATACAAGAGGACAAAGAGCCATCCGTTTACTAGCATCACAATTCGTGATAAACCAAGAACATATATACAAGAGAACACCCCAAGGGATCCTTCTCCTTTGCATCGACCATCACGAAGCCAAAAAGGTCACAGGGGAGGTCAACGACGGAGAATGTGGACCTCACATGAGCGCAATGATGCTGACATGAAAAATCAAACGGTTAGGCTACTACTGGACCACCATGGAAGCCTATTGCCGCAACTATTTCAAACATTGCCATAATTGCCTAATCTTCGCCAACATACAACATATACCACCGTCCCTTTTATACACCATGACACCACCCTGGCCTTTCTCGACCGGGGGCATTGACATCATCGGGAAAGTCAAACCGGTAGGAACTAAAGGACATTGCATCATCCTTGTCGCCATCGACTACTTCACCAAATGGGTGGAAGCACAGTCTTATCCAGTCTTGACCGCCAAACAAGTGGCCAAATTCATCTAGGACAACATCATCTGCAGATATGGGGTACCCCATGAGATCATCAGCGATCAAGGCTCTCATTTTCAGGCGGAAACACAAGCCTTGGTTGACAAATACAAGATCAAACGACATAGATCGTCCCCCTATCGTCCCCAAACCAACAAAGCGGTAGAGGCAGCAAACAAAACTCTTATCACCATTATAAAAACGTTGCAAGATAATTACCGCGATTGGCCGAGCAAACTCCCATTCACACTCTGGGGATATCGAACATCCATTCGAACACCCACAGGCGCCACACCCTTCTACCTAGCATACGGTATGAAGGCGGTTCAGCAGGCAGAGTTGGAGGTTCCATCTCTACGCATCTTGTTGGAGAGTCAAGTTCCTGAGGCAGAATGGACCTGTCGGAGGTTCGAACAACTCACACTTCTAGATGTTGGGGTTGGTGTCCTTAACAGTTAGTGCAAGGACTTATAAATCTCTAAAAGGATCAAAGGGCATACTTTTGGTATTATTATCAGTTGATCCACGTTTATCAATAACGGTTGGCTTGCTAGATAAGTTTGACGTTATTGTCATATAGATGGCGGTGATCAACTGGTCCCTAAAAGTCACACCTATAGGATACGTTTGAGAGACGTGATGATGAAAAATACAAATCATGTTGATGCCAATTTTGACTAACCAGTTAGTCCGAGTTATTTCACCAATAATTAGTCAAAATGTGATGATGAGATATTATATTTAATACGGATTAAATAAAATGGGCTAAGGCGAATTAAACAGTTAATTCGTAAATTAAATATAAACGATTATATTTAATTAATGTATATTGAATAAATTATACAATATCGTCTTTGTTGGACATGTATTAATACTTCAACTAACCCGTGTTATTAGTTGATGTTTTAATAGCCGATAACCGATGACGATTTATAATAAAAAACCGCGTCATATACATTTTAGCGAGACGAGTCGGATCAGTCGGATCACGAGTTAAATGAGGAGAAAGTGGAAAGCCCACTCCCTCCTCCCATGACCCGCGGACCGAGACAACAAAAGGAGAGGCTCCCTCTCCTTTTGACCTAGACATTTTCATTTGCAGAAAAACTAGGGTTTTGGAGATCATTTCTCTCTGAAACCTAGATCTCACATCTCGAAAACCTCACATCAAGTTCTCTCAATATTGCAAGGCAATTAGAGAACACATTTTCTAGCACAAGGGCATTTCTCAGACGATCTTGGGTGCAACAATTAGGAGGAGGTCTACTTTGATCTCTCATTGCCGAATTGCACTAGGACCGGAGGTTAATTCTTGTGCTTAATCGTTCTTCATTGTATTTCGTTTATGACCATATTTCACATGTTAAATTTACGTTATAATCCTTAAATTTAAAGAGTCTTATACGGATATTACCCTACAAGTGGTATCAGAGCGAGGCCACGTAAATTTTCTTTGTGATTTTTCATAAATCGATTTGAAACGATTCTGTTTTTGTCTTAAAAAAACCGTGCGGCATCAGCCATTTTCTCACGGCAGAAATTTTTTTTTTGCTGTTGCGTTTTTGTGTTTTGTAAACCGTGTCTTGTGTTTACACGGCTGATACGGTTTTTGTCCGTTGCATATTGTTATTTTAAACGATCATTATAGCAATATGTTAATGTTTTGCAATTTGTTGATTTAATTTTACACGGTTTTGATCAAAATTGCAATAGGTTTTGCTTTGTCAAACTGTTTTCACGAGGGTTTTATGTTTTCAGAACTTGTTTGGTCTCGATCGAGTGGATTTCTACTCGATCGAGAGCTTTTTCTGTCATGTTTTTGCTCGATCGAGTCCTTGCCGTACTCGATCGATCACCTTTAAAACCCCATCTGTTCGATCGAGAAGTCCTCGTACTCGATCGAACAGATTTGCTAATATAAGTACTCGATCGACCACCAGTTTAGTCGATCGAACACTTTCTGTTTGGCAATCCTCTCGATCGACTAGCAGTTCAGTCGATCGAGCCCTTTTGTTCCTCGATCGAGCACTTTTGTCCACTGGATCGAGAGATTTTTGTTTCTGGCAGCTTTGAAAATTTATTCTTTTGTTTTAAATTTTCTTTTGGCCTTAATATGTACTTTATACGGATATTGTACACTCGCTATGATTGTGAAACGGTTCACACACGTACCATTGAGTTATTTTAAAGCGTATTTAAAGTAACGGATTGTAATAGATTAAAATTAAATTGATAGAAGCGGTTTTATCACATAAATTTTAATCGTTAAAAGGTGGTTTGGATAAATTTAACATAATTACGGAATTATGTCACGATTAAATTTGTTTTAGTTGATGCATTTTCTTTTATCGTTAATTTGAATGCTGTGAATGCTTTACATTACATATTTATTTATTTTACAAACGGTTGTAACTTAGTGTGGCCTTAGTAGAACGTGTTACCGTAATGATGGAACACGGTCTTGGTTGTATTTTGAGATCTCGTATCTCCGTTTTGGATTTTTCACTTGTAATTACAGTTTTTAATTAGAATGTAAATAGGTTTATATTTGTAAATTTTAAATTGTAATTTTTGAGAAGACCAAAGATGGAGATCGGATGCTCACTCCCGCTGCAAGGTCAAAGATGGAACATCAAGACAAGCTTTTCGGGTCCAACGGTGGATTCCAAAGTTGTATTATATTTTTTTTATTAGGATAGGCCACACTAGGAATTTTATTTACGTATTGCATTCTTTTATTTATTTTTCGTAACGATAATTTGCATCATATTCCGCCTAAAACCAAACCACCTAATTATTGCATGAAAACTGACACATATAGAGGTCACGAGTTAGTTTTCTTTGACATTCTCATGTCACACGATCTATGCTAAGCCATCACCCAAATTAATTCATTCACGCAGACGCTAGTTATTTGTTCACTTAAAATGAATTAAAATTAAGTTGATGGGATCTTCCTCGTATAAACCAAAATTGAGAATGGTCTTTATAGGTCAAACTCCAATGAGTCCCTTCTTCGTCGGTAGGCATAATATGACCCCTTCTACGTCGGGTAAGTTGGAACCGATTGACCTATTTTATCTCAACACTATGGTCACTCGTACGATCCTGTGATTATGGTGGACTATAGATAGGATTTACGGAAATCTATCGACCAAGAGTTCTTACGGAAGAATTAGCTAAACAGTTGGCTTATCAATTTACGGAAATTGAGTCTTGGGATCACTTGTATCATTCTTGAGGAAGATCAATTATGCAAGTGCTTGAGTCTACACGTTAAAATACATTTTAAATAGACTTAAATCACCTCGATGAGTTGCTTATTTCGTTTTTGTTTTTCTTTCTTTTTCAGTGTAGAACACGAATTTTTAAACTGCTATAACGAAATGGCGGGTCCTACTAACGACCCAATGCCAAGTGCCACATTGGACCGTGAGTCCTGGCTTCGGATCTTCATGAATCAGATGAATCAGTCTACTCGACTGAAGAATGATGGATCAAACTTCGCGGACTTGGAGACGGCATTACGGAATGCTGCCGCTGCTGACGGAAAGCTCAAATATCTAATTGAGCCCATCCCGCCAAACCCAGGTCCCACGGCTAGAGCTAATGAGATCGCCAAGTTTAACGATCTCTGTATGGAAGCGGGTGCGATTAAAAACGTACTCATTTTTGCAATGGAACCCAATTTGCAGAAACGCTTCATAGCCCATGGTGCAAATAAGATTTTCACCACGCTCACTAAGGAATTCTCGAAAGCACCGAGAATCGTGACCTATGAGCATACCACTCGCTTCTTTGATGCGAGACTCCAGAAGGGGCAACCAGTTAGCCCACACATTCTCAGCATGATTGAGAATGTCGAGAAGCTGGAGACGCTTGATTGTAAGATCAGCGAGAACATTGTTATTGACCGCATGCTTCATTCACTCCACGATGGTTTTGCGCTCTTTAGAGCGAATTACTATATGAATGATTTGAAGAAAAGTCCCCATGAACGCACTCTCTCTCTCGTACGGACCGAGAAGGACATGAAGTTCAAAGGGGAGCATGAAACAGGATGTTCTCGTTGTGTCAAACAAGGGCAAGGGTAAGGGCAAAGCTAAAGCGGACCTAGCAGTAGGTAAGGCGAAGTTTAAGAAGTCGAGGTTCGAGCAAGAGTGGGCCTGGTGAGTCGAGCACCTCATCGTGCACGACAAAGAGCAAGGATGGTAACATGGAGTGTCACCATTGCCACAAGACTGGGCATTGGAGGCGTACATGTCCCGTATACCATGAGGACATAAAGGCAGGTCGCGTTAAACCTGTTGGTATGTTTTCTTCCTCTTCTACTTTTATTCATATGATTGAGATTAACCACGCAAGTTACGGAACTTGGGTACTAGATACTGGTTGTGGTTCTCATCTGTGTAATCATGTGCAGGGGCTCCGAAACATCGAACCCCTCGTAAAGGGTGAGGTGGACCTGCGTGTTGGGAATGGCGCACGAGTGGCTGCCGTCTCAAGGGGAACATATGTGATCCAGCTTTCCCTAGCGGATTTGAGTTATCTTTATATAATCGCTATTATGTACTCAGTCTTTCTAAAAACATTATTTCAGTTTCTGCACTTGATAAACTTGGATTTTCATTTGTAATAGAGAATAATTCTTGCATTTTCTCATTACACAATATGATTTATGGCAAGGCAGTCTCCATGAATGGAATTTATGTTTTAGATCGGACAAATAAATATTACACGTAATGAATAAAAAGTTAAAGGTTGGTGACAAAGATCAAACGTACCTATGGCACTGCCGTATGGGACACATTAATGAGAAACGCGTAAAACAACTCATAAAAATGGAGCTATCTCGGCCTTTGATTTTCAATCATTTGGCACGTGTGAATCATGTCTCATCGGTATGATGACTCGTATTTCCTTCAAAGGTGTTGGAATGCGCGCTGTCGACCTATTAGGACTCATACACACGGATGTATGTGGACCTATGTCAATCACCGCACGAGAAGGCTATAGGTATTTCATCACTTTCACGGACGATTTAAGTAGATATGGCTATGTCTACTTAATGAAGCACAAAAGTGAATCCTTTGAGAAATTCAAAGAATACCAGAATAGGGTACAGAACCTCTTTGGGCGAAAGATTAAAACACTACGTTCAGATCGTGGTGGCGAGTATCTTTCTCACGAGTTTGATCAACACCTTAAGGACTGTGGGATTGCCTTACAGTTAACTCCACCTGGAACACCTCAGTTGAATGGTGTGTCCGAACGGAGAAATCGAACTCTACTTGATATGGTTCGATCCATGATGAGTCACACGATATTACCTGATTCATTATGGGGTTATGCTCTTAATCGGCTGCTCTAATACTTAAATCAAAGTCCGTCTAAATCTGTTGACAAGACTCCATATGAACTATGGAAGGGAACGGTCCCTAACTTGTCCTTTATACGGGTTTGGGGCTGCGAGGCTTTTGTCAAGTGGAGACACGAGGATAAGCTCGGCCCGCGAGCGGTCAAGACATACTTTATAGGTTATCCTAAAGGAACGCTTGGTCATTACTTTTACTCGCCAACCGAACAACGTGTTTTTGTTGCGGCTAGTGCGACATTCTTAGAGAAGGAATTTCTCGAGAATGCAAAGAGTGATAGAACCTTCGAACTGTCGGAGATTCCAGAACCAAGTACCGAGCAACTATTGGAGGAACCTATTCCTTCAATCCCGGCTGCGGTTAACATTCCTGAGGAACCTAGGAGGTCGGGTAGAGTCTCTATTCCTCCGGACAGATACATTGGTATGGTCGAGGAACATGACATAGATGACATTCTACTCTTAACGAGTAGTGAACCCGCAACCTATAAAGTGCCATGACTAGTTCTGACTCAAAGCTATGGCTTGAGGCCATGCAATCCGAGATGGACTCCATGTATGAGAACAACGTGTGGGATCTTGTTGACTTACCTGCTAAGGTTCGTCCCCTTCAATGCAAATGGCTTTACAAGATAAAACATTATGTGGAAGGTCAACAAGATATCTACAAAGCACGACTAGTTGCTAAAGGTTTCACCCAAGTGCCAGGTTTGCACTACGATGAAATTTTTGCACCCGTAGTCATGCTGCGTTCCATTCGGATTATCTTAGCGATTGCCGCTTTTCATGACTATGAAATTTGGCAGATGGACGTGAAAACCGCCTTCTTAAACGGCTTTTTGGAGGAAGAGTTGTACATGGTACAACCCGAAGGTTTCATCGATCCTCAACATCCTAAGAAAGTATGCAAGCTTAAGCGTTCCATATATAGACTTAAGCAAGCATCTCGGAGTTGGAATCATCGCTTCGACCAAGTGATAAAAGAAAATGGATTTACTCGATCGGTCGAGGAACCATGTCTATATATCAAGTCGAGTGCGAGCAAGATTGTCTTCCTAATATTGTATGTCGATGACATACTCCTGATTGGGAATGACATACCTCTCTTAACTTCGGTGAAAGTATGGTTGAAAAACCATTTCCAGATGAAAGATCTGGGTGAGGCACAAAGAATTCTGGGCATCCGTATCTATCGAGATAGATCACAACGGATGTTATCTCTCAGTCAGGAGTCTTATATAGACAAAATCCTAGAGAGATTCAGCATGACTAACTCCAAAAAGGGGTTTCTTCCTATGGCTCCAGGGGTGCACCTGAGCAAGTCTCAGGCACCAGAGACACCGGAAGAGAAAGAGCGTATGACACGGATTCCTTATGCTTCGGCTATAGGATCAATCATGTATGCCATGATATGCACACGTCCGGACGTGGCATATGCATTGAGTATGACAAGTCGATTCCAACAAAGATCCGGTGAATCACATTGGCTGGCTGTCAAGAACATTCTTAAGTACCTACGGAGGACTAAAGATTGGGCATTGACTTATGGAGGCCCTCAAAAGCTATGCGCAACCGGTTACGCAGATGCTAGCTTCCAAACGGATCGAGATGACTCGAAATCTCAGTCTGGATTCGTTTTTGCTCTTAATGGCGCTGCGATCACCGGAAGAGTTCCAAACAAACTGTTACAAAGAGATTCTACGACCGAGTCCGAGTACTATGCCGCGTCTGAAGCTACAAAGGAAGCGATATGGATGCGTCAATTCTTACATGGACTATCTGTAGTGCCTAGTTCGAATGACCCAATCACCATCTATTGCGACAATAGTGGTGCCATTTTCCAAGCTAAGGAGCCAAAGTCTAGCAACAAGTCTAGACATGTACAACGGAAAGCTCATCTAATCCGAGATTACGTGGAGCAAAAGGAAGTAGTGATAGAAAAGATTGCTACAGATGATAACATAGCAGATCCTCTCACTAAACCATTACGACAAGATAAGCATGAAGGGCACGTTAATTCCATGGGAATTAAACGTGTTCCTAAGTTGTAGTACTCTTTTTATGGATTAGATTCATTTTTTTGTACTCTATACGACATCATCGTTTTGATATTTATATATTTTGTTTTTCATGTGGAATTGTACGACAATTTTTGAACACCACAAAGTGAACTGAACAAACATTATATTTTTAGTCCTTAATTGCCCACGTGAGCTGATAACTCTGGCAATTATTTTGTGACGTTGGTTGATGGTGGGTTCGACGAGCCATAAGTCAACCGGTTGACTGACCAATCACAGAGGCGATTTATACGGATATTTTGTAGGACACAATTGTGACATCGACGTGGAGTCCTAAATGTTTTGTAACATTCGGTGCCCGGTCGTGGATAGGACCTCCATGGTGATCCTACGAGTCGATTCTTTTGACTATCGACTGTCTCTTGAGACTAAGGCAGATTTTGGGTGACTTTGGTTTCTTTCTCACGGTCATCCGTAACAGGGGGCCAAGTAGATTTTTTCTGGGTCATTTCATGCTGTGCTTAGATCGGAAGGAGTCGAGTTGAAGGAAATATTCAGCCTTTATCAGGTACTCGATATTTCTCAGGGCCACTCGAGGAGCTGTAACTGAAATGCATGGACATGCTCGGATACGGATTCGTTTTATCAGTTAATTTACTCTCTAGTCGGGGAAACCACTCTTGATACAGATCGATTGTAAGATACGACCTTTGCGGATCCGGATCTGCAAATTATTTTACATTGAGTGGGAGAAATTTTAAATGAATATGAGAATCGGTTATCGCACATACACTTGTACGGACAAGTGGGAGTTTGTTGGAGCTTGTGTCCTCCAGTTAGTGCGGATAACGTCATTGCACATACACTTGTACGGACAAGTGGGAGCTTGTTGGGGTTGGTGTCCTTAACAGTTAGTGCAAGGACTTATAAATCTCTAAAAGGATCAAAGGGCATACTTTTTGTATTATTATCAGTTGATCCACGTTTATCAATAACGGTTGGCTTGCTAGATAAGTTTGACGTTATTGTCATACAGATGGCGGTGATCAATTGGTCCCTAAAAGTCACACCTATAGGATACGTTTGAGAGACGTGACAGTATAAAAATACAGTCATGTTGATGCCAATTTTGACTAACCAGTTAGTCCGAGTTATTTGACCAATAATTAGTCAAAATGTGATGATGAGATATTATATTTAATACGGATTAAATAAAATGGGCTAAGGCGAATTAAACAGTTAATTCGTAAATTAAATATAAACGATTATATTTAATTAATGTATATTGAATAAATTATACAATATCGTCTTTGTTGGACATGTATTAATACTTCAACTAACCCGTGTTATTAGTTGATGTTTTAACAGCCGATAACCGATGACGATTTATAATAAAAAACCGCGTCATATACATTTTAGCGAGACGAGTCGGATCAGTCGGATCACGAGTTAAATGAGGAGAAAGTGGAAAGCCCACTCCCTCTTCCCATGACCCGCGGACCGAGACAACAAAAGGAGAGGCTCCCTCTCCTTTTGACCTAGACATTTTCATTTGCAGAAAAACTAGGGTTTTGGAGATCATTTCTCTCTGAAACCTAGATCTCACATCTCGAAAACCTCACATCAACTTCTCTCAATATTGCAAGGCAATTAGAGAACACATTTTCTAGCACAAGGGCATTTCTCAGACGATCTTGGGTGCAACAATTAGGAGGAGGTCTACTTTGATCTCTCATTGCCGAATTGCACTAGGACCGGAGGTTAATTCTTGTGCTTAATCGTTCTTCATTGTATTTCGTTTATGACCATATTTCACATGTTAAATTTACGTTATAATCCTTAAATTTAAAGGGTCTTATACGGATATTACCCTACACTAGACGAACACCGACTCAACGCCTTGCACAACGCCCAGCTATACCAACGACGCATAAAACAGGCATTCAAAAAAAGGTTAAACCTAGGAACATCAAAGAAGGCGACTTGGTCGTCAAGTCGGTTCGAGCACCGCTACCCGTCGATCTGAGGGGGAAATTCAAACCCAATTGGGCCAGGCCATATCTGGTCAAGAAAATACTTTCGGGGGGCGCACTGAGACTGAGTGACCTAGATAGGGAGGAGTTTACAAACCCGACTAACCTAGACCAACTCAAGAAATATTACCCTTGAACCGTAGCGACCAACAACCCTGCCCTAGTTTTACAACTAACGACCACCATTAATTCTTTCAAGTCAAGTTCCTCAACGCGTTCTAATTTGAAATTGCATGTTTTATCGAGTCTAAGTTGCGGCACCTTGCCGCGTTTCAAACGTCCTTTGATCTGTCAATGGCAATATCCATTTGCACTCAAACAAATTAAACAAAACACCAGAATTACAAGCACTATTTGATTTCACCTTTTCAGATGGATACGTAGGCAGTCTTTTCTTATACATAAAGGATAGAACCACAAAACCCAAATAAATTCACAAAATATTTCGAACTACGATTACGGTTTGATTTCACCTTTTCAGGTGGATACGTAGGCAGTCCTTTCTTACACAAGAAGGATACAACCATCTCCATAATCAAAAATAAACATCGCCATAATCGAAAAACATATCCCACCAAAAAATTTACCCATATCAACATAAAAAACAACAAAGGAAAAGTAAAAGACCTTCCCTTTTCCACAAAAAATACAAAAAAGAAGCCTTTATCCCTTCCCACAAAAATCCCATTTCCCAAGTACAATGTTTATGATAATTCAAGCCGAATTGCCTTTAAGAAATGGATGGAAGAAACAAGCTTTCACAACTCTTTTGACACAAGCAATCCTCTTATTTAATTAATAAGGAGAAGGATTAAAAATTTGACAACAAATAAAGCTCAACAAATCTACAACTTGTCAAAGCTAGAGTGTCGAATAAGACATCTTGCATCGTAAAACTAGCACAAAAAACACAATACATAGCTAGTAAAACATAATAAAAATCAAAACACTTATACAACGTAATAATAAAGTGGGTAATGGAGGTCTTCATTCTTCCATTCTACCTTTGCATTTTCCCTCGGGGTACATCTTTCCCTTGTTCTTCTCGTTGGCTCGCCTAACATAAGTTTCTTTTTCGGAATGTATCCTCAACGGATCTACAACGGCGACGGCCTCCGTTCTCTTGCATGACCTCATACTCGGTCCAAGATGAGCACATACACGGCCTACTACCTCTTTGGGACCCGAGCTTCTCTTATTTTGTGGCCTCATCCCATCCGAGTTAACTCCATCAACAAAGTCGTCAAAGAAGGCACGGTTGGCCTTGCCAAACTCTCTATACTTCAAGTCGACGACATCGTCCTTACGATATTTGGACCTTTCCTCCAAGGTTTGGGCTATTGACCACTTGACATAAGCGGGAGTCACCCATGTCGTGGCAACGGGGTTTGGTACCTCCCAAAGCGGCTGAGTGACCCACCATCTTTCAAATAACTCCACAAGCTCGGAGTTCCGGAAAACACTCTCTTGGACGAGAGTATATTGAGTGGGCACCTTTTGTTGACGCCCCATTTGCCTCATGAGCATTTCGAGATAAATGAAGGAAGCAACCTTCAAATCCACCACCATCAAAGAACAAGAACTAGCAACCGAAGCGGGTAACCCCGTGAGGGACCTCAAGTGCCACCATGGCACCACCCAACGGATATTAGGACCGCCCTCCTCCACCAATCTCGAGCTCCAATAGGCCTCGGTGGATGCAAAACTATCCGAATACAACTTCTTCCTCGTAGTAAGGTGATGGAAGGAATAAGAAGAAGAATCGGTCGGAGGCACTACATATCTTAGCCTCTCTAATAGTCATACTTGGAGGATCCTTGGAGATCCAAACGAGGGAGCTTCTCCACAAGAGCCCTTCTTGTCCAAAGCTTGGCTGATCTCGCCAAGCACCAACCATGATGGATCTCTACCATGCTTCATTTGCTCAATCACATGCACAAGGGTCATACTACCATAACATTTTGATCCCTCTTTCTTCAAGGCATCAATAAGGAGGTATGCATGCACTAGGCAAACAGCAAGAGCCCGTCTCCTAGCCACCCCGAGACATTGACATCCAACCGTTTGGAGAAAATGTTGATAAGAGCCAACATATCCACACCATGAGGAGCAAAGAGAAAGTTGACTTGACTTGTTGACAAACCCAACATTGAACAAAACTTCTCCTTATAACACAACCGAGTCGGGGGAAGCACCAGAGCACAACCCGGCCACCCACCGATGGCACCTACTTCTTCGGCAAGAGGACAAATTTTACCAATCGGGAAAACGGAAACGTGATATTTTGAATCCCAAAACCGAGAGCATGCTTTAAGAAACGAGGATTGCACCTTGACTTGTTAAAGCACCAACAATTGACCAACTCCCATAACTATGAGTTGATACTTTTCGGGAGGCAACAAATCCCGACACCAATGCCGCAACCTATTTTCAAAAGCATCCATGAATAATTTTGTGGAAAATGAAGAAAGATTTTTGTGGAGATGTTTTCGTGTTTCAGATGATGAGATAATGAACACGTCCCTATTTATACAAAACAATCAGCGCTTTTTTTCGAAAAAAAGGGGAAGCTGACTTCTATAGCGCGTGGCCTCGCGCCTCTTTGGGCTACTCCTCAGGATCCGCAACTTGAATTGTCTCTTTTATGATGTGTTTCTTCCTGACATCTCAAACCTCCCGCCACAGGACTCGCGCCTCTTCGGGCCTAACCAGGATGTTTTGTGTTTTCTCACACTCACATTCCCTTGTTTTTGCGTTTTACGAAATCCGACACGGTTTCCATGACGCAGCTTTAAACATACGTGTTCTGTTGTCTTTTTGTTGGAGGGGGAAGGTCTAGTCGCCACGATCCACAACGGATCATTTCTATATCAGTCGAAAATTGCGAATTTTTTTCGCTTTTTCGCATTTTCCACAATATCAAAATTGATAACACAAATGTCAATTTTTTAAGCTCTTGCAAATCTGAGTCTTAATCTCACAAAAATCAAAGCAAATACACTCGCTAAAACCATTTTCTTTAAATTCACCCGTGACGGTTTGAGTTTTAAATTCTTCGAGTTGCAAATCAATTCCAGCAAAATTCTATGCAAATGAATTCAAACACAAGTTAATTGCTCAAAATTTCAAATCATTTTCTTTTGAGAAATCCAAACGTGACGGTCTGTCACGGAATTTTCAAAATATCAATTTTAATGTCAATTTTAACTTCTGGTCATCGTAGTTATTTTGTTTCCATCAAATGCTTTTACATGTTTACATGTGCTACGTGTTGCCTGTTTTCTACACTAACGACGCAAGAACTAATGCGAAGCAAAGGGGAACCGGCAGCTGACAGTGGTTCTCCGAAACACAACACAAAAATGCCAAAAACAAAAGTAAGCTACAATCCAAAAACACATATATACAAACCGCCTCACGCAAAATGTAAATATGTACAAACAAGAATAAAAAACACGGACATAAAACTACGCTACTCAACACCTCCAGGTGGACCAGTCTCAGTCTCACGAGGTGTCGCAGCCAAGACAGACACCACCTCCTGCTCGGCCCCCTCTCCGAAGAACTCTCCAGCGTCTCGTACTCCATCGTGACGCGAAGCTCCTCCGCCGCAGCCAACTTAGCCCTGAGAGAGCCAATCTCCTCATCTCGGCTCCGCAACCTATAACACCCCCTCATACCAAGGTACCTTACCAGGACCACCCTAGCATGAAAGGATGTTACCATCTCGGTTTCACGAGGTTAGTATATATCAAAAGCAACTGTCCCAAACACATTTATTAAAAATAATGTAAATATTAAAGGTTACAATAATCCAAAATCCAATGAAAGGGAATCCAAATGTTAACAACTACAAAATCATATGCTAAGACTCGCGACGGTGATACTACGACTGGTGTGACGACTCTCCCATGACCGCCCAAGCTCACCAAATGCAATACCTGTCAAAGCCTGCTCATCATCCCCGAATGCATAACTTCATATTTCATAAAACAACAACGAGGCCAGTACTGTTCAATCAAAATAAGAAAAACACACAAGGTAACCAGCTGATCATCCTCCAATCCCAGTCTCCCGATCTCTTATAGTAACCGACTACACACCGAAGTGTGTAGCCCTACCAGATTACCCATCGCAACAGGTAATCCTCGCCGCCAGTGGGGAACCGCAGCCAATCCCCACCTAAATCCCGCTCATCAACGAGCGATAACTCTGTCCCTTAATGTGCACATCCCCTCCCGTGACGGGTTCCACGGAGGGCGAACTAGGGTGTGAAGCCACTCCTGCAAGTGACTCCACCACAACCATCACAACACCACAACATCACAACCACCACGACCACACCATCACTCCGACGATCAGCAGATAACATTAATCACAATTCGATAACATCTCAATTCAATTAACAGAGACTGAGTAGGGAAACCCTACCTTAGCAATAACCAGTAACGATGGAAACAAGCACTAGAATGGCTCCTCTACGAAGTCCTCGCCTAAACAATAATCACATAACACAATTACACATTGCACAATCCCATTTCCCCCCCAATTCATGAATAAAGACAAACCCTAGAATTAACCATCAACAACATAGGGATAAAGACTTACCGACGGAAAAATGAAAGATTGAATGCGACAGCTACAGTGCCCACACACACAGAAGAGAGATTTGGGAGTGACTAGAGTATCTTAGGTTTGATTAGGTTTTGAAATGACGTTTTTAGAAACTGATTATCGAATATATAGTCCCTAATTACTCCCGAATCAAACAGCTGAAATATTACTCGCCAGACCGGAGACTCGGTCGAGTATAGAGTATACTCGGCCGAGTATCCTCTACTCGGCCGAGTATTCATCATACTCGGCCGAGTATTCTTCGGCAGTAGCCAAATAGACTACACAATCTACAGTACTCGACCGAGTAGGCCATACTCGGTCGAGTACTAGCCTATGAAATCCGTAGTATTACAGTCTTCCCCCCTTAAAAAGAACTTCGTCCCCGAAGTTCACACTCTACCCAAAACAAACACAACAAAACGACTTCCCGACGCACATACCAACACTTTACAAGCATAAAATATCACAAAATCCGATTAACCCGACTCAAACTAAGACCAAAAACACGCATGCGACCATCTCCTACCCCCCTAAAAAGACAACGGTTACGTCCCTGTAACCAACCGTACCTGATAAAAAAGGTTAGGAAAACACTCTCGCATAGCCACCTCTGGTTCCCATGTGTCTCTTCCACATTGTGATTGGACCAAAGCAACTTGAGTAAGACGGTCTCACCATTTCTTGTCTTGCGTACCTTGCGATCTAGAATCTCCTTAGGAACCTCAGCATAGGAGAAGGACTCATCAAGCTCTTTATTCTCAACCTTAAGTATATGTGACGGGTCACTCACATACTTCTGAAGCTATGAAACATGAAAGACATTGTGGACTCTATCCAAAGCCGGTGGCAAAGCTAATCTGTAGGCTACCTCGCCTATGCGGTCCGAAATCTCATAAGGACCTATAAACTTCTGACTCAGCTTGCCTTTCTTTCCAAATCTTATCACACCTCGCATAGGTGACACTTTCAAAAGAAACTTGTCACCTACTGCAAACTCTATGTCTCTGCGGTGCAAATCGGCATAACTCTTCTGACGATCTTGAGCTGCTCTCATCTTTTGCCGCATTACCCGAACCTGCTCAACCATATCCTGTACCAGTTGTAGTCCTAAAACCACTGCATCAGAACTGTCATCCCAACACACTGGACTTCGGCACTTCCGACCATACAAAGCCTCAAAAGGTGCCATCCCGATACTCATATGATAACTGTTGTTGTATGAAAACTTCATCATATCTAGCCTGTCCTCCCAGCTGCCCCCAAACTCCATAACACATGCTCTCAACATGTCCTTTAAGGTCTTGATAGTCCTCTCCGTCTAACCATTAGTTGCAGGATGAAAAGCTGTGCTCATCTTCAAGGTGATCAGACACTATATCCTTAGGTATACCATGTAACCGAACCACATGTCTCCTATAACCCAAGGCTTGCTGCATCTTAGACCAGGTATCTTTCATAGGAACAAAATGAGCTGACTTCGTTAACCGATCAACAATCACCCAGATCATGTTATTACCTTGTTGTGACCTACATAACCCCACAACGAAATCCATAGAGATCGACTCCCACTGCCACTCAGGTACCTCTAACGACTGAATCTTACCCTATGGTCTCCGCTGCTCACCCTTGACCCTCTGATAGGTCAAACACCTAGCCACAAACTCAGCTACATTTCTCTTCATGTTTGGCCACCAAAAAGTCTTCTTAAGGTCTTTCTAAAGCTTATCACCACCTGGGTGAACCAAATAAGGAGTACAATGAGCCTCCGTTAGGATCACTCTCCTCAACTCTGCATCCTCAGGAACACACCATCTCCCATCAAAACGAACACTCCCATCTGTGTGGATAGAAAACCTGGAAACGGTGCCGCTCTCCACTCTTGACTTCCACTCTTGGATCTTAGGATCAAGCTCTTGCTTACTCTTGATGTTCTCATACAGGTTTGGCTTGATCGTCAAATCCCCGATGGTGTCCCCTTTCCTTATCGTAAAGATCCCCATCTTGGACATCTCATCCCTCAACTTTAGCAAGGACATGGCTGTACATAGCGAATGAACGCTCTTCCTACTCAAAGCTTCTGCAAGAACATTAGCCTTACCCTCGTGATAGATGATCTCCATATCGTAGTCTTCGATCAGCTCCACCCATCGTCTCTACCGCATATTAAGCTCCTTCTGAGTGTAGATATACTTTAGGCTCTTATGATCTGAAAACACCTGCAAGGCTGCCCCATAAAGGTAGTGCCTCCAAATCTTAAGAGCAAAAATAACTGCACCTAGTTCCAGATCATGAGTAGGGTAATTCTCCTCATATGGCTTCAGCTGCCTAGAAGCATAAGCTATAACCTTCCCTTCTTGCATCAAAACACAACCCAGACCATTCTTTGAAGCATCGGTATATACTTCAAACTTCTCACATCCCTCTGGCAAAGCTAGAATAGGAGGTGTGGTCAAACGTTCCTTTAAGATCGTGAACGCCGTATCACAACTCTCACCCCAAAAAAATCTGGTCTCTTTCCTCATCAAAGCAGTCATAGGCTGTGCTATGGTAGAAGAGTCTTTCACGAACCTCCGGTAGTAGCCAGGAAGGCCCAAGAAAATCCGAATCTCAGCGACACTATTCAGTGATTCCCACTTGGTCACGACCTCAATCTTGGTAGGATCCAGGGACACCCCCTTCTTAGATATCACATGACCCAGAAAAGCCAACTCCTCTAACCAGAACTCGCACTTAGATAGCTTGGCATAACGTTGATTCTCTCTCAGAGTGTGCAAAACAATCCTCAAGTGCTCCTCATGTTCTTCCTTAGTCTTGGAGTAGACTAAGATGTCGTCGTTGAAAACAACCACAAACCTATCCAAGAACGGTGTAAAGATCCGATTCATCAAATCCATGAAAGCTGCTGGTGCATTGGTTAAACCAAAAGGCATCGCCACGTACTCATAATGACCATAACGGGTCAGGAAAGTCGTCTTTGGAATATCCTCATCTTCTATCCTCAATTGGTGATAACATGACCTTAGATCGATCTTGGAAAACACACCTGCTCTACTCAGCTGATCAAACAAGTCATCAATCCTAGGCAAAGGATACTTGTTCTTCACTGTGACAAGGTTTAACTCTCTATAGTCGATGCACAGCCTCATACTCCCGTCTTACTTCTTTCCAAACAGAACTGGGGCTCCCCGTGGTGACACACTTGGCCGGATATAACCCTTGCCTAACAACTCATGTATCTGTTTCTTCAACTCAGCTAACTCTTTAGGTGCCTTACGGTATGGTGCTTTGGATATAGGACATGTTCCTGGTTTGAGCTCCACGTTGAAATAAACATCTCTATTCGGCGGCAACCCCGGTATCTCCTCATGAAAGACATCATCAAACTCTCCCACCACTGGTATCTCAGCAGCTGTCTGCGGTTGTACTACGCGATCTCTCATATGACAAAGAATCAAGGGGCACTTCTTCCTCAAACATGACTTTAAAGTCATCACCGCTATGAACTTACACTTAGGCCCCCACAACAAAGCCCTTATAAGACACCCTTATACCCTTAGAACCTTTTAAAGACACTTTCAGCCGACAATCTATCCTGGCATCATACTTACCAATCCAATCCATCCCGACAATCACCTCAAACCCATCCATAGGAAACTCTAACAGGTCTACCGGTAAATATACCCCTCCAACTAACATAGACACTCCCCTATACACCTTGACACATGACACAGACTCCCCGGAAGGTATGAACACATCATCCTTTACAAGTTGAAACTCCCCTAAGCCTATAGATAAAGCATTACTCCTAGACATAAAAGAATATGTTGCCCCCGTGTCAAACAAAACAAAAGACGGTACATTATTAATAAGGAAGGTACCGGTAACTACATGTGCATCATTCTGAGCTTCCTGCTTATCCATCATGAAGAGCTTTCCACTGCTTTTCTGCCATCCTCCTTAGACCGAAGCATTGGAAGTACTCGGCTTGGCTGCCGAATCCTGGGTGACACTGTTGTTCTGGTGCTGATAAGATCCACCACTGTTGCGGTTAAAGCCGCCATTGCTGCTATGACCACCCTGATTGCCCCATGATCCACCCAGCCGGTTGCTGGCAAAAATCTTAATCGGACCCTGTGAAAAGTTCCCCTGATAAGCTCTCGAGCCTGCTCCAGTCCTGGCACTCGTGCAATCGCGTCTCTTGTGGTCTATGCCACCACAGTTTAAGCAAGAAAGGTTGGAGTTGTTACTCACACTCCGACCACCACCTCTACCCCAACCTCGGGATCCTCCAGAGAAACCAGCCCCACCAGAAAAAGCCTTAGCATGGTTGAAGTTGCCCTTCCTGTTACCCGACTGATTGTTGTTTCCACTATCAGCCTTTCTTTTCTCAGCAGCAGTCCTCTCTGTAAGTTGTTTTGAGAGATCTACCATTCTCTCAGCTTGACCATCTCTCATGTACACATCCTTAAGATCAGTGATAACTCCAGCTGGTAGACGGTTCATGATCTGCTCCTTCATAGCACTCTTCAGGCCTGACCAGGGAATAGCCCATAAACCCTCAGCTTGGTAGTAGGCTCTTGCATCCTCTTTGACATTTTTCCACCACATGGCGGCCTTACCTCTCAGGTAGTACACTACCTGCTCAACGATCATATCTTGCGGACACTTGACCACCTCCATGAGACTTTCCATCTCGCGGTGTCAATTCTCAAGCAACTTAGGTTCCCCAATGCCCTCATAGGTAGGTGGGTTGAAGCGGGCGATGATGATGCTAAGTTGAGTAGCATCCACTGGTTTCTCCGCCCCCTTCCCCACATTCTTGAGAGCCTCAAGAAGACCATGTTGTTGCTCAATCATACGAGCAATCTCATCTACGGTCATCTCAGCAGCTTGAAGTTGTGCGGCAGTTCTTTTTGGCGGCATTTTGAGCTGATAAGAAGTAAAGAAACGTAAGCACAAAAGGCTACAGCTCAAAATGTAATGATCCTCCGCCAAAGAAGCACTCGGCCGAGTATCCAGCAATACTCGGTCGAGTATCACTGATACTCGGTCGAGTAGTCAACTCCAGTAGACAACTTCAGATCCACAAGAATCATACTCGGTCAAGTATAAGCTGTACTCGGCCGAGTATGCTCTACTCGGTCGAGTATGCCTATGTATACTCGATCGAGTAGTCACTCCAGAAGCGATTGTTAATTACCAACAAACAACACTCGGTCGAGTGCTTGGTTACTCGCCGAGTACCCCCTACTCGGTCGAGTACCCGCCCTGCTCGGCCGACTCATGCCAAAAACAAGCTAAAAACGGTACACAGTACCTCCTATCATGCTTTCTACCCAACAATCAAACACAATACGATATAAATCTGAATGCCACATAACAAACATGTATCATGCCATCGTTCTCATATAAACCGTGTCCAACGATGTCACATAACAATTTCATTTTATTCTTTTAACGATTCTCGATACTTCTTTTGAGTTTCACATATTATGCCTCCTACCACATGTTCCAACCATTCAACTTGACACACCTCACACATGTATTAAACAAACTCTCAACACATTCCCCAGTGACCGGCTTGAGTTAGTGAGGGCCATATTGCGACTCCGGGACGTCCCCGAGTCCTTGCGGCAAACAAATCTCCCCGGGTTCATTTTATTAGACTCCCTAAGTTCATTGAGTTCATTTGTTTTAGGTGTCGGAATCGTCAGCTCTGATACCACTTTGTAACACCCCCTCATACCAAGGTACCTTACCAGGACCACCCTAGAATGAAAGGATGTTATCATCTCGGTTGGCCGAGGTTAGTATATATCAAAAGCAATTGTCCCAAACACATTTATTAAAAATACTGTAAATATTAAAGGTTACAATAATCAGAAATCCAATAAAAGTGAATCCAAATGTTAACAACTACAAAATCATATGCTAAGACTCGCGACGGTGATACTACGACTGGTGTGACGACTCTCCCATGACCGCCCAAGCTCACCAAATGCAATACCTGTCACAACCTGCTCACCATCCCCGAATGGATAACAACAGATTTCATAAAACAACAACGAGGGTAGTACTGTTCAATCAAAATAAGAAAAATACACAAGGTAACCAGCTGATCATCCTCCAATCCCAATCTCCCGATCTCACATAGTAACCGACTACACACCGAACTGTGTAGCCCTGCCAGATTACCCATCGGAACAGGTAATCCTTGCCGCCAGTGGGGAACCGCAGCCAATCCCCACCTAAATTCCGCTCATCAACGAGCGATAACCTTGTCCCTTAATGTGCACATCCCCTCCCGTGACGGGTTCCACGGAGGGCGAAGTAGGGTGTGAAGCCACTCCCGCAAGTGACTCCACCACAATCATCACAACACCAGAACATCAAAACCACAACCACAACACCATAACTCCGATGATCAGTAGATAATAATAATCACAATACGATAACATCTTAATTCAATTAATAGAGACTGAGAAGGGAAACCCTACCTTAGCAATAACCAGCAATGATGGAAAGCAAGCACTAGAATGGCTCCTCTTCGAAATCCTCGCCTAAACAATATTCACATAACACAATTACACATTGCACAATCCCATTTCCCCCCAATTCATGAATAAAGACAAACCCTAGAACTAACCATCAACAACATAGGGATAAAGACTTATCGACAGAAAAATAAAAAAATTGAATGCGACAGCTACAGTGCCCACACACACAGAGGAGAGATTGGGAGTGATTAGAGTGTCGTAGGTTTGATTAGGTTTGAAAATGACGTTTTTAGAGACTGATTATCGAATATATAGTCCCTAATTACTCCCGAATCAAACCGCTGAAATATTACTCGCCAGACCGGATACTCGGTTGAGTATAGAGTATACTCGGCCGAGTATCCTCTACTCGGTCAAGTATTCATCATACTCGGCCGAGTATGCCTCGGCAGTAGCCAAACAGACTACACAATATACACTACTCGACCAAGTAGGCCATACTCGGTCGAGTTCTATCCTTTGAAATCCGTAGTATTACACAACCCGTCCTCGCGACGCCTTAACTCCTGGTCCCGACTGATGATCCCCAGCTCCTGTCCCTGGATCATCGACCTCGCTGCATTGAACTCAGCACGGACCCGAGCAAGCTCTGCCGAATCCGCAGTACCCTGCAAAGCACAATACAGATCATTGAGATCTAAAAACGGGAAATGCAAACACAAAAACACACAAAAACATCCTACAAAAGTACATGTGCGAGCCGAGACTCCCTCGCAGCCAGGTCACCAGCAAGTGCCCTTCACCGGTTAGCCATCAGCCACAAAGCCTGGTGACTAGCGGTCGACACCTACAACTAGAAAGATCCTTTAAATGCATGAAAATGCAAGGCAAAACATAAATGGGGAGAAGTATTCGGGTCAGAAACTCACCCTCAAAACAATTAACCTCCACTCCATGCCAGCATCGGTCACCTCAGCAACCGCAAGCTCTGGCAGGTGCAGCTGTAGCTCCTCACCAACCGGCCCCTGAAAGGTGTTCTGTATCGGAAAAAACTAGGGACTGGGTTCTTATCAGCGCATCGATCCCCTAAAACATTGATACACATCGAAGGTAACAAACCCTTATATCAAAAGGCAATGAAAACGAGGAACAGAGGAAAACATACCTTAATCTGGCACCAGGCAAGCCTCGACAACTGGAAGGTGTCGTATTCAGCCTCCCGTAACAACAGCTCCTCACCTCCGTGCCTGTGAAGGTGCTCCTTAATCTCGTCGGGTGTCGACTCCTAGAACAATACCCTAGGCGGATTGAACAGTACCAGAAAGGTCTCACTAAAGCACCAACGAGCTAAACGCTCGCCCAGGTACCAAACCGGCTCGATCGCCATCTCGAGGTACAAACGCTGGGCGCTGCGAGGTCGCAGAAGCTCCCTGACAGCAGCCAGCACGCCCGTGTACTGCTCTAAAGGCAACCCAACAAACTGCACTCAAGGTAAAACTAATCAACTAACTGGGGGCTTTCTAGGCTACCTAGTCATTCTATCTCTATCCGTTTCTATGAAAACAAAAGAGGTAAGAAGAAAAAACTTACGTCAACGGCTCTGATGGCGTTCACCCGACGCCTATAGTCCTCGGCAGTCGACTTGGTCGAATTCTTCCGAGCCACCATCCAAGCCCTAATGGCAGGGTAGGCCGAAGGAACACCACACATCATCCCCGAACGCAGAGGGACGAAGTAAGCGTACAACCAAGCCTGTAACAAGACGCAGCAACCATAAATCATCCAGTTTTTTCGAAAATTGCCAAAACTCAATATCAAAATCAAACTCAAAATAAAAATAAAAATAATAATCAAACCACAAACCACAAATCAAAATCAAAATCAAACTCAACAAAAAACAACAAAAATGCTCGTACCTCCAAGATCAGACCGGGACCAGCGAAAGCGGGAGAACTGTCATCCCCCATCACCTCCAAACGCACCGCGACGTGCAAGTACCAGGTAAAACTCGCCAAAGCCTGCGTAACCCAGTCAAACTAACCCAAAGTATCCAGGTCAACAAGAAGAGGAAGTACCTTGATCGACAAGCGCTCACCCTTGTCACCAAAGTATGTGGTACCCAATAAGTACAACAACCACAACGGCGCCTCCTGCGCGTCGGCTCTAGCCTAAGCCCCCGGACTCGCCAACGGCGCCGGAGCGTAGCCCACCGCTCTTTCCCTGAATTGATCCCTCACATACTTGTTCTCGATCAAGTAAGGAGTGATGTCAGAGGGCGGGGGAAAAACATTACCTATAAAACCCGTAACCACAGAGGAAGACACTCTCTCCTGCGTCTCCGGGAACTCAACAGGCGTCTCACCACAAGGGGGGCTCGATATCATGGCGAAATCATCCAAGGTCACACCGACCTCCCCGAACACCATGTGAAACGACGACGTCGTGTCCCAGTAGTGATCCAACATGGCGCGCATAAGACACAGGTTTGACCTAATTGAAGCCCTGTGAATATCACGCCAAGCAGCCACCAACGATCCCATAGCGGACTCTCTACCAACGCCCTCGTACTGGGTTGGAGAACGTCGTTGAAACCCAAGCAAGTCGAGAAGCCTGAAAAAGTTCTCATGGTAGCAATCTCCTGAAATTGGGAAATGAACAGCGCCAGAACACCTACTCAAGTCTGAAATATCAAAAACAACAAAAACTCGACAAAACGGTATAATTTACCAGGCCCTCGTGTGCACGGTAGGAGAGGTGAGTATCTAGCCGCAGCAACAGCTGGCTACCATCAAAACCATCAGCCCAAGCAGGCGCCACCCGCAGGTTTAACCCCCGCGGAGCTATAGCCCGTCCAGCCTCCCAACATGTGACGTAAGCATTGTCCTCAACCGTCTCTGCCCTCCATCTCTTCAGCCCGCGAGACTCCACACGACGAGGAGGAGGCCTCTCAACGACCCTAATGACGTTCCGAAGCTCCCGTCTAGTCGGTCGAGGACCCCTCATCTTAACGGTACTAACCCTCCTCCCGGAGGTACCAGCCTGAGACCCAGTCTGAGCTCTCCCAACACCAACAGCCCCAACAACAGGCCTCTCACGAACCTCAACGGCTGCCTCAGCCCCGGCAAACTCCTCGGTGGGCTCCTCCTTCTCGGAAACGTCCTCTACTACCACCCTAGGAACACAAGCCAGTGTACTGACCGACCTAGTCCCAAACAAGACCTCCAAGGTCTCGACAACGAACCCAGTAGGTCCAGAACACTCCCCTACAATCGGGACAAAACAAAAACGTCAGCCGAAATTTCGGCATTACGACGGCATAAAATGGACAAATCCAAAAAAAAACACACATGCAAAACAAAACAAGGGCAAACCCGCCCAAACCCAACCAACAAAAAAAACAACACACTTCACAAAAGCGCAAAAATGACTCACCCTTCTTTTCAAGCAAAAGACAAGTCAAAACAACAACAAAAATTTCAAAAAGAGACCCCAACACCTCAAGACCAACACAAGGTCCGCCAACAACCAAAAAAATGTTTCCGACACGATTGGGTATTTTCCATGGCTCGAAAAGGCAGTCTAACGCCAATTCGGGCGCAAACTGGTCAAAACTTCAAAATACGACCACGACATAACAACTTGATTTTATCACGTCTGAAAGTGACCCAAACTACCAATGAGATCCATTTCAAAACAAACTAACGCAACTTGAGCTCAAACAGACGGTCATTTCGACAGACATAAGACCACTACAAAAGACAAAAATTTAAATTTTGCTCGCAATATCCAATGAAAGTTCAATATGGCAAACATGGTCTTCCCCGACTACAATACAACCTAGTGGGGCACTCAACTCAAGCAAACAAACTTGACATTGTGATATAAGATGGTTTTACCGTCTCATTCATGTTTTTCGAGCATAGGGAGCAGGAAGGGGGACCAAAATGCAAACTAAAAGCACCCCTATACCCCTATATAGGTTTCTAACCTAATGCAATCATCAATTTCACTCGAAAATGGCCTAATCAAAAACGCCCAATTCGATTTTTGAAGGTTTAGGATTTCGCCCTAATTGGATTAACAAAAAGACAAACAAATTCAGATGGATTCAAGAGGATTTACATACCTTGAGATGACATGATGTTAAGAGCACAAAGCCAAGCAAAGGACGGGATAAGAAATGGCTATTTGTCGGGTTTTTGAGAGTTTTGTCAAGGAAGACGAAGTGAAATAGGATCGCCCTGATTCTCGCGTCTTTTCTACAAAAATAGGGGAGCTCCCTTCCTTCGCAAGTATACTCGCGCCTCAATGAGGCATTCCCTGTTTTATTCAGCGAAAGTTTGGGCTTTGACACAATTTCTCACACAAATTTCGAGTTTTCAACGACGGCAATAAAAACCGTTATTTTACAAAAACAAAATAGTGAAATTCGAAATTCGCTATTTTCTCAAAATTTCAACGACGGAAATAAAAACCGTCATTTTGCGGAAGAAAACATTAATAGCGAAATTCAAAATTCAGTATTTTCTCAAATTTTCGACGATGGCAATAAAAACCGCTATCTCTCTTCAAGATTCAAAATCACTGCCGACCATGGGGGCCAGGCTCACAAACCTATCCCTTTCCGATGCCACAAATAATCAATACTAACACTGATCTTCCCCAACAGGATATCAGAGGCTTCCTCACGGAGCCCTAAAGTCAAACAACATCTTGAAAAAGGCCCATCCAACGCGGCTATTTCGCACATTCGATAAGGCTTGCAAGCCTCACAAGCGTATTCGATATGGCTGGCGAGCCTCAAAACGCATCACATTCGATATGACTGGCAAGCCTCACAACGCACATTCGATATGGTTGGCGAGCCTCACAAAGCGTATTCGATATGGCTGCCGAGCCTTAAAACACATTGTATTCGATACGGTTGGCGAGCCTCACAACCCACATTCGATATGGATGGCGAGCCTTACAACGCACATTCGATATGACTGGCGAGCCTCCCAATGCATATTCTACATGGCCGGTGAGCCCCTTTCATGTTCGCACCACAGCTGGCAAGCCCTTTTCATGTACGCACCGCGGCTGGCGAGCCCCTTTCATGTACGCACCGCGGCTCACGAGCGCCTTTCATATATGCACCGCGGCTGGCAAGCCCCTTTCATATACGCACCACAGCTAGCGAGCCCCATTATATCCGTAACACGGCTAGCGAGCCTTTGTCCACAAATAAGAAATGACTCAAGGACATATCCCGAAGATGCCTCGGGTATGACTCCTTCTTATGGCTGGCGAGCCTTTATACGTAGTCTAAAGGACTTTAAACGACCCGCACGGACAGTCGATAGACTCTAAACTATTCCGACGACATGTCCTAGGCTCGTACCCTCGAGTCACCTTGGCGTCGCCCTTCCCGGCAGCATGTCCTTGGCCCCAATCCTTTCGAGCCACCTCGACGTCGGTTCGGTCTCTAGGTTGTAATGTTTGATTGACCTGGGGGCTATACTTTGAATTTCGCCCCGTCCAAGCCTCAGTTAAAGTGGGGCATCATTAGATACCCAGTATCTGTTAAGTCTACAACAAACACCCGATGATTATCGGACTACAACATGCTTAGGAATCGCAGCATTTGATCGACAGTTTTGTACAACTATACGTCAAAAAACTTAAAACGATTTCGAAAATAAAACATTTCAAAAATTTTCGAAAGTACCTGGAGTGTTTAATGCATGACGACGAGGTCACAAGGACACTAATTAGAGTCAAAACCGACACCGGACCAAAAATTGACTCGAAAATTCAAATCCCGGCTCCAACAACGAGTCAAATCGAGTCAAGCACAAAAAACAAACTTTTCAAGACTTCTATGTTAAGGTTTCTCGGAATCCTTATTGGTCAAGTAAAAATGAAGTTCATCTAAAAGATAGGATAGAACAAATCATGATTACACTTGGGTGCTAGTGACAAGACACCTCGAAGACGCGCGAAATGGCCCGCGCCTCTTCGAGCAACTCATGTGGCCACGTCGCTCAAAACGCACACAACCACCCATTTTCCTATAAATAACCCTCAAATGCCACCATTTTAGAGTTCCGCCCCCTCATTTCTCCCTTAAAATTCAAGACTCGACTTCTCAGGTCACAAACCGACACGTGTTTCCGACCTACCGATCGAAAACACAAGCTTTACACATTATTTGGTACCTTCATCGTGCATTAAATCACTTGACCGACCATCTCAATCACTACACCATCACTAAACTTAAAACACTCTTTTTACTTTGCTAAAACGGTTTCCAAACCGAGTTTTCCGACTAAACAAGTTGATACACTTTCGTCGATTTCTCGTCTCAAGCCTAGCATGTAAGTATGAGGGTGTAAGAATCTTCTTCCATCATGTCTTTCATTTGTTTCATGACTATAACATGCTTAAACATGCATAACTTGGTCCAAATATAGGATAAATGAGCCAAAACCGGATTTTCGGCCAAGACAGGGGCTGCTTGTATTGGAGCAGGGCTCGCACCTAAAGCCCCTCTCAGGCCTTAATCCAACCGTGTTTGGTCTCTTCTTCCCTTTGTTTTTATTTTATATTTGTAATC
Organism: Silene latifolia; assembly: GCF_048544455.1. Taxonomy (NCBI): domain Eukaryota; kingdom Viridiplantae; phylum Streptophyta; class Magnoliopsida; order Caryophyllales; family Caryophyllaceae; genus Silene; species Silene latifolia. Next base: position 50,887,583 of record NC_133533.1, read on the forward strand.
GTTTTTACCATTTCAAGTATTTCAAGTCATTTTTATGATAACCTTATAACCATAAAACATTTTCACCCTTGGTTCCTAATACCATGACGGTTTAGTCTGTGTTTCGGTGATAATATTTGGTTAATTACATTTTAAGGGATATTTTAAAACCCTTTATTTCATTTCTTTACATTTTAAAAGGTATTTTAAAACCTTTTTTAATTTCTTTACATTTTTAAACAAATGTATTAGTCATAAGCACAAAAATCGTCCTTGGTTATACATACTATGTCAGATTTTACCCCGAGTACGATGCTAAATATTGACTAATTACAAACAAATGAACTTAAAACAATTAGTTCATAGTTATTTTAAAACCTATTCATGTCAAGCTTGCAAAACCGAACCCGCATCGACAAAACAATGACGATTATTTAAGTCTCGTTCTTCACATCAACACAAAATCAGCCTAAATGATCTTTTCAAATCAAGACGGGTTTAAACACCCTCTTTTCAATACATTTCACGAACTTTTTCAATGGTCAGAAGACGTTCTTCCATCGTCTATTGACCCGCGTCTAAACAGGCCACTCATTTTTCCATTTTCAAACTAGGTCAGACCTGCTTGCATCGCCTGCTGGCTCCCGCCTATACTGGCTGCCTGATACAGGGCCTTTTTCTTTCAGAAACTTGTCTAGGACGATCCCAACTTCGGTTAACCCGAATATAGGACGGATAAGATGACAAATCTGCCCACTTTACGTTATATTTGCAAAATGCCTTACTAAGACAAATGGATGACATTATGCACCATAAACCTAACTCGGTAAATGAATGTTTAATTTCCGTCTTGCATGCAAATAAACATTAAATCCAACTTAACATAATATATTTGATACTTTGATTAAAACAACCGACATAGAAAGCTCACATGTTAGGTTCAAACTAGTGGATGGGAATTCAGGCGTTTACCTCTTACTCAGAACCTTTGGATAGTAGATGACCTTATCCAGGGCATACAAAAGTCATTCTAGAGAAAGGATGATAAAGATGGACGATTCCTTATCTTTAGTACTTATGTCATACACCACTTTTTGCCTTCGTTGACCTAGGTATAAAGTGGATTCGAACGGGATCCAAACACCCCACAAACACTTGGTGGCGACTCCGTACACCTCCCTCCCGAACGTCATTCCGTGGCCTACGTCCACATCTGTTTGGAAGCAAAATACAACGGTTTTTCTTATTCCGTGTTTATTACTTTCCATTAAGCAAGGTCTTGTAAGTGTCGTATTTTTCACACATATATACTCTAAGCTTTCCCTCCCCCACATTATATCCTCAAACACGGAGCTTCCTCCTAACCACCAGCCTACCCCGTCGTGGTTGCAGTCACCATCATCATCGTCATTGTCGCCGCCAGATCAATCCGGATTCTCCTATTTAAAGAAGTAATAAACCCTCCTCTCTAGATATTTGTTTGTTATTATAAGTATGCATTGTTATTGTTTATTTATTAATTTTTGCTTTAGATTAGGTCGAAAAGCGGAAAAGAAATGATGGAAATGTGTCAGGCGACGACTCAGGTGATGAGAATAATTTGCAACACGCTGCGGGTCGAGTGTGCCACAGGGTTTCCCTAGAAGCAATAAATTCAAAGATACATAATCCTTTATAATGGGATAAAGATACGGGGCTATCATCTGGTGAGAATACAGGATATTTTGTGAGTTGGATTAGCTGTTGAGTAAGACAGTATGTGCCTCTCGGTACGCCGCGTATCAATGAACTCATTAAAATACAAAACACCATGCTAATAAACAGAATAAAGGTATGTATATACAATAATAAATGCTTTACCTGGAATTAAGTTAGTATTTTATATGTGCATTAGCCGAAACACCTGTACCAACTATGCTCATCGTATATGCAGTTAGCTTACGTATCCCCGAAAAGTATGATAAGTACCTAAAAAAAGACAGGGGAAGCCCCCAGATCTGGGAAGTTAAAGATTGCCGAGAACCAGTTGTTCAACAAGGAAACTTGGGAGATGAACAAGAAGCCACCAAAAAAGAAGAATCTGTATGCCAGTCACGAACATTGGGATAGCTATATCGCTTATAGGCAGTTTAACAAGTTTAAGGTAACTGAATAATAGTAAGTAAAGAAGTATACTTAGTTTAGTGTTTGGTCATGATTACGTTTCTCGATACAATTTATTTGTTGAAGGCTATGAGTGAGAGGAACAAGGTGAACATTTCAAAGAAAAAGACCGTCTTTTACGGATCCCGAGGTAAATTTGAAATCTTATATAATCCAACTAATTATCGTCATACTTCAGGTCACTAAACGTCTAACTTTTACCTAAAAGAGCGACATTTAACTTCTAAATATGCAGGTGGAATTTGTTTCTCATGGATGGTTCCTACACCTTTTATAAATTTAACAAACCCAATTTTATTAACCGATGTCTTTTCTAGGATGCATGGGTGTCTAAAATTACAACCAAATCCACTAGTTGTTTCACTTTCTTGTGGACTTGCTAATTACGAGGGTGATAAATGGGATATGCAAAGAATGCTACTCAACCGAGCTTTCCATATGCACAAACGGAAGGTATATCTGATATATGAATTATGTACAAAAAATTAATATATAAATTTTCTCTGAAGAGTTAAAAACGATTAACAACAAAGAGAGGGGGGGAGGGGGGGGGGGGGGGGGGGTAAATCAGGCGTACCTTGAAAATTTTTCTTCTAAACTTGGTTATGTGATAACTTTAACACCCCCATTTACTAAAGAGCCTCTAGCCAAACCTTCCTTAATAAATAGGGGTGCTACCATCTCGGTTGCCTGAGGTAGTACATATCAAATTGACAATAAAAGAACAACTATAACTTTATTAATTAATTTTTTAAATGCTGATACAAAACTAAAACCAAAAGTAACTATCTACAGTGTCCTGTACAACTAGCAGAACTACGACAGTCAGAACTAAGCGAACTCCGCAGTGATTCGCTCCCTCCAAGGACCGCAATCAAAGCTCGTTGCAACCTCCAACACCTGATAACACTACCTGCTCACCATTTGCCGACAATATCAAATGAATCAACGCAGACACATAACAGTATGGAAAACACAACACAAGGTCAATAACCGCATATGAAAGAGACATAACTATAATAACTCACATAATACATCATATAAAACAATACCTGTTGGGAAATGTGTCCTCAACAATAGTGCGATCACATGATTTAAATATCATTATTAAATCTCATTCTAAAGAATACAATTGGGAAGTATTTTTATTGTCAACTGGTCAACATATATCGGTAATGATTGGCTGACTAGAGTTTGACATTACTGTCGTGCGACGGTGGTGATCAGTTGACCCCCTAGGTCATACCTATAGGGCAACACTCTTAATTGATCATTTAATTAATCGTATAATGTTACGAGTTAATTAAATTACTTGAAAATTGACGGACGATTTTGGAAGTAAAATTTACGTATCACATTGAAATGTGATTAAATGAGATACGGTCTGAGTAATTGAATTGTATCATTGCTCAGATGAAATTATTGTTTAAGGAACAATTAAATTTGAATGAATTATTATAAATACGATTTATAAATTGGTGAAATATTTTGATACAAGTAATTATGAATTACTAAGTCAATTATTGTATATGACGTATTCTTATTAATACGTTGATTTTTAATATGTTAAAAATACATTACAAATTTATGTTACATATGACATGTGACATATTGACAATTGACAAAAATAATATGGAACCCATATTATCCTGTGCCGAAAATTGGAGGAATATTAGGCAAATATTAAGTTGTTCTTGTTAGTGGTAAACAATATAATTACCTACTAAACTAGCTTTGCATGCCTATGGTTCATTGTGAAGAACAACTAGGGCATGCATTGGCTCTTTTGTTCCTCCAGTCCCACCGGTTTTGGGAAGAGAAAATCCTTGAGATTTTTCTTATTTTTGCATAATATTCACTAAGAAGGAGTTAGTGATTATTCATTCATTTTTAATCGTCCAAAAACAAGATATCTAGAGAGACAAAAATTTCTCTTCTTCTTCTCTCCCATAGCCGAAAATATTAAGAGTTTATAATATTTTTGGGTCATTTTTCTACAAGATTAATATTGTACTAGTTCCTATAATATTAATTTTAATTAAGAGTAGCTTTGGGTATTATTCCTTGGGAGAGATCCTACACTTGGATCTTTTGTTCATCCAAAAGGAAAGCTCAAGAACAAAAGAAAAGGAGATTTCTTTTGTGCCCATTTTGAACCGAAAATACAATGTAAGAATAATGTTTCTTCCTTATTTTGCTTTAATGTTTGCATGCATAAGACCTTTATTAATTTTATGACAAATTAATTTATAACATATATATGAATATGTAAGTATATAGATCTACTTTTCATTCAATCGGTATCAAGAGCCATGGTTGTTTGCATGCAAATCGGTTAAAAGTTTTTCCGAGTTATAAGAATAACATATAAAACTTGTAAAATTTGTGTTATTATGATATATCACGAAATTATTTCATGCATGTTAATATTTCTGGTCCTAAAATGGTTTAGGATATTTTGGTTAACTTTACGGATTTTTATTGTTCATATTATACAATAATGGCATTTAAATATGATTTTATGAGTAAAAATGTCATTTTCGGTCTAAAATTAGCTATACTTCGAATTTTCAGCTGATTTTTGGACATGTTGTCACATATATTATTTTGAGATAACCTGTAAATTTTCATAATTTTTGGACTTGTTATGCTCGGAAAATGGATTTTTCATTATTAAATTCGGATTTAGGTGAAAAATAGGTTAATATGAGTTAAATTTCGATTCTGGTCATAGAAAATTTAGTATGTTGTCACATGCAATTTTACAAGATGTGTGTAAAATAATTGGCTATAAAGAATCTTTTTGCAAGATTTATGGATTTTTGAAGAAAAATAGCATAAATAGTGACATTATTAGTGAAAAATTAATAAAACATAATCTATGACTTAGGAAAAACGTCTAATGTTGCTTTTTATTATCTTTTTCAGATCTAAAATTGAAAAGTTAATGAATATAATTTTTCCATGTTTTTATGATTATTTTAGTTAAAACCGATAAACCGCAACATTGTTTTTCCGGAAAAATTTCGAAATTTTTAACCTAAGATTTTGAACATTATGAGTATCATGGTATTTTTCCAGAATGTTCATGAGTTTGAATTTCAAATTTTGAATTTATTTGAAGTTTATAGCTTATTTTTGTAATTTTTTAGTCCATTAATGAACAATTTTGTAAATATGAGTTAATTATGGTCAAATTATTAGTGAAGACTAAATTTTGAGTCCTAAGAGGTTAGGGTAATTAACTTATGCATAAATATGAATTTATGTAATTTTTGTGATTGTAAAATGTTGAAATCACGTAAATCCGTAAAAACCGAGTAATATACGATATTGGCTAATTAAAGGCGATTTAGCATAAAATTGAGCATGTTCATACATATTATAATGCTGCATTTTCTTTATGATTGTCATAATTTTAATTTATGTAATTTTTGAATTATGTAATTTTACTTAGTATGGCCTTTGATTTAATTGGTATTTCCCGAAATGTATGGGAATATCGATTCGGTTGTAATTTTATTGTGATCTCGTATCACCGTTTTGTAATTTAATAGATTTATTTTGTTTTAGTTACAAATGTATAATAGGAAATTATGTAATTTATTATGTAATTTTATTCATTCCGGAGTTCCCAAAGACGGATTTCTTCAAGAATGGCGATACATAAAGACGGTGTTGCCTCGAGATGCGTGCCACAACCGAAGTTCAAGGGACCAATGGAATTGGTTTCCGAATATGTAATAGTTAAATAGTTTTTCTATTTTAGGAAAGGCCATACTAGGATTTATTTAATTATTTTTATGCTTGCATTTTATTTTATGTCACATGCATCGCTAAATCGCCATAACTAAAACATGCATCCTTATTTTATCGAGTTTATCGACCGTGTCAATTAAAATTATCGTAGTTCACCGCTTTAGTTCACTTAAAACGTGATAGATAATAAATTGACATGACCTCTCGCTAAAACAATTAATTGAGACATAGCCTTACCAAATAGTAGAAACCATGAAAACCTATTTCGCGAGGGAGTGCGCTCGGCCCCACCGGGGTACAAACCTTGTTACGTAGGGGAAGTGGGTGATAAATGTCTATCCACCGAATTCATGTTGATGAGGGATGTATCGGCCACACCGTGCCCAAGTTAATATGGGTTTGGATAATGGACACATTTATTCGAAATTTGGATTGAACTCAACAAAATTTTTTGATAAGGGATGTATCGGCCCCACCGTGCCCTTGTCGAATGTGTTTTGGGCTAAAGATAAATGTTAATGTAATATTATCGACCAAGAGTTCTAAAAGTAGAATCGATTAAACGTTAATCCACCGAGTTATATTGATAAAGGATGTATCGGCCCCACCGTGCCTAAGTCAATATGAATTTGGGTCTTGGAATCATTTATTATAGTTGGGTAGAGGTCACTATATAAATGTATCATATCTTGTTAATTTGCAAGTATGGTTTAAAAAAGACAAATGTTAATATTTCCTTTTCCTCCATATTTGTAGTTCATTAAAATGAATCCATCAAATGCTACCGCACCGATAACCATTGAGTCTTACCACAATGTTTTTGACGACGTATGCTCCAACAATGATTTCGATACTACTAGAGAACTTCATTTTGGGATAGGTTCGGATGGAAACCTTAACTTCATCACTTCTTCTAAACCACCTACTACTACTAGACCTCGTGTGAGTCCGTCTCAGGAAGACTACCTCATACAATCTATAGGGTCTTTGTCTCTGGAAGATAAAGATGCCAAAGCTAGTGGGAGCTCAAGCAATCAAGTTCTTTCTTCAAAGGGCAAAAGGTTCAAGAAGAAAGGAAAGAAAATCAAAAACTTCCAGCAAGTTAATGATGAGTGCCATTATTGTTATGGCATGGGACATTGGCTCAGGAATTGTCCCGTATATTTGCGAAATATAAGGGAAGGACTCATCACTCCAAAAGGTACAATTCCTAAAGAAATTTATGTTATTGATATAAATTATACTTCCACTACGACATGGGTACTAGATACCGGTTGTGGTTCTCACCTTTGTAATCATTTACAGGGTTTAAGAGATGTGGAGAGGCTTAGCAAGGGAGATGTGGATCTACGCCTTGGAAATGGAGCTCGGGTAGCGGCCGAATCCAAAGGAACTTATGTTTTAGCTTTGCCTAATGGATTTGAGTTATATTTACATAATTGTTTTTATGTGCCTACACTCTCTAAAAACATTATTTCAATCGCCATGCTAGACATGGACGGTTTTTGTTTTGTCATTAAGAACAATCGTTGTACTATTTCTAGGAACGACTTGGTTATAGGCCAAGCTTCCTCTATCAATGGCATTTACATTTTAGAGACCTCAAATCCAACTAATGATATCTATAACATTCAATCAAAGAAACTCAAATCAAGTGACCCAAGTGAAGCGTTCATTTGGCATTGTCGATTAGGTCACATAAACAAGCATCGCATCAAAAGATTAATTTCAACTAATGTGATTACACCATTTGATTATCAATCATATGGTACATGCGAATATTGCCTACTTGAAAAAATGACTCGTAATCCTTTTAGTGGTAAAGGGACACGAGCTAGTGAGCTATTGGGACTCATACACACCGATGTATGTGGACCAATGAGTATCACCGCTCGTGGTAATTATGACTACTTTATAACCTTCACCGATGACTTGAGTAGATATGGGTATATCTATTTAATGAAACATAAGAGTGAAGCGTTTGAGAAATTCAAGGAATTTCAAAACGAAGTAGAGAACCAATTGAACAAAAGGATTAAGGCACTACGATCCGATCGTGGTGGTGAATACCTTAGCCTTGAATTTGATTCACACTTGAAAGGTCGTGGTATTATATCACAACTTACTCCACACGGAACACCACAACTCAATGGTGTTGCCGAAAGGAGGAATCGAACCCAACTTGATATGGTTCGATCCATGATGAGTCAAACCGAGTTACCGAACTCATTTCGGGGATTTGCGATTCAAACCGCAACTCGATCTTTGAACAATAGTCCAACAAAGTCCTCCGAAAAGACTCCAAGTGAGATGTGGATGGGAAAGATCCCAAATATATCCTATATGAATATTTGGGGATGTTATGCTTACGTCAAAACTAAGAACGACAACAAGCTTGCCCCAAGATCCGAAAAATGCATCTTTGTAGGTTACCCCTCAACCTCTCGAGGATACTACTTCTACAAACCTCAAGATAACAAAGTGTTTGTGTCTTGCGAGGCTGTCTTCTTAGAAAGAGAATTTATTTCTAAGAGATAGAGTGGGAGAAATTTTGAACTTGACGAAGTTCAAGAGCCACAAACCGAGGTAGAGACGCAAGAAGAAGTTCCTTCGTCGTCTGACGCGGTTGTACCTCCTCCACTAAGAAGGACGGGTCGAGTAATTCGCCATCCCGATCGATATGTGGGACTTATCGAGGAAGATGGAACACTCGATGTGTTACTTATGGAAAGTGACGAGCCCGCCACCTACAAGGCCGCAATCTCTAGTCCAAATTCCTCCTTATGGCTTGAAGCCATGAAGTCCGAAATGGATTCTATGCATGAAAACCAAGTTTGGGACTTGGTAGATTTGCCTAAAGGGGCAAGACCCCTTCAATGCAAATGGATATTTAACGTCAAGAATGGCATAGAAGGACATGACGATGTCTACAACGCTAGGCTAGTGGCGAAAGGATTTACCCAAGTCCAAGGTCTCCATTATGATGAGACATTCGCCCCCGTAGCCATGCTAAGATCCATACGGATTTTGTTAGCGATTGCCGCATTTCATGATTATGAAATATGGCAAATGGATGTCAAAACCGCTTTTCTAAATGGGCATTTAGAAGAGGAGGTGTACATGATACAACCCGAAGGTTTTGTTGACTCTAAAAATCCTAACAAAGTGTGCAAGCTTAAGAGATCCATTTATGGTCTTAAGCAAGCATCTAGAAGTTGGAATCATCGATTCAATCATGTTATAAAAGAAAATGGTTTCACTCGAAGTGTTGAGGAACCATGTTTATACATGAAATTCAGTGGGAGCAATGTTGTGTTCCTAATCTTGTATGTCGATGACATACTACTCATTGGAAATGATATTCCAATGTTGTCTTCTGTTAAGAAGTGGTTAGGTAACCACTTCCAAATGAAGGATTTAGGAGAGGCACAACGCATATTAGGTATCCGGATCCATAGAGATAGATCCAAGAGGATATTGGCACTAAGTCAAGAGTCTTATGTTGATAAGATTCTTCGACGGTTCAGCATGGACAAATCCAAAAGCGGTTTGGTACCTATGGTAACCGGGATGATTTTGAGCAAGACTCAATCTCCCTGCGAACCCCATGATGTTGAACGCATGAAGTTGATCCCCTATGCTTCCGCTGTTGGATAAATCATCTATGCCATGATATGCACACGTCCTGATGTCTCGTATGCCTTGAGCATGATGAGTAGATATCAAGGAAATCCAGGTGAGAGTCACTGGATTGCAGTCAAGAACATCCTTAAGTACTTAAGAAGAACTAAGGATTCTATCCTAGTGTTTGGAGGTGACACTGAGTTGCGTGTTAATGGATACACGGACTCAAGTTTTCAAACAGATAGAAATGACTTGAAATCACAAGCTGGTTTCGTTTTTATGCTCAATGGTGGTGCCGTAAGCTGGAGAAGCTTCAAGGAAGTCAGTAACATGATTCTACAACGGAGGGTGAGTACATCGCAAAGATCGAAGCTGCTAAAGAAGTCGTTTGGATCAGGCAATTCACGGAAGGTCTAAAAGTAGTACCTACCGCCAATGATCCCATCACTCTCTATTGTGATAATAGTGGGACGATCTTCCAAGCTAAGGAGCTGAAGTCTAGTAAAAGATCTAGACATGTACTTAGAAAATATCATGTAATAAGAGATTTCATTGAAAGAAAAGAAATTGCAATTTGTAAGGTTGGGACGGATGACAACATAGCCGATCCGCTCACCAAGCCTTTATCGCAGGCTAAGCATGATGGACATGTTACGTCCATGGGACTTAAACGTGTACCAAGTTTTTGTTAGATTTTGAAATGAAATAAAAGTGTTGTTTTTGTTCATGTTCATAATCACATTTGTCTTTTATCTTTAATTTATACATTGTTACATCCAAACGGGTTGTAGAGACAATTGAACCCCGTTAAAGTGAACACGGATTAACATTGTATTTGCCCATAGTTACTTGTATGAGGTGACGTCTCGAAGTGACTAGAGTGTGATGCGATTGATGGCAAGTTCAAGTGCTATAGAGTCATGTGAGATGACTAGTCGATCACATAGGCAGACTGTTAGGAACATTTTTTCGGGCCTAATGACCGCTTATAGAGTTCTGGCAAATTTATATAGCCTGGTCGTGGTGAGAGCTACTATAGTATTCAAATGAGTCGATTGTTTTGACTAAAGACTATTCACCTAAGATGGCACGATTTGATTAACTTTGATTTGTGTTACTACGACCTTCGTAAATGGGGTCAAATGGGCATATTTTGGGTTATGATGGCTGTGGCTAGTCGAAGGGAATGAGTGCGATAGGAATTGTCCACCCCTAGTCAGGGTTATAACAATATCTCAGGGCCACTCGAGGAGTAATGAACTGGAAATGCGTGGCCACGCTCGGAAAGTATCTATGATAGATAAGTCCTAGGTCAATCGATTATTCTCCGATCGAGGAAACCACTCTCGATATGATCACTTGCAAGTACGACACGAAAGACACCTTGCATTGAGTGGGAGATAGTAATAGGACAAGAGAATTGGTGGCGCTTTTTGTCGAGGACAAGTGGGAGATTGTTGGGAAATGTGTCCTCAACAATAGTGCGATCACATGATTTAAATATCATTATTAAATCTCATTCTAAAGAATACAATTGGGAAGTATTTTTACTTTGTCAACTCGGTCAACATATATCGGTAATGATTGGTGACTAGAGTTTGACATTACTTAGTGCGGCGGTGGTGATCGATTGACCCTCTAGGTCATACCTATAGGGCAACACTCTTAATTGATCATTTAATTAATCGTATAATGTTACGAGTTAATTAAATTACTTGAAAATTGACGGACGATTTTGGAAGTAAAATTTACGTATCACATTGAAATGTAATTAAATGAGATACGGTCTGAGTAATTGAATTGTATCATTGCTCAGATAAAATTATTGTTTAAGGAAACAATTAAATTTGAATGAATTATTATAAATACGATTTATAAATTGGTGAAATATTTTGGTACAAGTAATTATGAATTACTAAGTCAATTATTGTATATGACGTATTTTTATTAATACGTTGATTTTTAATATGTTAAAAATACATTACAAATTTATGTTACATGTGACATATTGACAATTGACAAAAATAATATGGAACCCATATTATCCTATGTGCCGAAAATTGGAGGAATATTAGGCAAATATTAAGTTGTTCTTATTAGTGGTAAACAATATAATTACCTACTAAACTAGCTTTGCATGCCTATGGTTCATTGTGAAGAACAACTAGGGCATGCATTGGCTCTTTTGTTCCTCCACTCCCACCGGTTTTGGGAAGAGAAAATCCTTGAGATTTTTCTTATTTTTGCATAATATTCACTAAGAAGGAGTTAGTGATTATTCATTCATTTTTACTCATCCAAAAATAAGATTTCTAGAGAGACAAAAATTTCTCTTCTTCTTCTCTCCCATAGCCGAAAATATTAAGAGATTATAATATTTTTGGGTCATTTTTCTACAAGATTAATATTGTACTAGTTCCTATATTATTAATTTTAATTAAGAGTAGCTTTGGGTATTATTCCTTGGGAGAGATCCTACACTTGGATCTTTTGTTCATCCAAAAGGAAAGCTCAAGAACAAAAGAAAAGGAGATTTCTTTTGTGCCCATTTTGAATCGAAAATACAATGTAAGAATAATGTTTCTTCCTTATTTTGCTTTAATGTTTGCATGCATAAGACCTTTATTAATTTTATGACAAATTAATTTATAACATATATATGAATATGTAAGTATATAGATCTACTTTTCCTTCAATACCATCCTCCATCACCCGTACTCCGTCATAATCTAGGGCTAAACCATAGTGCAGACCACAATGGCTCCGATAATATTTCGTAACCAACCCCTGTTGATGCCTGACCGCAACATGGGGCATGAAAATCCCCGCTCATCGCAACGAGCAAACCCAAATCATTAATCTCAACAGGAGGGAACATGGGGGTGAAACCATCTCCTGACATAGCTCAAAAATATCCATTCCAGCTCCTCCATTGTTCATAAATCTCAACAACCATGATATAATCACAATGACAAACAATCACAACAATTCAATCAATCAAAAAGTGTACCGAGTTGGGAAATATTACCTTTCTGAAATCCAACCACACACAAGTAATCAATAGCAATTCTCCATGAAACCGTCACCTACACACAATAACTTTATACCATCACCATAAATCCTAATCAACGATCCATAAGAACATTATTCCCCGAAATCCCAATCCTAGGGTTTGGTCACAAAAGAAACAGATTATAAACTTAGATTAGAAATTTACATGGAAATATTACTAACAAAGGTGATGTTCGAAACCCTAATCAAATAATCATAACGAATCTTCTCATGTGGATGAATATAAGGAGAAGAGAAGAGTTTAGGAGAGTTTAAGAGAAGTTTATGGTTAAAACAATGATTAGAAACTGATTAGGCGACTTATAAACTTTTCACTTAAACACGAAAATGAACCGCATAAATAACTCCCCCCCCCCCCCCAGACCGCCCACTCGGTCGAGTGGCTAATTCCACTTGGCCGAGTGGCACCTACTAGGTCGAGTGCCCAACAAACGCGACCGAGTGACCAAGTACGAGACCTCCCAACTCCCAAACTCATACTCAAAACTATCATACTCGCCTTAGTAATGCTCGCTCGGTCAAGTGTCCCCTCTACTCGACCGAGTGCCACAATACAAAAATAAGGAGTATTGTTGTCTTCCCCACTTAAAATGAATTTCATTGTCGACGTTCGCATCTGCCTCTACACCAACTTAACCAACAACGCCTACTTTAAGAACATAACTCACAACGTTGCCCACAATGTTTCACCAACTATTGTTTAGCTTACCAAATTCCATAATACTGCCAACTATTGTAGCACCCGCATCTACCAAGGAGCCTTAACAACGCCTTCCCCAATAACTAAGGACGTTACCATCTCGGTTGCCCAAATTAAGTATATCAAATAGACCTTAAAAGAAAATTAATTACTGGTATTCTATTGTTTAATCAATTTCAAAACCAAAAAGAGATACATCTCTGGAAAAAATTAGAAATAACAACTAACTAAATAAAAACACCGTGATGACTCGATCCCGTCCATATCCCGCATGCAACATTAACATCCAATACCTGCTAAACAATAGCTCACCATCCCCGAATGGATCAGTAGAGTTTTAGAAACAATAAAACGGAGTCAGTGAATTGCACAATCGAAATAGGAATTCACAACAACTTAATCCATTACACACAGTAACCAATAAATCCTCCAAACTCCATCAATCAACAGTAACCGACTACACACCAAAATGTGTAGCCATACCAGGTTACTCATCGCAACAGGTAACTCACACTGCTAGTGGGGAGCCGCATCCTTGCCCGCCAAATCCCCACTTATCGCAACGAGTGAACCAATATGTGCACACACCCCTTCTGACGGGAGCCACAAGAGGCAAACATGGGGTTGGAACCATCCACCAAAATGGTCCCATAACAACAATCAAACAACAATATAATCTCAATCAATCTCAATCTAAAAGATACATGTTATACAATCAACCATAATCAATGTTATACCAATTATACAATAAACTGAGTAGGAAACCCCAACTTTCCACAACTCCATAGAACGCATCAATCACACCACATAAATCAAAACTACATATCCTATCCTACAAACAACAAACATACCTTATCACTAAGCTACTCAAGCTCTACTGTAAAATAAACAATAATTCATAAACTCACCTTGAAGGACAAAACGATGCTGAAGACAGCGACACTCTGTTTAGATTCAATAATCTCATTTGTATACATATTCATATATAAATTAATTTATTTGGTCATAAAATAAATACGATATCTTATGCATGCAAACTTAATAAAAGGAGATGGAAAAATCGATTTCTCACCATCTTATTTTCAGCCATTTGGGCACCAACAAGATCTCCTTCTTGTTAGTTCTTGAGCTTTCCAACAATGGATGAACAAGGTTCAAATTAGAACCTCTCTCAAAAGCATATACCCAAGGAATACTCTTAATAACCAATATTATTATGAACTAGTAATAATATTAGTCTTACTTAAAATTTGACACTAAATATTAATATGTTCTCTTTTATTTCGGTCAAGGGAGAAGATTTTTGTGAGGTTTTTATTTCTCTAAAGTGTTTTACAAATTGTAGAGAGTATTTTTATTTTCTTACACTAGAAAAACATATATCAAGTTGTGAATGAATAATTAGAGGAAAAACCCTCTATGTTTTCTCTTAGAAAACCGGTGGGCTTGGGTGGAGGGGAACCAATGCATGATGCTCATTTTCTTCCCAATAAAATAGGTTTGCATGGCTACTATTAGGTAGGTAATCATTTTGTTTTTAGTCATTTAAAATATAAAAACACAACCCCATTACTCCCTTCATAAAACCGGTTATCCCATAAAATGGTAGTCCATTTTATTTTTGTCATTTATCAATTGTGACATATGTGACATGTTACAAGACATGTTACATTATAATGCATTTCTAACATATTAAAAATTATCATATTAATTAAATATGTCACATACAAAAATAATTAGTAATTCACAATTATTTGTACCAAAATGGGTCATACAATTATAAACTACAACAACTTGTATTTATAATAAATTATTCATTCTGTTTCAATTGTTTCGTAAACAATATTTTAATCTAAGTAATAAAACAATTCGATTACTTAGACCGTATCTAATTTAATCGGATTACAATAAGACACGTTAACTTTACTCACAAAATCATCCATCAATTTTAAGCAATTTAATTAACTCGTATCGGCATACGATTAATTAAATAATAAATTAAGAGTATTTCCCTTTAGGTATGACCTAAGGTGATCGACTGATCACCACCGTCGCACGACAGTAATGTCAAACTCTAGTAAGCCAATCATTACCGATATGTGTGGACCAGTTGACTGTAAAATATTACTTCCCACATGTATTCTTAAAATGAGATTTGAACATGTGATTATTATGATCAACAGTTGTGATCGCATTATTGTCGGAGGACACTTATTCCAACAATCTCCCACTTGTCCTCGACAAGTGTGCGTCACCAATTCTCTTATCCTATTACTATCTCCCACTCAATGCAAGGTGTCTTTCAGGTCGTACTTGCAAGTGATCATATCGAGAGTAGTTTCCTCGATCTGGAGAATAACTGGTTGACAGGAATTATCTACCATAGATACCTTCCGAGCGTGGCCACGGATTTCCAGTTCATTACTCCTCGAGTGGCCCTGAGATATTGTTTTAACCCTGACAAGTGGTGGACAATTCCTATCGCACTATCCCTTCGACTAGCCACATCCATCATAACTCAAAATATGCCCATTTGACCCCATTTACGAAGGTCGTAGTAACATAAATCAAAGTTAATCTGAAACTGTGCCACCTTAGGCGAACAGTCTTTAGTCAAAAGAATCGACTCATTAGAATACTATAGTAGCTCTTGCCACGACCAGGCTATATAAATTTGCCAGAACTCTATAAGCGGTCATTAGCCCGACAAAGTGTTCCTAACAGTCTGCCTATGTGATCGACTAGTCATTCTCATATAACTCTATGGCACTTGAACTTGCCATCAATCGCATCACACTCTAGTGACTTCGAGATGTCACCTCATACAAGTGACTATGGGCGATTACTATGTCAATTTAGTTCACTTTAATGGGGTTCAATCTTGTCTCCACAACCCATTTGAATATGACAAAGTAATGGAAAAATAAAAGTCAAATGTGATTATGCATATGAGCAAATAAAACAACTCTTTTATTTCATATCAAAATCTAACATAAAACTGGCATGCGTTTAAGTCCCATGGATGCAACATGTCCATCATGCTTAGCCTGCGATCAAGGCTTGGTGAGCGGATCAGCTATGTTATCATCCGTCCCAACCTTACATATCGCAATTTCCTTTCTTTCAATGAAATCTCTAATTACATGATATTTTTTAAGTACATGTCTAGATCTATTACTAGACCTTGGCTCTTTGGCTTGGAAGATCGTCACACTATTATCACAATAGAGAGTGATGGGATCATTGGCGATAGGTACTACTCTTAGACCTTCCGTGAATTGCCTAATCCATACAGCTTCCTTGGCAGCTTCTGATGCTGCAATGTACTCCGCCTCCGTTGTTGAATCCATGATCCAGACTTCCTTGAAGCTTCTCCATAACAAAGACACCAACATTGAGCATGAAAACAAAACCAGCTTGTGATTTCATGTCATCTCTATCCGTTTGAAAACTTGAGTCTTTGTAACCATTAACACGGAGCTCGGTGTCTCCTCCAAATACTAAGATAGAATCCTTAGTTCTTCTCAAGTACTTAAGGATGTTCTTGACGGCTATCCAGTGACTCTCACCTAGATTTCCTTGATATCTACTTGTCATGTTCAAGGCATACGAGACATCAGGACGTGTGCATATCATGGCGTACATGATTGATCCAACAACAGAAGCATAAGGGATCAACTTCATGCGTTCAACATCATGGGGTTCGGTGGGCGATTGAGATTTGCTCAATATTGTCCCACTTACCATAGGTACCAATCCCCTTTTGGATTTGTCCATGCCGAAACGTCGAAGAATCTTATCAACATAAGATTCTTGACTTAGTGCCAATATCCTCTTGGATCTATCTCTATAGATCCGGATACCTAATATGCGTTGTGCCTCTCCTAAATCCTTCATTTGAAAGTGGTTACCTAACCACTTCTTAACCGAAGACAACATCGGAATGTCATTTCCAATGAGTAGTATGTCATCGACATACAAGATTAGGAATACAACATTGCTCCCACTAAATTTCATGTATAAACATGGTTCCTCAACACTTCGAGTGAAAACATTCTCTTTTATCACATGATCGAATCGATGATTCCAACTTCTTGATGCTTGCTTAAGTCCATAAATGGATCTCTTAAGTTTGCATACTTTGTTAGGAT
The DNA here is from genome assembly GCF_048544455.1 of Silene latifolia. Classification (NCBI taxonomy): domain Eukaryota; kingdom Viridiplantae; phylum Streptophyta; class Magnoliopsida; order Caryophyllales; family Caryophyllaceae; genus Silene; species Silene latifolia. The sequence goes on from NC_133533.1 coordinate 50,905,031, forward strand.
TTTTAGAATCAACAAAACCTTCGGGTTGTATCATGTACACCTCCTCTTCTAAATGTCCATTTAGAAAAGCGGTTTTGACATCCATTTGCCATATTTCATAATCATGAAATGCGGCAATCGCTAACAAAAATCCGTATGGATCTTAGCATGGCTACGGGGGCGAAGGTTTCATCATAATGAAGACCTTGGACTTGGGTAAATCCTTTTGCCACTAGCCTAGCTTTGTAGACATCATCATATCCTTCTATGCCATTCTTGACCTTGAAAATCCATTTGCATTGAAGAGGTCTTGCCCCTTCAGGCAAATCCACCACGTTCCAAACATGGTTTTCATTCATAGAATCCATCCCGGACTTCATGGCTTCAAGCCATAAGGAGGAAGTGGGACTAGAGATTGCAGCTTTGTAGGTGGCGGGCTCGTCACTTTCTAAAAGCAACACATCGAGTGTTCCATCTTCTTCGATAAGTCCCACATATCGATCGAGATGGCGAGAAACTCGGCCCGTTCTTCAAAGTGGAGGAGGAACAACCGCGCTAGACGACGAAGGAACATCTTCTTGCGTCTCTACCTCGGTTTGTGGCTCTTGAAATTCATCAAGTTCAAAATTTCTCCCACTCTGTCTCTTAGAAATAAATTCTCTTTCTAAGAAGACAGCCTCGTAAGACACAAACACTTTGTTCTCTTGAGGTTTATAGAAGTAATAACCTCTTGAGGCGGTAGAATATCCTACAAAGATGCATTTTTCAGATCGTGGGGCTAGCTTGTTGTTATTTTTAACTTTGACATAAGCATCACAACCCCAAACTTTCAAATAGGATAGAACTGGAACTCTTCCTCTCCATATCTCATATGGAGTCTTTTCGGTTGCTTTGGTAGGACTAATGTTCAAAGATTTCATTGCGGTTTGGATCGCAAATCCCCAAAACGAGTTTGGTAGCTCGGTTTGACTTATCATTGATCGAACCATATCAAGTAGGGTTCGATTTCTCCTTTCGGCCACACCATTGAGTTGTGGTGTTCCGGGTGGAGATAGTTGTGATATTATGCCACAACCTTTCAAGTGTGAATCAAATTCATGGCTAAGATATTCTCCACCACGATCGGATTGTAGTGCTTTTATCCTTTTGTTTAATTGGTTCTCTACCTCATTTTGAAATTCCTTGAATTTCTCAAAAGCTTCACTCTTATACTTCATTAAATAGATATACCCATATCTACTCAAGTCGTCGGTGAAGGTTATGAAGTAGTCATAATTTCCTCGAGCGGTGATACTCATTGGTCCACACACATCGGTATGTATGAGTCCCAATAGTTCACTAGCTCGTGTTCCTTTACCGCTAAAAGGCTTACGAGTCATCTTGCCAAGAAGGCAATATTCGCATGTTCCATATGATTGATAATCAAATGGTGTAATCACATTAGTCGAAATTAATCTTTTGATGTGATTCTCGTTTATGCGACCTAATCGACAATGCCAAATGAACGTTGATTCTCGTTTACTCACAAAATCATCCGTCAATTTTAAGCAATTTAATTAACTCGTATCGGCATACGATTAATTAAATAATAAATTAAGAGTATTTCCCTATAGGTATGACCTAAGGGGATCAACTAATCACCACCGTCGCACGACAGTAATGTTAAACTCTAGTCAGTCAATCATTACCGATATGTGTGGACCAGTTGACTGTAAAATATTACTTCCCACATGTATTCTTAAAATGAGATTTGAACATGTGATCATTATGATCAACAGTTGTGATCGCATTATTATCGGAGGACACTAATTCCAACACACTCAACTCGAGGACCACATGCATAGGTGCTCCCCTTTCCGGATTAGGGTTCAAGGATACTTAAGAATTGTAGAGAGAGAGAGAGTTTAGGTTTTGAAATGATAAAAAGAATCGTGGAAATGAATTAAGTTTTAGCCACCGCATTTTCTATTAACACGCTATCAGACGAGGTACTCGGTCAAGTATGGAGATACTCGGCCGAGTACCCCAGTTACTCGGCTGAGTGACTTCTACTAGGTCGAGTATCGAGCTACTATGACAACGAAGTCTCCTTTACTAAGGGCCTCCCATGGTCATCAAGTCAGTCAATGGGTCCTTAATCGGGCGAGTATTACAGTTTTCCCCCTTAAAAGGAACTTGGTCCCCAAAGTTCATCCTACACGCCATCCATAACGCAACAAGGCAAAATGAAAGGTCATGTAATACTCATGCAATCATCAAATAACACCAACGTATAAACTACATATTTATTATTATTACATGCCTACACCAGAAGGTAACCGTGACATGATTATGATAATCATATAACGAACGTTTGCCAAAAGTAAAATTAGAGTTTACCCAAACAACTACATTACTACCATGCCCTTCCACTAAATCGTTTAGAAAAAAAAAGCTTATGAAACTAAAATAGTTTAAATAGCAACTATTAAAAGTTATTAGAGCAACTGTTTAAAGAATTAAAAGTAACAATTTAAAGAAGTTTTGCAAGTTCTTTTGCCGCGAGGTTATCTACCCCTCTAAAAAGGAACTTCGTCACCGAAGTTCACTCTCAAATGTAGAAGTAAAGTACAAATGTTTGAGCACCACAATTAACGAAAGCAATCATAACCACTTCTAACAATTATAATTATGCACGAAATTGATCTAATGTAACCGTACTTGTATGAAGCGAAATTAACATAACTTTTAATCACAAATGCGTGTAAAGACGTATGCAATTCACAATACCAACTAGTACCATATGATTACTATGTTTCTGTCCACACCAATTCACATTTCACATCTGTCTCAATTCCTAACCAAGTTATTGGATCGCTACCATATCATCACACTAATACCATATTATATATACCTCGGTGCCACTAAACCTCATCAAGAAACAAATACCAAAACTTAAGAAGCACATACAATCAAGCTACGGTTTACGAATCAAGATATGAACTCTAGCCCAGGGTACTCGATCGAGTACCAACAAGCACTCGGTCGAGTATGCGGTACTCTGTCGAGTACTTGGAGACAGAACTTAATCAGTTTATGGTTATCATTATGGGTTTATGGAAACCCTAATTGGGTAGATTGGGGGATAAAGTTTGATTGTTGTTGATTATGATTAGTATTGCTCAATTATGATTGTTAGGTGGTGATTTCGTAGAATAAGAGTCCTAACCTCATTGTTGTGTTGATTTGCGGAGTTTGCGAATAAGGTAAGGTTTTTCCTACTCAGTCTTTTGTACGATTGATTTCAAGTATTGTGATATTGTGTGAATACTTGTTGTGATAGTGTAATACTACGGTTTTATGAGTCTCTGGGTACTCTATCGAGTGGGCCTTACTCTGTCGAGTAAGGGTGTTTTGGTTTTAGAAACAGTGTTCTGCCTGTAGGGTACTCGATCGAGTAACCTGGGTACTCGATCGAGTAAGTGGCACTCGATCGAGTACGTTAGTTACTCGATCGAGTAGGTCGGTTAACGGGTATTATTTTGACGGGTTTTGTTAATAACATGGATTAGTATATAATTCATATCATCATCATTATTAAACACTTTTACAAACCTAATAATCTTAAAAAGGAGATTGAGACTACGTTATTCGCATCATCCGTGTTATTGACAAATCTCGGAGCTTGAGAGATCAGATTTTATCGTTCTTTGTGTCCTTGTGATCCTTGCGTCGAGGGTAAGATCTACATACAAATTTTATAGCATTTAATTAACTTTGTTTAACCCCTAATTTGGGGGATTGGGGGTTTTGATGGTTAATTGTGATAGTTAGTAATTATATGATCATGTGTTAGGAGGAGGATTCGTAGAGGAGAGGTTTTGATACAGCTGTTGAGACCATCTGCTTGTGTTTCATTCCAGGTAGGGTTTTCCCTACTCAGTATTAGTCACATAATGTGGTTGTTGTTGATTGTGATTGTTGTAAAGTATCATATTCGTATTGTGACGGTTGTTGGAGTTGGTTGTTGTTGATTATTGTGATTGTATATGTCTGTGTTCTTCGGGGTGCGTCCCTGGCTCAGTGGAGTCACTTACGGCAGTGGCTTCACACCCATGATTCGCCTTCTGTGGAACCCGCCACAGAAGGGATGTGCACATTAATGGATTTGGGTTTATCGCTCGACGGAGATGAGCGGGACTTAGGTGGGAACGGCTGCGGTCCCCCACTGGCGGCGAGGAGTAACCTGTTGCGATGGGTGCTCTGGCAGGGCTACACACTTTAGTGTGTAGTCACTATTGAGGAGTTGGTGATGGAGTTCGGGTTGTCTGACGATTGAGCTGTGTTGTTTTCTGTCTTATTGTGATTATATAATTGTGTGATTAGTACTCACCCCGTCTTTGTTTTGAAAAACAGTGGTGATCCATTCGGGGATGGTGAGAAGTTATTGATCAGATATGATTAGAGGCATATGGGCTAGCTTGGATGTGTCACGACGAGCTGATTAGAGTCTTCCGCTGTAGTACTTGAGTATTTTTAGACATTTGGTTTTAAGGATATGTATTACACTTTTATCAGTTTGGTTTTGGTTTGTAATCACTTTAAACTTTATACTATTTAATTTATGTTTCGTTATTGTCATTTGATTATCATTGCCTCGGGAAACCGAGATGGTGACATCTCTATACCTGAGTGGTCCTAGTAAGACACTTGGAGTATGGGGGTGTCAGAAAGTGGTATCAGAGCGACGATCCTAATACCTATAACCAATGAATCTAATGAACATAGGGAGTCAATTAAGATGAACCCCAGAAAAACAAACTTCTTTCTCTCTCTAAAAATTTCTCTCTAAAATTTTTTCCTAAAACCGTTTTTTCTTTTATAACAAACTTTTCTAACTTTTTTCATGGCTTCCTTTTAGTTACTCTTCTCGCCCTCTCTATTGGCGCGAACTAGGGGTCACATTTCTTGTTCTAAGGCCACCATAGCTCCATCCATGGCGGTGCTTTCTTCGGAATCTCTTATCGATGATAATGGTGGTGATTTGGGGGAGCTCTCTTTGGTTTCGAATCCTCCGAATACGGTGAATGTTTTGATCGATTCCGCCATTAAAGCAACTGGTATTTTTCAACCTTCTTTAATTCAGTCTTCTGGTCCTACATTTGCCTCAAAAGGTCCTTCTCTCTCGGCAACGTCTCCAATTCAAACTATTAAGTGTCCGATTAATTCCATCTCTGTCTCGGATTCTTCTGTGGATAATATTGTTACTCATGTTCATAATGATACTTTGATTGATGCTACTGCTGTTTTGACTGTTGATAACACTGTAAAGGAAACTGTTAAAGATAATACTGAAAATGCTATACCTAATACGATCCCTAACTCATCTTCACCTAAAATTGGGGAAAAATGGAGTTCTCTGGGTAAAAAGCCTCAGAAGTTAGGTATGAACCTCTTTTATTGTGAGCAAAGTGTGCATTCTACTGAAATTGATCTTGAGGAATCTGACTTTGCTGCTGAAATCAAGATTTGGGAAAATACTTTAATGGGTCATGTCCTAGGATCTAAACCATCTCTTAAAACTATCCAGGATTATGTTTCAGCTCATTGGGACAATATTGGTTCTCCTATTGTTCAATATTTCAGAAGTTGTTGGTATTCTTTTCGTTTCAATTCTGAGGAAGAGATGTCTAATGTTCTTAGGAATGGACCATGGAAAGTTGGATCTAACTCTCTTATTCTTAAACACTGGTCTCCTTCATTTTCTCTTGAAATGGAGAGGGTGGCTAGAGTTCCTGTTTGGATACTTTTCCCTGGATTGGATCCCTACCTCTGGTCTGATAAAGTTCTTAGTAAAATAGCCAGCAAAATAGGAAAGCCTCTCTTTGCTGACCCTGCTACTACTGAGAAATCCAAGCTTTCCTTTGCTAGGATAATGGTGGAAGTTGATGTTTCTAAGGACCTTCCTAGCTATGTGGTGCTTAATGTTCCCCATATAGGTCAAATCATTCAAAAAGTGGTTTATGAATGGTTGCCTTATTATTGTAGGGAATGTGGCAAACTAGGTCACACTTCATCTACTTGCAAAAGGGTGTTGGCCCAACCAAAAAAGGTGTCAGTCCCTAAAGTTGTGGTCCCTGCAGTGGAACGAGGTGGTATCTCAGGTTCATCTGGGCAGAAGACTAGTAGTGTGGAGTAGAATGTAGACTCAGAATGCTCTTTGCTAGGTCAGAGATCTCTTCCACCTGATAGTTCTTCTTCCCAAGATGTTCCTGTAATTCACTCAGAATGCTCTGAATCCAATTCTGCTGACATAACTGAGGGTTTGATTACTACTAATTCCTTCCAAGTTCTAGAAGAGGTAGAACATGTTACTGATAAAGAGGAGTCCCAGCTGAACTCTCCTAGCAATATAGAGCAAGGTGGTACCTCAGATTCCTCTGGGCAGATGACTAACAGTGTGGTAGAGAATGTAGACTCAGGATGCTCATTGCTAGGTCAGAGATCTCTTCCACCTGGTAGTTCTTCTTCCCAAGATGTTCCTGTAATGCACTCTGTATGCTCTAATTCCAGTTCTGTTGCCATACATGATGGTTTGATTACTACTAATTCTCTCAAAGTTCTAGAGGAGGATACACATGTTACTGAACTAGGTGGTACTTCATCTCTAGCTGCAGAGGGGGTGGTTTTAATGGGGAGGAATGTAGGCCAGGATGCCTTGAGCTAGGCCAGAGATCCTCTTGTTTAGAACCTTCCTCTTTTGTAGCTATAGATGAGATGCATCAAGAATGTTCAGCTCAGGGTTTATTGGTAATTCCTCGAGGGGTTGATCCCCCTGATATTTCTCTTTAATGAAAGTTGCCTCCTGGAATGTTAGAGGTTTCAATTGTCCTGTTAAGCAGTGTGATGTTAAGGATTTCTTGGTACATAATCAGCTTGATGTTCTAGCTATATTGGAAAGAAGGGTTAAAGAAAACAAAGCCAGGAAAATTATAAGACAACTTTTTAGTAATTGGAAGGTTATTTGTAATTACAATGCTCATCATAATGGCAGGATTTAGTTGATCAACAATCCTATTTCTGTCTCTCTTAGTAATATCTTGATTGATGCTCAGTGGATCAGCTGTCAAATTCATCACCATCTCTCTAGCACTGACTTCCAGTTGAGTACTGTATATGGCAGCAATGATGCTACTGAGAGGCTTCTTCTTTGGAATAGCCTTAGAACTATTTGCACCTCTAAGCCTTGGATTGTCTTGGGTGATTTCAATGTTATTAGAAGTCCTCAAGAGAAATCGAGTTCTAATCCTCCTATTTTGCAAGATATGTTGGCTTTTAATTCCTGTTTGGCTTCCTGCTCTCTCGATGATATGTCTAGTACTGGCACTGATTTAACCTGGACTAACAAGCACGACCAGCTGACTAGAGTTTGGTCTAAATTGGACAGGGTCCTTGTTAACTCTAGCTGGGCTACTTTTTTTCTTGTTCTAATGCTCACTTTTATGAATATGGGCTCTCTGATCATTCTCTAGTGGTGGTCACTGTGTTCAATGATAGGAAAGTCCCTAAAAGGTTTAGTTTCCTGAATAGTTGGATTGGGCATCCTGACTATGAGGAAATTGTCAAAAATGCCTGGAAGACTTCTAAAGCTGGCAGTCCTATATTTTGTCTCCCATGGATCTCCAACACCTTAGTATCGATAAATTGAGTGGGTTCATAGTTCTTACCTAGCAACTTGACAAACTTCTTGTGGTGTGCATCGGAGGTGAAGAGTACCTCTTGGAAGTACTCAAGTTGCTCTATTCCTCCTCTCATGATGGGGCGGAAGTTCCTTGGTGGTATTATCTCTTGTGGGGATGAGGAGGATGAACCCTTGCGTTTCCTACCGGCGGATTCAATAAATTTCTTAGCCTTGCCCTTGAGATTCATCATCTTGAACTTGGAGAAATGGGGTTTTGTTGGCTTTTGATGTGAGGGGAGTGTTTTTGGGGATGAAGATGAGTGTTTTAGGGTTAGATAAGCTGAGGAAATGAGGGAGAAATGAGGTGTTTTTATAGAGAAAGGGGGAAGACGAGCGGGCACGGGTGGGGTCTGGACGGATGATTCGAGAAAAACACCAGAATCCGAGCGTCTTTGTTGCGAGACGAGCGTCTTGCCTAAGCAGAATCCGAGCGTCTTACGGAAAATCCGCTCGGATTTCGTGACAGGAACTTTGCATTTTCTGAAGTAGGCTGAAGACGAGCGTCTTCTGTTTTAGATGAGCGTCTGAACTCGGACGAGCGGCTTCTCAAAAATCCGCTCGGATTTTGGTACAGTTCAAATTCTTTTCTTCAGGTGCCTTTCAGGACGAGCGTCTCGAGGGGAATCCGAGCGTTTTTATTGAAGACGAGCGTCTTTGGAGCAATCCGCTCGGATTTTGAGACAGCGCTGAACAGTAATCTGATGAGGGCCTTGGACGAGCGTCTTACGGAAAATCCGCTCGGATTTTGAGACAGCGCTGAACAGTAATCGGATGAGGTTCTTTCGCTGTTTTCCTTCCTTTTCTTTCTTTTCTTTGCAAAAATCATACCCTTTCACAAATTTGATGTTCCTCCTTATCTTTTCCTGAAATTTTGCTCAATAAAAATGTAAGAAAACTCTCTCTCACTACTCTCATGCAAGAAATTAAATAAAAATGCAAGTATGTACAATATTATACAAAATAGGATTTCAAGAAATATCTTACAAATGGTGGTTTGAGATAGGACTCCACCAAACTAGTTCAAATTGTAGAAATTCTTGTCCATAGAGCTCAAGGCTCTCAATAGAAGATCAAAAGCTTGTGAACAAGCTCCAAACAAGCATAAGTATGGGTTGCTCCATTTGAACATGAAATTTGGCCAAGGAAGCTTGTCATATGTTCTTTCTTTCGCCTTGTCCTCGGCACTAGAGCTTTCCCAATGCTTCAAACAAATAAGCCCATGGTTCTCGTCAATACTAGGTACGAAGTATGGTTCATTTCCGTCCGTAGACTTCCACTCACCAACTTCTTCTTCAATTTTGGTGATGATGATAGCAATTTGATTATTCAATCCTTCAAGAATGGAAGGAGAATTCTCATGGCTTTGATGATCGAGTTCCTTAGAAGTTGTCATTCTGGGTGCCAAATTTCCACAAGTAGCTTCACGAGCAAGTTTCTCTTTGAGCTTTTTCACCAAGTTGCTTTTGTATGACGCCTTGACCTTTTTAAGAAGGTCCACCATATCCTCTTCAACAATCATTGGCTCCATGGTAGGTGTCAAGTAGTCTTCATGGGAGATAGGGAAAGGATATTCATCTTCATGATAAGATATCTCAAATGTCTCAAGGATAGGCTCCTCAAGCAAGGTGATGTTACAAGTCCATCCCTTAGGCTCATCATCATCGTTGCTATCTTCATATGAATCATGAGTGGGGGCTTCATTTTTCTTCATTAATTCTTCTTCCAACATCTCAATGTTCATGTCAAAAGACACACCCTCATACTCACAAAGGTAAAGATCATTTGGCTTACTCAACCTCATATCTTCTTCGTTGAACATCACACTTTCATACTCACAAGAGCTCAAGGAGATTGGCTCTTCCCACTTGTCATCAAAGGTAACTCCTTCAAACTCGCATTCATAATCTAAGGAATGGTGAGGGGTACTTATTTGGGCTTCCTTTATTTGGGCAATTTGAATCTTCAACTCCTCACCTTGGGTAACAATGTCTTGAAGAACATTGTCCTTTTTTGGCTCTCTTCTAGCATTTGTTTGAAGAAGTTTTATTGATCTCCCATCATTTGGAGAATCACATTTTGGATGGGTTCATCTTCTAGTTGTGGGTGTGTGTGAAAGTGGTTGTATTGTGGCAATTGAAATTCATTGTGAAGTGGGTATTGAGTGGGTGGGAAACATTTCCAAGAGACATGAGATGCCTCAGAATGGCATCTTAGAGGTTGAGATTTTCGATGTATGGGGCATCGATTATCAAGGACCATTCCCGTCTAGCCAGGGTAACAGGTATATTCTAGTAGCTGTAGACTATGTGTCTAAGTGGGTGGAGGCGATTGCCACTCCCAATTATGATGCCAGGACCGTGATTAAGCTGTTTCGTAAGATTTTTTTCCCCATTTTGGTGTCCCTAGGGTCGTGATTAGCGATAGGGGTATGCATTTTAGAGAACAACAGTTGACTGCTTTGCTGTCTAAATATGGTGTCAAACACCGTAGGGGTTTGGGGTATCACCCTCAGACTAGCGGACAGGTTGAGGTCTCTAATAGGGAACTAAAAGAGATATTGAGCAAAGTAGTGTCTAAATCACGGAAAGACTGGAGTGCTAAAGTAGAGGACACGTTGTGGGCTTATAGGACGGCTTTTACGACACCAATCGGTGCTTCACCGTATCGTTTAGTGTATGGGAAGTCATGTCATTTACCTGTTGAGCTAGAACATCAAGCTTGGTGGGCTATCCGCCAGCTTAATTATGATGCTAACTTGTGTGGTGAGAAGCGTTTATTGCAGCTAGATGCGCTGGAGGAGTTTCGGCTGAACGCTTATGATAGCTCCTAAATCTATAAGGAGAAGACTAAGCGCTGGCACGATAAGAGGATTGTACCCCGCGAGTTCCATGTTGGGCAAAAGGTGTTATTGTTTAATGCCCGGTTGAGATTGTTTCCTGGTAAGCTGAAGTCTAGGTGGAGTGGTCCGTACACGGTGACTGGCGTCACAAAATTTGATCGGTTGAGTTAGAGGACTCCGATGGGAATCGCTTCAAAGTTAATGGTCATCTTGTGAAGCACTATTATGGGGCTGATGCTGTAATTGGCCGCGTTGAAGTTCTCTTTTTCGACGCGATGGCGGAAAGTGATGTTTGATGCTTATAGGTCGTGCGGGACCTCATAAACCTGCGCTTATCGGGAGGCAACCCGATTGTAATTTGTTGTATTTGTTTTTGGAACTTTTGACACTCTTTATTTCTGTTTGGTGTGCGTTCGAACAATTTTAATAACGTTTATGCGTAATTTGTACAGCACAGGTACCGTACTCGTGCTTACTGATGCAACAGCCCTCGATTGAGTAGCCTTCTTGCTCGATCGAGTGGTCCTACCTGTTCAAAGCTCTCGATCGAGCTCCTACCTGTTCGATCGAGTTTATGCGCCGCTAAAAGCCTCGATCGAGTGTTACTTGTCTCGATCGAGTACCGTGTTCTTATCGATCGACCTGATCCTTTGTCGATCGAGAGCCCTACTAACCTCTCTATCTGGTTCGGTTTGGGGAGGTCCGTGGTCTGCGCGCTTTTGTAAGTTTTCGTCTCTCCCTCTCTTTAGTTTGCATCTCTTTTCCTTTACTTTGTACAATGGGGACATTGTACAGTTTGGTTTGAGGAGGGTTTGTATCCATATCGTGTCAGCATGTTGTTTTTATTGTATTTCTGTTACCACGTTTACTTACGTTTGCATTGTATTTTATTTCTTAAAAATCAAAAATCTCGTAAAAATTGAAAAATTTCAAAATTCAAAAAAAATCATGTTTATTTTTGCTTTTTAGGTTGAGTCTGATTGAAGTTTTTCATTGCTGATAACTGTGTTTTTGCTTAAGCCTTGCATTGTTTCACATCTTTTAGCAAGAGCCTTTGCAATTTCTCGAATTTCGCTTCAAAATTCGTTGAACAAGTAGACTTGACTTGAAATTTTGGCAAACTACAATATCTTTATGAAGTTTAGAGCTTTATAACTGGTGTCATCCATGACCAGTTCATGTAGAAAGTGAGTAGTTACTCCTTATAAGGCATGTAACATCAAATTGCATAAGCATGAGTTTAGTCTACTTAGTACCTGTATGCATTCGGGTCTGTGTTTGGTGACACATGTTTGGAGAGGCAACCCCTTTATTTCATTTTACCCACGAGCTCCACATAGCCAAATTGCCTATTTTGTCCCTATTTAGCTACAATCCACATTTTTCCTACCCTAGCTGAGCTAATAATGGTAGCAATGTTGGGAACGTGTTGATTTGCAGTTGGTTATTATATCTTTTCATGAGATGGATGGGTGAAGGAAATGAAGGAGGAATATTGAAAAAGAATTGAAAATAAATGAAAAAGAAAAGAAAAATCCGAAAAGAAATATGAAAGAAAAAAAAAAGAGAAAAAAATCATATACGGAAAATGAAAGACTGTATGTTGTGATTTATACTCCCATATTTAATCTATGTCTTATGGGGAGTTGATACTTTTATGGTGATCAGTGAGTTGTGTGCATCCAATTTGCACTGTTTCGTATTGATTTGTATGGAGTTTGAAGTAGGGAAGTTGTATAATTTGGATCCGTTGTTGCCAGCCTGGCTATTAACCCCACATATCCAAATTCATTTTAGCCCCTTCTTAACTATTACCTCACTTACCCATATGTAAGTCCTCGGCATGTGTCTTGGTCATCAGTTGGTTGGAATGCATATGTACGGTTGTAGATACTTTATTCATGTTAGATTGCATGCATGTTCTTATAGGTCGCAGTTAGGTGAGTGTTCTTTATTCCTTCTATCTTATATTATATATCACCTTATGCTTAACTGTGTGTTTGAGCGACCCGTGAGAGTCCATTTTTAAAACTCTTGCAAGGTCAAAAGTTCAACGTCTCTTTGAAATATGCATAAATTCGTTTGCCTTGATGTCGAGCTACTAGTAGTTGATTCTTATGCATTAAACGGTTTAAGCCGACAGTCTTAAGCTTGTCTATGTTCTACTCCTATCCATTTCGTCCTAGCTAGCTGCATTAGTTTGCTTGAGGACAAGCAAAGGTTTGGTTTGAGGATGTTTGATGCGTGCATATTATATAGACTTTTACGGTCTCTTTTGGCACGCATTTCTATGTATTTGAGTGATATTATGTCACTTTATACCCCGAATAGTCTACTTTGGTCTGTTTTGCATTATTTGCAAGTACGAACCGGAATGACTGGAAAGCAGCCTATTTGCGGTCCTCCAAGCTTGCTTAAGAGAGTCGGCGTGCAACCTTGCCATCTTGAGACGCGTGAAGGCATCCAAAGGATTAGGAGAACACACAAGAAGTCAAGAACCCCTCGATCGAGATGTCATGTTCTCGATCGAGTGAATGCAAAGGTGAAGGCCTTGATCGAGATGTCCTGTTCTCGATCGAGGGATATACTTAGGGAAAGCTCTCGATCGAGCAACTATGGAGTTCGATCGAGAGGCCACGCGCTGATGGGCTTTAGTTCGGTTGTGTTGTTATTTTATAAGTTTTGTTTCTTTGCTATTTTTCTTATAAATAGGCAAGGAATACTAGAGACCTAATTATCAAATTCTAGACGTCGAACGGAGACTGTTGCTTTAGTTTTTTTGGATCGGAAATACTTTTCATCGCCATTTTCTCAATTCTTCTTTCGTTGAATTCGGTATTATCATTAGCATAATTTCAGTTCAGTTTCGTTTATTATGTATCTATTGTCACTTGTTTTGCTATTATTGTCCCTCATTTCGATCATGAACAGCTAATCGCTTTGCTAGGATTTAGGGTAGCCATGGCGTAGGAAGGACGATTTAATTAGAATACCCATAGTCTAGTTGTATGCATCTGCTGCTTTAATATCCTTTATTTGTTTGAGTCGACGCACTCAATTAACTGTCTCGATATCCCCTTCTCCTAGATCGAAAGATTGGAGAAGGAGTAGTTCTGCAGCGTTTCATTAGGATTTATGCTAGCTAGGGCGAAAGCTAAACTAGTATTGCCTAGGGCGAACTAAGGACCGAAAGGTGACGTTTTTTACCCACAGCTTGAATTTAGGGCATCCATGATTTAGTCCAGATTTTAGAAGCCATGGTGAACCGACAATCCTAGTACTTGTCTTCCTTGCTCATCTCTATTTTATTCCTCTCTCGTTCCTTTTATTCTCTCCTCTACTCGTAGTTTTTAGAAAACAAACAATCAAACCCCCCATTTTGGATACTTCCGACATACCTAGTTGACTATAGGATTCCCATCTCCCTGTGGATTCGATACCCGACTGCCTCTGCTACATTTAGTTGAGACCCGTTGGTTTTATCTTTGATAGGGTTACGACAGCCGTGTCAGTACATTTGTCCTCAATCGTTAAATGCTTTTGTCAAGAGTAGACTCCCTATGGTGTTAGAAACACTGGAGGATCGCGGAATTCCCCCTCTTGCCTAGACAAGAAGAAGGGTCGTCCCCTCTCTACCATGCACAAAAATGGATACGATGGATAAAGAGATCGATAGAATTTGAGTTTCATTTGGGAGTTTGCTTTTGTTGTTGTTTTTCCTCCCAATTTCTTGTGGCATATAACATTTGAGAACATTTTCTTTTGCCATTTCTTTTGATTTTTGGCATTTCAATACTTGACAACTTTTCAACTTTTTGCATTTTCTTTTGACCATTTTCAAAGTCACCCCATATGTAGTGAGGGTGGCTTATATTTGAAGCTTTTAGGAGTCTATTTTTGCTCCTATTTTCATTTGATGCATTTTTGCAAACTTTCTTTCACTTTTCATTTCATTTCTTGAACTTAAATTTTTTGAACAATTTTTGTGCCCATTCCCTTTGATGACAAAATATGGTAGAACATGGATGAATGATGGTTGCATGGTTTCGAGGGTCACCTTGGAATAAACGGTAGCCAAGGAGTTATCACACCACAAGGTACTCTTGACTAGGCCTTAATCCATGGGTCAAAGAATACTAGCATGACACATCCTAGGGTGTTTTACAAGTATTCTAACAAGCAAAGTCTTAAGAAGAGAAAGCATCTACTAGGGCCTATATACACTTGTCAAGCTTCCCAAGTAGACAGTTTCACAAAATCTTTCTAACATGCAACTATATGCCATGATGCAACTAACATATATACATCCTAATGCATATGATTCCAAATATCCATGGAAGACGGGAAATTCCGCCTAATTATCTTCTTTCCTACAAAACTTATGAAATGCACTAGGAAAGCAAATAGGAAGGTTTTGACGGATAAAATGGTCATGAAATATTATAAAAGTATGCAAAATGGGCTCAATTAGGAGACTAAATGTGTGCAAATATGAGTCACATCATAGATCATCCAAGCTTTGGACAAGGAAGACTCTTGTGGAGAAGATCCTTCATTCGGATCCCCAAGGATCCTTCAAGTGTGGCTATTAGAGAGGCTAAGGTATTTAGAGCCTCCGGTTAATCCTTCTTCTTACTCCTTCCGTCACCTTACCATGAGGAAGAAGTTTTACTCAGATAGTTTTGCTTCTACCAAGGCTTATTGTGCCACAAGATTGGCGGAGGAAGGTGGTCCTCACATCCGTTGGGTGGTGCCGTGGTGGCACTTGAGGTCCTTCATGGGGATGCCCGCTTCGGGTGCTAGTCCTCGTTCTTTGATGGTGGTGGGTTTGAAGGTTGTTTCCTTCATTTATCCCGAAAGGCTCATGAGGCAAATGGGGCATCAACAAAAGGTGCCCGCTCAAGATATTCTCGTCCAAGAGAATGTTTTCCGGAACTCCAAGCTTGTGGAGGTCTTCGAAAGATGGTGGGCCACTCGTCTAGTTTGGGAGGTACCAAACCCCGTTGCCACGACATTGGTGACTCCCGCTTATGTCAAGTGATCACGTGCTCCGTCCTTGGAAGAGAAATCCAAATTCCGTAAGGACGAGGGTGTCGACTTGAAGTATCGAGAGGTCGGCAAGGCCAACCGTGCCTTCTTTGAGGAGTATGTTGATGGAGCTAGCCCGGATGTGATAAGACCACCGAAGAGGAGGAGTTCCGACCCCAAGGGTATGGTGGGCCGTGAATTGGCTCTTTTTGGATCGAACATGGGATCTTGTGCTAGACCGGAGGCCGTCGCCGTCTTAGATCCGTTGAGGATCCGTTCCGAGGAGGAAGTCCATGCTAGACGGGCCAACAAGAAGAACAAGGGGAAGATGTACCCCGAGGGGAAAGGCAAGGGTAGAATGGAAGAGTGAAGACCTCCATTACCCACTTTATTATTATGTTGTACTATTGTTGTGAGTTTTTATTATGTTGTACTAGCTAGTTATTGTGTGTTTTGTGCTAGTTGTATTATGTGAGGTGTTTTAGTAGACACCTTAGCTTTGACAAGTTGTAGACTCGTCGAGCTTTATTTGTTGTTGAAATTTTAATCCTTCCCGTTATTAATAAAATAAGAGGATCACTCGTGTCAAAAATTGTGAACGCTCGTTTCTTCCATCCATTTTGTAAAGGCAATTCGATTTGAATTATCATCAACATTTGCACTTGGGAAAGTGGTTTTTTGTGGGAAGGGAGAAAGGCTTATTTTTTGTATTTTTGTGGGAAAGGGGAATGTTTTTCCCTATTCTCTTTTTGATGGGGATGTTTTTTGTTGTATGTGGGTGATGTTTTTCCCTTGATTATGGGGATGGTTGTTTTTTTATCGCGGGGATGGTTGTTTTTTTATCGTGGGGATGGTTGTTTTTTTATTAGGGGAATGGTTGTATCCTTCTTGTGTAAAAAAGGACTGTCTACGTATTCACCTGAAGAGGTGAAATCAAACTATGCTCGTAGTTCGAAATGTTTTGTAGATATGATTGGGTTTTGTGGTTGTATCCCTCAGGCATAAGAGGGTCTGCCTACGTATCCACCTGAAGAGGTGAAATCAAACCATGCTCGTAGTTCAGGGGGTTTTTAGTTTTAATGCAAATGGATATTTCTTTTGACAGATCAAAGGACATTCGAAACGGGTAAGGTGCCGCAACATAGACTCGATAAAACATGCAATTTCAAATCAGAACACATTGAGGAACTTGACTTGAAAAGGGGTTGAGGGTGGTGGAACTAGGTGTAATACCACGGTTTTATGAGTCTCTGGGTACTCTATCGAGTAGGCCTTACTTTGTCGAGTAAGTGTGTTTTGCGTTTTAAAATAGTTTCTGACCTGTTGGGTACTCGATCGAGTAGCCTTGGTACTCGATCGAGTACGCGGCACTCGATCGAGTACGTTAGTTACTCGATCGATTAAGTGTGTTTTACGGGGTTGTTTTGACGGGTTTTGCTACTAACGCGAGTTTGATATAAAAGGTTTCCGTCAGTTTATTTCATCATTTTTAACCTTTCTAAACCTTTCAAAAGAAAAAGGAGTTACGTAGTTGGCAAATCCCAAAGGCTAGGAGTGTCGGATCATCTTGTTCTTTGCATCATAGTGTTCCTTGCGTCAAGGGTAAGATCTACATACCAATTTTATAGTATTTAGTTAACTTTGTTTAAACCCTAATTTTGGGAATTGGGGATTTGTGTTAGTTTTGTGATTGTTAGTAATTATGTGATTATATGTTAGGAGGAGGATTCGTAGAAGAGGAATTTTGATACAACTGTTGAGACCGTCTGATTGTGTTGCTGTTCCAGGTAGGGTTTCCCTACTCAGTATTAGTCCCACAATGCATTGTTGGTGTTGTGTGATTGTTGAATAATATCGTATTCGTATTGTGACGGTTGTTGGTTTAATTGTTGTTTAATGGATGCGATTGTTTGTCTCTGGTTCTCGAGATGCGTTCTCGGCTGAGTGGAGTCACTTGCGGGAGTGGCTTTACGCCCTAGTTTCGCCCTCCTTGGAACCCGCCACGGGAGGGGATGTGCACATTAATAGGACAGGGTTATCGCTCGATATGACGAGCGGGGATTTGGTGGGTACGGCTGCGGTCCCCCACTGGCAGGGTTGGTCCAGTGGACAGTCGGTGACGGAGATTGATTGGAGTGGGTGTGATTGTGTGTGTGACCGTGTGAGCTGCTTGTTTATTGTGTTGTTGGTTATATAAATTGTGTGATTAGCACTGACCCCGTTTAATGTTTTAAAAACTGTGGTGATCCATTCGGGGGTGGTGAGCAGTTATTGAGCAGGTATGATATGACGCGTATGGGATAGCTGGGATGAGTCATCATGTGGCAGTTAGAAGTCTTCCACTGTGTCAGACGATGTTTTATAGTTTTGATAGTTTTAGCAGTAGACCGTCTGAGAATCTTGTATTTCAGTTTTGGTTTTGGTTTTGATCATGTAATCACTTTAAACTATTTTGTTATTTAAATTATGTTTATTCATTGTGATTTGATTATCATTGCCTCGGGTAACCGAGATGGTAGCACTTCCATGCCTTGAGTGGTCCTGGTAAGGCACTTGAAGTATGAGGGTGTTACAAAATGGTATCAGAGCGACGATCCTGAAACCTGTAACCAATGAACCTAATGAACATAGGGAGTCAAAATAAAATGAACCTGGGGTAGAAGTTGTAGGAACTAATGCAAAGACTTGGGAGACGTCCTAAAGTCGCGAACTCGCCCTACAATTTTTAACCGGTCACCATGGGATATGAGTTGGGATCGCTATGTGTTTATCTTATGAATTGTGTATCTTTGTAGCAAAGTGTGGTATAAATCGGTGGATGTATGTGTGTGGAGAATGAGGAATATGTAAGAAAGATGGTGATGATGTGATTTTTGTTATGTTGTTGGTTGAAAGCATGTTGCATGATAGTTGGTTTACATGTTGGTTGGAATCGTTGGAAAAGTGTATGAGAATTATGAGTAATGTGGTGGAAAAAGGAAGTAGTTCATTTGTGATATGATTATACATAATTTTTTTTGTGTAATTTTATATAATGATTTCTTATACTTGTCTAATGTTGTATCATATGCGCTTGTTAGATAAAGAATGTGATTGAACTAGATGAATTGATTGGAAAAATGAAGTGGCAATTACATGAGAATATGAATTCCTTGATTATGAACATATTTATGTGATGAAGTGGATTTGTAATATTGTTGTGTTAGTAACATGGAAATAGGATTTGTAATGTATTGGTATGATTTGTGTTATGAAAGTTATAAAGTTAAAGCATGCGGGTAGTACATGTTTGATAAGTTGAATGTTATATGAGCATGATAGATATTATTGTTTAGTTTTGGTAGGTAGTATCATGTGGTTATAAATGGTGGTTTTATAAATATTGAGTCGCTTTTGTTCACCTCGTTGATGTTTAAGTTGTTTGAAAGAGAAAATCAAATAGCTATGTCGTCTGATTAAAGCAAAGTTGTCTTTAAACTGTTATAACTTAAGATGCATAAATGATTTTAATGTGATTCTAATTGGAGGTGATAGCGTGTCCTTTTACGATTCTAACGATAGGTCACACGCCCAAAACGACCAAGAAATGAGCGAGTTATAACTGTTTTACAAAAACTGGACAATGCTGAGAATTGCGTAGGGTACTCGATCGAGTATCCTTGATACTCGATCGAGTAGGAGGCACTCGATCGAGTACGTTAGTTACTCGATCGAGTAGCCCTGGTGATTTGTTTTACATGCTTCTGACCTTCACCTACTCGATCGAGTAAGTCCCTTACTCGATCGAGTGGCCAGTACTCGATCTAGTGACCCATGATTCGGGTCATATGCTTATCTTTTGAATTCGTTGCATATTATGTTTAATTCGAAGTTGTTATTTTGCTTCTTTATGCATTGTTCTATGTATGTGTTGGTCCTGATGCGTAAGTTACCCAATCTTATGGGGTGGTGAGTGGCACCTTATGGTGAGTATGAGTTTGGTGGGAGGAGATGAGCTATATGTGGTTGTGATGGGAGGTGGAAAAAGAAAAAGATCATTGATGAGCTGATTGAGGCATGGTGCAAGTTTTGTGAGACGTGGTGAGTGATATATTCGCGAATTTGAGTGATGTAAAGGCAAGTAGATGTGAGTAAGGAGTGATATAAGTGTAAGGAATGTGAGGATAAAGGGTTGACATGAATGATGTGGATAGTAGCAACTTGAGATGTGTAAGAATTATGGAGGGAGATGGTTAGATTGTGTTGGTTAAGAATATCTTAAATGAAAGGTCGTTGTAGAGGGATGGAGAATGGTGGTCTATAGTGAACTGAGATGGAGACATGCCGCGAGGTGGATTTGTAGACAGTGAGTGAGTTTGGGAGATTTGGTTTATTAAGAGGTGAAACTAATGTGTGATTTCCTTGGGCAGTTAACGACATGAAATGAAATTGTTTGAACAGTGAACGTTGATTTTATGGATAGGTTAGTGGCAAGTGTGAGTGATAGCATAATAAGAGAAGATCCATGGTAAGAAAGAGTGAGATGATATCGATATGAAATAATGAGATTTGAGTTTTGGAGCGATGAGAAGGTAATTGGAGCACTAAAGGGTTAAGTAGAAGTAATAAGGAGTTGAGATATTAAATGGAATTGTTGAGTATAAAGAGAAAAGAAGGATAAAAGTAAGCTGAGGAAAATGTTCACCGGAGTTATGTGATATAAAAGTAAGGAATCATCGGGATGTATGATACTACCAAGAGTAAGTGAGTTAATTGTCATACAGAAGTTTCAGGATAACATGATTAATCATGAGTTTCGAGGAATTAAGGGAGTAAGAGGTTGATTTAGTATCTGCACTCTATGAGATTTTGGTGGACAGTTAGATGACGATATAGTTCGGGATCGTATTGGGAAGAATGTTGAGGTAATTTTGTTGATGGATTTGATGTACGTTATTTGGGATGTTAACCATAGATAGGAAAGAAAACGTGATGTTTAGAGATGAGTATAAGAGGTTTGATGTCCGGACAGTGGTAGTGTTATGGTTTGTGACTAGTGGTTAAAGGTGATGGTATATTAGAAAGGTAGCAATTCTAAAGAGGTTGATTTTGTAGGGACTAGATTGATAAGTATGGTTATGAAAGAGTATAAGATGTGGTTATATGAGGCGGTTGTTAGTAGTTGAGTATTAATGGCGTGGCTACATTTGGCAGAGGGTGATGGATATGCGAATGGGAGAATACGTTATGAGGTACATACGAGTTAAGCTCGGGTGAGAGGTAACTTTTATCAGGTGGTAACTTACGTGATCAGGATTGACTGGTTGGATGTGATTACGGGTCTGTGATATATATAAATGTTTGTGTGAGGTTTTGACCTCACAAGACGTGGTATGGTGTGATTATCATAAAGTTGTTATTTGAATGTTCTGTAATGCAAGTTGGGTACGCTAATCTAATTGAATGATATTCAAAAAGGTAATAATTTGATTGATCTGGCATGTATAGTTAAAATGGTATGTGTATTGATGATACATGTTTATTCCGTGAAATGGTAAGGATGATGTTCATGAGATTCTTGTCAGTTCTTTCCGCATAATATGTTGTGTTATAATCTAATAAAATGGTTTTGAGTGAGTTTTCTTGTTCGAAATGTCATATTGAGTCAGTGTTTATGAGAATTATATGTGATTGGGATGTTTATCGATGTGGTTGTGTGCCTCGAGTGGTGATCCGGGCATGGTACTTCATGTTGTGATGCGAGTATTTTCGCACTGCGGTGCGGCTGTTGGTGGCGATGTTGTGATGCCGTCACCGGTTATGGTGGAGTAGGCGAGATGATTATGATACGAGTTCTCAAAAGTACATATCAATTATACACAGTTGTTGTTTTGTTTGTTGTTGTTCGCTGTGAGTTTCTGTTTGGACACATAGATTGTTGTTTTGTTTGCTGCTGTTCCTTGTAAGTTTTGGTTGAACAGGTAGACTGTTGTTTTGTTTGCTGATGTTTCTTACCAGTTTCAATTTGAGAATGAGGGTAGAGTATGATATGAAAGAGAGTGTATTTGTTTCCGTGGTTGTCATGGCATAGGGATATTCTGTTGATGGGACACAGATGTCAGAAGTTGTTACAGTACATTTGATCTTGTTGTAGATGAGACATCGGTGCACATAGTCTTGGCAAGTGATTCGTAGAACATGTGTGGTAATGATCTGATAGCTGCAGGTGGTTCATAAGCTTTCGTTGGGACAGTGAGGGCAGGGTGTTTGGATTTAGTGTCATGTTAAGTCATGTATGAGTTTTGCAGTGATGAAAGAAAAGAACTTGAGGATTTGGAATGAGTGTACGTCACAAGTGTGAATCGTGAGCTATGCTTTTGACGATAGGAGTTTATATAGTTTTTATAGAGAGGTATGTCGTGTTGCGGTAATGTGGAAGAGTTGGAGTATTGGTTATGCTAAGGGTTTTGTGGTATTGGTTAGATGGAGTGCAGAGTGATTTGAAGTATGAGAACTGTTTAAGTAAGAGAGCCTTGAAAATAGGAATGGTTATGGAAATTAGGTTATAGGCGGTTATCTTTGACATGTGGTGGTGATGAGGATAATGAGATAATATAGCTAAGGTTTTAGTATTAGTGAGTTACGAGGACGTAACATTTGTCTTAAGAGGAGTAGGATGCAATAAAAGAGAGTTTCATGGTGGTGCATGTTGTAATATAATTGGAAGTAGAGTGTTAGCATAGCGTAAAAGAGGGATTTGTTTTTTGGATGATACTTATAAAAGGGCCATGGCCGTGCTTGTAGTAGTGTGATTCTTAGGAGTGTGAGAATACTTCGATAGTGGTAAGGGTTGGATGATGATATTTAGGAGTTCGAGAGTTTTGATAGTGGCATGATGATGTTTATGAGTGTAAGTAAACTTCGAGGACGAAGTTCCTTGTAAGGATGGTAGAATGTAACATTCCGTTTGATGTTATGAGTATCTTGATATTGGATTATCTAGTGGATGATATTTTACGAAGCTAGCAGCGTTTGTGTTGGTAGTGTATGGAGTTAGGATCGAGAGAGATATAATGGAGTTGGTACTTATCGTGAGCCATGTTGTGGAAGTAGGAATAGTTGGTGGAGTTGGGGTTACGAGTTCATGTTTGGTCGGTTGGGGTTCTGTTTTGAGTTCTTAGTTGGTTGTTGTGTCTTGATCGAGTTAGTATGTTTGTTTTTGGGTATGGGTTGAATTTCGGGGACGAAGTTCTTTTTAAGGAGGGAAGACTGTAATACCACGGTCTTATGAGTCTCTGGGTACTCTATCGAGTGGGCCTTACTCTGTCGAGTAAGTGTGTTTTGCGTTTTAAAATAGTTTCTGACCTGTTGGGTACTCGATCGAGTAGCCTCGGTACTCGATCGAGTAAGCGGCACTCGATCGAGTACGTTAGTTACTCGATCGAGTAAGTGTGTTTTACGGGGTTGTTTTGACGGGTTTTGCTAATAACGCGAGTTTGATATAAAAGGTTTCCGTCAGTTTATTTCATCATTTTTAACCTTTCTAAACCTTTCAAAAGAAAAAGGAGTTACGTAGTTCTCTCTCGTCGCGTTGTTGGCGAATCCTTAAGGCTAGGAGTGTCGGATCATCTTGTTCTTTGCAACATAGTGTTCCTTGCGTCAAGGGCAAGATCTACATACCAATTTTATAGTATTTAGTTAACTTTGTTTAAACCCTAATTTTGGGAATTGGGGATTTGTGTTAGTTTTGTGATTGTTAGTAATTATGTGATTATATGTTAGGAGGAGGATTCGTAGAAGAGGAATTTTGATACAAACTTTGTTGAGACCGTCGATTGTGTTCTTTGTTCCGGTAGGGTTTCCCTACTCAGTATTAGTCCCATAATGCATTATTGGTGTTGTGTGATTGTTGAATAATATCGTATTCGTATTGTGACGGTAGTTGGTTTGATTGCTGTTTAATGGATGTGATTGTTTTTCTCTGGTTCTCGAGATGCGTTCTCGGCTGAGTGGAGTCACTTGAGGGAGTGGCTTCACGCCCTAGTTTCGCACTCCGTGGAACCCGCCACGGGAGGGGATGTGCACATTAATAGGACAGGGTTATCGCTCGGTATGACGAGCGGGGATTTGGTGGGTACGGCTGCGGTCCCCCACTGGCAGGGCTGGTCCAGTGGACAGTCGGTGACGGAGATTGATTAGAGTGGGTGTGATTGTGTGTGTGACCGTGTGAGCTGCTTGTTTACTGTGTTGTTGGTTATATAAATTGTGTGAGTAGTACTGACCCCGTTTTATGTTTTAAAAATTGCGGTGATCCATTCGGGGGTGGTGAGCAGTTATTGAGCAGGTATGATATGACGCGTATGGGATAGCTGGGATGAGTCATCATGTGGCAGTTAATAGTCTTCCGCTGTGTCAGACGATGTTTTATAGCTTTGATAGTTTTAGCAGTAGACCGTCTGAGAATCTTGTATTTCAGTTTTGGTTTTGGTTTTGATCATGTAATCACTTTAAACTATTTTGTTATTTAAATTATGTTTCTTCATTGTCATTTGATTGTCATTGCCTCGGGTAACCGAGATGGTAGCACTTCCATGCCTTGAGTGGTCCTGGTAAGGCACTTGGAGTATGGGGGTGTTACACTAGGCTTAGGTTGTTGGTTGCTATGGTTCAAGGGTAGTATTTCTTGAGTTGGTCTAGGTTGGTCAGTTTTGTAAAGTCCTCCCCGTCTAGGTCACTCAGCCTCACTGCGCCCCCCGGAAGTATTTTCTTGAGCAGGTATAGCCCGGCCCAGTGGGGTTTGAATTTTCCCTCGGATCGACGGGTAGTGGGGCTCGGACTGATTTGAGGACCAAGTCGCCTTCCTGGATATTCCTGGGTTTGACCTTCTTGTTGAATGCCAGTTGTATACATCGTTGGTATAGCTGGACGTTGTGCAAGGCGTTGAGTCACCGTTCGTCTAGAAGAGTGAGTTGCTCGTACCTTGGACGGGTCCATTCCGCCTCGGGGACTTGACTCTCTAGTAGGATACGTAGAGAAGAGACCTCTAACTCTACCGGTTGAACCGCCTCCATACCATATGCTAGGTACAAGGGTGTGGCGCCTGTCGGTGTTCGAATGGAGATTCGGTATCCCTAGAGTGCGAATGGGAGTTTGCTCGGCCAATCGCGGTAGTTTTCTTGCATTTTCTTGATAATGGTGACAAGAGTTTTGTTCGCTGCCTCCACCGTTCCGTTGGTTTGGCGACGGTAGAGGGATGATCGATGTCGTTTGATTTTGTATTTGTCCAGCAAGGCCTAGGTTTCCGCTCGGAAGTGAGAGCCTTGATCGCTGATGATTTCACGGGGTACTCCATACCGGCAGATGATGTTGTTTTAAATGAACTTGGCAACTTGTTTGGCAGTCAAGACTGCATATGACTGCGCTTCCACCCATTTAGTGAAGTAGTCGATGGCGACGAGGACGAAACAATGTCCCTTGGTGCCTACCAGGTTAACTTTCCTGATAATGTGGATGCCCCAGGTTGAGAAAGGCCAGGGTGACATCATGGTGTATAAAAGGGATGGTGGTATGTGTTGTATGTTGGCAAAGATCTGGCAATTGTGGCAATGTTTGACGTAGTTACGGCAATCAGCTTCCATGGTGGTCCAGTAGTAACCTAGCCGCATGATTTTCCGGGTAAGCATCATTGCGCTCATGTGAGGGCCACATTATCCGTCATGAACCTCTCCCATGACTTTTTGGGCTTTGTGATGGTCAATGCAAAGGAGGAGAATTCCTTGGGGTGTTCTTTTGTGTAGTTGATTTTGGTTTATCACGAATTGTGATGCAAGTAAACGGATGGCTCTTTGTCCTCTTGGGTCAGAGTTGGGAGGGAATTCGTTTTTTGTTTTGTAGTTGACGATGGCTTGGTACCAAGGTTCATCATGGCTTTCCTGGTCGATGTTGATGGCACAAATGTGAGCTGGCTCGCTCCTTCTCTCGACACATAAGGGCATCGATGTCATGTCGTTAGGTATGTTGACGAGCGCGGCAAGTTTCGCCAGGGCATCAGCAAATCGATATTCCTCTCATGGCAAGTGGAAGTAATCGACTTGGTCGAAGAACTCGGCCTCTTGATTGATCTTTGCTCGGTAGGGAGCTAAGCTGTCAGATCGGATTTTCCATGATCCTGACACCTGATTGATGATGAGCGAGGAATCGCCGTGGACCCTCAGTCTCTTGATGCCAAGTGTGATGGCTGCTTGTAGGCCGATGAGGCATGCTTCATATTCAGCGGCATTGTTGGTGACGGCGAAGTCTAGCTTGACCGAGATCGGAACATGTTCTCCCTCTGGTGATATTAGAAGGATTCCTACCCCGAAGCCTCTCAAATTAGATGCACCGTCGAAGTATAGGTCCCATGTGTCGGAATCGGCACAAAGGATGTCTTCGTCAGGAAGTGACCACGTGTCGGTCGTTGGATCTTCGTTGACAGGATTCTCTGCTAGGAAATCGGCAACTACTCTTCCCTTGATAACCTTGAGGGGTACAAATTTGAGATCGAACTCGGACAGCATGAGCGTCCACCTAGGCAGCCTTCCGTTTAGTACGGGTTAATCGAAGATATATTTAACCGGGTCCATCTTGGAGTAGATGTGGACCGTGTAGCTGAGCATGTAATGCCGCAGCTTCTTTGTTGACCATACTAGGGCAAGGCATGCCTTTTCCAATTGGGTGTACCTTGTCTCGTACTCAATGAACTTTTTGCTGATGTAGTAGATGGCTCGTTATTCGTTGCCGAATGTTTGTGCTAACATAGCTCCGATGGCTGCGTCGGTAACAGTCGGGTATAGGGATAAAGGAATCCCCGGTTGAGGTGGCATGAGGACATGAGGCTTGGATAGGATTTCCTTTATCCTGTCGAAGGCCTTTTGACAGTCGTCGTCCCAATCGGTGTGATCGGAGGCGCGCAGTTTCTTGATGAATTGTTCACAAATCATAATGAGCTTGGCAATGAAGCGGCTGATGTATTGGACCTGACCGAGAAATCCTCGAATCTCCTTCTTGTTCCTAGGTCGTGGCATTGGCTGAAGGGCTTTGATTTTGGTTGGATCAATCTCAATGCCTCTTTTGCTGACGACATGTCCCAAGAGTTTTCCGGAGGTGACCCCGAATGCACACTTCTGAGGATTTAGTCTCATGTTATATTTCCACAGACGAGCGAAGAATTTCCGAAGGGCGCTGATGTGGTTGTCCCGTTCTCTTGATTTGACTATCATGTCATCGACATACACCTCTACCTCCTTGTGCATCATATCATGTAGGAGAGTGGTAGCGGTTCTTTGATAGGTTGATCCGGCGTTGATGAGGCCGAAGGGCATGACCGTGTAGCAATATGTACCCCACTTTGTAGTGAATGTTGTCTTGTGCATATCTTCCTCAGCCATTTTAATCTGGTTGTACTCAGCATACCCGTCCATGAATGATAGAAGGGCGTGCTTGGCGGTATTGTCCACAAGAATGTCAACATGTGGCAAAGGGAAGTAGTCCTTCGAACTCGCCCTGTTCAGATTCCTGAAGTCGACGCAAACCAAAATTCTTCCGTCTTTCTTTGGTACGGGCACAATGTTGGCCACCCAATCAGAGTATTCAGACACTTTGATGAACCCATCCTTGAACTGTTTGTCTACTTCTTCCTTGATTTTCAGGGCCCATTCAGGACGCATTCGGCGTAGCTTCTGTTTCACGTGTTTAACTCTAGGCTTAATGGGTATCCGGTGCTCTGCAATTTCCCTGTCAATCCCGGGCATATCTCTGTAGGACCAGGCGAACACGTCCTTGTATTCGTATCGGAGGTCAATGAACTGTTGTCTTTCCGAGGGGTCCAGGGTTGTCCCTATCCTAAGTCCTTGAGGTGTGTTGTCGGTTCCTACGTTAACAGGTTCGGTCTCCTCAATGATGGGGGTTCGGGTTTCCCGTTTGTCGAGTTCTTTGGCTAGATGAGGTGGGTAGTCACTCATGTCAAATTCCTCATAGTCATTCAGAATTGCATTGCAGTTAAATTGAGATGAGTAATAAGCAAACTTAGCGTTCATTAAGTTGACACGAGTGAAAAGCTCGAAAAGGACAGAGATTTTGTGGTCAGTCAGAGGCAACACAACAGAGGAGGTGGCCCCTGGAACAGGCTCCGGGTTGTCACCTTTCATGGGAGCGGGGGTGACCCTAGTAAACTCAGCCTCTGAATCAGCCACGACCTTGTGGTAAAATAGTGGGAAGGGGACCTTGACTGGGAAATCAGGAGTGTTAGTAGCTATGACAGACTCTGACTCCGACTCAGACTCAGATTCAGATTCTTCTTCACTTCCCTCTTTGAACATAGGGCCTTCTCCAGTTGTGATCTTGAGAATGCGGCCTTGGCGATCGGTCCACTTGACGGTCTTTCTCCAGCCCTGTGTAGCTTTCTCCGGGTCGGTGTCGGAGATCAAGGCGGTTGGGTCAAATTGGTTGTCCTTCGGGGCGATGTTGATGATGTCCTCAAAGTCGAGGTGCTTGATGTTATCTTCTCCAAAGAGGAGAGTGACAGCTTGTCCGTCGAGGCATGACGACGGCTTAGTGATGTGACCATAATTAGCGCATATTTAGCCCCCGAATTAGCCTTGTTCCCATGCTTTTTAGTGCATATTTGGGTCATTTATTATCTTTAGTTCTTTGTTTTGCATATTCTTTGAGATTTTGATCCCTTGGTAGGAAAGGAGTAAGAATCTTGCATTTTCATGGCAAAACGAGACTAAATTGATCGAATCCAATGACCAAGCATCAAGGAGAGACAAGATTAGAAGGCCTTTGTACATATTATAGTAGATGAGCAATGTTGAGAAAGGATCCTTGAGTCCCCAAGGAAATCCCCAAGGAATTTATGAAGAAAAGGGAAGAAAAGAAGAAGAAATCTTGCTGAAGAACAATCCGTGCGGATTGACTACAATCCGGCCGTCCTCCACCTGCACAATCCATGCGGTTTCATCCCAAGACGCTCGGGTTAGCACTGCCACAATCCGCCCGGATTCCTCCAAAGCCGCTCGTGTTCCACCGCCAGAATCCGCCCGTCCCGACACTAATCCGCTCGGATTCCTCTACAGCGCAATTTCGTCTTCTCCAAGCTACAAAGAAAGAAGCCCTTCTTTCAAAAAAATACCGCTCCTTCCTGCTCAATCTAAAAAGTGTAATGACTAGTTTAGCCCTTAGTTAACCCTAATGCATCCCCCTAATTTCCACTATAAATACCCCATTAGTCTAATTAGAAGAGCATGTTCTTCTTATCAATTCTTAGAGTAGCTAATACCAATCAAATCTCTCTTTAATTTTGTAATCAACAATTAATCAAGTTCTAATACAAGTTTTATTTCCTTAATCTCTCTTTTGTTCATCCTTTATTTTGGGTAATTGAAGATTATTTGGGTTATTATTGGGAGATTGACAACCTCTCAATCAAGCGACAAGTACTTCTTTTATCTTTACTTTATTATTGGAATCATTAGTAGGTATAATTCTCTTAATCCCTCTTTAATTATTGTTAATTACTTTCATTTATTCATCATGTTTCCTTTTGTTGGTATGATTGACAACCTTGCTAGCATGATCAACATGATAATGAGTGAGTAGTCTCTTAGCTAGGGTTAATGGGTGATTAGGGGAAACCAACATGGGGAATGATTCATGCTTAAATTAATATGCTTTCATGTTTTTTTTGCTTGCTTGTTTTGATCTCAACTCATGCACATGTTATATTTGATGAAATGCTAAGCCTATGAATCCTTGCATTTACCACCATCTCCTATCTTTTCAATGAAATTTGTAAGACATAACCCAACTCGAGTCTCATTAGACCATGCATGTTTTTGAGTAGGGAAGACTAAGTCGACTTGTAGGTGTTGTACAATCTAATCGATTCGGCTCCGGGTGTTGGGAAATGTGTCCTCAAAAATAGTGCGATCACATGATTTAAATATCATTATTAAATCTCATGTCAAGAATACGGAAGGTATGATACATTACATATATAGTCAACTGGTCCACACATATCGGTAATGATTGGCTGGCTAGAGTTTGACATTACTGTCGTGCGACGGTGGTGATCAGTTGATCCCTTGAGGTCACACCTAAAGGACGATTCCCTTAATTGAAAAGGTTAATTAGTTGTATACCGATACAGATTAGTTAATTCCTTAAAATTGAACAATTCGATTTGTGAGAAAGAGAATATTGATATCTTATTGTAATGGGATTAAATAAGATTTATTTTAGTAATAAAATGCTTTGTTGCTAAAATTATTTATTGTTTGAGAAACAATAAAGATAAGAATGAATGGTTAATTATAATTACAAGAAGTTGTGAATTATAACTATATGACCCATTTTATTTATGTGATCAAGTATCACTAGTCAATTTGTTGTATGTAATTTAATTAATTCATGAAATGATATTTATGTGATAAATATGCATTAAATTAATTAATAACATGTTTCTCATAACATGTGACATATTGTGTGACAAGTAACAAATTGACAAAATAAATTGGTAGTCCATTTTAACATATGGACCGAAATATTGTAGGTAGTGGAGGATGATGGGTGTATTATTTTAATGCCTAAAATTATTATAATCATACCTATTATTACATAGCCTTACACCTACAATATTGATAAGACAAAAAGGTAAAAAGCAAAGACCATGCATTGGTCTTTTAAGACTCCTCCAACCGGTTTTTGGAGAGTTAGTAGAGAATTTTTATTCTCTAATTTTTACTATCATTCATTCTAATTTTTCACATGCAAAATGTTCATGTATAATTTCCTCTCTTCTCTCTCTTCCATCTTCATAAAAAAGGATGAGATTTTAATCTAAATTGTTCATGTAAGATTACTAAAATTATCAAAGTTATATATGAGTATTAGTAATCAAATTTAAGGTAAACTACATTATAAACATCTAGTACATGTTCATTTGTGGGTTTAAGAGATTGTCTTGGGTGCAACTAATTGGAGGGCTTCTAATTTGAAGTCAAGTATGTTCATCCATTAATGGAAAGCTCAAGAACTAACAAGAAGGAGATCTTGTTGGTGCCCAATATGACCGAAATTCATATGGTGAGAAAATGTTTTCTTATCTTCTTTTATTAATGTTTGCATGCATAAAATCCACCTTTAATTTTATGACAAATTAATTTAAACATATATGAGTATGTTAGTATGTATAAAGATCTACATTTCCTTTAATCGGTATCAAGAGCCACGGTTGTTTGCATGCAAATCGGTTAAAAGTTTTTCCGAGTTATAAGAATAACATATAAAACTTGTAAAATTTGTGCTATTATGATATATCACGAAATTAATTCATGCATGTTAATATTTCTGGTCCTAAAATGTTTTAGGATATTTTGGTTAATTTTACGGATTTTTATTGTTCATATAATTCAATAATGGCATTTAAATATGATTTTATGAGTAAAAATGTCATTTTTGCCCTAAAATTAGCTATACTTCGAATTTTCAGTTGATTTTCGGATATGTTGTCACATATATTATTTTGAGATAACCTGTAAATTTTCAGAATTTTTGGACTTGTTATGCTCGAAAAATGGATTTTTCATTATTAAATTCGGATTTAAGTGAAAAATAGGTTAATATGAGTTAAATTTCGAATCTGGTCATAGAAATTTAATATGTTGTCACATGCAATTTTACAATATGTGTGTAAAATAATTGGCTATAAAGAAGTCTTTTTGCATGATTTATGGATTTTTGTAGAAAAATAGCATAAATAGTGACATTATTAGTGAAAAAATTAATAAAACATAATATATGACTTAGGAAAAACGTCTAATGTTGCCTTTTATTATATTTTTCAGATCTAAAATTGAAAAGTTAATGAATATAATTTTTCCATGTTTTTATGATTATTTTATTAAAATTCGATAAACCGCAACATTGTTTTTCCGGGAAAAATTTCGAAATTTTTAACCTAAGATTTTGAAAATTATGAGTGTCATGGTATTTTTCCAGAATGTTCATGAGTTTAAATTTCAAATTTCAAATTTATTTGAAATTTTGTGACTTATTTGAAGTTTATAGCTTATTTTTGTAATTTTTGGTCCATTTATGAACGATTTTATAAAATATGGGTTAATTATGGTCAAATTATTAGTGAAGACTAAATTTTGAGTCCTAAAAGGTTAGGGTAATTAACTTATGCATAAATATGAGTTTATGTATTTTTGTGATTATAAAAATGTTGAAATCACGCAAATCCGTAAAAGTCGAGTAATATACGATATTGGCTATTTAAAGGCGATTTAGCATAAAATTGGGCATGTTCATAAATATTATAATGCTGCATTTTTCTTTATGATTGTCATAATTTTAATTTATGTAATTTTGAATTATGTAATTTTACTTAGTATGGCCTTAGATTTTAATTGGTATTTCCCGAAATGTATGGGAATATCGATTCGGTTGTAATTTATTGTGATCTCGTATCACCGTTTTGTAATTTAATAGATTTATTTTATTTTAGTTACAAATGTATAATAGGAAATTATGTAATTTATTATGTAATTTTATTCATTCCGGAGTTCCCAAAGACGGATTTCTTCAAGAATGGCGATACATAAAGACGGTGTTGCCTCGAGATGCGTGTCACAACCGAAGTTCAAGGGACCAATGGAGTTGGTTTCCGAATATGTAATAGTTAAATAGTTTTTCTATTTTAGGAAAGGCCAAACTAGGATTTATTTATTTTATGCTTTGCATTTTATTTATATGTCACATGCATCGCTAAATCGCCATAACTAAAACATGCATTATCATTTTATCGAGTTTATCGACCGTGTTAATTAGAATTATCGTAGTTCACCGCTTTAGTTCACTTAAAACGTGATAGATAATAAATTGACATGACCTCTCGCTAAAACAATTAATTGAGACATAGCCTTACCAAATAGTAGAAACCATGAAAACCTATTTCGTGAGGGAGTGCACTCGGCCCTACCGGGGTACAAACCTTGTTACGTAGGGGAAGTGGGTGATAAATGTCAAATCCACCGAATTCGTGTTGATGAGGGTTTCATCGGCCATACCGTGCCCAAGTTGATGTGGATTTGGATCATGGACACATTTATTCGAAATTTGGATTGAGCTCAACGGAAGTATTCGCGACCGTAGTTGCATGTGTTCCGGGCTATAGATAAATATTAGAGTAATTTTATCGACCAAGAGTTCTAAAAGTAGAATCGATTAAAGCGTTAATCAACCGAGTTATATTGATAAGGGTTTCATCGGCCATACCGTGCCCAAGTTAATATGAATTTGGGTCTTGGAATCATTTATCATAGTTGGGTAGAGGTCACTATGTAAATGCTATACTTGTTTACAAGTATTAATAAAACGATAAATGTTAAGTTTTCCACTATTCCGTTGTTATTATTGTTCTATTTCTTTACCACAATTCATATACGATATCATTTCGTTTTTGATTCAAATCTCCATTAAAATATCTTAACTAAAGACAAATTTGAATTTACCTCTAAAACCTCATATGAACCATTGCTAAGGATCTCTTGTAAAGAGTATAGATTAAAGTTATTGATTATCAAACAGGTTTTTGATACTTGACTAACACATCTACTTACAATGGATTATTATTCATATACTTAATTGAATTAAGTACCTTCAAGCGATAAATTATTTTGGTAATTAGTTTTGTTAGAATTCGTAATTGACCAAAATAACGCAACCACTTCAATGAAAGTTTTAAGACTAAAACGATTAAATTGAAGAGTAATCTTCATATGATTCAACCTTGCTTATCTAAGTAAAGACTCATTGAAATGAGTGGGAGCATTCTCTTAAACCGTTAAGATGAGGACGAGGTTAAAGAAGTAAAATTAGAATGGAATTGATACAAGGTTATGTTAAAGGTAAAGTTGTTGAGAATGACGATACTAAACCTATCAATCCCGACCGATAAAGTTTCCATTGTCTTAAATGTTGGACACGAGAAAGGAAACTACCCCAAATTATTGAAGAATCAACAAGTTAGTTGTGGAACATCTAATGGGATCTTCTTCTTTAAATGTTTATATGATTGACATAAATTTTGCTAGTACTACTTCGTCAATATTAGAAACCGGTGGTGGTTTTCTTCATTATGTTTGATACATGGGATGATAAGAATATGACGACTAGCAACAATAATGTCGAGAGATAGAGTAATTGTGTACTCAATCTAGTTTTTGGATTTAAAGTTGTACTTAATTGTGACTATTAAGTGCATAAACTCTAAATAAGAATATAAACTTGTTAAGATACAAAAGAGGTTTTCACTTTTGTGACCCTATACACCACGATTTGATGTATGGCTAGCCTATCATCAAGGTGAGTATATTCTAAACCAAACTAGAATGATATATCATGTAGATGATGTAAGACTCAAATTGGTAACCCAAGATTAAACCTTAAATTTTGGAATGATGAACGCAAAGAGTTATCGAGTACTCTTGAAACCATTAGATTGTTAATGGTATATGCGTATCTTGTATTCAAAGCAAGATGTCTCGTGCCTTTTGGTTGAAAAGGAGATCGAGGTCATAAAACATCGATCCAAAATAGGTTGATCATCATCTTTTACCAACGATTTAAGTTGACACTAGTGTGTTCACTTAATAACGTAAGTAGAGAAATCTTTGAAGAAGTTCAAGAGTTCAAGGAATCACGATTTAGTCGTGATGGGATTATCAAAGTGAAGACTTTGATATAAGCCAATGGAAATGTGATATAGTATCACAAGTTAATCTCTCTTAGCACGCATTATGGAATAATGTGTGATTAGATAAGAAATCAAACGCTATTCGTTATGGTTTGGATTTCAATCAAGTTACATTGAGTTACTTGATCCTTTTGGGGATTTTATCATTTTTGTCTAAATTATTTTTCCACTAAATCGAATCATATGAGATATGAAATGGTAAGGGTACCATGGTTGTAAGTTTTCACAAGAAACAAATGCTCATTTTTTCCTTTCCAATTATCACGAGCACGACGGGTTTGCGGCTCATGAAGCTGTCTTTCTAAAATACAAGTTTATTTTTAGAAGAAAGAGTGGGAGAAATTAATCAAGAGCCACAAAGAATGCCACAAAGAATGTTATGTGGCAAGAAACTGGTGTTTCTTGGCTACATGAGACGTTTTGTGTAAGACATTATACATTGTTTCTTCAAAACCTGGGAGGTTAAATTCGTCACTTGTTAAAAATGATGAATTCATGCTACTTTTAAGAAAGTAAAGAGCTTATAACTTACAAAAGAAATTGTTTGATTCAAGTTGATTACTTCTAGAAAGTAATGAACATATGACTTACATAAGAGTGTTTAAAGTCACAACTCAATACAAGGCTTAGAGCCATGAAAATCCGAAACAAACGGGCTTGATTAGTTGCAAAGGGTTTTGCACTAATTGAAATGATTAAGTCTATTTGGATCTTCTTAGGGATTGTGTTTCATCATGAGGATATGCATACAACAAGTGAATCTAAAACCCACTTCTTCAATAGAAGGAATGTATTTAATACATGTCATA
The DNA here is from genome assembly GCF_048544455.1 of Silene latifolia. Taxonomy (NCBI): domain Eukaryota; kingdom Viridiplantae; phylum Streptophyta; class Magnoliopsida; order Caryophyllales; family Caryophyllaceae; genus Silene; species Silene latifolia. The sequence goes on from NC_133533.1 coordinate 50,940,184, forward strand.
AGTTTTATAGATTCTTGCAATCCTAAGATAATGTGAAACTTAAGAGAGGAACTTAAGTAGGACATCAATGAGTTGGAATCAACATTTTGATCATGTGATAAAACATTTCTCGATAAGTCGAGAAGTTGTGTTTATACATGGAGTTTAGTGGGAGTTACGAAATTTTTAATTAGTCCGATATGTGGATGACATATTGATCATTGAGAATGATTTAAGACTTTTGGAGTATTATAATACATCTTGAATATCCGGATTTATGAAGATAAATCCACATGATATTAGCGTCAGTAAGAAGTCTTATGTTGATAATATTCATGACTAGTTCAATTAAATTGAACATATTTGATTGAATTCATTTGCTTCCGCTGCCGAATCAATTAAAAAGAAAAGATGTATAACACTTCATATACTTTGAGTATGATGAATTGTTTTCAAAATCGAATTTAAGTAATCTTTACCTAGTAAGCTATAAAGATTACCCTTAAGTGCATGTAGAAGCATTAAGGAAGTAAAGCAAAGTGTTTATGATGCAATTTTGTGTAAGGGTGTTACACAAGTGACAATTGACAATTGAGATTGCGCATGGTTTCCGACAAAACCATAATCAAAACACATCTGGATGGTTAAGATACCATTGTGGTTATGATATTAAAGAAGTAGATTTTCTAGAATCGTTCTAGACAATAAAGAACAATGTGAAATATTTATAACGGAAATTGAGTACACTTGTAATCATGAGATGTGCAAGAGGATGAGTCCCGCACACTGTGAAAACAGTGGGAGCTATTCTTAGGCTAGAGGGCCTATGTCTTGATTGGATCTCGACACGTACTCAGGAAGTTTTGTGATGCAAATGTATACATTACAAAGGAAAACGAGTATGTAGTAGGGTTGAGTAAGGTACAAGAAATTGATAAAACCTACTAACCAAAGCCTTCTCAAAGGCTAAACATGAAGAGTCATGTCATTTCAATTGAATTGAATTGAACAACTACATACAAGATCAAATTAGATTATAGAACATGAGATAGTAATCAGGCATTGACTATTCATGTGTGATAATCGCATTTGTCGTTCGAGTTTTACCATAAAAACTCTTTTATTATACTTTGTTACATCCAAGCGGGTTGTAGAGACAATTGAACCCCGTTAAAGTGAACACGGATTAGCATGGTATTCGCCCATAGTCACTTGTATGAGGTGACGTCTCGAAGTGACTAGAGTGTGAAGCGATTGATGGCATGTTCAAGTGCCATAGAGTCATGTGAGATGACTAGTCGATCACATAGGCAGACTGTTAGGAACACTTTGTCGGGCAGTGACCGCTTATAGAGTTCTGACAAATTTATAAAGCCTGGTCGTGGCGAGAGCTACTATAGTATTCTAATGAGTCGATTCTTTGACTAAAGACTATTCGCCTAAGATGGCACAGTTTCAGATTAACTTTGATTTGTGTGACTACGACCTTCGTAAATGGGGTCAAATGGGCATATTTTGGGTTATGATGGCTGTGGCTAGTCGAAGGGAATAAGTGCGATAGGAATTGTCCACCCCCTTGTCAGGGTTAAAACAATATCTCAGGGCCACTCGAGGAGTAATGAACTGGAAATGCGTGGCCACGCTCGGAATGTATCTATGGTGGATAAATTCCGGTCAATCAGTTATTCTCTAGATCGAGGAAACCACTCTCGATATGATCACTTGCAAGTACGACCCGAAAGACACCTTGCATTGAGTGGGAGATAGTAATAGGACAAGAGAATTGGTGAAGCACACTTGTCGAGGACAAGTGGGAGATTGTTGGGAAATGTGTCCTCAAAAATAGTGCGATCACATGATTTAAATATCATTATTAAATCTCATGCCAAGAATACGGAAGGGATGATACATTACATATATAGTCAACTGGTCCACACATATCGGTAATGATTGGCTGGCTAGAGTTTGACATTACTGTCGTGCGACGGTGGTGATCAGTTGATCCCTTGAGGTCACACCTAAAGGACGATTCCCTTAATTGAAAAGGTTAATTAGTTGTATACCGATACAGATTAATTAATTCCTTAAAATTGAACAATTCGATTTGTGAGAAAGAGAATATTGATATGTTATTGTAATGGGATTAAATAAGATTTATTTTAGTAATAAAATGCTTTGTTGCTAAAATTATTTATTGTTTGAGAAACAATAAAGATAAGAATGAATGGTTAATTATAATTACAAGAAGTTGTGAATTATAACTATATGACCCATTTTATTTATGTGATCAAGTATCACTAGTCAATTTGTTGTATATAATTTAATTAATTCATGAAATGATATTTATGTGATAAATATGCATTAAATTAATTAATAACATGTTTCTCATAACATGTGACATATTGTGTGACAAGTAACAAATTGACAAAATAAAATGGTAGTCCATTTTAACATATGGACCGAAATATTGTAGGTAGTGGAGGATGATGGGTGTATTATTTTAATGCCTAAAATTATTATAATCATACCTATTATTACATAGCCTTACACCTACAATATTGATAAGACAAAAAGGTAAAAAGCAAAGATCATGCATTGGTCTTTTAAGACTCCTCCAACCGGTTTTGGGAGAGTTAGTAGAGAATTTTTATTCTCTAATTTTTACTATCATTCATTCTAATTTTTCACATGCAAAATGTTCATGTATAATTTCCTCTCGTCTCTCTCTTCCATCTTCATAAAAAAGGATGAGATTTTAATCTAAATTGTTCATGTAAGATTACTAAAATTATCAAAGTGGTATATGAGTATTAGTAATCAAATTTAAGGTAAACTACATTATAAACATCTAGTACATGTTCATTTGTGGGTTTAAGGGATTGTCTTGGGTGCAACTAATTGGAGGGCTTCTAATTTGAAGTCAAGTATGTTCATCCATTAATGGAAAGCCCAAGAACTAATAAGAAGGAGATCTTGTTGGTGCCCAATATGACCGAAATTCATATGGTGAGAAAATGTTTTCTTATCTTCTTTTATTAATGTTTGCATGCATAAAATTCACCTTTAATTTTATGACAAATTAATTTAAACATATATGAGTATGTTAGTATGTATAAAGATCTACATTTCCTTCAATGGGACCCAAACTTTCCTAGGATTGTAAGATATAACCCAACTCAATCCATCACAACAATAATTGCTTGCTTATAATTTGAGAACATGTTTGTATGATCAATTCCCATGATTCCCCTATGATCCCATGACACCCTAGTGCTTTTTATCGATTGTTTACAACCCTTTTAATTCATCTTGCTTGTTTATTTCCATTGATATTTTAGTTTAGTGACCTTCTACATCAACCTAATTTGTGACACCCCTAAGACACCACTAGTTGCAATAGAAATCTCATTTCAATACCCGTCCCTTGAGATCCGACCTTTACGTGCCTCTTTATTGTAGAGTTGTTTGTGAAGCTATAAATTGTGTTTTGATTCGGACGTGACCCAACGACCACACCTTTAATTGTGAACACGAAACGGACCGATAAAAAATGGCGCCGTTGCCGGGGACTGTGTTTACTTGATTTAGATTTCCTTTTATTGTTATTAGTTGTGTCTTTCTTCGCCTTGGGGAAGTAAAACTCCTCAAGGTTTGCTCTAATTGTTTTCAAGTTGTTTGATATTTTGCATGTCTAGAAGGTCACAAGGTTATTTGTTACCTTTTGACCGTGAAATTGAAAGAACCTTGACGAACAATAGGAGATTTGCTAGGAGGAATTTGAGAGGTATTAGTGAGGTTGTTCAACCAACTATTGAGTTCATCAACCCTTTTGCAAGAGAAGGAGAGGAGAACCCATTACACAATACCACCCAAAATAAACCTACAATGCCTAAATTTTCGTCACATTCCGTACCCACCGAGGAGAACCTACCCAATGCTACTCCTACACCACAACATCTAACCGGAAATTTTATTGCCAAATCCGCCTTTATCCAATTAGTCGAAAATAGCCAATTTGGGGGGATGCCTAGTGAAGACCCTCATTCTCATATGGAAACCTTTTGCGACTATTGTGATGCGATTTCTCAAACCGGTGTGACTCAAGACCAAATTCGATGGGTCTTATTTCCTTTTTCTCTAATTGGTACCGCAAAACAATGGTTGAAGGGCCTTGATAAGGCCACTCTCAAAATTGATTCTTGGAAGAAGTTGGCTCTAGGTTTCTACAAAAAGTTCTACCCACCGGAGAAGACTAACATGCTAAGAGCTCAAATAACGGGTTTTAAGCAAAGGGATGAAGAATCTTTGTAAGAAGCTTGGGAGCGGTTCAAGGGAATTTGTCGCTCATATCCTCACCATGGACTTAGCGAATGGTTCTTGGTAAAACAATTTTGGAACGGTTTATATGAAGATTCAAGGAACATTCTCAACATGGGATCAAATGGAATGTTCACCGAAGTTGATGACAATCAAACATGGAACAAAATTGAGGAAATGGCGGTCCATAACTCACAATATAGTAGACCTCGCAAGGCTACTAGAGGAGGAAAGCATGAAGTGGACTCCGTTACTCAATTGGGTGCTCAACTTAGTGCCCATATTGACACAATCAATTTGAAGTTTGAAAAAGCTATGGCTAGACTTGAAGAAGTCTCAAAATCACCAAAGCATCTTGTTAATGCCATGACGACATCTTCATCAATCCCAAGTGGGATATGTGAGAATTGTGAAAATTTGGGACATGACCAAAGTGAATGTAGGGGAACAAATGAACAAGTAAATGCTTTCCAAGCATACAAGAGTGGTACCCCTTATTCCAACTATTACAATGAGAACACCAAATTCTATCCAAATCTCTCATACAAAAGCCAAAATGTTCAAAACCCTCAAACAACATACACTCCACCACCCATGAGAAACCAAAATCAAAGACCCTTTTACAATCAAAACCAAGGTTACCAAAATCAAAATCCATACAATCACCAAAATGACCAAGGTTTTGATGTCCAAAAGGCGGTCCTCCAAATGCAAAAGAATCAACAAGAATTTTTCACTCAAATGCAAAAAGATAGTCAAGCAAAGGAAACCACCATCAACAACATCCTAGCTCACACCAAGATGTTGGAAACACAATTGACTCAACTAACATCTTCAAGCTCGCAAAGACAAAAGGGGCAATTAACACCTCAAAGTAATCCCCCAAGACATGAAACGGTTAGTGCCATTCACTTGAGAAGTGGTACAAGGTATGAAGCACCGAAGAAGCAAGTTGAGGATGAAGTTGTGGAAGCTAGTGATAAGGAAGAAATTGTGCAAAACTCCAAAGATGGAGAATCATCAAAAGAAGAAATTTCAAAGAAAAATGAAGACAAGGTCAAGGAGAAGGAGCCCATTGTGATTAGACTTCCTTTTCCAAGTCGTCAAGCCATGCCCAAATTTGATGACCAACTTGGAAAGTTTATGGAAATTGTGAAGAATTTGGAAGTCTCAATTCCTTCCACGGAATTAATAAATCACGTGCCGGCCTATGCGAAATACATGAAAGATATCCTCACAAAGAAGAAGTCGATCCGGAAATTTGAGACTATCGCCTTCACTAAGGTGAGTAGTGCAATACTTCAAGGGAGTTCACCTCCAAAACTAAAGGATCCGGGAAGCTTCTCAATACGGTGTACCATTGGCGACACAACGATCAACAAAGCCTTATGTGATCTAGGGGCTAGTGTGAGTGTTATGCCGTACTCGGTGAGTAAAAGGTTGGGGATGGGAGAGCTTAAATGCACCAACATCACACTCCAAATAGCCGATAGATCGACGAAGACACCATTAGGGATATGGGAAGATGTCCCCGTGCGAATTGGGAAGTTTTTCATCCCGGTGGACTTTGTCATTGTTGATATGGAGGAAGATTCCAACATTCCAATCATTCTAGGAAGACCTTTCCTACACACCGCGGGTGCGGTGATTGATGTGAAACATGGTGAGCTCACTCTAGAAGTGGGAGATGAAAGCATAACCTTTAATCTTGACAAGACTATGAGAGCTCCTCGTTTGCATGAACCGTGTTTCATGATTGATCATTATAGCCGAAAGGATAAGAGGAAGAAATCGGAACTCCTATGGAAGAAGAAAATTGAAGATACTCCATTCAAAGAGCAAGTGAATTGTGACAAGGAGAGCTTGCAAAGCTCATAAAAATCAATCAAAGAAGAAGAAGATGGCCTCATTGGCCAAGAAAAAGAAATGGGAAAGTTGTCACCATCAAATCAAGAGATTTTCAATGATCAACTTAATGAAGTTTGTGGTCTTTGGGACGACGAATTTGAAGGGATTTTTAATCCCTACATTGGTAATGCCATCGATCAAGACCAACAACAAGGGCCAAGGTCTATTGAAGACCTCTACCATGATAATGAACAAGCTTTTGATTACTTTTTCAAGGTGTTGAGCAACATCAACAACACCTTGGACATGCCCCCTTGACATCTCATCAAGAATGAGAGTTTGGTGGAGTCCTCCCTAAACCACCATTTGTAAATATTTCTAACTCCCTAACTCGCATTTCAATTCTTGTATTGCATTTTTGTCATCTTTGGATTTTTATTTACTTTGATCAAGATAATTGTCATGTTTGATAGAAGTGAGGGAGGGACTAATAATTTCAATTGATGTGTAGTGCTTTAGCTTAGTGTGGGGATGACAATTGCCTAGGCTATCCATGCCTTAGTAGTGCCTCCACAATGAAGAACACGAGATATGAAGAAGAATGGAAGAATGATAAGGGATATGCAGTGTACACGGATAGAACTGAATCCGGGTACAAAAGGGCCGAATCCGAGCGGATACAGGAGAATCCACCCGTCTACAGACAATCCGAGCGTATTGTGTAGAAGACACACGTCCCTATGAGCTGAATTTTTGAAAGATTTTTGACTGTAAGAGAATCCGCGTCCCGAACAAAGAATCCGCCTCGTCTCGAAAATCCGCTCATCTTGAAAGGAAGACGCCCGTCTTCTTTGCCGAGGAAAACAAGAAAAATTCTGGATCAAATCCGTCCGTCTTCTGAAGAATCCGCCCGTCCCGTGTCAGCGAATCCGAGCGTCTTTTCTTAAAGACGCCCGTCTTTAGGCGAGTTTTTCCCAACCCGAAAGTGCGAGAATCCGCCTGTCTTGAGCGTAAACCGCACGGATTGCCCCTGCAGTTCGAATTTTTTCGGGCTTTATAAAACCCCTCCCACCTTCATTCATTCATTCATTCATTCATAACACTACTTCAAAACATCAAAACCCTCATCCTCTCCATCACAAAAACAAAATTCCTCAACTACATTCACCAAAATCAAATCAAATCATCCTTTTAACAACAAATCAATCACTCCTTTTTCAATAAAAATAAAAACCAAGCACAAAATCTTCAACCTTTGAGTCGATTTTTGAATTGATAAAGGCAAAGCCTTTCACCTTTAAATCGATTTGGGTACACTACAAATTGAAGATTTTTCATTCTTTTCTTGGTTAATTCATCAATGGCAAGGACCAAGGGAGCAACAAAGGCAACAAAGGCACCAAAGGCTAAGACACTTTCACAAAGGCAAAAGGCTCTTCAAGCAAAGAAAGCATTGGCTATGGTGGTAGCAACCTCAAACATGGAAGTGCAACAACAACAACAACCTTCTATGGGAGCAACAACATCTACAACTCCGGAAATTGATCAACTTTTGCATTATCCGGAGGTAACTTTTATTTCCAAAACCCATAGAGATACTTTTGCCAAGTTTGCTAGGAAATCATTTCAATCTACCAAGTTTGTTTGTGAAGATACCTTAGATAAGTTGGGTGTCCTTGAGCAAACTAGAGCTTTTTTCAAAGCAATGGGGTTGAAGAAATTGTTTGAATCAAAAGAATTGACATACCCCTCCCTTACCTTGGAGTTTTTGAGTTCTTTGAAAGTCACCAAAGTTGAGACTAGGGAGAACCTCGAGTTTCGTCTAGCTAATGTTAGTAGATGCATTTCCTTTAGGGAATTGCGTGAAATTTTGGGTCTTAGTGATGAACCGAGTTATTTTAAGAATTATGGAAAGTATAACCCCGTCCCTCTTTGGGAGGCAATTTCCGGAAGGAAATTTGAGGATTTTCATGCGAGTCGTGCTCTTTTAGTCCACCATCCGGGCATAAGGGTATGGCACAAGGTCATAGGAAACACCATTATTGCAAGGAAAGATACCAACCATTTCACCAAACTTGATTTTATTCTTCTTGAATCGGCTTTGAACATTGGAAGAGTACACACCAAGCCTTTCAACGCTTTAAGGCTTTTGGTAGATAGATGGCTCAACATTGATTGTGGGAAGAAAGGCACTACCGTTATTGTCAATGGCAGCCTAGTCACTATCCTAGCTAAATACTTTGATCCTAACTTCAACAAGGATAACAAGTATGAAGCAAAGGAGGGTGGTCATCTTGTTGATATGCATACTATGATACACAAGTACAAGTGGGTTGCCCATAACCCTCTTGACACCAAGTATGGATGGCTCACTAGTGAGGCTAGATCATTTACTTTGCCTTCAAAGATTTGTCGTCTAAGCGTCCACCGGACCAATTATCTACTTCCCCTTTCAAAAGAGGCCGAGTATATTATCCGACAACAAAACGGTGAACTTGAAATGCCCTCCTTTTCCATTGTCACACCACCTTACCCTTTTGAGTACCAAGAGTTCAAGCCGGAAGGTGTTGAAGCAAGAAATGATTATTTGTCTCTTCTCATGCAAGCAATGCACAAGCAAGCCTTTGAGGATCGGAAAAATGCTTACTTGGCTCAATATCCACCCCTCCTACACTTAGCTAGGAAAGGAATACTTGATCCATCATGTCCTTTGCCTAGTTGGGCGGATAGAGAAGTCCTATTTCCGAGTGCATCTAGGGTCGTTTTGGGTGACAATGAGGTTGTCGGTAATGAAGAGGTTGATGATAACATTGATGAGGAAGCAAGTGAAGAAGGAGAAGAGGATGGTGAGCAAGATGATGAGCAAGGTGAAGAAGAAAGTGAAGAAGCAAATGAAGAGGGAAGTGGCAATGAGACCACTTCTAATGAGGAAAGTGATGATGGCGATGATATGATGGAAGATTAGCAAGCCTTGGAGGCTCCTACCCTCTCATGGTTTGTCTATTTCTCTCTTTGTTTTAATTATTTTCTTGATCATTGTTGGAGTAGTCCTAGAACCATAGAGGACTCACACCTTGGTACCATTGAGGTGTTCTCATTTTATTGTTCCCACTTTCAAAATCCAAAATGACAAATTAGTTTCATGCATTGCATAGTGTGTGCATGAACTACACCCATCCTTGGACATTAGCAATAGTGTCTAACTCGGTTTGGGGAAGTTAATGCATACACAACGGGAGGTAATCTAAATTATCCTCTCCGTCAGAACAAAAACCATGCATCATGTAGTATAGACTAGTGTAGATTGCATTTAGTGTAGAAATCATGCATCATCTTTGCATAATTTCCCATCATTTTGGCCATTGAGGACAATGCCCATATTAGTGTGGGGATGGGGAATTGTAACTTAACTTTATATTCCAAAATGATAAAAATTGAAAAATTTTGAAAATCATAAAAATTTGAAAATTGAAAAGCCAAAAATATGTTTATTTCCTTTTGTAGTGTAGTCTTGTATATATTATTGTATACATTGTGTTTGTTCTATCCTTGTTCACATTGATTGACTACGCCACATCCGAGACATGAGGATCATGAAGTCCGCATGGTATGATCTTTCCAATCTCCTTTTTCCTCTTTATGTTAATGACTATGTGGCTTTATTTTGTTTGATGCGGTATAACAATGTGAACTTAGGACTTGCATTTAGTTTATATGTCATATTAGTTGATAGAATCACTTGCATTAAGATGTTTATATTAGTTGCATCATAGAATATAGTTGCATTTAGATAAAAGTTTTGAAAAATGCCTAATTAGGAACTTTGACAAGAGCAACTAAGCCATTACAAATACTTGTTCAACTTAAGACTTTGCCTACTAGAATGGTTGTAAAACACCCTAGATAGTGTCATACTAGTGTCTTTTGACCCATGACCCAAAGCCTAGTCAAGGGTTTGCATGTGAGTCACTTATCCAACCCCGTGATGCGATGTGGACTTGGTTAACTTGTCTAGGTGACCTTGACTGACCTTGTGGTAAGGCAACCCAAAAATATTTTCTATCAATAAGTTTGAAGTGCTCATTTCAAAGAATTTTGTCATGTGGAAGTAATTTAATGTCAAGGAAACCTCAAATGTTATGAATTGTTGAATGTTGAGAAATTTAAATTGTTTTGATGGAGGCGTACCACTTCGAAGTGCTTTGGAGCGGGATCCATTGAATTGGGCCCCCACACGGTTGTGAATTCGGCCGCCCAGAGACAGAGTGACTATCACCCCGAAAAGCTATTGTCTAGAGGTTAACCGGTTTCCTAATAAGCGATTGGCGAAAGCAAAAGACACTAGCCCGGAAGGGACAAACCCCATCTAAAATTTTTGAAATGTGAAAGTGAAATGAGGACAATTTTGAATACTAGTCATATCCACCCGTTGTGTATAAAGATTTGAGCATTTCATTCCCAAAAAGCCTTTTTGTCAAGCCAATTTGTCGAGCTTGGCACGATCCATGACCTTTACTTTTGTAGAGAATTCGAGACTTGTCATGTCATATGCTACTAGCATCATAGGGATCATCATTCCACCACCATCCGATCTCTCTTGGCGAAAGAATTAGGAAATTGAGGACGAAAGTAGTCTAGTTTAACACCATTTGGAGGTGATTTAGTGCCATCCTCTTAGCCTTAGTAATTTGTTGAACTAGTATTTGTGAAGGATTACATGCTCTTAAATTTGTTCCTCTTTAGTGCCTCCGCCGCTTGATGAGGAAGTGGCTATTATTTTGTAGATGCATCCATTATGTGATTTTGTGTGCTTAATGTTTGGATGTGTCTGCAGGGTAATATCCGTATAAAACCCCTTAAAATTAAGGACTATAACGTAATTTATCATGTGATTAATTGTCATAAACGAAAAACAAGAGAAACGATAAAAGAATAAGAATCAACCTCGGGTCCTGTGCAAATCGGCCTAAGAACAGAAATCAACGTATATTTCCTCCTAAATGTTGCACCCAAGATCGTTTGAGACTATGCCCCTTGTGCTAGAAATTGCTCTCTGATTGCCTTGCAATATTGAGAGAGCTTTTGTGAGTTTTGATGTGAGATCTAGGATTTCAGAAAAAAATACTCCAAAACCCTAATTTTTCTTCAAATGAAAAATGATTAGGTCAAAAGGAGAGAAAGACTCTCCTTTTGTTCTTCTCGGCCAACCGTGAGCCAAGGGAGGGAGTGGGCTTTCCACTTTCTCCTTATTTAACTCGTGGTCCGACTCGTTTTGCTAAATGTATATGACGGGTTTTAATTATAAATCGTCATCCGATATCGGATATTAAAATATCGACTAATAAAATGAATCAGTCGACATGTTAATACTTGTCCGACAATGACAATATTGTATAATTAATTAATTCAATATACATTAATTTAAACATAACAGTTTATATTCAATTTACGAATTAACCGCTTAATTCACCTTAGCCAGTATTATTTAATCCGTATTAAATAAATATCTCAACATCGCGTTTGACTAATTATTAGTCAATAACTCCGACTAACCGCTTAGTCATATTAGGCATCAACATGACTGTATTTTCATACCGTCACATCTCTCAAACGTATCCTATAGGTGTGACTTTTAGGGACCAGTTGATCACCGCCATCTGTATGACAATAACGTCAAACTTATCTAGCAAGCCAACCGTTATTGATAAACGTGGACCAACTGATAATAATACAAAAGTATACCCTTTAATCCTTTTAGAGATTTATATGTCATTGCACTAACTGTGGAGGACACCAGCCCCAACAAGCTCCCACTTGTCCATACAAGTGTACGTGCAATAACGTTATCCGCACTAACTGGAGGACACAGGCTCCAACAAACTCCCACTTGTTCGTACAAGTGTATGTGCGATAACCGATTCTCATATCCATTTAAAATTTCTCCCACTCAATGTAAAACAATTTGCAGATCCGTATCCGCAAGGTCGTATTCTACAATCGATCTATATCAAGAGTGGTTTCCCCGACTAGAGAGTAACTTAACTGATAAAACGAATCCGTATTCGAGCATGGCCATGCATTTCGATTCTGACTCCTCGAGTGGCCCTGAGAAATATCGAGTACCTGATAAAGGCTGAATATTTCTTTCAACTCGACTCCTGCCGATCTAAGCACAGTATGAAATGACCCTGAAAAAATCTACTTGGCCCCCTGTTACGGATGACCGTGAGAAAGAAACCAAAGCCACCCAAAATCTGCCTTAGTCTCAAGAGACAGTCGATAGTCAAAAGAATCGACTCTTAGGATCACCATGGAGGTCCTATCCACGACCTGGCACCGAATGTTATAAAACATTTAGGACTCCACGTCGTTGTCACAATTGTGTCCTACGAGATATCCGTATAACTCGCCTCTGTGATTGGTCAGTCAACCGTTTGACTTATGGCTCGTTGAACCCACCATCAACCAACGTCACAAAATAATTGCCAGAGTTATCAGCTCACTTGGGCAATTAAGGACCAATAATATAATGTTTGTTCAGTTCACTTTGTGGTGTTCAAAATTGTCGTACAACTCCACATGAAAAACAAAATATATAAATATCAAAACGATGATGTCGTATAGAGTACACGAGAAAATGAATCTAATCCATAAAAGAGTACTATAACTCAGGAACACGTTTAATTCCCATGGAAATAACATGCCCTTCATGCTTATCTTGTCGTAATGGTTTAGTGAGAGGATCTGCTATATTATCATCTGTAGAAATCTTTTCTATCACTACCTCCTTTTGCTCCACGTAATCTCGGATTAGATGAGCTTTTCGTTGTACATGTCTAGACTTGTTGCTAGACTTAGGCTTCTTAGCTTGGAAGATGGCACCTCTATTGTCGCAATAGATGGTGATCGGGTCATTCGAACTAGGCACTACAGATAGTCCTTGTAAGAATTGACGCATCCATATCGCTTCCTTTGCAGCTTGAGACGCGGCATAGTACTCGGACTCAATCGTAGAATCTGCTGTAACACTTTGTTTGGAACTCTTCCAGAATCCAGACTGAGATTTCGAGTCATCTCGATCCGTTTGGAAGCTAGCATCAGCGTAACCGGTTGCGCATAGCTTTTGATCGCCTCCATAAGTCAATGCCCAATCTTTAGTCCTCCGTAGGTACATAAGAATGTTCTTGACAGCCATCCAATGTGATTCACCTGGATGCTGTTGGAATCGACTTGTCATACTCAATGCATATGCCACGTCCGGACGTGTGCATATCATGGGATACATGATTGATCCTATTGCCGAAGCATAAGGAATCCGGGTCATGCGCTCTATCTCTTCCGATGTCTTTGGTGCCTGAGACTTGCTCAAATGCACCCTTGGAGCTATAGAAAGAAACCCCTTTTTGGAGTTAGTCATGCTGAATCTCTCTAGAATCTTGTCTATATAACACTCCTGACTGAGAGATAACATCCGACGTGATCTATCTCGATAGATACGGATGCCCAAAATTCTTTGTGCCTCACCCAGATCTTTCATCTGGAAATGGTTCTGCAACCATACTTTTACCGAAGTTAAGAGAGGTATGTCATTCCCAATGAGGAGTATGTCATCAACATACAATATTAGGAAGATAATCTTGCTCCCACTTGACTTGATATATTGACATGGTTCCTCGACCGATCGAGTAAATCCATTTTCTTTTATCACTTGGTCGAAACGATGATTCCAACTCCGAGAAGCTTGCTTAAGTCCATAAATGGAACGCTTAAGCTTGCATACTTTCTTAGGATGTTTAGGATCGATGAAACCTTCGGGTTGTACCATGCACAACTCTTCCTCCAAATAACCGTTTAAGAAGGCGGTTTTCACATCCATCTGCCGAATTTCATAGTCATGAAAAGCGGCAATCGCTAAGATAATCCGAATGGAATGCAGCATGACTATGGGTGCAAAAATTTCATCGAAGTGCAAACCTGGCACTTGGGTGAAACCTTTAGCAACTAGTCGTGCTTTATAGATATCTTGTTGACCTTCCACAGAATGCTTTATCTTGTAAAGCCATTTGCATTGAAGGGGACGAACCTTAGCAGGCAAGTCAACAAGATCCCATACGTTATTCTCATACATGGAGTCCATCTCGGATTGCATGGCCTCAAGCCATAGCTTTGAGTCGGAACTAGTCATGGCACCTTTATAGGTTGCGGGTTCACTACTCATTAAGAGCAGAATGTCATCTATGTCATGTTCCTCGACCATACCAATGTATCTGTCCGGAGGAATAGAGACTCTTCCCGACCTCCTAGGTTCCTCAAGAATATTAACCACAACCGGGATTGAAGGAACTGGTTCCTCCAATAATTGCTCGGCATTTGGTTCTGGAATCTCCGACAGCTCGAAGGTTCTATTACTCTTCGCGTTCTCGAGAAAATCCTTCTCTAAGAATGTCGCACTAGCCGCAACAAATACACGTTGTTCGGTTGGCAAATAGAAGTAATGACCAAATGTTCCTTTAGGATAACCTATAAAGTATGTCTTGACCGATCACGGGCCGAGCTTATCCTCGTGTCTCCACTTGACATAAGCCTCGCAGCCCCAAACCCGTATAAAGGACAAGTTGGGGACCGTTCCCTTCCATAGTTCATATGGTGTCTTGTCAACAGCTTTAGACGGACTTCGGTTAAGTATTAGAGCAGCTTTGACGAAGAGCATAACCCCATAATGAATCAGGCAATACGGTGTGACTCATCATGGATCGAACCATATCAAGTAGTGTTCGATTTCTCCGTTCGGACACACCATTCAACAGAGGTGTTCCAGGTGGAGTTAACTGTAAGGCAATCCCACAGTCCTTAAGGTGTTGATCAGACTCGTGTGAAAGATACTCGCCACCACGGTCTGATCGTAGTGTTTTAATCTTTCTACCCAGTTGGTTCTGTACCCGATTCTGGTATTCTTTGAATTTCTCAAAGGACTCACTTTTATGCTTCATTAAGTAGACATAGCCATATCTACTTAAATCGTTCGTGAAAGTGATAAAATATCTATAGCCTTCTCGTGCGGTAATTGACATAGGTCCACACACATCCGTATGTATGAGTCCTAATAGGTCAGCAGCGCGCATTCCAACACCTTTGAAGGAAATTCGAGTCATCTTACCAATGAGACATGATTCACACGTGCCAAATGATTCAAAATCAAATGCCGAGATAGCTCCATTCTGTATGAGCTGTTTAACGCGTTTCTCATTAATGTGTCCCATACGGCAGTGCCATAGATAAGTTTGATCTTTGTCACCAACCTTTAACTTTTTATTCATTACGTCCAATATTTCAGTGGTCTGATCTAAAACATAAATTCCATTCATGGAGACTACCTTGCCATAAATCATATCGTGTAATGAGAAAATGCAGCTATTATTCTCTATTACAAATGAAAAACCAAGTTTGTCAAGTGTAGAAACTGAAATAATGTTTTTGGATAGACTGGGTACATAATAGCAGTTATATAAAAATAACTCAAATCCGGTTGGAAGCTGGATCACATATGTTCCCCTCGAGACGGCAGCCACTCGTGCTCCATTCCCGACACGCAAGTCCACCTCGCCCTTTACGAGGGGTTCGATGTTTCGGAGCCCCTGCACATGATTCCATAGATGAGAACCACAACCAGTATCTAGTACCCAAGTTCCGTAACTTGCATGGTTAATCTCAATCATATGAACAAAAGTAGAAGAAGAAGAAGACATACCAACAGGAGTAACGTGACTTGCTTTTATGTCCTCATGGTATACAGGACATGTACACCTCCAATGCCCAGTCTTGTGGCAATGATGGCATTCCATGTTACCAGTCTTGCTCTTTGTCGCGCCTAGTGAGGTGCTCGACTCACCAGGCCCACTCTTACCCGATCCCGACTTCTTAAACTTCGGCTTACCTACTGCTAGGTCTGCCTGAGCTTTGCCCTTATCCTTGCCCTTGTTTGACACAACGAGAACATCCTGTTTTAGGCTCCCACTAAACTTCATGTCCTTCTCGGTCTGTACGAGAAGGGAGTGTAGTGCATGAGGACTTTTCTTCAAATCATTCATATAGTAATTGGCTCTAAAGAGCGCAAAACCATCGTGGAGTGAATGAAGCATGCGGTCAATCACGATGTTCTCGCTGATCTTACAATCAAGTGCCTCCAGTTTCTCAACATTCTCAATCATGCTGAGAATGTGTGGGCTAACCGGTTGGCCCTTCTGGAGTTTCGCCTCAAAGAAGCGACAGGTGTGCTCATAGGTCACGATTCTCGGTGCTTTCGAGAATTCCTTAGTGAGCGTGGTGAAAATCTTGTTTGCACCTTGGGCTATGAAGCGTTTCTGCAAATTGGATTCCATTGCAAAAATGAGTACGTTCTTTATCGCACCAGCTTCCATGACGAAATCGCTATACGTGGCAATCTCGTTAGCTCCAGCCGTGGAGCCTGGGTTTGGCGGGATGGGCTCTATCAGATATTTGAGCTTCCCGTCAGCGATGGCAGCATTTCGTAATGTCGCCTCCCAGTCCGCGAAGTTTGATCCATCATTCTTCAGTCGAGTAGACGATTCATCCGATTCATGAAGATCCGCCGTGACTCACGGTCCAATGTGGCACTTGGCATTGGGTCGTTCATACGGCCAGCCATTTTGTTATTAGCAGTTTAAATGATCGTGTTCTACACTGAAAAAGAAAGAAAAATAAAACGAAATAAGCAACTCATCGAGGTGATTTAAGTCTAATTAAAATTCATTTTAACGTGTAGACTCATTGCACTTGTATAATCGATCTACCTCAAGAATTATACAAATGATCCCAAGACTCAATTTCCGTAAATTGATAAGCCAACTGTTTGGCTAGTTCTACCGTTAGAACTCTTGGTCGATAGATTTCCGTAAATCCTATCTTTAGTTCACCATAATCACAGGATCGTACGAGTGACCATAGTGTTGTGATAAAATAGGTCAATCAGTTCCAACTTACCTGACTTAGAAGGGGTCATATTATGCCTACCGACGAAGAAGGGATTCATTGGAGTTTGACCTATAAAGACTATTCTCAATTTTTGGTTATACGAGGAAGATCCCATCAACTTAGTTTTAATTCATTTAAAGTGAACGAAAAACTAGCATTACGTGAATGAATTAACTTAGGTGATGGCTTATTAAGACCGTGTGACATCTATATGTCATAGAAAACTAACGCGTAACCTCTATATGAGTCAGTTTTCATGCAAATATTAGGTGGTTTGGTTTTAGGCGGAATATGATGCAAACTATCGTTACGATGAAAAACAAAAAATGCAAAACGTAAATAAAAGTCCTAGTGTGGCCTATCCTAGCAAAATGAACATAATACAACTTTGGAATCCACCGTTGGACCCGAGAAGCTTGTCATGATGTTCCATCTTGATCCATGCAGCGGGAGTGAGCATTCGATCTCCATATTGGGTCTTCTCAAAATTAAAATTTAAAAATTACAAAATATAATCCTATTTACATTCTAAATTAAAACTGTAATTACAATGAAAAATCCAAAACGGAGATGCGAGATCTCAAAATACAACCAAGACCGTGTTCCATCATTACGGTAACACGTTCTACTAAGGCCACACTAAGTTACAACAGTTAGTAAAATTAAATACGTAATAAAAACATTCATGGCATTCAAAAGTAACGATAAATAAAAATGTATCAACTAAAACAAAATTTATTCGTGACATAATTCCGTAATTATGTTAAATTTATCCAAACCACCTTTTAACGATTAAAAATTATGTGACAAAACCGCTTTTATCAACTTAATTTTAATTCATTACAATCCGTTACTTTAAACCGCTTTAAAATAACTAAATGGTACGTGTATGAACCGTTTCACAATCAAGCGAGTGTACAAAATCCGTATTATGTACATATTTGGCCGAGAAAAAAAATAAAACACAATTTTTTTTTTCTTTTCAGCGCGGCCAGAACAAAAAGGGCTCGATCGACTGATACTGCCAGTCGATCGAGTGGTTTGCCAAACAGAAAGTGCTCGATCGACTGAACTTGAGGTCGATCGAGTACTTTTATTAGCAACGCTGTTCGATCGAGTACGAGGACTTCTCGATCGAACAGTTAGGGTTTAAAAAAAAACGAAACTAAAAAAAACCCTCGTTGAAATCGATTTGTCAAAACAAAAACCAATTGTAATTTAATCCTAATACGTATAAAATTAAATCTACAAATGACAAAACCTTAACATATTGCTATAATTATCGTTTAAAATAACAATATGCAAAGAACAAATCGAAAACAAAACCAATCGATCGAGACACTACAGTCCTCGATCGACTGATCAGCCGTGAGCATACATGGCATGGTTTTCAAGACAAAAAAATATCGATTCAAATCGTTTTATGAAAATCACAATGAAAAATTTACGTGGCCTCGCTCTGATACAACTTGCAGGGTAATATCCGTATAAAACCCCTTAAAATTAAGGACTATAACGTAATTTATCATGTGATTAATTGTCATAAACGAAAAACAAGAGAAACGATAAAAGAATAAGAATCAACCTCGGGTCCTGTGCAAATCGGCCTAAGAACAGATATCAACGTAGATTTCCTCCTAAATGTTGCACCCAAGATCGTCTGAGACTATGCCCCTTGTGCTAGAAATTGCTCTCTGATTGCCTTGCAATATTGAGAGAGCTTTTGTGAGTTTTGATGTGAGATCTAGGATTTCAGAAAAAAAATACTCCAAAACCCTAATTTTTCTTCAAATGAAAAATGATTAGGTCAAAAGGAGAGAAAGACTCTCCTTTTGTTCTTCTCGGCCAACCGTGAGCCAAGGGAGGGAGTGGGCTTTCCACTTTCTCCTTATTTAACTCGTGGTCCGATTCGTTTTGCTAAATGTATATGACGGGTTTTAATTATAAATCGTCATCCGATATCGAATATTAAAATATCGACTAATAACATGAATCAGTCGACATGTTAATACTTGTCCGACAATGACAATATTGTATAATTAATTAATTCAATATACATTAATTTAAACATAACAGTTTATATTCAATTTACGAATTAACCGCTTAATTCACCTTAGCCAGTATTATTTAATCCGTATTAAATAAATATCTCAACATCGCGTTTGACTAATTATTAGTCAATAACTCCGACTAACCGCTTAGTCATATTAGGCATCAACATGACTGTATTTTCATACCGTCACATTTCTCAAACGTATCCTATAGGTGTGACTTTTAGGGACCAGTTGATCACCGCCATCTGTATGACAATAATGTCAAACTTATCTAGCAAGCCAACCGTTATTGATAAACGTGGACCAACTGATAATAATACAAAAGTATACCCTTTAATCCTTTTAGAGATTTATATGTCATTGCACTAACTGTGGAGGACACCAGCCCCAACAGTGTCGCCATTTTGGCAAGACCTACCTTGCCTTGCAAGAAGGCATCCTACCTCATGGTTGTCTTGTTGTGAGTTGAAGGGGCGGAGTGAGACCCGCTAATTGTCTCATATCGGCTATGTTATTAGGTTAGTTTAAATAATGGTACTAGTCTTTGTCACCTCTTTACTCGGGACGAGCAAAGGTTCGGTTTGGGGATATTTGATGTGACCATAATTAGCGCATATTTAGCCCCCGAATTAGCCTTGTTTCCATGCTTTTTAGTGCATATTTGGGTCATTTATTATCTTTAGTTCTTTGTTTTGCATATTCTTTGAGATTTTGATCCCTTGGTAGGAAAGGAGTAAGAATCTTGCATTTTCATGGCAAAACGAGACTAAATTGATCGAATCCAATGACCAAGCATCAAGGAGAGACAAGATTAGAAGGCTTTTGTACATATTATAGTAGATGAGCAATGTTGAGAAAGGATCCTTGAGTCCCCAAGGAAATCCCCAAGGAATTTATGAAGAAAAGGGAAGAAAAGAAGAAGAAATCTTGCTGAAGAACAATCCGTGCGGATTGACTACAATCCAGCCGTCCTCCACCTGCACAATCCATGCGGTTTCATCCCAAGACGCTCGGGTTAGCACTGCCACAATCCGCCCGGATTCCTCCAAAGCCGCTCGTGTTCCACCGCCAGAATCCACCCGTCCCGACACTAATCCGCTCGGATTCCTCTACAGCGCAATTTCGTCTTCTCCAAGCTACAAAGAAAGAAGCCCTTCCTTCGAAAAATACCGACTCCTCCCTGCTCAATCTAAAAAGTGTAATTACTAGTTTATCCCTTAGTTAACCCTAATGCATCCCCCTAATTTCCACTATAAATACCCCATTAGTCTAATTACAAGAGCATGTTCTTCTTATCAATTCTTAGAGTAGTTAATACCAATCAAATCTCTCTTTAATTTTGTAATCAACAATTAATCAAGTTCTAATACAAGTTTTATTCCTTAATCTCTCTTTTGTTCATCCTTTATTTTGGGTAATTGAAGATTATTTGGGTTATTGTTGGGAGATTGACAACCTCTCAATCAAGCATCAAGTACTTCTTTTATCTTTTCTTTATTATTGGAATCATTAGTAGGTATAATTCTCTTATTCCCTCTTTAATTATTGTTAATTACTTTCATTTATTCATCATGTTTCCTTTTGTTGGTATGATTGACAACCTTGCTAGCATAATCAACATGATAATGAGTGAGTAGTCTCTTAGCTAGGGTTAATGGGTGATTTGGGGAAACCAACATGGGGAATGATTCATGCTTAAATTAATATGCTTTCATGTTTTATTTGCTTGCTTGTTTTGATATCAACTCATGCACATGTTATATTTGATGAAATGCTAAGCCTATGAATCCTTGCATTTACCACCATCTCCTATCTTTTCAATGAGACTTGTAAGACATAACCCAACTCGAGTCTCATTAGACCATGCATGTTGTTGAGTAGGGAAGACTAAGTCGACTTGTAGGTGTTGTACAATCTAATCGATTCGGCTCCGGGACCCAAACTTTCCTAGGATTGTAAGATATAACCCAACTCAATCCATCACAACAATAATTGCTTGCTTATAATTTGAGAACATGTTTGTATGATCAATTCCCATGATTCCCCTATGATCCCATGACACCCTAGTGCTTTTTATCAATTGTTTACAACCCTTTTAATTCATCTTGCTTGTTTATTTCTATTGATATTTTAGTTTATTGACCTTCTACATCAACCCAATTTGTGACACCCCTAAGACACCACTAGTTGCAATAGAAATCTCATTTCAATACCCGTCCCTTGGGATCCGATCTTTACTTGCCTCTTTACTAATTGTAGAGTTGTTTGTGAAGCTATAAATTTTGTTTTGATTCGGACGTGACCCAACGACCACACCTTTAATTGTGAACACGAAACGGACCGATCACTTAGACTCGGTTGAAGCAGTTTCGGCGTTGTCATGGATGAAGTAGCAGTCCTGGAAGACTTCCACTCCCGGGTCCTTGGCCTTGGACACAGGGTCATAGATCGGCTCTGGAAAGCCATGGTAGAGCTCGGATTCTCCCTCGGGGACAAAGTATCCGTTGAGGGTCAGGTGATAAGGACGGAAGATAACTCCGTGCTTCTTGCGTTTTCGAATCAGGAGGTTTATCTCCTGGATATCTTCATCGGTAGGCTCATATCCCAGTCCGAAGGGAACGTTGGGGACCTTAGCCTGTTTGAAGGGAGGTAAGATGTTTTTCAGTGGGTTGAGGGGTAAACCCGGAAAGTAACCCTGGCGCATCATGATACGGTTGACTGTGAGGTTGGCAAACGGGTCACAATCAAAGGGTGTTGATTCATCAGTTATGGCATTCACAGCTTGGAAACCCCACATTTCATTGTCATCCTCCTCAATGGCTTGGGAGTCAATTCCCTTGACGGCGTGAATCCAGAGACGTCCCAGGAGCATATTGAAGGAGGCATCGATGTCGAACACTTCAAAACTGGTTTGCCTTTCCAGTGGTCCGGTTGCGACGGTCAGAGTGATAAGCCCTGCGACCTTGCGACGAGTGCCATCGTAGGCGCAAACTCCTTGGTTCGTTTGGACAAAATCGGCTTCCTTAATACCCAGCTTGTGAGCAGTCTTGAGGGGAATGACATTCACCGTGGATCCATCATCTACAAGGACCATGGGCGCATTCTTCTTGAGACATTGTACGGTAATGTACAGGGCCAGGTTATGATTGGCTACGAAGGGAGGGATATCTTCGTCGGAGAAGACGACTGGGTTGTTCAAATCAGGGGCGTCCCTCGTCATGTGCGCCACTATTTCTTCAGGGGAAGAGGTGTAGGGCATGGTTAACTTTCCCAAGGCCTGTAGCAAAGCCTGTCGATGCTCAAAAGACGTTGCGATCAGTTGCCAGATTGAGATTTCGGCTTTCGCCTTCTGAAGATGCTTGAGGATCGAATTCTCAGGAATTCTTGGTTGAGTGTCTACTTCCGGGACGACTTGGTCATTCGTTGTTGGAACGACCGTTGGATTGTTCGGATTCTGATAGAGGCGTCCGGACCGGGTAAGGTGACCGATCTCTTTCGCCCGTTTCTCTTTATCTGGGACAAGGTAGACATCTTCAACATCATCTCTCCAGATTCCATTGATTTCAGGATCTCGAAGGCACCTTGGAGCGGTATTCCTCGGTGGGTAGTTTTTGTGAGGGATATTTTCGTGAAGGTAATTTTTGTGAGGTTAGTTTTTGTGAGGGTAGTTTTTGTGGGGTTGATTATTGTGAGGGTGATTATTGTGAGGTGAATGCCTGAATGGTCGCGGGAGCAACCCATCCTGGTGAGGGTAGTTTTGGGCGCTCGGGAGACTCTCCCTCGGGCGTGGTGGTGGAGGATTGAAGATAAGTCGACGGTAGGCATCGTCAAGTCGGGTGATTCTCTTGGGGAGACTGGCTATGGCTTCCTCAACATGTTGGAACATGGTGAGCATAGTGGCTGCACTGAACACAAATACCCCATCTGATGGGTCTTTTTCCAAGGCGTTCACCTCATCATCAATTGGCAGGATGAGGTGTGAGCAGTCCAGAGTTGGCTCATCATTGGAGATGGCGTGGATTCCGAGAGGATTTGTTTTGTTGTTTGGCTTAGTCGGCGGGGGTAAAGGCAAATCCCCTCTCTTAATCATGTCTTGGATGATGTGCTTGTGTTTGAAACATGTTTCTGTATCATGCCCTTTCCCTTGATGGTACTGACAATAGGCATTGGGGTTCCAGAAGCGGGATTTCTTAGCATCGGTCGGATCCGGGGTGGGTCCGATTGGTTGTAACTCTCTTGGGGCGCTCAACTCTCTTAGTAGATGGTTCAACAAGGTTGACATCTTCAATTTTGTTCGTTTGGCCGTAAGGGCGAGACCCGGTTGAGGTGGATCCTTGGTACCCTCTGCCAGTAGTCTTGGCCAAGACACCCTTTCGGAGGTCATCTTCAATACGTGTCCCCAGAATTTGCAGATCCTGGCAGGTCTTGATATTTTGGTACCTCAGTAAGTTGGCATACCCTGGGCGGAGATTGTTGACGAACTTTTCCACCAAAGTTGATTCACTCGGTTTACTGACCAACTGAGTACTCACCCTCCTCTAACGGGTTAAGAACTCGGTGAACCCTTCCTTATCGTTCTGGGTTAGAACCTCAAGAGTACAGGTATTGGCCTGGATTTCAACATTATCGGCGTATTGTTTGGCGAATTCAACTGCGACCTCATCCCAAGTAGTAAGGTTTTTCGGATCAAGGGAGTAGTACCACTGGCGAGGGATTGGTTCCAAAGAGGACGGAAAGATCCGGGTGAAAAGTTCCTGCTTGACCCCTTTAATGGCCATGTAGTGTTTGAAGGCACGAAGATGATTAAGCGGGTCCTCCACTCCTTTGAATTTAGGTACATCAGTTAGGGTAAAGTTGTCAGGTAATTAAACCCAACTGGTTCGAACCTTCGGGTGTTCTCAAGATGGATATTGTTACCCCGGGCTAGGAGTTCTTCTTTCAAGAGCTTTAGTCTCTTCTCAGTTTCAGTCAGAGGTGGAGTATTATGTTCTCCAGCTTCCTTGTTCTCCAGGGCGTCGATACGGGTCTCGATGCTATCCAGGGTGACCATAAGAGCGGTAATCAGGCTGGCTAGCTGATCAGACGTGACATCTCTATTGTTATCATTGTTGTTGTGGTTGACGGATGAAGTTGAAGACGGGGCCATGGCTCTGAGGTAGAAAAACGGTTCTCATTACAACTCAATCCGACACGGTTCAAAGCCGGAACGCAGACAACACAAAGGACGAGACAAAGATCAGACACAACAAGACGAGGGTGACCGTGTGTGGTTCCTCGGTGCTGACTCGATTTATGACGTGACAATGTTGAATGAACGTTTGACACGTGTCCAACATAACAGTGCGACGCCATTGGACGGGTCTCATGGTGAGATGACTCATAAGTAAAGACCCATAAGTACGTTTGCTTCGACTCGATAGACACGAGGCGGAATTGGAATGGTGGACTGAAGTTTTCGAAAATAGAAATTTTTAAAAATATTCATTTGTCGCTTTATGGACGGCTTCCGAAGATAGAGATCTCCGCAAGTCGATCAGTTGAAAGGGTTGTCTAAAGTTTATTTGCAAAAGACGGTTTTGAGTTTGAGTCGGCTCGGAAAATAGTGTATTGCCTCCCAAGACGGTTTTCAAAATTGTATGTTTTGAAAATCGGGTTTGAAATGTTTGAAGAGGTCTCGGGGACTGTGTATGGTCCTCGGGATCTCGAAAGTGTATCGATAAAAAGGTGTGTGTTTCTCTCAGGTGTTGAAAGAGCCATTGTCGGCGCGAAATGGGTTAAAATCCATGTCTAGACGCGACGATTACAACGGTGTGTTGAAATGGTTATAAAAACCAAGTTTGAAAATCGTCATTACGACAGCCTAGAAAGGTGTGTTGAAAATGGTTATAAAAACCGGGTTTGAAAATCGTCATTACGATGGCCTAGAAAGGCGTGTTGAAATGGTTGTAAAAAACGGGTTTGAAAATTGTCATTACGACGGCATAAAAAGGCGTGTTGAAATGGTTGTAAAAACCGGTTTTGAAAATCGTCATTACGACGGCCTAGAAAGGCGTGCAACGGTCGGCGAAAGACCGAGGTTTGAAACGGCCATTATAACGGCGCAAAAAGGTGATTTTGAAAGTTTCAAAATGACACGGAAGGACTTATGATCAAGTAGCACATAAGCACTCACAGTTCATTATATTATGCATTATGCTGACACGAGTTTTGGCTTAAGAGGGTGGGTTACACACCAAGCAATCAAACCCCAATTTGAGAGAGGGATACCAATCCAAACAAAATGTGTAAGGAGGGTGCCCTAGCCTCGTGCTCGAAAGTGATGAAAGCTCTTTGACGAAACAGAAATGTGTAACGTCAACGGCATGCTTGACTCAATCGGGATTCGAAACGCGGGGATTAGAAAACTCACGCCGACGAGACGAGCCAATTGGTCGAAAAGGGTTAGGTTGTGGGACCGGACAAGGAACCCGACCGTGACCGTAATATCAATTAATGCATTCCAACCAAGACCTCGTTTGAGTCTCACCATCTAGGGATCACAAAGACGTAAGTGTCCTAGTTTTCCCCAGCGGAGTCGCTAAACTGTGGACATCGGCCCACCTGCGTATGCCCACCCGATCTGTGGACAATGGCAGCGGTCTTTTGAAAGCCACGCTTGACGGTGTAAAAATGCTTTCGAACGGATTGTTTTAGATCGGTCGATTTCATCTCGGTAAGGGTCTCGAAACGATTAGAGATGTTCGGAGTCGCCACCAAGCATTTGTGGGATGCTTGGAACCCGTTCGAATCCACTTTATACCTCGGTCAAACGAAGAACAAAGCACTAAAGATAAGGAATCATCCCTCTTTAGCATCATATCTCTAGAATGACTCTCGTATGCCCTGGATAAGGTCGTCCACTATCCAAAGTTCCTGAGTAAGAGCTGAAGGTACGTATTGAGAAGCCCTTTAATCAGACACCCAATCCCGCCCGTGGTAGCGGCCTCTACTGATCGATCTTGGTTGGTTGAATGCAAAAGTTGATAAAAAGGTTTAAATGCATGAATGCGCATCCAATAATTTAAACCTAACATGCGGGAGCTTTCTAAGTCGGTTGATTTAATCCAAGTATCAAGTATAAGATGTCGAGTTTGATTTATGGTTGATTTGCATGCAAGACGGAAATTAAACATCCATTTACCATATTAGGTTTATGGTGCATAACGTGATCCATTTATCTTAGTAAGGCATTTTGCAAATGTGATTTTTGAATGGGCAAGTAGCCATCTGATCCGTCCTATATCCGGGCTTGTCGGAGTCGGGTTCGTCCTAGACTAATGCTGGAAAAGGGAACAGGCCCTGTACCAGGCAGCTGCATGAGGCACGAGCCAGCCGGCGGTACAAGGGGACCCTCCCTGGTTTTGAAAATGAGAATTGAAAAGCATGTTTTAGGCGCGGGTCAACCTACGTTTATATGCCGTATTCTGACCATTTATAAAACGTTGTAAAACGTGTTGAGAAATGGGTATTTGAACCTGATTTGGTTTGAAAGGGTTGTTTAGACCGCATTTGTTGATTTGAAGAACTAGACTCGAATAATCATCATTATTTTGATAATATTCGGGGTCGGGTTCGACTTGACAAGCTTGACATGCATAGTTTTGAAAATAATTATGAATTAATTGTTTTAAGTTCATTTGAATATAATTAGTCGATACTCATCATCGTACCCGGGTTAAGATCCGACATGGTATGTAGAACCATGGATGACTTTGTGTTGGTGACTAATATGTTTATTTTGAAAATGTAAAGAAATGATGAAAGGCTTTAAAATACCTCCCAAAATGTAAACAAATGAAATAAAAGGTTTTAAAATACCTTTTAAATGTCATTAACCAAATATTATCACCGAAACACGGATTTAACCGTCATGGTATGAGGAACCAAGGGTGAAAAATGTTTTATGGTTAAAACAAATAAAATGAAATAAAAAGGGTTCGAAAATATTTGAAATGGTAAAACCGATTACAAATATGAAAATGAATTAAAGGGGAAAGAAGAGAACAAACACGGTGATTTCTGACGTGGACACCCCATTTAGGCGCGAGCAAGTCTCCAACCTAAGGGCCTTCTGTCTCAGGCCAAAAATCAGTTTTGGCTCGTTTATCCCATGTTTTGGTTCATGTTATGCACATTTTAGCATGTTATAGTCGTGAAACAAATGAAAACATGATAAAAGGAGGATTTTTACACCCTCATACTTACATGTTTGGTTATGGCGAGTGACCGACGTAAGTGTAATAACTCTTTTGGTCAGAATAAACTCGGTTTAAAACCGTTTTGGCATGTAAAAAAGAGTGTTTTTAGATTAGTGACGGTGTAGTGGTCGGTCAAGTGATTTAATGCATGATGACGGTACCAAACAATGTGTAAGGATTGTATTTACGATCAGTAGGTCGTAAATACGCGTCGGATTGTGACTTAAGAAGTCGAGTCGAGAAATTTAAGGGAGAAAAGAGGGGGCGGACACTCGCGTAAGTCTCAAATGGGGGGAATTTGAGGGGTATTTATAGGTAAATGAGTGGTTGTGTGAGTTTTGAGCGACGTAGCCATCTGGGCTGCTCAAAGAGGCGCGAGCCACGTCACGGGTCTTCGAGGTGTCTTGTCGCTTTCACACAAGAGCAATCATGATTTGTTCTATCCAAGGATTTGTAGTCACATGTTTGGTACTTGACCATTCATGAATCCGGGAAATCTTAGTATAGAAGGCTTTGAATATTTTGTTTTTGGTGGTTGACTCGGTTTGACTCGTTGTTGGAGTCGGGATTTGAATTTTTGAGTCGGTTTTTGGTCCGGTGTCGGTTTTGATCTAGTTAGTGTCATTGCGACCCCGTCTTCGTGCATTAAACACTCCAGGTATTTTTGAAATGTTTTATTTTCGAAATCGTTTTAAGTTTTCCGACGTAAAGTTGTACATAGACTGTCGATCAAACGCCGCGATTCCAAAGCATGTTATAGTCCGATAATAATCAGGTGTTTTTTGGAGTCTCAGCAGATACTGGCTATCTAAATCCGTGTGGACATGGCCCACCTGCAGGTCCGGTTCGATCTGCGACATGCAGCGGTCTTTTTGAAAGCCACGCTCGGCGGCGTAAAAATGCCTTCGACCGGATCGTTTTTTAGATCGGTCGGTTTCGTCTCGGTAAGGGTCTCGAAACGATTAGAGATGTTCGGAGTCGCCACCAAGCATTTGTGGGATGCCTGGAACCCGTTCGAATTCCACTTTATACCTCGGTCAAATCGAAGCACAAAGCAGCGTTTTGACATAGGTACTAAAGATAAGGAAATCGTCCCTCTTTAGCATCCTATCTCTAGAATGACTCTCGTACGCCCTGGATAAGGTCGTCCACTATCCAAAGTATCTGAGTAAGAGGTGAAGGTACGTATTGGGATGCCCTTTAATCAGACACCCAATCCCGCCCGCGTTTAGCGGGCTCTACTGATCGATCTTGGTTGGTTGAATGCAAAAGTTGATAAAATGGTTTAAATGCATGAATGCGCATCCAATGATTTAAACCTAACATGTAAGAGCTTTCTAAGTCGGTTGATTTAATCCAAGTATCAAGTATAAGATGTCGAGTTGGATTAATGATTGGTTTGCATGCAAGACGGAAATTAAACATCCATTTACCGTATTAGGTTTAGGGTGCATAACATGATCCATTTGTCTAAGTAAGGCATGTTGCAAATATGGTTTGAATAGTCATCTGATCCGTCCTATATCCGGGTTGACCGGAGTCGGGATCGTCCTAGACTAATGCTGGAAGGGAACAGGCCTGCACTGCACGGCTATAAGAGGCACGAGCCAGCCGGCGGTGTAAGGGGCCTCCCTCTGGTTTTGAAAATGAGAAAGAAAAGGCCTCGCTTGAGGCGCGGGTTAGCCAACTACGGTGTGTATCTGTTCTCGACTGTTTAGAAAACGTTATGAAACGTGTTGAAAATGGGTATTTGAACCCGGTTTTATTTTGCGAGGGTCGTTTAGACCGCATGTAACACCCTTATACTCCAAGTGCCTTACCAGGACCACCCAGGTACAAGGATGTTACCATCTCGGTTACCCGAGGCAATGATAATCATAAGACAATAAAGAAACATATTTAAATAGTAAATATAATTTAAGTGATTACATATCTCAAACCAAAACTCACAAAGGAATTACAAAGTACTCAATTAGTCTCTTGATAAAACTATCAAGCTACTAGACATCGTCGACACACGTGAAGACTTCTAACTGCAACGTGATGACTCATCCCGACTATCCCGTACGCATCATATCATACCTGCTCAATAACCGCTCACCACCCCGAATGGATCACCACGCTTTTAAAACATTTAAACGGGGTCGATTATTTACACAAGTTATATATCAACAAAGATCAAGAACCAACACAACTCAAGCAATCATACACAATCGTGGCACTCCACTCCATCTCCGTCACCGACCGTCCACTGGACCAGCCGCTGATGGGGGACCGCAGCCGTTCCCACCTAAACCCCGCTCATCATACTGAGCGATAACCCTGTCCCATTAATGTGCACATCCCCTTCCGTGGCGGGTTCCACGAAGGGCGCAACTAGGGCGTGAAGCCACTCCCACAAGTGACTCCACTCAGCCGAGAACGCATCTCGAGAACCACAGACAAACAATCACAATCACAATATCAACAACCGTCTAAACCAATCAACAATGTATAAGCACAACCGTCTGAATCAATCAATCACACTAATTACAGCACAATCACCACACATTATGTAAGTAATCTTGAGTAGGGAAACCCTACCTGAACAAAGAACACAATCGACGGTCTCAACAAATTATCAAAATTCCTCTCCTACGAATCCTCCTCCTAACATATAATCATGCAATTGCTACCAATCAAGAAACATAACAAAAACCCCCAATCCCAAAATTAGGGTTTAACGAAACTTAACGAAATACTATAAAATTGGTATGTAGATCTTACCCTCGACGCAAGGATCACAAAGGTATAAAGAAAGATAAAATCCGACCTTCCAAGCTCCGGGATTTGCCAACAATGCGATTGATGTGAAGAACGTAGTTTGTTTTCTCTTTTGAAAGCAATTAGGTTTATAAAAGTGTTTAAAGAAAGTGACGGAAGTAATTATATACCAAATCGCACTATTAACAAAACCCGACAATTCATCACCTCAGAACCTGCTACTCGATCGAGTAGGTGAGAGGTACTGATCGAGTGCCGCTACTCTATCGAGTACCTAAGGCTACTCGATAGAGTACCCTGCAGGTCAGAAACTATTTTAAAAAAAAACAAAACACCCTTACTCGACAGAGTAAGGCCTACTCGATAGAGTACCTAGAGGCTCATAAAACCGTAGTATTACAGTCTTCCCTCCTTAAAACGAACTTCGTCCCCGAAGTTCAACCCATACATAAAAACAAACATACTAACTCGGTTAAGACGCAACAAAGCTACTAAGAACTCAAAACAACACCCCAACTTATAAAACATGAAACCATGAACTCTTAACACAAACTCCATCAACTATTCCTACCTCCACATATCGCTCACGATGTCGTATCAACTACATCATAAACTCTCCCAACACTAACTTCATACACTACCAACTACCATCCACTAACGCTGCTAGCTCCATAATATATCATCCACTACCAAATCCCATATCAAGACACTCATAGGCATTAAACAGAATGTTACATTCTACCACCTTTAAAAGGAACTTCGTCCTCGAAGTTTACTCACACTCATAACCTCATCATTCAACTGTCAACACTAGTGAAATATTCTCACACTCCTAAACATCACGCTACTACAAGCACGACTATGGCCTTTTAACAACATCAACCACAGTATATACAACTCTACTTCGAATTATACTACGACATGCACAATCATCAAATTCTCTTTTATCGCATCCTACTCCTCTTGAGATAAATGTTACGTCCTCGTAACTCACTAATACTATATCCTTAGTTATATCTTCTCATTATTTTCATCACCATCACATGTCATAGATAACCGCCTATAAACCCAACACTCACCATTCCTATATCCAATGCTCCCATACATAAACATTTCTCATACCTCAACTCATTCGGCATACCACCTAACCTATACCATAAAACTCGTAGCAAAATCACCATACCAACTCTTCATTATTACTGCAAAACAACATACCTCTCTATGTAAGGCACTTATCTCCCAGAAGCATAACTCAAGATCCACACTCGTTACGTACACGCACACTAGATCCTCAAGTTCTTTCTTCCATTACCGCAAAACTCATACACAACTTAACATGATACTAATTCCCAATACCCTACACTCACTGTCTCAACAAAAGATTATGAACCACCTGCCGCTTTCAGATCGTTACAACACATGTTCCACGAATCACTTGCCATGACTATGACTACCGATGCCTCATCTTAAAACAACTATGTTCCATCAACAGAATATCACTATATCATGACAACAACGAAAACATATACAACTCTCTTTCATATCATACTCTACCCTCACACCCAAGCTGAAACTGGTAAGAAACATCAACAAACAAAACAACAGTCTACATGTTCAACCAAAACTCACAAGGAATAGCAGCAAACAAAACAACAATCTATGTTTAACTAGTATGTACTTTCGAAAACTCGCATCATAATCATCTCGCCTACTCCACCAGAACCGGTGACGGCATCGCAACACCGCCACCAACAGCCACACCGCAGTGCGAAAATACCCGCATCACAACACTAGGTACCGTGCCCGGATCATCACCCGAGGCACCACAACTACACCGATATACATCACAACAGACACAATCCCATAAACACTAACCCAACATAACTTCTCGGACAAGAAAAACTTACTCAAATCCACTTTACTAAATCACAATGCAACATGTTATATGAATTAAACAGATAATAATCTCATGAACATCATCCTTACCATTTCACGGAATAAACAAGTATCATCCATACACATACAATTTTAACTATCCTTGCCAGATCAATCACATTATTACCTTTGGAACCTCATTCCATCAGTATACCGTACCCAACATAAATTACAAAACAATCATATAACAACTTTATAATTACCACACCATACCACTTCTTGTGAGGTCAGAACCTCACACAAACATTTACTCGTATCATAGACCCGTAATCACATCCACCTAGTCAATCCTGATCACGTAAGTTACCACTCAACAAAGGTTACCTGTCGCCCGAGCTTAACTCATATGCCCCTCATAACATATTCTCCCATTCGCATATCCATCATCCCCTGCCAATTGTAACCATACAATTAATACTCAACTACTAACAACCGCCTCATATAACCACATCTTACACTCTCTCACAACCATACATATCAACCTGGTCTCTGCAAAATCAACCGCTTCAGAATTGTTACCTTTCTAATATACCATCACCCTTAACCACTAGTCACAAACCATAAAACTACCACTGTCCGGACATCAAATCCATACACTCATCTCTAAATATCACGATTTCTTTCCTATCTTTGGTTAACATCCCAAATAACGAACATCAAATCCATCAACAAAATTACTTCAACATTCTTCCCAATACCATTCTTAACTGTAACCTCATCTAAATCTCCACCAAAATCTCATATCATGCAGATATTCTACCAACTTCTTACTTTCCTGAATTCCTCAAAACTCAAGACTAATCATGTTGTCCCAAAACTCCTCTATAACCATTAACTAACATCTTCATGATTGGTAGCACACATCTCGACGACTCCTTACCTCTATATCACATAACTCCGGTCAACATTTTCTTAGTTTTATTCCCCTCATTCTTTTCCTTTACATCTACAAAATCAATTAACCATTCAACTCCTTATCACTTCTACCTAACTCTTTAGTGTTCCTAAGTTCACGTTCTCACCGCTCCAAAACTCACATCTAATTATTTCATATCGATATCATCTCACTCTTTCTTACCACAAATATTCTCTTATTATGTCATCAATCACCCTTGCCACTAATCCATCCATAGAATCACATTCTTGTTCAACAATTACATCTCTAGAAATCAAAATTCCTTTCATACCGCTAATTGCCCAAAGAAATCACACAGTAGTTTCATCTCTTAATAAACCAAATCTCCCAAACTCATTCACTGTCTACAAATCCACCTCGCGACATGTCTCCACAAAGTTCACTATATACTACTCTTCTCAACCCTTTTAAAACGAACTTTCACTATGTATATTCTTAACCCACACGACTCCTAACCATGCATCCCCCTCCATGATTCTTTACACATCTCCAGATGCCACCATTTGCGTCCCTCATTTCAATCTTTTCATTCTCACGTTCCATAAACTCACATCATCTCTTGCCCACATTTAATTACTTTTGCATTACTCGACGTACAAACATATCGCTCATCTCATCTCACAAAACATGCTCTATGTCTCAATAAACCATAACGATCTTTCTTTTCTTTTTCCACTATCTATCACAACCACGTAAAACTCATGTCCTCCCACCGAACTCATACTCACCACAGGTGCCACTCACTACACCACAAGATTGGGTAACTTATGCGTCAAGACCAACGTACATGTAAAACAATGCATAAAGAAGCAAAGTAACAACTTTGAATCAAACATAATATGCAACGAATTCAAAAGATAAGCATGACCCAAAACAGGGGTCACTAGATCGAAATCTGAACACTCGATCGAGTAAGTGACTTACTCGATTGAGTAGGTGAAGATCGGAAGCACGTAAAACAAATTACCAGGGCCACTCGATCGAGTAACTGACGTACTCGATCGAGTCCCCCTACTCGATCGAGTACCAAGGCTACTCGATCGAGTACCTACACATTTCTCAAAGACCTTTCCAGTTTTCCAAAAAGTCATAACTCACTCATTTCTTGGTCGTTTTGGACGTGTGACCTATCGTTACAATCGTAAAAGGACAAGATATCACCTCCAATTGAAATCACATTAAAATAATTTATGCATCTCAAGTTATAACAGTTTAAAGAGAACCTCCCTATAATCGAAAACACAACTACTTGATTTTACTTCCCAACAACTTAAACGACAACATGGTAAACAAAAACAACTCGATGCTCATAAAACCAGTATCCCTAACCACATGTTACTAACTTCAAAAGCCAAACAACAAATAACTCGATGCACATATATCATTCAACTTACCAATCACATATTACCCACATGTTTTTATTATATAACGTTACGTAAACAAAATCACAATTATATGACATCAAGTATCATATTCACATGTTACTAGCATAACAACTTTATAAAATCTGTTCCATCATACAACATGCGTTATAAAAAAAATATATCATATTATCATGCAACAATTATCATCTCTTTTTTTTTCCACCAATTATTCAAGCTCTTACTCAAACTTTCAGCTATATAAACTCGTACAACACTACCAACAACTTATATGTATATATAACTTTATGTATAACTTCAATCAGACAAATTTTCATTCCGT
Source organism: Silene latifolia (assembly GCF_048544455.1). NCBI lineage: Eukaryota > Viridiplantae > Streptophyta > Magnoliopsida > Caryophyllales > Caryophyllaceae > Silene > Silene latifolia. Next base: position 50,974,929 of record NC_133533.1, read on the forward strand.
ATTCCTATAATGCCATATCGTAAAACAACTATCATACTTTCAATCAATAACTAACGAAATCACATCATCACCATCTTTTCTACAAATTCCCCATTCTCAACATACATACATCCACTGATTCATGCCACACTTCACTACACAGGTACACACTACACAAGGTAAACACATAGCAATTCCGACTCATATCCCACAGTGACCGGTTCAAAATTGTAGGGCGAGTTCGCGACTTTAGGACGTCTCCCAAGTCTTTGCATTAGCTCCTACAACTTTTACCCCGGGTTCATTTTATTTGACTCCCTATGTTTATTGGGTTCATTGGTTACAGGTTTCAGGATCGTCTCTCTGATACCATTTTGTAACACCCCCAAACTCCAAGTGCCTTACCAGGACCACCCAGGTACAAGGATGTTACCATCTCGGTTACCCGAGGCAATGATAATCATAAGACAATAAAGAAACATATTTAAATAGTAAATATAATTTAAGTGATTACATATCTCAAACCAAAATCACAAAGGAATTACAAAGTACTCAATCCGTCTCTTGATAAAACTATCAAGCTACTAGACATCGTCGACACACGGAAGACTTCTAACTGCAACGTGATGACTCATCCCAGCTATCCCGTACGCATCATATCATACCGCTCAATAACCGCCACCACCCCGAATGGATCACCACAGCTTTTAAAACATTTAAACGGGTCGACTATTTACACAAGTTATATATCAACAAAGATGACAACCAACACAACTCAAGCAATCATACACAATCGGGCACTCCACTCCATCTCCGTCACCGACCGTCCACCGGATTTGAGCCTCGCGCGCTGGGGGACCGCAGCCGTTCCCACCTAAACCCCGCTCATCATACCGAGCGATAACCCTGTCCCATTAATGTGCACATCCCCTTCCGTGGCGGGTTCCACGAAGGGCGAAACTAGGGCGTGAAGCCACTCCCACAAGTGACTCCACTCAGCCGAGAACGTATCTCGAGAACCACAGACAAACAATCACAATCACAATATCAACAACCGTCTGAACGAATCAACAATGTATAAGCACAACCGTCTGAATCAATGAATCACACTAATTACAGCACAATCACCACACATTATGTAAGTAATACTGAGTAGGGAAACTTTACCTAGAACAGCAACACAATCAGACGGTCTCAACAGCTGTATCAAAATTCCTCTCCTACGAATCCTCCTCCTAACATATAATCATGCAATTCCTGCCAATCAAGAAACATAACAAAAACCCCCAATCCCAAAATTAGGGTTTAACGAAACTTAACGAAATACTATAAAATTGGTATGTAGATCTTACCCTCGACGCGAGGATCACAAAGGTATAAAGAAAGATAAAATCCGACCTTCCACGCTCCGGGATTTGCCAACAATGCGATTGATGCGAAGAACGTAGTTTGTTTTCTCTTTTGAAAGCAATTAGGTTTATAAAAGTTTTTAAAGAAAGTGACGGAAGTAATTATATACCAAATCGCACTATTAACAAAACCCGACAATTCATCACCCCGTAAACCGGCTACTCGATCGAGTAGCTGAGGTACTCGATCGAGTGTCGGCTACTCTATCGAGTACCTATGGCTACTCGATAGAGTGCCCTGCTACTCTATCGAGTACCTAAGGCTACACGATAGAGTACCCTCCAGGTCAGAAACAATTTTTAAAAAAAACAAAACACCCTTACTCGACAGAGTAAGGCCTACTCGATAGAGTACCCAGAGGCTCATAAAACCGTAGTATTACACCGCATTTGTCGATTTGAAGAACTAGACTCGAATAATCATCATTATTTGATAATATTCGGTGTCGGGTTCGGTTTTGACAAGCTTAACATGAATAGTTTTGAAAATGATTATGGACTAATTGTCTTAAGTCCATTTGAATGTCATTAGTCGGTACTCATCATCGTACCCGGGTTAAAATCCGGCATGGTATGTATAACCAAGGATGATTTTGTGTTGGTGACTAATATGCTTGTTTGAAAAATGTAAAGAAATGAAATAAAAGGCTTTAAAATACCTTTTAAATGTCATTAACCAAATATTATCACCGAAACACGGATTTAACCGTCATGGTATAAAGAACCAAGGGTGAAACATGGTTTATGGTTAAAACGTGTGAAATGAAACAAAAAGGTTTCGAAAATACTTGAAATGGTAAAAACCGATTACAAACATGAAAAATGGATTAAGGAAAATGACGAAAACAAACACGGTTGATCTCTGGTCTGAGCACCCCATTTAGGCGCGAGCCTGTTGGCGACCTAAGGGGCTTCTGCCTCAGACCAAAAATCAGTTTTGGCTCGTTTATTCCATGTTTTGATTCATGTTATGCATGTTTTAGCAAGTTAAAGTCATGAAACAAATGAAAACATAATAAAAGAGGATTTTTACACCCTCATACTTACATGTTTGGTTATGGCGAGTGACCGACGTAAGTGTAACAACTTGTTTGATCGGAAAAACTCGGTTTAAAACCGTTTTGGTAAGTAAAAGAGTGTTTTAGAAGTTTAGTGATGGTGTAATGGTCAAAGTGGTCGGACAAGTGATTTAATGCACGATGACGGTACCAAACAATGTGTAAGGCTCGTGTTTACGATCGGTAGGTCGTAAACACGAGTCGGATTGTGACTTTAGAAGTCGAGTCGAGAATTTTAAGGGAGAAAAGAGGGGGCGGACACTCGCGTAAGTCTCAAAGAGGTGCGAGCCACGTCGCGGCACTTCGAGTCGTGTTGTCACTATCACAACAAACGCAATCATGATTTGTTCTATCCTAGGTTTTGTAGTCACATGTTTGGTACTTGATCAACATGAATCCGGGAAAACTTATCATAGAAGGCTTGAGATATTTTGGTTTTTGTGTTTGACTCGGTTTGACTCGTTGTTGGAGTCGGGATTTGAATTTTTGAGTCGGTTTTTGGTCCGGTGTCGGTTTTGACTCTAGTTAGTGTCATCGCGACCCCGTCGCCGTGCATTAAACACTCCAGGTATTTTTGAAATGTTTTGAAATGTTTTGTTTTCGAAATCGTTTTTAGTTTTCCAACGTAAAGTTGTACACAAACTATCGATCAAATGTTGCGATCCCAAAACATGTTGTAGTCCGATAATCATCGGGTGTTTGTTGGAGTCTCAGCAGATACTGGGTATCTACAGAGCCCTCACTTTGACTGAGGCTTGGACAGGGCGAAAGTCAAAGTAGAGTCCCCAGGTCAATCGAAGATTACAACCTGAAGACCCAAGTGACGTCGAGGCGGCTCGAAAGGACTCGGGCCAAGGACCTGCCGTCGGGAAGGGCGACGTCGAGGCGACTCGAGGGTACGAGTCCAGGATCTGTCGTCGGGAATAGTTTAGAGTCTGTCGACTGTCCGTGCGGGTCATTTAAAGTTCATTAGACTACGTATGAAGGCTCGCCAGCCATAAGAAGGAGTCATACCTGAGGCATCTTCGGATATGTCCTTGCATAGTTGCGGATGAATACTCGCCAGCTGCGGTGCGTACGTAAGGAGGGCTCGCCAGCCGCGGTGTGTTGTAAGGCTCGCCAGCCGAGACAAGGAAATGTACCCGAGGCATCTTCGGGATGTGTCCTTGAAAGGTTGCGGACAAAGGCTCGCCAGCCTTGGTGCGTATGTGAGGAGGACTGGCCAGTCGCAATGCGTTGTAAGGCTCGCCAGCCGCGGTAAGAAATGTACCCGAGGCATCTTCGGGATGTATCCTTGATGTGTTGCGGATAAAGGCTCTCAAGCTGCGGTGCGTTGTAAGGCTTGCCAGCCGTGGTGCGTTGTAAGGCTTGCCAGCCTCGGTGCGTTGTAAGGCTCGCCAGCCGCGGTGCGTTGTAAGGCTCGCCAGCCGCGGTGCGTTGTAAGGCTCGCCAGCCGCGGTGCGTTGTAAGGCTCGCCAGCCGCGATGCGATGTAAGGCTCGCCAGCCGCGGTGCATTGTAAGGCTCGCCAGCCGCGATGCGTGGTAAGGCTCGCCAGCCGCGGTAAGGAAATGTACCCGAGTCATCTTCGGGATGTATCCTTGAAGAGGTAAGGAAATGTACCCGAGGCATCTTCGGGATGTATCCTTGGAAAGGTAAGGAAATGTACCCGAGGCATCTTCGGGATGTATCCTTGAAAAGGTAAGGAAATATACCCGAGGCATCTTCGGGATGTATCCTTGATGTGTTGCGGACAAAGGCTAGCCAGCCACGGTGCGTTGTGAGGCTCGCCAGCCGCGGTAAGGAAATGTACCCGAGGCATCTTCGGGATGTATCCTTGAAGAGGGTTGCGGACAAATGCTCGCCAGCCGCGGTGCGTTGTAAGGCTCGCCAGCTGCGGTGCGTTGTAAGGCTCGCCAGCCGCGGTAAGGAAATGTACCCGAGGCATCTTCGGGATGTATCCTTGATGTGTTGCGGATAAAGGCTCGTCAGCCAAATGTGACGGTCGGTTAGTGGACCATGGGAATAGCCGTGCCGAATGGGCTTGTTTTGAAAGTAGCGAACTCCTGATGTCGCTGGGGAAATAGCGAGTATGGATTCGCACTATCACTATTTTTGGAATGAGCGGGTTTCGCGAGGAAGCCCCCTGCTGGCATTTGAAGGAATAGTGAATTTGGAATTTTCACCATTCGGTTTGAATTTGCAGTGGCGGTCTCGATCGCCGTGTTTCTTAATTTTGAAAGGAAATATCAAATTTTAAATCTGCTATTACGTTTGAAGTGACGGTTTATGTGTCGTCGTTGACATTTGGAAGAAATAGCGAATGTGGAATCTTCACTATTGATTGAAGTGACGGTTTATGTGCCGCCGTTGACATTTTGACAGAAGTAGTGAATTTGAAATGTTCACTATTGATTGAAGTGACGGTTTACGTGCCGCCGTTGACATGTGTCGTGAAAATAGTGGAATTCAATTTCCAACTATAATTTTGAAATTGACGGTTTTGACCGCCGTTGCTTGAAATAGCGATTTTTGAATTTTTGCCATTATTTTAGAAGTTGGCGGTTTTGATCGCCGTTTGCTTTGCAATTTTTGAATATTCACAATTTGGTTTTTTTTGCTTTCGAGGAAATGACGACATTCAATACCGTCAACGAAAACTTTGAAGTTTGTTGTGGGAAATTGGGCCAAAGCCCAAATTTCGCTGATAAAGAAAAGGGGAGGCCTGGTTTAGGCGCGAGCCACCTGGCGAGGCAAGCCGGCTTCCCTATTTTCTGTTAAAAAGATGCGAGGTTGAGTTGCGGATGAATATTCATCTTCAACCTCAAAATCTCGCCAAAATCGCCATTAAAGGACCTTCAAGTTTGCTTTTGCCTGTGCCATTACCAACAAATGTCATCTCAAGGTAAGTATTTCCTCTTGAATCCTTTCAAATTTTTTCATTTTAGCTTGATTAAATTAGGGCGAAATTTTGCCCTAAAAATCGAATTGGGCGTTTTTGATTGAGCCAATTTCGAGTGAAATTGATGTTTGCATTAGGTTAGAAACATGTTTAGGAGTATAGGGGTGCTTTTAATTTGCATTTTGGTCTCCGTTCCCGCTCCCTAGGCTCGAAAACGTGATTGAGGCGAGAAACCGTCTCATTTCACAATGCCAAGTTTATTTGCTTGGGCAATGGGTCCCACTAGGTTGCATTGTAGTTGGGAAAACCCGTGTTTGCCATTTAAGGACCTTCATTGGATGTTTGTGGGCAAAATTGGATTTTTGCCTTTTGCGACGGTCTTACGTCTGACCAAATAAGCGCCTGTCTGGGCTTGAATTGAGTCAGTCTGCCTTGAAATGGACCTCATTGGTATTTTAGGTCACCTTGTGGCGTGATAAAATCATGTTTGCCTTTTTACGGTCGTTTTTGGATTTTGACCGGTTTGGGGCTCAAATTAGCGTATGAATTGCCTTTTTGAACCGTAGAAAAATCCCCATCGTGTCGGGCATGTATTTTGGGTTGTTGGCAGACCTTGTATGGGTCTTGAAATGCCGTTTTTGTGGTTCTGACTCGTCTTTTGCTTGAAAAGAGGGGCGAGTCGTTCGTGTTTTTTGTTTGTGAATGGTTTGGGGGCGGGATTGCCCCTCGTTTTTTGTATTGCAGGTTGTTTTTTGTTTTTGGGTTTATCCATTTCATGCCGTCGTAATGCCGAAATTTCGGCTGACGTTTTTTTTGTTTGTTTGTTTTTTTTGCAGGATATCATCTGGGACAGATGGAGTCCGTTGTTGAGTCTTTGGAGGAGGAAGTCGATCCTGGAGGGGATGTAGTGGCCGAGGAGGCTGCCGTATTCGAGGCGGTGGTGGAGGATGCTTCCGTAGAGGGGGATAGCGGCTGATATGGCTGGTTTGTCCTTTTCGTTGTGGCTCATAGACAGGGTGGCTGATAAGTGGGGTTCAGTATCGGAATGGTGCATCGCATCATGGTTTTTGGCCTCCTCATCATCCGAAGTCTGCAAGACACTGTCTTCTTTTTTGTCATGGAGCAAGAACGAGGTGTTACCGTCATGGTAACCACCTCTGCTTCCGCTATTGCTCCTTTGTTTCCCCTGTTGCTCTCTTTCTTTTCCGTTTGAGAGGATAGAGAGTGCTTAGTTCGGTAGGTGGCGGATAGCCCCCAGTTCGTTGTCTTAGGCCAGTGTCTGTATGATAGACGTTTGTTTTAGGCCAGTGTCTGTATGATAGACGTTTGTCTTAGGCCAGTGTCTGTATGATAGATGTTTGTTGATGTATTTTGCGCAAGGCGGTTTGTATGTATGTGTTTTTGGATTGTGGTTTATTTTCTGATTGTTGGCTTTTTTGTGTTGTGTTTCGGAGGAGCACTGTCCGCTGTTGATTCTCCTTTTGTTTTGCACCAGTTCCTGCATCGTTAGTGTAGGAAAACAGGCAACAGATAGCACGTACGCATAAACGTAAACACGTAGAAGCATTTGATTGAAACACGTAAAACATTTGAAAATCAAAATTAACTAAGATGACTTGAAGTTAAAATTGAAATTTTGAAACGAATTTTGAAAATTCCGTGACAAAATCGTCACGTGCGGAATTCAAAAGGAGTTGATTTGAAAATTTGAGCAATTAACTCGTGTCGTGAATTAAATTGCATCGAAATTTCGAAAATGACTCGAAAAAATAAAACTCAAACCGCCAGGAAAGAATTTTAGAAAATGATTTTTGCGAGTATGTTTGGCTCTTGAGGTCAAGACTCGAATTTGTGAGTGCTTGAATTTTTGAGGAAAATTGATGTCGTGTTATCAGTTTTCGATTTTGATTTTTGTTTTGCGAAAAAAGGAAAAATTTTCGGAATTTCGACTGACATGAAAACGATCCATCGCGGATCGGGGCGACTAGCCCTTCCCCCCTTAAAAAAAGAAAGAAAAATCCGTATGTTTAAAGCTGCGTCATGGAAATCGTGTCGGATTTCGTAAAATGCGAAAACATGGAAGTGTGAGTGTGAAGAAACACAAAATTTCCCGGATCATCCCGAAGAGGCGCGAGGTTCCTGGCGGGAGGTTTGAGGTGTCAGGAGAAAACACATGTTGAAAGAGACAAGTCAACAGCGGGAATCCTGGGGAAGCCTCAAAGAGGCGCGAGCGTCTTGGCGATGCAAGCCGGCTCTCCACTTTTTCTGAAAAAATGCGCTGGTCATTTTGTATAAATAGAGACGTTTGCGCTTCATTGTTTCATCATCCGAAACACAAAAAAATCTCTACAAAACCTCTTCTTCTTCCAGAAAAATATTTCATGGATGCTTTCGAGAATGCATTGCGACAATGGTGTCGGGATTTGTCGCCTCCCGAGAAGTATCAACTCGATTGCATGGGAGTTGGTCAATTGTTGGTGCTTCGTCAAATGAAGATGCAACCTTCGTTTCTTGAAGCATGTTCTCGGTTTTGGGATTCGAAATATCATGTTTTTGTTTTCCCGAAAGGCGAGCTTTGTCCTCTTGCCGAAGAAGTTGGAGCCATTGGTGGGTGGCCGGGTTGTGTTCCGGTGCTTCCTCCGACTCGGTTGTGCTACAAGGAGAAATTCCGTTCCATGTTGGGCTTATCAACAAGCCAAGTCAACTTTCTTCTTGCTCCACATGGTGTGGATATGTTGGCTCTTATCAACATCTTCTCGAATCGGTTAGATGCTAATGTCACGGAGGTGGCTAGGAGAAGGGCTCTTGCATTTTGCCTTGTCCATGTGTACCTCTTTGTTGTTGTCTTGAAGAAGGAGGGGCCGAGATGTCATGGTAGCATGACCCCTCATCCATGTGATTGAGCAAATGGAGCATGGTAGAGATCCATCATGGTTGGTGCTTGGAGAGATTATCCAAGCTTTAGATAAGGAAGGCTCTTGTGGAGAAGCTCCCTCTTTTGGATCGCCGAGGATCCTCCAAGTGTGGCTATTGGAGAGGCTAAGGTATGTAGAGCCTCCGGTTAATCCTTCTTCTTACTCTTTCCGTCACCTTACCATGAGGAAGAAGTTGTACCCGGATAGTTTTGCTTCCACCGAGGCCTATTGGGCCGCAAGATTGGCGGAGGAGGGTGGTCCTCATATCCGTTGGGTGGTGCCGTGGTGGCACTTGAGGTCCTTCACGGGGTTGCCCGCTTCAGGTGCTAGTCCTCGTTATTTGATGGTGGTGGGTTTGAAGGTGGTTTCCTTCATTTATACCTAAAGGCTCATGAGGCAAATGGGGCGTCAACAAAAGGTGCCCGCTCAAGATACTCTTGTCCAAGAGAATGTTTTCCGGAACTCCGAGCTTGTGAAATTCTTCGAAAGATGGTGGGCCACTCGGCCGCTTTGGGAGGTGCCAAACCCCGTTGCCACGACATGGGTGACTCCTGCTTATGTCAAGTGGTCACGTGCTCCGTCCTTGGAAGAGAGATCCAAGTTTCGTAAGGACGAGGTTGTCGACTTGAAGTACCGAGAGGATGGCAAGGCCAACCGTGCCTTCTTTGAGGAGTATGTTGATGGAGCTACCCCCGATGTGATGAGACCACCGAAGAGGAGGAGTTCCGGCCCCAAGAATATGGTGGGCCGTGCATTGGCTCGTCTTGGGTCGAACATGGGGTATTGTGCTAGACCGGAGGCCATCGGCGTCTTAGATCCGTTTAGGATCCGTTCCGAGGAAGAAGTCCATGCTAGGCGGGGCAACAAGAAGAACAAGGGGAAGATGTACCCCGAGGGAAAAGTCAAGGGTAGAATGGAAGAGTGAAGACCTCCATTACCCACTTTATTATTATGTTGTATTATTGTTGTGAATTTTTATTATGTTGTACTAGCTAGTTGTTGTGTGTTTTGTGCTAGTTTTATTATGTGAGGTGTGTTAGTGGACACCTTAGCTTTGACAAGTTGTAGACTCGTCGTGCTTTATTTGTTGAAATTGTAATCCCTCCCATTATTAATTAAATAAGAGGATTGCTCGTGTCGAAAAGTTGTGAACGCTTATTTCTTCCATCCATTGGTAAAGGCAATTCGATTTGAATCGTCCTAAACATTTGCACTTGGGAAAGTGGTATTTTGTGGAAAGGGAGAAAGGCTCATTTTTGTATTTTGTGAGGAAAGGGAATGGTTTTCCCTTTCTTTTTTTGATGTTGTTTGTATGTAGGGATTTGTTTTTTTGATTGTGGGAATGGTTGTATCCTTCTTGTGTAAGAAAGGACTGCCTACATATCCACCTGGAGAGGTGAAATCAAACCATGATCGTAGTTCGAAATGTTTTGTGAATTTGAATTGGGTTTTGTGGTTGTATCCCTCAGGCATAAGAGGGACTGCCTACGTATTCACCGGAAGAGGTGAAATCAAACCATGCTCGTAGTTCAGGGGGTTTGTTTTTGTAGTGCAAATGGACGTTGCCTTCGACGGATCAAAGGACATTCGAAACGGGCAAGGTGCCGCAGCTTAGACTCGATAAAACATGCAATTTCAAATCAGAACATATTGAGGAACTTGACTTGAAAAGGGTTGAGGTTGGTGCTAGTTGCAAAACTAGGCTAGGTTGTTGGTTGATAGAGTTCAAGGATAGTATTTCTTGAGTTGGTCTAGGTTGGTCGGGTTTGTAAAGTCCTCCCCGTCTAGGTCACTCAGTCTCACTGCGCCCCCCGAAAGTATCTTCTTGACCAGGTATGGCCCAGCCCAGTTGGGTTTGAATTTTCCCCTCGGATCGACGGGTAATGGTGCTCGAACTGACTTGAGGACCAAGTCCCCCTCTTGGATGTTTCTGGGTTTGACCTTCTTGTTGAATGCCCGTTGTATACGTCGTTGGTATAGCTGGACGCTGTGCAAGGCGTTGAGTCGCCGTTCGTCTAGAAGGGTGAGTTGTTCGTACCTTCGACGGGTTCATTCCGCCTCAGGAACTTGACTCTCTAGCAGGATGCGTAGAGATGGGACCTCTAACTCCACCGGTTGAACCGCCTCCATACCGTATGCTAGGTAGAAGGGTGTGGCGCCTGTCGGTGTTCGAATGGAGGTTCGGTATCCCCAGAGTGCGAATGGGAGTTTGCTCGGCCAATCGCGGTAGTTGTCTTGCATTTTCTTCATAATGGTAACAAGAGTTTTGTTCGCTGCCTCCACCGCTCCGTTGGTTTGGGGACGGTAGGGGGATGATCGATGTCGTTTGATCTTGTATTTGTCCAGCAAAGCTTGAGTTTCCGCCCGGAAGTGAGAGCCTTGATCGCTGATGATCTCATGGGGTACCCCATATCGGCAGATGATGTTGTTTTGAATGAACTTGGCCACTTGTTTGGCGGTCAACACTGCATATGACTGTGCTTCCACCCATTTGGTGAAGTAGTCGATGGCAACGAGGACGAAGCAATGTCCCTTGGTGCCTATCGGGTTGACTTTCCCGATGATGTCGATGCCCCAGGTTGAGAACGGCCAGGGTGACGTCATGGTGTATAAAAGGGATGGTGGTATATGTTGTATATTGGCGAAAATTTGGCAATTGTAGCAATGTTTGACATAGTTACGGCAATCAGCTTCCATGGTTGTCCAGTAGTAACCTAGCCGCATGATTTTCCGTGTAAGCATCATTGCACTCATGTGAGGGCCACATTCTCTGTCGTGGACCTCTCCCATGACTCTTTTGGCTTCGTGATGGTCAATGCAAAGGAGGAAAATTCCTTGGGGTGTTCTTTTGTAGAGCTGATTTTGGTTTTTCACGAATTGTGATGCAAGTAAACGGATGGCTCTTTGTCCTCTTTGATCAGAGTTGGGAGGGAATTCGTTTTTGGTTTTGTAATTTAGGATGGCTTGGTACCAAGGTTCATCATGGCTTTCCTCGTCGTTGATAATGGCACAAACGTGAGCTGGCTCGCTCCTTCTCTCGACACAAAGGGGCACGATGTCATGTCGTCAGGTATGTTGACGAGCGCGGCAAGTTTTGCCAGGGCGTCAGCAAATTGATTTTCCTCTCGCGGCAAGTGGAAGTAGTCGACTTGGTCGAAGAACTCGGCCTCTTAACCGATCTTCGCTTGGTAGGGAGCTAAGCTGTCAGATCGGATTTTCCATGATCCTGATACCTGATTGATGATGAGTGAGGAATCGCCATGGACCCTCAATCTCTTGATGCCAAGTGTGATGGCAGCTTGTAGGCCGATGAGACATGCTTCATATTCAGCGGCATTGTTGGTGACGGCGAAGTCTAGCTTGACCGAGATCGGAACATGATCTCCCTCTGGTGAAATTAGAAGGATTCCTACCCCGAAGCCTCTCATATTAGATGCACCATCAAAGTATAGGTCCCATGCGTCGGAGTCAGCACAAAGGATGTCTTCGTCAGGAAGTGACCATGTGTCGGTCGCTGGATCCTCGCTGACGCGATTTTCTGCTAGGAAATCGGCAACTGCTCTTCCCTTGATAACCTTGAGGGGTACAAACTTGAGGTCAAACTCGGACAACATCAGTGTCCACCTAGACAGCCTTCCGTTTAGTATGAGTTTTTCGAAGATGTATTTGACTGGGTCCATCTTGGAGTAGATGTGGACCGAGTAGCTGAGCATGTAATGCCGAAGCTTCTTTGTTGACCAAACTAGGGCAAGGCATGTCTTTTCCAGTTGGGTATACCTCGTCTCGTACTCAATGAACTTTTTGCTGATGTAGTAGATGGCTCGCTCCTCGTTGCCAACTGTTTGTGCTAGCATTGCTCCCATGGCTGTGTTGGTTATAGTCAGGTATAGGGATAGAGGAATCCCCGGTTGAGGTGGCATGAGGACATGAGGTTTGGATAGGATTTCCTTTATCCTGTCGAACGCCTTCTGACAGTCGTTGTCCCAATCGGTGTGATCGGAGGCGCGAAGCTTCTTGAATATTGGTTCACAGATCATAGTGAGCTTGGCGATGAACCGCCTGATGTACTGGACCTGACCGAGAAATCCCTGAATCACCTTCTCGTTCTTAGGCCGAGGCATTTGTTGAAGGGCTTTGATTTTGGTTGGATCAATCTCAATGCCTCTTTTGCTGACGACATGTCCCAAGAGTTTTCCAGAGGTGACCCCGAATGCACACTTCTGAGGATTTAGTCTCATGTTATATTTCCGCAGACAAGCGAAGAATTTCCGGAGGGCATTGATGTGGCCGTCTCGTTCTTTTGATTTGACGATCATGTCATCGACATATACCTCTACCTCCTTGTGCATCATATCATGTAGGAGAGTGGTAGTAGTTCTTTGATAGGTCGCTCCGGCGTTGATGAGGCCGAAAGGCATGACCGTGTAGCAATATGTACCCCACTGTGTAGTGAACGAAGTTTTGTGCATGTCTTCCTTAGCCATCTTAATCTGGTTGTACCCGGCATACCCGTCCATGAAGGATAGGAGAGCATGTTCGGCAGTGTTGTCCACCAGAATTTCAACATGTGGCAAAGGGAAGTCATCCTTTGGACTCGCCTTGTTCAGATCCCTGAAGTCGACGCAAACCCGAATTCTTCCGTCTTTCTTTGGTACCGGCAAAATGTTGGCCACCCAGTCAGAGTATTCAGACACTTTGATAAAGCTAGCCTTGAATTGTTTATCCACTTCTTCCTTGATTTTTAGGGCCCACTCCGGACGCAACCGGCGTAGCTTCTGTTTCACAGGTTTAGCTCCGAGTTTAATGGGTATCCGGTGCTCTGCAATTTCTCTGTCAATCCCAGGCATGTGTCTGTAAGACCAGGAGAACACGTCCTTGTATTCGTGGAGGAGGTCAATGAACTGCTGTCTTTCCGAGGGGTCCAGGGTTGTCCCTATCCTAAGTTCTTGAGGTGTATTGTCGGTTCCTACGTTAATAGGCTCGGTTTCCTCAATGATGGGGGTTCTGGTTTCTCGTTTGTCAAGTTCTTCGGCTAAGTGAGGTGGGTAGTCACTCAAGTAAAATTCCTCATAATCATTCAGAATTGCATTGCAGTTAAATTGAGACGAGTCATAAGCAAACTTAGCGTTTATTAAGTTGACACGAGCGAAAAGCTCTGAGAGGACAGACATCTCATGAACAGTCAGAGGCGACACGACAGAGGAAGTGGCCCCTGGAACAGGCTCCAGGTTGTCACCTTTCATTGGAGTGGGGGTGACCCTAGTAGACTCAGCATCTGAATCACCCACGACTTTGTGATAAAACAGTGGGAAGGGGACCTTGACCGGGACATCTGGAGTGTTAGGACCTATAACAGGCTCTGACTCCGACTCGGACTCAGACTCGGATCCTTCATCACTTCCCTCCTTGAACATAGGGCCTTCTCCAGTTGTGATCTTGAGAATGCGGCCTTGGCGATCGGTCCACTTGATGGTTTTCCTCCAGCCTTGAGTGGCTTTCTCCGGGTCAGGATCGGAGATCAAGGCGGTTGGATCAAATTGGTTGTCTTTCAGGGCGATGTTTATGATGTCCTCATAATCGAGGTGTTTGATATTATCTTCCCCAAAGAGTAGTGTGACAGCTTGTCAGTCGAGGCACGGTGACGGTTTGGACTCAGTTGATGCGGCTTCGATGTTGTCGGGGATGAAGTAGCAGTCCTGGAAGACTTCCACTCCCGGGTATCTAGCCTTCATCACAGAGTCATAGATTGGTTCCGGAAAACCGTGGTAGAGTTCAGACTCTCCCTCGGGGACAAAGTATCCGTTGAGAGTCAGGTGGTAGGGGCGGAGGATGACTCCGTGCTTCTTGCGTTTTCGGATTAGGAGGTTCATCTCCTGGATGTCTTTGTCAGTAGGTTCGTATCCCAGCCCAAAGGGAATGTTGGGGACCTTAGCCTGTTTCAAGGGAGGCAATGGGTCCTTTAGCGGATTGAGCGGCAAACCCGGGAAATAACCCTGACACATCATGATACGGTTGATCGTGAGGTTGGCGAACGTGTCACAATCAAAGGGTGTTGACTCATCAGTTATGGCGTTCACGGCTTGGAAACCCCACATTTCATTGTCGTCCTCCTCAATGGCTTGGGAGGCTACCCCTCTTCTCATGACTGCTTTGATTGGGGAAGCGGGGATCGTGATCGTTTTCCCGTTGAAGGGGACCCTGATCTTTTGGTGGAGCGTTGAGGTGACCGCCTTGACGGCGTGAATCCAGGGACGTCCGAGGAGCATGTTGAAGGATGCGTCGATGTCGACCACTTGGAAACTGGTTTGTCTTTCCAGTGGCCCGGTTGCGACGACTAGAGTGATAAGCCCGGCGACCTTGCGACGAGTGCCGTCGTAGGCGCGTACTCCGTGACTCGTTGGGATTAAATCAGATTCCTTAATACCCAGCCTGTGGGCAGTTTTGAGAGGGATGACATTCACGGCAGAACCGTCATCCACAAGGACCATTGGTACATTCTTTTGGAGGCATTGCACAGTGATGTACAAGGCCAGGTTATGGTTGGCTCCGAACAGGAAGATATCCTCGTCGGAGAAGACGACCGGGTCGCTCAGATCAGTGGCGTCTCTTGTCATGTGTGCCACTATTTCTTCTGGGGAAGAGGTGGAAGGCACGGTTAATTTTCCCAAGGCCTGCAGTAGGGCCTCCCGATGCTCGAAAGACGTTGCGATCAACTGCCAAATTGAGATCTCGGCCTTTTCTTTCTGAAGTTGTTTCAGTCTTGAGTTCTCAGGAACCTTTGGTTGAGTGTCCGCTTCCGGGACGATTTGGTCATTCGTTGTTGGAACGGCCGCTGGGTTGCTCGGATTCTGATAGGGACGTCCGGACCGGGTGAGGTGTCCGATTTTCTTCGTCCTCTTCTCCTTTCCTGGGACGACATAGACATCCTCAACATCATCCCGCCATATGCCGTTAATTTCAGGGTCTCGAGGATACCTTGGAGGGGTATTCCTCGGTGGGTAGTTCTTGTGGGGAATATTTTTGTGAGGGCGATTCTTGTGGGGGTAGTTATTTTGAGGGTGGTTATTTTGAAGGTGATTTTTGTGGGGTCTATGCCAGAATGTTCGCGGGAGCAATCCATCCTGGGGCGGGTAGTTTTGAATGCTTGGGGAATTCTCCCTCGGACGTGGTGCCGGGGGATTGAAGATGAGTCGACGGTAGGCGTCGTCGAGTCGGGTGATTCTCTCAGAAAGGCTGGCAATGGCCTCCTCAACTTGCGGAAACATAGTGAGCATAGTGGCAGCACTGAATACGAACACTCCATCTGAAGGGTCCTTTTCCAGAACATTCACCTCATCGTCACTTGGCAAGATGAGATGAGAGCAGTCTAGGGTCGGCTCATCGTCAGAGATGGCGTGAATTCCCAGATGATTCGTCTTGTTGTTTGGCTTAGTTGGGTGGGGGTATAGGAAAATCTCCCTTCTAAATCATGTCCTGAATGAGGTGCTTGAGTTTGAAGCAATTTTCGGTATCATGCCCTTTCCCTCGATGATACTAGCAGTAGGAGTTGGGGTTCCAAAATCGGGATTTCTTGGCGTCGGCCGGGTCCGGGGTGGGCTCGATCGGTTGTAGCTTACCTTGGTCCATTAGCCTTTTCAGGGCACTTGCATAAGTTGACCCTATGTTGGTGAACACTCTCTGGGGGCGTTCAATTTTCTTGGTAGATGGTTCGACGAGGTTAACCTCATTCATCTTGTTTGTCTGACCGTAAGGGCGAGATCCGGTTGACGTGGATCCTTGATAACCCCTGCCTGTGGTCTTTGCTAAGACACCCTTTCGGAGGTCGTCCTCAATACGTTTCCCCAGAATCTGCAGATCTTGAAAAGTTTTGATATTCTGATACCTCAGTAGGTTGGCATAAACCGGGCGGAGGTTGTTGACAAATTTCTCCAACAGAGTTGATTCACTCGGCTTACTAACCAACTAAGTACTCACCCTCCTCCAACGGGTTAGGAACTCAGTGAATCCTTCGTTGTCGTTTTGGGTTAACACCTCGAGAGTACGTGTGTTGGCCAGGATCTCGACATTGTCGGCATACTGTTTGGCAAACTCAACTGCGATCTCATCCCAGGTGGTAAGGTTTTTCGGGTCCAAGGAGTAGTACCATTGGTGAGGAATCGGCTCCAAAGAGGATGGGAAGATCCTGGTAAAAAGTTCTTGTTTGACCCCCTTAATGGCCATGTAGTCTTTAAAAGCACGGATGTGGTTGAGTGGGTCCTCCACTCTCTTGAACTTAGGCACATCAGTCAGGGTGAAGTTGTCAGGTAACTGGTCCCCAATAGGTTCGAACCTTCGGTTATTTTCAAGGTGGATGTTGTTACCCCGGGCTAGGAGTTGTTCTTCCAGAAGTTTCAGCCTCTTCTGAGTCTCAGTCAGAGGTGGGGTATTATGTTCCCCAATTTCCTTGTTCTCCAGGGCGTCGATACGGGTCTCGACGCGATCCAGGGTGACCTTAAGAGCGGTAAGCAGGCTGGCTAGCTAATCAGTTGTGACATCTCTGTTGTTATCATTGTTGTTGTTGGACGAAGCTGAAGACGGGGCCATGGCTCTGAGGCAGAAAAATGGATCACATTACAACTCAATCCGACATGGTTCCAAGACTGAACGCAGACAACATAGAGGACGAGACTAAGATCGGACTCAACAAGACGAGGGTGACCGTGTGTGGTCCCTCGGTGCTGACTCGATTTATGATGTGACGGTGTTTGACCTAACCTTTGACACGAGTCCAACATGACGGCGTGACGCCATTGGACGGGTCTCGTGGTGAGACGACTCATAAGTAAAGACCCATAAGTACGTTTGCTTTGACTCGATAGACACGAGGCGGAATTGGAATGGTGGACTGAAGTTTTCGAAAATAGAAATTTTCAAAAGATTCATTTGTCGCTTTAATGAGAGTCTTCTGAAGATAGAGATTTCCGCAAGTCGATCAGTTGAAAAGGGTTGTCTTAAGTTTATTTGCAAAAGACGGTTTGAGTTCGAGTCGGCTCGGAAAGCAGTGTGTTGCTTCCCAAGACGGTTTTGAAATTCAAAATTGTATGTTTTGAAAATCGAGTTTGAAATGTTTGAAGAGGTCTCGGGGACGGTGTACGGTCCTCGGGATCCCGAAAGTGTTTCGAGAAAAGGGTGTGTGCTTTTCTCGGGTTTTGAAAGAGCCATTGTCGGCGCGAAACGGGTTAAAATCCGTGTCTAGACGCGGCGATTATAACGGAGTAAAAAGGTGATTTGAAATGGTTATACAAAATCGGGTTTGAAAATCGTCATTACGACGGCCTAGAAAGGCGTGTTGAAATGGTTATACAAAGCCGGGTTTGAAAATCG
Source organism: Silene latifolia (assembly GCF_048544455.1). Taxonomy (NCBI): domain Eukaryota; kingdom Viridiplantae; phylum Streptophyta; class Magnoliopsida; order Caryophyllales; family Caryophyllaceae; genus Silene; species Silene latifolia. The sequence goes on from NC_133533.1 coordinate 50,992,554, forward strand.
TCATTACGACGGCCTAGAAAGGCGTGTTGAAATGGTTATACAAAACCGGGTTTGAAAATCGTCATTACGACGGCCTAGAAAGGCGTGTTGAAATGGTTATACAAAACCGGGTTTGAAAATCGTCATTACGACGGCCTAGAAAGGCGTGTTGAAATGGTTATACAAAACCGGGTTTGAAAATCGTCATTACGACGGCCTAGAAAGGCGTGCATCGGTCGGCGAAAGACCGAGGTTTGAAATGGCCATTATAACGGCGCAAAAAAGGTGATTTGAAAGTTTGAAATGACACGGAAGGACTTATGATCAAGTAGCACATAAGCACTCACAGTTTCATTATATTATGCATCATGCTGACACGGGTTTTGGCTTAAAAGGGTGGGTTACACACCAAGCAATCAAACCCCGATTTGCGAGAGGGATACCAATCCAAACAAAATGTGTAAGGAGGGTGCCCTAGTCTCGTGCTCAAAAGTGATGAAAGCTCTTTGACGAAACAGAAATGTGTAACGTCAATGGTATGCTTGACTCAATCGGGATTCGACACGCGGGGATGAGAAAACTTAGGCCGACGGGTCGAGCCAATTGGTCGAAAAGGGTTAGGTTGTGGGCCCGGACAAGGAACCCGACCGTGACCGTAATATCAATTAATGCATTCCAACCAAGACCTCGTTCGAGTCTCACCATCTAGGGATCACAAAGACGTAAGTGTACTAGTTTTCCGCAGCAGAGTCGCCAATCTGTGGACATGGCCCACCTGCAGCTCCGCTTCGATCTGCGGACATGCAGCAGTCTTTTTGAAAGCCACGCTCGGCGGCGTAAAGATGCTTTCGACCAGATCGTTTTTTAGATCGGTCGGTTTCGTCTCGGTAAGGGTCTCGAAACGATTAGAGATGTTCGGAGTCGCCACCAAGCATTTGTGGGATGCCTGGAACCCGTTCGAATTCCACTTTATACCTCGGTCAAATCGAAGCACAAAGCAGCGTTTTGACATAGGTACTAAAGATAAGGAAATCGTCCCTCTTTAGCATCCTATCTCTAGAATGACTCTCGTACGCCCAGGATAAGGTCATCCACTATCCAAAGTTCCTGAGTAAGAGGTGAACGTACGTATTGGGAAGCCCTTTAATCAGACACCCAATCCCGCCCGCGTTTAGCGGCCTCTACTGATCGATCTTGGTTGGTTGAATGCAAAAGTTGATAAAACGGTTTAAATGCATGAATGCGCATCCAATGATTTAAACCTAACATGTGAGAGCTTTCTAAGTCGGTTGATTTAATCCAAGTATCAAGTATAAGATGTCGAGTTGGATTAATGATTGATTTGCATGCAAGACGGAAATTAAACATCCATTTACCGTATTAGGTTTAGGGTGCATAACGTGATCCATTTGTCTTAGTAAGGCATGTTGCAAATACGGTTTGAATAGTCATCTGATCCGTCCTATATCCGGGTTGACCGGAGTCGAGATCGTCCTAGACTAATGGTGGAAGGGAACAGGCCCTGTACCAGACGGCTATAAGAGACGCGAACCAGCCGGCGGTGTAAGGGGCCTCCCTCTGGTTTTGAAAATGAGAAAGAAAAGGCCTGCTTGAGGCGCGGGTTAGCCAACGGCTGTATGCCGTGTTCTGACTGTTTAGAAAACGTTATGAAACGTGTTGAAAATGGGTCGTTTAGACCGCATTTGTCGATTTGAGGAACTAGACTCGAATAATCATCATTATTTGATAATATTCGGTGTCGGGTTCGGTTTTGACAAGCTTGACATGAATAGTTTTGAAAATGATTATGGACTAATTGTCTTAAGTCCATTTGAATTTCATTAGTCGGTACTCATCATCGTACCCGGGTTAAAATCCGGCATGGTATGTATAACCAAGGATGATTTTGTGTTGGTGACTAATATGGTTGTTTGAAAAATGTAAAGAAATGAAATAAAAGGCTTTAAAATACCTTTTAAATGTCATTAACCAAATATTATCACCGAAACACGGATTTAACCGTCATGGTATAAAGAACCAAGGGTGAAAAATGCTTTATGGTTAAAACGTGTGAAATGAAACAAAAAGGTTTCGAAAATACTTGAAATGGTAAAAACCGATTACAAACATGAAAAATGGATTAAGGGAAATGACGAAAACAAACACGGTTGATCTCTGGTCTGAGCACCCCATTTAGGCGCGAGCCTGTTGGCGACCTAAGGGGCTTCTGCCTCAGACCAAAAATCAGTTTTAGCTCGTTAATTCCATGTTATGCATGTTTTAGCATGTTAAAGTCATGAAACAAATGAAAACATAATAAAAGAGGATTTTTACACCCTCATACTTACATGTTTGGTTATGGCGAGTGACCGACGTAAGTGTAACAACTTGTTTGATCGGAAAAAACTCGGTTTAAAACCCTTTTGGTAAGTAAAAGAGTGTTTTAGAAGTTTAGTGATGGTGTAATGGTCAAAGTGGTCGGACAAGTGATTTAATGCACGATGACGGTACCAAACAATGTGTAAGGCTCGTGTTTACGATAGGTAGGTCGTAAACACGCGTCGGATTATGACTTTAGAAGTCGAGTCGAGAATTTTAAGGGAGAAAAGAGGGGGAGGACACTCGCGTAAGTCTTAAATGGGTGGCATTTAAGGGGTATTTATAGGAGAATGAGTGGTTGTGTGAGTTTTGAGCGACGTGGCCACCTGTGCTGCTCAAAGAGGTGCGAGCCACATCGCGGCACTTCGAGTCGTGTTGTCACTATCACAACAAACGCAATCATGATTTGTTCTATCCTAGGTTTTGTAGTCACATGTTTGGTACTTGACCAACATGAATCCGGGAAAACTTAGCATAGAAGGTGTGGACAAGGCCCTCGGGAACTGCGTCCGCGGGATCCACACCAGGCATAATCGACTCGAGGTTCTTTCGAATCGAATTAAGACCAATTAGAGTCGCCACCAAGTTTTTTGGGAACTTGGAACCGTTCAAGTCAACTTTACACCTTTCATCGAAAAGCATAAAGCCAATCGACTACGAGTGATTAAAGATAAAGACTTGTACCCTATATCACTCGATTTGAATGACTCTCGTAATCCAATGGTATTTAGACGGATCCACAAACCATAGATCTTGAGTAAGGGGTGAGGGTACGTGTTGGGAAGCCCATAAGGACACCCAACCCCGCCCGTCAATAACGGCCTCTACTAAGTCAAGTGTCGAATTTCAAACAAGGTCATAGCTACTACGATGTATGATATGCAAACGTTGTTTTAACCCTATCATGTGACAACAATTTCTATGTCGTTTTAGATGCAACTAAACTAACTTTGTCAAAGTTGTAATTTAGCATGTGGGTTGATTGATCTAACAACATACAAAACAAACAAACAAGGCTTAGGGGGAATGGGGGAGCCGTTGGGATCTACCTATTACAAACCAGGCATTTCATGCCGACACAACAATAAATTAAAGATACAACTCGATCTAAATACAAATGCTACATACAAAACGACACACAACGACACACACGGCCGTTTGGCCTTGAAAACCGTGCACATGAGGGGTGGCCCACGGCTCACAGGACCCACGGCCTTGGGTCACTCCTCGTAATGCGTGCTCGCGCTTAATCTCATCGAATTAGACATAGGGCTACGCACCAAAGCATGCATTAGCATAAACCGGGCCATGTTGCTTTAGACAACACGCGGTTTACTACGCTTCTACAAGCATTGGGAACAACCGTCTAACCAAACAAGACCAAGGTTTTTAGAAAAGGTTTTGACTCAAAAAGAAGTAAAACAAACTTGAAAGATTACAACCCGATAAACAAACTTTAAATTATAAACTACCAAAACAACAAAGAACAAACGATAAACAAAGAAAGAGAAATGAAAAAAGAAAGCCAAAACGCACGGCCAAATCACGGCCCAAACCAACGGCCAAGATAAGGCCAACCTAGTTCCTAAGTTAAATTCATTGGTTAGATCGAATGATTGCGAAAAGGGATAGGAAACAAGTTAGAAGACGAGTTAAAAACGATGTCGATTGATTGTCGCATGAGGGTGCATTCTACACGACCTAAGAGGTCTAATTAGGTCAAATTCGCTAATTAATTTAACTCATCGAGTGTCAATAAGAAGGTGCTAATCACGCACTCTTATACTAGCGAGAAATTAGGTGAAAGAGAGAGATGCATTCAATTATTTACAGAATCGTCGATTGATTTTATAACTTACGTCGAAGCCACCTATCGTGTCTAAATAGGTTATTAAATTAAATTAAAGTCATCTAAATACGTCATAGGTTAACAATCAGAGGTTAAACTAACATACAACGGGTCCTAGGGTATATCGATTGGCGAAATGAAAGAAGGGGGTCGAAAGCGACGAAAGTTAGACAACTTGTTTTATTTATGCCCTACCTTGAACACGAGGATATGTAAATGAGACGGGGGTGTACGACCGATAGAAGGAGCGGTTTCTTTTCCCATCTCAAGTCAACGCGGGTGTTCATGGTGGTACTTTAACTCATACTCGGACTAACTAGTTTCATAGTTAATTAAAACAAACGATAAACAAAACGAAAACAAACAAAAAAACAAACTATAAAAAGAGCATAAGAAAACGAAATAAAACAAGGAAAGAGAAGGGGATTTGATGCAGCCTCAACCTACATGTATCGTTGACACCATCTTGGGTCGTAATCGATGGTAGATTTTATCTCGAGAGGCCGTCGTCGACGAAGAATAAAGCAAACACGCGTTTTGGAAAGTTTCTGGACAGCGATTTTAAAACAGTGATATCTCCCTCGTTTCACGACGAAAATTCGATCTAAAAGATGTTTTGGAAACTAGAAAGAGAGCAGAACAAGGATCTTAAAGCAACCCCTGCTCGTTTTGGGTTATTGGGCACGAAAAACGAGCACAAACAGAACTGGACAGACAAGAAGAAACCGCGAAAACAGAGTGTTATTTCACTCTGTTTTTCGAGGGATTTCGTGTACTCTCAAGGGCAATTTGGCTCGTAATTCTTTGTCTAATGTGTAGATGGATGTTATGTGGTTAATTAGGAACAAGAAACTCGAATTTTTATGAAGGTTTGATGGAGGAACGAAAGGGTTTTCGAAGAGGACACACAAACAGTTTCAGTTTGTGTGTCGGTTTTGTTTAGGGTTTTTGGAGGATGTTTAGGGTTTGTTTCTGAGGTTTCAAGCTTGTGAGTGATGGTTGCATTTATATAGAACTTAGAGGAATGAATGTATGGTGAAGGGGTGGTATTTATAAGGGTTTAAAATAGGGTAAAAGGGAGGAGGAGGCAGTCGGGCTCAATCCCGTATGGCTGCTGTCCATCGGTTTTTGTGAGGGTTTGAGGGGGGTTTTCTTGGTGATTAAGCTAGGATAATATGGGTAGGATACTAGGGTATGGGTTAGGGTTAATGGGTACGGGTCTTGGTAGTGTTTGGAGCAGGTTTGGGCTCGGGAATTGGCTCGCAAAAACAGGGGGGGCTGCATTTGTGCGGGCTGCTTGTGAGGGGTTTGGGACGAGGATTTGGGCTGTGGTATGGGGGGTTCGAACAAGGGTGGATGGGCATTGGCTTAGGTGGGTTAGCATACTCGAGATTCGTGCCAATTCGTAAAAGAAACGGGCTCAAAAATCGAGCTAAAATCGAGCTAAAAAACAAGTGTTCAAAACGAGTTTTCTTCGTTTTTCAAATCGATTTTTCAAATCAAATAATCCATTAAAATAAATGACTTTTCAAATCAAAAATACTCATAAAATGATTTTTCAAATCAATTATTTATTTTATAATAAAATAAACTTGGAAAAATAAATTCAAAATAAGATAAATTAAATTGAAATTACTTTAAAAAACAAACTTTAATTTAAATATCATTTAAATTAATAGAATGAACTCACTAAAAAAACATTAATTTAAATATCATTTAAATTAATAAATTACTTCATCGACGACGCCCATTCTACCTCGTAAAACGAGCCCAAATAATGACAATGACAACTAAAGAATACATGTGTCCTATCATCATCGGGTGTTTGTCGGGTTCTCTATAAATTCCAATATCGACGGATACGGGTATCTACAGAGCCCCCACTTTGACTGAGGCTTGGACAAGGCGAAAGTCAAAGTACACCCCAGGTCCCTCTCGACCTGAGGATTCTTCGGGTCGTTTATAGTCCATTAGACTTGCGTATATAAGCTCGCTTGACCATAAGAAGAGATCATACACGAAACCTCGTTGAGGATTGACTCTTGTTTCTGTTGTGTCAAATTATCATCGTCGGTCATCGACCCATAAATTGCATAAATGGTGGGTTGAGCCTTATCCTTAGGCGCCTACGTATCCGTTTCTCGACGGAATCAAACCCGCGTCGTAGTTCGAATCTGCGACACTTGCCCAAAGTTTATCATCTGTGGCGTTTGTCCAAAACTCATCATCTCGTGACATTGGCCCAAAATTTATCATCTGCTGGCGCTTGTCCGACTGGGACGGAACTTTCAAGGAGGAGTTGCCGCTTTCATCATCTGCTTTCAGCTACGGAATTCTTCCATTTCATACTCTTGTATTGAATTGAATTCTTGGTGGATGTCATCCTTTTCATCTTGATAATGGTCTCTGAAGCCAACGGCTTCAGAGCCCCCAGTTTGCAATGGCTCTAAAGTCGAAGACTTTAGAGCCCCCAGTTGAAGCATATCCTGCTACATTTGAAACACAAAAACGCACTTGCAATAATCATCACATAGGCACATTTGGATCATCGATCTTGAAATTGGATCATTTGAAATAATGGGTCATCGACCCGAAAATTGAATTTGAAAATTTTGAAAGATTGGGTCATCGACCCGAAAATTGAATTTGAAAATTTTGAATGATTGGGTCATCGACCCGAATTTTTGAATTTGAAAATTTTTGGTATGTTGGGCCATCGACCCAAAAAATTGAATTTGAGGTTTTTGAATTTGAAAGATTGGATCATCGACCCGAAAAGATTCTACTACTTGGATCATCTATCCACAATATGTAAAAAAGTTTTTGAAATGTCGGAATTTTGAACTTTTGGAATTATTTTTTTTTGAAATCGACCCTTGATGGGTGAGCTTGAAATACGACTCAGACACTTTGTATGACCGGTAAACCACGTGGGCGTAGCCCGCTACCGTAAAACAAAAAAAGAAAATAAAACCCTAAGTGTGCACGGGTTTGAATTCAAATATGGACTTGTCGAGGGTAGAAATGTAAATCGGCCGTTCCGGCGCTCCCAAAACGCGATAGATGCGCGAAAACCCGATGTATCATGCCAAAGACTGGTGTGAGCTGGGGCGGGCCTAAGAGGCGCGCGACCCAAGGCCCACACAGCTTCAAAAAAACGGCACCCTAGGGGTGTCATCCTAGGTGCTTCTTTCCCTTATAATTTCTATATATAAGGAAGAGCTGTACTGCCAAATTTATTCTGCCTTTTCCCCAAACTGGTGCAAATAACATAAATCATTATGAATAATCTAGCGAGTGCTATGCGAGCATGGGAGACCGACTTTACTATTGCAGAGAGACAAGAATTAAAGACCGTTCACTTGGCGCAATTACTTCCCTTACGCCAAATCCCTCTTCAACCTGCGCTGTTGGAACACTGCCTCAGCTACTGGGATCCTTACAACCATGTCATTGCTTTTCCTGAGGGGGAGATCTGCCCTCTACCCGAAGAGTTTTCTGCCCTGGGAGGATGGGATGCTGAGGCCATACCAGCTATACCTAAATTTCATTCAGGGTGGCGTGGAACATATCTAGACTGCCTTGGCCTTTCCAGGACGGAATCTGAGGGGATAGTGACTGGTGACGAAGTCAACCTTTTTGCTATTCATAGGAGATTTTATATCTTGCGGAATAGTATTTCGCTGCCAGCCTACTGCCGCAGGGCCTTTGGATTGATCATGTTACACCTTTATGTCTTCGAAGGTAGGATGAACAAGACAACTTGTGTAGGACAAGCGAAGCTTTTGTCCATTGTGTCTCAGATGGAGACGGGACATAACCCTTCCTGGATTATTCTCGCTGAAACCCTTCGAGGTTTGGATGCTAAGAAAATGAACCCTGGTGCCGATTGGTCGGGATGCTCCCGTCTATTGCAGGTAATAAGATTTATTCTCTTGATTTCGCATCCTTAATTGATTTTCTTTTTTACCACAATTCTTGTGTTATTGCCACGATTTTGCTGTATTCTGCCACGATTTTGCTGTATTCTGCCACGATTCCCGTCACAAATCCGTTTTTCTTTTTTTTCTTTTTTTTTTTCTTTTTCCGTTTCTTTTTTTCCTTCTTTTTTCTTTCTTTTTTTTTCACGTTTTTTTTTTCTTTTTTTTTCCTCTTTTTTCTTTCTTTTTTTCTTTTTCGTCCCTTTTTTTTTTTTTTTTTTTTTGTCTTTTTCATTTTTTCTTTTTTTTTGTCTTTTTCATTATTTCTTTTTTTTTCAGGTGTGGCTTTGCGAGAGATTTTGGCTTTTCGCCCCGCCGCGTGAGCCCAGCTCGTATCTCGCTCGTATGCTGACTATGTGTGCCAAGCGGTATGAAGACGAGCGTCAAAATGACCTTGCCTATTGGCGAAACAAACTGACAGGAGGGGACGGTCGCCCTCTGTGCTGGATCATGCCTTGGCTTCGCCTCAAATCCTTTACTATCCTTCCGGAAGATGACAAAACCAGACGTTTGCAACTCACGGGTTTAGAGAGGTCTATCCACATTTACCGACCGCGTCCTGCGTCGGATGGGCCGCAGACAAATGATTCCCAAGTGTGAGGCTGTTCTGGGACGAGCAAGAGAGCTGAATTCCTCTATATGTGATGATTGGCTCAAGAGGTGGCACCAAAGGCGTCTTTGGTATGTATCTGTGCGCCCTCAGACTACCTGGGTATCCCCGTCTTATACTAAATGGCTTAAAGAGAAGACTGAATCAGGTAAGGATTTGTGTCGGAAGGATGAGCTTGTCGACATCAAATATTATGACAGAAGCAAAAACAGTCGCGACTTCTTTGTTAACGATCTTTCGTCTACATCTGGACCTGAAGCTAGGACTGAGAAGACTCCTAAGACTGACTCACAGGCGACAGGTGTGTGGAAACGGTTGGGTTCAAAGGCACACTCGGGCTCAGCCTTAGAAGGGAGGCTTGGTCCTCGCTTGAGTGTAAAAGATAGGTTGGGCCCTCGGGAGGAAATGACGATTCCTCCTAAGAAGCGCGCTAGACAGAACACAACTACCCCTCCCCCACAGGAGCCTCGGTCACGTGACCCAAAAGGCAAAGGGAAAAAGAAGATGTAGGAGTCTTCGACTCCAATTTATTATTTGAATACTACTACTTATTATTTGTTGCTTGCCGTTTTCTTTTTTTTTTTTTTGGATGTTGTAATGGGCATCGCCCGATTTTAATAAGACTTACTATTTATTAAAAATCCCAGTTTCTGCATAAAATTTCATTTTATTTAAAGAAAGGGTCGGTTGTACTCTTTTAAAGAGCTGCCTACGTATCTGCTATCAACAGAATCAAACCGAGCTCGTAGTTCCACAAAACAAACGCGCTACAATCATCGATTTATAACGCACAAAAAGCAGCGAAGCAAAAGTGCCGCGGCCCAGACTCGCTCACGAGCACTGCAATTCAAAATTTTATTTTATGACATTGAGAGTGAGTTCTACGGATAGTATTTCTTCAGTTGATCCAAATTCGTCGGATTCGCAAAGTCATTTCCATCTAGATCCGTTAGTCTAACTGCGCCTCCCGATAATATCTTCTTTACCAGGTAAGGACCGGCCCAATTCGGCTTGAATTTTCCCCTCGGGTCAATTGGTAGTAAAGCGCGAACGGATTTTAGGACTAAATCTCCATCTTTTATTCCTCGAGGTTTCACCTTTTTGTTAAATGCCCTTTGTATCATTTTCTGATAGAGTTGAACATGATGTAGCGCATTTAATCGTCGCTCGTCGAGCATGACCAAGGAATCATACCTGGCTTGCGCCAGTCAAACCGGGACCGACTTTCTAACAGATCCTTAAAGAAGGTACCTCTAATTCGATAGGCTGAACTGCTTCCATCCCATATGTCAAATAGAACGGAGTTGCTCCAGTGGCTGTGCGAATAGACGTTCTGTATCCCCACAGTGCGAATGGTATCTTTTCTGGCCACTCGCGATAATTGTCGGTCATTTTTCTGAGAATCACAGTGATTGTCTTGTTAGCGGCTTCCACCGCGCCATTTGTTTGAGGTCGATACGGTGACGACTTGTGGTGTTTGATTTTATACTTTTCAAGTATTACGGCCGTTTCAGCCTGGAAGTGAGTGCCATGATCGCTAATGAGCTCATGCGGCACCCCATATCTGCAAATGATTTCATTCTGAATGAACTTTGCTACCTGCTTTGCTTGTAGAACCTTGTATGATTTTAATTCTACCCACTTCGTGAAGTAATCAATGGCGACTAGCATGAAACAATGCCCACCTGTTCCAGATGGGTTGACCTTTCCAATAATGTCGATTCCCCATGTTGAGAAAGGCCATGGTGATGTCAAAGTATATAACAGTGATGGCGGCACATGCTGTATGTTTGCGAAAATTTGGCAATTATGGCAATGTTTGACATATTGGCGACAATCTGTCTCCATCGTGGTCCAATAATACCCTAATCTCATGATTTTACGAACCAGCATATGGGCATTCATGTGTGGGCCACACTCTCCGTCATGGACTTCTTCCATGACTCTTTTCGCAGTTGGTGAGTCTATGCATCGCAAGAAGGATATTTTGCGCAGTCTTCTTGTACAATTGCCCGTCATTGGTTCTAACGAACTGAGCGGCTAGCATTCGAATAGCGCGCTTTCCGCGGTTATCCATGTCGGGTGGATACTCTCCTGATTCTTTAAATTTCAGAATAGCATGATACCAAGGTTCGGCTTCGGTTTCTTCTGTGCCTCCGATTACATTAACATAAGCAGGTGACGATCTTCGTTCGACACATATCGGCATAGTATCCATATGATCAGGTATGTTGATCAGAGCAGCTAGTTTTGATAGTGCATCAGCAAACTGGTTTTCGTCTCTGGGGAGGTGCACATACTTGACCTCGATGAACAACTTTTCTAGTTCTTCAATTTTTGCTTGGTACGGGGCCAAGCTATCACTTCGGGTTTTCCACGTCCCGGCCACTTGATTGATCACTAATGACGAGTCCCCATGTACTACAACCTTTTTGATGCCTAACTCGAGAGCACTGTGCAAACCGAGTAGGCATGCTTCATATTCAGCCGCGTTATTAGTGACGTTAAAGTCCAATTTGATCGAAATAGGAACATGTTCACCTTCCGGTGAAATGAGTAGAACTCCTATCCCGTATCCCCTATAGTTCGATGCTCCATCGAAATAGAGGTCCCATGTATCATTGTCTATGTGAACGATATCTTCGTCGGGAAACGACCACGTATCCAAAACCTCAGTTTCTTCTATCGGGTTATCCGCCAGGAAGTCTGCAACCGCCCTTCCCTTTATTACTTTCAGCGGTACATATTTCAAGTCGAACTCGGAAAGCATTAAAGTCCATCTTGACACCCTGCCGTTCAGAACTGGTTTTTCAAACAAGTATTTGATTGGGTCCATCTTCGAGTGGATGCAGACACTATGACTGAGCATGTAGTGCCGTAACTTCTTTGTCGCCCATACTAAAGCCAAACATGTCTTTTCGAGTTGAGTATACTTGATTTCATACTCCAGGAACTTTTTACTAATGTAGTAAATCGCTCTCTCCTCTTTATCGACCGTCTGCGCCAAAGATTGCCCCCATTGCGATCCCGTAATCGTAAGATACAACAAAAGTGGTAACCCAGCCGTTGGTGGGCTAAGCACGGGAGGGGAAGATAGTATTTCTTTGATCTTATCGAACGCAGCTTGACAGTGATCGTCCCATACGACGTGTTCCCCGACCTTCAATTTCTTGAAAATTGGCTCACATATCATAGTTAGCCTTGCCACGAACCGACTTATGTATTGGATTCTTCCCAGGAAACCTCGAATTTATTTCGGGTTTTCGGGTGAGGCATTTCCATTATGGCCTTTATTTTTGATGGGTCCACTTCGATGCCACGGTGGCTAACGATGTGACCCAATAGTTTGCCGGATGTGACTCCGAATGCGCATTTTTGTGGATTCAACCTCATGTTATACTTGCGCAATCGTTCGAAGAATTTGCGTAGTGTACCAAGGTGGCCATCACGCTCCTTTGACTTGACAATCATGTCGTCGACATAAACCTCGACCTCCTTGTGCATCAAATCATGTAACAATGTTGTCGCGGTCCTCTGGTATGTAGCCCCTGTGATTATCAACCCAAAAGGCATTACTGTGTAGCAATAGGTTCCCCATTGCGTTCTGAACGCAGTCTTATGCATATCTTCTTTCGCCATCTTGATCTGATTATAACCGGCGTATCCATCCATAAAGGACGATAACGCGTGTTTCTTTGTGTTGTCAACCAGGATGTCGATGTGAGGTAATGGGAAATCGTCCTTCGGACTTGCCTTGTTTAAATCCCGGAAGTCAACACAAACCCGAACTTTACCATCTTTCTTAGGCACTGGAACGACGTTAGCCACCCAGTCCGAGTATTCTGACACCTTGATGAACCCAGCTTTGAGTTGCTTGTCGATTTCTTCTTTGACCTTCAGAGACCAATCTGTATGCATTTTGCGTAGTTTCTGCTTGACCGGCTTATATCCTGGCTTGATTGGGATCCTGTGTTCCGCAATTTCCCTATCAATGCCTGGCATGTCTTTGTAGGACCATGCGAAAACATCTTTGAACTCATGCAACAAATCAATGAACCCTTGTCTTTCGGTGGGACTTAAAGTAGTTCCTATTTTAAGCTCCTGTGGTTCTAAGGTTGTACCTACATTGATAGTTTCGGTATCTTCGATGATCGAAGTTTTCTGTTCGTATTCTTCCAACCCTTTTATCAACTGTAGAGGTGGTTCCATTTCTTCTTCTTCTTCTTCTTCGACCAACTTCTCATCCTCGACCTCAGTCTCAATGTCATTATTAAAACAATCATTTTCAAAATTTGAATTGCAATGTAAGTAAGACAAGTCGTAAGCAAACTGGTTCATATTATTATTGATTTGAAATTGCGCGAAATGCGCTAACATTTGAGCCAACTGGTCAGAGCTCAGTGGCGAGATAGGGGTATTCGGGACAGGCCCCGGAATACCACCATTAGGAAAAGGTGCATAGGAAGGGAAAGCTAGGGAGGGGTATTTTCAACACCGACTCCTTAGACTCAATCTTAGGACCTAACTCGACTCGGACTCGGACTCGACTCGGACTCGAGAATCGGTAACATCATCTGGCTTGAACGTCTCTCCTTCTCCCGTTGTCAACTTGAAAAGAAGTCCTTTGTTGTCAGTCCACTTGATTGTTTTCCGCCATCCCGTGTTGGTCCTAAGAGGATCCACATCGGTGATGAGGGTAGATGGGTCAAATCGCTCGCTCCTCAGTATCATGCTTACCAAATCTTCGTTTGGTATTGGTGATTTCTTCTCTTCACCGAAAAGGAGACCCATGGCGTTCTCGTCATTTATTGGATCCGGTTTGGTCTCTATTGGCATCACGGTTAGAATGTCTTCAGGGATGTAGTAGCAATCTTGGAATACTTCGATTCCTGGGACCATGAGGTTCTTCTTTGGGTCAAAGATAGGTTCGGGGAAGTCCATGCAAGGGAGCTCTTCCCCAGCTTTCACGAAGTGACCGTTTAGAGTTAGGTGATATGGTCCCATTTTAATATCTCGATCTTCGATCGTCCTTCCCCTCTTTTCCCGTAGATCTTTCTCAGTGGGCTCATATCCAAGCCCGAACGTTACTCCTTTGGCTACGGGTGGTTTCAACTTGAAAGCCTCCTCCCTTCTAGGATATAAAGAGAAACCGAAGTACTTCCCAGTTTTGAGAATCACCTCGCAGACATGACTTCCGTATATAGATCCATATTTTACGCCGGAGTTCAAATCGATCATGTTGACAATCTCGAAACCACATGCGTCGTTGCGTTTCGACCCTTACTTCAGAAGTAATGTCTCCTCCCCCCACGATAATTGGCGTGGCGTCAATGGTGACGGTTTTGCCATTGAGTGGGACCTTGATTTTTCGATGCGGCGTTGATGTTACGGCCCTTGCAAAGATGGATCCGGGCCTTCCCAACAATAAGTTGAAGGATGAGCAAATGTCAATTACTTGGTAGTTTATTTTCTTTTCCACTTGCCCGGTCAGTACTACCAGGTCGACAAGTCCACTCACTCGACGTACGGTGCCATCGAATGCCCGGACCGTCGTGTAGTGGGGATGAAGTCATTCTTCTCCAAGCCCGAATATGCGCCGTTTTGGAGGGAGTACGTTGACGGCCGATCCGTCGTCAACCAAGGTCATAGGGATATGCTTGTTGAGGCACACAATAGCAATATAGAGGGCCAGGTTATGTCGAGGCCCGAACGGTGGCAGATCTTCGTCGGAGAATGTCACACCGTTGGTAATCTGAGGTCGATTCTGGGCGACGTGAGTGACCATGTCCGCAGGAGTAGTATTTGACGACACGGTCATGTTCATCAAAGCTTGTAACAGAGCTTGACGATGCTCGAAAGAGCTCAGGATAAGTTGCCAGATAGACACGTCGGCCTTAGTCTTTTGGAGTTGCTTGATGAGGGAAGCCTCGGAGGTCGACCCTTCACCAAAAACTTCGACCACTGCCGGCTCCTTTTGAGGTATCTTACTCGGGATATCCTTAGCTTTCTCCACACGATATGGGCGCCCGGATCTAGTCAAATGGTTTGACTCTAGGGCATCTTGCCTCACCTTTAAGATTTCTTCTTGGGTGTGAGGAATTGTCGCGCCTTTGACGAGGTAAACATCATCCTCGTCATCAGCCCAAACGTCATTGATTTCATTGCCGCTTCGGAGTATGTAAGGAGTACAATCGACAACAAAATCCCCGAATGTAATCTCGTTTCTCGAGCTTGGTAGGAATTTGGAGCAATCTACGAATATTCTTCCGACGAAAACCCCTTTTAGACGGCATGGGCGAATCAAGTGAGAGTAATCGACACTATCTTCGGTAGAGACAAAGTTAGTGTGGTCGCCGAACGGATTGGTGACGTTGTTGGGCTTTATAGCCGGGATTGGGAGCGTTCCGTTCTCAATCATATCTTGAATTTCGTGCTTTAGTCTAAAGCACCTTTCAGTATCGTGTCCCTTCCCTTGATGAAAGGCACGAGGGCGTTCGGTTTGTACCATTTGCCTTGTTGTTCAGCGGGAGGGTCCGGAGTTGGACCAATAGGCTTCAGCTTTCCTTGGGCTATGAGCCTTTGGAGAGCATATGTATAAGTGCATCCGATATCGGTGAATGCCCTAGGAGCTTGGCGCGGAGGCCTTTTTGACTGTCCATCTAAGAGATTGACAGTTTCAACAAAGTGGGCCGCTGCGGGCGCTTTTGCTTTAGATGACGAAGCCCCTTGGTATCCCTTTGGCTTCTCAGCTTCAGCAATTCGGACATTGTCCTCTACCTTTATCCCGATCCTTATCAATTCTTTGAAAGAACCAAAATTCTGGTATTTCAGAGCATTACGGTAAACAGGTCGTAAATTCTTCACGAACTTATCTACCATTTCAACTTCATCAGGCTTCTTAGCTAGCTTCACGCTTTCAGCGCGCCATCTTGCGAGGAATTCAGTAAAGCCCTCTTTCTCCTTTTGTGTCATAACCTCCAAAGTTCTTATGTTGGTTTGAATCTCAACATTGTCGGATAGTGCTTACGAACTCCACCGTAATATCTTCGAAAGTGGGGAAGTTCTTGAGGTCAAGATTGTAGAACCAAGCCTTTGGGTGTTCACCCGAGAGATTGGGCGAAAATTTACGAGCATATCAGCAGTACTCCCTTCGGTGCTAAGTACCCTTTATAGGCCTTAACATGGTGGATGGATCTTGATGCCCTTGAACTTTGGGATGTCAGTGAGTACCATGTTCGTGGGCAACTTATCCTGAACTGGGGCATAGGCCCTAGCATTCTCATAGTGGATGTTCTTCCCCTGGGAGAGCTTCAAACGGTCCTCGATGAACTTGAACCGTTTCTCCAAATCAGTCAGAGGTGGAGTAGATGAAGAGGGATCTTCAACCAGCTTGGATTCGATTGCTTCCATTCGGGTCATCATGAGGTTCACGGCCTCAGTAAGCTTGTTAACAGCATCTTCCATTGCTTGACGTCGGGTTTTGGGCGGCCTTTCTACAAGAAAACCCCGTACTGAGTCAATATTTAAAGTAAGAGCCCCTGCACACTTAAGGACTCGACCCCAACTTGACTCGAACAAAGACTCGACTTGAGATTGATTAACAAGGATTCGACTCACGGTTTGATTTAGACATCGGTTCATTTTAGACTCGACAAAACGACATGACTCAAACTGTCATAACTCGATTCTAAACTGGACTTGGTGTGACTAAACCCGTGATTGGGCTAACATAGCCCATGGGTTCGTGTGAAACGTCCATAAGGGCCTAGCTTGGACGTTTTTTGTGGACTATTCTAGACCAAAAGGTCGACCAACATGACTCGAAGCCCAAGAGGTGAGCTTGGGTGACCCAACTAGGTCGTGTTCTAGACTCTTAGAACAAAACAAACCCGGCCTAACACGGCCATGACCCGGACACGACTCGACGCATTTCATGCTTGGTTGAGGTTCGGGAAACATTTTGGATTGATTTTGAAAAATGAAGGATTGATTTGAAAATGAGATTTGAAATGGGCAGCATGCCGGCTATAAAAGCTCATTTTGGGCCGAAATTTCTAGTCCTATTTGGGCAGCGTTCCGCGTTTTTTTAAAACCATGCTATTTTGAAAATAAGTTGTTCAAAAGTTCGGTTTTGAAAAGGACATGGGAATTTTCGAAAAACAAGACTCGGGAAAACATATTGCACATTGTCATTCTCATGTTATAAGGATGTATGCTCCTAGACACCTCTAAGTCTCGGCAAGTCTTCTATAAGAAGGTCTATGCCCTCCATCCTTTTGCGGTCTTATAGAGCAAGGTGTCTTAAGGTAAAGTACCTAGAAGATCGTCCCCACTCCCAAGAACCACGCGAGGCGAAGTGGAAGCGAGCAATGTGCAGCTTCCTGGCATAGTGGGACGTCGCCCCCCACGCATCACGAAGAAACGCTGGGACGGCCCGGGCAAGTCTTTAAGGGTTTATGCATGAATCGTAGCACTATGAGTAATGTTTTACTTTCCAACACTTTCTTTTCAAGTTTCACCTCGGAGGAAAAGACCCTAGAAACACAGTGTAACTAGTCCTCTTTTCCCCAGTGAGTCGCCAAATCCGTGGACAAGGCCCTCGGGAACTGCGTCCGCGGGATCCAGACCAGGCATAATCGACTCGAGGTTCTTTCGAATCGAATTAAGACCAATTAGAGTCGCCACCAAGTTTTTTGGGAACTTGGAACCGTTCAAGTCAACTTTACACCTTTCATCGAAAAGCATAAAGCCAATCGACTACGAGTGATTAAAGATAAAGACTTGTACCCTATATCACTCGATTTGAATGACTCTCGTAATCCAATGGTATTTAGACGGATCCACAAACCATAGATCTTGAGTAAGGGGTGAGGGTACGTGTTGGGAAGCCCATAAGGACACCCAACCCCGCCCGTCAATAACGGCCTCTACTAAGTCAAGTGTCGAATTTCAAACAAGGTCATAGCTACTACGATGTATGATATGCAAACGTTGTTTTAACCCTATCATGTGACAACAATTTCTATGTCGTTTTAGATGCAACTAAACTAACTTTGTCAAAGTTGTAATTTAGCATGTGGGTTGATTGATCTAACAACATACAAAACAAACAAACAAGGCTTAGGGGGAATGGGGGAGCCGTTGGGATCTACCTATTACAAACCGGGCATTTCATGCCGACACAACAATAAATTAAAGATACAACTCGATCTAAATACAAATGCTACATACAAAACGACACACAACGACACACACGGCCGTTTGGCCTTGAAAACCGTGCACATGAGGGGTGGCCCACGGCTCACAGGACCCACGGCCTTGGGTCACTCCTCGTAATGCGTGCTCGTGCTTAATCTCATCGAATTAGACATAGGGCTACGCACCAAAGCATGCATTAGCATAAACCGGGCCATGTTGCTTTAGACAACACGCGGTTTACTACGCTTCTACAAGCATTGGGAACAACCGTCTAACCAAACAAGACCAAGGTTTTTAGAAAAGGTTTTGACTCAAAAAGAAGTAAAACAAACTTGAAAGATTACAACCCGATAAACAAACTGTAAATTATAAACTACCAAAACAACAAAGAACAAACGATAAACAAAGAAAGAGAAACGAAAAAAGAAAGCCAAAACGCACGGCCAAATCACGGCCCAAACCAACGGCCAAGATAAGGCCAACCTAGTTCCTAAGTTAGATTCATTGGTTAGATCGAATGATTGCGAAAAGGGATAGGAAACAAGTTAGAAGACGAGTTAAAAACGATGTCGATTGATTGTCGCATGAGGGTGCATTCTACACGACCTAAGAGGTCTAATTAGGTCAAATTCGCTAATTAATTTAACTCATCGAGTGTCAATAAGAAGGTGCTAATCACGCACTCTTATACTAGCGAGAAATTAGGTGAAAGAGAGAGATGCATTCAATTATTTACAGAATCGTCGATTGATTTTATAACTTACGTCGAAGCCACCTATCGTGTCTAAATAGGTTATTAAATTAAATTAAAGTCATCTAAATACGTCATAGGTTAACAATCAGAGGTTAAACTAACATACAACGGGTCCTAGGGTATATCGATTGGCCGAAACAGTAAGGGGGGTCGAAAGCGATGAAAGTTAGACAACTTGTTTTATTTATGCCCTACCTTGAACACGAGGATATGTAAATGAGACGGGGGTGTACGACCGACAGAAGGAGCGGTTTCTTTTCCCATCTCAAGTCAACGCGGGTGTTCATGGTGGTACTTTAACTCATACTCGGACTAACTAGTTTCATAGTTAATTAAAACAAACGATAAACAAAACGAAAACAAACAAAAAAACAAACTATAAAAAGAGCATAAGAAAACGAAATAAAACAAGGAAAGAGAAGGGGATTTGATGCACCCTCAACCTACATGTATCGTTGACACCGTCTTGGGTCGTAATCGATGGTAGATTTTATCTCGAGAGGCCGTCGTCGACGAAGAATAAAGCAAACACGCGTTTTGGAAAGTTTCTGGACAGCGATTTTAAAACAGTGATATCTCCCTCGTTTCACGACGAAAATTCGATCTAAAAGATGTTTTGGAAACTAGAAAGAGAGGAGAACAAGGATCTTAAAGCAACCCCTGCTCGTTTTGGGTTATTGGGGACGAAAAACGAGCACAAACAGAACTGGACAGACAAGAAGAAACCGCGAAAACAGAGTGTTATTTCACTCTGTTTTTCGAGGGATTTCGTGTACTCTCAAGGGCAATTTGGCTCGTAATTCTTTGTCTAATGTGTAGATGGATGTTATGTGGTTAATTAGGAACAAGAAACTCGAATTTTTATGAAGGTTTGATGGAGGAACGAAAGGGTTTTCGAAGAGGACACACAAACAGTTTCAGTTTGTGTGTCGGTTTTGTTTAGGGTTTTTGGAGGATGTTTAGGGTTTGTTTCTGAGGTTTCAAGCTTGTGAGTGATGGTTGGATGTATATATAACTTAGAGGAATGAATGTATGGTGAAGGGGTGGTATTTATAAGGGTTTAAAATAGGGTAAAAGGGAGGAGGAGGCAGTCGGGCTCAATCCCGTATGGCTGCTGTCCATCGGTTTTTGTGAGGGTTTGAGGGGGGTTTTCTTGGTGATTAAGCTAGGATAATATGGGTAGGATACTAGGGTATGGGTTAGGGTTAATGGGTACGGGTCTTGGTAGTGTTTGGAGCAGGTTTGGGCTCGGGAATTGGCTCGCAAAAACAGGGGGGGCTGCATTGGTGCGGGCTGCTTGTGAGGGGTTTGGGACGAGGATTTGGGCTGTGGTATGGGGGGTTCGAACAAGGGTGGATGGGCATTGGCTTAGGTGGGTTAGCATACTCGAGATTCGTGCCAATTCGTAAAAGAAACGGGCTCAAAAATCGAGCTAAAATCGAGCTCAAAAACAAGTGTTCAAAACGAGTTTTCTTCGTTTTTCAAATCGATTTTTCAAATCAAATAATCCATTAAAATAAATGACTTTTCAAATCAAAAATACTCATAAAATGATTTTTCAAATCAATTATTTATTTTATAATAAAATAAACTTGGAAAAATAAATTCAAAATAAGATAAATTAAATTGAAATTACTTTAAAAAACAAACTTTAATTTAAATATCATTTAAATTAATAGAATGAACTCACTAAAAAAACATTAATTTAAATATCATTTAAATTAATAAATTACTTCATCGACGACGCCCATTCTACCTCGTAAAACGAGCCCAAATAATGACAATGACAACTAAAGAATACATGTGTCCTATCATCATCGGGTGTTTGTCGGGTTCTCTATAAATTCCAATATCGACGGATACGGGTATCTACAGAAGGCTTGAGATATTTTGGTTTTTGTGTTTGACTCGGTTTGACTCGTTGTTGGAGTCGGGATTTGAATTTTCGAGTCGGTTTTTGGTTCGGTGTCGGTTTTGACTCTAGTTAGTGTCATCACGACCCCGTCGCCGTGCATTAAACACTCCAGGTATTTTTGAAATGTTTTGAAATGTTTTGTTTTAGAAATCGTTTTATGTTTTCCGACGTAAAGTTGTACACAAACTGTCGATCAAACGCTGCGATCCCAAAACATGTTGTAGTCCAATAATCATCGGGTGTTTGTTGGAGTCTCAGCAGATACTGGGTATCTACAATCCGCCTTTGACTTAAACTGAGAAAAGGCTTAAGCTGTTGGAAGAACAACTCTTAGCCCGGGGTAACAATATCCATCTTGAGAACAACCGAAGGTTTGAACCTGTTGGGGATCAACTACCCGACAACTTTACCCTGACTGATGCGCCCAAATTCAAGGGAGTGGAGGACCCATTCAATCATATCAGAGCCTTCAAGGACTACATGGCCATAAAAGGGGTTAAACAAGGACTCTTCACCCGGATCTTTCCTTTATCCTTGGAACCGATCCCTCGCCAATGGTACTACTCCCTTGACCCGAAGAATCTCACCACCTGGGATGAGGTCGCAGTCAAATTTTATAACCAATAAGCCGACAACGTCGAAATCCAAGCTAAAACCCGTACTCTTGAGGTCCTAACCCAGAATGACAAGGAGGGATTCACTGAGTTCCTAACCTGTTGGAGGAGGGTAAGCACCCAGTTGGTCAGCAAGCCGAGTGATTCAACCTTCGTTGAAATGTTTGTCAACAATCTCCGCCCGGTGAATGCCAACTTGCTGAGGTACCAAAACATCAAGACCTTACAGGATCTGGAAATCCTTGGGACACGCATTGAAGACGAACTCCGAAAGGGTGTCCTAGCCAAAACCACCGGTAGAGGCTACCAAGGATCCACATCAACCGGATCTCGCCCTTATGGTCAGACGAACAAGATTGATGAGGTCAACCTCCTTGAACCAACCGCCAAGAGAGTTGAGCGCCCCCAAAGAGTGTTCACTAATATAGGGTCTACTTATGGCAGCTGTTAGGCCTGGAAATCCGCAGACATCCCTGATCAGTGTCTCACCTTAACCTGACCATCAGGGTGTCAGGCTGTCAGGACCAATGAAGATAGGCGCCAGACCATGGAGAGGACAACGGCCAAAATATCAGGACGATATTAGACCAGGAAGTCATATTGCAAGAAGAATACATACGCATCATTAAATAGAAAGATCTCGCAATTAATACAGCAATTAAGGACGTAATATTTGGAAGTATTGCGAGTAATTAAGGAAAATATTCCGCATTAATGCCAGGATCAAGCAGTCGTTCAACTAATGCCTATATAAGGAACATTTGGAAATCATTTGGAGGACGACAACACAAGACAAGATATTGCATACATTATTCTCATACTAGTTTTAGATAATCACGTCCCATTGTGCTAAATACATAATATAATAGTGAAATCCTCTCCTGACTTGGTGACCGTGGTTTATTCCCATTTAAGGGTTTTCCACGTACAAAATTCTTTGTCTTGTTATTGTTATTAATATCATATTTATATCTTTATATTCCACCTTGACGACCTGACCTACAGACATACTAGAGCTAGTTAACCCTA
Source organism: Silene latifolia (assembly GCF_048544455.1). Classification (NCBI taxonomy): domain Eukaryota; kingdom Viridiplantae; phylum Streptophyta; class Magnoliopsida; order Caryophyllales; family Caryophyllaceae; genus Silene; species Silene latifolia. The sequence goes on from NC_133533.1 coordinate 51,014,861, forward strand.
CCTAAATCTACCCTGACCTGATTTCGCCTTCCGCAAAATCCACACAAAACAATTGGCGCCCACCGTGGGGCCTTTAGCTCTTTAAACCCTTTTTTCTCAACCTAAAAAAATGGCCCAGCCTACCGTTGAAGAACAGTTGAATGCAGCCCTTCAACAAATCGCTGAGTTGGAAAGCTTGAATGAAAAAGTGGCCCAAACTGAGGCAGAAATCCTGCAATTAAGAGAATCTGAGTCAGCTCTGAAGCAAAAGTTGGAAAAACCCAAGGAGTAGGCTCTAGATTCCAGCCGGGAACCCCATTTGCATCAATTGTCAAAAACATCGATTTCTCCAGTTTTGGGAGCCCAGTGGTTCTAAATTTATCAATGTTGATGGTGATGGTGAGCCAAAGAATGACGATGAAAAACCTGATGAATCTGCAGCAGCCATCATAATGGCAGTAATCCAGGAGATCAGGAAACTCAATGAAAAATTCGACAACATACCTTGAGTACCTGCCAGCCTGGAAGAAGCTGCCCCTGACAGCTATGTTGATTCGCCTTTTATAAACGAAATAGCAAAGGTAGATTTACCCAAGAAGTTTCTGGTCCCGTCCATGAAAATCTATGATGGAACCATAGATCCACAAAACCATGTGGCCCTCTACAAACAAAAAATGCTGGCTACATCTATTCCCAGCGAATTCAGAAAAGTTTGCATGTGTAACGGATTTGGGACGACCCTGACCGACCCTAATCTACAATGGTACATCAACCTGCCAACTAGGAGCATCCATTCCTTCGCCGACCTGATCAACAATTTCAACCAACAGTTTGCGAGTAGCAGGGAGTTGGAGAAGCGATCTAGTGATATTTACCGGATTACACAGAAGCCTGTTGAAACTCTCAGGACATTCCTTGTAAGATTCAACAAAGAAAAAGTATTTATTCCCAGGTGTGTCGTTGGAACAACAGTGGAATCATTCAGGCAAGGGTTACTACCACATAGTGACTTATATAACGAGCTCACCAAATATCCCTACCACACCTTTGAAGATGTCCAGGCCAAGACTCTTGCTTTTATCAGACTAGAAGAGGACAAGAGCTACAAACTTAGATCATCCAGTGGACCAAAGGACTATGAGAAAAGCAATAGGAAAAGCAACAAAGGAACCAACTATAAACCTACTCCATATTCCAGGCCGGACTATTCAGAAGTTAACCTGGCACATAAATATCAAGGTAAGGCTAAAACTTTTCCGCCTATTTCCGAGCACAACTTCAGTGTTGATATTGAAGGGTTAATCCAAAGGCTTGACAACATGGGACCAGTAGTCAGATGGCCCAGGAAGACGGAAAATCCTAACCCTAGGAGGGAGAATTCCAAATGGTGTGAATTTCACATGGACGTTGGACACACAACTGATGATTGCTTCACCCTAAGGAAAGAAGTGCCTTACCTGCTGAAATCTGGATACTTAAAATACCTGATCAAGACGAAAGGTAGGAATGTGAATTAGGGCAAAGAGAACAAGGAGCATAAGCAGGATCGCAGCCTCCCTCCACCACCTCCAATATATGAAGTAAAGTTCATATCTGGTGGATCAGAAATCTGCGGCCTGACCAGTTCAGCAGCAAAAAAGATAGCCAGGACGCCAAGGACCGTATCGCCCTGCAAGCCGGATCATATCCCAACAATCACTTTCAATGATTGTGACCTGGTGGGCATCCCCGATGTTCATCATGACGGCCTGGTCATTTCTATGCAGATTGGAACCACCACAGCAAGAAGGATTCTGGTAGATGGAGGCAGCTCAGTAAACCTGATCATGCTTGATGTACTGGAAGCCATGAAAATCAATGAGGACCAAATCACCAAAAAGTCCAGCGTTTTGGTAGGGTTCAGTAGATAAACCAGAGGCACTCTAGGAGAAATCCACCTTCCAACCTACATTGAAGGAGTCTCATCCTATGAGAAATTTGAAGTCCTTGATTCCCTGTTGGCTTACAACGCAATCTTGGGCAGACCCTGGGTTCATAATGTTAAAAGTCGTGCCATCAACCTATCACCAGTGTATCAAGATACCAACAGACTGGGGTATAGCCACAATCAAAGGGGATCATAAAACAGCCAAAGAATGCTACACAACAGCCTTGAAACCCTCCAAGGCAGGTAAGTCCCTTGCATAGCAATTACAGTACCCTGTGATGAGCACTTATATAGCACCTCCCAGAATGGAAACAGATCAGGTAATTCTAGACCCTGAGCACCCTGACAGGTATGTTTTGGTAGGATCTGACGCCCCAGATAGTGTCAGGCCCGAACTGGAAAAGTTTCTTAAAAATAAATCATCTTGGTTTGGTTGGTCTCATTTTGATATGACTCGAATTAGTGCTGATATAATTACACATAAACTCAATGTTGACCCATCTTTTAAGCCTGTACAACAGAAAAGACGAAAATTTTCAACTGAAAGAAATGTCATATTCAACGAGGACCTGGAAAAACTCTTGGATATGGGAATGATCAGGGAAGTAATGTACCCTGAGTGGCTGGCTAACGTGGTTGTTGTGTAGAAAAAGAATGGAAAATGGAGAGTCTGTGTAGACTACACTGACCTAAACAAGGCTTGTCCCAAGGACCCATTTCTTTTGCCACATATTGATTCCATGGTAGACGCCACAGCAAGCCATGAGATTCTAACATTCATGGATGCTTCCAGTGGATTCAATCAAATAAAGATGCACCCTACTGACCAGGAGAGTATTGCATTAATTACAGACCGAGGCATATATTGTTACACTGCAATGCCTTTCGGCCTGAAAAATGCAGGGGCAACGTACCAGCGCCTGGTCAACATGATTTTCAAAGACCAAATAGGTGATATCATGGAAGTATACATAGACGACATGGTAGTAAAATCCAAAAATGCAGAAGATCATGTGAAGCATCTAGAAGTAGCATTCGAAATATTGGAGAAATACAACATGAAGCTCAATCCAGCAAAGTGCCACTTTGGAGTCTCAGCAGGTAAGTTCCTGGGATACATGGTCACGAAGAGAGGCATAGAAGCCAGCCCTGAACAGATAAAAGCCCTCCTGGAACTACAGTCACCCAGATCTGTCAAAGATATCCAAAAATTAACAGGCTGGGTAGCTGCCCTGAACCGCTTCATATCAAGATCCTCTGAAAAGTGTAAGATATTTTACAACCTACTCAGAAAAAATAAACAGTTCCAGTGGACGGATGAACATGAGGCAGCCTTTCAAGATTTAAAATCTTATCTGTCATCTCCACCTTTACTGGCTAAACCAGAAAAAGGAGAACCCCTGTCAGTATACTTATCTGTCACTGACACAGTAGTCAGCGCAGTTCTAGTAAAAGAACAGGAAGGCCAACAACATCCGGTTTATTATGTAAGTAAAAGCCTGCTGGATGCTGAGATGAGGTATGGATTACTTAAGAAATATGTTTTAGCTTTGATTATGTCATGTACTAAATTGCGACCTTATTTTGAAAGCCATCCCATTATAGTCAGGACTTTGTGGTTGACTTTAGCCCTAACCTAGAACCTGACCTTGAAAAAGAGGTCAACCAATTAGAAAATAAAACCCCATATCAAGAATGGACCTTGTTCATAGATGGGGCATCCAATGCCAGGGGGACAGGGTTAGGATTAGTGCTTAAATCACCACAGGGAGATATGATAGCGCAGGCTATAAGCTGTGAGTTCAAAGCTACAAACAATGAAGCGGAATATGAAGCTCTGATAGCAGGTTTAAAGGTGTGTCTAGACCTCGGTGTTCAAAACCTAAACGTAAAAACTGATTCACTTCTAATTGCCAATCAAATAATGGAAATTTATACAGCTAAGGATGCAAAAATGATTTCGTATTTAGAATATGCAAAAAACCTTACCGCTAAATTTGCTTTATTTGATATAAATCAAATATCAAGAGACCTGAACACACAGGCTGATGCTTTGGCTAGCATAGGTTCAAATTTTACCCCTACGGCCTTCGATAAAATACCAATTGTTCATTTATTAGAGCCAGCCATCAGCAAGCCTGAACAAGTCAACCCTATCAATCAGGATAGTAACTCTTGGACTAAACCCTATTATGATTGGTTTCTCCGAGGCATACTACCTCAGGGGAGACACGAAGCAAGGGCTTTTAAAATTAGAGCTTTAACTTATGCTATTATCAATAACACTTAATTTAAGAGATCGCAGGTTAGACCATATCTAAGATGCTTTGAGCCTGAAGAAGCCAAATTAGTACTAGAAATACACGATGGACACTGTGGTAACCACAAAGGAGGAAAAAGCCTGGAAAATAAAGAACTCAGGACAGCCTATTATTGGCCTGCACTGAGGACTGATTGCTTGGAATATTCTTCAAAATGCGAAGCCTGCCAAGTCCATGCACCAATCATACATCAGCCATCTGAGCTCCTTCATTCAATTTCTGCACCCTGGCCATTCATAAAGTGGGGAATGGATATTGTGGGAAAGCTGGCCGTAGCTCCAGGACAAAAAGTATTCATGTTGGCTATGACTGATTACTTCTCCAAATGGATTGAGGCTGACTCTTTCAGGCAAGTAACTGAAAAAGAAGCAATATCCTTCATCAGAACAAACATTATTTGCAGATATGGAGTCCCATCAGAAATAGTATGTGATAATAGAACCCAACTTGTGGGGAAAAAGACCCAAGCATTTTGCCAAGAATGGAATATCAACCTGGTAACATCTACCCCTGGATACCCAAAAGCTACCGGTCAGGCTGAATCCAGCAATAAGGTAGTCATAAGCTCCCTATAGAAGAAACTAAAAAGAAGACGAGGCAGATGGGCTGAAGAACTTCTTTTAGTACTATAGACAGACAAGACAACTCCAAAGACATTAACAGGCCAAACACCTTATTCTTGGGTGTATGGCTGTGAAGCTGTCATTCCTGCAGAAATTCGGGTGCCAACATCAAGATATAGCCTAAACAATGTTGAAACAAATAGAGACTTGATGCAAGATAACCTGGTCCTAACGGAAGAACTGAGAGATGCTGCCAAAATCAGGATAGCATCATACCAACAGGCAGTTGCCAGGACTTATAACAAAAATGTCAAAATTAGAGTCTTCGGGGAATGAGATCTCGTCCTACGCAAAGTTTTTCCGAATAAAATTGAAAAAATAGCAGGCAAGCTGGCCCCCACATGGGAAGGCCCTTACTTAATTGACTCAATTTTTGGACAAGGGGCATACATGCTCCAAACATTAGACAGAGAAATGATCCCAAGATCCTGGAATGTAACCCATTTAAAATTATTCCATATGTAAAACCCAAATCAGGCCACAATCAGGTACAAACTCATATCTTTAGTCAACCTGATGTGCTACCTGAAAAATTACGTGTTTTATATGCTCTATATACAACTCATGTTTATATATTTAACTAACCCAATTTCTGTTACTTTTTGAATCCTGAACAATTATACATAATAAATGTTTATACGCATAAATATTCAGGATTTAGAGCTACTCTACTATATATCAAAATCTGAAATAAAACGTTGCACTTAATTGTGCCTGACGAGTTGGTAACCATCACCGGATACAGTAAACGTCAGGACCAATCAGGCATGAAATAATTGCCTGACCTGACTAGGTTTACTGCTAATGTTTAGAAACGGCTGGACGCAGCAAGACGGTGGAAGGGTGTGCCATCCAAACAATTTAGTCTAAAATCCATCGTGACAGACCGAATACCAAGCCCTCAAGGCAGGCAGAGGACATAAGCCCTCCTGATAGGCCGGTTTTCCCACCCCTTCAACCATTATGGCAAAAGCCATACTTGGTTGAATCACTCACGACAGTTCAAATGACAGGACAAATTAAAAAGGATTTACAGGTTAACCAAACAAAATTTTTGACAGGTCCAACAGGATTGGAAAACCAAAATTCACAGGTTCAAACAAAGTCAAAAAAGCAAAATCAGCCAAAAAAGGCCACCTCGATTATATTAATAAAGCCCTTACCGCCTGGGGCAAAGGCACCAAAATATTCATAGAGGCCAGGGATAGTCTCCCTGACCTGAATAAGAGACAGAAAAATTAAAATTGTTTGTCCAGGGACATCCCCCCTGGATGGGCCAAATATCAACTAAAAAGAAAACTACTGCTTCTCCTTGGAAACAGCGCCAGCACTCCCACTCTTAGCCGGATCAGCATCAACATCTTGCTCCCCTGGAGAGTCAACCTCCTGTTCATTTCCCATGTTATGCATGTCAGGATACTTTGAAGCAGCAAAAGCCATCTCAGCTTCAGGGTTCCAATTTTCCCTGGCCTCAACAGGCTCTGACATAGCAGCGACCTTCCCTTTAATATATAAATAAAGGGAGGCATCATAGAGCTTAAAATCCAAATCATCCCACTCCTGGGTAAGCTCTTCATTCCTGTCCAAAGCCTCCTGCAAGCGCCGCTTACTTGAATCTGCCTCAGCCTTAGCAGCATCCTTCTCAGCCTGCACCCTCACCAAGTCAGTAGCTTTAGCAGCCAAATCAGCCCATGTAAAATCTAGTTCAGACTTCAGCCGATCATAATCTGATCTCATCAGATCAATCCTGGCTACCAAAGAAGTAGCCTGATAGGTATTATGTAGACATGCCGTAATACCCTGACCAAAAACAAAAAGAATGATATCAATATTATACCCCAATAATAAAAATACCCAAACAAAATGCACAAAATACACATAATGATAAAAATAGTGAACCTCCCTCACAGCAGCCAAGGCACCTGCCAAAAGGCTGACTGAGCGATCCACTGAAGCAACCGCCTGAGTAGTAGTCTCAACAGGGTCAAGGGTGAGCATGACATCTGACTTAGAAATAGCATAATCCCTAATTTTCACCTTGGCAACCTCCATATTAGTCACCCTGGCTTTCACTTCCCTGACTGGGGCAGATGTATCAAAGTCTTCAATTTTTCTTTTCTGGGCTGCTGAGCTTGTCTCAGTAGAGCCAACAGGAACGGTAGAGACCTTGGGAACATCAGGCTGTTCGTTTAAAGCAATAACGGGCTCAGCATCTCCGCTTCCCTGGGAACCTTCCTCCTTGATCCTAGCCTACCTGGCTGAAAGGTAAGCCATACCAAACCTGGCAAGGCGAGTAGATGACCTGGTAGCTACAACACAAAACACTACATTAGCAATATAAACTAAACATCACTAGGAAGCCAGAGTAAGAGGAAAAAATAAAATAAGATAGACTTATTGCCTGAAGTGGAAGCACTAACAGCCCTTGAAGGTTTAGCCACCCTGGTTGTACCGTCAGCCTTCAGACAACGAGGAAGATGGCCATCTCCGCAAGAAAGAGGCCAAGACCTCTCCAAAAGAGGAATGGCAAGGAAAGCAGAAATATTTGCAGTGGGATACTCAGTTTCAATAACCCAATCATCAACTGCACGTATGAGAGGTATGTTTAATACAAATTTCATTTTATTTTTTACTAACGAATAAAACATGCAGGATAAAAGAAAAGTTAAAAAAACTCACCAGCAACACAAGCTTCATAGTTTAGATATGCCACGTCTGGACCCACATAATTGTTCCTGACAAACATGTACCCAGCAGCCCAGTTCTTATCGTGGCCGCTATCTAGATTGCTCAGAAGGGGAGTAGTGGAAGCCCTGACCTTCAAAGTTATACAGCCAGGGCTATTGGTTTTGACAGCATAACAGGCTTTCAGATCATCAAGAGAAAACGAGATATTGTGTTTTTTTATAGAGGTACTCAACATAACATACCACCTTCCACACCATAGGCATCAGCTGATAAGAAGGAACGCCAATTTCCTTAATAACCTCAACCATAAGAGGGGAAAAGAGAAGCTTACAACCTGCCCTGAAAGCCCAGTCATGAATACAGAACAAACCAGGACATGCCCAGTCAGCCCTGATAGGAGAATTCTCAGGGATCCAGACTTCAGATTCAGCAGGGATGATCCCCTTATCCTTCAGTACCTTTTCAAACTCAGGCTTCAAACGGTTTGAGAGAGACTGGTCATCTTGCAAAGCCTTCGTAGGCTTAAATTGAAAATCACCATGAAAAATTAAGATCATCTCCAGAGGAGAATCACTCGGATTTTCAACCACAGAAGGTTGAGCAACATAAGACAAAGGCAAGTTTTTAGAAGAATTTTCCTCAAGATTTTGGGGAGGTGGAGTTCCAGGAGTCGCCACCCTGGTAGATTTTTTTTTCTTTGCGCCCATTATTGAAAGATTATAAAATATTAATTGAAGATTAAAAAACTCGAAGTTAAGGGAAGATCAAAGAAGAAGATTATTAAGAGAGAACAAGGGAGATTATTATGATGGAGATTAACTTAATGAACTGAATGAGTATTTATAGTAGATTAAATTAGGGTTTCAACCGCAAGTTGGATGGATAATCATTAAAGAGGTTCCAGTAAAAACTACACGCGTCATGAACTGAAGAAAGTAGCCGTTACATGAACTGATTAGGTATAATCCAACCGTTGGGTAATTTTCCAGAGATTGAGGTTATCTCCTTATTTGTTGTCCTGACACATTGAAAATAAGGAGATAAGAGGCAATTGTTAGACCTGGAAATCCGCAGACATCCATGATCAGTGTCTCACCTTAACCTGACCATCAGGGTGCCAGGATGTCAGGCTGTCAGGACCAATGAAGATAGGCGCCAGGCCATGGAGAGGACAACGGCCAAAATATCAGTACGATATTAAATGAGGAAGTCATATTGCAAGAAGAATACATACGCAGCATTAAATAGAAAGATCTCCCAATTAATACAACAATTAAGGACGTAATATTTGGAATTATTGTGCGTAATTAAGGAAAATATTCCGCATTAATGCCAGGATCAAGCAGCCGTTCAACTAATGCCTATATAAGGAACATTTGGAAATCATTTGAAGGACGACAACACAAGACAAGATATTGCATACATTATTCTCATACTACTTTTAGATAATCATTTCCCATTGTGCTAAATACATAATATAATAGTGAAATCCTCTCATGGCTTTGTGTCCGTGGTTTTTTCCCATTTAAGGGTTTTCCACGTACAAAATTCTTTGTGTTGTTATTGTTATTTTTATCATATTTATATCTTTATATTCCACCTTGACGACCTGACCTACAGACATACTAGAGCTAGTTAACCCTACCTAAATCTACCCTGGCCTGATTTCGCCTTGCGCAAAATCCACACAAAACAGCAGCGCCCTGAAAAGGCTTATGGACCAAGAAAAGCTACAACCGATCGGACCTACCCGGATCCGTCTGATGCTAAGAAATCCCGCTTCTGGAACCCTAATGCCTACTGTCAGTACCACCAAGGGAAAGGTCATGACATAGAAACCTACTTCAAACTCAAACACATCTTCCAAGACATGATCGAGAAAGGAGAATTGCCTTTGCCTCCCCCAACTAAACTAAACAACAAAATAAACCCTTTGGGAATCCATGCTATCTGCGATAATAAGCCAACCTTGGACTGCTCACGCCTCATCCTACCAATTGATGACGAGGTGAATGCCCTGGAGAAGGATGCCCCGGACGGGGTATTTCTGTTCATTGCCGAAACTATGCTTGCCATGTTCCAACAAGTTGAGGAAGCTATAGCCAGTCTCTCCGAAAGGATTACCCGACTTGACGATGCCTACCGCCGATTGATTTTCAATCCTCCAACCCCACGCCCAAAGGAAGGTCCCCCAAACACCCAAAACTACCCTCACCAGGATGGATTGCTCCCGCGACCATTCTGGCATGCACCTAACGATAATCACCTTCACAATAATCAACCTCACAAAAACCACCCTCACAAAAACTACCCTCACAAAAATGTCCCTCAAAAAAACTGCCCACCGAAGAATACCTCTCCAAGGTAGCCTCGGGATCCCAAAATCAATAGCATTTGGAGATATGATGTTAAATATGTCTATATCGTCCCAGGGAAAGTGAAGCAGGCAAAAGAGATCGGTCATCTTACCCGGTCCGGACGCCCCTATCGAAACCCGAACAAATCGACGGTCACTCCAAAAACGAATGACCAAGTTGTCTCGGACATGGACACTCAACCCAGGGCTCCCGAGAATTTGATCCTCAAACAACTGTAGAAAGAGAAAGCCGAAATCTCAATTTGGCAACTAATTGCTAAATCCTTCGAGCATCGGCAAGCTCTACTACAAGCCTTGGGAAAACTGACTGTGCCCTCTACCTCCTCCCCAGAAGAAGTGGTGGCACACATGACAAGGGATGTTGATGAGAGTGTCGTTGGGGCTCTCAATCAAACACATTTATATTTCTCAACAAACAACTAGTTAGTGGTTAAGTCGAGGTCGATCCATGGGTTGGTGTGCTTAGGGTTCTAAGTCTATCCATCTTAATTTACGCTAGTGTCACAATTGATTGGGTTTGTAGTTGTGTTCTAGTCTAATGAAAGCAATAAGCAATAAAGATGCAAAAAAATGATTAAGATACTAGGATGTCATGGGTTCATAGGGGATTCATGGAAAAAGACCATACAAATACGTTCTCAAATTGAAGCAAGCACTTATTATTGTGATGGGATCGATTTGGTGGATATCTTACAATCCTTCAGAAGGTTTGGGTCCCGGAGCTGAATCGATTAGTTGTACAACACCTACAAGTCGACTAAGTCCTTCCTATTCAACATTATCCATGGTCTAATGAGACTCGAGTTGGTTTATGTCTTACAAGTCTCATTGAAAAGATAAAGTGATGGGTAAAAAATGCAAGGATTCATAGGCTTAGCATTTCATCAAACATAACATGTGCATAAGTTGAAATCACAACAAGCAAGCAAATTAATTATGGGAATATATTAGATTAAGCATGAATCAATCCCCATGTTGGTTTCCCTGTTAGTCATTTAGACCATGTTAATACTCATCTTATGATATTAAAATTACAAATTAATTTAATATGGTCTAAATCTATATGCATGCAAATAAAAATATAAAAAAACGGTATAAAACCATCTTAAGACAAAAAAACCTTACAATGGTTTAAGGCAAGTAAGGGCACTACAAAGGTCTCCTACCTTTGTAGTTCTTGAGCTATAGGAATATGGATGATCCTCCAAATACACCACAATTACCAAAATAGGTAATCTCCTTTGGATGCACCCAAGATTAAACCCAAAAATCCTAATAATTACTAACTAGATAATTAGTAGGGTAACCTTGTATACTATGTAATATTATTACACTAATAATATTGGTTTATGTATATTATAGTTTTGTGAATTATTTTTGATGATGATCAACAATTTGATCAAGTTTTTGATGAGAAAATATGAAGAAAATAAGGTTTTTTTTTCTTTCTCTTTTTCTCTTCAATATGGCACGACCAAGGGTCTATTTTGAGGTTTTTTTTGTCTCCAAAATCATCATCAAATGAGTGTAAATAGTGGGGTATTTATAGAGAACAAAATGTAAAGAAATGAGTTAAACATTTCTTAGTGGGTTATGCCACATGTAATAACACTTATCTTATACAAGTGTCAACCCACATGTAATATTTTGGTCCATTTCGATTTCCGACATTTGTCCCACAAATGCTTATAAGTTTTATATTTAATTATCTTACATAATTAAATATTAATTTAATTATTTAACAGTTAAATAATACAAATTAACCAGTAATGATTACTTAACTATTAAGTAATCATGAGACCATTTTATCAACATATATTGTGTCAATACTACCCCATTTAGCTAATTTTACAACCTCTTGTAAATTAAAATAGCTAATTATCTTTACCTCAAAACTTATACATATATCATATAAATTTAATTAATTAACAATTAATTAATAAATTCTAATTTATATTTATTAATTAATTATCACATAATTAAATAATAAATCCTCTTGGCCCGAGTTCGTAACCCGTCATCAAATAATACATTCACACGACTTATTAAAATTCAATTAATACAAGGAATTAATTATATCGTATCTCATACAAATAATTAATTTATCCAATTTGGGCATCATCCTATAGGTGTGACCTAAAGGGATCAGCTGATCACCGCCATCACACGACAGTAATGTCAAACTCTAGTCAGCCAATCATTACCGATTAACGATGACCAGCTGACAAATAAATAAATAAATCCCTGATATTCCTTTTACGAGATTTATTATGTAAACGCACTTATTGTGGAGGACACTACTCCAACAATCTCCCCCTTGTCCGATACAAGTGTGCGTTACCAATTCTGTTGTCTAATAATATCTCCCACTCAATGCAAGATGTCTTTCAGGTCGTTCTTGCACGTGATCATATCATAAAGTGGTTTCCTCGATCAGGAGAATGACTGTCTGACCGGATAATCTACTATAGATCGCATCCGAGCGTGGCCAGGCATTCAAAGTCATCTGTCCTCGAGTGGCCTTGAGATAAAATATGACTTAAAAGGACAATCCTGTTGACCTATTTTCTTCATTCGATACAGATCACAATGACCCAGTAAATGCTCATCGGCCACCTTTTACGGTGCGACCTAGAACAAAAACCAAAGCCACCGGAAAACCGTACCAACTCAGACAAATAGTCACCAGTCTAAAGAATTGACTCGAAGGAATAAATAGAAATCCTCGCCACGACCTAGCAACGAAAGGACTCTACAAACGGTCACTGTCCGACAAATTGTCTCACAATCTGCCTATGTAATCGACCAGCCATCACTATGACCATATGATAGTCGAACTTGTCATCTATCGCCTTACAATCTAGTCACTCCGAGACGTCACCTCATTAAGTAACTAGGGACAAAATCCAATGTTAGTCCAGTTCACTTTAATAGAGTTCGACATTGTCACTACAATTTATTTGGATAAAACAAAGTATATAAAATTCAGACATAAAACTGAATATGACGATAAATGCAACTTATCATATATGAAATAATAAATACAATATTTTGATTATTACATATCATATAATTTACAACAGTTCTGGCATTCGTCTCAACCCCATCGAAACTACATGACTATCATGTTTAGCTTAAGACAAAGGTTTGGTTAAAGGATCAGCGATGTTGTCAGCTGTCCCAACCTTACAAACTGTAATTTCTTTCCTTTCTATTAAATCTCTAATTACATGAAATTTCCTAAGTACATGTCTAGAATTTTTACTAGACTTGGGCTCTTTTGCTTAAAAAATTGCCCCACTGTTATCACAATACAAAGTGATAGGATCCTCGGCGGCCGGAAATACTTTCAGTCCCTCTAAAAATTGCCTAATCCAAACCGCTTTCTTTGCAGCTTCAGAGGCTGCAATGTACTCAGCTTCCGTTGTAGAATCAAGCAGTCATAGACTCTTTAAAACTTCTCCAGCAAACCGCCCCCTCCGTTCAACAAAAAGACAAAACCAGCCTGGGATTTCAAATCATCCCTATCGGTTTGGAAACTGGCATCCGTATAACCTCTTATACGTAAATCAGGTTCTCCTCCAAACACTAAGAATGAATCTTTAGTCCTTCTCAAGTACTTTAGAATATTCTTGACGGCTATCCAGTGACTCTCACCTGGAGTTTTCTGAAAACGACTTGTCATACTCAAAGTATACGAGACGTCAGGACGAGAACACATCATAGCATACATGATCGATCCAACAACGGAAGCATAGGGAATCGATTTCATGCGTTCAATATCCTTAGGCTCAGTAGGACACTGTGACTTACTCAAAGTGATCCCACTACCCATAGGTAGAAAACCTCTCTTGGAGTTTTTCATATTGAATCGGTCAAGAATCTTATCGATATAGGCTTCTTGACTCAATGCTAATATCCTTTTGGATCTATCCCTATATATCCGGATACCCAAGATGTGCCGAGCTTCACCCAAATCTTTCATTTGGAAGCGATTTCCCAACCACTTCTTAACAGAAGCAAGCATATCAACATCATTCCCAATGAGTAATATGTCGTCCACATAAAGAAGTAAGAAAACAACTTTACTCCCACTAAACTTCATGTATAAACATCGTTCCTCAACACTTCGAGAAAAACCATTCTGTTTAATAACATGATCAAAACGATGATTCCAACTCCTTGACGCTTGCTTAAGACCATAAATGGATCTCTTAAGTTTGCATACTTTGTTAGGATTTTTGGATCCACAAAACCCTCAAAGTTGTGTCATGAACACTTCCTCTTCCAAACCCATTCAGAAAGCGGTTTTGACATCCATTTGGCATATCTCATAATCATGAAATGCAACAATCGCTAACATTATCCGAACAGATCTAAGCATAGCAACTGGTGCAAAAGTTTCATCATAGTGTAAACCATGAACCTGAGTGAAACCTTTTGCAACCAATCTAGCTTTGTAGACATCTTTATGTCCATCCATACCGATTTTAATCTTGAATATCCACTTACACTGAAGAGGTTGAACATCTTTAGGTAAGTCAACCAGGTCCTATACCTGATTATCGTACATGGAATCCATTTCGGATTGCATGGCCTCGAGCCATAGCTTAGAGTCAGAACTCATAATTGCTGCTTTATAGGTCTTGGGTTCATCACTTTCTAAAAGTAAAACCTCATGGTCACCATCTTCCTCGATACTACCAAGGTATCTATCAGGCTGGCGACTAACCCTTTCTGACCTCCTAGGTTCAGGGGAACAATAACTGATTCAGATGTAGAAGGAACATCTTCCTGTATTGTCAAATCAGTTTGTGGCTCTTGAACTTCGTCAAGTTCAAATTTTATCCCACTATGTCTTCTAGAAATAAACTCTTTTTCTAGAAAGACAGCTTCACGAGCCACAAACACTTTGTTCTCATTACTATTGTAGAATAATATCCACAAGTTTCCTTAGGGTAGCCTACAAAAATACACTTTTCAGAACGAGGTGCAAGCTTATCGTCAGACTTGCTCTTGACATAAGCATCACAACCCCATACTTTCATGTATCGCAGATTTGGGACTTTCCCTTTCCATATCTCATATGGAGTTTTGTCAGTTGCTTTAGTGGCACTTTTATTAAGTGATTGTATAGCAGATAAAATGGAAAAACCCCCGAATGACTTAGGTAACTCTGTTTGACTCATCATCTATCGAACCATATCTAATAAAGTTCGATTCCTCCTTTCAGCCACACCATTTAATTGTGGTGTGCCAGGAGGAGTTAACTGAGATACAATACCGCAGTTCTTAAGGTGATCTTTAAAGTCATTGCTTAAATATTCCCCACCATGATCTGATCGTAATGCTTTAATCTTCTTATTTAATTGGTTTTCTACTTCATTCTAAAACTCTTTGAACTTATCAAAAGCTTCACTTTTATACCTCATTAAGTAGATATACCCATATCTACTCATGTCATCGGTAAAAGTAATGAAATAGTCATAATTACCTCTAGCAGTGACTGTCATTTGGCCACATACATCGGTATGTATTAAACCCAATAACTCACTAGCTCGAGAACCTTTTCCTAGAAAAGGTGAACGAGTCATCTTGCCAAGAATACAAGATTCGCATGTACCAAATGATTCGAAATCAAAAGGTTTAATTACACCAGTCGACACTAGTCTTTTAATGCGCTTCTCGTTGATGTGTCCTAATCGACAATGCCATAAATAAGATTGATCAAGATCACCTGTTTTGAGTCTTTTATTATCTAAATTATAAACATCGTTGCAAGTATCTAGAATATAAATACCATTGATTGAAATAGCTTGACTATATACAATCCCATTAAGGGGAAAAGTACAACACTTGTCTTTAATTACAAAGGAAAACCCTTCTGTGTCTAACACAAAAACGGATATTATATTTCTAGATAGCGTTGGTACAAAATAACAATTATTAAGATGTAACTCCAACCCTGAAGCTAAACTAAGCACATAAGTTCCTACTGAGACGGCAGCTACTTTAGACCCTTTTCCCATTTGAAGATCGACATCACCCTTGTTTAGCTTTCTTATGCTTTTTAGGCCCTGCAAATGATTACACAAGTGAGAACCACAACCAGTATCTAATACCCAAGTTGTATTTGAAGCATAATTTATGTCTATCATAAAAGATTCAGTTGAGAAATTACATGTCGGCTTCACAATGCCAGCTTTTATGTCATCAAGGTACTTTGTACAATTACGTCTCCAATGTCCCTTGTTATTACAATAATTACAAGTAACTTTAAGAGGATTACCCTTAGAAGGTTTTGGCTTGGTAGAGCAATTCGCAATTGCTTTACCTTTGCTCTCTACCTGAACGGGCTTCTTACCTGCTTTCCTCTTAAACTGCTTCTTCCCCTTCACGTTAATCACAAGCACATCTTTCCTTGTACTCCCACTCAATCCCATGTCCTTCTCTACTTGTACAAGCAGAGAATGGAGCTCATGTAAACTCTTTTTCATGTTCGTCATATTGTAATTTAGCCTAAATTGGGTAAATCCCTTGACGTGCGAGAGAGAGTGGAGCACTCGGTCCACCACAAGTTCGTCGGGGATTTTACATCCCAACCCCTCTAAAGTTTCCACAAACTCAATCATTTTAAGTACGTGTGAACTTACAGGTTGACCATCTTTGAGGTTAGCCTCAAAGAAACGAACAGCGGTGTCATACTGAATTATTCTCGGGACTTGAGAAAACAAAGTAGAAAGCCTCGAGAATACTTCATGTGCATCATGAAACTTGACACATTGCCTTTGTAAAGCAGGATCCATTGAAAAAATCAAAACATTTTTTATTGCAGCGGATTCCTTTTGATAATTTGAAAAAACCTCCCTTCCATCGGCAGTGGCCCTAATACTAGGCGAAGGGGGAGAGGGATCGATAAGGTAGCGTAATTTGCTATCACCTGTGGCGGCTAATCGAAGTTGTTCCCCCCAATCTTTAAAATTACTACCATCGGCTTTTAAAACATATTTGTCCATAAAAGAACGTAGCCATCAATCTCTAGCTATGGTGACGGTTTCACTAGTAGAATTCATCGTGATTACTATAAAGGAAATAAAGGAAAGATTAACATTTATCGTCTAGAAATATTTAACCTGTGAAACTATTTAACAAGTTCCCATTTATATAATGATCTCCCACTGAATTATATAAATGATTCCAAGATCCAATTTTATATAAACACGGGCACGGTGGACCGATTCAATGCACATTTATATAAATTTGGTGAGTCAACAACTTTGACTGATTCTACTACTAGAACTCTTGGTTGACAGATTTTCTTAAAATCTATCTTTTAGCCCCAGAATAAATATGGGCACGGTGGACCGATTAAACCCATATTTATCCCGTTGAGTCCAACCAATTTTCACGCGTAATAACTTTTATTACCCTACTTACCCAACGTAAAAAGAGTGTACCTCGGTGATCCGAACCTACCTCTAATGAAGAAGGGATTCATAGGTGCTATTATTTGGTAAGGGTTAATCTCAATTTTAAACAAATGTGAGAGATCTTATCAAATTAATTGTCTATCACTTTTAAGTGAACTAAATTGGTGAATGCTAGACAATTAAATCGATAACAACAAAAATAAAACATGTAGTGACGATTTGGCATGAATGCATAAATGAATTAAAACAAACAAGTCCTAATATGGCCACCTAGTTAATCTAATTAACTAAAACTATTACACTTCGGAAACCAACTCCTTGGTCCCTTGAGTCTTCATAAATTGGCCTCCTTCTTTAGGATTTCGGAACGCCTTTCCGAAAACACCCTCTTCATGAAAACTCCGTCTTTAGATGCTTCATCTAATTACTAATAATTAAATTACATAACAATACCATATTATACAATTTGTAATAAAATTAAAATAAAACTATTAATTAATTACAAATTAGGCGATACGAAATCGCAATTAATTACAAAACAAGTCGATATTCCCTTACATTACGGGAAATACCAACTTCTACCTATGGCCATATTAGGAAAAATTACATTATTATAATGCAAAAAAAAAAACATTCATCCAAATGAATAATAAAATGCATTATGGAAAATGACATGCCAAATCGTCTAACTTACCAACAACGATCATTTGAGCTTGCTTTGACGGAATTTTTACCAATAAAAATTCATAACCAATTCTTAAAACAATTTTAAGACATACTCATCATACTAATCTGGTCATATATCAAAATAATTATTCTCAACATTTATCTTGAATTTATATGGGAATTAAAATACAATTATGACAAAAATGATATAATAATTCACAATTATCATACAAAAATTCCATTTAATTTAAAAATTTATGGCAAAATAAATTTCAAAGCCATGAACGTTCTGGTCTTACACTAAAAATGTCATGCAAGTGAAATTTTTTGTTTTTTAAAATTTATTTAAAACGATTTCACAATTTAATCGGTAAAGCGATAATTTTTACGATTTAATTCTAAATCAAACCATAAAAATTGAAATGACTTAAAATAAAATTTTGTACATTTTGGAACAATTTCCAGGAGCTAAAAATTCATAAATTTTGAGCCCTAAAATTAAAGCAATATTTATTTACAAAATAACCATTATTTACCAATTTTTATCAAATAAAAATCAATAAACTATCTAAATTAATCACATTAATCTAAAGTATCTACTTATCTCATAAATAGAATATGCATGTGGTTATTTTTAAATAAATATGCATAAAATTAACATGCAATCAATTTTAATTAACTCTTAATTAATTTTAATGCATTTTTACTCAATTTTATGCCATTTTAAGTTATAAAAAGTGGAAAAATTTAACAACAATCAAATTTTCGTCCCATATCATCCTAAGAGCAGATTATTTACATGCAAGACCATATTATGTGATAAAACTAATTTTAGTAACATAATATCAATTTTATTAATTTATCTCATAGATTACTAAAATCGTCTTAAGACAACATGCATGTATTTAACAATGCTCTGATACCACTTGTTCGTCATTTAGACCATGTTAATACTCATCTTATAATATTAAAATTAAAAATTAATTTAATATGGTCTAAATCTACATGCATGCAAATAAAAATATAAAAAAAATGGTATAAAACCATCTTAAGACAAAAAAACCTTACAATGGTTTAAGGCAAGTAAGGGCACTCCACTTGTTCGTCATTTAGACCAAGTTAATACTCATCTTATAATATTAAAATTAAAAATTAATTTAATATGGCCTAAATCTACATGCATGCAAATAAAAATATAAAAAAAATGGTATAACACCATCTTAAGACAAAAAAACCTTACAATGGTTTAAGGCAAGTAAGGGCACTATAAAGGTTTCCTACCTTTGTAGTTCTTGAGCTATATGAATATGGATGATCATCCAAATACACCACAATTACCAAAATAGGTAATCTCCTTTGGATGCACCCAAGATTAAACCCAAAAATCCTAATAATTACTAACTAGATAATTAGTAGGATAACCTTGTATACTATGTAATATTATTACACTAATAATATTAGTTTATGTATATTATAGTTTTGTGAATTATTTTTGATGATGATCAACAATTTGATCAAGTTTTTGATGAGAAAATATGAAGAAAATAAGGTTTTTTTATTCTTTCTCTTTTTTCTCTTCAATATGGCACGACCAAGGGTCTATTTTGAGATTTTTTTGGTCTCCAAGATCATCATCTAATGAGTGTAAATAGTGGGGGTATTTATAGAGAACAAAATGTAAAGAAATGAGTTAAACATTTCTTAGTGGGTTATGCCACATGTAATAACACTTATCTTATACAAGTGTCAACCAACATGTAATATTTTGGTCCATTTTGATTTCCGACATTTATCCCACAAATGCTTATAAGTCTTATATTTAATTATCTTACATAATTAAATATTAATTTAATTATTTAACAGTTAAATAATAAAAATTAACCACTAATAATTACTTAACTATTAAGTAATCATGAGACCATTTTATCAACATATATTGTGTCAATACTACCCTATTTAGCTAATTTTACAATCTCCTGTAAATTAAAATAGCTAATTATCTTTACCTCAAAACTTATACATATATAGTATAAATTTAATTAATTAACAATTAATTAATAAATTCTAATTTATATTTATTAATTAATTATCACATAATTAATTAATAAATCCTCTTGGCCCGAGTTCGTAACCCGTCATCAAATAATACATTCACACGACTTATTAAAAGTCAATTATTACAAGGAATTAATTATATCGTATCTCATACAAATAATTAATTTATCCAATTTGGGCATCATCCTATAGGTGTGACCTAAAGGGATCAGCTGATCACCGCCGTCACACGACAGTAATGTCAAACTCTAGTCAGTCAATCATTACCGATTAACGATGACTAGCTGACAAATAAATAAATCCCTGATATTCCTTTTACGAGATTTATTATGTAAACGCACTTATTGTGGAGGACACTACTCCAACATTCCCCTAATTACCCGTTAATCCAAGCTAAGAGATTACCCACCCATTATCAAGTTTAACATGCTAACAAGGTTGTCAATCATATTCACAAGGCAAAACATGATGAACAAGTAAGAAAGATTAACAATAATTAAAACAAGGATTAAGAGAATTATACCTATGGAGATTCCAAAATAATAATGCGAAGAATAATACAAGTACTTGATGATTGATGGAAGGTTGTCAATCTCCCAATAAACCCAAATGATCTTCTAAATACCCAATAATAAACTCGAATTACTCATTAATAAACTTGAACAATAATTAAGGAAAGATTAATGTTTAATTTTGTGGAAAGATTAAAGGATAATCTATTCTAATCTACTCCTAATCTAATCTAAGGAAAGTTGATTTAATCTAAGAAAGCTTGATTTAATCTAAGGAAAACTTGATTAAGAGAGGATTACAAATGGAGTATATATAGTAGTACATCATTAGGTTAAGCAAGGGTAGATTAGTAAATAACAATGCTAATTGTTGAGTTGAGGAAGTTCTCCTCTCCAAGGAGATGCTCATCTCCGTTTTGGTGGTCTCCAGAAAATATGCTCATCCCGAGCAGCTTGGTTGAGGGACGGTCTGCACTGGAAAGGAATCAGAGCGGATTGGTCTCGGGACGCTCGCATCACAAGGCCTGAAGGCGAGCGTCTTGAGCATGGGATGCTCGGATCACAAGGCTTCAAGTCGAGCGTCCAAGAGGGGGGAAGGGGGGGGGGGGGACGAGCGTCTTGTATCTGGGGACGAGGGTCTTGAGTCTCGGGACGAGCAGATTGGCGGACAGCTTCTCTGTTTGAGCTCGGATTGTAAAACGGACGTTATTTTCTCATCCGGACTCCTATTAATTAGAGTGATTCAAAATCCTAGATCACTTGATTTTCCGATGCCGTTTCATCTAGTACACTTTCAGAGCTAAAGGAGAAATTCTTGGTTTGGTTCCGAGCAATTTCTTCTTACATTGACTTCCTTCTCGTCATCCTTGCTTTTTAGCCTATGATCCTTCTATATACTCTTTATTCCTACATCCTTGGACATCATTCTTGCCTCCTCTTTATACTAGCCCATCCAATATCGTCACAAAGCTTCCAAATATGCACGAGAGACGGGAATTTCCGCCTAATTATCTTCCTTCCTACAAAACATACGAAATGCACTAGGAAAGCAAAATAGAAAGCATTTGACGGATAAAATGGCTATGGAATGTTATAATAGTATGCAAAATAGGCTCAATTAGGGGACTAAATATGCGCAATTATGAGTCACATCAGATGTGCCTGATTTGAGCAACCCGGTCATCTTCTCTGACGAAGATATCCCTCCCTTCGGAGCCAACCCCAACCTGGCCCTGTACATCACCGTACAGTGCCTCAAAAAGAATGTGCCTATGGTTCTTGTGGATGACGGATCCGTGGTGAATGTCGTTCCCCTCAAAATGTCTCATAAACTGGATATCAAAGAAGCTGATTTGGTCCCAACCAATCAAGGAGTACGCGCTTATGATGACACTCGTCGTAAGGTCGCAGGGCTTATCACTCTAACCGTCGCGACCGGACCACTGGAAAAGCAAACCACTTTTCAGGTAGTCGACATTGTCGCCTCCTTCAATATGCTCCTTGGACGTCCCTGGATTCACGCCGTCAAGGCAGGTACTTCTACTCTCCACCAGAAAATCAGGGTCCCCTTCAACGGGAAAACGATCATGATTCCTGCTTCCCCGATCAAAGCCGTCATGAGAATGGGAATAGCCTCCCAATCCATCGAGGAGGACCACAATGAAATGTGGGGATTCCAGGCCGTGAATGCCATAACTGACGAACCAATACTCTCTGATTGTGACCCATTTTACAACCTCACAGTAAACCGCATTCTGATGCACCAGGGTTATTTCCCGGGTTTACCCCTCAATCCACTGAAGGACAGCTTACCTCCCTTAAAGCAAGCTAAAGTCCCCAACATCCTCTTCGGACTGGGATATGAACCTACCGATGAGGATATCTAAGAGATAAACCTCCTAGTTCGAAAGCGCAAGAAGCACGGAGTTATCCTCCGTCCTTATCATCTGGGCCTTAATGGATACTTTGTCCCCGAGGGAGAGTCCGAGCTCTACCATGGATTTCCTGAGCCGATCTATGACTCTGTGTCCAAGGTCAGATGCCTGGGTGTGGAAGTCTTCCAGGACTGCTACTTCATCCCTGACAACACTGAAGCTGCATCAACCGAGTCTAAGCCGTCCTCATGCCTCGATGGACAAGCTGTCACTCTCCTCTTTGGAGAGGATAAAATCAAGCGCCTCGACTATGAGGACATCATCAACATCGCCCTGAAGGATAAACAATTTGACCTGACCGCCTTGATCTCCGATACTGACCCAAAGAAAGGTACACAAGGCTGGAGGAAAACCGTCAAGTGGACCGATCGTCAAGGTTGCATTCTAAAGATCACAACTGGAGAAGGCCCTATGTTCATAGATGGAAGTGAAGAAGGATCTGAGTCTGAGTCGGAGTTAGAGTCTGTCATAGCTCCTAACAGTTCTGATGTCCCAGTCAAGGTCCCCTTCCCACTGTTTTATCACAAGCTTGTAGCTGATTCAGAGGCTGAGTCTACGAGGGTCACCCCCACTCCCATGAAAGGTGACAATCTGGAGCCTGTTCCAGGGGCCACCTCCTCTGTTGTGTCGCCTATGACCGACCAAGAGATGTCTGTCCTCTCCGAGCTTTTCGCTCGTCTCAACTTAATGAACGTTAAGTTTGCTTATATCTCGTCTCAATTTAACAGCAATGCAATTCTGAATGACTATGAGGAATTTGACTGGACTGAGTACCCACCTCACCTACCCAAAGAACTTGACAAACGGGATACCAGAACCCTCATAATTGAAGAAACCGAACCTATTAACGTAGGAACCGACAACACACCTTGGACCCCTCAGAAAGACAACAGTTCATTGACCTCCTCCACGAATACAAGGACGTGTTCGCCTGGTCCTACAGAGATATGCCTGGATTGACAGGGAAATTGAGCACCAGATACCCATTAAGCCCTACCGAAGAAAGACGGAAGCCGGGTGTGCGTCGACTTCAGGGATCTGAACAAGGCGAGTCCAAAGGACGACTTCCCTTTGCCACATGTTGACATTCTGGTGGACAATACTGCCGAACATGCTCTCATATCATTCATGGACGGGTATGTAGGAAATATCGGTATACTCCCTTTAAGATTATTAGGATTATAACGAAATTATAATTATGAAATACAAGTCATAAATGAAATTACATAAACAAAAGGAATAGAGATTAAGAATCAACCTTCGGCCCTAGCAATATGGTCTAAGAACAATATCGAAATCGATATTTGCCTAATCGTTGCACCCAAGATGCTATGAGAAATGCCCTTGTTCTTGCTAGAATAGATCCCCAAAATTGTCAATTAATTTTTAGGGTTTTTTTTGTGTGTGTATGATGAGAGAATTAGGTCAAGAGAATTAGAGAGAAAAATGATCTTTATCTTGCTCTTCAAAACCGTGTGGAATAACAGTCCAAAGGGGAAGATTTTATTCTTCCTCTTTTCTCTCTTTATTTCGGTTTCACCAACCCAAAATAAGGAGATTAAATCTTCTTATTTTTGGTAGTTTACAAAAATGTATATAAAGTGTATTATTTATAAATTGTCATTTATATTGATCCGTATTAATAAGTCTACACACAACAACTTATAAAATCGATTTATTAATACCTGTGTAATAATTTATTATGACAATCTCGTATAATATATACTTTAACTATAAATATCGCATATTTATAATTAGCTAATTAAATATAACCGATTACGTTTAATTACGAATTAACATCTTAATTCGTTCAAGCTAACATTATATACATTAATTAAATATAACAGTTTATATTCAATATACGAATTGACAGTTAATTCGTCTCAGCTAACATTATTTAATTGTATTAAATAATAATCTCATCATCACATTGACTAACTGTTTAGTCAAATACATGGACTAAACTTTTAGTCATATAAGGCATCAATGTGATTATATTTCCATAATCACATCTCTCAAACACATGCTTTAGGTGTGACTTTTAGGGACCAGTTGATCACCGCCATCAGTATGATAATAACGTCAAACTTTCTAGCAAGCCAACCGTTATTAAGTAATCGTTAATCAACTGATAAAATATTAAGTATACCCTTGTGAACCTATAAGAGATTTATAAAT
This sequence comes from Silene latifolia, assembly GCF_048544455.1. Taxonomy (NCBI): domain Eukaryota; kingdom Viridiplantae; phylum Streptophyta; class Magnoliopsida; order Caryophyllales; family Caryophyllaceae; genus Silene; species Silene latifolia. Next base: position 51,039,551 of record NC_133533.1, read on the forward strand.
GTTATCACACTAATTGTGGAGGACACATGCTCCAACAATCTCCCACTTGTCCTCACAAGTGTATGTGCGATAACCGATTCTCATATCCTAAAATTTCTCCCACTCAATGTAAAACAATTTGCAAAATCCGTATTCACAAAGGTGGTATTTTACAAGTGATCAATATCAAGAGTGGTTTCCCCGACTAGAGAGTAACTTAACTGATAAACGAATCATCATTCGAGCATGGCCATTCATTTCAGTTACAACTCCTCGAGTGGCCCTGAGAAATAACTAAACCTGATAAAGGTTGGATATTTTCTTCAATTCGAATCCTGCAGATATAAGCACAGTATGAAATGACCCAGAAAAAATCTGCTTAGCCTCCAGTTACGGTCGACCATGAGAAAGAAACCAAAGTCACCCAAAAACTGCCTTAATCTCAAGAGACAGTCGATAGTCAAAAGAATTGACTCTAGGAACACAAAGGACGTCCAATCCACGTCGTGGCACTGAATGTTTTAAACATTTAGGACTCCATTACGTTGTCACAAAAATTATCCTACGAGGTATCGTTATAACTCGTATCTGTGATCGATCAGCCAACCGTTTGACTTATGGCTCGATGAACCCACCATCAATCGACTGCACAATATAATAGCCAGAGTTATCAGCTCATGTAGGCGATTACGGACCAAAACAAATATAATGTAATTCAGTTCACTTTGTGGCGTTTAATGTTGTCATTATAATCCACATGAAAAACAAAATATGAAATAAAACGATGAAGTTATAAATAGCATATGAAAAAGATAATGTATCGAATTCATAATCAACTAGTACAACCCAGGAACACGTTTAATTCCCATGGAAATAACGTGCCCTTCATGCTTATCATATGACAATGGTTTAGTGAGAGGGTCCGCGATGTTGTCATCCGACGCAATCTTGTCAATCACTATCTCCTCTTGCTCCACGTAATCACGGATCAGGTGAGCCTTCCGATGTACATGTCTAGACTTGTTGCTAGACTTTAGCTCCTTAGCCTGGAAGATGGCACCTCTATTGTCACAATAGATGGTGATCGGGTCATTCGAACTAGGTACTATGGATAATCCTTGTAAGAACTATCACAATAGCGGCACAGTACTCGAATTCAGTAGTAGAATCTGCTACAACATTCTGTTTGAAACTTTTCCAGCTGACCGCAGCACCATTAAGAGTAAAGACGAATCCAGACTGAGATTTCGAATCATCTCGATCCGTTTGGAAGCTAGCATCTACGTAACCGATTGCACATAGCTTAGTATCTCCTCCATAAGTCAATACCCAATCCTTAGTCCTCCGTAGGTACATGAGGATGTTTTTAACAGCTATCTAGTGTGTTTCACCTGGATTGCCTTGGTATCGACTCGTCATACTCAATGCATATGCCACGTCTGGAAGTGTGCATATCATGGCATATATGATTGATCCTATTGCAGATGCATAAGGAACACGGCTCATGCGTTCAACCCCTTCAGGCGTCGTGGGTGACTGAGACTTGCTCAAATGCATCCCAGACGTCATTGGAAGGTTTCCCTTCTTGGAGTTGGTCATGCTGAACCTTTCAAGAATCTTATCCAAATAAGACTCATGACTCAGTGATAACATCCGTCGTGATCTATCTCGGTAGATGCGGATTCCCAATATGCGTTGTGCCTCACTCAGATCTTTCATCTGGAAATGGTTCTTCAACCATCCTTTAACCGAAGATAAGAGAGGAATATCATTCCCAATCAAGAGTATGTCATCGATATACAATATCAAGAAAACAATCTTGCTCCCACTCGACTTGATATATAAGCATGGTTCCTCGACCGATTGAGTGAAACTATACTCTTTTATCACCTGGTCGAAACGATGATTCCAACTCCGAGAAGCTTGCTTAAGTCCATAAATGGAACGCTTAAGCTTGCACACTTTCTTAGGATTTTCAGGATCAATGAAACCTTCGGGTTGTACCGTGTACAACTCTTCCTCCAAATAACCGTTTAAGAAGGCGATTTTCACATCCATTTGCCAAATTTCATAGTCATGAAAAGCGGCAATCGCTAAGATTATCCGAATGGAACGTAGCATAACTACGGGTTCAAAAATTTCATCATAATGCAATCCGTGCACTTGAGTGAAACCTTTTGCCACTAGTCGTGCCTTATAGGTATCTGGTTGCGCGTCTACAGAATGCTTTATTTTATAAAGCCATTTGCACTGAAGATGTTTTAACTTATTAGGTAAATCAACAAGATCCCATACGTCATTCTCATACATCGAGTCCATCTCGGATTGCATGGCTTCAAGCCATAGCTTTGAGTCAGAACAGGCCATGGCACCTTTATAGGTAGCGGGTTCATTACTCTATAGGAGCAAAACGTCATTTTCCTCGACCATACCAATGTTTCTGTCCGGAGGATTAGAGACTCAACCCGACCTCCTAGGTTCCTGAGGAATAATAACCGTATCATCAGTTGAAGGAACAACTTCCTCCATCTGTTCCTCGGTTGTTGGTTCTAGAATCTCCGACAGCTCGAAGGTTCTATTACTTGACTTGTTCTCGAGAAATTCTTTCTCTAAGAACGTCGCACTAGCCGCAACAAAAACTCGATGTTCGGTAGGCGAATAGAAGTAATGACCAAACATTCCTTTTGGATACCCAATAAAGTATGTCTTGACCGATCGCGGGCCGAGCTTATCCTTGTGTCTCCACTTGACATAAGCCTCGCAGCCCCAAACCCGAATAAAGGACAAGTTTGGGACCGTTCCCCTCCACATTTAATATGGAGTCTTGTCGACAGCTTTAGACGGACTTCGGTTAAGTATAAGAGCAGCTGACAAAAGAGCAAAGCCCCATAATGAATCAGGTACTACCTTGTGACTCATCATGGATCGAACCATATCAAGTAATGTTCGATTTCTCCGTTCGGACACACCATTTAATTGAGGTGTTCCAGGTGGAGTTAACTGTAAAACTATTCCACAGTCTTTAAGGTGTTGATCAAACTCATTTGAAAGATATTCGCCACCCCGATCTGAACGGAGTGCTTTAACCTTTCTTCCCAGTTGGTTCTCAACCTTATTCTGGTATTCCTTGAATTTTTCAAAGGACTCACTTTTATGCTTCATTAAGTAGACATATCCGTATCTACTCAAATCGTCCGTGAAAGTGATAAAATATCTATAGCCATCTCTAGCGGTGATTGACATAGGTCCACATACATCAGTATGTATGAGTCCTAATAGGTCATTAGTGCGCATTCCAACAACTTTCAAGGAAATTCGAGTCATTTTGCCGATGAGACATGATTCACACGTGCCAAATGTAGAAAAATCGAATGCGGGAATAGTCTCATTCTCGACGAGTTTCTTTACACGTTTTTCATTAATGTGTCCCATTTGACAATGCAATAGATAAGTTTGATCTTTGTCACCAACCTTTAATTTCTTATTATCCACATGTAATATATCCGTGCTTTGATCTAAGATGTAAATTCCATTTATGGAAACTGCTTTGTCATAAACCATTTCATTAAAAGAGAAAATAAAGCTATTATCCTTTATTGAAAATGACAAACCCTCTTTATCAAGTACGGAAACAGAAATAATGTTCTTAGATAAACTGGGTACATAGTAACAGTTATATAAATATAACTCAAAACCAGTAGGGAGCTGGATTACATATGTTCCCATTGAGACTGCAGCAACTCGTGCTCCATTCCCAACTCTCAAGTCCACATCACCCTTTGCGAGGGGTTTGATGTTTCTTAGGCCCTGCAAATGATTACACGGATAAGAACCACAACCAGTATCAAGTACCCAAGTTCCGAAACTTGCATGGTTAATCTCAATCATATGAATATAAGATGACATACCAACAAGAGTGACGCGGCCTGGTTTTATGTCCTCACGGTAAACGGGACAGTTCCTCCTCCAATGTCCAGTCTTGTGAAAATGGTGGCATTCAACGTTACCGTCCTTGCTCTTTGCCTTGCCTATTGAGCCACTAGTCTCACCATGCCCACTCTTACCGTTTTCTGACTTCATAAACTTTGGCTTTCCTACAGTAAGGTCGCCATGAGCCTTGCCCTTACCATTATTCTTGTTGGAAATCATGAGAACATCTTGCTTCATGCTCCCACTCAATTTCATATCCTTCTCGGTCTGTACGAGAAGTGAGTGTAGCTCATGAGGACTTTTCTTCATGTCATTCATGTAGTAATTTGCCCTGAAGAGGGCAAAACCATCATGAAGTGAATGAAGCATACGGTCAATGACTGCTCTCAATGATTTTGCAATCAAGTGCCTCCAATTTCTCGACATTCGCAATCATTATAAGAATGTGTGGGCTAACCGGTTGGCCCTTCTGGAGTTTTGCATCAAGGAAGCGACAGGTATGCTCATAAGTAATGATTCTCGGTGCTTTTGAGAAGTCATTAGTGAGCGTGGTGAAAATCTTGTTTGCACCGTGGGCAATGAAGCGTCTTTGCAAATTGGTTTCCATTGCAAAAATGAGTACGTTCTTTATCGCACCCGCTTCCATAATGAAGTCACTATAAGCAAGTGACTCATTGACTCCTACATTGGGGCTTGGGCTTGGCGGTATTTGCTCGGTTAAGTACTTGAGCTTACCGTCAACAATGGCAGCATTTTGCAATGATGCCTCCCAGTCCGCAAAGTTGGACCTGTCATTCTTCAGTCCATGAAAGCTTTTAGCCAGGACTCGCGTCCAAGTGTGGCACTTGGCATAGGGATTTCGTTATTTCTAGCCATATGTTGTAACAGTATTATCGATATAAAACGAATTCTACACTGCGAAAAGAAGAATAAATATAATAAGCATACTCATCGTTATGATTTAAGTCTAATGCAATACTGTTATAACGCGAAGACTCAAGCATTTATACAATTGACCTCCCTCAATAATTATATAAATGATCCCAAGACTCAATTATCTGTAAATCGATAAGCCAACCTCTTGACTAATTCTACTTATAGAATTCTCGGTCGATAAATTTCTGTAAATTCTATCTTTAGTCCATCATAATCACGAGAAACTCTTCGGATTATAATGTTGAGGTAAACTAAGTCAACACAAACTACTTACCCGACGTAGAAGGGGTCATATGGGGAGCAAGGTCCTATATGCCTACCGACGAAGAAGGGATTCATAGTTGTTTGCCCTTATAAAGACTAGTCTCAATTTCAGTTTTAGAGGAAGATCCCATCAACTTTATTTTAATTCATTTTAAGTGAACTAATATTTAGCATGCGAGAATGAATAAATTAAGGCGATGGCTTAAAAATAGTGTGACATCTGTATGTCTATGAAAACTAACATCCAAACTATATGAGTCAATTTTCATGCATTTTAGTAGTAGGTGGTTTGGTTTAGGCGGAAAATGATGCACTAACTATCATGTGATGAAAAGCAATAAGAATGGAAAACGTAAAAACAAAAATAAAGTCCTAGTGTGGCCTATCTAACAAAATGAACATAAATACAATTTTGGAATCCATCCTTGGACCCGAGAAGCTTGTCTTGATGTTCCATCTTGGTCCATGTAGCGGGAGTGAGCAATCCAATCTCCACCTTTAGTCTTCTTTAAAATTACAATTAAAATTACAAAATAAACCTATTTACATTCTAATTTCAAAACATAATACTTAATGAAAATAAAAGAAGATTCGAGATCTCAAAATTACATTAAAATTATGTTTCCTTCATTACGAAAACATAATTAACTAAGGCCACACTAGGTATTACAAATTACAACCGATTGCAAAAATACGTAAATAAAACCATTCAACAAAACATTCAACTATATAAAAAATGCATCAACTATAAATTAAACATTCAAGACATAATTCCTTAATTATGTAGAGTAATTTATCCAAACCACATATTTAAATGATCAAATTATGTGACAATTCGTCTATTACTCACATTAAATTCAATCTAAATACATATTAATCTTGTAATATGAATTAATCCAATATTATTTTAAACTTCTTTAAAATAATTAGGTATCTTTAATTTGTGAACCTTTTCACAACAATTATTATACATAATAGATAATAATGTATAATCAATATTGGCCAAAACAAAACAAAAATAAAAACGAAACCCTTTTTTTTTTCTTTTTTTTCTCTGCATAACAAAAAAAAACAAAACCAGAATTTTTTTTTTATTTCTCACGGCAAAATCACAAAAGAGAAAAAAACATAAATTTTTTTTTTTCAATTTGTCTCGGCATTTTGCCCTAATTTCTAAAAAACAGTTTTTTTTTCTTTCTCTCGGCTGAATTTAAAAAAAAAAACAAAACAACCCCCTTTTGTTTTTTTTTTAAATTATCAAAAAAAACATTAAGATGAACAAATTTGTTTATAGTTGCTATTAGAACAAGATTGGCATAATCATCTGTTGGAGTTAGTGTCCTCCACAATAGTGCGTTAACATAATAAATCTCATTAATGGAATATCATCAGATATTTAATTATTTGATCCTCGTCAGTTGATTAACGTAAATCGATAACGGTTGGCTGACTAGAGTTTGACGTTATTGTCGTGAGACGGCGGTGATCAACTGACCCCTTTCGGTCACACCTAAAGGAACGAACCCCAATAGACAACTAATTAATTGTATGAGATACAATTTATTTAGTCCCTTGATTTGTAGACTAAAAAGTTAGTCGATTATTTTTAGAGAGATTTCGAGTTGCGAACTCGAGGAGCGGCAATTATTATTTAATTATGCGATAATTGAATAATAAGTTTTGGGAGATGGGTTTTAGTTAATTAACTGTTAATTTACTAAAATTGTACTAATTGATTAATGTGATTAATATTAGTACGTAAATAATATGTGTAGTGGTACACGTATATTTACGGAGTGAATTGGACGAATTAATTATGGAAGTATTTAAACATGATACGATGTTTAAAATAAAATTACACGTATTTGTGCGACAAATATAAGAACAAACATGGACCCGTATATGGGCAAGTGGACCGTGTAAAATAGAGTAGTGGATGATTACACACATAATCATTTCACCTTACTTTATATACTAGCATAAGTTATTTTATATAGATTTTGCATGTGATGAAAGATTAAATAATATAAGAAAATTTGTCCACTACAACACTCTACATCCACCCACCACTTTCCCTTCCCACATACTCCATCCTTTGTTCATTTCAACACTACATCATTTTTATGTTTTGCATGTGAACAAAAATCAATCATCTCTCTAAAATAATTATTCATCGTTAATAAGAAGTTAGTAATACTTTTTATTACTAAGAGATGTTAGTAATATTACAAATAATATCAAGGGTATTATTTTAACAAGTTTCTAGTTCAATACTTGTTATTATTTTTGGGTAAGTTCTTGGGTGCAACAAGAAGGAGATCTTCTCTTTGAAGATTAGTATGGAGGATCATCCATTTGGTATTAGCTCATGAACAAGCTAGTTAGGTGAACTAGTTTGTGCCCTTTTTACCACAAATTAAAATCAATGTAAGGAAATTGTTTTTCCTTATACTTTCATTTTTATGCTTTCATATTAGCATGCATGTTACATAGATCACCTAAATGACAAATTATGAGATAATTTAATTTTTATTAGAGAGTATAGTATGGATCTATAATCTTTCAAGTGGTATCAGAGCTTAGGCTTGTAATTTGCATGTTGATGTTAAGCATTTTAATGAATTATGTGATAATTTATAAAAACTCAAAAATTGTGTTAGAAGAAGTTTTAGCACGAAATTTTTGGGACATGCATACCTAATGATCTCAAACGGTTTGTGGAATTATTTGGTGATTTTTGAAGTTATTTTGTTATTTTTAATGTTTTTTGGTAGAAAACCGAGTCAAAATGCCGTATTTTAGTTAAAAATTGACTAAAATTAGTTAAAAGTTGATTCGGTGCATGGATTTTTTATGGTAGTTCATTCATGTTTTCTACTGATTGTATGCAAAAATTTGAAGGTTGGTTCGAATTTTTTGCATGTTTATTGATTTTATGAGATAAAAGTCGATAAAAGTCAAATTAATTAATCATAATTTTGAAACAATTAATTCTGCCCATGATAAATTTATGTACATTTAAAAATATTATTTAAATATTAAAAGTGATTTTGCATGTGTGTTTTCACTTTGTTTTGATGTTTATTGGTTTTAGTGGTTAAAAACCGATAAATATCGATCTTTTTCTTCATAAACTTTATCCGGAATTTTTGGGCAATTTTTCTGACATTTTGGTGTTCTTGGGAGTGTTCCAGAATACTCAAAATTTTTGTTTTAATTGTTTGGATAATTTTTCAATTATTTTGAATTTTACTTAAATATTATGATTTTACCGACTAAATTAGCAAAATATCACCAAATCAAACTAATTATTTATCATAAAATTAGTGAGGACTAATTTTGAGGTTCAAAACAGTTTGGACAATTAGTTTGGAGTTAAATGAGATTTAAAAGTTGATTATTGATTTTTACATGTTAAAAATCGATTAAATCCACAAAAACCGAGATGGATACCAACGAATGATAGATAGGGCGATTTTGTCATCATTTTACAGCATTTTAAGCATATTTATTTAAGTTGAATGAATGATTGTCATTTATTTAAAGTATTTATCTTGTTGTACCTAGTATGGCCTAGTTAATTTTAATCGTTATTACCCGAAATGAATGGTAATATCGATTTGTTTGTAATTAAATACGATCTCGTATCGTCGGTTTGTAATTAATTAATAGTTTTATTTATTTTATTAATTAATGTATAATAGGAATAGCTATGTAATTTAATTGTAATAGTTATTTTACCGGCGATTCCAAAAGACGGATTACAACGAGACGGAGTCTATTTTTGGAAGGTGTTCCAAATCCCACAAGAAAGAGCCACTTATGGAATGAAGAGGCTGAGGCAAGGGACCAAGGAGTTGGTTTCCGAAATGTAATAGATTAGTTTTTATTAACTAGGTGGCCATACTAGGATTTATTCATATGCTTACATGTTTGCTTGTTTTATTTTCGCGCATGCCAAAATCGCCATTCACAAGCATTTTATTTTTGCGATTGTCAATTCACGTCATTTACATTCACCGACTTAGTTCACTTATAGGAAATTTATGACTAAATTGACAAGATCTCTCACATAATTAAAATTGAGATTTGCCTTACCAATTAGTAACACCCATGAATCTCTTGTTCATTAGAGCCGCGCTCGCCCAAGCGGGGTGTTCTTTTTTTACCTTGAGTAAGTAGGGTGGTAAGCGGTTATCACACGCCAAAATTGGTTGGACTCAACGGGATATAAGACGGTCTTGTGTTCCGGGGCTAGTAGATGGATTTAAGGAAATTCGTCGACCAAGAGTTCTAGAGGTAGAATTAGTCAACGTGACTTACCGAATTTACACAATTATGGAATGTTTCGCCCAAGCGATGCCTATTTTTATCTAAAGACGGATCTTGGAATCATTTATATAATTTAGTGGGAGGTCATTATATAAATGCTAAAACTTGTTGAACATGTTTTTCACAAGTATTTTTAAAACATTGAATGTTAATTTTTCCTATTTTTCGTTCATTCTCATAAAAATATATGACATCGCGCACTTCATCCTCTTTTCATCCTCTATTTATTATACTTGTTTCGTTCTTTCATAGGAAGCGGTTTCTTTGAAGGAATTCGGTAGCAATGATTGGTAACATGATTTACTAATTCACCTATATAAGCTTACAACAATTATTGAGATTATTATACAACTTAACATCCATACATATTTAAAAGGGGTTTTCATCTTGCAAACTCTTATTACGAGTTTAAAAGGGAGTCACATTTTATCAAGAGAGTCTTGATTTCGGAAGTGACACCTCCGTCATGAAGATGACATATTAGTTTTTAATTACTCAAGAGTAATTTAAAAGTTTGCGAAAAGAGTTTTCAAAAACACAAATAATACTCCAATATAATACCGTCAAATGGCTCAATTCGAGAAAAGCCAAATCTATTGTTTATGCGCTAAAGAGTTTTGGCATGTGATAACAATTGAACGGTTAGGTAGTCCAATTTCGCAAGAAGTTGAGATTTTGCCACAAGTTACACTCACTTTATAGTAATTCACTCTTACTAAGTGTATAAAATATCACGAATGACATGAAGAGAGGTCTTCATAAGATTCATTTTTGCTTGTTGAAGCAAAGAGGAATGTGGAAGTGAGTGGGAGTTAAGAAGAAGTAACCCTAGATGTATGCGATAGGACAAAGTTGAAGGAGACATCTACTCAAAGGATAGGCTAGTTCCACTATCTTGGTATGAGATACCAAGTATGGATCATTTCTTTGTAAAGAAGTTTACATGAATTGATAAAACGTAAGACGTCTAGCATAGGACATTTTTGTATCGAAATGGTGCTAGAGTAGCAATGATTTCGATAGGGACAAATGTACCTAAATTTGGTTTTAAAAGAATGTAATCATCTATGTTTATACATGGAAGGCATCATTTATGTGATTTAAAACAAAATGTTGTACCTACTCCTATGATAACTTGGTGGTTGGTTTAGACCACTTAAGTTAGAGGAATTTTACATTTTTCACGAAAACTAAATATTATACTATCTTGTAGATTTTAATGTCTGAAATTCGGTGAACCCAAATTGATCAAACCTCAAGTAAATTCGTTTACACGAATAAACGATAAGCACATCGAACAACCATTTGATTGTGAATCTTATGGTATGTGTGCATGTACTATGTTTTCTTTTGTAGAAAAGAAACACAAATAGTGAGGTGATTGACCATATACATACGGATGTGTAAGGCCGATAGTTGGTAATATACATACTTGGTTACATTTACCGTAATGTTAAGTAGATATGAAAACCTCATATCTATTTAATAAGACATAAAAGTAATTTTTGAAACGTGGAGTATTTTCAAAATGAAGTAGTAAACCAAAAGCACGTGAAGATCAAGATGTTGATCGGAAGTTTCAAAGTAATGACTTTGAAGATCAAATGGGTAATATCAAGTAATGATCTTGATAATCACGAAAGAGGTTGTGAACCAGTTCACATAATACCTTCTCCTTGGGACACCATAGAGTATGGTATAGTCTAGTATATAATTGTGATGAGGAACTGTGAAAATCCGTGGTTGAGTGGGAATATGTGTGAAAATAGTGGAAGTGGTGAAATGTTTATAGTGCGTTGCAACGTGGTGTGATGTAGTGATAATAATGTTTCTTATATCGGTCTATACGTATTAGCTATAAGGGAATTGTGAGTCTTGCATGTAGTGGTAATGTTAGGTAGTAAGTTTTGAATTAGTTGTAACATTTGTCAGAGTAGTATTTGGTAAATGTGATGGATGAATGGTTGAATCCTTCCGTGATATGGCATAATTAAGTTGAGAAAGCTAGTTGATAATTTGTTGTGACATGGTTAAGTTATTAGTAAGCTTGGACGATGAGTAATGGCTTAACGTTAGATGAATGCTTAGATTGATATGATTAGGAGTTGTATTGTCGAAGTTGCAATTGCATGGTTAGAGATAAAAAAATGTGTTGAATGTATGCATGAGAAATCTAATAGCATAGTCATTTGGATGTGTAATGTGTTAGAATAATTAATCTAATTAATTTACATATTCATATATGTGACATTTTAATTTAGTCATAAAATTAAACCTAGATCTTATGCATGCAAACATAAATGAGATAAGAGAGAAATCATTGTTCTTACTATATGATTTCGGTTTTATGGGCACCAACAAGATCTCCTTCTTGTTAGTTCTTGAGCTTTCCAATAATGGATGAACAAGATTCAAGTTTAGAATCTCTCCCAAAAGCATATACGCAAGGAAACCTCTTAATAACTAGTATTATTTTGTACTAGAAATAATATAAGTCTTACTATAAAATTGACACAAAAATTATAACTTTTGCTCTTGAAAAATCGGTTCAAGAGGGAGTATTTGTGAAGTTTATTTCTCTAGAATTTTCATAAGATGTAGAGAGAATAAATAGTAATTTCTTACAGTAGAAATTCTATATCAAAAAATGAATGAATGAAAAATAGAGAGGAAAAACCCTTGCCTTTTTCTCATGCCAAAACCGGTTGGAGGGAGAAGAGTGCCCTATGCATGGGCTTGTTTTTCTACATAAGAAAATAGGAATGCAAGGCTAGTCCCTAGAGGTAATGATCATGTTCCTATTTAAAATAAAAACACAATATTAATCCTCATACTCCCTCCATTATTTCGGTATATATAAGATAAAATGGGTTCCATTTTATCTTTGTCAATTTGTCATTTTTGTCACAATGTCACATGTAACATGTTACATGTTTATGTCTCACATTTATGCATTTTTAACCCATTAAAAATCAACATACTAATAAAAATATGTCATATACAAAATCGACTAGTAATTCGTAATTACTTGTACCAAAATGGTTTATTGAATTATAAATCACAACGTCTTGTATTTATAATAAATTATTCATTCAATTTCAATTGTTTCGTAAACAATAATTTTATCTAAGTAATAAAATAATTCAATTACTTAGACCGTATCTAATATAATCGAATTACAATAAGACACGTTAATTTTACTCACAATATCACCCGTCAATTTTAAGCAATTTAATTAACTCGTATCGGCATACGATTAATTAAATAATCAATTAAGAGTATTTCCCTATAGGTATGACCTAAGGGGATCAACTGATCACCACCGTCGCACGACAGTAATGTCAAACTCTAGTCAGCCAATCATTACCGATATGTGTGGACCAGTTGACTGTAAAATATTACATCCCACATGTATTTTGAAAATGAGATTTAAATATGTGATCATCATGATCAACAGTTGTGATCGCATTATTGTCGGAGGACACATATTCCAACAATCTCCCACTTGTCCTCGAAAAGTGTGCGTCACCAATTCTCTTGTCCTATTACTATCTCTCACTCAATGCAAGGTGTCTTTCAGGTCGTACTTGCAAGTGATCATATCAAGAGTGTTTCCTCGATCTGGAGAATAACTGATTGACCGGAATTATCTACCATAGATACCTTCCGAGCGTAGCCACGCATTTCCAGTTCATTACTCCTCGAGTGGCCCTGAGATATTGTTTTAACCCTGACAAGGGGGTGGACAATTCCTATCGCACTTATTCCCTTCGACTAGCCACAACCATCATAGCCCAAAATATGCCCATTTGACCCCATTTACGAAGGTCGTTGTAACACAAATCAAAGTTAATCTGAAACTGTGCCACCTTAGGCGAACAGTCTTTATTCAAAAGAATCGACTCATTAGAATACTATAGTAGCTCTCGCCACGACCAGGCTATATAAATTTGCCAGAACTCTATAAGCGGTCATAAGGCCCGACAAAGTGTTCCTAACAGTCTGCCTATGTGATCGACTAGTCATCTCATATGACTCTATGGCACTTGAACTTGCCATCAATCGCATCACACTCTAGTTACTTTGAGACGTCACCTCATACAAGTGACTATGGGCAAATACCATGTTAATCCGGGTTCACTTTAATGGGGTTCAATATTGTCTCCACAACCCGTTTGGATGTAACAAAGTATAGAAAGGAGTTTTTGATTTAAAAACTCAAACGACAAATGTGATTATCATATGAGTAGTCAATACTTGATTACTACTTCATATTCTATAATCCAATTTAGATCTTGTATGTAGTTATTCATCTCAATCCAATTGAAATGACATATGACATGACTCATCATGTTAAGCCTATGAGAAGGCTTTGGTTAGTAGGTTTTATCAACTTCTTGTACCTAACTCAACCTTACTACATACTCGTTTTCCTTTGTAATGTATACATTTGCATTACAAAACTTTCTGAGTACGTGTCTAGATCCAATCTAGACATAGGCCCTCTAGCCTTAGAATAGCTCCCACTGTTTTCACAGTGTGCGGGACTCATCCCTCTTGCACATCCCATAATTGCAAGTGTACTCAATTTCCGTTGTAAATATTTCTCATTGTTCTTTATTGCCTAGAACGATTCTAGAAAAATAACATAGCCACAATGGTATCTTAACCATCCTAATTTGTTTTGATTATGGTTTTGTCGGAAACTATGCGCAATCTCAATTGTCAATTGTCATTTGTGTAACACCCTTACACAAAATTGCATCAAAAACACCTTGCTTTACATCCTTAATGCTTCTGCAGGCACTTAAGGGTAATCTTTATGGCTTACTTGGTAAATATTACTTAAATTCGATTTGAAACAATTCATCATACTCAAAGTATATGAAGTGTTATACATCATTTCCTATTTAATCGATCTGGCACCGGAAGCAATTGAAATCAATCAAATATGTTCAACTTGATTGAACTAGTCATGAATCTTATCAACATAAGACTTCTAATTTGACGCTAATATCATGTGGATTTATCTCCATAAATACGGATATTAAGATGTATTATAATACTCCAAAAGTCTTAAATCATTCTCAATGATCAATATGTCATCCATATATTAGACTAATTAAAATTTCCATAACTCCCACTAAACTTCATGTATAAACATAACTTCTCAACTTATTGAGAAAAGTTTTATCACATGATCAAAATGTTGATTCCAGCTCATTGATGTCCTACTTAAGACCCTCTCTTAAGTTTCACATTATCTTAGGATTGTAAGAATCTACAAAACTCAAGACATGTATTGAATACATTCCTTCTAATTGAAAAAGTGGGTTTTAGATTCACTCGCAATATGTATATCATCATAATGAAACACAATCCCTAAGGAGATCCAAATAGACTTAAGCATTTCAACTAGTGCAAAACCCTTTGCTACCAATCAAACTTTGAAATCTCTCTTTATTAGTGCAAAACCCTTTGTCACTAATCAAGCCTTTTATTTCGGATTTTTATGGCTCTAAGCCTTGTATTGAGTTGTGACTTAAACAACCTCATGTAAGTCATATGTTCATTACTTTCCAGAAGTAATCAACTTGAATCAAACAATTTCTTTGTAAGTTACAAGCTATTTACTTTCTAAAAGTAACACTAATCCATCATCTTCAACAAGTGATGACTTTAACCTCCTAGGTTTTGAACAAACAACGTTTTACACAAAATGTCTTATGTAGCCAAGAAAGACCAGTTTCTTGCGACATAGCATTCTTTGTGGCTCTTGAATAATTTCTCCCACTCTGTCTTCTAGAAATAAACTTGTATTCTAGAAAGACAGCTTCACGAGCCACAAAACCGTTGGTACTCATGATTATAGCATTTGTTTCTTTTGAAAAACTTACAAACATGGTACCTTACCATTTCATATCTCATATTATTTGTTTTAGATTTAGTGGAAAAATAATTTAGACAAAATGATAAAGTCCCAAAAGAATCAAGTAACTCAAAGTAACTTGATTGAAGTTCAAACCATATCGAATAGCGTTTGATTTCTTATCCAACCACACATTATCCCATAATGCGTGCTAAGAGAGATTAACTTGTGATACTATTTCATATTTCATTTGGCTTATATCAAAGTCTTCACTTTGATAATCCCATCATGACTAAATCTTGATTCCTTGAACTCTTTGAACTTCTTCAAAGATTTCTCTATTTACCTTATTAAGTGAACACATTAGTGTCAACTTAAGTCGTTGGTAAAAGTAAATGATCAACCTATTCTGTATCAATGATTTACATTCTCGATCTCCTTTTCAACCAAAAGCACGAGACCTCTTGCTTTGAATACGAGATACGCATATACCATAAGATTAACAATCTAATGGTTTCAAGAGTACTCGATAACTCTTTGCATTCATCATTCCGGAATTTAAGGTTTAATCTTGGGTTACCAATTTGAGTCTTGCATAATCTACATGATATATCATTCTAGTTTGGTTTAGAATATAATCACATTGATAATGGGCTAGCCATACATCAAATCATGGTGTATAGGGTCGCGAAAGTGAAAGCTTTTTTGTATCTTAACAAGTTTATATTCTTATTTAGAGTTTGTGCACTTAATAGTCACAATTAAGTACAACTCTAAACCCAAAACTAGATTGAGTACACAATGACTCTATCTCTGAACATCATTGTTGCTAGTTTTCATATTCTAATCATCCTATGTATCAAATACAATAATGAAAACCACCACCGGTTTCTAATATTGACGAAGTAGTACTAGCAAAATTTATGTCAATCAACTAAACATTTAAATAAGAAGGTCCCATTAGATGTCCCACAACTAACTTGTTGATTCTTCAATAATTTGGGGTAGTATCCTTTCTAGCGTCCAACAAATAAGACAATAGAAACTTTATCGGTCGGGATTGATAGGTTTAGTATCGTTATTCTCAATAACTTTACTTTTAACATTACCTTGTATCAATTCCATTCTAATTTTACTTCTTTAAAACCTTAACCTTTTCTTAACGGTTTAAGAGAATGCTCCCACTTATTTCAATGATTCTTTGCTAAGAGAAGCAAAATTGAAATTCATGAAGACTACTCTTCATTCGTTTGTTTAATCTTAAAATTTTCATTGAAGTGGTTGCGGTATTTTGGTCAATTTTGATTTCAAACAAATCTAGTTACCAAAATGATGTAATGTTTCAAAGTACTTAACTCAATTAAGCATATGAGAAACAATTCATTATAAGTAGATATGTTAGTCAAGAATCAAAAACCCTTTTGATCACGAATAACTTTTAGATATACTTTTTACAAGAGATCCTAAGCAATGGTTCATATGAGGTTTTAGAAGCAAATTCATATTTGTCTTTAGTTACGATGTTTTAATGGAGATTTGAATTAAAAATCGAAATGATATCGTATATGAATTGTGTTAAAGAAATAGAACAATATGATAACGGAATAGTGGAAAACATAACATTTATCGTTTTATTAATACTTATAAATAACAAGTAAAGCATTTACATAGTGACCTCTACCCAACTATGATAAATAATTCCAAGATCCAAATTCATATTAACTTGGGCACGGTGTGGCCGATAAATCCCTTATCAATATAACTCGGTGGATTAACTCTTTAATCGATTCTACTTTTAGAAATCTTGGTCGATAAAATTACATTAACATTTATCTTTAGCCCGGAACACATGCAACAACGGTCACGAATACTTCCGTTGAGCTCAATCCAAATTTCGAATAAATGTGTCCATGATCCAAACCCACATTAACTTGTGCACGGTGTAGCCGATAAATCCCTCATCAATATGAATTCGGTGGATAGACATTTATCACCCACTTCCCCTACGTAACAAGGTTTGTACCCCGGTGTGGCCGAGTGCACTCCCTCACGAAATAGGTTTTCATGGTTTCTACTTTTTGGTAAGGCTAAGTCTCAATTGTTTATTTTTAGCGAGAGTTCATGTCAATTTATTATCTATCACGTTTTAAGTGAACTAAAGCGGTGAACTACGATAATTGTAATTGACACGGTCGATAAACTCGATTTAAAATGCATGTTTAGTTATGGCGAATTAGCGATGCATGCAACATATAAATAAAATGCAATGCATAAATTAAATCCTAGTATTGCCTTCCTAGAATAGTAAATCTAATAAACTATTACAAATTCGGAAACCAACTCCTTTGGTCCCTTGAACTTCGGTCTTGGCACGCATTTCAAGGTAATACTTTCTTTAATGGATCGCCTTCTCAAGTGGCACCGTCTTCAAGGAACTCCGGAATAAATAAATTACATAATTTCCTATTATACATTTGTAATTAAAAATTAAAATAAATCTATTAAATTACAAAACGGTGATACGAGGTCACAATAAATTACAACCGAATCGATATTCCCATACATTTCGGGCAATACCAATTAAAACTAAGGCCATACTAAGTAAAATTACATAATTCAAAAATTACAGAAAATTAAAATATGACAATCATAACTAAAATGAAGCATTATAATATGTATGAACATGCCCAATTTTATGCTAAATCGCCTTTAAGGAGCCAATATCGTATATTAATTGGTTTTTACGGATTTACGTGATTTAACCTTTTAAAATCACAATAATTACATAAATTCATATTTATGTACAAGTTAATTACCCTAACCATCTTAGGACTCAAAATTAGTCTTCACTAACATTTGACAATAATTAACTTATATTTCTTAATATTGTTCATAAATAGACTCAAAATACAAAATTTTGCCTCAAACTTCAAATTAAATCATAAAAAAAAATTCAATTAATTTCAAATTTTGAAATTTAAACTCATGAACATTCTGGAAAAATACCATGACACTCATAATGCTCAAAAAAACATAGGTTAAATATTTCGAAAATTTATCGAGAAAAACAATGTTGTGGTTTATCGGATTTATCAATTATTACCATAAAATATGAGAAAATTTATTTTTATTAACTTTTCACTTTTAGATCTGAAATATATAATAAAATGCAACATGTGACGTTTTTCTTTAGTCATGAAATATGTTTTAGCAATTTTTACTAATTAAAGTCACTATTTATGTGATTTTTCATCAAAATATCATAAATCATGCATAAAGATTTCATTATAGCCAAATATTTTACACACATCTTGTAAAATCGCATGTGACAACATACTAAATTTCTATGACCATATTCGAAATATAACTCATATTAACCTATTTTCTATTTAAATACGATTTTAACTTGAAAAATCCATATTTCGAGCATAACAACTCATTTTATTATGAAAATTTACAGGCCATCCGTAGATCATATATGTGAAAACATATCCAAAAACCAATGGAAAAATCGAAGTTTAGCTATTTTTAGTCCAAAAATGACTTTTTTATCATAAAAATCACATTTTAATGCCATTATTATATAAAATGAACAATAAAATCCATAAATAAACCAAAATATCCTAAATACATTTTAGGACCAGAAACTTTAACATTCAAATAAATATCATGATATTTCATAATAAACACAAATTTATAAGTTTTGTTTGTTAATCGTATAACTCGGAAAAACAATAACCGATTTGCATGCAAACAACCTAAGGCTCTGATACCACTTGTTAGAAGAATTAATCTAATTAATTTACATATTCATATATGTGACATTTTAATTTAGTCATAAAATTAAACCTAGATCTTATGCATGCAAACATAAATAAGATAAGAGAAGAAATCATTGTTCTTACTATATGATTTCGGTTTTATGAGCACCAACAAGATCTCCTTTTTGTTAGTTCTTGAGCTTTCCAATAATGGTTGAACAAGATTCAAGTTTAGAATCTCTCCCAAAAGCATATACGCAAGGAAACCTCTTAATAACTAATATTATTTTGTACTAGAAATAATATAAGTCTTACTATAAAATTGACACAAAAATTATAACTTTTGCTCTTGAAAAATCGGTTCAAGAGGGAGTATTTGTGAAGTTTATTTCTCTAGAATTTTCATAAGATGTAGAGAGAATAAATAGTAATTTCTTACAGTAGAAATTCTATATCAAAAAATGAATGAATGAAAAATAGAGAGGAAAAACCCTTGCCTTTTTCTCATGCCAAAACCGGTTGGAGGGGGAAGAGTGCCCTATGCATGGGCTTGTTTTTCTACCCAAGAAAATAGGCATGCAAGGCTAGTCCCTAGAGGTAATGATCATGTTCTTATTTAAAATAAAAACACAATATTAATCCTCATACTCCCTCCATTATTTCGGTATATATAAGATAAAATGGGTTCCATTTTATCTTTGTCAATTTGTCAATTTTGTCACAATGTCACATGTAACATGTTACATGTTTATGTCTCACATTTATGCATTTTTAACCCATTAAAAATCAACATACTAATAAAAACATGTCATATACAAAATCGACTAGTAATTCGTAATTACTTGTACCAAAATGGTTTATTGAATTATAAATCACAACGTCTTGTATTTATAATAAATTATTCATTCAATTTCAATTGTTTCGTAAACAATAATTTTATCTAAGTAATAAAATAATTTAATTTTTTAGACCGTATCTAATATAATCGAATTACAATAAGACACGTTAATTTTACTCACAATATTACCCGTCAATTTTAAGCAATTTAATTAACTCGTATCGGCATACGATTAATTAAATAATCAATTAAGAGTATTTCCCTATAGGTATGACTTAAGGGGATCAACTGATCACCACCGTCGCACGACAGTAATGTCAAACTCTAGTCAGCCAATCATTACCGATATGTGTGGACCAGTTGACTGTAAAATATTACATCCCACATGTATTCTGAAAATGAGATTTAAATATGTGATCATCATGATCAACAGTTGTGATCGCATTATTGTCGGGGGACACATATTCCAACATAATGTTTATCATGGAATAAAGTAAAATGTGTGGGATAAAGTGATATGTACATTAGATCGATATGTTGCATTTGTGTGGTAGTAATACATCGTGAATGAGTATAATAATCTATGACGATTTCCGAATTTATTTTGGAACCGTCACGAGTTATTGTTTTGCATGAACTGTTACTTAAATCCGTAACTTTTGACCTTGTTCTTATTCTTGCCCGACCGAGTATCTACTATATCGAGTAGACCTCATTTGATCTAGTTAGGAAGCTATTATATCGAAAAATTTGGATTTGCCGGGGAAAACTCGACCGAGTAGCTCCAACTAGATAGAGTAGAGGCCACTCGATCGAGTAACCTAATTACTCGATCGAGTAAGTGAATAGTAACCGGAGAAGTCCGGGATTCAAAACCCCTCTTCTCTATTCTTTTCTTTTTCATTCTTTCATTCAAACAAAACCCTAAATCTCTATATCTCTCTATAGTGCTCTGAACCTTGTGATCTTGTGCTTGAATTTTATGTTTTCCGTTGCTTAAATCGTTCTTTTGCTTGCCATTCAATCAGGTATGAATGTTTATCCGATTTTTGTGTTTTTAATTAATTAGAATCATGTAGGATGTTGGTGTTTGCTGGAAAAAAATTGATTTATATGTGCCAAATCTTGCTTGTAATTGTTGTAACATGATCTATTTGCTTTCATTTGTTGGGTATTGATATTAGTTATGCAAAAATCGAACCAAAAAGGGGGTTTATATGACTCGGAATTTTTATGGTTTGAGATTTTGAATTAAATTTTGGTTGTCTTTTGTATGTAAAAGGGGGAAAATTGGGTAATGTATGTTGTATATATCATGTTTAGAGTTGATTTTGATGGTTTTTACTCAAAATTTTGCCTTAAAACATCGTCTTAAAAGTGCCCTAAACTGAAATTCGTCTTACGTTCTTGAGAAGTTTGTCTATTAGTGAAGCTAATTTGAAGGTTTAATTCTCAAAATTAATAGTTGTATTGTTACTTGATGTCATCTTTGCTATAAATTTTTACAGTTGTGAGATCGTCTGATGATAAATTTGAGAGTTATAATTATAATTTCTGGATTGTTTGGTGAAAGTGTGTACGTAGTAGCTCTTTTCCATGATCATACATGAATGTTTTACATGTTTTCAAGTATATGTGGTATGTGAATATAAGATTATGTTACAAAACAGATGTCGATACCAATTGTGGGAACCCGTCAGAGTCAGAGGGGGAGGGCCTCTGAGCCCGAGGTAGGAGAGGGAGTAGGGGACCTACGGTCCCAGCAGTACCCCAGTACCCATCTGTTGTCTTTGTGGACTTTACACAAAGGGATAATTTTGTTGCTTTACAAAGACGAAAGATGAGACCCACCCGTTGTATCGACACGACTCTTTTGACTGACTTGGGGATTGAGACCGATGTTAGGCATATCTTTGAGACTTTGGGGATGACTGGCTTGTACCGCCTCTAAAAGTACTCTTATGCTTTTCTGACCCTCGAATTCATGAGGTCCTTTAAGTATGATGCAGTGGAACAGGTCGTAGAGTTCCGCCTTATGAACACCAATTTCTATCTCACCATGGACATGTTTGCCACCCACCTTAGCCTTGCTACACCTGCCAAGGGAGCTCTCAGGAACATCCCGTCTGAGTGTGGGGTTAGTAGCCTTATGCCTTGCTCTACCGGCAAACCCTCTCCCACTTCGAGTAACATGTTGATTAACGATGTCCAACATGTCACCTTGAAGGTCTTCCTCCGTGCCTTGACCTGTTTGCTTTATTAGAGAAAGCATGTGAGTAAGCTTAACTCACATGAATTGATGTTGCTGGTGGCGTACCTTAACCCCACCCGATCCCAGAGAGTCACCTTTAGTGCCCCGGACATGGTGTGTGCCAGCTTGGGCCTAATGGCCTCTTCCGACACCCGTTTTCTGAGTTGTGGTGCCATTGCTACTCGGTTGACAGAGAGGCTTACTACCTTTGAGGCCTCCTCGGCCTATACCCCGTTGACCCCTAGGGTGCCTACCTTGGATCGAGAGTACTTCCTTGACCATAAGTGGTTGAGAACCTTGGAGGGTGGTGGGTTGGTATGGAGGGTTTGGGGGATGAGTTGGATGCGGATACCTGCTCCTGAGCACCTCCCAGCGACTGAGCCCTTACCGGCAGCAGTGGTAGGTGCCGATTCTAACGAGGAGGAGGAGGAGGCTCCCCACGGACAGCTCTACCTCATCGACCCGGATATCTTGACGGTGATGCCCGAACCAACAAAAGGGGATTGTGTTAGACCTGAGGATGCCCAACCTAGGGTGGGGAGAAGAACACGTTGAGTGAGGGAGAGGGTGGCTGTGACCCAGTTGGAGCAGCCAGTACCTCTACAGTACCAGTACCCCGGTTACCCTCCTTTCTATAGCCCGAAGATGAGAGTGAGCGAGCTCACGGAGAGGGTGTCTTCTACCTTGACACTCCAAACCTCCATGAGATGGCATTTGCGCAGGGCATCGGGACCGAGAGAACTCAGGCGGTGTGGTGGAGAAGCGTTGGGGACGACAGTGATGTTTTCCACTCTTTTGGTATGGAGAGATCTACTTAGGGAGACCCTCAGTCATATCCTTACGGTTGCTTGGCCCTATGGCATATGGGCGTGGATGCTGGTGGTGTCGCAGGTCATGATGCAGCAGGAGCGGGCACATCTGGTGGTGGTGGTGGTGGTGGTGGTGACGAGGTCATGGATGAGCAGGATGTGAGTGATGATACTCCTTTTCTTTTCTATCGTGTCATGGATTTGTAGTGGATAGTATTTGTTTTTGTTGGTGGTACTTTATTAGACTTTGGTATGTATGTTGGCCATAAGGCCATATTTTGAGTACTCTTTAGATTGTTTATGCATGACCTTGGAGTCGGGGAGACGACCCGACTCATGTTTATATGATTGTTTGGTTTGACATGGCTTTAAGGAGACTTTTCCAACTTGTGGCTACTCGATCGAGTGCCCCTCACCCGATCGAGTAACTGCAGATGTGACACTTAAGAGGTGTTCTGATCTCAGCCTACTCGATCGAGTAGCTTATGAACTCGATCGAGTAAGTGCAGCTCGATCGAGTGCCCTACGAGCTCGATCGAGTAGCACTGTTACAGCTTTGATCCGTTTTAAAATTTGGTAGAATCATCCTGTTTATGGATGTTGTTATATCATTTCTTGTTGGATGTTCTTATATCATTGTTTAGCCTCAACGGTGGTTACATTATTGCGTATGGTCGTGCGGTATATACAATTTTCAACGCTATGCATATAAATTAAGATGATAAAGCATATTGTTTCAGGTTATGGGAAGTTCAAATGTTGCATATATATATATATATATATATATATATATATATATATATATATATATATATATATATATAGATTTGGGATCCGGTGAGAACCACCTACATAGTGAGAACCGTGAGAACTCCACCTTAATGATTTTATATCTAAACAATAATGACATATTTGGATTCAGCATAGAATTTATGTCTAGATAACATATTTTTTGGTCCAAAAAGTATAAATTATTGACCGGAATCGAGAAGAGAAACATTTTATTAATTTTGATGCACCTAGTACTCATTTTTCATGTATCTAACAATTTTCACGAACCTAGAACTCGTTTTCGTGCACCTAGAGGCTGCTATTTTCATGCACCTAGTAATCATTTTCATGCATCTAACAATTTTCACGCACCTAGTATTGGTTTTCGTGCATCTATAACCATTTTAGTATACCTAATTGTATTTTTGTACATTAAGATTACATTTTGTTAATATAATCAATTTTTTTTGTTTTGCTATACTAAAAATGTGTTAGAATAAACTAAATTAAGGGTAAACGATCCATGAAAACTTTCAGAACAAGATTTGATGATGATTTAGTAAGGGTTCTCACGGTTCTCATTATGTTAGTGGTTCTCACCGGATCCTGACCCTATATATATATATTTCATGTGAGTCATGTTTACCTAATGTCAAGGAAGTGTCGTGGTTGTCATAAGTCGAACATGCATATTGGTTAATTTATACAACTTTCGGTGTTATTTATATAATTTTGTATTCTATATCAAGCTACCCTAGAGAAGTAGTGTACAATGATTGTAATGTTGTTGAATAATTAGTGTGATCATGTAACAATTAATAGATACTTGGGTGCTAGTTGGTAATGGTATATCTTATGGTGTGAGCCACGATTTCAGTGATTTAAATTTATTCGAGTTAATCTGTGTAAGGTCAAAAGTATGAGTCAAGGTTGCCTTGTGGTTGTGAGTAATGTCAGTATGGTATAATATGTATCGGTTTGAGGGACGGGAAAGTTGTTTGATGAAGAACTCCAGGGACGAAGTTCCTTTGAAGAGGGGAAGAGTAATGTCGCAAAGGAAACATGACGTAATTATAACAATTTTACAGTATTTTTGGTGGTATTTTTAAGTAGGTGAATGATTGTTTGAATAGTTTAATAGTGGTTATTGTGCAATTGAGTAAAAGTTTATAATTGTTGAATAAAATAGCATATTGTATACTTTATTTTCAGTAATTATTCGTTATGTTGTCTTGAGAATTAGATGTTATTAGCAATAGTGATATTTTTGGTAGAGTTGTTGTGTGGTTAAAGTGATAGGGTCGAATGAATCGTGTATTGTTGTGAATCTATGGTAGCACCGTTGTTTTATATATTTTGTAATTTGTAATTGTTGACGAGTGATGAATGAAAGTATGGTCTGATAGTTGTGTTGGTGTACTTTCGAATAATGGTATGTACTAAGTACAGGTGATAGTCGAGTTGGTCGTTCATGTGATTGGTATGTGTTCTGTAATTCAAAAGGAAGTTGGTGATTAGCTGAGAGTCGTGTTGTGTATTGTGTGCTAAGGTGGATGATGATGATGTCTGATGAACATAAGTTGAGGGATGGTATTTCTAAACAGTTATGTGACCTGTGTCGGGTAAACAGTGGTGTTGACCTTGGTTTTGTTCTCATGTGTCGCGGGAGAGGATGAGTTGAACTTCGGGGACGAAGTTCTTTTTAAGGGGGGAAGACTGTAATATCCGTCCTTGTAGGGACGCGTCGACTGACGTTGACCGACCTTAGGTGCATATCTTGACCTTCGGAAGCCTTACGAGCAATGTTTGGTGACGGTGTGAGCTTTAGGTTGTGAGTTGCTCTATCTAGCGGGGGCTAATCGATCGAGTAGCTTGGGAGCTCGATCGAGTAGCTGTCACTCGATTGAGTAAGTCAGTTACTCGATCGAGTAACGAGTTTGCAGCGGAAAATTATAAATCATATTTCGTGAAACCTCCAATCATTTCCGCACTTCATTTCCTAAACCTAGATGCCGTCACTCTTCCTTCTCCTTCACCATAGTCCTTGCTTTGAGGACCTTGAAGATGCGTACACCATGGGATAAGATGCTTGAGTCGGGTAGCGGTCTTGATGACGGTTGCTATGTGTAGGTATGTCATCGTCATCATCATCATTGTTGTTGTTTCAGTTAGGGTTACGGTAATAGTGATAGATCGGATGTTTGTACTGTGTGTATAGGTGTTTTGCTTGGTTAATGGATATAGTATGGTCGGATGTGAAATCGCCGCTGTTTGCTAAAGGTAGCTTCGCCTACTCAGTACTGTTTGTTGTCTAGAGTGTCTTTTGATGTGGTTTGGTTGATGTAGTGTCGGTATGGTTGACTGAATGTGATGATTGGTTGGTGTTGTGTTCTTTCGATTATCGTTGTTGTGGTGCAACTGATTGTGATTGTTTGTCTCTGGTTCTCCAGGTGCGTCCTCGGCTGAGTAGAGTCACTTGCGGGAGTGGCTTCACGCCCGTAGTTCGCCCTCTGTGGAACCCGCCACGGGAGGGGATGTGCACATTAATGGACATGGGTTTATCGCTCAGTTTGATGAGCGGGGCTTAGGTGGAAACGGCTACGGTCCCCCACTGGCAGGGTTGGTCCAATGGACAGTCAGTGACGGTGATTGGTTGGAGGAGATTGATGTGTGTATGTTTTGTTGTGCCTGTGTTGTATCTGTGGTTGTTGGTGTGTTTCTTCAGTTACTGACCTTGTGTGGTTTTGTCTTATTGTTTGTTTCTATTGTGTCTGTCGTGATCCCTTATGGTGAGCAGTCAGTCTTAGCAGGTTGTGATCTGGATGTTAGCTGGGTGCTTGGCGGGATGAGTCTTTCACGAGTAACGACAGAAGTAGTTCAGATAGTGGTTTTGAGTTGTATCTTTTATATCAGTAGTTTGTTAGTCACCTGTAACACAACTAAATGTAAATTGAGTGACTTATAAGTCTAACTTTAGTCTTTTAAAATTGTAATTTTAGTCCATTAAAGTGTAATTTTAGTCAATTAAATTGTAATTTTAGTCCATTGAGAGTCTATCTTTAGTCCATATTAAAAGTGTAACTTTAGTCCATTGAGAGTGTAACTTTAGTCCTCTGAGAATGTAATTTTAGTCCATTGAGAGTGTAATTTTAGGCCCTGTTCTTTTGGACCAAATTGTCCACCGAATCGAATCGAACAATTAATGGAGCCCGAATCGAATCGAATCAACTTAATAGAGTCAATCAATCAACTAAACGGAATCGAATAATAATAATAATAATAATAATAATAATAATAATAATAATAATAATAATAATAATAATAATAATAATAATAATAATAATAATAATAATAATAATAATAATAATAATAATAATAATAATATAACAATAATAATAATAATAAATGTTATAATAATATTATTCATTATTATTATTAATAATAAATATCAATATTATATTATAATAATATAATAAGTAATATAAAAAATAATATATTAATATAATAATAAATATAATAATAATATATTAGTAATATAAATAATAGTATTAATAGTATTATAATATATCAAATAATATAATATATTAATAATAGTAACTAAAAAACGAATATGACAAGTATAATATAAATATTTTAAATAATAATAATAATAAATATAAATAATAATAATAATAATAATAGATGTAATATAATGATTAATTAATATAATAATAATAAATATGTTATTAATAATATTAATAAAATGAATATATTAATATAAATACTAAATATAATATAATAATAATAATAATAATAATACCCTAATAGCCATTAAACATAATAATATAATAAGAAATAAATATAATAAATAGTAATAGTAATATAATAAATATTAAAAATAAATTTAAATAAATTAATAACAATAGTAAATAAATTAATATAATAATAATGATAACAATAAGAATAATAATATTAATGTTGAAATAAACTACTTTGAACTGAACTGATCTGAACTGAACTGAACTAAATCTGAATCGATTGAGCCGAATCCGAATCGAATCGAACTTAATAGAGTGAATCGAATCGAATCGAATCAACTTATTAGAACTAAAATTAAGTCCAAAAGAACAGGACCTTAGTCCATTGAAAGTGTAACTTTAGTCCATTGAGATTATAACTTTAGTCCGAGTGTAATTTTAGTCCATTGAGAAGGTAACCTTAATAGAGATAAGTGTAACTTTAATGAAAATAAGTGTAATTTTAATGGATAAAAGTGTAACTTTAATAATAGAGAAAAATGTAAGTTTAACAGAGAAAAATGTAACTTTAATAGAGAAAAATGTAATTTTAATTGAGAAAAGTGTAATTTTAATAATAGAGAAAAATGTAAGTTCAGAGAAAAATGTAATTTTAATAGAAAAAAGTGTAATTTTAGTGGAGAAAAGTGTAATTTTAATAGAGATAAATGTAACTTTAATAATAGAGAAAAATGTAACTTTAATAGAAAAAAGTGTAATTTTAATGGAGAAAAGTGTAACTTTAATAGAGATAAGTGTAACTTTAATGGAGAAAAGTGTAACTTTAATAGAGATAAGTGTAACTTTTAATAATAGAAAAAAAAATGTAATTTTAACAAAAAAAGTGTAACTTTTCAAAAAACTAGATCTAAATTTTAAAAAATATACCTAATGTCATACTACCATCCGAAAATAAAAAAAATTGCATGTAATAAGACAAAAAAACAAAAATATGGGTGTAAAAAAGGAACAAAAAAAAACAGATCCAAAATCACACAATAACAAGACAAAATTTTAAAAACGAAAATTGAAAAAAACACATAACAAGACGAATTTAAACGAGGAGAGATTTGTAAAATTATAAAACAAGACAGTATAACAAGAAGACGATATTTGAACTACGAAATTTGAAATATATAACAAGACGATATCTAAGACAGGAAATCTGGAAAAAAAAAAAAGAAAGAAAGAAAAGAAAACGTATAACAGCTACCAGCCAACACCTACCACTACAACAATAAATTAATAAAAGAAAAATCCTTTGAAAAATGGTAACTAAAAAAACAAGATCTTGGTTTGAAAGGCTAGATCGACATTGAAGTGATGGTGAAGACGAAGAAGGAGGTCGACGGTGTTGTGGATCTGATTGTGGAAGCAACAACTGGTAGGTTTTTTTTTAAACCTGTCGTGGGTCTGGTTGTGGGGGCGGCGAGGAGGTGGCTGATAGGTGAGAATGGTGGCGGTAAGCAGGGGGGAAGGGAGGTCGAGGTTCGGTGGGATTGGTGTTGTATGGTGATGGTGTGGTGGGTTTGGTGTGGCTGGAGAGGGAGGGTGTTATGTGTTGTTTCTGATGGTGGTGGATGAGTGGTGGCGAGGAGGTGGTATGGGTGTGCGGTGGTGTTGGTGCGGCTGAGTTGGGCTGGTTGAGTGGGGGGTGTCGTGGTGTGGTTGTGGTGATGGTGTAGGGGTGGGTGGTAGTGGTCGTGGGGTAGGTGGTGATGGCCGGTGGGATTAGGGAAGAGAGGGGGTAATTTTTTTATTTATTTGGGTTTTGAATTTTAGGGTTTTTGAGAGTGAAAGGTTTTGAGAGAGAGGGTGAAGGAAATTGTGTGGATGAGAGATAAGTAGGTGGGAGGAAAAAAGTATATATATTGAATTTGTAGTTAATTAGGATTAATTAGTGTGGATAGTGAGACATTGAGTTTAATTAGCTCTAATTTCCTTTTTTCTTGTGTAAATCTCAACCTTTTATTTCCCTCATCCAAGGGCACTAAGGAGGACTTATTGACTCAAGGGGAAGAGGAGGACTCATTTGATCCTATTACTATATAGGGTTGGGATCTGGTGAGAACCACTAGTATAATGAGAACTGTGAGAACCCCCCACACCCATTAGAAGTCAAAGAAATAAAGGGCCGAGATTGACTAATCTAACTCACACACCCCCAATCCCTCAAAGCCCGTCATTTTAATTGTTCTTACTTTTACTTCTTTCTCTTTCTTCATAGCTCACAACAAAAAACAATTCCACTGTTCGAGCATCGATTTCGCGGCTCCGTATAACTACAAATCTTTCTTTTTCCCCCATTTCGATCGCATTCCAGGCATTGTGAATTCAACCTCGTTATGCTTTCTTCCTCAGTGGACGTTGTGGATTCAACGAGGTAAAGGCTTAAAATTGATTTTTATTTTTGTGAAATTAGGGTTTATATTTTTATGTCTTTCCAATTTTTCGATTCATTAATTATGTGTAGTCAAATTAGTCGAAATTAGGGTTCATATTCATCAATTTAATTCGTATTTCTTTTTCTATGAAGATAATTGGGGTTTATATTCATCAATTTAGGTGGTGGTAATTCGTCGTTTTCACTTATTGTTGGTTGATTTCTGGTGTTATGACCGAAATATTTTAGTGTTTGTAATTGAAGCTATACAATAGAATTGAAAGATTCGAATGTTATAATTGTGACCTCTATTCGATTTTTGTTGTTATTTAAAGTGTTCAAGAGTAAATTTGTTACATGTTAAATCTCTGCCTATACAATGATCCAATTTACGCAATTTTATGTGACATCAAAATCTAGCTTGGATATAGAACCTAGATACAGTAATTAACCTCACACAACCACCAAAATATTGTTGAGGTACTCTGAGCTATGTTTTGGTGTATCTGCAAGGATTAGGGAAATTGAGAAATTACCTCAAGTGATTGAAATTATGAAATTGGGAATTCAATTTCATGAATTAGGTTGGCTCCATTGGGAATATAATTCTTTTGTTGATAACTTTATCATTCTATAGATTAAAAGTGTGACATTTTGTTGTACGATTTTAGCTTGTGCTCATACAAGTTCCATTTGTTGGGTGAATTTGACGATGGTAAGCTTTATCATCGTAATTTACTTTCAGGGACACCCAAAGAAAGCGGAAACCACAAGTAAGCTATAACAATGGTCTGGATGAGCCTTTTTATACACTAGTAATATTTATTCACCCATATGATATTTTAATGATTATAGTTCTTTTGGATTGGCAAGTGTAAGCTATGGAGTATTAGATTGTAGCTTTTGATACACATATTAAATTCTAATTGTGGCGTGAATCCACCCTTGTATAAAAGCGCTTATCGAGTAATGCATTCAACTGCCTAAGATTTTCAAAAGTTTAAATTGAACAAATTTTTAAACTGATGGACAACTAATAAATAATTTTGTTGATTATTTGTTTTTTTAGTTTTTTTTGCCTTGTTCAAGACGAAATGTCGACAAAATTAGTGGCGGGGAAGATTATAGCAGCAAAAGCCATAGGGATTTTTTTAATACATAGGAACAAACGTTTTTGTGTTTCTTACTGCAATAGTGACATTGTGATGTGACCAATATTTGAGCATATTTAGTCCCCAAATTAGACTCGTTCCTATGCTTTTTAGTGCATAATTGGGTCATTTACTATCTTTAATCTTTTGTTTTGCTATTCTTTGAGGTTTTGTTTCCTTGGTAGAAGAGGAGTGCAAACCTTGAATTTTCATGGCAAAATGGAGCTACATTGATCGAATCTAATGACCAAGCATCAAATAGAAGACAATACTAGAAGGCATATGTAAATAATGAAGTAGATGGGCAGTGATGAGAAGATCCTTGCATCTCCAACAAGATCCTTGAGGATTGTTGGAGAAGAAAAGAAGAGAAGCTTGCTGAGCTACTATCCGGGCGTCGCAGCCACGGGACAAGCGTCCTGGCTAGCTATAATCCGAGCGTCACGTAGCCAGTCCGCTCGTCCTGACCCTCTACAATCTAAGCGTCGCACACCTCAGGGCGCTCGGATTCCTTCCCAGTGCAGCACGTCTCCTCCTTTAGTCCACTCGGGATGCACATATTTTATGAAGACTAGAAAGGCGGAGATGAGTATCTCCTTCAAGAGGAGCATTTCTTCAATTTTTCTTAAGGGTCCTAATCGTCATTTAAGCCCTTAGTAACCCTAATTTATGTACCTAATCCTTAGTATAAATACCCCATTGTACTAATTAGATCACAATCAATCCTGAATGTTATTTTAGTTCCTCTAATACAATTTTAATCTCATCTTAATCTTGTAATCAACTCTTAATTAAGCATTAATA
Source organism: Silene latifolia (assembly GCF_048544455.1). Classification (NCBI taxonomy): domain Eukaryota; kingdom Viridiplantae; phylum Streptophyta; class Magnoliopsida; order Caryophyllales; family Caryophyllaceae; genus Silene; species Silene latifolia. The sequence continues at coordinate 51,071,405 of NC_133533.1, forward strand.
CAAATCTCATTCCCTTAATTTCTCTATTGTTCATCATTTATTTTGGGTAATTGAAGATTATTTGGGGTTTATTTTGGGAGATTGACAACCTTCCATCAATCATCAAGTACTTCTATTATTCTTTACTTTATTTTGGAATCATCATTAGGTATAATTCTCTTAATCCCTTTTTAATTATTGTTAATCATCTTCATTTATTCATCATGTTTTGTCTTACTAGTATGATTGACAACCTTGTTAGCATGGTGAACTTGATAATGAGTGAGTAGTTTCCTTAGCTAGGGTTAATGGGGAATTAGGGGAAACCAACATGGGGATTTTTTCATGCTCAATCTAATATGCTTTCATAATTAATTTGCTTGCTTGTTATGATTTCAACTTATGCACATGTTATGTTTGATGAAATGCGAGCCTATCAATCCTTGCATTTTTTTACCCATCACTTATCGTTTCAATGAGACTTGTAAGACATAAACCAACTCGAGTCTCATTAAACCATGCATAATGTTGAATAGGGAGGATTAAGTCGACTTGTAGGTGTTGTACAATCTAATCGATTCGGCTGCGGGACCCAAACCTTCCTAGGGATTGTAAGATATACACCAACTCGATCCCATCATAACAATAATTGCTTGCATTTAGTAGAAAACATGTTTCTATGATTAAATCCCATGAATCTCCTATGAACCCATGATACCCTAGTGCCTTTAATCAATTCTTTACATCTCATTTTAATCCTCTTGCTTGTTTATTTACATTGTTATTTAGTTTACTGATCTTCTACCTCAACCCAAATCATGACACCCTTAGACACGACCATTTGCAATCGAAAATCCTACATCAATACCCGTGTTTTGGGATCCGACCTTTACTTACCTTTTTACTAATAGTAGAGTAGTTTGTGAAGTTATAAATATTGTTTTGGTCTAGGTACTTCTAACGACAAGTAGCCGAAATCGAAATCGACCAACCACATTGATTTGGAAAATGCAAACCATAACTGATATAAGCCTTATGGCATTTGATATATATTTTAACTACTTTTCCACATATTATAGCATCATTTTTGTTACGTTAAGCATCATTTTATAATTTTAATCTTTCTCTTGCATTTATGGCTACCCGGTTATTGCTTGCAGGTTCCGACAACTTTGTGATACGAAGCACTTCTGACTTCTCCAATTGTATTATGATCATGAAAGTTCAGAAATTATTGCTAATGGACATCTCTCTTCAGTGTTCACTTAGCATTTGTCTTCAAATTTTAATTTCATTGTATCAATGAAATAGTGTTGTGCATGGCCTTATATAAGTTCAAATACGAAACCGTGTTTATGCTCGATTGGAGTAAGGTATAATATTGGTTAATCCCAACACTTGTTCATGCCGTCTTTTTTGTTTTTTTAAAACAAAATGTTATTAATTAATTTGAAACTAAACTCTAGTGAATGACAAGTGCTCTATGTTAAGCTGTTACAACAGGTTCTGGATGTTCATTATCCTCATGAACTCTTAGTACAGAGGGCACATGAATGAGAAGAATCAATCTGAAAAGCAGAGGAAGTTTATTGGGGCTTGTCATGTAGCTCTGGCTAGTATTTGGAAAGCGAGGAATCGGGCTCGTGTTCTATCCTTTCTCCCTCACCCAAGGAAAGCAAGGAAACTATTTTATTTAAAAGAAAAAATTATCAGTTTATATTATCTTTGATATAGTCATTATAGTTTCTACATTATGAATATTTATGTTTTACTTATTTTGAAAGTCAATTAGCTCAAATGGAAGAGCATTATGCAATACACAAGATGTGGGTTCGACTCCCATATTGGCTATGAAATACCAATTTTTCTTTTACTCTAAGAATTTTCTTTTACTCTAAGAATGAAAAATAGTGTAATTGGTAATCATATTTCCACTATGGCATGTATGGTAGTAATAGTTTGGTATATATGTTAGTCTTTGAAATGCTTGTTGAACTTCTGATCATTGCAAAGGTATTGCACTGGCTCATTGCCATTGTTGTTGTTCGCTTGAGTCGTATCTTGGTCTGCGCGCCATTGCCCGGATATTATTATGACCTCCTAAATAATTGTACTGCATTGCTTGCATCATGACATGTTTCTATCAATGGATTTGCGATTTAATAGGCTATATGGGACTCGAACCCATATCTTTGTGCAAATTTTGCACTTTGCTCTACCATTGAGCTAATAGCCATTAAAATATGCTAAACAAATACTAGTACAAAATAACTGACATAAGTACACTGAAATGTTTCTCACATAGTAGTAAGATATGTAATAGATACACTAAAATGCTTTGTAGTTACATAAAAAGGCCGGTAAATGCATTAAATCTCCTCCACAGTCATGTCTCTTATTTCATGCACATATAACTGTATTTCATTGACATAGAACCTTATTTCATGCACATATAATCTTATTTCATGCACATATAAAATTGACGTCCTTAACCAAGGGTAATTAGTATCATAATATAACCAAATGATGCAACTGAAGAACTTTTTAATGCACATAGAACCTTATTTTATGCACATAGAGTCTTATTTCATGCATGCACACCCTTTCTCTTATGATGGGAACGAGTTTAACTTAAAATGAATGTCCTTGACCAACATTAATTAGATGAAATTGGAGAACTTTTTAATGCACATATAACCTTATTTCATGCACATATAACCTTATTTTATGCACATATAATCTTATTTCATGCCCATATAACACACTTATTTCATGCATGTACACGGTTGTTTGATGCACATATATTGTTTTTTCATACATATACATGGCTACTTCATGCATTTATAAGTCTATTGCACCCCAAACCCTAATCATTATTATTGGGACAAACGATGGAGAAATAATGAGATAACTACACTTGCAAGGTCGCCTAGAGATAATGAATACTTGAATGGAAAAAGCACGAACAAGGCATAATGGTAATTATTGAACTAGCAAGATAGCAGCTCGGTCACCAGCAAAGATGAATACATAGGAAAACAAAACGCACAGGCCCTAAGAACAAAGAGCTTGAATATTGCAGCTGATATAGAAAGGGAAGACTAGAGTCGTTCATTTTCATGAATCATTTTGTAGATTCAAATATAGTCGAGGACCAAAGTCTTTGGCTACACTAGAAACTATTGGCAGTGAAATTATGAACTTCTCGTTCATAAATCATAAACTAGTTCCAACAATCACGCATAACAAGTTGAAAGAAATCTAATCAGACATCGAGAAACATACACACTGTAAATCTTCTATAGCTAATCTAACTTATTCAATAAAAATAAATTGAATTCAACTATAATGTGTTAGCATAGTATTAGACTACTAGCAGTGTTGTTTTGGGGTGCAAACTTGAATGAATCACATACAAATTACACTACATAATTGAATCCCACACAAATTCACATGCTTAACATTACTAAATTACAGAAAATAGGATAGTGTTAAAACTCATATAATAAGCTTAAAACTACACCTCTTACAAAAATTGTAAACTTTAGATATGTAAAACATGAACGGAAGGAGTATCAGTAATCCAGTTCTCGGAAGAAAATAAATGCAAACTTTAGATTTGTAAAATACGAACAAATCAATTTGTGGACAAGGCCCTCGGGAACTGCGTCCGCGGGATCCACACTAGGCATAATCGACTCGAGGTTCTTTCGAATCGAATTAAGACAAATTAGAGTCGCCACCAAGTTTTTTGGGAACTTGGAACCGTTCAAGTCAACTTTACACCTTTCATCGAAAAGCATAAAGCCAATCGACTACGAGTGATTAAAGATAAAGACTTGTACCCTATATCACTCGATTTGAATGACTCTCGTAATCCAATGGTATTTAGACGGATCCACAAACCATAGATCTTGAGTAAGGGGTGAGGGTACGTGTTAGGAAGCCCGTAAGGACACCTAACCCCGCCCGTCAATAACGGCCTCTACTAAGTCAAGTGTCGGATTTCAAACAAGGTCATAGCTACTACGATATATGATATGCAAACATCGTTTTCAAAACCCTAACATGTGAAGTTTCTATGTCGATTTAGATGCAACTAAACTAACTTTGTCAAAGTTGTAATTTAGCTTGTGGGTTGATTGATCTAACAACATACAAAGCAAACAAGGCTTAAGGGGAATGGGGGAGCCGTTGGGATTTATCCTATTACAACCCAGGCATTTCATGCCGACACAACGAGAAATTAAAGGTAACACTCGATCTAAAATACAACGCTATACACAAAACAATACACGACACATTACACGGCCAATTCGGCCTAGGGAAACGTGCACAAGGGAGGTGGCCCACGGCTTACATGACTCACAGCCTTGGGTCACTCCTCGTAATGCGTGCTTTCACTTAATCTTATCGAATTAGACATAGGGCCACACACCAAAGCTTGCATTAGCATAAATCGGGCCACATTGTTTTAAACAACATGTGATTTACTACGCTCTTACACGAATTGGAGCACAACCGTCTAACCAAACAAGACTAAGGTTATTTGAAGAAGTTTTGACTCGATAAAAGTAAAACAAACTTGAAAATTACAACTCGATGGACAAATTATAAATTACAAGCAACGAAACAACAAAGAACAATTGGTACAAAAAAACGAAGTAAGAAGGACAAATAAATCGGCCAACCTCACGGCCAAATCACGGCCATCCTAGTTCCTAGGTCAAGTTCATTAGTTAGATCAAATAATTGCGAAACGAGTTCGAAAACGGGCTAGAAACAAGTTAGGAACGACATTGATCGATTGAGAAGATGTCACGCGAATGTGTATTCTACACGGCCTAAAGGGGCCGAATTAGGTCACGAAGTTACGATATTAACGCTACTCATCGAGTGTTAATAGGAAGGTGCTAATCACGCACTCCTATGCTAGCGAGAAATCGAGTGAAAAGAGAGATGCGTTCAATTAAGTTATAGAATTGTTAGTCGATTTTTAAAGCTATATCGATGCTACCTAATATGTCTAATTAGGTTATTTAATCGATCTAAAGTCGTCTAAATGAATCATATGTTAACAAACAGGGGTCAAACTAACATGCGACGGGTCCTAGGGTAGGTCGAATTGGTCGAAACAAACGAAGGGTAAAAAACGAGGAACGAAGTTAGAATTCGTTTTATTAATGCCCTACCTTGAACACGAGGATATGTTAATGAGACGGGGTGTACGACCGACCGATGTGGCAGATTTATTTCCCATCTCAAGTCAACGTGGGTGTTCGTGGTGGTACTTTAACTCATACTCGGACTAAACTAGTTTCATAGTTAACGAAAACAAACGATAAACAAAGTAAAACGAACTATAAAAAAACCAACATAAAAAAGAACGAAATAAAAGGGAGAAAAGGAGGATTGATGCACCCTCAACCTACATGTATCGTTGACACCGTCTTGGGTCGTAATCGATGGTAGATTTTATCTCGTGAGGCCGTCGTCGACGAAGGAACAAAGCAACAAACACGTGTTTTGTAAATCTGGACAACAACTTTCAAACTGCGATTTCTCACTCGTTTCACGGTGAAAATTAGATTTAAAAGATGTTTTGAAAACTAGTAAGAGAGGAGAACAAAGATCTTAAAACAATCCCTGCTCGTTTTGAGTTATTGGGCACGAAAAACGAGCACAAACAGAACTGGACAGACAGGAAAAGCCGAGAAAACAGAGTGTATGTCACTCTGTTTTTCGAGGGGATTCGTGTACTCTCAAGGGCAATTTGGCTCGTGAATCTTTATCTAAGATGTAGATGGATGTTGTGTGGTTCATTAGGAACAAGAAACTCGAATTTTGATGGAGGTTTGAGGGTTGAACGAAGGGTTCCAAAGAGGACACACAAACTGATTCTCAGTTTTGTATGTCGGTTTTGTCGAGGGCTTTTGAGAGGCAATTAGGGTTTGTTTCTGGAGTTTAAAGCTTGTAAGTGACGGTAGTATGTATGGAGAACTTAGAGCATCGAATGTATGGTCAAGAGGGGGTATTTATAAGGAGTTTCGAAGGGTAGAAGTAGGGCAACAAGCAGTCGGGTCTGTTTCGCATAGCTGCTGTCCATCAGCTATTTCGTGAGGTTTTTAGGGTTTGTATGGGGGGTTTGCTTGGTGGTTAAGCTAAGGTAATATGGGTAGGATACTGGGGTATGGTGTAGGGTTAATGGGCACGGGTTTTGGTGGTGTTTGGAGCGGGTTTTGGGCTCGGGATTTAGCACGCAAAACAGGGGGGGCTGCTTGTTATGCGGGCTGCTTGGGGAGTATTTGGGACGGGATTTGGGCTATGTTTCAAGGTGGTCTAGGTGCTGGGTTATTGTGGGTAATGTGGAGCAAGGGTTGGTGGTGATGGGTTGCGGGTTTGGACCAAGTTTGAGTCGGTTTAGAAAGGCTTTCGATGGGCTATACACACACGGGTACAAGAAAGGAATTGGGCTGTGTTGGGGGGATGTTTGGGACGAGATTTGGGTGTGGATATGGGGGTTCGAACTGGGGTTGGATGGGTAGAGGCCTAGGTTGGTTAATGTACTCGAGATTCGTGCCAACTCGTAAAGAAAACGGGCTCAAAAACCGAGCTATAGTCGAGCTCCAAAACGCGTGTTTAAAACGAGTTTTCGATTTTCAAATTCGATTTTTCAAATCGATTAACACATTAAAATAAACGATTTTTCAAATCAAATACACTCATAAAATGATTTTTAAATCAATTATTTATTTTATTTTCAATAAAATAAACTTGAGAAAATAAACTCAAAATAAAGTAAAATGAATTCACCTTAAAAAGCTTTAATTTAAATATCATTTAAATTAATAAAATACTCCGTCGACAACGCTCATTCTACATCGTAAAACGAACCCAAATAATGACAATGACAACTAATAAATACATGTGTCCTATCATCATCGGGTGTTTGTCGGGTTCTCTATAAATTCCAATATCGACGGATACGGGTATCTACAGAGCCCCCACTTTGACTGAGGCTTGGACAAGGCGAAAGTCAAAGTATACCCCAGGTCCCTTTCGACCGAGGATTCCGCGGGTCGTTTATAGTCCATTAGACTTGCGTATATAAGCTCGCCAGCCATAAGAAGAGATCATACCTGAAACTTCGCCGGGGATTAACTCTTGCTTATGTTCCGTCAAATTATCATCGTTGGTCATCGACCCATAAAATGCATGTATGGTGGATTGAGCCTTATCCTTAGGCGCCTACGTATCCGTTTCTGGCGGAATCAAACCCGCGTCGTAGTTCGGCAGCTGCTGACACTTGCCCAAAGTTTATCATCTGCTGGCATTTGCCCAAAATTCATCATCTGCTGACATTTTCCCAAAGCTTATCATCTGCTGGCAGGTGTCCAAATGGGACGGGACTTTCCGAGGAGGTTGCCGTCGCTTTCATCATTTGCTTTCAGCTACGGAATTCTTCCATTTCATACTCTTGTATTGAATTGAATTCTTGGTGGATGTCATCCTTTACATCTTGATAATGGTCTCTGAAGCCAACGGCCTCAGAGCCCCCAGTTTGTGATGGCTCTAAAGTCGAAGACTTTAGAGCCCCCAGTTGAAGCATACCCTGCTATATTTGAAACACAAAAAAAAACATGTACTAGCAATAATCATCACATAAGCTCATTTGGATCATCGATCTTGAAATTGGATCAATTGACAGATTGGGTCATCGACCCGAAAATTGAATTTGAAAATTTTGAATAATCGGGCCATCGACCCGACGTTTGAATTTGACATCACTTGGAATGTTGGGCCATCGACCCGAAATTTGAATTTGAAAGACTGGGTCATCGACCCGAAATTTGAACATGTTGAAAATTTTGAATAATTGGGCTATCGACCCAAATTTTGAATTTGAAATGAATCACTTGGATGCTGGGTCGTCGACCCAAAAAGTTTTTGAAATTTCGGAATTCTGAAATCTTTGGCATTTTGAAATCGAACCTTGACGGGTGAGCATGAAATACGACTCAGACACTCTGTATGACCCGTAAACAACGTGGGCGTAGCCCGCTACCGTAAAACAAAAAAGGAAAATAAAACCGTAAGTGTGCACGGGTTTTAATTCAATTATTGACTTGTTGGGGGTAGAAAGGTAAATTGGCCATTCTGGCGCCAAAAGATGGCAAACGGGAATCACAAGGCCATCGGACTTGAGACAGAGATATCGTATGGCATGGGTGTGCTCCCGAGGGCACATGGGAATCAAGATCACTTGGCATTGACAAGGTGGATTAAACTCACGGAGCGACAACGTTAGCTTCGCCTAGACACTAAATACAGACTAATTTTAAGAGAATAATTGGACATCACACATCACTCTTGTTGGGAACATTCTGCTACTCTTCTCCTCGCCTCCTTTTTTTTTCAGCGAGTATTCATCATTTCTTGCCACCGCCTTCTTTCTTTTCAGCGGGCTTTTACTATTTTTCTTCCACGCCTTCTTTCTTTTCAGCGGGTTTTTCATATTTTCTAATCCCAACACAAACCCACATCTATGTGACTCAGCATCTTTGCCTAAACCATTAGATAAAGCTCATTATGAGACTCGATACTATTCATCCGAACCTATATCCTCATCCTAGCCTACATCAAGTGCTAAGACCGACTCAAACAAAGGTAGCTTCATTTGGACTTGGTTAGGACCCGTAAGAAACCGACAAGATGACAACTTGGTTGATGAGTGGATTGAATCCCTTATTCTGAAGGACTGCCTACGTATTCGCGTGGAGCGAAATCAAATCCGACGTAGTTCGATCTTGGTGCATAAACATGGCATTTTGATTGTGTGTACACACTCAAAGGTTTCACCTAAGGTATCATGTCGTATCCCATTCTAGCCTGCAAGGTACCGTTGTATCCTGTGTCTAGGGTTGGTACAAAAGGTTTTGATTCTTTGGGATGCATGTGGAGCTTGGTAAAAACAGGTTCGTAAGGTAAACCATCATTCTGAAGGTTCGTTTTGTGGTGCTAAGGCTAACGGGTTATGGCTTACATCGTGGTTGGAAAGGTGTCTCGGTTTTGACGAAATCCGAGTGCAAATGGGTTGGAAAACAACGTGGGTTCAAATCTCCATGTCTGGACCCTAAAGGCTAGGTATAACAACACAAGCGGAATGATTCTCAAAATTCCCGACTACCCCCTTGTAAGTGTCTCAGGAAGGACTTAGGGGTAAAGAGGTAACTACTTACGCTTTTGGGCTTCGCCCATTGAACCTCAACTATGGGTACTTGACTTGAATTCTGGCTTCCGTAACTTCGACATTCAACCAAAAAGCATTCCGCAATAACTTCAACATCTTTTTTTTCTTTTTTTCTTTTTCTTTCATCACTTTTTTCATTTTTCTTTTTTTTTTTTTTTTCATTTTTCCAATTTTTCTCTTTTTCTCATTTTTTCATTCTTTTTCATCTTTTTTCTCTCTTTGAAAATGATCTTCTATTCATTCTCTTAATAATAAATGGATACACCTTGAAAACTGGGCTTCGCCAAATAATTTGAGTAAGAACTAACAATTCCTTGTTAGAACGGGTTGATATCTTCTCTCTTCGAGATGGGATGATTTTGTTGGGGAAAAAGGCTTGCCTTCCGTCATCGATATGGAAAACAAAGAGCTAGTCCGGGTTCGTCCTAGAATCATCTAAAAGCCTGTCATAAACCTGGTTTTGATGGAGGTTTTCTACCGCCAGACATGGAATAGGTAAAGGAATCAAACACAGGATCCTAGTGTACCTTACATTTTGAAACGGGACATATTTCTACCCCAAGGATGCCTTTGAGTGTGTTGTGCATTTTATCATGTTTCCGGAATGATTGAGGATTGAAAACAAGACATATTGGGAAACGAAATTGCAACCTTTTATTGGAATGGCAAAAGCTTAACAGACTCGAAAGAACGATTCCTAGGACACACCCTAGGTCATCGCGGAACAAAAGACTCAACTTCAAGAAAAGAAAGTCCTAGACTCGACTCGACTAAGATAAGAAAACAGATCCTGACTCATAATTTTCAAATCTGGTCATGAGCTTTCTCTTGTTCAGCTGTCAGCTTAGATGCTCGGCTCTTGTCCTTGATCCCTTTGATGGTCGGCCTCCATCCCGAGGTAGTCCTCTGAGGATCTACGCCAGTGATGAAGGTTGGTGAATCGAATTGTCTTTTATTAACTTCGTTAATGAGAGGAGTACATTCTAGAGCGAGACTCCCGATTTGAATTTCATTCTTCGGGTTTGGCAAGTATTCACAGCAATCCACAAATATTTTCCCGATAAATACCTCTTTTAGGTGACATGGGCGGATAAGATGGGAATAATCGACATTGTCTTCGACAGAAACAAAGTTAGTGTGATCGCCAAATGGATTGGTGATGTTATTGGGTTTAACAGTTGGGATCGGGAGTGTTCCATTCTCGATCATGTCTTGTATTTCGTGCTTCAGTCGATAGCACCTTTCAGTATCATGGCCTTTCCCTTGATGAAAGGCACAGTAGGCATTTGGTTTATACCATTTACCTTGGGCTATGAGCCTTTGGAGAGCGTATGTATAAATGCATCCGATATCGGTGAATGCCTTAGGTGTTTGGCGCTGCGACTTCTTCGATTGCCCTTCTAAGAGATTGATGGCTTCATCAATATGGGTCGTTGCTGGGGCCTTGGCCTTAGACGATGAGGCCCCTTGGTACCCTTTCGGTTTTTCAGCCTCTGCCCTTATGACATCATCTTCTACCTTTATCCCGATTCTTATCAATTCTTTGAAAGAGCCAAAATTCTGGTATTTCAGAGCATTGCGGTAAATAGGTCGTAGATTCTTTACGAACTTATCTACCATTTCAACTTCATCAGGCTTCTTGGCTAATTTCACGCTTTCAGCGCGCCATCTTGCAAGGAATTCAGTAAAGCCTTCTTTTTCTTTCTGTGTCATAACCTCTAGCGTTCTTATATTGGTTCGTATCTCGACATTGTCAGCATAGTGCTTACAAAACTCCACCGTGATATCTTCGAAAGTAGGGAAGTTCTTAAGGTCCAGTTGTAGAACCACGCCTTCGGTGTTCATCCGAGGATTGAGCGAAAATTTCGAGAGCATGTCGGCAGCACTCCCTTGATGCTACGTACTCCTTATAGGCCTTAACATGGTGGACTGGATCTTCTGTGCCCTTAAACTTTTGGATATCAGTGAGTACCATGTTCGTGGGCAACTTATCCTGAATTGGGGCATAGGCCCTAGCATTTTCGTAATGGATGTTCTTCCCCTGGGAGAGTTTCAGACGGTCTTCAATGAACTTGAACCGTTTCTCCAGATCTGTCAGAGGTGGGGTAGATGAAGAGGAATCTTCACCCAACTTGGATTCGATCACATCCATTCTGGCCATCATGAGGTTCACGACCTCAGTGAGTTTTTTAACAGCATCTTCCATTGCTTGACGTCGGGTTTTTGGCGGCCTTTCTACAAGAAAACCCCGAACTGAGTCAATATTCAAATGTAAGAGCCCCTGCACACTTAAGGACACGACACCAACTTGACTCAAGTCAAGACTCGACTTAAGACTGATTAACCAAAAGGTTCGACTCACGGTTGGATTTAGACCTCGATTCATTTCAGACTCGACGAGACGCCATGACTCAAGTTGTCATAGCTCGATTCTAAACTGGACTCGGTGTGACTAAACCCGTGATTGGACTAACATAGCCCATAGGTTTAAGTGAAACGCCCTAAATGGCCTAGCTTGGACGTTTATGCGGACCATCCTAGACCAATTGGTTGACCCACATGACTCGAAGCCCAAGAGGTGAGCTTGGGTGACCCAACAAGGTCGTGTTCTAGACTCTCGGGGCAAAACACGCCTAGCCTAACACGGCCAGGACCCGGACGCGACTCGACGCATTTCATGCTTGGTTAAGGTTTGAGAGGCATTTTGGATTGAATTTGAAAAAACGAATAATTGATTTGAAAATGAGATTTGAAATGGGCAGCATGCCGGCTATAAAAGCTTATTTTGGGCTGAACAATCTAGTCCTACTTGGGCAGCATTCCGCGTTTTTAAAACCATGCTATTTTGAAAGTAAGTTGTTCAAAAGTTCGGTTTGGAAATCGATACGGAAAATTTTGAAAAGACTCGGGAAATTCATTTCGCACATTGTCATTCTCATGTTATAAGGATGTATGCTCCTAGACATCTCTAAGTCTCGGCAAGTCTTCTACAAGAAGGTCAATGCCCTCCATCCTTTTTGGGTCTTATAGAGCAAGGGCCTTTAGGTAGAGTACCTAGAAGAGCATCCCCACCATCAAGAACCACGACGAGGCGGAGTGGAAGCAAGCAATGTGCCAGTTCCGGGCATAGTGGGACGTCGCCGCCCACGCATCAAAAAGAAACGCTGGGACGGCCCGGGAAAGTCCTTAAGAGTTTATGCATGAATCGTAGCACTATGAGTAATGTTTTACTTTCCAATACTTTATTTTCAAGTTTCACCTCGGAGGAAAAGACCCTAGAAACAAAGTGTAACTAGTCTTATTTTCCCCAGCAGAGTCGCCAAACTGTGGACAAGGCCCTCGGGAACTGCGTCCGCGGGATCCACACTAGACATAATCGACTCGAGGTTCTTTCGAATCGAATTAAGACAAATTAGAGTCGCCAACAAGTTTTTTGGGAACTTGGAACCGTTCAAGTCAACTTTACACCTTTCATCGAAAAGCATAAAGCCAATCGACTACGAGTGATTAAAGATAAAGACTTGTACCTTATATCACTCGATTTGAATGACTCTCGTAATCCAATGGTATTTAGACGGATCCACAAACCATAGATCTTGAGTAAGGGGTGAGGGTACGTGTTAGGAAGCCCGTAAGGACACCTAACCCCGCCCGTCAATAACGGCCTCTACTAAGTCAAGTGTCGGATTTCAAACAAGGTCATAGCTACTACGATATATGATATGCAAACATCGTTTTCAAAACCTTAACATGTGAAGTTTCTATGTCGATTTAGATGCAACTAAACTAACTTTGTCAAAGTTGTAATTTAGCATGTGGGTTGATTGATCTAACAACATACAAAGCAAACAAGGCTTAAGGGGAATGGGGGAGCCGTTGGGACCTATCCTATTACAACCCAGGCATTTCATGCCGACACAACGAGAAATTAAAGGTACAACTCGATCTAAAATACAACGTTATACACAAAACCATATACGACACATTACACGGCCAATTCGGCCTAAGGAAACGTGCACAAGGGGGGTGGCCCACGGCTTACATGACTCACGGCCTTGGGTCACTCCTCGTAATGCGTGCTTTCACTTAATCTTATCGAATTAGACATAGGGCCACACACCAAAGCTTGCATTAGCATAAATCGGGCCACGTTGTTTTAAACAACATGCGATTTACTACGCTCTTACACGAATTGGAGCACAACCGTCTAACCAAACAAGACTAAGGTTTTTTTAAGAAGTTTTGACTCGATAAAAGTAAAACAAACTTGAAAATTACAGCTTGATGGACAAATTATAAAATACAAGCAACGAAACAACAAAGAACAATTGGTACAAAAAAACGAAGTAAGAAGGACAAAGAAATCGGCCAACCTAACGGCCAAACCACGGCCATCCTAGTTCCTAGGTCAAGTTCATTAGTTAGATCAAATAATTGCGAAACGAGTTCGAAAACGGGCTAGAAACAAGTTAGGAACGACATTGATCGATTGAGAAGATGTCACGCGAATGTGTATTCTACACGGCCTAAAGGGGTCGAATTAGGTCACGAAGTTACGATATTAACGCTACTCATCGAGTGTTAATAGGAAGGTGCTAATCACGCACTCCTATGCTAGCGAGAAATAGAGTGAAAAGAGAGATGCGTTCAATTAAGTTATAGAATTGTTAGTCGATTTTTAAAGCTATGTCGATGCCACCTAATATGTCTAATTAGGTTATTTAATCGATTTAAAGTCGTCTAAATGAATCATATGTTAACAAACGGGGGTCAAACTAACATGCGACGGGTCCTAGGGTAGGTCGAATTGGTCGAAACAAACGAAGGGTCAAAAACGAGGAACGAAGTTAGAATTCGTTTTATTAATGCCCTACCTTGAACACGAGGATATGTAAATGAGACGGGGTGTACGACCGACCGATGTGGCGGATTTCTTTCCCATCTCAAGTCAATGCGGGTGTTCGTGGTGGTACTTTAACTCATACTCGAACTAAACAAGTTACATAGTTAACGAAAACAAACGATAAACAAACGATAAACAAAGTAAAACGAACTATAAAAAAACAAACATAAAAAAGAACGAAATAAAAGGCAGAAAAGGAGGATTTGATGCACCCTCAACCTACATGTATCGTTGACACCGTCTTGGGTCGTAATCGTTGGTAGATTTTATCTCGAGAGGCCGTCGTCGACGAAGGAACAAAGCAACAAACACGTTTTTTGCAAATCTGGACAGCAACTTTCAAACTGCGATTTCTCACTCGTTTCACGGTGAAAATTAGATTTAAAAGATGTTTTGAAAACTATAAAGAGAGGAGAACAAAGATCTTAAAACAATCCCTCCTCGTTTTGAGTTATTGGGCACGAAAAACGAGCACAAACAGAACTGGACAGACAGGAAAAGCCGCGAAAACAGAGTGTATGTCACTCTGTTTTTCCAGGGGATTCGTGTACTCTCAAGGGCAATTTGGCTCGTGAATATTTATCTAAGACGTAGATGGATGTTGTATGGTTAATTAGGAACAAGAAACTCGAATTTTGATGGAGGTTTGAGGGTTGAACGAAGGGTTCCAAAGAGGACACACAAACTGATTCTCAGTTTTGTATGTCGGTTTTGTCGAGGGTTTTTGAGAGGCAATTAGGGTTTGTTTCTGGAGTTTAAAGCTTGTAAGTGACGGTAGTATGTATGGAGAACTTAGAGCATCGAATGTATAGTCAAGGGGGGGTATTTATAAGGTGTTTCGAAGGGTAGAAGTAGGGCAACAAGCAGTCGGGCCTGTTTCGCATAGCTGCTGTCCATCAGCTATTTCGTGAGGTTTTTATGGTTTGTATGAGGGGTTTTCTTGGTGGTTAAGCTAAGGTAATATGGGTAGGATACTGGGGTATGGTGTAGGGTTAATGGGCACGGGTTTTGGTGGTGTTTGGAGCGGGTTTTGGGCTCGGGATTTAGCACGCAAAGCAGGGGGGGGCTGCTTGTTATGCGGGCTGCTTGGGGAGTATTTGGGACGGGATTTGGGCTGTGTTTCAAGGTGGTCTAGGTGCTGGGTTATTGTGGGTAATGTGGAGCAAGGGTTGGTGGTGATGGGTTGCGGGTTTAGACCAAGTTTGAGTCGGTTTAGAAAGGCTTTCGATGGGCTATACACACACGGGTACAAGAAAGGAATTAGGTTGTGTTGGGGGGATGTTTGGGACGAGATTTGGGTGTGGATATGGGGGTTCGAACTGGGGTTGGATGGGTAGAGGCCTAGGTTGGTTAATGTACTCGAGATTCGTGCCAACTCGTAAAGAAAACAGGCTCAAAAACCGAGCTATAGTCGAGCTCCAAAACGCGTGTTTAAAACGAGTTTTCGATTTTCAAATTCGATTTTTCAAATCGATTAACACATTAAAATAAACGATTTTTCAAATCAAATACACTCATAAAATGATTTTTCAAATAAATTATTTGTTTTATTTTAAATAAAATAAACTTGAAAAAATAAACTCAAAATAAAGTAAAATGAATTCACCTTAAAAAGCTTTAATTTAAATATCATTTAAATTAATAAAATACTCCGTCGACAACGCTCATTCTACATCGTAAAACGAACCCAAATAATGACAATGACAACTAATAAATACATGTGTCCTATCATCATCGGGTGTTTGTCGGGTTCTCTATAAATTCCAATATCGACGGATACGGGTATCTACACAATTTAATACGCTTTGTAAACATTTAAATGAATGAAAAAAAAAGTAACATAAATTCAAATAGAAACACTAACTTAAAATTAGAATTAAATAATAGAGAATTACGTCCCGTAGCAGCTTCCTAATATAGCCTGGCTTAATCCCATTGTACGTCTCCATATGAGTCATCAAGTATATTCCAATATCACGTTCGACATCGAAAGTTGAATTCGGAACATACACTTTGGTTATTAAAAATCATGCAACATTCAGCCTTGGAATCTTCTTAGAAAGCTCTGAAATCCACAACTTCTTCTGATAAATAGAATACAATGCCAAGTAAATAATTTAATCAAAAACTAGACCTCAATCAGCCATTTAACGAGCTTATTGTGAAACGGTCTGAAGAAATATCACATGTTTAACATGGAAAGAAAAATCAGTTCCCACTGCATCCGTAGGGAATATAACTTCAAACAAGTTATCATCAACATGGAAACAAAATAGAAGTGGAAATAATGGATGCCTAATGACAAGTTCTATGATCAACAAAGCAAAATGAAGCATTTTCGTAGGTTAAAAATGAAAAGGAATAAAGGTGAAGACAAAATAGGGTTTGATTGTTGTTTAATTAGGGAAACATCTGGAATTGTAGTCCCTAATTTAATGATTTCAACAAATTTATGTAATTTCTCAGCTTCCCCAACCCTAATTTTTCAGTTTCCCCAATCTAATTCACAAAATCCCTAATTTCAAAAATATAATTCATCATTTAACACATTGATCAAGCCCTAAATTCGTCTAATTAATCGAAAAATAAAAGTACTACAATGAGAAAAAGGCATAAACCTTAATTTCGTAGAAATTAATCATCAATATCGAAAGTTTACCTCTTCGAATTGCCAGGATCCGATTATGATTGTCGAAGAGTTTGATCGCAATATTTGTGACGATCGAACGTAGAGAAATAAGGAGGAAGAAGGAGCTATAATGCGTCGAATAATGTGAGAGTTGAAGAGAGAGAAAATCAATTTGGTAAAATGAATGACATTTGAGAGTTTGGGAATACATCGTTAACAAAATTAGAAAGTTTGTTTTACTATTCATCTCACCGTCAATTATAAGTTTGATATAAGGGATGTGAGTGGTTCTCATGGTTCTCATTATCTTGTTGGTTCCCACCGGATCCCCTATATATATATATATATATATATATATATATATATATATATATATATATATATATATATATATATATATATATATATATATATATATAGAGAGAGAGAGAGAAAAAAGTCAAATGAGTCCACCTAAATTGGTGAGTCCTTAAGTCCTAATCTAAGCCATTGATCTTCTAAGATTGATGGTTGCGATTTGAAAACTTTTTAAATGAAACTTTAGTGTTTTATAAATGAAACTTTAATCTATTATTGTAACTTTAATTCTCTACGATTGAAACTTTAATATTTTATGGTCATTTTGTATATAAAAATTAAATTTATGTTATATAATGTAATTTTAAATATAAAACTTTAAATTTCACTATTTAAGAGTGAAAATTTAATGTTTTACGAGTAAAATTTTAATACTTAAAATGAAACTTTAATTTTTTTTAGGTTATTTTTCAATATAAAAATTTGAATTGTTGTAATAATGTAATTCTAACTAAAATTTATGAAATTTCATTGATTTTAGAGTGAAACTTTAATGTTTAACGAATGAAACTTTAATACTTAAAAGTGAAACTTTAGTTTTTTTAGGTCATTTTTCAATATAAAAATTTGAATTTATATAATAATGTATGTTACTAAATTTTATGTAATTTCACGAATTTAAGATTGAAACTTCAATATTTCACGAGTGAAACTTTAATGCTTAAATGTGAAACTTTATTTTTTTTAAGTTATTTTCTAATATAAATTTTATTATGTAATATCACCGATTTATGAATTAAACTTTAATGTTAAACGAGTGAAACCTTAATTGTAACTGTAGTCCTAATTTCTGAAAATTTATTTTTTTAGAAGTATAACTTTAACACTTGACGGGTAACTTCATACTATTTTGAATACGTAATTTTAGTCCTTTACGATTGTAATTTTAGTCCATATAAATGTAACTTTAGTTCTTTATGGATGTAACTTTAGTTCATATTAGCGTAATTTTAGTCATATTAGCGAAACATTAGTCCTTCACCAACCACAACCAGAACCAACACCCACCAAGTCCCTAGTGCAACCACCACCACGCACCACCAAATCTGAAAAAAAATAATGTAGAAGGTCACGCACCACCACCAACAGTCCCACATATGACCCGCCACAAACAACAGCCACCACCGCCAACACCCACCACCCCACACGACTTCCCCGACTCCACAACACCATCCAGATCCGCCACCGCTGCCGATAGAGGAAAAATCTTAAAAAAAATGATAAATCTTAAATAAATAAAAAACGACTTACCCATCCAACCCACACCCCACGGCCACCACCACAACCATGCGCAAGCACCACCACAAGACCATCAGATCTGGAAAAACAAAAAAAAAAAAGACAAGGCCAACAGCGACACCAATACAAACACCAACACCACACACCCAGATTTGAAAAAAAAGAATAAAAAAAAAAAAGAGAAATAAGAAACGGGAAGGAGCAGCAGAAGGAGGCGCGCGGTGAGGGTGTCAGGAATGTGGCTGAAGGAGGCACGGTGGGCGAGAGGCAGAGGGAGGCGGTGTTGGCAATCATGTTTTGTGGTGAGCGGGGGCGGGTGTGCTCGGTGGTGGGATGCGAATTTGTAGAGAGAAGGTGGGGGAGGAAGAGAGAGAAGTGAGAAATGTGTTGTGAGGCAGTAAAATGAAATAATTAGGGTTTGGTTGTGTTTTTATATAAGGCCTCTATTTTGAGATTTAATCTTGACCCTTGATTTTTTTTTTAAATCTAATGGCCAGAATTAGGACTTCTGGACTCACCTAAGGGAGGTGGACTCATTTGATCCTAAATATATATATATATATATATATATATATATATATATATATATATATATATATATATATATATATATATATAAAACAAGATGCGGTGAGTTTGTCACTTTTCGTGAGTTACCCCCGCGTATATATACAATTAATCTAAAAAACAAATTACTCACAATGTCACGTGAGACAAACCTAACCTCAAACTTTCTCTACCAAACGCTACTTCCTCTCTCTTTACAAAACAACTGCTTTGTTTTCGTACAAATAAAAAACGCAGTTGTTGTAATATTATATCTAGTTATTGTAATATATTGACTGAGTTATTCTATATAATGTTCTTACAAAATGCAGTTGTTGTAATATTACATCTCGATTATTGTATTACTTTAACCTAGTTATTGTATTATTAAAACTCAGTTATTGTATCTTGTAGTTACTTCTTGGGTGTCCTGTTAAGTTCTATTATGCTTTTTGGTGATTTACAGGTTGAATCAAGATAGACGCGGATAATTGACGTTCAACGGAAAAAATGATGTATATACTTGGTCATTTTTTATTAGTTTTCATCTTGTTTAATTGAATAACTCAGTTATTGTAATGTAGAAACTCGGTTATTGTAATGTAGAAATTCTGATATTTGTAGTTATTGTAATGTAGAAACTCAGTTATTGTAATGTAAAACTCTGGTATTTGTAGTTATTGTAATATAGAAACTCAGTTATTGTAATGAGTAAATCGTATTATTGTATTGAGATGAAACTCAAATATATCAACTTTCTATATCTTGTGTTTGTTGTTATCTTGTTTAATTGAATAACTAGTCATTTTCAATTAATCAATAATTGAGATTGGTTAATGCAATAGCAAAATATGAAAATGAAATAATAATATAACAAGGTGAAAAAAAACCCACTTACTTTCATTATATAAGTATTTTATTTCCAACACAATACACTTAAACATCTCCAATACAACGACTAAAGTGTTTCAAATAATACATCTAACAATAGTAACATCATAAATATTACATCTAAGCATCATCATAATTACATTTAATCATTTCAAGTAATACATCTAACAATAGTTGTAATGCTACAGTTTTATGAGTCTCTGGGTACTCTATCGAGTGGGCCTTACTCTGTCGAGTAAGGGTGTGTTGCGATTTAAAATAGTTTCTGACCTGTTGGGTACTCGATCGAGTAGTCTTGGTACTCGATCAAGTAGGCGGCACTCGATCGAGTACGTCAGTTACTCGATCGAGTAGCCTATTTACGGGGGGATGATTTGTCGGGTTTTGTTAATAATGCGATTTAATATATAAACACTTCCGTCACTTTCATAATACACTTTTACAAATCTAAGTACTTTCAGAAGAGATTGCAACCTACGTTCTTCGCACTCATCGCATTATTGACAAATCCCGGAGCTTGGAAGGTCGGAATTCATCTTTCTTTACATCTTTTGTGATCCTTGCGTCGAGGGTAAGATCTACGTACTGTTTTTTGTTGGAGCTTGTGTCCTCCACAAATTAGTGTGATAACAGTTGTAAATCTCTTACAGGTTCACAAGGGTATACTTCGTATATTTAATCAGTTGATTAACGTTTACCTAATAATGGTTGGCTTGCTAGAAAGTTTGACGTTATTATCATACAGATGGCGGTGATCAACTGGTCCCTAAAAGTCATACCTATACGACGTCTTTGAGAAATGTGGTTATAAAAATATAATTACATTGATGCCCAAAATGAGTAAAAAGTTAGTCAATGTGTTGATGAGATAATTATTTAATAAAATTAAATAATATTAAGTTGAGACGAATTAACTGTCAATTCGTAAATTAAATATAATAAGTTATATTTAAATTAAATATATATAAGGTTAGTTTGGACGAATTAATCATTAATTAAATAGTTAAATATAATCAATTGTATTTAATATCAACAAGTTGAATGTGTCATAGTGGTAATAGTGAGGGTACACAAGCCAAGAGGTCATGGGTTCGATCCTCACTAGATGACAATTTAACACACTTTATATATTTTTGGAAAGACCAAAATAAGGAGAAAAATACTCCTTATTTCGGTTCACTTGGCCGAAATTAGAGAAGTTTTTCTTTTCCTAATTGACTCCAAGTTTCAGTCTGTATAAAAAGAAAGGTAGAGAATTATTTCTACCCTAATGCTTTTTCTTGACCTAGCCTCCTCTTTCTCATCACAAGAACACAAAGACAATTAAATTTTACAGAAAATTTTAGATTGATTTCTCGCATATCAAAGGGCATATCTCAGATCGTCTTGGGTGCAACTAATAGGCGAATATCAATTTTGATATTGTTCTTAGGCCATATTTGCTAGGACCGAAGGTTAATTCTAAATCTTTTTACTTATGTTTATGTATTTTATTTTATGACCATTGATCATCTTTATTAAATCGTTATAATCCTTCAAGTTTAAGGGAAGTATACAGATTTATTTCCCACAAGTGGTATCAGAGCACTAGGCCACGATTTTAATTTTGATGATTTTCATAAATTTTGTATGTAAACTATAACCTAATTTTCGAGAAAATAAATTAGGGTTTCGTTTTTTTTTTCGGTTGAAAATTTTTTTTTGGCCGAGACCTTTTTTTTCTTTCAGCCTGCTTTTTTTTATTTCATTTTTCCTTTTGTTTGATGATTTATATTCAATTTCTTTTGATCATATCATTGTTTTAATCGGTTAAAATTATCATATGAAGTATTGGGAAATTTTGATTTAATGCAGATTAAGTTAGAATAGATATAGTATCATCATGTCATTGATACAAGAACTTGTTTTTGCTATATAGTTTTAGCATATAAGATTAATCATGATTGTTAATTCATTTGCTAAATCATGTTCTATTAGCAACTATAAACTTTGTTCTTCATCAATTTTTGTATTAGGGCTTTTTGCCGCAAAAGGAAAATAATTTTGACGGCTCAATTTTTTTTAGGTATGCCGTGAAAAAAAAAAAACGTTTTTAGGTTTTTTTTTCTCTATTACCGAATCAGAAAAAAAAAAAGAAAAGTAGGAAAGTTTTTTTTCCGAAAAAAAATTATGGAAAGTTTTTTTTTCCTTTTCTTAATTGCCGAATAAAAAAAAAAGAGGGAAGGGGCTGTTTTTTTTTTATGATCAGCCGTGAAGTAGCTGTTAAAAATAAAAAATTAAAAATTTGTTTTTTTGTTTATTTTTTCAGCCGAACCAATTTTAATTAGTTGTTGTTTCTTTTTAGTTTTGGCAAATTAGTTATTGTGAATCGGTTCACAAATTAAAGATACCGAGTTATTTTAAAGCGGTTTAAAATTTTGACGGATAGAATTCATATTACAAGTTTAATATGGATTGAAATGAAATTAATGTTATTAAATTGCGGAATTGTCACTTAATTTAATTTAAATAGGTGGTGTGGATAAATTAATCAACATAATTAATGTATTGTATTATGTATATTTAATTTATTTTAGTTGATGGTTTTATTTTTATTGAATGAATCGAATGAATGAATTTTATTTACGTATTTAATTTTTGCAATCGGTTGTATTATGTAATACTTAGTGTGGCCTTAGTCAAATTATGTTTTCGTAATGAAGGAAACATGATTTTTATGTAATTATGAGATCTCGAATCTCCTTTATTTTAGTTTTGGGTTTTGAAATTAGAATGTAATTAATAGGTCAATTATGTAATTTTATTTATTGTAATTTCAAAGAAGACTAAAGATGAAGATTCAAGCTCATTCCCGCTACATGGATCAAGATGGAACATCAAGACAAGCTTCTCGGGTCCAAGGATGGATTCCAAACTTGTATTTATTGTTCATTTTGATAGGATAGGCCACACTAGGACTTTACTTTTTTTTTACGTTTTTCATTTTATTGCTTTTCATTCACATGCTAGTAATTGCATCATATTCCGCCTAAAACCAAACCACCTACTACTAAAATGCATGAAAATTGACTCATATAGGTTGTATGTTAGTTTTCATGGACATGCGAGATGTCTCGATCTTTAAGCCATCACCTTAGTTTAAATCATTCTCGCATGCTAGATTATAGTTCACTTAAAATGAATTAAAAAGTTGATGGGATCTTCCTCTAAAACGGAAATTGAGATTAGTCTTTATAAGGGCAAACATCTATGAATCCCTTCTTCGTCGGTAGGCCTAATATGACCCCTTCTACGTTGGGTAAGTAGTTGTGTTGACTTAGTTTACCTTAACATTGTAGTCCGAAGAGTTTCTCGTGATTATGATGGACTAAAGATAGTATTTACAGAAATTTATCGACCAAGAATTCTAACGGTAGAATTAGCTAACAGGTTAGCATATCAATTTACAGAGAATTGAGTCTTGGGGTCATTTATATAATTCTTGAGGGAGGTCAATTGTATAAATGTTTTTGAGTCTTCGCGTTATGACATTAGTTCATTAGACTTAAAATAAAAACGATGCATGCTTATTATTTTATTATTCTTTCGCAAAGATGTAGAACACGCTTATTATCAATAATACTTTTACAACAAATGGCTGGAAATAACGCAATCCCAATGCCTAGTGCCACACTAGATCGTTCGTTCTGGCTAAAAATGTTCATGGACCAAATGAATCAGTCCACTCGATCAAGAATGATGGGTCCAATTTTGCGGATCGGGAGGCGAAACTACGGAATGCTTGCCATCTGGCGACGGTAAGCTCAGGTATTTAACTGAGCCAATACCGGTCAACCCAGGCCCAAATGCAGGAGTCAACGTGTCACTCGCTTATAGTGATTTTGTTATGGAAGCGGGTGCGATAAAGAACGTACTCATGTTTGCAATGGAAACCAATTTGCAGAGACGCTTCATTGCCCAAGGTGCAAACAAGATTTTCACCACGCTCACTAACGAGTTCTCAAAGGCACCGAGAATCGTTACATATGAGCATACACCTGTCGCTTCTTTGATGCGAAACTCCGAAGAAGCCAACCGGTTAGCCCACACATTCTTCACATGATTGAGAATGTCGAGAAACTGAGTCACCAATTGTAGAATCGGTGAGAGCATTGTCATTGACCGAATGCTTCATTCTCTTCACGATGGTTTTGCCCTTTTCAGGGCGAACTACTACATGAATGACTTGAAAAAGAGTCCTCATGAGCTACACTCCCTTCTCGTACAGACCGAGAAGGATATGAAATTGAGTGGGAGCATGAAGCAGGATGTTCTCACGATTCACAACAAAGGTAAAGGTAAGGGCAAGGCTCATGGCGACCTAGCTGTAGGTAAGCCAAAGTTTAAGAAACCAGGAAACGGTAAGAGTGCGCCTGGTGAGACTAGTGGCTCACAGGGCAAGACAAAGAGCAAGGGCGGTGACATAGAGTGCCACCATTGTCACAAGACTGGACATTGGAGGAGGAACTGTCCCGTCTACCATGAGGACATCAAGGCAGGCCGCGTCATTCCTGTTGGTA
Source organism: Silene latifolia (assembly GCF_048544455.1). NCBI lineage: Eukaryota > Viridiplantae > Streptophyta > Magnoliopsida > Caryophyllales > Caryophyllaceae > Silene > Silene latifolia. The sequence goes on from NC_133533.1 coordinate 51,095,758, forward strand.
TGTCATCTTATATTCATATGATTGAGATTAACCATGCAAGTTTCAGAACTTGGGTACTAGATACTGGTTGTGGTTCTCATCTGTGTAATCATTTGCAGGGCCTAAAGAACATCATACCTCTCGAAAAAGGTGATGTGGACATGCGAGTCGGGAATGGAGCACGAGTAGGCTGGCCTCGAAGGGAACATATGTAATCCAACTCCCTAGTGGTTTTGAGTTATCTTTAAATAACTGTTACTATGTACCCAGTTTATCTAAGAACATTATTTCTGTTTCCGTACTTGCTAAAGATGGTTTTACATTTTCAATAAAGGATAATAGTTGTATTTTCTCTTTTTATGAAATGATTTATGGCAAAGCTGTTTCCATGAATGGAATTTATATCTTAGATCAAACCACGGAAGTATTACACATGAATAATAAGAAATTAAAGGTTGGTGACAAAGATCAAACCTATCTATGACATTGTCGAATGGGACACATAAATGAGAAACGCGTAAAGAAACTCGTCGATAATGGGACTATTCCCTCATTCGGATTTTCTGCATATGGCACGTGTGAATCATGTCTCATTGGCAAGATGACTCGAATTTCCTTCAAAGGTGTTGGAATGCGCGCTAGTGACCTATTAGGACTCATACATACGGACGTATGTGGACCTATGTCAATTACCGCTAGAGATGGCTATAGATATTTTATCACTTTCACGGACGATTTGAGTAGATACGGATATGTCTACTTAATGAAGCATAAAAGTGAGTCCTTTGAGAAATTCAAGGAATACGAGAATAGGGTCTGAGAACCAACTTGGTAGAAAGATTAAAGCACTCCGTTCAGATCGGGGTGGTGAATATCTTTCAAATGAGTTTGATCAACACCTGAAAGACTGTGGAATCGCTCTACAGTTAACTCCACCTAGAACACCTCAATTAAATGGTGTGTCCGAATGGAGAAATCGAACCTTACTTGATATGGTTCGATCCATGATGAGTCACACAGTAGTGCCTGAATCATTATGGGGTTATGCTCTTTTGTCAGCCGCTCTTATACTTAACCAAAGTCCGTCTAAAGCTGTCGACAAGACTCCATATGAAATATGGAAGGGAATGGTACCTAACTTGTCCTTTATTCGGGTTTGGGGCTGCGAGGCTTATGTCAAGTGGAGACACGAGGATAAGCTCGGCCCGCGATCGGTCAAGACATACTTTATAGGTTATCCAAAAGGAACATTTTGTCATTACTTCTATTCGCCAACCGAACATCGAGTTTTTGTTGCGGCTAGTGCGACGTTCTTAGAGAAAGAATTTCTCGAGAACAAGTCGAGTAATAGAACCTTCGAGCGGTCGGAGATTCCAGAACCAACAACCGAGGAACAGATAGAGGAAACTGTACCTCTAACTGATAATACGGTTAATATTCCTGAGGAACCTTGGAGGTCGGGTAGAGACTCTCATCCTCCGGACAGATACATTGGTATGGTCGAGGAGAATGATGTTTTACTTCTAGAAAGTAATGAACCCGCAACCTATAAAGGTGCTATGGCCGGTTCTGAATCAAAGCTATGGCTCGAAGCCATGCAATCCGAGATGGACTTCATGTATGAGAATAACGTATGGGATCTAGTTGATTTACCTAATAAGGTAAAACCTCTATAGTGCAAATGGCTTTACAAAATAAACCGTTATGTAGACGCGCAACCAGATATCTATAAGGCACGACTTGTGGCAAAAGGTTTCACTCAAGTGCAAGGATTGCATTATGATGAGATTTTTGCACCTTTAGTCATGCTACGTTCCATTCGGATAATCTTAGCGATTGCCGCATTTCATGATTATGAGATTTGGCAAAAGGATGTAAAAACCGCCTTCTTAAACGGTTATTTGGAGGAAGAGTTGTACATGGTGCAACCGAAGGTTTCATAGATCCTAAACATCCTAAGAAAGTATGCAAGCTTAAGCGTTCCATTTATGGACTTAAGCAAGCTTCTCGGAGTTGGAATCATCGTTTCGACCAAGTGATAAAAGAGTATGGTTTCACTCGATCGGTCGAAGAACCATGCTTATATATCAAGTCGAGTGGGAGCAAGATTGTATTCTTGATATTATATGTCGATGACTTACTCTTGATTGGGAATGACATTCCTCTCCTTTCTTCTGTTAAAGAATGGTTGAACAACCATTTCCAGATGAAATATCTGGGTGAGGCACAGCGTATTTTGGGAATCCGTATCTACCGAGATAGATCACGACGGACGTTATCACTTAGTCAGGAGTCTTATCTAGATAAGGTTCTTGAGAGGTTCAGCATGACCAACTCCAAGAAGGGGAACCTTCCTATGACGACTGGGATGCAGTTGAGCAAGTCTCAGTCACCCACGACGCCTGAAGGTATTGAGCGCATGAGTCGTGTTCCTTATGCTTCTGCAATAGGATCGATCATGTATGCCATGATATGCACACGTCCAGATGTGGCATATGCATTGAGTATGACGAGTCGGTACCAAAAGACTCCAGGTGAAACACACTTGGATAGCGATCAAAAAATATCCTCAAGTACCTACGGAGGACTAAGGATTGGTTATTGACTTATGGAGGCGATACTAAGCTATGCGCAACCGATTCTGTGAGATGCTAGCTTCCAAACGGATCGAGACGATTCAAAATCTCGGTCCGGGTTCGTCTTCACTCTTAATGGTGCTTTGCGGTCAGTGGAAGAAGTTCCAAACAGTGTTGTAGCGATTCTACTCTCAATCAGAGTACTATGCCGCTTCGGAGGCAGCAAAGGAAGCGATATGGATGCGTCAATTCTTACAAGGGCTTTCGGTAGTTCCTAGGTCGAATGACCCGATCACCATCTATTGTGACAATAGAGGTGCCATCTTCCAGGCTAAGGAGCCAAAGTCTAGCAACAAATCTAGACATGTACTTCGGAAGGCTCACCTGATCCGTGATTACGTGGAGCAAGAAGAGATAGTGATTGACAAGATTGCGACGGATGATAACATCGCGGATCCTCTCACCAAACCATTGAATTATGATAAGCATGTAGGGCATGTTAATTCCATGGGAATTAAACATGTTCCAGAGTTGTAGTACTTGATTATGGATTTGATACATTATCTTTTTCATATATTATTTATAACTTCATCGTTTTATATATAATATTTTGTTTTTCATGTGGATTTTACTGACAACATTGAATGCCACAAAGTGAACTGAATTACATTATATTTGTTTTGGTCCGTAATCGCCAATGTGAGCTGATAACTCCGGCTATTATATTGTGCAGTCGATTGATGGTGGGTTCAACGAGCCATAAGTTAAACGGTTGACTAATCGATCACAGATACGAGATTATGACGATACCTCGTAGGACAACTTTTTGTGACAACGTAATGGAGTCCTAAATGTTTAATAAACATTCGGTGCTAGGTCGTGGATAGGACATCCATTGTGTTCCTAGAGTCGATTCTTTTGACTATCAACTGTCTCTTGAGATTAAGGCAGTTTTTGGGTGACTTTGGTTTCTTTCTCACGGTCTACCGTAACTGGGGCTAAGTAGATTTTTTCTGGGTCATTTAATACTGTGCTTACGTCTGCAGGATTCGAGGTTGAGGAAAATATCCAACCCTTATCAGGTATAGTTATTTCTCAGGGCCACTCGAGGAGTTGTAACTGAAATGCATGACCATGCTCGAATGATGATTCGTTTATCAGTTAAGTTACTCTCTAGTCGGGGAAACCATTCTTGGTACTGATCGCTTGTAAAATACGACCTTTGTGAATTCGGATTTGCAAATTGTTTTACATTGAGTGGGAGAAATTTTAAAGGATATGAGAATCGGTTATCGCACATACACTTGTGAGGACAAGTGGGAGTTTGTTGGAGCTTGTGTCCTCCACAAATTAGTGTGATAACATTTGTAAATCTCTTGCAGGTTCACAAGGGTATACTTCGTATATTTAATCAGTTGATTAACGTTTACCTAATAACGGTTGGCTTGCTAGAAAGTTTGACGTTATTATCATACAGATGGCGGTGATCAACTTGTCCCTAAAGGTCACACCTATAGGACGTGTTTGAGAAATGTGGTTATAGAAATATAATTACATTGATGCCCAAAATGACTAAAAAGTTAGTCAATGTGTTGATGAGATAATTATTTAATAAAATTAAATAATATTAAGTTGAGACAAAATTAATCATTAATTCGTAAATTAAATATAATAAGTTATATTTAAATTAAATATATATAAGGTTATTTTGGACGAATTAATCTTTTAATTCGTAGTTAAATATAATCAGTTGTATTTAATATCAACAAGTTGAATGTGTCATAGTGGTAATAGTGAGGGTACATAAGCCAATAGGTCATGGGTTCAATCCTCACTAGATGACAATTTAACACACTTTATATATTTTTGGAAAGACCAAAATAAGGAGAAAAATACTCCTTATTTCGGTTCACTTGGCCGAAATTAGGGAAGTTTTTCTTTTCCTAATTGACTCCAAGTTTCAGTCTGTATAAAAAGAAAGGTAGAGAATTATTTTTACCCTAATGCTTTTTCTTGACCTAGCCTCCTCTTTCTCATCACAAGAACACAAAGACAATTAAATTTTACAGAAAATTTTAGATTGATTTCTAGCATAATCAAAGGGCATATCTCAGATCGTCTTGGGTGCAACTAATAGGCGAATATCAATTTTGATATTGTTCTTAGGCCATATTTGCTAGGACCGAAGGTTAATTCTAAATTTTTTTACTTATGTTTATGTATTTTATTTTATGACCATTGATCATCTTTATTAAATCGTTATAATCCTTCAAGTTTAAGGGAAGTATACAGATTTATTTCCCACATTTTTATGGTATTTTGTTAAAGTTAGTTAAACCCTAATTTGGGGATTTGGGGGTTTTGTTGCCTTTCTTAATTGGTAGTAATTGTATGATCGTATGTTAGGAGGAGGATTCGTATAAGGGGCCTTTTGATAATAGCTGTTGAGATCGTCTGACTGTATTACATTCCAGGTAGGGTTTCCCTACTCAGTATTGGTCCCATAATGTGTTGGTGGTGATTTGTGTTTGATGATTGTTATCATACGAGTATTGTGACGGTTGTTGGTTTTGATTGTTGTATAGTAGTTGTGATTGTTTGTATCTGTCTGTGTTCTTCGGGGCGCATCCCTGGCTGAGTGGAGTCACTTGCAGGAGTGGCTTCATGCCCATTATTCGCCTTTTATGGAACCCGCCACATAAGGGATGTGCACATTAATGGATTTGGGTTTATCGCTCGACGGAGATGAGCGGGGATTAGGTTGGAACGGCTGCGGTCCCCCACTGGCGGCGTGGAGTTACCTGTTGCGATGGGCACTCTGGCAGGGCTACACACTTTAGTGTTTAGTCAGTATTGTGGAGTTGGGAATGGAGTTCGGAATATATCTGTGATGAATGAGCTGTGTTGTTTGTTGTGTTGTTGGATTATATAAATTGTGTGATTAGTACTAACCCCTTTATTATTTTAAAAATTGTGGTGATCCATTCGGGGATGGTGAGCAGTTGTTGAGCAGGTATGAGTAGAGATACATGGGCTAGCTGGGATGAGTCATCACTGCAGTTAGAAAAGTCTTCCGTTGTTGTTAGACATTATGTTTAGCTTTTAGACATTTGATTTTGGAGAACATGTATTCACATTTTATCAGTTTGGTTTCCGGATTGTAATCTTTCACTTAACTTTATACTATTTAAATACTTTTTCGTTATTGTCTTATGATTATCATTGCCTCGGGCAACCGAGATGGTAACATCTTTATACCTGAGTGGTCCTGGTAAGGCACTTGGAGTATGGGAGTGTTACAAAATGGTATCAGAGCGACGATCCTGAAACCTGTAACCAATGAATCTAATGAACATAGGGAGTCAATTAAAATGAACTCGGGGTAAAGGTTGTAGAAGCTAATGCAAAGGCTTGGGAGACGTCCTAAAGTCGCGAACTCACCCTACAATTTTGAACCGGTCACATGGAGGGTATATGTCAAAGTCGTATGTGGTGTTTACTAGTTTGTATGTGATGTGACGATATATGTTATGAATTGTTGGATGTTGGGAGTAGAGATTGAAAACATGATTGAAAAATTTGGTGGGGTGTGTTTGTATGTTGGTTGCATAAAGAAGCATGATGGATGTTTACTATGTGGCATTTGATAACATGAAGTAGTGTAATTTTTGATCATATGAGGAGTTGTGTAGAATTGCATGCTTAGTTATATTATAATATTGAGTTTATAAAGTTGAATAGTATGTTGGGTTATGAGAGATAACATGCGGGTAGTATGTACGAGTCAGCATGACTCGATCGAGTAGGGGGCACTCGATCAAGTAGGTGAGGTACTCGGTCGAGTGGGTCTGAATCAATCGAGTGGGTATTTGACGTTTTTATAACCAGAATCGTGCTTTTGGGTACTCGATCGAGTATATAGGGCACTCGATCGAGTAGGGAGTCACTCAATCGAGTGGTTGTGCTACTCAGTCGAGTATGTTAGAGATCAGAAGGTCTGTTTTGGGTCTGAGGTCGAGGCACTCGATCGAGTATGGTGGGCACTCGATCGAGTAGCCTCTACTCGATCGAGTAGGTTTAGGCACTCGATCGAGTGGGTTCTGGGCCGTTTGTTTTCGTGTTTTGGGGTTATAGTGCGTATGTGTAACACTCTCATATTCAGAGGAGCCTTAACTAGGCCTTCCTTAGCATATAAGGGTGTTACCATCTCGGTTGCCCGAGGAAGTAATAATCAAATGTTGATAAAAGAACTATTAAGTTATATTATAAGTGATTTAAAACCAATTGATGATACATAGATACAACTGAAAGACTACTCGCTATAACTATCAAAACTCGTGAAGACTCATCCCTGCCCGAACTCCAGCTATCAACCATATCAACACCTACTAAGACAGACTGCTCACCATAAGGGATCACGGCAGACACATAAACAAACAAGACAACCACACAAGGTCAGTACTGAGATAAGATACAACAATATCAATAATAACCATCAATACAACTCAACACAAACAGCCACACACACAATCGCACCCACTCCAAACAATCTCCGTCACCGACTGTCCACTGGACCACCCCTGCCAGTGGGGGACCGCAGCCGTTCCCACCTAAGCCCCGCTCATCATACCGAGCGATAACCCTGTCCCATTAATGTGCACATCCCCTCCCGTGGCGGTTTCCACGGAGGGCGAAACTAGGGCGTGAAGCCACTCCCGCAAGTGACTCCACTCAGCCGAGAACGCATCTCGAGAACCAGAGAAAAATAAATCACAATCACAATCAGAACCATCACACTACGAATGCGATAAAATACAACAACCACAACACAACCACAACATCCGACACACTAGACCATCTACAGAAACTGAGTAGGCGAACCTACCTTTAAGCAACTGCAACCAATCCATGCCAACACATGCCATAACCAGCAACCAAAAAAAGCCTATAAGCACAACACGATCATCTATTACTACCAAGCAAACCCTAATTGCAAAGATGAGGATAGTGATGATGATTATGACATACCTATAAGGAGAAACACGGCAAAAGACCGCTACCCGACTCAAGCTACGCTCTCCTAAGGCACAAGGACCTTCAAAGGGCTTCCATGGAGGTTTTGTGGTGAAGGGAAGGGAAAGAGGCGACTGATGGATAGGAAGAAAGGGGCAGAAATGAATTGCGGATTTAACAAAACGCGATTAAAAACCCTCGCTGAAAACTCGATACTCGATCGAGTACCCAACATACTCGATCGAGTGACCCCCTACTCGATCGAGTAACCTAGCTACTCGATCGAGTAGCTCTACTCTATCGAGTACCACTCCTAACACGTAACTCAAGATAGTTTTGGCACCCATTTCTAAGACTATTCCCGCACCCAAGGTCAGTCAACGCTGGTCAAATGGTCTCTAAAAGGGCGGGTATTACAGTCTTCCCCCCTTTAAAGAACTTCGTCCCCGAAGTTCCACTCACTCATCTTAACGCTCAAGACACGGGAAAACACGCCATCATCATTCCTCCTACTCAAGTCATTACTCCCCGGAAATACCATCCCCCATGTCATCATCATCACTATCTAACGCTCTATTCGTAACGACTCTTACTCTTATCATACACACATTATTATCCTCAACTGTTACTCTATATGTTATATAAAACATCAACCTCGTAATGCGAAGCACAAACAACGCTTACTCATCGTATGATAACCACTATAAACTCGAAACATGTCTCGTATCAACTTCATATTGCATAACTAATACCACCATGTTACTTAACCACGCGATTCAATTACTATCCATTGCACTATAACTATCTAAACATGACCGTCTTTTAAAACATACCATAACATTCACTTTAATGAACTAAAGTAACCACTTACACTTCATTTAAGCAATGTGATCAAATTACTAGAAAATTTTGTAATGAAGCAAGAAAACATTATAGACAAACAAACATAATTTCAAAATCAGTCTTTTTATTTTGCGACATTACTCTTCCCCTCTAAAAAGGAACTTCGTCCCCGAAGTTCACCACCAAAAGTTACAACACATATTACCTATTACTTGCTTCATAGCATGAATTAGAAACATATTATTTGTCATGGACATTACTCGCTAAGCACATCCTTGTTAAATTCAAAATCATACATAAACCACCGGAATAACTAGCCGCCGTCGATAAAGCATGTTAATAGGGTATGCACGAATATACGAGAAGATGTAACTCCGATAATTAGGTAGTAATAGGGCGGATGCAATATTTAACTGACAAGAAACTATCACCGCTTCACTAATTGTGACCGATATGCATATAAAACTCAAGCACGACTTCCAACATATGAAATTAACGGTTCGAAGATGTCACTATGTACTAACAACCACGTTAAACATCGAACTTGCAATTATAAAACAATTGCACACTTTTATTTTTTTCGAAAACTTCATGTAACAGTGCTACTCGATCGAGTATGTATGGGTACTCAATCGAGTGACATGCTACTCGATCGAGTGTCTTGGCTACTCGATCGAGTAGCCCGAGATCAGAATGCATCAAATCTGTCATACCTGTACCTACTCGATCGAGTAAGGAGGTACTCTGTCGAGTACCTACAGGTCAAATGCCTTCTAAAACCTGTCATAAACCAACATATATATACGTAGCCGTCACATACTTGGGTCAAGATGATTTCCCGACCCCAAAATCAATCCTGCAACAAAGTTAAGTAACGAATCCGGCCTTATGGCCAACAATACATATCCATAACCACAGTTTCAACGAAAATAACTACCGAAATCTAACGGCACTACCAACATCTACTACCAACGACCATGCATCAAGATGAAACAAGGAGTATCACTCCTCCTACTGCTGCTGCTCAACCATCACCTCATCATCACCACCACCTCCAGAAGTACCCGCTCCCGATCACCCAATCCCCGCATCTACTCCTACTCCGGCTCCTGGACTCACGTACCACGGGGGCAAGCCACCGTAGGCAAAGGACTGAGGTGTCCCCTACGTCGACTGATCCACCCCGTAGGAGTGGAAAACCCCTGTGTAGTCCCCAACTCCGCTCCACCAAACCGGAGGCGGTCCCTCGGTCCCTATCCCCTGAGTGTACGCCATCTCGTGCATGTTCTTGAGTGTCAAGGTAGATGACACTCTCTCTGCTAAGTAGCTGGATCGCGTCTCCGGGGTGTCAAGGTAAGGGTAGCATAGAAAAGGACGCTGCTTCTGTTGAGGTGCTACCGGTTGTGGCCTAGTCTCCGAGGCCCTCTCCCTCACTCGACGGGGTCCTCTCCCCAACCTGGGTCTCTCCACCACAACCGCCGCGTTCTCTCCCTTCGTCGGCTCTGGCATCACCTCGAGAATCGTGTCGTCGATGAGGTAGGTTTGCAGCTGGCTGGGTCTGTCAACATCCTCCTCCTCCTCGTCATCACCAGAGTCCACAGCTACAACTGTCGGCTCCAAAGGCTCCGTCAGTGAGAGGTGCTCAGAAGCTGAAATCTTCATCCAACTCATGCCCCACACCCTCCAAGCTAGGCTACCATCCGCCAAAGTTCTCAACCATTTCAGGTCGAGGTAGTAGTCACGGTCTATAGTTGGCACTGGGGTAGCTAGAGGCACATACTCTAAAGAAGCCTAAAAGGAGGTTAGTTTTTCAACTAACCGAGTGGCGATAGCGTCACAGCTCAAGTACCGGGAAGAAGCAGTAGCCATCAAGGCAAGGGCAGCACAGACGATGGAAGGAGCATTAAAGACCACTTTCCTGGCCCGCTCCGGGTTGAGGTAGGAAATTAGAAGCAACACCTCATGATTATTCAGTTTACTGATATCTTTTCTGTAATAAAGGAGGTTTGAAAGAGAACGGAGAAAGACCCTCAAGGTAACATGCTGAACATCATTAATCAGCATGTTGCTTGAGGTGGGAGCTGGCTTTCCGGTCAAGCAAGGCATTAGGCGGCAGACACCGCACTCAGCTAGAATATCGGTGATAGAATCCTTGGGAGGCTTGGCCAACCCAAGGTGAGACGCAAATGCATCCATAGTCAACGAAAAATGGTGTTCATCGGCCAAAATTCAACGGTGGGCAGGCGGTGGTCATAACTAAAGGAGCTCACAAACTCCAAGGTAAGAAAAGGATAAGAGTGTTTCCTCAGTCTGTATAAACCCGTAAAGCGCAAGGTCTCGAATATGTGACGGACATCCGTCTCTATTCCCAAATTCTCCAACAATGTAGTGTCTATACACCTCGTCGGTCTCATTTTGCGTTTTTGCAAATCTACAAAACGCTCCCTCTGTTTGAAATCGACAAAAACCACAGAAGGGTACTCCGGAACTGCGGGTACCACGGGTCCACTCCCCTCCCCAGTCTCAGGCTATGTAACCCTCCCCCATTTACTCTGACGGATCCCTACGTTCGGTCTCGGCATCTGTTTCGGCATATGATTTAAGCAAACTTGCATAAACATGTAAGCATATACTTCACGAAATTTTGGATTTCATATATACTCAGCTAGGTTCACCAACTCATCAACCAATTTATCATGTGAAGCACACAATTCATGCCATTAAACTTTGAATATTCAGCTAAGTACACACATTCACCAACAGTTTCCTTAATTTGATATATAAACTCAGTTTACAGCTACTCATAAACCACATTTGTGTGATATTTATCTTGGTGATTACACATGCTCAACAATTCAACTATCCTCGCACGATTCAAATGTCACTCTACATACACACTTAACAACATGTGAGGCACTTGAACAAGCTCATGGAAAGCAATTTAGAACATATTATCATCAACCTTCAATATTAGGAACTAATAACTCAGTTAAACTTTTTCGAGACGGTCTCTACAATTTGTAACAATTTTGACATATTCTTCATGAATCAACACCACTACTATCATATTGAAGTTTAACCTTTATTTAAACAGTCATATACAACACCAAATTCCACATCTAAATCACGAATTTCCATTTGAGGCAACTTTTTAAGGTGAAAACCATCAAAATTCATCCTTCAACATGTTATATACAAGGTATAGTACTCAATTTCATCATCTAATCAATGTAGAACACCCAAAAATCAATTTCAATTTTTGTAACCCTAAAATTTTTGGCCCCCAAATTGCAAATTTCTAGTCTATATTACAGCAATTAATCGCCAACAATCAAGAAAAGAAGACATGTGAATCATATTTCAACAATTAAAAGCAAAAAATTGATCATATGAATCGAAATTTTCAGATTGTATAATCATCCTCAACAAGTTTAAAGCATAAAAACATGTAAATAGGGTAGAAAAGCATACCTTGATTGTGTAGTAAAGTGAAGAAACGAAATCAAACAAGGAAAATAACCCCAAATTAACCACCACTAACACAAGAATGTGAGAGATTATGAGGGTTTGAGAACTTAGGTATCGAAATATAGAAGGAGAATGAGAAGAAATAGAAAGAATAGGGGTTTTAAGAAACCCGTAGGATTCACTGTACAGTAACCTACTCGATCGAGTGCCTAGGGTACTCGATCGAGTACCCCCCTACTCGATCGAGTAGGCGCCATTTCGTCGAGTATCTGCAGAATTTTTTTTTTCCGCATCCCGACGTCATAGCTTCCTAACTAGATCGAGTGAGGTCTACTCGGTCTAGTAAGCACTCGCACTCGGTCAAGTATAGTCAAGTACTCGGTCATAAATACGAAGTAAATCGAAGATTCCTGCAAAACAACATCGCGTGTTGATTCCAAACTAAGTTCGTAACTCGGCACTAATTATCACACTCGTTCACGCATTACCACAATTGTCCAAGCATAACATATCGTTTCAACTAATAAGGTGTACGTCACATTACGTTACTCAAGTTACCCAACTCGGGTTACCTGCTACCGAATCTTCCATAAACATAATCACGTCATCATATTACAATTAACTTACTTTATACATCACTACCAAATTTGTGTTGATTCAACTTAGAACATGTACACAAATCAATTATTAAGCATCGAAAATTTTCAACTAATAAACAAGGCATATGAGCATTATTATAAGCTATGTTTCATATTATAACTCAACAATTCCATAATTATCATCATCGTAATCACGGTAGAGTTTATAAACTCGTATATGACTACCGTCATTGATACTCGTCGTGAGGTGTCAAAAATAATATTTATAATCTCCAACTACAACTATAGCTAGCGGCAGTCGGGTCGAACCACAGAGAGGCAGACGTAATTTCTAGTTGTTTAAATTCGGTCTAAAATAACAAAAGGTGGGGGTTTGATTGGGTTTGGTTTATAGCTAAATAAAAGAAAAGTAGACTAATTAAACAGGTCTAATTCAAACACATGAGGCGGGAAATAAAGAGGTCCTCTCGGTCCACTCTTAACAGATAGCACCTTTCGATCTCGCTATATGTCCCTACTATCACTAATACTGACTCTCGTCCTGAAAAGTGACTAATAATCTAAACTTTACCTATCTTTCGATCTTAGCATAGTTTAGTCATTTTAATTGGTGATCTAACAACTGTCCCTATCTCTCGATCTAATGGGTCAGTGTTATCCTAAGCATTCAACTAATCGTGTGCACTCGATTCGTCGAATTAAGAATTTAAACAATTAAAACGAAAATAAAAACCTCGCGTGGTCAGTCGATCGACCAGGTATGGCGGTCGATCGACGAACACGCGAATCAGGTCGTGTTCTTTATATTGCCGCCTACACTACAACTCCCCTATATCCTAGCACAATTGATTTAGCTACTCATACTAATGATGATAACAACAATGAAATTAACGAAATAGATAGAAGGTTTCATGCTTAAAACGAATGAACAAACAATTAACAATAAAGATAAATCGGTTTCGGGGGACTAACTAACAATTCCTATACTAATAATGCAATAAAGATGAACTAAAAATAGAGCAAGTGAATACCGAAATTGCAGAAGGATCGTAACGGAATGATTGAAGTCACAACGCAAATCCAATGCGAAATAGTTTCCCAAACCCTAATTATTTCTAAGAACCGTATGTAAAACTTAATGTCAAAACTTTTTTTTTTTTTTTTGAACTGAAAATAGAGCAAGTGAATACCGAAATTGCAGAAGGATCGTAACGGAATGATTGAAGTCACAACGAAAATCCAATGCGAAATAGTTTCCCAAACCCTAATTATTTCTAAGAACCGTATGTAAAACTTAATGTCAAAACTTTTTTATCAAAACTGATGTTTCTAGGTGACGTTATATAGCAACTAACGTAACTTTATTTCCTAAACCTAACATGACTTTGGGCTTCAAGATTCACGGTCTTTTAATTCTCGTCTGGAATAGCAGTTTGGTCGATCGATCGCTAGGATCGTCGATCGATGAATAGCAATGAACAAGAGCTTCGGAACCCGATGGTTGGTCGATCGACTGATGGTAGTGGTCGATCGACTGCTTGAGCTGCTATTGACTTCTATAATCTCGTGGATTTGTCTTTTGGGCTTTGAATTGCGCACCAAGCTCGTTCCTTAAGCGAATACTTCACGTCAAATGCAATGCAAGATACTCGGGGATGGATTTAGCTCGATTTCCGCTGGATTCTTCACATTTCTGCAATAATGTACAAAAATACGGAAGTAGACGGAAATAGGGAGAAATGTAGCATAAACTACATGAATGAGCTCTGAAATGCGTGTAAAATGGGATGTAAAACATCATATAAAAGACACGCATCAAACTTCCCCAAACCAAACCCTTGCTTTTCCTCAAGCAAGAACTAGACTCGATCTCATTACCTAATGGAACGAGTTCAATCTCAGAGCGAAATGCAACATGTAAAGCCTAAACCAATTTAATGCACAACCAACAATCAATTAGCAAATGAATCATGCAAACGAGTTATGGAGCCGTTAAAACTACTAAACCGTCAACTGTAGAGACTTATCAAATTGGACTCTCACGAGTCGCTCAAATCACTCATAAGCACAGGTGAATATATAAGAGGATAGAAAGAATTGGTTTTGTAAAGACTCTCACCTAACTACAATCTATAAGAACATGCCTGCAGTCGAATATGAAAGCAATCTCTACAACCGTACATACTCATTCCAACCAATAAGAGACCATGACACATGCCGAGGTATATATGTGGATATGTGAGGTATGGGTAAGAAGAGGCAAAACATTTATGGAAAAGTGGAGGTACAGGTGATCAAGCTAGTACCGAAACGGAACCATATGGCAACATCCAACTTCTTGCTCAAAAACAAATGGAACGGTGCTATAGCAAGCACAAATCTCACAATCTCCAGGCATAAAAGTAATCAACTAACTCCCCACAAAATATGAATAATACATGGGAGCAAAAATCGCCAAAAGATAAGGATTTTGAATTGTGCGAATTGATTCTTTCTCTTTTTCTCGAACCTCAGTCGATCGACCAAAAGGGGCAGTCGATCGACCACATGAACAGTACATAACTCTTTTTTTTTCTTTTCGAATCATTTTTTCATCTTTTTTTTTTCTTTTCTATTTCTTTCTTTCCTCCTTTTCATCTTTCCAACAATATCTCAACATGAGCATATGCTACCAAAAACTAAGTAACAATCCCAAGAACACAGACTACTAGCTTGACAAGGGCAGGCTAAATGTAGGATGTAGTAATGGGACAAAAAGGCTGTTTTTGGCAGTGTGGGGTTCATGGGCAAAACGAATAAGGGGAAACCTCTACCACATGTGTCAACTAACCACAGACCGAATGCATACAGGTATTAAGCAGATTAAGTTCATATTTATGCACATTTATGTGACATGCCTCATAAGGAGTACTACTCACATTTCCTAAATAAACTGGTCATAGATGTCACCAGTTATAGGCTCTAAATCTCAGAAATATGATGTAGCTTGCCAATTTTCAAAGTCAAGTCTCAAGTCCAGCAAATAATTAACGAAAACTCGTAGGTATGCATTTATACGATTCTACTAATAACATGTTAATCAAGCAAGGCTCAGGCAAAACAGGTGCAAAATGCAATATCATCCTTGAAATACTACCGTTCCGACTCGACCTATATGCTAAAATAAACGTGCATTTTAAGGAAATTTTTCAATTTTTTTTTTTTTTGAATTTCGTATAAAATGAAATGAACAATGCAAAACAGAATGTAAACGTGAATGCAAGCAAATGATATGCGACGCAAAACCCTTCCCCAAACCAAATTGCACAATGTCCCCATTGTGCAAAATCATGTAATGAAGAAAAGAGAAATGGAAATTTGCGGGAAAATAAATAAAAATGACATGAAGTGGAAATCGAGAACTTACAAGACTTTAAACGCACAAAGGAAACCTCCCCAAACCAGCATGAGCTAGGAGGTTTCAGTAGCCAGCAGTGCTACTAATAAGTACCTGAAAGACAGATAAAACCCACGCAGAAAATCGAGAAGACAATTTTGAAGCGGTAAATATGTGCACAAATGAGAAAATTAGAAGAAATAAATAATTTGACGGAAAGTAAAGTGGAGTAGAAAACTCACTTAAGTCCGCATATCGACCAAACACAGCAGGGGAGAGGTCGCGAATAGGTACATCAGCGTCCTTGGTCGATCGACTAAGAACGGCAGTCGATCGACCAATGTGTCGTGAAACGTAGCTCACGGAAGTGCAACTCAGTCGATCGACCAATGTAGCCAGTCGATCGACTGAAAATACTGATGTACTCCTTATTTCTTCGTATTTGCTCAATTACTTGAGCTAATGAGGTCTAAAAACCTGCAAGTGCACAATAATACGCGCCAAAAATTGCGCAAAACCCAGAATAAAGTCTCAAACACATAAAATCCTAAGCAAGCAAAATAAAATTCGAAGTTTCGCGCACACAAAAGCAATAAAAAGTGTCTAACAAAAGCAAATAAAATGTTTGGAAAACATGTGATCAACTAGTAGTTGATCAAGAACGGCCACGGAATGGCCCACTTTGTCGGCTTCTGGCTACTAGAGGTAGCCTCAACGGTGCTTATCTTAGCAGCTGCACCCTTCTTAGCTTCCACGTCCGTATGGCTCAACGTATCAACACTTTCATCGTTTCCCCAATCAATGACCTCTTCTTGCTCATCAAAGTCCAAGTCGGACTTCCGTGCCTTGACCGATTCGTCATCAACTTCCTCATCAATGCCATAGCTAAGGCAACCAAGACCTCCTCTTTGAATGATCGGCTTCTTTGCAGCTAGAGTGACTTGCAGCTCTTCCTTCCCCAAACCAGCTCCTACGATATCAGAAATAGACAAATCTTCCTCCAATTTACTCCCAGTCTGGGGCGGAGGGGTTATAACAGGAATAGAGATAGGTAAATCAGGAAGCACAAAGTACGATTTCTTGTCAGAAACCGTATTACAAGTCACAGGCCACATGGGGTCCTTTTTCTTAGATGGCTGGGCAAAAATGATAGAATGATTGCCCACTTTAAAGGTCAGGGTTCCTAGACCGACATATATGACTGCATCAGCAGTGTGCAGAAATGGCCTACCCAAAATAATGGGAATATGGGCATCCTCAGGCATGTCAAGTACCACGAAGTCGACGGGGAAGAAGAACTTCCCTATTTGGACAGGGATGTCCTATAAGACTCCTATTGGCTGGACCGCAGATCGGTCGACCATCTCATCTTGTCATATCTCATTCTCGCAAACCTAGTCAATTTGAGCTTCCTAGCTAGACTCAAAGGCATGACGCTTATACTAGCTCCTAAGTCACATAATGCCTTCTCAATAGAGAAGGTACCTATATTGCAAGGAAAGAAAAAGCTACCCGGGTCCTCTAGCTTATGGGGTGCGAGATGAGACAAATAAGAGCATGACTCTTTGGTTAACGCGACAGTATGCACATTTTCAAGTGACTTTTTCTTAGACAGGAGTTGTTTCATGAATTTAGTGTAGGCAGGCACTTGATTGACCAACTCAAGGAAAGGAACTTGTACATTCAAACTACGAATAACCTTTTCAAATTTATTGAAAGATACCTGTTCCTTTGTCGGCGCTAGTCGCTCTGGATATGGGGCTGAGAGAAGTACCTTAGCCCTCTCCTCTAAATCGCGCGTGCCGGTATCCGTGGACTTAGGCTGAAAGTCCACCACCTTCTCCTTATTGAAGCTCGAACCCTCCTCAAACCGTCTCAAATGTGAGCCATTAACCGTCATCGGATCGAACTTCGGAATCGGGACGGACCCATCAGCACTCGGGTCTTTCCCCAATACTTTCGGAGTTGTCGAACCCCGGAACAAATGGTCTCTAAAATTATCGGGCATTGAAGGATGAAATTTCTCAATATCAGCAGGAGTCTCAGTAGATCGACCACCTTGCTCAGTCGATCGACTGAGATGTACAGTTCCAGAAGCTCCTGTAACCCGCATATCAGTCGATCGACTGATATACCTGGTAGACGCCTTTTTCTTTGAATTATTCGTTACCGCTTTGTTTTGACTCGGTTCCGCCTCATTCTTTTCAGGGGCATCCTTGACCATAGCAGGCCCCTCCAGGGTAGACCCACTCCTCAAAGTAATGGCATTTAGGGTCTCTTTCTGGTCAGTTTGAGTCGGTAAGTGTCCGGGAGCTCGAGTGGTACTCATACTAGCCAACTGAGCAATTTGGCTCTCTAGTAGCTTCATCCCGGCCTCTCTAGCTTGGGACTCCTTCAGCAGCAAGTTCTTAAACTCATCAAAATCAGAACCATGGGATTGTTGTTGCTGCTGCGGCACATAAGGGGGTTTTTGATATTGTTGTTGCTTATGATGAGGGGCACATAAGCTTGATGTTGCTGCTGTTGTGGAGGTTGAGTCGGATTTAGGACATTCTGGCTACTCCTCCTCAAGTTGGGGTGGACATTCGGCTGATAGTACGTGTTTGTCTGCCTATAATGTTGAAAGGCAGCACAAGACTCGAAAGGACTGGGACAATTCTCTGAGACATGTCCCTCAGCTCCACATCTTCTACAGACGAAAGGACCGTCTGAAACAACATTTACTTGGTACATCCCACCTTTAGAAGCTCCTCCTAATTCACATTTGTCAAACCTTGCAGTGAGGGCTTCTAGTGCAGCAACAGAAGAAGATTCAGCAGCTCTCCTCTGGTTTCCTCTCGAATTCCCATATTCGGCCTTATGAGTGGCCAGATCATCGATGATCTTCCACCCCTTGGTCTCTCTCATGTTCTCGAAGAAATCGGCCATTGGGTCGCATGATCCAATATGGCCCTCGATCGTCGTAAATACCCCATTATAGAACCGATTGCACAAGCTCCATTTTTCGAACCCATGGTGCGGTATGGTTCGCACCAGTTTCTTGAAACGGACCCATGCTTCATGGAAGTTCTCATCTGGCCCTTGTTTAAAGCTCGTGATCTGAGCTCTAATAGCATTCGTCTTCGAGGCAGAGAAGTACTTTTTGTAGAATGCCAAGGCTAAAGAATTCCAGTCGGTGATCCCATGTGCGGCTCGGTCCAGATCTCTATACCACTCTCTTGCAACATCACGAAGAGCGAAAATGAACATGGTCTCCTTGATCTGATCTTGGGTCACACCGGCCGGCGGGGGTATAGAGCAACAATAATCAATAAAAATCTCCATGTGCTTGGCTGCATCTTCATTTGCAGCTCCCCGAACTGGTTTCTCTCAACCAGGTTAATATAGGAAGGCTTTGGCCCGAATTTTCTCGCCTCCCCAGGTAGTTCGAATCCTTTGTAGAGATTCGCACTGTTGGCTACGAGTGACTAGCAATGGTTGCTTCTTCAGACCATAACGGGATTTACGGAGAAGTAACTGTCTCAGCTGAAGTAGTAGAGGCAGGAGATGTAGGTGGATCTCCTTCGAACAGAGCGTTCTCGTAGTGGCTTGACAGAGTACTCAGCTCTTCCTCTGTCGGTAATACCCTTTGTGACCGTCTCAACCCGTCGTGAGGTGTCAAAAATAATATTTATAATCTCCAACTACAACTACAGCTAGCGGCAGTCGGGTCGAACCACAGAGACGCAGACGTAATTACTAGTTGTTTAAATTCGGTCTAAAATAACAAAAGGTGGGGGTTTGATTGGGTTTGGTCTATTGCTAAATAAAAGAAAAGTAGACTAATGAAATATATAAAATCAAATATAAAAGAGGTACTAGGATGGTCGGTTCATTATAATTTCGGCAGCAGCATATTAAACAGGTCTAATTCAACCACATGAGGCGGGAAATAAAGAGGTCCTCTCGGTCCACTCTTAACAGATAGCACCTTTCGATCTCGCTATAAGTCCCTAATATCACTAATACTGACTCTCGTCCTGAAAAGTGACTAATAATCTAAACTTTACCTATCTTTCGGTCTTAGCATAGTTTAGTCATTTTAATTGGTGATCTAACAACTGTCCCTATATCTCGATCTAATGGGTCAGTGTTATCCTAAGCATTCAACTAGTCGTGTGCACTCGATTCATCGAATTAAGAATTTAAACAATTAAAACGAAAATAAAAACCTCGCGTGGTCAGTCGATCGACCAACACGCGAATCAGGCCGTGTTCTTTATATTGCCGCCTACACTACAACTCCCCTACATCCTAGCACAATTGATTTAGCTACTCATACTAATGATGATAACAACAATGAAATTAACGAAATATACAGAAGGTTTCATGCTTAAAATGAATGAACAAACAATTAACAATAAAGATAAATCGGTTTCGGGGGACTAACTAACAATTCCTATACTAATAATGCAATAAAGATGAACTGAAAATAGAGCAAGTGAATAACGAAATCGCAGAAGGATCGTAACGGAATGATTGAAGTCACAACGAAAATCCAATGCGAAATAGTTTCCCAAATCCTAATTATTTCTAAGAACCGTATGTAAAACTTAATGTCAAAACTTTTTTTTTTTTTTGAACTGAAAATAGAGCAAGTGAATACCGAAATTGCAGAAGGATCGTAACGGAATGATTGAAGTCACAACGAAAATCCAATGCGAAATAGTTTCCCAAACCCTAATTATTTCTAAGAACCGTATGTAAAACTTAATGTCAAAACTTTTTTATCAAAACTGATGTTTCTAGGTTACGTTATATAGCAACTAACGTAACTTTATTTCCTTAACCTAACATGACTTTGGGTTTCAAGATTCACGGTCTTTTAATTTTCGTCTGGAATAGCAGTTTGGTCGATCGACTGCTAGGACTGGTCGATCGACTGAATAGCAATGAACAGTAGCTTCTGGAACCCGATGGTTGGTCGATCGACTGATGGTAGTGGTCGATCGACTGCTTGAGCTGCTATTGACTTCTATAATCTCGTGGATTTGTCTTTTGGGCTTTGAATTGCGCACTAAGCTCGTTCCTTAAGCGAATACTTCACGTCAAATGCAATGCAAGATACTCGGGGATGGATTTAGCTCGATTTCCGCTGGATTCTTCACATTTCTGCATTAATGTACAAAAATACGGAAGTAGACGGAAATAGGGAGAAATGTAGCATAAACTACATGAATGAGCTCTGAAATGCGTGTAAAATGGGATGTAAAACATCATATAAAAGACACGCATCAGTCATCATTACTTATAGCAAGCACCAACATGTTCACTCTTCATGTCACGACATACACTTCCACATTTTCACGCATCTCAATCACGTAAACCTTTATCACATATCTCATAACCATCGTGTAAGCTCACTAACTACGCCAAAAACTTTACTAATTCCACTAAAGATTACTACACACGGCCCAAATACCACTATCACATCCCTTAAGACTTAGCCAGAGGTAGCTCCGGCACAATTAACATACACATCACACATAGACACACGAACTCCACATTCCCGTACCATGTGACTGGCTTAAGTATCATGGGGCCAAGACTTTGAAATGAGGGCGCCTACTCACCCAAAATCTAGCATCAGCGGGGCTCCAATTATACATACACCAGGTTCATTTTATTAGACTCACTACGTTCATTAGGTTCATTTGTTACAGGTTCCAAAATCGTCGCTCTGATACCACTTTGTAACACCCCCATATTCAGAGGAGCCTTAACTAGGCCTTCCTTAGCATATAAGGGCGTTACCATCTCGGTTGCCTGAGGAAGTAATAATCAAATGTCGATAAAAGAACTATTAAGTTATATTACAAGTGATTTAAAACCAACTGATGATACATAGATACAACTCAAAGACTACTCGCTATAACTATCAAAACTCGTGAAGACTCATCCCTGCCCGAACTCCAGCTATCAACCATATCAACACCTGCTAAGACAGACTGCTCACCATAAGGGATCACGGCAAACACATAAACAAACAAGACAACCATACAAGGTCAGTACTGAGATAAGATACAACAATATCAATAATAACCATCAATACAACTCAACACAAACAGCCACATACACAATCGCACCCACTCCAAACAATCTCCGTCACCGACTGTCCACTGGACCATCCCTGCCAGTGGGGGACCGCAGCCGTTCCCACCTAAGCCCCGCTCATCATACCGAGCGATAACCCTGTCCCATTAATGTGCACATCCCCTCCCGTGACGGGTTCCACGGAGGGCGGAACTAGGGCGTGAAGCCACTCCCGCAAGTGACTCCACTCAGCCGAGAACGCATCTCGAGAACCAGAGACAAATCAATCACAATCACAATCAGAACCATCACACTACGAATGCGATAAAATACAACAACCACAACACAACCACAACATCCGACACACTAGACCATCTACAGAAACTGAGTAGGCGAACCTACCTTTAAGGAACTGTAACCAATCCATGCCAACACATGCCATATCCAGCAACCAAGCAAAGCCTATAAGCACAACACGATCATCTATTACTACCAAGAAAACCCTAATTGCAAAGATGAGGATAGTGATGATGATTATGACATACCTATAAGGAGAAACCCGGCAAAAGACCGCTACCCGACTCAAGCTACGCTCTCCTAAGGCACAAGGACCTTCAAAGGGCTTCCATGGAGGTTTTGTGGTGAAGGGAAGGGAAACAGGCGACTGATGGATGGGAAAAAAGGGGCGGAAATGAATTGCGGATTTAACAAAATGCGATTAAAAACCCTCGTTGAAAACTCGATACTCGATCGAGTACCTAACATACTCGATCGAGTGACCCCCTACTCGATCGAGTAACCTAGCTACTCGATCGAGTAGCCTCTACTCTATCGAGTACCACTCCTAACACGTAACTCAAGATAGTTTTGTCACGCATTTCTAAGACTATTCCCGCACCCAAGGTCAGTCAACGCTGGTCAAAGGGTCTCTAAAAGGGCGGGTATTACAGTATGTTCATATCTACCTTTTCTTATATAGTTTCAAGATGCCGCCCAAGAAAACCGCGTTGTATGCGAGAGCTGAGAGCATGAACATCGATGATATAGTTAAGATGTTGGAGCATCAAGATGCTCTTATGGAGGCCCTAAAGAGAGTGGGAAAGGATAAGGAGGTTGATCACTCTAAGATCAGCCTTTATATAGCGAGGTTTAACCCAAAAGAGTACAAGGGGACCGGGGAGCCAATTCTTCTTGACATTTGGCATCGTGAGATGGAGAACATACTGGACCTGGTACACTGTCCTGATGAGATGAAAGTAGAACAAGCTGCTGATGTGACCATTATTTGAGCATATTTAGTCCCTGAATTAGCCTTGTTCCCATGCTTTTTAGTGCATATTTGGGTCATTTATTGTCTTTAGTCCTTTGTTTTGCATATTCTTTGAGGTTTTGATCCCTTGGTAGGAAAGGAGTACAAACCTTGCATTTTCATGGCAAAATGGAGCTAAATTGATTGAATTCAATGACCAAGCATCAAAGAGAAGACAAGACTAGAAGGCCTTTGTACATACTATAGTAGATGGGCAATGATGAGAAAAGATTCTTGCATCCCCGACGAAATCCTCAAGGATTTTATGAAGAAAAAGGAAGAAAAGAAGAAGGGAAGAAGCTGATCAAGAATCTGAATAGATTGCCCACAATCCGCCCATCCAAGACCAGGAATCCGAGCGTCTTATTCAGAGGGACGCTCATCCAAAACCACCACAATCCGCCCGTCCACCCCACAAATCCGCTCGTCCAAAAGACCTATAATCCGCTCGTCCCGTGCCGTGGACGCTCGGATTGTGTGACAGCTATTTCGTCTTCTACTTGTTCTATGAAGGATGCGCATACCTCGGGAAAGACTAGCAAAAAGGAGACTCGCATATTTTTCTGAGAGGAGCGATTCCTCAAGGACTTAATCATCATTTAAGCCCTTAGTAAACCCTAATTTGTGTACCAAATCCCCACTATAAATACCCCATTAGTCTAATTAGATAGTATTTTCTTCTTAGAAATCTCTAGTGTAGTTTATATCATTCTAATCTCTCTTTAATCTTGTAATCAACTTTTAACCAACTCAAAGGAGTATATGCTGCAAAAGATTCAAATATGATCCTCTATTTGGAATATGTCAAAAACCTTTGCAAAAAATTCAAAACCTCTGACATTGATCAAATACCAAGGGATTTAAATACCCAGGCGGATGCCCTAGCCAGCCTGGGATCAAACTTCAGCCCTGCTGTGTTTGACAAAATACCCATCGTCCACCTGTTGGAACCAACCATAGAAAGGTCTGAACAAAATTGTCCTATCCAGGAAGACATAACCTCCTGGACTAAACCCTACTATGATTGGTTCTTACAGGGAATACTCCCTATAAATAAAAACGAAGCAAGGGCCCTGAAAATCAAAGCCTCCACTTTGTTAGTTATTTAGACCAAATTAATACTCATCTTATGATATTAAAATTACAAATAAATTTAATGTGGTCTAAATCTACATGCATGCAAATAAAATGTATAAATGATGGTATTAAACCATCTTAAGACAAAAGTTCCTTACATTGCTATAAGGCAAAATATGGGCACTATAAAGGTCTCCTACCTTTATAGTTCTTGAGCTATGCAACTATGGATGATCCTTCAAGAACACCAATTACCAATATAGGTAATCTCCTTTGGTGGCACCCAAGATTAACCCAAAATACTACTAAAATTAATAACTAGTTAATAGTAGTAGTAACCATGTAATTGTATATTTAATGTACTAATTAATATTATTACTTTGATAATATTATTAGCTAGTTTTTATATGTGTTTTATGATGAAAATGATGAACAACATAAGAAGAAAATTTGGTCTCTTGGTGATGAAGAGAAACCGGCCAAAGAACCCTTAAAGACCAAAAATTTCTTCAAATTTTTCAAACATCTTAAATGGTGTAATTGCATGTGTATTTATAGGCAAATGTGGAGACAATATTAAGTGGAAAAATGCCACTTAATGGACACTTGTGATGTCCTCATAAAACCGGTACAAGTGGACATATTTGAGTCCATTTCGGTTTTCGACATTTGCCCCACAAATGCTTATAAGTCTTATATTTAATTATCTTACATAATTAAGTATTAATTTAATTATTTAACACTTAAATCATACAAATTAACTACCAATAACTACTTAACCATTAAGTAATCATAAGACCATTTTATCAACATACAATGTGTCAATATTATCCCACTTAGCTAATTTTACAACCTCTTGTAAAAATTAAATAGCTAATTAATTCCATTTAAAAAAAAAAACTCATATCGTATAAAATTAATTAATTAATAAATTCTAATTATTTATTATTTAAATATCACATAATTAAATAATAAATCTCCTTGTCCTGAGTTCGTAACCCGTCATCAAATAATACTTTTACGTGACTAATTAAAAGTCAAGTAATAGAAGGAATTAATTATCTCGTATCTCATACAAACAATTAATTTATTCTATTTGGGCGTCATCCTATAGGTGTGACCTAAAGGGATCAGCTGATCACCGCCGTCACACGGCAGTAATGTCAAACTTTAGTCAGCCAATCATTACCGATTAACGATGACCAGCTGACAAATAAATAAAATAAATCACTGATATTCCTTTTACGAGATTTAATATGTAAACGCACTCATTGTGGAGGACACTACTCCAACAATCTCCCGCTGTCTGACACAAGTGTGCGTTACCAATTCTCTTGTCCAATAATATCTCCCACTCAATGCAAGATGTCTTTCAGGTCGTTCTTTCACGTGATCATATCATAAAGTGGTTTCCTCGATTAGGAGAATGACTGTCTGACCGGATAATCTACTATAGATCGCATCCGAGCGTGGCCACGCATTCACAGTCATCTCTCCTAGAGTGGCCTTGAGATAAAATATGACTTAGAAGGACAATCTTGTTGACCTATTTTCTTCGTTCGATACAAATCACAATGACCCAGTAAATGCTCATCGGCCTTCTTTTACGGTGCGACCTAGAACAAAAACCAAAGCCACCGGAAAACCGTACCAACTCAGACAAATAGTCACCAATCTAAAGAATTGACTCGAAGGAATAAATAGAAGTCCTCGCCACGACCTAGCAACAAAAGGACTCTATAAACGGTCACTGTCCGACAAATTGTCTCACAATATGCCTATGTAATCGACCAGTCATCACTATGACCATATGACAGTCGAACCTGTCATCTATCGCCTTACAATCTAGTCACTCCGAGACGTCACCTCATTAAGTAACTAGGGACAAAATATAATGTTAATCCAGTTCACTTAATAGGGTTCGACATTGTCTTTACAACCTATTTGGATAAAACAAAGTATATAAATTCAGACATAAAACTGAATATAACGATAAATGCAACTTATCATATATGAAATAATAAATACAATATTTTGATTATTACATATCATATAATTTACAACAGTTCTGGCATTCGTCTCAACCCCATCGAAACTACATGACTATCACGTTTAGCTTGAGATAATGGCTTGGTTAAAGGATCAACAATGTTGTCAGCTGTCCCAACCTTACAAACTGTAATTTCTTTCCTTTCGATTAAATCTCTAATTACATGAAATTTACTAAGTACATGCCTAGACTTGTTACTAGACTTGGGCTCTTTTGCTTGAAAAATAGCCCCACTATTATCACAATACAAAGTGATAGGATCCTCGGGTCGGAACTACTTTCAGTCCCTCTAAAAATTGCCTAATCCAAACAGCTTCCTTTGCAGCTTCAGAGGCTGCAATGTACTCAGCTTCTGTTGTCGAATCAGCAGTCACAACTCTTTGAAACTTCTCTAGCAAACCGCCCCTCCATTCAACAAAAAGACAAAACCAGCCTGGGATTACAAATCATCCCTATCGGTTTGGAAACTGGCATCCGTATAACCTCTTATACGTAATTCAGATTCTCCTCCAAACACTAAGAATGAATCTTTAGTCCTTCTCAAGTACTTCAGAATATTCTTGACGGCTATCCAGTGACTCTCACCTGGAGTTTTCTGAAAACGACTCGTCATACTCAAAGCATACGAGACATCAGGACCAGAACACATCATAGCATACATGATCGATTTCATGCGTTCAATATCCTTAGGCACAGTAGGACACTGTGACTTACTCAAAGTGATCCCACTGCCCATAGGTAGAAAACCTCTCTTGGAGTTTTTCATATTGAATCGGTCAAGAATCTTATCGATATAGGCTTCTTGACTCAATGCTAATATCCTTTTGGATCTATCCTTATAGATCCGGATACCCAAGATGCGTTGAGCTTCTCCCAAATCTTTCATTTGGAAGTGATTTCCCAACCACTTCTTAACAGAAGCAAGCATATCTACATCATTCCCAATGAGTAATATGTCGTCCACATAAAGAAGTAAGAAAACAACTTTACTCCCACAAAACTTCATGTATAAACATGGTTCCTCAACACTTCGAGAAAAACCATTATGTTTAATAACATGATCAAAACGATGATTCGAACTCCTTGACGCTTGCTTAAGACCATAAATGGATCTCTTAAGTTTGTATACTTTGTTAGGATTTTTAGGATCCACAAAACCCTCAGGTTGTGACATGAACACTTCCTCTTCCAGAAACCCGTTCAGGAAAGCGGTTTTGACATCCATTTGCCATATCTCATAATCATGAAATGCAGCAATCGCTAACATTATCCGAACAGATCTAAGCATAGCAACTGGTGCAAAAGTTTCATCATAGTGTAAACCATGAACCTGAGTGAAACCTTTTGCAACCAATCTAGCTTTGTAGACATCTTTATGTCCATCCATGCCGATTTTAATCTTGAATATCCACTTACATTGAAGAGGTCGAACATCTTTAGGTAAGTCAACCACGTCCCATACTTGATTATCGTACATGGAATCCATTTTGGATTGCATGTCTTCGAGCCATAGCTTGGAGTCAGAACTCATAATAGCTACTTTATAGGTTTTGGGTTCATCACTTTCTAAAAGTAAAACCTCATATTCACCATCTTCCTCGATAATACCAAGGTATCTATCAGGCTGACGATTAACCCTTTCTGACCTCCTAGGTTCAGAAGGAACAATAACCGATTCAGACGTAGAAGGAACATCTTCCTGTATTGTCATATCAGTTTGTGGCTCTTGAACTTCGTCAAGTTCAAATTTTCTCCCACTCTGTCTTCTAGAAATAAATTCTTTTTCTAGAAAGACAGCTTCACGAGCCACAAACACTTTGTTCTCGTTACTATTGTAGAAGTAATATCCACAAGTTTCCTTAGGGTAGCCTACAAAAATACACTTTTCAGAACGAGGTGCAAGCTTATCGTCAAACTTGTTCTTGACATAAGCATCACAACCTATACTTTCATGTATCGCAGATTCGGGACTTTCCCTTTCCATATCTCATATGGAGTTTTATCATTTGCTTTAGTGGGACTTTTATTAAGTGATTGTACAGCAGATAAAATGGCAAAACCCCAGAATGACTTAGGTAACTCTATTTGACTCATCATCGATCGAACCATATCTAATAAAGTTCGATTCCTCCTTTCAGCCACACCATTTAATTGTGGTGTGTCAGGAGGAGTTAAATGAGATATAATACCACAGTTTATAAGGTGATCTTTAAAGTCATTGCTTAAATATTCCCCACCACGATCTGATCGTAATACTTTAATCTTCTTATTTAATTGGTTTTCTACTTCATTCTGAAACTCTTTGAACTTATCAAAAGCTTCACTTTTATAACTCATTAAGTAGATATACCCATATCTACTCATGTCATCGGTAAAAGTAATGAAATAGTCATAATTACCTCTAGCAAGGACGTCATTGGGCCACAAACATCGGTATGTATTAAACCCAATAACTCACTAGCTCGAGATCCTTTTCCTAGAAAAGGTGAACGAGTCATCTTGCCAACAAGACAAGATTCGCATGTACCAAATGATTCGAAATCAAAAGGTTTAATTACACCAGTCGACACTAGTCTTTTAATGCGCTTCTCGTTGATG
Source organism: Silene latifolia (assembly GCF_048544455.1). Taxonomy (NCBI): domain Eukaryota; kingdom Viridiplantae; phylum Streptophyta; class Magnoliopsida; order Caryophyllales; family Caryophyllaceae; genus Silene; species Silene latifolia. Next base: position 51,124,718 of record NC_133533.1, read on the forward strand.
TGTCCTAATCGACAATGCCATAAATAAGATAGATCAGGATCACCTGTTTTGAGTCTTTTATTATCTAAATGATAAACATCGTTGAATGTATCTAGAATATAAATACCATTGATTGAAATAGCTTGACTATATACAATCCCATTAAGGGAAAAAGTACAACACTTGTCTTTAATTACAAAGGAAAACCCTTATGTGTCTAACACAGATACGGATATTATATTTCTAGATAGCGTTGGTACAAAATAACAATTATTAAGATTTAACTCCAACCCCGAAGCTAAACTAAGTACATAAGTTCCTACAGAGACGGCAGCTACTTTAGACCCGTTTCCCATTCGGAGATCGACATCACCCTTGTTTTGCTTTCTTATGCTTTTTAGGCCCTGCAAATGATTACACAAGTGAGAACCACAACCAGTATCTAATACCCAAGTTGTATTTGAAGCATAATTTATGTCTATCATAAAAGATTCAGTTGAGAAATTACATGTCGGCTTCACAATGCCAGCTTTTATGTCATCCAGGTACTTTGTACAATTACGTCTCCAAAGTCCCTTGTTATTACAATAATTACAAGTATCTTTAAGAGGATTACCCTTTATAGGTTTTTGCTTGGTAGAGCAATTCGCAATTGCTTTACCTTTGCCCTCCACCTGAACAGGCTTCTTACCTGCGTTCCTCTTAAACTGCTTCTTCCCCTTCATGTTAATCGCAAGCACATCTTTCCTCGTACTCCCACTCAATACCATGTCCTTCTCTTCTTGCACAAGTAGAGAATGGAGCTTATGTAAACTCTCTCATGTTTGTCATATTGTAATTTACCCTAAATTGGGTAAATCCCTTGACGTGCGAGAGAGAGTGGAGCACTCGGTCCACCACAAGTTCGTCGGGGATCTTGCATCCCAACCCCTCTAAAGTTTCCACGTACTCAATCATTTTAAGTACGTGCGAACTTACAGGTTGACCATCTTTGTGGTTAGCCTCAAAGAAACGAACAAAATGGTGTCATCTTTGAATTATTCTCGGGGCTTGAGAAAACATAGTGGAAAGCCTCGAGAATACTTCATGTGCATCACGAAACTTGACACATTGCCTTTGTAAAGCACGATCCATTGAAAAAATCAACACACTTTTTATTTCAGCGGATTCCTTTTGATAATTTGAAAAAGCCTCCCTTACATTGGCAGTGGCCCTAGTACTAGGCGAAGGGGGAGAGGGATCGACAAGGTAGCGTAATTTGCCATCACCTGCGGCAGCTAATCGAAGTTGTTCTTCCCAATCTTTAAAATTACTACCGTCGGCTTTTAATACATATTTGTCCATAAAAGAACGTAGCCATGAATCTCTAGCTATGGTGGCGGTTTCACTAGTAGAAGCCATCATGATTACTACAAAGGAAATAAAGGAAAAATTAACATTTATCGTCTAGAAATATTTAACTTGTGAAACTATTTAACAAGTTCCCATTTATATAATGATCTCCCACTGAATTATATAAATGATTCCAAGATCCAATTTTATATAAACACGGGCACGGTGGACCGATTCAACCCATATTTATATAAATTTGGTGAGTCAACATTTTGACTGATTCTACTACTAGAACTCTTGGTTGACGGATTTTCTTGAAATCTATCTTTTAGCCCCAGAATAAATATGGGCACGGTGGACCGATTCAACCCATATTTATCCCATTGAGTCCAACCAATTTTCACGCGTAGTAACTTTTATTACCCTACTTACCCAACGTAAAAAGAGTGTACCTCGGTGATCCGAACCAACCTCTAATGCAGAAGGGATTCACATGTGCTATTATTTGGTAAGGCTTAATCTCAATTTTAAACAAATGTGAGAGATCTTATCAATTTAATTGTCTATCACTTTTAAGTGAACTAAGTTGGTGATTGCTAGACAATTAAATCGATAACAACAAAAATAAAACATGTAGTGACGATTTGGCATGAATGCATAAAAGAATTAAAACAAACAAGTCCTAATATGGCAACCTAGTTAATCTAATTAACTAAAATTGTTACACTTCGGAAACCAACTCCTTGGTCCCTTGAGTCTTCATAAATTGGCCTTCTTCTTTAGGATTTCGGAACGCCTTTCCGAAAACACCGTCTTCATGAAAACTCCGTCTTTAGTAGCTTCATCTAATTACTAATAATTAAATTACATAACGATACCCTATTATACAATTTGTAATAAAATTAAAATAAAACTATTAATTAATTACAAATTAGGCGATGCGAAATCGCAATTAATTACAAAACAAGTCGATATTCCCTTACATTTCGGGAAATACCAACCTCTACCTATGGCCATATTAGGAAAAATTACATAACAATAATTCTAAAAACCATTCATCTAAGTGAATAATAAAATGCATTATGGAAAATGACATGCCAAATCGTCTAACTTACCAACAACGATCATTTGAGCTTGCTTTGACGGAATTTTTACCAATAAAAATTCATAATCAATTCTTAAAACACTTTTAAGACTTACTTATCATACTAATCTGGTCTAATATCAAAATAATTATTCTCAACAATTATCTTGAATTTATATGGGAATTAAAACACAATTGTGACAAAAAATGATATAATAATTCACAATTATCATACAAAAATTCCATTTAATATAAAAATTTATGGAAAAATAAATTTCAAAACCATGAACATTCTGGTCTTACACCAAAAATGCCATGCAAGTGAAATTTTTTGTTTTTAAAATTTATTTAAAAAGATTTCATAATTTAATCGGTAAAGCGATAATTTTTACGATTTAATTCTAAATCAAACCATAAAAATTGAAATGACTTAAAATAAAATTTTGTACATTTTGGAACAATTTCCAAGAGCTAAAAATTCAGAAATTTCGAGCCCTAAAGTTAAATCAATATTTATTTACAAAATAACCATTATTTACCCATTTTTATCAAATAAAAATCAATAAACTACCTAAATTAATCACATTAACCTAAAGTATCTACTTATCTCATAAATAGAACATGCATGTGGTTATTTATAAATAAATATTCATAAAATTAACATGCAATCAATTTTAATTACCTCTTAATTAATTTTAATGCATTTTTACTCAATTTTATGCCAATTTAAGTTATAAAAAGTGGAAAAATTTAACAAAAATCAAATTTGCGTCCCATATCATCCTAATACCAGATTATTTACATTCAAGACTATATTATGTGATAAAACGAATTTTAGTAACATAATATCAATTTTATTAATTTATCTCATAAATTACTAAAATCGTCTTAAGACAACATGCATGTATTTAACAATGCTCTGATACCACTTGTTAGTTATTTAGACCAAATAAATACTCATCTTATGATATTAAAATTATAAATTAATTTAATGTGGTCTAAATCTACATGCATGCAAATAAAATGTATAAAAGATGGTATTAAACCATCTTAAGACAAAAGTTCCTTACATTGCTATAAGGCAAAATATGGGCACTATAAAGGTCTCCTACCTTTATAGTTCTTGAGCTATCCAACTATGGATGATCCTTCAAGAACACCAATTACCAATATAGGTAATCTCCTTTGGTGGCACCCAAGATTAACCCAAAATACTACTAAAATTAATAACTCGTTAATAGTAGTAGTAACCATGTAATTGTATATTTGATGTACTAATTAATATTATTACTTTGATAATATTATTAGCTAGTTTTTATATGTGTTTTATGATGAAAATGATGAACAAAATAAGAAGAAAATTTGGTCTCTTGGTGATGAAGAGAACCCGGCCAAAGCACCCTTAAAGACCAAAAATTTCTTCAAATTTTTCCAACATCTTAAATGGTGTAATTGCATGGGTATTTATAGGCAAATGTGGAGACAATATTAAGTGGAAAAATGCCACTTAATGGACACTTGTGATGTCCTCATAAAACCGGTACAAGTGGACATATTTGAGTCCATTTCGGTTTTCGACATTTGCCCCACAAATGGTTATAAGTCTTATATTTAATTATCTTACATAATTAAATATTAATTTAATTATTTAACACTTAAATAATACAAATTCATTACCAATAACTACTTAACCATTAAATAATCATAAGACCATTTTATCAACATACAATGTGTCAATATTATCCCACTTAGCTAATTTTACAACCTCTTGTAAAAATTAAATAGCTAATTAATTCCATTTCAAAACAAAAACACATATCGTATAAAATTAATTAATTAACAATTAATTAATAAATTCTAATTATTTATTATTTAAATATCACATAATTAAATAATAAATCTCCTTGTCCCGAGTTCGTAACCCGTCATCAAATAATACTTTTACGTGACTAATTAAAAGTCAAGTAATACAAGGAATTAATTATCTTGTATCTCATACAAACAATTAATTTATTCTATTTTGGCGTCATCCTATAGGTGTGACCTAAAGGGATCAGTTGATCACCGCCGTCACACGACAGTAATGTCAAAATATAGTAAGCCAATCATTACCGATTAACGATGACCAGCTGACAAATAAATAAAATAAATCCCCGATATTCCTTTTACGAGATTTAATATGTAAACGCACTCATTGTGGATGACACTACTCCAACACACTTATACCATTATAAATAACACCTTGTTTAAAAAGTCTCAGGCTGGACCTTACTTACGTTGCCTGGAACCAAATGAAGCCAGCCAGGTCATAGAAGACATACATGATGGATACTGCGGAAATCATAAAGGTGGAAGAAGCCTGGCAAGCAAAATTCTTAGGATAGGCTATTTCTGGCCAACTGTGAGAGCTGACTGCATAACATATAGCTCAAAATGTAAAGCCTGCCAAATCCACTCCCCTTATATCCATCAACCATCAGAGCTACTACATTCCATCTCAGCTCCCTGGCCATTCATGAAATGGGGCATGGACATAGTAGGCAAGCTACCTCAGGCACCTGGACAAAAAGTCTTCATGCTAGCAATGACTGACTACTTTTCCAAATGGATAGAGCGGACTCTTACGAACAAGTCAAAGAAAAGGATGTCATATCATTCATCAAAAGGAATATCATATGCGAGATATGGAATACCTTCGAAATATCTCGTGACAACGGTACACAATTTGTGGGAAAGAGAACAGCAAACTTCCGTGCACAATGGAATATCAACCTAGTTACATCTACACCAGGCTACCCAAAAGCCAACGGCCAAGCAGAATCAAGCAACAAAGTAGTAATCAGCTGCCTGAAGAAAAAGCTAAAAAGGAGAAAAGGAAGTTGGGCAGAAGAGCTCCCCTTAGTCCTGTGTGGCCGACAGACCACACCCAAAACAGACCACGGGCCGGACACCATATTCCCTGGTCTATGGCTGTGAAGCGGTAATACCAGCAGAAATTCATGTGCCAACCACCAGAAGCAGCTTGAACACCATAGACGAGAACAGGTCCCTACTGCAAGATAACCTGCTCCTAACAGAAGAACTAAGGGATGCAGCCAAAGTCAGGATAGCCTCCTACCAACAGGCAGTAGCCAGATGTTACAACAAAAATGTCAACATCAGAGTATTCAAAGAGGGAGACCTAGTCCTAAGAAAAGTCTTCCCCAACACCAGAGCAAAGAACGCAGGCAAACTAGCCCCTACATGGGAAGGCCTGTACCTAATTGATTCAATAGTAGGACAAGGAGCTTACATGCTACAAACTTTGGAAGGAGAAATGATCCCCAGATCCTGGAACATTTCCCACATAAAACTATTTCATATTTGAGAAGCAAGTAAAACTACCTACCCTATAGACATGTCAATAGAACTTCCTGCTATGTGCTAAACTGCTTGCCTGTTATTCTTAGCTTTATCTAAAACTTTATTCCAATCCTGAAAACATGTTTTACACCTTCTTTTCACTTGTTATATGCTACATTTTAGGCTTAAACAAATGTTCAGGATTGACGGCCACTCCACCCAACCTGAATAGCATTTCTAAAATGCTCTAATTTGGCACCTGCCTGCCTGCCCTAAAAACTAAACGGAGCTCAGTACATAAAAAGGCAAATACAATGGTAGAATAGACCAGAGTACTTGTCAAAATAAGCCCTCCTGACAGGCTGAGGGCCATAAGCCCTCCTGACCGGCAACCAACTTCATTTTAAAGCCCTCCTGACAGGCAAACAGAGCCACCATTCCCCATAAACACAGGAATGAGGGCCATAAGCCCTCCTGATAGGCATTACTCTAACAGAAAAATGCTACATGAATGTACATGCACAAATTTGGTCCAGCACAGCAAGAAAATCAAGAGAAGAAAGGATATATATATTAATACCTACCCAGGAATATACCCTTCCCAAGCAGAAAGAACAACTGTTTACCCAAAAACCAACAAAAACAAGTTCTAAACTGTTTGCTCAGGGAACATCCCTCCTGAATAGGCCAAAACAACACAAAATTCCACAAAATAAATAAAAAAACAAACTAGCCCGCCTTGGAAGCAGTAGCAGAGCCACTTCCCTCATCAGCAGCCTCCTCTTCTTATCTCCCTCCCCTTCAGCATCACTATTCTTCCCTTTGGATGGTGGAGAATCCACTTCTTCGTCAACATGTAATTTACAAAGCTCAGGATAAGTGGTATTGAGATCAGCCAACTCCTGATCAGGATTCCAAAAAGGCCTGACTTCAACAGGCTCCTGCATGGCATCCACACGACCCTTGCCAAAGAAATACAGTGCAGCATCGTTGTACCTGGCCTGAACCTCATCCCTCTCTACAGCCAATTCTTCATTCACCTTCAACTGCTCTTGCATAGCCTGCTTTTCAACCTTCAACTCTTCCTGGGCAATATCAAATTTGGCTTGAAGAGCTTTTAGAGCATCCTGAGCAGATTTCAACTTAGAAGACTCCACCAGCAACCGAGCCTTCCCTGCCTCATTATCCTCCTTTAAAGAATGATTCTCAGCCTTAGACACCTCCAACTCAGCCTTAAACTTCTCAGCATCTTTTTTCAAGATTTGTACCTCCCGATCCAGGGTATTTTTAGGTCAGGACTGATTCCAGTTGACAGGCGCTCCTCAGCATATCATTGACATTCTAACAAAGAAAAAAAAATGCCTATCTAAGCCACAAAAAAGAAAACACACACAAATATCCATAATAAACAAGCCAAAAATAAAGAATATATACCTCCTGAAGCATGGTAATCAGGTTGGCAGCATAGTCCCTGGAACGGTACATAGCAGCCAAAGCACGGGAAGAAGCATCCTCTGCCTGATACTTGAAGTAGGTATCATCAACCACAAAAGCCTGAGCCTGAATTTGTTCCTTGGCAAACTGGACCTCATCCATACGAGCCCTGACTCCCCTGACCTCATGAACCCCTCCTGAAGACTCATCCACTCTCTTCCTCTTCTCAGGACGGTCACTCTCATCCACAACCTTCTCAGGCGATGCCAACTGAACCCCCTGCACAGGTTCCTGAATTTGAATAGCACTATCACTTCCCGTAACCTCACTGCTCTTTGACTTCTCCCCTGTAATTTGAGAGACCCCTGCCTTCACCAGAGACAGACCAAAGCTAGCAATCCTGGCAGAAGCCCTGGTAGCTGCACGACGAGATTCTAAAATCAGCAATATAAACACATGCTCAATACAACAGACATAATGACAAAAGTAAGCAACAAACTTACTCCCTCATGAAGACACCCCTGGAACCTTAGTGCTCTTTACAGGCTTATATGTACTCAACTTGGCCTTCTTAAAACGAGGCATAGAAGCTTGCCCCATGGGCAGAGCGAGCCACGCCCTTTCCTCTTCGAGCAACGCCATAAACGATATCCCACGGTAGGCCCCTCGGCATCAGGATCATTCACCCAATCATTTACTAAAAGAAAGCATGGGCAAAGTAAGTAAACTATCCAAAATATATTATTGCCAAACCAAAAATAATGCAGGAAAGAAAGTTACCTCCTTCAACGGCTAGATAATTAAGATAGTCCAGATCAGGGGCAATTGAATCAGCCTTGATAAACATATAGGTTTGAGCTCATCCTTTATCATCCCCTGAATCAAAATTGGTAATCAGATGAGCCATCTTCGACCTGACTCGAAAATTAAACCTTCCAGTGGAATGACTCTTCAGGTGATAGACATTCTTAAAGTCATCCAAGGTAATAACCAACTTGTGCTTAGAACATAAGTGCTCAACAGAATGGACAATTTTCCAGACCATCGGCATGAGTTGAAATGGGGGAACCCTGATAGCCCTAATCACCTCAGTCATGAAAGGAGAAAGGGGAAGTTGACAGCCACCCCCGAACGCCCATTCAAAGATACAGAACCATTGCCTGGCCCAAGTTTTTATCTCTTTATTCATGGCCAGACCCAAAAATGGAATAAGCAGATAAGGGGCAATTGTTGGGCCCAAAATTATCCTGCCTGACCTGACATAAGCCAGGAAACAGCCAAAGCCAATTTCCAAGCCAGACATTTATTTAATACGGATAGGCACCAAGCAGGAGTTGATACAAGACAGGCGATAATCAACCAAACAACCCAGGAGGAAAATAACACAGGCACAACGGGCACAACAGGCGCAACAAGCAAAGATTAGGCAATTAACATATGTCCCCTACAAACAAGGAAGACCAATTCAAGAAGAAAATATATGAAAGATAGTCAAAGGCAATGGTTGGATAGATGGCAACCACCTCCGGGTAAATAGGGCACAAGCCCTATTTACCAGGAAACCCTAAATGAAAGAAGAAGAGGCTAGAAGAATAAGTATAAATAGAAGAGAAGACGAAATGAGAAGCATCATTCCACACACCCTTATTCCTACTTACACTTTTGTATTCTTAAGCAATATATTCGCCTGTCACGCCTGATATAACAATACTCTGTCAGGCTACCTAAAATCATAGTAACAATCACTCCTGGCTTGGTGCCCGTGGTTTTTTCCCTTATTCCCAGGGTTTTTCCACGTATAAAATCTTTGTGTCATTATTTATTAGTTGTTATTGCACTTAACTATACTAGTCAAGCGAGTTGTTTGAGTTAAATCACCCTACATATAAATCCCTGGCAGGACATTCTAGATCAGTAAAATCCCTCCCAAAACAATCCTCAAACAAGCGGTCAAGTTGAAGTTTCGAATAGAGAGATCAAGCAAATTTTTGAGAAAGTGGTGAACAAGACCCGAAAGGATTGATCACAAAGCTTGATGACGCTCTTTGGGCCTATAGGACGGCCTATAAGACTCTCATAGGAGCCTCTCCTTACAAGCTTGTTTATGGAAAAGCATGCCACTTGCCAATTGAATTAGAGTACAAAACTTTTTGGGCAATCCGAGCCCTTAACCTTGATCTCAAATTAAGTGGTCAAAAGAGGATGATTCAAATTCAAGAGTTGGAAGAATTCCGACTACAATCTTACGAGAATGCCAAGATCTACAAGGAAAGGACAAGATTGCTCCATGACAAGAGGATCAAGCAAAAAGCCTTGCACAAAGGGGATAAAGTCCTTCTATTCAATTCCCGCTATCGACTCTTTCCGGGAAAGTTGAACTCTAGATGGATGGGTCCCTATGTGATCACCGAGGTTGGAAAATATGGGGATTTTGAAATCAAGGTGGAAGGTGGAAGCAAATTCAAGGTCAATGGTCAAAGATTGAAGCCATATTATGAGGGAGCATTCATTGGAGAGGTCGAGGTCACCTACCTCGGGCCTCTTCATCCTTGAAGGAATCATCAAAGGGAGAGTTTGGTGGAGTCCTACCTAAACCACCACTTGTAAATATACTAACCCCTCTAACTTGTATTTATAACTTTATTGCATTCCTTTTATCATAAACGTAAATTCTTTCCATGAGAGTAAGTGAGGGAGGGTCACTAATGATTTTTGATGAAGGAAGGAACTAGTTTTCAAGTGTAGGGAAGCTTTTCGGAGTCAAGGAAATCAAAGGGAATCCGCAGCAAGGAATCCGAGCGTCTAAGAAGGAAATCCGCTCGGTTTGTAAAAAGACACCCGTATTATTGAGAATCCGCTCGTCCAACAGGAATCCAAGCGTCTGGTGATCAATCCGCTCGTCTTTTTGCTGCAACATTTTAAGAAAAGTTCCTGTAACAGAATCCGCTCGTCTTTGAGAAAAGATGCTCGTCTTGCTTCAGAAAAGACGCTCGTCCTGGGCTCGATCCGCTCGTCTTGGCTGCTTTAAATTTTGCAAAAATCCGCTGTTAGAGAATCCGAGTGTCTTCCCAGGAATCCACTCGTCCCAGAATGAGAGAATCCGAGCGTCCCGAGCCCGAGTCCGCTCGTCTCCCTGCGGCATACTCCCAATTTTTCCAATTTTAATTCTCCCCACCACACAATTTGTGACACATCACCCTTCCTTCCACTTGTATTATCAAAACCCACCTTCTTATGACTCCAAAGCATATGCCAAACACTCGTTTATTCCACAAAATCAAAAAGCCCCAATTTCTAGGGTTTCAAAAGCAAGATTCAATCCACAAAGAGCATCTTCATACTTCAACAAATCAAAAATTCCAACTCAACAATCAAAGAATGGGACCAAAGGGATCTTCATTTAGGGATAAAAGAGGACCAAGAGTAAGAGGAAGCTCTTCTACTTATCACATCAATACTCTAAGGAGGGAACATGAAGAAATTGTGGATCTTACCAAGCTTGATGACTTCTCAAATGTTGAATTCGTAAATGATGTGCAAAGGCTCGTTTTTCACCGACTTCTTCGTAAGAACATTCTCCCTACTAAGTTTTTATGTCATAGAACTTTAAGGAAGCTTGGGATTTACCATCAAATGGAAGCCCTTTTTGAGTTGTTTGGTCTCTCTACCCTATTTCACATGCACGAGCAAACCTACCGATCCCTTGTTCTTGAATTTTTAAGCTTCTTTAAAATCACAACCTTGAATAGAACGATATGCATATAATTTAGGTTGCAAAGTGTTTCAAGAATGATGACTCTAGTGGAATTTGCTAATGTGTTTGGTCTCGATGTCTCGCCTACCCGGACATCAAAACCGAAGAGATATAGTGTTGCACCCCTATGGAGGGCCATGACCGGCCGAGATTTCATGTACATCAAGGAGTGTCTAGCTTTCCACATTCAAAATTCTATTTTGAGACTCACTTACAGGTTCCTTTCCGGCGGCACCCTCCTTGCTCGCCGAGACCCGGCAATTGTGAACGAACTCGATCTTGTGTTCATGGAGTCTTACCTCGATATCCAAGGAAGGGGTGGGTACCACTTTAATGTGCCTCTTGTGCTACTTGAGAAGTGGGCCAATTTTAGAAACGGTGATGATGATGGGATGAAACACATCGTTAATGGAGGGCTCATTACAAAGATTGCAAAGCATTTCAATCCAAAATTTAATGAGACCAATGAGTACACTCCTCTTTCCGGGAATACAAGGATAACTGAAGACCTCCTTCTTGTGCATCATCATTGGATAACCCGTGAGAGGGCTGATAAAAGGATCAAGTGGATAACAAAGGGGAGTGATCCAATCAACTTACCAATGACCGGTCTACCAAGAATCTCACCAAGAACGGGACCTTTATCACCGATTTCATCCTACCTCATCCCCGCAAACCCAACCCAACCCAAGCAAGGCAAGCACCACCACCAACAAATCCCCAACAACAACAAGAGCAACAACAAGATGAGAAAATCAAGATACCTCCTTACCCTTTTCCATATCAACCGTACAACCACCCTAACCCCTTTATCCTCCCCCGTGATGACTTTGTAACGGGAATTCTCCAAGACTTGCACTTCCGACATTATGAAGCTAATGTGGATAACTATTATGCACTTTACCCTCAATTCCACGATATGATTCAACGAGGGAAGATTAGTGATGAGGGAGCATTTCCCTCTTGGGCACAAATGGATATACTCTTCCCAAATTCGGAAAGAGAAAATGAAGGGGCAAATGGGCAACAAGATGAAGGGAGCGACAAATCTTGCGGTGGGGATACGGTGGAGCTTGGTAGAGAAGAAGATGAGTTCATGGACCCTAATACAAGTGATGCATCCAAGGAAATATGGGATAGTGACCTAGAGGGAGATGATGGCGATCTCTAGAAGATCTCTTCATAGCTAGATGGAGCGGGCATGAGGCACCCATCTCAAGCTTAAGTGAAGTTTACTTATCCCCTCTCTTTATTTTCAACTTTAATGAAAGAATTTAATGTTTTGTTAACTTGTACAATATTTGACTTTGACTAGTTTGGAGAGTCCTAGCAACATGAGGACTAACACCTCGGCCCCATTGAGGTGTTCTTTTTATTGTTCCCATTTGAAAAATCCAAAATGATAATATATAGTTTCATGCATTGCATCTTGTGTGCATGAACTACCCCAAAATTTAAGACATTAGAAATAATGTCTATGTCGGTTTGGGGAAGTACATGCATACGCAACGGGAGGTAATCTAAATTACGCTCTCCGTCATAAACAAAAATCCATGCATCATGTAGTGTAGATCAGTATAGCTTGCATTTAGTATAGAAATCATGCATCATACTTGCATAATTTCCTATCACATTGGCCATTGAGGACAATGCCCATATTAGTGTGGGGATTGGAAATTCTAACTTAACTTTTATTCAAAAATCCAAAAAAATCAATAATTTCGAAAAAAAATTGAAAAATTGAAAAATCCAAAAACAAGTTCATTTCCTTTGTAGTGTAGACTTGTATATATTGTTTGTATATATTATGTTTGTCTATCCTTGTTCACATTGATCGACTACGCCACATCCGAGACATGAGGATATTGAAGACCGCATGGTATGATCTTTCCAATCTCCTTTTTCCTCTTTATGTTAATGACTATGTGGCTTTATTTTGATTGATGTGGTATAAATAATGTGAATTTAGGACTTGAATTTAGATTATTTGGCATATTAGTTGGTAGAATCATATGCATTAGGATGTATATATGTTAGTTGCATCATGGCATGTAGTTTGCGTGTTCGAAAATTTTGCGAAACCGTCTACTTGGGAAGCTTGACAAGTGTATATAGGCCCTAGTAGATGCTTTTTCTTCTTAAGACTTTGCTTGTTAGAATACTTGTAAAACACCCTAGGATGTGTCATGCTAGTATCCTTTGACCCATGGATTAAGGCCTAGTCAAGAGTACCTTGTGGTGTGATAACTCCTTGGCTACCGTTTATTCCAAGGTGACCCTTGAAACCATGCAACCATTATTCATCCATGTTCTACCATTTTTTGTCATCAAAGGGAATGGTCACAAAGAGAAATTGATTTGAGTTCAAGAAATGAAATGAAAAGTGAAAGAAAGTTTGCAAAATGCATCAAATGAAAAGAGGAGCAAAAATAGACTCCTATGCTTCAAATATAAGGCACCCTCACTACATATAGGGTGACTTTGAAAATGTTCAAAAGAAAAAGCAAAAAGTTGAAAGTTGTCAAGTATTGAAATGCCAAACATCAAAGAAATGGCAAAAGAAAGTGTTCTCAAATGTTATATGCCACAAGAAATATGGGGGAAAAACAAACAACAAAAGGTAACTCCCAAATGAAACTCAAATTCTATCGATCCCTTTATCCATCGTATCCATTTTTGTGCATGGTAGAGAGGGGACGACCCTTCTTCTTGTCTAGGCAAGAAGGGGAATTCCGCGATCCTCCAGTGTTTCTAACACCATATGGAGTCTACTCTTGACGAAAACATTTAACGATTGAGGACAAAGGTACCCTAGCTTGACACAACTTGGAGGTGATTTATTGGTATCCTTCTAGGCTTAGTAGCTTGAAGAAATTGCATCTATGAAGGAGTGTGTACCCTTGAATTGCTTCCCTTGTAGATAAATTCCGCCACTTAGATGAAGAAAGTGGCTATTCTTTTGTAGATGCATCCATTACTTGATTTTATGTGCTTTAATGCTTGGATGTGTCGCCATTTTAGCAAGACCCACCTTGCCTTGCAAGAAGGCATCCTACCTCATGGTTGTCTTGTTGTGAGTTGAAGGGGCAGAGTGAGACCCGCTAAATGTCTCATATCGGCTATGCTATTAGGTTAGTTTAAATAACGGTCCTAGCCTTTGTCACCTCTTTACTCGGGACGAGCAAAGGTTCGGTTTGGGGATAATTGATGTGACCATTATTTGAGCATATTTAGTCCCCTAATTAGCCTTGTTCCCATGCTTTTGTGCATATTTGGGTCATTTATTGTCTTTAGTCCTTTGTTTTGCATATTCTTTGAGGTTTTGATCCCTTAGTAGGAAAGGAGTGCAAACCTTGCATTTTCATGGCAAAATGGAGCTAAATTGATTGAATTCAATGACCAAGCATCAAAGAGAAGACAAGACTAGAAGGCCTTTGTACATACTATAGTAGATGGGCAATGATGAGAAAAGATCCTTGCATCCCCGACGAAATCCTCAAGGATTTTATGAAGAAAAAGGAAGAAAAGAAGAAGGGAAGAAGCTGATCAAGAATCCGAGCGGATTGCCCACAATCCGCCCGTCCAAGACCAGGAATCCGAGCGTCTTCCTCAGAGGTACGCTCGTCCAAAACCACCACAATCCGCCCGTCCACCCCACAAATCCGCTCGTCCAAAAGACCCATAATCCGCTCGTCCCGTGCCCTGGACGCTCGGATTGTGTGAAAGCTATTTCGTCTTCTACTTGTTCTATGAAGGATGCGCATACCTCGGGAGAGACTAGCAAAAAGGAGACTCGCATATTTTTCTGAGAGGAGTGATTCCTCAAGGACTTCATCATCATTTAAGCCCTTATTAAACCCTAATTTGTGTACCTAATCCCCACTATAAATACCCCATTAGTCTAATTAAATAATCATGTTCTTCTTAGCAATCTCTAGTGTAGTTTATATCATTCTAATCTCTCTTTAATCTTGTAATCAAATTTTAATCAAGTCTTAATACAAATCTCATTTCCTTAATCTTTCTTTTGTTTATCTTTCATTTTGGGTAATTGAAGATTATTTGAGTTATTATTGGGAGATTGACAACCTTCCAATCAATCATCAAGTACTTCTATTATTCTTTGCTTTATTATTGGAATCATTAGTAGGTATAATTCTCTTAATCCCTTTTAATTATTGTTAATTATCTTCATTTATTCATCATATTTTACTTTGTTGGTATGATTGACAACATTGCTAGCATGTTCAACATGATAATGAGTGAGTAGTTTCCTTAGCTAGGGTTAATGGGTAATTAGGGGAAACCAACATGGGGGATGATTCATGCTTAAATTAATATGTTTTCATAGTTTATTTGTTTGCTTGTTGTGATCTCAACTTATGCACATGTTATGTTTGATGAAATGCGAGCCTATGAATCCTTGCATTTTTTACTCATCACCTATCTTTTCAATGAGACTTGTAAGACATAAACCAACTCGAGTCTCATTAGACCATGCATATAGTTGAGTAGGGAAGATTAAGTCGACTTGTAGGTGTTGTACAATCTAATCGATTCGGCTCCGGGACCCAAACTTTCCTAGGATTGTAAGATATAAACCAACTCGATCCATCACAACAATAATTGCTTGCTTATAATTTGAGAATATGTTTGTATGATCAATTCCCATGAATCCCCTATGACCTCATGACACCCTAGTGCCTTTTATCAATTGTTTACACCCTTTTTTAATCATCTTGCTTGTTTACTTTCTATGCTATTTAGTTTAGTGATCTTCTATTCAAACCCCAAATTGTGACACCCCTAGACACCGCGAGTTGCAATTGAAAATCTCACTTCAATACCCGTCCCTTGGGATCCGACCTTTACTTGCCTCTTTACTAATAGTAGAGTTGTTTGTGAAGCTATAAATATTGTTTTGGTCTAGGTGCTCCTAACGACAAGTACCGAAAACTAAACCTCAAAGAGGGCTCGACCAGCTGCGTTCTACTTGAGGGAGGCAGCTGGTGAGTGGTGGGACAAAGTGAAAGCGAGTGCTAGAGAGATGTATACGAAGCAAGGCTTACCTGCTATACCTTGGGAAGAGTTCCGGAGGGCTATGTGGAAAGAGTTTGTACCTGAGCATGTGAGGAGTAAGCTAAGGGAGGAGTTTGATGGTTTTAGGATGACATCTGATATGTCAGTTGCTGAGTACTACAAGCAGTTTAATGAGAAGTCTAGGTATGTTGAGGACATGGGTTTGAGTGAGGAGAACCTAGCGCTGAGATTTGAGAGGGGGTTGACTCCCAATATCATGGACAAGTTACCCGTGGGAGTCCTTACTGATGTTAAGGAAGCTTATGAGAAGGCTGGGAGAGCTGAGAGGTTGGTGGAGATGGCCCGAGAGAGAGTGGGTAAGAAAAGAAAGGCTGAGATTGAAGGTGGTGGCCAATATAACTACAAGAAAGGCAACCACAATCAGGCTAGAGCGTTTTCTTCTGGTTCAGGGTTCAATGCTGGGGCTTCCTTTGGCCATGGCCGTGTGAGTGGTAGTGGTAGTTGGGGGATGACCTGTTATGGCTGTGGCGGTGTAGGCCACAAGAGAAATGAGTGCACGAGTGTACCTGGAGCTTTTCAAAGATCGTCTCAGGGGAGCTATTCTCAGGGACCGGCACAGAGTTATGCGAGTAACAGACCAGTTGGGTCATGGTCTAACCGGGGAGGTCAGAGCAACCAGGGTAGAGGTAACCGCAATGGCGGTAATTCCTATCAGAAACCAACTACGAACAACAACAACAATCAGGGGTCGGGTGCTAAGCCGACCACATCAGCCAGTACTGTCCAGGGAGGTGGACAGAAGACCAGTGGAAAGCTTTTCATGATGGACAAGAAAGCAGCTGAGGACGATGCACATGTTATCACTGATACTTTTCTTGTTAACGGTATTCATACCTTTGTTTTGTTTGATTCGGGGGCGTCTCAGTCATTTGTATCTTCGACTCATGTTAAACGGTTGAGTTTGAGGGTATATGAGTCTGTAAGTGAGAAAGTTTTTATACCTTCAGGTGAGTCTGTATCATATGAGAGGTTGTATAGGGATGTCTCTATGATATTTGGGCATGTTGATCTACCTGTAGACTTGCTAGAGTTTCCTTTAGACGGTTTTGAGATGATAGTCGGGATGGATTGGTTGGGAACGTACAAAGCTAAGATAGACTGTCATCAAAAGAAAATATCTTTGAGAGGTCCTAAGGGTGTTAGCGTGTCTTATCGTGGGTTTGTGGTCAAAACCAAAGTTAAGTTGATTGCAGCTGTGACCTTGAAGTCTTATCTGAGGAAGGGATGCCCTTTGATCTTGTGCCACGTGAGAGATGACCGGATAGAGAGTCCGACGGTTGATCAGATACCAGTGGTGGGTGAGTTTGCAGATGTCTTTCCAGAGGAGATTCCGGGGTTGCCACCGAAGAGGGATATAGATTTCACGGTTGAGTTAAAATCGGGGACGGGGCCAATCTCTAAAGCACCGTACCGGATGGGTCCTAAGGAGATGGAGGAGCTTAGGAAACAGTTAGATGATCTGATAGAGAAGGATACATTAGACCTAGTGTATCACTGTGGGGAGCAGCGGTTCTTTTTGTGAAGAAGAAAGATGGGAGGTTGAGGTTGTGCATAGACTACAGGGAGCTGAACCGAGTGACAGTGAAGAACAAGTATCCTTTGCCAAGGATAGATGACCTATTTGATCAGTTGAGTGGTGCATCAGTCTTTTCCAAGATTGATTTGAGGTTGGGGTACCATCAGGTGAAGATTAGAGAGGTGGACATACCAAAGACAGCTTTCACGTCTAGGTATGGCCATTATGAGTATGTGGTGATGTCTTTAAGGTTATCTAATGCACCGGCTGTGTTTATGGACTTGATGAAAAGAATCTTCAGACAGTTTTTGGATAAGTTTGTGGTGGTGTTTATCGATGACATCTTAGTCTATTCCAAGACTAAGGAAGAGCATGAGGAGCATCTGAGGATTGTGTTGCAGACCTTGAGGGAGCATGATTTATATGCTAAGCTGTCCAAGTGTGAGTTCTGGTTAGAGAAAGTTGCTTTTCTGGGGCATGTGATCTCTAAGGATGGGGTAGCTGTGGATCCGGCAAAGATTGAAGCAGTGACAAAGTGGGAAGCACCAAAGAATTTTACTGAGATTAGAAGTTTCTTGGGTTTAGCTGGATACTACAGACGGTTCGTGAAGGATTTCTCCAAGATTGCTAGACCTATGACAGCTTTGATGAGGAAAGAGAACAGGTTTCGTTGGGATGAGAGTTGTGAGACGGCATTCCAAACATTAAAGGAGTGTTTGACCACAGCTCCTATCTTAGCATTGCCTGAAGGGATCGAGAACTTTGAGGTTTATACAGATGCCTCAAAGAATGGGTTGGGATGTGTGTTGATGCATAACGGTAAAGTGATTGCCTATGCTTCTAGGAAATTGAAGCCTTCTGAGGAGAACTATCCTACACACGATCTAGAGTTGGGTGCAGTGGTGTTTGCTCTCAACATATGGAGACATTACCTTTATGGGGCGACCTTTAAGGTATTTTCTGATCACAAGAGTCTCAAGTACATCTTCACTCAAAAGGAGTTGAACATGAGACGGATGAGGTGGATGGAGCTGATTGGTGATTATGACATGGATATTATCTACCATGAAGGGAAAGCCAATGTTGTTGCAGATGCTTTGAGTAGGAAGAGTGTACATTCTTTGTGTACAGCTTTATCTTTGATGAGGTTGAGAGATGAGGTGGGGAAGTTTGGGATACATATGATGCAGAGAGGGGATGCCATGGGAGATTTGACAGTGCAGCCTGATCTTTATGATGATATTCGAGGTAAACAGGTGTTGGATCCTAAGATAGTTGAGTGGAGAGCTGAAGTAGAGAAAGGGACAGTGTCTCGATTCTCTATTCATTCAGATGGTAGTTTGAGGTTTGATGATAGGTGGTGTGTCCCTAATGATGAGGAGCTGAAAAAGACAATCATGACAGAGGCATATTGTACACCATATTCAGTACATCCAGGTGGTGACAAGCTATACAAGGATTTAAAGAACACGTTCTGGTGGCCTGGGATGAAGAAAGAAACAGCTGAGTTTGTGGCCCATTGTTTGACATGCCAGAGAGTTAAAGGGGAACAACGACGACCACAAGGTAAGATTCAGTCTTTAGATGTACCTGAGTGGAAGAGGGAATCTATTTCCATGGATTTTATCGTGGGTTTGCCGAAGAGTCAACAGGGTAACAACATTATATGGGTAATAGTGGATCGACTGACCAAGTCAGCTCATTTTGTGTCAATGAAAGATACATGGACTAAGGCACAATTAGCTATGGCTTATCGGAAGAATGTGCTAAAGTTGCATGGATTCCCTAAGGACATAGTATCGGACAGAGATGCGAGATTTATTTCAAAGTTTTGGAAAGAGTTGAAAGAATCTTTGGGAACGACTTTGAAGATGAGTACAGCATTTCATCCTGCGACAGAAGGTCATACTGAGAGAACGATCAAGACTCTTGAGGATATGTTACGAGCTTGTGTGATGGACTTTGGTGGTGGGTGGGAACAGAGGTTGGATTTGATAGAGTTTTCTTACAACAACAGCTATCACACTAGTATTGGCATGACACCATTTGAGGCCTTATATGGGAGGAGATGTAGGAGTCCAATTTGTTGGGACGATAGTGCTGAGGCAGTGGTTCTAGGACCAGAGATGGTACATGAGATGGTTGAACAGATTAAGATGATCAGGGAATAGATGAGAGCGGCTCAGGATAGGCAAAAGAGTTATGCAGATCTACATCGCTGGGATATAGAGTTTCAGGTTGGGGACAAGGTTCTTCTAAAAGTGTCTCCTATGCGTGGGGTTATGAGATTTGGGAAGAAAGGCAAGCTAAGTCAGAAGTTCATAGGGCCTTATGAGATCTTAGAGCGGGTTGGAGAGGTTGCATATCGTTTGGCTTTACCAGCTGCGTTAGAGAGGGTGCATAATGTGTTTCATGTATCTCAGCTGCGGAAGTATGTGAGTGATCCGTCACATGTGTTAGAGGAAGAGAGCTTAGAGCTAGATGAGTCCTTGTCATACCTTGAGGTGCCTAAGCAGATTCTTGACCGGAAGGTTAGGGAGACTAGGAGTGGAGAGACAGTTTTGCTCAAAATCCTTTGGTCTAACCACGAGACTGAGGAAGCTACATGGGAGGCAGAGGAGGCTATGAGAGAGCGTTACCCTTTCGGTTTTGATCAGGTATGTATGGTTACGGGGACGTAACCTTGTTTCTTTTAGGGGGGTAGGAGATGATCGCAAAGAGTTTTTAAGAGCTTTTATACCCTTTTTGTGTGTTGTGTCGGTATGTTTGTTGTGGTTGAGTTTGGGTTAGTAACATGTTTTTATGTTGAGTTTTGTTTTGGTTGTTGTGTCGGGAGTGTAGTAGGATGTCTTTGCTTTGTTGTGGTTTGAACTTCGGGGACGAAGTTCTTTTTAAGGAGGGAAGACTATAATACTACGGTTTTATGAGTCTCTGGGTACTCTATCGAGTGGGCCTTACTTTGTCGAGTAAGGGTGTGTTGCGATTTAAAATAGTTTCTGAACTGTTGGGTACTCGATCGAGTAGCCTTGGTACTCGATCGAGTAAGCGGCACTCGATCGAGTACGTCAGTTACTCGATCGAGTAGCCGGTTTAGGGGAGCTGATTTGTCGGGTTTTGTTAATAATGCGATTTAATATATAAACACTTCCGTCACTTTCATAATACACTTTTAAAAACCTAATTACTTTCAAAAGAGATTGCAACCTACGTTCTTCGCACTCATCGCATTATTGACAAATCCCGGAGCTTGGAAGGTCGGAATTCGTCTTTCTTTACACCTTTGTGATCCTTGCCTCGAGGGTAAGATCTACGTACTGTTTTTATGGTATTTTGTTAAAGTTAGTTAAACCTAATTTGGGGATTTGGGGGTTTTGTTGCCTTTCTTGATTGGTAGTAATTGTATGATCGTATGTTAGGAGGAGGACTCGTAAAAGAGGCCTTTTGATAACAGTTGTTGAGATCGTCTGACTGTATTGCATTCCAGGTAGGGTTTCCCTACTCAGTATTAGTCCCATAATGTGTTGGTGGTGATTTGTGTTTGATGATTGTTAACATACGAGTATTGTGACGGTTGTTGGTTTTGATTGTTGTTTAGTAGTTGTGATTGTTTATATCTGTCTTTGTTCTTTGGGGCGCGTCCCTGGCTGAGTGGAGTCACTTGCGGGAGTGGCTTCACGCCCATTATTCGCCTTCTGTGAAACCCGCCACAGAAGGGATGTGCACATTAATGGATTTGGGTTTATCGCTCGACGGAGATGAGCGGGGATTAGGTGGGAACGGCTACGGTCCCCCACTGGCAGCGTGGAGTGACTTGCTGCGATGGGCACTCTGGCAGGGCTACACACTTTAGTGTGTAGTCAGTATTGTGCAGTTGGGAATGGAGTTCGGAGTATATCTGTGATGAATGAGCTGTGTTGTTTATTGTGTTGTTGGATTATATAAATTGTGTGATTAGTACTGACCCCGTTTATTGTTTTAAAAACTGTGGTGATCCATTCGGGGATGGTGAGCAGTTGTTGAGCAGGTATGAGTAGAGATACATGGGCTAGCTGGGATGAGTCATCACTGCAGTTAGAAGAGTCTTCTGCTGTTGTCACACATTATGTTTAGCTTTTAGACATTTGATTTTGGAGAACATGTATTCACATTTTTTCAGTTTGGTTTCCGGATTGTAATCTTTCACTTAACTTTATACTATTTAAATACTATTTCGTTATTGTCTTTTGATTATCATTGCCTCGGGCAACCGAGATGATAACATCTTCAGACCTGAGTGGTCCTGGTAAGGCACTTGGAGTATGGGGGTGTTACAATAGTAACATCATAAATATTACATATATTTATCTCCAATACAACGACTAAAGTGTTTCTTCCAACTAGAACTGTGTCTTGCCATTGTTTTCACGTTTCTTTCACTAGTATTTCTTCCCAACGAGAACCATGTCTAGCTTATTGATGAGGGTTGAACCAACAAAAAACGAAAGCTCACTGAAAGAAATAAAAACAAAAAGTAGGTAAGTTATAAATAACTTTGCAACTGATATACAATAATCACTTATAAGTATTGAAATGATCGTAAAACAACTATAAAACAACTGCATATTTTACAGAAATAAAGCATATTATTATAACCAACTATAATTAAGTTAAACAATACATTAATTAAGATGTAATATTACTATAACCAACTTAAACAAATTATATAAGAAAACACCATTATCTTACAACAACTACAATTTGAAATAACTAAGTTAAAACAATACAATAACTAGGTTTTAATAATACAATAACTCGGTGAATGGGCAGCTTAAAACCATATAACAACTCTAAACTTTGTCTTAGCCTTAGCTGATTTGAATAAATCATCAAATTTATATAGTAGTGTAAGAGAAAATAAATATACAAACATAACCAAACTGAAATCCCAGAGTTCTATTGGTAAACCAGCAATGTCAATATTAAACAGCCGTGGTCCATGAAAGTGAACAAGACACAGTCGATCGAGAGCAACAAACAAGTGCAGTCATGGAAACAAATGCACTAATTAAGAAAAATGAGAACTTACCAGTTCCAGAAAAAGATGTTCTTGATGCAGACCGGCAAATCTCTGGAATGCCTGATGAAGATGCGCTTGATTTAGTATTTAGATCGTGTAGTCTCGCTATCACATGCACAATCATTTCCATCATGTAATCCACAGCCTGTCGAGTTCAAGTGCTCACATATAGTGTAGAACAATACATTAATTGAGGTGTAATATAACTTCAACCAGCTTACAACAACTCTAATTTGAAATAACTACGTTAAAACACTAGAATAACTATGATTGAATTATACAATAACTCGGTTAAAACAATACAATAACTACTATTGACAAAATATATTACAACATAGAAAACAAGAAGTAGCTACAAAATACAATAACTGAATTTGAGTAATACAATAACTCGGGTAAAGTAATACAATAACTGTTATTAATAGACTAACACTGCAAAAAAAAAATAACCACAAAATACAATAACTGAGTTCGAATAACACAATAACTCGTTCAAAGCAATAAAATAACTGCAATTAACAGATTAACATAATACAATAACTGGGGTAATTTAACACATATATATGCTTTGCTTGGACAATAAATGTTGAAGATTGTTTAATCTGTATAAAAATACACAATTGAAACAACACAAGTAGACAAAACAACTTATAAACAACTTAAAAATGCATAAAATCATGTAGAAATAGACTATCAAACACAAAACCCTAGAAATTATGAAAAAAATTGATGGAACAAGATATTTGACGATGATGACATAAACATAAGAAAATAAACAACTGAAAACGAAAATTAGGTCATAAATCGAAAAAAAATAAAATCGTTGTAGAGTAACATACTGCAAAACTGACGAAATCTCCTTAATTGATGAGAAATTTGAACGAGGATGATGACTATTGAGTTTATAACCTGCAACTTGAACGAATTTGAACAAATTTGATCTGATTTTGATATTCTCTACTGGTTCTTTTTTTTCTGTGACTTTTTTGGGGGAAAAGGAGGAGAGAGAGTGATTCTTCTAATAATGAAGAAGTTTGAGAGAAAAGTGTCTATTTATATGTTGAGCAAGATTTAATCCCAACCCTCCATCTTAGATGAGATCAATGGTTCAGATTTAGAGGGGTAACTCACCATGAATGACCAAACTCATATGATCTTATTTCTATATATAATATATATGTTTTTCTAAAGTCAATATTTGAACAACGTCTTATCCAGCATGAAGCATTTTAGGTACTGGTACCATCCTTAGATGGGACAGAAGGTTAGAGCGGGACGCGCATGCAAGCACGATGATGATGATCCACAACTGTGAAACGGTGGCGACTGGGGACTGGGCACTAGATAAAGGAACTAAGGTCTTTCCTAAGTGTGGAAAAAACGTTGCGGTGGGGACTGGGGACTACATGACGGGAGTATATGCGAATTTTTTGGTTAATTAGCGTTAATGAGCAAAATAATTAGGTAATAAGCGTTCATTTGAAACTATTTGGGTCCATAGTGTCCACGTCATCGCTTTTTATTTTTTTCCAATTTTTATATGAAACCGCTAAGAAACTTAGCGGCTTCACTTAATTTTTTTTTCTTATATATAAAAGGTAAAACTGCTAGGAATCTTAGCGGCTTATCATATCAGTACGGTCATTTTGTAATGAAGCTAATGGAAGAAGTTGAAAATTGTTGGAAACTTTGTAATAAGCCGCTGAAGTTCTCAGCGGCCTTGCTCTTCAATTTTTTTTTTCTTTAGAAAAATAAAACAGATACAAATATTTGGACGATGACATTTTGTAAAGCTGCTAAGTTTCTTAGCGGTTTCATATAAAAATTGGAAAAATATAAAAAGTGATGACGTGTACACTATAGACCCAAATAGTTTCAAGTGAACCCTTATTATCTAATTATTTTGCTAATTAACACCCATTAACCAAAAAATTCAGTATATGCCGTAAAGTCATGGGTTGACGAGCAAGTCAACTATAACCATACTTCTAATACTTGTGTTGCTAAAACGGTATGTCGCTATTACACACAAATTGTATGGAGATTCACGGCTTACGTCGAATGTGCTCGGCTCAAGTGCGATAATGGTGGGTATATCGTCTATTGCAAATATGGTCCCGCTGGCAATGTTCCCGGCAAAAGAACTTACTAGGGTCCTTTGTTAATATGATGTCGCCGGAGAATGGAATACAAGTTCGAAGTTTGTAGTGTGAATGGTGTTTGATGAATTGATCGCCAACGTTGTTGACGTTGGCAAATAAAAATACTGTAGAAATGTTATTCAATTGTACCACTATGGAATTTGTACGTTTGTTTGTGTTATTATTTTTTTTCTTGAAAAATTACCTTTTGTTTAACACTAATTGTTAAGTAGGACAGTCTCATAACATAAGACCGACCTGCTAAAACTAAAAGCTCAAAGAGAGAAAAAACCCTCCAAAATAATTATCAAAAATTTGGTAACTGTATACTAGCATACCACCTTCTTCAACCTCTAACTGCCTCCCAAGTCAAATTATCAGACCCCCCATAACTCCACGTCTGACGCCACCGCCAATGAACGATGACCTCAACTCTAGTCCCAACTTCCACTACGCCACCACTCGCACAACTTCTCCACACTTATTGTTATAACGCATGTAAGAAAGATAAATAAATACGTGAAAAAGACAACAGATTTACGTGGTTCACTAACAATTTGTTAGCTACGTCCACTGGCAGAAGGGAAGAATATTATTGATCTTGAGGATTACAGATTTCAGAGTATACTCGTTAGATTATTCAGATTTCAGACGACTCAGATTTTTGACAGATTTCTGAATGAATAAAACAGAGAGCTTATGAGAGTTTATATAGTACTATCATAACAGATATTTTCCTTAACAGAATTAGGAAACCCTAACAGATTTATAAAACCCTATAGCAATTTCCTAAATAAACAAGGAAACTAAATAATAGTTTCCTAAATAGATAAAGAAACTAAATTAGATGCGGAATTCAGAACAGATTCAAGGCATATTCTAACACTAATAATAATTTCGGGTCATTATTTTTTTGTTTAGAATATAGAATTTTATTTTTAAAATAATGGTTGATAATTTGAGAAGAAACAAAAATAAAAGCTTGAGTTT
This sequence comes from Silene latifolia, assembly GCF_048544455.1. Taxonomy (NCBI): domain Eukaryota; kingdom Viridiplantae; phylum Streptophyta; class Magnoliopsida; order Caryophyllales; family Caryophyllaceae; genus Silene; species Silene latifolia. Next base: position 51,150,446 of record NC_133533.1, read on the forward strand.
TCATCATAATTAGTCGATTAAGTGTCAAGACTAAAATTTTGAGTTTTGAAGTTATATTCTTTTGATGTTTAAGTATATATGTATATATGCCAATTAAAATTGTAACTAAATTAAATAAGACTTTAATTTGAAATCTATACTTTCAACATAAAACTCATAGTTCTCAGTATAAAAATAAGAGTATTTAGATTAAAATAATTGGTTGAAATTTATAAATATAGAATTTAATTTTTAAAATCAGAGACTTTCAATATCGAATTCCAAACCTAGCTAGTCGACGTTGACGATGATTATCATCGTTCTTCATCTTAAGTGATTGGTGGAAGGAGATAAAGGAACGAACAATGGTGACGAAAACGGAAATTCCGAACGTGTGAGGATGTGGGTTGCAAAGACGAGGGAGTAAATGGCAGTGGTGAGACCTAGACCGCAGAAGCGGTGAAGGAGATGGTGATGATAAGGATGATGATTGCACTTTTTGGTGAAGGTAGTAGATTCTAGATTTGTAATGGTAATTGGTAATTGACGAGGGAAGTTTTCAATTTGTTTTCACACCTATTTAATCATCTTCTTATTGGGCTGATTACTCCTAATGGACTCGTCCTATCTTATAGGACGGTCCTATAGGAGAGTTACTGTTTGTTTAATTGTTTGTGTGTTATAATTTGGATTCTTTTTTTTTTGGGACAAACTACCTTATGTTTAGGCCTTTTTCCTTTTGTACTCAATTTCAGTTTTCTTTAGATATGACGTTTTGTATTTTTTGAGGAAGTTTTGACTTAATACTTATAAAAGTATATCTGTCCAAAAATTATAAAAAAAAATGCTACCATTATTAAATTCATTACGAAAACTCTTTCATATGTATACGTATCATAATATTTTGTCTTACATTAGAGTAAGATATATTGAAGAGCGACCTCGAAATGTGAGAAAATTACTCTTCAATTTATATCAAACCTTTGTCTTTATTTTTTGCACAAATATGAAGGGTGGAATAGAATAATATATAAGTACATGTTGATGTACTAAAGTAGTAGTATTATTTTTTTTGGTCGATCGAAGCGCACTTAGTCGCATTATAATAGAGAAGAGGGGCAATTCGAACCTGTGACCTATGGTCTATAATACCTCTGTCTTAGCCACTAGACTAAGACTTAGATATAATAAAATAGTATTATAATAATGATATTTTGTGTAAATAGGCAAACTCAATTTTTTAATAACTATTACCTTTGTACTACACTGTTTTAAGAATTATTCTAAAATAATTTTCGTTTAAAAACTATTACCACTAAGTGAGTATTTTGTAAAAACACTACCAAATTTCATCCAAACCCAATAAAACACAATTTTAGCCATTTATTTTTGATTTTCATCTTAAGTAGTAAATTTTATCCCTTTAACGAGTTAATTTAATGAAATTTAAGCAATGTTTTACCTTAGATAAGTGAATTAGATGAAACTAACTTAAAGTGATTTTGCTTTAAAATGATTGGCAAACGGTAGTTTTCGTAGTGTTAAAGGAATAAAAGTTACAACTTAAGATGGAAATTCAAAAATAAATGGCTGAGATTGTGTTTTATTGAGGTTTGGATGACACTTGGTAGTGTTTTTAAAAAACATCAAACTTACTGGTAGTTGTTTTTAAACGAAAAATATTTTGGTAGTAGTTCTTAAAACAGTGTAGTACAAAGGTAATAGTGATAATTATGTCCTAAAAATTTCCTAAAGTGGAAAGGGAAAGGTTGGATATGAGTGGAAGGAGTATATATGAAAAGTTGAAAACCATAGGGGGAGTATATAAATACTAAGCTAATTTTGTCTTTATAAATCAAAAGTTATATAAATTATAATATTATTATAATAAATAAAAGAATTACATTTAACAATTTCACATTAGTTCATGAGTAAAAGAAAAAATATGTAAAACAAGGACAATTAACAATCATTTTGATTGGTATTGGTAAAAGCAGTCCTTAAAACCCTAAACCAATACTAGGCCACAATGTTTATTCTCCCCACTGGTGTAATATCAAGGATAGAATCCATTTGCAGGAATTTCCTGTGGGATGGAGGGGCTGACTATATACGTTCTCCTCTGGTGTCATGGGATAAGGCCTGTAAGCCTTGGGATGAAGGGGGATTGGAACTGAAAATGATATTCTATGGAAGAAAGCTGCTGTGGGGAAACTGATCTGGTGGCTTGTATCTAAGCCTGACCACATGTGGGTTAGATGGGTAAATCACACCTATATAAAAGGGAAGGATTGGCTAACCTATGAACCTCCTACCAGTTCTAGTTTGTATTGGAGGCTAATATGTCGAGTCAAAAATCATTTCAAGGAAGCCTACAGTCAGAACATGTGGACTACACAGCACAACAAACAATACGCCATTGCTAAAGGTTACGATTTTATACGAGACAAGGGTCCGAAAGTCAACTGGCATAATTTGGTCCGGAATAAATGGAGTATACAAAAACATAGTTTCAATTCATAGGTATATCAACATAGAAACATGAATACCATGGAGAAACTTCATAATATGAATATTAGCGAAGAGGATACCTGCCGGATTTGCAGAAATGGAACGGAAACAATCGATCAGGGATCGAAGCTTCATTCAATGAATTACTGGTGGAGAAGGAAGATAGGGTGGATTTAATGAGATTGGAGAAGACGAATTAGGGATTTGCTTTTTTCCCCAATTTGTTTTTGTTGTCGTTTTACATTTCGTTTTGTTGTCTGCTTGTTGTTGTTGAGCATTTGGTCTTGTTGGATCATTTACGTTTTGGGCTTGCGGAATTATGGTTTGGGTTGTCTTATTGGATTAACCCATTAGTCTCGTGTATGGTTTTTACTCCGTATATATATATATATATATATATATATATATATATATATATATATATATATATATATATATATATATATTTTTCTTACCTTTTACCAAAAAAAAATTAACAATCATTTTAGCTATACTTAAATTCTCAGTGAAAATAAAGATACCCCCAAAACCATAACTCTATAAGTCCATATCAGCGCGTCTTGCCTTAGATATCTGTTTCCCGTCTGAAATAAGACGGGTAACATGTTGTCATATTACAATAAAATGTTGTTATTTTCTGATAACATGTTACCATTATTTTTCACATCATTATCAAGCGTAAAAAGTGACACCTCTAATGATAACATTTTGTGGATTAAATGGTTACATTCTCTTAAAAAATGATAATTTGTGAGTCCATATAGGGCGAATGATATGTTAGTATTTGTTAAATCATATAAATGGGTCTGGGCCTTACCCGAAAGGAGAAGAGACGGGTTCGGAGAGACGGACCACTCAACAACACAAGGGAGGATACATCCTAAAACCAATTGGCAATGGTGGAGTAACTCCTTGTATTGGTTTATATGATAGACAACTCTCTCCTCTTTTTCCAATGTGGGATACTTACATGTGCTTTTATCATGGGTTAGTTGTATATTGACAGTAATCCACTAGGGAAAACACGCCTTAAACCAATCGAAAATAATGGCCTGTAACATTAAAAATCGTTCGGTAAATAAATTTACCAACAGATTTCCTAAGCCAGCAACGAACCAAAAAAAAAAACAATTGGTAAGTTTGGTCGGTAAATAGCTTTACCGAGCAAAGTAGATGGGTCGGTGAAATACCGGCCAATGAAGTAGTCGGTAACATAGTTATCAGTCGGCACACTAAATGTTGACACAACGTAGGAGAGGGCTTGTCAACATCACAAATTCTCGCTATAGACAGGAGATCATATCCGTCTATAGTTATAGACGGGTCAAATATCCACTCCCTTAAGTATAAAACAACCAACAAATTGCATGGCTGGATCTAATATCACTATTTTAAGCATATTTAACCCGTCGTTCACTTTAGACGGATATATCCGCCTATAGTGAGACTAATTGTGTCAACATAAGGGAGAGGGTTGGTAGGTAATTACCATTTCGGTCGGCACCTTCAATAACTTAGTGTTTAGTCGATAATAATGGATGGATGATGGGTGAAACAAATATCGATAGATGATGAATGAAACAGATATGGGATGGATGGTGGGTTAGATGAATATTTAGTCTCACTGATCATCTATCCACCAATATCATTAACTAGTTTGAATGCTCGTGCGTTGCAACGGAGTAATTCACTTATTTATAATACAAAAAAAGTTATAAGGGTTTAACGCATGTTTACATTCTATGTCTAATAATTTGTTTACAAATTATTAAAATATCTCTTTCCAAAAAAAATAAAAGCTTAATATATATGTGGGTTAACTCATATTTATAATCATATAATCACCTCACTTTATAATAATCTTTCGATTTGGGACAATTACACAATTTATAAGTAATATAATCACCAAACTTAGATTATTTTTCTGATGTGAGACAATTCTACTATTTATACGTAGTATATATTCATCAAATCTACACTATTTTTCAATGTGGGACAAATAACATACTCAGAATTACACCATCTTTTTTGCACTTAGTTCGACATCCAACAAGATCCCGAATACCGAATACGGACAATTGCTACTCATTATATCTAATAATTATATTTAAATTTAATAATATGATCAAGTACATTAATATCTGTACGTTGTTTTTCTTCAAAAAAAAAAATTATCATAATTGAGATACGGAAATTTCCCATGGTACCCCTTAATTTTGTCAGATTTTCCATGTTAACCCTACTTTAAAGAATCTGCCTATGGTACCGTTGAGGTTCCATTATTTTGCCCATGGTACCCCCTAATGTAAAGGCTGTTAAATGGACGTTAAGTTTGATGGCGTGACAATAAAATAACAATTAAAAAATAATACCCCCTTTATTGTACCATTGTACGGATATCCCTCTCTTTTAAATGAAAATTTAATTAACTATATCATTATAATATTGAAAATTTCTCATGGTAACCTTGAACTTTGATAGATTACACGTGGTACCCCTAATTTTAAGTTTCTACAAATGGTATCTTGTGTTCACCTTTTTCTTTCCCAGCATACCATTTGACAACTTCTGTCATAACGTCATTACTCCTATGACTTGTGACGCCTTTTTTTTGTTATCTATTACAGAAACACTTCATCATCTAATTCTTAAATCCATATTTTATTAATAAATTAACATTTAATACCCAAATAACAAAACACAAATAGCATGGCATGCTCAGTTACTCATCTAGTTACTCATAGGAGTAACGGCGTTATGAAAAAAGTAAACACAAAGGTATTATATGTAGAAACTTAAAATTATGGGTATTATGTGTAATTTACCAAAATTTGAGGGTACCATGAAAATTTTTAGTTATAATATTGACCATTTTATCGCTCTTTTTCCCACTTAAAAAAATGTTACAACTTTAAAAATTTAACATTTAATTCAAGATTATGTTTAAAGTCTCTTATATAATAAGTATAATTTGAGAGATTAAATATATTTTGGGTGATACCTACGTTCCAAGAATAAATCCTATTTATAATCATGGGATCACCCCACCTTATGATACTCTTCTGATATGGGACAATTCAACTATTTATACGTAGTATATATTTATCACACCTACATTATTTTTCAATGTGAGACGAATAACATATTTATAAAGAGACCATATTTTTTGAACCTAATTCGACATCCAACCCGATTTAATAATAAACAAATACTATATTATCTATTAATATTCATACGTTTGTTTTCTATTTATTTTTTTCATAATTAAAATATGTGCATATGATATGAACCTACACTCTAATGATAGAATTTTTTTAACACAATTTTAATTATATTATTTAAACGTAGTATATTTACCACACCTATATTATTTTTCAATGTGAGACATATAAAATCTATTGGTAGAAAATATATTGATATAAACATTTAAGAACTCTCCAAGGCAATACTTAAGAGACTCAAGAGATTTGGGGTTGATGCCTAAGTTTCAAGGATGCCTCCTATTTATAATCATAGAATCACCCACCTTATGCTATATTTCAATGTGGAAAAATTCTATTTTTTATATGTAGTACATTTGGCATGCCTATATTATTTTTCAATGTGGTACATATAACATATTATGAAATACACCATCTTTAATGTGTGCAAATTATATGAGATCTATATATAATCTAATGATAGCATTTCTTACCATGAATCTAATAATATTATTTTCATAATTGTTTACCGACATTATTTTGTCAAATGAAATGTAAAAGTCTTTATATAAAAATTAAATACATCACTTGAATATATATATAAAATAAGAAATACAGAGTTGTTCCGGGTGTAATTCCGGAGCAGGATTATGACCACTTGAGCTTGTTGAATGATGTCGTTGCTTGTCTCTTCCTTTCACTCTCTCCTGTAAAGATGAACAAACTGAGGGCTCGGCTTGGGGCCGAACGTACTCACTCCGACGCTCAAGTCAGTAAACTTAGAGAGATAAGTTGTATGTTAACTTGGCAAAGTATATTGTAGAGAGATAAGGGAGTTTATACCAGATTTTCAGTTAGTTTCTCAATGAGAGATGATGAGTATTTATAGACTTTCACCTTTTGTCACGTAGTGGCCAAGTGGCGTAGCAGGTGGAAAGACCGTTTTACCCTCGGCCAAGGGACCCATGACAGGCCGGCAGGCCTGGTTGACTCCATGCCGAGGGGACTGGATGTGAGTATGCGGATATACCTCTCGGCCGGCTAGTTGTCGAGCCGAGACCCAAGTGACAGGCCGACAGGCTTTGTCGGTTAGGCTGTTAATATGTTGACTTGCTGTCTTTTTAGCTTTGACCTTGCTCAATATGTTGACTCGGTCAGCGGGTGCAGAATATGCCCCATCAATTTGCCCCCAGTGTAGTTTATGCCGTGGTATGGACCTTCGATGCGTGTTGAGCGTATTCTGCGTATGTCGAACTTCTTCCTCGGCTTGGTCCTGTTCAGGCCGTACCATATCCCCCCTCCACATTGTTGTGTAATGGATATCGAATGTGGAAAAAGGAAATGGCGCTGGCCGAGACCAAGGTTGGGAGTGCCGTTTGCTTTTGATTGCCCCCGGCCGGTGCTGCCAAGCTTGGTTGATCAGCTGGCCGTTAGCAAGTAGATACCAAGGAGCGTGTCGAAGAAGATTTGTTACTGTGTGTCGATTGACATTCCGTGGCTGCATGCTTGACACGTGGCCTGGTGTTGATTGGTAGACGCTTCATGGGCTTTGCTCTAATTGGTCCACTGAATGGGCTTTGCTCTATAAATAGAGGAGTGTGCCCCTCATTTTGACCTGCAAACTTCTTTTTCTTAAAAATATTTCCTCTTTCTAGTTTTCGAAGAGTTTCTTTCTCTCTCTAGTTTTCGAAGCGTTACTCGGCGTAACACTTTCTTTCAAGGTAAACAAACAAATTCTTCTCCAACCTTTATTTTTTAATTAATTGTTGCCACCATGTCTGCTGCTGATGCTCTGCCTAGTACCTCAACTCCGGGGGGCGAACCGCCGTATCCTGATGAACAGGAGCCACTGGTTGTCACCCCGTTAGGGTTCGGGGGTCGCTTGTCGCCTTCTCCTGAAATTGATGAGAAATTTTTGGAGGATTTTGATGATGATGAGGAGGAAAAGACCCATTCTGATGCAGAGAGGCCGCATTTCTTGTGGCACGGCAAAGCCTGCTCGATTATACCCGATCGTGTTTGGACGAACAAGTTCGCTAGTGTCTCCGGGCCTGAACTTTTTGAAGACCATTACTCCTTCGGCAGGGGGTATAGGATTATTGTCACTGAGGGTGATCAGGTAGTCTGTTGCCCTCCCGAAGGCTGTATCGGCGTGTATATTAGGCATCTGGAGTATGGGCTCCGTTTTCCTCTTAATGAACACGTCGCGGCCATAATCAAAGCCATGAATGTCGCCGTGGCACAACTGCATCCGTTGGCCATTAGGACGATTATTGGCTTCGTATGGTTTTGTATTTTTAAAGGGGAGGCCGCGACGGTGAACCTTTTCCGCCGGCTCCACCATCTTCGGCAGTCTACCCTAGGCGGCACGGGGTGGTACAGGGTGCAGACCGAGCCGAGTTATGTTACCGTTTCCAAGCTGACATCCTGCAAAGACTGGAAGGGGCGGAGGGTATATGTCGATGTTCCGGAGGACTACCCACTGCCCCGGTCCTTCCAGCGCCGCGTCAATCTGCGGTGTGAGAGTCAGGGGGAGCATGAAAGATATGTCTCCCGTAATAAGATTAAGATGGACGCCAAGAAGGTCTATCTTAAGGACGACGAAGTGCGGGCAATGAGCATGTTCGAGGCTGAGAGGGATGGCACGCCGAAGGGATGGATGCCTCCGATGCAGATCGTCCTTTAAGACGAGCCGATTTGCCACGTCGGCCTCATACCGGCCCTCAGCCAGGGTGAGTGGGGTCGGTATGAGGCCCACCTTTGCTTTTATACTTCTGTATTTGAGCCTTGGTTTACTTCTATTGCTTAACTGTTGACTTTGTTTCTTGCAGATCGATTTGGCCGGGATCTCTCTGTCTCCATCCTAAACAAGTTGGGACTTGACCAGCACGGGAGAGTTGTTGAGCTGCACCGTAAGGCCGCGCCGCGTGATCGCAGACTGGCCCCGCACGAACTCATGGAGCAGGCGTTGAAGGCAATGGATGTGGGGGCGACTCAAGCAGAGATTGGCGGTAACATGCCGCGCCGGAGACCAAAAACAACGTCTACGGCGGCTACGACGTCAACTCTAACTCGATCTCCAAACCCCGCAGTCCAAAAGGATAAGGTGGTCGTCAATGTTGACGAGGACGTCACCGTTCTGGAGGGTCCTCCTCCCTCTGGTAAGAGGAAAGAAACAACGCCTGCTGCTGCTGCTGTTACCGAGGCGGGGAAAGAGGAGGGGTCAACCAGCCCTCAATCCAAGAAGGCCAGGACTGGTACGGATCTAACCCATGGCTCGGATTTAGCAGGTTCCTTATGCATTCCTGATGACAGGCTTTCTGATATGTCGATGAATGTTGACATGGATGCTTTGTCTGCGTTTTTTATAGATCAGCCGTCGCCGGCTGTCGTTCTCACTGAACGGCAATTGGAGAAGCAGCCTGTGCAGACGGGCGACAAAAATGCCGCCGCCGACTCCTCATCCGAGAAGGTTTCCTCCGTTCAGCTCAGGGCGGACGGCATAAGGTTGGCCAAAAGGCTGGTGAAGTGGGCTGAACTAGGCGGCACTCATCTTATCGAGCAAGAAAAGCTCGTGGCTCAAACTGCCCCTACGCTCGAACGGCTTAGGCTTGAGCTTGTCGCTGCTAGGAAGGAGGCCGAGAGGACGAAGAAGGACTTCCTGGCCACCATGAAGGACTTCCTCGCTGAGCGAAAGCTTAAGGAGGACGCTGAGAAGGTGGTCCTGGCCGAGAAAGCTGAGGTTGAGTCTGCGTTGGCTGATGCCGCTAAGCTGCGGGAGGAGAGGAACAAGCTTGAGGGTGGTTATAAGGCCATGGTAGAGCAGAGGGAAAGATGGAAGTCCCTGCATTTGGCCGAGGCGAAGGAGCATAAGGGCACAAAGGCTATCCTTGCTCAGAGGGAGAAGGATATTGAGATGCTTAAAACCGTCATCATCCCTGAAATGTGTGCCCGGTACCGAGACCAAGCTGAAGATGCTACCAGGGATGCGATTAAAGAGCTCCTTCCTGAAGGCACCTTTCCGTGGCAAGATTTTGACAGGCTTCTGGATGAGAAGACGGCTGTTGCGGAGGCCAAGGCCGCAGCCGAGGCGAAGGCGGCGAAGGCTGCTCAGGAAGCTGCGGCCAAGGCGGCCCATGATGATAAGGTGAAGGAGGCTAGAGAGGAGGCTGAGAGGGCAAAGGCAAGTGAAGCTGCCAAGTCGTCACCAGATTCACCCGGCCCTTCGGACAGCTTCAGCTGTTCGGAGGCCAACTATTGAGCCTTTCCTCCCTGCCATCCTTTAGGCGCTTCATGTCTTAATGTTGTAATCTTTTGTTGTTCCTTATTTTTTGTTAAACTTTGGTAGGTTGTGTTTAGGCTATCCCTATGGGGACGGCCGTCGACTTGATTTTGTCTCACTTGTAAACATTTTTAATGAAGTTTGTTTATTTGCCTTCGGCTTGGCCGAGGCTTTGATCTCATCCTCCATTCAGTTGTCTTCTTACGTTTTTAAACATATTGAGTGATACGTGCATTTTATATAGTCTTTTTAGCCTATTTATGCACGTATTTCTATGCTAATATCGTAGTTTATTGCTACGAAATGCCCCGAATATGCTACTTTGGTTTGTTTTGTCTTATTTGCAGGAATGAACCAGAAAGTAGTGAAATCAAGCCTTTTACCGTCCGTTTAGCATGCATTTGAAGGAAGGGTGAATTTGGAGCGGGAATGTTGCTATTTTGAGATGCGCAAAGAAGAAAGATAGCTAGGCGAGCAAAGGAAGAACTTCAAATTGCTAGTGCCTAATTTGGAGAACCATATCCCGAGTTCTACAACACATATTCAGTTGATTCCAATTGGAGAGGAAAGCTTGTCCTCTTACCTTTCCAACGCCACCGGAATCACCCTGTTTGCCCAAGTAACGAAGAAATGGCAGCCGTTTGAAGTTCAGTGCGCAAAGCAGGAAACTGTTGCTGGAAAGTACTCGATCCGCTACAAGAAATCCTGTTTCGGGCGACTGAAAATGGCGACAGAAAAAAATAGTTGCCAAATTGGCGACTGAAAAAAAATTCGGGCGACTACTAGCTGTCGCTAATTTGGCGACTACCTAATTCCACCAAATATTTGAAATTGGCGATCGATTTTGAACAGGCGTGCGAAATCGAATCGCCGCCAATTTGGCGACTACCACACTGTCAGTCGCCAATCAGTCGCCCAGTCACTTATTATACGCAACAACACGGGACTCTTTCTCCCCTCTCTCTTACTTTACTAAAACATAAACACACAAAAATCGTCCCAACCGCAACACCTATTCCGACCACCTAAGCCAACCACTACTCCGACCACCATCACACCGACCACCTCGATGCCGGGAAGAAAAGTTGGTGCCTTATTTCGGTTCATCCTAAGCTATTTGAAGGTATAATTTCTTTATTTGTTTTAAATTTCAATTACTTTGTTTAATTTTAGATTATTTTTGTTATTGTAATTAGTATTAGGATGATTTGATATGTTTATATAAACATTTGTGTTGATTATTAGGTTTTTAAATGTAATTTAATTAGGTTTTGGTGAAATTGGGATTAATTTGTGATGATTGTAGTTATAGTAGTGTTGTTGATTTTGTTTAATATTAGTTTTGTTAGTGTTGTTAGTGTTGTTGATTTTGTTTATTGGTTATATTGTTTAGTGAATTAGTATAATGTTAGTAAGGTGGAAATTATTATATGTTAGTAATGTTAGTGAATTAGTATAATGTTAGTAATGTTAGTAAGTTAGTATAAAGTTTGGTTTTTTAAAGGTAGTAAATTCTTTTAATTAGTTTGATAAGGAGTATTCTTAAAAGTAGTAATAAATTAGTATAGTTAGTATAATTTTATTTAATTAGTATAATTTTATTTAATTAGTATAATTTTAGTATAATTACTATAAATTAGTATAATTTTAGTTGATTAGTATAAATTAGTATAATATGAGTTAATTAATATAATTTTAGTTAATTAGTATAGTTAATTAGTTTGTATGGATTATTGTTAAAGATGGTTCTATGTTTTATTGTTAAAATTATGGTTTATATATTATTTAGATTAAAATGAAGAGATTGAAACGTGGATGGATGTACGAAGAAAGGGTAGATAAGAAGAGACGTCCTACCGCTAGATTTATAAAGGGGGTTCGTGGATTTATTGAATTTGCTAAACAAAATGATGAATATGATTTGGTAGAAAATAAACTTAGATGTCCTTGTACTAAATGCAAAAACGTGAAATATCTACATGACATAGAGGTAGAAGAACATCTTTATACAAATGGGTTTTGTCCAAACTATTACAATTGGATTTCTCATGGGGAAGCATATTCTCCCGAACAACCTCAAATCCAACAAAATGAAAACCCATATAGAGATATGGTTGTTGATGCCTTTGAGTCTAATGTTTTCAATAATGACGATCATCTTGCAATGAATGAAGAAGAACCACCAAATCCATAAGCAAAGGTTTTTTTTGACATGTTAAAAGCTTCTGAACAACCATTATATGAAGGGAGCAAAATGTCATTGTTACAAGGCGCCTCTAGGATAGTAACGGTGAAATGTGAGTTTAATATGCCATTTAATGCCGTTGATGCCATTGCTTCTTTGCTTGAGGATGCTCTCCTCAAAAATAATGTCATGACTCGAAGTTTCTACAATACCAAAAAAATAGTTAAAGGTCTTCAACTTCCGCATCAAAAGATTGATTCATGTCCCGAAGGATGTATGCTCTTTTGGAAAGATGATGCTTTCCTTGACAAGTGCAAGAAATGTCAAAGAGATAGATATGAGACAAGGGAGGGAGATATTGTTTTGAGGGGAAAAAAAGGCAACAAGGGTTTTAAGAGAGGTGGAAAGAGTAAGAAACCAATATCAATAAACCCGCCATTATTTTACTTTCCAATCGCTCCAAGACTTCAAAGAATGTATGCAACCAAAAATATTGCCGAACAAATGAGATGGCACAAGGAAAATCCTCGTACTCCGGGAAAGATGTGTCATCCGAGTGATGGGGAGGAATGGAAGCGTTTTGATATGATCTATCCTGATTTTGCCGATGAACCCCGCAATGTACGACTTGGCTTGTGTACAGATGGGTTTTCTCCATTCGATCAGTTTGGTAAGCCTTATTCATGTTGGCCTGTAATGGTCACTCCATACAACTTACCACCTTGGTTGTGCTTGAAAAAGCAATTTATCTTCCTGGCACTTATTATTCCCGATCCAAAAAATCCAAAAAGTAATTTAGATGTTTATTTACAACCATTGGTGGAAGAGTTGAAACATTTGTGGGAAGTTGGTGTGGAAATATATGATGTGTCCAAAAAGCAAAATTTTCAACTAAGAGCTTCACTTTTATGGACAATAAATGATTTTCCCGCTTATGGAATGTTATCGGGTTGGTTTACTGCTGGGCAAAAGGCATGTCCTTGTTGCATGGAAGAGAGTAAAGCATTTTATCTCCCTAATTACAAGAAAATAAGTTGGTTTGATTGTCATAGACACTTCTTATCGGAAAGACATGGACATAGGAGGAACAAGAAAGCTTTCTTAAAAGGTAAAGAGGTGCGTGATGATGCTCCGGATCGACTTTCGGGGGATGAGGTATGGGAGTTGATATGTGATTTTCCAACTACTGTTGATGGTACAGAAGAAGAGTTTAAAGAGTTGAAAAAAAAATGGTTGGTTTAAAAGAAGCATTTTTTGGGACCTTCCGTATTGGAAAACAATGTTAATTAGGGACAACTTGGATGTAATGCACATAGAGAAAAAAAATTTTGAGCTACTGATTCATACGATTATGGATGTAGAAGGAAAGTCATGTGATACTATTGCTGCAAGAAAAGATATAAAGAAATTTTGTGACCGTCCCAAATTGCACATTCGGAACGACGGGTCAAAGCCAAAATCCATTTTTACTCTTGACAAAGCTCAAAGGAAGGTATTGTGTGAGTGGTTACGAAAGTTGAAGTTTCCAGATGGATATGCATCGGATTTTAAACGATGTGTTGATATGAAGAAGCTAAAGTTGAAAGGCTTGAAAAGCCATGATTGTCATGTCTTCATGGAACGATTATTACCCGTTGCTTTGAAACATCTTCTCCCGACTACCGTGTGGAATGCAATTGTTGAGATTAGTCAATTTTTTCGAGATTTATGTTCCTCCTCAATATGCGTTGAGGACATGATACGTCTCGAAGAGCAAATACCAGAAATATTGTGTAAACTTGAGATGATCTTACCTCTTACATTTTTTAATTCCATGGAGCATCTACCGGTTCACTTGCCTTATGAAGCCAAAGTTGGAGGACCCGTCCAATATAGGTGGATGTATCCATTTGAAAGGTAATAAAAGTTAACTAGTATTATTGGCATTATAACTATTATTCTTTTATACACTTTAATTTTTTAACTTTATCAACTTTAATTAAGCTCTATAATTATATTATAGGTATCTTAAACACATGAAGAAGAAAATTGGTAACAAAGGTCGGGTAGAAGGTTCTATATGCAATGCATATTTAACAGAAGAGATTGCAAATTTTTGCTCGCTTTACTTTGAAAAACATATAGAAACCAAGGCAAAATACTTGAACATTGACAAAGAGGATGAAATTGATGCAAGTTTACCCGAGTTTTTTCAAACTCATGATGATGAAGGTTGCTCAACAATTGGGGGAACAAGATATTTGGATGACAAAGAATATAATCGTGCTCACCTTTACGTTCTATCTAATTGTGAAATCTTAGAACCATATGAAATCCAGTTTGTGACTGATTTCATGAAAGAGCATCCTAATGTGAGGAGGGATGATGTTTGGAATAAACACGAGGAGCAATTTCCATCATGGTTTAAGAAGCATGTTATTGAGTTGAATATCGAAGATGATTTGATAAGGAGTTTAGCCTCTGGTCCTTCACGAATGGTTAGAACTTGGAACCGATACCTAGTTAATGGATTCAATTTTCATACATTCAACTATGGTAAAAATAAGGCTAGATGCAATTATGGTGTCACTATTTCTTCTCTTGATGGCAGTGACTATTATGGTATAGTAGAGGAAATATTTGAGATGTGCTATAATGGGCGTGAGCGTGCTTATAAGACTGTCTTATTCAAGGTTGAATGGAAGGACAATTTTATAGCCGGAACAAGAGTACATGAACGTTACAAACTCGTAGAAGTGAATCATACTAGAACATATTCTAAGTATGACCCTTTTATACTCGCACATCAAGCTCATCAAGTGTATTTCTCTTCTTATCCATGCACGAGGAATGATAGAAATCAAAAGCAATGGTGGGCAGTCTTTAAGACAAAGGCAAGATCAAAAATAGATACCTCTTTTTTCCAAGAAGAAGTAGTATCAAGTAGCACTACTTTGTCTCCAATTGAAGAAATCAGTTACGAGAATGGGAATGAAGAGGGTGAAGAGTTGGAAGATGAGGAAGAGGAGGAAGAAAATGGAGAAGATATAGAGTTGGAGGAGTGGGAGGAGGAAATAGATAATGATAATGATGATGATGATGAAGAAGTTGATGATGATGATGAGGAGGAGGAGGATGAAAATGAGGATGAGGATGAGGATGAAAATGATGAAGAAGATGATGAGGATTAGTGTTAGTTATTTTGGTAAATTTACTAACAACATTGTTTAATTTTATTTTATATTTTATTGCAATTATGTTTTTATTTTACTAACAACATTGTTTAATATTTTTTTTTTTTGCAATTGTAGATGGCAGAAGGTCGCGCAGACGAGGTAGACAAATGAGGCGGGGGTAGTCAGCGTCGTAGTACGTCTTCTTTAGAGGAAGAGGAGACGGAGATTGAGCAGGCGTCGGTCGAGGACTCGACCAATGATGACTCATCAGATCAGGGACCCGAGATTCAGTGGACTAATGATGGGAAGATGATACTTGATCCAGCTGGTCTTTGGTAAGATATATGTTACTCATGTGTTCATTTCATATACTCCATTAAAGTTACAATATTCATTCTTTGTTTAATATAAACTCGTACTTGTATTTAACATATTGTATTTCGTGTTTAATCTGAGAACGGTTGTTAGTGGTTGTTCGGCAAGTATGAAACAGAAGATGACAGGGGATGTTCCTACTTGTTGGACTGACGCTACGCCCCAACAAAAAGAAGAATGGTTCAACATCTTTCGGGTATATTTTTGTATATAATTAATTTGTTAATTTATATCTAAATTTCAATTAGTAAGTTATACTAATAAAAACTTTTTATAGAAATCCTTTGATTGGCCGGCGGGATTGGAGTATATGGTCCGTGAAAGGTACAATTATATTTGTACTAAAAGATACAGAGATGTCATCTATAAGACCGTGAAGAGGAAAAAGGAGCCCGAGCATTTGAAAGGTGTGTATTATTTTATTAGTTTGATTACTTGTATTTAGTTATAATAAATTTACGTAACCATTTTATTTTTTTCAAACACTATTTTGAATTTTAGGTGACGCATATGAAGGTCTAATGAAGAAACGTGAAACCCCGGAATTTAAGATAAAGTCGGAGCGAGGTTCACTTAACAAAAGAGGAGGAAAGAAAGAAGGCATTGTTGAGGCTACTCACTACGGGGGATCTCGTTCTTTCTTGGATCGTGTTTTGGGAGTAAGTATACATAACAACACCTTAGATTATTATTAAAAAAAAAATTAACCGTGAAAACCATGAATTTATGCTTTGTTTGTTTTTAGAAGGGGAAGAGAAAAGGTAAGGTAGAGATGACGGCTCCCGAGCTCTTTGCAGACACGCATAGCAAGGTTGATGATAAGGGTATTAGGCATTGGACTAAGGCGAAAGATAAGGAACTATATGTATGTTTCATTTAATTAGTTAATTTCCTTTGATAACATTATATATTATAGGTAAATTTTTCATGAAAAAATAACCTTTAATGATATTTGGTTTCACTTGTAGGATGCTTATTTGCGTGAAAAAGAGAACACCCCCGATAGGCCCGATAATGATATTTGGTTTGACTTGGTTGAGGGGTACAAAAAGGGCTCGGTATATGGAACCGGAGAAGCTCATGGAGTTTTCTTCAAGGCGCCAAAAGCAAGGACTTCTTCAAAGTCCAAACAAACTTATGAGCCGGGAATTGTAAGTGTCTTACAATCACAACTTGATGAAGAAAGGCGCAAAAATGCCGAAGAAAGGCGCCTAAACGCCGAAAGGGATCAACAAATGCGGGAAATGAAAGCAAAGTTCGATCAAATGGAAGCCTTCTTCGGTTCGTGCAACTCCGGTCCTCGTCCCCATTGGCAAGATCCTAATGATCCATCCGGAGGAGGTGGATTTGGCGCGGGTGCTTTTTTTCCTGTTGCTTGACTTATGTGCCCCTTTCCCAAAACTTAAGAACATGGTAGTGGGTAGTGTTAGTTAGACTTGTGACGGATTTGGTTTGTTGAGGATTTGTTGGTAACTTGGTTTATTCTCATTTTATATATGAGATTTGGTTATTGGTGTTCCATTTGTGTTGTGTTGTGAGTTTGGTTTGCTCAAGTTGGTCTTTGTAGTAATAGAAATGCAGGTACGAGCAATGAAAAGGATAGGGTAGTATGAAAAACCGAATTTTCATACCAAAATTACTGATGGAATTGGCGATCGAAATGTAATTTTGGCGACTACTTTCGATCGCCAAAAACAGTATCCAAAACAAAACCTCCTGATATGCCAGTGCCATTGGCGACTAATGGGCAACTGAAAGTAGTCGCCAATTTGGCGACTGAAGGCAACGTAGTCGCCAAATTGGCGACTGAAAATCAATAATGGCGACTGATTTCAGTCGCCAATTTGCGACTATGTTGCCTATCGACGCCAAATTAGCGACTACTTTCATCGCCAATTTGGCTATTTGGCGACTACTTTGTCGATCGCCAATTTTAGCGATCGACTTGATCGCCGATTTCCAATTGGCGACTAAGAGTTGCTACTGTGCTCTGGCGACCAATTTCAGTCGCCATTTTTCTTTTAGCGACTGATTTCAGTCGCCAAACGTAGTCGCCCGAAACAGGATTTCTTGTAGTGGATCGAGTAGAATTTTGCTCGATCGAGTCCTTTTTCTACTCGATCGAGTAGTTGCATTTATTGCTTTACTCGATTGAGTAGATTTTCTACTCGATCGAGTGGTTTACGCTTTAGTTTACTCGATCGAGTGGTTTTAAATCACTCGATCGAGTGGATTCTCTTATGGGCTTGGTCTTTTTAGTTTATTTCCGTCATTAGGTTAAATAATTCCTATTTTCTTATAAATAAGAAGTTAGGACGTCAGTTTTAGGGGCTTCTCCTCTGGAATTTTACCACATACGTTACTTTTTCCCTTTTCCACTGTTGAATATTACTTTCTCATTTCCGGATATTTCTACTGTAACTCTTTCTCTCCCTTTTTCTCCTTAATTATTTAATGTTTATTATTCTTCCCTTATTCCTTCTTCCTCTTTTATTCATGTCTAGCTAATTACTCTGCTAGGATTAGGTGATTCATTAGACTAATGTTAATTGCTAATTAGGTTTATAGGTCTGTTGTTGTAGTTATGTCTATGTTGTTTAATCGCTGCTTTAACTGTATCCTGCTAGTTGAGTCGACACAATTAGCCTTTTAATATTGGTAAACCTTGACCTGGACCAAAAGGTTGGAATAGGTGAGACCTGCAGTG
Organism: Silene latifolia; assembly: GCF_048544455.1. Classification (NCBI taxonomy): domain Eukaryota; kingdom Viridiplantae; phylum Streptophyta; class Magnoliopsida; order Caryophyllales; family Caryophyllaceae; genus Silene; species Silene latifolia. The sequence goes on from NC_133533.1 coordinate 51,168,840, forward strand.
AACAATAGGATGCTTTAGTGAGGGCGAAAGTTAAGCTAATAGCATTTTAGGGCGAATTGAGACCGAAAGGAGATATTCGTTGCCCCTTAGACCGACACATCGACTGATCTGTGACCTTAGCTGCAATTGACTGACGTTTATTGATGACCCGAAATCCTAGTTCCCTTCTCCTTCTGTTAATTTCCCTTAATTCTTTCTCTCTTGCCTTAATCTCTTAGTTTAGTCAGAATTCATATTCAAATCCCCACATTGCGACCCGTTACTCGTAGACTAAAATTAGACAGATAAATCTCATTTTTGCCTCCCTGTGGAGATCGACCCTACGTACCGCTGACTTCTGTTAGTAGTACTTAGGTTTATTTTTGATACTGCGACGACCGGTATCAAATTTTTGCGCCGTTGCCGGGGAGGCATCTACTTATTTATTTGTTTCATTTTATCTGTTTTTAGCCTCAGGGGATTTTTCCCTTGAGGCCGTTCTAATCTTTTCCTTGAGTGCTGTTTTGATAGGCCTTACAGGTTCTACCTAGACAGTTCTAGGTGAACGATCGTCAAAGGGAAGGCTTGAGTACCTTTGACCCGTCACCTATGTCCCATTATATGGCACAGCAGGTGATTTACTGCGGGAGATGTGGTGCTGCTGGGCATGATGCAGTTTTTTGTTTGGCAGAGAATGACGAAGTTTACGCGTTCCAACAGCGTAGTCGAGCTAGTCAAGCAGCTGTAGTTGTGCCGCCACATCCACCCTATCAAAGGCCACCGCAACAAGATCCTCCTAATATATAAGAAGAAGAAATTGCGGAGCTGAAATCTCTATTGGAGACACTTGCATCTCAAATGCAAGTGAGGCAAGATTATGATAAACGCACTTTTTCGCGACTTGATATGCTCGAAACTGACATTGCTCAGTTAGTAGCTGAGATGCAAGAAGAAGAGGTATACCTTGCTGAGAGCGGTTTTTCCCCTGAGGAAACCGTGTTGCCCAATGCTGAGGATGAGCTCTATGACTCGGATGACGAGTTTCTATCATATTTCAATGCCTTACGTGAAGATTTCAGTCCTGTCCAGGAAATATCACTCGATCGAGTGACTTATATTAGTCGATCGAGTGAAATTTCAGAAGAATCAGTCGATCGAGTAGTTCAAATCACTCGATCGAGTGAAAATCAAGAGGAAAGTGCTCGATCGAGTAATAATTCTACTCGATCGAGTGAGTTGGCCATTGGGAGCTATGATTCGTCATGTGGGTTTGATTTAGATGACGATTTTGACGATGATAACGGTTACGGTGAATCCCCCTTATTCAAAGCCGAGTTAGATGCACTTGAGGCTGAGATTTACGGGACGAATTCCACTGAGGGCGACGAAAGGACAGCTGAGTCGGTATTTACTCCTAGCACGGATGAGGTATTACATTCTTTTGTCAGTGATTCCATTGTTGAGAGCAACCAACCTGAGGTAGTAAATGATAATTTTATTATTGTTTGTTTTAATAGTATATTGCCTCGTTTGACTCGCGCTATTTCTTTTAATGCTATACCCCCTTCCATGTGGACATGTAATTTAACGAATTTTCACCGTACATGTCATCTCAAAATTGCTAACCTGAATCGGGACCCTAATATATCGTCTATTGCTCTCGCGCTCCTTTATTTTGTGGATAAATTTAGGAGCTCGCATCGGAAATTTGTTTGACTTAAACGGTTGTTTAATTTTATTTCCTATTTCTTTATTCCACTGTGGTGCTACTTACATTTCTGTGTAGCACATGCGCAGATTTATGATTTAATGTTGCACGCTTTGAGCTGTTTTGATTATGACTGTTTAGAGAGGCTCGAAGAAAAAAAGGTCGAGCTCGGACCTGTCTGAAGCTAGCGCTACCCGGGAGGCAACCCGGAGATTTGTTTTTAATTTCTTATTTTATTTTAGTTGTAATAAATGGTCTTCGTACCATAAACCTATATCAGTATGCTTGCTTAGTTAGTTTGCGGGCTGTTTTTCATTGCGTCTTTGCAGGAATTCTACTCGATCCTTAAGCTGTAGAAAGACGAGTTACTCGATTGAGTAACTTTCTACTCGATCGAGTACCTTCAAAAAAAAAAAAAAAAAATTTTTTTTTTACTCGATCGACCACTTTTCTACTCGATCGACCACTATTCCTCTCGATCGAGCTGTTTTGGACGCCCATTGCTTGACTTAGCTTCTTGTGACGATGTTTCGGAGCTATTAGTGACCTCCCACGTTGCTGGCTGGTTTGGGGAGGTCCCTTATTCGCGCAATCTTGTGAGCTTCCGTATTTACTCTCTTTCTCTTTTAGTTTGCATTTCCTTTCCATGTTTTGGTACAATGGGGGCATTGTACGGTTTGGTTTGGGGAGGTTATGCATCCATATCTGTGTCTGCATCTTGTTTTTATTGCATTTCTGTTATCATGTTCAATTTATGTTTGCATTGTTGTTTATTTTTGTAAAAAATTCAAAAATTCAATATAAAAATTTGAAAAATTTGAGAAAATTTAAAAAATCACGTTTATTTTTGCATATAGGTTGAGTCGGAACGGTAGATTTCAATGATGATATTGCACTATATCTGTCTTTTTGCTTAAGCCTTGCATTGAACTATTATCTTATTAGCTTTGTCTTATTGCATATCTACGAGTTAATGTTTAATTTAGCTGAACGAATAGATTTGACCTGAAATTTTGGCAACCTACTTATAATTTCTAAGGAATTAGAGCCTTATAAACTGGTGTCATTTATGACTGGCTTCATGTAGGATTGTGAGTATTTACTCCTTGCATAACATGTATCATCAATTTGCACGTATATGAAATTCAATTGCTTTTTGCCTTCATACATTCGGGTTAGTGGTTGGTGTCACATGCAAGGAGGTGCTTACATTTTCCCTTTCTTTCATTTTTTCCCATTAAACTCCACATTAGCCAAATTTGCCTGTTGACCCTTAGCTACATTCCAAATTTAGCCTGCCTTGTCAAGCTAGTTTAGATTGTTCTGCGGTATATTGTCTATTGTATCAAGTTTGGCTTGCATCTATTGATTCGGAGTTGGTAACTTATGAAGAAAAGGAGGATGATGAAAAAGACTTGAAAAAGAAAAAAAAAAGTTGAAAAAAGGAATTCGAAAATGAAAAAGAGAAAAAATTCGAAAAAGAAGAAAAGAAGAAACCAAAAAAAAATAGAAAAAAAAAGGAAAAATTAGAAAAAAGAGATGTTGTTTGTTGATTAGTCGGTTTCTGCTCCTATGTTCTATCTTATATCATTTGAGGAGTGTTTCTAGTTCGGTTTGGTGAGGTTTTATGCCAAATGAAGGGCATGTGCTTAATTCATAATTGAGTTGGAAACAGATGTTGATATATGGTTTTGTTTAGGTAATAGCTTGGCCGCCTATACCTCTACATTCCCATAAATGTTTTAGCTTTTCTTACCCATTGCCTCACTTTACCATATTTTTGTAAGCCCTCGGCTGTGACAGGACCTTGTTGGGTTAGAATGTGTGTACGGTAGCTAGAATTGTTTATCATATTAGTTGCATGCATGTTTATGTGGGTCGTAGTCTAGGTGAGCGACTATTTTTCTTTCGCTCTTACATATATATGTTCACCCTTTGCTTCATGAGAGAAGAGTGACCCGTGAGAGTCCATTTTTAAAGGTCTTGCAAGGTCGACGGTTCAGCTACTTTCATAAACATCCTATAACTCGTTTGCATTTGACTGTTTGCTATAAGTGCTAGTTTGCTTGCATTAAATTGGCTTAAGTGGGCATTTGTAGCTAGCTTTGAGTTATCTTTTTCCGTTCCATTAGTTTGCATTTAGTTTACTCGAGGATGAGTAAAGGTTTGGTTTGGGGAGATTTGATACGTGCAGTTTATATAGTCTTTTTAGCCTATTTATGCACGTATTTCTATGCTAATATCGTAGTTTATTGCTACGAAATGCCCCGAATATGCTACTTTGGTTTGTTTTGTCTTATTTGCAGGAATGAACCAGAAAGTAGTGAAATCAAGCCTTTTACCGTCCGTTTAGCATGAATTTGAAGGAAGAGTGAATTTGGAGCGGGAATGTAGCTATTTTGAGATGCGCAAAGAAGAAAGATTGCTAGGCGAGCAAAGGAAGAACTTCAAATTGCTAGTGTCTACTTTGGAGAGCCATATCTCGAGTTCTACAAAAGATATTCAGGGTATTCTAATTGGAGAGGAAAGCTTGTCCTCTTAGCTTTCCAACGCCACCGGAATCACCCTGTTTGCCCAAGTAACGAAGCAATGGCAGCCGTTTGAAGTTCAGTCAAAGCAGAAATCGTTGTTCTTTGAAAGTACTCGATCGAGTAGAATTTTGCTCGATCGAGTCCTTTTTCTACTCGATCGAGTAGTTGCATTTATTGATTTACTCGATCGAGTAGATTTTCTACTCGATCGAGTGGTTTACGCTTTAGTTTACTCGATCGAGTGGTTTTAAATCACTCGATCGAGTGGATTCTCTTATGGGCTTGGTCTTTTTAGTTTATTTCCGTCATTAGGTTAAATAATTCCTATTTTCTTATAAATAGGAAGTTAGGACGTCAGTTTTAGGGGCTTCTCCTCTGGAATTTTACCACATACGTTACTTTTTCCCTTTTCCACTCGTTGAATATTACTTTCTCATTTCCTGGATATTTCTCTTTAACTCTTTCTCTCCCTTTTTCTCCTTAATTATTTAATGTTTATTATTCTTCCCTTATTCCTTCTTCCTCTTTTATTCATGTCTAGCTAATTACTCTGCTAGGATTAGGTGATTCATTAGACTAATGTTAATTGCTAATTAGGTTTATAGGTCCATTGTTGTAGTTATGTCTATGTTGTTTAATCGTTTTAATGCTTTAATCGTATCCCCGCTAGTTGAGTCGACATAATTAGCCTTTTAATATTGGTAAACCTTGACCTGGACCGAAAGGTTGGAATAGGTGAGATCTGCAGTGAACAATAGGATGCTTTAGTGAGGCCAAAAGTTAAGCTAATAGCATTTTAGGGCGAATTGAGACCGAAGGGAGATATTCGTTGCCCCTTAGACCGACACATCGACTGATCTGTGACCTTAGCTGCAATTGACTGACGTTTATTGATGACCCGAAATCCTAGTTCCCTTCTCCTTCTGTTAATTTCCCTTAATTCTTTCTCTCTTGCCTTAATCTCTTAGTTTAGTCAGAATTCATATTCAAACCCCCACATTGCGACCCGTTACTCATAGACTAAAATTAGACAGATAAATCTCATTTTTGCCTCCCTGTGGAGATCGACCCTACTTACCGCTGACTTCTGTTAGTAGTACTTAGGTTTATTTTTGATACTGCGACGACCGGTATCATTGAGCGCTTTTTCGTTTTTACCTTCGGCTTGGCCGGGGCAATTAGATTGCGTATCTCAACTGTACTTAAATGTTTTTAGCATATTAGTCGTGTCCTTTGCTGCACCTGAACAGGCCGAGGTAGCAAGGTTCAAGTTTCCCAATTTGCTTAGCAACATGTTGGCATGTCGATCGCTTCCTCCTCCACTCCCGGCTTTGGCCGAGGCGGTCAGATTTGCGCTTCCCAAATGCTGTTGTAAACATGTTAGCATATCGGTCGTTTCCCCGTCACTCCCGGCTTTGGCCGAGGCAATCGAGGTTACGGCTCGACTGCATTCGTATCTATAGACATATTGACCGCTTCCTCTGCCACTCCCGGATTGGCCGGGGCAGTCAGATTTGCGTTTCTCAACTGTACTTATACGTTCTTAAGCATGTTGGTCGCTTTCGCGAGTATCAACTGCATTTGTAGTGACTGCCCGGCTTTGGCCGTGGCGTCTACTAGTGACTGCCCGGCTTTGGCCGTGGCGTCTACTTTGGTACGACTACGGAGGGGATAAGCATTTCGATGGAAAACTTGTATCACTCTTCATAAGATATAATCACGCGTTGGGGTGCCCACAACGGTCTCGGACACCTCCGCCGCTATACGAAATACTTTCTAAGGTTGCCTGTGTTCTAGTGGCTCATTAGAGGCACACCCTCCATGTCTGTCAGCCGGTATGTCCCCGGCCTCATTTCTTCAACCACCCTGTAGGGTCCTTCCCAGTTGGCCGTCATCTTACCATGGATGTTTCCTTTGTTGGTTGCGGCCGACTTTCTTAGGACTAGATCTCCTACTCTTAAGTCCCTTTTGTGGACCCTACGGTTGTAGGCTCTTCTCATTCGGTTTTGATATACTGCCAAGTTGAGCCGTGTCGTATCTTGGCTTTCTTCGACCAGGTCTAGGGAGGCTCTCAGGCCTTCTTCATTTTCGACCGGGTTAAAGGTTTGCGTTCTGAATGTCGGCACCGTTGCTTCAATTGGCAGGACGGCCTCAGACCCATAGACTAGGTGGAATGGACTGTACCCTGTTGCTTCTTTCTCCGTGGTTCGAAGGGACCACAGGACGCCGGGTAGTTCATCAGCCCATCTTCCCTTTAGATCCTCAACCTTCTTCTTCAACCCGTTCGATTGTTTTATTAGCCGCCTCCGCCCGCCCCCGCGTTGCTCGAGGGTGGCAGACGGAGGAGTATGCAAATTTGATACCGAGCTCTTCCAACCAATTCATCACCATGTCGCTCCAAAACTCTCGGCCGTGGTCAAATACAATGACTTGGGGTAACCCAAAACGAGTTATGATGTTCTCCCAAATCACCTTTCTTACGGCCGCCGTGGTCTTGGCGAGTACCGCGACCCCTCGACCCATTTGGTGAAGTAGTCAACGGCGACAATCGGGTACTTCCTTCCTCCGGAGGCCGTCGGAAATGGTCCTAATAAATCCATCCCCCACTGTGCAAATGGTAGGGGACTAAGTCTTGGTTGCGGGTCTCGGGTAGGTGCATGTATTACACGAGCATGCATTTGACAATTCTTGCACTTCTTGGTTTTTGCCCTGGAATCTTTCAAAGCATGGTAAGCCGAAGTAGCCGGCTCGGAGAGCTTTGTGGGCTTGCGTTCTCGCCCCATGTGATGTCCGCAGATGCCTTCGTGAATCTCTGTCGAGATAAGCTCCGCGTCGGTCGGGCCGACACATTTCAAGAGTGGTCTTATTACCGACCTTCTGTACAATTCTCCTTCGAACACTAAGTACCTTGCAGCGATCCTTCTCATCTTTTGAGACAGACTGCGGTCCTCCGGCAACTCTTTTGTCAGCTTGTATTTCATTATCGGAGTCATCCACCTCGTCTCGGCTTCGATGTCGCCCACCATGCCGACGGTCTCAGTGATGCTTTTAGCATTTCGATATCCACCAAAGACGGTTTGACCGACATTTTTTATGCTTGAACTGGCAAGTTTTGAGAGAGCGTCGGCTCGGTTGTTCTCAGACCTGGGGATGCACTGTATTTGGAAAGATTTCAATTTTGAGTTGTCATCTTTTACCCTCTCCAGGTACCTTACCATCCCATCGTCTCGAGTCTCATACTCTCCTCTGATTTGATTAGTCACTAAGAGCGAGTCTGTTTTTAACACAATATGCTCCGCCTAGGCAGCTCTAGCTAACTTGACTTCAGTTATCACCGCCTCATATTCGGATTCGTTATTTGAGGCCGAGAAGGTAAACTTCAAGGCGTACTCAAACTCGTCTCCGTTAGGGCTGATGATAAGGATGACGGCTCCTGAGCTGTTCGCCGTGGAGGAACCGTCGGTATACACTTCCCACACGCCGGGATGTGATTCTTCTTGATATGTGCACTCAGCCAGGAAGTCTGCAAGCGCTTGCCCCTTTATCGAAGGCCTCGACTTGTACTTAATGCCAAAGCCGGAGAGCTCCACTGCCCATTTGATAAGTCTGCCGGATTTTTCGAATTTTTCTAATGCTCTCTCCAATGGCTGGTCGGTTAAGACCGTCACGGGATGTGCGTCGAAGTAGGGTTTCAGCTTCCTTGCAGCAACGACGACGGCGAGGGCTGCCTTTTCGATTAGTGGGTGATTTTTTTCGGCGGCTGATGCGTGTCTTTTATATAAGGTTTTCACCTCATTTTTACACGCATTTCTGTGCTTTTTATGTAGCATCTGGCTACAAATACCCCCGAATATTCTACTTTGGTCCGTTTATTGTAATTTGCAGGAATTGACTGAAGAAAAGCTAAATCGAGCCTTAACTGTCCCAATTGCATGCATTCATGGAAAATAGGGAGCTGGAGCTTGGAAATCTAACACCTGGAAGACGCATGAGCCGAGTTTGGGAAGCAACTCAAGGTCTAACGTGCCTATGTAGCTCGATCGAGTGGTTACCTACTCGATCGAATGCTTTATACACTCAAGGTTGATCGATCGAGCTGTTTGAGGGGTCGATCTAGGAGTTTATGCTAGTGTGCTCGATCGAGTGGGTCACATCTACTCGATCGAGTGGTTTGGAGATGATATTGCTCGATCGAGTAGATTATTCTTGCTCGATCGAGTGGTGTCGTGTGTTTTAGTTAATTTCCGCCTAATTATTTATGGGCTTTTGTAATCAGTCCATAGATTAGGTTTGAGAGTGAATTTTAGTATAAGACTGGAGAGGAGTAATTACGTTACTCATCTCTTCACTCTGTTGTTTTGACTGCCACTTTCTGTCACTGTTCTTTGATTTACTCTCTACACTTTGCTACTCGGATTCGGTATTATCAATCTAGTTATTTCTTAATCTTATTTACTGCTTAAATCCTTCTTCTCTTGTTATTATAATTGTTTAATTGAATTCCTTTTAGTTTCATCATCATGTTTAGTCTTAATTACTTGGTTATTGTAATTGTTAATCCGACGATTATGAGTAGCTAATTTCCCTATGCTAAGACTATAGGGGATCCATAATATGAAGGGAGAGTAGTCGATTTACTAGGTTAATGCTGGTGCCGTCTTTGTTGTTTAAATGCTACAATTAATTGTAATTGCCTAATTGAGTCGACGCAGTTAGACCCTTATTCTTAGTGGACCTTGACCTGGACCGAAAGGTTGGAAGAGGCAGACTAGTAGCGAACAATAGAGTATTGCAGCGAGGGCGAAAGTTAAACTGTTTACACTTTAGGGTGAATTAAGGACCGAAAGGTGACGTTCGCTACCCCTTAGACCGTACTGCATTGACCTGGGACCTAGATTACTCGACCGGATGATTATGGTGAACCGTTTGTCTTAGCTATTTTCCTTTATCTGTTTAACTCTTTCCTTTTATTTCTCTTCTCCTTGTCCTCTATAGTTTAGAAGTCACATTTTATAAACCCCCAAATTTGTTACTTGACGAACTTAAGTTTAGCCGACAAATTCCTACCTCTCTGTGGATTCGACCCGACTTCCCTAGCTATATTACTTAGAGCCAGTTGGTTATTTTTGACAGGTACGCGACAGACGTGTCAAATTTTGGCGCCGTTGCCGGGGAGGTGGCGCAAACTTGTTGCTTTAATTAAGTTTGTCTCTCGTCTCAGGGAATTTATTCCTTGAGGCCGATCTCATTTCTGCAAAGTTTGATTAGTTGCAGGTTAACTTTTGCCTTGAAAATTTAATTGCCAAGATGCCTACGATTACAGAGCATACAGAGCCATGTGGTAGATGTGGTGAGGAAGGGCACGATCTTTATGAATGCATGGCAAGTGTAGAGCGCGCCCTTGCATATAAGAAATACAAGCAGGGAGTTCCCTTCTCCCAGTTGTATGAAGAAATCAAGAATGATTCTACCCCTTCTACGCTAGTACCACAACCGGTCTCTCCCTCTGCGAGAGAAGAAATTGCCGAGTTGAAATCCATTATGATGAGTATGTCAAAGATGTCACAAAGAATCAAACGGTTATATCGGAATTGAAAGAACAAGTCGCGCAGTTAACATTCGCGACAGACCAAGCCAAACTTCTTCCAATTTGCGATCCAGTCAGTGCAATTGAACTTTCAAAATGACCTTACTCATGAAGAAGACGAGGTTTTGACAGCTGATGATGACCCAGATGATGATCTAGACGAGTTTTTGCAGGAAATACTTGCTGCGTGTGCAGTAACCACTCGATCGAGCAACTCATCTACTCGATCGAGCGTTTCTAATCATCCAGTCACTCGATCGAGTGATGGTGGCGGTCGATCGAGAAGCGCAGAATTCCGAGTTGGTCGATCGAGCGATAGTACTACTCGATCGAGCAACTCTGCTGAAGAAATCACTCGATCGAGTGAAGAACATGGTCGATCGAGCAATCAAAGTACTCGATCCAGTACTCTAAGTGGCGGAAATCCTAATTCAGTATCTAATACTGCCACCGTGTCATCTCCCTCTGCTGTGGAGACGTCACGCATTGATAAGGGTAAAGAAAAGGTTGCGGGACCACTCATCGCTACCAGGATACCCTTCCCCAGTCGTCTGAAGGACGCAAAGATCGAGCAACAGTACGGTAAGTTCGTGGACATCGTGAAGAACCTCCAGGTAACTGTCCCTTTTTCCGAACTTGTTACTCAGGTACCCACTTAGGCTAAGTTTATGAAAGATATTGTGACGCGTAAGAGAAACTTGAGTGAATTTGAGACGATTTCATTTATGGAAGAGTCTACTAACCTGCTGTTAAATAAGGCCCCTCCAAAAATGAAAGACCCGGGCAGTTTTTCTATCACTTGTGTCATAGGTAATATGGTTATTGATAAGGCCCTTTGCGATTTAGGTGCCAGTGTCATTGTCATGCCCCTCCCTGTCTGCAAGAAACTGAAAATGAGTCATTTTAAAGTGACTAACATTACCCTACAGATGGCTGATAGATCTGTTAGGAGGCCCTTAGGTGTCTTAGAGGACGTGCCCGTGAAAATAGGCAAGCTTTACATCCCAGTAGATTTCATTGTTTTGGATATAGCTGAGGACACTAGGACCCAAATTATCTTAGGAAGACCATTCCTTTGTACAGCTGGGGCAGTTATCGATGTCAGAGACAAGGGCGTCGACTCTTGCGATAGGGGATGATGCTATCACATTCGGTTTACCCAAGATTTTTAGCTCACCCAATGATAGAGGACACTGCTATTCGGTCGATATCATTGACGAGTCTATTTATGACTTCGGTCGGGTTCTTTTATGAAGGACCCACCGAAGCCCTTATGCTTTTGATGAGTGTGCGAGATAGCCCGGCGACGATGACGACTGCGTTGGATTTGCTCGTTGATGATTTAAATGAGCATGAAGGAGAGCAGGTGGAACAAATGATCAGCACTCTTTGCTCCATTGAGGTAAAGGTACCGGAACGTAAGCCTCTCCCTTCTCATCTTAAATATGCTTTCCTAGACGATACGAGCGATCCGGTCATTGTCGAGTGCCAAGCTCAAGATGATCACCGACCTCTTTGTTAGTTGTACTTAAGAGAAACAGGAAGGCAATGGGCTATTCAATGGACGATATCACGGGGATTAGTCCCGATATTTGTATGCACAGGATAGAGCCGAAGAGGATCACAAGCCTTGCAGGCAAGGTCGGCCCGGCTGAACCGAAAATGCAAGATGTCGTGACAAATGAGGTAATGAAGCTGCTGGATGCGGTATTATTTATTCGTCGGTAATTCCGGATGGGTGAGTCCAAAGATGTGGTCCCGAAGAAAGGAGGGACAACTGTAGTTAAGAATGAGAAGAATGAATTAATACCTACTCGCGTAGTAAATCGGTTGGCGGATGTGCATAGACTACAGACATACCCGAATGCCGCCACTAAGAAAGATCATTTCCCCCTTCCTTTTATTGATCACATGGTAGAAAGGTTAGCTTCTCATAAATTTTTCTGCTATTTAGACGGGTATTCGGGGTTCTTTCGGATCCCCATCCACCCAGCACGATCGAGCTAAGACTACATTTACCCGTCCTAAGGGCGTTTTTGCGTATCGCAGAATGCCTTTTGGTTTGTGCAATGCCCCTGCTACCTTCCAAAGGTGTATGATGGGGATATTTTCAGAGTATATTGAGTCTATCATGGAAGTTTTTATGGATGACTTTAGTGTATATGGAAGTGATTTTTCCATTGTCTGTCTAACCTTGAGAAAGTGTTGCAGTACAGTATTGAGGTCAATCTTGTCTTTGAATCGGGAGAAGTGCCACTTTATGGTCAACGAGGGAGTTGTCTTAGGGCACTTAGTTTCTGATAGGGGAATAGAAGTTGACAAAGCAAAGGTTGAAGTGATTCAGCAACTACCACCTCCTGTTAATGTTAAGGGGGTTAGGAGCTTCCTTGGTCACGCTGGCTTTTATCGCCGGTTTATCAAGGATTTCTCCAAAATTGCTAAACCACTTACACAGATTCTTTGCTTAAGGATGCCCCTTTTGTGTTTATCGATGCTTGTCTTTCTCGCTTTTAACGGTTAAAGCAGGCCTTAGTCTCCGCGCCGATTATACAGCCTCCCAATTGGGACCTGCCGTTTGAGATCATGTGCGATGCGAGTGACTATGCACTAGGAGCGGTGCTTGGCCAGATAAAGGACAAAGCCTTGAACGCTATTTACTATGCGAGCCGAACTCTGGATGAGGCTCAAGTGAAGTACACTACCACTGAGAAGGAGCTGTTAGCTGTAGTTTATGCCTTAGAGAAGTTTCGCACTTATTTAGTTGGGTCAGAAGTCACTGTTTTTACTGACCATGCAGCTTTGAGGCATCTCCTTGCTAAGAAGGAGGCCAAACCACGGCTACTGAGATGGATACTCCTTCTTCAGGAGTTTGATTTGCAGATCAAGGATAAGAAAGGAGCTGAGAACGTTGTAGCTGATCACTTGTCGCGACTGATGCGACAAGAAGGGGAAGATTCTCTACCCATTGATGATTCTTTTCCTGACGATTCTTTGATTGCTGTTATATCATCTATTGTTAACCAAGAACCTTGGTATGCAGATATAGCTAACTTCATTGTCAGTGGCAAGCTGCCGCCTGACCTTTCTCATCAGAAAAAGAAGCGTTTTAGATAACGCTAAGCGGATTGGGATGATCCTTACTTGTTTAAGGAATATGCAGACGGTCTCTACAGACGGTGTATTCCGCAGTGGGAGACCAAAATAGTCCTGGAAGGCTGTCACTCCTCTTCATATGGTGGTCACCACGGTCCATCGCGCACCGTGGCTAAGGTACTTCAGTCTGGTTTTTATTGGCCTTCTTTGTTTGCTGACGCTAAATCTTTTGTTTCAGCTTGTGATGCTTGCCAAGGATCAGGGAACATTTCGAAGAGACATGAGATGCCACAAAACGGCATCCTAGAGGTTGAGGTCTTCGATGTCTGGGGCATTGATTTCCAAGGACCGTTCCGTCCGATAAGGTAACAGTACATCTTAGTAGCTGTAGACTATGTGTCAAAATGGGTTGAAGCAATTGCTTCACCTCACTGTGATGGTAAGACCGTGATAAAGATGTTCAAAAAGATCATATTCCCCCGTTTTGGTGTCCCTAGGGTCGTCATTAGTGATGGGGGGATGCATTTTAAAGAAAAGAAACTCACTTCCATACTGTCTAGAGTTGATGTCTAACACCGGCGTGGTTTTGGGGTATCATCCCCAAACTAGTGGTCAGGTAGAGGTCTCTAATCGTGAGCTGAAAGAGATCTTGTCTAAGGTAGTTTCTAAATCACGGAAAGACTGGAGTCTTAAGCTAGATGACACATTATGGGCTTATAGAACTGCCTTTAAGACACCAATTGGTGCATCACCTTATAGGTTAGTTTATGGGAAATCGTGTCACTTACCTGTTGAGCTGGAATGTAAGGCCTGGTGGGCAATTCGTGAGCTTAATTATGATCCTAAATTGTGTGGTCAGAATCGTCTTTTGCAGCTAGATGAATTAGAGGAGTTTAGGCTTAATGCCTATGACAGCTCGCGCATTTACAAGGAAAAGACGAACAGATGGCATGACAAGAGGATCCTACCTCGGGAGTTCCATGTGGGGCAAAAAGTGTTGTTGTTCAATGCCTGGTTGAGATTATTTCCTGGCAAGCTGAAGTCCAGGTGGAGTGGTCCTTATACGGTGACAGCTATTACCAAATTTGGATCCGTGGAGCTTGAAGATTCCGAGGGCCATAGATTCAAGGTGAATGGCCAATATGTGAAGCATTACCATGAGGCGAGTGAAGCAGACAATCGTGTTGAAGTCTTGCGCTTCGACGAGCTCGACGCGCGCTTAATCGATGCCGAGAGGTCGTGCGGGACCTCTTAAACCAGCGCTCTCCGGGAGGCAGCCCGGACTGTTTTATTTGCACTTTTGTTGAACTATTTGTTTTTCTTTAGCTTTACGTTAAACTTTAGACGCTGTTTTATGAACCTCCTTTGTACTTTCCTTGCGTTTAGTGCGTCTTTTGCAGGTCAAAGGACTCGATCGAATGCTTTTGTGTTCGATCGAGCACTTTCTGATGCAGCTGTTACTCGATCGAGTAAAAATGTCCTCGATCGATCAGATCCAAACCCGTGTTTATTCGATCGAGTTATTCGTCATTCGATCGAGCTCTTCTAATGCACCGGTACATTCGATCGAGCTCTTCTAATGCACCGGTACATTCGATCGAGCTGTTCCAGGTACTCGATCGAATGGTTATGACCTTCAGCTGCCATTTCACGTCTATGGAGCTACTGCTTGACTTTCTGTGACCTCCTATGTTCATGGTCGGTTTGGGGAGGTCCCTCCTTACGACGTTTTGTAAGTTTTCCGACTCCACTTTTCCTTTTCCTTTCAGTTTGCATTTCTTTCCCTATTTTTAGTACAATGAGGACATTGTACGGTTTGGTTTGGGGAGGTATGCATCCATATCTGTGTCTGCATGTTTTCTTGCATTACTGCTTCCATATTTATTATTTCCGCATGCATTGCTGTTTGTTTCACTCCAAAAATCATAAAATTCAAAAAAAAAATTTCAAAAATTTCATGTTTGATTTGAGTCGGAACGTTTGAACATTGACGCTACTTTGAACCCTTACTTGAGCCTTGCATTTTCTTGACATTTAGTTGGCGTGATTATGTGCATAATCTACGAGTTTTTGTTTCTTCCCTATCTGAACGAATAGACTTGATTCATTATGTCGGCAAGCTACATTACATTCTGAGGTCAGAGCTCTTTTAAACTGGTGACATTCATGACCGGTTTCATTTAGGATGTGAGTAGTACTCTCTCTAAGACATGTAACATCAATTTGCATAAGCATGAGTCTAGTCTTCTTAATACCTGTATGCATTCGGTTTGTGGATGGTGACACGTGTTAGGAGAGGCAGTCCCCTTTATTTCATTCTACCCATGAACCTCACATAGCCAAATTGCCTTTTTGTCCTGTCAACTACTTTCTATAATACTTCCTACCCTAGCTGAGCTAGTAACGAGTAGTTCGTGGAATGTTTGATGCAATATGGTTATTTTATCTAACTTCAGAAGATGGTGGAAGAATTGAAGGGAAAGGAAGAAAGAAGGAATTGTCGAATTGTGGAGAAAAGGAAATGAAATGAAAGAAAAAGGAAGAAAAGAAAAGAGAACGAAAAGAAAAAAAAAAAGTTGCGAAAAGCAAAGAAAGAAAAAAAAAGACAGAAAAGTTACATATGAAGAAGAGTCAGAATTGTACAATGATTCGCACTCCCATGCCTTATCTATATTTCATGGGGAGTTGACGATATTTGGTGTTTTGTGAGTTAGTGCATAATTTTGCGCCGTTTTTCCTAGACGTCATAAGTACGAAGTTGGGATGCAGTTACTATTTGGATCCGGTGTTGCTAGCCTGGCTATTAACCCCACATATCAAAATTCATTTTTGCCCCTTCATACCCATTACCTCACTTACCCAAATGTAAGTCCTCGGCACGTGTCTTGGTCATTAGTATGGTTGGAATGCATATGTACGGTTGTAGAGACTTTATTCATGTTAACTGCATGCATGTCTTATAGGTCGAGTTAGGTGAGCGTCTTACTTCTTTCTATCTTTCACATATATACTCACCCTGTGCCTAATTTTGAGTGACAAGCGACCCGTGAGAGTCCGATATCTTTTGAGTCTTGCAAGGTCGATGGTTCAGTAAGTTTGAAACATTAATTTAACTCGTTTGCACTTTTTACTGCTACTTTGTCATGTTATCGCATTAAATTGGTTCTAGTGGGTGCTTTGTAGCTGATGCGTTGGTCCCGTTCCATTGTTCATCCTTTAGTTGCATTCATATTTGCTTGGGGACAAGCAAAGGTTGGGTTTGGGGATATTTGATGCGTGTCTTTTATATAAGGTTTTCACCTCATTTTTACACGCATTTCTGTGCTTTTTATGTAGCATCTGGCTACAAATACCCCCGAATATTCTACTTTGGTCCGTTTATTGTAATTTGTAGGAATTGACTGAAGAAAAGCTAAATCGAGCCTTAACTGTCCCAATAGCATGCATTCATGGAAAATAGGGAGCTAGAGCTTGGAAATCTAACACCTGGAAGACGCATGAGCCGAGTTTGGGAAGCAACTCAAGGTCTAACGTGCCTATGTAGCTCGATCGAGTGGTTACCTACTCGATCGAATGCTTTATACACTCAAGGTTGATCGATCGAGCTGTTTGAGGGGTCGATCGAGGAGTTTATGCTAGTATGCTCGATCGAGTGGTTTGGTGATGATATTGCTCGATCGAGTAGATTATTCTTGCTCGATCGAGTGGTGTCGTGTGTTTTAGTTAATTTCCGCCTAATTATTTATGGGCTTTTGTAATCAGTCCATAGATTAGGTTTGAGAGTGAATTTTTGTATAAGACTGGAGAGGAGTAATTACGTTACTCATCTCTTCACTCTGTTGTTTTGACTGCCACTTTCTGTCACTGTTCTTTGATTTACTCTCTACACTTTGCTACTCGGATTCGGTATTATCAATCTAGTTATTTCTTAATCTTATTTACTGCTTAAATCCTTCTTCTCTTGTTATTATAATTGTTTAATTGAATTCCTTTTAGTTTCGTCATCATGTTTAGTCTTAATTACTTGGTTATTGTAATTGTTAATTCGACGATTATGAGTAGCTAATTTCCCTATGCTAAGACTATAGGGGATCCATAATATGAAGGGAGAGTAGTCGATTTACTAGGTTAATGCTGGTGCCGTCTTTGTTGTTTAAATGCTACAATTAATTGTAATTGCCTAATTGAGTCGACGCAGTTAGACCCTTATTCTTAGTGGACCTTGACCTGGACCGAAAGGTTGGAAGAGGCAGACTAGTAGCGAACAATAGAGTATTGCAGCGAGGTCGAAAGTTAAACTGTTTACACTTTAGGGTGAATTAAGGACCGAAAGGTGACGTTCGCTACCCCTTAGACCGTACTGCATTGACCTGGGACCTAGATTACTCGACCGGATGATTATGGTGAACCGTTTGTCTTAGCTATTTTCCTTTATCTGTTTAACTCTTTCCTTTTATTTCTCTTCTCCTTGTCCTCTATAGTTTAGAAGTCACATTTTATAAACCCCCAAATTGGTTACTTGACGAACTTAAGTTTAGCCGACAAATTCCTACCTCTCTGTGGATTCGACCCGACTTCCCTAACTATATTAGTTAGAGCCCGTTGGTTATTTTTGACAGGTACGCGATAGACGTGTCAGCGGCCAGTAGTGTATGGCTGATAAAGTAAATTGGGTGTTGCTGCTTATTTTCTTCCTTGACGATTACGGCACTGACCGTGGCCGAGGTAACTGCTAAGTATAGATATAGCGTCTCCCCCAGCGTCGGCCTGGACAGGGTCGGTAGTGTCAGAAGGTGGGCTTTCGATTACTGAAAGCCGTGCTCTGTTCCTCCCCCCAGCTAAAGCTTTTATTCCCTTTCAGCACTTTAAAGAACGGAGTGCTCTTGTCGGCCGACCGAGAGATGAAGCGGGCGAGAGCCGCCATCCTTCCGGTCAGCATCATAACCTCTTTTCAATTCCTCGGCTCCGGTAGGTCTAGTATTGCTTGGACTTTCTCCGGATTGGCATCAATTCCCCTGGCGCTGACAAGCACATCGAGGAACTTGCCGGCCCGGACACCGAACTTGCATTTCTTTGGGTTAAGCTTCATTTTATATTTCCTTAGTGAACAAAATGTCTCGCTCAAATCGTCTAAGTGCTCGCTGTCAGACTTGCTTTTTACAATAGCATCGTCGACGTAAGCCTCGATGTTTCGCCCTTTTTTATTTTGGAACACTTTGTCCACCAACCTAGTGTAAGTTGCGCCAGCGTTCTTCAAACCGAACGGCATCATTTTATACATGAATGTGCCGTGAATGGTGATGAATGCGCATTTAGGCATATCTTCCTCAGCCATAAATACCTGATGATACCCTGAGAAGGCGTCTAACAGGCTTAGCATAGTGTAGCCTGCCGTGGCGTCAATCAAACTATCTATTTGAGGCAAGGGATAGAAATCTTTAGGGCACGCTTTATTAAGATTGGTAAAATCAACACACATCCTCCACGCCCCTGACGATTTCCTCACCATTACAACATTTGCTAGCCACTCAGGGTAAGTACAAGGCATGATAAAGCCCGCCGCTAATAATTTGTCTACTTCAGCTTTGATGGCCTCATCCTTCTCGGCCGAGGAGTTCCTCATCTTCTGCTTGACAGGTCGAGCGGTGGAGAGTACGTTTAGCTTGTGAACGATCACCTCCCGGCTCACGCCTGGCATCTCGGCAGCTGAGTATGCGAAGACATCTTTGTTCTTCCTCAGTAGGTCTAGGAGATCGGCTCTCGAATTTTGGCTCCGTGCCGACACCGAAGCGATTAAGGTGCGCTCTGGGTCAATTTCCACTTCCTCGGTCTCGGCTCCTTCGACCATGCCGACGTTAGTGTTCATCGGATCGCCCTCCTGCTGCAAGGATGGGCTCTTCCCTTTCTCCGACTTCTTCGCCACTTTGAGGGATTGCCTGTTGCACCCCCTGGCAGACACTTGGATATTGACTATTTCATCTCTCTCGTCCTTTGAGACGAGCTTTTGTGATTCCCCCCGGTCCGAGACGTACATCAATGTCATGGTCCGGATGGACATCACTGCATCGGCCTCGCTCAAAGTGACTCGGCCTATGAGAACATTGTAGGCAGACGAACCGTCGATAACCACGAACTCAGATAAAACATTTTTAGCCGCATCCGCTTGACCGAACATCACCGGCAGTCTGATTGACCTCAGGGGTACCAGGCCGGCCCCAGAGAAGTTGTATAGCGGGTTAGTGCAGGGGCTCAGGTCTCCAATCTTCAGGTCGAGATTAAGAAAGCACTCCCTTAACATGATGTTCGTGTAGGCGCCTGTGTCAATCAGGCACCTTTTGACCAAGTGGTTGGCTATATCCAGGTGGACTACAAGCGGGTCGCTGTGCGGGGCGACGACTCCCTCGTAGTCCTTCTTTCCAATGGTTATATCGGGGATGGTGGAAGCGGGGATCGCTGTGTTAGGCACAAAGTTGATGGCTTGGTATAACTCATTCCGGTGCCGTTTGTGCCCATTAGCTGACCCGCCGTTCTCGTTCCCCCCAATGACAACCTGGATTACTCCCATCCGTTGGAAAACCGATTTTCTATTCGCCCCGTCGGCGCTTGCTCTTGGGCCTCCAGCTACATACTTGCTGAGGCTCCCCTTTCGGATCAGCTCTTAGATGGCGTTCCTCAGATGTCGGCAATTGTCAGTTTTGTGGCCGGTGTGGCCGTGGTACTCGCAAAACTGGCTTGCGTCACCGTCCCCCCTCGCCTTGGGGGGCCTTGCCCACTTCTGTCCATCATTCTTGCTTAGGGTAAAGACTTCGGCTGAAGATGCGACCAGGGGGGTGAGACTACTGTACCGCTTCTGGTTGTACGGTCTCGAACTCCCCCCGGCGCCCGCCGAGTGCTGTTTCTTATTAAATCTCTCAGGTCGTGACCTATTTCCGTCACGGCGACTCTCATCTATGTTGTCCCGGCGGCTCTTCCTCTCTGGGTGCCCAGCTTCACCGTGGCCTACCCAGGTTTTGTGATAGTCTTCCACCTTTACGGCTCGGTCGGCCATCTTTCTGGCGGAGTCCAGGTTGAGGTCCTCGCACTTGATCAGCTCGTTTTTGAACTCGCCTTTCGGGAGGCCTTTCATCAGCGCGAAGGCCGCAAGTTCGGTGTTCAGCTCACAGATCTGCTGAACTTTTGCGTCGAATCTCTTCACGTAGCTTCGGAGGGACTCGTCCTCCCCCTGTCGGATAGTGAGGAGATCTGATGTTTCCACGACCTTTCTCTTGTTGCAAGCATACTGGGCTATGAAATTGTCTCTCAGGTCGTCATAACAGTATACCGAGCCATTAGGTAGCCCCTTGTACCAACTCTGAGCCATCCCATGCAGGGTCGTTGGGAAGACTCGGCACCACACCTCATCAGGCTGCTCCCATACCGACATGTACGACTCGAAAGCCTCGGCATGGTCGGCTGGGTCGCTATCCCCTTTGTATGATAAGGGCGGAAGCTTCAGCTTAGTTGGCACAGGCATCTCGAGGACATAGGTACTGAGGGGCTGTCTGACCACGTGTCGAATGACACGCGGCGATCGGCTCCTCGCAACCTTAGTCCGGCTTCTCTCCCTCTGGCGGGAAGGGCTTCTTGTTGTCCGACTTTGGTGAGTCGGACTTCTTTCATTCCTTCGGTGGCCTCGTTGTTGCCGCGCGACGCCCGTCCTCCCGCGAGTGAGGGAAGGACTCAGGTCTGCCACTGGCACCACGGGCTCTGCTGGCGTTTTAGCACGGCCAACTCCTTGTATCGCTCCGGACAAGTTGTTCGGAGTCACTTTATGGGCCCTGGTAACCTGTGGGTGCGCTGCCGTCACCGTCGCCGTGACAGGGGTAATCGGCGTGCTACCCATCAGGTCCAGGAATAGCTTTCATTTGGCCGCATCGACCACATGTCCCATGACAGTGACTTGGCCGGTAGGCAGCGGTGTTTCTGGCTCTTTTGGCATCCCGTACGCCGGTTCAGTGACTCGGCCGGTGGGGAACTACCCGATCTCAGATTTGCGGAACGTGTCATCCTGGAAGAATGCAGTTCCTTCACTCACAGTTTCTTGTTTCTTTGACATCTTCTTAGCTTGCTGAATGGTTTTTCTTTTCTTTCTTTTTTTTTGTAAGGTAGGTGACTAGCTTTTAGTATCTATCCCCACAGACGGCGCCAATTGTTCCGGGTGTAATTCCGGAGCAGGATTATGACCACTTGAGCTTGTTGAATGACGTCGTTGCTTGTCTCTTCCTTTCACTCTCTCCTGTAAAGATGAACAAACTGAGGGCTCGGCTTGGGGCCGAACGTACTCACTCCGACGCTCAAGTCAGTAAACTTAGAGAGATAAGTTGTATGTTAACTTGGCAAAGTATATTGTAGAGAGATAAGGGAGTTTATACCAGATTTTCAGTTAGTTTCTCAATGAGAGATGATGAGTATTTATAGACTTTCACCTTTTGTCACGTAGTGGCCAAGTGGCCAAGTGGCGTAGCAGGTGGAAAGACCGTTTTACCCTCGGCCAAGGGACCCATGAAAGGCCGGCAGGCCTGGTTGACTCCATGCCGAGGGGACTGGATGTGAGTATGCGGATATGCCTCTCGGCCGGCTAGTTGCCGAGCCGAGACCCAGTGACAGCCGACAAAGCTTTGTCGGTTAGGCTGTTAATATGTTGACTTGCTGTCTTTTTAGCTTTGACCTTGCTCAATATGTTGACTCGGTCAGCGGGTGCAGAATATGCCCCCATCAATTTGCCCCCAGCGTAGTCTATGCCGTGGTATGGACCTTCGATGCGTGTTGAGCGTATTCTGCGTATGTCGAACTTCTTCCTCGGTTTGGTCTTGTTCAGGCCGTACCATATCCCCCCTCCACATTGTTGTGTAATGGACATCGAATGTGGAAAAAGGAAATGGCGCTGGCCGAGACCAAGGTTGGGAGTGCCGTTTGCTTTTGATTGCCCCCGGCCGGTGCTGCCAAGCTTGGTTGATCAGCTGGCCGTTAGCAAGTAGATACCAAGGAGCGTGTCGAAGAAGATTTGTCACTGTGTGTCGATTGACATTCCGTGGCTGCATGCTTGACACGTGGCCTGGTGTTGATTGGTGGACGCTTCATGGGCTTTGCTCTGATTGGTCCACTAAATGGGCTTTGCTCTATAAATAGAGCAGTGTGCCCCTCATTTTGACCTGCAAACTTCTTTTTCTTAAAAATATTTCCTCTTTCTAGTTTTCGAAGAGTTTCTTTCTCTCTTTAGTTTTCGAAGCGTTACTCGGCGTAACACTTTCTTTCAAGGTAAACAAACAAATTCTTCTCCAACCTTTATTTGTTAATTAATTGTTGCCACCATGTCTGCTGCTGATGCTCTGCCTAGTATCTCAACTCCGGGGGGCGAACCGTCGCATCCTGATGAACAGGAGCCACTGGTTGTCACCTCGGTAGTGTTTTAAGTTTAGTGATGGTGTAGTTGGTCGAGATGGTCGGTCAAGCGATTTAATGCATGATGACGGTACCAAACAATGTGTAAGGCTTGTGTTTTCGATCGGTAGGTCAGAAACACGTGTCGGTTTGTGACTTGAGATGTCGAGTCTAGAATTTTAAGGGACAAAATGAGGAGGCGGACACTCGCGTAACCCTCAAATGGTGGCATTAGAGGAGTGTTTATAGAAAAATGGGTGGTTGTGTGCGTTTTGAGTAACATGGCCGCATGGGCTGCTCGAAGAGGCGCGAGCCAATTCGCGGGTCTTCGAGGTGTCTTGTCACTATCACGCACGTGTAATCATGATTTGTTTTATCCTATGTTTTGGATGAACTTGATTTGTACTTGACCATTAAGGATTCCGGGAATTCTTACCATGGAAGTCTTGAAAAGTTTGTTTTTTTTGTGTTTGACTCAGTTTGACTCGTTGTTGGAGTCGGGATTTGAATTTTGAGTCGGTTTTTGGTCCAGTGTCGCTTTTGACTCTAGTTAGTGTCATTGTGACCCGTTTGTCATGCATTAAGCACTCTAGGTACTTTTAAAAAGTTTTGAAATGTTCTATTTTCGAAATCGTTTTAAGTTTTCCGACGTATAGTTGTAAAAAACTATCGATCAAACGCTGCGATTCCTAAGCATGTTGTAGTCCGATAATCATCGGGTGTTTGTTGGAGACTTGATAGATATTGGGTATCTACAGCATGGCTTTCAAAAGACCGATGCATGTCCACACTTTTGCTTGGCGTGCAGGTAGCCCGTGACTACAGACCGGTAGGTGGCTCTTGCCCACAGACTCGCATGTGGCTCATGTCCACAGTTTGGCGACTCCGCTGGAATGACTAGGACACTTGTGTCTTTTTTATCCTTAGAGGTGAAACTCGAACGAGGTCGTGGTTAAAGTGCATTAATTAATATTACGGTCATAAGTCGGGTTCCTTGGCCGGGCCCACAACCTAACCTTTATCGACCAATTGGCTCGTCCCTTCGGCGTGAGTTTTCTCATCCCCGCGTTTTGAATCCTGATTGCGTTAAGCATACCATTGGCGTTACACATTTATGTTTCTTCAAAGAGCTTTCACTCCCTCTCGAAAATCGGGGATTGATAGCTTGGTGTGTAACCACCCTTATTAAGCGAAACCCGTGTCAGTATTATGCATAATATAATGAACTGCGAGTGCTTATATGTTATGTGATCATAAGTCCTTCCGTATCATTTCAAACTTTCAAAAACCTTTTTGCGCCGTTATAATGGCTATTTCAAGCCTCGGTCTTTCGCCGACCGTTGCAAACCTTTTTATGTCGTCGTAATGACGACTTTCAGAACCGGTTTTCTACAACCGTTTCAAAAACACATTCCGCGCCGTTATAATAGCTGTTTTAAACCTCGGTCTTCCGCCGACCGTTGCAAACCTTTTTAGGTCGTCGTAATGACGATTTTCAAACTCGATTTTTATAACCATTTCAAATTCACCTTTTCATGCCATTGTAATGACAATTTCAAACCTTGGTTTTCACAAACCATTTCAAAATACCCTTTTACGTCATTGTAATGGCCGTTTCAAACCTCGGTCCCTCGCCGACCTTTGCATTCTCAAAGCGCGTTTTTACGCCGTCATAATGACGAATTCTACCCTCGAAATTTCAAAATTAGAAATCAATTTTCAAACAAAACTGTTTTTCAAACCGTAATAATGATGATTTCACCCCGTGCAACTTTCCAAATTTCAAATCTCGTTTTCGAAATTAAATTTGGCTTTCTAAGCCGTCGTAATGACGATTTCAATTCTCACAATTTTCGATTTGCATACCGTCTTTCAAATATTAAAGCGGTTTTCTAACCCGTCGTAATGACGAATTCAATCCTCACAATTTCTAATTTTGAATTTTGAAAATGCATTTAGCCCTTTTCAAATCTCAAATCAAAAGTCAAATCATTGAAAACAAAGTAAACCGTTTTCAAATTTCCAATCAAAACTCAATCATCTGAAAATAAATTTAACCGTTTTCAAATTTCAATTCAAAATCAAATCTTTGAAAATAAATTTAACCGTTTTCAAATTTCAATTCAAAATCAAATCGTTTGAAAACAGATTTAACCGTTTTCAAATTTCAACCCAATTTCAATTTCTTTGAAGACAAATTTAACCATTTTCCTGGCCAATGTGATGACGATTCCAAATTCTTCAATTCTCGATTTTCAAATCCGTGATTCGGAATTTCAAAAACCGTCTTCGGAAACAACACATTGTTTTCAGAGGCGCCGCAATTTCAACACAAACTGTCTTTTGAAAACAAACCTAAGACAACCCTTTCAACTGGCCGATCTTTTGAAGTTCCCTACTCTTCGGAAGCCGTCCATAAAACGACAAATGAATCTTTCTGAAAATTTCTATTTTTGAAAATTCCAGTCCACCTTTCCGATTCAGCCTCGAATCGATTAGAGTCCAGTCGATTTCAAGTCAAGTCGTCTAAATAACACCGAGTCTCCGCCAAAGTTAGTACCTACCTTCTAGTCTAGGTCGTGTTTCCTAATTATCGAGACATCTCCAATGGCGTTAGCAGAGTCAAAACCTCTCAGGTATTAAACCCGTCTTGCCCCTACATTACGGGTCAAAGGTCAAGTTTGTGTATATGTCTTGTCCAACTGCGTAATGCCAGCAACACACATCCAAACTGAGTCGGAACTCGTCTGTCCAGGCATCACTATGCCAAAGTCGACGCTCGATACTAAGTTCAAATTCATGCACCAAGAGTTCAAACACAAGAGGTCATTCACGGTCTTTAATGAACTCATAACCTAGTTGCACCGTCGCGTCTCCACCACAAAACTGCCTTTTGTACATATGTGTCGTACTTGCCTTTGTTTGTACAATCTCTTGCCAAGACAAGTTATAACACCTATCATTATGTCCAATAGGAATCCCTTGGGTGCCGTCATTTCCAACCAGAAACTCAAGAAGTCGATCAATCTCCATCCGCCATGACTTCTGCTGAAACCAACAACATGGTCCTTCGACTCCTAGCTACCGTGGAAACTTAAGCACTCGTCTCTCCCAAGTTGAGGACAAAATGATAACCGGGAATTTTCCTTTTTCTGATATTGAGCAAAGGGTTAAGCTCCTTGAAAGCCGACTACTTGCCAAGGACAAAACCAACCCTAGTAGGAAGGCTACCAAAACCACTGAAGCCAATTCCTTAGATGCTCCACCAACCAAAACCAGACGACCTCATAGGTCCTTCCCTGATTTGGGTATGCCTTATGCCACAGCCTTGGAAAGGCTAATCTCCCAAGTAAAGCTCAAACCGATTGGTCCAACTCTAGACCCTCTACCTTACAAGCGAGGATGTAGATGGGACGAAAAATTGTTTTGTCAATATCACCAAGGTCGCGGACATGACACTGAAATGTGGCTCTCCCGAAAAGGCGACATCCTTGATATGATAAAAAAAGGGCGAGTTACCATCACCTCCCTTAGCAAACGACAAGAACAACCATACTGAAAACTCTATTAAACACAGTAAGGAACCTTTCTTAGACTGCTCTCACCTCATCTCTCCTGACGATGAGAAAATTCATGCAATTGATGAGGATGGCATACAAATCGCTATAATGATGCTCTCCATCTCCATCAACAGCATATTCTCAAAGTTGCAAGTGGTTATCGATGAATTGAACACTCGAGTAGCTAATTTGGAGAAAAGTTTGGGTAATACTGAAAATGAACCTAACCGCCAAAGAGAAGACCAACCCCCCATTCACCAACAAACAGCTGTTGAAAATATGGAATTGTCCGATGATTCCCACAACCTTGAAACCACCAACAAAGAACATGAAATTGCCTCGCCAAATACCTTTTCAAAATACCAAGCAATTTCCCCAAAACTTTCCATTGACAATAACCAAATCCTGTTTCCAGCCAGGATTGACAAAAACAAAAACAAAACTCACAAAAACATCCCAAAAAACACCAATGTTGGAACCATGGGAAAACATCAAAGAGTATTCACAGATCTAGGAATAACATATGACACCGCTCTGAAGATAGTTGCTTCAGAGGAATGCTGGAACCCATTGATCCGACGCCGGACAAACTTGAACACAAAAGAACCCGTTTTTGGAACGAAAATGCCTATTGCCAATGCCATCAAGGCAAGGTACATGACACCAAAGCCTGCTTCAAACTCAAGCATGCCATTCAAGATATGATCGAAGCGGTCAAAATCATAGTCACACCTCGCAGTCAAGACAATCCTCCTGGATGTCACAAGTCAAACAACAAGGTTGGACGTTCTCAAAGGACATTCACTAATCTCAACATAACTTATACCGCAGCCCTTCAAAAGCTCATGGCTTAAGGAAAGCTACAACCAATCAAGCCCACTCCGGATCCACCTGAATGCAGGAAAACCCGTTTCTGGGATGGCAGTGCCTATTACCAATATCATCAAGGAAAAGGTCATTACACTGAGACATTCTTCAAACTGAAACATGCTATTCAAAACATGATCGATAACTATCAATGGATAGCATCATCCCTAGGTCAACCAAGTGATGAAAACAACCATAATAAACATCTTATTCTGCAAGGAGATGAAACCCTCACGGATTATTGTCCTCATATCGTCCCAAACAATGAGAGTGAAGTGCTCAAGTGGGTCAATGGTCAAGACCAAACATTCAATCCGCTGGATGCTGCGAAGGAGACCTTCGAGGAGGAAGGTGATGATTAGGAGTCCGTAGCTACGATTGAGTCACAGTCTGAGTCCGAGTCTTAGACTTTCTCATATCTATCCTAGTGTCTATACTTTTATTCCTAAGTGACAAACTGAGGGCTGTCCCCATGAGTTGCACGTATTCATCGGGTATGTACTAAGCTCTTATTTATCTAAATAAAAGAACTACTTTCACGTATATTCTTATCTCTTCCTTTACCAGTTACCGTTGACAACGAAAATTGATTTGATAATTGCTTTAAAACAAACAACAAGTTTCTATTCAACGTGAGTACGCTCAAGTGACGTTCCGTACTAAGTAAACAAAGGACCCGAAACTCCGTGTCCATCTCTTTACCTATTCCATGTCTGGCAATAGAAACTTTCCATTAGCACCTAATTTAGTACGAGCCTTTATCAAAGGCATTCTACGATGAACCCAGATAAAAAATATGAACATCTCCTTGTTCGTGATCAATGATGGAAGGCAAGCCCATTCCCCACAAAAATCCCATCACCAAGTATCAACCTCTCACCAACGGGTACACCCCCTTCTGCACCATTACCTTCCTCGAACGTAGGACATCAAATAACCAATAGATCTAAGCCAAAACAAAAAAACAAAATAGCGAAATTCAAATCCGTTATTTTCCCACAATTTCAAATGACTGAATTAGAAACCGTCTCTTTTCAAGAAAATGAAATAACAGAATTCACAATTCGTTATTTTCTCACAATTCCAAACGACAGAATTAAAAACCCTCCTTTTTCAAACAAAAAAATAAAATAGCGAAATTCAAATTCGTTATTTTCGCACAATTTCAAATGTTGGAATTAAAACCGTCACTTTTCAAGGAAATGAAATAGCGGAATTCAAAATTCGTTATTTTCTCACAATTCCAAACGACGGAATTAAAAACTGTCACTTTTCAAACAAAAATGAAATAGCGAAATTCAAATTCGTTATTTTCCCTTAATTTCTAATGACATAATTAAAAACTGTCACTTTTCAAGGAAATGAAATAGGGGAATTCAAAATTCGTTATTTTCTCACAATTCCAAACGACGGAATTGAAAACCGTCCTGTTTCAAACAAAAAATAAAATAGCGAAATTTAAATTCGCTATTTTCACAAACTTCAAATGACGGAATTAAAAACCGTCACTTTTCAAGAAAATGAAATAGCGGAATTTAAAATTCATATTTTCCCACAATTTCGAACGAAGAGATTAAAAACCGTCATTTCTCAAGAAAATGAAATAGAGAAGTTCAAATTCGTTATCTTCACAAAGACTCAAATGACGGAATTAAAACCCGTCACTTTTCAAACCCCGGACCAATGTGTCCAACACAAAATCCCAGACCAATAAGTCCAAAACGCCAAGTCCAAGACCAATGAGTTAAAAGCCCAGGACCAATGAGTCCAACACACCAAATCCCGGACCGATGAGTCCAAAACACCAAATACCAAAACCTCGACCTTTCTTCCCCCCTAAGTCCTTTTGGAGATTGTTACAGGAAGACCTATCTAGGATCCTGTGTATTCCCCTTAAGATCATAACCAACACTGCTTCACCCCTAAGTCCTTCTAAAGACTGCTACAGGGAGACCTATCTAGGATTTTGAGGATTCCCCCCTCAAGCTCAAAATATCACACCTTAACCTTTAAGGTCCAGACATGGGATTCTGATCCCACATTGTTTACTAACCATTTCGTTCTCATGCCACATCAAACCTGAGACCCTATTCCGCACCATATCACAAGCTCTAACCCATCGGCCTAAACACCACAAATACAAGCTCTAGATTTTTATCTGTCAAACAAATCTCTTATTACCAAGCTTCACATTCCAAAATGTCGAAGCCATTTTCACCTTAACCCAGATACGGAGTCTTCAAAAACACTGCTCCCCAAAACGGGACATGCCCATGTCATTCTTAGAGTTCACTTTTTAGTGTGCTCACGTAATAAGAAAAATTTTCACAAATTAAATCTCTTTGATACATGATCAAGAGAGAATTCTCTTCAATCAGCTTTCGAGTCACCAAACGAAATTCACCTTCGTGACCCTCAACTCCAAATTTTTATCTGTCAAACAAACCTCTTATTACCAAGCTTCACATTCCAAAATGCCGAAGCCATTTTCACCTTAACCCAAATATGGAGTCTTCAAAAAACATTGCTCCCTGGAACAGGACATGCCCATTTCATTCTTAAAGTGTAATACCCCGTATTTTATATATAATCAATTAAACGGATATTAATATATATTAATTATTATACATTTTATATATTACTAATTAAGTCGGGTTAATTGTTGAGTCGATAATTACGTTAATTATTTTACTTGACTCGCGTTGTATCGATCTAAGTTAATTGAGACGGGTTTGTATGGAATTCGAAATGTGAGCTAACCAGTTGAGCTGGCCCAATAACTGTCCAGCCCATTTAACCCTAAACCCTAACCCTAATAGTATAACCTAACCCTAATAACCCTACCCAACCCGCCTCCCTCCTTCTTACTCCCTCAAACCGCCTCCCTTCTTCATCAACACCAAAATGGCAGCCCTTCACGCATAGAGAGAGAGAGAGAGAGAGAGTGAGCTTGGTTGTTGACGGCGCAGCAGGGATGAGCTAGGGACTATTGTCGACGACTGTGGGTGGCCGTGGTGGCTGTTGTGGCGGCGGAAAGGTATGCATTCAACCCATCTCCTCTGTTTTAGTATTAATGTCGGGTTTTGTGGGTGGTTGTGTGTCTGATAGGGGCATTTCTGGTGGTTGTTGACGGGGTATATGGGTAGGGTGGTTAGTGATGAGTGTTGTGGTGGTGGTTATGGTGGTTTTGGGCGGTGGAAATGGCGGCAGGAGGTGTTGTCGACAGGGGTAGACACACGGGTTTACATACGGGTTTTCAGGTGGGTTAGATTGGTTAAGTTTGGGGTGGCGCCACCGTGGACTCGGGGGAGGTCGAACCGGCAGCGCCACGACTCCTGGGTGCACTGCTTGACGGCGAGTAGGATGGTGGTTGTTTGGCAGGAGGTGGTTGTTGGTTGTGGTGGTGGTAAGAGATAAACAGGGGGTGTTTGTTGAGGCACGGTGGTGAACCAGGCCAGTTGACGGCCCTGGTTCGACTCACCGACGGCAGTTGACCAGGTGGGGCTTGGTTGTGGGTGGTTGGGTTGAAGTGGGGAGTTGGCCTGGTGGTTGTCGGGGTGGTCCAGGCGGCGCGTGAGGGGTGTGAGCGAGAGTGAAGGTGTGGGTCGTGTTTAATTGGGTTATTCGAATTGTTTTAGTTTTGAAATGGGTTTTCATAATTTAAATCGTTATAATTCGTAATGGGTCGTATTCTTAATTAATTAATTTAGTTCCCGAGTCTTCTAAATAATTTATTTAATTTAATTCCCGAGTTATTTAAATAATTAAAGACGGGTTTTGAGTCTGATTTGTTAAAATAAAAAAGCTACTATATCGGGAAAGTTTCCATTCTAAGAAATTCTACTTTAGTAACTTTCTTTTTTTGGGAAGTTGGGTCAAATACTAATCGGGTTATTTTAGTTATCAGTTGGGCATAAGTTTGGTGTCGGGATTGTATTTCGGGAAAACTTCTATTTTAGGAACTCTCTATAGTGGGTAACCTATCTATTTTTAGTAGCTTCTACTTTGGGAGATTTCTATATTTAGTAATTAGTAATTATAAATATTATAATTGTTTTAGGTGACGGATTCGTGAAGGATCGATAATCAAATTCATTGCTTTATTTTCTGGACTGCTTGAACTGCTTAATTGGATTTGCTGGCACTTTGAGGTAGGGAAATACACTTGACCTATTATCGTTGTTGTTGAATTGTGTTGACTTGATTCGTGGTTGTTGATTTACGTTATGACTCATATACGGGAAGGTGATTGACTGAATTGATCGTGTTGAGTTGTTATCACAACATTCGGTAGCTGGCATGATTTCATTCGTTAATATATATATTGTGTTGCATTAATTTCTGTTGAGCATTTCATATGCATTGGAGTTGGAGGATGGTGTAGGAGTGACGATGTTGAGATACGATGTGAGTTGTGAGAAGGCCCAAAGGGTTCTCGCAGACTTGCCCTGGTGTCCTCAACCGCGAGTGGCGAGATCGGCTACGGTCGATATATATAGTCTACCGGGGATCGGTATGGCTGGGTTGTCCGGGGTATGAGATATGATATATGAGTTGAGATGGAGATGGAGGTGACGGAGGAGCATGCATATCATATTTTGTTATTTTATTGTTTTCCCTACTCAACCTCGTGGTTGACCCTGTGTATTCGTGAACACCTGTGATGACCCAAATATTGGCGAGCAGACTTGACAGGTTAAGAGATAGAACGGGAGCTGGATGGGCGTGAGACACTGGATCAGACGACTTAGTAGCTAGATCATCATCTAGAAGACTTTCACTTTTATTTATGTTAGTTCTTGTAATTTGACGTAAAGAGGTTTTGTAATAATTCAGTTAAAAATAATTATATAAATTGCCGTGGAGTTTAATTTGTTATTCACTACCTCGGGAAACCGAGATGGTAACAGTCCGGTTTATCAGGGAATGTCTTGGCGAAGGCTTCCTTTATAAACCGGGGTGTTACAAAGTGGTATCAGAGCGAACGATCCTCAGGCCTAAACCAATGAGCCCAATGAACATAGGATGTGTCTAATTAAAATGAACCCCGGGATAGAACTGTTAGGAGCACACTAAGGTAAGGTATGAGTTAGGGGCCCCCTCACACCGAACCAGTGGCCCTCTCAGTTTGACCCGGAAACCCTGAGTGTATATGAGAGAAAGGGTAGAAAAGTTGCTTGAGGTTGAACATGAAATTCATATATCGTTGCCTAAGTGTTAACTGATTGATACATTGATTATTGCATAAAAGAGTTGATTATACCTTGAGACCCATATATTCTAACCATTCTGCAGGACAACGCTACGGTAAGTATTTTGTATGAATGATGGCGTGATCATGTGATGTTAGGGAGATGAGAAATAAAATTTCGAGTTCAGGTTAATAATCAATGAAGTGTTGTGCTAGTCGTGAGCATGAAAATAATTGCGAGTCGATAATAGTTACCTAGGTGGATGTTAAATGATGTGCTGATAGTACTATTATGTCTAGTAATATGCGGTTATGTGATCCCAAAGCCATGCTAGTATAGTCTTGTGATAGTAATTAGAAACACTGTTAAATTGCATGTTTATAGTCATAGCAATCGTGATTTAGATGTACGGAGTAGATCGAGATGCGAAGGGATTCTATGGGATAGATGTTTACGTAAGTACAGTGTGAGATTTAAGTTAGGATGAGTTAGTATTGATAGTATGGTTGTAAGAGTTTGAAACATAGAAAATGAACGACTTAGTGCTGAAACGTGTTTTGTTTGATTTTACTCTTTAATTGACCTTACTGGCATCTCTTTTCTGTTTATTGCCTATGGATGGCTATTTTATGAGAAACAGCCTTGGGAGTTAGTGTTCATTTAGCGTTGGTTTCATGCTTATAGGATATACGGATTAGGAGTAATAAATATTTTAGTGGGCTGTGGTCAGGAAGTTTCTATGCAGTGATGTTTTGACCAACGATTTTGTAAAAATCCTCATTTAAATTGTATTAATAATTTTTGCAGAATTCCAACTCCATCGATCATAAAATTCGCATATGTTTTCAAATTGATAAGCCACGAAAAATCTTGATGTCTCTATATTAAATAATAAGTTTTGCAAACTGACCCAAGTTTCAGACCAATTGCTGTCACATACTTGTTTGGACCAACCGAGTTGTAAAATTCTTTAAAAATGGAATTCTTATGCTTTAGACCTAATTCTTTTTCCCCTGTGTTTTTAACTCTCCGTGTTCTATAAAAGTAATATGAATCAAGTTTTAATCGATCGGTTTATTCGTGATCTTTGAAAGTTACAACGTGAATCAAAACATTTAAAATGTGCGTTCTATGTTGAATTTTCATACAATTGTTTGGTTAATTCATGAGCTTTAGTAATGTGAATTTATAATGTTTTATATGACGATAGTAGCACGCATGTTCAGTAACTATGTATCTTAACAAGTGACAAAATTTAAAACTTAGTTGATAACACTGTTGGCATGATAGTATGAGAAAAATGGGATAGCTTAATTTGATTCTTAATCGAGGGTGAAATGTTTATACGAGTCCAGTTGTTTGCATACGTTATATACATTTGGCATGTTGTAATATTTCTGACGTGTTCATCATATTTGCATAGTGGTCGGATATATATAAATATAAAACTATATTGTCATATCTTGGTAAAGTTGATGGCGTTAAATGTTAATTTGATTGTTCTAAGATACTCGCATGAATATTTATAATAATTATGTTTAATTGTTTACACATGGATGGTAGTAATGAGTATGTCTAAATGTTCACACAGGTAAGATGCATCTAAGTTCTAATGTCTTTCATATGAGTTGTGTGCCAATAGTTATATGTATTACCTTCATCACATTAAATTATTTCAGTTGAACCTAAACCTATAACATGATAATAAACAGTGAGTTAATTCTTATTGGATATGTTCGTTATTATATTGTCATAAAATGCTAAAGTGAATCTTACAATCGTAACACGACATTTGACATATCTATATTCTCGAGTCGTTACTATCAATTATATTCTAATAGAGATTGTTTATGATAACTATGTTGACAATTATAATAGGATAACCCTTTGATGATTCACATGATATACATTGATTTAAATGATAGTCATTATGGTTACATTTAATTGAGCCACGAGTTGCCTAACTACTCAAATCGTGCAAATCAGGGAAGTTGTTCAAGTTGCTAATCTTTTATCATAACTAGTGTTCTACAAAGTATATGATGGCAAATGTATATGTTTAAACTATTTATACAATATCTTTTGTTTTGCTGAAAATGAATTATACTAAGTTGCTGGACACAATTGAATGATATGGTTGCTAAGATGTTAAACACATGAGGGATATGGAAGGAATGTTGTCGTTGTCATAAATCATATGTTGTTACTTTTATTGGGAAATATGTTTTCAGAATTGATATTGTGCAAACAATTTTGATAATTTAAAATATGAATGATGAGTATGTTGTTGATTGCTTAAATTCATCGGCCTAATTCGTGACTTAAACCAGTGAGTGAGTAAATGGTTGTACGGACATGTCAATAAGATCCTGTGATTGTGAGGGATAGCAGTGGTAGATCTATTTTCTGTGATATGCTTACAAATGTGAGAAGTTCTTAAATTGTTTTGTTGATTTTGCTCTCGCTCGTTCATAGTCTACAATTGATCATCAAATTTGTTTAGTTGTGAAACCGTGTAAACCTTAGTTCCTTTCTTGTTGTTCCTTTAGTTTGATGTTGTGTTTTTAAGTTAAGCATGAGCTAGTAATAAATGTTACTTGTTGATAATCAGTTAATTTCTTAATAAAACCTTGTTTCGACCTTAATGTTGATGCGCAATCTCTTATCATGTATTCTTTCCTGTCTCATGTGGTTGATAATGATTTTGTTGCATAGGTATATGAAAATTGAAAAGAGGTTACGAGGACGTAACCATGTTTTTAGTTGGGTAGGATTGTAAAATCTTAATGCTTAATTTGCACTTGTTTGTAGATGGTAGTTTTGATCAAGTAGATGTTTCGTTGTGGACTTGTGGGGTACCTATGCAAATGAGTTATATATGTTTTGTTCCTACTTCTGTTAGTTGGTTGAGGTGTAAAATGAGAGTGTAGTTAAACTAAGGGTATTGAGTTATGAGTTGTGGGGCCTCTGTGCCGAGTTACGTTACGGTCCAGTGAGACCATGGTTATTGAGTTAATTGAGTTGAGATCGGAATTTAGATGAAAGATGACGGTGTTCTCAGGTGATTATTTAGTTGTTATATATTGGCGTTCTTAGGTAGTTATTAGTCGTAGTTAGTTGGGTTAAATAAAGACGAGTTAAACTTCGGGACGAAGTTTTTTTTTAGGAGGGCAGAATGTAACATTTCGTGTTTGTTATGTTTAATTGGTGTGTCAAAAGTGTGTGTTAACCGTGTTAGAAATGCGTGACGTCCGTATGTACGATATACAATACCCTTCTGATGTTTGAGTACGGGAGCGAACTTCGGGACGAAGTTCATTTTAAGAGGGGAAGACTGTAATACCCCGTATTTTATATATAATCAATTAAACGGATATTAATATATATTAATTATTATACATTTTACATATTACTAATTAAGTCGGGTTAATTGTTGAGTCGATAATTACGTTAATTATTTTACTTGACTCGCGTTGTATCGATCTAAGTTAATTGAGACGGGTTTATATGGAATTCGAAATGTGAGCTAACCAGTTGAGTTGGCCCAATAACTGTCTAGCCCATTTAACCCTAAACCCTAACCCTAATAGTATAACCTAACCCTAATAACCCTACCCAACCCGCCTCCCTCCTTCTTACTCCCTCAAACCGCCTCCCTTCTTCATCAACACCAAAATGGCAGCCCTTCATGCATAGAGAGAGAGAGAGAGAGAGAGAGTGAGCTTGGTTGTTGACGGCGCAGCAGGGATGAGCTAGGGACTATTGTCGACGACTGTGGGTGGCCGTGGTGGCTGTTGTGGCGGCGGAAAGGTATGCATTCAACCCATCTCCTCTGTTTTAGTATTGATGTCGGGTTTTGTGGGTGGTTGCGTGTCTGATAGGGGCATTTCTGGTGGTTGTTGACGGGGTATATGGGTAGGGTGGTTAGTGACGAGTGTTGTGGTGGTGGTTATGGTGGTTTTGGGCGGTGGAAATGGCGGCAGGAGGTGTTGTCGACAGGGGTAGACACACGGGTTTACATACGGGTTTTCAGGTGGGTTAGATTGGTTAAGTTTGGGGTGGCGCCACCGTGGACTCGGGGAGGTCGAACCGCGGCGCCACGACTCCCGGGTGCACTGCTTGACGGCGAGTAGGATGGTGGTTGTTTGGCAGGAGGTGGTTGTTGGTTGCGGTGGTGGTAAGAGATAAACAGGGGGTGTTTGTTGAGGCACGGTGGTGAACCAGGCCAGTTGACGGCCCTGGTTCGACTCGCCGACGGCAGTTGACCAGGTGGGGCTTGGTTGTGGGTGGCTGGGTTGAAGTGGGGAGTTGGCCTGGTGGTTGTCGGGGTGGTCCAGGCGGCGCGTGAGGGGTGTGAGCGAGAGTGAAGGTGTGGGTCGTGTTTAATCGGGTTATTCGAATTGTTTTAGTTTTGAAACGGGTTTTCATAATTTAAATCGTTATAATTCGTAATGGGTCGTATTCTTAATTAATTAATTTAGTTCCCGAGTCTTCTAAATAATTTATTTAATTTAATTCCCGAGTTATTTAAATAATTAAAGACGGGTTTTGAGTCGGGTTTGTTAAAATGAAAAAGCTACTATATCGGGAAAGTTTCCATTCTAAGAAATTCTACTTTAGTAACTTTCTTTTTTTGGGAAGTTGGGTCAAATACTAATCGGGTTATTTTAGTTATCAGTTGGGTATAAGTTTGGTGTCGGGATTGTATTTCGGGAAAACTTCTATTTTAGGAACTCTCTATAGTGGGTAACCTATCTATTTTTAGTAGCTTCTACTTTGGGAGATTTCTATATTTAGTAATTAGTAATTATAAATATTATAATTGTTTTAGGTGACGGATTCGTGAAGGATCGATAATCAAATTCATTGCTTTATTTTCTGGACTGCTTGAACTGCTTAATTGGATTTGCTGGCACTTTGAGGTAGGGAAATACACTTGACCTATTATCGTTGTTGTTGAATTGTGTTGACTTGATTCGTGGTTGTTGATTTACGTTATGATTCATATACGGGAAGGTGATTGACTGAATTGATCGTGTTGAGTTGTTATCACAACATTCGGTAGCTGGCTTGATTTCATTCGTTAATATATATATTGTGTTGCATTAATTTCTGTTGAGCATTTCATATGCATTGGAGTTGGAGGATGGTGTAGGAGTGACGATGTTGAGATACGATGTGAGTTGTGATAAGGCCCGGCGGGTTCTCGCGAACTTGCCCGGTGTCCTCAACAAGGAAATGGCAGATCGGCTACGGTCGATATATATAGTCTACCGGGGATCGGTATGGCTGGGTTGTCCGGGGTATGAGATATGATATATGAGTTGAGATGGAGATGGAGGTGATGGAGGAGCATGCATATCATATTTTGTTGTTTTATTGTTTTCCCTACTCAACCTCGTGGTTGACCCTGTGTATTCGTGAACACCTGTGATGACCCAAATATTGGCGAGCAGACTTGACAGGTTAAGAGATAGAACGGGAGCTGGATGGGCGTGAGACACTGGATCAGACGACTTAGTAGCTAGATCATCATCTAGAAGACTTTCACTTTTATTTATGTTAGTTCTTGTAATTTGACGTAAAGAGGTTTTGTAATAATTCAGTTAAAAATAATTATATAAATTGCCGTGGAGTTTTATTTATTATTCACTACCTCGCGAAACCGAGATGGTAACAGTCCGGTTTATCAGGGAATGTCTTGGCAAAGGCTTCCTTTATAAACCGGGGTGTTACATAAAGTCCGCTTTTTAGTCTGCTCACATAACAAGAAACATTTTCACAAACTATACCTCTTCGATTCATGATCAAGATGGAATTATCTTCAATCAAATTTCGAGTAACCAAACGGAATTTACCATTGTGACCTTTAGCTTCAGATTTATATCTGTCAAACAAACCTATTATTACCAAGCTCCACATTCCATAATGTCGAAGCGATTTTTACCCTGACCCAGATACGGAGTCCTCGAACGCTTTGCTACCGCAAACGGGACATACCCAACCTACCCTTTGGGTCCACTTTTTAGTGTGCTCACGTGATAAGGAACATTTTCACAAATTACACCTCTTCGATTCATGATCAAGGAGGAATTCTCTCAAATCAATTTTCGTGTTACCAAATGGCATTTACCATCGGGACCCTTACGCTTTAAGGTCCTAACAGTTAGCTTAGGTACACAGATAAAGAACCACGATCTGGTTTGATTTCACACCCGTGAATAGGTAGGCAGTCCTTCAAGGATGCAACCAAACACCTCAAAATCAATTATCAACACACACGCAGAACTACGATCTGATTTGATTTCGCACACACGCGAATACGTAGGCAGTACTATTACAAGGGCACAACCAACTCCCCACACACATTCAATTTTAAAACCTTCAATTTGCGATCCATTTCGCACCCAGCAGAACTATGATCTGGTTTGATTTCGCAAAAAATTGAATACGTAGGCAGTACAACAAGGACGCAACCGCATACCCCTTTCAATCTTAACCATCACCATCAATCCTCAAGAGCATCCCACCCAACTGCAAAAATTAATCTTATACCTCTTTACTGGGGGCTT
Source organism: Silene latifolia (assembly GCF_048544455.1). Classification (NCBI taxonomy): domain Eukaryota; kingdom Viridiplantae; phylum Streptophyta; class Magnoliopsida; order Caryophyllales; family Caryophyllaceae; genus Silene; species Silene latifolia. The sequence goes on from NC_133533.1 coordinate 51,207,349, forward strand.
CTTCCTTAAGAGGTCACCCATTCCACCTTTTGCCAAATTCCCGCCTTCTCACTCTGGGAGCTTCTCTTTCAAGATGTCACCCGTCCTTTATCCTCAAACATCTTTTGAGTCTCAACCAAAGTCCAAAATAAAACCGCCCATAGTCTAGTGCTCGGTTCGGACGATAACGAAGTCTTTGTTCCGCTCTCCGAATCATCAAAACTCGAGAAGTCATCTCCAACAAGCAAACGGAGGCAAAGATGTCTGGAGAAGATAATCAATTCGTGTTACCCAGCCGAGTGGACCTTCTACTCCAAGTATTTGATACGCGTTGTCACCTTTCTTGGCTAGGAGTTTCACTTACATGTGCAAAGTCTGTCAGACTCACCCCCGTGTCGTGTCAACACTATGTCTACCTCACGTTCATGACCGCCTGTTTATCAGTCTGTCAGTATGCGTCCGTGTGGGTCAATGTCGCGACGGTTACGTATCTCTGATCTATCAAAATTTTGGATCTACGAGCAACAAATTCCAACTCTTAACAGCTTTCAAGCTTCACAACTTTCAAAACTTCTATCTCCCCTCACGCGAGATATTACAGGCTAATTGCTTACATGCTTATGTGCTTATGTGATTACATGCTTGCATGCTACGTGCTTGTATATGCGACTGCGGATTTGTGTGGTCACTAATCATGTATATAATCTTGAGAAGAAAAACGCACTTCGACTGAGTACTGAGTTCTTCCCAACAAACGCCGACCCATCACATCCAAGGGCTTTAACCGCGTCGATTACATGGCAGACGCTACCTCCCAACAAGCGGCAACTCATATCCCCAACGAGTCCTGAGAAGTTTCTAACTCCCCAGCGAGTGCCGTTTTTAAATAGAAATACGGGACCATTATTGCAACGACGGGTGTTAAATATATACCACGGTTGTACAATTAACACGCAGCTGTTATATAACATCAATAACGAATCTATAATGCCGTTATCACAACTCAAGAAACGTTATAATATCTTTTTAGAAACCGTTATTAAATCTTAATAACAGTTTCAAATCCGTTGTCGTAGTTTACTATTGACAACGTCTTATCGTTCCAAAACCGTTGTTAAATATTATATATGATAACGGTTCATTTCGTTATCTTATTTAATTGGATGTCAAAATTTAACAACGTCTTTATTGCATTATTTAACCGTTGTTATATTTATCTGTTGACAACGGTATGTAACCATTATCTACTTTTATTGATGAAACTTTGACAACGGTTCTGCTTAAATAAAACGTTGTAAACGTTTTAAACTCGACAACAGTTATCGTTCTTGTCTTATATTTTTGGCGGTTTGAATGGAAGGGAAAATATGTCAACGGTTTTTAATATAAATAAAACTATTGTCAAATAGTTGTTTGCAACGGGTTGTTTATAACCGTTATCGCTTTTAATTATTATTTTTTTTTTAAAAAATGATTTTAGCTTGTTCTAACAGCTGCTGAAATGCTATTTTTTTAGCGGCGTTTGTAGCAGCTGCTGAATTGTTATTTTTTCAGTGTTGCTGAAAAATAGCATTCCAGCAGCTGTGCACTGAAAAAATTCAATCCTGCATCAAAATATTACACCCCATGATCAATTAAACTCAGTTTAAAAACATTACAAACAGGATGGTCAAAAGCCAAAACACAACTTCCTCAAAAAAAACAATAGAAGTCAATACACAATGGCTCTATATATACACACATGTACATAAAGCATGAGCAAACTATTTAGTCTTGAATTTCCATTTTCCCTCACTTGCTATCCCAGTTGCCTAATAGAGGAAAGAAGTTTGTACTAACTTAATACGGATTACCAAATATGGAAGATGCTTTTTTCTGCAGGAAAAGCTTGACACAATGACAGATAAATAACAACGGTTAGGCACCAACCGATGTAATATAATTAAAAATATTACGGATTTATAGCCAGCCGTGGTCATATTGCAAAATACAGAATACGGTTTCGCTTAACCCGTATTTATTAGTTTCAATCAAATATTCAAACAACACACATACCAACCTTTTCCTCGCTCACTTAAAACCCTAGAACACTGAGTTTCCATAGAACCACTACTATTCTCCGTCGCCGTCGTCTTTGCAGTCGTCGTCGCCTCTGCCGTCGCCATTTCCATTGCCTCTGTCGTCCCCTCTTTCATCGCCATACCGGGGCCGGCTTCTCCTCTTTGAAGAAGTAATAATAAACACTACTCCTTCGTCTTATTAACTTAATGTCTTTATTTTTTTAGTTGTGATATTATCCCCTAATTATCTTAGGTTTATTGTGTGTTAAACAACACCTATTATTTTAAGTATATTGTGTGTTAAACAAATCTATATTTTTAGGTATACTGTTTGATCATTTATTTGAGACGGTGCTCCTGCTATGTCGACTGAATGCTTAAAGTTCGTAGTTTGTTAATTTGTGGTTTAGATATGGGTGGAAATCGGAAAAGAAATATGTGAAAAGGTCAAACAAACAAGATTCGGGTGATGAGAATAATTTGGAATCGGATACTGGGCGAAGGACCCATAGGGTTTCCCTAAAAGCAATAGATAGAGGGATACCTAATAAACTTCAATGGGATAAATCAACGGGGCTACCAGATGGTACCTTTGCTTCAAAATTCGCGACTTGTATTGGTTGTTGTGTAAGAGAGTATGTGCCTCCCGGTTTACCGTGTATCTATCAGTTGAGTAAACACCAGGAGGAAAAGCTATGGGGGAGAATAAAGGTACGTATATGATAAGTGCATAATTTACATACTTTTACCCCTTAGATTACCTCCATTTTATATGTATTATGCACTACCTTTAGTGTTTATGAGCTAATATTTGCTTTCTAGTTTCATTTGTATGTTTTCTCATGTTTTGTAGGAAAATGAGCTAAAATGAGCCTAATTCTACTCAAGTACAAATAATAGAAGCATGAGTTAAGCTAAAGAAGAGATTATGGACCAACATGAAAGATGGTCATGGACTTGCATGGATAAAATGATGGATTAATTTGAAGAATTACAAATGCAAAGTCAAACCCATAATTCACAACTCAACAAATGCCTAGGATGCTAAAGTCGCATAGAGATCCTTGCTAAGATGCCAAACATTGCATTCAACCGGGTGATTAAAGGAGCATTAAGGCTTTACTTAGGATTCCTTGACCATTAAACCAAGAATTGAAGAGAAAATTAAGAGTGTGCTTAGGATGCCATTTTGGATTCCTCTACAAAATTTACTTTCTTATTTCCTATATAAGGGGTGCTAATCACACACCTTTACAGACCACCATTCACATACACAATTTATCATAATTCTCTCTAAGTTTAGTAGTTAGATTAGTTTAGTTATTAGCTTAGCTTAGTTTAGATTTACTTTATGTTATTTAAATTTCTTATTTACATTTCAAGTTATAAAACAATTTACATTTCAAGTTATAAAACAATTTACATTTAGAAGTTATTTATATTACAAGTATTGTTCTTCCATTTCCATTTCCATTTCCAATTGCAAGGTAATTTCTTATTCATATTTTTCATTATGTTTTCATTTATCATTAGTTTAAGTTACATTTCCACCATGTTAGAGTAGTTTCTTTTGTCTAGGGAATGAAGGGAGCCATGCATAAAAAGTATTTGTAAAATGTTAAATTAGGTTGATATAATATTGTCTAATTGTTTCTATCACATGTTTGCACCTTAATGTTTAATCTTTCTTTAAAGGCCTTATTCATTGATTAAGTTTATTCATTCGTTCTAAAGTCGAGAGGCACGGAATTGAATTAGACTAAGCATGTGTAGTAGGACGACCTAGTCATGGACGAGAGTTTCTCTAGGACCCGGTCTATGGTTGGCACTAATATCGTAAGATGGGTGTCTCTAAGCCTAAACAATTAACGATTTATCAACTCCTATGTTTAATTTGAGCATTTACATAATTTTCATGTGTGACCCGACCTCTTTAGATTATTTCTTTATCATTATTGTTTTCTTCCATAATCCAACCAACCAATCAACAAACGATAACCGACCTCAAGGTAAAATTCACTCCATAACAACTAATTAACAACTACCGTCTCTCTGTGGTTCGACCCCTACGTACTACATTCATTTGTTTTGATAGGGTATAAATATTATCTTTGCATAGGTGCACGATAAGCCTATCAAATTTTAGCGCCGTTGCTGGGGAGACGGTTTTGTTTGCTAATTAGTTGTTGAATTTTATCTTTTTTTATTTTGTCTCGAGGAACACTTGTTCCTTGAGATTCATCTCACGGTTTTCTTGTAGTTTTAGTGCCTATTTTTGTAGGTGATAAAGCTATTGGCCTCTCATAATGAATGACGAATTCGTTCCACAACCCAATGATGAGCCTTTCCATGACTACTATGCTCGATTTTACTACTACCGCAACACTAGACTCATCCCCCTCATTTCCCTTGGGTATGTCCTTGATTGGGATTACTAGGGTCGTCTCGTGCTTGATGGCATGAATCTCGAGACCCGTGAAAAGGCTCTTAACTTGAGTAATGGGAGTGTCTACTACAAGGATTGGCCGGCGCTTTGGAATTTCTTTGAGTTCATAGCTTGCGAAAGTCGGGAGGTAGCTCGCCAAGAAGAATTGAGGCGTGCAATGCTTCTTAGAGATCATTTGGAGCAACAAGCGTCTGAGGCTCGTATCATAAAAATACTCGAAGACATGCTCACAGAAATGCGAGAAGGAAATGAGCGATTTATCGAAGCTTCTACTCTTCCACCTTCCCCATGTAAGTGTTTTGCAACTAATAATTTAGAATTATTGGAAGATGATGATGATGGTCCTAATTTTTCTTTTAAAATTCCCCATAACATCACTCCGATTGACCATGTAGAGACTCATGACATTGACCCTGTAGTAGATGACACCCGTGTCGTGGACGATGTTGGGCTCGTTTTTAATGAAAATGACGAGGTTTTACCCGAGACCTTAGAACCCTTTACAAATCCTTCCATGAAGGATATAGTGGACCCATTAGAATTAGATGGTGGACTATGTGACATAGAGGTTAATAGGGATGAAACCCCCAATTCCCCAAAGTCCTACCATTTAGAGTCTTCATACCACCCAATTAAGATCGTTTATGATGATATGTTATGCACTAACAATTTGTTTCATGGTCTTAAGCATGATGCTCCATCTCTTACTGACGAGTGGAGTGATACGGTGGTTCTCTTTGAAATCTCGGATGTGCATTTTGATAAGATTTATCCTACTTTATCTTTGATCTTTCAAGCTAATATCTTATCAATTGCATATATATGATTTTGTATTGCCCATGCACAGGTATATGATCGGCTTCTAAGGGCTTTGACTTATTTTTTTAAGGATGACGAAGGCCGCATCGTTCGAAAAATAGGAGTCTAGCAAGACTTAAAATTTGCGCTTCTTGGGAGGCAACCCAACCTTTTATTTATTTTTGTTTTGAATTTTCCGCAATTTAATGTTTTCGTAGAATTAGAAATAAAATTACTAGACTTGACGGTGTTTTGTTTTGTGATTTAAAGGTGAAAAATGAAGAAAAAGAGATTGCACGCTTCCCCATGCATGAAACCCCTTTCGGGGTCGTAACTTTCAACAACGGAGGAGCTAAAGGAAATGCGGAAAAAGTTAAAATATGGGTAGATATGGTCAACCCCGATCGGGGTTGGTGGCCTCGATCGGGGACGCAACTTTTTCGGGAAAAAAAAAATTAAACAATTGCCTAATCACTTGCAAACATCATTCCTTCATCAAATTTTCAATTTTTGACCCTTTTCTTGAATTATTGATGAATGGAAGACACCTCCTTATACGTTTTAGCTTGGGAGGAGGCTAGCTAGTCTAGTAAGTTTTCTTTGTTTTTCACTTTAGTTTATTTCTCGCAACCCATTAAATATGACCTCTTGTCCTTTTTGTTTGTGTGCTTTGCGCCATTTTTATGGTTTAGCTGAGTAATTTAATTGTTGGCACATTGAGGACTATGTTGTGTTTAGCTTGGGGGAGATTGCATTCACATATTAGTTAGTTTGCATTTAGTTAGTATAGATTTAGTGTGAGAATTTTTGAAAAATTTGTGTGAATTTTTGCTTCTAATTCTTTGCTTGTCCTACTTATACCCTCTTGCATATCCGAATGATCGCTTAAGCTAATGATTTACACCTATATGATTGGATAATTGCTACATGGAGATGTATTGACATAGTAGGTGGGAGATGGAAAATGAACCAAATAGGCTTGATCTTGACTATTGGCAAACTACAAATTGGTAAGGTAGAACCTCTTTAGACCGACGCATCCATATCCGGTCTCTCTTAGGTGAGTGTAGGTGTCTCCTTATAATGTGTGTTTCATCAAAACGCACAAGTATGGTTCTCATGTCATCTCTTGGTAAGCATGCATTCATTTGTTATAGCATTTTGGAGCCATTCACGTGATATATTTGCCTTATTGACCCCATTATAAACATTTTCCTTAGCTACATTATAACTTGTTTACCTTGTTGAGCTAGTAGCTTGTTTGGTCTTGTTTGGGTGCTCAATTGGGATTTGTTTCAAAGTTTGAATATCACGTGAGCTTGGTCTTAAAGCTCTTGAAGAAGAAATGAGAAAATGAGGAAAAAATGAAAGAAAAAAAAGTGAAAAAGAAAAACGATGAAAAAAATGAGACTGAAAATAAAGAAGAAAGAAAAAAGAAAAAAGAATTGAAAAAGCATGGAAATAAAAAAAAAGAAGTATGCATTGAAATGAAAAAAAGAGAAGAAGGAGAAGATGTGAGAAACTCTCATGCATTATTCATATTATTTTGGAGAGTTTTCTTATGATTTGAATTGCAAATTGAGTTAGAATTGGGATTGAGCATCCTTGCATTTGATTGTTGCTAGCTTGACATTAGCTCCACAATCCATAATTCATTTGTTCCCCCTTCTTACCCACTACATATTGCCTTCTTCCTACCCATTTTGCTTCTTTATCATGCTTGCATTTGATTGTTTTGGCTTAATAGTTTTGATTGTTTACCATATTAGATTGTGGGCATATTATTATAAGTCGAGGATAGTTGAGTGTTCATTCACAAAATTGTCCTTTCAGATATAAAAGAGTGAGTGCCCCGTGAGAGTCCATAAGTCAAAAGATCATGCAAGAGCTTAAAGGTTCATTTCAAGTTTTCCATGCTACGCCGTCATGTAAATCTCATCTATGTTTTGCTTTGTCCCTTGCCCATGTTGATTCGGGTTTTTAAATCATTATGATTAGCTTGTTTTAGGGTATTGCATTTGATGGGATATGGTTTCTTGCTTGAGGACAATCAAGGGTTTAACTAGGGGGAGTTTGATAAGTGCATAATTTACATACTTTTACCCCTTATATTAGCTCCATTTTATAAGTATTATGCACTACCTTTAGTGTTTATGAACTAATATTTGCTTTCTAGTTTCATTTGTATGTTTTCTCATGTTTTGTAGGAAAATGAGCTAAAATGAGCCTAATTCTACTCAAGTACAAATACTAGAAGCATGAGTTAAGCTAAAGAAGAGGTGATGGACCAACATGAAAGATGTTCATGGACTTGCATGGATAAAATAATGGATTAATTTGAAGAATTACAAATGCAAAGTCAAACCCATAATTCACAAGTCAACAAATGCCTAGGATGCTAAAGTCGCATATAGATCCTTGCTAAGATGCCGAACTCCCACCCTATTTCTATACCGACATTCATTTAACTTAATTCCCGACTTCTTTAAATGAATAAACGGTTGAATGACCAAAATACCCCCTAATATTTCCTTAACCCACCTCTCACCGTAACCCTACAAATAACATCATCCCTTCACCACTTTACCACCAGTTATCAACCACTACTCTTCACCTTTACCACCACCAGCACCAGTGATAGTGTCATAAAGAGTCGAGTCAAGTGAGTGTTCTTAGCACTACTCATGTGTTTAATAAGGGTCTTTAAGTATGTTTATGATAATAATTGATTCTCAATTGTCGGGGCTATGATCGTGGTGTATTTATACTTGCTCGGGATTGACAAGGTGAACAAGATCATGTCCGAGTTATGTCACAAGTCAAGGGAAGGCAAGAAGGGCCTTTAAAGCCACAAGACGAGCATCAAGGCAGATTTTGGAAAGAAGCAATCAGTCATTTTAGCGGATGCCATTTGCCACAGCAGTCTGCCATTCAGCTGGCAGTTTACCTCGGAAGTCTGTCATTTAGCCGACAGTCTGCCGTTGTGCTGGACAAGGACTTGTTGCTCTGCTTTTTGACGTAAATTAAGTCCCATTCCATGCTTACCCTAGGATTTCGTGCAGCAATATATATACCCCAATATTTGAGAATAAAAGAATCTTATGCTTGGTTTTTAATAGTGTAATAATTAGACCTTAATCATTTTCCATTTTCATTGTAATCTTTCCACAAAAATTGGGTTGTAATCAAACTATGGTTGGCTAAGTCTTTCATCTTGGTGTAATTTCTTTCAAAGTCATCAACTTTGGTATTGTAAGACTCTTTACTCTCCTTTAAAGTTATCTAATTGTGGACGCGGGCCCACGGGGGCGTATACCGAGCAAGCTTTTCGGAGTCGTCACCAATTTATTGTGGAAAATTGGAAACCGTTCGAATACCTCGTGTATTTCAAGACACAAAGTAGTGACATGAACACCAAGAACTCGTTACCCTTAGCATTCTATGTCCAGAATGACTCTCGTGGATGCCAATGAACACGGATGTTCACAGAGATCTGGAGTAAGGGGTGAGGGTACGTATTAGGAAGCTCTTTTGATTGAACACCTAATCCTGCCCGCCTCGATAGCGACCTCTACTAATGATTAGGGAAGTTATCTATACTCAATATGTTGAAGGTTATATGCATGCAATGCAACATCCATTATTTTAATCCTAGCATGTGAGAATTTAAGTAAGTCGGTTAACACGTAATTTAACATGCATTAATGTCAAGGTAGAAATTTGGGTTGATTACATGTGAGAGCATACAAGCAATATGACAATAAAGGAATACAATAAAGAATACAATAATTGAAAATTACAAGGGGTTAATATGATCTACGTCAAAAATACATTCAAAACGGATAATTTTAGAAAAGAAGGGAAAATAAATTAATGAACAGATTATTAAGTGATAATACGAGTAATAGTGAATTAATACGTAAACTAATGACTAGGTCAAAGCAACAACGGAAGTCAGAGATAGAACTCAACCCGGAACAGGCGTAGCAGTGCTGCGTCCTTTGGAAGAGGCGTAGCAGTCGCTGCGTCCCTTGGAAGAGGCGCAGCAGACGCTGCGTCTGTTCCTTAGTTTAGTTCTGGCTGTGAAGCCGGAATTGCATCTCGTTAATGTTCGTGGGTAAATTTAATGCTTGATTATACTATTTGACTCGGATGGAAGTGATTTAATATATTAATTACATGTGATTGGGTCGTAAAAACAGTAAAACATGGATAAAATTGATTAGAACGAAATAATTACAAAATTAAAAAGGTTAATAATGGATTAAAATAAACAAAGACAAAATAATTAGATTAATCAGATTATTAATGACAAACTAATGACGGTGATGATAAACAGATGTGAATATATCAATGACGAATTTCAAAGACTTAATATTGATGAATCTAACCTCTAAAAACCCGAATTGATTTGATGACGAAAACCCGCAAATATGAACTATAAGGGATTTAAGTCGGGAATTGAAGGATGAATTAATATTAATGATTTATATGTCAAAATTATTGTATTAGAATTATCATGGTAATGGAAATATGAACAAACAAAGACAAAACGAAACAAACAGGCAAACAAAAGACGAAGGAAGAAGAAAGGAAGCAGGAACTGCGACAACCTCAGGAAGAGGCGCAGCAGGTGTTGCGTCCTTTCTCGACGTTTGTCTCCGGATAATCCAGAAAAAGGGTTTGAAACAAGGTTTTCCAAATCGGTTTTAAGAATATTTTTGACATAGATCTTACAATTGTGATTACAATAAATAAAGAACGATAATAAAATAAGGATTTACACCCTCAGACTTACATTTTTGACGAAACGAGATTGACTAAGTTAACGTTTAGTGATGCTCGACTCGAATGTACGACAAAAGTGCCCTCTAGGAGGAAAACGAATAATATTGATTAAAGTTGATTGATTGTGGAGTTGGTCAAATTGGTCGGTCATGCCAAACGAGGCTGGTACTCAGAAGGATCCGAGCTTACGTGGTCGAAAGTTCAAGCACGTAGACGCCAAAAAGTAAGAACGTGGTCTAGAATGCAAAGGGAGAAGAGAATGGCGGACACTCGCGTGAGAAATATGAGGAACGAAGGTCCCTATTTATACTAATCACACGGAGAAAATTAGGGTTTTCGGAGAAACTTTGGAAGTGAATCTCGAAAAGATACGGAAAATACGCAGAAAAGGACTGAGGAAGAGGCGCAGCAAACACTGCGTCTCTTGGAAGAGGTGCGGCACCTGCTGCGTCTTTTCCTCAGTGGTTTCCTCATGCGGAAGAAAGATTTCCGTGTTTCTATTATGGAATAGCGGATTAATCTTATTTCCTTAATATTTTGTATGATAATTTCGGGATATATTTTACCAAAGATTAAAAGATTGAAAAATATGGAATAGAAATATCCGGAACATTCCAGAACATTCTGACTCCGCATTTTAAACGGTAATCAGAAAATGAAGACGGTTTTTGACCCGAACTCCAAATGTACTCTAATTACTGTCAAAACGACCGTATCGGCGCGTAGATGACAATTATGAGGTAGACACAAGTGTTTGAGCGATCACTTGACGATAAACTTACGAATTGTCATAAATCATTCCGTGTACCAAACATGCGGCCCAATCATCACCGGGTGGTTTGCGGGAGGTGCAGAAATGAGGTATCTATAGAGCCCCCACTTTGCCTGAGGCTTGGACAAGGCGAAAGTCAAATTATAGCCATCAGGTCAATCGAAAATTACAACCTGACGACTATGGCGACGCGAGGCGGCTTAAGGGGTCTGAACAAGGACCTGTCGTCGGGAACATTTTAGAGTCTGTCGACTATCGGGGAGGGTCATTTTAAAGTCCATTAGACTACGTAAGGAGGCTCGCCAGCCATAAGAAGAGACCATACCTGAAATTCCTTGAAACTCCTTACACTGTCGGACTCCAAGAGGAAACAAAACGCGATACTGGAAGAGGCAGCAGGACGTAGTCAGGAACCGCTGGGAGAAATCTGCTTGGGTCGGCTTCAAACAAACTTCGGCTAAACTTGGGGTTGATGTTGATCTCCACGTGTTGAGAGGGACGATTAGCTGTCCGTGTGCTCTCGTTGAGGGAACATAATCGGGAACTGATCTCCATGTCTCGAGAGGGATAATTGTCTGTCCGTGTACTCTCGCTGCGGGAACATAATCGGGAACTGATCTCCATGTCTCGAGAGGGACAATTGTCTGTCCCTGAACTCTCGCTGGGGGAACAGAATAGAGGTGTGTCGAAACACCTGTCCGAGAATATTCGCTCATTGTGACAAGTAAGGTCTTAGTAAAATAGTGCGGTAGTTTGCAGTTGTCTTTGGAATGCGGATCCGGGCGACGAATAAATGTCAAACGGACCAAATATATGATATGGCATCGAGGAAGAGGCGCACCAAAGATGGGCCCACAACTAACGAACTTATAACGAATCTTCGAAAATTATTTGGAGGGAAATTGAGAAAGAGGCGTAGCAAGAGCTGCGTCTCTTGGAAGAGGCGCAGCACCTGCTGCGTCTTTTCCTGGGTGTGGTTTTTCTGAGTAAAAACTCGATGAAACACGGGATTTCATTCATAATTTTGAAACATAAAACCTCAAATACTCTCTCAAATTCCAGCCATTTCTCGCCAAAATTTGATCAAAAGCTTGCATTTGCCATGACTAATCGAGGTATGTGTATTATTTTTGCATTAATCTTCCATATTTGATCAAATTGGACCGACAAATTAGGATTTCCAACCCTAAAAATGTCGAAAATTTGGGGCTTTTCCCCCAAATGATTTTGCCTTGCAAAATTGAACTTGTAAATGGCTAATTGGTAGTATAAGGATCATAACCATGTATTTGTTTCTAATTTTTGTTGAGTTTTGAGCATTTGAGTGAAATTGTGACGGTCTTACAGCTAAACCGTAAATTGCTTCGAAAATAGCCTTAGGATTGCCCATTGTGATGAAACTTGGTATTCGGAATCCTTGTATGATGGGTAAACTTTCTACCATTTCGTAATTTTGATTTGTGACGGCTTTTTCAGGACACTTTTCTAGGGCATAACCGTTATTATAACGAAATGCTGTCGAAATTCCGACTCAAACCCATGACTAGGCTTAAATCTAGACTTGACTTGACCCAAACTACCACATGAGCGGTCGGGTTTATAGGGAAATAGCCAAAGATGGCGAGAAAAGAGCGATTTCGGAGCTTTGAAAACTCGAAAATCTCCTAACTTAAGGCTTGTCGTCATTTAACGCGGCCTAAATTTACTTTAATCTTGCAGGTGACGAGGCTTCTATGTCAGGGAGAGCTCCCATGGACGTGGATACCATTCTTGATTCTACCCATATGCTCGAGGAGGCGTTAGAGCAGGCTTTTACTACTACGGCGGCAGCTGCTGAGGACGAGGCCATCGAGGAGGAGGCTGTTGAGGAGGAGGAGGAGGAGGAGGAGGAGGTCCCGAGGCGGGCCAACGTTGGACGAGGTGGTCGCCTGCTGAGAGGAGCACTAGAGTGGGCTCAGACTTGGGACAGCAGGCACCTCCTTTGGGCTGTTGAGGGTCACCTGTCCTACAGGACGGTGAAGAGCTTGGTAACTCGAACTCATCACTCTTCATTTATTATCTTTCATTTCTTATTTTTGCTACTCCTTTTCTTTTTCATTCGAGCTAAAGATAGCTCTTGCTTTGAATCAAAATAGGAGGTCGGGAATATCAGATCGTTCTCGGGTTACACGACGATGAGGAGCGTTTGGTGCGGTCCATCATCGATCGAGGAGCGTTTGGTGCCTTTGAGGGACATCACAAGGAGAAAGCTTCGGGCTAACCTTAGCCTGGTTCGAGCTTTTCTGGATCGGTTTTGGGACACGACCTCCACCTTCACATGCCTTTTGGTGAGGTTAGGGTCACGTTGGAGGACTACAGCATGATTTCTGGCTTGCCGTACGGGACTGAGGTGGTGGAGTGGCCGGAGACAGCCATGAGGGTGGACTCGGCTGAGGCTAGGAGATTGATCGGCTGGAACCTGATGCCGAAGGCTGCTGCGGTACCCGGGTTGGTGCCTAGTACCTACGTTCGGGATTATTTTGCTGGGAAGACACCAACGTCGGTGGTGATCGATGGGAGGGAGATGGCTTCTCCTCCCTGTACTGTAGAGCAGAGAGTCCGTTTGTGGCTCTGGTGGTTCTTGTCTTCGATCTACCTCGGAGACAAGGGAGAGAAGCTGTCGACGAAGCTTCTTCCCTTTCTTTCTGACTTGGGTGACCTAGGCCGTTGGGACTGGGTCACTACTGGCTTTGCGGTCCTCATTCGCTATATGAGGGCCATGGTTCATCCAGAGCTGATGGAGAAGGGGACTTCTCCTGCTACCGTTGGCCCTGGACTGTTGTTGGAGGTATGAACATTCATTTCATTTCATGAAAGATCATTTCTTTTCTTATCGAATCACGAAAGATCGTTATTGATTATCTTGTTTTACAGGCGTGGGTGTACTCCTACTTTCTGAGTCTCGCGCCCAAGAGGATGAAGCCAGTGGAGAGGGCTTATCTCGTCGTGAGGGATTGGGTGATGTGTCGCACGAAGAGCCAGCGTTCCTTTCATGACGTATGTCGACGGGACGTGAACGCCCTACAGTTGGACGGCGTGAGTACCTTCGAGCCACCTTTCTTTGTTCACTTTTTCATTGCTTTCTTTTAGAATTGATCATAAGAATAACCTCTTGTTTGCTTTTCATAGTGGGTGCCCAGGCCTTGGGTGGACTACGCTCGCGCTCCTCCTTTGGTGGCTGGTCAAAGGGTCTCTAAAAGGGCGGGTATTACAGTCTTCCCCCCTTAAAAAGAACTTTGTCCCCGAAGTTCAACTCACCTAACTCAAAGCACAAGACACGGGAACACAACGACATCACTACCCTTTCGACACAGGTCACTACTCCCCAGAAATACCATTCCCCTATGTCATCATCATCAACTGTCACTCTATATAGGTCGACTCATACAAGATATTACTTGAAATACTCAACACACTACGAGTTTACACTCTTCTAACTTAGCAACCACCAACAACGCGTAGCAACTACCATCAACGCGAAACATGTCACTTTAGCACCACTAAAGTACTCAACAACGCGATTTTATTACGACACATGGCACCACGACTATCAACTTCCACTTCGACGCACGAATTACCCAACGACTAAGGTAACCAATTACAACTTCATACAACCAATGTGGCCAAAGTAACAGAGAACTTTGTAAATAAACAACAAAACATTATAAACGAACAACAACATAATTCCAAAATCAGCCTTTTTATTTTGCGACATTACTCTTCCCCTCAAAAAGGAACTTCGTCCCCGAAGTTCACCACCAAATTACCACACATGTTACCTATTACTTGCATCGTAACATAAATCAAAACCATATTATTTATTGTTGACATTACTCATATTACTCGTACAACTAGTCAATCATAAAGATATATACAACCCTATTCGAACAATTAGTCACCGCCAAGCATGTATAAGTATATCATTTGCATTTGTATGTATATAGAATCCGGTGAAATACCACTTGTAGACAAAACAGATGTAAAATGAATGCAATAAGAATAATTACAACTTCCCTATTCGTTGCAAATACGCCTTTAAAACCAAGCACGACCTCCAGCAATTGAAATGAACGGTCTGAACATGTTACTACTCATTAATAACCATGTTAAACATCAAACATACAATTATATAACAATTAAACAATTTTAATTTTCGAAAAGTTCCTGTAACAGTGCTACTCGATCGAGTAACTAATGGTACTCGATCGAGTGCCCGCTACTCGATCGAGTGTCTTGGCTACTCGATCGAGTAGCCCTGAGATCAGAATGCGTCAATTCTGCCACACCTGTAGCTACTCGACCGAGTATGAGGTACTCTGTCGAGTACCTACAGGTCAAATTCATGGAAAACCTGTCATAACCCACATGTATATATACATAATCGTCACATTACTTGAGTTGGGATGACTTCCCGACTAACAAAAGCCTGCAACAAAGTCATACTAGTATATCCGGCCTTATGGCCAACCATACAAATCCGAAAATAAAAGTTCTAACTACCAACAACTACTAACATCCAACACCAACGATCATAAACAAGGATAAAGAAATAGGAGTATCACTCTTGTTGATGCTGCTGTTCCTCCTCCATCACCTCATTAAGACCACCATCGCCTCCCGACGTGCTCGCTCCCGATGACCCAACACCCGCATCAACCCCCGCTCCAGCTCCAGGACTCACATACCATGGGGTCAAGCCGCCAAAGGCAAAGGACTGAGGCGTCCCCCAAGCTGACTGATCCACCCCGTAAGAGTGGAAAACCCCACTATAGTCCCCGACTCCACTACACCATACCGGATGCGGTCCCTCTGTCCTAATCCCCTGAGTGTACGCCATCTCATGCATATTCCTGAGTGTCAAAGTAGATGACACTCTCTCTGCCAAGTAACTCGATCGTGTCTCCGGGGTTTCAAGGTAGGGGTAGCACGGAAAAGGGTGCTGCTGTGGCGGTGCTACCGGCCGTGGTCTAGTCTCATCGGTCCTCTCTCTCACTCGACGGGGTCCTCTCCCCAACCTGGGCCTCTCCTCCACTACTGTCGCGTTCTCCCCCTTCTTCGGCTCGGGCATCACCTGGAGAATCGTGTCATCAATGAGGTACCTCCTCAACTGTCGAGGTCCACCATCACCCTCCTCCTCCTCCTCATCGGAGTCCACTGCTATAACCACCGGGTTTAACGGCTCTGTCGGTGGAAGGTGCTCAGGAGCCGGAATCTTCATCCAGCTCATGCCCCACACCCTCCAAGCAAGGCTGCCATCAACTAAAGTTCTCAACCATTTCAGGTCGAGGTAGTAGTCACGGTCCATAATAGGCACCGGTGTAGCCAGAGGAACATACTCGGAAGAAGCCTCAAAGGTGGTTAGCTTTTCAGCTAACCGAGTGGCGATAGCGCCGGAACTCAAGTACCGGGAAGTGGCTGTAGCCATCAAAGCAAGGCTAGCGCAGACAATGGTAGGAGCATTAAAGACCACCCTCTCGGTCCGCTCCGGGTTGAGGTAAGACATCAGAAGCAACACCTCATGATTGTTCGGTTTCATCGATATCCTGGTCTATCATAAAGGAGGTTCGAAAGAGAACGAAGAAAGATCCTCAATGTAACATGCTGAACATCATTAATCAGCATGTTGCTTGAGGTGGGAGCTGGCATTCCGGTAAGACAAGGCATTAGGCGGCAGACACCGCACTCAGCTGGAATATCAGTGATGGAATCCTTGGGAGGCTTGGCCAACCCAAGGTGAGACGCGAAAAGGTCCATGGTAAGCAAGAAACTTGTGTTCATCAACCGAAACTCAACGGTTTGGGAAGCTGGGTCATAACTAAAGGAGCTCATAAACTCCAAAGTAAGGAAAAGGTAGGAATGTTTCCTCAGCCGATACAACCCCGTAAAGCCCAAGGTCTCAAATATGTGACGGACATCAGTCTCTATTCCCAAATCAGTCAGGAGTGTGGTATCCACACACCGAGTTGGCCTCATTTTGCGTTTTTGCAAAACCACAAAACGCTCTCTCTGTTTAAAATCTACAAACACTACCGAGGGGTACTCCGGTACCGCGGGTACCACGGGTCCACTCCCTTCCCCAGTCTCAGGCTGTGAAGCCCTCCCCCTTTTGCTTTGTCGGGTCCCTATGTTCAGTCTCGGCATCTATTTCGGCATATAACTTAAACCAAACTTGTATAGACATGTAAAGCACATAATTCATACAATTGAACTTGGATACGAAACTAGGTACACACTTTTGCCAGCAATTTCCCAATTTTGATATGCAAATCCAGTTTGTAGCAACTCATATTCATTAGCTGTGAAAAGCTTAGCCTGATATACATGGTTTATTCAACCAATTCTAACATCCTAGCATGACTCAAGTGCTATTCTATACATATACTTCAATAACATGTGAGATATTTGTATATGCTCATAGAGAGGTAATTTAAAACATATCATCATCAACCTTCAATATTAGAAACAAAACAACTCAATTAGACTTGTCAGACGGTCTCTACAGCTGTAACAATTTTGACATATTCACCATCAATTAACATCACCATTATCATATTTGAAGTTTACCCTTACTTAAACAATCATATGCAACACCAAATTCCAGACATAGAAAACGAATCTCAATTTGGGGCACTTTTCAGACGGAGTTTTAAGGCACTTTTAGGGTGAAAATTACTAAAATTCCAACTTTCAACATGATATGTACCATATATAGTGTCCAATTTCATCATATAACATGTAAAAATAACCCAAAATCAGTTTTGATTTTTGCAACCCTAGAAAATCCATCCCTAATTTCGCGATTTCTAATCTATTTTACAGCAATTAATCACCAACATTCAAGAAAAGGGAAATATGTGAATCATATTACAACAATTAAAAGCAATGATTTGCCCATATGAATCGAAATTTCAGTCAATCCTACCATTCTAACAAGTTCAAAGTGATAAAAACATGTAAATAGGTAAGGAATTCATACCTTGATTAAGTAGGAAAGTAAAAGAATGCAAACAAATAAGAAGAAACAACCCAAATCCGTTACCACACTACAAAGTTATGAGAGCTTTTGAGGGTTTTAAGAGCTTAGGTTTCGAAATCAAGAAGAAAGAATGAGAAAAATAGAAAGAATTAGGGGTTTTAAGAAACCCGCAGAATCACTGTACAGTAACCTACTCGATCGAGTGTCTTGGGTACTCGATCGAGTGCCCTCTACTCGATCGAGTAGGCGCTATTTCGTCGAGTATCTGCAGAAAATTTTCACATCCCGACGCCATAGCTTCCTAACGAGATCGAGTGAGGTCTACTCGGTCTAGTAAGTGCTCGCACTCGGTCAAGTAAAGTTAGGTATACGGTCAGAAATACGAAGTACATTGAAGATTCCTGCAAAAAAAATATCGCGTGTCGATTCCAAACTAAGTTTGGATTCGTCACTAGTTATCATGCTCGTTCACGCATTACCATTATTACTCAAGCATATCATATCGTCTCAATAAATAAGGTTTATGTCATATTACGCTACAACAAATTTATATAACTCAGTTTACCTGCTACCGAGTCATTTACATGCACAATTACATCACCATATTATACTTAAAACTTGTCTTACCACATTATTAGCAAACTCATGTCCACGTCAATATGAAACATATGATTAGCGATAAATTATCCTCATGTCATCCAAATACATTCCACATAAACATATTAAAGCATATTATGTTCTAATTTCAACATAAACAAATTATGCTACACAAGTTATTCACCACGCAAGCGGAAGTTTTCTGCCTTCAAACATTGCATATACGCACCACTAATTACCAATTATTGCATTATAGCTCAACACTTCTATAACTATCATCATTGTAAATACGGTAGAGCTTATAAACTTATATATATGATTACCGTTATTATCAACTTGAAGCAAACACCAACATGATCACTCTCATATTACGGCATACACTTTCACATCTTCACGCATTATCACCACCTTTACTCACTAATTCTACCAAAACCTACCATGCACGGCCCAAATGCAACCATCACGCCCCTATTAACTCTAACAAAGACTCAACCACAGGTAGTTCCAACACAATCAACATACACATTACATACATACACACGAACTCCACATTCCCATACCCTGTGACTGGCTTAAGTATCATGGGGCCTAGATTTTGAAATGAGGGCGCCTACTCACCCAAAATCTAGCATCAGCGGGGCTCCCGTTATACATACACCAGGTTCATTTTATTAGACTCACTACGTTCATTAAATTTATTTGTTACAGGTTCCAAAATCGTCGCTCTAATACCACTTTGTAACACCCCCATATCCAGAGGAGCCTTAACTAGGCCTTCCTTAGCATATAAGGGCATTACCATCTCGGTTGCCCGAGGACAGTAATAATCAGATGTTGATAGAAGAACTATTATGTCATATTACAAGTGATTTAAAACCAACAAACATTATAAAAGTTACAACTCAAAGGCTACTCGCTAATACTATCAAATCTCGTGAAGACTTATCCCTGCCCGGACTCCAGCTATCAACGACATCAACACCAGCTAAGATAGACTGCTCACCATAAGGGATCACGGCAGACACATAAGACAACAAAACAACCACACAAGGTCAGTACTGAGATAAGACACAACAATACCAATGACATCTAGCAATACAACACAACACAATCGGTCACACACACAATCACCCACTCCAATCAATCTCCGTCACCGACTGTCCACTGGACCAGCCCTCCCAGTGGGGTACCACAGCCGTTCCCACCTAAGCCCCGCTCATCATACCGAGCGATAACCCTGTCCCATTAATGTGCACATCCCCTCCCGTGGCGGGTTCCACGGATGGCGAAACTAGGGCGTGAAGCCACTCCCGCAAGTTACTCCACTCAGCTGAGAACGCATCTCAAGAACCAGAGATAAACAATCACAAACCGCTAAAATACAACAACAACCAACAACCGTATATACGCTGCCACACAAACACAACCACAACACAACAATCGACACACTAGACTATCTACAAAAACTGAGTAGGCTAACCTACCTTTAAGCAACTCCAACCAATCCATGCCAACATACGACATATCCAGCAATCAAGCAATGCCTATAACCACAACACAATCATCTATTACTATCAAGCAAACCCTAACTGCAAAGACAACGATACGGATGATGATGACGACATACCTACAAGGAGAAACCCGGCAAAAGACCGCTACCCGACTCGAGTTACGCTCTCCTAAGGCACAAGAACCTTCAAAAGCTTCCATGGAGGTTTTATGGTGAAGGGAAGGGAAAGAGGCGACTTAAGGATTGAAGGAATGAGGCGGAAATGATTTGCGGATTTAATAAAACGCGATTAAAAACCCTCGCTGAAAACCCGGTACTCGATCGAGTGTCCCACATACTCGATCGAGTGACCCCCTACTCGATCGAGTAACCACGCTACTCGATCGAGTAGCCTCTACAATATCGAGTACCATACATAACTCGCAACCCAAGATAGCTTTGGCATGCAGTTCTAAGGACTATTACCGCTCCCAAGGTCAGTCAACGCTGGTCAAAGGGTCTCTAAAAGGGCGCGTATTACAGTCGATGGGTCATGTGTGGTACTTGGGCGAGCATTTGGCTCTGAGAGATTGAGAAGCGCGAGCCTGTTGACTACAAGGTTCGTGATGTAGAAAAGGAGAAAGAGAAGCATCTGACCGAGGGAGAGGAAGAAGCCGGGTTTCGAGTTGTTCATCCTTCGAAGAAACCGAAGACTTCTCCTGCCGTGGAGATGGTGGTTGATAAAAATGGTAAGGCTAGACCACGAGAGAGACCGTTGGTTATTAGGTCTGAGGTGACGCAAGAGCGCCCGGCTCGCGGTCGAGACAAAAAATATGATAAAAATGACAAAGGGAAAGGGAAAATGGAAGAATAGCCTAAGTCTTTATTATTATTATTTATTATTATTATTTGTAATAAAAAGGTGTAGTTTTTAGTATCCTAGCCTATTTATTTTTCTAGCATTATTTATATTATGTGGCTTATTATTATTATTAAAATAAATGAAATGAATAAAAAGGTTAATTGGTTATGAAACCGTTGTGATTTTCTATTATTATTCTTGTCGAATTCGAAATGCATTTGCAAATGTCCTTCTATTTACTTTTGAAATAATGGGTTGTATCCTGTGAAGGATTGCCTACGTATGCATTTTTAAAAAAATGAAATCAAACCCTTGTGCGTAGTTCAAGTAAATGTAAAAGAATAATTGTTCTAAGCAAGAGCTTGTAATGAACTAGAAAATAAGCATGAGCTTTTAACTTACTCCTAAAGTGCAATTCGGTTTATTTGATGATATGAGGATGACAAATTGTCAAAATGCAGGAGCAAGATGACATTAGCTTTATTTTAGCTTGGTCAGGGGTCGTTTATTTCATGCCACAGGAGCGACGGTTACAGTATAAAAAACCGTTGTTATAACTAAAGACAACGAGTTTTTTTTTAAATAACCGTTGTTGTTTATTTTTTTAAAAAAAAAATTATATATTACTAGATGCATTCATTATTACGGCCCGTTATAATTGTGATGCATGCATTATTACTGCCAAATCCTTGCATATGAAAGGACAATATATGGAATGAGAAGGGTTATAAGATTTGAAGCAGATATGATGGCACAACTTCCTAAACATATATTAATTAAAAAATAACTCAAACGACACATTACTTAGTATAAATTCATGCATTATCTCAATAACCATTCCATTATCTCACTATCTCCAAACCCTAAACTGCTAAAACAAACTCCAAACCCTAAATCTTTCAAACAAACTCCAAACTTCATCAACAATGAATGATACCATCCGTAAGACATGCACTATGACCGAGTACAACAAGAGTTTCATCCGCCGGTTGTTGGACATCGAGGACAGGTTCAGGAGCTACCTTGTGGAAGCTCGGATCGCACTCAAGGACACCAAAAAAATGGCTTGACAGAGCAACAGTTGTTGCAGCTATATGACGATATAGCAACTGCTGAACGAAACCTCCAAATAGCAAAGGAGGAGAGGATGGATATCATAGAAGAGAATAAGACTCTCTATGCATATCTAAGAATTGCATTTTTAGCAATGTAATTCGTTTTTTTATGTATATATATATATATATATATATATATATATATATATATATATATATATATATATATATATATATATATATATTAATTAAGTTTATTATGCATTCCTCTCTATCATCTTCTTCTTTGTTTTATTTTATTTAATTTGTTTTACAAGCTAATAAACGCAGAAAAACAACAGTGACAAAACTAATTAAGCGAATAATACTTAGAGAAAGAACATAATGATCGATAAAAACACATGCAAATGAAATAATTAGAGAAAGAAAATAATGACTGAGACGACAAAACCTAAATTAAACCATGCATATTTACCTGATAATTAGAAAAAGTAAGAGACGATGACAACAACAGTGACGGAGATGATAAAGCGACGATGAAAAAGAGATAAAGAGACGATGAGAAAGTGTGTGTTTGTATTTGTGTTTGTGTTAGGTTTGTGTTTGTGTGATTTATATTATGGAAAGTATTGACAACGGTTTTTACATAAAAACCCATTGTCATTAGAGAATATATTAACAACGGTTCCTTAAAAACTGTTGTTAAAAAGTATTAGCAACGGGTTTATATATAACCGTTGTAATTACTTTTCACTAACTTTGCGCCAATTTTGCGTCAAATTATTAACAACGGTTATAATGTATTACAAAGTAAACAGTTATTAGTTTTTATATTAACAACAGTTGTGCAGGTTTGACCCGTTGTTAAAACCTATAAGAACGGTTATCAACACATAACCGTTGTAATTAATTTTAGTAAAATTCGCGCCATCCATTCTACAACGTCTTATGGTGATTTTCGTGAATAAGCGTTGTTAAAGGGGCGTTGTAGTTGCCTGGATTTGTAGTAGTGTAATCTTTTTATGTAATATTTCAATATAGAACTATTTAGTGACATACCCATTAACTTTAATTAAGGGTTCATCCATTTCGTCCTCAATGAATTATAGAAAAGGCAACACCTGTAAGTGACCCGTATCATCGTTCATACTTTAACTGTACCAAGAATAAAACTTAATTTATAGCTCAATTTGATTAGGGACTTTGATGCTCATCTTTTTTTAAAAAAAAAAAACTTGTATTTACTCATTAATTTTCTGAAACTTAATGCTTGTTACCAATTTCTAAGATTGGTCGACCAAATTCTAAAGCAAATACACAATAAACTTAAACCCTTTCCCCGTCCCGTTTAGGATACCCGGCCCCTAGTTTAAATCCTATCCCCCAAAAAAGGGAACCTCGGCCCCTCTAGGGTGTCTTTTGGTCTTGCTACCATTCGAATGAGTAGCAAAGGAAAGGGTTTAGGGTTGGTGATGAGTCATAATTATATACATATTTATGCCTCCCCTTCATTGCTTTTGATACGGGTTCGTGCTAGTTTATATCAATTACATGCCTTTTATGTTAGAATGTCGATACTTTCGCTTTTTGATGTTTAATGTAGGAATGATGCATTTAAGGAGCAAAGGAATGAAATGGGCATCGCGGAGTGGGTATGAAGGGATACACAAAGCATGGCACGAGAATCCATAAGAATGAAGGATAAGAAGTTAGGAAGAAAACACGAAGAAAAGAGCTTCTTATTACAAGTGCCTACTTTGAAGAGCCATATCTTGAGTTCTACAACTGATATCCAACTGTAGGTGAAAGATTATCTTCTTAGCTTTCCAACGCCGTGAAAATCGCTTGTTTCTGACAAGTAACGAAGAAATGGCGGCCGTTTGAAGTTCAGTGTGCGATGTAGGAACTTGGTTAATCGATCGAGTACACCTTGGGATCGATCGAGGAACTAACCTAATCAATTAAAATATGAAATGTCGAGAGTTGGGATTCTTGAACTTTGGTGCCTCAATCAACTACACCTTGGGCATGATCGAGGAACTTGGTGACTCGATCGAGTACATTGGTACTCGATCGAGGAACCACTTGGTTCTAGAATATTCCGCAATTTTCCTTAAGTCGGTTATATTTTGCTATAAATACCAAAACTCGTACCCTAGTTTATTTACGTCTTATTTTCCGTAGGTTTAGCATAGCTACTCTAAAAACTCTCTCAAATATTCTTAGTTTAGTTTAGTTTCATTATTATTGTTTGGATCTAAGCTTGTTCTCCATTGCTATGGTATTATTACTAATCTTTCTTCAATTATTGTTTAATTCATTATTCATCTTTATTATTGTTAATCATGTTCTTAATTATGCTTTCTATTATTGCTATTGTTGTTATTATAATTAGTATGAGTAGCTAAACTTATCATCTTGGGTGAGGGGAATCTAGGTTGTTAGAAAGGGGTTAATATTGATGAATTCCCGGCAACGGCGCCAAATTTGATAAGGTTATTTTCAGTCGTTTGCCTTAGTCAAAATAAATCCTAAACTACTACTAACAAGATAGCCAGCGGTAAGTCAGAGTCGAATCCACAGGGAGGCAACGTAATTTATCTAGTTTGTTTATGTCTCAGTTTGTCTTAAAGTAACCAATTTTTGGGGGTTTTTGAATTGATTTCTATAAACTAATTGCAAGTGTAATAAAAGGCGAATAACAATAATATTAAAAGATCGAGGGATTTGGGTTCACTAGGTAGTAATACGGGGTGTAATTTAATTCATTGATAGAGCTAATTATGTTGTTTAAGGTCATAAGATCGGTCGATTCAATATTTCTTTTAGATCTAATTTAACATGCTATCGCTATTATTAAATTATCTCTATTCAGTTATCGTAGCCTATATTGATTCTAACCCAGTCGGTGAAAGTCTCAATTTGCTATACTAGATAATTAATCATGGCCAGTAATTAATTAACTACTGTAGCAAATTGAGACTTTCACCGACTGAGTTAGAATCAATATAGGCTACGATAACTGAATAGAGATAATTTAATAATAGCGATCGCATGTTAAATTAGATCTAAAGGGAATATTCACTAGGAGAAAAAGACTTATTGACATCGCTACAATAACATCAATTTTAGGTGAAACGATGTAAATGTTTGTGTATGACATCGGTTCTTTCAAAAACGATGTTAATCGAGTTTAGTTTATTTTGTTTATGTCGGTTGTTTAGAAAACCGATGTTAAAAATTTTGAGCCATCGATTTATACACAAACGATGTAAAAGCAATGTTCTATCTCATAAACCCTAATATTGAACGCCCAATACAAATTAATCGCCCACCAACCCTTACTGTTAACTCCCCATTTTTGCCTATCCTCGACAACTTTATAAGCCGCACCACTCCCCGCCGTCTGTACCGCTCGCCGCCAACACGAAGACGCATCTTTTGCGACTCTGCTCGTGATGATTACATCATCTTCTGGGTTTCAAACATAGAAACATCAATTCATCTTCTTTATGTTCAATTATATACATCTGGGGTTGTAAATTGTAAACTGTTGGTCGGACTCACATGGAGCTTAATTTTCGGTTACTTGTCGTTAGGAGCACCTAGACCAAAACAAAATTTATCTCCACAAACAACTCTACTATTAGTAAAGAGGTAAGTAAAGGTCGGATCCCAAGGGACGGGTATTGATGTAGCATTTTCGATTGCAAGTAGCGGTGTCTAGGGGTGTCACGATTTGGGTTGAGATAAGAAGATCACTAAACTAAATAGCAATAAAAGTAAACAAGCAAGATGATTAAAAAGAGATGTAAACAACTGATTAAAAGCACTAGGGTGTCATGGGTTCATAGGGGATTCATGGGATTTGATCATACAAACATGTTTTCAACTAGATGCAAGCAATTATTGTTGTGATGGGATCGAGTTAGTGTATATCTTACAATCCCTAGGAAGGTTTGGGTCCCAGAGCCGAATCGATTAGATTGTACAACACCTACAAGTCGACTTAGTCCTCCATATCCAACAATATGCATGGTCTAATGAGACTCGAGTTGGTTTATGTCTTACAAGTCTCATTGAAAAGATAGGTGATGGGTAAAAAATGCAAGGATTCATAGGCTCGCATTTCATCAAACATAACATGTGCATAAGTTGAAATCACAACAAGCAAGCAAATTAATTATGAAAGCATATTAGATTAAGCATGAATCAATCCCCATGTTGGTTTCCCCTAATTCCTCATTAATCCTAGTTAAGGTGACTACTCACTCATTATCAAGTTTAACATATTAACAAGGTTGTCAATCATATTAACAAAGCAAAACATGATGAATAAATGAAGATGATTAACAATAATTAAAAAGGGATTAAGAGAATTATACCAAATGATGATTCCAAAATAATAAGCAAAAAAATAAAAGAAGTACTTGATGATTGGAAGGTTGCCAATCTCCCAATAAACCCAAATAATCTTCAACTAGTTGAGATCCCGTGCTAAAGCACGACATTTGTGAGAGACATTAGAGAATTTAACAATTATTTAATTATATTTAACTTATTTTAACTCCAATTAAAATTTTAATATAGAATAAAGCTTAATATTAGTAATGTTTTGTATTAAGAGATAGAAAAAAAAAAGGTTCAACACTGTTACTCTATATAAAATTGCTGAAACTATTTTGTGTATATGTGTTGTAATAAATATACTTATGTATATATTAAGTCAAAAAAAATTAAAAAATTAACAAATATTTAAATGCTCGCGTTGTATAGAGTAGAAATAGATATTAAATTAAAGTGTGAGAAAAATATATATTATTGGCAATTTTTTTCGTTTTAGAAGTAAAAAGAATATATGATGCTCTTATCTTGTAGTAGGTTAGTTGTTGTATGTAATTACTTAGGATTGGCCCAGTTGTAGGTATATAAATGTGTAAATGAAATAGAATTATATGGAATTAAGCAGTTTGGCCCAATTATAAATAGAATATACTGAAGCCCACATATGGAATATTCATTTAGGCGGGAAAATATTAGAGCTTTCTTATTCTTTTAGTTTAGTGGGGATTACCCCAAAATAAAAGATGAACAAAAGAGAAATTAAGGAAATGAGATTTGTATTAAGACTTGATTAGAAGTTGATTATAAGATTAAAGAGATATTAGAATAATATAAACTACACTAAAGATTGATAAGAAGATGATATGAATCTAATTAGACTAATGGGGTATTTATAATGGGGATTAGGTGCACAAATTAGGGTTTACTAAGGGCTTAAATGACGATTAAGTCCTTGAGGAATCGCTCCTCTCAGAAAAGATGCGGGTCTCCTTTTAGCTAGTCTTTCAAAAATATGCGCATCTTTAAAGAGGCAAAAAGAGGACGTGTGGGCCTGTAAGACAATCCGAGCGTCCAAGGGTCGGGACGAGCGGATTGGTGAGCTTCTGGACGAACGGATTGGTGGTTTGGACGAGCGTCCTGGGGAGCTGCTGGACGGGCGTCCCGATAAGGGAGACGCTCGGATCTTGGTCCAGCCTTCCTTTTCCTTCTTTTCTTCTTCCTTCTTCCAACAATCCTCCGGGATCTTGTCGGAGATGCAATGATTTCTTCATCATTACCCATCTACTATATTATGTACAAAGGCCTTCTAGTATTGTCTTTACTTTGATGCTTGGTCATTGAATTCAATCAATTTAGCTCTATTTTGCCATGAAAATGCAAGGTTTGCACTCCTTACCTACCAAGGAAACAAAACCTCAAAGAATATGCAAAACAAAGGACTAAAGATAGTAAATGACCCAAATATGCACTAAAAAGCATAGGAACGAGGCTAATTCGGGGACTAAATATGCTCAAATATTGGTCACATCAACTGTAATAATAATGGAAAGAGGTGTGGATGAATCGCCATCGCCAGATGTGCAAAGGGTTTTTTGTTTCCAAGCTCAACTCGTAAGCTCTATTCATCCCCCTTTCCGTTCTTTTTTCAATTTTCCTGCTTATTTTTGTTTATTTAATTTGGAATTTTCTTAGACCTTAAAACAAAGTGTTCTCTTTTGCTGCAACTTTGGTACTTTAGGGTTACTCATTATAATGCTCGCCCGGCTTTTTGTTTGAGATTTGCTTTTGTGTAATTTCACTGCCTAACATTGCAATTGACAATACTTGTGACATTGGGTTTTCTTTATTTCCTTGAATTATCGAATTCACTGAATAAGATGTTATCTGGTTGTTATTGCCACATTATGAGTGAATCACATTGTGAATGAGTAAAGTCGTAAAGATAAACACTTTTTGTTTAGGAAAATTACGTGTTCGAATGCAAAGAAGGCTCAAGGCAAATTAATGATATGCTTTGGTATTCCGTTGTGTTTCTTGCTTATGATTTTCTATGAGCTCTATCCAACTATTCATGTCTGCCAAATTTCTCTACGTTAGGGGGATGTTCATCTGTTACTTGTTTATCAATCGAAGTTGATAACTCTTTCTATTTTCTACTCAAATTGATTGGGATCTCAAGGCAAGCTTCCTAATAAATTTACCATATACTTACCCGATTTGATTATAAAATTTGTCCCAAGAAGACGACAAAAGGAGTATTCAAACGAGGTTATAGTCAATGGAGTGAACTTCACGGGTATGTTCAAAAGTGAGCAAACAGGGTTTGATTGGGTTGGAAGAGAGAGGTCGTAGTGTTTAAGGGCACCGTCACCGACAACAGTGATGAGGATATTATCATGGGATTTGGACTATGAATGGGGTATCGAAATGACGCGTTTGTCATTTTGGATTGCCGACTTATTAGGGAAAGGATTAGATCGAAAAAACTGTCCATTTCGGTGGATGTTGAGAAGGGTTGGTTTATTTGCCAATTTTTACCCACGTTGTCGCGACCCTGACGGCAGAATAGTAGGCTTCCAACCGCATACGGACCATTGTCTATTTTCAATTTTACTCCAAGATGATTTGGGTGGGCTTAAAGGTTTATATAATAAAAACGGGTACGAGATAAGACCAGTTCGATGAGCTCTTGTCATTTTTGTTGGTGACCTTCTTCAGGTACATTATTTATTTATGGATCAAATATATTTGTTTTTTTCACTAGAAACAGGGGAATACAAAACTTAAGCTAACTGTGTTTATATTTTATATGTTTAGTTCAGATATTGTCCAATGGTGTTTATGAAAGCGAAATCCATTACGTCAAAACCTCAACATGTGTCAGGCCAAGAGTTTCAGTACTTCAAACTTTCGTCCCAGCTTTCCAAAATGAAACCTACACGCCGATCACTAAGAGTGGCATACCTATAAACTTCAATACGATGGACATATCTATGTATGTCAAAGATATTTTTGTTATAAAAATGACGATAAAAATAATAGTAGATCGTCAAAGTGAAATGTATGATTTCAAGAAAGAAATAAGCACAAAAGGCATCCCATATCCATTAAAAGAATAGGCTTTTTCACAATATTTCCCTTTAAAAAGCATCTATTTAAATAAGATAGCTAATACTTCGTAACAAAAAACAATAAACTCAAAACTAATCTTTTTCATCAAATTATATTATTTTTACTAAACTCAAACTATAATTTTTTAATTAAAATATATATAAATTTGTATAAAACTATTAATACCTAAATATTTTATTGACGATATTATTTGAGAAAGCCTTGACTCATACTACGTATAAAACAAAATTATCAATCGTTTTAATTACTTTTGAGACAAAAAAAATTGAGAGAATTTATAAATGGGAATCATTAGCTTTGAGACATAAAAAAATATTCTTTAAAAAATACATTTTAAGCGGCTACAAAATTCTCTTAATTAATTTTCAGTTTCAATTTTTCTTTTCTCAAACCAAAATACAATGACGAGTAAAATAAACAACTTATAAAATCTATTGTAAAAGAAAATAGAAAGTATAAATAAATTCGTTTGCAAAAGAGACTAATGGTTTACATTTAACATTTGAGAACACTTTCTTTTTGCCATTTCTTTGATGTTTGGCTTTCGATACTTGACAACTTTCAACTTTTTGCATTTTCTTTTGAACATTTTCAAAGTCACCCCATATGTAGTGAGGGTGCTCATATTTGAAGCATAGGAGTCTATTTTTGCTCCTCTTTTCATTTGATGCAATTTGCAAACTTTTTCAACTTTTCATTTCATTTCTTTTCTTGAACTCAAATTTTGAACAATTTTTGTGCCCATTCCTTTTGATGAAAAAATGTGGTAGAATGTGGATGATAGAAGGTTGCATGGTTTCAAGGGTCACCTTGGAATAAACGGTAGCCAAGGAATTATCACACCACAAGGTACTCTTGACTAGGCCTTAATCCATGGGTCAAAGGATACTAATATGACACATCCTAGGGTGTTTTATAAGTATTCTAACAAGCAAAGTCTCAAGAAGAAAAAGCATCTACTAGGGCCTATGTACACTTGTCAAGCTTCCCAAATAGACGGTTTCGCAAAATTTTTCTAACCATGCAAACTACGTGCCATGATGCAACTGATGTGAATTTTGGCGGAAGCGGAAGACATTTTTGTAAGGTTGTTTTTGTGTTTTTGAATAAAGGGGATATTTGTTTCAAGATCAATGAAGACCTCGAAAACAATGGGATATTTGCCGTAACTAGACCTATAGTTACGTCAATGGGTGAATTGTTTGATACGCGTCAAACAATCCGACTTAAACTTTGGATCGCGTCCTCGGTCTAAGCAAGGTACGAAAAACTCGTTTCGACCTCTTGAGCCTTTTACTCGTGTAACAACACAAATAAGGAGACAAGTTTCTCACACATGGTGAACTTTTTACTCAAAACATCATGCTTACAAATGAAGAGAGCCAAGCCTTATATAGGCCGAATGATGCTTGGGCTCCAAGGCTAGTCTTTAATGTTTGCATGAGTTCTAGGTGCCTAGTTATTAGTTTTGACTAGTGTAGAAAAACTAGGAAAGACTTTAGAAGAAAACTAGAAAAGACTAGGAAGAAAACTAGGCGATTAAGAAAACTAGGTGGTATAAAAACTAGGTAGTTCCATGCACTTGGCCTTGGTCTTTCCCGAGGTTCTTCATCCCTTTCGTCACGGTTTGCACGCCCCCCAAGCCTTATTCGGACTGTTTTTGTTTTATTTTTCGCGTCCCTTGATACGGTAATTTTCTCGTAGAATTTTCGTTAAGGACACCATACCGTATTCACATCAGCAACTAACATTTATACAACCTGATGCATATGCTTCTACCAACTAGTATGCCAAATAAACTAAATGCAAGTCCTAAATTCACATTGTTATACCGCATCAATCAAAATAAAGCCATATAGTCATTAACATAAAGAGGAAAAAGGAGATTGGAAAGATCATACCATGCGGTCTTCGATATACTCATGTCTCGGATGTGGCGTAGCCAATCTATGTGAACAAGGATGAACAAACACAATATATACAAAACAATATATACAAGACTAGATTACAAAGGAAATAAACTTGTTTTTGGGTTTTCAATTTTTTTCAATTTTTTGGAATTTTCAAATTTTTTTGATTTTTTTGGATTTTTGAATAAAAGTCAAGTTAGAATTTTCCATCCCCACACTAGTATGGACATTGTCCTCAATGGCCAATATGATAGGAAATTATGCAAGTATGATGTATGATTTCTATACTAAATGCAAACTATACTAAACTACACTACATGATGCCTGTGTTTTTTGTTATGGCGGAGAGCATAATTTAAATTAGATCCCAATGCATATGCATGGACTTTCCCCAAACCAAAGTAGACATTATTTCTAATGTCAAGAAATTAGGGGTACTTCATGCACATGGAATGCAATGCATGCAACTACAAATTGTCATTTTGGATTTTACAAATTGAGAACAATACAAATGAACACCTTAATGAAACCAAGGTGTTAGTTCTCCATGTTGGTAGGACTCCTCAAAATGCTCAAGATAAAATAAAGAAAATAAGAGAAGTAGACAAACCATAAGAGAGGTAAAAGAATGTAGGAGCCTCCAAAGTTTGCTAATCCTCCATCATATCATCATTATCATCATCTTCCTCCATAGATGTGGAATCATTTCCACTCCCACTTTCGCTTGCTTGCTCTTCCTCACTTTCTTCATTTTCATTAACCCCTTCTTCATGATTAACCCCTTCTTCTTCGCCTTCATCATCAACACTCTCATCATCAACATTCTCCTCTCCACTCGGTCTTTCACCACTAGGAATGCTAGGAAAGAATATTTCCCTATCCGCCCAACTAGGCAAAGGACATGATGGATCAAGAAGTCCTTGCCTAGCTAAATGTAGGAGGGGCGGATATTGGGCCTTGTAAGCATCCACTCTATCATTGTAAGCTTGCTTGTGCATTTCCCTCATGAGTAGAGTCATGTAATCATTTTCTACCTCGACATCCTTGGGTTTGAACTCGTGATACTCAAATGGGTAGGGTGGTGTGATAATGGAGGAGGAGGGCTTGTCAATTTCACCTCTTTGTTGTTGAATGATATACTCGGTCTCCTCGGAGAGTGGAACAAGGTAGTTTGATCGGTGAACATTCAATCGGCAAATCTTTGAAGGCAAGGTGAAGGATCTAGCTTCATTGGTTAACCACCCATATTTGTTGTCAAGAGAGTCATGATTGACCCACTTAAACTTGTGAATCATGGTGTCCATATCAATAAGATGACCTCCTTTAACCGCCACAAAAATGTTGTCTTTGTTGAAATTTGGGTTAAAATGCTTGGCCAAATGGGTAACTAGTCCTCCATTGACAATAAAAGCGGTGTCTTCTTTACCACAATCGACATTAAGCCATCGTTCAACCAAAAGTCTTAGAGCATTATATGGCTTGGTAAATTCCCTTCCTATGTTCAAGGCCGACTCAAGAAGAACACAATCGAGTTTGGTAATATGGTTTGGTATTCCCAATGACCTTATGCCACACTCCAATGCCGGGATGGTGGACTAAGAGAGCACGACAATCATGAAAGCGTACGAATTTCTTTCCGGAAATTGCCTCCCAAAGAGGAGCGGGGTCATACTTGGTAGGAATCTTTGTATATTTCGGGGTATCACTAAGGCCTAAAATCTTACTCAATTCGCCATAAGTAATGCGTCTATCAACATTTGCAAGACGAAACTCGATGTGGGTTCGAGTCTCCACCCTTGTGACTTTCAAGGAACTCAAAAATTCCAAGGTGAGGGAGGGGTATGTCAATTCTTTCATGGTAAACAATTTACCCAATCCCATAGACTCAAAGAAGGTTTTGGTTTGTTCAAGTACACCCAACTTTGTCAAAGCATTTTCACAAATAAACTTAGTAGGCATAATGGTCTTCTTAGCAAAGTGAATGAATTTCTCCCTATGAGAGTCGGAAGTGAAAATTACCTCCGGATAATCGGATAATTGAGCAATAACCGGAGTTGTTTATGTTGTAGCTTCCATAGGGGGATCTTGTTGTTGAACCTCCAACCTTGTATTAGAGACTACCAAAGCCTTTGACAATTGTTTTTCTTGAAGAGCTAGTTGCCTTTTGGAAAGTGTCTTCTTTTGGGGTGCCTTGTTGCCTCCTTTAGTTCTTGCCATTCTCCCTTGCTTGATTACACCAATGAAAGATTGAAATCTTCAATTTTTAGTTATGCCCAAATCGATTTAGGATGAATGAATGTTGCTTGGTATCCTAAAAATCGACTCAAAAGTTGAAGACTTTGGTGTTTGAATCACTTGTTGTTGCAAAAGGAGTGATTAATTTTTGTTGTGAGAAAGTTTGGATTTGATTTTGTTGAATTTGGTTGAGGAAATTTGTTTTTGTTGATGGAGAGGATGAGGGTTTTGGAGTTTTGGTGTTTTGGGTAGTGTTTGAATGTAGAAGAAATGAGAATGAATGGGAGAAGAGGGTCAAAAAGACCCGTTATATTTGAAACAACAGGGGAAGACGAGCGGACCAAGGGTCGGGACGCTCGGATTCTTCGTGTTTTGTCTCAGGAAAAGACGCCACAGGACGAGCGTCTTTTTGGAAAGACGAGCGGATTTTTCTATGTGAGACGAGCCTCTTTCTGGACGGATGCTCGGATTCCGTTACAGGGAAAATTTTTAGAATGTTGCAGCAAAAAGACGAGGGTTTTCTTTGAAAGACGAGCGTCCAGAATCAGACGAGCCGATTCTCAGTTAGGACGCTCGGATTCTATGTCAGACTAGATTTTTGAATTCTGCAGCTCTGCCAGACGAGCGTCTAGTGACATTGGACGCTCGGGTTTCCCGAGACAAGCGGACTATCCGGTTGGCCGCTCGGATTATTCTTGGACCACACGGATTCAGGTCTATCCGTGGGTACTGCATAACCCGTGTCATTTTCATTCTTCAATTCTCGTGTTCTTCATTGTAGGGGCACTACAAAGGCATGAATAGCCTAGGCAATTGCTATCCCCACACTAAGGTAAAGCACTACACATCAATGAAATCATAAGTCCCTCCCTCACTTCTCTCAAAATGATGAATATCTTGATCAAGGCACATAAATATAAATCCAAAAATGACAAAAATGCAATGTAAAAATTGAAATGCAAGTTAGGGAGTTAGAATATTTACAAATGGTGGTTTAGGGAGGACTCTACCAAACTCTCATCCAATGTGAGATGTCAAGGGGCATGTTCAAGGTGTTGTTGATGTTACTCAACACCTTGAAGAAGTAATCAAAAGCTTGCTCATTATCGTGATAAAGATCCTCAATAGACCTTTGCACTTGTTGTTCTTCTTGATGGTCTTGATTCATAGCATTACCAATGTAGGGATTGAATATCCCTTCAAACTCATCGTCCCAAAGGCCGTAAACTTCGTCTACTTGATCACTAAAAATCTCTTTAGTTGATAGAGACAACTCTCCTTCTTTCTTGTTTTGGCCAATGAGGCCATCTTCTTCATTGTTGGATTTGGGTGGGCTTTTCAAGCTCTCTTTGTTGATATTCCCTTGCTCATTGAACGGAGCATCATCAACTTTCTTTTTCCATTGGAATTCCGACTTCTTCCTCTCATCTTTCCAGCTATAGTGATCAACCATAAAGCATGGTTCATGAAAACGGGGAGCTCTCATAGTCTTGTCAAGATTGAAAGTTATGGTTTCATCTCCCACTTCTAGGGTAAGCTCTCCATGCTTCACATCTATCATCGCACCC
Source organism: Silene latifolia (assembly GCF_048544455.1). NCBI lineage: Eukaryota > Viridiplantae > Streptophyta > Magnoliopsida > Caryophyllales > Caryophyllaceae > Silene > Silene latifolia. The sequence goes on from NC_133533.1 coordinate 51,242,399, forward strand.
GCGGTGTGCAAGAAAGGTCTTCCTAGGATGATCGGAATATTGGAGTCTTCTTCCATGTCAACAATGACAAAGTCCACCGGGATGAAGAATTTGCCAATTCTCACGGGAACATCTTCCCATATCCCTAACGGTGTCTTTGTTGTTTTATCGGCCATTTGGAGTGTGATATTGGTACATTTAATCTCTCCCATCCCTAGCCTTTTACTAACCGAATACGGCATAACGCTTACACTTGCTCCTAGATCACACAAAGCCTTGTTGATCGTGGTCTCTCCAATGGTACACGGTATTGAGAAGCTTCCCGGATCTTTGAGTTTCGGAGGTGAACTCCCTTGAAGGATGGCACTACTCACCTTAGTGAAGGCGATAGTCTCAAGCTTCCGGATTGACTTCTTTTTCGTAAAGATGTCCTTCATGTACTTTGCATAGACCGGCACGTGATTGATTAATTCCGTGAAAGGAATCGAGACTTCTAAATTCTTCACAATTTCCATGAATTTTCCAAGTTGGTCATCAAACTTAGGCTTAGCTTGACGACTCGGGAATGGAAGTCTAATCACAATGGGCTCCTTCTCCTTGGCCTTTTCTTCACTTTTCTTTGAAACTTCTTGATTTGTTGGTTCTTCTTCCCTAGAGTTTTGCACAACTCCTTCTTTGTCACTAGCCTTCACAACTTCATCCTCAACTTGCTTTTTTGGCCCTTCATATCTTGTACCAATCCTCAAGTGAATGGCACTAACCGTTTCATGTCTTGGGGGATTACTTTGAGGTGGTAATTGCCCCTTTTGTCTTTGAAAGCTTGAAGATGCTAGTTGGGTCATTTGAGTTTCCAACATTTTTGTGTGGGCTAGGATGTTGTTGATGGTGATGTCTTTTGCTTGGCTATCTTTTTGCATTTGAGTGAAAAATTCTTGTTGATTCTTTTGCATTTGGAGGACCGCTTTTTGAACATAAAAACCTTGGTCATTTTGTTGATTGTATGGAGTTTGATTTTGGTAACCTTGGTTTTGGTTGTAAAAGGATCTTTGATTTTGGTTTCTCATGGGAGGTGGGGTGTATGTTGGTTGAGGATTTTGAACATTTTTTGCTTTTGTATGAGAGATTTGGATGGAATTTGGTGTTTTCATTGTAATAGTTGGAATAAGGGGTACCACTCTTGTATGCTTGAAAAGCATTCACTTGCTCACGTATTCCCCTACATTCGCTTTGGTCATGTCCCAAAGTTCCACAATTCTGACATATTCCACTTGGGATTGATGAAGATGCCACCATGGCATTAACATGTTGCTTTGGTGATTTTGAGGCTTCTTCAAGCTTAGCCATAGCCTTTTCGAACTTCAAGTTGATGGTATCGATATGAGCATAAGTTGAGCACCCAATTGAGTAATAGAGTCCACTTTATGCTTTCCTCCTCTAGTAGCCATGTTAGGTCTACTATATTGTGAAGTATGGACCGCCATTTCCTCAATCTTGTTCTAAGTTTGATTGTCGTCAACTTCGGTGAACATACCATTTGATCCCATGTTGAGAATGTTTCTTGAGTCTTCATAAACACCGTTCCAAAATTGTTGAACCAAGAACCACTCGCTAAGTCCATGATGAGGACATGAGCGACAAGTTCCTTTAAATCGCTCCCAAGCTTCATACAAAGATTCTTCGTCCCTTTGCTTAAAACCCGTAATTTGAGCTCTTAGCATGTTAGTATTTTCCGGAGGGTAGAATGTTTTGTAGAAAGCTAGAGCCAACTTCTTCCAAGATTCAATTCCAAGAGTAGCCTTATCAAGGCTCTTCAACCATTGTTTTGCGGTACCAATTAGAGAAAAAGGAAATAAGACCCATCGAATTTGGTCTTGAGTTACACCAGTTTGTGAAATCGCATCACAATAGTCACAAAAAGTCTCCATGTGAGAATGAGGGTCTTCACTAGGCATCCCTCCAAATTGGCTTCTTTCGACTAATTGGATAAATGCGGATTTAGCAATGAAATTTCCGGTTAAGTGTTGTGGTGTGGGAGTTCCATTGGGTAGGTTCTCCTCGGTTGGTACGGAATATGATGAAAACTTAGGCATTGTGGGTAGATTTTGTGGTTGATTTGGTGGTTGTTTTTGTGGTGGGTTCTCCTCACCTTCTCTTACAAAAGGGTTAATGAACTCAAGAGAATGAATATCTACAACCTCACCGATACCTCTCAAAGTATTTCAAGCAAGTCTTCTATTGGTTGTCAAAGTCCTTTCAATCTCGTGATCAATGGGTAACAAGTTACCTTGTGATCATCTAGACATGCAAAATATCAAACAACTCGAAAACAATTAGAACAAACCTTGAGGAGTTTTACTTCCTCAAGGCTAAGAAAGACACAACTAATAACAATCTAAGAAAATCAAATCAAGTTACCACCGACCCCGGCAACGGCGCCATTTTTGGTCGGACTCACTTGGAGCTTAATTTTCGGTTACTTGTCGTTAGGAGCACCTAGACCAAAACAAAATTTATATCTCCACAAACAACTCTACTATTAGTAAAGAGGTAAGTAAAGGTCGGATCCCAAGGGACGGGTATTGATGTAGGATTTTCGATTGCAAGTAGCGGTGTCTAGGGGTGTCACGATTTGGGTTGAGATAAGAAGATCACTAAACTAAATAGTAATAAAAGTAAACAAGCAAGATGATTAAAAAGAGATGTAAATAATTGATTAAAAGCACTAGGGTGTCATGGGTTCATAGGGGATTCATGGGATTTGATCATACAAACATGTTTTCAACTAGATGCAAGCAATTATTGTTGTGATGGGATCGAGTTAGTGTATATCTTACAATCCCTAGGAAGGTTTGGGTCCCGGAGCCGACTCGATTAGATTGTACAACACCTACAAGTCGACTTAATCCTCCCTATCCAATAATATGCATGGTCTAATGAGACTCGAGTTGGTTTATGTCTTACAAGTCTCATTGAAAAGATAGGTGATGGGTAAAAAATGCAAGGATTCATAGGCTCGCATTTCATCAAACATAACATGTACATAAGTTGAAATCACAACAAGCAAGCAAATTAATTTTGAAAGCATATTAGATTAAGCATGAATCAATCCCCATGTTGGTTTCCCCTAATTCCCCATTAACCCTAGTTAAGGTGACTACTCACTCATTATCAAGTTTAACATGTTAACAAGGTTATCAATCGTATTAACAAAGCAAAACATGATGAATAAATGAAGATGATTAACAATAATTAAAAAGGGATTAAGAGAATTATACCTAATGATGATTCCAAAATAATAAGCAAAGAATAAAAGAAGTACTTGATGATTGGAAGGTTGTCAATCTCCCAATAAACCCAAATAATCTTCAATTACCCCAAAATAAAAGATGAACAAAAGAGAAATTAAGGAAATGAGATTTGTATTAAGACTTGATTAGAAGTTGATTACAAGATTAAAGAGAGATTAGAATAATATAAACTACACTAAAGATTGATAAGAAGATGATATGAATCTGATTAGACTAATGGGGTATTTATAGTGGGGATTAGGTGCACAAATTAGGGTTTACTAAGGGCTTAAATGACGATTAAGTCCTTGAGGAATCGCTCCTCTCAGAAAATATGCGGGTCTCCTTTTAGCTAGTCTTTCAAAAATATGCGCATCTTCAAAGAGGCAAGAAGAGGACGTGTGGGCCTGTAAGACAATCCGAGCGTCCAAGGGTCGGGACGAGCGGATTAGTGAGCTTCTGGACGAGCGGATTGGTGGTTTGGACGAGCGTCCTGGGGAGCTACTGGACGGGCGTCCCGATAAGGGAGACGCTCGGATCTTGGTCCAGCCTTCCTTTTCCTTCTTTTCTTCTTCCTTCTTCCAACAATCCTCCGGGATCTTGTCGGAGATTCAAGGATTTCTTCATCATTGCCCATCTACTGTATTATGTACAAAGGCCTTCTAGTCTTGTCTTTACTTTAATGCTTGGTCATTGAATTCAATCAATTTAGCTCTATTTTGCCATAAAAATGCAAGGTTTTCACTCATTTCCTACCAAGGAAACAAAACCTCAAAGAATATACACAACAAAGGACTAAAGATAGTAAATGACCCAAATATGCACTAAAAAGCATAGGAACGAGGTTAATTCGGGGACTAAATATGCTCAAATATTGGTCACGTTGACTGTAATTGATGCGTGTCTATAATATGATGTTTTACATCTTTATTTCCACGCATTTTATGTCTATTATATGTAGTTTATTCTACTATTTCCCCTATTTCTGTCTACTCTCGCATTTTTATGTAATATTGCAGATTATTGCGGAAATGAGCAGAAAATAAACCAAATCTTGACCCCGAAAGCTAAGCTTAGGAAGGACATGAATATTTGACTCGGACTTGAAGTTTAGAATGCATTTCAAGGCCTGAAAGGTGTATTTGCGTGGGTTTTAGAAGCGGATTGCCAGCTACAGTGGTCTATAGACTAACCTACATGGTCTATAGACCGTCAGAATGCTTCTCGACATTGCAGGTTGCTTCAGATGGCTATATCTCAAGTTCTAGAGCAGATAATCGAGTGATTCCAATTGGAGGTGAAAGCTTATCCTCTTAGCTTTCCAACGCCGCGTAGAACGCCTGATTGACCAAGTAACAAAGAAATGGCAGCTGTTTTAAGATCGGTGCGCGCTGCAGGAATCGTCAGAATGCAATTTTGTACAGCGCTGTTGGTCGATCGACTGGTCCAAGTGGTCGATCGACCACTCCACGAGTCTGACGAGAATTTAAAAGAACGAGAATTAAAGGATTTTAATCTAAGCCCATTTGTAATTAGGTTTGGAGAAGGAGTTACGTGATATTTTCTATATAACGTGACTCTTCCTCATCAGATGGAGGATCATCGAATTCCAAAAAAGACAGTAGCTATTTTCCTTAGTTTAGTTTTCATTCATCGTATTCAATAAAGTTCCTTGCTTGCTTTCGGATTCAATTCTTGCTTCCTACTTCGGTATTATTTTGTCCTTAATTTCAGTTTCTACTTTATTTTGTCATTAGCATAGAATTGATAGATTAGAATCCCGAACCATAGCCTCTTTATTGCGTTTTATTGCTTTAATCATCCAAATTATGTTTTCCCATATCGTTTATTTCAATTTCGTCGTTGTTATCAATATTAATATGCGTAGCTAATCATCCTTTGCTAAGATGTGAGAGGATCTGTGGCGTAGACGACGTAGAATAGGTAAACCTGTTCCGGGGTTTGGTCGATCGACTGATGTCAATAGTCGATCGACTGAATACCTGGTCGATCGACTGGCCCAGCTAGTCGATCGACTGCATCACGTAAGAATCAGCATTGTTCAATTGATTTAATTGCAATTTTTAGTAAAAGACCGAGAGGTTATTTGTTAAATACTTAGGACTTGACCGACCCAATAGATCGAAATAGAGGGGAGGGCAATAGACTACCAATTGAACGACTAAATTACTAAGATCGAAAGATAGGTAAAGTTTAGGCATTAGGAATCACTTTTCAGGGCGAGAGCTAGTATTAGTGAGACCTAGGGACCAGTAGCATAGGCTGAGAGGCCCTACTAGTTAAGAATGGACCGAGAGGACTTCTTATTTTCCCACCTATCGTGATTATTCAGACTTACTTAGGAACCCATCGTCGTAGTTGCAGTGAACCGACCGTCTTAGCATTCTTTTTATTATTGTTTACATCTCTTTAAATTACCTGCTTTAAATTATTTGCATTTAGTTTAGTTTTATTTTATTTGCCTTTAGATTAGTTTTAATTTAATTCAACCCCCCTTACTCTATAGACTAAATTAAACAGATGAATCTCATTTGCCTCCCTGTGGTTCGACCCTGCTTACCGCTAACTTCTGTTAGTAGTAAATAGGTTTATAAATTTTATTTTTGATACTTACATCGACATGTATCAAATTTTGGCGCCGTTGCCGGGGAGGCAGCGCTAATTTTTAGTTGTTTTTAATTTTAGTCTTTCTTTCTTTAGTCTCAGGGAACTTCGGTTCCTTGAGACCGTTCTCATGTTTTGTTTTCTGAGTTTTCCACAGGAAGAGGATGAAATCTTTGGTGCTTATTTCGCCAGGCTTTGGGAGTTTATTAAGCCCGGACGAGATGCATTCTCTGAATTCCAAATATTCATGACTATAGCCAATGGTATGACTGACCCTACGCGAGCATACCTAGAATCTATTGCTAAGGGGGATTTCACAGGACTCCCCGTAATTGAGGTATTAGAATTTTTTGATTGGTTTGCTGCTGAAACTCTTAAACCCAAATTTTCTCTCCATGTTGACTCAGATGAGGGGGTGGGTGAGACCTTAGAAACCAATCTAGAAAATGCTGACGGAGACATAGAGGAGACCATTAGCGTTGTTGACAATCCTTTTTATGAGGATAGTTTAGAACCCCTTTATGATTCTTGCACTGATAGTGAGGTCGATTTGGAGGATCTCTTTGAGAACCTCCAACTTGATGAGTCTAGCGATAAGGAGAGTGAGGAGGAAAATTTTGACAGTCTTGAGGTTAAATGGGATAATTATGACGATGTAGATAAGCCTATTCTAGGAGACCCCATTGACCCATTTGACTTTACAGCCCCATGCATTTGGGATGATTATCCACCTTCAGCTGACCAGACTCCTGCACCTCACATTTCTTACCTGTCTGAGCATTTTAATTCTACTCGCGTTGTTTTTGAGTCAAATGCTACTGAGCTCGCTAATTTTCCACCTGCTGTTAATTTGAGCTTTTACATTCCGCCCTTATCTGGAGGGAGGAATAATTTTGTGGATGTTTTTAGGAGCTATCATAGGAAATTTGTTAGACTTAGATGTTATTACATTTTAATTTCCTATGCTACTACTATTTTATGGTGTTACTTACAGTTTTGTGTAGCACATGCGCAGTTATTTGATCGGTTGCTTCGTGCTTTGAGCTGTTTTGACTGGGCTTATTTGGAGTGGCTGTTTGAAGGAAAAGAGGGTCGAGCTGGGACCGTCTAATCTAGCGCTACCGGGAGGCAACCCGAAGTTTAAACATTTTGTTTGATTTGGTTTTGAAACATTTAGCTTTATTTGGTTTGTGTGCTTTAATAATTAGCTCGACTTAGACAGTTACTTTGGGTTTTTGCGCAATTTTGGGCGCGTTTTATGTGCATTTACAGGTTATTAGACCAAGTTAACTCAATTCATTGAGTTAATTCGTGAGCAGGAACTGTTCACGTCAGGTAACTTGGTCGATCGACTGATTAGAGTGGTCGATCGATTGATTCGCGCACCACAGAAGCTACTGTTCCAGGTAACTTGGTCGATCGACTGGTTAGAGCGGTCGATCGACCACTATAGCTGCTATACCTCGTTCTTTTAATTCTTTGCACGTAATTTACCGTTCCAATTTTGTTTTCTCGGATAATGCGCGGTGTGTTTTGTTACTTTTCAGGTACTTTATGGTAGCACTGCTGGCTACTGAAACCTCCTAGCTCACGCTGGTTTGGGGAGGTTTCCTTTTGCGCTTAAAATCTTGTAAGTTTCCGAGTCCCAATTTCATGTCTTATTTAGTTTCTTATCGCAAAATCCCAATTTCCTTTGCTTATTTATACACATGATTTCGCACAATGAGGGCATTGTGTGATTTGGTTTGGGGAAGGGTTTTGCGTTGCATTTCATTCTGTTTTACATTCACGTTTACATTTTTGTCTTTCATTGTTTTTTATTTTCCACATATACAAAATTTCAAAAAAAAATAAATTAGAAAAAATTCAAAAATTCAAAAATATCACGTTTAATTTTGCATATTAGGTTGAGTCAGATTGGAGTATTCATTACTGATAGTTGTCATTTGCTTACTCCCTGCATTTTATCACATCTTTTAGCAAAAGTTTTTGTAATATCTCGAATTTCGTTTCAAAATTTGTTGAACAATTAGACTTGACTTGAAATTTTGGCAAACTACAAAACTTTCTAAGGAATTAGAGCTTTATAAACTGGTGTCATTCATGACCAGTTTCATTTAGGATTGTGAGTAGTTACTCCCTGCATATCGTGTAACATTAATTTGCACAAGTATGACATTTAATTTCTTTTTGCATGCATACATTCGGGTTAGTGGTTGTTATTGCATGTTTGGAGAATGCTTGCGAAAATCCATTTTATTCATTTTACCCATTAGCTTCACATTAGCCAAAAATTGCCAGTTGACCCTTTAGCTACAATCCATAAACTAAGCCTACCCTTTGCTAAGCTAGTTTGGTAGTTTTAGTGGTATTCGTTGTATTGTATCAATTTTGGCTCGATTTGCACTCTATGAAGTTGGTAATGAATGAAGGAGAAAAGAAAAAAGAAAAATGAAAAAGTTGAAAAATAGTGACTGCCGAAAACAAAAAAACGAAAAAAAAAAAAAAAGAAAACAAAAGAAAAAGAAACGGCAATAGAAAGAAAAAAAAAAAGAAAAAGTTTACTCCTATGTTTGCTTTATATTTTATGAGGAGTGTTATTTGGATTAGTAAAGTGTTTGCCTAATTCATTAAGGCATTTGAGCTTATTTCATTGAGTTAGAAGTGGATGTATTTATTCGGTTTGATAGGATGCTAGCTTGGCTATTTCCCTCTCATTCCCATATCGTTTTGCCTTTTCTTACCCATAGCCTCACTTATCCAAATCTTTGCAAGTATTCGGCATGTGATGGACCCTGAATGGTTGGAATGTATGTGCACGGTAGCTAGAATTACTTATCATACTATATTGCATGCATGATCATGTTGGTTGAGTCTAGGTGACCGACTTTTATCTCTTTCTCTCTTACATATAAATTGCTTACCATTTGCTTTGTTGAGAGAAGAGTGACCCGGGAGAGTCCAATCTTGAAAGTCTTGCAAGGTCAAACGTTCAACATCTTTTCGAAATATGCATAAATTCGTTTGCGTTACATTGAGCTATTAGTAGTTGATTCGTATCCATTAAATTGGTTTAAGTAGACGATTTTCAGTTTGTCCATGTTTTGCTCCTTTCTATCTAGATTTAGTTTTGCATTTAGTTTGATTGGGGACAAGCAAAGGTTTGGTTTGGGGAAGTTTGATGCGTGTCTATAATATGATGTTTTAAATCTTTATTTCCACGCATTTTATGTCTATTATATGTAGTTTATTCTACTATTTCCCCTATTTCTGTCTACTCTCGCATTTTTCTGTAATATTGCAAATTATTGCGGAAATGAGCAGAAAATGAACCAAATCTTGACCCCGAAAGCTAAGCTTAGGAAGGACATGAATATTTGACTCGGACTTGAAGTTTAGAATGCATTTCAAGGCCTGAAAGGTGTATTTGCGTGGGTTTTAGAAGCGGATTGCCAGCTACAGTGGTCTATAGACTGACCTACATGGTCTATAGACCGTCAGAATGCTTCTCGACATTGCAGGCTGCTTCAGATGGCTATATCTCGAGTTCTAGAGCATATAATCAAGTGATTCCAATTGGAGGTGAAAGCTTATCCTCTTAGCTTTCCAACGCCGTGTAGAACGTCTGATTTGACCAAGTAACAAAGAAACGGCAGCTGTTTTAAGATCGGTGCGCGCTGCGCAGAATCGTCGAATGCACTGCAATACAAATGGTCGATCGACTGGTCCAAGTGGTCGATCGACCACTCCACGAGTCTGACGAGAATTTAAAAGAACGAGAATTAAAGGATTTTAATCTAAGCCCATTTGTAATTAGGTTTGGAGAAGGAGTTACGTGATATTTTCTATATAACGTGACTCTTCCTCATCAGATGGAGGATCATCGAGTTCCAAAAAAGACAGTAGCTGTTTTCCTTAATTTAGTTTTCATTCATCGTATTCAATAAAGTTCCTTGCTTGCTTTCGGATTCAATTCTTGCTTCCTACTTCGGTATTATTTTGTCCTTAATTTCAGTTTCTACTTTATTTTGTCATTAGCATAGAATTGATAGATTAGAATCCCGAACCATAGCCTCTTTATTGCGTTTTATTGCTTTAATCATCCAAATTATGTTTTCCCATATCGTTTATTTCAATTTCGTCGTCGTTATCAATATTAATATGCGTAGCTAATCATCCTTTGCTAAGATGTGAGGGGATCTGTGGCGTAGACGACATAGAATAGGTAGACCTGTTCCGGGGTTTGGTCGATCGACTGATGTCAATAGTCGATCGACTGAATACCTGGTCGATCCACTGGCCCAGCTAGTCGATCGACTGCATCACGTAAGAATCAACATTGTTCAATTGATTTAATTGCAATTTTTAGTAAAAGACCGAGAGGTTATTTGTTAAATACTTAGGAATTGATCGACCCAATAGATCGAAAGAGAGGGGAGGGTAATAGACTACCAATTGAATGACAAAATTACTAAGATCGAAAGATAGGTAAAGTTTAGGCATTAGGAATCACTTTTCAGGGCGAGAGCTAGTATTAGTGAGACCTAGGGACCAGTAGCATAGGCTGAGAGGCGCTACTAGTTAAGAATGGACCGAGAGGACTTCTTATTTTCCCACATATCGTGATTATTCAGACTTACTTAGGAACTCATCGTCGTAGCTGCAGTGAACCGACCGTCTTAGCATTCTTTTTATTATTGTTTACATCTCTTTAAATTACCTGCTTTAAATTATTTGCATTTAGTTTAGTTTTATTTTATTTGCCTTTAGATTAGTTTTAATTTAATTCAACCCCCCTTACTCTATAGACTAAATTAAACAGATGAATCTCATTTGCCTCCCTGTGGTTCGACCCTGCTTACCGCTAACTTCTGTTAGTAGTAAATAGGTTTATAAATTTTATTTTTGATACTTACATCGACAGGTATCAGTAATAATAATGGAAAGAGGTGTGGATGAATCGCCATCGCCAAATGTGCAAAGGGTTTTTTGTCTCCAAGCTCAACTCGTAAGCTCTATCCATCCCCATTTTCCGTTCTTTTTTCAATTTTGCTGCTTATTTTTGTTTATTTAATTTGGAGTTTTCTTAGACCTTAAAACAAAGTGTTCTAATTTGCTGCAACTCTGGTACTTTAGGGTTACTCATTATAATGCTCGCCCGGCTTTTTGTTTGAGATTTGCTTTTGTGTAATTTCATTGCCTAACATTACAATTGACAATACTTGTGACATTGGGTTGTCTTTATTTCCTTGAATTATCAAATTCACTGAATATGCTGCTATCTGACTGTTATTGCCACATTATGAGTGAATCACATTGTGAATGAGTAAAGTCGTAAAGATAAAAACTTGTTGTTTAGGAAAATTACATGTTCGAATGCAAAGGAGGCTCAAGGCAAGTTAATGATATGCTTTAGTATTCCGTTGTGTTTCTTGCTTATGATTTCCTACGAGCTCTATCCAACTATTCATGTCTGCCAAACTTCTCTACGTTAGGGGGATGTTCATCTGTTACTTGTTTATCACTCGAAGTTGATAACTCTTTCTATTTTCTACTCAAATTAATTGGGATCTCAAGGCAAGCTTCCTAATCAATTTACCACATACTTACCCGATTTGATTATAAAATTTGTCCCAACAAGACGACAAAAGGAGTATTCAAACGAGGTTATAGTCAACGGAGTGAACTTCACGGGTATGTTCACGAGTGAGCAAACAGGGTTTGATTGGGGTGTAAGAGAGAGGTCGTAGAGTTTAAGGGCACCGTCAGCGACAACGGTGATGAGGATATTATCATGGGATGTGGACTATGAATGGGGTATCGAAATGACGCGTTTGTCATTTTGGATTGCCGACTTATTAGGGAAAGGATTAGATCGAAAAGACTGTCCATTTTGGTGGATGTTGGGAAGGGTTGGTTTATTTGCCAATTTTTAACCACGTTGTCGCGACCCTGACGGCAGAATAGTAGGCTTCCAACCGCATATGGACCATTGTCTATTTTCAATTTTACTCCAAGATGATTTGGGTGGGCTTAATGGTTTATATAATAAAAACGGGTACGAGATAAGACCAGTTCGATGAGCTCTTGTCATTTTTGTTGGTGACCTTCTTCAGGTACATTATTTATTTATGGATCAAATATATTTGTTTTTTTCACTAGAAACAGGGGAATACAAAACTTAAGCTAACTGTGTTTATATTTTATATGTTTAGTTCAGATATTGTCCAATGGTGGTTATAAAAGCGAAATCAATTACGTCAAAACCTCAACATGTGCCAGGCCAAGAGTTTCGGTACTTCAAACTTTCGCCCCAGCTTTCCAAAATGAAACCTACACGCCGATCACTAAGAGCTGCATACCTATAAACTTCAATCCGATGGACATATCTGTGTATGTCAAAGATTTTTTATGTTATAAAAATGACTATAAAAATAATAGTAGATCGTCAAAGTGAAATGTTTGATTGCAAGAAAGAACTAAGCACAAAAGGCATCCCATATTCATTAAAAGAATAGGCTTTTTCACAATATTTCCCTTTAAAAAGCATCTATTTAAATAAGATAGCTAATACTTCGTAACAAAAACCAATAAACTCAAAACTAATCTTTTTCATCAAATTATATTATTTTTACTAAACTCAAACTATAATTTTTTAATTAAAATATATATAAATTTGTATAAAACTATTAATACCTAAATATTTTATTGACGATATTTTTTGAGAAAGCCTTGACTCATACTACGTATAAAACAAAATTATCAATAGTTTTAATTACTTTTGAGACAAAAAAAATTGAGAGAATTTATAAATGGGAATCATTAGCTTTGAGACATAAAAAAATATTCTTTAAAAATTACATTTTAAGCGGCTACAAAATTCTCTTAATTAATTTTCAGTTTCAATTTTTCTTTTCTCAAACCAAAATACAATGACGAGTAAAATAAACAACTTATAAAATCTATTGTAAAAGAAAATAGAAAGTATAAATAAATTCTTTTGCAAAAGAGACTAGTGGTTTACATTTTTTCAAGACTCAAGGAAAGTCATTGTACCATTAAGATTGTGAAAGGATGGGGGTTTATTTGTGCATGAACATACACATCTCTTTACATGCAACGCGTTATATTCCTAGAGTCCTAGTCTCAAAGTTCAATTAGTCTCCCTTGTGAGGGACGCTATCCGTCACAAGGTGAAGATGGGGCGAATCGCTATCATATTAGCTAATATAGATAGTAGTGTGCCCTTTTTGGTATTAATATATTATCCACTTGATTTTGTACAAACACATTAAAAAAATAAAGAAATGGCAGCTCCTCATGCCAAATTCGGCTCATGAAGACACTGATTGACTTCTCACTTTCCTCTCTCCTCTTTTATTTTTCAAAACTCAAACCTCTCTCTACTTCATTTTCTTCCAGTGAAAACACAAAATAATTTCAACCATTCTACCTTCATCTACTCTCCATCTTCATTGATTAGTTCGGAAAAATAAAGACGGTATCATCTTCATCTTTTGGAGCTTAATCAAGGTGATGGCAAAAAAAATAGTGGCTAAAAAGGCAGCAAAAAAATAATCGAAGGTAATGTGTTTATTTAGCTGATGTTAAAAACTCGAAATTAGTCACATTTGCGTATAATTAATTGTTGATTAATCTGATTTTAGTTAAAAACTCGAAAAATGATAACATTTGAGTATAATTAATTGTGTGTTTAGGTCGAAATTAACTGAAAAATGGTATTTTATATAGATAATTAACTCGAAAAAACTTAAAAATGGTGACATTTGTGTATAAAAAATGATGACAATCTTCAAGGTATTACTGTTTAGAGATAATTAACACGAAATGACTGCTAAAATTGATTGATTTTGTAAAAAAAAAATTATTAGTAAAATTAATTAGTCAAATTTAGGGTTTCGTCGATTTATAGATTACTGATTTTACGAATCTTGATTTTTTGTTGTTGTGATCTGATTTGTTTTCGTTGATTCATAAATTAATTCGATGTGATTACTGTTTATTATTCGTTAGATTTGCATTTGAAGTTTGATTTTCATGAAAACAAAGGAAAATGTGATTTTATTAGTGGAAGTGGAAAGATAATTTTATTTTCATGAAAGTAGAGATGTTTGACGTCGTCGTTAAGATTGTAGATGTTGATGGCAAAAACAAGAAGAGCAAAAAATGACATGCGTGGAAGACGATACGACCGTAATCTGAAATATATTTGCGATTATCTGAGAACGAAAATGTTACCACCTTAGTACTAATAATGTGACTACATTAGTTCAGAAATGTACCTATGTTTGAGTGTGTTCAAAATGTTATCGAAGATGTCTTAGTCTAGTCACTACTACAAAACCAGGCAACTACAACGGCCCTTAAACAACGCTTATTCACGAAAATCACCATAGACGTTGTAAAACGTATGGCGCGAATTTTACTAAAATTAATTACAACGGTTATGGTTAGATAACCGTTGTGATAAGTTTTAACAACGGTTCAAACATGCACAACCGTTGTTAATAATTTGGCGCAAAATTGGCGCAAAGTTAGTGAAAAGTAATTACAACGGTTTACTATGGACCCGCTGTTAATATATTCTGTAACGACCACGGTTTTTGTTTAACAACCGTTGTCAATACTTTCCATACTATAAACCACACAAACACTGATCAGCTACAGCCACAAAACACAAACCTAACACAAACACAAACACAAACACAAACACAAACACAAACACAAACACAAACACAAACACAAACACAAACACAAACACAAACACAAACACAAACACAAACACAAACACAAACACAAACACAAACACACACTTTCTCATCGTCTCTTACTCTCTTTCTCATCGTCGCTTTATCATCTCGCCGTCACTGTTGGTTTCATCATCTCTTACTTTCTCTAATTATCAGGTAAATATGCACGGTTTAATTTAGGTTTTGTCATCTTAGTCATTATTTTCTTTCTCTAATTATTTCATTTGCATGTGTTTTTATCGATCATTATGTTCTTTCTATAAGTATTATTCGCTTAATTAGTTTTGTCACGGTTGTTTTTCTGTGTTTATTAGCTTGTAAAACAAATTAAATAAAATAAAACAAAGAAGAAGCAAGATGATAGAGAGGAATGCATGATAAACTTAATTAATTATTTAATTAATTAATATATATATATATATATATATATATATATATATATATATATATATATATATATATATATATATATATATATATATATATATATATATATATATATATATATATATATATATATAAAGTAAAGTTCTTATAAATCCCTTACATCTATTGAGTCCTTAAGTCTAATTATGGGCCTTTGGATGAAGGGAATAAATGGGTGAGATTAGATCTCAATGGATGGCCACAATTCATTTTACTCTAATTAGCTCCTCATTTCAATTAAGAAACTCACTAATTAGCTATCCCTCATAATCATTTATCCCACCTACAAACTCCTCTCTCTCTCTATATCACACATCACTCATTTTTCTCTCATCAACAAAACCAAAACAATAAAAACCAATCAAACAAAAAAACAAATCTGAGAAAATTTAAAAAAACTCCCTCCTTCCTCCGTCCTTCCTTACCCACCGACAACCACCCCTTCGCCACCACTAATCTGCCCCACAACCACGCAGCCACCCGATCACCGTCAC
Organism: Silene latifolia; assembly: GCF_048544455.1. NCBI lineage: Eukaryota > Viridiplantae > Streptophyta > Magnoliopsida > Caryophyllales > Caryophyllaceae > Silene > Silene latifolia. The sequence goes on from NC_133533.1 coordinate 51,257,981, forward strand.
CTGCTCCCACAACAACCATTCCGGATTCACCCGTCTCACACTCGCCGCCACACCAATCCATCCATTTCGCCGGTCAGCCCCACCACCCTTTTCGCCCCCACCTTCGTCTCCAATAAATCACCACAAAACGAATCACCTGCTGCCAACCCACGCCGCTGCCACTTCAGTCGTGCCTTCCTTTCTCTCCGACTCGTTCTTGGTGTATAAATAACTCAGATCTAAGATTCTTTTTTGGGTGTGTCAAACTTAGGTCTGAGATTTCAATTTATAAATGAATGAAAGTGGTCTGCAGCAATGCATGATTAATGAATTGCACATGCAATTTTAACCTATCTGCAAGGCATTGGTTTCTGGATGTTATAGTTGACCATTTCTAAGATTCTTTTTTTGGTGTCTTTTTTATTGTCTAAGATCTGATATTTTAATTGTTTTTGGTTTTATTAATTTTTGGTTTTAAAATTCGGTTTTTTTTATTTATTTTTTGTCTCGATTTTTTTTATCGTGACGAGGTTCATGGGGGTGGTTGGTGTTTTGTGAGATGATTTTTATTAACAAATTACTCCCTCTGTTTTTTTATATATGACTTTCTCACATTTCGAGACACTCCCTTCTTTCTTCAATATCTCTTAAAATATAAGACTAAATATTATGATATGTATACTCATGTGAAAGAGTTTTTCGTAAGCAATTTAATGGTACCATTTTTATATTTTTTGAACAAATATATTTTTGTAAATATTAAAGTCAAAGGCTTACCTCGTAAATGCAAAACGTCATATATAAAAAAATGGAGGGAGTATATTTTTAAATCTAGTTGGTTTTGATTTCGGTTTTTTGATTTTTCTTTTTTTATAGTTTGATTTTTTTGTGGGTGTTTTATTTTTTCAGATTTATCGTCTTTTTAGTTCTTGCTTTTAGAAAAAAAAAAAAAAAAATTAGTTCACATTTCGATTTTTTTGAGATCTTTAATATTGTGGGTGTTGTATTTTTTTTTTCGCTAGGTTATCCGTTAAAATTACACCTTTTCTGTTAAAATTACATTTTTTTTTGTTAAAATTACACTTTTTTCTGTTAAAACTACATTTTTTTTCAATTAAAATTACACTTTTTCCTATTAAAATTACACTTATTTTTGTTACAATTACACTTATTTTTGTTAAAATTACACTCAATTCTGTTACAATTACACTTTTCCCTGTTAAAATTACACTTTTTTTTGTTACAATTACACTTATTTTTGTTAAAATTACACTCAATTCTGTTACAATTACACTTTTTCCTGTTAAAATTACACTTTTTTCTGTTAAAACTACACTTTTTTTGGTTAAAATTACAGTTTTTTCTGTTAAAATTACACTTTTTTTTGTTAAAATTACACTTCTTCTGTTAAAATTACACCTTTTTTTTGTTAAAATTACACTTTTTTCTGTTAAAATTACACTTTTTTCGTTAAAGTTACACTTATCTCTATTAAGTTTACCCTCTCAATGACTAAAGTTACCATCTTTGCCTAAAGTTAGATAGACTAATTTGGACTATTTGAACAATTTGGACTAACTAATTTGGACAAACTAATTTGAACAATTTGGACTAACTAATTTGGAAAATTTGGACTATTTGGACTAACTAATGGAGTTATTTACGACTAAAATTGGACTAAAAATACAATATTTACAACTAAATTTGAGCTAAAATTATACAATTTTAGACTGAAAATACAAATTTTGGACTAAAAATACACTATTTACGAATAAATTTGGACTAATAATACAATTTTGGACTGAAAATACACTATACATGAATAAATTTAACTAATATAACACTATTTACGACTAAATTTAGAGTAAAAATACACAATTTGGACTAAAGTTACACAATTCATTTATTTTGAGTCATTGAGATTGTCCAATTTCAATCATTGTCCACTAAAGTATAACTTTAGTACATTGATTATGTATATGTTTTATCGTTTTATGAATGTAATTTTAGTTCATAAAAGTGTAATTTTAGTCCAAAAAAGTGTAATTTCAGTCCACAAATATGTAACTTTAATCCACAAATGTATAACTTTAGTCTACAAAAGTATAATTTTAGTCCACGGAAGTGTAATTTTAGTCCAAAAAAGTGTAATTTAGTCCACAAATATGTAACTTTAATCCACAAGTGTATAACTTTAGTCTACAAAAGTATAATTTTAGTCCACGGAAGTGTAATTTTAGTCCATAAAAGTGTAATTTTAGTCCATAAAAGTGTAATTTTAATCCAAATTGTATAACTATAGTCCAAATTTACTAAGTGTAATTTTAGTCCAAAAAAGTGTAATTTTAGTCCATAAAAGTGTAATTTTAATCCAAATTGTATAACTATAGTCCAAATTTGTGTATCTTTAGTCCAAATTGTGTAATTTTAGTCCAAATTGTTCTAACTTTAGTCCAAAATTGTGTAATTTGTGTAACTTCAGTCCAAATTGTTCTAACTTTAGTCATTGAGAAGGTAACCTTAGTAGAGATAAGTGTAACTTTAATAATAGAGATAAATGTAACTTTAATGAAAACAAGTGTAATTTTAAAGGAAAAAGTGTAATTTTAATAGAAAAAAGTGTAATTTTAAAGGAAAATATTGTAATTTTAACAGAAAAAAGTGTAATTTTAACGGAAAAAAGTGTACTTTTAACACGAAAAAAACTATGATTTTAACCAAAAAAAGTGTAATTTTAACGGTAAAAAGTGTAATTTTAATCGAAAAAGTGTAATTTTAACCGAAAAAGTGTGATTTTAACCGGAAAAAAGTGTAATTTTAACCGATAAAGTAATTTTAATAGATCCTAAATCACACAATATATATAACAAGACGGATATTAACAAAGTGATATCAACAAGAAAAAAGTAAAAAATGAGATTTCATAATTAATAGATTTAGTACTAAAATCAAACTATAATTTGTAAGAATGTCAATAAACGGAAAAAAAAAAAAAAAAAAAAAAAAAAAAAAAAAAAAAAAAAAAAAAAAAAAAAAAAAAAAAAAAAAAAAAAAAAAAAAAAACAAATGGAAAAAAAAACGGGTCAATGAAAATTCATCTATTTTAGTAGATCTAAGATTAAAATTAAAAAAAAAACTCACAAATTTAAAACAATATTATATAGCAAGACGATATAAGGAGAAAAAAACAACAACAAAAAATAAAAAGAACACCCAAACATCAAGTTAAAAAAACAAAAAAAAAAAAAAAAAAAAATTAAAAAATGACGTCGTGCGGCGGCGGTGGCGGTGGCGGTTGGCGACTGTGGTGGTTTCCGGTTTCCGGTTGGTGGTGGTAGGTGGATGGTGAATGAGGAAAAGATGAGTAAATGATTTATTTGGATTTTTTGGGTTTTTTATTTGTTTGGTTTTTTGGTTTTTTTTTTTCTTGGTTTTTTTGAAGAGAATATGGAGAAGTGAGATATAGAGAGAGAATGAGAAGATGTGATAATGAGTTGGTGAATGAATAATGAGAAGGATTAATGTAGTTAATGAGAAAATTAGAGGAAGATGACAAAATTAGAGCATTAACCTTAATTTTTTTGTTCTCATCTTAGCCCTCCATTTCCAAGATCCAATGGCCCATAATGGGACTTATGGACTCACATGTAAGAGGAGGACTCACTTGATCTTATTACTATATATATATATATATATATATATATATATATATATATATATATATATATATATATATATATATATATATATAAAAAATTAGGATCACATGAGTCCACCCTATCTTTTTGAGTCCGTGAGTCCATGATACAATATCACACGTTATACTACACAATATCACAAACTTACGGTTTCACACGTTATACTAAACAATATCACAATCAAAAAAAAAAGTTTTTGAAAAAAAAATTCGAAAAAAAAATCGTGATATTGTTTTGTAATACAATATCACACGTTATATTAAACAATATCACAGCATACATTAAAATTTAAAAAAAAAAAAAAAAAAAAAAAAAAAACTTTTTGGAAAAAAAAAAAAATCGTGATATTATTTTGTAATACAATATCACACGTTATACTAAACAATATCACAGCTTAAAAAAAAAAACAAACAAACAAACAAAAAAAAAAAAAACTCTTTTTCGGAAAAAAAAATTTGAAAAAAAAAATTTTTAAAAATCTTTTTTCAAAAAAAAAAATTTCGAAAAAAAAAATTCGTGATATTGTTTTGTATAGTGCGTGATATTGTTTTATGGACTCATGGACTCAAATATATAGGTGGACTCACCGGATCTTGCCTCTATATATATATATATATATATATATATATATATATATATATATATATATATATATATATATATATATATATACATAAATTAAAAAACGAATTACATTGATAAAAATGCAATTCTTAGATATGCATAGAGAGTCTTATTCTCTTCTATGATATCCATCCTCTCCTCCTTTGCTATTTGGAGATTTCGTTCAGCAGTTTCTATATCATCATATAGCTGCAACAACTGTTGCTCCGTCAAACCATTTTCTTTGGCGTCCTTGAGTGCGATCCGCGCTTCCTCAAGGTAGCTCCTTAACCTGTCCTCTATGTCCAGCAACCGGCGGATGAAACCCTTGTTGTGCTCGATCATAGTAATAGTCTTAATGATGGTATCATTCATTTTGTTGATGAAGTTTGGAGTTTGTTTGAAAGATTTAGGGTTTGGAGTTTGTTTTAACAGTTAGGGTTTGGAGATAGTGAGATAATGGAATGGTGGTTGATATAATGCATGTATTTATACTAAGTAATGTATCGTTTGAGTTGTTTTTTAGTTAATATATGTTTAGGAAGTTGTGTCATCATATCTCTGCTTCAAATCTTATAACCCTTCTCATTCCATATATTGTCCATTCATATGCAGGGATGGCAGTAATAATGCATGTATCGGAATTAACGGGCCGTAATTATGCATGCATCTAGTAATATTTAATTTTTTTTTTTTTTAAAAAAGTAAACAAAAACGGTTATTTAGAACAAACTCATTGTCTTTAGTTATAACAACGGTTTCTACTACTTTAACCGTTGTTATAACTTTCCCACCAAAATTGAGTCACACTTTCCACAACGGGTTTTTCTACTTTAAACCGTTGTTAATAGTTTTAACAACGAGTTTCTTAGGAAAACCAACCGTTGTTAAAACCTTTTACAATGAACGCTTTAACAACGTCCGCTTTTTTATATAACAACGGTTTTAACCGTTGTTATAGTCTGTATCTGTAGTAGTGAGTGGTTAAGACGGAGGTATCCTGGACAATAGTTCTCAGGTTCGATTCCCTCTCCCCTTATGGTAATGCGACTAAGTGCGCGCTTCGTTGAACCAAAAAAAAAATGTTACCAACTTAGTATCGAGATGAAACCCTGTTTGAAATGCGTGAATTAATGTTATGATTATAAGTTATAACATCTATGAATAAGAATGGTGACATATTTTACCACCTTAGTTGTGAAATGTAACTATTAAACTAGTTGTATGGTTTTACCTCAAAGCCTTTTAAAATGAAAACTGATGAGTAAAAATGGTGACATGGTGATTCTGTATCAATGTTATAACCTTACACTGAAATGTAACCATTACCCAATATGTCAGTTTGGATTTGAATGAATATAGTGATAACTTCCAAAAGTAAACATAGTGGCATATGTGTTAGTGTTGAAAATGTGACTACCTTAGCGAAAAATGTACCTATGTTTGAGTGTGTTGCACATTATATTTATGTTTGTTTTGGTATAAAATTAATCTTAACATGTTAACATATATAAATAAACATGGTAACATATGTCTTAGTGTTGAAAATTTAACCACATTAGCTGAGGATTGTACCTATGTTTTAGTGTGTTGTTATTTATATTTATGTTTATTTGGGTTTAAAATGAGTCTTAACATGCTAACATAAATGACTAAACATGGTGACATATGCGTTTGTGTTGAAAATGTGACCACTTTAGTCGAGAAATGTACCTATATTTAAGTATGTTGCTCATTATAGAAATGTTTATTAGAGTTTAAAATGAATCTTAACATGATAACATAAATGGGTAAACATGGTGACATATGTATTGGTGTTGAATAAGTGACCACCTGAGTTGAGAAATGTACCTATGTTTGAGTGTGTTGTTATTTATATTTATGTTTATTTGGGTTTAAAATGAGTCTTAACATGCTAACATAAATGACTAAACATGGTGACATATGCGTTTGTGTTGAAAATGTGACCACTTTAGTCGAGAAATGTACCTATATTTAAGTATGTTGCTCATTATATAAATGTTTATTAGAGTTTAAAATGAATCTTAACATGATAACATAAATGGGTAAACATGGTGACATATGTATTGGTGTTGAATAAGTGACCACCTGAGTTGAGAAATCACTACAACAAATCCAGGCAAATACAACGCCCCTTTAACAACGATTATTCACGAAAATCACAATAGACGTTGTAGAATGTATGGCGCGAATTTTACTAAAATCAATTACAACGGGTATGGTTATAAAAACCGTTGTTATTAGTTTTAACAACGGGTCACACATGCACAACCGTTGTTAATAATTTGGCGCAAAATTGGCGCAAAGTTAGTGAAAAGTAATCACAACGGTTATTTTTGAAACCCGTTGTTAAAACTTATTTAACAACGGGTGTTTTTTACAACCGTTGTTAAAACTTTTTTCACAACGGTTGTTGTTTAATAACCGTTGTCAATACCTTCCATACTATAAACCACACAAACAGAAGTCTGCTGCAGCCACAAAACACAACCCTTAATACACAAACACAAACACAGCAGACAAACAAACACAAAACACATACACACTCTCTTTCTCTCTTTCTCTATTTCTCTCTTTCTCATCGTCGCTTTATCTTCTCGCCGTCACTGTGATTTCATCGTCTATTACGTTCTGTATTTATCAGGTAAATCTCGCCGTCACTGTTAGTTTCATCGTCATTATTTTCTTTTTCTATTTATTTCTTTTGCATGTATGTGTTTTTATCGACCATTATGTTATTTGTTTAAGTATTGTTTGCATAATTAGTTACTAAAACAATGAAGAAGCAAGATGAAGAAGATAAACATAATTAATATATATATATATATATATATATAAATACATAAATTAAAAAAAAAATTACATATGTAAAAATGCAATTCTTATATTTTCATGGAGGATCTTATTGTGCTCTATCGTATCCGTCCTCTCCTCCTTGGCTATTTGAGGTTCCGTTCAGCGCTTGCTATATCGTCATATAGCCGCAATCGCTCTTTGCTCCGTCAAGCCATTTTCTTTGGCGTGCTTCAGTGCGGATCGAGCTTCCGCAAGGTAGCTCCTGAAACTTTACTCAATATGGAGGAACCGGCGGATGAAGTTGTTGTTGTTCTCGATCATGGTAAGAGTCTTTAGGATGAAATCATTCATTTTGTTAGAGTTTTTTGAGTTTGATTTGAAAGATTAAGAAGAGTTTGTTTTAACAGTTAGAGTTTGGAGATGAATATATGAGATAATGGAAATGTTAGTTGAGATATGCAATGTATTTATACTAAGCAATGTGTGGGTTGAGTTAATTGCTTTTTAATTAATATATATGTTAGGAAGTTGTGCCATAATAATCATCATATCTCTCAAATAATGTTTTGCTTCAAATCCTATTACTAACCCTTCTCATTCCATATTATCCGTTCATATGTACAAAGTGATGTCGGTAATAATGCATGCATCGAATTCTAACAGTAGTAATTATGCATGCATCTAGTAATATTTAATTTAATTTTTTTTATTTTTAAGAACAAACAACAACGGTTATTGCGAAACAACCCGTTGTCTTTAGTTATAACAACGGTTTTGTATATTACAACCCGTTGTTATAACTTTCCCCCCAAAATTGAGTCACACTTTCCACAACGGGTTTTTATACATAAAACCGTTGTTAATAGTTTTAACAACGGTTTCGTTAAGTAAACCAACCGTTGTTAAAACCTTCTACAACGGACGCTTTAACAACGTCCGCTTTTTTATATAACAACGGTTTTTGACCGTTGTTATAGCCTGTATCTGTAGTAGTGAATGTACCTATGTTTGAGTGTGTTGTTATTTATATTTATGTTTATTTGGGTTTAAAATGAATTTTAACATGTTAACACAAATGACTAAACATGGTCACATATGTGTTTGTAATGAAAATGTGACCACTTTAGTCGAGAAGTATACCTATATTTAAGTATGTTGCTCATTATAGAAATGTCTATTAGGATTTACAAAAATCTTAACATGATAGCATAACTGAGTAAACATGGTGACATATGTGTTGGTGTTGAATACGTGACCACCTTAATTAGTCGAGAATTGTACCTATGTTTGAGCGTGTTGTTATTTATCATGATAAAATAAATGACTTGACATGATGACATATGAGTTAGTTTTGAAAATGTGACCGCCTTAGTTGAGAAATGTATCTATGTTTGAGTGTCTTGCTCATTATAGAAATGTTTGCTTGGGTATAAAATGAACCTTAATATGATAACATAAATGAGTAAACATAGTGACATGTGTGTTAGTGTTGAATATGTGACCACCTTAAAGAGAAATGTATTTATTTTGAGTGTGTTGCATATTATACAAAATGTAGGTACATTTAGAAAATATAATCATCTTAGCTTAACATGATAACATCTATTATCAAACATGGCCACATATGTGTTAGTGTTGACAACTTCTTAGTTGGAAAATGTGACTAGTTCTTGATGTTTTGAATGTTACAAATGTGTCTTAATGTTACTATTTTATTCAAAAATGTTACCATCTTAGCTGTTTTATTTTAAGGGCTGATTAATTTGTTTTATTTGTAGGTAAATGAAGGAGGTCGAGGGACATGGGCCACCATCTTCCGTATACCATCTCATACAACAATTGACCACCGCGCAGAAGATGGATGTGAAAGATACAGTAAACATCGGTTTGTAATAAGAAAGACTTAATACTTAGTGGTCGATGGATAATATGTTATTTAGGAATGCACTTTTTTAGTCCATTGAGATGTTAGTGATGTAAGACAATGATTGATTTGTAACCTTCTTATTAGAAAATATGCGCATTTTCTTCCGAACAATTTTAATTGTCGCCATAAACGTTTACAAATGGTATAACTTTTGTCGCGTATGTGACCAATTTTGTTGAGTTGAAAAGTGTGTAAAAGAGAATGTTATAATGGACATGTAACCATATTATTAGGCAATTATAGTCTCTTAGAATGTGAAAAGGAGAATATTACCATCTTAGTATGTAAATGTAACTACGACAGATGTCATCTTAACTACGGCATGTAAATATATTACAGATTACATGCATACCGTCTTGCGGAGATATCTATTTCTTGCTCTTCTTTTTTGTGTCAACAGTTAACTACAACAACTGCCATCTTAAAAGGTTAACAGAATTTATTAAACATGGTGACATAAGTGTGTGTATTGAAAATGTGACCATCGTATCAGAGATATGTACTTATATTTGAGAGTTCTGAACTGAGTTTAACATGATAACATAGACGCTTTATAACATGATGACATATGTTAACATATTCAAATGTGAGCACTTTGGTAAGGAAATGTAACCAATCCACCGCTAGTAATGTAACCATAATGAAACTTAATTTAGGAGATGGTTCAAAATGTGACCAATTTGGTGGGAAATGTAACCACTCTACGTTAGTAATGTAACCATAATGGAAACATATGTCACAACATTTGTAGATTGTCTCATTTCATCATAAGGTTGTTACAAAACAAAGATTGTCTTACATCTCTAATATCATGAGGGACTAAAAAGTATGTCCTAAAAGAACACATCGTTAAACAAACTACCATGTACTAAGTCCCAAAAGATCATCATTATTACAAACCAACGCTTACATCAACGGGCCATGTCCCTTCTTCATTTCTTCTTCGAAGTCTTAGGAGGACGGGAAACATCTTGAGCACTATTACAAACGGGACCTCTTGTTGGCCTATCTCTAGCACAGGTGTACCTAAGTTGATAAGTGGTGCGTGCTTGACGTTCAGCTCTTTGCTAAATGCTGATGTCGTCTAGCCCGAGGTCAAATGAGGGTGGGAGCATCATGTTATCAACTATCTCGTCCAACTGCCAATGGCCATGAATTCAACATAGAATACGAGGTTGTCCAACTGTCTGCCAATGGCCATGTGTTAAGCATAGATGTACCATATTAAGCTAAGCTAATACATGTCCTGACATTGGTACATTCCTTGGCTAAATGGGTCACATATTCATCACTAAGACATGTCACTATGTTAACATGTTAATATTTATTTCAACCTCAAATTATAGTACCTTCCTCGCAGAGATATGGTACATTTACCAGAAAAGTGGCCACATTGTAAAGATGTTAACATATGTCACTATGTGTAAAGCATAAATGTTATCATGTTAAGGTATGATCACAACACAAAGATATTGGTACATATATCAGACAATGTGGGCACATTGTCAACAATCACAGATATGTCATCATGTTTAGTATATTATTTTGACATGTTAAAAATAATGTTGTTAAGGTGGTCATGTTTTTCACACTAAGAAATATGTGATCTAAGGTGGTCACCTTTTCAACATTAAGACATATGTGATCATGTTTACATATTTATGTTACCAAAACAAACATTTATATAATATTCGAAAATAAAAAACATTAGTAAGGGTTACCTATTCAACACTATCACATATGATACAATATTTACATATAAATGTTACCATGTGTAAAGCATAGATGATATCATGTTAACTTCAAGTCACATCACTAAGACACAGGTAGTACATATCTCTGATAAGGTGGTCACATTGCCAACAATCACATATATGTCACCATGTTTAGTATACTATGTTAATATGTTAAGACAAATGTTAAGATGGTCACATTTTCAACACTAAGATATATGTGATCTAAGGTGGTCACATTTTCAACATTAAAACATATGTAATCATGTTAACTCATTTATGTTACCAAAACAGATATTTTTATAATCTTCAAAAAATAAAAAATATTGGTACATTTCTCAACTAAAATGGTTACCTATTCAATATTAATACATATGTTACAATGTTTACGCATAAATGTTACCTTGTGTAAGCATAGATGATATCATGTTAAGTTCAGGTCACAACACTAAGACATATGTACATATCTGTAATAAAGTGGTCACATTGACAAGAATCATAGATATGTCACCATGCTTAGTCTATTATGTTGATATGTTAACAATAATGTTAAGGTGGTCCATTTTTATCACTAAGACAAATGTGTTCTAAAGTGATCACATTTTCCCCATTAAGACATATGTGATTATGTTTAGTCATTATGTTACCAAAACAAACATTTTTATAATCTTCCCAATAAATTAAACATTGGTATATTTCTCAGTTACAATGGTCATATATTCAGCATTAAGATACATGTGATCATGTTTAGTCATCTATGTTACCAAAACAAACATTTTTATAATCTTCAAACAATAACCAACGTTGGTATATTTCTCAGTTACAATGGTCACGTATTCAACACTAATACATATGTCACAATGATTACACATAAATGCTAGTTCGTATTAAACTCAAAGTTACATCAATTTTGAATTAGCTATGGTCACATTATCAGCCCTTCATAGGCACATTACTCAACTGATATGGTCACATTATCAGCCCTTCAGATGCTACATGTTCCAAGTCCAAGACAACTATATTACAGATTACAGGCATACCGTCTTGCGGAGATGTCTGTTTCTTGCTCTTCTTATTAAACTGGTGACATAATGAAGTGAAATGGTAACATTTTGACCGGTTCTCATTACAAAACGTCTCTTATACATGTGGTTCTCGATTTTTCGATCAAAGACGAAAATTGCTTACTTTCGTAACACATTTTATTTACCCAAAAAAGTATGTAAAACAACCATTTTAGTCAAGTTTACCCTTTTTGTAACCACACATGGGTACATGGTTTTCCTAAAACAAAAGACGGATTTTTAAACATATGATGCTACATAATAAACAAATGACGAAACTGAATTAAAATTGAACAGTGGGAAGGAACGAACAACATACCATATTCGAAATAATCCATCACACTAATATTAAAGCAAATTCCTCCTCTAAATTTATTTGGATAGAATCCTCATTTTTTTTGTCATAGCAACCCAGATCATCAAAATACAAAAGATTTAAACTTTTTCACATAAATTAAACAAAAACCCAATACTTTGAGTAAAACATGACATAAAGATTGAATTTTTTTACATAAATAAAAAAACAACCCCGAATCTACACATCACAACACTAACGATTCAAACTTTTTAACATAAATCAAACAAAAACCTAATAAAATTAACAACTTTGAGTAACAAAATGACATAAAGATTGAAACTTTTTATATAATTAAAAAACCAACACAATAATTAATTACCATCAAGCAATCCACCATTCTTGTTTTCGACATCCTTAATTTGCTCCTCTAAAACCGTCAAAGTAGCTGCCTCCTCTACTATTTTTGAATTTTTTTGAGTAGATGTATTTGTGTAATTTTAAGTGAGATTTTTGATGAAGATTTGGAAGGGAATTGGTGTTGTTGTTGTTATTTTAGATGCAAATGAAACTGGGTAGAAGATGGCGTTTTAGGGTTTAGAGAGAGGGAGATTTTTGATTTTAAAAAAGTAAAATTAAAATAAGTAGAAGATGAGAGAAGTTCATAAAAACGAAAAAAAAAATGATGAGAGAAGGACAAACGAAGAGAGTAATTGATAACTTTTGTTTGCCTTGGGAACACAAGGAAAAAATAATATTGTTTATGGTGTGATGTGAAGTACATCCACCCAAGTTGCATACCATTTGAAGAGAATCTGGTCCATTTTCTTCTCAAATGATACTATCCAACCCGTTTTCAGCTTATAACGGATACTCTCCGTCTTCAATGAGTTGTGCTCAAAGTTATGCCTCTATAGTTGAAGTGATTGGTCACATATCTACTCTTACAATTGGTCTCCCTTGTGACGGGTTACCATTTGTGGCAGATCTTTTGTGAGTTAAAATGGAAACAAAATGGGTTAGTGGAGAAAGAGGAGTACATGAATAGTGTTGCAGAGAGAAAAAAAGTGGGTACTTTGTGAGGTAAAATGGTATCCGTCACTCAAGAGTAACGGATATGTGCCGTCACAAACAAGAATTTGTGCTACTCTTATCGATCTTTTTCTCATTTAAGCAACCATCTAGAAAATAATCTTCAGAATTTTATGAACTCACCCTTGAAAATTACTCCCTGTGTCCCGGTCATTTGTTATCCTTTTCATTTTGGGGTGTCTCAGTAATTTGTTATCCTTTCTATTTTAAGAATGAACTTGATGAGTAATTTGATTATTCTCATTCAATTTGTTCCACTTGTTATTTAGTTATTGACCTTTTCCTCTTTTCTTGGTCTTTGTGCCAAAACAAAAGGACAATAATTGACCGGGACGGAGTACTTTTTACTCAAGTCTAATAAAGACATTCCCTTGTGATCAGTTCCTTTTCATGCTTAGTTATAGACTTATATTCGGTGGGTTTAAAATCAAGAAGAATTGGTACCAAACTTGACAACCCACTACAAGATAGGTCACATCTCGGGAGTAACAATAAATAAATATTATTATAGAACCATTTTCATTGGTCTCTATCACAATCAATAACCTCAAACTCTTTTATTCCATTTCATTCTATGACACAATAATTTTGGATATGTACAATAGACAAATTCTTTTTGCGGAGTAAATACTTAAGCCACTTTGACAAAGTTGGAGTAGGCACTAGGGATGGTCAACAGTGTGGATCGGCCGGGTCCGGGCCGGGTCAGGGTTTAGGAGACCCTGAACCGGCCCGGGTAAGGGGGCGGGGCGACTCGGGTCAGAAGTGACCCGTGAGGCAGATTAAGGGCGGGTTGAGGCGGGTTTATGGACGGGTTTAGGGCGGGTCCGGGTTTGACATTTGGGGTCCCGAAACCGGCCCGGAGGTCGGGCCAGGCGGACCGGTTTCATCCTCGGGTCACAGGCAGGACGGATTCGGGTCCGGATTAACAAGGCCGACCCGCACTATTGACCACCCTAGTAGGCACTAAGCAGTCAAATTTAATTCCCAAAAATAACAGAGTAATGAATGATAGGACATCTAGATGAATGAATGAACATAACAAGACAACCAAGTAATGGAGTAACCATGGCCCTACACTAGAATTCTGTATTCCGATTTTAGGCTACACACATGCAAAAAGGAAAAAGAGCACATTTATCAAACTTAGAAAATAATATGGCTACATTATTATCTCAAAAGAAGCTTTTGTTGTTGCAAAGAAACTAAAAAGAATAAATAAAAAAAACTCTCTTATTCTTTAAGCATCTCGAAAATAATGGTTGTAATTGCATGAACAAGTGCCTCCTTGTACAATATTTTATCAGTTATGATACAATAATTCAGTTGAAAGAAATGTTGATTGATGAAAACCCTTGAGTCTCAAACGATGCATGACATACTTTGATACATACCTTTTGTATGTGGTGCTTGACTTGTATTATTTATATCAAAGTTGTTACTAATCTTTCAGTTCTTTGTGGAATCCCAATCAATGAGCTTAGAACCTTGATTACTTTAATTATTGAGCCATCTCCAATTTGTGCTTCCCTTGATTACTTTAATTATTGAGTAGATTTCATAACCGACGATTGATTATTGCCAATTTGTTATTCTTTCATGACAACATCTTGCACAATGAATAAATGAGTTTCAGACTTTCAGGTGCTGGTCTACTTGACTTTTTATCTATGAATTTCGATGCACGTGAAATCATGAGTCGTGACAAAAAGAATGTATTCATAAGAATAAAAACATAGACAAGAAAACATGGAGAAGAAGAATAAAGCATAATAAAGATACAACCACGCATATTATACACAACAATAATGTCAGCATCTAGAAGGAGATCGAACCTTATCAAACTGTGTTGGATAATATTCCTTATGCATTGATAAGAATGTTAAGTTTTAGATACATAAAACCTTAGTACTTATGAAGTGCATTGGTCTGTTGGATTATCTTCTTAAGCTTAAGATAATATACCTTCAGTTCATGACATATTGACACCAGAGTCAAGCTACTTTAGTATCGGACACTCGGACAGCACGGCGAATATCGATATATACTTGATTTCATTAACATTTTCCCGTCAATCATGCCTTTTCCATAAGGTTAATTTAAATTAAAATTAAAATTTAATCTAATTAAATAAAGTTATGAATAATTTATTTAAACCGAAACAGAAAAACCTTCGTTATTTATTCTTCCTAATTAATTTGACTTATTTTCCATATTTTTTTTATTAATTTAAATACTTACATGGTAAAAAACGAATCACATGCCACAACCATTTTTGACGGAGTCTCTTTAAACTCTCGTCATCACAAAACTTGTGTTCTTGTTTGGTCCGTTCATTCATCTAGATGCATATCTACTCCAACTTTGTAAAAGTAAATGTTGTCCTTTGAATAATAATGTTTACAAAAGCAACAACTTTTCTAAATGATGAAACCAAATTTTGCTCAAGTATTTGTCCAATTGTATGGTAGAAGTAAGTTAATTTTAAGAGATAACGAATCATGTGTGGGGGAAAAAGCCAAAGTTCCATATATGCATAAAAGGTTAAGTAGTAGATAACATGCTACGTCACCACCTATTGTATGCTCATAGAGTCATAGGCCATAGCACATAATGTAAGAATTATCATATTAATTCTCTATTATGTGGACCTAATTAATGACGTCAATCACTCTAATAGATAATAGCTAAATATGATGTTTCGGATTTTTAGTCGGAGTAATAGACTAAGTGGATTACGGTTAATGTTTACAGGCCATTAACATATTAGACCCACTTATCTAATTATGCCCCTCCTTTTTATATAATAAAAGCTACACCTGTTTGTGGTTTTAACCTAATTCATATTCATTAAGAGAAACACACAAGAAGAGAATTAGAGAATAAGGAAGGCAGGAGAAGGCAAAAGATTGGAGTTTATCTTCTTGTTGATTTCAAGGAATCTCCTTATCAAATCTAATGACTACTCCACGTAAGTATTCATCTGTAATTATCACTGCAATCAAGATCCTCTAAATTTATGTTTAAACATAAGACGTACAAATTTCACCCAATGTTAAATTTCTAAAATACTTGCTTTAAGGTCCACTTTCTATATTTGGCAACTCCGCTTTACAATGCATTACGTTTGGATTTAAAAACTTTTTAATTACGAGCTGGCAAATGGGTCATTCACGTTGGGTTTGGGCCGGGTCACATATTTTCGGGTCAATAGCTTATTGGGTCACATTCAGGTCGGGTCATTTTTGGGTCGAGTCACTTCAGATACGGTCATCCAATGTCGGGTCAATCTGGGTCGTTTGAGTCATTTTGGTTCATGATTTTATCTTAAATAGGTCATTTCGTGTCACTTTGGGTCAACCGGGTCATATTGGGTCACTTAAGTTGGGTCACTTTGGGTCGGGTCAATTTCGAGTCGGGTCACTTTGGGTGATACATTTCGGGTCATTTTCGGGTTTTTGATCAGCCTTATCGGTTCGGATGATAGACTATCGCACACCTATGCAAAGATAAATTCTCTAAACACACATAAATGTAGTAATATGGGTCGAACCACAAAGAGACGGGAGTTTGCTAAACAAGTTTGATAGGCTTATCGTGTACATATGCAAAGATAATTACCCTAGACACAAATTAATGTAGCAATAGGGGTCGAACACAAGGATACGAGAATTGCGTTGTGAAATGCTATGGAAAGATTCTTATCAAGGTCGATTTTGTTTTGGGTTTGTTTGTTGTTTGGTTGATGACTAACAAAGATTAAGAAGAAAATTATATGATAAAAGGGAGTTTAGAGGAGTCGGGTCACACATGCAAAGGTAAATATACGATTATGTTAAACTCGGTAATAAACATTGTCAATTGTTTAGGCTTGGAGACACCCACCTTATGATATTAGTGTCAACCATAAACCGGGTCCTAGAAAACTCTTGTTTATGACTAGGTCGTCCTACTACCCATGCTTAGTCTAATTCAATTCCATGTCTCTCGACTTTTAGAACGAATGAACAAACTTAATCGATGAATAAGGCCTTTAAACAAAGATTAAACGTGACGATGCAAACATGTGATAAAAACAATTAGACAATATTATATCAACCTAATTTACCATTTTACATATTTGATTTTGCATGGCTTCCCTAGCCCCTAGACTAAGGAATTTAGCTACTCATAATGCAATGTAAACTATAAACTTTGTTGAAAAATGGTGAAACATATAACAAGAATAATACTAATGGGATAAAATAAAGGTGCTAAAGATAAATTATGCGATAACTACGTAGAAACGTAAAACAGTAAACTAGAAATAGGAATATAGTAATGGAAATGAACTTGTAAGGAAGAACGAAAGTAGAACCAAAAGCTTGAATGTATAAATAACCAAATGTTTAACAACCAAATGCTTAACAATCTTAAAGCTAAATATGAAAACTAATGAGAGAAATATTGCTTAAGGCTATTATAGAGTATGAAAGACGTAATAAAAGATAACCCTAATGACGGGTTAAAGCCCATATTTATAAAAAAATAGGGGCATAACATAAAAGTCCTACAGGAGGTCAACCCCGATCAGGGTTGCCAGCCCCGATCGGGGGCGTGGTTGTTCGGGTATTTTTCCTTCAATCTGTGTTTAAATGCTCCAAGGAATCCTAAGTAAAGCCTTAACTCCTCCTTAATCACCCGGTTGAATGCAATGTTTGGCATCTTAGAAAGGATCTCTATGTGACTTTAGAATCCTAAACATTTGTTGACTTGTGAATTATGGGCTTGACTTTGTATTTGTAATTCTTCAAATTAATCCATCATTTTATTTGTGCAAGTCCATGCACATCTTCCATGTTGGTCCATCATCTCTTCTTTAGCTTAGCTCATGCTTCTAGTATTTGTACTTAACTAAAATTGGTCTTATTTTAGCTCATTTTCCTACAAAACATGAGAAAACATACAAATGGAACTAGAAAGCAAATATTAGCTGATAAACACTAAAGGTAGTGCATAATACATATAAAAGTGAGCTAAATAATGGGGTAAATATGCACTTATCAAAGTTGCTATGGATTGAATTCTATCGAGGTCGTTTTATCGGTTGTTGGTTGGTTGGTTGGTTATACAAATAAAACAAAGTAAACTATATGATTAGCGGAGTCTAGGGGAGTCGAGTCACACATGCAATTGTAAATATATATTCATGTTAAACTCGGAAAAAATAACATTGTCAATTGTTTAGGCTTAAAAACACCCACCTCATGATATTAGTGTCAACCATAGACCGGGTCCTAGTGAAACTCTCGTTTATGATTAGGTCGTCCTACTACTGTTGGACCATATAGATATATGTTAAGTTTTGATAATGATAAGTGTGTGCTCCGTTTTATATATACTCTTGCTCGTAATCGTTTGTTTAGTCTTTAATAGATTGACTTAAGTTTACAAGTTTAACAAGTAATGTTATAGTATCTATAGCTATAACATTGAAGATTTGTGAAGCATTGTTCAAGTAATATTATAGTAGCTTGAGCTATAACATTGAAGATTCCTAATGCGTCATAGTAACTGTAACAAGTTTCGAGTATGATGAACACTCAAGCAAAAGGCTAGATCATGTCTATAACAAGCTCAAGATGAAGAGCTTATGATCAAGATCAAGAGAAGATCCTATTACTGAAGATCTCCAGGAAGATTAGATAGTATATGTCTTCATTTATTGACGGTACTTTAAGAATAAATATTGGGAAAATAAAGTTATAGCTATTTCACCTATAACTTTATTTACCAAGATTAAGGTTATAGTTGTTTCTACTATAACTTTGAGTAACAATTTTATGGCACGATTTTAATAATTTTAAAATCTTTTTTTTTTAAAGATAAAATTCTTCAAATGTGTTTCAAAATCATGTGTGTATATGATAGAGATGAAATATGGGTTGTTATAATAAATAACTTGCATTTCTCTATTGCTTAGTAAAACGACTTGTGGGTTGGTCATGCTACCTAGGGTTTGCTAGCTTATTTGACCTAACCCTAATCCAAGGCGTGGATTTTCGACCTAGCTAGACACGACCAAGGGTTCGGCCGCACGGCCTTGAGCCGTCTTGGTTCCGTGAGTCCTCTAGCATAAGTAACCTATCTAATTAAATCTAATAATATTTTTACAATATATTCTCTTATCTTAAATATATATTTGATTTAATTTGTTTACTTATTTGAAAATCATAGAGATTTAACTTAAGGTAAGATAAGATTTACTTTTATCTTATATACCTAATTTAGGTTATCTCTTGGATTAATTTAAGGAAAAAGATAGGATTTGTTTCTTGGAAAATAAACAACCTATCTCACGGTATCTATTAGGGTTTCGACCAAAAACCCTAATCTTCCTCTCTACTATATATACACATGATAGTTGTTCATTGAAAATAAGCTTTTCGAAATACATAATTCCTTGCAAACAATTGTTTCTTGCTTTTGAAAATCCTTACAAAAAGTCGTGCTCTTTAAAATTGCTTATTATTCTTAAGGTTACGTTATAAGATAATAGTACTTCATATTGTTTCTTACTCGTTCAACTGTGTGAACACTTAGAAGAACAATCAAACACTTTTTTAGTAACTTAAGATAGTCAAATCGAATTTCTAGTGATATTCAATTTGAGTTATAACTAGAGTTAGTTATACGAGTTGAGTTGATAATTTTGTAATCCGGAGAAAGATACTAAAATTATTAATCGAGAATAGTGGACGTAGGATTTGACGTGTGAAGCTGAACCACTTCAAAACCGTGTGTCTTTGCAATTTTCGTTTTCGTTCATTTCATTACGTTCATAATCATTTAGTTAATTAGCTAAAGTTTAACCAATAAACTTTAAGTAATTAATTGCTTTGATATAAAAGAAAAAGTGGGCATAAGTTTTTTAAATACTCAATTCACCTCCCCTCCTTTCGAGTATTTCGACGCGATAGACTCTTCAATTGGTATCAGAGCCTCGTGCTCTTGATTGCCTAACCGCAAAGAGGCTGATCCGTCTATCTTTTTATCTTTTTTATTTTATTTTATTTCCGCTGCCTTACACGTGTGAAATGGACTCCAAGTATCTTAAGTGTCCTATCTTTGATGGGAAGAATTATGGACTTTGGCAAAACATGATGACACACTGCATAAAAGGACATGATTGGAAGTGCTGGACGATTATCAAGAATGTACCACACAAAATTTTGGTCGTATCTTTGGAAGGCACTACCTATGAGAAATAGGAAGAAGACTATATTTAGGCTGATTACAAGAAGGCTGAGAAAAACTCGAAAGCGATAAGCCTGTTACAAAACGGCATGACATCGACCGAATTCCATCATTTTTCTTCTTGTATTTCGGCCAAGGAAATATGGGATGGTTTTGAGTTGGCCTATGAAGGAACGTCAGTTGTTAGAAAATATCGTATTGACTTGCTGATTCAAAAATATGAACTTTTTAAAATAGAAAAGAATGAATCACTCGATAGCATGTCAGCACGATTTTCTACTATAGTCAATGAGCTCAAGAATCTTGGTAAAACATTTAACTCCGAGGATATTGCTAGAAACGTACTTAGGAGTTTAACCAAGAAATGGCGTCCCAAGGTCACGGTTATGGAAGAAGTCAGAGATCTTACTTCTCTACCTTAAGCAGAACTTATTGGTGCTCTCATGGCTCATGAACTCGTCCTGGATGACGATGAGGCCGAGTCGAGTAATAGTAAGAGCATGGCTTTACAAGCTTCTGCTAAGGAAGAGGAAGACGTAGAAATAGAGGACGATACAATTTTGTTTGCTAAATGATTTAATAAACGAATTTTCAGAAACAAGCAAGCAAAATCGTTCAAAAACATCAACAAGTCCTATAATAAGAAAACTTCTGAGTCTAAGAATACGTTTGCTAACAGAGGATGCTTCAAGTGCGGAGAATCCGGTCATATGATTAAGGATTGTCCCACATGGGAGAAAATTAAAGATAAAGCAAAACGTGAAAAGACCAAAAAGGAATTCAAGCAAGTGATGATGGCATCATGCTAGGGAGATCTCGACACTGAGGACGACGAAGAATCAGAAGAAGAAGTTGCTAACCTATGTCTAAGCAACGTCAGTCTTGACCTCTTTTCAGATAATGATAAAGATAGCGTGGACTTCTGCTACTGCTTTCTAGGGGATTTCGATTCAGAAGAAGAAGAAGAG
The DNA here is from genome assembly GCF_048544455.1 of Silene latifolia. Taxonomy (NCBI): domain Eukaryota; kingdom Viridiplantae; phylum Streptophyta; class Magnoliopsida; order Caryophyllales; family Caryophyllaceae; genus Silene; species Silene latifolia. Next base: position 51,279,393 of record NC_133533.1, read on the forward strand.
GTAAGCTATCTTGAACTTAAGAAAAGTGTTAAGAAATTGCCTAAGAATGCTTTAATTGAATACTTTGAGCAATCTCTTGATAAGTGTCACGAACAAGAGATGGAATTGAAAGACTTGAAAGAACAAATTCTCGATATTGCTAAAGAGAATCATCTCCTTAAAGCAAAGGCCAAAAAGCTTAAATCTAACGTTACAGCTAATATGGCTACAACTTCAGATGTGACAAATACTGAGAAGAAGGCTCTTGAGTCTAAAGTTATAGCTAATGAAGCTATAACCTCAGATCTGAAACTCAACATTAAGCATCTTCAAGCCAAAGTTACAGCTAGTGAAGTTATAACCTTGGAATTGAGGAAAGTCAGAGAGCTTCTTGAGTCAAAGGCTATGGCTAGAGAAGCCGTGATCTCATATCAAAAGAAGGAGATTTAATCTCTAACTCAGCAATTAAAGGAATCTAAAACCGTTCTATCAAATACTAAAAGAACGCACACCGAGATCGTACGAGTTCCCAATGACAGATTTCAAAACTTTCGTGACAATTATAAAGAGACTCATCCTCCCAAGGTCGTAGAGTCAGGCCATTCCAGATGCAACAAAGAGATACAGTCGTTAAAAGAATTACTCTTGCATGCTAGAAAGGTTCATGAAAAATGGGAAGGTAGCACACGTGTTCTAAATTTCCTTACTGAGCAATCAGATAATAACATGAAAATGGGATTAAGGCACGAGTTCTATGGTCGTAGAGATCACTCTAAATGCAAATCAACCCCTTCCACAAAAGATTTTAGAAGAAAAAAATATTCAAATCTACCAGATGATTTGTAATTACTGTGGTCATACTGGTCATATCCAAGAAAACTGTGTCAAATATGCTCAGAATTTAAGAAAAGGAATCAATTTTGTTAAAACCTCTGACACTGTTTTCGAGGATAATGAATGTACCCCATTTGAACCGAGTACCAATGAAGAATGCAACAATGATCATCGTTGGTTTTATGATATGAGCTTTGATTTTAAGAAGGCTACCAAATCAGAACAAACACCAAAATCTAAAAGGCCCTTCAAAACCAAAGATCCCCCAAAACAACCTGAAAGACCACGAGATGAGAAACCCATAACTCAACCTAAGACGGTTCCTAGACAAACTCCTTCGCATCCAAAACGTAAGGTTTTAAAAAGGTTTTGGGTTAGAAAAGATTTAGTTTTTAGAGTGACTAACGTCAAAGGACCCAACTTAGCTCGGGTACCTAAAAACTGTATCTAATTATTTTACAGGTTGTGGTGAAAGAAAATAATCTATGGTACCTTGATAGTGGATGCTCAAGGCACATGACTGGAGATGTAAATTTATTTCTTTCACTTTAACCCTTCCACGAAGGTAATGTCACGTTTGGTTATAACAAGAAGGGTAAGGTTATTTGTATTGGTAAAGTTGAAATATCTTCTTCTCATGCTATTAGTGATGTTTATCTTGTTAGTGGTCTCAAGCACAATTTACTGAGTATATCTCAATTATGCGACAAAGAAAATAAAGTTGTTTTTTATTCAGATTCTTGTCAAATAATAATTGAAGGAACAAGTAGTGTTGTGCTTGAAGGACATCGTGGAAGGAATGTCTATATGATTGATCTAAAAAATATACCTACTAATTCGTTTACATGCATGAAAGTAACAACAAATGATCCGTGTCTCTGGCACAAAAGATTTTCTCACATAAATTCAACAACGTTGAATAAGCTAAAGAAATGGGATTTGGTTGAAGGACTTCCCTCAATCAAATTCGATCAAGAAACATTATGTGACTCGTGTGCTCGATGCAAACATGTGAGATCATCGTTCAAACCCAAAAGAATGGTAAGTACCAATGAACCACTAGAACTAGTGCATATGGATCTATGTGGGCCAATGAAGGTAAGAAGTAGAGGTGGATCCAGGTATGTTTTCATTCTAGTTGATGATTACTCCAGATATGTTTGGCCAATTTTTATCAACTCAAAAGATGAAATTATCGAAGAGTTTGAAGTTCTAATAAAGCTTGCTCAAAATAAGTACAAATCAAAATTAGTTTCCATTCGTACGGATCATGGCACCGAATTTGATAACCATGCTTTTATAGAATATTGTAGGGATAATGGTGTTGGGCATAAATTCTCAGCACCACGAACCCCACAACAAAACGGTGTTGTTGAACGTATGAATAAGACGTTGGAGGATATGGCACGCACCATGCTATTGTGTAGTGGTCTACCTCGCAATTTTTAGGCTGAAGCTGTTAGTACTGCATGCTATGTTCATAATCGATCATTTATTAGACCCATTCTTAAAAAGACTCCTTATGAGCTTCTTAGGGGACGTAAACCCAACATATCACATCTACGTTGCTTCGGGAGTAAATGTTTTGTCCATAATAATGGCAAAAATAGATTAAGCAAATTCGATCCCAGAAGTGATGAAGCTGTGTTTGTAGGTTATTCTAATAATAGTAAAGCATATAAGATTTTTAATAAGAGAACCTTATGCATCGAAGAAATTATTCATGTCGTTTTTGATGAGAAGAATATGTTTGATAAAGTTGAACAGGATGAGGAAGAAGATTTGAACGAACCCGATTTCCAACTATCCAGAGATGATATTCTAGAAACGGATGAGGAAAGTAAAGAAATTGAGGTCACAAATGATGAACAAGAAAGCCCCTCGAATGATAAAGGAAAGAATTGAGAGTTTAGTTGATGCTGCTAAAACCTCTTTTCAATCCAAGCATCTGGAGAATAAAGTCTTAGCTAATGATACTATAACATTAACTCCGAGCCAGCAATCTAGATCCAATGTTATACCTGATTCTGTTATAACCCCATGACTGGATTCAGGGGGAACAAGGCTTAAACCCCAATCATTCAAAGAAGGTGAGACTAGTTCAGATGAAGATGTGCCTCCTGTCTCTAAGAAATGGATATATAAGGACTCTCATCCAATGGAAACCATCATAGGATGTCTGAATGAAGGTGTTCGAACTCGTAGAAGATTTAACAACTTTTGCTCATTCTACTCCTTTCTCTCAAACATTGAGCCAACAAATATCAAACAAGCACTTGTAGAACCAGATTGGATCGTTGCTATGCAAGAAGAGCTTCAACAGTTCGAATGGAACAAAGTATGGCATTTGGATCCAATACCTAAAGACCGAACCGTTATTGGTACAAGATGGGTTTTTAGAAACAAGCTAGACGATACACGAGTTATTGTACGAAATAAAGCTAGATTGGTTGTACAAGGGTACAATCAACAAGAAGGAATCGAATATGATGAAACCTTCGCTCCTGTAGCAATACTTGAGGCTTTTAGACTATTAATAGCATTTCTGCTCATAAAGGAATTAAGCTATATCAAATGGACGTTAAGACAACTTTTCTTAATGGTTATTTGAATGAGGAGGTTTTTGTTGAACAACCTCCAGGATTTCTTGATATCAAGTTTCAAAACCACGTTTTCAAATTAGATAAAGCCTTGTATGGATTGAAACAAGCTCCGAGGTCGTGGTACGACATATTGTCAAAATATCTTCTTGAACGCGGCTTTAAAAGAGGATCTGTCGACAAAACCTTATTCCTGAAAACCGAGAATTCCGATTTATTAGTTGTACAAATTTACGTTGACGATATTATTTTTGGTTCAACTAATGATCGTTTATGTAAGTATTTCTCAGAATTAATGACCTCAAAATTTGAGATGAGCATGATGGGAGAACTCGAGTTCTTCCTTGGACTCCAAATTCAACAAACTAATAAAGGAATAATGATACACCAACAGAAATTCGGTATGGAAAATTCTAATTCTAAGCCAACTCTTATGGGTACAGAGAAGAAGTTGACCTTGGATGAAAACGGTAAGTCTGTCGATGAGACAACTTATCGAGGTATGATGGGCTCACTTCTTTATTTACCTGCAATTCGCCCTGATGTTATATTTAGTGTATGCGTATGTGCTCGATTTAAATTGTGCCCTAAAGAATCGCATATGATTGCAGCTAAGAGAATCTTGAAGTATTTAATTGGTACATCTAAATTATATCTACGGTATCCTCTTGAGTATAATTTCGATCTCATAGGGTATTCAGATGCAGATTATGCAGGTTGTTCACTTGACAGAAAAAGTACTTCCGGCATAGCTACGTTTATTGGACCGTGTATTATTACATGGGGGTCAGAGAAGCAAAATTCCGTTGCGTTATCAACAGCTGAAGCTGAATAACTTGTCGCTGGGTTAGTATGTTCTCAACTTTTATGGCTTAACCAACAGTTATGTGATTATGGTGTTAATGTTGGATGTATACCTATATTATGCGATAACACGAGTGCCATAATTATATCTAAGAACCCTGTGCAACACTCACGAACTAAGCATATAGACATTATACACCATTTTCTACGTGATCATGTAGATAAGGGCAACATAAGACTGGAATTTTGTAGTACAGAAAACAATGGGCTGACACATTTACTAAAGCATTGGCTAGAGAACGTTTTGAGATTTTACGGTTGGAAATTGGTTTAATTGGTGGCAAATAAACTTGTCACAACTATTTTATTTTCCATATGACTGACTAGATTTGGCGAAATTGTATGACTGTGTCCGTATTCTTCGTTGCAAGTTTATTTATGTTAATGTTGTATTATATTACGAGAGTATTCCGTCTGCTAGTCATATATATCTTACGTTTTATTACGAACCATAATGTCGGTAATAAATTACACTTTCATATCTTTTGCTGAAATTCCTCACTATATCTCTATCTTTTGTCAAAAATTTATCTTACACAATCTCAATAAAGATTTACCCGTATTAAATATTTTCTAAGTTTTCTATATTATTTGGTAAGTAAACAAAAAAAAAAATGCTACAAAATCTACTTACCTTATCCTACACGCCATCCTACACCTTTTCCTAATCCTACACAAACTCAACTTGCCTTAATTCACCTTGATCACACCCATAAAACCCCACCTTCACCCGTCCCCATCAACACACAACTCCCTAAAAACTTTACCTCTCTCAAATCTTTCACACTTAACCTCTAAAACTTAAATTACCATCATGACACCTCCATCAACCCGCCTTTACTCACCCTCAACTCGGTTCACAACTCGGACCGGGTCATATAAGCCACCATGCAACAAAACCTTTACCCCTACCAAAACTCCCTCACCTCAACCAAACCAGAAGCCTACCAATCCCGATCATAACCGGGTTAATCCTAACCTCGAGGGGAAACGACGAAAGCTTAACAAGGTAAAAATAAGGTTGTTGGTCTTGAGGGTTCGGTTGAAGAAACCGTGGTAGTAGTCAATCAAGAAGGTGCTCAAAGGGCTATGTTTCGTGAATACATGCCAAATGCAACATTGACGGGTATTGATAAGGTTAGACTTACCGCGGATGAAAGGACTCGGGTAAACCAAGCACCACTACGGTTTTATGTGTCTTGGGGTACTCTATCGAGTGGGGCTTACTCTGTCGAGTAAGTTCGGTTTTACGCAAAACAGTAGTCTGCCTGATGGGTACTCGATCAATTAAGCTTGGTAATCGATCGAGTGAGGGTCACTCGATCGAGTAAGTGACTTACTCGATCAAGTAAGTCGGTTAACGGGTGATATTTGACAGGTTTAGTTAATAATGCAGGATTGATATATAAGGCCTTCGTCACTGTTATTAAAATACTTTTCTAAACCTAAAACCTTCAAGAGAAGATTAGAAGTTACGTTGAATCATCCTCGCCGCATTATTAGCAAATCCCGAAGCTAGGAGTGTCGGTTTTCGTCGTTCTTTACATATTCGTGATCCTTGCATCGAGGGTAAGTCTTATATGTCATATTATATCATTTGGTTAATGTAAGTTAAACCCTAATTGCGTGATTTAGGGGTTTTTGGTGGTTATGTGATTATGGTAGTAATAATATGTATGTATGTATAGGAGGAGGGTTCGTTGAGGAGAGATTCTGAGTCAGCTTTTTGATCGTCTGATTTCATGTTTGTTTCCAGGTAGGGTTTCCATACTCAGTATTAGTTACATAACGTGTGGTGATAGTTGTTGTGATTAAAGATTGATTGTATTGTTAAGTTGTTAGACAGTTGTAGATTTCATACTGTTGTTTGGTTTGTATCTGTTTATGTTTTTCGGGGCGCGTCCCTGGTTGAGTGGAGTCACTTGCGGGAGTGGCTTCACGCCCTCTGTGGAACCCGCCACAGGAGGGGATGTGCACATTAAGAAAACTTGGATTTATCGCTCAGTGGTTGATGAGCGGGGATTTGGTGGGTACGGCTGCGGCTCCCCCACTGGCGGTGTGGAGTACTTGTTGCGATGCGTACTCTGGAAGGACTACACACTTTAGTGTGTAGTCAGGTGTGTGGAGATTGATTATGGAGTTTGTGTGTTGTTGAGCTGTTTGTGTACTTGTTTCGTTGTGGATTGGTTGTATGTAATTAGTACTGACCCCGTTTTAATGTTTTAAAAATTGTGGTGATCCATTCGGAGATGGTGAGCAGTTATTGGGTAGGTATGATATGGCGCGTATGGAATAGCTAGCATGAGTCATCACGTGGAAGTTAGAAGTCTTTCGCTGTGTCAGACGATGTTTTATAGTTTTGACAGTTTTATCAGTAGACCGTTTGAGAACCTTGTATTTCAGTTGAACAGTTTTGGTTTTGAACATGTAATCACTTTAAACTATATTGTTATTTAAATTATATTTCGTCATTGTCATTTGATTATCATTGCCTCGAGTAACCGAGATGGTAACGATCTCATACCTTAAGTGGTCCTGGTAAGGCACTTGGAGTATGAGGGTGTCACAAAGTGGTATCAAAGCGACGATCCTGAAACCTGTAACCAATGAACCTAATGAACATAGGGAGTCAAAATAAAATGAACCCGGGGTAGAATTTGTAGGAGCTAATGCAAAGGCTTGGGAGACGTCCTAAAGTCCTTGGCTCGCCCTACAATTTTGGACCTGTCACATGGGGTACGTGTCGGGATCGTTATGTCTTATTTTCTTCGTTGCATATCTATATAGTAATGTGTGGTGTGAATCGGTGGATGCATGTATGTGGAGAATAGAAGGTATGATTAAAAGGCGATATTTATGTGATTTATATGTTAGTTGATTGTAAAGCATGAAGTATAATGTTTGATGTGCATATTGTGGCACATAGAAATATGAAAGGATAGGTGTTTGTTTATATATATATATATATATATATATATATATATATATATATATATATATATATATATATATATATATATATATATATATATGAAGTGACGAGTAGATATATACATATGTTGTTGTCGGTTTGCTAGTAGTATAATAGTTTAGAAAGTAAGATGAGCATGCGGGTAGTGTTTACGAGTCTGCATGACTCGATCAAGTGGGTCTGACTCGATCGAGTGGATAGTTTACGTTTTCTGGGCAGGAGTAAGTTTTTGGGCGCTCGATCGAGTAGGTAGTGGTACTCCATCGAGTGGGGTCAGCTCGATCAAGTGGTTTATAGGCTCGATCGAGTATGTGTTAGAAAAGTTTCTGGTCATATTCTGGAGTTGAGGCACTCGATCGAGTAGGAGGGGCAACTCGATCGAGTGGGTTGAGGGGCTCGATCGAGTGGGTTTTAAACAGGTCATATGTGTGTTTTGATATTGGGATGAGTGTTTATGTTTACCTTTCTCTTATATAGTTTCAAGATGATGCCAAAGAAAAACGCGTTGTATGCCAGAGCTGAGAGTATGACCGTTGATGACATAGTAAAGATGTTGGAGCATTATGATGCTCTCACCGAGGCTTTGAAAAGAGTGGGAAAGGATAAAGATGTTGATCACTCCAAGATCAGCATTCACATAGCTAGGTTCAATCCTAAGGAGTATAAGGGGACAAGGACGCCAATTCTGCTGGATAATTGGCATATGTAGATGGAGAATATCCTTGAGCTAGTCCATTGCCTGGAGGAGTTTAAAGTGGAACAAGTTGCGTTCTACTTGAGGGAAGCGGTTGGTGAGTGATGGGATAAGGCTAAGGTGAGTGCTCAGGAGTTGTATATGAAGCAGGGTCTACCTGTGATACCTTAGGATGAGTTCAGGAAAGCGATGAGGCGTGAGTTTATGCCAGAACATGTGCGCAGTAAGCTGAGGGAAGATTTTGATGATTTTAAGATGACATCCGAGATGACGGTGGCTGAGTACTACCGCAAGTTTAATGAGAAGTCCAGGTATGTTGAGGACATGGGGCTAAGTGAAGAGAACCTCACATTGAGGTTTGAGAAGGGGTTGACCCCCAAGATTATGGAGAAGTTACCGGTGGGAGTCCTTACAGATGTGAAGGAGGTCTATGAGCGTTCTGGGAGGGTTGAGAGGTTAGTTGAGATGACCAAGGAGAGGGGTGCTGAGAACAGAAACGCTGAGAGCGAGGGTGATGGTCAGTCCAGCTACAAGAGAGGTGGCCATAATCAGGTGAGAGCATATTCATCGGGCTCGGGGTTTAGTGCTGGGGCTTCTTATGGGCGTGGTCGTAGTAGTTGTGGCGGTAGTTGGGGTATGACATGTTACAACTGTGGCGGTATGGGCCACAAGAGACATGAGTGCACCAGTGCGGTGAGTGGGGGTTTGTAGAGACCATCGCAGAGAAGTTTCTCACAGGGTCCTGCCTAGAGCTATGCTAGTAACAGGCCGGCTGGTTCATGGAACCACAAGGGAGGTCAGAGTAACAACGATGGGTCTAACCGCAATGGCGGTAATTCATATCATAGACCGGCAACGAACAACAACTACAACAACAACAACCAAGGATCGGCTGCTAAGCAGGCTACCTCAGCTAGTACTTTTCGGGGAGGTGGGCAGAAGACCAGTGGCAAGCTGTTTATGATGGAGAAGAAGCCAGCTGAGGATGATGCTCATGTTATCACGGGTACATTTCTTGTTAATGTAGTTTTTACCTTTCTTTTGTTTGATTCGGGAACGTCACAGTCGTTTGTATCATCGAGTCATGTTAAACGGTTGGGTTTGAGTGAGTATGAATCTGTAAGAGAGGAAGATTTTATACCTTCGGGGGAGTCTGTATCTTGTGGGCGGTTGTATAGAGGTGTTTCTATGATAGTTGAACAAGTTGATCTACCTGTAGACTTGTTAGAATTGCCTTTAGATGGTTTTGAGATGATAGTTGGGATGGATTGGTTGAGAAAGTACAAGGCTAAGATAGATTGTCATCAAAAGAAGGTTTCTTTTAGAGGTCCTAAGGGGATTAGTGTGTCTTATTATGGGTTTGTTGTCAAACCCAAAGTTAAGTTGATTGCAACAGTGACCTTGAAGTCCTATATGAGGAAGGGGTGCCCATTGATCTTGTGCCATGTGAGGGATCATAGAGTGGAGAGTCCGACAGTTGAGCAGATACCAGTAGTGGGAGAGTTTCCAGATGTCTTTCTAGAGGAGATACCGAGGTTACCACCGAAGAGGGAGATATATTTCAGTGTTGAGTTGAAACCGGGGACGGGGCCAATCTCAAAGGCACCATACCGTATGGGTCCTAAGGAATTGGAGGAACTGAAGAAACAGTTGGATGATCTGATAGAGAAAGGATACATTAGACCGAGTGTATCACCGTCGGGAGCACCAGTCTTATTTGTGAAGAAGAAAGATGGGAGCTTGAGGTTATGAATTGATTATAGAGAGCTGAACAGAGTGACATTAAAGAACAAGTATCCTTTGCCGAGGATAGATGATTTGTTTGATCACTTGAACGGGGCAGCAGTCTTTTCCAAGATTGATTTGAGGTTGGGATACCATCAGGTGAAGATTAGAGAAGAGGACATACCGAAGACAGCTTTCACATCGAGGTATGGTCATTATGAGTATGTGGTGATGCCGTTTGGGTTGCCTAACGCACCTGCAGTGTTGATGGATTTGATGAACCAGATCTTCAGTCAGTTTTTGGATCGGTTTGTAGTGGTCTTTATAGATGATATCTTAGTCTTTTCCAAGACTAAGGAGGAGCATGAGGAGCATTTGAGGATAGTGTTGCAGACCTTGAGAGAAAACCAATTGTATGCAAAGTTGTCCTAGTGTGAGTTTTGGTTGGAGGAGGTTGCTTTTCTGGCGCATGTGATTTCAAAGAAAGGGGTGGTTGTGGATCCTGCAAAGATTGAAGCGGTTACCAAGTGGGAAACACCAAAGAATGTGGCAGAGATCAGGAGTTTCTTGGGTTTAGTAGGGTATTACCGACGGTTTGTTAAGGATTTCTCCAAGATAGCTAGACCTATGACAGCTTTGATGAGGAAAGAGAACAGGTTTCGTTGGGATGAAAGTTGTGAGACGGCGTTCCAAACCTTAAAGGAGCGTTTGACCACAGCTCCAATCTTAGGTTTTCCTGAAGGGAGTGAGAACTTTGAGGTGTATACAGATACTTCAAAGAATGGGTTGGGTTGTGTGTTGATGCAGAATAGGAAAGTGATTGCCTATGCTTCTAGGCAATTGAAACCTTATGAGGAGAATTATCTGACGCATGATCTAGAGTTGGGTGCAGTTGTGTTTGCTCTTAAGATTTGGAGTCATTTTCTATATGGGGTGACCTTTAAGGTGTTTTCAGATCACAAGAGTCTCAAGTACATCTTCACTCAAAAGGAGTTGAACATGAGACAGAGGAGGTGGATGGAGTTGATTGGGGATTATGACATGGCTATTATATACCATGAAGGGAAAGCTAATGTGGTTGCAGATGCTTTGAGCAGGAAGAGTGTGCATTCTCTTTGCACAACAGTGTCCTTGATGAGATTGAGAGACGAGGTGGAGAAGTTTGGGATACATATGATCCAGAAAGGGGATGCTATAGGAGATTTGACGGTGGAGCTAGACCTTTATGATGATATTCGCAGTAAACAGGCTTTAGATCCCAAGATTGAGGAGTGGAGAGCTGGAGTAGAGAAAGAGACAGTGTCTGGATTTGCTATTCATACAGATGGTAGTGTGAGATTTGATGGGAGGTGGTGTGTTCCTAATGATGAGGAGTTGAAAAAGATAATCATGGCAGAGGCTCATTGCACACCATACTCAGTACATCCAGGCGGTGACAAGTTATATAAAGATTTGAAGAAGATCTTCTGGTGGCCTGGGATGAAGAAAAAAACAACTGAGTTCGTGGCTCGTTGTCTGACATGTTAGAGAGTGAAAGGGGAGCAGCGACGACCACAAGGTAAGATTTAGTCTCTTGAGGTACCTGAGTGGAAGTTGGAGCTATGGATTTTATCGTGGGTTTACCGAAGAGTCAACAAGGTAATAACATGATATGGGTTATAGTGGACCGTCTGACCAAGTCAGCCCATTTTTTCCAATGAAAGATACATGGACCAAGTTAAAATTAGCCATGGCTTATCGGAAGAAAGTCGTTCGGTTTCATGGGGTGCCTAAGGATATAGTGTCTGATAGAGATTCGAGGTTCATCTCATGCTTTTGGAAAGAGTTGCAAGAGTCTTTGGGAACCACCTTAAAGATGAGTACAGCATTCCATCCTGCGACAGATGGTCAGACGGAGAGGACTATCAAGACTTTAGAGGATATGTTGCGAGCTTGTGTTATGGATTTTGGTGGTAGCTGGGAGCAGAGGTTTGATTTGATTGAGTTTTCCTACAACAACATCTATCACACCAGTATTGGCATGACACCATTTGAGGCCTTGTATGGGAGGAGGTGTAAGAGTCCGATTTGTTGGGATGATAGTGCTGAGGCAGTGGTTTTAGGACCAGAGATGGTACATGTGGTGGTGGAACAGATTAAGCTGATCAGACAGAGGATGAGGGCGGCTAAGGATCGACAAAGGAGTTTTGCAGATCTGTATCACCGGGATATAGAGTTTCAGGTTGGGGATAAGGTTCTTTTGAAAGTGTCTCCTATGCGTGGGGTCATGAGATTTGGCAAGAAAGGGAAGCTGAGCCAGAAGTTTATAGGACCATATGAGATCTTGGATCGTGTGGGTGAGGTTGCTTATCGGTTAACTTTACCGTCTGATTTAGATATAGTGCATAATGTGTTTCATGTGTCTCAGCTACGGAAGTATGTTAGTGATCCATCACATGTATTAGAGGTTGAGAACATCGAGTTAGATGAGTCCTTGTCTTATCTTGAAGTACCAAAACAAATTTTTGAACGAAAGGTTAGGAAAACTAGACATGGTGAGACAGTGTTGCTTAAGGTTCTTTGGTCTAACCATGAGGTTGAGGAGGCTACATGGGAGGCGGAAGAGGCTATGAGGGAGCGGTATCCGTCTTTGTTTGATTAGGTATGTATGGTTACGAGGACGTAACCTTGTTTCTTTTAGGGGGGTAGGAGATGGTCGCATAGAGTTTTTTCATATTTTCATAGAGTCTTGTATGTTTTATGTTAATTTTGGCACAGTTAGTGGTTGTTTTGAGTCGGGTTGAGTTTGGTTTAGGAAGTATGTTTTGGAGTATTAAGTCGAGTTTTGTTTATGTTGTTGTGTCGGGAGGACGTTGGTGTGTTTTGTTTTGGTTGTGGTTTGAACTTCGGGAACGAAGTTCTTTTTAAGGAGGGAAGACTGTAATACTACGGTTTTACGAGTCTTTGGGTACTCTATCGAGTGGGGTTTACTCTGTCGAATAAGTATGTTTTCTATACGAATCAGTAGTCTGCCTTTAAGGTACTCGATCGAGTAGTCTTCGCACTCGATCGAGTAAGTGGCACTCGATTGAGTACGTGACTTACTCGATCGAGTAAGTCGGTTATCGGGTATTATTTGACGGGTTTTGTTAATAATGCGAATTAATATATAATACTTCGCTGTCTTTTCCTAAACACTTTTACAAACCTAAAAACACAAAAAGAGAGATTGCAAGTTACGTTGTTCGATTCATTCGCATAATTGGCAAATCCCGGAGCTAGAGGTGTCGGTTTCTCGTGTTCTTTATACCGTTTTGATCCTTGCGTCAAGGGTAAGTTCTACATACTATTTTTATAGAAATTGGTTAATGTTGGTTAAACCCTAATTTGGGGATTTAGGGGTTTTATGATTGTACGATCGAGGTAGTAATTGTACGAATGTTTGTATAGGAAAAGGGTTCGTTGAGGAGAGATTCTGAGTCAGCTGTTTGATCGTCTGATTTCGTGGTTCTTTCCAGGTAGGTTTTTCCTACTCAGTATTAGTTACATAACGTGTGGTGATGGTTGTTGTGATTAAAGATTGATTGTATTGTTAAGTTGTTAGACGGTTGTTGATTTTATACTGTTGTTTGGTTTGTATCTGTCTGTGATCTTCGGGGCGCGTCCCTAGCTGAGTGGAGTCACTTGCGGGAGTGGCTTCATGCCCTTTGTTCGTCCTCTGTGGAACCCGCCACAGGAGGGGATGTGCACATTAAGGAAACTTGGGTTTATCGCTCAGTGGTTGATGAGCGGGGATTTGGTGGGCACGGCTGCGGCCCCTCACTGGCGGTGTGGAGTACTTGTTGTGATGGGTACTCTGGCAGAACTACACACTTTAGTGTGTAGTCAGGTGTGTGGATATTGATTATGGAGTTTGGAGGTTTGTGTGTTGTTGAGCTGTTTGTGTACTTGTTTCGTTGTGGATTGGTTGTATGTAATTAGTACTGACCCCGTTTTAATGTTTTAAAAATTGTAGTGATCCCTTCAGGGATGGTAAGCAGTTATTGAGCAGGTATGATATGACGCGTATGGAATAGCTGGCATGAGTCATCACGTGGCAGTTAGAAGTCTTCCGCTGTGTCAGACGATGTTTTATAGTTTTGACAGTTTTATCAGTAGACCGTTTGAGAACCTTGTATTTCAGTTTAACAGTTTTGGTTTTGACCATGTAATCACTTTAAACTATATTTTTATTTAAATTATGTTTCGTCATTGTCATTTGATTATCATTGCCTCGGGTAACCGAGATGGTGACGTTCTCATACCTTAAGTGGTCCTGGTAAGGCACTTGGAGTATAGGGGTGTCACAAACCATGTTATGCGGTATGGTATTCATGGAGGACAATCTTATTCCAAGAAGTGGTATGGAAAAATTCAAGCTTTGCAATTTTTCAAGGACTTTTTAAACTATCAAGAGTGGAAGAAGGTTTGTTCTTTTGTTTGTCCCGTTTATCCAATTGAGGTAATTCAATTTTACTCTTCCGTGTCTATGAGAAATAATATGTTGCATGCAGTGGTCAATGAGTCCGAAGTCACCATCTCCCTTGACGATTTTAGCACTCTGTTTTCGGTCCTTGATGATGGGATCGAAATTAACCCGAGTCACAATATCTAACAATATTATTTCGAAACAAATTATAATTTGCCCCACAAATTATGCAATGCTAACAATATTATTTCGAAAATCTCAAGTCACAATATCTCGAATCACAATAAATTACCCCCAATATACAATACTCCCTCCGTCCCGGTCATTTGTTGTCCTTTGGTTTTGGCACAAAGACCAAGTAAAGGGGATTAGACCAATTACTAAATGACAAGTGGAATAAATTGAGTGTGAATGATCAAATTACTCATTAAATTCATTCTTAAAATAGAAAGGACAACAAATGACTGAGACACCCAAAAATGGAAAAGGACAACAAATGACCGGGACAGAGGGAGTATCTCATATCAATTCATCAGAGATAAAATCCGAAAAAATAACATCATATCATTTACCCCTAATATATTATGCAATCTTTACAACATATCAATCCCCCTTACTACTAAGAAAATAAAACTCTTAATAGTTTTTCCGCCTAAATTGCATAATCCTCATATGGGCCTATTTATTTGGATATTAAATCATTGGGAATGAGAATGAGAATGGATAACATCCCATTAAATTGTAGTTAAACGTACATCCCACTATATCATGATAATCTAGGGTATTATTAGACAATCTCCATAATTACGCACTAAAATTATTATGCAATCATCTCCATAATTATCATCCTTCATTTGTTAGTACATATTTGATCCGATGATATAAATCTCACGAGATTTATGTCTTTAATGAATATAATAATATAATATTTATTTTTTGAATAAAGTTGACAAAGTAATTCAAGTAAAATTCATTAATTTATTCGGATTAAAAGTGTCGACTTTCCTATTTTATTTATTTTAATAGTAAAATTTTATCAATATGAGCCCCAAGAAACTGAAAATGAGTTGAATCTAATACTTTAAATGCAAACATATCTAGCAATTACATCTAAAAATTACCGTGCTGTAGCACGGGGTCTATACTAGTTTCTTGATTAATTACCGAAGGAATTATAAGTGTCACCCCTCATTTACTATATAAAGGGTATAGAAACAATATGGGGTAAAAGCATATATAAAATGGACACATCAAACTCCCCTAAGCTAAACTCTTGCTTGTTCCTAAGCAAGAAACAATATCCCATTAATTGCAATATCCTAAAACAAGCTAAGCATAATGATTCAAAACCCGAGACAACATGGAAAAAAGGAATAATGCAAAAATATGGATGAGATTTATATGACGACGTAGTATCAAAGACTTTGAACGAACATTTAAGCTCTTGAATTGCATGATCTTTTGACTAATGGACTCTCACGATGCACTCAAACTCATTTGTATGTGAAAGGACATTTTGTGTGAAAATACTCACATATCCTCGACTCATGATAATGTGCCCGCAATCTAATATGGTAAATAATTTCAAAACCACAAGTCAAAACATTCAAATGCAAGCATGAAAAAGAAGCCAAATGGGTAACCAGAAGGCAATTAGAAATGGGTAGAAAGGGGAACAAATAATTATTGATAAGTGGAGCTAAGTAGAGCTAACAACTAACCAAAGTGTGCATGGATGCTCAATTCAAATCCCGAATCCAAACCAATTGATAAAACTCGAGCCAATATCAGTGAATCGACTTCTTTTGCAATACAAAACATAAGTGAGCTTCCCAATTTTTTTGAATAATAACATGGAAGTCACTAAACATAATTTCCTCTATTATTTTATTTTATTTTATTTTATTTTCATGCTTCTCTTTTCTTTCATTTCTTTTTCATTTTTTCATTTTTTCATTCTTTCTCATTTTTTCATTTCTTTCATGATTTTTAACCAAGCTCACATTCATAATATATAATAAGAACATCCCAAATGTGCACCCAAACACACATGAAACAGTTACTAGATCAACAAGGTAGGCATGTTTATATGTAGCTAGTATAATGTGTGAAAATGATGTGGTAAGGGCTAGAAATGGGCAACAAAACAATGTGAATGGCTTCATGCTTACATGATATGAATGTAATGCTTAATAAGATATGAAATAAGAACCATACTTATGCGTTATTGATAGAACACACATCATAAGGAGACCTACTCTCACATAAGTGAAACCGGATATAGATGTACCGGCCCAAAGAGGCTCTATCTTACCATTTTGTAGCTCGCCTATAGTCAAGATCAAGCCTATTCGGTTCATTTTTCATCTCCCACCTACTATGTCAAGACATCCCCATGTAGCAATTATCCCAATCAAATGAGAGTAAATCATTAACTATAAGCTATCATTAGGATAAGTAAAAGGGAAAGTAGGCTATAAGCAAACAAAAACAACACAAATTTCTCAAAATTTTCACATTTTCCTAAATGCAACTACACTACAATGCAAATGCAATCTCCTCCCAAGCTAAACACAACATTGTCCTCAATGTGCCACATGTAAATCATCCAACTAAACCATAAAAATGGCCCAAAGCAGATAAACAAGAAGAACAAGAGGTTATATTTAATGGGTTTCGAGAAAATAAACTAAAATGCAAATGAAAAACACTTACTAGACTAGTTTGACTTTCCTCCGTATTTCTTTTAGCTCCTCCGTTGTTGAAAGTTACGACCCCGAACGGGGTTTCTAGCATGGGGAAGCGTGCATTTCTTCATCGAGTCTGTTTTTCTTCATTTTTCGCCTACAAATCACAAAACACCGTCAAGTCTAGTAATTTTATTTCTAAATTTACGAAAACATTAAATTTGCGGAAAATTAAAAACAAAAACAAATAAAAGCGATTTCCCGAATTGAATATCTATTATCCTCTAAAAAGCATGTCAACGCCCTTAGAAGTTGATCATATTCATACGCGTGAGCAATACACAAGCATATGTAAGCAATTGATAACATATAAGCATGAAAGATCAAAGGCAAGAAAAGATTAATCTTATAAAATTGCCCATGAGAGATTTCAAATAGAACCACCGTACTCCACTCACCAGCAAGAGATGGAGCACCATACTTAAGACCATGAAATAGATCGTTAGTGCACAAATTATCATCATATATGGTCTCAAATTGATGGCATGAAGAATCAAGGAGGTGGGTCTCATTGGAAATGGTTGGTTCTTCCCACTTATTCTTGATGGGCTCATCACGAAGTCCCGCATCAACCACAATTAGGTCAAATACAACCTCTGTGAAAGGATTCTCAAAGGTTTCCAACGGCTCGGGTGAAACCTCATCCTTTCCATTACATTCAGACCCAACATCATCCATGGTGAATATGTTATTTACTACAAGGTCAATGTCATCAACATGAGTCTCTACATTTTTAATTGGAATAACATTAGGGGGACTTTTAAAAGAAAAATTTGGGCCATCTTCATCATCATCCAATAATTCAAAAATCATTAGATTGAAAAGACTCACACTGGGAAGGTAAAAAAGAAAAATGAGAGAAGATAGGCTCACGTCATCTCGGTTTCTCTTGAGATTTGTTTTCCAAACGAGCCTGTAACACTTTAAGCTCCTCTTCGATGCGCCAATAATGGAATTGGCATGCTAGTTCCCGACATTCGGAAGCCATGAAATCTAATAAATCCGAAACTTATGGCCCAATCATGCAGTAGAGACTCCCATTACTCAACTTTAGAGCAATCCACCGGTCTCAGAATCCATGCCATCAAGCACGAAATGACCCAAGTAATCCCCATCAAGGACATGTCCAAGGGAGATGAGACCATCATAAAAGTAGTAGAATCGGTCAAGATAGTCAGAAAAAGGCTCATCTTGGAGTTGTGGGACGGATTCGAAATTCATTATGAAAGGCCAAGCTTTATTACCTACAAAATACGCACCAAAACTACAAAGAAACCGTGAGAAGATCTCAAGGAACAAGTGTTCCTCAAGACAAAATAAAATAAGATAAAATTCAATTAATAATAAACAAAACCGTCTCCCCGGCAACGGCGCCAAAATTTGATAGGCTATCGCATACCTATCCAAAGATAAATTTCCTAAACACAAATAAATGTAGTAATAGAGGTCGAACCACAAGGAGACGGGAGTTTGCTAAACAAGTTGCTATGGATTGAATTTTATCGAGGTCGGCTTATCGGTTGCTGGTTGGTTATGCAAGTAAAACGTTGTAAACTATATGATTAGAGGAGTCTAGGGGTGTAATACTACGGTTTTACAAGTCATTGGGTACTCTATCGAGTGGGGCTTACTCTGTCGAGTAAGTATGTTTGCTATACGAATCAATAGTCTGCCTGTAGGGTACTCGATCGAGTAGCCTTGGCACTCGATCGAGTAAGTGGCACTCGATCGAGTACGTGACTTACTCGATCGAGTAAGTCGGTTATCGGGTATTATTTGACGGGTTTTGTTAATAATGCGAATTAATATATAATACTTCGTCGTCTTTTCCTAAACACTTTTACAAACCTAAAAACACAAAAAGAGAGATTGCAAGTTACATTGTTCGATTCATTCGCATTATTGGCAAATCCCGGAGCTAGAGGTGTCGGTTTCTCGTGTTCTTTATATCGTTGTGATCCCTGCATCAAGGGTAAGTTCTACATACTATTTTTATAGCAATTGGTTAATGTTGGTTAAACCCTAAATTGGAGATTTGGGGGTTTTATGATTGTATGGTCAAGGTAGTAATTGTATGAATGTTTGTATAGGAGGAGGGTTCGTAGAAGAGAGGTTTTGGGGCAGGTGCTAGATCGTCTGATTCTGTGATTGCATTCCAGGTAGGGGTTCCCTACTCAGTATTAGTTACATGATGTGTGTGGTGATTGTGCATAGTTAGTTATTGTTGATTGATTCAGACGGTTGTGATTTTATGTTGTTGATTGATTCAGACGGTTGTTGAGTTTGTATTGTGGTTACTGTTTAGCTGTCTGTGTTCTTCGGGGTACGTCCTTGGCTGAGTGGAGTCGGTTGCATGAGTGACTTCATGCCCTTAATTCACCTTCTGTGGAACTCGCCACAGAAGGGATGTGCACATTAAAGAACATAGGTTTATCGCTCGGATGAGATGAGCGGGGCTTAGGTGGGAATGGCTGCGGTCCCCCACTGGCGGTGTGGAGTATCTGTTGCGATGGGTACTCTGACAGGACTACACACTTTATTGTGTAGTCAGTTGTGTGGAGTTTGGTGATGGAGACTGGGCTTTTGGTGTGTGGATTGAGCTGTTTGGCATTTGTTTCATATTGGTTTGTATTGTGTAATTTGTACTGACCCCGTTTATTATTTTAAAAACTGTGGTGATCCATTCGGGGATGGTGAGCAGTTATTGAGAAGGTTTAATATGATGCATATGGGCTAGCTGGGATGAGTCATCACTTGGCATTAGAAGAGTCTTCCGCTGTGTCAGACGATGTCTGTAGTTGTTTTTGCTAGTAGACAGTTTTGGATTGTATTTCATTTAACAGATTTGGTTTGAGACATGTAATCACTTAAACTATATTTATTTTTAAAGTACGTTTCTTTATTGTCTTATGATATTCATTACCTCGGGTAACCGAGATGGTGACGTTCCTATACCTGAGTGGTCCTCGTAAGGCACTTGGAGTATGGGGGTGTCACAAAGTGGTATCAGAGCCAGGTTCCTAAAACATGTAACCAATTAACTTAATGAACATAGGGAGTCAAATTAAAATGAACCCGAGGTAGAGGTTGTAGGAGCTAATGCAAAGGCTTGGGAGACGTCCTAAAGTCGCGAACTCTCCCTATAATTTTGAACCGGTCACATGGGGTATGTGTCGAGATCATATGTGTTATCGTCTTGTTTGTGTATCTACGTAGTAACATATGGTGTGAATCGGTAGATATATATGAATGTGGAGGATTGGAGGTATGGAATAGAAGATTTAAAGATATGTGATTCATATGTTGGGTTGCATGAAGCATGTTGTTTGTTTTATAATGTGGCATACTAGTGATATGAAGCAAAGTTATTATGTTGAGTATATAAAGAGCTGCGTTTATACATATAAATTGTTGTTATTATTATGTTAGTAATATACAGGTTGTTGTAGATACCCAGTATCTGCTGAGACTCTAACAAACACCCGATGATTATCGGAATACAACATGCTTTGGAATCGCAGCGTTTGATCGACAGTTCGTGTACAACTTTACGTCGGAAAACTTAAAAATGATTTCGAAAATAAAACATTTTAAAACCTTTCAAAAGTACCTGGAGTGTTTAATGCATGACGACGGGGTCACAATGACACTAACTAGAGTCAAAACCGACACCGGACCAAAAATCGACTCAAAATTCAAATCCCGACTCCAACAACGAGTCAAACCGAGTCAAACAAAAAAAAACAAACCATTCAAAACCTTCTATGCTAAGATTTCCCGGATTCATGAATGGTCAAGTACTAAAAATGTGACTACAAATCCTAAGATAGAACAAATGATGATTGCACTTGTGTGAAAGCGACAAGACATCTCGAAGACCCGCGACGTGGCTCGCGCCTCTTTGAGCAGCCCAGGTGGCCACGTCGCTCAAAACTCACACAACCACTCATTTTCCTATAAATACCCCTCAAATGCAACCATTTGAGGATTACGTGAATTTTCACCCCTCACCTCTCCCTTAAACTTCTAGACTCGACTTCCTAAGTCACAATCCGACACGTGTTTACGACCTACCGATCGTAAACACAAGCCTTACACATTGTTTGGTACCGTCATCGTGCATTAAATCACTTGATCGACCATCTCGACCACTACACCATCACCAAGTTTAATAAAACACTCTTTTACTTGCTAAAACGGTTTTAAACCGAGTCTTTTCCGATTAAACGAGTTGATACACTTACGTCGGTTTCTCGCCATAACCAAGCATGTAAGTATGAGGGTGTAAAAATCCTCTTTTTATTATGTCTTTACTCATTTCATGACTATAACATGCTAAATCATGCATAACATGGTCCAAAACATAGGTAAGACGAGCCAAAAGTGAGTTTTGGCCTGAGACAAAAGCCCCTTGTTATGCACAGAGGCTCACGCCTCAATGGGGTGTCCATGTCAGGCTCCTCTTTAATTCATTTTCATATTTGTATCGGTTTTCACCATTTCAAATATTTTCAAGCCATTTTTATAAGTTTTAACCATAAAACATTTTTCACCCTTGGTTCTCAATACCATGACGGGTTAATCCGTGTTTCGGTGATAATAGATGGTTAATTACATTTAAAAGGTATTTTAAAACCTTTTCTTTCATTTATTTACATTTTGGAAGGTATTTTAAAGCCTTTCATCATTTCTTTACATTTTCAAATAAATGTATTAGTGACCAACACAAAGTCATCCTTGGTTCTACATATCATGTCGGATTTTAATCCGAGTACGATGATGAGTACCGACTAATTATATTCAAATGAACTTAAAACAATTAGTTCATATTCATTTACAAAACTATTTATGTCAAGCTTGCAAAGTCGAACCCGGCATCGAATATCATCAAAACAATGATGATTATTCAAGTCTCGTTCTTCAAATCAACACAAATGCGGTCCAAACGGTCCTTTCAAGAATATAAACGGGTTCAAATACCCATTTTCAACACGTTTTATAAACGTTTTTCAATGTTCAGAACACGTCATATACCGTTGACTGACCCGCGCCTCAACAGGCCATTTCTTTTCCTATTTTCAAACCAGGGGAGACGCCCTTACACCGCCAACAGGCTCGCGCCTCATGTGGCTGCCTGGTGCAGGGTCTGTTCCCCTTCCAGCATTAGTCTAGGACGATCCCGACTCCGGTTAACCCGGATATAGGACGGATAAGACGGCTAATTTGCTCATTCAAAAATCATATTTTCAAAATGCCTTACTAAGACAAATGGATCACGTTGTGCACCATAAACCTAATACGGTGAATGGATGTTTAATTTCCGTCTTGCATGCAAATCAACCATAAATCCAACCCGATATCATATACTTGATACTTGGATTAAATCATCTGACTTAGAAAGCTCTCACATGTTAGGTTTAAATTATTGGATGCGCATTCATGCATTTAAACCGTTTTATCAACTTTTGCATTCAACCAACCAAGATCGATCGGTGAGGCGCTACCGCGGCGGGATTGGGTGTCTGATTAAAGGGCTTCCCAATACGTACCTTCACCTCTTACTCAGAAACTTTGGATAGTGGACGACCTTATCCAGGCCGTACGAGAGTCATTCTAGAGATAGGATGCTAAAGAGGGACGATTCCTTATCTTTTGTACCTATGTCAAACGCTGCTTTGTGCTTCGATTTGACCGAGGTATAAAGTGGATTTCGGACGGGTTCCAAGCATCCCACAAATGCTTGGTGGCGACTCCGAACATCTCTAATCGTTTCGAGACCCTTACCGAGATGAACCCGGCCGATTTTAAACGATCCGGTCGAGCGTGGCTTTCAAGAGACCGCTGCACGTCCACGGATCGAAATGGGCTTGCAGGTGGGCCATGTCCACAGATTGGCGACTCCGTTGGGGATACCTAGTACACTTAGGTTTTTGTGATCCCTAGATGGTAAGACTCGAACGAGGTCTTGGTTGGAATGCATTAATTGATATTACGGTCACGGTCGGGTTCCTTGTCCGGGCCCACAACCTAACCCTTTTCGACCAATTGGCTCGTCTCGTCGGCGTGAGTTTTCTCATCCCCGCGTTTCGAATCCCAATTGAGTCAAGCATACCATTGACGTTACACATTTCTGTTTCGTCAAAGATCTTTCATCACCTTCGAGCATGAGGCTAGGGCACCCTCCTTACACATTTTGTTTGGATTGGTATCCCTCTCGCAAATCGAGGTTTGATTGCTTGGTGTGTAACCCACCCTTTTAAGCCAAAACCTGTGTCAGCATTATGCATAGTATAATGAAACTGCGAGTGCTTATGTGCTACTTGATCATAAGTCCTTCCGTGTCATTTTTCAAACTTTCAAAAAACACCCTTTCTCGCCGTTATAATGGCCGTTTCAAACCTCGGTCTTTTGCCGACCGTTGGATTTTAAAACACACCTTTCTAGGCCGTCGTAATGACGATTTTCAAACCCGGTTATTATAACCATTTCAACACGCCTTTCTAGGCCGTCGTAATGACGATTTTCAAACCCAATTTTTATAACCATTTCAACACGTCTTTCTAGGCCGTCGTAATGACGATTTTCAAACCCGATTTTTTACAATCATTTCAAATCACCTTTTTACGCCGTTATAATCGCCGCATCTAGACACGGATTTTAACCCGTTTCGCGCCGAAAATGGCTCTTTCAAAACCCGAGAAAAGCACACACCCTTTTCTTGAGACACTTGTGAGATCCCAAGGACTATGCACCGTCCCCGAGACATCTTCAAACATTTCAAACCTCGATTTTCAAAACGTACAATTTTTGAATTTAAAAAAAACGGTCTTGGGAAACAATACATTAATTCCCGAGCCGTCTCAAACCCAAAAACGTCTTTTGCAAATAAACTTAAGACAACCCGTTCAACTGCCCGACTTGCGGAGATCTCTATCTTCGAAAGCTGTCCATAAAGCGACAAATGAACCTTTTTAAAAATTTCTATTTTCGAAAACTTCAGTCCACTATTCCATTTCCGCCTCGTGTATATCGAGTCGAAGCAAACGTACTTATGGGTCTTTACATATGAGTCGTCTCACCACGAGACTCGTCCAAGGGAGTTACGCCACTATATTGGATGCATATCAAAAGTTCGGTCAACACCGTCACATCATAAATCGAGTCAGCACTGAGGTACCACACACGGTCATCCTCGTCTTGTTGAGTCTGATCTTTGTCCTGTCCTTTGCGTTGTCTGCATTCAGTCTTTGAACCGTGTCGGATTGAGTTTTAATGTGAGCCATTTTTCTGCCAGAGAACCATGGCCCCGTCTTCGACTTCGTCCATCAACGAGAATGATAACAAAAGAGATGTCACAAAAACTGCTGAGCTAGCCAGCCTGCTCACTACTCTTAAGGTCACTCTGGATCGTGTCGAGACCCGTATCGACAACCTGGAAGGCAAGAAAACTGGAGAACTTAACACTCCACCTTTGAATGAAACTAAGAAAAGGCTCAAGCTCTTGGAAGAACAACTCCTAGCCTGGGGTAACAATATCCATCTTGAGAACAACCGAAGATATGAACCTGTTAGGGATCAACTTCCCGACAACTTTACCCTGACTAATGTGCAAAAATTCAAGGGAGTGGAGGACCCACTCAATCATATCCGAGCCTTCAAAGACTACATAGCCATAAAAGGGGTCAAACGGAACCTTTATACCCGGATCTTTCCTTCATCCTTTGAGCCGATCCCTCGCCAATGGTACTACTCCCTTGACCCGAAGAATCTCACTACCTAGGATAAGGTTGCAGTCGAATTTGCTAAGCAATATGCCGACAACGTCGAAATCCAAGCTAATACTCGTACCCTTGAGGTCCTAACCCAGAATGAAAAGGACGGATTCACCGAGTTCCTAACCCGTTGGAGGAGGGTAAGTACTCAGTTGGTCAGCAAGCCGAGTGAGTCAACCTTGGTGGAAAAGTTTGTCAACAATCTCCGCCCGGTGTATGCCAATCTACTAAGGTACCAAAACATCAAGACGTTCCAAGATCTGCAAATTCTTGGGACACGCATTGAAGATGACCTCTTCAAGGGTGTCCTAGCCAAAACCACCGGTAGAGGCTACCAGGGATCCACATCAACCGGATCTTGCCCTTATGGTCAGAAAAACAAGATTGATGAGGTCAACCTGCTTGAACCAACCGCCAAGAAAACTGAGCGCCCCCAGAGAGTGTTCACTAATATAGGGTCGACTTACGCAAGTTCCCTGAAAAGGATCACAGACCAAGGGAAATTACGACCGATCGGACCCACCCCGGATCCTGCTGATGCTAAGAAATCCCGCTTCTGGAACCCTAATGCCTACTGTCAGTACCACCAAGGGAAAAGGCATGACACGGAAGCATGCTTCAAACTCAAACACATCATCCAAGACATGATCGAAAAAGGGGAACTCCCTTTGCCCCCACCAACTAAGCCAAAAAATAAAACCAATCCTTTGGGAATCCACGCCATCTCCGACGATAGGGTAACCCTAGATTGTTCACACCTCATCTCACCATTTGATGACGACGTGAATGCCTTGTAAAAGGATGCCTCAGATGGGGTATTTGTTTTCAGTGCCGCGACAATGCTTACCATGTTCCAACAGGTCGAGGAGGCTATAGCCGGCCTCTCCGAAAGGATAACTCGACTTGACGATGCTTAGCACCATCTGATTTTCAGTCCTCCGGCACCACGCCCGAGGGAGGGTCCCCCAAACACCCAAAACTACCCTCACCAGGATGGATTGCTCCCGCGACCATTCTGGCATACACCTCACAATAATCAACCTCACAATAATCAACCTCACAATGATTACCCCCATAATAATCAACCTCACAATGATTACCCCCACAATAATCAACCTCACAAAAATGTCCCTCATAAAAACTACCCATCGAGGAATACCCCTTCAAGGTACCCTCGGGATCCCGAGATCAAAGGCATCTGGAGAGATGATGTGGAGGATGTCTATTTTGTCCCAGGGAAAGAGAAGTGGGCAAAGGAGATCGGTCATCTTACTCGGTCCGGACGCCCCTATCAAAACCCGACAGTCGTTCCAACAACGAATGATCTGGTCATCCTGAACGCGGACACTCAACCAAAGGCTCCTGAGAATTCTATCCTCAAACAACTACAGAAGGCGAGAGCTGAAATCTCAATTTGGCAACTGATCGCCACGTCCTTCGAACATCCACAGGCTCTACTGCAAGCCTTGGGAAAGCTAACTATACCCTCTACCTCCTCTCCGGAAGAAGTAGTCGCACACATGACAAGGGATGTCCCTGATTTGAGTAGCCCGATCATCTTCTCCGACGAAGATATACCTCCCTTCGGAGCAAACCATAACCTGGCCCTGTACATCACTGTACAATGCCTCAAAAAGAATGTGCCTATGGTTCTTGTGGGTGACGGATCTGCGGTGAATGTCATTCCCCTCAAGACGGCTCACAAACTAGGTATCAAGGAAGTTGATTTGATCCCAACCAATCAAGGAGTACGCGCTTATGAAGGCACTCGTCGTAAGGTCGTAGGGCTTATCACTCTGACCGTTGCAACCGGACCACTGGAAAGGCAAACCAGTTTTCAGGTAGTCGACATCGACGCCTCCTTCAACATGCTTCTGGGAGGTCCCTGGATCCACGCCGCCAAGGCAGTCACGACTACCCTCCACCAGAAAATCAGGGTCCACTTCAACGGGAAAACAATCACAATTTCTGCTTCTCCGATCAAAGCCGTCATGAAAAAGGGAATAACCTCCCAAGCCATCGAGGAGGACGACAATTAAATGTGGGGATTCCAAGCCGTGAATGCCATTACTGATGAATCAACACCCTTTGATTGTGACCTATTTGCCAACCTCACAGTCAACCGCATTCTGATGCGCCAGGGTTATTTCTCGGGTTTACCCCTCAATCCGCTTAAGAGCACCTTACCTCTCTTGAAACAGGCTAAGGTCCCCAACATCCCCTTCGGACTAGGCTATGAACCTACCGACGAAGATATCCAGGAGATGAACCTCCTAGTTAAAAAACGCAAGAAGCACGGAATTATCCTCCGTCCCTATCATCTGACCCTCAATGGATATTTTGTCCTCGAGGGAAAGTCCGAGCTCTATCATGGCTTTCCTGAGCCGATCTATGACTCTGTGGCCAAGGTCAAATACTCGAGTGTGGAAGTCTTCCAAGACTGATACTTCATCCCCGACAACACCGAAGCTGCATCAACCGAGTCTAAGCCATCGTCATGCCTCGATGGACAAGCTGTCACTCTCCTCTTCGGAGAGGATAACATCAAACACCTCGACTATGAGGACATCATCAATATCGCCCTGAAGGACAACCAATTTGACCCAACTGCCTTGATCTCCGATACTGACCCGGAGAAAGCTACAAAGGGCTGGAGGAAAACCGTCAAGTGGACCGATCGCCGAGGCCGCATTCTCAAGATCACAACTGGAGAAGGCCCAATGTTCAAAGAGGGAAGTGAAGAGGGCTCTGAGTCTGAGTCGGAGTTAGAGTCTGTCATAGCTCCTATGTTGGAGCTGGTGTCCTCCACAAATTAGTGTGATAACATTTGTAAATCTCATACAAGTTCACAAGGGTATACTTCGTATATTTAATCAGTTGATTAACGTTTACCTAATAACGGTTGGCTTGCTAGAAAGTTTGACGTTATTATCATACAGATGGCGGTGATCAACTGGTCCCTAAAGGTCACACCTCTAGGACGTATTTGAGAAATGTGGTTGTAGAAATATAATTACATTGATGTCCAAAATGACTAAAAAGTTAGTCAATGTGTTGATGAGATAATTATTTAATGAAAATTAAATAATATTAAGTTGAGACGAATTAACTGTCAATTCGTAAATTAAATATAATAAGTTATATTTAATTAAATATATATAAGGTTTGTTTGAAAGAATTAATCTGTTAATTCGTAGTTAAATATAATCAGTTGTATTTAATATCAACAAGTTGAATGTGTCATAGTGGTAATAGTGAGGGTACACAAGCCAAGAGGTCATGGGTTCGATCCTCACTAGATGACAATTTAACACACTTTATATATTTTTGGAAAGACCAAAAATAAGGAAATTCTATTCCTTATTTCGGTCAATGTTAGCCGAAATTAGGAGATATAAATCTTTCCTAATTGATTTCGGATTTCGGTCTATATAAAAAAAAAGGTGGAGAATTATTTCTAACCTAATTCTTTTTCTGACCTAGCCTCCTCTTTCTCATCACAAAACACAAAGACAATAAAATTTTACAGAAAATTTTAGATTGATTTCTAGCATAATCAAAGGGTATATCTTAGATCGTCTTGGGTGCAACTAATAGGCGAATATCAATTTTGATATTGTTCTTAGGCCAATTTTGCAAGGACTCGAGGTTAATTCTAAATCTTTTTACTTATGCTTATGTATTTTATTTTATGACCATAGATCATCTTTATTATATCGTTATAATCCTTCATGTTAAAGGGAAGTATACAGATTATTTCCCACATCCTAACACTCCTGATGTCCCAGTCAAGGTCCCCTTCCCGCTGTTTTATCACAAACTTGTGCTGATTCAGAGGTTGAGTCAATTAGGGTAATCCCCACTCCCATGAAAGGTGATGACCTGGAGCCTGTTCCAGGGGCTACCTCTTCTGCTGTGTCGCCTCTGACCGACCATGAGATGTCTGTCCTCTCCGAGCTTTTCGCTCGTGTCAACTTAATGAACGCTAAGTTCGCTTATGACTCGTCTCAATTTAACTGCAATGCGATTCTGAATGACTATGAGGAATTTGACTTGAGTGACTACCCACCTCACTTAGCCAAAGCACTTGACAAACGGGAAACCAAAACCCACATCATTGAGGAGACCGAACCTATTAACGTAGGAACCGATAATACACCTCAAGAACTTAGGATAGGGACAACCCTGGACCCCTCGGAATGACAACAGTTCATTGATCTCCTCCACGAATACAAGGACGTATTCGCCTGGTCCTACAGAGATATGCCTGCGATTGACAAGGAAATTGCTGAACACCGGATACCCATTAAGCCCGGAGAGAAACCCGTGAAGCAAAAGCTACGTTGGATGCGTCCTGAATGGGCCCTGAAAATCAAGGAAGAAGTGGATAAACAGTTCAAGGCTGGTTTCATCAAAGTGTCTGAATACTCTGACTGGGTAGCCAACATCGTTCCTGTACCAAAGAAAAACGGGAGAATTCGGTTTTGCGTCGACTTCAGGGATCTGAACAAGGCAAGTCCAAAGGACGACTTTCCTTTGCCACATGTTGACATTCTGGTGGACAATACTGCCGAACATGCTCTCCTATCATTTATGGACGGGTATGCTAGGTACAACCAGATCAAGATGACCAAGGAAGACATGCATAAGACTGCATTCACTACACGGTAGGGTACATATTTGTTGGGGTTGGTGTCCTTAACAGTTAGTGCAAAGACTTATAAATATCTAAAAGGATCAAAGGGCATACTTTTGGTATTATTATCAGTTGATCCACGTTTATCAATAACGGTTGGCTTGCTAGATAAGTTTGACGTTATTGTCATACAGATGGCGGTGATCAACTGGTCCCTAAAAGTCACACCTATAGGATACGTTTGAGAGATGACAACAGATGAAAATACAATCATGTTGATGCCAAATTTGACTAACCAGTTAGTCGGAGTTATTGACTAGTAATTAGTCAAACGCGATGTTGAGACAATTATTTAATACGGATTAAATAATAATGGCTAAGGCGAATTAAAGATTAATTAAGTAAATTAAATATAAATGATTATATTTAATTAATGTATATTGAATAAGTTAATTATACAATATTGTCTTTGTCGGACATGTATTAATATTTCAACTAATCCATGTTATTAGTCGATGTATTAATAACCGATAACCGATGACAGTTTATAATAAAACCCGTCATATACATTTTAGCGGAATTGATCGGACCATAAGTTAAAAATGAGGAGAAAGTGGAAAGCCCACTCCCTCCTCTCATGACCCGCGGACCGAGGCAACAAAAGGAGAGGCTCTCTCTCCTTTTGACCTAAGCATTCATTTTTACATGAAAATTAGGGTTTTGAAGAGCAATTTTCTCTGAAAAACCTCGATCTCACATCGAATAACCTCACAATAGCTCTCTCAATATTGCAAGTCAATTAGAGAGCATTTCTAGCACAAGGGCATAGTCTCAGACGGTCTTGGGTGCAACGATTAGGAGGAAATCTCTGTTGATTTCTGTTCTTTACGTCGCGCATCAAAGGACCCGAGGTTGATTCTTAATCTTTATCGTTTTTCATTGTTTTTCGTTTATGACTATATTTCACATGTTAAATTTACGTTATAATCCTAAATTTAAAGGGTCTTATACGGATATTACCCCACAAGTGGTATCAGAGCGAGGCCACGTAAATTTTCATTGTGATTTTTCATAAAACGATTTTGAAACGATTGTTTTTGTCTCGAAAACCGTGCCTTGTATACACGGTTGTTGCGTTTTTTTTTTTTTTTTTTTGAAACCGTGACATGTTTTACACGGTTGATTCATCTTGTTTTCGTTTTGTTATTTTGCATATTGTTATTTTATACGGAAACTATAGCAATATGTTAAATTTTGACATTTATTAATTTGATTTTATGCGTTTTTGATCAAATTGAAATTGGTTTTGTGTTGACAAACTGTTTTCACGAGGGTTTTAAGTTTTCAGAACTTGTTTGGTCTCGATCGAGTGGATTTCTACTCGATCGAGAGCTTTTTCTGTCTTGATTTTGCTCGATCGAGTCCTCTCTGTACTCGATCGACCTGCTTAAAACCCTCACCGCTCGATCGAGAAGTCCTCGTACTCGATCGAGCAGATTTGGCCGATAAAGCCCTCGATCGACCTCCGATCTTCGTCGATCGAGTACTTCTCGATTAGCTTTCCACTCGATCGACTAGCAGTTCAGTCGATCGAGTCCTTTTTGTTCCTCGATCGAGAACTTTTGTCCCTGGATCGAGGGATTTCGTTTCTGGCAGCTTTGAAAATTTATTCTTTTTGTTTTAATTTTTCTTTTGGCCTTAATATGTACTTTATACGGATATTGTACACTCGCTTGATAGTGAAACGGTTCACTCACGTACCATGTAGTTATTTTAAAGCGTATTTAAAGTAACGGATTATCACGGATTAAAATTAAGATGATTAAAGCGGTTTTATCACATAATTTTAGTCATTATAAGGTGGTTTGGATAAATTTAACATAATTACGGAATTATGTCACGAATAAATTTAGTTTTAGTTGATGCATTTTCTTTTATCGTTATTTTGAATGCCGTGAATGCCTTTTTATTACGTATTTAATATTTTACAAACAGTTGTAACTTAGTGTGGCCTTAGTAGAACGTGTTACCGTAATGATGGAACACGGTCTTGGTTGTATTTTGAGATCTCGTATCTCCGTTTTGGATTTTTCACTTGTAATTACAGTTTTTAATTAGAATGTAAATAGGTTTATATTTTGTAATTTTTAATTGTAATTTTGAGAAGACCAAAGATGGAGATCGGATGCTCACTCCCGCTGCAAGGTGAAAATGGAACATCAAGACAAGCTTTTCGGGTCCAACGGTGGATTCCAAAGTTGTATTATGTTCTTTTTACTAGGATAGGCCACACTAGGAATTTTATTTACGTATTGCATTCTTTTATTTATTTTTCGTAACGATAATTTGCATCATTTTCCGCCTAAAACCAAACCACCTAATTATTGCATGAAAACTGACACATATAGAGGTCACGAGTTAGTTTTCTTTGACATTCTCATGTCACACGATCAATGCTAAGCCATCACCTAAATTAATTCATTCACGCAGACGCTAGTTATTTGTTCACTTAAAATGAATTAAAATTAAGTTGATGGGATCTTCCTCGTATAAACCAAAATTGAGAATGGTCTTTATAGGTCAAACTCCAATGAGTCCCTTTTTCGTCGGTAGGCATAATATGACCCCTTCTACGTCGGGTAAGTTGGAACCGATTGACCTATTTTATCTCAACACTATGGTCACTCGTACGATCCTGTGATTATGGTGGACTATAGATAGGATTTACGGAAATCTATCGACCAAGAGTTCTTACGGAAGAATTAGCTAAACAGTTGGCTTATCAATTTACGGAAATTGAGTCTTGGGATCACTTGTATCATTCTTGAGGAAGATCAATTATGCAAGTGCTTGAGTCTACACGTTAAAATACATTTTAAATAGACTTAAATCACCTCGATGAGTTGCTTATTTCGTTTTTTGTTTTCCTTTCTTTTTCAGTGTAGAACACGAATTTTTAAACTGCTATAACGAAATGGCTGGTCCTACTAACGACCCAATGCCAAGTGCCACATTGGACCGTGAGTCCTGGCTTCGGATCTTCATGAATCAGATGAATCAGTCTACTCGACTGAAGAATGATGGATCAAACTTCGCGGACAGGAGGCGGCATTACGGAATGCTGCCGCTGCTGACGGAAAGCTCAAATATCTAATTGAGCCCATCCCGCCAAACCCAGGTCCCACGGCTAGAGCTAATGAGATCGCCAAGTTTAACGATTTCTGTATGGAAGCGGGTGCGATTAAAAACGTACTCATTTTTGCAATGGAACCCAATTTGCAGAAACGCTTCATAGCCCATGGTGCAAACAAGATTTTCACCACGCTCACTAAGGAATTCTCGAAAGCACCGAGAATCGTGACCTATGAGCATACCACTCGCTTCTTTGATGCGAGACTCCAGAAGGGCCAACCAGTTAGCCCACACATTCTCAGCATGATTGAGAATGTCGAGAAGCTGGAGACGCTTGATTGTAAGATCAGCGAGAACATTGCTATTGACCGTATGCTTCATTCACTCCACGATGGTTTTGCGCTCTTTAGAGCGAATTACTATATGAATGATTTGAAGAAAAGTCCCCATGAACTACACTCTCTTCTCGTACAGACCGAGAAGGACATGAAGTTCGTGGGAGCATGAAACAGGATGTTCTCGTTGTGTCAAACAAGGGCAAGGGTAAGGGCAAAGCTAAAGCGGACCTAGCGAGGTAAGGCGAAGTTTAAGAAGTCGAGTTCGTGCAAGAGTGGGCCTGGTGAGTCGAGCACCTCATCAGGCACGACAAAGAGCAAGGATGGTAACATGGAGTGTCACCATTGCCACAAGACTGGGCATTGGAGGCGTACATGTCCCGTATACCATGAGGACATAAAGGCAGGTCGCGTTAAACCTGTTGGTATGTTTTCTTCCTCTTCTACTTTTATTCATATGATTGAGATTAACCACGCAAGTTACGGAACTTGGGTACTAGATACTGGTTGTGGTTCTCATCTGTGTAATCATGTGCAGGGGCTCCGAAACATCGAACCCCTCGTAAAGGGTGAGGTGGACCTGCGTGTTGGGAATGGCGCACGAGTGGCTGCCGTCTCAAGGGGAACATATGTGATCCAGCTTCCTAGCGGATTTGAGTTATCTTTATATAACTGCTATTATGTACCCAGTCTTTCGAAAAACATTATTTCAGTTTCTGCACTTGACAAACTTGGATTTTCATTTGTAATAGAGAATAATTCTTGCATTTTCTCATTACACGATATGATTTACTAAGGCAAGGTCTCCATGAATGGAATTTATGTTTTAGATCGGACCACCGAAATATTACACGTAATGAATAAAAAGTTAAAGGTTGGTGACAAAGATCAAACGTATCTATGGCAAATCGCCGTATGGGACACATTAATGAGAAACGCGTAAAACAGCTCATAAAAAATGGAGCTATCTCGGCCTTTGATTTTCAATCATTTGGCACGTGTGAATCATGTCTCATCGGTAAGATGACTCGTATTTCCTTCAAAGGTGTTGGAATGCGCGCTGCTGACCTATTAGGACTCATACATACGTATGTGTGTGGACCTATGTCAATCACCGCACGAGAAGGCTATAGGTATTTCATCACTTTCACGGACAATTTAAGTAGATATGGCTATGTCTACTTAATGAAGCACAAAAGTGAATCCTTTGAGAAATTCAAAGAATACCGAACGGTACGAACCTCACCGGGTAGAAAGATTAAAACACTGCGTTCAGATCGTGGTGGCGAGTATCTTTCTCACGAGTTTGATCAACACCTTAAGGACTGTGGGATTGCCTTACAGTTAACTCCACCTGGAACACCTCAGTTGAATGGTGTGTCCGAACGGAGAAATCGAACTCTACTTGATATGGTTCGATCCATGATGAGTCACACGGTATTACCTGATTCATTATGGGGTTATGCTCTTCTCGTCACCGCTCTAATACTTAACCGAAGTCCGTCTAAAGCTGTTGACAAGACTCCATATGAACTATGGAAGGGAACGGTCCCTAACTTGTCCTTTATACGGGTTTGGGGCTGCGAGGCTTATGTCAAGTGGAGACACGAGGATAAGCTCGGCCCGCGATCGGTCAAGACATACTTTATAGGTTATCCTAAAGGAACGCTTGGTCATTACTTTTATTCGCCAACCGAACAACGTGTATTTGTTGCGGCTAGTGCGACATTCTTAGAGAAGGAATTTCTTGAGAATGCAAAGAGTGATAGAACCTTCGAACTGTCGGAGATTCCAGAACCAAGTACCGAGCAACCATTGGAGGAACCATTTCCTTCAATCCCGGCTGCGGTTAATATTCCTGAGGAACCTAGGAGGTCGGGAAGAGTCTCTATTTCTCCGGACAGATACATTGGTATGGTCGAGGAACATGACATAGATGACATTCTACTCTTAACGAGTAGTGAACCCGCAACCTATAAAGGTGCCATGACTAGTTCTGACTCAAAGCTATGGCTTGAGGCCATGCAATCCGAGATGGACTCCATGTATGAGAACAACGTGTGGGATCTTGTTGACTTACCTGCTAAGGTTCGTCCCCTTCAATGCAAATGGCTTTACAGGATAAAGCATTCTGTGGAAGGTCAACAAGATATCTACACAGCACGACTAGTTGCTAAAGGTTTCACCCAAGTGCCAGGTTTGCACTACGATGAAATTTTTGCACCCGTAGTCATGCTGCGTTCCATTCGGATTATCTTAGCGATTGCCGCTTTTCATGACTATGAAATTTGGCAAATGGACGTGAAAACCGCCTTCTTAAACGGCTTTTTGGAGGAAGAGTTGTACATGGTACAACCCGAAGGTTTCATCGATCCAGAACATCCTAAGAAAGTATTCAAACTTAAGCGTTCCATTTATGGACTTAAGC
Organism: Silene latifolia; assembly: GCF_048544455.1. NCBI lineage: Eukaryota > Viridiplantae > Streptophyta > Magnoliopsida > Caryophyllales > Caryophyllaceae > Silene > Silene latifolia. The sequence continues at coordinate 51,314,557 of NC_133533.1, forward strand.
AAGCATCTCGGAGTTGGAATCATCGCTTCGACCAAGTGATAAAAGAAAATGGATTCACTCGATCGGTCGAGGAACCATGTCTATATATCAAGTCGAGTGGGAGCAAGATTGTCTTCCTAATATTGTATGTTGACGACATACTCCTGATTGGGAATGACATACCTCTCTTAACTTCGGTGAAAGTATGGTTGAAGAACCATTTCCAGATGAAAGATCTGGGTGAGGCACAAAGAATTTTGGGCATCCGTATCTATCGAGATAGATCACGTCGGATGTTATCTCTCGGTCAGAGTCTTACATAGACAAAATCCTAGAGAGATTCAGCATGACTAACTCCAAAAGGGGTTTCTTCCTATGGCTCCGGTGCATTTGAGCAAGTCTCGGCACCGGAGACACCGGAAGAGAAAGAGCGCATGGCCCGGATTCCTTATGCCTCGGCAATAGGATCAATCATGTATGCCATGATATGCACACGTCCGGACGTGGCATATGCATTGAGTATGACAAGTCGATTCCAACAAAGATCCGGGTGAATCACATTGGCTGTCTGTCAAGAACATTCTTAAGTACCTACGGAGGACTAAAGATTGGGCATTGACTTATGGAGGCCCTCAAAAGCTATGCGCAACCGGTTCTGCAGATGCTAGCTTCCAAACGGATCGAGATGACTCGAAATCTCGATCTGGATTCGTATTTACTCTTAATGGCGCTGCATCAGCTGGAAGAGTTCCAAACAAACTGTTACAGCAGATTCTACGACTGAGTCCGAGTACTATGCCGCGTCTGAAGCTACAAAGGAAGCGATATGGATGCGTCAATTCTTACATGGACTATCTGTAGTGCCTAGTTCGAATGACCCGATCACCATCTATTGCGACAATAGTGGTGCCATCTTCCAAGCTAAGGAGCCAAAGTCTAGCAACAAGTCTAGACATGTACAACGGAAAGCTCATCTAATCCGAGATTACGTGGAGCAAAAGGAAGTAGTGATAGAAAAGATTGCTACAGATGATAATATAGCAGATCCTCTCACTAAACCATTACGACAAGATAAGCATGAAGGGCACGTTAATTCCATGGGAATTAAACGTGCTCCTAAGTTGTAGTACTCTTTTATGGATTATATTCATTCCCTTATGTACTCTATACGACATCATCGTTTTGATATTTATATATTTTGTTTTTCATGTGGAATTGTACGACAATTTTGAACACCACAAAGTGAACTGAACAAACATTATATTTTTAGTCCTTAATTGCCCACATGAGCTGATAACTCTGGCCATTATTTTGTGACGTTGGTTGATGGTGGGTTCAACAAGCCATAAGTCAACCGGTTGACTGACCAATCACAGAGGCGATTTATACGGATATTTCGTAGGACACAATTGTGACATCGACGTGGAGTCCTAAATGTTTTATAACATTCGGTGCCCGGTCGTGGATAGGACCTCCATGGTGATCCTAAGAGTCGATTCTTTTGACTATCGACTGTCTCTTGAGACTAAGGCAGATTTTGGGTGACTTTGGTTTCTTTCTCACGGTCATCCGTAACAGGGGGCCAAGTAGATTTTTTCTTGGTCATTTCATGTTGTGCTTAGATCGGAAGGAGTCGAGTTGAAGGAAATATTCAGCCTTTATCGTGTACTCGATATTTCTCGGGGCCACTCGAGGAGTCAGAATCGAAATGCATGGCCATGCTCGGATACGGATTTGTTTTATCGGTTAAGTTACTCTCTAGTCGGGAAACCACTCAAGATACGGATCGATTGTAAAATACGACCTTTGCGGATCCGGATCTGCAAATTGTTTTACATTGAGTGGGAGAAATTTTTAAATGAATATGAGAATCGGTTATCGCACATACACTTGTACGGACAAGTGGGAGTTTGTTGAGCCGTGTCCTCCGGTTAGTGCGGATAACGTCATTGCACATACACTTGTACGGACAAGTGGGAGCTTGTTGGGGTTGGTGTCCTTAACAGTTAGTGCAAGGACTTATAAATCTCTAAAAGGATCAAAGGGCATACTTTTGGTATTATTATCAGTTGATCCACGTTTATCAATAACGGTTGGCTTGCTAGATAAGTTTGACGTTATTGTCATACAGATGGCGGTGATCAACTGGTCCCTAAAAGTCACACCTATAGGATACGTTTGAGAGATGTGACAAAGATGAAAATACAGTCATGTTGATGCCAAATTTGACTAACCGATTAGTCGGAGTTATTGACTAGTAATTAGTCAAACGCGATGTTGAGACAATTATTTAATACGGATTAAATAATAATGGCTAAGGCGAATTAAGCAGTTAATTCGTAAATTAAATATAAATGATTATATTTAATTAATGTATATTGAATAAGTTAATTATACAATATTGTCTTTGTCGGACATGTATTAATATTTCAACTAATCCATGTTATTAGTCGATGTATTAATAACCGATAACCGATGACAGTTTATAATAAAACCCGTCATATACATTTTAGCGGAATTGATCGGACCATAAGTTAAAAATGAGGAGAAAGTGGAAAGCCCACTCCCTCCTCTCATGACCCGCGGACCGAGGCAACAAAAGGAGAGGCTCTCTCTCCTTTTGACCTAAGCATTCATTTTTACATGAAAATTAGGGTTTTGAAGAGCAATTTTCTCTGAAAAACCTCGATCTCACATCGAATAACCTCACAATAGCTCTCTCAATATTGCAAGTCAATTAGAGAGCATTTCTAGCACAAGGACATAGTCTCAGACGGTCTTGGGTGCAACGATTAGGAGGAAATCTCTGTTGATTTCTGTTCTTTACGCCGCGCATCAAAGGACCCGAGGTTGATTCTTAATCTTTATCATTTTTCATTGTTTTTCGTTTATGACTATATTTCACATGTTAAATTTACGTTATAATCCTAAATTTAAAGGGTCTTATACGGATATTACCCCACAATATTGCTACACGGTCATGCCTTTCGGCCTCATCAATACCGCTACCACTCTCCTACATGATATGATGCACAAGGAGGTAGAGGTGTATGTCGATGACATGATTGTCAAATCAAAATAACGGGACGGTCACATCAATGCCCTTCAGAAATTCTTCGCTCATCTGCGGAAGTATAACATGAGACTGAATCCTCAGAAGTGTGCATTCGGGGTCACCTCCGGAAAACGCTTGGGACATGTCGTCAGCAAAAGAGGCATTGAGATTGATCCAACCAATATCAAAGCCCTTCAACAAATGCCTCGACCTAAGAACGAGAAGGAGATTCAGGGATTTCTCGGTCAGGTTCAATACATCAGCCGCTTCATTGCCAAGCTTACCACAATTTGTGAACCAATATTCAAGAAACTTTGCGCCTCCGATCACACCGATTGGGACGACGATTGTCAAAAAGCCTTCTACAGGATAAAGGAAATCCTATCCGAACCTCCTGTCCTTATGCCACCTCAACCATGGATTCCTTTATCCCTATACCCGACTGTCACCGACACAGCCATAAGAGCAATGCTAGCACAAACAGTCGACGGCGAAGAACGAGCCGTCTACTACATCAGCAAAAAGTTCATTGAGTATGAGACGAGGTACACCCAACTGGAAAAGACATGTCTTGTCCTAGTATGGTCAACAAAGAAGCTGCGGCATTACATGCTCAGCTACACAGTCCCCATCCTCTCCAAGATGGACCCGGTCAAATACATCTTCGAAAAACCCGTACTAAACGGAAGGCTGTCTAGGTGGACACTCATGGTGTTCGAGTTTGATCTCAAGTTTTACCCCTCAAGGTTATCAAGGGAAGAGCAGTCGCCGATTTCCTAGCAGAGAATCCCGTCAACGAGGATCCAACGACCGATACATGGTCCCTTCCTGACGAAGACATCCTTTGTGCCGACTCCGACGCATGGGACTTATACTTTGATGGTGCATCTAATCTAAGAGGCTTCGGGGTAGGAATCCTTTTAATATCACCAGAGGGAAAACATGTTACAATCTCAGTCAAACTAGACTTTTCCGTCACCAACAATGTCGCTGAATATGAAGCATGCCTCATCGGCCTACAAGCAACCATAACACTTGGCATCAAGAGACTGAGGGTCCACGGCGATTCCTCGCTCATCATCAATCAGGTGTCCGGATCATGGAAAATCCGAAGTGACAGCTTAGCTCCCTACCAAGTTAAAATCAATCGGGGGGCCGAGTTCTTCGACTAAGACGACTACTTCCACTTGCCACGGGAGGAAAATCAATTTGCTGATGCCCTGACAAAACTTGTCGCGCTCGTCAACATACCTGACGACATGACATCGATGCCCCTATGTGTCGAGAGAAGGAGCGAGCCAGCTCACATCTCTGCCATCAACAACGACGAGGAAAACCATGCCGAACCTTGGTCCCAAGCCATCCTCAACTACAAAACCAAAAACGAATTCCCTCCCAACTCGGATCAAAGAGGACAAAGAGCCATCCGTTTACTTGCATCACAATTCGTGATGAACCAAAATCAACTATACAAAAGAACACCCCAAGGAATTCCTCTCCTTTGCATTGACCATCACAAAGCCAAAAAAAGTCATGGGAGAGGTTCACGACGGAGAATGTGGCCCTCACATGAGCGCAATGATGCTTAACCGAAAGATCATGCAGTTAGGTTACTACTGGACCACCATGGAAGTCGATTGCCGCAATTACGTCAAACATTACCACAATTGCCAAATCTTCGCCAACGTACAACACGTATCAACATCCCTTTTATACACCATGACATCACCCTGGCCTTTCTTCACATGGGGCATCGACATCATCGGGAAAGTCAACCCGATAGGCACTAAGGGGCATTGCTTCGTCCTCGTCGCCATCGACTACTTCACCAAATGGGTGGAAGCTCAGTCATATGCAGTCTTGACCACCAAACAAGTGGTCACGTTCATCCAAAACAACATCATCTGCCGATATAGTGTACCCCATGAAATCATCGGCGATCAAGGCTCTGTTGGACAAATACAAAAACAAACGACATCGATCATCCCCCTACCATCCCCAAACCAACGGAGCAGTGGAGGCAGGTAACAAAACTCTAGTCACCATTATCAAGAAAGTGCAAGACAACTACCGCGATTGGCCGAACAAACTCCCATTCGCACTCTGGGGATACCGAACCTCCATTCGAACACCGACAGGTGCCACACCCTTCTACCTAGCATACGGTATGGAGGCAGTTCAACCGATAGAGTTAGAGGTCCCATCTCTACGCATCCTACTGGAAAGTCAAGTCCCTGAGGCGGAATGGACCCGTCGAAGGTACGAACAACTCACTTTTCTAGACGAACGGCGGCTCAACGCCTTGCACAACGTCCAGCTATACCAACGACGTATACAACGGGCATTCAACAAGAGGGTTAAACCCAGGTACCTCCAGGAAGGCGAATTGGTCCTCAAGTCGGTCCGACCACCATTAACAGTCGATCCGAGGGGAAAATTAAAACCCAACTGGGCCGGGCCATACCTGGTCAAGAAAATACTTTCGGGGGGCGCAGTGAGACTGAGTGACCTAGACGGGGAGTATTTTACAAACCCGACCAACCTAGACCAACTCAAGAAATACTACCCTTGAACCGTAGCAACCAACGACCTAAGCCTAGTTCTACAACTAGAAACCACCTCAACCCTTTTCAAGTCGAGTTCCTCAAACGCGTTCTGATTTGATATTGCATGTTTTATCGAGTCTAAGTTGCGGCACCTTGCAAGTTTCGAATCTCCTTTAATCCGTCAAAGGCAACGTCCATTTGCACTAAAATACAATCCTGAACTACGAGCATGGTTTGATTTCACCTCTTCAGGTGGATACGTAGGCAGTCCTTCTTATACATGAGGGATAAAACCATAAACCCACATAAATTTACAAAAACATTTCGAACTACGAGCATGGTTTGATTTTACCTCTTCAGGTGGATATGTAGGCAGTCCCTCTTATACATGAGGGATACAACCACTAAACCCAATCAAAATTCAAAAAAACCCCGAACTACGAGCATGGTTTGATTTCACCTCTTTAGGTGGATACGTAGGCAGTCCTTCTTATACATGAGGGATACAACCATAAACCCACATAAATTTACAAAAACATTTCGAACTACGGTCATGGTTTGATTTCACCTCTTCAAGTGGATACGTAGGCAGTCTCTCTTATACATGAGGGATACAACCACAAAACCCAATCAAAATTCAAAAAAACCCTGAACTACGATCATGGTTTGATTTAACCTCTTTAGGTGGATACCTAGGCAGTCCTTTTTTACATAAGAAGGATACAACCATTCCCACAATAAAAAAAATCACCACATTAACTTTCAAAAAAAAAAAAAAGAGAAAGGGAAAACCATTCTCTTTCCCACAAAAAATTCAAAAAAAGAGCCTTTCTCCCCTTTCCACAAAAATCCCACTTTCCCAAGTGCAAATGTTTAGGACGATTCAAACCGAATTGCCTTTACAAAATGGATGGGAGAAACAAGCGTTCACAACTTTCGACACGAGCAATCCTCTTATTTAATTAATAATGGGAGGGATTACAATTTCAGCAACAAATAAAGCTCGACGAGTCTACAACTTGTCAAGACTAAGGAGTCAACTAAAACACCTCACATAGTAATACTAGCACAAAACACACAAAACATAGCTAGTACAACATAATAAAAACTCACAACACTAATACAACATAATAATAAAGTGGGTAATGGAGGTCTTCATTCTTCCATTCTACCCTTGCCTTTTCCCTCAGGGTACATCTTCCCCTTGCGCTTCTTGTTGTCCCGCCTAGCTTGAACTTCCTCTTCGGAATGGATCCTCAACGGATCTACAATGGCAACGGCCTCCGGTCAAGTGCAAGACCCCATATTCGGCTCAAGACGAGCCCATACACGGTCACTACATTCTTAGGGCCTGAGCTTCTCCTCTTTGGTGGCCTCATCACATCCAGGCTAGTTCCATCGACAAAGTCCTCAAAGAAGGCACGTTTGGCCTTGTCAACCTCTCGATACTTCAAGTCGACCACCTCATCCTTACGGTATTTGGACCTCTCTTCCAAGGACGAAGCGCTTGACCACTTGACATAAGCGGGAGTCACCCATGTCGTGGCTACGGGGTTTGGTACCTCCCAAAGCGGCCGAGTGGCCCACCATCTTTCGAAGACCTCCACGAGCTCGGAGTTCCGGAAAACATTCTCTTGGACAAGGGTATCTTGAGCGGGCACCTTTTGTTGACGCCCCATTTGCCTCATAAGCCTTTCGGGATAAATGAAGGAAGCAACCTTCAAACCCACCACCATCAAAGAACGAGGACTAGCACCCGAAGCGGGCAACCCCGTGAAGGACCTCAAGTGCCACCATGGCACCATCCAACGGATATGAGGACCACCCTCCTCTGCCAATATTGCGGCCCAATAAGCCTCGGTGGAAGCAAAACTATCCGAGTATAACTTCTTCCTCATGGTAAGGTGACGGAAGAAGTAAGAAGAAGAATCAACCGGAGGCTCTACATACCTTAGCCTCTACAATAGCCACACTTGGAGGATCCTTGGGGATCCAAATAAGGGAACTTATCCACAAGAGCCTTCCTTGTCCAAAGCTTGGATGATCTCACTAAGCACCAACCATGATGGATCTCTACCATGCTCCATTTGCTCAAGCACATGAACAAGGGTCACGCTACCATAGAAGTTTGGCCCCTCCTTCTTCAAAGCATCAATAAAGAGGTATGTATGGACAAGGCAAAAGGCAAGAGACCTTCTCCTAGCCACCTCCGAAACATTGGCATCCAGTCGGTTTGAAATAATGTTGATAAGAGCCAACATATCCACACCATGTGGAGCAAGAAGAATGTTGACAAACCCAACATCGAACGAAATTTCTCATTGTAACACAACCGAGTCGGAGGAAGCACCGGAACACAACCCGGCCACCCACCAATGGCTCCTACTTCTTCGGCGAAAGGACAAATTTCACCTTTCGGGAAAACGAAAACGTGATATTTCGATCCCAAAACCGAGAACATGCTTCAAGAAATGAGGATTTCACCTTGACTTGACGAAGCACCAACAATTGACCAACTCCCATGCAAATGAGTTGATACTTCTCGGGAGGCGACAAATCCCGGCACCATTGTCGCAACGCATTCTCAAAGGCATCCATGAAATATTTTTGTGGAAGAAGAAGAAGAGGTTTTGTAGAGATGATTTTGTGTTTCGGATGATGAAACAATGAAGCACAAACATCTCTTTTTATACAAAACAATCAGCACATTTTTTCAGAAAAAAGGGAGTGTTGGCTCCTATCGCCAAGTAGCTCGCGCCTCTTTAGGCCTGTCCTCAGGATTCACGCTTTGAATTGTCCCTTTCAATTTGTGTTTTCTCCTGACACCTCAAACCTCCCGCCGGAATGCTCGCGCCTCTTCGGGATGGTCTTAGACATTTTGTGTTTCCTCACACTCACATTTCCTTGTTTTTGCGTTTTACGAAATCTGATATGGTTTCCATTCCGCAGCCTTAAACATACGGATTGTTCTTTCTTTTTTAAAAAGGGGGAAGGGCTAGTCGCCCTGATCCGCGACGAATCGTTTCCTTGTCAATCGAAATTCCGAAATTTTTTCGCTTTTTCGCAATTTTCCTCAAAAAAATCAAGCACTCACAAATTCGAGTCTTGATCTCACAAAAAAATCAAACCAAATACACTCACAAAAATCTTTTCTAAATTTCACCCCTAGCGGTTTGAGTTTGAATTTTTTGTGTCACAAATCAATTTTAACAATTTCGATGCAATTTAATTCATGACACGAGTTAATTGCTCAATTTTTCAAATCAAATCCTTTTGAGAAGTCCAAACGTGACGACTTGTCGCGGAACTTTCGAAATATCATTTCAAATTTCAATTTTTAATTTTAACTTCGTGTCATCGTGGTTAAATTTTATTTTCAATCAAACGCTTTTTACGTGTTTACATTTATGCATATGTGCTACCTGTTGCCTGTTTTCTACACTAACGATGCAGGAAGTGGTACGGAGCAAAGAGGAACTGACAGCCGACAGCACTTGTCCGGAACACAACATAAAAAGCCAAAAATCACAAAATGAACCACAAACACATATATACAAACCGCCTCACGTAAAATGTAAATATGTACAAACAAGAGTCCAAGACACGGACAAGCAACTCCGACTACTCGACACCTCCCGTCGGACCACTCTCGGCCCCACGAGGAGTCGAAACCAAGGCAGACACCACCATCTGCTCATGCCCTCTCTCCAGAGAAGTCTCCAGCGTCTCGTGCTCTATCTCGACGTGAAGCTTCTCCGCAGCAGCCAACTGAGCCTTCAGAGAGGTAATCTCCGCATCTCGGCTCCGCAACGCGTCCTCATGACGCCTCAACTCCTGGTCCCCACGGGTGATCCCCAACCCCTGGGCCTCGATCGTCGACCTGGCTATGTCCAACTCAGCACGGACCCGAGCAAGCTCCGCCGGATCCGCAGTACCCTGCAAAGCACAATACAAATCATCAAGATCTAAAAACGTGAAATGCAACACAAAATACACAAAAAAAAACACACAAAAAGTACCTGAGAAAGTCGAGCCTCCCTCGCAGCCAGGTCACCGGCAAGCGCCCTCCAGCGGTTAGCCATCCTCCACAAAGCCTGATGCCTAACGGTCGGCACTTATAACCAAAAAGGTCCTTCAATACGATGCAAGGCAAAGCATAAATGGGGAAAATGTTCAGGTCAGGAACTCACCCTCAGAACACTCAACCTCTACTCCATGCCGACGTCAGTCACCTCAACAATCGCAGGCTCCGGCAAGCGCAGCTGTAGCTCCTCGCCACCCGGTCCCTGAAAGGTGGTCTCCACCGGGAAAACTGGGGGCTGAGTCCTCATCAACGCATCGACCCCCTGCAATTCGGGTCCGCATCAAAGGTAACAAACCCTCCTATCAAAGGAGACAATGAAAAACAAAGACAGAGGAAAACATACCTCGATCGAGTACCAGGCAAGCTGATGCGTGTCTTTTATATGATGTTTTACATCCCATTTTACACGCATTTCAGAGCTCATTCTTGTAGTTTATGCTACATTTCTCTTTATTTCCGTCTACTTCCGTATTTTGTACATTATTGTAGAAATGTGAAGAATTCAACGGGAAATCAAGCCAAATCCGTCCCCGAGTAATCTGCATTGCAAATGACGTAAAGGAATCACTTAAGGAACGAGCTTGGTGCGCAATTCAAGGCCCAAAAGACAAGTCCACGAGTTTTAAGAAGTCAAGTAGCAGCTCATCCGGTCGATCGACCATCACTTTCAGTCGATCGACCAATGCTCGGGTTCCAGAAGCTACTGTTTGCTGAGGAGCAGTCGATCGACCAGCATTATCAGTCGATCGACCAGATTTCTATTCCAGACGTGAATTGAAAGACCGTGAATCTTGAAGCCCGTGAAGTTTAGGTTTAGGAAATAAGATGTTGCGTTGATTGCTATATAACGTAACATAAAACCATCAGTTTAGATATCAAGTTTTTACCTAAGTTTCCATCACAAATACAGTACTTTGAGTTTTATTCATTCGTGTGGTTAGGGTTTGAAACATCGGTTTGACATTGGATTTTCCTGTTCTTATTCTTAATCGTTTCGCTGAATCTCGGTATTTCTTCGACCCTAATCCCAATTTTACTGTCTTACTTTCATTGTTAGTATAGGTTTGATAGTTAGTGCCCCAAAGCCAATTATCGTGTTATCATTGTTGTTATTTACTTTAAGTATGAATTCAGTAATCGTTATTAGTTTAATTGTTGTTTTTACCTTTAGCATGAGTAGCTAATTCTTTAGTGCTTGGATGTAGGCGACTTATGGCAGAGGCGGCATTAGATTAGGGAGGACTGTCTCGCGTGTTGGTCGATCAACCGACCTTCTCAGTCGATCGACTGACCTCGTAGGGTTCATATTCGTTTTAATTGAATTTAATCTCGTATTTAACAAATTGAATGCATGCGACCAGTTAGATACCTATTTCGTGACTAACCCATTAGATCGAAAGATAGGGAAAGTTATTTGACCATCAATTAAATCGACTAAACTGTGCTAAGATCGAAAGATAGGTATAGTTTAGACCGTTAGTCACTTTTCAGGACGAAAGTTAGTATTAGTGACATTAGGGACCTATAGCGAGATCGAGAGATGCTATTTGTTAAGAGTAGACCGAGAGGACCTCTTTATTTCCCGCCTTACCTGTGTTTGATTCAGACCGACTTAGTTTGCTGCCGCCGAAGCTATAATGAACCGACCATCCTAGTACCCTTCTTTTATCTGTTTAAATCGTATTTTTAGTTTATTATCTTTGTTTGCTCTTAGTCTTAGACCAATTCAAATCAACCCCCATAATAGTTACCTCGATCAACATAAATCAACTAAAGTTTACAACTGCCTCCTTGTGGTTCGACCCTGTTACCACTAGCCTAGGTTAGTCTTAATAGGAGATTATAAATTTTATCTTTGGTACTCACAACGACGGGTATCAAATTTTGGCGCCGTTGCCGGGGAGGCAATAGTCCTAATTTTAGTTGTATTTATCTTTAGTCTTTCTTAGTTTAAGGGACATCCGTTCCTTAAACTTTTCTTATATTCTTTTTGTAGTTTCATCTTATGCGCAGGTCACAGGGTGGAGAATTAGTACCGTTGAACCCTGAGCTTGAGAGATCCCTGCGCGAGTTGAGGCGAACACAAAGAGTATTACCGACAGAGGAAGAGCTGAGTACTCTGTCAAGCTATTACGAGAACGATTTGTTCGAAGGAGACCCACGATCTTCACCCGTTTCCACTTCTTCAGAGAGACAGTTACTTCTTCGGAAATTCCAGTCATGGCCGAGGAAGCAAGTATAGCTAGTTTTTACGGGAGAGCCGACAGTAGATAATTTATATAAGGGGTTCGAATTACCGGGAGATGCCAGGAAGTTCGAACCAAAGCCTGCCTATATTACTATGGTAGAGAGAAACCAGTTCGGGGGAGCTGCAAATGAAGATGCAGCTAAGCACATGGAGACCTTTATTGACTACTGCTGCTCCATTCCCCCACCAGCTGGCGTGACCCAGGATCAAATCAAGGAGACCATGTTCATCTTCTCCCTTCGTGATGCTGCAAGGGAGTGGTATAGAGACTTGGACCGGACTGCTCTAGGGATCACTGATTAAAATACACTGGCATTAGCATTCTACAAGAAGTACTTTTCTGCCTCAAGGACAATTGCTATTGGAGCTCAAATCACGGGCTTTAAACAAGGGCCAGATGAGAACTTCTACAAGGCATGGGTCCGATTTAAGAAGTTGGTGCGAACTATACCGCACCATGGGTTCGAAAAGTGGAGTTTGTGCAATCATTTCTACAATGGGTTGTACGATGATCAGAGGGCCATTTTGGATGCTGCAGCTAATGGCCGATTTGCTGACAATTTGGGAGCAACGAAGGGGTGGAAGATCATTGACGATCTAGCTACCCACAAGGCCGAGTATGGGAATTCGAGAGGGAACCAGAGGAGAGCTGCTGAATCTTCCTCTGTTGCTGCACTTGAGGCTCTCACCGCGAGATTTGACAAGTATGAGCTAGGAGGAGCTTCTAAAGGTGGGATATACCAAGTCAATGCTGTGTCAGACGGTCCTTTCGTCTGTGAAAGGTGTGGAGTTGAGGGCCATGTCTTGAAAAACTGCCCTAGTCCCTTTGAATCTTGTGCTGCGTTTCAACACTATAGGCAGACAAACACCTACTACGAGCCAAGCCACCCAAACTTGAGTTGGAGGAGCCAGAATGTCCAAAATCCAACCCAACATCCGCCGCAAAGAAGAACCCTATGTGCCTCCTCATCAAAAGCAACAGCAATATCGAAACCTCCCTATGTGCCGCAAAAAGAACAATCACAGTTCTGAATTTTCCGAGCTCAAGAATATGTTGCTAAAGGAGTCCCAAGCAAGAGAGGCCGGGATGAAGCTACTAGAGAGCCAAATTGCTCAACTGGCTAGTAAAAATAACACTCGAGCCCCCGGACACTTACCCACTCAACCCGAACAAAAGGAGACCCTAAATGCCATCACTTTGAGGAGCGGGTCCACCCTTGATGGTCCTACCATGGTTGAGGATGCTGTTGGAAAAGATGAGCCGGAAACAAGTCAAGAGAAAGCTTCAACGAACAAATCAAAGAAAAAGACGTCGCGGGTATTTGATCGATCGATCGACATACCTAGTCGATCGATCAAACACGGGTTCAGAGCTTCGAATCTGTACATCTCGGTCGATCGACGAGGAGAGTGGTCGATCGACGAGATCATCTGCGATCTTGAAGAATTTCGTCCCTTGATGCCAAATAATCTACGAGACCACTTGTTTCGGGAACCACCGTCCCGAAAATTTTGAAAGCGGACCAGTCTTGATGGGTCAGTCCCAGCTCCGAAGTTCGATCCAATGACGGTCAATGGTTCTCATTTGAGACGGTCCGAGGAGGGGTCTAGCTTCAACAAAGAGAAGGTAACGGACTTTCAGCCTAAATCCAAGGATACCGGCACACGCGATTTAGAGGAGAGGGCTAAGGTACTCCTTACAGCCCCATATCCGGAGAGACTCGTGCCGACGAAGGAACAGGTATCTTTTAGTAAATTTGAGAAAGTTATTCGTAGCTTAAATGTTCAGGTACCCTTCCTTGAGTTAGTTAACCAAGTGCCAGCATATACTAAATTTATGAAACAGTTGTTGTCAAAGAAAAAATCGCTTGAACATGTTCACACTGTTGCGTTAACTAAAGAGTCTTGCTCCTACTTGTCTCACACTGCGCCCCATAAGTTAGAAGACCCGGGCAGTTTTTCAGTTCCTTGCAGCATAGGTACCTTTTCTATCGAAAAGGCATTATGTGACTTAGGAGCTAGCATAAGTGTCATGCCCTTGAGTCTAGCTAGGAAGCTTAAGTTGACCAGGTTTGCAATAACTGAGATGACAGTTCAGATGGCTGACCGATCTGCGGTTGAGCCTATAGGAGTCCTAGAGGACATACCCGTCCAGATAGGGAAGTTTTTCTTCCCTGTTGACTTTGTTGTCCTTGACATGCCTGAGGATGACCATATACCGATCATCTTAGGTAGGCCGTTTCTGCACACTGCTGGTGCAGTTATTGACGTCGGTTTAGGAACCTTGACCTTCAAAGTTGGGAAACATTCTATCGTCTTTGCTCAACCTGCTAAAAAGAAGGACGCCATGTGACCTGTTACTGGTAATGCGGTCTCTGAAAAGAGATCGTACTTTGTGCTTCCTGAATCGACTTTCCCTATTACTACTGCTGTGTTAACCCCTCCGCCCCGGATTGGGAGCAAGAAGGAGGAAGAATCTGTTATTTTAGATAATGTAGGAGCTGGTTTGGGGAAGGAAGAGTCGTTGGATGCTCCAGCTGCGACAAAGCCTATCATTCAAAGAGGAGGTCTTGGATGCTTAAGCTATGGGACTGATGAGGAAGTGGAAGATGAGCCAGCCAAGGTGAGATGGGCTGATTTGGATTCCGACGATTCCGAGGGAGTCCTTGATTGGGAAGATGACGAAGTTGATCCATTGAGCTCTCCGACCGTCGATGCTAAGAAGGGTGCAACTGATAAGATGAGCACCATTGAGGCTACCTCTAGTAGCCAAAAGCCGACGAAGTGGGCCATACCGTGGTCCTTCTTGATCAACTATTATTTGATCAAGCTCGTTGCGAACTTCTCTTTATTTGCTTTGTTAAGACAATTTTATTGCTTTTTGTGTGCGCGAAAACTTCGCTTTTATTTTATTTGCTTAGGATTTTTAAGTACTTTAGACTTCGTTCTGGGTTTTGCGCAATTTTGGGCGCGTATTATTGTGCTTTTGCAGGTATTTAGAGCTTGTTAGCTCAAATCATTGAGCAATTACGAAGAAATAGGACGCCGCAAAGAAGATGTTTTAAGTCGATCGATGGCACCATTAGTCGATCGACTGAATTGCAGGTTTACAGGAGGTACTGTTCACACCCGCATGGTCGATCGACTGATCTCCTTAGTCGATCGACCACTGCCGCTGCTATATTCGTTCACGACCTCTCCCCTGCTGTTTTTGGTCGATATGCGGACCTAAGGGAGTCTTCTACTCCACTTTATTTTACGTCGATTATCTATTTCTTCTATTATCTCATTTGTGCACAATTTTTACGCTTCAAAATTGTTTTCTCAGTCTTATGCGTGGTTTTTAATTGTCTTTTTAGGTCCTTATTGGTAGCACTGCTGGCTACTAAAACCTCCTAGCTCACGCTGGTTTGGGGAGGTTTCCTTTGCTGCGCTTAAAGTCTTGTGAGTTCCATATCTTTTCTTTGTGTCTTGCTTATTTATTTTCTCGCAAATTCCCATTTCTCTTTTCTTCATTACATGATTTTGCACAATGGGGACATTGTGCGATTTGGTTTGGGGAAGGGTTTTGCGTCGCATATCATTTGCTTGCATTCACGTTTACATTTTGTTTTGCATTGTTTATTTCATTTCTTTTATATATACAGAAAAATTCAAACAAATTGAAAAATTTCAAAAAAATTCAAATAAAATGCACGTTTATTTTAGCATATAGGTCGAGTCGGAACGGTAGTATTTCTATGATGATTCTGCATTTGCAACTGTTTTGCCTGAGCCTTGCTAGATTAACATGTTATTAGTAGAATCGTATAAGTGCATACCTACGAGTTTTCGTTGAATTACTTGCTGGACTTGAGACTTGACTTTGAAAATTGGCAAGCTACTTATACTTTCTGAGATTTAGAGCCTATAACTGGTGACGTTCATGACCGGTTCATTTAGGAATGTGAGTAGTACTCCTTATGAGACATGTTTCCTTAATTTGCATGAATATGAATTTGATCTACTTAATACCTGTATGCATTCGGTCTGTGGTTTGTTGACACATGTGGTAGAGGTTTCCTTTTCTCATTTTATCCATAAGCTTCACACTGCCAAAAATACCCCTTTTTGTCCCATTACTACATCCTACATTTAGCCTGTCCCTTGTCAAGCTAGTAGTCTGTGTTTTCGGATTTGTTACTCAGTTTTGGTGGCATATGCTCTGTTGAGATGATGGTTGGGAAATGAAATGAAAAAAGGAAAGAAAGAAACAAAAGGAAAAAAAAAAGAAAAAAAAATGATGAAAAAAATGATTCGAAAAAGAAAAGAAAAAAAGAGGTTTTGTACTGTTCAAATGGGTCGATCGACTGCCACACATGGTCGATCGACTGACATTCGAGAAAAGAGATCAATTCGAATAATTTAATCCTTATCTTTTGGCGATTTTTGCTCCCATGTTTCATTTACATCCTATGGGGAGTTTTATTGATTTGATAGTTTGGAGATTGTGAGTTTTGTGCTTGCTATAGCACCGTTTCATTTGTTTATGAGAAAGAAGTTGGATGTTGTCCTTTGGTTCCGTTTTGGTACTAGCTTGATCACCTGTACCTCCACTTTACCATAAAATGTTTTGCCTCTTCTTACCCATACCTCACATATCCCATATATACCTCGGCATGTGTCATTGGTCATCTGTTCGGTTGGAATGCGTATGTACGGTCGTAGAGGTCATTTTCATATTTTATTGCTGGCATGTTTTCATAGGTCGTAGTTAGGTGAGAGTCACTACAAAACTACTTCTCTCTATCTTACATATATATCACCTGTGCTTATTGAGTGATTTGAGCGACCCGCGAGAGTCCAATTTGATAAGTCTCTACAATTGACGGTTCAGCAGTTTTTAACGACTACATAACTCGTTTGCATGATTCACATTGCTAATTGATTGTTGGTTGTGCATTAAATCGGTTTAGGCTTAACAGTTTGCATTTCGCTCTGAGATTGAACTCGTTCCATTAGGTCATTAGATCGAGTCTAGTTCTTGCTTGGGGACAATCAAGGGTTTGGTTTGGGGAAGTTTGATGCGTGTCTTTTATATGATGTTTTACATCCCATTTTACACGCATTTCAGAGCTCATTCTTGTAGTTTATGCTACATTTCTCCCTATTTCCGTCTACTTCCGTATTTTGTACATTATTGCAGAAATGTGAAGAATTCAACGGGAAATCAAGCCAAATCCGTCCCCGAGTAATCTGCATTGCAAATGACGTAAAGGAATCACTTAAGGAACGAGCTTGGTGCGCAATTCAAGGCCCAAAAGACAAGTCCACGAGTTTTAAGAAGTCAAGTAGCAGCTCATCCGGTCGATCGACCATCACTTTCAGTCGATCGACCAATGCTCGGGTTCCAGAAGCTACTTGTTTCTTGAGGAGCGATCGATCGACCAAAGCATTATCGATCGATCGACGATTTCTATTCCAGGCGTGAATTGAAAGACCGTGAATCTTGAAGCCCGTGAAGTTTAGGTTTAGGAAATAAGATGTTGCGTTGATTGCTATATAACGTAACATAAAACCATCAGTTTAGATATCAAGTTTTTACCTAAGTTTCCATCACAAATACAGTACTTTGAGTTTTATTCATTTGTGTGGTTAGGGTTTGAAACATCGGTTTGACATTGGATTTTCCTGTTCTTATTCTTAATCGTTTCGCTGAATCTCGGTATTTCTTCGACCCTAATCCCAATTTCTTGTCTTACTTTCATTGTTAGTATAGGTTTGATAGTTAGTGCCCCAAAGCCAATTATCGTGTTATCATTGTTGTTATTTACTTTAAGTATGAATTCAAGAATGTCGTTATTAGTTTAATTGTTGTTTTTACCTTTAGCATGAGTAGCTAATTCTTTAGTGCTTGGATGTAGGCGACTTATGGCGGGCGGCATTAGATTAGGGAGGACTGTCTCGCGTGTTGGTCGATCAACCGACCTTCTCAGTCGATCGACTGACCTCGTAGGGTTCATATTCGTTTTAATTGAATTTAATCTCGTATTTAACAAATTGAATGCATGCGACCAGTTAGATACCTATTTCGTGACTAACCCATTAGATCGAAAGATAGGGAAAGTTATTTGACCATCAATTAAATCGACTAAACTGTGCTAAGATCGAAAGATAGGTATAGTTTAGACCGTTAGTCACTTTTCAGGACGAAAGTTAGTATTAGTGACATTAGGGACCTATAGCGAGATCGAGAGATGCTATTTGTTAAGAGTGGACCGAGAGGACCTCTTTATTTCCCGCCTTACCTGTGTTTGATTCAGACCGACTTAGTTTGCTGCCGCCGAAGCTATAATGAACCGACCATCCTAGTACCCTTCTTTTATCTGTTTAAATCGTATTTTTAGTTTATTATCTTTGTTTGCTCTTAGTCTTAGACCAATTCAAATCAACCCCATAATAGTTACCTCGGATCAACATAAATCAACTAAAGTTTACAACTGCCTCCTTGTGGTTCGACCCTGTTACCACTAGCCTAGGTTAGTCTTAATAGGAGATTATAAATTTTATCTTTGGTACTCACAACGACGGGTATCACAAGCCTCGACAGTCGGAAGGTGTCGTAGTCGACCTCCCGCAGCAACAGCTCCTCACCTCCCTGACCGTGAAGGTGCTCCTCAACCTCGTCGGGAGGCGACTCCTGGAACAACACCCTAGGCGGGTCGACCGATATCACGAAGATCTCAGTAAGGCACTGACGAGCTAGACGCTCGCCCAGGTACCAAACCGGCTCGATCGCCGTCTCAAGGTACAAATGTTGGGAGCTGCGAGGCCGCAAACACTCCTTGACAGCGGCCGACACCTCCGTGTAGTGCTCCTAAGGCCATCCGACAAACTGCATTTAAGACAAAGCTACTCAACCGACTGGGGGCTTCCTAAGCTACCTAGTCATCCTATCTCTATCTATTTCTGTAAAGAAGAAGGAGTAAGGAACATCAACTTACGTCAGAAACTCGGAGGGCGTTCACACGACGCCTACAGTTCTCGTAAGTCTATTTAGTCGACTTCTTCCGAGCCACCGTCCAGGCCCTCACAGTAGGGTAAGTCGAGGGGACACCACCTGTAGTCCCCAGACGCAGAGGGACGAAGTAAGCATACAACCAAGATTGTAATCAAACACAGCAAAAACAAATCAGCCAATCCCTCAAAAAATTTGCCAAAATCAAAATCAAAACCAAACTCAAAACTACAAAAAACGCTCGTACCTCCAAGATGAGGCCGGGACCAACCAAAGAAGGGGCACTACCGTCTGTTGGGGTTGGTGTCCTTAACAGTTAGTGCAAGGACTTATAAACCTCTAAAAGGATCAAAGGGCATACTTTTGGTATTATTATCAGTTGATCCACGTTTATCAATAACGGTTGGCTTGCTAGATAAGTTTGACGTTATTGTCATACAGATGGCGGTGATCAACTGGTCCCTAAAAGTCACACCTATAGGATACGTTTGAGAGACGTGACGGTATGAAAATACAGTCATGTAGATGCCAAATCTGACTAACCAGTTAGTCCGAGTTATTTGACTAGTAATTAGTCAAAATGTGATGTTGAGATATTATATTTAATACGGATTAGATATCATGGGCTAAGGCGAATTAACTACTTAATTCGTAAAATTAAATATGAGCGTTTTATATTTAATTAATGTATATTGAATTAATTATACAATATCGTCTTTGTCGGACATGTATTAATACTTCAGCTAACCCGTGTTATTAGTTGATGTTTTAATAGCCGATAACCGATGACGATTTATAATAAACCGCGTCATATACATTTAGCAATTTATGAGCCGGTCCACGAGGTAAAATTAAGAGGAAGTGGAAGCCCACTTCCCCATGCAAACCCACGGCTGGCCGAGGTTAACAAAAGGAGAGACTCCCTCTCCTTTTGACCTAGACAATTTCATTTTACAGAAAACTAGGGTTTTGGAGACATTTTCTCTCTGAAACCTAGATCTCACATCTCGAAAACCTCACAACAAGTTCTCCCTATATTGCAAGGCAATCGGAGAACACGTTCTAGCACAAGGGCATATCTCGGACAAATCTTGGGTGCAACAATTAGGAGGGAATCTCTGTTGATTTCTGTTCTTTACGCCGTGCATCAAAGGACCCGAGGTTGATTCTTATTCCTTATCGTTTCATTGTTATTTTCGTTTTATGACTATAAATTACATGTTAAATTTGCGTTACAGTCCTACAATTTAAGGGTATTATACGGATATTAACCCACAAGTGGTATCAGAGCGAGGCCACGTAAATTTTTCCATGTGTTTTTCATAAAACCAATTTTGAAACGTTTGTTTTGTCTCGAATTCCGTGCCATGTATACACGGCTGATTCGGTTTTTGTTCTTGTTGAAACCGTGACATGTTTTACACGGTTTTATCATCTTGTTTTCGATTTGTTTTTATGCATATTGTTGTTTTATACGGAGATTACAGCAACATGTCAAGTTTGTCAATTGTTAAATTGTTTTTGATGCGTTTTTGATCAAAATTGCAATTGATTTTGTTTCGACAAACTGTTTTCACGAGGGTTTCTGATTTCCAGAAATTTTTGTACTCGATCGACCATGTTTTTAATCGATCGAGTGGTTTTCTGTCTTGTTTTTGCTCGATCGAGTCCTTGCTGAACTCGATCGACCTCTTGTTAAAACTCCACTGCTCGATCGAGAAGTCCTCGTACTCGATCGAGCAGCTTTGCTGATAAAAGTACTCGATCGACCACCAGTTTAGTCGATCGAGCACTTTCTGATTGGCTATCCTCTCGATCGACTTGCAGTTCAGTCGATCGAGCCCTTTTGTTCCTCGATCGAGCACCTGTGTCCCTGGATCGAGGGATTACTGTTTTGACAGCTTTGAAAATTTATTCCTTTTGCTTTAAATTTTCTTTTGGCTACAAAATGTACATTATACGGATATTGTACACTCGCTATGATTGTGAAACGATTCACACACGTACCATTAAGTTATTTTAACATGTATTTAAAGTAACGGACTGTATTAGATTAAAATTAAATTGATAGAAGCAGTTTTATCACATGAATTTTAATCATTAAAAGGTGGTTTGGATAAGTTTAACATAATTACAGAATTATGTCACGAATGAATTTGTTTTTAGTTGATGCATTTTATTTATCGTTTTGTTGAATGCCTTGAATGTCTTTTATTACGTACTTATTTATTTTTGCAAATGGTTGTAACTTAGTGTGGCCTTAGTAGAACGTGTTACCGTAATGATGGAACACGGTCTTGGTTGTATTTTGAGATCTCGTATCTCCGTTTTGGATTTTTCACTTGTAATTACAGTTTTTTAATTAGAATGTAAATAGGTTTATATTTGTAATTTAAATTGTAATTTTTGAGAAGACCAAAGATGGAGACCGGATGCTCACTCCCGCTACTTGGATCAAGATGGAACATCAAGACAAGCTTCTCGGGTCCAACGGTGGATTCCAAAGTTGTTTTATGTTTTGTTTTACTAGGATAGGCCACACTAGGAATTTTTATTTACGTATTGCATTCAATTATTTATTTTATCGTAACGATAGTATGCATCATATTCCGCCTAAAAACCAAACCACCTAATTATTGCATGAAAACTGACACATATAGAGGTCACGAGTTAGTTTTCATTGACATTCTCATGTCACACGTTTTTTAAGCCATCATCCGAATTAATTCATTCACGCAGACGCTAGTTATTCGTTCACTTAAAATGAATTATAATTAAGTTGATGGGATCTTCCTCGTATAAACAAAAATTGAGAACGGTCTTTATAGGTCAAACTCCAATGAGTCCCTTCTTCGTCGGTAGGCATAATATGACCCCTTCTACGTCGGGTAAGTTGGAACCGATTGACCTATTTTATCTCAACACTATGGTCACTCGTACGATCCTGTGACTATGGTGGACTATAGATAGGAGTTACGGAAATCTATCGACCAAGAGTTCTTCCTAAGAATTAGCTAAACAATTGGCTTATCAATTTACAGAAATTGAGTCTTGGGATCACTTGTATCATTCTTGAGGAGATCAATTATGCAATCTGCGAGTCTACATGTTTAAAATGAATTTTAAAATAGACTTAAATCACCTCGATGAGTTGCTTATTTCGTTTTGTTTTTCTTTCTTTTTCGGTGTAGATCACGTATTTTAAACGCAAATAACAAATGGTGGTTCTACGATAACCCAATGCCAAGTGCCACATTGGACCGTGAGTCCTGGCTTCGGATCTTCATGAATCGGATGAATCGGTCTACTCGATCAAGAATGATGGATCAAACTTCGCGGACCGGGAGGCGGCATTACGGAATGCTGCCGCTGGCGACGACGAAGCTCAAATATCTCTTGGAGCCCATCCCGGCAAACCCGGGTCCCACGGCTGAGAGTGCTGAAATCACCAAGTTTAATGATTTTACGTATGGAAGCGGGTGCGATTAAAAACGTACTCATTTTTGCAATGGAACCCAATTTGCCGAAACGCTTCATAGCCCATGGTGCAAACAAGATTTTCACCACGCTCACTAAGGAATTCTCGAAAGCACCGAGAATCGTGACCTATGAGCATACCACTCGCTTCTTTGATGCGAGACTCGAGAAGGGCCAACCGGTTAGCCCACACATTCTCGGCATGATTGAGAATGTCGAGAAACTGAGACCTTTAACGTAACATCGCGAGAACATTGTTATCGACCGCATTCTTCACTCACTCCACGATGGTTATTCGCAATTTAGAGCGAATTACTATATGAATGATTTGAAGAAAACTCCGCATGAACTGCACTCCTCCTCGTACGGACCGAGAAGGACATGAAGTTCAGTGGGAGCATGAAACAGGATGTTCTCGTTGTGTCAAATAAAGGAAAGGGTAAGGGCAAAGCTCAGGCAAACCTAGCAGTAGGTAAGGCGAAGTTCAAGAAGTCGGGTTCAGGTAAGAGTGGGCCTGGTGAGTCGATCACCTCATCAGGAGTGACAAAGAGCAAGAATGAAAACATGGAATGCCATCATTGCCACAAGACTGGGCATTGGAGACGCACATGTCCTGTTTATCATGAGGACTTAAAGGCAGGTCGTGTTAAACCTGTTGGTATGTCTTCTTCTTCTTCTACTTTTATTCATATGATTGAGATTAACCACGCAAGTTACGGAACTTGGGTACTTGATACTGGTTGTGGTTCTCATCTGTGTAATCATGTGCAGGGGCTCCGAAACATCGAACCCCTCGTAAAGGGTGAGGTGGACCTGCGTGTTGGGAATGGAGCAAGAGTAGCTGCCATCTCAAAGGGGACATATGTGATCCAGCTTCCCAAATGGATTTGAGTTGTCATTATATGACTGCTATTATGTACCTAGTCTTTCGAAAAACATTATTTCGGTTTCGCACTTCATAAACTTGGTTTTTCATTTGTAATAGAAAATACTACTTGCATTTTCTCATTACACGATATGATTCTGACAAGGCAGTCTCCATGAACGGAATTTATGTTTTAGATCAGACCACGGAAATATTACACGTAATGAATAAAAAGTTAAAGGTTGGTGACAAAGATCAAACGTATCTATGGCACTGCCGTATGGGACACATTAATGAGAAACGCGTAAAACAGCTCATCAAACATGGAGCTATCTCGGCCTTTGATTTTCAATCATTTGGCACGTGTGAATCATGTCTCATCGGTAAGATGACTCGTATTTCCTTCAAAGGTGTTGGAATGCGCTGCTGACCTATTAGGACTCATACACACGGATGTATGTGGCCCTATGTCAATCACCGCACGAGAAGGCTATAGGTATTTCATCACTTTCACGGACGACTTAAGTAGATATGGCTATGTCTACTTAATGAAGCGAAAAAGTGAATCCTTTGAGAAATTCAAAGAATACCGAATAGGGCACAGAACCTATTGGGTAGAAAGATTAAAACACTGCGTTCGGATCGTGGTGGCGAGTATCTTTCTCACGAGTTTGATCAACACCTCAAAGACTGTGGGATTGCCTTACGCTTAACTCCACCGGAACACCTCAATTGAATGGTGTGTCCGAACGGAGAAATCGAACACTACTTGATATGGTTCGATCCATGATGAGTCACACGGTTTTACCTGATTCATTATGGGGTTATGCTCTTATGTCAGCCGCTCTAATACTTAACCGAAGTCCGTCTAAAGCTGTTGACAAGACTCCATATGAACTATGGAAGGGAACGGTCCCTAACTTGTCCTTTATACGGGTTTGGGGCTGCGAGGCTTATGTCAAGTGGAGACACGAGGATAAGCTCGGCCCGCGATCGGTCAAGACATACTTTATAGGTTATCCTAAAGGAACACTTGGTCATTACTTCTATTCGCCAACCGAACAACGCGTTTTTGTTGCGGCTAGTGCGACATTCTTAGAGAAGGAATTTCTCGAGAATGCAAAGAGTGATAGAACCTTCGACCTGTCGGAGATTCCCGAACCAAACACCGAGCAACCATTGGAGGAACCTGTTCCTTCAATCCCGGCTGCAGTGAATATTCTGAGGAACCTAGGAGGTCGGGAAGAGTCTCTATTCCTCCGGACAGATACATTGGTATGGTCGAGGAACATGACATAGATGACGTTCTACTCTTAACGAGTAGTGAACCCGCAACCTATAAAGGTGCCATGACTAGTTTCGACTCAAAGCTATGGCTTGAGGCCATGCAATCCGAGATGGACTCCATGTATGAGAACAACGTATGGGATCTTGTTGACTTACTCGCTAAGGTTCGTCCCCTTCAATGCAAATGGCTTTACAAAATAAAGCATTCAGTGGAAGGTCAACAAGATATCTACAAAGCACGACTAGTTGCTAAAGGTTTCACCCAAGTGCCAGGTTTGCACTACGATGAGATTTTTGCACCCGTAGTCATGCTGCGTTCCATTCGGATTATCTTAGCGATCGCCGCTTTTCATGACTATGAAATTTGGCAAATGGATGTGAAAACCGCCTTCTTAAACGGCTTTTTGGAGGAAGAGTTGTACATGGTACAACCCGAAGGTTTCATCGATCCAGAACATCCTAAGAAAGTGTGCAAGCTTAAGCGTTCCATTTATGGACTTAAGCAAGCATCAAGGAGTTGGAATCATTGCTTCGACCAAGTGATAAAAGAAAATGGATTTACTCGATCGGTCGAGGAACCATGTCTATATATCAAGTCGAGTGGGAGCAAGATTGTCTTCCTAATATTGTATGTTGACGACATACTCCTGATTGGGAATGACATACCTTTTTTAACTTCGGTGAAAGTATGGTTGAAGAACCATTTCCAGATGAAAGATCTGGGAGAGGCACAAAGAATTCTAGGCATCCGCATCTATCGAGATAGATCACGACGGATGTTATTTCTCAGTCAGGAGTCTTACATAGACAAAGTCCTAGAGAGATTCAGCATGACTAACTCCAAGAAGGGGTTCCTTCCTATGGCTCCAGGGGTGCATTTGAGTCAGTCTCAGGCACCAGAGACACCGGAAGAGAAAGAGCGCATGACACGGATTCCTTATGCCTCGGCTATAGGATCAATCATGTATGCCATGATATGCACACGTCCGGACGTGGCATATGCATTGAGTATGACAATTCGATTCCAACAAAGATCCAGGTGAACCACATTGGCTGGCTGTCAAGAACATTCTTAAGTACCTACGGAGGACTAAAGATTGGGCATTGACTTATGGAGGCTCTCAAAAGCTATGCGCAACCGATTCTGCAGATGCTAGCTTCCAAACGGATCGAGATGACTCGAAATCTCAGTCTGGATTCGTTTTTACTCTTAATGGCGCTGCAGTCAGCAGGAAGAGTTCAAAACAAACTGTTACAGCAGATTCTACGACTGAGTCCGAGTACTATGCCGCGTCTGAAGCTACAAAGGAAGCGATATGGATGCGTCAATTCTTACATGGGCTCTCTGTAGTGCCTAGTTCGAATGACCCGATCACCATCTATTGCGACAATAGTGGTGCCATCTTCCAAGCTAAGGAGCCAAAGTCTAGCAACAAGTCTAAACATGTACAACGGAAAGCTCATCTAATCCGGGATTACGTGGAGCAAAAGGAAGTAGTGATAGAAAAGATTGCTACTGATAATAACATAGCAGATCCTCTCACTAAACCATTACGACAAGATAAGCATGAAGGGCATGTTAATTCCATGGGAATTAAACGTGTTCCTAAGTTGTAGTACTCTTTTATGGATTAGATTCATTCTCTTTTGTACTCTATACGACATCATCGTTTTGATAATTTTTATATATTTTGTTTTTCATGTGGAATTGTACGACAATTTTTGAACACCACAAAGTGAACTGAACGAACATTATATTTTTCAGTCCTTAATTGCCCACATGAGCTGATAACTCTGGCAATTATTTTGTGACGTTGGTTGATGGTGGGTTCAACGAGCCATAAGTCAACAGGTTGACTGACCAATCACAGAGGCGATTTATACGGATATTTCGTAGGACACAATTGTGACATCGACGTGGAGTCCTAAATGTTTTATAACATTCGTTGCCCGGTCGTGGATAGGACTTCCATGGTGATCCTAAGAGTCGATTCTTTTGACGATCGACTGTCTCTTGAGACTAAGGCAGATTTTGGGTGACTTTGGTTTCTTTCTCACGGTCATCCGTAACAGGGGGCCAAGTAGATTTTTTCTGGGTCATTTCATGCTGTGCTTAGATCGGAAGGAGTTCGAGTTGAAGGAAATATTCAGCCTTTATCGGTACTCGATATTTCTCGGGGCCACTCGAGGAGTCAGAATCAAATGCATGGCCATGCTCGGATACGGATTCGTTTTATCAGTTAAGTTACTCTCTAGTCGGGGAAACCACTCTAGATACAGATCGATTGTAAAATACGACCTTTGCGGATCCGGATCTGCAAATTGTTTTACATTGAGTGGGACAAGTGGGAGTTTGTTGGAGCTTGTGTCCTCCAGTTAGTGCGGATAACGTCATTGCACATGCACTTGTACGGACAAGTAGGAGCTTGTTGGGGTTGGTGTCCTTAACAGTTAGTGCAAGGACTTATAAACCTCTAAAAGGATCAAAGGGCATACTTTTGGTATTATTATCAGTTGATCCACGTTTATCAATAACGGTTGGCTTGCTAGATAAGTTTGACGTTATTGTCATACAGATGGCGGTGATCAACTGATCCCTAAAAGTCACACCTATAGGATACGTTTGAGAGACGTGACGGTATGAAAATACAGTCATGTAGATGCCAAATCTGACTAACCAGTTAGTCCGAGTTATTTGACTAGTAATTAGTCAAAATGTGATGTTGAGATATTATATTTAATACGGATTAGATATCATGGGCTAAGGCGAATTAACTACTTAATTCGTAAAATTAAATATGAGCGTTTTATATTTAATTAATGTATATTGAATTAATTATACAATATCGTCTTTGTCGGACATGTATTAATACTTCAGCTAACCCGTGTTATTAGTTGATGTTTTAATAGCCGATAACCGATGACGATTTATAATAAACCGCGTCATATACATTTAGCAATTTATGAGCCGGTCCACGAGGTAAAATTAAGAGGAAGTGGAAGCCCACTTCCCCATGCAAACCCACGGCTGGCCGAGGTTAACAAAAGGAGAGACTCCCTCTCCTTTTGACCTAGACAATTTCATTTTACAGAAAACTAGGGTTTTGGAGACATTTTCTCTCTGAAACCTAGATCTCACATCTCGAAAACCTCACAACAAGTTCTCCCTATATTGCAAGGCAATCGGAGAACACGTTCTAGCACAAGGGCATATCTCGGACAAATCTTGGGTGCAACAATTAGGAGGGAATCTCTGTTGATTTCTGTTCTTTACGCCGTGCATCAAAGGACCCGAGGTTGATTCTTATTCCTTATCGTTTCATTGTTATTTTCGTTTTATGACTATAAATTACATGTTAAATTTGCGTTATAGTCCTACAATTTAAGGGTATTATACGGATATTAACCCACACCGTCCCCCATCTCCTCCGGACGCACCGCTGCGTGCATATACCGGGTAAAACTCGCCAAAGCCGGCGTAACCCAGTCGAACTGACCCAAAGCGTCAAGGTCAGCAGGAGAGGAAGTAATTTGGTCGAGAAGCGCTCACCCTTGTCACCAAAGTACGTGGCACCCAAAAAGTACCACAACCACAACCGCGCCTCCTGCGCGTCAGCTCTAGCCTCAGCCTCCGGACTCGCCAACAGCGTCAGAGCATAGCCCACCGCTCTCCCTCTGAAGTGGTG
This sequence comes from Silene latifolia, assembly GCF_048544455.1. Taxonomy (NCBI): domain Eukaryota; kingdom Viridiplantae; phylum Streptophyta; class Magnoliopsida; order Caryophyllales; family Caryophyllaceae; genus Silene; species Silene latifolia. The sequence goes on from NC_133533.1 coordinate 51,342,781, forward strand.
TCTCACATACAAGCTCGCGATCAGGTACGGAGTAACGTCAGAAGGCTCGGGTAAAACGGCACTGATCAGATGAGTAACCGCAGAAGAAGATACCCTCTCCGGTGTCTCTATGAACTTGACGGACGTCTCGCCACAGGGGAGGCTAGATATCATGGCGAAATCATCTAAGTTCACACCGACCTCCCCAAACTCCATGTGGAACGACGACGTCGTATCCCAGTACCGATCCAACATGGCACGGATAAGACACAGGTTCGACCTAATCGAAGACCTTTTGAATATCCCGCCAAGCGGCCACCAACGGCCCAAAAGCCGACCTCTCTATCAACACCCTTGTACCGGCTCGGAGAACGTCGTAAAAGCCCAGGCAGATAGTGAAGCCCGAGAAAGTCCTCATGGCGCCGATCTCCTGAAATCAAACACAAACAATTTCAAAGCACTTATTCATGTCCGACACTTCAAGAACAGCGAGGATTCGATGAGGTGGTATAACTTACCAAACCCTTATGTGCACGGTAGGAGATGTGCCTGTCCAGTCGAAGCAGCAACTGACTACCGTCGAAACCCTCGGTCCAAGCAGGCGCTGCCCGCAGGTTCAGCCCCCGCGGAGCTGTAACCCCTCTAGCGTCCTAACTCGCGACGTCAGCGTCATCCTCAACCGTCTCTGCCCTCCGTCTCTTCTGACCACGGGACTCGACGTGACGGATATGACGCATCTCGATGACCCTGACGACGTTCTACAACGTCCGCCTAGTCGGTTGAGAGGTCCTCCTCCTCCTAGAAACCCTCCTCCCGGAGGTACCAGCCTCCGACCCAGTCTGAGCTCTCTCAGCACCAGGAGCCGCAACAACGGGCTCCTCGCGGACCTCAGCATGCCTCTCGACCCTAACAGTCTCCTCGGGGGGTCCCTCCTCCTCAGAAGCATCCTCCACTGTCACGGCAGGCGCACTGGCGAGAGTACTAACCGGCCCCGTCCCAAACAACTCCTCAAAAGTCGCAGCAAGGGACCCAGCAGGTCCCGAAAATTCTCCTGCAAACAAAGAACGCCAGCCGAAAGTTCGGCATTACGACGACGTAAAATGGACAAATACAAAAAAAAGAAAAAAAAACCTGCAAAGCAGAACAAGGGGCAATCCCGCCCAAACCCAACCAAACAAAAATAATTCACAAAAACGCACAAAAAAACGACTCGCCCTTCTTTTCAAGCAAAAGACGAGTCAAAACTACGACAAACAAAAATGGCACCCCAAGACCCACACAAGGTCCGCCAACAACCCAAAATACACTCCCAATACAATGGGGTATTTTTCTACAACTCAAAAAGGCAATTCCTACGCCAATTTGAGCGCAAACCGGTCAAACTTTCAAAACACGACTACAGCGAGACAACGTGATTTTATCACGCCTCAAAGCGACCTAAACTACCAATGAGGTCCATTTCAAGGCAAACTGACTCAATTCAAGCCCAAACAGATGCTTATTTTGTCAGACATAAGACAGCTTCAAAAGGCAAAAATTCCAATTTTGCCCACAATACCCAACGAAGGTCCATGATGGCAAATACGGTCTCTCTTGACTATAATGCAACCTAGTGGGACCCACTACCCAAGCAATTAAACTTGGCATTGTGAAATGAGACGGTTTCTTCGCCTCACTCACGGTTTTCGAGCATAGGGAGCGGGAACGGGGACCAAAATACAAACTAAAAGCACCCCTATACTCCTAAACAGGTTTCTAACCTAATGCAATCATCAATTTCACTCGAAATGGGCTCGATCAAAAACGCCCAAATCGATTTTCAAGGGTAAACATTTCACCCTAATTCAATCTATCAAAAAGACCAACAAATTCAAATGGATTCAAGAGGAAATACATACCTTGAGATGACATATTGATAATGGCACGAATGAGAGCAAGCAAGAACCCAACAATGGTTGTTTCGTTTTGACGAGAGGTTGAAGATGATGAACGAGAATGGTATGCAAACCATTCTCGCGTCTTTTACAGAAAAATAGGGACGCACCCTTGTCTCGCCAGGTTGCTCGCGCCTCAATGGGGTTCCCTGCCTTTTTTTCAGCGGAATTTTGGGTTTTGGCCCAATTTCCCACAACAAATTTCAAATTTCAATGACGACATTAAGGACCGTCATTTTTCAAACACAAAAACATATAGTGAAATCAAAATTCACTATTTTCCTACAAAATTCGATGACGCTAACATAAACCGTCACTTCAAACGTAATGGCGAAAGTTTAAAATTCGCTATTTCTTCAAATTTCAAACGACGACAATTGAAATCGTCATTTTCAAAATCATTGCTGGAAATTAAATTCCACTATCTTCACCACACATGTCAACGGCGGCAACATAAACCGTCACTTCAAAAACAATAATGAAGATTCAAAATTCACTATTTCCTTCACATGTCAACGGCGGCAACATAAACCGTCACTTCAAACGTAATGGCGAAAGGTTAAAACTCGTTATTTCTTTCAAAAATTCAAACAAACGGCGATCAAAACCCCCACCTCAAATACAAAAACAAGTAGTGAAGATTCAAAATTCACTATTTCCCCTTTAAATATCAACAGGGGGGCTTCCTCGCGGAACCCGCTTATTTTAAAAATAATAATACTGAAATTCAAATTCACTATTTCCACGGCGGCATCAAGAGTTTGCTACTTCCAAAACAAGCCCATCCAACGCAGCTATTCTCATGGTCGATCAACCGACCACCTCCGTGGCTGGCGAGCCTTACTACGCACCACGGTTGGAGAGCTCTCCTCATATACGCCCCATGGCTGGCGAACCTTACTACGCACCGCGACTGGCGAGCCCTCCTCATATACGCCCCTTGGCTGGCGAGCCTTACTATGCACCGCGGCTGGCGAGCCCTCCTCATATACGCCTCATGGCTGGCGAGCTTTACAACGCATCGCGGCTGGCGAGCCCTCCTCATATACGCCCCATGGCTGGCGAGCCTTACTACGCACCGCGGCTGGCGAGCCCTCCTCATATACGCCCCATGGCTGGCGAGCCTTACTACGCACCGCGGCTGGCGAGCCCTCCTCATATACGTATCATGGCTGGCGCGCCTTACTATGCACTGCGGCTGGCGAGCCCTCCTCATATACGCCCCATGGCTGGCGAGCCTTACTACGCACCGCGGCTGGCGAGCCCTCCTCAGATACGTACCATGGCTGGCGAGCCTTACAACGCATCGCGGCTGGCGAGCCCTCCTCATATACGCACCATGGCTGGCAAGCCTTACAACGCATCGCGGCTGGCGAGCCCTCCTCATATACGCACCATGGCTAGCAAGCCTTACAACGCATCGCGGCTGGCGAGCCCTCCTTATATACGCACCATGGCTGGCGAGCCTTACTACGCACCGCGGCTGGCGAGCCCTTCTCATATACGCACCATGGCTGGCAAGCCTTACAACGCATCGCGGCTGGGGAGCCCTCCTCATATATGCCCCATGGCTGGCGGGCCTTACAACGCATCGCAGCTAGCGAACCTTTATCCGCAAACACGCAAGGACATATCCGAAGATGCCTCAGGTATGACTTCTTCTTATGGCTGGTGAGCCTTTGTACGTAGTCTAATGGACTTTAAACGACCCGCACAGACAGTCGACAAACTCTAAACTATTCTCGACGACAGGTCCTTGGTTCATACCCTCGAGTCGCCTTGGCGTCGCCCTTCTCGACGGCAGGTCCTTGGCCCGAATACTTTCGAGCCGCCTCGACGTCGCTTGGGCCTCTTGGTTGTAATCTTCGATTGACTTGGGAGCTCTACTTTGACTTTCGCCCTATCCAAGCCCCAGTCAAAATGGGGGCTCTGTAGATACCCAGTATCTGCTGAGACTCCAACAAACACCCGATGATTATCGGACTATAACATGCTTTGGAATCGCAGCGTTTGATCGACAGTTCGTGTACAACTTTACGTCGGAAAACGTAAAACGATTTCAAAAATAGAACATTTCAAAACCTTTCAAAAGTACCTGGAGTGTTAAATGCATAACGACGGGGTCACAATAACACTAACTAGAGTCAAAACCGACACTTGACCAAAAAGCGACTCAAAATTTAAATCTCGACTCCAACAACGAGTCAAAACGAGTCAAACACAAAAAACAAACCATTCAAAACCTTCTATGCTAAGATTTCCTGGATTCATGAATGATCAAGTACCAAACATGTGACTACAAATCCTAAGATAGAACAAATCATGATTGCACTTGTGTGAAAGCGACAAGACACCTCGAAGACCTACGACGTGGCCCGTGCCTCTTTGAGCAGCCAAGGTGGCCACGTCGCTCAAAACTCACACAACCACTCATTTTCCTATAAATACCCCTCAAATGCAACCATTTGAGGATTACGCGAATTTTCACCCCTCACCTCTCCCTTAAACTTCTAGACTCGACTTCCTATGTCCCAATCCGACACGTGTTTACGACCTACCGATCGTAAACATAAGCCTTACACATTGTTTGGAACCGTCATCGTGCATTAAATCACTTGACCGATCATCTCGACCACTACACCAACACCAAGTTTAATAAAACACTTTTTTACTTGCTAAAACGGTTTTAAACGGAGTCTTTTCCGACCAAATGAGTTGATACACTTACGTCGGTTTCTCGCCATAACCAAGCATGTAAGTATGAGGGTGTAAAAATCCTCTTTTTATTATGTCTTTACTTATTTCATGACTATAACATGCTAAATCATGCATAACATGGTCCAAAACATAGGTACGACGAGCCAAAACTGAGTTTTGGCCTGAGACAGAAGCTCCTTGTTATGCACAGAGGCTCGCGCCTCAATGGGGTGTCCAGGTCAGGCTCAACCGTGTTTGTTCTCGTCTTTCCTCTTTAATTCATTTTCATATTTGTAATCGGTTTTCACCATTTCAAATATTTTCTAGTCATTTTTACAAGTTTTAACCATAAAGCATTTTTCACCCTTGGTTCTTAATACCATTAGGGTTTAATCCGTGTTTCGGTGATAATAGATGGTTAATTACATTTAAAATGTATTTTAAAACCTTTTATTTCATTTCTTTACATTTTGAAAGGTAGTTTAAAGCCTTTCATCATTTCTTTACATTTTCAAATAAATGTATTAGTCACCAACACAAAGTCATCCTTGGTTCTACATACCATGTCGGATTTTAATCCGAGTACGATGATGAGTACTGACTAATTATATTCAAATGAACTTAAAACAATTAGTTCATATTCATTTCCAAAACTATTCATGCCAAGCTTGCTAAGTCGAACCCGACATCGAATATCGTCAAAACAATGATGATTATTCAAGTCTCGTTCTTCAAATCAACACAAATGCGGCCTAAACGGTCCTTTCAAACCAAAACAGGTTCAAATACCCATTTTCAACACGTTTTATAAACGTTTTTCAATGGTCAGAACACATCATATACCGTTGACTGACCCGCGCCTGAACAGGCAATTTCTTTTCCTATTTTCAAACCAGGGGAGACGCCTTTACAGCGCCAACAGGCTCGCTCCTCATCTGGCTGCCTGGTGCAGGTTCTGTTCCCCTTCCAGCATTAGTCTAGGATGATCTTGACTCTGATTAACCCGGATATAGGATGGATCAGACGGCTAATTTGCTCATTCAAAAATCATATTTTCAAAATGCCTTACTAAGACAAATGGATCACGTTGTGCACCATAAACCTAATACGGTGAATGGATGTTTAATTTCCGTCTTGCATGCAAATCAACCATAAATCCAACTCGACATCTTATATTTGATACTTGGATTAAATCAACTGACTTAGAAAGCTCTCACATGTTAGGTTTAAATTATTAGATGCGAATTCATACATTTAAATCGTTTTATCAACTTTTGCATTCAACCAACCAAGATCGATCAGTAGAGGCTGTTACCGCGGGCGGGATTGGGTGTCTGATTAAAGAGTTTCCCAATACGTACCTTCACCTCTTACTCAAAAACTTTGGATAGTGGACGACCTTATCCAGCGCGTACGAGACTCATTCTAGAGATAGGATGCTAAAGAGGGACGATTCCTTATCTTTAGTACCTATGTCAAACGCTGCTTTGTGCTTCGATTTGACTGAGGTATAAAGTAGATTTCGAACGGGTTCCAAGCATCCCACAAATGCTTGGTGGCGACTCCGAACATCTCTAATTGTTTCGAGACCCTTACCGAGATGAAACTGACCGATCTAAAACGATCCGGTCGAAAGCATTTTTACGCCGCCAAGCGTGGCTTTCAAGAGAACGCTGCACGTCCACGGATCGAAATGGGCTTGCAGGTGGGCCATGTCCACAGTTGTATTTATAGTTGGGAAAGAAAGTAAGCATGCGGGTAGTGTTTACGAGTCAGCATGACTCGATCGAGTGGGTCTGACTCGATCGAGTGGGTAGTTTACGTTTTCTGGGCAGAAACGAGTTTTTGGGCACTCGATCGAGTAAGTAGGGGCACTCGATCGAGTTGGGTCAGCTCGATCTAGTGGGTTAAGGGCTCGATCGAGTAGGTGTTAGAAAACGTTTCTGGTCAGATTCTGGAGTCGAGGCACTCGATCGAGTGGCCTCAAATAGATCTAGTGGGTTTTGGTGCTCGATCGAGTGGGTTTTAAGCAGGACGTATGCATGTTTTGGTTATAGAATGAGTGTTTATGTCTACCTTTTCTTATATAGTTTCAAGATGCCGCCAAAGAAAAACGCCTTGTATGCGAGAGCTGAGAATATGACCGTTGACGATATAGTGAAGAAGTTGGAGCACCAGGATGCTCTTACGGATGCTTTGAAAAGACTGGGAAAGGATAAGGAGGTTGATCACTCCAAGATCAGCATCCATATAGCGATATTCAATCCTAAAGAGTATAACAGAAATGGGGCGCCAATTCTGTTGGATAATTGGCACAGAGAGATGAAGAATATCCTGGAGTTGGTGCACTGCCCGGATGAGTTCAAAGTGGAACAAGCTGCGTTCTACTTGAGGGAAGTGGCAGGTGAGTGGTGGGATAAGGTCAAGGTGAGTGCTAGGGAGATGTATATGAAGCATGGACTACCTGCAATACCTTGGAATGAGTTCAGAAAGGCTATGAGACGTGAGTTTGTGCCAGAACATGTGAGGAGTAAGCTGAGGGAGGAGCTCGATGAGTTTAAGATGACATCTGATATGACGGTGCTTGAGTACTACCGTAAGTTTAATGAGAAGTCCAGATACACTAAGGATATGGGGCTGAATGAGGAGAACCTAGCTTTGAGGTTTGAGAAGGGGTTGACCCCCAAGATTATGGAGAAGCTACCGGTAGGAGTCCTTACAGATGTTAAGGAAGTCTATGAGCGAGCTAGGAGGGCTGAGAGGTTGGTTGAGATGACCAAATAGAGAGGTGCTGAGAAGAGGAAAGCTGAGAGTGAAGGGGGTGGTCAGTCCAGCTACAAGAAGAGTAATTATAATCAGGTGAGAGCTTATTCTTCTGGTTCAGGGTTCAGTGTTGGGGCTTCATATGGGCGTGGCCGTGGGAGTGGTAGTAGTAGCTGGGGGATGACCTATTTTAACTGTGGCGGTGTGGTCCACAAGAGATATGAGTGCACCAGTGCGGTGAGTGAGGCTTTCCAGAGACCGTCACATGGGAGCTTTTCACAGGGTCCTGCACACAGTTATGCTAGTAACAGGCCGGCTGGGTCATGGAACAACGGGGGAGGTCAAAACAACAACGGTGGGGGTAACCGCAATGGCGGTAATTCTTATCAGAGACGAGCTACGAACACAACCAATAACCAGGGGTCGGGTGCTAAGCCGACTACCTCAGCTAGTATTGTCCAAGGAGGTGGGCAGAAGACCAGTGGCAAGCTGTTTATGATGGAGAAGAAAGCAGCTGAGGATGATGCTCACGTTATCACTGGTACATTTCTTGCTAATGGTGTTTATACCTTTGTTTTGTTTGATTCGGGGGCATCACAGTCGTTTGTATTTTCGAGTCATGTTAAACAATTGGGTTTGAGTGAGTATGAGTCTGTAAGAGAGGAAGTTTTTATACCTTCGGGTGAGTCTGTATCTTGTGGGAGGTTATATAGAGGTGTATCCATGATAGTTGGGCAAGTTGATCTACCTGTAGACTTGCTAGAGTTTCCTTTAGATTGTTTTGAGATGATAGTCGGGATGGATTGGTTGGGAAAGTACAAAGCTAAGATAGATTGTCAACAAAAGAAAGTTTCTCTGAGAGGTCCTAAGGGGATTAGTGTGTCTTATTGCAGCTGTGACCTTGAAGTCCTATCTGAGGAAGGGGTGCTCGTTGATCTTGTGCCATGTGAGGGATCCCATAGTGGAGAGTCCAACAGTTGAGCAGATACCAGTTGTGGGAGAGTTTCCAGATGTCTTTCCAGAGGAGATTCTGGGGTTACCACCAAAGAGGGAGATAGATTTCAGTGTTAAGCTGAAACCGGGGACGGGGCCAATCTCTATGGCACTGTACCTGATGGGTCCTAAGGAGTTGGAGGAGCTAAGGAAGCAGTTGGATTATCTGATTGAGAGGGGATACATTAGACCTAGTGTATCACCGTGGGGAGCACCAGTTTTGTTTTTGAAAAAGAAAGATGGGAGCCTGAGGTTGTGTATAGACTATAAGGAGATGAACAGAGTAACGGTGAAGAACAAGTATCCTTTGCCAAGGATAGATGATTTGTTTGATGAATTGAGTGGTGCAGTAGTCTTTTCTAAGATTGATTTGAGGTCGGGTTACCATCAGGTGAAGATTAGAGAGGAGGACATACCAAAGACAGCTTTCACGTCGAGGTATGGTCATTATGAGTACGTAGTGATGCCGTTTAGATTATCTAATGCACCAGCTGTGTTTATGGATATCATGAACCGGGTTTTTAGTCAATTCTTGGATAAGTTTGTAGTGGTTTTCATAGATGATATCTTAGTCTTTTCTAAGACTAAAGAGGAGCATGAGGAGCATTTGAGGATTGTGTTTCAGACCTTGAGAGAACATCAGTTGTATGCTAAGCTGTCCAAGTGTGAATTCTAGTTGGAGGAAGTAGATTTTCTTGGGCATGTGTTTCCAAAGAAAGGGGTGGTTGTGGATCCTGCGAAGATTGAAGCAGTTACCAAGTGGGAAGCTCCAAAGAATGTAGCAGAGATCAGGAGTTTCTTGGGTTTAGCAGAGTATTATCGACGGTTCGTGAAATATTTCTCCAAGATTGCTAGACCTATTACAGCTTTGATGAGGAAAGAGAACAGGTTTCGCTGGGATGAAAGTTGTGAGACGGCGTTCCAAACATTAAAGGAGCGTTTGACCACAGCTCCAATCTTAGCATTGCCTGAAGGGAGTGAGAACTTTGAGGTGTATACATATGCTTCAAAGAATGGGTTGGGTTGTGTATTGATACAGAATGGGAAGGTGATTGCCTATGCTTCTAGGCAATTGAAGCCCTATGAGGAGAATTACCATACACATGATCTAGAGTTAAGTGCGGTTGTGTTTGGTCTTAAGATTTGGAGACATTATCTATATGGAGCGACCTTTAAGGTATTTTCTGATCACAAGAGTCTCAAGTACATCTTCACTTATAAGGAGTTGAACATGAGACAGAGGAGGTGGATGGAGTTGATTGGCGATTATGACATGGACATTATCTACCACGAAGGGAAAGTCAATGTGGTTGCAGATGCTTTGAGCAGGAAGAGTGTACATTCTTTGTGCACAACCATATCTTTGATGAGATTGAGAGATGAGGTGGGGAAGTTCGGGATACATATGATTCAGAAAGGGGATGCCATGGGGGATTTGACACTGCAGCCAGACCTTTATGATGATATTCGCAGTAAACAGGCGTTGGATCCCAAGATAGTGGAGTGGAGAGCTGGAGTAGAGAAAGGGACAGTGTCTAGATTCTCTATTCATACAGATGGTAGTGTGAGATTTGATGGGAGGTGGTGTGTTCCTAATGATGAGGAGCTGAAAAAGATGATCATGACAGAGGCTCATTGCACACCATACTAGGTACATCCAGGCGGTGACAAGTTATATAAGGATCTGAAGAAGACTTTCTGGTGGCCTGGGAAGAAGAAAGAAACAACTGAGTTCGTGGCTCGTTGCTTGATATGCCAGAGAGTGAAAGGGGAGCAGCGTCGACCACAAGGTAAGATTCAGTCTCTTGAGGTACCTGAGTGGAAATGGGAGTCCATTTCTATGGATTTCATTGTGGTTTACCGAAGAGTCAACAGGGTTACAACATGATATGGGTTATAGTGGATCGATTAACCAAGTCAGCTCATTTTGTACCAATGAAAGATACATGGACTAAGGCACGGTTAGCTATGGCTTATCGGAAGAACGTGGTTAGATTGCATGGGGTGCCTAAGGATATAGTGTCTGACAGAGATTCGATGTTTATCTCACGGGTTTGGAAAGAGTTGACGGAGTCTTTGGGAACTACCTTAAAGATGAGTACAGCATTTCATCCTGCGACAGATGGCCAGACGGAGAGGACCATCAAGACACTAGAGGATATGTTGCGAGCTTGTGTTATGGATTTTGGTGGTAGCTGGGAGCAAAGATTAGACTTGATTGAGTTTTCTTACAACAACAGCTATCACACCAGTATTGGCATGGCGCCATTTGTGGCTTTATATGGGAGGAGATGTAGGAGTCCGATTTGTTGGGACGATAGTGCTGGGGCAGTAGTTTTGGGACCAGAGATGGTACATGAAATGGTAGAACAGAATAAGCTGATCACACTACAACAAAAATGCGGCATAGTGACGGTCATACCGACGGAAAAAACAAGCCGTCAGAAAACTCGGGATACTGACGGATTTTTGACTGAATTTCCGTCGGTATCAATTACTGACGGATTTCCCGTCACGAGTAATTGGCGCGTTGACAAAGTCAATGGCGCTAAAAAACATGTGACGGAATATCCGTCATTATTTCCAAAAAACTGACCGAAATTCCGTCATTGGCTGCCACACCCAACAGTGCATGACAGCTGTATGGCAATTGGGAAAACTGACGGAAATTTCGTCAGTAAAACACAAAAACTGACGGAATTTCCCTCACATGTTTTATTTTTTTGAAAATAGGTGTGTGACAACCTGTCACAATAATTGACCCAGTGATGGAAATTCCGTCAGGATTTTGAAAAAACTGACGGAATTTCCGTCAGTATTCCAAATTATATGACGTGTAAAATTTATGTATTATTGGTCTGATAAAGTAGGCCTATGACGGAATTTCCATCAGTTTTTTTGAAATACTGACGGAATTTCCGTCAGGAATCCTGTTTAACTGCCGGGATTTTCATCAGTCCTTCCTTTTATCTCAAACACGGGATCCATTCAATATCACTTTACCAATTTTCCCCCAAATTATAAATCGCCAAACCCTCCTCCACCACCTTAAAACCCGACACCACCACCACCCTCCTCCACTTCCAGCGCCGCCACCACCACCAACAACACCACCACGCCGTCGCCATCATTATAAGGTAATTTTTTGTGTTTTTCTTCTTTTCACCTTTCTCTTTTTCCTTTTCCTTTAATTGTTTTTAATTTTTTTTTCCCCATAGCCTCCTGCCGCCACCTCCTGCCGCCGCCGCGCCATCCCTGCCGCCGTCACCTTTCCTCTTTCTCATCCTTCTTTTTCATTTTTTTTCTTTGTGCAGCTAATTAGGTATTTGTCTTTTAATTTTTTTTTGTTTAATTATCTTAATTGAATTAGAATATTAGTTATTGTTTTAATTATTGTTGAATTATTGTTGATGTTGATGCATGTTGACGTAGGATAGAAGCCAATTTTGTTTAAATGTATGTTGTCACGGTTTTAATGTATGCATCTAATTTTTTTTGTTAATTAGATTATTGTTAAATTTTGTGAAATGTGAATGTTTTTAAAATGATAATTAGACTAGATATGTAAATTGAAAAATTATTCATGTTAGTTTTTAAAATGATAATTGGACTAGATGATATGTAAAATGAAAAATAAATCATGTTAGTTTATGTTAATTGAAAAAGTAGTCAATGTTGTATGTTTTGTTTTTAATATTGTTAAAATTATTGTTCATATTGACCTAGTACCCGTTCAAAAATTACTCACTAGGAGTAATTTTTGAATAGTCCCCGTTTTGGGACTGTCTTTGTACGTTTTAAGTCACTTAGGTAGTAAACATGTGCTTGTGATTTGTTAATGAGAAAAGAGTTTGGTGACCATTTCTTTAATGTTCTCTAAATGCATATGTAGAGTAATTATTTATTCTACAATGTGTATTTGGAGAACGGATGGGAATTACTGCCGAATTTTTTTTCCTCATTAATAAATCACAAGTACATGTTTGCTAGTGACTTGAAACGTACATTGATGGGTTTAGGTTGGAGTGATAAGGACCCAATTCAAAGAAATACAATATTTATATTGGTTAAAATGTTAAATTATTGTGTATTATTCTTGATTTTGATTGTTGTTAGGTTATTTTTTAATGACATATATAAATGTGTAGATACATAATAACATGAAAAGATTAGAACGGCAATGGATGTATGAAAGATTAGACGAAAAAAGAAACTCGAGAAAGCATTTGCAGAGGGGGTGAAAGAGTTTATTAAATTCGCGGAAGGAAGTAGTGAGTACAAGAATTTAGGTGAAATGAGGTGTCCGTGTAAGAAATGCAAAAACCTAGGTTTTAAAAGGAAAGCAGATGTTCAAATTCATCTTTGGTCGTATGGTTTCGCCGATAATTATTATGTATGGACATATTACGGTGAGAAACTACCTAGTACAAATGCTAGTGAGAATCCTTACCGTGAGTTCGTGGAAAATGCATTGCGTGATACTGTTGACCAAATTTTGGAGGATCGACTTAATCCTGATGACCTTAACGATGAAGAAGTGCGTTATGAAACCCCGAACCCCAAGTTTCTTCGTTCTTTAAAATGTTAGAGCAAGCCGAACAGTAGGTGTTTGAGGGAAGTGATATGAGTTTGTTGCAAAAAGTCGCTTTGCTAGGTTGTTATCACTCAAATGTGAGAACAACATATCTCTTAGATGCGCTAATGGTTTTGTGTCGTTCGTTGGTGACATAATTCCAAAGGAAAATCAAATCGCGCGCAATTTTAATGAGATTAAAAAAGTTCTGAAGGGACTCCAACTTCCCCATGAAAAGATTAATGGATGCATGCTTTTCTGGGAGGAAAATTCTAATCTTGAAGAATGTATAAAGTGTCATGCATCTCGGTATAAAGGTAAAAATAATTCAAGTGGGAGGCGAATTCCATGTAAACCAATAACTTATTTCCCGCTTGCGCCAAGGTTACAACGACTATATGCAACCAAGCACATAGCAGGTGAGATGAGTTGGCACTACAAAAACTCTCGATTAAGAGAAAGGGGAGCAATGGTACATCCAAGTGATGGAGAAGCGTGGAAGCATTTCGATAGAGAGCATCCAGATTTTGCAAGTGAACCCCGGAATGTTAGGCTAGGTTTGTGTACGGATGGATTTCAACCTTTTGGGCAGTTTGGGACGAAATACTCTTGTTGGCCCGTGATTGTGACTCCGTACAACTTACCTCCTTGGTTATGCATGAAGAGACAATTTCTTTCTTATCTCATGCTAGTTCCGGTCCCGAGAACCCTAAGTCAAATTTAGATGTTTTCCTCCAACCGTTGATCAAAGAGTTGAAACAACTTTGGGAGACCGGCGTGGACACCTACGATGTCTCTAAGAAACAAAATTTTCAATTAAAGGCTGCATTAATGTGGACGATCAACGATTTCCCGGCATATGGCATGCTTTCTGGTTGGTCCACAAGTGGATATCGTGCCTGTCCTTATTGTCCAGAAAATGATCATAGATCTTTTTTGCTTAAAAATAGCAAAAAGGTTTGTTGGTTTGATTGTCACCGTGAGTTCTTAAGACCTGATCATCCTTTCCGCGACAATTGTAAGCAATTTCTTAAAAACAGAAAAACTGAGAATCGCATAGCCGCATCAAAACTAACGGGTGATGAAGTGTGGGAATCCGTAAAAGACTTGCCTAAAATAGTTGATGCTTCTGATCAAGAATTGAAAAGATTGAAAGATCAGAACGGAGGTTGGTGGAAACAAAGCATATTCTGGGAACTTCCCTACTGGAAAACGTTGCTGATTCGACACAACTTGGACGTTATGCACATTGAGAAAATTTTTTTTGAGCAACTTATCAACACCATCATGGATGTACCAGGTAAAACTAAATTTGACCCTAAGGGTAAAGAAGACTGTAATGAACTTTGCTATAAATGGCCCACATCATCTAGGTTTGTTTTATCAACCGCGGAGAAAAAGGCTCTATGTGACTGGGTTGCTAATTTAAAATTCCCGGATGGTTATGCTTCAGATTTGAGTCGGTGTGTTGACCATAAAAAGATGGTGTTACATTCCATGAAAAGTCATGATTGTCATGTGTTTATGGAATGACTACTCCCCGTTGCCTTGAAAGAGTTGCTCCCGACAGGTCCTTGGAATGCAATAACTGAGATAAGCCAATTTTTTAGAGACCTGTGTACTTGTACGATTAGAGTTGATTCTATGGAACGTCTGGAGTCAAACATTGCGGAGATAATATGCAAGTTAGAGAAGATATTTCCCCCATCTTTTTTCAATTCCATGGAGCATTTGCCTCTTCACCTACCTTATGAAGCGAAAGTTGGAGGACCTGTTCAATATCGATGGATATATCCATTTGAGAGATTTCTTAATCATTTAAAAAAAAAGATTGGCAAAAACGTTCTGGTGGAGGGTTCAATATGCAATGCTTTTTTGTTAGAGGAAATTTCAAATTTCTGTTCTTTTTATTTCGAAGATCACATTGACACAAAAGCAAAAGACTTAGATGTTGGTGTAAATTCCGATGACCAGTTGAAATCTAAGTTACCTGAGTTATTAAATGATGACTGGTTGGTGGGTTTAGTTTTTCAGTACTTGTCGTTAGGAGCACCTAGACCAAAACACAATTTATAACTTCACAAACAACTCTACAATTAGTAAAGAGGTAAGTAAAGGTCGGATCCCAAGGGACGGGAATTGAGATGAGATTTCTATTTTAACTAGTGGTGTCTTAAGGGGTGTCACAATTGGGGTTTGATGTAGAAGATCACTAAACTAAATAGCAATGAAAGTAAATAAGCAAGATGAATTAAAAGGGATGTAAACAATTGATAAAAGGCACTAGGGTGTCATGGGGTCATAAGCGATTCATGGGAATTGATCATACAAACATATTCTCAAGTTATAAGCAAGCAATTATTGTTGTGATGGATCGAGTTGGTTTATATCTTATAATCCTAGGAAAGTTTGGGTCCCGGAGCCGAATCGATTAGATTGTACAACACCTACAAGTCGACTTAATCTTCCCTACTCAACAATATACATGGTCTAATGAGACTCGAGTTGGTTTATGTCTTACAAGTCTCATTGAAAAGATAAGTGATGGGTAAAAAATGCAAGGATTCATAGGCTCACATTTCATCAAACATAACATGTGCATAAGTTGAGATCACAACAAGCAAGCAAATAAACTATGAAAGCATATTAATTTAAGCATGAATCATTCCCCATGTTGGTTTCCCCTAATTACCCATTAACCCTAGCTAAGGAAACTACTCACTCATTATCATGTTGAACATGCTAGCAAGGTTGTCAATCATACCAACAAAGTGAAACATGATGAATAAATGAAAGTGATTAACAATAATTAAAAAAGGGATTAAGAGACTTATACCTACTAATGATTCCAATAATAAAGCAAAGAATAAAAGAAGTACTTGATGCTTGATTGGAAGGTTGTTAATCTCCCAATAGTAACCCAAATAATCTTCAATTACCCAAAATAAAGGATGAACAAGAGAGAGATTAAGGAAATAAAACTTGTATTAAAACTTGATTAAATGTTGATTACAAGATTAAAGAGAGATTTGATTGATATTAACTACTCTAAAGATTGCTAAGAAGAACATGCTCTTCTAATTAGACTAATGGGGTATTTATAGTGGGGATTAGGTGCATGAATTAGGGTTAACTAAGGGCTTAAATGACGATTAAGTCCCTTGTTGAGGAATCGCCGGTCTCTTTAGGGAGACTCCGGTCTCTAGGGAGACTCCGGTCTCTAGAAAAAGATGTGCTTCCTTCCTTGAAGCTTGAAGAAGACGAAATGGCATTGTCTGTGAATCCGGGCGTCTTTAGCACGGGACGGGCGGATTTGGCGGCTTCTGGACGGGCGTCCAGCGGGTGAAGACGGGCGTATTCTGGAGCTTTTGCCCGGGCGTCTTGTGGAGGAAGACACACGGGTTGTGGGTGAGGGACGAGCGTCTTCAGGGGAAGACGCACGGATTGTCAGGCAGTTTCTTTCCTTCTTCTTTTCTTCCTTTTTCTTCATAAAATCTTTGAGGATTTCCTCGGGGATGCAAGGATCTTTTCTCATCATTGCCCATCTACTATAGTATGTACAAAGGCCTTCTAATCTTGTCTCTCCTTGATGCTTGGTCATTGAATTCAATCAATTTAGCCTCATTTTGCCATGAAAATGCAAGGTTTGCACTCCTTTCCTACTAAGGACACAAAATGATAGGTCCAAATTATATACATTTTTACCCCAATCTTTATCTCCATTTTATATTTATTATGCACTAACTTTAGTGTTAATGAGCTAATATTTGCTTTCTAGTTCAATTTGTATGTTTTGTCGTGTTTTGTAGGTAGATAAGCTTTTAGGAGCTTAATTCTACAACATTTGCATGTACTACAAGCATGAGCTAAGTAGATAAGCTAAGGAAGAGAATGGACCAACATGGAAGATGTGCATGGACTAACAATGCCAAAATGTAGATGTGCAACAAATACAAATGCAAAATGAAGCCCACATTACAAGTCCACAAAATTCTACATAAGATGCTCAACTTGAGATGCTCATAGGATTCTCATGGGATGTAAATTGAGTGATTAACCAAAGGCTTAAAGATGATATTAATGGCTCACATGGGATTCTCTAGGAAATTACTCAAGCAATTAAGAGAAAATATTTGGGGTTGACTCCTTGTATTTACCCTAAGTTTCACCCCTCATTTCCTATATAAAGGGTGTAGACTTCAAGTCACACACATTCTTACACACTTTTACATATAATTCTTTCTAAATTTAGTAGTTAGTTTAGATTAGCTCTTAGTTTAGTTTAGATTTATTTTATGTTATTTACATTTCCTATTTATATTACAAGTTATAAAACAATTTACGTTTATAAGTTAATTATATTACAAGTATTGTTCTTCTATTTCTAGTCCATTTCCAATTTCAAGGTAATTTCTTATTCATGTTTTCATTTATCATTAGTTTTATTTAAATTTCCACTATGTTAGAGTAGTTTCTTTTGTCTAGGGAATGAAAGGAGCCATGCATAAAAAGTATTTGTAAAATGTTAAATTAGGTTGATATAATATTGTCTAAATTGTTTCTATCACATGTTTGCACCTTAATGTTTAATCTTTGTTTAAAGGCTTTATTCATTTATTAAGTTTGTTCATTAATTCTAAAAGTCGAGAGGCACAGAATTGAATTAGACTAAGCATGCGTAGTAGGACGACCTAGTCATGGACGAGAGTTTTTCTAGGACCCGGTCTATGGTTGACACTAATGCCGTAAGGTGGGTGTCTCTAAGCCTAAACAATTAACATTTATCAACTCCTTTGTTTAATTTAAGTATTTATATAATTTGCATGTGTGACCTGACTTTCCTAGACTCCTTTTATCATATAGTTTTTTATTTTCTAATCAACAAACCAATCAATCAAACGTAACCGACCTCGATAGAATTTAACCCATAACAACTAATTAACAACTCTCGTCTCTCTGTGGTTCGACCCCTACGTACTATATTCATTTGTTTTGCTAGGGTATAAGTATTATTTTTGCATAGGTGTGCGATAGCCTATAACAAAACCTCAAAGAATATGCAAAACAAAGAACTAAAGACAATAAATGACCCAAATAAGCACTAAAAAGCACGGGAACAAGGCTAATTCGGGGACTAAATATGCTCTGATTATGGTCACATCAAATATCCCCAAACCGAACCTTTGCTCATCCCGAGTAAAGAGGTGACAAAGACTAGGACCATTATTTAAACTAACATAATAACATAGCCGATATGAGACAATTAGCGGGTCTCACTCCGCCCCTTTAACTCACAACACGACAACCATGAGGTAGGATGCCTTCTTGCAAGGCAAGGTGGGTCTTGCCAAAATGGCGACACATCCAAATGTTAAGCACACAAAACAAGTAATGGATGCATCTACAAAAGAATAGCTACTTTCCTCATCTAAGTGGCGGAAATTATCTACAAGGGAAGTAATTCAAGGGTACACACTTCTTCATAGATGCAATTTCTTCAAACTACTAAGCCTAGAAGGATACCAATAAATCACCTTCAGGTTGTGTCAAGCTAGGTTACATTTGTCCTCAATCGTTAAATGCTTTTGTCAAGAATAGACTCCCTGTGGTGTTGGAAACACTGGAGGATCGCGGAATTCCCCCTCTTGCCTAGATAAGAAGAAGGGTCGTCCCCTCTCTACCATGCACAAAAATGGATACGATGGATAAAGGGATCAATAGATATTTGAGTTTCATTTTGGGAGTTTGCTTTTGTTTTTGTTTTCCCCCCAATTTCTTGTGGCATTTGACATTTGAGAACACTTTCTTTTACCATTTCTTTTAATTTTTGGCTTTTCAACAATTGACAACTTTCAACTTTTCTTTGCATTTCTATTGAACATTTTCAAAGTCACCCCATATGTAGTGTGGGTGGTTTATATTTGAAGCTTTAGGAGTTCTATTTTTGCTCCTGTTTTCACTTGATGCATTTTGGAAACTTTCTTTCACTTTTTATTTCATTGAACTCAAATTGACTTCTTTTTGCGCCCATTCCCTTTGATGACAAAAATGTGGTAGAACATGGATGATGGATGGATGCATGGTTTTAAGGGTCACCTTGGAATAAACGGTAGCCAAGGAGTTATCACACCACAAGGTACTCTTGACTAGACCTTAATCCATGGGTCAAAGGATACTAGCATGACACATCCTAGGGTGTTTTACAAGTATTCTAACAAGCAAAGTCTTAAGAAGAAAAAGCATCTACTAGGGCCTATATACACTTGTCAAGCTTCCCAAATAGACGGTTTCACAAAATTTTCTAACATGCAACTACATGCCATGATGCAACTAGCATATAAACATCCTAATGCAAATGATTCTACCAACTAATATGACATATAAACTAAATGCAAGTCCTAAGTTCACGTTGTTATACCGCATTAATCAAAATAAAGTCACATAGTTATTAACATAAAGAGGAAAAAGGAGATTGGAAAGATCATACCATGCGGTCTTCAATGATCCTCATGTCTCGGATGTGGCGTAGTCAAGCAATGTGAACAAGGACAAAACAAACACAATATATACAAGACTACACTACAAAGGAAATGAACTTGTTTTTGGTTTTTTTTTTCAAATTTTTATGGTTTTTCGAAATTTTTTGATTTTTTTGGATTTTTGAATAAAAGTTAAGTTAGAATTGCCCATCCCCACACTAATATGGGCATTGTCCTCAATGGCCAAAATGATGGAAAATCATGCAAGCATGATGCATGAATTCTACACTAAATGCAAGCTATACTAATCTATACTACATGATGCATGGGTTTTTGTTTATGACGGAGAGCGTAATTTAGATTACCTCCCGTTGCGTATGCATGTACCTCCCCAAACCGAGTTAGACATTATTTCTAATGTCCTAAAGTTGGGGTAGTTCATGCACACAAGATGCAATGCATGAAAATTATCATTTTGGATTTTCAAAAGTGGAAACAATAAAATAAGAACACCTCAATGGAGCCGAGGTTTTAGTCCTCTATGTTGTTAGGACTCTCCAACCATGATCAAAATAAAGTAAGTAAAACAAAGAAAGAAGTAGACAAACCTCAAGAGGGTAGGAGCCTCCAAAGCTTGCTAGTCTTCCACCATATCATCATTGTCATCATCTTCCTCAATAGAAGTGGACTCGTCTCCACTTCCCTCTTCACTCCCTTGCTCACTTCCTTCATCATCCTCTTCTTCTTCTTCATTAGCCTCTTCATCAATGCTATCATCAACAACCTCATCACCGACAACCTCATCGTCACCCGGAATCTCACCCCTAGATGCACTCGGAAAGAAGACTTCCCTATCCGCCCAACTAGGCAAAGGACATGAAGGATCAAGTAGTCCTTGCCTAGCTAAATGAAGGAGGGGTGGATATTGGGTTAAGTATGCATCTTCCCGATCCTTAAAAGCTTGTTTATGCATCTCTTGCATAAGTAGAGTCATGTACTCATTGCTTGCTTTAACACCTTCGGGTTTGAACTCTTGATACTTGAATGGATAGGGTGGTGTGACAATGGAGGAGGAGGGCATTTCAATTTCACCCCTTTGTTGACGGATGATGTATTCGGCTTCTTTTGAGAGGGGAAGAAGGTAGTTGGTCTGATGGACACTAAAACGGCATATCTTGGAAGGCAAAGTAAAAGATCTAGCCTCATTGGTGAGCCACCCATATTTGGTGTCAAGAGGGTTATGAGTGATCCACTTGTACTTGTTACTCATGGTATCCACGTCAATGAGATAACCCCCCTTTTTCGCCACATACTTGTTATCCTTGTTGAAATTCGGATCAAAGTACTTAGGCAAAAGAGTGACTAGACCTCCATTTACAATAACAGTGGTGCCTTGCTTTCCACAATCAACATTTAGCCATCTTTCCACCAAAAGCCTTAGAGAATTGTAAGGCTTGGTGAATTCCCTTCCAATATTTAAGGCCGACTCAAGTAGAACACAATCGAGCTTGGTAAAGTGGTTAGTGTCTTTTCTTGCAATGATAGTATTCCCGATGACCTTGTGTCATACTCTAATGCCCGGATGGTGGACTAACAGAGCGCGACTAGCATGATAGTTCTCAAATTTCCTCCCGGAAATCGCCTCCCAAAGAGGAGCGGGGTCATACTTTTCAGGATTCTTGTAATAACTAGGTGAATCACTAAGATCCAATGCTTTACCCAATTCATCAAAGGTGATGCGCCTACTCACATTAGCAAGGCGGAACGCGATGTTTTCTCTAGTCTCTACCTTAGTAACTTTCAAAGAACTCAAGAATTCTAAGGTAAGGGAGGGGTATGTCAATTCTCTTGTAGCAAACAATTTTCCCAATCCCATGGCTTCAAAGAAGGCTTTTGTTTGTTCAATGACACCCAATTTGGTCAAGGCATCTTCACATATGAATTTGGTGGATAGAAAGGATTTTCTAGCATACTTGGCAAATGTATCCCTATGGGAGTTAGAAATGAAAATTACCTCCGGATAGTTTGATAGTTGAGCAATTTCCGGAGTTGTTGACGTTGTTGCTTCCAATGGAGGTTGTTGTTGTTGAACTTCCAAGTTTGAGCTAGCTACCACCAAAGCCAATGAGGCTTTCTTTGCTTGAAGACTCTTTTGTCTTGTTGAGAGTGCCTTTGCCTTAGGTGCCTTTATTGATCCTTTTGTTCTTGCCATTGAAGATTTAACCAAGAAAACAGAGAAAATCTTCAATTTCCAAGTATACCCAAATCGATTTTAAGATGAAAGGCCTTGCCTTTATAATTTAAAAAATTGACTCAAAGGTTGAAGATTTTGGTGCTTGGTTTGATTTTTGTTGGAAGATGAGTGATTAATTGTTCTTAAAAGGAAGTTTGGATTTGATTTTGTTGAATTTGGTTGAGGAAATCTTGTTTTGGTGATGGAGAGGATGAGGGTTTTGAGTTTTGGGCTTTATGGGTAGTGTTTTGAATGAAGGAATGAAGAAATGAATGTGGGATGGGTATTTAAAATACCCGAAGATTTCAAAAATTGCAGGGGAAGACGGGCGTCTTTCCTTCGGGACGCTCGGATTCTGCCTTTTTTTGTTCAGGATTCTCGCCTAATGACGGGCGTCTTTCAGCAAAGACACTCGGATTTATCGACTGCAGGACGGTCGTCTTTCGCTGAAGACAGGCGGATTCTCAGACAGTGAGATTTCTTGTTTTTCACAGGCAAAAAGACGGGCGTATTTCTTTTCAAGACGGGCGGATTTCTGAAGACGAGCGTCTTCTCCACAAGGACGCTCGGATTCTTCAACACTCCCAAAATTTCAAATTTTCAGCTCAGATAGACGGGCGGATTTCTGTGAAGACGCTCGGATTCTCCCTATTTTACCCGGATTCAGTTCCATCCGTGCACTTGCGTATCCCTTGTCATTTTTCATTCTTCAAGTCTCGTGTTCTTCATTATAGGGGCACTACTAAGGCATGAATAACCTAGGCAATTGCTATCCCCACACTAAGCTAAAGTACTACACATTAATTAAATCATTAGTCCCTCCCTCACTTCTCTCAAAAATGATAATTATCTTGATCAAAGCATAAAAATCCAACAATGACAAAAATGCAATGTAAGAAGTAAAATGCGAGTTAGGGAGTTAGAAATATTTACAAATGGTGGTTTAGGGAGGACTCCACCAAACTCTCATCCTTAGTGAGATGTCATGGGGGCATTTTCAAGGTGTTGTTGATGTTGCTCAACACCTTGAAGAAGTAATCAAAAGCTTGTTCATTATCATGATAAAGATCTTCAATAGACCTTTGCCCTTGTTGTCGGTCTTTATCGATAGCATTACCAATATAGGGATTAAAAATCCCTTCAAACTCATTGTCCCAAAGACCACAAACTTTATCTACTTGATCACTAAAGATCTCTTGAGTTGATAGAGACAACTCTCCCACTTTCTTATCTTGGCCAATGAGGCCATCCTCTTCATTGCTTGACTTTGGTAAGCTTTAAAAGCTCTCTTTGTTACAATTCACTTGCTCTTTGAATGGAGCATCATCAACTTTCTTCTTCCATTGAAATTCCGACTTCTTCTATCATCCTTCCGGCTATAATGATCAGCCATAAAATATGGTTCATGCAAACGGGGAGCTCTCATGGTCTTGTCAAGATTGAAAGTTATGCTCTCATCTCCCACTTCTAGAGTGAGCTCTCCATGCTTCACATCAATCACCGCACCCGTGGTGTGTATGAAAGGTCTTCCTAGAATGATTGGAATGTTAGAATCTTCTTCCATGTCAACAATGACAAAGTCCACCGGGATAAAAAATTTATCAACTCTTACGGGAACATCTTCCCATATCCCTAATGGTGTCTTCGTTGATCTATCGGCCATTTGGAGTGTGATATTGGTGCATTTAAGCTCTCCCATCCCCAACCTTTTACTCACTGAGTACGGCATAACACTCACACTAGCCCGTAGATCACATAAGGCTTTGTTGATCGTGGTGTCGCCAATGGTACACGGTATTGAGAAGCTTCCCGGATCTTTGAGTTTTGGAGGTGAACTCCCTTGAAGTATTGCACTACTCACCTTAGTTAAGGCGATAGTCTCAAGCTTCCGGATCGACTTCTTCTTTGTGAGGATGTCTTTCATGTATTTTGCATAGGCCGGTACGTGATTGATTAATTCCGTGAAAGGAATCGAGACTTCCAAATTCTTCACAATTTCCATAAATTTTTCAAGTTGGTCATCAAATTTGGGCTTGGCTTGACGACTTGGAAAAGGAAGTCTAATCACAATGGGCTCCTTCTCCTTGACCTTGTCTTCATTTTTCTTTGAGATTTCTTCTTTTGATGGTTCTCCGTCCTTGGAGTTTTGCACACTTTCTTCTTTGTCACTAGCTTCCACAACTTCATCCTCAACTTGCTTCTTCGGTGCTTCATACCTTGTACCACTCCTCAAGTGAATGGCAATAACCGTTTCATGTCTTGGGGGATTACTTTGAGGTGGTAATTGCCCCTTTTGTCTTTGTGAGCTTGAAGATGCTAGTTGAGTCAATTGGGTTTCCAACATTTTGGTGTGAGCTAGGATGTTGTTGATGGTGATTTCCTTTGCTTGACTATCTTTTTGCATTTGAGTGAAAAACTCTTGTTGATTCTTTTGCATTTGGAGGACCGCTTTTTGAACATCAAAACCTTGGTCATTTTGTTGATTGTATGGAGTTTGATTTTGGTAACCTTGGTTTTGGTTGAAAAGGGTCTTTGATTTTGGTTTCTCATGGGAGGTGGGGTGTATGTTGGTTGAGGGTTTTGAACATTTTGGCTTTTGTATGAGAGATTTGGATGAAATTTGGTGTTTTCATTGTAATAGTTTGAATAAGGGGTACCACTCTTGTATGCTTGGAAAGCATTCACTTGTTCATTTGTTCCCCTACATTCACTTTGGTCATGTCCCAAAGTTCCAAAATTCTCACATATCCCACTTGGGATTGATGAAGATGCCGTCATGGCATTAACATGATGCTTTGGTGATTTTGAGGCTTCTTCAAGTCTAGCCATAGCTTTTTCAAACTTCAAATTGATGGTATTAATGTGAGCACTAAGTTGAGCACCCAATTGAGTAATGGAGTCCACTTCATGCTTACCTCCTCTAGTAGCCTTGCGAGGTCTACTATATTGTGAGTTATGGACCGCCATTTCCTCCATTTTGTTCCAAGTTTGATTGTCATCAACTTCGGTGAACAATCCATTTGATCCCATGTTGAGAATGTTCCTTGAATATTCATAAAGACCGTTCCAAAATTGTTGTACCAAGAACCACTATCTAAGTCCATGATGAGGACATGAGCGACAAATTCCCTTGAATCGCTCACAAGCTTCATACAAAGATTCTTCATCCCTTTGCTTAAAGCCCGTAATTTGAGCTCTTAGCATGTTAGTTTTTTCCGGTGGATAGAACTTTTTGTAGAAAGCTAGAGCCAACTTTTTCCAAGAATCAATTCCGAGAGTAGCCTTATCAAGGCCTTTCAACCATTATTTTGCGGTGCCAATAAGAGAAAAGGAAATAAGACCCATCGAATTTGGTCTTGAGTTACACCGGTTTGAGAAATCGCATCACAATAGTCACAAAAAGTTTCCATATGAGAGTGAGGGTCTTCACTAGGCATCCCCCCAAATTTGCTTCTTTCAACTAATTGGATAAATGCGGATTTGGCAATAAAATTTCCGGTAAGATGTTGTGGTGTGGGAGTACCATTTGGTAGGTTCTCCTCGGTCGGTACGGAATGTGATGAAAACTTAGGCATTGTGGGTTGATTTTGTGTTGGATTTTGTGTTGGGTTCTCCTCACCTTCTCTTGCAAAAGGGTTGATGAACTCAATAGTATTTGGTTGAATATCTACAACCTCACCAATACCTCTCAAAGTTCTCCTAGCAAGTCTTCTATTGGTTGTCAAAGTTCTTTTAATTTCGTGATCAAAGGGTAACAAGTCACCTTGTGATCTTCTAGACATGCAAAATATCAAACAACTCGAAAATAATTAGAACAAACCTTGAGGAGTTTTACTTCCCCAAGGCAAAGAAAGACACAACTAATAACAATATAAGAAAATCTAAATCAAGTTAACACCGTCCCCGGCAACGGCGCCATTTTTTTGGTCGGTGGGTTTAGTTTTTCAGTACTTGTCGTTAGGAGCACCTAGACCAAAACACAATTTATAACTTCACAAACAACTCTACAATTAGTAAAGAGGTAAGTAAAGGTCGGATCCCAAGGGACGGTAATTGAGATGAGATTTCTATTGCAACTAGTGGTGTCTTAAGGGGTGTCATAATTGGGGTTTGATGTAGAAGATCACTAAACTAAATAGCAATGAAAGTAAACAAGCAAGATGAATTAAAAGGGATGTAAACAATTGATAAAAGGCACTAGGGTGTCATGGGGTCATAGGGGATTCATGGGAATTGATCATACAAACATATTCTCAAGTTATAAGCAAGCAATTATTATTGTGATGGATCGAGTTGGTTTATATCTTATAATCCTAGGAAAGTTTGGGTCCCGGAGCCGAATCGATTAGATTGTACAACACCTACAAGTCGACTTAATCTTCCCTACTCAACAATATACATGGTCTAATGAGACTCGAGTTGGTTTATGTCTTACAAGTCTCATTGAAAAGATAAGTGATGGGTAAAAAATGCAATGATTCATAGGCTCACATTTCATCAAACATAACATGTGCATAAGTTGAGATCACAACAAGCAAGCAAATAAACTATGAAAGCATATTAATTTAAGCATGAATCATTCCCCATGTTGGTTTCCCCTAATTACCCATTAACCCTAGCTAAGGAAACTACTCACTCATTATCATGTTGAACATGCTAGCAAGGTTGTCAATCATACCAACAAAGTGAAACATGATGAATAAATGAAAGTGATTAACAATAATTAAAAAAGGGATTAAGAGAATTATACCTACTAATGATTCCAATAATAAAGCAAAGAATAAAAGAAGTACTTGATGCTTGATTGGAAGGTTGTTAATCTCCCAATAGTAACCCAAATAATCTTCAATTACCCAAAATAAAGGATGAACAAGAGAGAGATTAAGGAAATAAAACTTGTATTAAAACTTGATTAAATGTTGATTACAAGATTAAAGAGAGATTTGATTGATATTAACTACTCTAAAGATTGCTAAGAAGAACATGCTCTTCTAATTAGACTAATGGGGTATTTATAGTGGGGATTAGGTGCATGAATTAGGGTTAACTAAGGGCTTAAATGACGATTAAGTCCCTTGTTGAGGAATCTCCGGTCTCTTTAGGGAGACCTCGGTCTCTAGAAAAAGATGTGCATCCTTCCTTGAAGCTTGAAGAAGACGAAATGGGACTGTCTGGGAATCCGGGCGTCTTTAGCACGGGACGGGCGGATTTGGCGGCTTCTGGACGGGCTTCCAGGGGGTGAAGACGGGCGTCTTCTGGAGCTTTTGCCCCGGCGTCTTGTGGAGGAAGACGCACGGGTTGCGGGTGAGGGACGGGCGTCTTCAGGGGAAGACGCACGGATTGTCAGGCAGTTTCTTTCCTTCTTCTTTTCTTCCTTTTTCTTCATAAAATCCTTGAGGATTTACTCGGGGATGCAAGGATCTTTTCTCATCATTGCCCATCTACTATAGTATGTACAAAGGCCTTCTAATCTTGTCTCTCCTTGATGCTTGGTCATTGAATTCAATCAATTTAGCCTCATTTTGTCATGAAAATGCAAGGTTTGCACTCCTTTCCTACTAAGGACACAAAATCTCAAAGAATATGCAAAACAAAGAACTAAAGACAATAAATGACCCAAATATGCACTAAAAAGCACGGGAACAAGGCTAATTCGGGGACTAAATATGCTCTAATTATGGTCACATCAAATATCCCCAAACCGAACCTTTGCTCGTCCCGAGTAAAGAGGTGACAAAGACTAGGACCATTATTTAAACTAACCTAATAACATAGCCGATATGAGACAATTAGCGGGTCTCACTCCGCCCCTTCAACTCACAACAAGACAACCATGAGGTAGGATGCCTTCTTGCAAGGCAAGGTAGGTCTTGCCAAAATGGCCACACATCCAAACATTAAGCACACAAAACAAGTAATGGATGCATCTACAAAAGAATAGCCACTTTCCTCATCTAAGTGGCGGAAATTATCTACAAGGGAAGTAATTAAAGGGTACACACTCCTTCATAGATGCAATTTCTTCAAACTACTAAGCCTAGAAGGATACCAATAAATCACCTTCAAGTTGTGTCAAGCTAGGGTACCTTTGTCCTCAATCGTTAAATGATTTTGTCAAGAATAGACTCCTTGTAGTGTTAGAAACACTGGAGGATCGCTGAATTCCGCTTCTTGCCTAGACAAGAAGAAGGGTCGTCCCCTCTCTACCATGCACGAAAATGGATACGATGGATAAAGGGATCAATAGATATTTGAGTTTCCTTTTGGGAGTTTCCTTTTGTTTTTGTTTTCCCCCCAATTTCTTGTGGCATTTGACATTTGAGAACACACTTTCTTTTGCCATTTCTTTTAATTTTTGGTTTTTCAACACTTGACAACTTTCAACTTTTCTTTGCATTTCTATTGAACATTTTCAAAGTCACCCCATATGTAGTGAGGGTGGCTTATATTTGAAGCTTTAGGAGTTCTATTTTTGCTCCTCTTTTCATTTGATGCATTTTGCAAACTTTCTTTCACTTTTTATTTCATTGAACTCAAATTTATTTCTTTTTGTGCCCATTCCCTTTGATGACAAAAATGTGGTAGAATATGGATGATGGATGGATTCATGGTTTCAAGGGTCACCTTGGAATAAATGGTAGCCAAGGAGTTATCACACCACAAGGTACTCTTAACTAGACCTTAATCCATGGGTCAAAGGATACTAGCATGACACATCCTAGGGTGTTTTATAAGTATTCTAACAAGCAAAGTCTTAAGAAGAAAAAGCATCTACTAGGGCCTATATACACTTGTCAAGCTTCCCAAATAGACGGTTTCACAAAATTTTCTAACATGCAACTACATGCCATGATGCAACTAGCATATAAACATCCTAATGCAAATGATTCTACCAACTAATATGACATATAAACTAAATGCAAGTCCTAAGTTCACATTGTTATACCGCATTAATCAAAATAAAGCCACATAGTCATTAACATAAAGAGGAAAAAGGAGATTGGAAAGATCATACCATGCGGTCTTCAATGATCCTCATGTCTCGGATGTGGCGTAGTCAATCAATGTGAAAAAGGATAAAAAAAACACAATATATACAAAAATATATACAAGACTACACTACAAAGGAAATGAACTTGTTTTTGGTTTGTTTTTTTTCAATTTTTTCAATTTTTTATGGTTTTTTGAAATTTTTTGATTTTTTTGGATTTTTGAATAAAATTTAAGTTAGAATTCCCCATCCCCACACTAATATGGGCATTGTCCTCAATGGCCAAAATGATGGGAAATCATGCAAGCATGATGCATGAATTCTACACTAAATGCAAGCTATACTAATCTATACTACATGATGCATGGGTTTTTGTTTATGACGGAGAGCGTAATTTAGATTACCTCCCGTTGCGTATGCATGTACTTCTCCAAACCGAGTTACACATTATTTCTAATGTCCTAAAGTTGGGGTAGTTCATGCACACAAGATGCAATGCATGAAACTAAATTGTCATTTTGGATTTTCAAAAGTGGGAACAATGAAATAAGAACACCTCAATGGGGCCTAGGTGTTAGTCCTCTATGTTGCTAGGACTCTCCAACCATGATCAAGATAAAGAAAGTAAAACAAAGAAAGAAGTAGACAAACCTCAAGAGGGTAGGAGCCTCCAAAGCTTGCTAGTCTTCCACCATATCATCATTGTCATCATCTTCCTCAATAGAAGTGGACTCATCTCCACTTCCCTCTTCACTTCCTTTCTCACTTCCTTCATCATCCTCTTCTTCTTCTTCATTAGCCTCTTCATCAATGCTATCATCAACAACCTCATCACCGACAACCTCATCGTCACCCGGAATCTCACCCCTAGATTCACTCGGAAAGAAGACTTCCCAATCCGCCCAACTAGGCAAAGGACATGAAGGATCAAGTAGTCCTTGCCTATCTAAATGAAGGAGGGGTGGATATTGGGTTAAGTATGAATCTTCCCGATCCTTAAAAGCTTGTTTGTGCATCTCTTGCATAAGTAGAGTCATGTAGTCATTGCTTGCTTTAACACCTTCGGGTTTGAACTCTTGATACTTGAATGGATAGGGTGGTGTGACAATGGAGGAGGAGGGCATTTCAATTTCACCCCTTTGTTTACGGATGATGTATTCGGCTTCTTTTGAGAGGGGAAGAAGGTAGTTGGTCCGATGGACACTCAAACGGTATATCTTGGAAGGCAAAGTAAAAGATCTAGCCTCATTGGTGAGCCACCCATATTTGGTGTCAAGAGGGTTATGAGTGACCCACTTGTACTTGTTAATCATGGTATCCATGTCAATGAGATGACCCCCCTTTTCTCCACATACTTTCTATCCTTGTTGAAATTCAGATCAAAGTACATAGCCAAAAGAGTGACTAGACCTCCGTTTACAATAACAGTGGTGCCTTGCTTTCCACAATCAACATTTAGCCATCTTTCCACCAAAAGCCTTAGAGAATTGTAAGGCTTGGTGAATTCCCTTCCAATATTTAAGGCCGACTCAAGTAGAACACAATCGAGCTTGGTAAATTGGTTAGTGTCTTTTCTTGCAATGATAGTATTCCCGGTGACCTTGTGCCACACTCTAATGCCCGGATGGTGGACTAATAGAGCGCGACTAGCATGATAGTTCTCAAATTTCCTCCCGGAAATTGCCTCCCAAAGAGGAGGGGGGTCATACTTTTCGGGATTCTTGTAATAACTAGGTGAATCACTAAGACCCAATACTTTACCCAATTCATCAAAGGTGATGCGCCTACTCACATTAGCAAGGCGGAACTCGATGTTTTCTCTAGTCTCTACCTTAGTAACTTTCAAAGAACTCAAGAATTCTAAGGTAAGGGAGGGGTATGTCAATTCTCTTGTAGCAAACAATTTTCCCAACCCCATGGCTTCAAAGAAGGCTTTTGTTTGTTCAAGGACACCCAATTTGGTCAAGACATCTTCACATATGAATTTGGTGGATAGAAAGGATTTTCTAGCATACTTGGCAAATGTATCCCTATGGGAGTTAGAAATGAAAATTACCTCCGGATAGTTTGATAGTTGAGCAATTTCCGGAGTTGTTGACGTTGTTGCTTCCAAGGGAGGTTGTTTTTGTTGAACTTCCAAGGTTGAGCTAGCTACCACCATAACCAATGAGGCTTTCTTTGCTTGAAGTCTCTTTTGTCTTGTTGAGAGTGCATTTGTCATAGGTGCCTTTGTTGATCCTTTTGTTCTTGCCATTGATGATTTAACCAAGAAAAGAGTGAAAATCTTCAATTTCCAAGTATAACCAAATCGATTTTAAGATGAAAGGCCTTGCCTTTATAATTTCAAAAATCGACTCAAAGGTTGAAGATTTTGGTGCTTGGTTTGATTTTTGTTGTAAGATGAGTGATTAATTGTTGTTAAAAGGAAGTTTGGATTTAATTTTGTTGAATTTGGTTGAGGAAATCTTGTTTTGGTAATGGAGAGGATGAGGGTTTTGAGTTTTGGGGTTTATGGGTAGTGTTTTGAATGAAGGAATGAAGAAATGAATGTGGGATGGGTATTTAAAATACCCGAAGATTTCAAAAATTGCAGGGGAAGACGGCGTCTTTCCTTCGGGGCGCTTCGGATTCTCGCCTTTTTTGTTCGATTCTCGCCTAAAGACGGGCGTCTTTCAAAGCAAAGACGCTCGGATTTATCGATCGAGACGGCGTCTTTCGCTGAAGACGGGCGGATTCTCAGACAGTGAGATTTCTTGTTTTTCACAGGCAAAAAGACGGGCGTCTTTCCTTCTAAGACGGGCGGATTTCTGAAGACGAGCGTCCTCTCCACCAGGACGCTCAGATTCTTCAACAGTCCCAAAATTTCAAATATTCAGCTCAGATAGACGGGCGTATTTCTGTGAAGACGCTCGAATTTCCTGAAGACGGGCGGATTCCCATGAAGACGCTCGGATTCTCCCTGTTTTACCCGGATTCAGTTCCATCCGTGCACTTGTGTATCCCTTGTCATTTTTCATTCTTCAAGTCCCGTGTTCTTCATTGTAGGGGCACTACTAAGGCATGAATAGCCTAGGCAATTGCTATCCCCACACTAAGCTAAAGTACTACACATCAATTAAATCATTAGACCCTCCCTCACTTCTCTCAAAAATGATAATGATCTTGATCAAAGCATAAAAATCCAACAATGACAAAAATGCAATGTAAGAATTAAAATGCGAGTTAGGGAGTTTGAAATATTTACAAATGGTGGTTTAGGGAGGACTCCACCAAACTCTCATCCTTAGTGAGATGTCATGGGGGCATGTCCAAGGTGTTGTTGATGTTGCTCAACACCTTGAAGAATTAATCAAAAGCTTGTTCATTATCATGATAAAGATCTTCAATAGACCTTAGCCCTTGTTGTCGGTCTTTATCGATAGCATTACCAAGATAGGGATTAAAAATCCCTTCAAACTCATTGTCCCAAAGACCACAAACTTCATCTACTTGATCACTAAAGATCTCTTGAGTTGATAGAGACAACTCTCCCACTTTCTTATCTTGGCCAATGAGGCCATCCTCTTCATTGCTTGACTTTGCTGAGCTTTACAAGCTCTCTTTGTTACAATTCACTTGCTCTTTGAATGGAGCATCATCAACTTTCTTCTTCCATTGGAATTCCGACTTCTTCCTATCATCCTTTCGGCTATAATGATCAACCATAAAACATGGTTCATGAAAACGGGGAGCTCTCATGGTCTTGTCAAGATTGAAAGTTATGCTCTCATCTCCCACTTCTAGAGTGAGCTCTCCATGCTTCACATCAATCACCGCACCCGCGGTGTGTAAGAAAGGTCTTCCTAGAATGATTGGAATGTTAGAATCTTCTTCCATGTCAACAATGACAAAGTCCACCGGGATGAAAAATTTCCCAACTCTTACGGGAACATCTTCCCATATCCCTAATGGTGTCTTCGTTGATCTATCAGCCATTTGGAGTGTGATATTGGTGCATTTAAACTCTCCCATCCCCAACCTTTTACTCACCGAGTACGGCATAACACTCACACTAGCCCCTAGATCACATAAGGCTTTGTTGATCGTGGTGTCGCCAATGGTACACGGTATTGAGAAGCTTCCCGGATATTTGAGTTTTGGAGGTGAACTCCCTTGAAGTATTGCACTACTCACCTTAGTGAAGGCGATAGAATCAAGCTTCCGGATCGACTTCTTCTTTGTGAGGATGTCTTTCATGTATTTTGCATAAGCCGGCACGCGATTGATTAATTCCGTGAAAGGAATCGAGACTTCCAAATTCTTCACAATTTCCATAAATTTTTCAAGTTGGTCATCAAATTTCGGCTTGGCTTGACGACTTGTAAAAGGAAGTCTAATCACAATGGGCTCCTTCTCCTTGACCTTGTCTTCATTTTTCTTTGAGATTTCTTCTTTTGATGGTTCTCCATCCTTGGAGTTTTGCAGACATTCTTCTTTGTCACTAGCTTCCACAACTTCATCCTCAACTTGCTTATTCGGTGCTTCATACCTTTTACCACTCCTCAAGTGAATGGCACTAATCGTTTCATGTCTTGGGGGATTACTTTGAGGTGGTAATTGCCCCTTTTGTCTTTGTGAGCTTGAAGATGCTAGTTGAGTCAATTGGGTTTCCAACATTTTGGTGTGAGCTAGGATGTTGTTGATGGTGATTTCCTTTGCTTGACTATCTTTTTGCATTTGAGTGAAAAACTCTTGTTGATTCTTTTGCATTTGGAGGACCGCTTTTTGAACATCAAAACCTTGGTCATTTTGTTGATTGTATGGAGTTTGATTTTGGTAACCTTGGTTTTGGTTGAAAAAGGGTCTTTGATTTTGGTTTCTCATGGGAGGTGGGGTGTATGTTGGTTGAGGGTTTTGAACATTTTGGCTTTTGTATGAGAGATTTGGATTTAATTTGGTATTTTCATTGTAATAGTTTGAATAAGGGGTACCACTCTTGTATGCTTGGAAAACATTCACTTGTTCATTTGTTCCCCTACATTCACTTTGGTCATGTCCCAAAGTTCCAAAATTCTCACATATCCCACTTGGGATTGATGAAGATGCCGTCATGGCATTAACATGATGCTTTGGTGATTTTGAGGCTTCTTCAAGTCTAGCCATAGCTTTTTCAAACTTCAAATTGATGGTATCAATGTGAGCACTAAGTTGAGCACCCAATTGAGTAATGGAGTCCACTTCATGCTTTCCTCCTCTAGTAGCCTTGCGAGGTCTACTATATTTTGAGTTATGGACCGCCATTTCCTCAATTTTGTTCCAAGTTTGATTGTCATCAACTTTGGTGAACATTTCATTTGATCCCATGTTGAGAATGTTCCTTGAATCTTCATAAAGACCGTTCCAAAATTGTTGTACCAAGAACCACTCGCTAAGTCCATGGTGAGGACATGAGCGACAAATTCCCTTGAATCGCTCCAAAGCTTCATACAAAGATTCTTCATCCCTTTGCTTAAAGCCCGTAATTTGAGCTCTTAGCATGTTAGTCTTTTCCGGTGGATAGAACTTTTTGTAGAAAGCTAGAGCCAACTTTTTCCAAGAATCAATTCCGAGAATAGCCTTATCAAGGCCTTTCATCCATTGTTTCGCGGTGCCAATTAGAGAAAAAGGAAATAAGACCCGTCGAATTTGGTCTTGAGTTACACCGGTTTGAGAAATCGCATCACAATAGTCACAAAAAGTTTCCATATGAGAGTGAGGGTCTTCACTAGGCATCCCCCCAAATTGGCTTCTTTCAACTTATTGGATAAATGTGGATTTGGCAATAAAATTTCCGGTTAGATGTTGTGGTGTGGGAGTATCATTGGGTAGGTTATCCTCGGTGGGTACGGAATGTGATGAAAACTTAGGCATTGTGGGTTGATTTTGTGTTGGGTTCTCCTCACCTTCTCTTGCAAAAGGGTTGATGAACTCAATAGTATTTGGTTGAATGTCTACAACCTCACCAATACCTCTCAAAGTTCTCCTAGCAAGTCTTCTATTGGTTGTCAAAGTTCTTTCAATTTCGTGATCAAAGGGTAACAAGTCACCTTGTGATCTTCTAGACATGCAAAATATCAAACAACTCGAAAATAATTAGAACAAACCCTGAGGAGTTTTACTTCCCCAAGGCAAAGAAAGACACAACTAATAACAATATAAGAAAATCTAAATCAAGTTAACACCGTCCCCGGCAACGGCGCCATTTTTTTGGTCGGTGGGTTTAGTTTTTCAGTACTTGTCGTTAGGAGCACCTAGACCAAAACACAATTTATAACTTCACAAACAACTCTACAATTAGTAAAGAGGTAAGTAAAGGTCGGATCCCAAGGGACGGGAATTGAGATGAGATTTCTATTGCAACTAGTGGTGTCTTAAGGGGTGTCACAATTGGGGTTTGATGTAGAAGATCACTAAACTAAATAGCAATGAAAGTAAACAAGCAAGATGAATTAAAAGGGATGTAAAAAATTGATAAAAGGCACTAGGGTGTCATGGGGTCATAGGGGATTCATGGGAATTGATCATACAAACATATTCTCAAGTTATAAGCAAGCAATTATTGTTGTGATGGATCGAGTTGGTTTATATCTTACAATCCTATGAAAGTTTGGGTCCCGGAGACGAATCGATTAGATTGTACAACACCTACAAGTCGACTTAATCTTCTCTACTCAACAATATGCATGGTCTAATGAGACTCGAGTTGGTTTATGTCTTACAAGTCTCATTGAAAAGATAGGTGATGGGTAAAAAATGCAAGGATTCATAGGCTCACATTTCATCAAACATAACATGTGCATAAGTTGAGATCACAACAAGCAGGCAAATAAACTATGAAAGCATATTAATTTAAGCATGAATCATTCCCCATGTTGGTTTCCCCTAATTACCCATTAACCCTAGCTAAGGAAACTACTCACTCATTATCATGTTGAACATGCTAGCAAGGTTGTCAATCATACCAACAAAGTGAAACATGATGAATAAATGAAAGTGATTAACAATAATTAAAAAGGGATTAAGAGAATTATACCTACTAATGATTCCAATAATAAAGCAATGAATAAAAGAAGTACTTAATGCTTGATTGGAAGGTTGTCAATCTCCCAATAGTAACCCAAATAATCTTCAATTACCCAAAATAAAGGATGAACAAGAGAGAGATTAAGGAAATAAAACTTGTATTAAAACTTGATTAAATGTTGATTACAAGATTAAAGAGAGATTTGATTGATATTAACTACTCTAAAGATTGCTAAGAAGAACATGCTCTTCTAATTAGACTAATGGGGTATTTATAGTGGGTATTAGGTGCATGAATTAGGGTTAACTAAAGGCATAAATGACAATTAAGTCCCTTGTTGAGGAATTGCCGGTCTCTTTAGGGAGACTCCGGTCTCTAGGGAGACTCCGGTCTTTAGAAAAAGATGTGCATCCTTCCTTGAAGCTTGAAGAAGACGAAATGGGACTGTCTGGGAATCCGGGCGTCTTTAGCACGGGACGGGCGGATTTGGCGGGTTCTGGACGGGCGTCCAGGGAGTGAAGACGGGCGTCTTCTGGAGCTTTTATCCGGGCGTCTTGTGGAGGAAGACGCACGGGTTGTGGGTGAGGGACGGGCGTCTTCAGGGGAAGACGCACGGATTGTCAGGCAGTTTCTTTCCTTCTTCTTTTCTTCCTTTTTCTTCATAAAATCCTTGAGGATTTCCTCCGGGATTTAAGGATCTTTTCTCATCATTGCCCATCTACTATAGTATGTACAAAGGCCTTCTAATCTTGTCTCTCCTTGATGCTTGGTCATTGAAATCAATTAATTTAGCCTCATTTTGCCATGAAAATGCAAGGTTTGCACTCCTTTCCTACTAAGGACACAAAACCTCAAAGAATATGCAAAACAAAGAACTAAAGGCAATAAATGACCCAAATATGAACTAAAAAGCACGGGAACAAGGCTAATTCGGGGACTAAATATGCTCTAATTGGTCACATCAATGACATGGGAACTACAACCGGGAAATGTATACAGAGGTACTTAACTCAGAAAGAGTATGAAGAAGCTCATTTTTATGTGCTAAGGAACTGTGGAGATTTTTTAGAGACTTATGAAAAGTAAGTTAACACTTCATCATTACTCAATTGTTTTTTAATTATCAAATTAGATCGAATTTATAGGTAATTAATATATAACTAAAACATGCTTTCCCTACTTATAGGGAATTTGAGACACATATCAAAATCAATTTTCCTGATGTCACATCCTCTGATGATGTTTGGGCATCACATGACAAAAGTTTTCCGAAATGGTTCCGAAATCAAGTAAGTGATGATACATTTTCTTTGACATTGAACTACACATTTAGATTTCTTATTAGATATTGAAAAAAGTATAACAACTTAATTATCATTTTTTTATTCATAGGTTCATAGATTGAAGGATCATCTAATAATAACTTTAGCATTGGGTCCTAGTAACATGGTCAAGTCTTGGAGACGGTATTCCATCAACGGCTATAATTTTCGAGCTTTTAAGGAAGGAGTTGATGTTTCGAAGTCTACGTTAAGCAATGGGGTTTCTGTGAATTCAACTGAAGGGTTGGACTACTATGGAACCCTAAATGAAGTAATTGAGCTTTCTTATTATGCCGAGCAAAGGGTTTATAGGGTTATATTGTTTAAATGTGATTGGCTTGATAATTCCCCACAAGGACTTAGTATCCATAAGGTTTATGGACTTGTAGATGTAAACGAGAACAAAGAAACTTCGTGAACATAACCCATTTGTGGCAGCTTTTCAAGTCAATCAAGTTTGTTATGCTCCTTATCCAACCATTAAGAAAGGTAATCAC
Source organism: Silene latifolia (assembly GCF_048544455.1). NCBI lineage: Eukaryota > Viridiplantae > Streptophyta > Magnoliopsida > Caryophyllales > Caryophyllaceae > Silene > Silene latifolia. Next base: position 51,380,284 of record NC_133533.1, read on the forward strand.
GGCATACAGTGGTCCGCGGTTTTTAAAACCAAGGCAAGATCACAAGTTGATGCTCCTATTGAAGAAAGTGTCTTTCAAGAAGATGTGGTTGTGAATGATCACTCAATTTCACCGATTTTGTTGGAAGATATAGAGGATGAAGATGTATACGAAGTGGCAGTGGAAAGAGGTCAAGGGGAATATGACAGAGACGTCGGAGAAGAAGGGGATGAAGATGAAGTTGAAGAACTTATTAGATACGAAAATGAGGAATCGGAGGAAGAAGTAGGAGTGCTTTTTTCAGAGGATTAACCTGATTTGATTTGTAGTGACAGTGATAGTGAGGAGGACTAGTTGTAATTGTAGAATTATTAATACATTTGTCAAAAAGTTTAAAGTTTAAACATTCAATAAAATTTGCCCTCCGTTTTTTATTACTTGTCGTTCTAGCCTATTTGGTTTTTTGTTTTATACATGTCGTTTAAGCTTAACATCAATAGTGTGTTTCAATTTCCAAGGTTTGGTTATAAAAAACCTCAATTCAACCAATAAAATGCACTAAAGAAGAGGCAAGTGGTAATTAGTTCACAGTTTTCCATTGGATACATGAACACCAAATAAAACAATAATGGTAAAAAGTAGTATAGTTGCAAATCTTAATTTGTGAGAATCAAGTTAAAACGACATATACCCTGTTTTCCATAGTTAGTGTTTGATTCAATTGTTTATATATACCCTGTAGAAATGGTTGATTTGAACTAACGATTTTTTCTTTGAACTAACAATTTGAATTGTTTTCATGAAGTGATTATGCCGAACATTTTTCGCCGTTATTTTGGGAGCAATAGTAATACAACTGAACATGATCGGGAGGACGAGGTGGTTGAGGATGAGGAAGATCCTGAGCCTCCATCAACAAGACAAGAGAACATGTAGGTGACTCTCTCATCGGCCCGTGCTCGGCGACATCTTTTTTGGTAAGTTTATGTTAGTTTTTTTATTTTTAAAACTTAACATTTACAGTTTTAATTTCAAATATTTATGTGCTTTTCAGGTGGGACGACGAACCAATCAAGAAATATGTTAATTGGTCGTTCACCCGCAACACAAGAGATGAGTACTTCACTAGGTGGGGTGAAGCGAGTAACGCACAGCGTCAGAAGATGTGGAATTACTTTGCGGTAATTATATTTTTCAATAATAATTTTCTTAAGTTTATAATAATTTTCTTAAGTTTATAAGAATTTTCATAAGTTTTATATAACTAATTTCACAATTGTTTTTGAAACAGACTCATGTAAGATCCATCGATCCTGGCTATGATCCTGTGCCTGAGTGGCAGTCGAGGGTAACGAGGCGGATTACCACTCTTATTAATGGACTAAAATATAATAAGAAAAAGCCAAAGTGGGTGTCTGTTTCTTGGTGGGAGAACCTTAAGAATAGTCCAAATGATCCTACTTTTGCCAAACATTTGAAAATCAATACGGCAAATAGGAAGTCGGGTGGGAAAGATGGGAAAGCATTGGGCACCCACACTCTTGGTCGGAAGAGTTGCTCCGATGCTTTCAAGGAATTGGTAAGTATTGTTTATATTGCTTTTAAAAAGTGGTTAATATATATGATTGACAAATATATACTTGATTTTACTTGTTTCCATACTAATTTCAGGGTCAAGAGGCCACCCCCCACAAGTTGTTCATGAAGACGAAGAAATATAAGAAGGGCGACTGGGTTAACCCTCGAGCGGCTGAGATTGAGGTAAGTTTTTGTATTTAATTTAATATTAACTTTTATTATAAAGAACGATAATATCTTTCTTATAAAGATAGGTATATATATATATATATATATATATATATATATCATTTTTGACGATTTTCTCTTTTTTCAGCGTGATTTCCAAGCGAAGATGAGTCAACCATTGCCACCTGGACAGTCTCCCGACGAGATTCGGGCCTACTACAAGGCTGTAGGAGGCTTTGACGAGAAGAACCGGATGTTTGGGACCGGAGATAAAGGGGCCGAAATATAGTATGATCTTCCTCCTAACAAAGCTGGCCGACGGTCTTTCTCTTATGCTCCTAGCATGATTTCAAAGCTTTCCACCCAAATGAATGATGAGCGAGCCGCTCGAATTGCTCTTGAAAGATAGGTTCGTGAACAGGCTGAACAAATGGCAACAATGCAAAAGGCTTGGGCTGATATGCAAGCATCTCAACCCCCAAACACGTGTTCACAATTTCCTCCACATAGGCGGGATGACTTTCGAGGTGGTGATGACGGGTTTGGAGGTAGTGGTAGTTTTATTGAGCCTATAATAAGTTAGAGCCTTTAGGTTAGAGCCTTTAGGTTAGAACCTTTAGTTTGGTTAGTATTGTCGTCTAGTAGGGAGTATGAAAAACATGGTACGCCAATTCTCTTTCGTGTTTAATTAGTAAGACAATGTACGAATTTGACTATCTTTTTCTGTAAAACATTTTGCGTTCAATTCTCTTTTGTTGTCTATTGATTCCCGCATTAGCGGTCGACGTGAAAATGGATTCCCGCTTGGCGGTCGACGATTGTATGTGTTTTGCAGGTTTTGGTTATATTGGAAACGATCCAAATAGGCATCGTGGCTGTATTTGAAACGATGCATAAAACGCATCGTGGTTGGGCAGCAGGCTGCTGTTTCCAGGCCTGGTTTTTATTAAAACCGACGGAATTTCCGTCAGTATTTTGTAAAAACTGACGGATTTTCCGTCACTACCTATTTTCCCCTTTTTCCAGAAATCAAATGAAAACGCCACGTGTCAGCACAAACCGACGGAATTTCCGTCAGTAATGCAAAAAAACTGACGGAAATTCCGTCAGTTCTATTCTTTTTAATATGATTTCAGAAAAACACATGAAATGCCACGTGTCAAGGAATACCGACGGAATTTCCGTCAGTAATGATAAAAAACTGACGAAAAATCCTTCACTTCCTAGCTAGAAATAAGGACGGAATTCCCGTCAGTGATCCGTCAGTGTTTTTAAATACCGACAGAAATTCCGTCAGGACAGGTTTTTTAGTGACGAAATAAGCTGACCCTGTTTCCTGACCGAATTTCCGTCACTAAATGGAAATACCGACGGAAAAGCCCTCAGTATGGCCTTAATTTTTCCGTCGGTATCCCGCGTTTTCGTTGTAGTGTCAGACAGAGGATGAAAGCGGCCCAGGATCGACAAAAGAGTTATGCTGATCTACACCGACGGGATATAGAGTTTCAGGTTAGGGAAAAGGTTCTGTTGAAAGTGTCTCCTATGCGTGGGGTCTTGTGATTTGGTAAGAAAGAGAAGTTGAGCCAGAAGTTCATAGGACCGTATGAGATCATAGACCGTGTGGGTGAGGTTGCTTATCATTGGCTTTACGTCTGCTTTGGATAGTGTACATAATGTGTTTCATGTGTCTCAGCTACGGAAGTATGTGAGTGATCCGTCACATGTGTTAGAGGTAGAGAACATAGAGTTGGATGAGTCTTTGTCTTATCTTGAGGTGCCTAAACAGATTCTTGATCGAAAGGGTAGGAAAACTAGGCATGGTGAGACAGTATTGCATAAGGTTCTTTGGTCTAACCATGAGGTTGAGGAGGCCACATGAGAGGCGGAGGAGGCTATGAGAGAGCGATATTTGTCTCTTTTTTATCGAGTATGTATGGTTACGGGGACGTAACCTTGTTTCTTTTAGGGGGGGGTAGGAGATGGTCGCGAAGAGTTTTTACATGTTTTTGTGTTGATTTTGATATACTTAGTAGTTATTTGAGTCGGGTTGAGTTTGATTTGGTAGATATGTTTTGGAGTTTTATGTTGAGTTTTGTTTTGTTGTTGTGTCGGGAAAGCGTTAGTGTGTTTTTGTTTTGCTGTGGTTTGAACTTCAGGGACGAAGTTCTTTTTAATGAGGGAAGACTGTAATACTACGGTTTTACGAGTCTTTGGGTACTCTATCGAGTGGGGTTTACTATGTCGAGTAAGTATGTTTGCTATACGAATCAGTAGTCTGCCTGTAGGGTACTCGATCGAGTAGCTTTAGCACTCGATCGAGTACGTGACTTACTCGATCGAGTAAGTCGGTTATCGGGTATTATTTGACGGGTTTTGTTAACAATGCGAATTAATATGTAATACTTCGTCGTCTTTTCCTAAACACTTTTACAAACCTAAAAACACAAAAAGAGAGATTGCAAGTTACGTTGTTCGATTCATTCGCATTATTCGCAAATCCAAGAGCTAGAGGTGTCGGTTTCTCGTGTTCTTTATACCGTTGTGATCCTTGCGTCAAGGGTAAGTTCTACATACTATTTTTGTAGCAATTGGTTAATGTTGGTTAAACCCTAATTTGGGGATTTGGGGGTTTTATGATTGTACGGTCAAGGTAGTAATTGTATGAATGTTTGTATAGGCGGAGGGTTCGTAGAAGAGAGGTTTTGAGACAGCTGCTAGATCGTCTAATTCTGTGATTGCATTCCAGGTAGGGTTTCCCTACTCAGTATTAGTTACATGATGTGTGTGGCGATTGTGTAGTTTGTGATTGTTGATTGATTCAGACGGTTGTGATTTCATGTTGTTGATTGATTCAGACGGTTGTTGATTTTGTATTGTGATTACTGTTTAGTTGTCTGTGTTCTTCGGGGTGCGTCCCTAGCTGAGTGGATTCGCTTGCGGGAGTGGCTTCAAGCCCTTGATTCGCCTTCTGTGGAACCCGCCACAGAAGGGATGTGCACATTAAGGAACATGGGTTTAGCGCTCGGATGAGATGAGCGGGACTTAGGTGGGAACGGCTGCGGTCCCCCACTGGCGGTGTGGAGTAACTGTTGCGATGGGTACTCTGGAAAGATTAAAAACTTTAGTGTGTAGTCAGTTGTGTGGAGTTTGGTGATGGAGACTGGGTTTTGATGTGTGGATTGAGTTGTTTGGCATTTGTTTCATATTGGTTTGTATTGTGTAATTAGTACTGACCCCGTTTATTGTTTTAAAAACTATGGTGATCCATTCGGGGATGGTGAGCAGTTATTGAACAGGTTTGATATGATGCATATGGGCTAGCTGGGATGAGTCATCACTTGGCATTAGAAGAGTCTTCCGCTGTGTCAGACGATGTTTGTAGTTGTCAGTTTTGCTAGTAGACAGTTTTGGATTTGGATTGTATTTCTTTTAACAGATTTAGTTTGAGACATGTAATCACTTAAACTATATTTACTTTTAAAGTACGTTTCTTTATCGTCTTATGATATTCATTGCCTCGGGTAACCGAGATGGTGACGTTCCTATACCTGAGTGGTCCTGGTAAGGCACTTGGAGTATGGGGGTGTCACAAGGGGAGTCGGGTCACACATGAAATTGTAAATATATATTCATGTTAAACTCGGAAATAAAAACATTGTCAATTGTTTAGGCTTAAAGACACCCACCTCACGATATTAGTGTCAACCATAGACCTGGTCCTAGTGCAATTCTCGTTTATGACTAGGTCGTCCTACTACACATGCTTAGTCTTATCCAATTTCATATCTCACTACTTATATAACGAATTAACAAACTTAATCAATGAATAACGCCTTTAAACAAAGATTAAAAGCACCGATACAAACATGTGATAGAAACAGTAAAACGATATTATAACTTCCTAGTTCAATAATTGTAAGGACTACTTATGCATGGTTACCCTTATTCCTTAGACAATTGAATTACTTATGCATAATGAAAACTAATCTAATGACATATGAAATGATAAGGATACATACTACTAGTAATGTAAATGACTAAGGAATAACAAAATAATACTAGAAATGAAATTATTTTGACAATGAAAATAGAACTTGAATATAGAAGAACAAATACTTGAATTGGAAATTGTAAATGAACTTGTAATATAAATTGAAATGCTTAAAGAAATTGTTTATAACATAAAGGAAATGTTAAAGGGAAATCTAATATAAACTAAACTAAGAACTAAAATGAGAGTATAAAAGCGGTGTTGAAGGTATATATGTAAGAAGTGTTCAAGTCTACACCCTTTATATAGTAAATGAGAGGTGAAACTTAGAGTAAATACAAGGGGTCAAACCCAAATATTTTCTCTTAATTGCTTGATTAATTACCAAAGAAATCGTAAGTGAACTATTAACTCAACTTCAATCCTCCGGTTAAATGGTTAGTGAGCATCCAATGAACATCCCAAAACTTGCTTCAAATCTCTTCACTTCTTGATTAAATGCCAAGGGGATCCAATGTGAGCCACTAATCCCATCTTAATTCATCCGGTTAAATATGATAAGTCAGCTTCTATTACTTAACTTCAAAATCTTAAATCCATAACACAAAGTTATAAGCAAACAAACAAACCAACCAACCCAAACTCTTTATTTAAACCGTCGCTAATCTTCAAAAAATATCCATAAATATATTTATAATGGCTGCCAATAGAAACAACAATTTCTTTGTTGGTGAATCATACTACGGAAACAACAATTTCTTTAGTGGTGAATCATCCGGCAAATCTGATAAAATAAAATGGTTAAAGGAATTTCAGTGAAAAAACTTGACATTAAATGGTTAGCCGACAATTTACCTCCTGTCCCTCGTCCGTTTTACAGTCAGTCACCCTTGAGGACTATGTTAACAGAAGTCTATAATGATAATCCCATACCGATTATCAGTATGCAGCTTCCCGAGGCTAACTTAGTTGAGCAAATAAAAAAAGCATCGTCAAAATTTGGTTATTTCCAAATTATAAATCATGGTGTGCTCCTTCCTCTTTGCGATCAGTTGATTGAAAAGATGAGGGCATTTTATGACCTACGTTTGGATTTTAAGAAGAGTTGGCTTAAAAGGAGTATAACTTATGATAAAGGAGCGTATTACAATTCAGCACACGACCTCTTTAACGGCCATGACCCTACATGGCACGATACATTATTTGTTCGATTTGGGCCCGATCATTGTGATCCCACAGTAATAAACCCACAATGATCGAGTCCAAGTCGAACATATAATGTATCGTGTCAGGTAGGATCCTGGCCGTTGAAGAGGTCGTGTGTTGAATTGTAGAACACTCCTTTATCATAAGTTTTACTCCTTTTAAGCCAAACTTTCCTATAATCCAAACCTAGGTCATAAAATGCCCTCATCTTTTCAATCAACTGATCGCAAAGAGGAAGGGACGCACCATGATCTATAATTCGGAAATATCCAAATTTTGACGATGCTTGTTTGATTTGCTCAACTAAGTCAACCTCGGGAAGCTGCATACTGATAATCGGTATGGGATTATCATTATAGACTTCTGTGAACATAGTCCTCAAGGGTGACTGACTGTAAAACGGACGAGGGACAGGAGGTAAATTGTCGGCTAACCATTTAATGTCAAGTTTTTTTCGTTGAAATTCCTTTAACCATTTTATTTTATCATATTCGTCGGATGATTCACCACTAAAGAAATTGTTGTTTCTGCCGAATGATTCACCAACAAAGAAATTGTTGTTTCTATTGGCAGTCATTATAGATATATTTATGGATATTTTTTGAAGATTAGCGACGGTCTAAATAAAGAGCTTGGGTTGGTTGGTTTGTTGGTTTGCTTATAACTATGTGTTATTGATTTAAGATTTTGAAGTTAAGTAATAGAAGGTGACAAATAACCCATTTCAATAACTTTGTGTTGTTGATTTAAGATTTTGAAGTTAAGTAAGAAAGTGCGGAATTATATCAGCATTTGAATGATTGAGCCGATGAATACCAATGATGAAGTATGAGAAACTATGTTTGAAAGGATTAGCGCACTTACCTTGAGAGCCCTTTATTCATTTGATCATTATGGGATTGAGGACGAATAACAAAGTCTAGTCTACGGGTTTTGCTTCCTGTCTAGAAGCATGCAGCTAAGCGTAAGATGAGCCGAGAGTTGGTAAAGATGATTATTGAGAGAGAGTTAAATTAGGGCGGAATTTGTTAGAGAGGGAATGAAGTTGGTAAAGATGATTATTGATGTTATAGTGAAGCTTTGATTCACAATGCAATTTATAAGACAAGGCTGAAGCATCTTCATTGTGAGAACTGAGAGCCGTATACTTGAAGGCAATTAGGTCAGAAGCATCTTCGTTTTTAAACCAACCATCCGTTGATATATTCTTCATTGTGAGAACCATAATCACAAGTCAAGTACAAGTTTCATGTGACAAAACCAAAAGCTATATATCGTATGAGAATGAGATGCGATTCCGCTACTTTGGCACTCAATATGTACTTGGCAGTTTGGCACTCGTTCTTTATTGTATCTGATGCTCGTTCATGGTACTATCTTAGGAGCGTTGTTCTTGAAATTGACATAGAATTTTAGGAGCATCTCATCTTCATTGTGATAAGCGTATACTTGAAGGCAAGGCTGAAGCGTCTTCATTTTTAAACCATCCATTGATATATTCTTCATTGTGACTTGTGAGTGGAAGTTTATTACTGTATATCACAAGTGAAGTAGAAGCCTCATGCTAGAATTTTTTTGGTTAATGAGTGTTAATTAGCAAAATAATTAGATAATAAGGGTTCACTTGAAACTATTTGGGTCTATAGTGTTCACGTCTTCACTTTTTATTTTTTTCTAATTTTTATATAAAACCGCTAAGCAACTTAGTGGCTTTACAAATTGTCATTGTCCAAATATTTGTATCTGTTTTATTTAAAAAAAAAAAAAAAAAAAAAAAAAAAAAATTTGAGGAGCAATGCCGCTGAGAAGTTGAGGGGCTTATTACAAAGTTTCCAACAATTTTCAACAACTTCCATTAGCTACCCAAAAAATTGGAAAAAATAAAAAGTGATGACGTGGACACTATGAACCCAAATAGTTTCAAATGAACGCTTATTACCGAATTATTTTGCTCATTAACGCTAATTAACCAAAAAATTCCTCATGCGATGCTCCTACTTTATCCTATCTCATGCTGCTCATACATGGTACATGTTACTATGTTAAAAGTGTAGGATAAAGAATTACTTTTTCTACAGGAAAAAAAATCGTTGTTTAGTTTGAGTTGGGTTAGGATTTTATTAAATTTTCAATTGTCGTTCAAGTGTCTGATAGACCTGTCAAACTCTGACCCAGCCTGTTTTTCTAAGGTCAAGACTCGAAAATATTGACCCACTATTTTACTCGATCTCAAAATGACCCGTTATTTAATTAGGATCGAAAACCGATTGCTCAAATCACTGAAATGATTTGTGTATATGTAATGCCTTTATTTTGACGCAACAACTTAATGAAATAACTAGGAGCTATCAATAAGATTATTAGTCTGCTTGTCCAGTGGTGGTAGTCCAGCGGTAACCGTGTTAAACTTTGAAACTTGCAGAAATGCAATATTTGAGAGGTTCCGAACTCGACTACCAATTGGGGCGATGATCACTTGAGCATTGCAGCTCCTAAAGGGGTGGCTTACATGGTCCATATGGTGGTGCGGGAATGCATGGACCCGGGGGACTCAACTCCTCATCCTCAAAAAAAAAAAAAAATTAGTCTGCTAATGAATAATTTATCGTATGGTTATTAGTCTGCTAGTGAATAAATTATTGTAAGGGATACGACGGCTACCAGAATTATATTCCTTTTCTTATATGTTTGTTTATCCTAATAGAAGGAAGTTGTGTTATGACAATTAATTAATTATCAAAAATGAAAGTAAATCTTCTAGAACCAATGTGAACGGACAAAGCAGTAACTGTAGTAGACTGGTTGTTATTAAAGTTGTTGTCCGACAAGGTGTAGTGGGAGGGTTGAGAGAGTGGGTCTGCTTGCTAGGCTGGTCGAGTGGTGACCAAAGCCCGGTTGGTGGACGGCAAGTTTGCGGGTGGTTGTTGGTAGGTGGATTTATTGGGTTTTGGGAGAGAAGCGAGAAAATGACAAGGGTAATATTGTAAAAATCGTATGTGAAAATGTAAAATCTGTATGTGGTTCTTGGCCTAGAGCTCTTCAATTCAATGAAAGAACGTTGTGCAAACACAGATTTCATTTTCGCAGCTCAAATGAAAGAGTATTATGCAAACACAAACAAAGATGTATAAATTCTACATCTTGAAACGAGTACAAATTATTACAAATGGTTTAGTATCAATTATGCTAATATTAAGAAAGTGATAAAATGCGCAGTCCCTCTACTAGAATTTGAGAATCGCCACTGTCAAATACATGAATCCGGCCATCTGACAGCACTACTGCAAACTGATTGGCTACTCTTGGATGTGCCGCTATCACAAGTGAGCGGATATTATTGGAGCTCCTGCAATAGAAATTAGATGAGTAAATTGTCATTCGAACTGACATCAATGTTGTAAAGCCCGAACAGGGAACCCATTATTTAGAAATCCCATTCCAAAAAAAGATCGCACAAACTATAATCTACAGGTCTGTTCCTAGCCTGAAACTAACGCGACCGACTCAAACCCATATGTGGCATTCAAAAGGCTATCAACTTACCTAACACTTGGTGGGAAGTATGCAGAAGGGTTGATGTGATATCTGAGTGTGAGGGTTGAAGCATCGAAAATGCAGATGGTGTCATCAACAAAACTTGTATACACTAGTTGGCTATCACAAGAATATGTGGCATTCGATATGGGTGCATGATTATCAGGTAGAAGCCACTGCAAATTAGTAAAGAATACTTGATTAGTAGTAGTAGTCTCTTCATCAACACAATCATGAATTCTTAATTCATTCCTGGAAAATGACCAACCTCATTCACGCGCTCTAACTGGTTTCTTTCATATATTGCCAACTGAGCCGGGTGTATAATAAGGAGATGTGTATCGTCTCTATGAAACTGGACTCGAGTATCAGATGCTGATGTTGGAGCTCTTCCTCGTGGAAACAAAAGGAACTTTGACCTTTCTTTTTCCCACACATTTGAAAACTTGAAACTCCACACGCAAATCTAGACAAGACCATATAGTCAGTCATATACCAAAGATTGTTAGTGTAAGCAAAAGCACTCAAACACAAACTCTTTGTATTGAAGAGGGATTTGTATGAGTGAAACACCTGAGCATCCGCACCCGTTGAGACCAGCACTTCTGATGGATCTGAATAGCTATACGCCAAACCTGTTACTCTGCTCAAGTGACCTTCTAACTTGCTTACCTCCTGTATATATACATTGACAAACATTAAAAAAAAAAAAACCCAATAGCCAGAAGAGTCTTGCTTGAATCTTACAGTTGGTCTCCCTTAAGACGATTAGACCAACTATTTTGGTCTTTTCCAAAAAGACGGGATTTTTATATTATTTTACACCCAAATGTGACCATCTTTGGAAATCACAAGTTACCAAAAGCTGAAAAACTAGCTGGACCATTGTGGTTACAACTTACATTTGACCATAGAGAGGCTACAAAATCCTGTCTAAGGGTCCGCCTAAAACGGTGATAATATATGCTAGCTTAGACATTCAAACGTATCTCTTAAGTTAACTTTTCTTGAAGGGTTTAATGATAAATATTACAGAGTACTTATTTTGCAATACTACCCCGACCGCTAACTCACAATCTAACTGTGCGACTGTACCCCCCCCCCCCCCCCCGACTCTCCAAAGCTAGGTACCTCCAAAGGGCGAGAGGCATACCATTGCCAAATAACAGTACACACAAATCGTACCGTCGTCCATACCCATAGCGATTACTTGGTAATCATGCGGGCAATAGGTAATACATGTAACCGCCGATGGATGTGGAGGGGGAAAGGATGTCATCAAATCCTGAAAAGGGAAAAATGGAAAAAAAAAATGATCAAAATTGTCGTCTTTAGTTCATAACATAATTTCCATTCCACATGGCATTGAAATCGAGTGAAACGTACACAAGAGATGGCCGGTATCATCCAAGCCTTGACATAGAAAAGATGAATCTTCCCTCCAGAAGATGACATAAGATACAGGTCATTTTGAAACAGCGAGAAGCATGGAACCGCCTCTTTAAGAGCCCCCGCTATCTTATTTCTCATGCCAGTCTCATTAGAGGAGAGTAGCCACTGGTAGGTAATTTAAGAAAATTCATAAGTTAGTGCGAGAAATCAGTGTCTTGTCTAAAGTTGCAACCTACAAAACAAGGAATATGAAATGTTACCTTCTCACCCGAATTGTCATTCCCCTGCCACTTCCACAACAGGTGAACTCCATTCGAAGTTAATGCCAGGATAGCATTCCCGTCATGAGTATATGTCAGAGCTGATACCTGAAATACCAAACTCCGTGACTCAGCAAATTTTGTCAAAAAAAAGCATGTAAAAGACCGTCGTATGATTAAGTTATTTGACCTTAGCTGATCCAATGTTTTCAGGGAGTCGCAAGGGTACGATGGCAGCCATTCTTCTTGTAAAAATTATTATTATTAAGATTACCAAATGGGAATTAAAAGGTTTAATTAAAGTAAAACTGTTTGATTTGCACAAAAAATTGAATGACCTGAAATTGTAAAAAAACCAGAGTGAACTTCCCCACTATTTTATACACACACAAGAGTAGTAGATTAGGGAGAATATCGAGGTAGGACGTGTTGGGCATTGTATCTTCAGAAAAGCAAAAATTTCATAAGTAGTACGAGAGAGGTGGTAATCGGGGCAGTTGGGTCGGTTATGGATCGTGTTAATCTATTTTTTCGGATCGAGTTGAGTTTGGGTTGGGGTCATTATCGTATCAAATTTCTTTATCGCAATACGTCAATTTCAGACTATTAAATTTAATTTCTAATCGTTATTTGGTTTAATTACTTTACTAGTATATATTCCGCACAATACAAGCGCGGTTTATATAGAATTTTTATACTTTAGTGTATTACTTATATAGTTTAAATTGACAACTCATTAATTTTCATATTCAGCTCCTTGAATTTTTATTTAATAAAAAAATTTGATTACAAAACTAATCAATAAAATTGAGTAGTATCAAGAAATGTGTGATTTAATGAGAATACGTTTTTTTTCTAACTTAAGCAAATGATTTAATTTTATAATTTTTTACAAAATTCTTTAGAGAATTTTTTTTTGTCACGCATCTAATAATACATCGTAACCGTTTATAAGTTTGTTTTATATGGAATAAGTATGTGCCAAGTTAATTCTCTAATAATTGGAGCACTAAAAATTTTAACAATTCCTTGTTTATAATTTTAGACTCGATTTGAGAGATCGGGTACGGTTAACACTTGCAAATTGGATAATGAGCATAAATGCATAATTTTTTCAAGTTCGGTTAAATTTGAGAACGGCTCAAACTCGAGTCAAACCTTGTAAGCTGGATACTTACCCTTTAATCGAACCGAATCGAAATGCCCGTTAATTTTGTGTTGAAACCGACCCAATTTGCTCGGCTACCTAATATCTTTGGTCCTCCTTTAATTTTTATGTTGGCCGTCTGTTTGGTCAATAAAAAGTTTATGTTAACTGCGAATGTTAACATTCCTAATTAGAAAGTTTTCATGTTCAAATGTAATGCATTACGAAAAGCGGACTTGCCAAATGTAGAAAGTTGACCACCATCACCCATTTCACCTTTGAACTTGGAAGCTTAACCGTTGAAACTTCTTTTTTTTTATTGAATTGTGTATTTGTGTTATATTCATTCTCTATTATTAACAGCCAAATGGATACTATACCAATTCTCAATATAGATTATAGAGTATTCTTGGTGCAAAGCAATTTGTGTGTAGTATGTATGTACATGGCTACATATTCACCTTTTTTGTAGGTATAGTAGGCATATTATAATTTTTTACCTAAGAAACAAATAATTAGTAAATTATCTAAGACAGTTTGACATTTAAAAAAGAGTATGTATCTCTTAAGACGGTTTTATCTTAAAATTAGAAAATGTCAGTATTTTTAATAGATCGTAATCATTTAATGATGATAAAATGTTACTATAACTTATTAAGTTGTCACTTAATCAGTAAATATTGACATTTTCTGGTTTCAGTAACATTTTATCAGTAAATATCTACATTTTAGTGTAAAATGATGACATTTGATCCGTCTTAATTTCAGATGAAAATAGTCAATCTAAAACAAGAATTTGCCTTTAATTAAAATATCTATTCTAATAAACATAAAACATGGTGAAATCAAAGACATTGTCTTACTCAAAACGAGTATTTCATAAGTTTAAAATAAGGTGATTTATGTATGTCTTACATACTATATATGTTAGAATGACAATAGACGGTGGACGAAATCTACTAATTAAGTTAGTCTGGTGATTCTCATCTTACGTACTATGTTATCTACTTAAACTTTTATGCATATGCATGGAACTTTGGCTTTTTCGGCCGATCAATTTACTTCCACAGTTCCACCATATAATAATTGGACAAATACTTGTGCCAAATTTTCATTTATAGAAAAGTTGTTGCTTTTGTGAAAGTTATTTACTTATAGAAATTAAAGTTGGAATAGGGGGGCATCTAATTAAAATTCTAAATGAATGAAGGGAAACAGGAATATAAACTTACACAAAAATTGCATAGGCTACACAAAAAGAAAGAAAGTCACATGCATGCATTTGTGTAACTTAGAAAATAAGTAAAGGAGGGTACGGTGACTGGTGGAATACTAAGCTAATTATATGCGTTGGTGATGATGAAAGGAGTTTAGGGAGATTTAATCAAATGATATGGAGAGTTCTTTTTCTTACAACGGTTGAGATCGTATTCTGTGAACATCTAACGGCTTTTATTTTATCCATGAAAATAAAGAGAAAATGGAAGTTAGACAAGAAATCCTATTTTTATAAATACAGAAACATTTAGTACAATTATATGCATCTACGTCATTTACATCTAGCTTTTTTTTCTTAAATCATTAAATGCGAGACCCACAAAAAAGATTAAGGAATTATTTAACGAATAACCGTCGATGTTTATGTTTTGTACGTAAACTATTACGTTTATGAGTTGTACGTAAATATTAAAAAATAACGATGATTTGTACGTAACTATTTATCCTATATATTAAAACAATAACCACAGAGCTGATGTGTCAGCCTGTGGTTGAAAGTACATTATTTAATTTTTTTAAGTAGGTACCCCACCCTATCCCCCATATTCTATTTCATCTTTTATATAGAGATTAGTATTTGTGCTTTTTCATATACGAATACAACAATTAGCTAAACAATTATGCGAATATGTGACTTTTGAGAATTTACCGGTTAATTAACCTGAATAAAATAGTTAGTAAAATCTAAACGGAGTATTATTTACTTAATTATTAAACTAAAGAAAAATAACACAAATACACAATAATCTTATTAAATATTCTTAATTTAAATTTGACAATAATTAATTATTTAGTATAATGCTTACAATAAATCATAAACTCAAATGTCAATTTAAACAAAAAATTAAATAAACTCTTAGAAATTTATAATTACAGATATAATAATTGATTATAAATATGGTTTAGTTATTTGTCATTACTTATATTAATTATTAATAAAATTTCGAAATAACCAAATTAATATACTTCGTAGTAAATACACAATTAACAAAACTAATAAACAGTTCATGACATATCCATTTACTGACTAAAGATGGATTATTTACTTTATTTTTTCAATAGGCATATACGAAGAGTAAAAATTGACCACCAAAAGGCAAAAACGAGTAGACGAAAGATGGATCCAAACTAAAAATAAGAAGAAAAAAATACAGTATATTTTAAAAATAAATCATACCAACCCTTAAAACAAATGATATTAACCCATAAAAGAAAAAATCTTGACACAACTATAGAGCTCTTTCATTTTCTGTATGTGATTGATTTTTGTACAACGAACTTTCTTATAACAAAGAAAAACGAATGAGGTAGATTTCAAGATTATGAAAAGCGAAAGGTAGGACGATGCATATGATCATTATCAATTTTATCAAGTAAAGTTGGTAAATGAGAGTGAGAGGGTGAGGACTGAGGACTGAGGTAGAGAGTAGAGAGTTCAGAGTTGAGACGGTGAGATTATGAGTGTTTTTTACCTTATTTATAGGGTTATTTTATAAGAATAATCCAAACTATATCTCGTCTTCTTAAATTAATCCAAACATCAATTTAACTTAAAATAAACCATGCTATTGCCTTCCTCTTAGGTCATTTTTTACCTATGAAATCAGGTAACCCATCAGGACAGCCTATTTTTTTACCTGCATCCTCCTCCTTCAACAGTTCAACCTCCTCCATAAACAATCGACATCATCAATTATTACCAATCCACCACTTATCACTTATTTGGTACCCTGAACCCACCAGCCAACCACCTTTCCCGTACATCAACCATTTATGCCACCATATTTTAACTCACATATTCGCAATTCAATTTCAAAATCGTAAACCCTAATTCATCAATACAAATTAGAAATTTACAACCTTTCTAATTTGTCACCGCATACAAGAAATTAACAATAATACTTAAATTAGGTGAAACAAGAAAAGCCAAACTCTTATCATCTTTAATATCCAAAAGTTGAGAACTTGAATCGTCCTTCAACTTCGCAAAGTAATCAAGGGCAGAAATTTGATTATTAATATCGAGATTTGAAGATGTAGAAGGTGAGATTTGAAGGGGATTTTGATGAGATTTGTGGTTTTAATTTGATATTTGACGAATGTTTGAATTGAATTTGAAGGTGATTTGAAGTTAATTTAAGTTTGATAGATGTTGTGGCTAGGTGAGGAAGGTTAGGTTGCTGGTGGTGGCGGAGTGCAACCAAAGATAAACTCAGGTTAGTGGTGACGGAATGAGGAAGAGGTTTTAGTGATTGTGGTTGGTTATGGGGAAGTTAGTAGGTGGAGGGGATGACTAGAAAAGTTGAAAGTTTTTTTTTTTTTTTTTTTTTTTTTTTTTTTTTTGACAGGTGGAAAGATTCAAGTTTTACATTATAGTGGTATGGTTCACTATACCATACCTATAAACTACAACATAAAACAATGAATTACAAATACTTAGAAATAAACTACAATAAAAGAGATGACATCTTCGGGTATCCGCGACGTGCTGGCAGAGAACGGGAGACTGGGAACGAGAATCAGCATCCGCAGCATCAACAAGGATGGTAACTTCAAGAGACCATTGAAACAATTGAACTCCGTGGCGACGAGAACAAGATGCACTTACGCTTAAAAAACGTAGAAATTTTTGGTGGAATGCAAGTCGACAAAGACCGCCTCCGATGGAGAAAGATCCCCTACATCTTGGAAATCGAACAAGGTAGCCAATGGACCAACAGATCAAGAAGGTCAACCATGTGATATGCACGAAAAAGCAGCACCCATCAACCAATCCCATTATCCAAGTCATCGTAGAAATCCGTTCTACGAAAAACCCAACACAACCCAAAGCTGAAATCACCTTCACGATTAAGTAGAAGTCCATCCAGCAGCACCCAGGTTGAAGCAAAAGACAAAAGATTAAAGGACAGGACACCCTTAACCACCAACATGGGTTTATACTGCAAGTGGAATTTATTTTTAAAAACAGAATACTGACTAAACAACTTAAATATAGACTCCCATTATAGGAGTTTAAAAACGAGAACAATGAAAATAAAGTGAACACAAACATCAGAGATTTAAAAAGTGAAGACCACCACAGCCAACCCCTCCGTCGTCACAACCAACTCCCACGCAAACAACCTCGTCCAAATCGCAACCACCAAAAAGATCAGAAACCATTAGAGCCCACAAACAAGCACAACGGAATCCGATTATCCACCATTCACATCAAACTGATTTCACCCAGAAAACCAACAAAACAAAACACGCTAGATAATTAAAAATCCGACTGAGCCATACTGGTACAAGATCACCGGAATTCGGAAATGCATGCAGGGAAGAACACAATGAAAACCGTTTTGAAAGCCATTTATGCACGACAGTCAAGGACACAACAGGTGGGGGAAGGGGCGAGGGGAAGGGGGAACACCGTGTCGGGCCCTCAACCACCGTCCGTAAAAGTTTTGTTGTTTTTTTAAAAAAAATCAAATTTTCATTGTGTCACTTACCGGAGAAGGTGGGGGGAAGGGGGGGAACACCTTATTCAACTGCATGCAAGGCATGTAACGGTCGATCTGGACCAAAATATATGTCGTCGGACAGAAGAACAGCAAAACAAACAACTGAATGACAAATCGACAAAGCAAGAGTGAAGGATAGACTGGATTCCCAATTAAAAAAGAAGAAGTGGGCTAAAACGGAAAACGATTGAAAATTTTGGGGTCTAGATTTGAGCCGCCGGAGATTGGCCACTGAACGGCCAGATCTCCGGCGTCCGAGATATATCGCGGGAAGGGAGTGGCGGTGGGAGGAAGGGTGGCGGCGGCGGATCAAAGAAGGGCTGTTTTAGGTTTTTTGTTTTGTTTTTGAGGGGTTTCTCTCTCTACCTTTCTCTCTCTATTAGGCGTTTATTTGTTTTATAACGAAAAAAAAAAAAAAAAGTTGAAAGTTATCACAGGTTAAAATGATTTAAGATTTCTCTCTCTTTTTTTTTTTTTTTTTAAGGTGTGATCTCAACAATAGGTATCCGGTTATTCGTAGCATTATGAGATAAATGAGGGTATAGTTCAGGTTATTCTAGGTTAAAGTATGGGTCGGATTAATATGAGAAGACGAGGTATAGATTAGATTATTTCTATGAAATAACTCTTATTTATATGTACGGTTAAATACAAGGGCCATCAACTTTAGGCCTAACCTTTGATTGTTAATGGTCCATTGTTTAAATGATGTATTGTGTTCAGTTATAGGCATCTCGGCCTATTAAACGAGTCGGGTCAAAATATGGGCCGAGTCGAATACGAATCGGGTCATGCGGGTTACGGGTTAGTTTAAGGCCAGAATATGGGTCAAATAATAGTGTGCACCGTCTTTTTCCTACTATTTTTTTTTTAAAAAAAAAAAAAAGTTATGTCAAAACTTAAAACATATTTAACTTTAATACATAAATATTAATATTTTAATAAAACTCTTGATTTATCTTTGACCTAACGGCTCGACCCTGTTCAGGTCAAATTTCGACTTAAATTAACGGGTCATTTCGGGTTTGGGTCGCGGATTGAGGTTTTTCGGGTCTCGACCCTTGAAAAAACGGATCGGCCAAGGTCGAGTCAGAATTTGACAGGTCTATCCAGTTAATTAACCTTAATTTAGTTATTAAAATGTACTCTCCGTCTCCATCATTTGTTTACCTTTGGTTTGACACAGAGACAAAGAAAAGAGGATGAGATCAATTATTAGATGACAAGTGAATGATAATGAGTTTAAAGATCAAATGGCCCATCAAAAATATCCTCAATATATAATCATGTTTTTTTATAAAAAAATTTGTAGTAATCATCTTTAAATTACATACCCGTGCAAATTGCACGGGTTTAAAACTAGTTATTATTAAACTAGTTTAGACATCGTGCAATACATGCACGATATATAGAGTTTTTTGTATTTATAAAATCTTATATAAAATAGGTAGCTCATAACTGTTCACATTTTACTTTTTTTGACAAAAAAAAAGGTTGGAACTGAAAATTAATCAAGAGAATTGAGTAATGAGCCGAAATGTATTTTAACAAAAATATTTTTATACAACAAAGACAATGATTTCAATTTATAAATTTTTCTCAAATATTTTTACCATGAAACTAATAACAACGATTTACACTATTGTTTTTATACGGAATGTTAGGGTGCAAACTCATGTCCCACTTTGGTAGAATAAAGATGAAAGCTCATCTTTATATGTGTCTACAAAATATAATAGTACGAGGCCTTTTGGGAAGGAGCCCAAGAGTAAATCCGTGAGGGCTTGGCCCAAAGCGGACAATATCGTACTATTATGGGTTGTGGACACAGATGCAGCAGAGGCCCAACACGGGGATATTCACGCTTTCGCACAACAAGTGGTATCAGAGCCCAAGGTTCTACTTGGGCTAGATACGGAGATTCATCAGGACCAAGACTTGAAGGTGGACGTACACTGTAAGGCGTGGAACTCCTATAGCTCGAGGGAGAGCTAATATGTTCGCGTAAGGCGACATTTGTCTCATGGTGATGAGACGGCAGGCCGTCCAAGAGAAGATCGTCAGTGACCCGGCGAGGTCGGCTGAGGCTTAATGGAGGCAAGAAAAAGCGGTCCATGTGATGAGCGGTATTTTGGTAGCTTTTACCCCGAATTTATACCTGATTCCGACTCGATTTTGCGTGCATAATTGTCTAATTAGCTCATTTATTTACTAATTTATAATAATTAGTCCTCGTAGTTATATTTAATATTTAGTCGGGTTTTATACAATATTAGTATTATTTTAACATTATATCAATTATTTTATTAATTATGATTTGTAGGTGAGACGGAATAATGAGACAGAGTCAAATGGTAAAGAGATGAGGGTGGAGTCATAAAGACAAGTCATGTTGTCATGTTGACCAAATAATCAACGAGTTTGATGAAGTCACCAACTCACTTCTTTGTCTTTTCCATTCTACTGCAAACTCCATCAACAACCTCCATACTTCAATCTAATAGTCAAATTCCTCCATTAATCTCCATTACAATTCCCACATTGCACCTTTCCATCGCCATCCTTCATAAAAAAATCCGACCATTTGACGGCATCGATTCCAGCATCCACCTTGCTGCTGCCCGGAACCATCACCCCCGACACCGAGCTCACCTCTGTAAAACCATCATCATCAACCATGCTCCATCATCGCCTCAACTACAACCAGCCGCACACCTCCATAATTCACCATCACCTGCATCATTAATCAGCAACAAAGATTCCGTGCTCGGAATTCAACCCAAGCACAACAACAAGCATTTACATCACTTTTAACCACCTGCACCACCATTAATCAATAACAGAAGCTGCCCAGATCCGCCACACGAGCAGCAACCGGCTGGGAATACTCAAAAGAATTGACTCCATTTTCCAGAGAACTGCCAGCCGGCCTTGTCACCGGTGGCCGGTCAACCGGCTCACAACTCAATTACATCAAACTTGCATCACCAGCCGGCAACCCGACCGCCGCCCCCCATCCCGGCTGGGAATACATAAAATTACGCCCTTTTCTTCCAGGGACTTCCCAGCCGGTGTCAAGCCCGACCGCCGGTTGGCCGGCTAAGCGTATAATGCTGTGTGATTTTCCCCTTTTTGTGTTAGACGATTAATCCCCTTTCCCCTTTTTTTTTGTTTTGTTTTGACTCATGTATCGTGGGTTTGGTGTGTTAGTATTAGTAATATTGGTAGTAGTATATTATCATTTGACCACTAATATAAAATACACACCTCATTAGTCATTACTACCTTACTCACTTATCTTAGAATTAGATTAGAAATTAGACTAGTTCATCTTATTCTCTCAATATTGTAAGACAAAAACATCTCCAATTAATTTTCCCTTTAATCAAATTTGTAATTTTTACTAAATATTAGTTTAATTGTTCTCTAGCTTATCCAAGTTTTTCTCTTTTCATTAGTTTACAATTAGTAATTTTGGGTTGTATTTGGAGAATTGAAGAATCCTTCCATATTTCAATCCAAGTTTTCATCTTTAAGTTTGTTGGTATAATTCTTCCTCTTATTTATCTCTTTAATTTCATTTGTTTACATTTACTTTTTCTCTTCCTTGTTCATGTTTCCAATTGTTGTTCATCACCCAAAGATTGAATCTTTGAGTTGTTGTGTCAAAGTTTATGCCTTTTTATTTTAATTTCATCTTAATTAGTTTCCTCTCATATTTTGTGTTGGATTATTGCATGATTAGTAGTAGAATTTATTCTTCCACCATGATTATGCTTAAAGAATCCATCTTTATTGTTTCTTTTGTCTTAAGAACTATGATTAGCGAGTAGTCTTTTACTAGGACTCGGTTTGACCCAACATGAGTAATTTCACAAATTGATTCACATAAAGGCTAATTGTTGGAGGAGATTAGTGAGGGTAGTCTAGAGGATTGAATTGGTTTATGGGTCAATTGTGGGTAGTGTCGATTCGTAACCCTTGTCCACCAACGAAAGTTGGTTAGGTTGTGAATTGGATACCCGGAAATTGGTCTTATCACTAACCTAGGTTGAGACCGAAAGGGAGAACCAAGGGAGGGTACCTCTAGACTAGCGTTTGAAACCGACCTCCGAGAGGAGGAGTGGGATGACCCGAAATACGATGGGTGCTTAGTGACCTTAGCCAACTACTAGGCTACCTCGGGAAAATGCATGTTTTCGGGGTAGTTAGGTGTTAAGTTAGGGATTCCGACCTTCGAACCCGAGAGGGGGGGTTGGTGGGTAGAGCTAGTGTCCTATTATGAGCCCGAGAGGGAGTTAGTAGGCGAATTAGAGTCATCTCCCCCTTGCTTGTCTACCCGAATGATTAACTTAGGGAATCGTGATGTAGAATTACGAATTGTTGGTGAAAATCGGGTCCTAGGCTTTTCATTCCTTGAATTACATAATTTTCCATAATTAGTTCAATTGCATTTTAGTTTATTTAGTTTAGTTGATTAGCAAAATATCAATCTATTTCATGATCCGCGTAGCTAGCTTATAATCTAAGACAAAACTAATACTCAAACTTGATCTCCTTGTGGTTCGACCTCGACTACCCTTACTAGTTGAGAATTTGTTTGATTGGGTACGACGACCTCTACCCGCTATCAAAATGGCGCCGTTGCCGGGGAGATCAACGGATTGATATTAGTTTAGTCTTAGATTTGTTAGACTATGTATTTTGTTACTTGTTACTTGTGATAAGATGGCTAGTTTTCATTTCCCACAATTTGAACATGAGCCATTTTATAGTTATTTTGATAGGCTTGGTGAATATGTTGCTCAATTTGACTATTGTTTTGAAACATGGGAACTTTGCCTTGTTGTGTATTATGGCATGAATCAAGAGACTTGGACCATAGTGAACTATATGTGTGGTGGGCAATTCATTGACACAAACTATTTGGAGAATTGGGAACTCTTTAGAAGGTTGGCTAATGACACATGCCAAATGGATTTGAATACCCCGTCTCTTAAATCTAACCTTGAGATCATGATGGAACAATTCATTGAAACAACAAACCAATA
Source organism: Silene latifolia (assembly GCF_048544455.1). Lineage (NCBI taxonomy): Eukaryota > Viridiplantae > Streptophyta > Magnoliopsida > Caryophyllales > Caryophyllaceae > Silene > Silene latifolia. The sequence goes on from NC_133533.1 coordinate 51,403,374, forward strand.
CATCGACACTCTTGCTCATAGTTCAAGTGATTTGGAAAATGTTGAGAACTTTAAGAGTGATGTCTTGAGTGATAATGATAATGGTTTTGTGGAGTCTTGTGAATTTGTTCCTAATGATAATGTGATTGTGTCTCTTGATTTTCCTACCTTTGAGCATGAATTGAATGAATCTTATATGTCCTCGTTGGAAAATGATAACATGTTTAATGGCTACGATTTTGTGGAGTCTTATGTGATTTATCATGTTGATAACATGTCACCTCTTAATGATATTATTGTGCTTAACGAATCTCCTTCTTTTGTCCAAGATGTAGTTGAGCAATTTGGCGAGTGTGAGCTTGAGACTATGTTGTTTCACGATAATTATAAGTTGAGTGACCCGAGTGATACACTTGAGATGAATGAGGTTGATAAATTTGGCATATGTGAGTATGAGAGCATGTCATTTGAGGTAGACCATGTGATGGTGAAGGAGTTGAGTAAAGAGTGTTTTGAGGAGAGTGGTATTTTCAACGAGTCTTGCGAAAAAGAGAGTCTAAACATGTTTGATGATAGTCTTGAGGTGAAGTGGGATGATGATGGTGTGGATATTGATTCTTTCGGAGAACCCACCTTTGAGAGATTCTTCCAAGAAGCCTCGATGCCTATCCCTTTTATCGAGGATGATTCTCTTATTTCCGTTGATTTTCTTCCTCTTGACCTTTTTACCCCATCTTATGAGTACATTATTGAGAAGGATGAGTGTGACCATCCTTTCAAGGAGGTTGTTTTGGCTCCTCGTTTGACTTTTGATGATTATTTGAGTGACAATTTTGAGGATAAGAGTGAAGAGGAAGTGAAAGGCAAGGAGACTAGTGAGGTCTCCAATGTTGTTGATTGCCCAAGTGTTATAGGGTTTGATCATCCTCCACCTACAAGGGAGGATATATTTTACACCTGGAATTTGAAAGTGAGGTGGAGAATGATCAAACCCTCGATAATGTGAGGAAGCTCAAAGATGTGAGCTCGGTCGATAATGGGAAGGCGATGGATGGCCTTGCCCATAGGATGTGGGATCCTGGTTAGTTGTTTGGATCACTTGTAGGTTTGGCGGTTTCCTTAAAACTGCGCTTCTTGGGATGCAACCCAAGCTTTTTATGCATTCTTTTTCTTTTTGATAAATTTTTCTAAAAAGCCAAAAACATGTTCTTTTCTTTGAAAAAAAAAATTGAAAAACCAAAAACATGTATTTCATTTCCGAATTTCCTCCACACATTTATTTCCATTGGAAATTATGTAAATAAATAAGTGTGAGGAGGAAATTCTATTATTTAAAAATACAAAAATATGTCTTTTATTTTCCTATTTCTTCCCTACATTTCGTTCCATCGAGGACGATGTAAATTTTAAGTGTGGGGAGGAAAATATCCACCTTGTGTATATTTGTTTATATTTGTATATACTTACTTGTTAATTTGGAAAAATTACAAAAAAATACCTAAAAATTAAAAAAATTCGAAAAAATCAAAAATTGCATTGTTTATATTATATATATTGCATTTGTCCTAACAATTTTGATAGGCAACACATGAATCATCGGAGAAAACGCTTGGTAAAATTCTTCCAATCCTTTCTCCTTTATCATTCCTTTTCTTTCTGTATATATAAGCATGGAGGAGGATGGGATATTTGATGTGGGTGTTCCCTTTGGGAATCGTTTTGGATATGGCTGTGTTGTTGGTGTGTTGTTAGGACTATATATTGTGTGCATTTAGACTAGAAATGTATATATGTGTTCACTCTTGCATTCACATAGCTTGTTCATATGTGTAGTTCACATTTCATACACGTTGCATCTTGTTTGTAAATATTTGCATAGGGGGTCTAAATGTGGAGGGCATATGTTGCCAATGATGATAATTTGTTTTGCCCGTGTCATTTCCCTTTTCATAGCTCGTACCTCTTGATGACACGTGTTATGGTTTTTGCTTGCAAAAACCCGGAAGTCTAGCTTAACAACCAAGTTGTGACCACCCTGTGAGACCGTATTAGGCCCGAGACTTGACCTAGGTCCGATATAGCTACTAAAATGTGAGGATAGAGCCTCCATATGGCCGGTCCATCAAACCGGTCCCGTTTAGGTCCTGAGAGTAGTTCTCTTTACGTGGTATGTTATGTCAAAACGCATAAGTATGGTGCTCATTCCTTACCGTAGAATTGTCGATGTGCATGTTGAGATAATTTTGTTCAAATAAAGTAGCCTCTCATACCCAAATAAGCTTATTTTTCACCCATTTGATCATCTTTCCCTTTTGTTTACCCAATTTGTGCCTAAGCCTTGTCATTTCATTTGTCAATAAAATAACTACATTCCATAAACATCTCACCTTGTTGAGTAGTTCGTCTTTGTAGTTGTTTGGAGGAGTATATAATTGGGTAGGAAATTTGATTCTTAATGAGGTGAACTGTCCGAAATATCACAAAAGTGAAATGAAGCTTGATTGTTGGCCAATTTTTGCATTATTAGGAGGGTCACGAGTGAATGAAAAAGAAAGAGGAAAAAAAAATAAAGGAGAAAATCAAATAGAAAAAGAGAAAAATGAAATGAAAAAGGAAAAGAAAAGAATGTATATTTTTGTGTTTAATAAAGGGTTGGTAATCTGCAAATTGAGTTTGTTTTGAAGAAGTATTGAATGATTTTTGGAGATGGCAATCTTGCCATATTTTGTGGAGGAATTCATTTGCATGGGTAGAGTTTAGTGGATTGGTTAGATGTGGCGACTACTCGATCTTTAGCCTCACATTTCCTAAAAACGGTGCTTGCACCAACCCCTTTTCACCGAACCCAAGCCCCATTACAACCCGGTTGTCTCTCTTGTATGTGCATCATTTGACATTTCTCTTGCGGAAATTGGAATAGTACCATATTAGATTGCGGGCATGCTTCGCAAGTCGAGTTAGAAGAGTGATTTTGGCTACTTTTTGTCACAAAAATCACCCCGTTCTTTCATTTGAGTGACTAGTGAAACCCGTGAGAGTCGGTCTTTGGTCTCCTTTTGTTCAAAGGTTTGATATGGAGTCGAATCTTGCGTGTGTCGTGTCATTCTTGGGAGTATAGCGAAGTACTTCCCCTTTCCCGCCTAGAATTTGTTTCTTAGGCACCCGTGTTGTCAACTTTGGTTACTTGAGCTAGAACTTGGGAATTGACACCTCGGTAAGACCCGGAGACGACATCCTCCACTAATGACTCTCTTTATTCGATTTTTGAAAGTAAAACGGCCGCTTAGATGAGGAAAGCGGTTTGACTTTTTGTGATGCATCTTATATGTTGAATCGTGCTTAAATGATGGATGTGTCAAAAAATTTCTGGAAGCCCCCACTTGCCTTGCATCGAAATGCATACCTTATTGCGTTTCGTTGTGAGTTGAAGGGACGGAGAAGGCCCGTTAATTGCCTTTCATCGGATATTAGTAGTTTAGATAGTACTTTTATATTACGGGTCTTAGTTTATTTAATGAGCTTACTCGAGGACGAGTAAGGTTTAAGTGTGGGGAGATTTGATGAGCAGTATTTTGGTAGCTTTTACCCCGCATTTATACCTGATTCCGACTCGATTTTGCGTGCTTAATTGTCTAATTAGCTCATTTATTTACTAATTTATAATAATTAGTCCTCGTAGTTATATTTAATATTTAGTCGGGTTTTATACAATATTAGTATTATTTTAACATTATATCAATTATTTTATTAATTATGATTTGTAGGTGAGACGGAATAATGAGATGGAGTCAAATGGTAAAGAGATGAGGGTGGAGTCATAAAGACAAGTCATGTTGTCATGTTGACCAAATAATCAACGAGTTTGATGAAGTCACCAACTCACTTCTTTGTCTTTTCCATTCTACTGCAAACTCCATCAACAACCTCCATACTTCAATCTAATAGTCAAATTCCTCCATTAATCTCCATTACAATTCCCACATTGCACCTTTCCATCGCCATCCTTCATAAAAAAATCCGACCATTTGACGGCATCGATTCCAGCATCCACCTTGCTGCTGCCCGGAACCATCACCCCCGACACCGAGCTCACCTCTGTAAAACCATCATCATCAACCATGCTCCATCATCGCCTCAACTACAACCAGCCGCACACCTCCATAATTCACCATCATCTGCATCATTAATCAGCAACAACGATTCCGAGCTCGGAATTCAACCCAAGCACAACAACAAGCATTTACATCACTTTTAACCACCTGCACCACCATTAATCAATAACAGAAGCTGCCCAGATCCGCCACACGAGCAGCAACCGGCTGGGAATACTCAAACGAATTGACTCCATTTTCCAGAGAACTGCCAGCCGGCCTTGTCACCGGTGGCCGGTCAACCGGCTCACAACTCAATTACATCAAACTTGCATCACCAGCCGGCAACCTGACCGCCGCCCCCCATCCCGGCTGGGAATACATAAAATTACGCCCTTTTCTTCCAGGGACTTCCCAGCCGGTGTCAAGCCCGACCGCCGGTTGGCCGGCTAAGCGTATCATGCTGTGTGATTTTCCCCTTTTTGTGTTAGACGATTAATCCCCTTTCCCCTTTTTTTTGTTTTGTTTTGACTCATGTATCGTGGGTTTGGTGTGTTAGGGGTCGTTTGGTTGCATGTAGGAAGTCGCATTGCCTAGGAAGTGATAAATCACATGATTTTAGAATTCATGTGAATTAGGAAAAGTTGTTTGGTTGCATAAAGGAAATGCAATTCATGCAGGCATTCTCACTTACCTAGGGGGACCTAGGTAAGCAACTTCCTCCATTATGGAGGAATTAGAGTTCCAAGGTAATTCTATTTCATGTGAATTGGGGTAACCAAACAAGTTACCCATTTTGCAATTCACATGAATTGGAATTCCTGTGTTATTTAATGGGTAACCAAACAACCCCTTAGTATTAGTAATATTGGTAGTAGTATATTATCATTTGACCACTAATATAAAAGACACACCTCATTACTACCTTACTCACTTATCTTAGAATTAGATTAGAAATTAGACTAGTTCATCTTATTCTCTCAATATTGTAAGACAAAAACATCTCCAATTAATTTTCCCTTTAATCAAATTTGTAATTTTTACTAAATATTAGTTTAATTGTTCTCTAGCTTATCCAATTTTTTCTCTTTTCATTAGTTTACAATTAGTAATTTTGGGTTGTATTTGGAGAATTGAAGAATCCTTCCATATTTCAATCCAAGTTTTCATCTTTAAGTTTGTTGGTATAATTCTTCCTCTTATTTATCTCTTTAATTTCATTTGTTTACATTTACTTTTTCTCTTCCTTGTTCATGTTTCCAATTGTTGTTCATCACCCAAAGATGAATCTTTGAGTTGTTGTGTCAAAGTTTATGCCTTTTTATTTTAATTTCATCTTAATTAGTTTCCTCTCATATTTTGTGTTGGATTATTGCATGATTAGTAGTAGAATTTATTCTTCCACCATGATTATGCTTAAAGAATCCATCTTTATTGTTTCTTTTGTCTTGAGAACTATGATTAGCGAGTAGTCTTTTACTAGGACTCGGTTTGACCAAACATGAGTAATTTCACAAATTGATTCACATAAAGACTAATTGTTGGAGGAGATTAGTGAGGGTAGTCTAGAGGATTGAATTGGTTTATGGGTCAATTGTGGGTAGTGTCGATTCGTAACCCTTGTCCACCAACGAAAGTTGGTTAGGTTGTGAATTGGATACCCGGAAATTGGTCTTATCACTAACCTAGGTTGAGACCGAAAGGGAGAACCAAGGGAGGGTACCTCTAGACTAGCGTTTGAAACCGACCTCCGAGAGGAGGAGTGGGATGACCCGAAATACGATGGGTGCTTAGTGACCTTAGCCAACTACTAGGCTACCTCGGGAAAATGCATGTTTTCGGGGTAGTTAGGTGTTAAGTTAGGGATTCTGACCTTCGAACCCGAGAGGGGGGTTGGTGGGTAGAGCTAGTGTCCTATTATGAGCCCGAGAGGGAGTTAGTAGGCGAATTAGAGTCATCTCCCCCTTCCTTGTCTACCCGAATGATTAACCTAGGGAATCGTGATGTGGAATTACGAATTGTTGGTGAAAATCGGGTCCTAGGCTTTTAATTCCTTGAATTACATAATTTTCCATAATTAGTTCAATTGCATTTTAGTTTATTTAGTTTAGTTGATTAGCAAAATATCAATCTATTTCATGATCCGCGTAGCTAGCTTATAATCTAAGACAAAACTAATACTCAAACTTGATCTCCTTGTGGTTCGACCTCGACTACCCTTACTAGTTGAGAATTTGTTTGATTGGGTACGACGACCTCTACCTGCTATCACCGTGGTAAGTCCAATGGCGGTTCCGGGGCGACGCACTGAGGCACTGGATACGGACCCAATCCAGGGTATACTGGATGCAGAGGAGTTTGCTACGCAAGTGTAGCACAAGCCCCATGAGACACATGGTGTGTCGTTTAGGGGGAGTTATCAAGACTTGGTGATGCGAGTGTCTAGAAGTTGGGGCTGTAGGTTGTGGGAGTAGAGTTCTCCATGTCGGTCAAGGTCCGAGTCAAGATGATGGTCCTTGGTTTGAGGGGAGGATTGTTAGGGTGCAAACTCATGTCCCACTTTGGTAGAATAAATATGAAAGCTGATCTTTATAAGTATCTACAAAATATAATAGTACGAGGCCTTTTGGGAAGGAGCCTAAGAGTAAATCCATGAGGGCTTGGCCCAAAGCGGACAATATCGTACTATTATGGGTTGTGGACACAGATGCAGCAGAGGCCCAACACGGGGATATTCACGCTTTCGCACAACAAGTGGTATCAGAGCCCAAGGTTCTAGTTGGGCTAGATACAGAGATTCATCAGGACCAAGACTTGAAGATGGACGTACACTTTAAGGCGTGGAACTCCTATAGCTCGAGGGAGAGCTAATATGTTCGCGTAAGGCGACATTTGTCTCATTGTGATGAGACGGCAGGCCGTCCAAGAGAAGATCGTCAGCGACCCGGCGAGGTCGGCTGAGGCTTAATGGAGGCAACAAAAAGCGGTCCATGGTAAGTCCAATGGCGGTTCCGGGGCGACGCACTGAGGCACTGGATACAGACCCAATCCAGGGTATACTGGATGCAGAGGAATTTGCTACGCAAGTGTAGCACAAGCTCCATGAGACACATGGTGTGTCGTTTAGGGGGTGGTTATCAAGACTTGGTGATGCGAGTGTCTAGAAGTTGGGGCTGTAGGTTGTGGGAGTAGAGTTCTCCATGTCGGTCAAGGTCCGAGTCAAGATGATGGTCCTTGGTTTGAGGGGAGGATTGTTAGGGTGCAAACTCATGTCCCACATCGGTAGAATAAATATGAAAGCTGATCTTTATAAGTATCTACAAAATATAATAGTACGAGGCCTTTTGGGAAGTAGCCCAAGAGTAAATCCATGAGGGCTTGGCCCAAAGCGGACAATATCGTACTATTTTGGGTTGTGGACACAGATGCAGCAGAGGCCCAACACGGGGATATTCACGCTTTCGCACAACAAGTGGTATCAGAGCCCAAGGTTCTACTTGGGCTAGATACAGAGATTCATCAGGACCAAGACTTGAAGGTGGACGTACACTTTAAGGCGTGGAACTCCTATAGCTCGAGGGAGAGCTAATATGTTCGCGTAAGGCGACATTTGTCTCATGGTGATGAGACGGCAGGCCGTCCAAGAGAAGATCGTCAGCGACCCGGCGAGGTCGGCTGAGGCTTAATGGAGGCAACAAAAAGCGGTCCATGGTAAGTCCAATGGCGGTTCTGGGGCGACGCACTGGATACGGACCCAATCCAGGGTATATTGGATGCAGAGGAGTTTGTTACGCAAGTGTAGCACAAGCCCCATGAGACACATGGTGTGTCGTTTAAGGGGAGGTTATCAAGACTTGATGATGCGAGTGTCTAGAAGTTGGGGTTGTAGGTTGTGGGAGTAGAGTTCTCCATGTCGGTCAAGGTCCGAGTCAAGATGATGGTCCTTGGTTTGAGGGAAGGATTGTTAGGGTGCAAACTCATGTCCCACATCGGTAGAATAAAGATGAAAGCTCATCTTTATAAGTGTCTACAAAATATAATAGTACGAGGCCTTTTGGGAAGGAGCCCAAGAGTAAATCCGTGAGGGCTTGGCCCAAAGCAGACAATATCGTACTATTATGGGTTGTGGACACAGATGCAGCAGAGGCCCAACACGGGGATATTCACGCTTTCGCACAACACGGAATATGGGTCAAGTCATCTATATATATTTATAAAAGAGGCTTTTTTTCGAGCGATTCTAGAGCGTCCACATCATCAAAAATCAATTTAGGAAAGTATCATAAATAATAATTTTTGATGTAGAATATAAAGTGCAGAATCTTTTAATTATTACAATATATATATTTCCTAAATTATATTCAAGTGATATTTCCAATTTTTATATAAAAACTTTTCCATTTCATTTGACAACAAAGTATTGTTAAAAAAATTATGAAAATAATATAATTAGATTTGTGATAAAAAATGCTATCATTAGAGTATAAATTTTATATCATTTGCACATACTAAAGATAGTGCACCTCTTAGTTCTTATTCATTATATGTCTCACATTGAAAAATAATGTAGGTGTGGAGAATATACTACGTATAAATAATAGAATTATCCCACATCGAAAGATTAATAAAGTGGGTTAATCCTATGATTATAAATAGAAGGCATCCTTGAAACTTAGGTATTAACCCAAATCTTTTGAGTCTCTTAAGTATTGTCTTAAAAAGCTCTTAAAAGTTTGTATCATATCTCCACAGTATGATATAAAAAATAAAGTGGATATTTTTAATTATTATAATATATATTTCCTATATTATATATCCAAGTCATGTTTATAATTTTTATATAAAAATATTTTACATTTCATTGGATAAAAAAATATCGTAAAAAAATTATATAATTAGATTTGGGATAAAAAAAATGAAATTATTAGAGTATGAATTTCATATCATTTGCACAAAAAGAAAAAAGAAAAAAAGAGTACGATTATTAATACACAGTATAGGATGTCGAATTAGGCGAGAAAAAGAAGACGTGCTTTTTAGTATGTTATATGTCACGCATTGAAAAATAATATAAGTGTGATGAACATACTACGTATAAATAGTAGAATAGTCCCACATCGGAAAATTAACATAAGGTGGGGTCATCTAATCATAAATAATAGAATTATCCCACATCGAAAGATTAACATAAGGTGTGATGATCCTATGATTATATATATGAGTCATCATTTGAACTTAAATATCAACCCAAAATCTGTTTAATCTCTTAAGTATTGTCTGAAAGAGCTCTTATATGTTGCAATTGTCTTATATGTTACATTTGTTGTGCTCTAACAGTTAAATTGATACAAGTGACCTTGATTTTCTTGATTCAATTATCTAATTATATTATACTTTAATCTAACAATCGAACACCGATAAGACTAACTAACAAATGTAACAATAAGTATGCATGATCTCCATAATTAATAAGTCTTAAAAGCGATTAATATTGATTAATTCAATTTAATGAGAATGAAAATATAAAAATGAGTTAGGTATGATTTCATTACAATGAGACCAACTCACTGAATATTAGTCAAATAATTAAACGGACAACAGTTGAAGAAATCCAAGTATAGCAAAAAGCTCAAGGTTTAGCTATCATATTAGCTATAGGAACTGCCAACACACTCATAATAAAATGCTACAAAAACATTTTCCTAAAAATTCCATAGGCCATAACAGCCTATATAGTCTTAATACCAAATTTATTTGTATTTTATTATCCACGAATGTTTATTTAAGATGAAATTATCCATCTTCAACCTTTTTTTGTTTAAATATGTACTTAAATTAAAAGACTTACAAAAAGAGTTCATACATCAGTTAAGGGGGGAAAATCCAAAGAACAAAATGTTACTAAATCGAGTTGGATGTCGAACTAGGTGCGAAAAAGATGATGTAATTCTGAGTATATTATATGTCACACATTGTAAAACAATAAGATGTGGTGAACATACTATGTATAAATAGTAGAATTGTTCCCACATCGGAAAATTACCATAAGGGTGGTCATCCTATTATAAATAGTAGAATTGTCCCACATCGAATGATTAACATAATGTGGGGTGATCCTATAATTATAAATATGAGTCATCCTTGGATCTTAAATATCAACCCAAAATCTTTTGAGTCTCTTAATATTGTCTTAGATAGCTCTTATAAGAGTTTGTATATTACCTCCACAATAGTGAAATTTATTTGTATTATACTTTTGATTTTGGTGGTTTCACAATTATATAATTATATATTGTTATATCATCTCCTTTTCTACTTAAATTTAGTAGTTTAGCAATAAGTTATTTATTTTTTAATTTTTAAGCTGAATTTTTAAATAACGAACATACATCAATTGTATTCTTATTATATAAGAGACTTTAAAAGTAACGTTACATAATGTTAATTTTTCAAGTTTTAACACTTTTTTAATCTGAAGAGTCCAACACTTAAAAACTACTTAATATTTATAAGAAAAAAATGTTAATTTTATACGTAAGAAAAACTTTGGACTTTAGATAAGATTAGTTTGTTAACAATAATATAAAATTGCACAAATGTTACCTATATATGTGCGAAAAACTTTAGACTCTAGATAAGATTAGTTTGTTAGTATTTGCTCATTATTAAATATTAAATATAACTACTATTAGATATAATGAGTAGCAATTGTCCGTATTTCGGGATTCGGGTTGGATGTCGAGGTAGGTGTGAAAAAGATGGTATATTTATTAGTATGTTATTTGTCCCACATTGAAAAATAATTAAGGTGTTGTGAATATACTACCTATAAATAGTAGATTTGTCCCACATTGAAAGATTAGCATGCATAAGGTAGGGTGATCTTATGATTATAAATAGAAGCCATCCTTGAAACTTGGGAATCAACCCAAAATCTTTCGAGTCACTTAACTATTGTGAAAGAGAGCTCTTAAGAGTTTTTATTATTAACGGTTAAAATTAAAATTTAACAAACTATAATTTTGTTGTCACTAAATTGTATGTTTGCTTATACTCGCAAAAACATAGACGGATTTATCTTTTACGCCTTGACGGTGGAATGATAGCAATAAGATGATCATAGAAGTATACATTACAAGTGCATTGTGAAAAAAAGAACATAAAAATGAACTCTATGTATCAGTCATTAAAAGATTAATTATTATTATTATGTAAGACGGTCTTATTAATTGAACAAATTTTTTTGAAATGACTAACTTATAAGAATGACATGTGTAAGTAAATTGTCCATATTTGAATAATAGGTATATGGTTTAAACAAAATATATACTCCCTCCGTCCCAGTCAATAGTTTACATTTGCTTTATTCTCCCTACCAAAATATAGCAAATGTAAACTATTCATTAATTTCACACCTGTCTTTGTATTAATCATAAGGCTTATCAAAGCACCCCCATTGGCTTACACTTATGATGATTAGTACTTAATAAATTTTGCTACAATTCGAGATAACAAAGCTTTAGATGCTACTTAATACTTATAATCAAGTACGTATCAAGATACCATAAGAGATTAGGATATTTCATTTTTTTTATAGAATTATGTGACACCCGGATTTGAACTTCGAAACACCTATTCGATAAAGCTCTAAAACTTCGTTTTAAAATAATAAAGGTCATTAACCCGTACGAAGTACGGGCTTTCAAACTAGTTATCTACTAATACTATCAATAAAAGATTTAGTAATTTATAGTTTTATATCAATTTTATTTTATTTTAATTAAAACATTATAGTTTAAAAGTTAGTGAAATAATATAATAATTTAATGAAAAGTTTAATTTTAATGAACTGATAATAGTTAAATGAAATAAATTGTAATCATTAATACCCTTATTTTGTAAATGCACTTAATTATCATTAGTTCCCTTATTTTGTAAATGCACGTAATTATTATTAGTTTCCTTAATTGAGAAATGTGCATTTTGGCGAGAAAACTTTTGAGATCACCTATTCTTTTAGTAGATTGATGATGGGGTTGAGAGAGGGAAATGAAGAGAAGGAAATAGAGAGGATCTTAATCCTCTCAAAAGTGGTCCATATGTAATTCATTTCTAACATTGCAAATATTTTACCTGTAGATGTGAAATTATTGAAGTAAGTCAATTTATTTGGCAAACATAAATAATAAATGTTTTCCTATTACGATTTTGGTTTAGAATAAATTATTCATGAATTTGTTTAGATTAAATTTTAGTAAAAATTTAAACCCTTAAGGAAAAGCCACGACTTACGAGGAAAATGTTAATGAAATTAAGTATCGAAATTGGTCGGACTGTCCGAGTGTCCGATACTAAAATAGCAAAGAGTGGGGTGTCAATATGTCGTGAAGGAATATTATCTTAAGGAAATTAATCCAACATACGAGCGCATAAGTACCTTAGGTTTTATCTAGCTACCACAAGCTTGATAATCTTATCATCTGTTATCAATGCATAAGGAATATCATCCAACACAGCTTCATAAGGTTCTCCTTCTAGATGATGACATTGTAACACCCGCACTTTTCGCAAAATAGTTTTAAAATAATTTAAGCGCTCTATTTAAGATAATTATATTTCAAAACTTATTTTTATAAACTATAGCTTTAGATGTATAATAATAATAATAATAATAATAATAATAATAATAATAATAATAATAATAATAATAATAATAATAATAATAATAATAATAATAATAATAATAATAATAATAATAATAATAATAATAATAATAATAATAATAATAATAATAATAATAATAATAATAATAATAATAATAATAATAATAATAATAATAATAGGGTGCACTCATCCTTCGTTTTGAAGGCCCGCCGCCATGCCGAGGGGCCGGCCGCCCAAACTTCAGGTCTTATCTCGTAATACACGATCTAGTGGACCTATTGAGGGGAATTTAGGCGATGGAGAAGCGGTTCTCGAACTTACGTTCTAGGGTTTCCACTGGAGTCGTTGATCTCTCTATTCCTTCCGGAGTAAGGGTGACTTCTCAGGTAAATTCTGTGCCGGTCAATTCAACTCATGTTTCTAGTTCCTCGAAAACCCAATCTGATAGGGTTAAGGATGTGTCTGGTGTCTCTAAGGAGGTTCCTGTTCCTAATGCTTCTGGCCCTATTAAGAAGCCTTATGTTCAGGCACTTAAGTCCTCTAGCAAGGGTATGTCGTTATCTTTTGTTCAGGGGCTTGATAAGGAGGTTATCTTAGAAGTTGCTGATATTGAGTCTGAAGTGGAATATTGGAGTACCACTTTGGTGGGTACGGTTATGGGGCGTAAATCATCTATTGTGGAACTGAATTCATTGGTCTCAAAGCATTGGAATCATATTACCCCCCCTGAAATCTTGTATTTCTCTAAGGGATGGTTTTACTTTAGATTCCTTTGTAAAGAAGATATGACAACAATCCAAACTGAATCCTGGAATGTCAATGGTTACCCATTGGTGTTTAAAACTTGGTCTCCTACTATTGCTGAGGAATTAGATATGGTGTCTACTGTGCCTGTTTGGGTTTTATTTCCAAACCTTGATCCTTGTTTTTGGTCCCAGGCTACTTTGAGTAAGGTTGCTAGCTTTGTGGGTAAGCCCATATGTGCTGATGAGCCTACTACCACAAAGAGCAAGATAGCTTTTGCTAGGATCTTAGTTGAGGTGGATTTGTCTAAAGAGCTTCCCAGGGGGGTGACTCTTCAAACTCCTTACAGAGGAACTGTCTTACAAAAGATAGAGTATGAATGGTTGCCTCATTTTTGTCACTCATGTCGAAAGATAGGGCATACTCAGAATAGATGTCATAAGAACAAACCAAAGAAAGTTTTTCAGCCTAAACCCAAGGATGTGGTGGTTACCACTAAAATTCCAGACTCTCTTGCTAAGGATGCTGAAGGATTTGAGGTGGTTCAAACCAAGAGGAAGTCTACTGAGTTACTTACTGACTCTGTTACTACTAAGCTGGATAACCAATTTTCTGTGCTGGTACCAAATTCTGAGGTGGAGTTAGAGGAGGTTCATGTTGAATCTGATTGTGGGCAGGTAGTGGAAATTGAACCAGGGGGTGTGTCCCCCCCTCTCTCACCTCAAAGATCATTTCTTCCTGGAATGTGAGGGGGATGAATGATCCTCTAAAACAACAGGAGGTTTTAGAATTCCTTAAAAGGAATAAGGTTGATTGTGGAGCTCTTATTGAAACTCATGTTAAATTTCCTGCTGTTAGGGCTATCTATCATAGAACTTTTGCTAAGTATAGTATGGTTTCTAATTATAGTTCTCATCCTGAGGGTAGACTTTGGGTTTTGTGGGACTCTTCTGTGGTTCAATTAACTGTCTTGGAAGAAGGGTCACAGTATATGCATTGCTCTTTACTGCACCTTACCTCTCAGACTAGATTGGTTATTACCTTTGTGTATGCTTTCAACAGGGGTAGTGAAAGATTGGATTTATGGTCTTCTCTAAGGCGGTTCTCCTTTGCTCAATCTCTTCCTTGGCTTTGTTTGGGAGATTTTAATGTCTCTCTTTCTGAGGATGAGAGGGTTGGGTGTGCTGCTAGTGCAAGGGATATGCAGGAGTTTAGGGACTGTTTGACTTATTGTTCTCTTGTGGATCATCCTTACACTGGGGGCTTGTATACTTGGCATAACAAACAAGTAGCTTCCCCTAGATGGGTTAAGTTGGATAGATTGCTGGCTAATCCAGCTTGGTTCCTTCAGATTCCTACTTCACATGTGGTTGTCTTGCTCGCCGGAGTGTCCGATCATGCTCCATTTGTCCTGACTGTGGCTTCTAATGGTCCCCAACATAAATCTTTTAGATACCTTAACTGCTGGGCTTTGTCTTCTGAATTTAGCTCTGTGGTTTCTCAAGGGTGGCAGACTGGACAATTTGGGAGCGGGATACATACTCTTTTCTCTAAACTTAGGGGCTTGCGTGGTTCTTTGAAACAGATTCATTCAACTGAGTTTATTGGGTTATCTGCTAAGGTACTTGCTGCAAAGGAGGAGCTTATTGCTTCTCAAAGGGAGCTCCTGGCCTCTCCTCTGGATCAGCATTTACTCTCTATGGAGCACTCTAATCTGGGTGTTTATCTTAAGCTTAAGAAAGCTGAGCTAAAGATCCTTGCACAACGGGCTAAGGTTGCTCATTTGCAACAAACTGATGATAATACTCGCTACTTCTATGCAAGTATTGCTGCCAGAAGAACTAGGAACACTGTTGGTGCTATTGAGGATATTCATGGGACTCATTGTGCTGGCCATTCTCAAGTTTCTCAAGTTTTCCTTTCTTATTATCAGACTCTGTTGGGTTCTACTGAAGAGGTTACCCCTCTCCTTGCTTCTCTTTTTCCTCACCAAACTCTGCCTTCTAATTCTCTGGATGCCATGGTTACTGTGAAGGAAATTGAGGAGGCTCTCTTCTCTATTGATAGAAACAAGAGCCCTGGAGTGGATGGGTATACCTCTGGATTCTTCAAAGATACTTGGGGAGTTAATGGGCCTGATTTTGTTGCTGCTGTTCATGAGTTTTTCAGGAAAGGGACCATGCCTCGTGCTGCCAACTCCACATTAATTGCCCTTATACCTAAATGTGACTCTCCTAGGTCAGTTACTGAGTTCAGGCCAATCTCTTGCTGGACTGTGTTTTATAAAACAGTCAGTAAGATTTTAGCTAATCGTATGAAGGTTGTGATGGGTGACATTGTTGGGTTAGAGCAAGCTGCTTTCATTCATGGGAGGGACTTGTTTGACAATTCTATGTTAGCTCATGAACTTGCCTTCAAATATAACAGGAGTCTCCTTTCTCCTAGGTGTATACTTAAAGTGGACATCAAAAAAGCCTTTGATTCTGTTAATTGGTCTTTTTTAGGCAAGTGTCTAGCTTTGTTTGGGTTCCCTCCTCACTTCACCAGATTGGTAATGGCTTGTGTCACCACCTCTTATTTTTCCTTGAATATTAATGGTTCTGTTGAAGGATACTTTCCTGGGAAGAGAGGTCTAAGGCAAGGGGACCCTCTCTCCCCTTATTTGTTTGCTCTATGTATGGAGGTACTCTCACGACTTCTTAGAAATCTCCCAGCTCATCCTGGTTTCTCTTATCACCCTAAATGTGTTAAGATAAACTTAACACATTTGATTTTTGCTGATGATATTTTGGTGTTCACAAGAGGTGACCTTCCTTCTATTCAAGCTGTGGATAGATGTCTCAAACAGTTTGCAGCTTACTCTGGTTTACAGGTTAATCTTATGAAATCAAATCTGTACTTTGGTGGGGTTTCTGTATCAGTTAAGAATCTTATTCTGGCCAGTCCTGGGTATGTGGAGGGAGATTTACCAGTAAGGTATCTGGGCATTCCTTTGTTCAGCTCTAGGCTTACTCAGAAAATGTTCTCTCCTCTTTTGGAAAAAAATCAGAGCTAAATTATCTTGCTGGGCTAACCATCTACTTTCCTATGCTGGGAAAGTTGTTCTTATTAATTCTGTGATTTTTGGGCTGCAACATTTCTGGGGCTCAAGTGTGCTGCTTCCTAAGGGTATAGTTAAAAAAATTCAGAAAATGTGTAAGGATTTTTTATGGGAGATTGTTGAAGGTCATAGACGCATGGTCTTTAAGTTTGAATGAGTTTTGCCTGCCCAGGAAAGAGGGTGGTATAGACATAAAGGAAATTTTAAGTTGGAATAAGACGGAATTGTTGAGTTGGATCAGGAAAATTGAACTTGACTCACCAACTATTTGGGTCAAATGGATTAAGGCTTATGTGCTGAAGGGGGTGGACATTTGGGACTTCCAGTTGACACCTGCCTATTCTTGGGGTTGGAGCAGTGTCATTGCTTGCAGAGACTGTCTGATTCAGGCTACTGGTAATAAAGTGGTGGCTAAAGCTCTGTTGGCTGCACCTGATTTCAAGCATCAGGCTTATGAGCTGTTCAGGGCTAAAGGTTCAACATTTGCTTCGTATAAAATTTTTGGTGAGCCTTTGGTGTATCCTAAGCATGAGTTTATAGGCATCCTGGCTGCACAAAATCGACTTCCCACCATAGATAATCTCTGCAGCAGGGGCTTGTATCTTGTTAACAGATGTGTTTTATGTGAGCTTCAGCTGGAATCCAGCTCTCATTTGTTCTTTGAATGCTCATTCTCTAGGGAGGTTTGGCAAGCTGTTGCATCTTGGGCTGCTGTCACTCCTTCTGCTAGCTTGTGTTCTCTGCTCCGCTGGTACAGAGCTCATAACAAAGGGCGTAGCATTTTGAAGAAATTCAGGCGATGTGTGCTTGTTTGTGCCATTTACTGTCTCTGGAAAGAACGAAAGAGTAGGATATTCAATGGGGTAGCTTCTCTTCCGTCTGATATCATTTGGAAAGTGAAGTACCTTTCTTCCCTTCGTGTTAAGGGGCATGATTCTCTAATTTCCCAATTAGTTCGCATTTGATGTGGCTGTTCTTTTTGTTTGTTTGTTCTTATGGCTTTTATTCTAGGTGGCTATTCTGGCCTACCTTGTAGATGGTTCTAGGATCTGTAATTCTATCTTTATCTATTAATAAAATATTATCCTAATCTTTCTGCAAAAATAATAATAATAATAATAATAATAATAATGACGATAAAAATAACCGTCTTAGGTAGGTAGTGGGCTTTGAGATGTGTTTTACAGAAATCGACTCAATTTGAGATTTTGGGCCTAGTATGACTATTGGACTTTTCTCCTATTCATTTCTCTTCACAAAACTTATGAAATAAACCCTAATATCTTCATCCTCCTCAAAATTCCAGCAACTTTTCCCCAATAACCACCACCTTTGTTACACATCTTCTTACCAAATTTCAAATCACCATAACTTGCTCATTTTTCCACCAAATCAAGTCATTTTTGCGCCAAATTCATCCTTATTATATTCTGTCCTCCATCTTTCTATGTAATAAAGTTGCCAACTTTCTTCTTATTTCGTGGCTGCCATCTTACACAGGGCTCGAAATTCGCCACTAATTTCGTGTGTTTTGTGTTTAGGGGAAAGATTGGACAACCCGGAAGAGGATAACTTCATTGTGGACGATTCTATAGAAGATTGAAGAGCTAACAAGGTAACGGTGATATGTTACTCGACATTATGCCAAAATTGTGTGTTTATATGTTGTGTTTCACTCATATGTTGGATAAAGTGTGAACCTTTATGGAAATTTTCATGTCTATTGTTGAATGTGTTGGATTTTCACATAATAACCATGTTTGTGTGAAGAAATTGCTAGTCTTTTGTTTACATATGTCAATTACAATACGTCTTAAATAAGCTTTGTTAACATGTTTAATTAATCTATGGATTCATTATTGTAATTGGGTTGTTTACATGGGTGAATTCCGTCTTATTCATGCTTGAGAATTGTTGGATAATAGCCTCGAAATGGGTTGGGTCAAATTGTTGTTGGAATTTCGTATGTCTGTTGCAGGTGGTCGATCGACTGGAGATTTAGTCGATCGCCTTTTTAATGTGCTGATGATGATTGGTCGATCGACTGGTGCAAGTAGTCGATCGACTGGTTCAAGTAGACCTAGACTAGTTTTCGTAAAATGGCCATAACTCCTTCGTTACTTGTTTGTTTTAAACTTATGACCTACCGTTAGAACCGTAAGTGGATAAGCTATCATCTCCAATTTGTTTCACCTCATTTGTATGTCTAGAACTTGAGTTATGATCATTTAAAGTTGATCCTTGTTGTAATCGAGTTCTAAACTTGTTGTTTTGAATTGGGGTTTTGGATTTTTGTTGGTTATGCTTATTAACCTTGGTTCTAATGATTGTGTATGGTGTGTTGGCACATTTTATCATTGGATCACCTTGCCTATGTCTCATTTACATGTTAAATGTTAGTCTTGGTTTGTTTACGTTTTGCCTCGTGTTTCACATTACTTAACTCATTTGCTATTGTTTGTTTATACTATGCTTAAGTAACATGTATATATGAAACATAATGTTTATTCATGATATAAAAGAATGAAACAGTATTGTATACTTCCATTTGAGTTCTTACTTGTTCATTGTCTATTCTTTACCAAGTTAAAATATGAAATGCTTATTTTACACATTTGATTGTGTTGAGTCGTATTCCCGTGCACTTTATGCATAGCATTTCACTAGACACTACTCATTACCTTCTTCGGACCTTTGGTTACGGTATGTGTGCCATGTTTCCGATTTAGGAACCTTTCTTGGACCTTTGGTTACGGTATGTGTGTCAAGTTTCCGAGTTAGGTGTCACTCGACCTTTAGTTACGGTATGTGTGCCATGTTTCGATTTGACTTATTATGCCGCCCTCCTTTCGGACCTTTGCTTACGGTATGTGTGCCATGTCTCCGGATTGAGGATTACTCTTCCGCCTTCTTCGGACCTTTGGTTACGGATTGTGTGCCATGTTTCCAATTAGGATTACTCGACCTTTGGGTACGGTCTGTGTGCCATGTTTTGAGTCTTGGATGTGAGACGTTTATCGCATGTAGAATCGGGAGACATTTATCCCGAGAGTCTGGCCAGATTTAGACTAAGACCGTATATATTATCGTCGTCCTACTAAGAGGAATGAGTCGGGTGTTATCGTGTCTTGCTAGTGAAATGTTTTGCATATGTCAAACACTTCTTGAATCTAAGAGTAGTAAAGGTCTTGTATAATTTGGATAGTTGTATATGTCATATGTCATTGGAATTCGTACTCGTGATTAATTAACCATGTCTGTGTTCTTTCCTTTACGTCACTTTATCTGAATATACCTATGATATGCTTATTTATTATTCTATCTTTCTTTCCCGTATTATGATAACATGAATGATATCATGTTTATTATAATTCAAGTTATGTGCATCTTCTATAATGTGTTTGCTTATTTGAGTTCTTTGTTATGTTCATTTTGGTATAATGTGGCTGGGAGAACCTTGAGTTACTCCCCACTGACTGTGGCATTCATGTTTCATGAATGCCAGGTATTAGTTGGTGCATTTATGGAGTGAAGAAATGTGTGAGCTAGCGAGTACCTTGACCGTTGAATTTTTATCTATCGTTATGCTTAGACTCACCTTTATTTAAGCTTGTTATTCATGGGATATCTTTTCCCCTTATTTGCTAGACTTGGTTTGTAATAACCTAAGTTTTCCTATCGTTGCACTTGTTTCATTTTATTAGTGACTTCCGCATGTTAAACTTTAACTAGTATCAATTTTTTAAAAAAATTTCATAATTTCCGCTTAAATTTATTAGTTATATTTTCCGCATTATCGCGGGGTGTCACAGACATTGTCAATGCATAAAAATTTGCTTCAAATATATATATGAGTGGTTATACATTTATGCTTTATTTTGTTCTCCATGTTTTCTCACCTCATGTTTTTATTGTTCTGAATACAATCTTTCTTTTTTTTATCATGACTCATGATTTCATATTGTAGATACCCGTATCCGTCGATATCAGGATTTATAGAAAACCCAACCACTACTACAAATCCAGGCAACTACAACGCCCCTTTAACAACGTTTATGCACGAAAATCACAATAGACGTTGTAGAATGTATGGCGCGATTTTTACTAAACTTAATTACAACGGGTTTGGTTATATAACCGTTGTTATACGTTTTAACAACGGGTTACATTTGCACAACCGTTGTTAATAATTTGGCGCAAAATTGGCGCAAAGTTAGTGAAAAGTAATCACAACGGGTATTTTTAAACCCGTTTTTAAAACTTATTTGACAACGGTTGTTGATTTACAACCGTTGTTAAAACTTATTTAACAACGGTTGTTGTTTAACAACCGTTGTCAATACTTTCCATACTATAAACCACACAAACACGGATCGCTACGACCCACAAAACACATACATAACCTAACACAAACACAAACACGGACAAACACAAACACAAACACAAACACAGGAAACACACTTTCTCATCGTCTCTTTCTCTCTTTCTCATCGTCTCTTTCTCTCTTTCTCATCGTCGCTTTATCATCTCGCCGTCACTTTGTTGGTTTCATCGTCTCTTACTTTCTCTAATTATCGGTAAATCTCGCCGTCCTTTGTTGGTTTCATCGTCTTTCATCGTCATTGTTTTTTTTTTTAATTATTTCATTTGCATGTATATATGATGGGTTTTTATCGATCATTATTATGTTATTATTCGCTTAATTAGTTCGTAAAACAAATTAAATAAAATAAAACAAAGAAGAAGCAAGATGATAGAGAGGAATGCATGATAAACTTAATTAATAATTCATTAATATATATATATATATATATATATATATATATATATATATATATATATATATATAAATACATAAATTAAAAAAAGAATTACATTTCTAAAAATGCAATTCTTATATTTTCATAGAGAGTCTTATTCTCTTCTATGATATCCCTCCTCTCCTCCTTAGCTATTTGGAGGTTTCGTTCAGCAGTTGCTATATCGTTATATAGCTGCAACAACTACTGCTCTGTCAAGCCATTTGTTTTGGCGTCCTTGAGTGCGGCTTGAGCATCCACAAGATAGCTCCTAAAACTGTCCTCGATGTGGAGCAACCGGCGGATGAAGCTGTTGTTGTTCTCGGTCATAGTAAGAGTTTTAAGGATGTAATCGTTCATTTTGTTGATGAACTTTGGAGTTGTCAGTTTGAAAGATTAATTAGGGGTTGGAGATTGTTTTAGCAGTTAGGGTTTGAAGATAGTGAGATAATGGAATGATGATTGAGAAACTGTATATATTTATACTAAGTAATGTGTCCTTTGAGTTGTTTTTTAATTAATATAATATATGCATGTTTAGGAAGTTGTGCCATAATCATCATATCTCCCTGCTTCAAATCTTATGTAAACCCTTCTCATTCCATATATTGTCCATTCATATGCACAAGATGGGGGATGGCGGTAATAATGCATGCATCGAAATTATAACGGGCCCCGTAATTATGCATGCATCTAGTAATATTTAATTTAATTTTTTTTATTTTGTAAAAACAAACAACAACGGTTATGTAGATACAACCCGTTGTCTTTAGTTATAACGACGGTTCCTTGTAAATTAACCGTTGTTATAACTTTCCCACCAAAATTGAGTCACACTTTCCACAACGGGTTTTGATACTTAAAACCGTTGTTAATAGTTTTAACAACGGGTTCCTTAAGAAAACCAACCGTTTTTAAAACCTTTTACAACGGACGCTTTAACAACGTCCGCTTTTTTATATAACAACGGTTTTTAACCGTTGTTATAGCCTGTATCTATAGTAGTGAACAAGCATCTGATGATGATAGGACGATATGTATTGACAATGGACTCTGCTCAGATGTGGGTCGATTTGCGATGTAGGTACGGTTTGATTTATTTTATCGGTTTTATTAATGAAATTAATTTAATTGTTTAAATAGGTATTTAATTGATTAATTGAGATTTTATCGTTTTTAATTTTGATTTAAAATTGTTAATTTGCGTTTTATTATAAATAAAATAAAATGAGACTTTTTTTTATTTCTAAATGAAAAATTCTTAAAATAATTTTAAAGTTGATTTCAAGGTTTTAAGTAGTGTTTTGAATCGTAGTTTTAAATTCGTTTGAAGAACTCGATTTTACAACGGCTTTGTACGCGATTTCTAGCTCATTTCTCACTCAATTTGGACCCGATTTTCTACGCGATTTCGCCCCACCCTCCTTTACTCAACCCATGTTCGAACCCCAGTATCCACAGCCCAGGCCACGTCCAAAACCCAACTCAAAATCGACTCAAAATAGCCCCCAACAACCCAACACGAGCAGCTATATGCTCTGTTTTCAGCTCGTATACCCGTCTTAAACCAGTCCCAAATATCACTCAATTCGACTCAAACGAAAGCCTAGCTCACACACAACTCAAGCCACTTAGCCTAGACTATAACCAGGTCCTAGTCACGACCCTAAACATCCACAAACACCCCCACCCAGACCCGTGTTCAGACCCGAGAGCACAAACATGTGCTCTGTTTTGTGGTTCCTTTGGTCGAGTTAACTCGATTTCTCGCACCAACCAACCCTCGCCCTTCCGACGGGCATCCCCAAATGCGTATATGTCTCAGACTCGGTTTTCATCCTTTATATAACTCAAAAGGTGTCTTAGACACAGCTTTGGAAGGAACCCGATTTAATATTATACGCTGCCGTCTTAAGAGCATCAACCCACAAAAATGAAGGAAGTTTAACATTACTTCTCACACAACGCACCATCTCAATTAATGTCCTATTTCTTATTTCTGCTACACCATTCTGGTCTCGAGAACCAGGCATAGTGTATTGGGCAGCAATCCCATGGCCTTGAAGAAATTTAGCAAATGGACCAGTTGCTTGTCCGTTCTCAGTGTATCTACCATAGTATTCATCACCTCTATCAGATCTCACAATCTTAATGCGCTTACCGCATAGATTCTCTACTTTAGCCTTAAACAATTTAAAGGCATCAAAAGATTCATCCTTAGAACGAAGGAAGTAAAGATACATATAACGTGAGTAATCATCAATAAAGGTGATAAAATATTTTGGATCATTAGCGTTCATGTCCGGACAACAAATATCCGTATGTATGATTTCTAATAGGCTAGAACTTCTCTTTGCACCTTTCTTAGACATGTTAGTTTGCTTACCCTTAATGCAACTAACACAAGTATCAAAATCGGTAAAGTCTAAAGTATCAAGTACTCCATCCTTTTCTAATCTTTTTACCCTCTCGATGGAGATATGTCCCAATCTCCGGTGCCACAAAATAGAGGAATTCTCATCCATAATACAACGTTTTAAACCAGCATTGACATGCATAGAATTACGAGTGGTATTATTTTGCAATTCAAGACGATATAAATTATCAGACAAAATACCATAACCAATAATTTCTGAATTTCCGAGAATACTGAATCCAGAGTCTGAAAAATTAAAGGTAAAACGCAAAGGTACAAGTCTTGATACTGAAATCAAATTTCTAGAGAAATTTGGAACATAAAATGTCTTTTCCAAATGCAAAACAAAACCACTACTTAATATTAAGGTACATGTCCCAATTAGGGGTGGGCATAATCCGGTCCGGACCGGAAAAATAGACCGGTCCGAACCGGAATCTAGTGGACCGGAACCGGAATTAAAAATTTCGGTCCGGTCTCCGGTCCACCATTTTCCAAGATTACGGTTTCCGGTCCGGTCCGGGACCGGTATTTTTCGGTCTGGACCGGTTTGGACCGGAATGCCCGGAATTATTGTTATTTGCATTTTTTTTCTTAAAATTGTATTTTTATTCCGGTCCGATCCGGTCCAATGGACCGGAATTTTTTTACCGGAATTTGAAATAGTGGGTAATTTCGGTCCAACCGGTCTGGTCCGATCTTGGACCGGAATTTTTCAGGTCCGGTCCCGGGCCGAAATTTTTGTAATCCGGTCCGGTCCCGGTCCATGAATTTTGTCGATTCCGGTTCCGGTCCAAATCGGTTTCGGTCCGGTCCGATCCGGTTTTGGACCGATGCCCAACCCTAGTCCCAATGGCTTCCACATGTGAACTAATCTGGTTTCCTGAATAGATTGAAAGTTCACTGCCCACTGGTTTCCTTAGGTTTGTCATAACCTGCAAGGTATTCGAAGCATGGATTGTAGTTCCAGAATCAATCTACCATGTATTATGATTAACATTAACCATATCAGATTCATAACAATCAAACACATCAAAATTACCTTTGTTCTTTAGCCAAGCCTTAAACTTAATGCAGTCCATCTTCATGTGTCCCTTCTTTTTACAGAAGAAACACGTAGACTCCTTCTTAATGGCTGGCTCAGCTGAAATCTTTACCTTTTCCTTATCTTTAGTGTGACCATTTTGCCTCTTTGAAGAAGAAGCAACAGTAGGGTTCACTTTCTCACCTTCCTCCATCAACATCTGCCCTCCTCTTGAACACACATGGCCATAACTTCATTAATTGACCATTTATTCTTATGTGTGTTGTATGAGATCTTAAAATAAGCATATTTTGGAGGAAGAGTGCATAAAATAAAGTGCACAAAAGAGTCAGACATGGTAACTTCCAAAATCTTAAGTTGAGCTGCAATATCCCTCATGCGCATGATATAATCATGCACACCTTTAGTCTCGGTGAGCCTCAAAGATGAAAACTACATTATTAAGGTACTAGCAAGAGCTTTATCAGAAGTTGCAAACTGCTCATCGATGGCCATAATTAGATCTTTCACTTTAGTATGCTGATCGACATAACCACGAATACTAGCACACATTCTGGTCTTTATAAACATAATGGAGAGACGATTAGATTTCTCCCACTTTTCATAAAGATTAATTGCTACTTTAGTGATTTCTTTAGTTACTTTAAGTGGTTCGTCTTTCCGAATAGCATAATCAATATCTAACCATCCCAACTGGAGTAACATTCTCTCTTTCCAAACCTTATAGTTATCACCATTCAATTCAAGAATGTCAAATTTAACATCAATAGAACTCTCAGTAAAATTGATGCAAATTTAATAAATAATATGTTTATTACAAAAAACTGAGACTTTAAACTTATCATGTTTTACCAATGTAAATCATTCTCAAATATGAATCTAGAGACATAAAACTTACCTGTGGGCTAAAGTTTTACTCAATTAGATACATAAAAATTTAACTTTATGACAATACTATCAAACCATATGCTTCCCTTAACTCATGTAGATAGATTAAGAAACAAGATTCAATATATCATCCTAATTAGCCATACAAATACATACAACAAGATTCATGTGGGTAAGACTCATTTATTACATACGACTAATCACAAATAATATCTAGTTTCCACATGTGATTCCAAAATAAAATTTCAATTAATTAGAGATGTTGTGACTATTTTCTAACCAATAAAATTTTAAACTACTCGACATTAAATTTTATCTATATACTCAACTTATGTATATAGGCAACATTATATGGCCAGAAAAAATTATTGGTCTACCTAAGTAATAAACCAAACCGAACCAGCTCCACCGGATACTCCGATAGTCCGCTAGGACAACTGGACCCAACCCAATTGGCCGCATTGACCTCCTATTCAAATCCAAAACTTAAAACCGGTTAGCGTCATTCGTCATTCGTCATCCTTGGTTTGAGAGCGGTACGTACTGGCTTTTTTTATTGCTTCTTTAATGCACTCTAATTGTTCGATGGTTTGCCTCAATTAAAGAAGTGAATTTTGTATATAACCCCTTTTATGTACCGTTTTTTACTAATAACTCTTTTTAAGTCCATTTTTACAAATAATCCCCTTAAATATCACTTGATCCTAAAAATTACCCCCTAATATTGATTAAGCTAACGGTTTTTATAAAACCCGATCTATATACGATATTACGACTTAAACTTATGTAATAAACCTAAACTACCCTTACCTTATTCATAACACTACCCACCCAACAAACACACTCATGCGTGAACTAACCATGACAGGGTTATTTTCATTGTAAGAGTTTAG
Source organism: Silene latifolia (assembly GCF_048544455.1). Taxonomy (NCBI): domain Eukaryota; kingdom Viridiplantae; phylum Streptophyta; class Magnoliopsida; order Caryophyllales; family Caryophyllaceae; genus Silene; species Silene latifolia. Next base: position 51,429,993 of record NC_133533.1, read on the forward strand.
TTGTTTAAGTAAATTTCTAAACAAGCAATAAAATAACGGTTGGACATAGACTTGGAAAAGAGGTTGGACCAATTCTTAAAAATGTCGTTTGTTTGTTCATTTACTCTTACGTTCTTTCACTTTACTATTTCTCGTTCGTACCTATTTAAGGTCTGTGTCACAGTCAGCTATACTGTGACATAAAACGGATATACCATCTTGTGAACTTACATTCTATTAAGTTTTTCAAGGTTTGGGCTTTAGGGTCCGTTTGGATACAATTTTAGGAGGGAAGGGGAGGGGAGGGGGAGTGAGGGGAGGTGAAGGGAGGGGAGAGAAGGGGAGGGCAAATGGGATGTGGATGTTTGGATAACAAAAATTATGAAGGGAAATGGAAGGGAAGGAATGAGGGAGATGAAGAATGGATGGAGGATTGAAGGATGCTAGTGATATAATTAGAGTCCAAATAATGTTTTCTTTCCAAATCTTGTCACCATTGGAAAGATTATAGTTTGTTCTATAGGAGAGAAAATAAGTCCTCTCATTTCTCTCCCCCTCCATTTCCTTTCTCCCATATTTTTTATCCAAACAAAGTAAATTAAATCCCTCCCTTTCCCTCCCCTCCCCTTCTCTCCAATTCCTTCAATCCAAACGGACCCTTAAGATTCTCTACTTAAGTTTTCAATTAACTAAGTTAAGAACAAATTTAAAAAAGGTACACTTAATTCACCCCCTTCCCTCTTAGGTGTTTATCCGTTCTGTGGACTTTAGCTCCATATTCTGTGGTCGCGGCTCCCTACTTATACCCTTCATAACCACCCATGTTTGAACTAAACCATGACAGGACTTGAAGCCACTTGAGGTTGTCTATGAGTAACAACAGGATTTTTAGCCACTTAGTTTACCAAGAGTAAAAACACGACTTGAAGCCGTTTAGGGTTGTTTGTTTTCAGCTACTCCAACATGCATCGGTGGTTCATCTGAAATTTGACTGATGGCTGTGTTTGGGTATACGACTGATACATTATGATAAGACGTAAATGGCACAGAATTCAGTTAACTATTACTTCCAACTTGATTCAGCATCTATGTGCTTCCATCAAAATCATTACCCAGCTTACAACTACTTGATGGCAGCAACAACAAAAAACCAAGACAAGCATATATGTAACCTCCTCATATTCGGAAATATTGTTTTAGAATTACAAGCTACAAGTTACATAGTCGGAAGATCAACCAACGAAAAAAAAGTGTACAAAATCGCCGGAGACCAATAAGTAGGTTTATGTATCCTCCTAATCATTCTAATATGTACTATAATGAAGAGGATGATTGACAAAATTCCTCTGGATCAATCTAATTAAGATCATCATTGTTTAAGAAATTCGATACTTCAGCAGGCTGATTAATAGCATCTTTGTAGACAATAAACTTATTGTCATAATGCGACTAATTTAAGATAACACTGCGTACATCCAAACCATTTAAAGTCCGACATACAGCTGAACCCGGAAATTATATCAGGTCACATCCCACATAATGTTATCTATGTGCAACCTTGAGAAAGAGGGTGCAAATTCAACAAGCTTTTAAGTTGAAAGCTGCAACAATTCTTGAACAAATGAGGCTTAAGCTTATGAACATCAGACAATTGCACAGGTTTTAAAAAGAAATCATCGGCACCATCTCGTAAACACATACTAATCCTAGAAGGGATATTCTCGGATGACATAATAATAACAGGAATATCCTTTAATTTTTCTGATTCCTTGATCTTCTTCAAAAGTTCATACCCTGTCATTCCTGGCATTGAATAGTCTGTTATTATCATATTCACCTTGTTAATTCCCAATTCATTCCCAAGAAATTCTAGTGCCTTTTTTGGTGAATCAACTGCTGTAACTGCAAATATACACATAAAACAATGTCAGATCATGCTGTTTTAATCAAACCCAAATTCTCTTGTATAAACAAAAGTCGTAAAATTAGTATAAAACTAATGACAAATAAATGAAAAATACCTTGAAAAGATGATGTTTTAAGGAGTTTTTCGATTAGTTTTCTATCAATTATACTGTCATCAACAGCTAGAACATGAAATTGGGTATCCATTGATATGAACAAGAAAATTAATTGAGTGAAAAATTAATGAGAAATTGAGAATAATGTGGGTAGTAAGAGCTAGATGGGTTTAGTTTATATTTAGGCAGGAACTCAAATTCAAATCCAAATCCCAAATACCAAAGGATTTGGAAAATTATACTCAAGATCTCAAGAGATTTGGACAGTTGAGGAAATTGATTTGTTTGAGGATCTTGATGATCTATTTTGTCAATTGGTCTCCTTTGTGACGGGTTATCATTTGTGGCGGATATTTTGTGAGATAAAATGGTAACAAAATGGGTTAGTGGGGAAAGGGGGCCACATGAATAGTGTTGCAGAGAGAGAAAAAGTGGGTACTTTGTGAGGTAAAATGGTATCCGTCACTCAAGAGTGACGGATATGTGCCGTCACAAACAAGAATTTTTGCTATTTTGTCTACTTTTTTAAAATATTTTGTGGGGACAATCTTTGATTTGCATTAACTTTACTTAATCCGAGATTGATTTAGATTGCAAGTCTCGTTATCAATAAAGCTACAGCTAATAAGATGTAGTGTCTATCTAAGCATTAAAACGGACTAAATACCGCCTCACTTGATCGTATAAGATAAATATGTTGTGTTTTCTATGGAGTCTATTTTTATCTTATCCATATTACTTGCCCGTTTTAACTTTAAACAGATATATCCGTCTTAACTCTTAAATAAGAAATTCCGTATTATATTTTTCCGCATTTTCTTGCAAACTGGTCAATTAATGGGGGTTATGAAATGTTTTGGAATTTGGGGGCCTTGAATAGTAAGGAGATTGTCTTGGATTGTGCATCACTGTGTTTTGACCTCTCTACTTTGTGTGGCAATAAATCTACCGACCAAACATGGTCCTCCCTTGAGTGTGGACTGCAGAGTGCATGTTCAACTGTCAGGATTTATTTTTTGTACGAGTAAAAACTTACTATAGTATTTTATTTATGACAAATTCTTCCTTGTGAGGGAGATACTCGTCGCAAGTTTGCGACGAGTCAAATATATATCATATTACATTATATGGGTACCGGGTCCATTAGTGTAGTTGATAAGAAAAGGACGGCTGTTTGGGTCTTGCGCCATAAGCTACTAATATAATAACTAGTTTTATTGCCCGTGAGATCCACGGGGCGTCGTTGGATTGTTGTTTTCTTGTACTCGTTTGGATGAAATTGCGCCATAAGCTACTAATATAATAATTCATAGCTTGTACTTACAACATTATTTAATCCTAAATATTTGCAATAAACACATCAACCATTAAATGCAAACTTCTCCCTCACTACTCACTTCTCACCATCTAGATCTTAATTTCCATTCATTTCCTCTCTATTTGCTACCATTTAGATTTTAGGATCTCTAAACAATTGCATTTTTAACATTCAAAAAATTCCGTTCATAAAAGAAATGGCGGACGGTGACATAGGTGATGATGCCATAATTGACGGTGCCCTAACTGTTCAACCAATGGAGGTAAAAAATGATGATGAAGCTAGAATTTATCAAGTTTTGACGGAAAAATACGATGAGTAAAGAGGTATGTATTGTTAGTTTTTTTTTTTTTTCGAGAATTTACTGCATATTATCATCATTATTATCACTATTATTATCATCTACATATTATCATCATTATTATCATTACTTTTATCATATGGAACAACTTAACATAAATCAAATACTAAGATATTCGACGGTATTATTTATGTTGTGAATGAGTTAATATTTTGTTCAATATGTTGTTGTCATCTCACAATGTATATTGGTGTATAGGTTTTTCAGTGTAGTATACAAGTTTAAATATAAGTCTGTAGGTGTGATGTCCATATCTTTGTGTTTATGTCACCCTTTCAACTATTTTAGTTACAGATCTTCAAAGGCAAATATTGTTGTATGTCATATTAATGTCTCTACTTTTAGTGTTAATGTCAACCTGTGAACTGCAGAACAGCAGATTATTAATAGACACGGGTTGTTGTATATCTCACTAATGTGCCTACTTTTAGTACTAATGTCGTCCTGTGAAATAGCACGTGTTGAATATCAAACTAATAATGTTTATAATTTTCGACCTAATGTATCCTTGTCAACTAAAACATGTCACCTTGTGAACTGCAGAATAACAGATTAAATAATTACACATACATGTTGTATATCTAACTAATGTCTCTAATTTTAATACTAATGTTTCTAGTTTTAGTACTAATGTCACCCTGACAAACACATTACACCAGACAATTTAAAAGCATATGTTGTATATCAAACTAATAATGTTTATACTTTCGACCTAATGTCACCCTGTGAACTGCAGTAGAACAGGTTATTAAAAGACACATGTTACTGTATATATAATTAATGTATCTACTTTTAGAGTATGTTAATGTCACCCTGTCAAATGCGTACACAGACAATTTAAAGGCACATGTTCCAAATCAAACTAATAATGTATATCCTTTTCGACCTAATGTCACCATGTCAACTAAAGTAGGTCAGATAATGTAAATAAACTGTCTGTTTTATATCTCATCAATTTCTATACTTTTAGTGGTAATGTCTCCCTGTAATTGTCTGTAGGTACAGATTATTTGAAGTCACTATTGGGAATGAAAGGAGAAAAATGGGAACACATATACGAGATTTCTATAAGAGACATTTATATGATCTTGGTTTCAGCATTAAAAAGGCAACTTCTCGCAGAGTGGGTGGGCATATGGCACACCCTTTATCTCGAGAGATACTTTGTATGCTCGTGAGAAGGTGTGCATGGGAATTGTAATAGGCAAGCGGAGAACGGTAATAATCAATTGAGGAATGCGGCAATCACACAATGTCAATACAAAGCCGGCCTAAGGACACATATTTCAATTGGTCGTTTAATGTAGCGAATTAATGTGACCATTATTGCACAATTTGTTAGCACATTTAAATGGTAACATAATGAATAAGCATGTCGACTCGTATTGCATTTTTCTATTTTACAAAGGGGATTTACAAGGTGCTTATACAATTCAAGTAATGTTACTAATTCTAATTCTAATGTCTTCATTCTTGCACAATATGATACCATGTACTATCTGGTTTATATGTTACCATTTCGAATTTTAATGTCTTTATTCTTACTTAATATGTATTCATTTCAAAATAGGTAATATAATAGATCAATATGTAAACAACTGGCGTTTTTTCCATTGTATGGAACCAATTTAGTCTATGTATTTCTCATGACATAGAGTTTGTGAGTCAAGTTGCCACTATTGGAAAATATGTTATCATATACAATTTGTAACGTAATTGTAAAAATTATAAACCATTGACTTCCTGTACGTCATCATTTCCATAAATTCGAATATGGATATAAATATGCCCAATTAGTTAACATATTTTTAGAAAATGTCACAATTCCTTAACAGGATACATATTGACAAACATTGGGAACAATTGTTCAGAAGCAAATTTCTAATAATGCCCAATTAACTAAGGGGCAACACAAAATATGTCAAACACACAATCCACATGTGATGTCCTAAAATAAGTTTAAAGAGGATGTTCAAAGAGAGTAATAATATTATAGAACCACAAATAACGTCCAAATTAAGACCATAAACAAGATCCAAAATAAGGCCAATCAGAACGTCCAAAATTAACCCGCCAAGCGTGACATTATTTCTTTAGGCGAGCGCCTATCCTCTTCTTGTTCATCTTCATCTGTTGTAGCCTCACTTTTCTCCCCTTCCTCTTCATCTGACAAAAGCTCTTCCTCATCTTCAACAACAACAACAACCTTGTCTTTGCCATTGTTGCTCGTTGCCCCTAAACTGAAAGTCACCTTCTTCATCCTCCCATTCGACTCCTCTTCAACAACAACCCATGTCCAAATATATACCCAACACCTACCTACATTTTCAACAAAACTAACCACATATTAAGTTAAAAAAACCATATAAAAACTAGTTTCATTTTAAGACAGATTGTTACTGATGGGGCATATTCTGCACCGCTGACCAAGTCAACATATTGAGCAAGGTCAAAGATACCCACAGCAAGTCAACGACTTAGGCAACTGGCCGATGCGACCCATCGGCTGTCGACTGGTCTCGGCATGGCAACCTGCCAGCCGGGACACATATCCGCGTACTCATATCCAAGACCCCTCGGCGGTGAGTCAACAGGCCCGCCCGCTGCCATAGGTCCCTCGGCCGAGGGGTAGATCGATCTTTCCACCGCTAGCCACTTGGCCACTTGGCCACTACGTGACAAAAGGTGAAAGTCTATAAATACTCCTCAACCTTCATTGAGGAAAGATCCACAACTTAACCTAAGAATACACTATTCATCTGGTAATATCTTCCTTATCTCTCTACAATACATACCTAGCCAAGTAACACAACTTAATCCTTTAAGTTTACTGACTTGAGCGTCGGAGTGAGTACGCTTGGCACAAAGCCAAGCCCTCAGTTCGTTCATTGTTGCAGGAGAGGCCGAGAGGAACAACTAAGGAAGGAAGGATTCAACCAAAGACATTATTCTACAAGCCACGGGTGGTAACAATACTTGCTCTGGAATTACGCCCGGAACAATTGGCGCCGTCTGTGGGGAAAGACACTAGAAGCTAGTCACATTCATTCCCAAACAAAAAATACACACAAAAACCCACCCAAAAAGCTAAGAAGATGTCGAAACAACAAGACGCAGTCGTGACCGACGAAACAGCATTCTACCAAGATGATACCTTCAACAATTCTGGAGTCGTGCAGCCCTCCATCGGCGGAGTAATCCAACCGGAGTTCGGGATGCCAATAATACCGACACACGCCGCCGCTTGCCCAACCAGGTCACCATCATGGGACATGTGGTTGACGTAGCAAAACTGAAAATGCTCCTGGACCTAATTAGTAATACGCCTGCTCACACTGTCACGCCGACAAGAGCGGCGGAAACCATCCAGGAGACCAGGGCCCAAAACGTGACTCCGAGAAATTTGAACGGAGCACTAGGAGAAGCTGACCCAGTCAAGTCGCCGGGGGAGCCCAAAGTGGGCGTGGTAGACCTAAGTCCTTCCCGCACTCATGGGAGGACAGCGTCCCCGCAGCACGAACGAGGCTTACCCCAAAGGAGCCAGAGGAGTTCGACTCAGCAGAGTTGGAGGAGAAGTCCGAGTCGAAGAAGGAGTCCTTCCCGCTACGAGGGGAGGAGCCGGATTAGGAATGCGAGGAGCCGATCGCCGCGTGTCGTTCGACACGTGGTCAGACAGCCCCTCAGCGCCTACGTCCTAGAAGTCCAGGTGCCAACCAAGCTCAAGTTACCACCTCTATCATACAAAGGAGATAGTGATCCAGCCGACCACGCTGAGGCTTTCGAGTCTTACATGTCGGTATGGGAGCAGCCCGATGAGGTCTGGTGCCGAGTTTTCCCAACAACTCTGCATGGGATGGCTCAAAGTTGGTACAAGGGGCTTCCCGACGGCTCGGTATACTATTACGCCGACCTAAGGGACGCCTTTCTAGCCCAGTACTCTTGCAATAAGAGGAGGGCCGTGGAGACGTCGGACCTCCTAACTATCAAACATGAGGGGGGGCGAGTCTCTACGAAGCTATGTGAAGAGGTTCGACGGAAGGTCCAAACAGATTCGAGAAATTAATCCCGAATCGGCGGCCTTCGCGCCGATGAAGGGCCTCCCAAGGGGAGACTTAAAAAATGAGCTCATCAAGTGCGGAGGCACTGGCTTGGATGCCGCCGGAAGATGGTGACCAAGCAATCAAGGTAGAAGACTATCACAAGACCCGGGTAGGCCCCGGCGAGGCCGAACACTCGAAAAGAAGAGCGCCGGGAGGACAACCCGGATGAAAGACGCCGTGACAACAACGGGTCACGGTCCGATGAAAGACGCCGTGAGAACAATAGGTCACGGTCGGACAAATCTGCCAGAAACAGGACTCGACGGCACCGGTGGAGTTCGAACGTACCACCGGAGGCGGTATAATGATAAAACCCCCCTCGTCGTATCGGTCGCCGAGGTCTTCGCCCTGAGCAAAAACGAGGGCCAGAAGTGGGAGAGACCCCCAAGCCAAAAAGTGACGGTGACACGAGCCGATCTGAGTACCACGGCCACACCGGCCATCTAACCAACGACTGCCCGTCATCGAAGAATGCCATTGAAGAGCTGATCCGGAAGGGGAGCCTCGGCAAGTACGTTGCCAAAGGCCAAAAGACTGACGCCGACAGTTCAGGTAAGAAATCCGTCTTCGAACGGATAGGAGTGATCCATGTTGTCATCGGGGGCAACGAGAACGGAGGGTCCGCTCATGGGCACAAACGGCACCTGAACGAGCTATATCAGGCCATCAACTTTGTGCCCAACACAGCGATCCCTGCTTCCAACATCCCCGATATAACCATTGGAAGGAAGGACTACGAAGGAGTAATCGCTCCTCACAGCGACCCACTTGTAGTCAATTTGGACATATCCAACCACCTGGTCAAGAGGTGCCTGATTGACACAGCGCGTACACGAACATCATGTTCGAGGAGTGCTTCCTCGGCCTCGGCACGAAAGTCAAGGACTTGAGCCCCCGCACCAACCCACCGTACGGCTTCTTCTGGGGCCGGCCCGGTACCACTGGGATCAATCGGACTCCGGTGACGTTCGGCGAAAGGAATGCGGCTAAGAATGTCCTAGCTGAGTTCGTGGTCATCGACGGCTCGTCCGCCTACAACGTTCTCATAGGTCGAGTCACCCTGAGCGAGGCCGACGCAGTGATGTCCATCCGGGCCCTAACACTGATGTATGTCTCGGACCGGGGGGAAGCGCATAAGCTCGTCTCCAAAGACGAGAATGACGAGGTGGTCAACGTCCGGATAGGCCGCCGGAGGATGCAACATGCAATCCCTCAAAGTAGCAAAGAAATCGAGAAAGGGAAAAGTCTATCCTTACAACGGGGGGCGACCTCATGGATGTAGCTAGCGGCTGACCGGGAAGGTGTGCCTTTGATAAACTGTTAGGACACTGGTAATCTCGGGAAAACTCCGTGTAGCGGCGGAGGTGTCCAAAACAGCTGTGGGCATCCCGACGCATGTTTTTATCTAATAAAAAATCGTCCAAGTCTTCCATCAAAATGTTCATTTCCCCATAGTCACTAGGAAGCAAGAGACGCCGCTCGCACTTTCATACCGACAAGAGCGGCGATCTCTCAAGAAGTGACGCCGCTCGCACTGTCATACCGACAAGAGCGGCAGCCTCTGTCGATAGCGACGTCGGCTCACACTGTCATACCGACAAGAGCGGTAGTCTCCATCAAGAAGTAAGCACCGTCGCAGTCACCCCAAGTAGTAGACGCCACTAGCGATCACCCCAAGAGGTTTGACGCGTCGCAGCACTCCAAGTGGTAGACGCCACTGCAGCTCCATCAAGAAGTAGGCGCCGTCGCAGTCACCCCAAGTAGTAGACGCCACGGCAGCGATCCCAAGAGGTTTGACGCCGTCGCAGATCACTCCAAGTGGTAGACGCCACTGCCAGCCTCCATCAAGAAGTAAGCGCCGTCGCAGTCACCCCAGTAGTAGACGCCACTGCAGTCCACCCCAAGAGGTTTGACGCTGTCGCAGTCACTCCAAGTGGTAGACGCCATACGGCGCCTCCATCAAGAAGTAAGCGCCGTCGCAGTCACCCCAAGTAGTAGACGCCACGGCAGCCACCCCAAGAGGTTTGACGCCCTCGCGGTCACTCCAAGTGGTAGACGCCACGGCGATCGAATAACAAGGAGCACTCGCCGGGCGACACCGTCACACCGGCAAGGATGGCAATTACCCTCGAGAAACAAACACCTCGACGGTCACGACCGGTAGCGATTGATACTGCAAAGCGATCAAAACGCCTTAGAAGCATTACACGTTAAGGAACGCACTCTAGATCGCCTCGGCCAAGCCAAGGCGGAAACAAAAGAGACGCCCAATTAATAACATGAAAAAAAAAAAAAAAAACTCAGACAAGGACGAGAAAAGACCTCGGCCGAGCCAGAGACGAAGTGGAAACGTTAAGTACAGATTGAGACGCTCAACTATTAGCACAAGAAAAAGGAATGAGGTAAAGACCTCGGCCAAGCCGGAGCGTAAGAAACGAGCTCTTATTAAATATGTTCAACAAATTACAAGAAATACAAACGACGGCCGTCCCCATAAGGGTCAGCCAAAAGAACCTACCAAAGTTGTACAAAATACAGAGACAGAAAGGCAAAAGGGTACGGATACCATCTCCCTATGTCTGTTGCTGCTCGCCATCGCAGCCCGCAAAGCCCGATCATCTCCTTCGATAGGCAACCCAACGGTTTTCCTGGCAGCCTCAGCTTCAGCGGCCTCAGCCTTTGCCTCGGCAGCCTCAGCTTCCCTCATTCTCTTGGCCTCCTCATTGGCCGTCTTAGCTTTCTCAGCAAAAGCTGCCGCCTCCTCGGCCGCCTCCTGCTCTATCTTCACCCTCACCGCCTCCTTGGCCCTCTTCTCCACGGCCTTCTCCTTAGCTTCGAGCTTGTCGTCAAACAGCTCGTCGAATTTGCTCCACGGAAAGGAACCTTCAAAAGGGAAGAGCTCCTCAATTACTTCCCCGGCACCGTTGCCGGCCGGATCCGGAATTCGGAGCACATGTCGGGGAGCATTTTGGTTTGGAGCATCTCAATGTCGTCCTCCTTTTGCTCGATGATGGCCTCCTTGCTCCGAATCACCTTCCCCCGAATCAAAACCGTTCCCTGAATTCATTCCTCTGCTGGAAATAGAGGTCGGCGTGCCTCTCGAACGAGGTCACACTTCGCCGGCGACTTTTCAACTTCGGCCGCAGCGGTCTCGGCCTTGGCTCTCTCAAGAGGACCTCCTTTTCGGCGTCCTCCCGAGTTTTCTCTCGGCCAAGAGCGCCTTCTCGGCCTCCCCCCTAAGCCTCTGCTCATTGAGAAGATCCAGCTTCGCCTTCGTGGCCACCTTCTTAGTGGCATTAAGCTCAAAAGCGGATTGAGCCACGCCTTCTCTGCTCCATGATACGAGCACCGTCGGCTCGTTCCACCTCGCCGATCTCTTGATCAACCTCGCGCTTTCCGCTACAAGGCGAGAGGGGAAGCCTTCGGATGAAGAGCCGGTGGCGACGTTTCGATCACCCGACTGCGCGGACGGAAAGGGAAACCTCCAGGGATGAAGAGTCGATGGCGACGTTATGATCACCCGACTGCGGGGTTCTCCTCCACTGTTTTGCTCAACAAGAGCGGCGGCCGATCATGGCCGATCTACAAAATTTAAAGTAAGCATCGGTATCAACATACATAGACATGCCGGGAGAGCTCATCACGGCGGTGCCTAATGAACCGCTAAATCCGAGCCACATGATAGATCAATACCGTGCTTAGCCTTCTTGGCGAAGGGCGCATTTCCTCGTCGGCCAGGCGAAGCAACGGCGGCGGTAAAGGCATGCTTTCTTTTTACGGACAAGGGGCGACCCCTCCTCCTCATCGGAGTCATCCCCATTGGAGATATAAACGATCTCCACCGTCTCCTTCTGAACAGGGGGGATGGAGGGTGGAGCCGATGTCGACGCCATCACCGCCGAAGGCTTTGTTTTTCGCGTATGGCGCGGCATGTTACTTACAACCTTCGCCTGGGCCTCCACCACATTCAAACTTTTCAGCTGCTGGTCCATAAGATCATTCGGCGACGTCCTACGGTCATGGGTCGAGCCTTGGGATGCAAGTCGAAGAACGGTTTTGTCTTTGTGCGGCCCCATTCTCCTGGAGGATATCCTCAGACAAATCCGGTCCAAAGTAGTCTGCGAAGGAAACAAAGCAAGAATTAAGTAGAGGAATTAAATCGAAGTTCGAAGAACAGGAACATTGACAGTGGTGATGGGCCTCATACCGACCCCACTCACCCTGTGCTAAGGCCGGTATGAGGCCGACATGGCAGAGCGGCTCATCCTGAAGAATGATCTGCGTTGGGGGAATCTATCTTTTCGGCACCCCACTCTTGTCCGCCTCAAAGAGCCTCATCGCCAGCCTCTCATCCTCCCTAAGAGGGACCTGCCGCATCCATCTTGAGTTTTTTCCGGTGACCCATCCGTCATGTTCCGCCTTAGTCTCACACCGCAAGTTAACTTGGTGCTTTGCAATGAGCGGCGGATAGTCATCCCAAGCACCTTAACGTACACCCACCGATCTCTCCAGTCTTTGCAAGAAGTAAGTTTGTCAACAGAGACATAACCCTTCTCCATGTGCACGCTGTACCAACCGACGCGGCCAGAGATTGACGGCTGGAGATAATGAAGCCGGCGGAATAAATTCACCGTCGGGGCCTCCCCCTTGAAGAGACAAAGCCACACAAAGCCGACTATCGTCCTCATGGCCAACGGATGCAGTTGGGCCACAGCGACGTTCATAGCTTTAATGATAGCCATGACGTACTCGTTCAGCGGAAACCGGAGCCCGTACTCCAAGTGTCGCATGTATACACCGGTATGGCCCGGCGGGGGGCAACAGACGGTCTGACTCTCCTCAGGGATAACAATCTTGTATCCCCTGCCAAAGAAGAAATGGCCCTCGAAAAATTTCTCACCAGAACAACTGGCCAACTTATGGGACCAAGCTCGGTCAACGCGTACCTTACAGACGTCACCGTGATCCATAACGTACCGCCTCCCCTCTTTGGGACGAGCCTTTTCAGCATCATCACCAAAATCGTCTGCGTCATCATCGACATCAGAGTCATCCTCCCATTCCTCCAAAATCCGAGGATCGACTTCAGGAGAAGGAGACCTAGGGCCCCCAGGCCTTATCAGGAGGGCGTCCAACTTCTCCTCCTCATCAAGACGCGACGGGGAACCCCCCGGCGCCGGTTTACTAGTCCCGGCGTCAGCAGAAGACATAATAGCAATAATTATTTAACAAAATAAAAACTGAAGAAATTTGTTTGTTTACCTTGAAGAAAAACACTCTGAAGGGTAATATCCGTATAATGCCCTTTAAATATAGGATTATAACGCAAAATTTACATGTGAATATTGTCATAAAACGATAAACATAAAAAAACGACAAAGATGTAGAAATAACCTTCGGTCCTAGTGCAATAAGGCAATGAGAGATTAAAGCAAATCTCCTCCTAAACGATGCACCCAAGATGTCCGAGTAATGCCCTTGTGCTAGAGACAATCCCCTAATTGGCTTGCAATATCGAGGGGATTAGTTTTTGTGAATTTGTGTTGGATGAGAGATCCGGAATTTAGGAGGCACAATTCCCAAAAACCCTAATTATTTTGCAAAAATGAATTAGGTTAGAATGGAGGAGAGAGCTCTCCTTTTGTTCCTCTAATTCGGTTTGGCCGAATGGACTTAGGGGGAAATGGGCTTCCATTTTCTCCTTAAGTTAAACTCATGGTCCGGTCCAAAACTCGCTAAGTGTATACGACGCGTTTCATTATAAATCATTATCGGTTATCGGAATTTAAGGCATCAACTAATAATACGGGTTAGTTGAATTCTTAATACGTGTCCGACACAACAGTATTGTATAATTAATTTGTCCAATATACATAAATCAAATATAAATCGCTTATATTTAATTTTACGAATTAACTGGTTAATCCGCATTAGCCCATGATATTTAATCCGTATTAAATATTATATCTCAACATCACATTTTAACTAATTATTAGTCAAAAAATTCAGACTAACTGGTTAGTCAAAATTGGCATCTATATGACTGTATTTTCATACCGTCACATCACTCAAGACGTATCCTATAGGTGTGACTTTTAGGGACCAGTTGATCACCGCCATCTGTATGACAATAACGTCAAACTTATCTAGCAAGCCAACCGTTATTGATAAACGTGGATCAACTGATTATGATACAAAGTATACCCTTTGATCCTTTTAGAGGTTTATAAGTCCTTGCACTAACTGTTAAGGACACCAACCCCAACAAGCTCCCACTTGTCCGTACAAGTGTATGTGCAATGACGTTATCCACACTAACTGGAGGACACAAGCTCCAACAAACTCCCACTTGTCCGTACAAGTGTATGTGCGATAACCGATTCTCATATTCATTTAAAATTTCTCCCACTCAATGTAAAACAATTTGCGGATCCGGATCCACAAAGGTCGTATTTTACAATCGATCTGTATCTAGAGTGGTTTCCCCGACTAGAGAGTAACTTAACCGATAAAACGAATCCGTATCCGAGCATGGCCATGCATTTCGATTCTGACTCCTCGAGTGGCCCTGAGAAATATCGAGTACCCGATAAAGGCTGAATATTTCCTTCAACTCGAACTCCTTCCGATCTAAGCACAGCATGAAATGACCCGAAACAATCTACTTGGCCCCCGTTACGGATGACCGTGAGAAAGAAACCAAAGTCACCCAAAATCTGCCTTAGTCTCAAGAGACAGACGATAGTCAAAAGAATCGACTCTTAGGATCACCATGGAAGTCCTATCCACGACCCGGCAACGAATGTTATAAAACATTTAGGACTCCACGTCGATGTCACAATTGTGTCCTACGAAATATCCGTATAAATCGCCTCGTGATTGGTCGATCCAACTTTGTTGACTTATGGTTCGTTGAACCCACCATCAACCAACGTCACAAAATAATTGCCGAGTTATCACTGAGGGCAATTAAGGACCGAAAAATATAATGTTCTTGCATTCACTTTGTGGTGTTCAAAATTTGTCGTACAAATCCACATGAAAAACAAAATATATATATAAAATATCAAAACGATGATGTTGTATAGAGTACAAAAGCGAATGAATCTAATCCATAAAAGAGTACTACAACTTAGGAACACGTTTAATTCCCATGGAATTAACGTGCCCTTCATGCTTATCTTGTCGTAATGCTTTAGTGAGAGGATCTGCTATGTTCTCATCTGTAGCAATCTTTTCTATCACTATTGTCTTTTGCTCCACGTAATCCCGGATTAGATGAGCTTTCCGTTGTACATGTCTAGACTTGTTGCTAGACTTTGGCTCCTTAGCTTGGAAGATGGCACCACTATTGTCGCAATAGATGGTGATCGGGTCATTCGAACTAGGCACTACAGATAGCCCATGTAAGAATTGACGCATCCATATCGCTTCCTTTGTAGCTTCAGACGCGGCATAGTACTCGGACTCGATCGATCGTAGAATCTCTTAACAGTTTGTTTTTGAACTCTTCCACCGATCATAGCGCCATTAAGAGTAAAAACGAATCCAGACTGAGATTTCGAGTCATCACGATCCGTTTGGAAGCTAGCATCTGCGTAACCGGTTGCGCATAGCTTTTGTTCGCCTCCATAAGTCAATGCCCAATCTTTAGTCCTCCGTAGGTACTTAAGAATG
The DNA here is from genome assembly GCF_048544455.1 of Silene latifolia. Taxonomy (NCBI): domain Eukaryota; kingdom Viridiplantae; phylum Streptophyta; class Magnoliopsida; order Caryophyllales; family Caryophyllaceae; genus Silene; species Silene latifolia. The sequence goes on from NC_133533.1 coordinate 51,445,449, forward strand.
TTCTTGACACCAACCAATGTGATTCACCCGGTCGCGTTGGAATCGACTTGTCATACTCAATGCATATGCCACGTCGGGACGTGTGCATATCATGGCATACATGATAGATCCTATTGCCGAGGCATAAGGTATCCGTGCCATGCGCTCTTTCTCTTCCGGTGTCTCTGGTGCCTGAGATTTGCTCAAATGCACCCCTGGAGACATAGGAAGGAACCCCTTCTTGGAGTTAGTCATGCTGAATCTCTCTAGGACTTTGTCTATGTAAGACTCTGATCGAGAGATAGCATCCGTCGTGATCTATCTCGATAGATACGGATGCCTAGAATTCTTTGTGCCTCTCCCAGATCTTTCATCTGGAAATGGTTTTTCAACCATACTTTCACCGAAGTTAAGAGAGGTATGTCATTCCCAATCAGGAGTATGTCGTCAACATACAATATTAGGAAGACAATCTTGCTCCCACTCGACTTGATATATAAACATGGTTCCTCGACTGATCGAGTGAATCCATTTTCTTTTATCACTTGGTCGAAGCGATGATTCCAACTCCTTGATGCTTGCTTAAGTCCATAAATGGAACGCTTAAGCTTGCACACTTTCTTAGGATGTTCTGGATCGATGAAACCTTCGGGTTGTACCATGTACAACTCTTCCTCCAAAAAGCCGTTTAAGAAGGCGGTTTTCACGTCCATTTGCCAAATTTCATAGTCATGAAAAGCGGCAATCGCTAAGATAATCCGGATGGAACGCAACATGACTACGGGTGCAAAAATCTCATCGTAGTGCAAACCTGGCACTTGGGTGAAACCTTTAGCAACTAGTCGTGCTTTGTAGATATCTTGTTGACCTTCCACAGAATGCTTTATCTTGTAAAGCCATTTGCATTGAAGGGGACGAACCTTAGCAGGTAAGTCAACAAGATCCCATACGTTGTTCTCATACATAGAGTCCATCTCGGATTTCATGGCCTCAAGCCATAGTTTCGAGTCAGAACTGGTCACGGCACCTTTATAGGTTGCGGGTTCACTACTCGTTAAGAGTAGAACGTCATCTATATCATGTTCCTCGACCATACCAATGTATCTGTCTGGAGGAATAGAGACTCTTCCCGACCTCCTAGGTTCCTCAGGAATGTTAACCGCAGCCGGGATTGAAGGAATAGGTTCCTCCAATAGTTGCTCGGTATTTGGTTCTGGAATCTCCGACAGGTCGAAGGTTCTATCACTCTTTGCATTCTCGAGAAATTCCTTCTCTAAGAATGTCGCACTAGCCGCAACAAAAACACGTTGTTCGGTTGGCGAATAGAAGTAATGACCACGTGATCCTTTAGGATAACCTATAAAGTATGTCTTGACCGATCGCGGGCCGAGCTTATCTTCAGGTCTCCACTTGACATAAGCCTCGCAGCCCCAAACCCGTATAAAGGACAAGTTAGGGACCGTTCCCTTCCATAGTTCATATGGAGTCTTGTCAACAGCTTTAGACGGACTTCGGTTAAGTATTAGAGCGGCTGACAAAAGAGCATAACCCCATAATGAATCAGGTAAAACCGTGTGACTCATCATGGATCGAACCATATCAAGTAGTGTTCGATTTCTCCGTTCGGACACACCATTCAGCTGAGGTGTTCCAGGTGGAGTTAACTGTAGGGCGATCCCACAGTCTTTAAGGTGTTGATCAAACTCGTGAGAAAGATACTCGCCACCACGATCTGAACGTAGTGTTTTTATCTTTCTACCAAGTAGGTTCTGTACCCTATTTTGGTATTCTTTGAATTTCTCAAAGGATTCACTTTTGTGCTTCATTAAGTAGACATAGCCATATCTACTTAAATCATCCGTGAAAGTGATGAAATACCTATAGCCTTCTCGTGCGGTGATTGACATAGGACCACATACATCCGTGTGTATGAGTCCTAATAGGTCAGCAGCGCGCATTCCAACACCTTTGAAGGAAATACGAGTCATCTTACCGATGAGACATGATTCACACGTGCCAAATGATTGAAAATCAAAGGCCGAGATAGCTCCATTTTTGATGAGCTGTTTTACGCGTTTCTCATTAATGTGTCCCATACGGCAGTGCCATAGATATGTTTGATCTTTATCACCTACCTTTAACCTTTTATTCATTACGTGTAATATTTCTGGTCGTCGATCTAAAACATAAATTCCGTTCAAGGAGACTGCCTTGCCATAAATCATATTGTGTAAAGAGAAAATGCAAGCATTATTTTCTATTACAAATGAAAAACCAAGTTTGTCAAGTGCGTAAACCGAAATAATGTTTTTCGAAAGACTAGGAACATAATAGCAATCATATAATGATAACTCAAATCCGCTAGGAAGCTGGATCACATATGTCCCCTTTGAGATGGCAGCCACTCTTGCTCCATTCCCAACACGCAGGTCAACCTCACCCTTTACGAGAGGCTCGAGATTTCGGAGGCCCCGCACATGATTACACATGAGAAACCACAACCAGTATCTAGTACCCAAGTTCCGTAACTTGCATGGTTAATCTCAATCATATGAATAAAAGTAGAAGGAGAAGACATACCAATAGGTTTAACGCGACCCGCTTTTATGTCCTCATGATAAACAGACATGTCCGCCTCCAATGCCCAAATATGTGGCGTGATGGCATTCCATGTTATCTTTCTTGCTCTTTGTCGCGCCTGATGAGTTACTCGACTCACCAGGACCACTCTTACCTGAGCCTGACTTCTTGAACTTCGCCTTACCTACTGCTAGGTTTGCCTGAGCTTTGCCCTTACCCTTTCCTTTATTTGACACAACGAGAACATCCTGTTTCATGCTCCCACTGAACTTCATGTCCTTCTCGGTCTGTACGAGGAGGGAGTGCAGTTCATGGGGAGTCTTCTTCAGATCATTCATATAGTAATTCGCTCTAAATTGCGAATAACCATCGTGGAGTGAGTGAAGAATGCGGTCGATAACAATGTTCTCGCTGATGTTACAGTTAAAGGTCTCCAGTTTCTCGACATTCTCAATCATGCTGAGAATGTGTGGGCTAACCGGTTGGCCCTTCTGGAGTCTCGCATCAAAGAAGCGAGTGGTATGCTCATAGGTCACGATTCTCGGAGCTTTCGAGAATTCCTTGGTGAGCGTGGTGAAAATCTTGTTTGCACCTTGGGCTATGAAGCGTTTCTGCAAATTGGGTTCCATTGCAAAAATGAGTACGTTTTTAATCGCACCCGCTTCCAAGGCGAAATCGTTATACTTGTCGATCTCGTTAACTCGGCCGTGGGGCCGGGTGTGACGGCATGGGCTCAAGCGATATCCGAGCTTCCGTCGCCAGCGGCAGCATTCCGTAATGCCGCCTCCCGGTCCGCGAAGTTTGATCCATCATTCTTCGATCCGAGTTGACTGATTCATCTGATTCATGAAGATTCGAAGCCAGGACTCACGGTCCAATGTGGCACTAGGCATTGGGTCGTTCAAGTGACCAGCCATTTGTTATTATGCAGTTAAAGAACGTGATCTACACTGAAAAAGAAAGAAAAACAAAACGAAATAAGCAACTCATCGAGGTGATTTAAGTCTATTTTAAAATTCATTTTAACATGTAGACTCAATGCACTTGCATAATCGATCTCCCTCAAGAATGATACAAGTGATCCCAAGACTCAATTTCTGTAAATTGATAAGCCAACTGTTTAGCTAATTCTTCCCTAAGAACTCTTGGTCGATAGATTTCCGTAAATCCTATCTATAGTCCACCATAGTCACAGGATCGTACGAGTGACCATAGTGTTGAGATAAAATAGGTCAATCGGTTCCAATTTACCCGACGTAGAAGGGGTCATAGTATGCCTACCGACGAAGAAGGGAGTCATTGGAGTTTGACCTATAAAGACTGTTCTCAATTTTGGTTTATACGAGGAAGATCCCATCAACTTAATTATAATTCATTTTAAGTGAACGAATAACTAGCGTTTGCGTGAATGAATTAATTTAGGTGATGGCTTAAAATCGTGTGACATGCGAATGTCAAAGAAAACTAACTCGTGACCTCTATATGTGTCAGTTTTCATGCAATAATTAGGTGGTTTGGTTTTTAGGCGGAATATGATGCATACTATCGTTGCAATAAAATAAATGAATGAATGCAATACGTAAATAAAATTTCCTAGTGTGGCCTATCCTAGTAAAAAGAACAAAATACAACTTTGGAATCCACCGTTGGACCCGAAAAGCTTGTCTTGATGTTCCATCTTTATCCAAGTAGCGGGAGTGAGCATCCGGTCTCCATCTTTAGTCTTCTCAAGAATTACAATTTAAAATTTACAAATATAAACCTATTTACATTCTAAATAAAAACTGTAATTAAAAGAAATAAAATGGAGATACGAGATCTCAAAATACAACCAAGACCGTGTTCCATCATTACGGTAACACGTTCTACTAAGGCCACACTAAGTTACAACCGTTTGCAAAATAATTAAATACGTAATGAAAAGGCATTCAAAATATAAAAAAGAACGATAAAATAAAATGCATCAACTAAAAATTAAATTTATTCGTGACATAATTCCGTAATTATGTTAAATTTTTTATCCAAACCACCAAAGATAATTAAAATTACATGACAAAACCGCTTCAGTCAAGTTAATTTTAATCCGAGATAATCCGTTACAATAAATCATGTTAATGTAACTTTATTTTACGTGGGTGAACCGTTTCACTAATCAAGCGAGAGCATAAAAAAAACGTTTTATGCATAAAAGGCCGAAAAAAAAAACAAAACAAATTTTTTTTTTTTTTTCTTCTGTACTGTTGACGTGAACAGTACCAGGGGCCAAAAAAAAATTTTTTTTTTTTTTTTATAAAACCGGCAGAAATGCCGTGAGCTTCTTGAGGCAAAAAAAATTTACGCGGCTCAAAACGTGAGCAAAGAAAGATCAAAACAAAACGGTTTGATTAAAACACAATTGCAATTTACTCTAATCCGGATTAAAATAAAAGTACAATTGACATATTCTTCACATTTGTTGTAATTATCGCTTAAAACAACAAATTGCTAAGAACAACACGAAAACAAGAGATCGAACGATCTAACAAAATTGTGTGGCACGCAAATCAATGCAAGAACGAAAACAAATAAAAACAGGCCGTGAACAAAAGGCCACACGGTTTTCAATAAAATTTTCGAACCAAAAATTTACCACACGAAATTTTAAGCAATGATTTTAACCGATCTTTAACATATAGCGATGAATATCGATTACATAGACAATATGTAAAGATCAAAATTAAAACAAGACAATCATCACCGTGTAAACTAGACACGGATCCCAACACAAAAAAACGCAGCAAATTTTTTTTTCAAAAATGCCGTGACAAAAAACAGGCAGCCGAGACCATTTTTTTTGAACAAAATTCATCGTTTCAACAATCGTTTGATGAAAAACACATATAAAAATTTACGTGGCCTGGCTCTGATACCACTTGAAGGGTAATATCCGTATAATGCCCTTTAAATATAGGATTATAACGCAAAATTTACATGTGAATATTGTCATAAAACGATAAACATAAAAAAACGACAAAGATGTAGAAATAACCTTCGGTCCTAGTGCAATAAGGCAATGAGAGATTAAAGCAAATCTCCTCCTAGACGATGCACCCAAGATGTCCGAGTAATGCCCTTGTGCTAGAGACAATCCCCTAATTGGCTTGCAATATCGAGGGGATTAGTTTTTGTGAATTTGTGTTGGATGAGAGATCCGGAATTTAGGAGGCACAATTCCCAAAAACCCTAATTATTTTGCAAAAATGAATTAGGTTAGAATGGAGGAGAGAGCTCTCCTTTTGTTCCTCTAATTCGGTTTGGCCGAATGGACTTAGGGGGAAATGGGCTTCCATTTTCTCCTTAAGTTAAACTCATGGTCCGGTCCAAAACTCGCTAAGTGTATACGACGCGGTTTCATTATAAATCATATCGGTTATCGGAATTTAAGGCATCAACTAATAATACGGGTTAGTTGAATTCTTAATACGTGTCCGACACAACAAAGATTTGTATAATTAATTTGTCCAATATACATAAATCAAATATAAATCGCTTATATTTAATTTTACGAATTAATCGGTTAATCCGCATTAGCCCATGATATTTAATCCGTATTAAATATTATATCTCAACATCACATTTTAACTAATTATTAGTCAAATAATTCGACTAATCCGGTTAGTCAAAATTGGCATCTATATGATCAGTATTTTCATACCGTCACATCACTCAAGACGTATCCTATAGGTGTGACTTTTAGGGACAAGTTGATCACCGCCATCTGTATGACAATAACGTCAAACTTATCTAGCAAGCCAACCGTTATTGATAAACGTGGATCAACTGATTATGATACAAAGTATACCCTTTGATCCTTTTAGAGGTTTGTAAGTCCTTGCACTAACTGTTAAGGACACCAACCCCAACACACTCGCCGGAGTAACAACTCTGAAAATTAGAAGAAAGAAGAAGCCCTTGAAAGTTTAGAGAGAAGAAAATTTTGGAGAATGAAATTGGTGGCCAATTTCACGGAACAACTGCCCTATTTATAGGAAAAGCCCATAAAGAAGGACCAATCAACAATGACCCATGAAGCGTCATCCAATCAATGAACGCGTACACGTGTCGACATGCAACCACGGGATGTCAATCGTTGCAACAGTTGAACGTCAATCAATGCAACAGTGACCAAGCGTCTTCAGCACGCCCATTCATATCTCTCCGCCTATTCACCTTCCTCAACAAATTCTCAAGCATCTGTTCTCCGCCGGCCACATGATCAACCAAGCTAAGTAGCGCCGGCCGGGGGCAATCAAAAACAAGCGGCACTCTCAACCCTGGTCTCGGCAAGCGTCACTTTCTGTTCCACATCGGATGTCCTTTACACATCCATCTGGAGGGGGGATATGGTACGGCCTAAGAAAGACCAGGCCGAGGAAAAAGAAGCCGCCGCAGAAGAAGCCGATGCAGAAAATTTTTTACAGATTACTTGCGCAGAATATACGCTCAAACGTACATCGGAGCCCATACCACGGCATAGACTACGCTGGGGGCAAATTGATGGGGCATATTCTGCACCGCTGACCAAGTCAACATATTAAGCAAGGTCAAAGATACCCACAAAGAAGTCAACGACTTAGACAAATTAGCCGATGCGACCCCATCGGCTGTCGGCTGGGTCTCGGCATGGCAACCCGCCAAATGGGACACATACCCGCGTACTCATATCCAAGACCCCTCGGCGGTGAGTCAACAGGGCCCGCCCGCCTGCCATAGGTCCCTCGGCCGAGGGGTAGATCAGTCTTTCCACCTGCTAGCCACTTGGCCACTTGGCCACTACGTGACAAAAGGTGAAAGTCTATAAATACTCCTCAACCTTCATTGAGGAAAGATCCACAACTTAACCTAAGAATACACTATTCATCTGGTAATATCTTCCTTATCTCTCTACAATACATACCTAGCCAAGTAACACAACTTAATCCTTTAAGTTTACTGACTTGAGCGTCGGAGTGAGTACGCTTGGCACAAAGCCAAGCCCTCAGTTCGTTCATTGTTGCAGGAGAGGCCGAGAGGAACAACTAAGGAAGGAAGGATTCAACCAAAGACATTATTCTACAAGCCACGGGTGGTAACAATACTTGCTCTGGAATTACGCCCGGAACAGTTACCATTACAACTATAAAACAATGAAATCTAAAATGGTTACAAATAACACATGCCTAAATCCATATCATGTACCTAATTTTACAAATAATGTTACCTACCTATATTTTGAATAAAATTCACAACACAATTACACTTGCCCCATTTACATAATCAGTTCTTAACTCAGCTACATTTTTAACCAAACTCACATGTTAACTTAATAAACATGCAAACAATAATCCAATTTAACTTAATTTGTGACCATTTCGTTTTCACAATCATCAATCTTAAACTGGTTACAAATAACACATTCGTAAATACCTAAGTTGTACCTATTTTAACAAACCTCGTGACCATTTCAATTATACATCAATAATTAACATACCATTAAATATACAATTATTAAACCACAAAAAAAACAATTAAATCGAAAAGAAGACTACTATAAGTTGTTAGTTTAACCAACAAAATTTACAACCATTAAGCAATAAAATAGAAAAAACCCTAGAAAATCAAGAAATTGAATAACAATAAATGATGCATTATTTGTCAACATGGATCTATGTGACCATTATTAAACCACCAACAAATCATAAACAAATATATTCAGTGAAACCAACACAAAATCTAAATTATACAATTATTAAACGATTAATCAAGTAGGAGTAAACAACAAATTGAAATAAACCGAGATAAATCTTAAAAAATCAAGAAACTGAATAACAACAAAAGATGCATTATTACCTCCTCCATCTCCGACGTTATCTACTGTCTTTGTCGCTCTTGTATTCTTTTTGACCGGTTGTCGTCTTGCTGCTTGTTTCATCGTCATTTTGTCACTATTTTCTGATAATGTTCACAAATTAGGTTGATTTGTATGTAGATTTTGAAATTAGAGAGAATGAGAGATTTAGAGAGAAGGAGGGACTTTTAGAGAGAATTAATCAAGATGAAAAATGACGTATAAAGTTTGATGGTAGGTTAATAGTCCACCTTTTAAATTTGTGGTAAATTGTGTGCCTTGGGAAACCAAGAGTATTAAATAATTTTTTAACCCCAAAATGTCTACTCAAGAGCCTCACCTGCACACTAACTATGCCCCATCACATCTCTACCCGTTTTGCTTGGATTTGGTACTATCCGACCCGTCGCAACCTTGTGACGGATACCTCCGTCACAAGCAAGACAGACTGTTTATTTAGCACAAAAATTCTGAAGATACGGTCTCTCAATAGCGTTATTGAGAGAACCTCTCACATGATGGGTGAGGGACTCACTGAATTTTTTTTCCCTATTATATCTCCCACTAAATTAGTCTCTAATGAGACCTACGATTTATTTAGGAGGCGTTCGATACAGGAAAGGAAAAGAGAATGAAATCAAGAAAGAGAAATAAGGGGAAAGGTATAGAACACAAAAATTTCAGAGAGACGATCTCTCAGTAGCATTATTGAGATATCTTTAACATGGTGGGACGAGAAAGTTATTGATTTTCTTTTTTTTTTCCGGTTATGTCTCCTAGTAATTCAGTGGGAGACGGTCTCTCATGAGACCTACCAGGTATAAAATTACCCTGAATTAAACTTGTTGTTTGATTATGATCCTGTAAGGTAATGGTTTATCCCCGTGTTCCCTTTGTGGTTGTTTGGTTGTTCAAGAAAGGAATCAATCTAATTTTATGATTTTTCTTCTAAGAATTTTTTTTCATACGTTTTTACGTCTTTCCAACTACGGTTTCCTGCCCTTTTTTTTTTCTACCCTTTTTTTGTTATTTTTCTGGTTACTTTTTTCAACAACTTTTTTTTTTTATATTAATCAATATTTTTTTTGTTACGCAACTTTTTTAATTAAAGAACATATTTTTTTAATAGAACTTTTTTTCGAGATAAATCGATTCATCAACGCAAAATATTACTTCTTTTCTAAAACACGAAACATTGTTCCACATGACAAACATAAAAAAGTAAAAAAAAAAAAAATACAAATTCAACCTACTAGTTTTTCAAGGACTCGAATATCGACATCATTTAAAGAAAAAAAAGCTTTTGACAAATACGCATTTCAATTCATCAGGACACTTGAAGAAAATCATGAGCTTATTTGGTTGAGCCGTCAAAATCAGAGCTACTTCCAAAGCTTGTTGCGGAGTAATACCTTCCAAAGCAAGTAATACATCTAGCACTTTTTCACTCTTCTCGCTTATTTCTTGTTACGTTCATCAGCTCGGGACATTACATTAGCCATGGTAGCAAGATGAACGTTCATGTCTTTCATAAAACCTTGTAAAGAAGCTAATTCGGAATTACTAGAACTTCCAGATTCTTTCTTACCTCCCTTATGCTTAAAAGTGTGTTCTCGCTTCACTTTAATGGAGGGGTAGACTCTGCATTACCACTAACCAATGTTGTTAGGATCGGGATCCTATTTTGGATCGATGAGCTTAGTAGGATCGATCGTAGAATCGTAAGATCCTAGAAATTAACTAAAATACATAATTGTGTTATCAAAATATCTTAAAATCTCGTGTTTAAATCTCAAAACACCATTATCTTAGCATGTACCCATAAATTATTCCCATTTATAGTAAATATTTATCTTAAGAGTCATATATAAAATTCTGGTAACTAAAAAGATTGATATGTTAATAAGTAGGATCGGGTCGTATAATCGTAGGATCGGGTTAAGATTCTACTTTAAACAAATTTAAGACAAGTTGAATCGTAAGATCGTACAAAATTAAGATCCTACCTAGGATCGGGATTGATCGCCACTTTTTGGATCTCATAAGTTGAGTGAGTGCTTCTACTTCTTTCTATCTTCACATATAAATCACTCATACAAAATTAAGCTCCATACTCCCAAATAACTTGCACGGTAGCAGATGTTTCCGTATTATCAATAGCTTAAGAATATTTAGGAGGGTTGTTAATAGGATAGATGGGTAAAGGGAATCATTAATTTGCTTAACCAAACAAAAACAAAGGAAATTATTAGCTCCCATTCCTTTACCCTTTCCTAAAACCCTCAACCAAACGCCTCCTTAATTCTCTCACTTTTTCTTTCCTTTATGAAAAAAAGAAAATAGAGGAAATAAAGATCCAAAATGTATATAGGGAAAAAATATAGAGGAAATAAAGATTTAAACTGTTTATTGATTTATAACCAAATGAGCACATACTTTGATTTTTGATTTGACTCATAGATACATGGATATAATTTGATATAAATATATTATAAAATTATTCACAAATCTTCATAGATGATCTCTCGATATTCTTGATTCTTGATTCTTATAATTTTTTATTTTTTATTTTTTTTATCATGAAAACACTCCTTAAGAGTAAAAAGAATATTTGTTTTCTTAATCAAGGGATCATATATATGGGTGGTGTTTATTGATAGTTAGACAAGTTTTATGTTATACGAATATGAGATAGGCTCTGTTTGGCAAATGGAAGAAGCAAATTTACGACAACAGATAGCGCTAGCAGGATACGATTAACATATTTTGGTAGCAAGTTTGACCGACAAATTACATTAGCAGAATTAAGAAAACGTTTTGGTCATATTCTTCTTAGAGAGATATGGCAAACTTGAAGGGCTTAAATAATCCTACCAAATAGAAACATGTTAAGTGGTTTATGCATATGAATAAGGTAGGTCTATTTGGGCTCCTAGAGACAAAGGTGAAGGCCTTGTCTTTAAATACTATAAATGGTCTAATGGTTGATGGTTGGAGTATAGCTACTAACAATAGTTAGCACAGAGGAGGTAGAATTTGGATCTTATGGAATCCCACTATATTTTTGATTGAATTTTATGATTTTTCTGCCCAATGCATCAACATGAAAGTTACTGAAGTTGCTACTGCCAAACAATTTTGTGTTTCTATGGTATATGCCTTTAATGAGTTAATATATAGAAGAAGTTTATGGAATCAACTTATCAAGTTTGCATCTGTTATCAATGGGCCTTGGATGGTAGCTGGAGATTTCAATTGTGTGTTGTCTCACACTGAAAGGCTAGGTGGTAGTAGTACTGATGCAGAGATTGATGAGTTTCAGAGCTGTTTGGATGCTTGTGGGTTGGTAGATAGTCCTGCTAAAGGGGCATTTTATACGTGGAACAATAAGCAAGAAGCAAGCACCAAAATTTTTAGTAGGCTGGACAGAGTGCTCATTAACAGTGAGTGGAGTCTGAGGATGAGTGATTTGTATGCACACTTCTTACCTGAAGGTACTTTTGACCATACTCCTTGCATTATTAAGAGCTCTGATCAGCCTGGCACTTTTAAAAGGCCGTTTAAGTATTATAATATGTGGGGTAAGGACAAGAGGTTTATCCCAAATTTAACAGGCTGGTGGGCAATGCATTGTCAAGGTACTAAGATGTTCAAAGTGGTTAGGAAATTAAAGATTTTAAAGGCTCACCTTAGGCAATTTAACAAGGATCATTTTGCTGATATTGAAAATGCTGCCGTTATGGCCTTAAGGAACCTTGAGGCTATTCAGATCAAGATTATTGAGGATCCTAGTAATCAGTGTTGGTTGAATATGGAGAAACAAGCTGTTGAGAAGTATAAGAAGTTGCAAAATGACTGTACCTTGTTTCTCAGTCAAAAAGCAAAGCTAGCATGGAGTAAAGATGGAGATAATAATACAAAAAATTTTCATGGTGTTATCAGAAGCAGAGTTATCAAGAATCAAGTCTTGAGTGTGAAAGATACTAAGGGTCATGAACATTCTGATCCACAGGCGGTAAAGGATGCTTTCCTTAATGTTGTTCTTCAGGATGTTCTTTTGCTTCCTGTGACTCGGCAGGAGATTAAAACTGCTATATTTTCAATTCCTGATCACAAAGCACCTGGACCTGATGGTTACTCAAATGCCTTCTTCAAAGATTCTTGGACTATTATAGGTGATGAAGTCTGTACAGCCATTTAAGATGTTTTTAGAACTGGTAAACTTCTCAAACAACTGAATTCCACTACTATTACCCTTATTCCTAAATGCAAAATGCCCACCCATGTTCATCAGTTCAGGCCTATTGCTTGTTGCAATGACCTATACAAGTGCATCTCCAAAGTTTTATGCATCAGGCTTGTAACACCCGCGAATTTCCCATTTTGACATTTAAAATTTATTTAACCGTTCAATTACCTTATTTTATATTTTTAAATTATTTAATTTAGTTAATTCATTTTAAGCACGATTTTAATGAAAAGAATATTTTAAAGTACGTATTATTAAATTATATTTTTGGTGCATAATCGATATAAGAATTTATGTATACATATTTTTGGTCGGACAGTAATAATAATAATTCCAGTCTTAATTTCCGCCTAGCTATAGACCGTCACATTTTACTTTGTACCTGCTTTAATCCGGACCAACCATTTATCGACAACACATCACACCCACCTAACATCTTACACTCTACTTTTATATATATATATATATATATATATATATATATATATATATATTTATATATATATTTATATTTATATATTATTATATATTATCATTATTGTTATATATTATTATTATTATTATTATTATTAATTATTATTATTATTAATTATTGTTGTTGTTGATTCCGTGAACCCCACCTCCCATTTCTTTTCTCTTCTTCCTGCGAACAAACACAAACAACAGCAACACACAAAGCAGAGCCCGTACGCCATTGTTGCCGAGTTTCAAACCAAGATCTCACCTCCATTTCTCCACCTTTTCCTCTAATTTTTACGCCATTCTCTTCCTCGTTCCTTCCTCATTCTTTTAAGGTAAGAAAGTTTTGATTTTGTTGAGGTTTCAAAAATGGACAAACTCGGTTTTATGACTCAAACAACTCGTTTTTCCTCCTTTTTAGTTGAAGACTGAAGATAGGCTCGTGTTTTGGACGTTTTTACTCGGGAATTCGAGAGTTAAAGGTAACGGTGATAGGTTACTCGACAATGAGTCGATATTTCGTCCCTTGTATTCGGTTTTATACTCTTTTCGTCATAAAGTTTGGTTCTTTATGCTTTTCTCACATTTGTGGTCGAATGTCTGGTTTTACTTGTCCTTTACATGCTTGTTTAAAGTCACTTCTTGGTTTGCATCTTCATGTATTTTTCGGGTGTGAAGGGCAGGGTGTCGGACCAAAATATCGTCTCAGCATGGACTGTTTTCATGGTATTTTAGAGTGTTGTTGGGACAAAGTTAATGGTCGTTAGCTCTGTGTTAGTAGTGCTTAATTATGGTTCATTACAAACGGAATGAACGCAATAGTGGTCCTGAGATTTTGAATAGGATTGAGTAAGAAATAGCAAATGTACAACTTTTGTCATAAGTTCAATAAGCTTGGATATGGAGGTCTTATACGGCTGTTTTGGACTATTCTTGGGACGATTTTATGCAGACCTTCGGTACATTTTTAAGACGGAAATGGGACTACCTTGAGGACGGATGTATACTACATTTAGGACTGTTTTTGTGTTGCTCTTTCATGTCAAAATCATCTTGCTAGTACTCGATTTGTTTGGAAAGCTCAGTCTTATTTCCACTTGAAAATCTCGTGTCAAAGTGTCTCGGTATGGTCTGTGTTGTCGAGTCTGGTAGCCTGCCTTTTTGGTTCTGTTTTGGGCAGGAAACGGTGGTAGTTTGACACTGTCGTGGGGCTGCAATAAGGGTTGTCCACGGTCTGATTTTAGGTTACACTGGACTGTCTTGTTTAGGTGGTTGTAGGAGCTGGTTGTTTGGGTTAGTCCCGGGGCAGGGTATACACTCATACCCCTTGTTTTCCTCCTCTTCCTTCCCCATTGTTTTATATGCCGGATGACTGAGCTGTCTACATGGGAAGCCATTGGGCCGCTGGATTATGGTTTGTCAAATGGGCTTGTTTGTATTTTCAGTTGTTGGGCCAGTCTAGGAGTTGGGGTGGTCTTATGTATGCTTTGTTTGCGGTTATTTAAATCGTATCTCGTGTATTATACAACGTACTTAGTTCAATATCGTTCGTTCATATATTTTTCTCACATTAATCATAAATGTGGGATTTATTATTTATTCAAGTCAAAATTTGATGAAATGTCTCACTTACCTATAATATGAATTTTTAATCTGTTCATTCTCATTTATTTATCGTATCTCAAATATGAGTGAATTATTCTACTTATTTAATTAAATTGAGTCATTTATGATTGGATGCTTGTTTTGCTTATTATAAATGGTTCATCTCCGTTTGTTTACATTTTTATTCAAGTGACAAATATTGAGGAAATGGGTTAGTTATTCATATTCATGATTATGATGTGGCATTAAATGTCTTATTTAGATTACCATCGGCTCATTTCATTAGTAGTCTCTTTCCAAGTTGATTCGTATCGCTTGGTTGAGTCGTGTTCGTTTGATAATACCTTTATGCTATACCGTATTGCTTGACTTATCTTTATGCCTCTTTCGGACTGTCCTGCCGATTGTGGGTTCTCGATTTCCGATTTAGGGTTCGGGTCTTGGATGCGGACTGTCCTGTTGCATGTCGAATCGGGAACTGTGCTGTCCCGAGAGTTTGGCCAAATTTAGACTAGGACTAAGTCTTGGGAGTACCATTGTCGTCCTACCAGGGGAATTATATATTTATATATGAGTAGTAAAGGTCTTGCTTGGTGATAGATATTGGTATTTATCTTTCAAGGTAAGAGTTATGCCTTGTGTTGTTTGTCTTGGTCCTATCGGATACTAGGGGTGAGCTATAAGCCCTCTAGTTGCGATATAATTGTCAGGATTGATGTTCCCATCCGTTCTTATGGTGAGATGCAAGCCATAAGTATGAATGTGACATTAGTAGCCACGTCCCGTGTAATGTTTGCTAAGTGGTTTTCCAAGTAATGGCTACATTTTCTATTCTTGAAATTTGCATTGATTGATCCCTTACTTAACTGCTTCACATGATTCGGATTCTAATCTCATATCTATGTTTTATTTCCTTGAAATGCGTGCTTTGGTGTAGATTACCGTATTCTCGTGTTTCATATTATTTAATTGTTTCACATGAATAGTTTAATCGTTATCATGCTAAGGTTGATCTATCTTGTTCCATCTCATTCAATTGCCGTGTTTAAATATAAACTTGATATCCTTATCTTTTGTAAGTATCCTATATGACTTACCTGTTTTAGCTCTTTGTTATGTTCGTTTCGACATTTTGTGGCTGTGAGAACCTTGAGTTACTCCCCACTGACTGTGGCGTTCATGTTTACATGAATGACAGGCGATGAAGATGCTTACGTGGGGAAGACGTGTGGGCTAGCGAGAACTAAACTCTTGGACCTTAGTTGCTAGTTTAGAAACCCCTTATATGTTTATTCGTGGGATATCTTTTCCCCGTTTTCTAGTCTAGACATATAATAACCTAAATTTGTCTATTGTTGTTTTTGTTTCATTTCTTTAGTGGCACCCACGTGCTCTACTTTAACTAGTAATTTTAAAAGTTTTAAAAATATCACAAATTTCCGCTTTAATTTAGTAGTTATATTTTCCGCTTTATCGCAGGGTGTCACAGTGAACTTTTTTTGATATTGGTAACCAACCATTTAAAAGATTACTTACTTGTAAGAATTAAAATTCTTTCAAAAGTTTCAAATAACATTTTCCGACAGAACCAGGTCGAAAGGTAGATTATTTCTATAAATCAAAAATCAAAATACTTTCAAAAACATTAACGAAGAGTTTTCAAAAGTATAATTCTCATTCATGGAACGAAATTGCTCTTGTCGCGCACACAAGAACGCTAACTTTCCAAGTCAGAGACAGATTTAAAATAAAAATCATTCCCCGACAAGCGTAGAACAAGTTATTAAACGTCTCTAATAACGAGTTCTAACATCCGATCAACGTTAAAATCAAAAGAGAAAGGTAATTCACTCAAATTTTCTTTTGCAAAAGCCAAATGGAAGTTGAAAGATTCATTGTTAATCTTCAAAAAGGAGTCAATTTCCGAAAATATAGCATTAAACTTTGACAAAGAAGTCATAAATAGATTGAAGTTAACAGAAATTGGATAAAAATTTAAAGAAATCTCGGGTTTAGCAATTAAAATCATGATAAATAAGTTTATATTCAAAGAACAAGTAGAGATCTAAATCAGATTTTCATTTCCAAATCTTTAAAATGGGTAAGGTTTTGCAAAAGTAACATAAACTTTTAACAACGAATCAAAACTGGTAGCTTGAAAGTTTAGAAGTTGTACAAAAAGGAAGGTAACTTTGACATCACAAAAACAAGTACGCTAAGAGGATTCAAACTTAACTAACAAAAGAGCTATGATGAATTTCCTAGGGTAAGAATTGAAGTCAAATCTAAAAGGATGTCGAAGATGGAGTTTCATAGGTTACCAACATCCAACTTAAGGGAGGAGCATGACAAAGCGAGGAAGAGAAGTATGAACGGTAACGCTTATGATCAAGGAAAAAGGGAAATTAGACAACAAGGAAACGCCAGGTACTCAAATCTCAAACAACAACATCATCCTAAACGGTTCCGAAAACTTCCTAACCACAAAACTTATAACCACAACACTCCCTAGGATTTCCTCAAAATACTTATGTTACTTCGTCCTAAGTCATTCCATGAAACAAGGTACTTCACAATAAGTGTGTTTTCACCACTCCAAATCCTCACACATCTACTAACCACCTCCACGAGATCAAGGTCAAAGCTCCTAACAACGCTATACCCATATCCAACTAGTGTCAACTATGAGTTTCTCAAAATGGTAAACCATCAATCAAAAATCCAAGTTCAAAAGTTCTTTTGCACAATCTATCATCCCAAAGAGATCTTGTTACTCTCTCGAAACCTAAAGCATAGATGGTGACATTTTTCAAATTACAAGACAACCACCTAAAACATCTAACTCATCTCAGCTCAACATCTATCGATCCTAACTTATAATTACATCTCAAGAACTCTGGCTATTAATCCTCATTACCGCAAAGTGAATACCCAATGAGATTCCAAAACTAGCAACAACTTTCAAATAACATGGTTCTTATTTAATCATCATAACACTCCCAAAAGTATACCGACTATGCTAACCTCAAGCTCAACTCAAACTTCCAAGTAACACTTTCATCACCAATGGCCAACAACGTCCTATAGGTGTTTCCTTCCAAGCCCTCATCATAAACTCTACTCCATATCAAAACCTCAAGCAACAATACTAGAGTTTCCAAGTCCTTAAATTCTAAGTATAAACAACAAGGCCAAGTTCCATAACAACAAGGCCAAGTTCCATAATCTTAGTATCATAGGCAACTCACACTTAACACACAAAATCCACCAAACAATTACACACACTTTATCAAGGAACTAGGTATAAGAGTCACTAAGTATGCCTCATCACACTGTGGATGCGGGCCCACGGGGGCGCTTGGGAACAAGCGTTTGTATTTGTGGAGTCGCCACCAATTTATTGTGGAAAATTGGAAACCGTTCGAATACCTCGTGCCATGTCAAGACACAAAGTAGTGACATGAACACCAAGAACTCGTTACCCTTAGCATCCTATGTCTAGAATGACTCTCGTGGATGCCAATGAACACGGATGTTCACAGAGATCTGGAGTAAGGGGTGAGGGTACGTATTAGGAAGTTCTTTTGATCGAACACCTAATCCCGCTCGCCTCGATAACGGCCTCCACTAACGATTAGGGAAATTGTCTATACTCGATATATTGTCGATTTATATGCATGCAATGCAACATACAATAGATTAGTCCTAGCATGTGAAGAATTAGACTAAGTCGGTTAACACATAATTTAATCATACAAGAGGGTCGAAGTAGAGATTTAAAATTGATTACATGTGAAGGCATACAAGTGATACAATAAAAGAAATACAATAATAAATACAATAATGAAAATTACAATAATTACAATGGATTAATGATTTATGTCGAAAATACTTTCAAAACGGATAATTTGAGAAAGAATAAATAAACAAACGAACAGATTATTAGGGTGATAATACGATTAGTAGTTAATAATACGTAAACTAATAAACTAGGTCAAGGCAAAATGGGAGTTCAGAGACAGAAATCAACCAGGAATAGGCGCAGCAGAGCTGCGTCCCTTGGAAGAGGCGCAGCAGTTGCTGCGTCCGTTCCTTGGCTCAGTTCTGGCTGTGAAGCCGGAATTGCAAATTGTTAATATTCATTGGTGATTTTAATGATCGGTTATGAATAATTGACTCAGATGAAAGTGATTAATAGATTATTTACATGTGAATGGGGTCATAAGAACAATAAAACACGAATAAAAAAACTAATTAGAACAAATTATCTACAAGATTAATAAGATTATTAATGACAAATTAATTAGGTTAAACAAGCTATTAATGACGAATTAATGATGGATATGATAAATAACAGATGGGAATATGTCAAAGGTCGAATTCCAGAGACTCAATATTAATGACTCGAATCTCCAAAAACCGGATTGACTTTAATGACGAAACCCCGCAAATATGAATTATAAGGGATTTAAGTCGGGATTTAATGACGGATTAATCAACAATGAATTATTTACATGTTAGAATTATCATACTCAAATTATCATGTTAAAGAAATATGAACAATTGGAAACAAAGCGAAAAATAATAGGACGAACAAAAGACGAAGGAAGAAGAAAGGAAGTAGGAACTGCGGCAGCCTCACGAAGAGGCGCAGCAGGTACTGCGTCCCTTCAAAGAGGCGCAACAGTTGTTGTGTCCTTTCTCGACGGTTGTCTTCTGATAATCCGTAAAAATGGTTTGAAATAAGGTTTTACAAATCGGTTTTAAGAATACTTTCGACATAAATCTTACAATAATGATACAAAAATTAAAAGAACAATAAATAAAAGAAGGATTTACACCCTCAGACTTACATGTTTGACGAAACGAGATGAACTAAGTTAACGTTTAGTGATGCTCGACTCGAATGTACGACGAAAGTGCCCTCTAAGAGGAATTAAACAGATTGATTAAGGTTGATTGATGTGGAGTTGGTCAAATTGGTCGGTAATGCAAACGAGGCTGGTACTCAGAAAGATCCGAGCTTACGTGGTCGAAAGTTCAAGCACGTAGACACCAAAAAGTAGGAACGTGGTCTAGAATGCAAAGGGAGAAGAGAAGGGCGGACACTCGCGTGATAAATATGTGAGATCGAAGGTCTCTATTTATACTAATCACACGGAGGAAGTAGGGTTTTTTCGGAAAAATTATGGAAGTGAATCTCGAAAAGATATGAAAAGATACGAAAAATACGCAAAAAAGGACTTGGGAAGAGGCGCAGCAGGCACTACGTCTCTTGGAAGAGGCGCAACACTTGCTGCATCCTTTCCCAAGTGGTTTCCTCCTGCGGAAGAAAGATTTCTGTGTTTTGGTTATGGAATAACGGATTAATCTTGTTTTCCTTAATATTTTGTGTGAATATTACGGGAAATTATTTACCAAAGATTAAAAGATTGCAAAATATGAAATAGAAATATCCGGAACATTCCAGAACATCCTAACTCGGTTTTAGAAAATGAAGACGTTTTTTGACCCGGACTCCAAATGTACTCTAATTACTGCCAAAATGACCGTATCGACACGTAGATGACAATTAAGAGGTAGACACAAGTGTTTGAGCGATCACTTGATGATAAACTTACGAACTGTCACAAATCGTTCCGCGTACCAAACATGCGGCCCAATCATCACCGGGTGGTTTGCGGGAGGTGCAGAAATGAGGTATCTACAGAGCCCCCACTTTGACTGAGGCTTGGACAAGGCGAAAGTCAAAGTATAGCCATCAGGTCAATCAAAGATTACAACCTGACGACTATGGCGACGCGAGGCGGCTCAAGGGGTCTGAGCCAAGGACCTGTCGTCGGGAACATTTTAGAGTCTGTCGACTATCGGGGAGGGTCGTTTAAAGCCTATTAGACTACGTAAGGAAGCTCGCCAACCATAAGAAGAGACCATACCTGAAATTATTTGAAACTCCAGGGGAAACAAAACGCGATATTGGGAGAAGACAGCAGGACATAGTCTGGAACTGCTGGGAGAAATCTGCTTGTGGTCGGCTTCAAACAAACTTCGGAAGAGCTTGGGGTCGATGTTGATCTCCATGTCTCGAGAGGAAATGACTGTCTGTCGTGAAATCTCGCTGGGGGAACATAATCGGGAACTGATCTCCATGTCTCGAGAGGAAATATCTATCCATGTACTCTCGCTGGGGGAACATAATAAAGGCGTGTTGAAACACCTGTCAAAGAAGAACTGCTCGTTGTGACAAGCTAGGTCTTGGCAGAACATGGCAACAGTTTGCTGTTGGCTTAGAAATACGGATCCGGGCGAAGAATATACGTCGAACGAACCAAATATGTGATATGGCATCGAGGAAGAGGCGCACCAAAGATGGGCCCACAAAATAACGAACTTATAACGAATCTTCGAAAATTCATATGGAGGGAAACTGAGGAAGAGGCGCAGCAAGAGCTGCGTCCCTTGGAAGAGGCGCAGCACCTGCTGCGTCTTTTCCTGGGCGTGTCAATCCTGCGTAAAAACCCGATGAAACAGAGGAGTTTGTTTCATTATTTCGAAACATAAATCCTTAATTTCTCTCTCAAATTCCAACCATTTCCGTCAAAATTTGATCCAAAATATTTCATTTGCCATGACTAATCGAGGTATGTGTATCAATCTTGCATTTATCTTCCGTATTTGATCAAATAGGACCGACAAAATTAGGGTTTTCGACCCTAATTAGTCGAAAATTTGGGGCTTTTCCCCCAAATGATTTTGCCTTGCAAAATTGACTTTGTAAATGGCTAATGGTGGTATAAGGATCATAACCATGTATTTGTTTCGAATTTTCATTGAATTTTGAGCGTTTGAGTGAAATTGTGACGGTTTCACAACTAAACCGTAAATCGCTTCGAAAATAGCCTTAGGATTGCCCATTTGTGTATTTGAAATCCTTACATGATGGGTAAACTTCCTACCATCTCGGAATTTTGATATGTGACGGTTTTTTCAGGACACTTCCTAGGGCATAATCGACGTTATAACGAAATGCTGTCGAAATTCCGACTCAAACCCATGACTAGGCTTCAACTTAGGCTTGACTTGACCCAAATTACCACATGAGTGGACGGGTTTGTGGTAAAATTGCCAAGGATGGCGAGAAAAGAGCGATTTCGGAGCTCCGAAAACTCGAAAATCCTCTAATTAAGGCTTGCCGTCACTTGACGCGGCCTAAATTCACTTTAATTCTACAGGCAACGAGGCTTCTAAATCCAGGAGGGGTCCCATGGACGTGGACACTGCTCTTGACCCTTCTCAGATGCTTGAGGAGGCGTTAGAGCAGGCTTTCACTGATGCGGTGACGGCTGCTGAGGACGAGGTCCTCGAGGAGGAGGTTGTTGAGGAGGAGGAGGCCCCGAGACGGGCCAATGTTGGATGGGGTGGTCGCCGAGGAGGGAGCACTGCGTGGCCGAGACCGGGACAATAGGCACCTGCTTTGGGCTGCGGAGGGTCACCTGTCCTACAGGACGGTGAAAAGCTTGGTAAATCGAATTCATCGCTCTTAATTCATCTTCTTTCATTTCTGTTGTCATTCCTATTCTTCTTCATCTGAGCTAAAGATAGCTTTTGTTTCAAATCAACACAGGAGGCCGGGAATATCAGATTGTTCTCGGGCTATACGACGACGATGGGGTGCTATGAGAGGCTGTCGGCTGAGGAGCGAGCCATCATGGAGCGGGGAGCGTTCGGTGCTTTGGTGCAGGCGTGGAGGGATATTGCAAGGAGGAAGCTTCGGGCTAACCTCAGTCTTGTCCGAGCCTTCTTGGACCAGTTTTGGGACACGACCTCCACGTTTCACATGCCTTTTGGCGAGGTGGGGGTCACGATAGAGGACTACAACATGATTTCTGGTCTGCCGTGTGGGACTGAGGTGGTGGAGTGGCCGGAGACAGCCATGAGTGTTGACTCGGCTGAGGCTAGGAGGTTGATCGGCTGGAACTTGGCGCCGAAGGCGGCTGCGGTACCTGGTTTGGTGCCTAGTTCTTACGTTCGGGACTACTTTGCGGGGAAGACCCCGGCGTCAGTAGTGATCGAGGGGAGGGAGACAGCTCCTCCTCCCTGCACTGCAGAGTAGAGGGTCCGTTTGTGGCTGTGGTGGTTTCTGTCTTCGATCTACCTCGGAGACAAGGGAGATAGGCTTTCAACGAAGCTCATTCCCTTTCTTTCTGACCTGAGCTCCCTAGGCCGTTGGGACTGGGTCACTGCTGGTTTTGCGGTCCTCATCCGCTTTATGAGGGCCATGGTTCGTCCGGAGTTGATGTAGAAGGGTTTTTCTCCTGCTGCTGTCGGCCCTGGACCGTTGTTGGAGGTATGAACCTTCATTTCATTTCATGAAAGATCATTTCCTTTTCTGTCAAATAACGAAAGATCGTTATTGACTATCTTGTTTTACAGGCGTGGGTGTACTCCTACTTTCCGGGCCTCGCGCCCAAGAGGACGGAGCCGATGGAGAAGGCCTATCCCATTGTGCGGGATTGGGTGATGTGTCGTACGAGGAGCCGGCATTCCTTCCACGACGTCTGTCGGCGGGAGGTGAACGCTCTTCAATTGGATGGCGTGAGTACTCACCTTCGTTCGTTTTTTATTACTTTTTCAGAACTGATCATAAGAATGACCCTTCGTTTGCTTTTCTTAGTGGGTGCCCAGGCCTTGGGTGGAGTACGCTGGCGCTCCTCCCTTTGTGGCTGAGGTCCTTCGACCTAGGAGATCGAAGCGGTTGCTGCTAAGGACGTCGATGGGTCCTGTGTGGTACTTGGGTAAGCGTTTGGCTCGTCAGTGCTCTCGGGCTGTCTTGACGGTTCCCATCAATCCTCCTCCGACGATGTTTAGGAGCCTTCGAGGCCGAGAGGAGGCCGACCGGCCGGGCGTCGGTGGCGACGCCCTCCTTCTTCCTGGTGAGGACTACTCTGCGTTCCTCTACGGGAGGTTGGCGTACTGGCCGGTTGTGGTAAGTGCTTTATCCTCTTTTATTTTTGATTATTTTGAGAACACGATGAATGATCATCGGTTAATGGAAATCACTTGACTTTGCAGGAGGTCGAGGCGGCGGGCATCGAGCCCCCAGAGTACCCCGAGACCCTTGAGTACACTGACGCGACGGGGATGACGATGATCTCCGAGCTGCGCGACTTTGACGTGGCGGTGAGAGATGCTGGCTTGGACGAGTGGCAGCATCTGATTCGGAGGGTGAGTCTCCTAACTTGTATAATTTTGTGTAAGAACACATTTGCTCGAGTTTGTCCAATCGTTAAGAATTTTTCTTTTGAAATGCAGGTTGCGCCATCCCGGTTCGTGGCTTTGTGGAGGGTAACTAACCGGCTGCGGGCTACTGCCGTCGAGGCACTTGTTGGCGGCCGAGGATGTCAGGTATGAACCTTCTGTTTACTTCATTTCGAATTTTTCTAATCTTCCTTATGTTTGAAATGATTGACATGAGCCAATTCTTGTTGTTTGCAAAGGGAGCGCGAGCTGGAGCGAGAGCTTGTCCAGTCCGGGGAGGAGACAGCTCGCTTGCTGAGGGAGATTGAGGTCCGCGACGCCGAGGTTGCTGCTCTCGAGGCGAGAGTTGCTGAGCTAGACGGCGACCAGCAGTGGCTTTTTTTTGTTGTTTCTTGTTTTTGCTGTGTTTTGTACATTTGTACATTTTTGGGACCTATATTTTGGACATTCGGACTTTGTTTTGGGGTTCGAGCCCCTAGTTTGGTGTACATGTCCTCTCTTGGTTGTATATATGATGGCCTGAGTGCCTTTGCTGCTGGGTTGCTTTGTTTGTACCTGTAGGTTAGCTTTGAACAGGTTTGGTAGATGACGGTTTGCGCCGTCATGCTACCGAAATTTACATAGAAATCACATAGAACATGAATTTGTACACATGGCCTAAATTAGCGCAAAACCATGACTCGGAAACGCGAAAAATGCAAAAATTTTGCCAGAAATAACCGAACGGTAGGGATGGCTACCCCCTAAAAAAAATAGAAACATATAAGTGTGGAATGGGAGTGAAATGATTCCCCAAAAAGAAAATTAAAAAGAAATGTATAAGTTTGAAATGAATAAATTGGTGAAATGATTCACCAAAAGAAAATGTAAAAAAAAAAATGGATAAACGTGCTAAGATGACGAAAATGTCGATTTCGCCTCGAAATTCGTGCCCGTGAAATTAGGAAACACGAAATATGGCAACTTGACGTATTTACCAAAATAATAACCCGTATGAATAGGAAATTATTCGTTGAGGAATTTAGGAAAGATCCAACGCAGAAAATTACAGAAAGAAGGCTGAGGAAGAGGCGCGGCAAGAGCTGCGTCCCTTCGAAGAGGCGCAGCAGTCTTGCGCTGTTCCCAAAGCATCCGTCCTGACGGATTTTAGGAAACAGCTTTTAGTATAAATAGAGACGTCGAGGGAGATTTTATTCATATAATTCTTCCGTTTCTCTTCGTCTTATTACATAAAGCTCCCAAAATAAGCATACATCATGAATACTCTCGAAATTCGTCTAAAAGAATGAACAAATGAGTTCTCTAATGTGGAGAATCACGACGTGGGTGCTTATAATTTTGGATCGCTTTTGAGCTTGAAGCTGATCAAGGTAGTCAAACCATTTCTAGATGCTTGTCTTGATTATTGGGACCCGAATTATCACGTATTTGCCTTCCCTAGAGGCGACATTTGCCCATTTCCCGAAGAAATTGCTGCGATTGGTGGTTGGGACCCGGAACACTCGCCTGCTATTCCCTCCACTTCTCAAGGGTATAAGAATAAGTTTAGAGACTTGCTTGGGTTAGCAAGAGCCGATGTGGACCGTCTTGTGACTTCTAAAGGAGTGCGAATGTTGGATTTCATCGATCGATTCATCAATAGGGCAGATCCCACTATCTCTTATGTTGCGAGGCGAAGGGCATTCGGGTTTTGCCTATTACATGTACATGTCCTTCAAGGGCATGTGGATGAGGATTTGAGAGGCGACCCTCGTTACTTAAGCGTGATTGAGCAAATGGAGCTACGTAGGAGCCCAGCTTGTCTGTGTTTAGGAGAGATCCTATTGGGTTTAGATAATAGGAAAGCCAATCGCGACCTTCCTTATTTGGGAAGTCCCATTATATTGCAGGTAAAAGAATTTTTCTTTTTTCTTTTTTTTTTCTTTTTTTTTTTTCTAATTCCTGCTTCTGGTAGGCCTGGCTTATGGAGCGTCTTCGATTGATCGAGCCCCCAGTTAATGTTCCTGCTTATCATGCTCGATCAATTGCAATATGGACCAGGCTTGACATGGTGGACTTCACTCGAGTTTGCAATTACTGGGAAAACAAATTGAAGAGTGAAGATGGCCCTTTAATTAGATGGATCGTACCATGGTGGCATCTCAAATCTGTCACTGGAGTATCTTCTTTGGATCCAACCCGATCTGTTCGCATTCCCGGCTTGGAGTTTATGATATGCATCTTCCCGGAGAGGTTGATGAGGCAGGTCGGATTGAAGCGAGATGATTACGAAGCTTGACACTTTGTCCCTTGATCGCCGTGGCGCTTACTACTGAGAGTCGAAGAGAATGGGCCATCAAATGGGCGCAGAGGAACATTTGGTTCTTAAATTCTTCTGTTAGTGCTCTATGGGTGTTGGATTCTTATCTGCGGTGGAGGAAAGCTACTACTCCGGAGGAGCGTGAGAGATTAAGAAAGCGCGAGCCTGTTGACTACAAGGTTCGCGAGGTGGAAAAGGAGAAAGAGAAGCACTTGACCGAGGGAGAGGAAGAAGATGGATTTCGAGTTGTTCATACGTCGAAGAAACCGAAAACTTCTCCTGCCGCCAAGATGGTGGTTGACAAGAATGGTAAAGCAAGACCACGAGAGAGACCGTTGGTTATTAGGTCTGAGATAGCGCAGGAGCACCCGGCTCGAGGTCGGGACAAGAAATTTGACAAAAATGACAAAGGCAAAGGGAAAATGGAAGAGTAGCCTAAGTCTTTATTATTATTTATTATTATTATTATTGTAAGAAACTGGGGTTTTTAGAATCCTAGCCTATTTATTTTTGTTATGTAACATACTATTATTATTAAAGAAATGGAATAAAAAGATTAAGTGGTTATGAAACCGTTATGATTTTCTATGATTATTCTTGTCGAATTTCAAATGCAATTGCAAATGTCCTTCTATTTACATTTAAGACAATTCAATGGGTTGTATCCCGTGAGAGATTGCCTACGTATTCATTTAGAAAATGAAATCAAACACTTGCGCGTAGTTCGAGTAAATATAAAAGAATAATTGTTCTAAGCAAGAGATTGTAATGATCTTAGAAAATAAGCATGAGCTTTACTTACTCCTAAAATGCAATTTAGTTTATTTGGTGATATGAGAATGACAAATTGTCAAAATGCAAGAGCAAGATGACATTAGCTTAATCCAGCTTGGCCAGGGGCCGTTTATTTCGTACCACAGGAGCGACACGTGAGGTTACGCGAGGCGCGTTTTTTTTTTGCTCCTATTCTAGGCATAGTAACGATTCAGTTGGTCGAGGTTTGTTGGGTTGGCAAATTCGTTCCCATCTAGGTCTGTGATTCTAACAGCACCCCCTGGAATTATGGACTTGACTAGAAATGGCCCGGCCCAATTGGGTTTGAATTTTCCTCGTGGATCGACAGGTAAAAGAGCCTTAATTGATTTGAGGACCAAGTTTCCTTTTTTAATGTTTCTTGGCTTAACCCTTTTGTTGAAGGCTCGTTTGATACATGCTTGGTATGTTTGCAAATTGTGTAATGCACGTAACCTTCGTTCATCCAGGAGGATGAGTTCTTCATATCTATCCCTTTTCCACTCGGCTTTTGGGATTTGACTTTCAAGTAAAATACGCAAGGATGGTACTTCTAGCTCGACTGGTTGTACAGCCTCCATGCCGTAGGTCAAATAGAAAGAGGTGGCCCCAGTGGGCGTCCCCAGTGGGCGTCCTAACAGATGTACGGTATCCCCATGAAGCAAAGGGTATCTTGCTTGGCCAATCTCTATAGTTGTCAATCATTTTCTTGAGAATCGTGGTAACATTTTTGTTTGCTGCCTTTACCGCGCCATTGGTTTGTGGTCTATATGGCGAGGAGTGGCGATGCTTAATTTTGTACTTGGCTAGCAATTTTTCAGTCTCAGCTTGGAAATGTGATCCATTGTCACTGATGATCTCATGTGGGCAACCATAAAAACAAATAATGTTGTTTTGTATGAACTTTGCCACGTTCTTGGCTGTAAGACAGGTGTAGGAAGCCGCTTTTGCCCACTTGGTGAAATAATCGATTGTTACTAGGATGAAACAGTGACCTCCTGTTCCGGCTGGAGTAATCTTGCCAATGATGTCAATTCCCCAAGCAGAAAATGGCCAGGGAGATGTCATGGTGTAAAGCAATGAAGGAGGGACATGCTGCACATTCCCGAAAATTTGGCAATTATGGCAATGTCTTACATATTTGATGCAATCATATTCAATCGTGGTCCAATAATACCCTAAACGTGTGATTTTCTTTGCCATCATGGGTCCACTCATGTGAGGGCCACATTCTCCATCATGGACCTCTTCCATCACTTTCTGTGCCTGTGAATGATCAAGACAACGTAGGATTACACCAAGAGGTGTTCTTTTGTATAGTTCTCCTTGCATGAGAACGTATTGGGTAGCTAGCAAGCGGATAGCGCGTTGTCCCCTTTTGTCCATTTCTGGTGGATATGTGCCATTGAGCTTGAAGTTTAGGATCGCTTGGAACCAAGGTTCCTCTGCGATTTCCTCTTCATCGGTGATTTGGTGCACATAAGCTGGCTCTAATCGTCGTTCGATGCATAAAGGCATTTCTACCATGCTTTCCGAAATGTTAATCAAAGATGCAAGTTTTGCAAGAGCATCTGCAAATTGATTTTATTCTCGAGGTAGATGTAGGTAGGTTACTTGATCGAAGAATTGGGCAACTTGGTCTATTCTGGCTTGATAAGGTGCTAAGCTTTCGCTTCGAATTTTCCAAGATCGGGGTAATTTGGTTGATGATCAAAGATGAATCCCCATGTACTCGAAGATTCTTGATGCCTAAACTCACTGTCTCTTGCAATCCAATGAGACAGGCTTCGTATTCTGCAGCGTTATTTGTCACCTCAAAGTCGAGTTTGACAGAAATTGTTGTATGCTCGCCTTCAGGAGAAATGAGCAACGCTCCTATTCCAAATCCTCTTAAGTTCGATGCCCCATCAAAATAGAGGTCCTAGGAGTCTACATCCGTATGGAGTATATCCTCATCCGGAAACGACCAGGTGTCTATCGTTTGTGTATCATTGATGGGATTTTCTGCGAAAAATTCGGCAACGGCGCGCCCCTTTATAACTTTCAAAGGTACATACTTGAGATCGAACTCTGAGAACATCAAGGTCCATCTTGCTAAACGTCCATTGAGAACGGGTTTCTCGAAGAGGTATTTGACAGGATCCATTTTGGAGTATATTTTGACGGAGTAGCTAAGCATGTAATGGCGTAACTTCTTTGTTGCCCACACAAGAGCGAGGCATGTCTTCTCGAGTGGTGTATATTTGCACTCGTACTCCAAGAACTTCTTACTAAGGTAGTAGATGGCTCTTTCTTCTTTTCCTACAGTTTAAGCTAGCATGGCGCCCATGGCCATTTCAGTTACCGTTAGATATAAACCAAGAGGTTTATCTTGTTGAGGTGGCATGAGCACTGGTGGTTTGACTAGTATTTCCTTGATTCAGTCGAAAGCTTTCTCACAGTCATCATCCCACATGGTGTGATCTGTTTTCTTTAACTTCTTGAAGATAGGTTCGCAGATCATGGTGAGTTTTGATATGAATCGACTTATGTATTGCACCTTGCCTAGGAATTCTCTAACTTCTTTCTCCGTTTGAGGTTGCGGCATTTCGATTAGAGCTTTGATATTAGAAGGGTCTATTTCTATACCTCGTTGGCTAACAACGTATCCAAGGAGTTTGCCAGATGTTAATCCGAATGCGCATTTCTGAGGATTGAGCCTCATGTTGTACTTCCGTAGCCTTGAGAAGAATTTGCGAAGGTTCGCAATGTGTCCCTCTCTTTCCTTGGACTTGACAATCATGTCATCTACGTATACCTCAACTTCTTTATGCATTATGTCATGTAAGAGCGTAGTTGCGGTGCGTTGGTATGTAGCTCCGGCGTTGATTACCCAAACGGCATAATCGTTTAGCAATAGGTTCCCCATTGAGTGACGAAGGCGGTCTTATGCATGTCTTCTATGGCCATCTTGATCTGGTTATATCCTGCGTATCCGTCCATGAAGGATAGTAACGCGTGGTCCGCCGTATTATCCACTAATATGTCGATATGCAGTAGAGGAAAGTCATCCTTAGGACTCGCTTTGTTTAAGTCTCTAAAGTCAACAAAAACACGGATTCTCCCATCCTTTTTGGGTACGGGTACTATGTTAGCTACCCAGTCTGAGTACTCGGAAACTTTGATGAAACCGGCTTTGAATTGTTTATCGACTTCTTCTTTGATCTTGAGAGCCCATTCTGTCCTCATTCGACGAAGCTTCTGTTTCACGGGTTTGAAACCTAGTTTGATTGGGATTCTATGCTCTGCGATGTCCCTGTCGATCCCTGGCATATCTTTGTAGGACCAAGCAAAAACGTCTTTGAACTCGTGCAGGAGGTCTATGAAACTAGCCCTTTCGGTGGGCCTCAAGGTTGTCCCTATCCTAAGTTCTTGGGGTTCTAGTTCAGTTCCTCTGTTGATGGGTTCAGTATTTTCTATCACTGGTAGGGAGGTATTTCGATTGAGTCTGGGTCTGGGTCATCCTCATTATCATCGTAAACAGAATTGCATTCAAGATAACACGAAGAGTAAGCAGAACCTGATTTATTCATATTAAAATTTGAGAAAAGTTGAAACAAAGAAGTCATCTGATCTGTAGTCAGTGGCGGTAAAGGGACAGCGGTTGGGACATTTCCCGAACTACTGTTGCTATTTGACACTAAGCTAGGAGAAACGAGGGGAGTGGGAATGACGACAGGAGGAGACTCTCTAGAAACTTCTCTAGACTCCGACTCTGACTACGACTCTGACTCTGACTCGAATTCACACTATAGAAAAAACCCCTATTGTGACGCCTTTATCGTGGCGTTTCTAATAGAAACGCCGCAAAATGCCTAAAACATTGGCGGGAACACAAATTTTATGTATGTAGGAGGTTTATTGTGGAGGTTTAAGTAAGAACCGACGTGATAATTGAAACTTTTTACGGCGGTTTCAAATAAAAAACGTCACCATAAGTCAATTGTGGCGGTTATATTAACAACCGACGTTAAAAATGACGCTAAAATTAATGCTAAGTTGCAATTTTTTGGGCTAAAAAACCGCCATTATAGGTTTTTGTGTCGGTTTTTAATTACAACCGACTTTAATAGAAGACAAAAAAAAGCGTAAAGCCCTCAATAGTCAATCCCCTGAATTCAATTTCATTTTACCCTCGTGAAACCCTAAATTCCTCCGCCAATTTCATTTTTCCTCTTTTCAATTCAATTTTCAACTCTCTTCACATTACGCGTCGCAATTGACATTCGATTTCAGCAATTAAAACCGACAATTAAACTCCCACAGAGCTGCGCTACGAAACGCCATAGTTTTCGATTCTTACGGTTCCAAATTCATCTTTGAATTTTCTTTTCTTCGAGGTTCGCTTCGAATTTATCTTTGCTGTTTAATTGATGATTTTCCGTTGTTATTGATTAGATGATGTTATAATTATATTGGATTTTGGAATTAGGAATTAAGAGTTGTTAATTGTGGTGTCGATACTCTGATTAAGTGTGCATTATGGTTTCGTAATTAATTGGTTTGTTGAATTTTGGAGTTGTTTGTGATTTTTCCGGAAATAGGGTTTCTGGATGCCCGTTACGGGTTTAGGTTTAATATTGTGATTGTGTTTGATATGAGTGTTGAATTTGATTCGAGCATGGTCGAAACGATGAGGGTTGATACTCTGATAGACTATTTCCTCGAGAATATTGTTGGGATAACGAGACTTGTGGCAGATTGATGAGATCGGATGGGTTGGAAATCGGGTTTAAAGTCGATAGATAAGTTTGAGATAGGTAATATCGGATTCTAGGTGGTGTAATTCGTGGAAGAGGTTGTGGGTAGGTTGTTTTAAACATCGTCCTGGTACAATTATTATCATGCTCAAGAATCGCCATGGAAAGAAGTGAACCCAGTTTAGTTCCAGAATGGTTGAGAATTAATGGAAGTGGCGGTTCGGGTCACCAATTTAAAACATCACAAGCAGGTGATTATATAAAAATATCTTTGGTTTTGCATTTACTTCATTATTGAATTTTATTGAATGTTTTTGTGAACATTCTTTTGTGTGTGTGTTGTGGATGGTCCTGTCCTGGCATTGCCGAGAAGAACTAGATCTTCGAAGAACATCAGAAATTTTGATTCATTGCATTCTCCTCTCCTAGACCGTAGTAGTTCTTCTAATTCCAGGATAAGTTCCAATAGGAACGGGTTTCATAAGCATAATAAGAACACGTACACACGGCCTTATAGTAGTTATTCTAGAAGTCATCGTGATAGGGATAGAGAAAGATCAGTAATTACTGATAGTTGGGAATCAGAATACTCTGATCTCTTGAAAGGAGTGTTTGGTGGAAGAGCATGGCGTCCTCAGTCATTGATTTCTAGGAGACAGGATGAGTCTCCCTCGCGGAGAATTCCTGTAGATATGAGAAATGGGGTCTATAAAAATGGTACTGGCAATGGTAATCAGTCTTCTGGAGTCGGTGTTACTGGTATTCCAAAAGGGGTCATCTGAAAGAGAATTTCCTATGCCGTGGGTTGACAAGAGGCCTAAAACTCCGGACGTAGTAAGAGTCTCATCTCTTGGGTTTAGCAGGGGTATCCAAAGCATGTCTATTGGCAACTCATTATCAGTTGACGGTGACGCGTGGACTTCTGCTCTCGTGGAGGTTCCCTCTGGAAACAACTGTAGTAATGGATCCGCACCTGCTACGCAACCTGCTACTGCAACTTCTGTTTCTAGTCCTAGTTCAATGTCGGATACGTCAAACCCTTCATCTAGTCTTAGTTTGGCAAACTTATTGGTGCAAACAGCTGCTCAAAGGAGCTGAAGCATTATTCATTCATTAAGTATCGAACAACCTCATTAAGTATCAACAACCGTTGTCTGCCACGACTTCCTCTTCTCTGGTAAGTTTACAAACCCAATTCAGTTTCGAATTTTCATTTTTCCCCAATTTCCCAAACCCTAATTCTATTTATTATAATATTTGTGAAATGCTTTTCAAGAATTAGTGCTATGTGTGACAGCCTGACAGGTCCTTTTTTTCTGGATTTTACGAGCTCTGGTTATCTCCTGAATTCTATTTAGATCTAGTTCATGCTTTTTTAAGGTCTTAGTGAACATTATTTCAACAACACAGCACCGCGTTGACGAACCTAAGTATCAATCTATATAGCACATCGCTAAGTGAGACAAAACCAGTGCAAGTAAGAAGTCATTACATTAGCTTATTCATCTGGTTCATTGAAATGATTTTATAATGTTTTTTGCTCTTCTAATTTGGACTGTATAGTCCCACCATGGATTCTCCGCATAGCCACCTATTATGGTGGTGGTGGCGTTTCATTTGTGAACTCTGTTTTGTTGCATGTGCTTACTACGTTGATAACTTTGCATCAGTATTCGAGAATGTGGAATATGGTATGTATTCTTACTGAATCACTGTCTATTTTAAGTATTTATGAGCTTTCCTGGACTTGTATTTCTATCATATTGCCCACAATATTAGGTAGTTATGTTAAGGCTTCATAAAGTGAGCTAGCCAGTTTGGATAAAGCGAGTTTGCTATGTCCGTTCTGTTAATTTTGTTTTCAGAATGGATGGATGAGAACCCGAGAAAAAATTATGGGGGAGATTAAAATATGCTCGGAATGGTTAAGTAGCTAACAAAATAATAGGGAAATGTTTTTTCAAATTTTTTTTTGTCATTATGCTAAATTTTCAAAATTCATACCAAAACAAGTAAAAAGACAAGGGTAATTAGCTGGTAAAGCTCTCAATTATTAGTTAGATCTAAAGATTTAGACGTGCTAATGAACCTCGCTTAGTGAGCCTTGTCCAAAAGGCGCACCTAAAGTGCACCATGGCGTTTCGGATAGTGCCTCATCCAAGGCGCACCTTAGGCGCACTTGAGGCGCGCCTTTTCAAACTAAGGTGTGTGGAGTGTGGACAAACAATTCCAAACACAAGTGCCTAAGAAAACCTAGTGTTCCTGAGTTGTTTTTTTAATTAAGAATTAAACCCATTTTATTTACAAGTTGTTCTTTATTGCTTATAAAAAATGCAGTGTTTTGTGTGATTATAGAATTATAGTGTGATTGTCGAATTTTGGGAATTTTGGCTACTGCCCTTGTCCTTTTTTTGTTGGTGGCTTATCAAAAATGCTTTTTAAAGGTCTTATTATTAGTTATTACTTGTAATGGTTTTGTCTCACTTATGCAAAAGCTTTCAATCAAACTCGGGAGTGTTCTATAGTGTCTTATGTTGATTTTAATAATGTTTAGGTTGTTTTTCTAACTATTGGTTTGCTAAATGTATTATTGCAGATTCAACTATGTTAATTGACGAGATGAAAGATGTTAAAGACGTGTGAGATATAAATGTTTAGAGAACATGAAATGTTAGATTAGTTTATTCACTAGAGGTGTATGTGATTATTTATTTATACACTTTGATGTATAATTTTGAACATCGACATTATTGTGCCGCCGTCGGATGATATGCTAGTTCGTTAGTTCACATTTTTTTTTGTATCTATTATTTGTTTATTTTGCTATTTGGCTTATCAAATCAATGTCGACATTGCTGCCGAAATTTTGGTAGCAAATAATTTCTTTTTAAAAAAAAATATTTATCTATGGTGGCGGTTACTAAGTATGAAACGCCACTATTAGTTCACCTTTAGTGGCGGTTCTTTACTAACAAACGACGTCATAATTACCTTTAGTGGCGGTTCTTTAACAACAACTGATGTTATAGAGAACATGGAGTGGTGGAAAGTTATTATTGAAATACCTATGGTGGCGGTTTCAAAAATTAACGACACTATAGAAGAGTAACGGTGGCGGTTCTTGTCTAACAAACGTCGTATTATATAAGTTTATAATGGCGGTTTTGTATAACAACCGCCACGATAGGAGAGCTATTGCGACGGTTCAAAAACTACTTATAACCGCCGTAAACTTTATACGACGCCGCGATAAACGACGCACCCTAAATCTCTAAAAACCGCCATAAAAGGTCATTTATAACCGCCATCGTAGGGGGTTTTTCTACTAGTGTCATCGTCTTCTGGTTCTCCTTTGAACATCTCTCCTTCTCCAGTGGTGAGCTTGAAGAGTCTTCCTTGATTGTTTGTCCACTTGATCGATTTTTTCCATCCTTTCTGCTGATTGGTGTTAGTTTCTGTGCCCAGTGTGGCAATGATCTCATCTATGATGCTTTCGGCGCTCTTGATTATGGGAAGATCTTGGAGGTAGACATCTTCCTCGCTATCTGTCCATATCCCGTTGATCACCTCTTCTTTTGGGGAGATAAGATGTGAGAAATCTAAGGTAGATTCATCACTTGTAATCATCAGAACTCCAAGAGGATTCTGAATATTGTTAGGCTTACCTCCAGGCGGTATTGGTAGGCGACCGTCTTCAATCATGTCTTGAAGCACATTTTTCAGTTTGTAGCATTTTTCTGTATCATGTCCCTTGCCTCTATGGTATTCGCAGTACGAATTCTCATCCCAGAACTTGGATTTCTTTTCTGGTTCAGGTGTAGGGCCTATGGGTTGAAGTTTACCCAGCTTCATCAACCTTTTCAGAGCGTTGGAATATGTGTCCCCTAGATTTGTGAATTTCCTTGGAGGGGTACTCTTCTTAGATGGCTCGAGAAGGTTAACTTCATCAGTTTAGCTAGTAGAGCCGTAAGAACGACTTGTTGAGCCTTGATATCCACGACCTATCGTTTTGGACAAGAGCCCTTTACGGATGTCATCTTCGATCCTTCTCCCTAGTACGGTTAAATCTTTGAAGTTCTTAATGTTTTGATACCTCAAATGATTTGCATAGATGGGCTTTAGGTTGTCTACGAATTTCTCCACGAGGGTAGCTTCATCCGGACGTTCAACAAGTTGAGTACTAGTCTTCCTCCACCGACTTAGGAAGTCGGTGAAACCTTATTTGTCATTTTGGGTAAGAACCTCTAAGGTGCGCATGTTGACTTGGATTTCAGCATTATCCGCATATTGTTTAGCAAACTCGATTGCGGCATCATCCCAGGTAGCGATTTTCTTGTGCTCTAGCGAATAGAACCATTATTTTGGGATGGTGTCAAGAGATGAAGGAAAGATCCTTAAGAACATCTCGGGTTTAATGCCTTTGATAGACATATAATCCTTGAAAGCACGGATATGGTTCAAAGGGTTCTCGTGCCCCTTGAATTTAGGGATATCCGTCATGTTGAAGTTGGTTGGCAACTTGGAACTCACGACCTCATATTTGCGATTGTTTTCCCTATAAATGTCATCCCTTTTGAGATACATCAATTGCTCCTCCAAGTATTTGAGTCGTTTCTCAGTTGCAGTCATACCTATGGGAGGGTTTTCGTCCCCGAAGTTGTTCACAAATTCATCAGACACTTCACTTTCTCGAGGAGGCATCCTCGTTTCCACTGCATATATTCGGCCCTCAATGGTGTCAAGGCGATCATACACTTGGTTTTGAGTAACTTGGAGACGAGCTAGAACGGTTAGGATTTGATCATTACCATTCTGGAGTTGGTTGAACTTCACGTCGCTTATTTCAGGCATCTTGGAAACTGGATAAGAGATTGACGACGAATCAAAATATTATCGACCATTCTAGCACACTTAGTCGAAAAGAAATGTTTTGACTTATGAAGTGGGAGTGTGCCACTTGTGTCAAGTGAGTTTTGAGAAAATGACAAAGTTTGAAAAATGTTGATCCTAGTCAACTTTAGTGTAGTTGTAGGAGTGGACTCGAAGTGAGGTTTTGAAATGGGTTTTAAGGCCCGGATTTTGACTTGACAATTGGACAGAGTTTCGACTGGTTTTGCGCTAATATTAGGCCCAAGTTTCGAAATTTTTACTTTTTAGAGAAGGATTTTGATATTACAAAAATCGTCATGGTTTGTTTTAGAAATGGTGATCACATATGGTACAAACATTATACAAGCATTATAACGGGATGCTGAGTGCATTTAAAAGGGTTTTGGTTTAAAGGGTGGGTTGCCATACCGAACAATCAAACCCGAAGTCTGTGGAGAGGTTCGTACCAAACAAGAGTAAGGCCGATTCCTAGTCCATTTACTTAAGTAGTGAAAGTCCTTGATATAAATAAGAGTAAGTTCCATGGTATGGATGACGTCAATCGCTATCCATCTTTAAGCCCAAATAAGAATTTGGACCGTTTAGACGGGGCGATTAGTCGAATGGGTTGGGTTTGGCCTAGGAAGGCCGAGTGAAACGATCTAGGAAGACCGAGTTATGAAAATCGACAATAGTCTCGTACAAAATATTCCCTAACCTTGTTCAAGTTTCACCCTTTTGGCTACACGTAACTGTATTATCCCCAGCGGAGTCGCAAACTGTGGACGCGAGCCCACGAGGGCGCTTGGGAACAAGCGTTTGCATTTGTGGAGTCGCCACCAATTTATTGTGGAAAATTGGAAACCGTTCGAATACCTCGTGCCATGTCAAGACACAAAGTAATGACATGAACACCAAGAACTCGTTACCCTTAGCATCCTATGTCTAGAATGACTCTCGTGGATGCCAATGAACACGGATGTTCACAGAGATCTGGAGTAAGGGGTGAGGGTACGTATTAGGAAGTTTTTTTGATCGAACACCTAATCCCGTCCGCCTCGATAGTGGCCTCTACTAATGATTAGGGAAATTGTCTATACTTGATATATTGTCGATTTATATGCATGCAATGCAACATCCAATAGATTAGTCCTAGCATGTGAAGAATTAGACTAAGTCGGTTAACACGTAATTTAATCATACAAGAGGGTCGAAGTAGAGATTTATAATTGATTACATGTGAAGGCATACAAGTGATACAATAAAAGAAATAAAATAATAAATAAAATAATGAAAATTACAATAATTACAATGGATTAATGATTTATGTCGAAAATAATTTCAAAACGGATAATTTGAGAAAGAATAAATAAACAAACGAACAGATTATTAGGGTGATAATACGATTAGTAGTTAATTAATACGTAAACTAATAAACTAGGTCAAGGCAAAACGGGAGTTCGATTCTGAGAAATCAACCAAGAACAAAGGCAATGCAGAGCCGTCCCTTGATTTAGCGCGCAATATTCTTGCTGCGTCCGTTCCTTGGCTCAGTTCTGGCTGTGAAGCCGGAATTGCAAATTGTTAATATTCGTTGGTGATTTTAATGATCGATTATGAATAATTGACTCGGATGAAAGTGATTAATAGATTATTAACATATGAAAGGGGTCATAAGAACAATAAAACACGAATAAAAAAACTAATTAGAACAAATTATCTACAAGATTAATAAGATTATTAATGACAAATTAATTAGGTTAAACAAACTATTAATGACGAATTAATGATGGATATGATAAATAACAGATGAGAATATGTCAAAGATCGAATTCCAGAGACTCAATATTAATGAATCGAATCTCCAAAAACCGGATTGACTTTAATGACGAAAACCCGCAAATATGAATTATAAGGGATTTAAGTCGGGATTTAATGACGAATTAATCAACAATGAATTATTTACATGTTAGAATTATCATACTCAAATTATCATGTTAAAGAAATATGAACAATTGGAAACAAAGCGAAAAACAATAGGACGAACAAAAGACGAAGGAAGAAGAAAGGAAGCAGGAACTGCGGCAGCCTCACGAAGAGGCGCAGCACGTACTGCGTCCCTTCGAAGAGGCGCAGCAGTTGTCGCGTCCTTTCTCGACGGTTGTCTTCTGATAATCCGTAAAAAGGGTTTGAAATAAGGTTTTACAAATCGGTTTTAAGAATACTTTCGACATAAATCTTACAATAATGGTACAAAAAATAAAACAACAATAAATAAAAGAAGGATTTACACCCTCAGACTTACATGTTTGACGAAACGAGATGAACTAAGTTAACGTTTAGTGATGCTCGACTCGAATGTACGACGAAAGTGCCCTCTAAGAGGAATTAAACAGATTGATTAAGGTTGATTGATGTGGAGTTGGTCAAATTGGTCGGTCATGCAAACGAGGCTAGTACTTAGAAAGATCCGAGCTTACGTGGTCGAAAGTTCAAGCACGTAGACGCCAAAAAGTAGGAACGTGGTCTAGAATGCAAAGGGAGAAGAGAAGGGCGGACACTCGCGTGAGAAATATGTGAGACCGAAGGTCTCTATTTATACTAATCACACGGAGGACGTAGGGTTTTTTCGGAGAAACTTTGGAAGTGAATCTCGAAAAGATATGAAAAGATACGAAAAATACGCAAAAAAGGACTTGGGAAGAGGCGCAGTAGGCACTACGTCTCTTGGAAGAGGCGCAACACTTGCTGCGTCCTTTCCCAAGTGGTTTCCTCCTGCGGAAGAAAGATTTCCGTGTTTTGGTTATGGAATAACGAATTAATCATATTTTCCTTAATATTTTGTGTGAATATTACGGGAAATCTTTACCAAAGATTAAAAGATTGCAAAATATGGAATAGAAATATCCGGAACATTCCAGAACATCCTGGCTCGGTTTTAGAAAATGAAGACGGTTTTTTGACCCGAACTCCAAATGTACTCTAATTACTTCCAAAACGACCGTATCGGCACGTAGATGACAATTAAGAGGTAGACACAAATGTTTGAGCGATCACTTGATAAACTTACGAACTGTCACAAATCGTTCCGCGTACCAAACATGCGGCCCAATCATCACCGGGTGGTTTGCAGGAGGTGCAAAAATGAGGTATCTACACACACTATCTAAGCCTTTCTAACATCGCAACCTCTCATAACCAGGGTTATGGGTCAACCACAAATAAACTCCACCAAGCCAAATTATCCAACCAAAACTAACATTTCACAAAAGAAAGAGAACCATAAAAAAGGCGTTAAGGGAGGATTAGTAAGGAAGAAAGGACAAGTTGGAAGGTACAAGAGTAACTTCCAAGGAAAAAGAAAAGAGTGTTTAGAAGAAGAAGAAGAAGAAGTACACATTAAGAAGTAAAGAATAAGGCAAGGAACACAAGAACGATGAAGAGGGAGTAGAAGCATTCTCCGAAACTTGAACAAATCTTCAATCTTCAGCAATAGGTACCAAGTCTTGATCGCAACGCGGGTAAGCTCACGGTTGTTGAACCAAGGGCACACAAATAATTGACAATCAACAAACATGTTAGAACCTACCACGAAGCATACACAAAGAGACTACCAACTTAGGTCCTTATTTCTACCCATCTCTCATTCATTATTCAAAAGTTCAAATTTAAATTGGGGTACACGTGTGTCCGTCGGGAGCAACATAGGCTCTGATACCAACTGTGACACCCTGCGATAAAGCGGAAAATATAACTACTAAATTAAAGCGGAAATTTGTGATATTTTTAAAACTTTTAAAATTACTAGTTAAAGAATAGGACGCGGGTGCCACTAAAGAAATGAAACAAAAACAACAATAGACAAATTTAGGTTATTACAACCCAAGTCTAGAAAACGGGGAAAAGATATCCCACGAATAAACATATAAGGGGTTTCTAAACTAGCAACTAAGGTCCAAGGGTTTAGTTCTCGCTAGCCCACACGTCTTCCCCACGTAAGCATCTTCACCACCTGTCATTCATGTAAACATGAACGCCACAGTCAGTGGGGAGTAACTCAAGGTTCTCTCAGCCACAAAATGTCGAAACGAACATAACAAAGAGCTAAAACAGGTAAGTCATATAGGATACTTACAAAAGATAAGGATATCAAGTTTATATTTAAACACGGAAATTAAATGAGATGGAACAAGATAGATCAACCTTAGCATGATAACGATTAAACTATTCATGTGAGACAATTAAATAATATGAAACACGAGAATACGGTAATCTACACCAAAGCACGCATTTCAAGGAAATACAACATAGATATGAGATTAGAATCCGAATCATGTGAAGCAGTTAAGTAAGGGATCAATCAATGCAAATTTCAAGAATAGAAACTGCAGCCATTACTTGAAAAACCACTTAGCAAACATTGCACGGGACGTGGCTACTAATGTCACATTCATACTTATGGCTTGCATCTAGTCTTGCCTGAGTTGGTAAGTAAGAACCAGGGAGGTTTCCTCAAGGGGAGAAGTATACTAGAGAATATAATGGTCTGTTAAGACTTGGTGAGGCTCTACAATAGACAGGCTTGCTCTGCTCGTTGTATGTTTAAGATGGACCTAATGAAAGCCTATGATTCTGTTAGCTGGAAGTTTTTAGAAGAGCTCTTGGATGCATTTCACTTCCCAGCTCACTTTGGAAAACTTATCATTGAATGTGTGAGTAGTGCTACTTATTTACTTAGTCTCAATAGGGATAACTTTGGTTTATTTCAAGGGAAAAGAGGTCTGAGGCAAGGGAATCCAATGTCTCCACTACTCTTCACTCTGTGTATGGAATACCTAACAAGAATACTTGATTGTGCCACAGAGAAACTGAAATTTCACTTCCATCCTCTATGCAAACCTATGAAACTAACACACTTGATGTTTGTAGATGAATTATTGATGTTCTGTAAAGGGGATGCACAGTCTATTATGGTCTTGATGAGGGCATATGAATCCTTTTCCAGGGCTTCTGGACTCAAAATAAACCCACAAAAGTCCTGTGCGTATTTCAATGGTGTTCCAGTTGGGTTAAAAAAGGATATCTTATCTGTCTCTGGTATAAAAGAAGGCTCCTTGCCTTTTAAATACTTAGGTGTCCCTATTACATGAGGCAGACTAAGAAAGAGTGATTGTGGGGTGCTTATTGATAAGATAGTTGAGAGGATCAGGTGTCTTGGAGCTAAGAAGCTCTCTTTTGCAGGGAGGCTTGCCCTTGTTAGAGCTGTACTGTCTACCATGTATATCTACTGGGCTTCTTTGTTTGTTTTGCCTAAGGGTGTCATTGTAGATACCCAGTATCTGCTGAGACTCCAACAAACACCCGATGATTATTGGACTACAACATGTCTTGGAATCGCGGCGTTTGATCGACAGTTTGTGTACAACTTTACGTCGGAAAACTTAAAACGATTTCGAAAATAAAACATTTCAAAACATTTCAAAAATACCTGGAGTGTTTAATGCACGACGACGGGGTCACAATGACACTAACTAGAGTCAAAATCGACACCGGACCAAAAACCGACTCAAAAATTCAAA
This sequence comes from Silene latifolia, assembly GCF_048544455.1. Taxonomy (NCBI): domain Eukaryota; kingdom Viridiplantae; phylum Streptophyta; class Magnoliopsida; order Caryophyllales; family Caryophyllaceae; genus Silene; species Silene latifolia. Next base: position 51,487,723 of record NC_133533.1, read on the forward strand.
TCCCGACTCCAACAACGAGTCAAACCGAGTCAACCACCAAAAACAAAACTTTCCAAACCTTCTACCTTAAGTTTTCCCGGATTCATGTTGGTCAAGTACCAAACATGTGACTACAAAACCTAGGATAGAACAAATCATGATTGCGTTTGTTGTGAAAGTGACAACACAACTCGAAGAACCACGACGTGGCTCGCGCCTCTTTGAGCAGCCCAAGTGGCCACGTCACTCAAAACTCACACAACCACTCATTCTCCTATAAATACCCCTCAAATGCCACCCATTTGAGACTTACGCGAGTGTCCGCCCCCTCTTTTCTCCCTTAAAATTCCCGACTCGACTTCTTAAGTCACAATCCGACGCGTATTTACGACCTACCGATCGTAAACACGAGCCTTACACATTGTTTGGTACCGTCACCGTGCATTAAATCACTTAACCGACCACTTCGACCACTACACTATCACTAAACTTAAAACACTCTTTTTACTTACCAAAACGGTTTTAAACCGAGTTTTTTTCCGATCAAACGAGTTGTTACACTTACGTCGGTCACTCGCCATAACCAAGCATGTAAGTATGAGGGTGTAAAAATCCTCTTTTATTATGTTTTCATTTGTTTCATGACTATAACATGCTAAAACATGCATAACATGAACCAAAACATGGAATAAACGAGCCAAAACTGATTTTTGGTCTGAGGCAGAAGCCCCTTAGGTCGCCAACTAACCCGCGCCTAAATGGGGTATTCAGACCAGAGATCAACCGTATTTGTTCTCGTCATTTCCCTTAATCCATTTTTCATATTTGTAATCGGTTTTCACCATTTCAAGTATTTATGAACCATTGTCATTTTATTTCACATGTTTTAACCATAAAGCATTTTTCACCCTTGGTTCCTCATACCATGACGGTTAAATCCGTGTTTCGGTGATAATATTTGGTTAATGACATTTAAAAGGTATTTTAAAGCCTTTTATTTCATTTCTTTACATTTTCAAACAAACATATTAGTCACCAACACAAAGTCATCCTTGGTTCTACATACCATGCCGGATTTTAACCCGGGTACGATGATGAGTATCGACTAATTACATTCAAATGGACTTAAAACAATTAGTCCATAATCATTTTCAAAACTATTCATGTCAAGTTTGTCAAATCGAACCCGACACCGAATATTATCAAAATAATGATGATTATCGAGTCGAGTTCTTCAAATCAACAAATGCGGTCTAAACGACCCCTTCAAATCATACCGGGTTCAAATACCCATTTTCAACACGTTTTATAACGTTTTCAAAAAGGTCAGAACACGGTACATAAACCGTGGGCTAACCCGCGCTTAAACAGGCTCCCCATTTCTAATTTTCAAAACCAGAGGGAGGCCCCTTGTATCGCCGGCTGGCTCGCGCCTCATATGGCCGTCCTGCATGTGGTCCTGTTCCTTCCAAAGATTAGTCTAGGACGATCCCGACTCCGGTTGGCCCAGATATAGGACGGATCAGATGACTATTTGATTATCCAAAACCATATTTGCAAAATGCCTTACTAAGACAAATGGATCATGTTATGCACCCTAAACCTAATACGGTAAATGGATGTTTAATTTCCGTCTTGCATGCAAATCAACCATTAATCAAACTCGACATCTTATACTTGATACTTGGATTAAATCAACCGACTTAGAAAGCTCTCACATGTTAGGTTTAAATTATTGAATGCGCATTCATGCATTTAAACCGTTTTATCAACTTTTGCATTCAACCAACCAAGATCGATCGAGAGGCGCTAACGCGCGGGGATTGGTGTCCGATTAAAGGGCTTCCCAATACGTACCTTCACCTATTACTCGAAACTTTGGATAGTGGACGACCTTATCCGGGCGTTTAGAGTCATTCAAGAGATAGGATGCTAAAGAGGGACGATTTCCTTATCTTTAGTACCTATGTCAAACGCTGCTTTGTGCTTCGATTTGACCGAGGTATAAAGTGGAATTCGAACGGGTTCCAGGCATCCCACAAATTCTTGTTGGCGACTCCGAACATCTCTAATCGTTTCGAGACCCTAACCGAGACGAAACCGACCGATCTAAAACGATCCGGTCGAAAGCATCTTTACGCCGCCGAGCGTGGCTTTCAAAAAGACCGTTGTATGTCCACAGATCGAAGTGGGCTTGCAGGTGGGCCATGTCCACAGTCATGAACAGAGTTGATGCCATTTGCAGGAACTATTTGTGGGAAAGAAGTACAGAGCATAATAAAACTCCTTTGCTTACCTGGCATAAAGTTTGTGTACCTCAGAAGGAAAGGGGCTTGGCCTCAGAGTGAGCTCAATATGGAATACTCCTACAATTGGCAAACTGGTCTGGTGGCTGTCATTGAAGCCTGATAAGCTATGGGTCCAGTGGGTGCATCACGTTTATTTAAAGGGGCGGTCCTGGCAGTCATATTCTCCCTCCTCTGATACCAGTTGGCATTGGAGGAAAGTTTGTCATGTTAGAGATATTATCAAGGAAGGGTTTATTGATGGGAGTTGGAGTATTGGTGTTGGGGACTACTCTGTGAAGGCTTGCTATTCGTGGCTGAGAGTGAAGAGGCTAGTTGTCGACTTCCATAGATCTGTTTGGAATCTATTTCCCCTCCTAAGCATTGCTTCATTGCCTGGCTAATTGCTATCCACGCTTTAATGCTGAAGGAGAAACTGTTCCAATTTCAGGTTTCATCTGATGATAGGTGCTGTATATGTGCTCTTGCTTTTGAAAGTCATGCTCATCTGTTTCAAGAATAAATATACAGTCAGGAAGTTTATAGTGTCCTTGCTGTGAAGATTGGTTCTAGTCTGGATGCTAATAATCAGCTACAACAAATCAGACAGAGGAGATGGAACAAGCTGCGAAAGCAGGTTACTACTGCCATTCTGTTGGCGGCTTGGTACCTGATATGGAATCAACGAAATGAAGCCAGACTATTTGCTAGGGTGTTAAGACCTGAGCTAGTAGCTGCTCATGCTTGGCGTACAGTCCAAACTAGGCTTAGAGTTGTATGTCCAAAGTTTATCAACAACAAAGATAAGCTTTGGTTGTCTAGAGTGCAATTGATGTAATATTAGCACTAAATTGTGAACTTGGAGTTGTTTGTATTGCGGATTTTGATCATTAATCAAAAACTTACATTTTAGCAAAAAAAAAGTTATGGCAAACTAATTTGTTTTTTATGATTTATAACGAGGCTGAACAAGTAAATTGAACAAAGAATGCGAACTCTAAGAGTGAAATGTCTCTTTAAAATTAATGAAACAATCTTAACACTATTTTGGTCATATTCTTATTAGAGAGTGGCAAACTTCAAAATTTTCAATTAATATTTTCCTTTGCCTGAAGATCTTCCGTTACATGAAATATTGATAGAATAATTGTTCCGAAATCTAAACTCATAAACCAATATCAACTTGGGTGCTTAGACTTGTACATATACAAGGGTTTTATTTGGGAGTCTGGAGCTCATTTCGAGACAAGATACAAGAGCATGAAATATGTTTATCGTATGCATATAATGCTCTTATATAAGAAAAAAATGTGTGTAGAGAGACCAAAATGATAACTTGCTTAACTAATCAATAGTCATAAGATCATCTAGTGAGAGGTATAGCTAGAAGTGGCTGAGTCTTTTGTAATGTCAATCCAAACTTTTCCTCAACATCTATATCTTCAGGATTTAGGCCATTAGCATGTTTCCAATCAAATGAATAAAGAAGAGTGGCCAACATTAGATGAACCATCCTATATGCCAAAGGCATCCCAGGGCAAATCCTTCTGCCTGATCCAAATGGTATTAGTTCAAAATCTCTTCCTTTCGTATCAACTTCACTTCCTAAAAATCTTTCGGGCGAAAATAATAGAGCATCCGGCCACACATTTGGATCACGGCCGATTGACCATGTGTTGACCCATATTTGGGCATTCTTTGGCACCATATAGCCACATAGTTCGACATCCTTATCGGCTTTGTGGGGTATTAGGAATGGACCTGGTGTGTGTAATCTCATTGTTTCTTTTACTACTGCTTGAATATATGGTAATTTTGAGATATCAGATTCTTGTATTGTTCCACTATTTTTGCCAACTACTTGGTCTAATTCAGTTTGAGCTTTCACCATTTTTTCTGGGTTACATAATAACTCTGTCATTGCCCATTCTAACACATTTGAGGTTGTATCTGTCCCGGCAATAAATAAATCCTGATACACACCAGAACACAAAAATCACAAGTGATGCACCACAATTAATTAGGAACAATCGAACGTAACGTACTAGTTTTTACTTCCTCCATTCAACTCCACTCTAACAATTTTCATTTTCTATACTTTTCACAAGTGAACATTCAGTTTCGATTTTCTCTCAATACATAAGTAAAAATATATTCATGTGTGATCTTGTTTGATTCGTCTTTACATGTACATTAAAAATATCTAACTTTTATAATTTTTGCAAATACGTAGCTAACGATATTTATCGCGTAAAATACGCGTTCACAAACATAAAAAAGTAAAGTGGTAGAGTGGAGTTGAATGGAGGAAGCTTTATTCAATTGCTATACTCCATGTTAAAAAGTGGAAACGAAAAAATTAATGAGTTCTATAGGGAGTATCCTATACGGCTAGTCCCTACTATACCAATGGACGTCGATTTGGACTTTTGGATTGTTGCAACATACTGTACGATTGAAGATGAACTTTTTTTGTTTTTCCTTGTCAAGGACGTAAATATTTTACTCGAAGGGATTATCTCTATACTTTTTCATATTTTTTTTCTTCATTTTCTTCCATTTAATTTAATATAAAAATAAAAAATATAATATTATTTTTTTTTCTCCACCTTTTTAAAACAGTGGACCATTATATGGCTCCAAAATAAAATCTGAACCCTCAAAAAATACTGAAAAATACAAAAGAGAACCTACAACTTGCGAGGAACTTTTGGTTTTCTATGCCCTCCAATTTCCTATTATCACTCTTTTCTTTTCCACACTAGTTTGATTATCTTCCCTCTTTTTAAAAAAAAATTATTTATTCTTTATTATTTTCTCTCTCATAAGAGCATCTTCAATGGTGCTAATTGTCACTAACTTACCTTTGCTACATCATTTTCTTAAGTTACAATAATTTCAAGCTACAATTTACTCCAATGGTTTAGCTAACTTATTACTAGCTTGATTGAACCCACTTAATACACTCCTCTATTAATTTATTCAATTTCCAAATTTCCAACAAAAAATTAAAACTCCATTAATGGGATCACTATTTTCCTATTGGTTAAATTCCACTTGTGGGTCCATTTAAGCAAGTAACTACAATGGTTGAGCTACTAGCTTGCAATTTTATGAAATGGAGATGTTCTAAAAAACCAACAACTTCCACTACTTTATTCATTATTCATTCATTATTATTTTCTCTTTCCTAGAAACTTTACAACTTACACTATTATATTAATTCTTTCCATTCTTTCTTCCCATTTCTTATTTTTTGTGCCCAAAAGAAAGGGAAAGATAATAGGAACTTGGAGGGCGTATGATTTTCCGACTTTTTGAGACATTCATTTCCTTTTTCAATATCTCCTAAAATGTAAGACTGAATATTATGATATGTATACTCATATAAAAGAGTTACTAGTTTTAAACCCGTGCAAAATTGCACGGGTATGTATTTGGGCCGGTATTAATGGTTAAGGATGATTTTTTTTTTTTTTTGCATTTCTATTGTAATTATCTAGTTGGTCTAAATCAGCGATCTATATAATTAATATTTACACCTGTTTCAAATACGTGTTCACATGCAATGGTTTAAGAGGAAATAACGTAATATACTATTGTAAATAAAGTTTGCATACATAAAAACATTACACCCCGAAAAAAGAAATATAATTTAATAATCAACTTTAGCATATGCAAATTATTCTAAAAATTGAAAAATTTCATGATAGGCTACATTAGTAGTCGTAGTAGAAGTACGCATATCATTGTCACCGACCATTTTCGGTGTGCGCGGCTGATAGAAAAGTTGCCGAGTTTTTTTACTGTAAGTAAATACTCCGTCATGATTTTTTTTTTAAATTTATCGTACTATCTAGTTTTTAAAAATTATGCAAATTATGTAATTTATTCGCATTATATGTAATTCATTTCCGTAATTAAATGTAATTTCTTCTCGTAATTATGTAATTTTATTATTATGTATTTTTTTTAATTATGTAATTCATTCCGATTATTAGTAATTAATTTCATTTATTCCGATTTGTAATTCATTCCGCTTATATGCAATTAATTTCATTTATTCCGAATGTAAAATTATTTCATAGTATTTTTGCTAAGACGGAAATTGTCCCATGTTTGTATTGGTGGACGATTTGAAGAAATTAATACTTTGCACACCAACGGGTCCCACCATAACCTGAATTTCCAAAAAAAAAAAGGTTGTACAAATGACGTGGCGCATCCTGCATTCAACCAACATTGTCTTCTGAATTAATAAAGATAAGATTCGAGGCTATTTAACCAACTTTATAAGTAGTTTTATAACTAAAAAAATAGAAGTTAGGCTAATACATTTAAAATATCAAAAACTAATAACAACCCTCTCCGTTTCAATCATTTTATCGTTGATTAAAATACTGTTCACGAAGAATAAAAAAGACAAATAAATAATTGGAATAGAGGGAGCAAATTGGTGCTTCTACTTGCACTTCTTATTTTCACACAAGAGTCTATCACTTGTCAAAGTTTTGTTATGATTTTTTGTCTAATGGATGGGTATAATATTTGAGAGATATATAGTACATAATATTTTCAAATGTGTTCAATATAAATTTTATTCAAATTTTTGGCCAAACATATTAAAATAATGAAAATTAAATTTTTTTTTTAGCCAAATGTTCACAATTTTTTGAAAGTAGCTTATGAAAAAGCTCCTTTTAAAAAGGAAAAACTCCTTATTTAATGAAGGCGAAACACCCTTTTCATAAGGCATTTAATGGTAGTATATTTAGGTGTCTTTTGGGTCACTTCTATATAATAATATAAAAAGGCTTCTTGAGCCCCTATTTACACGACACATCAGCTCATACATACAATGCCACCTGTCCACATCCATCCTACGCAACAGCCTAACTCCTTCACCTTATCTATTCTATAGATTAAAAAACAAAAAACAAAAAAAAAACAAAAAACCCTTCATCTTCAACCTATCTGTATACCTCCACTCGAAAACGGAAACCCCAAATCAATAACTCAAAAGTATTGTTTAATAACTCAATCTGATTGCCCATATTCACCATTATTGTTGCCTCATCTATATCTGCTACACCACCAATTGCCCTCTTTGTATGCCTCGACAACAAAGAAACGGCAAAACCCGAATTAATCTATGCCAATTAATTGCGCCATTATTACACATTATTACACCTCCATTATAACTAATACTTTATTATTGATGGCGCAACTTAAGTGGAATACTACACCGATTTCGACCCGCCTGATTGCTTCGAGAAACGCACCTGGGACAACTGCTCAAACTGGTAACAAATACGACACCCGAACGAGTCAAGCATTGCATCGGTAGGAGCACAAAGTTTGGCTTACTATTGCATTGTTTGGTATGACAACTACCTTATTCTTCCATCATTCCGTGTTCCGTGTATGTCAATTGGTACTCCGTATGCCATCATACATGAAACGGCTTATAAAAACTCAAATTTTAAACAACCTGTATGTTTGCTCTTTGTTGATATGCATATTCAACTAATCATTCATTTCTTTACGATACTGAATAGTTAGATATTGACCTTCTCATTGCGACTACTATAGTATATTTTCACCATGATTGCCAAGAGTCAGAAACAAACTTCTTTTTCGGCACCCGTAATATATGAGGCATTATTTTTGGCTGTGATTAAGCTAATCAATCATGACTATGTTCTACATTTGTGAAATCCTTAATTAGACTTTAATTTAGTGGGTCAAATGTGCGCTTTTTCATTGCTTTTCTCGCATGAATTTTGAGTGCGCTTTGGTTAATTTATGCAGACTTTAAGGTCACCTATTTGACTCGAGTTGAGATATTGTGAAAAAATCGGTCATGGCAGGGGAAATTGAGAGCTCTTTGTGGCTTCCGCATTGTGTTAGAAATACGATTCTGGTGAATGCTGATGTTTATTAGGTCAAATACTTGATTATGTTGACATATTGTGTAAAATTGTTGTCATTGTAGTTCATAGGAGTTATTGTGTAAAAAAAAAAAAAAAAAATGCTCTGATCTTGTATTGGATTAGTTAAGTTTGTCCCCAAACATATTACTGCATATTTATTTCCTGTAACCGTAGTTGATTATTTAAAATAATTCTTCTTAATCTTTTATTGTGCAAACGGAGAACATTATTAGTGGCGTAGAACATTATTAGTTACACTGCTTATGCTAAGCATGTTATCACCAAATGGACCAAAGGCGCCACAAACAAGGCCGCCTTACAGTAACCTACCGAACACTAACTTTGTAATCTCTTTACTTAACCAATGCATTGCAGTCGGCGCCTTTTATGACATGGAAAACCTGGGAGAAGCAATTCACGCGTTCCAGAATAACGCGGCAAACAGGTTTTGGGCCAAAATAAATAGATTCGTCAGGAAGCGAATATTGGCAGAAAAGCGGAAGAAAAGAAAAACCTTCAAAAGCAAAGCTCAACCACAACCGAGCATCCTCACCCAACCTACCCACCAATCATTCTGTGGCATTACTTCAGAAATTGCCAAACCCCACCCATCTCAAACCACACATAACAGAAACCTTAGAAGATCTATTATTGCGCAGAAGAACGAGAACTCAAAGGACAAAAAACAATAACATCAGAGGAAGACGAAGAGAGCAAAACCATGATGAATAAAGGCAAAGAAAAGGTACAACAGAAAAACACGCACAATGCCAGAAATATAGAATTTAAAAGACGGAATATTTACATGTCACAAAAAACGCAGGCAACCCTAGAGCAGGAGGGACCCCCACGGACACCTACGAAAGCAGGATTTTCATCCCAAACTCCGGACAAGAAGGAAAAGCGAAAAAATACGGAAAAGTATGTAAAGCTTATTGACTGAATAATAAGTTCACAAACACATTCGGAAATAAAGATGTAACAAAAAAAACTGAAAATTGCAGGCCTAGAAGAGGTGAAAAAGACATCAAGATGGAGGGAAGTATCGCCAACAAGCGCACAAAAGCACAGGAGACATCACCATAAAACGCAATGAGGACGCAAAAAAAAAAACACACCAAAAACCACCAACTACAACAAAGGGGACAAATCAAAACGGAGCTTTTAATACATTTTAGCACTATTAACAAAATATATTAGTAGACGTGACCTCTGATAAGAATTATTGACAAAATTGTTGTTCACGTGATTCTACTCCCTTATAATATTACTGAATTGTTCTTCATGTTTGAATACAATACTCCAAAATTTTATTTAGTTTCTTCTTATTAATGTCTTGGTTCACTTCTATGCTAGACAAACTTGACGGCATGACACAACTTACTCAAAAACAACCCGCTACAACAAAAAAAAAAAGAAAAAATACACTACTGAATGCAACCCCACAATTACAAATACCAACAACCGGAGACAACCCGTGAGTTTCACGGGCACCCGAACTAGTTAAGAATTAAAATGCCTAGATAATTTTATTTCACATGATTTTTCATTTGGTGTGAACTAGTTTTAAACCCGTGCAAATTGCACGGGTATGTTGATTTAAATATGTTATGTTATTAACAAAAGTGTAAAAAAATGACTTATTTTTGTATCAGTTATAATTGAAATTTTGAATTTAATTATGAATTAGTTTTACGCCCGTCCAAAAAATGTACGGGTTTAATTTTATTTAATTGAAAAAATCAATAAGAAAGCGAATATATTTAATAAAAATATGATTTTAGTATTACAATTATTATACCAATGTAAAAAGTAAATAGAATTTATACGCTTAACTTAGACGTAAGTAAAAATAACGCATTAGCTCGACATTATAAAAATAAACAAATTATTATTTAAGACGGGTCAAATATATATGTGTAGGATGAATAAGACAAAACAAAAGCAGTATGCATGGGGAAAGTAAAAATATTTGTCCTATATACCCAAAGGGTTGATATTGACCCGTTTTAAACTTAAAACGGATAATAGGCGATAAAAATATATATTGATCTGAAAATTATACTTAAGGTTTAAATTCTAAGTTCCTAACCATCGTAATTAACCGAAATTATTATTGGGTCGATCCTCTAACTACCCCAAAAAATCGGACTATATAATATAAACTCTGTCCCTCTAACTACCCAAAAAACTCCGACCATATATGGGGTTGATTTTTTTCCTTATGTAAAATAATTGTTCATAATTTTTTTTTTTTCCGATAATTAATTTTAATGGATCTTTTTTTGGTTTTTTTCATCAAGATATTATAATCTAATCTTAGTCTATATGTTAGATTTGGTGAATGATGATATGAACTTGCTTGTCTATATTTTATTTGTTATTATTAGTTTGAAATTTATTAATTTGTAGTCGTTGAAGCATATGAATTTTTTCTTGTTTAGCATAAAGTTTTATATAAATAAACTTTTTATCATAAATTTAACATATGAATATGAATATTTTGAAATCTAAAGTTTGTAAAATAGAAAGCAAATGAAATTGGAGGAGAGAGAGTAATTAAATGGGAGAAATACTTTTAGAGCCCTTTTGCCCTAAAATCAAACAGCCAATAAAAAGCATCTAAATGCTTTGACTTTTATAGATAGGGGATTTTAGTTGTGCATAAAAATAATGTGATTTGAAAAAAAAAAAAATCACCGTCATATATACAAACAAAATTAACATACTTAATTGTGTCGAGCAATCATGTGGAATATAAATCACATATCGCAATATTAATCTCATCTTTGCTAATCGAAGTCAAGCTTAAGAAAATTTTATTGCTTATGGAAATAAGAGACAATATATACTCATTAACCAACTCGAGGATCTCATGAATAGATAGGAAATAAGAGACAATATATACTCATTTAACAACTCGAGGATCTCATGAATAGATGCAAGAATCTTTTCTCCTCCGGGCACCGAAAATCCAATAATTGATTCTCTTAGGAATGGATAAGTAGTAACCTTTCCTTTATAATACTCCTTCCATTTTCCTATTTTCATCCCATTTGTTTTTTGGAGGTCAAAGTTTCTGAATTTTGACCGTCAATAAGTCGGAGAATAAAAACTATTTATTTATAAAACTAAAACATTTACAATTAGTATCAAGACATCTTTCACGAAAAAAAATTCAAGAAAAAAAAACCCACATATAGACATCGAAAAATACGGTCAAAGTGACGTCTTGGAGACCGCAATAAAGCAAATGAGGTGAAAATAGGAAAATGGAGGGAGTAGAAGTTATGAGTTTCGTGACATGGTTAAAATAATGATTTTTTGACCCGTATTTTAACCCGTCACTCTTAACAATAATCCGTATTTTGACCCGTGATCCTTAAAAATGATGTATTTAAACCCATATTTTAACCCGTGACCCTTGAACATGATCTGCATTTTCCCTATCAGTTAGCATGATACTCTATAATATATGCCCAAACTCCATTAAAAAAGTTCTTATCTTGTTTAAATTTACTACATGGGGAGTATAATTTAATGTAATGTCGTAATATCTCTTAATTTTGAAGGCAAAAAATAAAAATGTAAAAATTGTCAAAAATACCTAAAATTCATAAAAAAAAAAAAAAACACCAAAATTCTTGATTCAGTAACTCTCCTATAGGACCGTCCTATAGCATAGGACGGGCCCAATAGGAGAAAGGAGCCCAATAAGAATAGATGATATAAAAAACGAAATTGTAAAAACCAACCAAAATATTTCCATTGCAAACCACCTCCTCAACCACAAGTCACGACTCCAATCCACCACTTATCAATGCCGACTTCGCGCCACCTCTGCAGCCCACATCCCCACCATCGCCACCTAATCTGCCTCCTTTACAATCTACATCCCCATCAACTTCATTCGCGATTCTCATTTTCGTTCCCAACTCACCATTGTTGCGGTTGCATTTCTCTACTTCCACACAACCGAACGATTAAAACGGAAATAAAGAATGTTGATAGCTGCTGCCGCCAACGCCAACCACCTGATTTGAATTGATCTTAAAATTTCGAATCTTAATTTCAATACTACTTTAACTTGTTGTTTTAACTTGAATACTTGTGTTTTTATATTGAAAACTCTATTTTGTTTTCAAGTTAAAATCCATGGTTTATGTTAAGAACCATAAACTTTAAGTTGGAAATTATGTTTTAAATTATTTCAAAATCGCACATAAATCTTACTATAATTTAACAAGTTTAACCTTTACAACCCATGGTTTTACCTTGAAAAATTGAAATATTATAATGAAAACTTCAATTTTTAAGTTCTTTATATTTAAAGTTCTACTTTATTTTTGGAAAATGTGGTTTTTAGTTTGATAACCAACATTTTTAGCTTGACAACTTAGTATTTAAATTAAAATTATGGGTCTCAGATGAATATTTATGGTGGGAAACGCGCGGGCGAAGGTCTGATCATTGGTGGTTAAGGATGGAAGTCGGCAAGGAGGAGATCATAGATAGGAGAGGCGGATGGGGTTTTGTCAAGAGTTATTGTACAGTTGCAGCTAAGGATGGCAGTGGGTCGGGGACCCGACCCAGACCCTGAGGGTCGAACCCTAACGGGTCGGGTATGGGTCTCATTTTTTCAGACCCAATGGGTATAGGTCGGGTATGGGTCTTAAGAAAATATTTCGGGTCCGGGTCCGGGTCTAAGTTATGAGACCCATACCCGACCCTTAGACCCTTTATTAAAGAAAAAAAATCAAAATTACAACTTTTCTGAATTCATACTGGCAGACTGTAGAAATCCAACTAAAGTCTCTTTCTCTTCCCTCATCCCATAAAGTGATAAAACCCAACCAAACTTTTCTGACAATACCACCACTCCACCACTGACACAAGAAAACCACCACCACAGCACTGATACGCGACTGACAACCACTTCTCTAATAGCCGGCAACCGACAACCACTATTAACGGCAGATTAATAAACTCATAATGTTAAAGTAGTATGAATTTTTTTTTTAATATTATAGACCTCATTGTTGTTAATCTTGTTACTAAAGTGGCTGAAACACGGACCCGCGGGTAGACCCAGACCCTACCCTTACCCATAGGGTCCGGGTATGGGTCCTCAAATTTTAGACCCTTGCGGGTCTGGTCCGGGTACGGGTCCAAAGGAAAAATCTCGGGTCGGGTCCGGGTCTAGGCGGACCCTACCCATTGCCATCCCTAGTTGCAGCAACTTACAACTTGCATTCCGTTGGTTTTTTTTTTTTTTAATTTGTTATTTTGGGCTTGTTAAATGGGCTGGTCTTATAATATAAGACCGTCTCATTCAACAATTTGTGTTCTTGATTTTACAAAATATATTAACTACAAAAATGACTTGTCCAAAGATGGACAATTGGACTACTTTCTCGTTCGGGCGAATGGTTGTTTACTCCAGATCAGATTTTGTTGGAGATTACTTCTTTCTTTCATGACCTGCTGTGCTCTACCCCTCCTAGTGATCCTGGCTCGCCACTAGGATTTATTGACCCTCTGATGGACTCTCTTGATCTTCCGATACTAAGCTCGGCTGACTGTTCTTTGTTATCTGCTCCTTTCACTGAACATGATATTCTCCGTGCTCTTAATGGGATGGATGGCTCCAAATCACCAGGCCCTGATGGTATAACCCCGAAGTTTTACCAGACTTTTTGGCCCCAGATTGGTCATTTAGTTACGATGGCTTTGCTTCGCTTCCTTAATTCAGGGGTTATGTTGAAGGAATGGAATAATACCCATATCATACTTATTCCTAAGGTTGACAAGCCGGAATTGATTTCTCAATTCCGTCCTATCAGTCTCTGCAATGTTATTTATCGGCTGGCTTCCAAGTGCCTTGCCAATCGGATCAAACTTGTTATTTCATCGATTGTTTCGGAAACTTAGCAAGCTTTTGTTCCCTCCCGGCTTATGTCAGATGGATGTCTTATTACTCATGAGATAATGCATTATCTTAATAAAACAACAAAAGGAACTGTTTCTTATGCGGCTCTAAAGCTTGATATGCATAAAGCATTCGACCGTGTTTCCTGGCCTTTTCTCATGGCGATTTTGAAGAAATTCGGCTTCCCTATCTTCTGGCAAAATATTATCTGGGAATGTATTTCAACGGTCACATACAATATCTTGATAAATGGTGAGCCCTCTTCACCTTTTAGACCTTCTTGTGGTCTGCGACAAGGGGATCCGCTTTCACCATATTTGTTCATCATGTGTATGGAAATTCTATCTTGTCACTGCGCACCATGAGAAGACGGTACCTTAACTCGCCTTAAGATTTCTCGCTATGCTCCTCCTATTACACATCTTTTTTATCTTTGATGCATTTATTTGTCAGAAAGCTACTCCGCTTCCTTTGAGTCTCTCCGGATTTGTTTCGATGCTTTGAGCTTGCCTGCGGTCGATGATAAATCTTGATAAGTCGTTTATTAAATTCACCCAAATGCGCCACCTGATTTCAAGTCCTATATGGCGTCTATTCTTAAAATGAAGACCTCGATTTGCTTTGGTAATTATTTGGGTGTCCTTGGTTGATCTTCCATCCAAGAAGTCTTTGGTATTTCAACCACTGGTTGATAAGATGACATCTCGGGTTATTGCTTGGTCTTCTCTCCACCTTAGTCAGCCATGCAAGCTTATCATCATCAACTCTATTCTTTTGGGTTCAATCCGTTTTTTGCCGGCTTCTATTCCTTTTCCGACCGGGTTTGTAAGAAGATTGACTCTTTGATTACGACTTTTTGGTGGCGTAAAGATGTTCGCCACCGCTCGATTCATCGGCTCTCTAGGGACTCTTTACAACTCCCTCGAGAACATGGAGGCCTTGGTTTAAAATCATCGCTTTGCTAAGTCAAGCTTCCCTTATGAAGAATTTCTGGCGCCTACATCATCAACCATCTGGTATTTTAGCAAAGTATATGATTCCAAAATACAGAAAGGATTTACCTATTCCTGCTGCAAAATCAAAGGTCTCTCGTCCTTCCTTTGTTTGGTCCGGCATTTGCCGTGCTGCTAGTGTTTTCTCTCCTGGTTTATCCTGGAAGCTCGGTAATGGTTCCTCTGTTGATCTTTTTACAAGCCGGTGGGTTAATGGGAGCACTCCTTCTATGCGCCCATCTTCCAATACTTCCTCTTTTGTTCTTTCTGATTTGCTTTCTAATTCAGGTGTTTGGGATCATTCTGCTATTTTTCGTTTTTTTACCCCTTCTTGTGCTAAAGTTATTATAGCTATGGAACCTCCTCATATTGATATTGATGATTTCCTATACTGGAAATATACGGAGGATGGAGTTTATACGGTTCGATCTGGTTATGATTACTTGATGTCACAGTCATCTTTTTCCTGTTCGCCGTCTTTCTACTCTGCCTTTCCATGGAAAGTTCTTTGGGGTGTTCACAGCTCTACTAAGTTACCTCTTCTTGTTTGGCGTATTATACATAATATTCTTCCTTCGTTAGAGAATCTGTCTGTTCGAGGCATCCAGGTTAGTACTTGTGTTTTTTGTCACTCACAGACTGAGTCTTTAGATCATCTTTTTAGGACTTGTACTGTTGCTAGACATGTTTGGCTTTCGTCGTCTCTTGGTTTAAATTCCGTAGCTAATCCTACTATTTGTTTACAACGTTGGATTGCTGATCTTATTAGCTATTTTCACAGGTTTACAGATAGTGCAGACCGGTGCTTACTTCGTTTTCTTTGTATTTTTAAAGCCATTTGGATGGTCCGAAATTCCGTGGTCTTTGACAACTGCAGCGTCAATCCGAGTTAGATTTTACATCTATCTGATTATCTTTTTGCCTCTCATTCTCAGTTGCCTGTTTTTTGGCCATCCTACTCGAAGCCTCATAATAATTTTGCGTTTTCGACTTTGCATTATGCTCTGCCTGATTTTTCCGTTACTTACTTAATTTTGGTTTGCAGGTCTTTTTCTCGTGATCAATACATTGTCTCCTCTTCAGACTCGACCTGTTGTACTCCGGCTCTTTCCCTTGTTCGGGCTTCCTCGCTATTTGCAGCCTCAACAAAAGGGCTACTGATAACCATGTATAGAGCCCACTCTGCCTCACTTCCATCCGTTTCCTTCCGGATAGCATCGAAGAAATTATCTTCCGTTCTGGCTTCCACAAAGCCAGTACCAATCGAACTGCGACACTCGTTGTCGACAATTCGATGTTTCTTACGTATGTATGCACTTTGGTCAGTCAGTCTGGATACTGGCTGACTTTTCACTGTAATCAACGCTTTCTTTGTTTGATATACATAAAGTTTATTATTGTCAAAAAAAAAAAAAACTAAAACTCTTTGTTCTTGATATTAGCCTCACATACACCCAACCACAACATTCTAAACTTTAAGTTTTAAAGTAAACTTTATTGTTAAAATTACAAACATCTTTAATAGAAAATTGATGAGATTTTATAATGCAAATCTCATCTTTGCTAATCACGTACAGCACTTTTATTTTATTTTTGTTTTACAAAGAGTCTTTGTACATCAAGTTCATTTTTTTTTAATTTTACAAAATTTCTTTGTACATCAACTCCAAGCACATGCAGAAAAAATTATAGTTGTGTCCAAGGTTGATTGATTGTTTTAAGTGTTGGTATGATTTATTTTTAAAATATTATTTTTATTTTCTTATTTGTAGTTTGGAACCAATCTTTTCTCTAGTTAATTTTTAGTCAATTTTTAATTTTAATCTTCTTAAAGTGTATTTTTTTAAATGAAAAGAAATTAAATAACCCGTCATCAAAATATCATGAACTATGAACTATATACATTTAGTTAATTGTCGATTTACTATTTAATTTGTTTAATTATAAAATTTATTAATAATTAATGTCATGGAAAATAATTAAAACCATATATGTATTTGTAAATTTCTTGAAGTTATCATTTCTTTTTTCAACTGATGTTTGAGATTATGATTTATTATAAGCAATGTACTGAATAATTAATTTTTTGTCAAATTTAATAACGACATTATACTCTATTTCTGTTTTTTCGTTAATATACGAGTATTAAATTTATTTATTTTATTTTTAGTTGTTGATATTGTTAATTTTTGTATCATAATTAAGTCAATAATATAGATAATTAATAACTAAGGAGTAATTTATTTAGGTTAATTAATGAATAAATTCACACCATTGTGACCATTCACATATCTGACTATTGTTTATTTGTTCAGCTTGTATTTTGTATATAAAAGATTGATTTCTGTAAAAAAAAAAATTACCAAAGAATGTGGTAGACAGTGGCTGTGGGCCACTAAGTTAGAAATAAATAAAAACAATATATATTTTTAAGCACAGACTGACACATTAGTTTTGTGTTTGTTCTTTTAATAAATATGATGAGAAAAAACACTTTTTTGATTGAATGTAAGAAAATGGAATTTATGTAGGTATTCCAAATTATTTCAATAAGTCTCGCTTGTAACGGATATAACTTGTGACGGCTTGACGGGTTAAATATTACTCGTATGGGTAGATAAGACAAAAATAAGAGAGTCTAGAGAATCATAAATGGTGGTCTTTATCTACTCAAGTGAAATTTATTTGATCCGTCATAAATTTATAGCGGATAATACCCGTCAGAATTTGTGAAATTACTTAAGGGGACTTAGTTGTACAACTTCCTCCTCCATTATAAAAAAGTGATCGAAATTCCAAGATAATTTTATTTCATATGATAAGGATAATCAAACAACCTTTTTTTTTTTTCAATTCACATAATAACTCATGTGTTTTGACTTTGAGAAGGCATGTGAGTTTGACTGTTTTGACTCTTTTTACTGAAGATATTATGCACCGCGTTATCTCTCAAAATTTACTACATTGAACAACCACCAAACATTTTTATTGCATCTGGATAACACAGATTCGTAATCAATAGACAATACATTATACATTTTTTATTCATTTGATAATACGAAGTAATCAATTTTTGGGAACTCGACCGACTCAATTAAATTTTCAATACGAAGTAGATTATAGAGAATTAGAGATGATTAAATTAAATAATCCAGTAAATATAAAACCTTCTTCATGGTGGAAAGTTATTTATTTTCGTTTTAAGGTGTGTTATACCTTAATTATTTATTTCTATTTTTGTTATGTTTTTGTGACCTTCAAATATGCAAGTGGAAGATTGAAGATTTGTGTGCCGAAAATCACCCTATCATGTTCTTAGTTTTTGTTGTTCTGTAATACTTGCTTGAAAAAGAGTATTCGACTTAAATCTTAAAACGGTTTAAATACTACCACATGGTGGTAACAAAGATAAAACTTTTGGCATTTGCTAGGCAATTATCATATGATTTGGTATGTATTTGACCCATTTTAAATTTAAGACGGATACTACCCGTCTTAAATGAGAATTTGTGTTGTTCCAAAAGCTAAACAAATAAATGTAACACTTATAAATAAAATAGATAAATAAATGACAAAGACGAAAAGAGTAATTAGTAATTCATACCAATAACAAATGTTTGACATCATCAAGGCTCAACTCATTATCATTGATAAGCTGAAGAAGACTGTCTAGCACATCATGCTGTGCATCATCACTCTTATCTTTCACCCTTTGATCAATTATCTTCTCAAATATCCCAAGCATTTTTTCGAAATGACCCCTGATTCTTTTCCTTATGCCTTGTAAATCCAGGTGCCGAAGTACCGGGAAAAAATCCGAAACATTTGGTGCCGCAGTTTCTTCCATTATACGACAAGCAAGATCCTTAAAATCCTGTGAATTTAAAGAGTCATGGCTCGCCATATCCATAGAGAATAAGGTGTTGGACAACAAGTTTAACGAGGTCGTAAACCCGGCCTTGCCTATATCAATAGACAACCCTTTTTCACAACACACTCGTGCATGTTCAACCAAATCATTAACCTTTTTTTGTCGTAAACCTTGACTAGCATCGAGTCGTTGGTTAGTGAACAATTGGACCATGAGGATTTTCCTAAAGGTCCGCCATTTCGGACCGACAGAGAGCCAAACCATGGAATGCTTATCATGGTTTGCCACTCTTGAAGCATCCGGAAACATCCTGCTAGACAAGGCTAAGTCGTGTTTGAGGAACATTTCCTTGGCTATTTCCGGGGATGATATGACTATGGTAGTCACGGTTCCTAACTTGAGAGACATTATAGGCCCGTACTTTTTCACAAGCTCGGCGATAGTGCGATGAGGCTTGTCGCCGAGCATGTGAATGTTTCCTATTATAGGCCATGGTTTTGGTCCTGGAGGGAGTTTGGTTTTGCCAAGCTTTGACTTGATTACTAGAGTAGCTAAGATTACAATTAAAGAAAAAGTTATGGTGTAATAATAATATTCCATTATTGGTGTAGGACTCCTACTTCCTTAATGTTGCACAATAGTATAATTTATAGAGATAGTCTGGCCCGGGAGGATAAGTTGCGGATTTGCCCACGATTTATGTACGTACATTCATCTTGGAACAGTACACTCTAACGTTTCAACCACATGTTAGAACACTCTTAAATGACAAGTCTCCTGTATAACCGTCATAAGCTTGTGGCGAATCAAGAATCACTCATCGAAAGAAGATAAGACAAAAGTACAAGTGTCTAGGGAATTACAAGTGACTTGTCCTTATATATCCAAATGGGTTTTATTTGACCCGTCATAACTCACAAGTTTGTGACAAATATTCCCGTTACAAATGAGAATTTGTGCTAAAGCGAACTAAAAGACAACAGTCACATATTATTACTCACAAATTCTCATATAAACGGGCACTATCCCTCTTTTAAGATTAAGACGAGTCAAATACATACCAAATCACATGACAAATTGCATAGGAAATACCAAAAAAATTGTCTTTATTATTATCATGTGATATTATCGGGGCCGTCTTGAGATTTTGGGGGCCACTGTGCAAACTCTAGATATGACCATATGGAGCCTT
The DNA here is from genome assembly GCF_048544455.1 of Silene latifolia. Classification (NCBI taxonomy): domain Eukaryota; kingdom Viridiplantae; phylum Streptophyta; class Magnoliopsida; order Caryophyllales; family Caryophyllaceae; genus Silene; species Silene latifolia. Next base: position 51,507,904 of record NC_133533.1, read on the forward strand.
AATATATTCCCTCCTATTCTAAAAAAATTACTCCCTCCAATTTACAATAAACCCCCTATTTATTTTGGCACAAAAATTAAGGAAACACACTACCCCACCATATAATTAAATTTGGATCATACAAATACACTACCCCACCATACAATTAAATTTGGACCACACAAACACTTACAAAAAAAGGAAATAGGGAGGTTATTGTGAATAACCGAAAAAAGAAATAAGGAGGTTTATTGTGAATCGGAGGGAGTATCTTTCCTTGAACATTTAATGTACCACACTCATTTATTCTTACTTCTACTTTAATTTTTAATGTCACATAAATGTCAGCGCTATATATTTATCAGAAAACCCGATCAACCACCAACGCACAAAACATTTCGAGATGGATATCTATTTTATTTGGGAAAAAGTAGCCTTAGGCGAAGCAGTTGTGCGCCATGTCCCTTCGCGTTTCCAATATGCCGATATTTTCACGAAAGGGCTTACAAAAATTTTATTCGACGATTTCAGATCCAGTGTTCCCGTTTTGACACTGGGACGTATTAGAATATGTAATTATTTGTAAATATTTAGTCAAATATTCTCTATACTATGTATGTAACACTACGGATTTTGTTAAGTTGAATACTCGACCGAGTAGAGCCTACTCGGCCGAGTAGTGCTAAGTGTGTGATATGTTTGGCTTCTGCCGAGGAATACTCGGCCGAGTATGCGGAATACTCGACCGAGTAGAGGATACTCGGCCGAGTATGCTCTATACTCGACCGAGTATCCCATCCAAATCGAGTGTTATTTTCGCGGTTTGATTTGGAAATGGTTAGGGCGTTATATATTACGATAAGCAGTTTCTAATTACAATTGACAAAACCTAAAACATCCTACGACACTCTAATCATCTATGAATCTCTCCTTTGGGTGATCATAGCAATCGTATTCTGTCCTTTGATTCATCGTCGGTAAGTCCTCATCAATGATTGATATTTAGGGTTTGTCTTTGATTATGAATTGGGGGAAATGGGATTTTGCAGTTAGTGATTAGAATTATATGATTGTTGTTGTAGGTGACGATGTGGTAATTGTTATGCATTTGTATGGTTGATTGCAGCGTAAGCGGATTGCGAAAAAGGTAGGGTTTCTCCTACTCAGTACTGTTAATTGATTGAGATTGCATATGTTTTATAATTGTTGTTATCTGCTGATCATCGGAGGTTGGGTGTTGTGGTGACGGTATTGGTGTGGTTGTGCCGTGACGATTGTGGTGTTGTGACAAAATGTGATCTTTGTGTGTGTGATTGTGGTGGAGTCACTTGCGGGAGTGGCTTCACACCCTGGTTCGCCCTCCGTGGAACCCGTCACGGGAGGGGATGTGCACATTAAGGGACGGGGATTGTTAGTCGCTCGTTGATGAGCCGGACTAGGTGGGGATGGGTCTGCGTCACCCATCGCGGCGAGGATTACCTGTTGCGATGGGTAATCTGGCGGACTACACACTTCGGTGTGTAGTCGGTTCTTGTGTGAGATCGATGATCAGCCGGTTGTATTGTTGTTGTCTTATATTGATTGAGTAGTAATCGACCCCGTGTTGTTGTTTGTAAAACTGCGGTGATCCATTCGGGGATGGTGAGCAGATTGTGACAGGTAATGCAGATGTTTAGCTATGGGACAGTCATGGGGAAGTCATCACGTCAAGTCTAGCTTCCGTTGTTATGAGTTTAGATGTCTTGGATGTCTTTTGTATTGAGACCTTGTACATTTAGTTTGAGTTGGTCTGAGATAATGTAATCTTTAACCTTTATACTTTAATAAATGTTGTTTGGAATTTGTAACTTTGATATACTAACCTCGGGAAACCGAGATGGTAACAGCCTTTCATGCTAGGGTAGTCCTTGGTAAGGTACCTTGGTATGAGGGGGTGTTACAATGTACTCCCTCCATTTAACTGTACACTACCCATTTCTATTTTGTAAACTATTTTCAAGTGAGTCTTCAATTCCGATTTTCTCTCAATACGTAAGTGAAAATATATTCACGTGAGATCTTGTTTGATTCGTCTTTAGGAGTACATTAAAAATATCTAATTTTATAATTTTTGAAAATATGTAGCTAACGATATTTACCGCATAAAACAAGCGTTGACAAACGTGAAAAGTAAATTTATAGTGTGGAGTTGAATGGAGGAGTATCTTATTGTTGCCTATTGCGTAGCCAATCACCCATCTAATTAGGCTTGTAATTAGAAGCTAACTATGTATTTAAACGCATGACTAGCAGGAATATAATCGATAATCAAGGATTTCAACATCTTTCAATAATCTACAACTAATCTATCGTTACTCTGATCATCAAGGCAAAAATAAGATTATCACATTTCTGCGCTAATCTATCGTTACCCAACATTTCCCTGTGTATACATATAAGCACGCTGTTTCATCAAAATCAATCAACTTTAGTGTTGCCAAAGATCGTTATGTGAGCTAATTAATACGGAGTATACTTTATTGTTGCCAAAGATATCGACAAATTATTTCAAATCATCGACAAAGTTTAATGAACTACAAAATTGAAAATACCCCTTGTTATATTTGTTCCTTGAATATTGCAAGATGATACTTGACTTGGCTTAACTTGTGGCCTAATAATGACCTCTCGCGATGGATGACTAAACTCCATAATGAAAGTAAATAGGCCTATCATTCCGGTCATTTGTTTATCTTTTATTTTGCCACAAAAACCAAGAAAATGAGAAAAGATACTTATAGGTGGTGGTATTGACTGACAAATTACCTTTGAAATTTTTTCCTAACAAATGAATGAGATACACCTGAATAAAATAAATAAACAAATACTCACATAGTCACATTACACACGACTTGAATTGAAGCGTTTTTTCCCTTCTCTAGGGACAACTTAGAGTGCCTGTTGTTTGATTGTGGTACGTATAGTGCCTCCTTTTATTGCTTCTGTATGCACTCTAACTGTTTGATGATTTGCCTCAATGAATGAATTAACATACTGCTTTCTAAATCGCTAGCTAATTCTATTATTGTTGATATCTGCCTTCTGTTATTTGGGAAAATGCATTCCATTCTAAAAGTAGGATTCTCAAGTTTTTAGGATGATCCCGACGACAAAGTTTCCGACTTTTTTTTTTTTTTTTTTTTTTTTTTTTATCGTAGACGAAGGATCAAGGGGGATTCAAAGGTTGATCGCCCTAGGCTGCTAATGAGAGATGTTCCTCGTTACCAAATGGATCAGGTGGGTGTCTAATTCCGTTTCCTCGTTACCAAATGGATTCAAAGGTTCATCGCCCTAAGCAGCAGTGGACACCCTACAAATAAGCAGCACATTAGTTGCAGTATTGACGTGTATGCATCAACACTCAAGTCTCCAAATTGTTGTTGATTGTGGTGACCCCCTACACCAAACCCGAAAGCAGTGCGACCTGGTTAAAACTCTGGAATTAATTTTGGATCAGGTCATTGTTTATGCTTTCAGGGACGTCACTGCTGCTTTGTTGTAGTCTGTTCAGTTGTTGTTGATTGTGTGTTACAGTTGTTAGATGGTTGGATACTTGGATGTACCGGTCACGTGAAGGGGGTTGGAAGGAAGTCCCTTAGGTGAGCAAAGATCTCAGCATTATACATTCGGTCGCTGCGTTTGCTGGTAAGTTATCTCTCTTTCATAGCACTACCACCAAGTCTAAGTAGGTCAATGTTTTTGATCCCATCTCAAACAAGTGGGAGAAATTGCTTCCACCACCTCAGGTGCAGTTTTTCGAAATCTGTCAGGATAAATGCGTGGTCGCCGACCACCAGAATAACCGGATCCTCGTCAGCTTCTGTAGCATCAAATCCGTGTTTGCCTACTACCCGTCCGACAACCGTTGGGAACTTGTTCTTGATTCTTCCCCATATTGGTCACGCCGCATCATCTTTGGCACACGACCACCACTCAACATCCCAGAATCCAGGTTTCAGTTGATAACAGTCTTTGAAGAGGTTGCTATTTATGCTGAAATTGATTTTCCATAGTAACTGGGATGTAAGCCATATATTACTGAATCGGGTGGGTTGGCTCGGTTAAAGAAACGAATTCATCTTTAAGTGATTTCTTATTAAAATCTTTAGGATCAATTGGGTCGGAGGTAATACTTTCCGTATTCAAAATCACCGTTGTAATTAGTTGACTAAATTGATGTACGAAGTATGTGATTTGCAAACTATCATATATACAGATTACAGAGGTATTCTATGAACGAAACCAAGGTAGCCGCTGCGATTCTTGATAAAAAAGAGTGCAATTCAATTATATACAATGCAAGATCAAAGAAACCCATAAAGCAAATACAAAAAACGTACAAAAATATTAAAAAAAATCCATTACATAAAGACATCCTCCAAACATGATACTATTAGCAAAAGATTAACTATTCCAGCAATCCGTGGAAGGAGTTCCGCAGTAGCCACTGAGCCATATACCGGTAAGCCCGTTGTGTCATATGGATACCATCCCAGCTAACTCGTCGGTGAGGGTCCGAGCAAACACGAGTTCCTTCACTTCCACACATATTTCTCAGATTAAAATTATAGACGTTAACATTAGATCCACAACACACGGTTTGACGTCTGGCTAAGTCAAAACCAAAGTGACCAGCATTCTCGAGAAGCCAACTCAATGCCGAGTAGTAGTCACCATAAACGATACGCACATCAGGGTGTTGTTCCGGGGATAAAAATCCGCTTTGCACCGAGATTGATGAGTTCTGTAGCAGCATCTGTGATGGCGGAGACCACCCTTGGGACCATTGGGTAGACATCAGACATTGGTTTGTTTTGGAGTAAGGCATGGTTGAAGTCATTGCCACCTGTCTCGATTAATATAAGCGAGTTACTGATCCTTTCTCGGCATTCAGGTAGATTCAAGCAGGTATCACGAAGATGGGACCTAAACCAGGCCAGCTGTACAGACAGGGAACTTTTGGTGCCGGGGGTTTGAACACCCATGGTTAGAAGGGTTTGAGCGTCTAAAGCTGTGGACCCCGCGACAGCAAAGTTGGCACCATGGCTAAAATTCCCGCCTCTGGCAAGGTAAGGTGTTAGGAGAGGCATGTTAAAGGAGAGGGCAAAGTCGTCAACCATGAGGAGGCCATCTGAGCAACGGCCTGTAGGACGCCGAATGGACTCCCCATAAGGGTACCTGGCACAGGCGCCCCCACGAATGGGGTTCTCGATCACGAGGTTGCCGGTGTCACTAATGGAATCCCCAAACTGATACATGTACTTAAAAGGCGGATTTTCTTGGGGAGCTGAGTGAGCTGTACGAGGTAGAGAAAGACATAAGAGGAACAGGGAAAGAAACAAGAAACCGGACTTCGTCATTGCAAGTTATTATCGAGAAGATTTTCTGATGGGAAGAGATTATGATTAGTAGCAATGGCAAGTTATATGATTGAGAAGATTTTCTGATGGGAAGATTATGAATAATAGCAATGGCTTCAATGTCTATTTATACTGAAGGGGTTTGCATGTTAATTAATTCTATTATGACTCGGATTAGGAGTTGAACGTATTACTTAACCTTCAAGTACTACTAAATCATAATCCTAGTCGGGATAGGTTTCTGTCGAAAAATTTAGTGGTAGACAGTTTTAGGGTAACTCCAACCTTGTTAGATTTTGTTGTCATATTAGCCAGTATGAGAACTATCTTCGTTTTATTGACTTAAAAGTACGCCCCATGAAAAATATGCTCAAACAAGAGATAAAACAGAAGAGATATTTAAGTTAAGTTCACATAAAGAGAGAAATAGAGCGGGTTTGTACATAAATAGTCTCACACAGTATGGCCGAACCCACCATGTGCCATGGCCCTCTCCAACACCCCCTTCCTCAATCCTCCTCCCAAGTCCATCATAAATTCATAATACAAAATTTGCAAAATCAAGACACGCTAGCAGGGGAAGAGGTTAAAAAAGTGGTGGCCAACATGTTTATAACTGGAGTATCCAACAAGGTGCTTGGTGGAAGAGGAAACTGGTGAAGTTGGTAAGATAGGTTGTCTCGGTGAGTGAAGCGATGAGGATGATACTGTGTTCTTTTTTCTTTCCCCCATTTTTCTCGCCTTCTATGGTTAATATGGTCATATGGATATACAAATGTGTCGTTCATATACGGAGTAATATTTTTGCCACCAGGTCCTGTCCTGTCAGGTTCTGCCCTTTCTAGGTAATATTTTTTCTTAGTTAGATACAGTTATAGCAAAGCGACCTAATGTATGTACTCCGTATATATCTTGCTCCGAAAGGGGGTCTGTAAAGTGTAAACGTGGGTGTCCCACAGCACGATATATTCTCTGCCTTTAACTGCAGAGAACTTTGTGTCAACATCATTATTGTTGCAGTATTTGTTGTTGTTCGGAACTGACAAGGCAGTGTAGGAAGGAACTGAGGGGCTGAGTCTTGTATTAGTTGTATATCAGTGCTTGCATATGATTTTCGTATTCACTGACAAAAGGGATGTTTCAAGGGAGAAACAGTACCAGGACAAAATGCTTGATTCAAGGGAAGAAAAACACAGGCTCAGCTACCATAACCAGCCGCCCTCTAGACTAAAGCTCCATATTCCTTGGTCGCGGCTCCCTGCTTATACCCGTCATAACCCTATTATCACAACCCTTGTTCTCCTTCACCACCACTTTCCTCACCTCCTATACTCCACATGTCCAATTATCATCTCAATACATTTATATGAAAGTGTTTACTGTTTTCCGTATCATAACATGTTATTTGACGAAAATATAAAGATACTCGCATTTGAACAAAAAATTGTATGTGAATATAAATAAAATGAATTAAGATACAAATCTTCTATGGAAAAAGATCGATCATAGTAGATATCTAACCCTTCTCCACACCTCTGCGGCCCTTTCCAAGCTATTCGCGATCAACCCAACAGACTTGTTGTCATAATGCAACTAATTTAAGATAAGACTGCGTACATGGGAACCATTTAGTTTTATCATTTCAGTTTGAGTCCGACATCCGGCTGAACCCGGAAATTATATCATGTGACATACCACACATGTTTTCTATGTGCAGCCTTGAGGAAGAGGGTGGCAATTCAACAAACTTTTATGTTGGAAGTTGCAGAAATGAGGCTTAAGCTTATGAACATCAGACAATTGCACAGGTTTTAAAAAGAAATCATCGGCACCGTCTCGTAAACACATACTAATCCTAGAAGGTATATTCTCTGATGACATAATGACAACAGGAATATCTTTTAATCTTTCTGATTCTTTCACCTTCTTCAAAAGTTCATATCCTGTCATTCCTGGCATTGAATAATCTGTTATTATCATATTCACCTTATTTCCCACCAAATCGAGAAATTCTAATGCCTTCATTGGTGAATCAACTGCTGTAACTGCAAAAATATACACAAAACAATGTCATATCATTCTGTTTGAAACAAAACTCGAAAACTTAGCAATACGAAAAGGCGGTCTTACTGTAAAATTTGCATAAAACTAATGGAATATAAATGAAAATACCTTGAAAAGATGATGTCTTAAGGAGTTTTTCGATTAGTTTTCTATCGATTATACTGTCATCAACAGCTAGAACATGAAATTGGGTATCCATTGATGATGGGATTTGAGAAAAATTGAAGAACAAGAAAGTTAGTATATAAGAAAGTGAGAATGTGGGAAGGAAGAGTTATTAGATGGGTTTGATTTATATTTAGGCAGGGAGCTCAAATTCAAATTGGCCAAATCCCCGTTTGCAAAGGATTTGGAAAATTATACTCAAGATATCAAGAGATTTGGACAGTTTGACGATCTTCAAGATCTTATTTGTCTACTTTTTTAAAAATATTTCGTGGGACAATCTTTGATTTGCATGAACTTTACATCAGAGATTGATTTGGAGTGGAACTCTGCATGTCTCGTAGGATTACTATTTCGGTTTTTTTTTTTTTTTCTAAACCATCCGGTAATCCGAACCACATTGGGCCGACTAATCCGGATTTCGGGGCGTGTTCAAGGATTACGGTATTTAAACCCCTCCAAATTGCAGTTGTGGGGGATCGATCCGCAAACCTCCCTCCCTCCCAATCGCAGTTGTGGGGGATCGATACTATTTCGGTTGTTCTGATGTGTACCTTAACACATGCGGAAACTCTTAGCCTAATAATATTCTTAACGATTATTTCACTTATATTATGGCAAGGTAAATATGAATTTTTGCATCATTTTTTCATGATATTTCAACTATCTTTCTCTAATTAAATTATTTACATATGTGTTTTTAGGACAGATATTAAAAAAGCCGATATTATAATCTTCGCATTTTCTTGTAAACTTGTAATTGATGGGTTAATGAAATCTTTTGGAATTAGGTGGCTTTGTTTGACTGATCTTAAACCTTGAATAAGTCAGGAGATTGTCCTCGTTTGTGCAATGCTTTGTTATGACCAAACATGGTCCTCTCTCGAATGCGGATTGCGAAAATGTGGACTGTCGAGTGCATGCTCAAACGTTAGAAATAATTTTTTTAGAAGAGATTTATTTTATTTTATTTAGTTCTCTCAATGATTTTTTTCTTTATTTATTAATAAAGTGTGATATGATATCATATGTTGATATGATTTTTCTAGTATATATAGTAAAGGAAATAAAGATCCAAAATGTATATAGAATTATGTGGAGTAACAAAATTGGCACATACTTTGGTTTTAATTTGACTCGTAGATACATCTATAGAATTTGATACAAATATATTCTAAAATTATTCACAAATCTTCATGGATGATCCCACGGTATACTTATTTTTTTTTTTTATTCTTTTTATCTTTTATCATGAAAGCGATCACCGTTACTTATTTACCTCTTGTTTGCGCACAAAGACCGAAAAAACAAGGAGATGACCAATTATTTGATGACAAATGGACCAAATTGAGCGTAGGATCAAATTGTTCATCAAAAGCATTCCCGAAATAGAAGGTAAACAAATGATCGAGACATTCTGACAGGCTTATCGCATATTTAATCAAAGATAAATTACCATGTGCTAGTCTAACCACAAATGAATGTATAAGTAAGTAGGGGTCGATCACAGGGAGACAGAGATGACAATATGACATAATATTTTTCATGGGATGAATTCTATCAAGATCGAGTCGATTGATGGTTGTTTGATTTATAATTAAAAACAATAACAAGATAGAATAATAATAACAATATAAAGAAGAATCTAGGGGATAGGTTTCACATGTTGATTAGCAAGGGGTCGCTGTCAAATAATGGGCAAATGAAATCGGTAATTGTCTAGGTTGATAGCAAACACCTCTCGGTTGATACTAACCATAAAACAGGTTCTAGAGGTTTTCGATTTTACTAGCTCGGACTACTAATCATGGTTAGCCAAATTCCCTTCCCGACTTTCGGTCTTAGGAGAGAAATTAAACAGTACAGTCAACTAATTGTCTCCACCAATCACAGACTAACAATGGATACAAGAAGGGATTAGACACAATTAATCGATCAACACAAAACTTGATTCTAACACATGCTTCCTCTACACCCTATATAAATAAACTACTCACTCATTATTACTCCGTATAATTAAACTAACTAATAACACGGATGATAACAAAGGTTTCGTAATAACAAGATGATATACAAGAAATGAAATTAACAAAGGTAAATAAAAATTTGGGAAATACCAACTAAGAACTTAAATAAAAGAACAATGAAATGGATGACAATTTCTAGAATAAAACCCGAATCAAAGTATAAACTTGCAATCTAAAATGCTTAAGTGGGTTATTGTACAGAAAGGACAAAGTTCTAACCCTAGAATACAAGGAAAAATGACGAAAAAAGAGATATTGTGATAATACCAAGTTTCCTTAATGTGCACATCCCCTCCTGTGACGGGTTCCACAGAGGGCGAACCAAGGAAGTGAAGTCACTCCCGCAAGTGACTCTACTCAGTCAGGGACGCGCCCCGAATATCACAGACAGTTATACAACAACAATTATAATATAAACCAACAACCGTCACAATCACCAATAATATAATTAATCAATAACCACAATACAACTACCACACACATCGTGTAACTAATACTGAGTAGGGAAAACCCTACCTGAAAAGCAATCACCAAGATCATCACAATCAGCTAATCACAATCGTTCTTCAACGAAATCATCTCCTATAAACACACAATCATACAATCACAATCTAACATCAACCATACTCCCCAAAACCCCCAAATTTCGCAATTAGGGTTTCAACTAAAAACCATTAAACGATATAAAAATCATACTAGGACCTTACCTACAATGCGACGGTCTCATAGGCGTAAAGAACTCAACGATCCAACGACTCTAGCCCTTAGGATTTGCCAACAACGCGACGAGAGAGAATTACGTAACTTCTTTTTCTTTTGAAAGGTTTAGAAAGGTGAAAAAGTGATTAAAGAAAATGACGGAAGCCTTTTATATTAATCTCGCGTTATTAACAAAACCCGTCAAAACAAACCCGTAAAAAACACTTACTCAATCGCGTAAGTGACTTACTCGATCGAGTGTCACACGTACTCGATCGAGTACCCATCAGGCAGACTACTGTTTTGTATAAAACATACTTACTCAACAGAGTAAGTACCACTCGATAAAGTACCCATAGACATGAAAACCGTAGTATTACAGTCTTTCCTCCTTAAAAGGAACTTCGTCCCCGAAGTTCAACCCATACATAAAAAACAAACATACTAACTCGATCAAGATACAACAACGCAACTAAGAACTCAAAACAAAACTCCAACCTATAAAACATGAACTCTTAACATCAACTCCACCAACTATTCCTACCTCCACAACATGGCTCACGTTATCGTATCAAATACATCATAGTCTCTCTCGACACCAACTCCAAACACTACCAACTACTATCCACAAACGTTGCTAGCTCCGTAACATATTATCCACTAGAAAATGCGATATCAAGACACTCATAACATCAAACGGAATATTACATTCTACCACCCTTAAAAAGGAACTTCGTCTTCGAAGTTTACTCAATAACATCACCATCCAACTGTCAACACTATCGAAATATTCTCCCATTCCTAAACATCGAACTACTACAAGCACGGCCATGACCTTTTAACACAAACAACCACAACAAAGATCCATCCTTTATGCTACACCAACACCCTACTTCCAATTATACTACAACATGCACAACCATGAAACTATCTTTTATAGCATCCTACTCCTCTTAAGACAAATGTTACGTCCTCGTAACTTACTAATATTAAGTCCTTAGTTATATCTTCTCATTATCCTCATCACCACTGCATGTCAAAGATAGCCGCCTTTAATCTAAACACTCACCATTCCTATATCTAAGGCTCTCTTACTTAACAGTTCTCATACTTCAATTCACTCGGCACACCACCTAACCTATACCACAAAATCTTTAGCTGAACCAAAACTTCAATTTCTATTACCGCCAAAGTGACATAGTCCTCTATACATGCTCCTATCTGCATACTCATAACTCACGATCCACAATTATTACATACACTCACACTAGATCCTCAAGTTCTTTTCTTTCATTACCGCAAAACTCATCCATAACTTAACATGAAACTAATTACCAACACCTTATACTCACTATCTCAAAAAAAAAAAATTATGAACTACCTGTAGCTTTCAGATCAGAACAACACATGTTCCACAATTCACTTGCCATTACCATGTCTACCAAAGCCTAATCTAAAACAAGGTCAAACTACTGTAACAACCTCACACAACTGTGTCGCATCAACAGAATCACTATACCATGACAACAACGGAAACATACACAACTCTCTTCCATCACTCTACATTTACTCCCAAGCTGAAACTGGTAAGAAACATTAATAAACAAAACAACCGTCTATCTGTCTACACTGAAACTCACAGGAAACAGCAGCAACAAAACAACAATTTACGCATAACTGGTATGTACTTTCGAAACTCGAATCGTAATCATCCTGCCTACTCCACCACAACCAGTGTCGGCATCGCAACACCGCCACCAACAGCCGCACCGCAGCGCGAAAATACCCGCTTCACAACACGAAGTACCGTGTCCGGATCACCACTCGAGGCACAACAACCACATCGATAGACATCACAACCACATACAATTCCCATAAGCACTGACTCAGTATAACTTTCCGGACAAGAAAACTTACTCAAAACTGCTTTACTAGATCACAACACAACATATTATACGGAATAAACAGACAAGAATCTCATGAATATCATCCATATCTTTTCACCGAATAAAAATATATCATGAATACACATACCAGTATAACTAGCCATGCCATATTACCCAAACTATCACTTTTGAACATCATTCCATTAGATTACCGTACCCAACATGCAGTACAAAACATTCAAATAACAACTTTATAACTATCACACCATACCACTTCTTGTGAGGTCAGAACCTCACACAAACATTTATACACATCATAGACCCGTAATCACATCTAACTAGTATATCCTGATCACGTAAGTTACCACCCGATAAAGGTTACCTCTCGTCCGAGCTTAACTCGTATGCCCCTCACAACACATTCTCCCATTCGCATAACCCTCACCCCCTGCCAACTATAACTATACAGCTAATACTCAACTACTAGCAACCGCCTCCTAAGACCACATCTTATACTTCCTCGCAAACGTACATATTAATCCGGCCTCTCTAAAATCAACCTCTTTAGAATTGATGTCCTTCTTATATATCATCACCCTTAACCACTAGTGACAACACCACAATACTACCACTGCTCGTATAAAAAACCTCTTACACTCACCTCTAAACATCATGGTTTCTTTCCTATCTTTGGCTAACATCCCAAATAACGAGCATCAAATCCATTAACAAAATTACCTCAACACTATTTCCAATTCTATCCTTAATTGTATCGTCACCCAACTCACCACCAAGATCTCATATCGTGCAAATTCTTTACCCGACTTCTTACTTTCCTTAATTCCTCGAAACTCATGACTAATCATGTTGTCCTGAAACTCCTATATAACCATTAACTAACATCCTCATGATAGTATCATACATGTCGACGATTCCTTACTTCATAATCACATAACTCCGGTCAACATTTTTCTCAGCTTACTTTTATCCTTCTTTTCTCTTTATACTCAACAATACCAATTAATAGCTCAACTCCTTATTACTTCTACCTAACTCTTTAGTGCTCCGGTTACCTTCTTATTGCTTCAAAGCTCAAATCCTATTATGTCATATTAATATCATCTCCCTCTTTCTTACCATGGATCTTTTCTTATCATGCTATCACTCACATTTTTTTTTGGAATCCCCAAAACTCATTTCATAACGTTACTTGCCAAAGGAAATCACACATTAGTTTCACCTCTTGATGATACAAATTACCAAACTCAATCACTATCTACAAATCCACGGCGCGACATGTCTCCATTAAGTTCACTATATACCACTCTTCTCAATCCCTCTAAAACAACCTTTCACTACATATATTCTTAACTCACATGATTCCTGACCATCTCCCTCCATAATTCTTTACACATCTCAAGTTGCCATTATCCACATCCTTCCTTTCAACCCTTTCATTCTCACATTCCTTAGACTCACATCATCCCTTGCCCACATTCACTTACTTTTACATTACCCAACACATAATCATATCGTTCATCTCATTTCACAAAACATGTTCCATCCTTTAATAAGCCTTACCAATCTTCCTTTTCTTTTTTCCACTATCTATCACAACCACATATAACTCATGTCCTCCCCACCGAACTCATACTCACCACAGGTGTCACTCCTTACATCATAAGATTGGGTAACTTACGCATAAAGATCGACAAACATGTAAAGCAATGCACAAGGAAGCAAAAGAACACCTTTGAATTAAACATAATAGGCAACGAAGTCAAAAGATAAGCATATGACCCAAAATAGGGGTCACTAGATCGAGTACAGGTCACTCGATCGAGTGAGTGACTTACTCGATCGAGTAGGTGAAGGTCAGAAGCACGTAAAACAAATTACCAGGGCTACTCGATCGAGTAATAAGAGGTGCACTCGATCGAGTGAGGGCCACTCGATCGAGTACCCTACGCATTTCTCAACATTGTCCAATTTTCGTAAAACGGTCATAACTCACTTGTTTCTTGGTCGTTTTGGGCGTGTGACCTATCGTTAGAATCTTAAAAGAACAAGCTATTACCTATAATTGGAATCACATAAAAATCATTTATGCATCTCAAGTTATAACAGTTTAAAGACAACTTTGCTGTAATCAGGCGACATAACTATTTGATTTTCTCTTTCAAACAACTTAAATATCAACGAGGTGAACAAAAGTGGCTCGATACTTGTAAAACCACTATCCCTAACCACATGTTATTACCTACCACAAGCCAAACAATAACATCTATCATGCTCATATAACATTCAACTTATCAATCATGTACTACCCGCATGCTTTAATTTTATAACTTTTCGTAACACAAAACATACTCATACATTACAAATCCTATTTCTATGTTACTAATGCAACAACATTACAAATCCACTTCGTCACCTAAACATATTCATAATCACAAAATTCATATTCTCATGCAATTGACACTCCATCTTTTCCAATCAATTCTTCCCATTTCAACGACATTCTTCATCTAACAAGTGCATATGGCACAACAGTGGACAAGTATATGAACTTATTATTTAAGTTTACGCAAACAAAATTATGTAAAATCATATCACATCCCCTAATCACATGTTACTAGTATAGACACATTATAAATCATTCATCCTGCAACATCATTGTTCATCACATATTATCATATATGGACTACTTCCTTTTTCCTCCACATCATTCATCATTCTCATATACTTTTCCCGTAATTCCAAACAACATTGTAAACCAACTATCATTCAACATTTCTATTCACAACACTTTATCATTTACCACATTCCCCATTCCACCACAATCATTTTGCAACATTTCTATACAACACATCATTAAACATACACAATAGAACATTAGCAAACACATATCGGTCCCATGACACCCCATAGTGACCGGTTCAAAATTGTAGGGCGAGTTCGCGACTTTAGGACGTCTCCCAAGTCTTTGCATTAGCTCCTACAACTTCTACCCGGGTTCATTTTAGTTTGACTCCTATGTTCATTAAGTTCATTGGTTACAGGTTTCAGGATCGTCGCTCTGATACCACTTTGTGACACCCCCATACACCAAGTGCCTTACCAGGACCACTTAAGGTATAAGAACGTCACCACCTTGGTTACCCGAGGTCATGATACTCAAATAGACAATAACGAAACGTATTTAAATGATAATAAAGTTTAAGTGGTACAAGCCAAACACCAAAAACTGGTAAAAGGAAATACAAGATTCTCAAAACTGTCAACTACTAAACAACTACAAAAAAGTTCGACACAGCAGAAGACTTCTAAAACTGCTACGTGACGACTCATCCTAGCTATCCCATGTGCATCGTCTCATACCTGCTCAATAACTGCTCACCACCTCCGAATGGATCACCACTGTTTTTAAAACATTTAAACAGGGTCAGTACTAATTACGGAAAAACAATGCCACAATGAAACAAATGCCAAAATAGCTCAACAACACAACAATTCTCCAGTCTTCATAACCAATCTCCACACAACTAACTACACACTAAAGTGTGTAGTCCTACCAGAGTACCCATCGCAACATGTACTCCACACCGCCAGTGGGGGACCGCAGCCGTACCCACCAAATCCCTGCTCATCACCACTGAGCGATAAACCCAAGTTTCCTTAATGTGCACATCCCCTCCTGTGGCGGGTTCCACAGAGGGCGAACCAAGGGCATGAAGCCACTCCCGCAAGTGACTCTACTCAGCCAGGAACTCGCCCCGAATATCACAGGCAGTTATACAACAACAATTATAATATAAACCAACAACCGTCACAATCACCAATAATATAATTAATCAATAACCACAATACAACCACCACACACATCATGTAACTAATACTGAGTAGGGAAAACCCTACCTGAAAAGCAATCGCCAAGATCATCACAATCAGCTAATCACAATTGTTCTTCAACGAAATCATCTCCTATACACACAAAATCACAATCTAACATCAACCATACTCCCCAAAACCCCCAAATTTGCCAATTAGGGTTTCAACTAAAGTCAATTAAACGATATAAAAATCATACTAGGACCTTACCCACAATGCGACAGTCTCACAGGCGTAAAGAACTCAATGATCCAACGACTCTAGCCCTTAGGATTTGCCAACAACGCAACGAGAGAGAACTACGTAACTTCTTTTTCTTTTGAAAGGTTTAGAAAGGTGAAAAAGTGATTAAAGAAAATGACGGAAGCCTTTTATATTAATCTCGCATTATTAACAAAACCCGTCAAAACAAGCCCGTAAAACACACTTACTCGATCGAGTGCCTCTTACTCAATCGAGTGTTACACGTACTCGATCGAGTACCCATCAGGCAGACTACTGTTTCGTATAAAACATACTTACTCGACAGAGTAAGTACCACTCGATAGAGTACCCATAGGCATAGAAAACCGTAGTATTACAGATTTCCCCCGGGCTTGGGCCTCAATTTTAGGCCCTAAAAGCCCACGGCCCGAACCCATGGCTCGATTCAATATAATAGGGCCGGGTTGGGGACGCCTTTACGGCCCAAATTTTAGGCCGGCCTGGCCCGAACCTATGCAAAATTTACGAATATGTACAATTTAGAAATATTAGTAAGCATGCATTTAGTAAAATAATTAACCAATCAATTGTTGTATTATAAATAAGCCGCAGTCACTTGTTTACAGGTATTGGTTTGATAAGACTTAGTAATTTCCTTTACCAGTATTTATATGATCAAAAAATGAGCTAATAATTTTGTATCACACTAGTGCAAATACAACATTTTTATTTACACACTTGCCAAGATACAAATTACAACGTAAATATCTTTAAACTTACATTATAAAAATAAAAAAAAATTGATATTCTCATTGTACTTTATAGGTGAATCAAATAAGATCACACATGACCATATTTTGTCTTACATATTGTAAGGAATCGTAAAGATTCTATTCGTTCATGAATAGTCTAAAAAAAGAAATGTTGTATTTGGTTTTGAATCGAGGGCATATAGTATTTGCTCATTATTATTAACCCGGGTTAGATGTCAAATTATGTGCAAAAAAGATGATATATTTCTAAGTATGTTATTTGTCCCACATTAAAAAATATGTTGGTGTGGTGAATATATTACGTATAAATAATAAAATTATCCCACATCGAAAGTTTTGCATAAGGTGGGTGATTATATGATTATAAATAGAAGACATCCTTAGAACCTAAATACCAACCCAAAACTTTCCGAGTCTCTTAAGCATTGTCTTATAAGAGTTTATATCATTATGTCCACGGTATGATATATATATTTTTTTTATATTATGTCCAAGTGATGTTTATAATTTTTATATAAAAACTTATAAATCTCATTTAGCAAAAAAGTAACATATTTTTTTTTTTGAAAAATTATATAATTAGATTCGTGGTAAATAAATGCTAAAATTAGAATAGTATCATTTTATTTTCACATATTTTAGTTATGATAAAAAGTTAAAAAAAAATGTACTATACGAATATTAATAAATAGTATAATATTTGCTTATTATTATTAAACTGGGTTAGATGTCCAATTAGGTGCGAAAAAGATGGTGTATTTCTAAGTATATTGTTTGTCTCACATTGAAAAATAATGTAGATGTGGTAAATATACTACATATAAATAGTTGAATTGTCCCAAATTAGAAGATTATCATGAGGTGAGGTATTACATGATTATAAATAGGAGTCATATTTGAAACTTAGGGGTATCAACTCAAAATCTTCTAAATCGCTTAAATATTATCTTAGAGAGTTCTTATAAGAGTTTGTATGAACGGCAAACCTTAGTTACAACAATGCCATACAAATATTAATCACGTAGATATTTATAAAAGCGTTTATATATTACTATATTAGTGATATTATAATGCTTATTTTAAGACAATCGATAGTATAATAATATTATTTAAGACAAAATCATAATTAAAAAATAAAATGGGTGCTAAATATACATAAATTAGTTATTAATGTGTCATATATAATGATAATCTCTGCACTAAAATAGAAAATTTATGAATTATAATATAATCAAGTGTTGTATAGAAAGATCTTGAATCCACAAACAAATCAATAATGAGCTTTTTTACTTTGACAAATAGTATAATTAAATCTTTTAAACATTCAAATATAGGTAATTATTATGCCTCATTACATTTGAGTAACTAAAACGCATCATAATTTTTAATCATTAATCAAAATCGCACCATAAAAAGAAAATATTTTGCATTTGTTTATACATTTTATTGCTCCCTCAATTACATCTTAAAAGCCGTGTTAGGAAAAAAATGTAATTTAAATCATATTATTTTTACATATTTTAATTATGACAAAAAATGGAAAAAAACGTATGAATATAAATAGATAGTATAATATTTTCTTATTATTAAATCGGGTTGGATATCGAAATAGGTGCAAAAAAGATGGTGTATTTTTTCGTGTATTATTTGTCCCATATTGAAAAATAATGTAGGTGTGGTAAATATACTACATATAAATAATTGAATTGTCCCATAACAGAAAATTATCATAAGGTGGGTGATCCTAAAAATTATTTAGGAAAGGATCATAAATAATATTTTTTGATATAAAAAATAAAGTGGAGAATCTTTTAATTATTATAATATTTATTTCCTATATTATATTCAAATGATGTTTCTAATTTTTATATAAAAACTTTTACATTTCATTTGGCAAAAAAATATCGTTAAGATAATTATGAAAATAACATAATTTGATTCGTGGTAAAAATGCTATCATCAGTACATATAAAATTGTGTACTTATTAGTATGTTATATGTCACACATTGAAAAATAATGTAGGGTTATATAAAAATAATAGAATTGTCCCACATCGAAAGATTACCATAAGATTTGGTGGTCTTATGATTATCAATATGAGGCATCCTTGGAACTTAGGTATCAACCCAACATCTTTTGCGTCTCTTAAATAAGATGTTTTGACTTTTGATCATATCTAAATAAATGATTAGACATAAGATGTAAATATTAAGACCTTATAACCATTTTTTGTTACTAAGTTAATTACCCCGTTGCAATGCACGGGCGTCCAAACTAGTTGTTTATCATTATCGGCATGATAAGTCAATGTTTTTGAGCCTAAAGAACAACAAATATCAAATCAATTACAACACTACAACAACATACAGTGAGCACCGCAGTAAAATATATTATTACACTACTAAAAATTGTATATTTAGTTTGTATGAATCACCTCAAGCAGTAGGTTCATAAAAGCTACATTAGCTTACTACTTCTTAATTGACGATACCCGAAAAAATCACATAATTCTATACGAAAATTTTGATAACAAATACACAAAGTATCTAACTTCATAATGGAGATTTCTAAACATATTTCAAGCGGAAAAATACCTAGCCCAAATTGGCCCAAAAGCCCGCTTTAAGCCCGCATGGGCCGGGTTCGGGCTGATAAAATAAGCCCGCACTTGTAGCCCGGCACGACCCAACCCGCACCCTTGGGATTAATTTAATGTATGGGCCCGGCCCGGCCCATGATCACCTAAAAGTAAGGAGGAGATTCTTTTTATAATTAATGATGATAAGGCAGAAGAAGTAAATAGGATAAAGAATCCGAACTCTAAAAATGAATTGTCTATTTAAAATAAATAAATGAAACAATATTGACATTATTTTGGTCACATTCTTATTGGAGTATGACAAACTTCAAAATATTTAATCATAGTAATCCAATGTCGTAAGTTCTCTCTCTTAACATCTTCCTTACATCAAATATTGATAGAATAATTGTTCATAAATTTGAACTCATTCATAAACCAATATCAAATTATGTGCTTAAACAATAAACCCTTTCGTAATACAGTGGTTTCATCCAGGGGTCTGTGGCTCATTTTAGGACACGTATACAGAGTAATAAATAAGTTTATTGTGTACATATAACGCTATTACATAGAAAAAAATGCATGTAGAGAGACCATAACGATAACTTGCCTGGGTAACCATGAGATAAAATCACCTAATGAGAGGTATAGCTAGAAGTGGGTGAATCTTTTGCAATGTCAAGCCAAATTTTTCATCAACATCTATATCTTGAGGATTTAGGCCATTAGCATGTTTCCAATTAAATGAATAAAGAAGAGTGGCCAACATTAGATGTACCATCCTATATGCCAAAGGCATCCCAGGACAAATCCTTCTGCCTGATCCAAAGGGTATTAGCTCAAAATCTCTTCCTTTCATATCAATTTCACTTTCTAAAAATCTTTCAGGCGAAAACGACAGAGCATCCGGCCACACATTCGGATCACGACCAATTGACCATATATTGACCCATATTTGGGCATTGTTCGGCACAATATAGCCACATAGTTTGACATCCTTATCCGCTTTATGTGGTATTAAGAATGGACCTGGTGGGTGTAATCTCATTGTTTCTTTTACCACGGCTTGAATATATGGTAATTTTGAGATATCTGATTCTTGAATTGGTCCGTTATTTTTGCCGACTACTTGGTCTAGTTCATTTTGAGCTTTCGCCAATTTTTCTGGGTTGCGTAATAATTCTGTCATCGCCCATTCTAATGCATTTGAAGTCGTATCTGTCCCGCCTACAAATAGATCCTGAAATACACCAGAGCACATAAATCAAGAGTGATACAATGATCAAGTACTATACCGGTATACCCTACATAAATCACGATTAATTGGAGCAATGTAACGTAAAGTACTATACCTTAGTATACAATTGCCATACTTCATGACTTCATTTTAAGAAGTCAAACGAAAATACGCAAGTAGGACATACTCCCTAGTATTTAATTGAAGTCCATTTTGGACTTTTGGATTGTTGCAACATACTATGATGAAGACCATCGTGAAAATTATGGGGCCTTGTTTCTTGTTACATCAAATATTTTTCTAGTTAGGTGGAAAAATTGTTGATGATTGGTCCCGAGTTCAAACACCTCATTACGTAGATTACAATTGCCCTTGCGACTTATTTGAAACAAAAAAAAATAAATAAATAAATATGAATGACCGAATTTGTCACATATTGCGGTATTCCAAAGAACCCGAATGAGTATTGGTGGTAACATGTACATTGACTACTTCAAACAACCTAATATTCCAATCGCGTATGGATAACACGCATTCTCAATAGACGATACTCCCATTATTCATTTCATAATAATTAAATTCAATTTGATACTACTTGTGACGCTAATTCCATGACAGTTTGACTTTCTCACAAAAAGGAGAGTGACAATTGGGGCGACATCCCCACGCTTCCCACTCACCTCTTAATGAAAGATTTTGTGAGAAAGAAACGGTATTAAGGATTTGGATATCGCCCGTCTTAAATGAGATTTTGTAAATTAAATTTTGCAAACTCCACCGACTCAAAGATAATTTCAAACAAATTAGAAATATATAATAGCAGAGAGGTACTGTAATAGATAATACTCCTCTGTCCTAATCTTTATTATCTTTGAATCTTTGATTAAAGTACCCTTATCAGATACTCTCTTCTATTCGTCATTTTCTTCCCTATTTTCTTAAACGGATTATTCAGGTTTTTTTCTCTTTTCTTTTTTAGAAATTTTTACTCTTATTTTATTCATTCTTTTCTCCTATCATCAAACCCCACTAACTCACAATTTATTGTTTAATTCCTAATTATTCATTCCTCTCTCCTATTACCAAACCCCACCCAACTCATAATTCCTTATTTAATTCCTAATTATCCATTCCACTCTTCTAGAACCTTGTAGGGGAACAAAATGGTGAATAAGAGGGAGTATATAGAATAAAAAAAAGGTAAACAAATGAGGGAGATAGAGGGTTAATTCATACCAATAACAAGTGTTTGACATCATCAAGACTCAACTCATTATCATTAACAAGCTCAAGAAGGCTGTCTAGCACATCATTTTGTGCACCAACCCTCTCAATTTTCACCCTTTGAGCAATGATCTTATCAAAGATCCCAAGCATCTTGTGGAAATGAACCCTGATTTTTTTCCTTATACCCTGTAAATCAAAATGCCTAAGTACAGGGAAAAAATCCGAAACATTTGGCACTGCAACTGCTTCCATTAAATGACAAACAAGATCCTTAAACTCCTGCGAGTATAAAGAGTCATGGCTAGCCAAATCCATAGAGAAAAACGTGTTGGACAACAAGTTTAACGAAGTCGTAAACCCGGCCTTGCCTATATCAACAGGCAACCCTCTTTCACAGCACAATCGTGCATGTTCAACCAAATCATTAACCTTTTTTTGCCGTATAACTTGACTGGCATCGAGTTGTTGGTTAGTGAACAATCGGACCATGACGATCTTCCTAAGGTTTCGCCATTTGGATCCCACCGGGAGCCAAACCATGGAATGTTTATCATGGTTTGTTTCCCTTGAAGCGTCCGGAAATTTTCTACTAGACAAGGCTAAGTCGTGTTTAAGGAACATTTCTTTGGCTACTTCCGAGGATGATATGACTATGGTAGTCACGGTTCCTAGCTTCAGAGACATTATAGACCCGTACTTATTCACAAGTTGGGCGACAGAGCGATGAGGCTTGTCGCCGAGCATGTGAATATTACCTATTATTGGCCATGGTTTTGGTCCTGGAGGAAGTTTTGTTTTGCCAAGTTTTAATTTGAGGAAGAGAGTAGCTATGATTACAAATAGAAAAACAGTTATGGTGTAATAATCCATTATTGGTGTAATTAAGGACATCACAATAGTAACGTTGACACTATATATAGGCAGCAATTCTCCTTTGTGACAGTCACAATTTGCGACGGGTAAATGTGATCAGTTTTTGATTAAATGTAACAATTCAAGTACTGTTCATAAAATGTTACCTATAAAAAAATGGTCACATTTTCTCATAAAATGGTCATATTTGACCCGTCGCAAATGTAAACAGTGTTTATGACGGAATAGTACCCGTCACAAGGGAGAATTTGCGATATATAGGAGAGTCTGACCGGAGACTATAGTCTATAGGAGAGGAGACAGAGGAGTAGGTTAACATACATAAACATTTTATTGAGACAAAGGTTAACATCATTCAAGTTGCAATTAGAAAATACATATTTAAACGTTTCACCAACGTGGGAGGAGACACTACTAAAGTCAACTACCTTAACAACTTATTACATACTCGATCCATACTAAACGTAACCTTTGATTTTGGGTTGGGTGGTCTTCGACTTTGAGTGATATTTTGACCGTATATTTCTTCATATATACGTGATTTTTTTCTGCAAAAAACAAAACTTATGAAAATTTTTCATACCAAATCTATATATGTAAGTTTCGTCTTTAAAAGTTCCGTAATTTTAACGATATTCTTAAATTTTTTAACAATATATTTATCCATGAATTTAATTTAAAAATTCATTTAGCAATCTTCCCTCGTTAATTTTCCATAACAAAATAAAAATGGTACTTATCAGTCCAGGTTTCAAGTACAATAAAAATATGTGAAGATAACTCAATGGCAACAAATACTAGATTTTGTGCCGGTGCGTTGCATGGGTTTCTAAATAATGTTTTATTTTTAACTGAAGTGGTAGAATATGTAAGTTCTTCAATGTGAGAACGGTAAATTTGCTATCGTAAAGTAACTAATGACTTTGAAAATAAGTGTAGTGGACATTGTGAATTCATTTCAGTTAGTCTCTCTAATTTCAATTAGTCTTTTGTACGATTGTGTTATATACTGCTCCGTATTATACAGTCTTCACTGGCATATTATGAAAATTTTTATTGTCATCTTAGATATGTATGATCGTGTTTGTCAGTATGTGGCTTTATATAGGTTGTACCCTAATTATAATCAGCAAGTCTCAACTGTGACGATGTTTTAATTGTCTTAAGTAAACACATGGGTAGTACTTGACCTGTCGCAAGTTTGTGACGGATATACCCATCACAAATGAGAATATGTGAATTATATATGATAAGGATTCCTATATGTCAAACTTCACCCGTGTAACTGAAGTGAGATATATGTGGAACTTATATAATTGATGTGATTATTATTTTACCTTCTCAAATTTGGATAGAATTTGACGTGGTAGTGTGACACCCCCATATACCAAGGAGCCTTAACAAGACCTTTCCTAGCATATAAAGGCATCATCATCTCGGTTGCCCGAGGACAGTAATAATCAAATGTCGATAAAAGAACATTTAAGTTACAATACAAGCGATTAACAAACTGCTGATATATAAAAGATACAACTCAAGACCACTAGGTGAACTACTCCTGTCGTTAAACGTGGAAGACTCATCCCGCCAAGCACCCAGCTAACATCCAGATCATAACCTGCTAAGACTGACTGCTCACCATAAGGGATCACGGCAGACACAACAGAAACAAACAACAAAACAGCCACACAAGGTCAGTAACTGAAGAAACACACTGCCGCCACAGATATAACACATGCACAACAGAACATGCACACACATCACATCACCTCCAACCAAACTCCGTCACCGACTGTCCACTGGACCAGCCCTGCCAGTGGGGGACCGCAGTCGTACCCACCAAATCCCCGCTCATCATACCGAGCGATAACCCTGTCCCATTAATGTGCACATCGCCTCTCGTGGCGGGTTCCACGGAGGGCGAAAATAGGGCGTGAAGCCACTCCCGCAAGTGCCCCACACAGCCGAGGACGCACCTCGAGAATCAGAGACAAACAACCACAATCAGCTGTACTACAACAACGATAATCAAGCAACACCACATTACCAAGCAGCCATACCGACACAACAACACAACCATATCAAAGGACACACTCTAGACTACCAACAGTACTGAGTAGGCGAACCTACCTTTAGCGCACCGCATCGATTCCTCTTCCGATCACAAGGTATCAAATAACCACGCGACACACCTATACAAATAGTAGAATAATCTATCACAACCAGTACAACCCTAACTGAAAACAACAACGACAATGAAGATGACGATGACATACCTACGCATAGCTATCCGGCATTAAGACCGCTACCTGACTCAAGCAACCTATCCCCCATGGCATAAGCATCCTCAAGGACCTCAAAGGAAGGAACTATGGTGAAGGGAAGAAGGAGAGACGACATTTATGTTTTGGGAAGAGGCGGAAATGATTTGCGGTTTTACCAAAACACGATAATAAATCCCCGCTGTAAAGACGCTACTAGATCGAGTAACTCATTTACTCGATCGAGTGACCCCTACTCAATCAAGTACCCAAACTACTCGATCGAGTAGCCTCGACTAGATCGAGTATCCCACTATTAACGCTTACCCCGTCACAAGACATCTCTCGTACTATCTCTGAAGGTGAAGACATGTCACTAAGGTCGGTCAAAGCCGGCCAACAGAGCCCTAAAAGGACGGGTATTGCAGTCTTCCCCCTTAAAAAGAACTTCGTTCCCGAAGTTCGACTCATCCTCTCCCGAACCGCACGACAAAGAAACCAAGGTTAACACCACTGTTTACCCGACACAGGTCACCACGATTGTTTAGAAATACTATCCCACTACGTATGTCCATAAAACATCATCACCATCAACCACCTTAGTACACAACACACACACGATCATCAACGAATCACTAACTTCCTTTTTAAATTACTAAACACATACCAATCATAAGGACGACCAACTTGACTATCACTTACACTACTACATCATATTATTCAAACATGCACCAACACAACCATGAGACTATACTTTCATTCATCACCGGCCAACGATTGCCATTTACAAAACATAAAACACAACGGTCTTATCACAGATTCAAAGCAACACATGCTCCTAATTCACACTACATAACTACGGAAAATAAAGTACACAACATGCTATTTCATTCAACAATTACGAATTCTTACTCAATTGCACCGTAACCACTATGAAACCATCCAGACAATCATATAAAGTTATTCGAACAATCATTCATATATTTTAAAATACTACCAAAAATACCAAAGATACTGTAACATTTCTATAATTGCATCATTTTTCTTTTGCGACATTACTCTTCCCCTCTTAAAGGAACTTCGTCCCCGAAGTTCACTACTAAACAACTTCCCTGTCCCTCAAACCGATACATATCATATTGACATTACTCATAAACCGCAACCAACATTGATTCATACTGCCTTAACCTATTCTTTGACATTACACAACTACAACTCGTATAAACGGAAAACCCTTGAAACTAGATAGTACACCTCAAGATATATTATTACATACAAGCAGCAATTCGCTAATTATTTGTTATTCGGTCACATAAATTGCGTTACAACATTACCACCATTGTATTTCACTTATCTAGTTCGACTTAATATAGACTACAAAGTTAGATAAGTATTACTAAGAATTATACCAATTGACCAAGATGACCATTCGACTCATGATAGTAACGATACTTTCTTGACATTGCAAAGACATGACCCATACGATACATATGTGTAAGAAATTATGGCAACTGTGAACAACACCACCGCACTTTATCTTACCTGTAGCAATTTGGTTTATCGTTCCAACATATATACATAAAATTGAAAATTTCATCTATAATACAACCACATGCAACTATGTAATCAATAGTGAAGCTAAACCATGTTACTACACACACACAACAAAGATTAATATAAGAGTATCCAAAAATATGATGATTCAAATAATTCTTAACTCGTAAAGTTCCTGTAACAGTGGCACTCGATCGAGTTGGTCAGGCACTCGATCGAGTTGGCCTTACTCGATCGAGCTCATCGGCTACTCGATCGAGTAGGCTGAGATCAGAGTACTCCAATACTGCCATACCTGTAGTTACTCGATCGAGTGAAGGGCACTCGATCGAGTAGCCAACAGGTCTGAAATCCTCCTATGCCAAACATAAACTAAGCAATCATATAAGAACGAGTCGGGATGCCCTACCGACCCTAAAATCCTGTATAACAAGTCTAACAATATTCAAAGTACGACCTTATGGCCAGCCATACAAACCAAGATCCAAAAGTATCAACCGAAAACGGAATAACATCCACCATAAACTATGAAACATAAGAAGAATAAAAGGAGTGTCATCACTCCCCATGCTGCTCGTCCATGAACTCATCACCACCTCCACCAGAGGTGCCTGCTCCAGCCGCATCCTGACCCGCATCACCACCAACATCTGCATCTACTCACATGCGCCAAGGGGCCAAACAACCATAAGGGTACGACTGAGGCTCTCCCCATGTAGACCTATCCACACCATAAGAGTGGAAGACTCCACTGTCGTTCCCTACACCTCTCCACCAAACCGGCTGAGCTCCCGTGGTCCCAATACCATGAACATAAGCCATCTCATGAAGGTTCCGGAGTGTCAAGGTAGAAGACACTCCCTCTGTGAGCTCGCTCATTCTCAACTCAGGGCTATAGAACGAAGGATAACCAGGAAACTGGTACTGCAGCGGTATTGGCTACTCTGGCTGAGTCTCACCCACCCTCTCCCTCACTCGGCGTTGTCCCCTCCCTACTCTATGCTGGGCATCCTCCGGTCTCACATTCTCCCCCTTCTTCGGCTCGGGCATCACATGTAGAATCTCTGGATCAATGAGGTACATCTGCCTCGCTGGACGCTCCTCATCCTCATCTTCGTCAGAATCGGCAGCTATAACTGTCGGTGGTAAGGGCTCAGTAACTGGGAGGTGCTCGGAAGCTGGTATGCGCATTAAACTCATACCTCTGTTGGGGCTGGTGTCCTCTACAGTTAGTGCAAGGACTTATAAATCTCTAAAAGGATCAAAGGGTATACTTTTGTATTATAATCAGTTGGTCCACGTTTATCAATAACGGTTGGCTTGCTAGATAAGTTTGACGTTATTGTCATACAGATGGCGGTGATCAACTGGTCCCTAAAAGTCACACCTATAGGATACGTTTGAGAGATGTGACGGTATGAAAATACAGTCATGTTGATGCCAAAGTTGACTAAGCAGTTAGTCCGAGTTATTTGACTAATAATTAGTCAAAACGCGATGTTGAGATATTTTATTTAATACGAATTAAATAAAATGGGCTAAGGCGAATTAAGCAGTTAATTCGTAAATTAAATATAAACGATCATATTTAATTGATGTATATTGAATTAATTATACAATATTGTCTTTGTCGGACATGTATTAATATTTTAACTAATCCGTGTTATTAGTTGATATTTTAATAGCCGATAACCGATGACGATTTAATATAAAAACCGCGTCATATACATTTAGCATTTTTCGAGCCGGACCACGAGTTAAAATTAAGAGGAAGTGGAAGCCCACTTCCCCATGTAGGCTCACGGTTGGCCGAGCTCACAAAAGGGAGTCCCTCTCTCTTTTGTAACCTAATGATTCATTTGAAACAAAACTAGGGTTTTGAAGAGCTTTTTCTCTGAAAAACCTAGATCTCACATCTAGCAAAACCTCACACAACAATTCTCTCAATATTGCAAGGCAATTAGAGAATACTTTTCTAGCACAAGGGCATAGTCTCAGACGGTCTTGGGTGTATCGATTAGGAGGAAATCTACTTTGATTTATGTTCTTAGGCCACATCTCAAAGGACCCAAGGTTATTTCTCATGCTTTATCGTTTCCTTGTTGTTTTTCGTTTATGACAGTAAATTACATATTAAATTTACGTTATAGTCCTATAATTTAAGGGTATTATACGGATATTACCCCACAAGTGGTATCAGAGCCAGGTTACGTAAATTTTTCTATGTGATTTTCATCAAACGGAATTGAATCGATATTGTTTTTCTCTTAAAAAACGTGCGGCAGCCTTTTATTCATCACGGCAGAATTTTTTTTGCACACGGCTGTCTCGTTTTTTTTTCTTTTCTCTTGGAAACCGTGTCATGTATATACACGTATGTTTTGTTTTGTTTTCGATTTGTTCGTTGCATATTGTTCTTGTAATCGAAATTCATTACAATATGTTAAGATCATGTCAATTGTAATTTAGTTTTAATCCGGATTATGTTAAAATTGCAATTGGGTTTTGTCAAAATCGATTTGGTGTTGGATGTTGTTGCTCACGGTTTGAGTAGCTACAAATTTTTTTATTTTTTTTTGCCCTTTTTGCTCACGGTTTAAGCATCTTTCTTAATAAAAAAAAAAAAAATTTTTTTTGGTTGCTCTCGGTCAAACCGTGAGAAGAAAGAATTTTTTGTTTTGTTCCTTTTTGCTGCTCACGGCATTAGCAGCTAAAATAAAAATAAAAAAAAATTTCGGGTTTTTGGCCATATTATGTGCATAATACGGATTTTATGCATTCGCTTGATAGTGAAACGGTTCACTCACGTACCATTTAGTTATTTTAAAGCGATTTAAAGTAACGGATTGTAATGAATTAAAATTAAGTTGATTAAAGCGGTTTTGTCACATAATTTTAATTGTCTTTGGTGGTTTGGATAAATTTAACATAATTACGGAATTATGTCACGAATAAATTTTATTTAGTTGATGCATTTTATTTATCGTTATTTTGAATGTTTTGAATGCTTTTATTACGTATTTTTTTTACAAACGGTTGTAACTTAGTGTGGCCTTAGTAGAACGTGTTACCGTAATGATGGAACACGGTCTTGGTTGTATTTTGAGATCTCGTATCTCCATTTTGATTTTTCCCTTGTAATTACAGTTTTTATTTAGAATGTAAATAGGTTTATTTTTGTAAATTTTAATTGTAATTTTGAGAAGACCAAAGATGGAGATCAGATGCTCACTCCCGCTGCATGGACAAAGATGGAACATCAAGACACGCTTCTCGGGTCCAACAGTGGATTCCAAAGTTGTATTATGTTGTTTTTACTAGGATAGGCCACACTAGGAATTTTTACTCACGTTTTTGCATTCTTTTATTTATTTTATCGTAACGATAGATTGCATCATATTCCGCCTAAAACCAAACCACCTAATAATTGCATGAAAACTGACTCATATAGGGGTCACGCGTTAGTTTTTATGACATTCTTATGTCACACGATTTTAAGCCATCACCTAAGTTAATTCATTCACGTAATGCTAGTTATTCGTTCACTTAAAATGAATTAAAACTGAGTTGATGGGATCTTCCTCGTATAAACAAAAATTGAGAATAGTCTTTATAGGTCAAACTCCAATGAGTCCCTTCTTCGTCGGTAGGCATAATATGACCCCTTCTACGTCGGGTAAGTTGGAACTGATTGACTTATTTTATCTCAACACCATGGTCACTCGTACGATCCTGTGATTATGGTGGACTATAGATAGGATTTACGGAAATCTATCGACCAAGAGTTCTTACGGAAGAACTAGCTAAACAGTTGGCTTATCAATTTACGGAAATTGAGTCTTGGGATCACTTGTATTATTCTTGAGGGAGATCAATTATGCAAGTGCAATGAGTCTACAAGATTAAAATGAATTTTTAATAGACTTAAGTCACCTCGATGAGTTGCTTATTTCGTTTTTGTTTTTCTTCCTTTTTCAGTGTAGAACACGATCATTTAAACTGCTAATAACATAATGGCTGGCCGTGATGACGACCCAATGCCAAGTGTCACATTGGACCGTGAGTTCGCTTCGGATCTTCATGGATCGGATGAATCGCCTACTCGATCAAGAATGATGGATCAAACTTCACGGATGGGAGGCGGCATTACGGAATGCCGCCATTGCTGACGGAAGCTCAAATATCGATTGAGCCCATCCCGCCAAACCCAGCTCCACGGCTGGAATTAACGAGATCGACAAGTATAACGATTTCGCCATGGAAGCGGGTGCGGTAAAGAACGTACTTATTTTTGCAATGGAATCCAATTTGCAGAAACGCTTCATAGCCCAAAGTGCAAACAAGATTTTCACTACGCTCACTAAGGAATTCTCGAAAGCACCGAGAATCGTGACCTATGAGCTTACCGACGCTTCTTTGAGGCGAAACTCGGAAAGGGCCAACCGTTAGCCCACACATTCTCAAATGATTGAGAATGTCGAGAAACGGAGACGCTTGATTGTAAAATCAGCGAGAACATTGTGATTGACCGCATGCTTCATTCACTCCACGATGGTTTTGCGCTCTTTAGAGCCAATTACTATATGAATGATTTGAAGAAAAGTCCTCACGCACTACACTCCCTTCTCGTACAGACCGAGAAGGACATGAAGTTTAGTGGGAGCCTTAAACAGGATGTTCTCGTTGTGACAAACAAGGGCAAGGGTAAGGGCAAAGTTCAGCCAGGCCTAGCAGTAGGTAAACCGAAGTTCAAGAAGTCGGGCTCAGGTAAGAGTGGGCCTGGTGAGGCAAGGAACTCATCAGGCGCGACAAAGAGCAAGACCGAAAACATGGAATGCCATCATTGCCACAAGACTGGGCATTGGAGGCGTACATGTCCTGTTTACCATGAGGACATAAAAGCAGGTCGCGTTAAACCTGTTGGTATGTCTTCTTTCTCTTCTACTTTTATTCATATGATTGAGATTAACCACGCAAGTTACGGAACTTGGGTACTAGATACTGGTTGTGGTTCTCATCTGTGTAATCATGTGCAGGGGCTCCGAAACATCGAACCCCTCGTAAAGGGTGAGGTGGACCTGCGTGTTGGGAATGGAGCACGAGTGGCTGCCGTCTCGAGGGGAACATACGTGATCCAGCTTCCTAGCGGATTTGAGTTATTTTTATATAATCGCTATTATGTACCCATCTTTGAAAAACATTATTTCGGTTTACGCACTTGACAAACTTGGTTTTTCATTTGTAATAGAGAATAATACTTGCATTTTCTCATTACACGATATGATTTATGGCAAGGCAGTCTCCATGAACGGAATTTATGTTTTAGATCAGACCACCGAAATATTACACGTAATGAATAAGAAGTTAAAGGTTGGTGACAAAGATCAAACGTATCTATGGCACTGCCGTATGGGACACATTAATGAGAAACGCGTAAAACAGCTCATCAAGAATGGAGCTATCTCGGCCTTTGATTTTCAATCATTTGGCACGTGTGAATCATGTCTCATCGGTAAGATGACTCGGATTTCCTTCAAAGGTGTTGGAATGCGCGGCTGCGACCTATTAGGACTCATACACACGGATGTATGTGGACCTATGTCAATCACCGCACGAGAAGGCTATAGGTATTTCATCAATTTCACGGACGATTTAAGTAGATATGGCTATGTCTACTTAATGAAGCACAAAAGTGAATCCTTTGAGAAATTCAAAGAATACCGAGAATAGGGTACGGAACCTCTTGGGTAGAAAGATTAAAACACCGCGCTCGCACGTGGTGGCGAGTATCTTTCTCACGAGTTTGATCAACACCTTAAAGACTGTGGGATTGCCTTACAGTTAACACCACCTGGAACACCTCAGTTGAATGGTGTGTCCGAACGGAGAAATCGAACTCTACTTGATATGGTTATGCTCTTCTGTCAACTGCTCTAATACTTAACCGAAGTCCGTCTAAAGCTGTTGACAAGACTCCATATGAACTATGGAAGGGAACGGTCCCTAACTTGTCCTTTATATGGGTTTGGGGCTGCGAGGCTTATGTCAAGTGAAGACACGAGGATAAGCTCGGCCCGCGATCGGTCAAGACATACTTTATAGGTTATCCTAAAGGAACACTTGGTCATTACTTCTATTCGCCAACCGAACAACGTGTTTTTGTTGCGGCTAGTGCGACATTCTTAGAGAAGGAATTTCTCGAGAATGCAAAGAGTGATAGAACCTTCGACCTGTCGGAGATTCCAGAACCAAATACCGAGCAACCATTGGAGGAACCAGTTCCTTCAATCCCGGCTACGGTTAATATTCCTGAGGAACCTAGGAGGTCGGGAAGAGTCTCTATTCCTCCGGACAGATACATTGGTATGGTCGAGGAACATGACATAGATGACATTCTACTCTTAACGAGTAGTGAACCCGCAACCTATAAAGGTGCCATGACTAGTTCTAACTCAAAGCTATGCCTTGAGGCCATGCAATCCGAGATGGACTCTATGTATGAGAACAACGTATGGAATCTTGTTGACTTACCTGCTAAGGTTCGTCCCCTTCAATGCAAATGGCTTTACAAGATAAAGCATTCTGTGGAAGGTCAACAAGATATCTATAAAGCACGACTAGTTGCTAAAGGTTTCACCCAAGTGCCAGGTTTGCACTACGATGAAATTTTTGCACCCGTAGTCATGCTGCGTTCCATTCGGATTATCTTAGCGATTGCCGCTTTTCATGACTATGAAATTTGGCAGATGGATGTGAAAACCGCCTTCTTAAACGGTTTTTTGGAGGAAGAGTTGTACATGGTACAACCCGAAGGTTTCATCGATCCAGACCATCTTAAGAAAGTGTGCAAGCTTAAGCGTTCCATTTATGGACTTAAGCAAGCTTCTAGGAGTTGGAATCATCGTTTCGACCAAGTGATAAAAGAAAATGGATTCACTCGATCGGTCGAGGAACCATGTCTCTATATCAAGTCGAGTGGGAGCAAGATTGTCTTTCTAATATTGTATGTTGATGACATACTCCTGATTGGGAATGACATACCTCTCTTAACTTCGGTAAAAGTATGGTTGAAGAACCATTTCCAGATGAAAGATCTGGGTGAGGCACAAAGAATTTTGGGCATCCGTATCTATCGAGATAGATCACGTCGGATGTTATCTCTCAGTCAGGAGTCTTACATAGACAAGATACTAGAGAGATTCAGCATGACTAACTCCAAAAAGGGGTTTCTTCCTATGGCTCCAGGGGTGCATTTGAGCAAGTCTCAGGCACCAGAGACACCGGAAGAGAAAGAGCGCATGACACGGATTCCTTATGCCTCGGCTATAGGATCAATCATGTATGCCATGATATGCACACGTCCGGACGTGGCATATGCATTGAGTATGACAAGTCGATTCCAACAAAGATCCGGGTGAATCACATTGGATGGCTGTCAAGAACATTCTTAAGTACCTACGGAGGACTAAAGATTGGGCATTGACTTATGGAGGCGAACAAAAGCTATGCGCAACCGGTTACGTAGATGCTAGCTTCCAAACGGATCGAGATGACTCGAAATCTCAGTCTGGATTCGTTTTTACTCTTAATGGCGCTGCAGTCAGCTGGAAGAGTTCCAAACAAAGTGTTACAACAGATTCTACGACTGAGTCCGAGTACTATGCCGCGTCTGAAGCTGCAAAGGAAGCGATATGGATGCGTCAATTCTTACAAGGACTATCTGTAGTGCCTAGTTCGAATGACCCGATCACCATCTATTGTGACAATAGAGGTGCCATCTTCCAAGCTAAGGAGCCAAAGTCTAGCAACAAGTCTAGACATGTACAACGGAAAGCTCATCTAATCCGAGATTACGTGGAGCAAAAGGAAGTAGTGATAGAAAAGATTGCTACAGATGATAACATAGCAGATCCTCTCACTAAACCATTACGACAAGATAAGCATGAAGGGCATGTCAATTCCATGGGAATTAAACGTGTTCCTGAGTTGTAGTACTCTTTTATGGATTAGATTCATTCTCTTTTGTACTCTATACGACATCATCGTTTTGATATTTATATATATTTTGTTTTTCATGTTGAATTGTACGACAATTTTGAACACCACAAAGTGAACTGAACAAACATTATATTTTTGGTCCTTAATTGCCCACATGAGCTGATAACTCTGGCAATTATTTTGTGACGTTGGTTGATGGTGGGTTCAACGAGCCATAAGTCAACCAGTTGACTGACCAATCACAGAGGCGATTTATACGGATATCTCGTAGGACACAATTGTGACATCGACGTGGAGTCCTAAATGTTTTATAACATTCGGTGCCAGGTCGTGGATAGGACCTCCATGGTGATCCTAAGAGTCGATTCTTTTGACTATCGACTGTCTCTTGAGACTAAGGCAGATTTTGGGTGACTTTGGTTTCTTTCTCACGGTCATCCATAACAGGGGGCCAAGTAGATTTTTTCTGGGTCATTTCATGCTGTGCTTAGATCGAAAGGAGTCGAGTTGAAGGAAATATTCAGCCTTTATCAGGTACTCGATATTTCTCAGGGCCACTCGAGGAGTCAGAATCGAAATGCATGGCCATGCTCGAATGCGGATTCGTTTTATCAGTTAAGTTACTCTCTAGTCGGGGAAACCACTCTTGATACAGATCGATTGTAAAATACGACCTTTGCGGATCCGGATCTGCAAATTGTTTTACATTGAGTGGGAGAAATTTTAAATGAATATGAGAATCGGTTATCGCACATACACTTGTACGGACAAGTGGGAGTTTGTTGGAGCTGTGTCCTCCAGTTAGTGCGGATAACGTTATTACACATACACTTGTACGGACAAGTGGGAGCTTGTTGGGGCTGGTGTCCTCTACAAGTAGTGCAATAACATTTAAATCTCTAAAAGGATCAAAGGGTATACTTTTGTATTATTATCAGTTGGTCCACGTTTATCAATAACGGTTGGCTTGATAGATAAGTTTGACGTTATTGTCATACAGATGGCGGTGATCAACTGGTCCCTAAAAGTCACACCTATAGGATACGTTTGAGAGATGTGACGGTATGAAAATACAGTCATGTTGATGCCAAAGTTGACTAAGCAGTTAGTCGGAGTCATTGACTAATAATTAGTCAAACCCGATGTTGAGATGATTATTTAATACGGATTAAATAATAATGGCTAAGACGAATTAAGCGGTTAATTCATAAATTAAATATAAACGATTATATTTAATTAATGTATATTG
Organism: Silene latifolia; assembly: GCF_048544455.1. NCBI lineage: Eukaryota > Viridiplantae > Streptophyta > Magnoliopsida > Caryophyllales > Caryophyllaceae > Silene > Silene latifolia. The sequence continues at coordinate 51,543,972 of NC_133533.1, forward strand.
AATATAATTATACAATATTGTCATTGTCGGACAAGTATTAATATATCGACTGAGTCACGTTACTAGTTGATATTTTTAATAACCGATAACCGAAGACGATTTATAATAAAATCGTGTCATATACATTTAGCGAATTTCGAGTCGGACCACGAGTTAAATGAGGAGAAAATGGAAAGCCCATTTCCCCCCCTATGCTCACGGTTTGCCGAGTGAGGAAGAAAAGGAGAGCTCCTCTCCTTTTGTGACGGAATCAATTAATTTTGCAAAAATTATTAGGGTTTTGGAGAACATTTCCTCTCAAAACCTAGATCTCACATCTAGCAAAACCTCACAACAATTCTCTCAATATTGCAAGGCAATTAGAGAATACATTCTAGCACAAGGGCATAGTCTCAGACGGCCTTGGGTGCAACGATTAGGAGGAAATCTCTATTGATTTCTGTTCTTAGGCCGCATCTCAAAGGACCCGAGGTTAATTCTTATGCTTTATCGTTTCTTTGTTGTTTTTCGTTTATGACAATAAACCGCATATTAAATTTACGTTATAGTCCTATAATTTAAGGGTTTTATACGGATATTACCCCACAAGTGTGACCCAACAACCCCATACCCTCTATGCCAAACTACCATCCCCCAAGTTTCTCAACCATTTCTGGTCAAGGAAGTAATCACGGTCCAGGGTAGGTACCGTGGTGGTCAAAGGAGTATAGGCCGACGAGGCCTCAAAGGATGTCAACCTCTCTGCCAAACGAGTGGCAATGGCACCACAACTCAGAAATCGGGTGTCAAACGAGGCCATAAGAGCTAAACTAGCACACATAAAAGCAGGGGCACTAAAGATGACAGGCTGTGACTGGGCGGGGTTAAGATAATACACTAGGAGCATCAACTCATGTGAGTTCAGCTTACTCACATCCTTCCCCTCGTAGAGCAGACATGTCATAACATGGAGAAAGATCTTCAAAGTGACATGTTGAATATCATTGATCAACATGTTGCTCGAAGTAGGAGTTGGTTTACTGGTGAGGCATGGCATGAGGCTACTAACCCCACACTTAGAAGGAATATCACGGAGAGCTCCCTTGGCGGGTTTAGCCAAGCCAAGGTGAGTTGCAAACATATCCATTGTCAACAGAAAACTTTTGTTCATAAGGCGGAACTCCACAGTTTGTTCCACTGCATCGTATTTAAACGAACTCATGAATTCAAGGGTCAAGAAAGCATACGAATGTTTCCGGAGTCGGTATAACCCAGTCATCCCCAGAGTCTCAAAGATATGCCTAACATCTGTTTCAATTCCTAGGTCAGTCAAGAGAGTGGTGTATATACACCGGGTAGGTCTCATCTTCCGGTTCTGCAAGGCCACAAAGTTATCCTTTTGTGTAAAGTCCACAAAGACTACCGACGGGTACTCGGAAATTTCCGGGACCGTAGGTCCACTCCCCTCTCCTACCTCGGGCTCAGAAGCCCTTCCCCTCTTACTTTGTCGGGTTCCCACGGTTGGTCTCGGCATCTGTTTTCAACACATAACTTAAATACACAAACCACATATACTTGAAAACATGTAAAACAATCATAGATGGTCATGGAAAAGAACTACTAAATACGCACTTTCACCAACAAACCAGAAATTATGAGCATAAACTCTCAATTTTTACTATCAGACGATCTCACAGCTGTAAAAATTTTGACACGTAAAGCACCAATTAACATCATTACTATCACTTCTGAAAAGTATACCTTCAAAATGACTTCATACATAACCAAATTTCACAATAATATAAAACGAATTTCAGTTTGGGACACTTTTAAGACGGAGTTTTAAGACAAATTTTTGAGTGAAAACCATTAAAATCAACTCTAAGCATGATATGTACAACATATATTACTCAATTTTCTCCTTTGTGCACACAAAAGACAACCAAAATTCAATTCAAAATCTCAAACCCTAAAAATTTCGAGTCATATAAACCCCCAATTTGATTCGATTTATGCATAGCTAACCACAATAATCAACAAAAGAAAGCATCTAGATCATATTACAACTATTATAAACAAGATTTGGCACATATAAACCGATTTTTCAGTGATTTCTAACATCCTACATGCTTCTAATTAATGGCAAACATTAAAGTAGAATAAGCATTCATACCTTGATTGATGGATAAGCAAAAGAACGGATTAAGCAAATAAAATACCAAGATTTAAGCACAAAATCACCATGTTTGGAAGCACAAAAGAGAGATATAGAAGATTAGGGTTTTGGTTGATTGAAGGATGAAGAAGAAAAGAATGGAAAGAATTAGGAAAAAGGGCATAAGACCTGTGTTCCAGCGGCACTGTAGCGACTTACTCGATCGAGTGGCCTCCACTCGATCGAGTTGGAGCTACTCGGTAGAGTCTTCGCTGGCAATTCCAACTTTTTCGACATCACAGCTTCCTAACTAGATCGAATGAGGTCTACTCGGTCTAGTAGGCACTCGTACCCGGTCAAGTAAGGCTAAGAATATGATCGAAAGTTATGAGTTCAATTAAGAAATCCTGCAAAACAGCAACCTGTGTCGATTCCAAAGTAAATTCAGAAATCGTCACAGATTATTATACTCATTCATGACAGTTACTACCATACAAATACAACGTATCAATTCTAACAAACACATTACTTCATTCAACCCTTTCTTTTTATTCTATAACAATCATTGCACAACCAGAAGACTACACTTTTAGCTTCTCACGTATACTTTCAACACGTTTCTTTACTTATGATCACATATTTGTAACTTTGACAAAATAACTTCTAATCACATCACTCTAATCATACAGCTAACATTCAACCATTCTTTATCAGTCAAGCATACCAATAATCTAACCTTGTCACAACAATTAACAAATAGCTTACTCAATTTAATTGTCACATTGCGGAAGCGTTCATTCATGCATCTATCACATCCACTCCAATGCTATTTTGATAGCCATCACGACAAATTCAAAACTTACCAACTATCATTATTACCACATACCATACTCATAATTTCTTTCATGTCAAACATTAATTCCAACTATTTGAAACAAACATTACCAACACTACCTCATACACGTTGTCACGTGTTATAAACATATCACCACTTCCATGGCCACTCAACTATAGATTCTCACAATTCTAACTACAATTATACACACTAGCATACATAAAGGACTCCATCACAAATGTCCCTACATCACTATTATACACACTAGGCACATACTTTTCCGACACAACATTCCCATACCCGGTGACTGGCTTAAGCATAATGGGGCCATGATTTTGAAATGAGGGCGCCTACCCACCCAAAATCTAGCATCAGCTGGGGCTCCCAATACAAATACACCAGGTTCATTTTATTAGACTCACTACGTTCATTAGGCTCATTTGTTACAGGTTCCAAAATCGTCGCTCTGATACCACTTTGTGACACCCCCATATACCAAGGAGCCTTAACAAGACCTTCCCTATCATATAAAGGCATCACCATCTCGGTTGCCCGAGGACAGTAATAATCAAAAGTCGATAAAAGAACATTTAAGTTACATTACAAGCGATTAACAAACTGCTAACATCTAGATCATTACCTGCTAAGACTGACTGCTCACCATAAGGGATCACGGCAGACACAACAGAAACAAACAACAAAACAACTACAAAAGGTCAGTATCTGAAGAAGCACACTAGCCGCCACAGATATAACACAGGCACAACAGAACATACACACACATCACATCACCTCCAACCAAACTCCGTCACCGACTGTCCACTGGACCAGCCCTACCAGTGGGGGACCGGAGTCGTACCCACCAAATCCCCGCTCATCATACCGAGCGATAACCTTGTCTCATTAATGTGAACATCCCCTCCCGTGGCGGGTTCCATAGAGGTCGAAATTAGGGTGTGAAGCCACTCCCGCAAGTGACCCCACTCAGCCAAGGACGCACCTCGAGAACCAGAGACAAACAACCACAATCAGCTGTACTACAACAACGATAATCAAATAAAATCACATTACCAATCAGCCATACCGACACAACAACACAACCACATCAAAGGACACACTCTAGACTACCAACAGTACTGATTAGGCGAACCTACCTTTAGCGCACCGCAACGATTCCTCTTCCGATCACAAGGTGTCAAACAACCACGCAACACACCTATGCAAACAGTACAATAATCTATCACAACCACTACAACCCTAACTGAAAACAACAACGACAATGATGATGACGATGACATACCTACGCATAGCTTTCCGGCGTTAAGACCGCTACCCGACTCAAGCAACCTATCCCCCATGGCATAAGCATCCTCAAGGACCTCCAAGGAAGGAACTATGGTGAAGGGAAGAATGATAGACGACATTTAGGTTTCGGGAAGAGGCGGAAATGATTTGTGGTTTTACCAAAACACGATTATAAATCCCCGCTGTAAAGACGCTACTCGATCGAGTAACTCATTTACTCGATCGAGTGACCCCTACTCGATCGATTACCCAAACTACTCGATCGAGTAGCCTCGACTAGATCGAGTATCCCACTATTAACGCTTACCCCGTCACAAGACATCGCTCGTACTATCTCCGAAGGTCAAGACATGTCACTAAGGTCGGTCAAAGCCGGTCAACAGGTCCCTAAAAGGACGGGTATTACAGGTAGTATGTAGGACTCTAAAAATTGCTGTAATTATTTTACCCCATTAAATAATCAGAATAGATTAACAATATGGTGAAAATTCAAGATAAATGCAAATTAAAACTTAAAACTACTTTTTCTTTTGAAAGAGAAGAGTAAATAATAGATTTACTCGGCGGAAGTACTTAGCAACAATGAATCATCACATTCAGATTAACCCTACACAACAGTCTCGTGATGTAAAAAGTAAAGTAATATCCAATTATGATTCTCGTAAGATTAAACATGCAACTAATTAAGTCTGGAAGATAGTTACTTAAGTAAATAACTCATCTTCATAAACCACGGAGAAAGTAACATACAAATATAAAATGGATCTCTTTTCGAAATCAGTTGATTTAATTAAAAAGAACAAAATTATGCAAAATATTCGTAGAAATCTTCTGCAAAATTATTAACCCATGTTCTCCACAATATTTGAAACACATCAAATATAGCTATTGTAATTCAAAGTACAATTCTTTAAATAATGTTCAAACAATAAACTCATTAATCATAAAAAAATACAATTAGTGAAGAACTTATACAATCATCTGGTACACACCGCCGCTTCCATAGTCTTGCTTCCTCTTCTAAATTGATTCTCAAATAACTAAGAGATGGAATAGTTGGCGAAAAGAAATGCGCTATTTCAACCAAAAGAATGGACTCAAAAATCAAAATACTACAAAAGCGTCATAATCAAGTGGTTTTAGAGGCCTATATACTACGTCTGATAAATTTGTTTTTACCTGGTCCAATGATTTGGTGGACGTAACATTGAATGATACCAAGGTTATTATTATTGTTAGTTTAGTTATGCTTAACACGGTAATCAAAAGAGCAGAAATTATTGACGAAAGTAATGAATTAATTAGTATCTGAAACAATATTTCTGTAGATTAAAAAAAAACTACAACTGAAAACTACTCGATTATTATATAAGATATTACCTTTTTCCGATAAATATTCACTGATCTACTATTTCCGCTTTCAAAGTCACTATAATAGGTACCGCCAATCCGTCATGCATACTTCACCATCCATCTTAAAACAACTAATAAAAAAAAATTACAAATCAATTATAGTTATAGAGTCACAAAAACATTGAGTATAAAAATAAAATAAAACATAAAGAGCCTATGAAGATTTCATATTTATATTGACTGGTATTTTTATTTTACTAAAATTTACAAAGTCTATCTTATATTCCTTTATTTATTTATACAAATTTTTGTGAGATCAATAACAACGCAAGAAACATACAAAAGACTTGTAAGCAAACAATAGAGAAGAGACGCAAGGGAAAAAATTATGAAACATGCGGTGTTTTAATCTCTAAGATACATGTATATATACACACAATAAAATCACAAATTCTCATTTGCAACGGCGATATCCGTCACAAACTTGTGACAGATACCGTTTTCTCTCACAAAATACCCATTTGAGAGGTGAGTGGGAAGCACATGGGGGTGCCCCACCTTGTCCTCTCTCCCTTTTTGTGAGAGGTCACAAGCTTGTGACGGGATTAGCCCGTCACAAGCTTGACTAGCTGCAATAAAATTGTAGTGTTTGATAGGTTTTGACTACTATCAACTATGGATATACGGGTAACTTGATACATACATTAATATATTATGCCTTATTTTATCTTTTAATATTAAGATTTATTTTTGGTATTTATTAATCCCCCTTAAACTAAAAGAATAAGAAAATTAAAAATTTTCCCGCCTAAATGCTTTTAACTAGAAATTGGGCCTAACTTTATCTAGATATGTATTGGACCTAATATATGATCTTTATGTGTCAAATATCTTATCAAACACCGCAACTTCTATAGTTGGGCCAAATTTATTTCATTCATTATTATCTCATTAGTCAAATATATGTATTTGAAATGTAAATTTTCGATTTAAAACATATGCATATTTTACTCATATTATTAAAATCAGTGTTTCACTTTTTTATTCTTTAAATTTTTTACTCCGTTTAAATTGTTACTCTGTATATTGTAACAAAAATTACAAAAATAGTTATATGCTTCAAATGCGTAAAAATAAGCATAAGTTTTTGTAATTAAACTAACAATTTTCTTTTTCTAATCATAAACTTATTCCGAGTAAAAATGTAAAATTCGTTCTACTTTAATTCTTAGTATTTTTACACATTAACAATTGTAGATAATTACAAATAAAATTCAAAGTTTATTTATATATTATTATTATTATTATTATTATTATTATTATTATTATTATTATTATTATTATTATTATTATTATTATTATTATTATTATTATTATTATTATTATTATTATTATTATTATTATTATTATTATTATTATTATTATTATTATTATTATTATTATTATTATTATTATTATTATTATTATTATTATTATTATTATTATTATTATTATTATTATTATTATTATTATTATTATTATTATTATTATTATTATTATTAGGTCTAATTGTTAAGTTCTCTACACATGACATTCTAAAATATCGTGCTTTAGCACGGGCTCTATACTAGTATGGTACTTATCTTTTTAGATTAAGTTTAATATTTACAAATTCTATTTTTTTTTTCTAAGACTAATATTATTATTTTAATTAGAGTGTTTCAAAAATCTTGGAGTCTCTAGAATTACCTGAAAAAAAAAGCCTCTTATATATATATATATATATATATATATATATATATATATATATATATATATATATATATATATATTTAGGATCCTATGAGAACCCCCTTCCCATGAGAACCTCATGTTCGAACTTTTATACCGAATGTTCAAAATCTTTAAGATGCTACATTCCAATTTCACACATTCACAATTCAACGCAAAGTGGTGAAATGTCGTTACGTGAACGCTTCTCGACACCAACAAAGTATCGGCTTTGCGATCTTTGAACCTTTAGTATAATATTGTTGTACATATATATATATATATATATATATATATATATATATATATATATATATATATATATATATATATATATAGGTTACGAACCTTTAGTATAATATTGTTGTACATTTGGTACAAAAGTTCTCAACCCGAGGTTCTCATGGTTCTCATGGGAAGAGAGTTATCATAGGTTCTTAACCCTATATATATATATATATATATATATATATATATATATATATATATATATATATATATATATATATATATATATATATATATATATATATATATATATATATGAGATCTAATGAGTCCACCAAAATTCATTGAGTCCATAAATCCTTTTTAGGGCCATTGAAAAGATGAGATGAGGGGCTGAGATTGAAGGGAAAAAAAGGAAGGGATTAGTGCAAAAAGAAGGGATTAATGCTAATGTAAGACACACTCTCTCTCTACCTCACTAATCCACCTAATTAAAAATTAATTCACTATATATCAATTATTTTCACATCCACTTCTCTCTCATCTCACAAATATCCTTCCTCTCATCTCTCCAAAAACCCAAATAATTCAAAACCCAAAAAAATAAAAAATCTCACCCAAAAAATTCAAAACCCAATTACTTCCCCCACCAGATCCGCGACCGACCACCACGGTCAACCACCGAACCAGCTCACCACAACGGCCACCACCCCATCTCTTCCTCACTCACCAACCTACGCCACCAACCACCTTACGCCCACCACCACGCACCACCACAACGAAACCCTACCGCAACCAGCACACCGCAGCCCACCACCCCGACAACCTCCTCTCCACCGACTCCCTCCTTCATGTCTCACACCACACATCCGCCACCACCACGCACACCTTCACACCACCACACACGCCATCAGCCGCCACTTCCACCCTCGCCACCTCCCACCACCAACAGCGACATCCTCGCCACCTCCCACAACAACCCTTTATAATTTCTTTTTTTTTCTTTAGATCTGAAAACACGACCCTCGCCACCTCCCACAACTACACAACCTACCACCGCCACGACAACCTCCCACACCCGACACTTTCCAACACACCACCACTACGCACCACACTGCCTCCTTCCTAACCAGCCACCGCCAGATCAGCCACCACACATCCGCCACCACCACGCACACCATCACACCACCACGCACGCCATCAGCCGCCACTTCTAGACCTGAGTTTAATTAAAAAACAAGAGGAACGCGGCAGATCTGGTGGCCGATAGGTTGTTGTCGATGGGTGGTTGTCATCTGCTCTGTTTTTTTAAAGAATAATTTGGTGTGTTTATGGTTTTGTTGGGTTTTATTGTTGGTTTGTGTTGTCGATGATTTTGTTATTTTTTTTTTAATTTGTTGTTGTTGTTTTTTTAAAAGGATGGAGTGGTTGTTAATTTGTTATTGATGTTGGGTTATTGCTTTTTTTAGATCTCATTTTATATGTTTATATTGCAAATATCGTTTTGTATATTTTTTCAGATCTCGTGTTGTTAATATTTGTTGGTGTTATTGTTAATTTACATTTACACTCGTATTAATTTACATTTATACTCGTATTAATTTACATTTACACTCGTATCATTTTACATTTACACTAGTAGTATTTTACATTCATATTTTTTATTAAAATTACACTCATTTTCAGATTTACACTTCTACTATATTAAAGTTACACTCATTTTCAAATTTACACTTACACTCATATTTTAATAAATTTACACTCATATTTCTTTAAATTTACACTCGTATTTCTTTACATTTACACTCGTATGGCTTTACAGTTACACTCATACTTCTTTACATTTACACTCGACAAATATCTCATTTTTGTTTGTTTTTTTTTTCAAATCTATTATAGATCTTTTTGTGGATATGAGTTGGTGGTGCAAGATGACGGTGGTGGTGTTTGTTGGTAGTCGGACTAAAGTTACTCGTAAAGGACCAAAGTCATACTCAAAGGACCAAGTTACACTCTAAAACCTTCAAATTTACACTCGTAAATCTTCAAATTTACACTTAAAATACTACATTTACACTCGTAAAACACCACATTTACACTCGTAAAAAATTTAAAATTACACTCTTAAAATATTACATTTACACTCGTAAAACATCAAACTTACACTTGTAAAATGTTAAAATTATATAAATTCAAAATTTCCGTCACAAAAAAAAAATTTACACACTTAAAATATTACATTTACACTCGTAAAACATCAAATTTACACTTGTAAAATGCTAAAATTATATAAATTCAAAATTTCCGTCACAAAAAATCAAATTTACACTCTTAAAATATTACATTTACACTCGTAAAACATCAAATTTACACTTGTAAAATGTTAAAATTATATAAATTTAAAATTTCCATCACAAAAAATCAAATTTACACTTTTAAAATTTTACATTTACACTCGTAAAACATCAAATTTACACTTGTAAAATGTTAAAATTATATAAATTTAAAATTTCCATCACAAAAAATCAAATTTACACTTTTAAAATTTTACATTTACACTCGTAAAACATCAAATTTACACTTGTAAAATGTTAAAATTATATAAATTCAAAATTTCCGTTACAAAAAATCAAATTTACACTCTTAAAATATTACATTTATACTCGTAAAACATCAAATTTACACTTGTAAAATGTTAAAATTATATAAATTCAAAATTTCCGTCACAAAAAATTAAATTTACACTCTTAAAATATTACATTTACACTCGTAAAATGTTAGATTTACACTTGTAAAACTCATACAACATTACATTTACACTTCTGAAATCTGAAACTCAAAACTGATTAATTAGGGGCTAGAGAGAGAAAGAAAAAATTAATTAGTGTATAGAAATTTGATTAGTTGTAATTTTTTTTTTGTTATTTTCAATCTCAACCACCCATCTCAATCCAACCATCCACATTTTTTTCCTTTTCTTTTTAATAGCCCTTAATCAAATTCATCTCAACCATCCATTGAGTCCATCCAATGGCCATTAGAGGGACTTATGGACTCAATGGCACATGTTGGACTCATTAGAACTCCTCTCTCTCTCTCTCTCTATATATATATATATATATATATATATATATATATATATATATATATATATATATATATATATATATAGGTTAAGATCCCATGAGAACCACCTTCCCATGAGAACCACTGCTGACCATCCGATGAAGACTACCTACGGTTAAGATCAACGCGCGCAAAATTAATTAGCTTGCCTTTCTTTTTACAAAAGCCACTGTTTATTTGTCAAAAACGCCTAAATTTCATAACCTTGTCATTGCAATTACAAATCCACCCAAAAAACAACACAAATTTTCTTCGTAATCGAAAAACAAGGATGATCAAACCAATTGCATAGAAGATTATCAAAGTAATTGACAACAAGTAATCGATTATATCCAGGTAAACAACTAGTTAAACTTGTTCAATTTTTTTTTTTTGGATTGAATTGTTATTTGATTGAGGAATTGTACGGATTCATTATTTGTTAGCTTATATTAATGAATTGGTTAAATGAATTGGTGTTTGATTGATGAAATTGTACGGATTCAGTAATTGTTATCTTAAATTCATAAATCGGTATATGATCAGAGTTGGTTGATTGTGTGGATTTTTTCATAAATTCATAAAGAGATATTTGATTGATTGTGTGGATATTTTCTGAACAAATTTTATAAGATCAGAGTTGGAAGATCAGTTATTAGAGATGATGTGTATAATAGAAGTTGTTCAGAAAATATATACCATAGGTTCAGAAAATATATACCATAGGGTCAAAGAAATTTGTACTGTAGGTTGAGAAAATTTGTACTGGGTTGGGTGTGAGATACTCCACGTAATTTGTACTTCTTTGTAGTGTTCAGCAAATATATACCATAGGTTCAGGAAATTTGTACTGTAGGTTCAGAAAATTTGTACTGGGTTGGGTGTGAGATACTCCACGTAATTTGTACTTCTTTGTAGTGTTCAGCAAATATATACCATAGGTTCAGGAAATTTGTACTGTAGGTTCAGGAAATTTGTATTGGGTTGGGTGTGAGATACTCCACGATAGTTTGTACTTGTAACTACTTTATAGTGGACCTCATGTAGTGAAACAATGTACCCAGTTGAGTTCAATGTTGTATGGTATTTTTTCTAATTTGGTTTTGGCAAATTACTAGTAATTTTGTAAATAACAAAACATTTATAGTAAATGTGCAGAACATATCAATACTATATATTAAATCCAGAAACCAAGGGACTTCAATGTAATTAAAGAAAATTATACAAATTAATTATACTATATAGTTTTAAATCACTAGCACCGTGTGATGGACCCGACTAAGGGATCTCAATGCAAATATTATATAGTTTGGGTTAAAATTAAATTATATAGAAGCTTGGTAATTTTCCTAAACAATTGTAAGAGACTAAAACATGGTCAATTTCCTTAAAATAAAATAATTAATTAATTAAGATGGTGCTTGGTAATTTTCCTAAATATTTATAGAGACTAGAAGATGGTCAATTTCCTTAAAATAAAATAATTAATTAATATAAACATGCACACTTATGGTATTAATTATTATCATCATAAAATTATATATTAAATTTAAAATCTATGCAATTTTATTAAACTTTATTATAGTTTATTAGATGTATAGAGATGTTAATTATTTAACATACAAAAATATAATATAAATAGGTTATAAATAATTCAAGTTAGATTACATAATATATAATATTGCATAATTCTTTCGATTTGGTTTAATTCATATATGTAATATATTTTTATAAATATATAATCCTCTTAAAATTACATACCTAAGTAGTAAAAGTAATTTCGTCAGTAAAGAAAAGAATTGTAGTAACATTGAATATAGTTATATGATAGTAATCACTCATTTGAATAGTAAAAGTAACAATATTATCAGCGAGATTAGTGAAAGTGGTAGAAACAACAACGGGAGTAGTGAAATAATCAATATTAATACGACAATAGTGAAAGTAACAATAATTACGGCGGGAGTAGTGAAATTATCAATATTAATGCGGCAGTAGTGACAGTAACAATAATTACGGCGGGAGTAGTGAAAGTAACAATGATTACGGTCAAATAGTGAAATGTTATTACCATTGTTTCATTAATAAGAGTAAAATATTACTAGCGAGAGTAGTGAATTTGTCTCAAAATTTATTTCATCGTAATTTTAGGATATGTCATAGACAAATATATTAATGATAAATTTATGGGTTATGCAACTTTAAGTAGTTTTATTTAATGGAAAAAAAATAGTAAGTAGAGGTAGCCCGGGCGAAGCCGGGCACCAATACTAGTATATCATAGATTCAGAAAATGTTTGATTGATTGTAACAATGGGTGTGTACTAATATTTTCAATTTCCAGTTGTGCAGATTAAATGGAAGCACATGATGAAGTTAGTACAGCGATTTCGACATTATTGTCTACGCCAATTTGCACTATTCTACCAGAAGAACCTGAGGAGTACTTTCCACCATGCGTAGATGAGAAAAAGCCTAAACTAGGAGATTTATACAATACCATAGAAGAAGGAGTTCAGTTTTACAAAGAATATGCAAAACATTGTGGCTTTCAGACTACATTGGGTACAACAAAAAAAGGAAAAAGAAAATGTTTGTATTTACGTTGAGGAGAGTGTTATGCAACAAGGCTGGAACAAGGGAGGAGAGTAAAGATAAAAAAACAGATCGTGTGCGGTTGATTACTCGTATTGAATGTGAAGCTATGGTACAATTTTCGCTGCAAGTAGATGGAAAGTATAAGGTTACTGGATTCCATGAAGGACACAACCATATTCTAGCATCACCATCATCAATGTTGTTTATGAAGGAAAACAGGAAAATGACATCGATTCAGAAGACCTTTGTTGTAAAAGTTGCACGGTTAAAGATGGGGCCAGTAAAAACATTTAGAGGTTAGAAAGAGTTGTCGGGAGGTTATAGTAATGTTGGTGCTACCGAGACTGATTTCAAGAACTTTGTGAGAGATATGAAACAGTACATTGGTTTGTCTGATGCAAAAATGGTGGTAGATAATTTTTCTCAAAAAAAAGAGACGTGTAGCACGTTTTATTTTAACTTCGAAGTTGATGAAAAACAGTGTCTATCAAGGCTGTTTTGGGCAGACACCATATCTAGGAAAAATTATGCTTTATTTGGTGACATGCTTTCCATCGACTCCACCTTTCGTACAAATAAGTACGACATGGTTTTTGTACCATTTACTGTTGTTGATCAACATAAAAGGTGTGTAACAGTAGGAGCGGGGCTACTATCACACGAGAGCATTGAAACATATACATGGCTTTTCAAAGCATTTCTTGATGCAATGGGGGGTTGTGCACCTAAAGCAATTATAACTGATCAATGTCCTTCTATGAAACCGGCAATTGAAGAAGTATTTCCAGATACATCTCACAGGTTATGCATGTGGCATATTATGAAGAAACTTCGTGAAAAAGTTGATGCGTTTTTATGGCAAGATGAGGATTTCAAGAAGCGTTTAAATGCATGGGTTTGGAACAATCATTGTGAACCTGATGAATTTGAAGAAGCTTGGGCTAATATCATGATTGATTATGATTTGGTAGACCATCCTTGGTTATCGTCTCTCTACGAAATTAAAGAAGATTGGGTTCCTACATATTTTAGAGAAAAATTTATGGCGGGTATTATGAGGGTGACATCAAGATCAGAGAGTGAAAATAGTTTCTTCGATCGTTTTCTTACACCTCATGCGACTCTTGTTGAATTCTGGATGTCTTTTGAGAGTGCAATGGATGCACAACGCCACAAAAAATCAAAACTGAAATCGGAAAATATACACTCAACATCTCCACTGAAAACTCCAGTTCAGTTAGAAAAACACGCTTCAGAAATTTACACGCATGCAACTTTTAAGGATTTCCAGAATGAGTTATGTGCAGCAGTGTACAATTGTGGCATGGTGGACGTACATGTTACGGACGGCACAGAGGTATATATTATCAACGACATAGAGCGAGAAAGAAAGACATGGGAAGTTGCATTTACAGCAAGTAGAGAAGAAATCATTTGTAGTTGTTGTTTGTATCAACGAATGGGTATGTTATGTAAGCATGTCATATGGGTCTTAAATCATAAGAACATAAGGAGGATTCCAGACAAATATATTCTTAATAGATGGACGAAGAATGCGTTGATGAAGCCCGTCTTTGATGAGCATGGCAATAAAATGGAGGATGTTGGGAAATCAGACAACAAAAAAAGAATGACAAATGAGCTTTGGGAAGAAATGTACTCTTGTGTCAGCCTTGCAGAAGAAAATGAGAAAGACATACAAACGTTAATAGATAAACTTAGAGAAGTCGGAATGGAGATAAAGCAACATCGAGGCAACGAGCCACCAATCCTCAACACGATGTCAGAAATGGAGAGGTATGTTGGGTGCAGCATTCCTAAAGAGATAAACATCCAAGTTCCACAAAAATCACATAATAAGGGGAGTGGTAAGCGAATTCAATCAAGCGTTCTAAAAGCGCTCGAGAAAAGCGGGAAAAAATAAAGAGTATGCCAGACTTGTGGGAGAAAAGGTCACAACTCAAGAACATGTTCTAAAAAGGTTGAAGAATTAGATTCACAGTATGAAGATTCAGAGGATGAAGATTGATTGTCAATGGCCGAACAAGAGTTCTAAAAGCTTTGGATAATTTTAATTGATGTTCTACAGATGATTTATGACTCTAAATTGCTTTTAATCTTATATATTACATGTATAGTTTCATTCTTCAAAGACACATTACACATTATGATATATACATGAAAGGTTCAGAACTTATGTATGAAAGATTCAGAAAATTTGTGCTACAGGTTCAGAATACCCCACGTTCATTCTAAAAATTAAACGCAATACAATTCAGTATACTATATAGGTATACTGTTTAATGTGTGATAGTCTTTATTGTGCTTTCCTGTATTCGTTTGCTTTGTTTTCATAAATCCCGTATTTGATTGCCTCACTTCCCCTAGAATGTCTCTTATTTGGCTGCTTTGTTAAATACGACTGTGCCATTAAAGATTGTCGTGTTGAAGCCTTGTCGAAGTTGGTACAACACCAATTGCATGAGAAAACAAAGAAATTGGTCCAATAAAAGAAATTCTCAGATACCAAACGAAAAAAAAGAAATTGGTCCAACACCAAATGCTTGAGAAATTTTCTGAAAAATCACATTACATGATTACATGGTTGTGGCCACCTTTCACATAGTGTATACAACAGTACAATACCATAGGGTGCGATAACAAGTGCTAACAAAAGATATTAAATTCATATGGTGCCCAATCTAGGGATTATGCTTCATTAGAATCATCAACACATTTTTCACCATCTTTCTCGACTCCTTGAACCTGGAGTCCTTGAACCTGGTTCTGATGGTGTTTTGCTCGAAGAAGAACTTCTGTAGACAATTCGTTCCCATTAAAAAGAAGCAAAGTCGAAACGTATTTGTCTCTAAGCTTGGAAAGTGTTGCAACCCATATGTATAGAATAGTTTGAATAAAACTATTTTCTATAATTGAAATAATCAGTCAACAAAATATAAGCAAAATTAAATAAATGAACCTTTACGTCATTCTTTTTAAGACCACATTTCCATTTTGGATCACCCATGAACGTTTCCATATGTCTCATGGTAAACACTCCGCAATCAGCAACATTGTCAATTGTCCTCCAAGGCATATTAACCCTGACGGGAGTAATCTTACACACCACAGCTCCTTTAGAATAAGTGTCTCTGGTCTCTTTTAAAAAATTCCCAAATGCGGCAGCCTATTGCAAAGGCAACATGCATAAGAATATACAGCAATGCAAAACCTGTGCAAACAGTTTGTTACGCAAACACTTACCACGAGCATGGGGGTATCACCATAACAGTTTTCAACTTTGGCGCGAGTAAGCCAATTGTCAATAAGGTAAAATGCAGGGGTCTTCAAGTCAAACACCATGAGATAATAATGTGCGTTCAATGCGACCGGAAAGAAAAACTAACAAGTAGGGAAAAAAAATTGATTAGACTTGATCAATAAATGTACTAATTATTGAATTAAGGTTTAAAGAAATCACCATGTCAATAGATTTCAATGAAATCCTGGAAAATTGCTTCAACTCATCATTCATTGCATTTTTGAAATTTTTTTACCTACTCTCATCGCTTTTATTCTTCTTATAATCGGTAAACACAATCTGGAAGCACACAAAGATTAAAATATAACAAACAATTATCAATACATACATAAATAGTATTAGAAATTTTAGAAAGAATCAAATAGTGAACTTACGAGCACGAATGTACTAATGTAAAATCTCAATGGACTTGAATCGCTCTTTGCTATCTCTCGATGGTTCAAGTAAGCAAACCAACAATCAAGGACGGCACTTGACACAAGTTCTCGAGGTTTAAGGCTCTAAAACTGAGGACGAATAGCAGTAATGCCCTTATACATGAACACCTTCTCACTGTTGAAAAATATCCCATTTAAATCACCAAGAAATAATTTACAAGTGGATGGCAAATAAAAACAGTAGCTACAAAAAGGAAAGTAAGGAATCAAGGAAAAATTACTTATGAAAGGGCTCTCTTGTCCGAAGTCTGCGTATATATAGTCACACACAAGTCTTTGCACTTTGGTGAGGCTACTTACTGTATCAACATCCCTAACTATAAAAGGAGAACGAAGTTCTAGTAAAAGTGCTGCTGAATTACCTCTCGTCCTTGTAACAACATGGTAGCGGGTAGGAGAAAGCCTTGAATCAGAATCCGGTTCACAATCACCATCTGAAATCGTCTTTTCAAAATCTGATTGTGTATTAGCGTCCTCATGCACCTCCACACACGACTTGTCATCATCTTTCTGAACGAGATCATCACCTTCCTGATCTGTTATTTTATCAGCGTGTTCATCCTTTTGGTCAGTAGATATTTCTAACAAAATGTTCCGCACTACTGTATCATGATCAGCATTTGCAGTTGGTGACAACAAAGCAGCTTTTGGATTATTAAAAAGTTCATCCTGAGACAAACCAAGACCGAAAGACAGAGGAATAACACCACTATTGGAATTGTCATCAGCTTGCCATTGATGTTGAATGATTGGCCTTGTAGAAGTTACTGCACGTTTTTTATTGTATGCATCCTCGGCTGCCTTGGCAAAAGCTATTAAATCTGCTTCTTCTTTTGAATCAGTGAACCAAGATGAGGGAGAGGTGTCCTCATTACATCCTCCATAGGTACGATATAATAAAGATGTAGAACTATGTAGGTGTTTGATAGTTTCATTTTCTGGGAAATTTGTAGCTCCAATTTCGTACTTGTTCTCAAGAATAACCATATTTTCAGCCATTCGTGCAGAATTAATAGCAAGGTCATGTATATACTCCTACACAAAAACCAAAAAAATCACAAAAAATAATATTGAAAAGAGAAAGAAATAATTAAAGTGATTAAATAATATAAGATGAAAGCATAATGTACTTTTGGGTTAGAGCAATGAGTTGAAGATGTTGAAATAGATAATAATGAAGTCACTTGAGAAGTTCTCGGCCTAGAAGAAACCCGTTTCTTTGAACAAAACTTTTCATCGGCTTGAATAGCAAGTAAAACTTCATCGCTGCCATAAAATTCGTCATCTAGAGTGGCATTCGAGGTTACTTTCGTAGGACTAGAATACCCAAGTGCATGTTCTGGATTATCTGAAGCAGCATTAGTGACAGCAACATCATTTACTTCAACATTCTGAGAACATCCTCCTTCATCATACAGCTCATTCATTAGCTTGATTGCCACATTACACAACTTCTTCATGTCCGGATTTTCATATAACTTAGGTGGACAATCTTTTATTAAGGACTCTAAGGACACCAAATGCTCTGCAGTAGCCTTGGTTTTGAATGCAAGTTCATGAATATAATCCTACACAAAAACAAGTAGATGAAAATAGGGACTCAAGTAAAATCTGCAAATATAAGTTCGTAAAAAGTGTAACATAAGTTCCGACAGAAAATACCATAGGTTATGAACAGCAAAACCATAAGTACATAATATTTTTCTTACATATAAATGTAGTGATTACCTTAATACTTGTTTGGCAGCCAGATTGTGTATTAGGCGATACTGAACCTGATTGTGTATTAACATTCTCCACCATCATATCTTCTATTGTCCCCTCTCCAAAATGAAACGATTTCATCTCTTCTTTTTGTCTAGCATAGAGAGCAGTAGTGGTCCAACCCGTGAGAGTGAAAAATCTTGATCAACAGTTCGCCTTTTGTGAACAACCCGATCAACGTAAAACAGCTAAACATTTAAACAAGAAACATTAAAATCAGTATAAAAATTAAAAGGAGAATAATAATTGGCCGAGAATAAAAAATACACGCTGAAAAATAGATAGAATATTATACCATTAAAAACAACAGAGGGCCCTCGAAATAGTTCTTCTTAACTGCCCAATTCAGCTTGGCATTCCTCAAACTATCCAAAATATACTCACACCAATTGTAGTTAGCAATATCATTCACATCCATTAAAGACTTCAGAACATGATGATTCACATAAGATCTTTGGTTGTTTTTCATCATAAGAGAGACAACAAGAACAACAAAGTTCACTTTAAATTGATCACCACCTAATTCCTGATTTGTTGCAATATAAGTTTGAAGTGTTGTGATTAAGACAATTCCAGATGTCCCAGGAAATTGACTTCTCCATTGGTGGTAGAATTCTGAGAATTCTTCACTTTCATCAATATAAGAAGCTAACTTCACTTGCTTAGGACCCATAGGAAGACCCAAAGTCGCATGTACGTCAGAAGCTCGAAAAGGCAGCTCCTTACCACCATAGAGCATAAGAGAAGTTGTTATTGGATTAAAATTATCAATAAGCCAATAGCCGAGACGTATAGGTAACCTATCAACATCCAACGAAAATAAACCACCAAACCCAATTGCATTAATATCCTGCCATTGCTCATACGTCATATAATGAATGGCGTAAAATAAGCCCTTTGGAGACATGCGTGTAACAGCAGATGGAAACACAGGACGACGAGACTTCTGCCTTTTAGAAGGACGAGAACTACTCGGGCGATTATCATCACTAACCAACCTATTATCAGCATAGAAAGACAATAATTTCTATAAACATAGGAAATGTACATATAGTGATGAAAAATTGAACATGCAGTACAAATAAGATGCACTTCACCTAGAATATTTTGTAAATAAATTGGCCTCTAATTAGAGTAACTAAAATCTTCTACAGAAACTTAGCAAATACTTCATAGCGGCTAAAAAAATACATACCAATAGAGGAACATGCAATCAAATACATAGAATCGTAAAACGATTGAAAGGAACAATACAAAACACTACAAAATAAACCTAAACGATTGGAAGGAAGAAAACAAAACAATTGAAAATACAATTAATGTAACTGTAATTAGGAAAAAATCAGAGATGAACATGCAATCAACAATACAAATCAATATAAAAATTAAATTAGAAGGAAAAACAAAGGGAAAAATGCAATCAAATACACATAATCGTGAAACAATTATGAAGTGGAGAAGAAATTGAACGATCTTACCTTAATTTCATTGGAAGAGTAGCTAGATTAAAAGAAATCCGGATAAAATTGGGAAAGTAAGAGAACCAGCTGAATGAAGAAGACGAGTAAGGAAAAAGAATAGGAATGTTATGAAAGAACAAGTAAATTGACAAAAATAACCTCCAATTAGAAAGGGAAAGTTGGACGCGTGGCATCATCAGGTCCGCTGGATTAATAAATCTGACGGTGGACAATGGTTCTCATGGTTCTTGTTGGGCCCTAAATTATCCTGCCTGACCTGATATAGGCCAGGCAACAGCCAAAGACAGCTTCCAGGCTCTAGAGATCCAAAACCAGGCATTACTCCAAGATCGACAGGCACTAAGCAGGAGTTGATTGAAGACAAAGTAGAAATAACCAAGCACTGAAAAGATAAAGCACCAGGCCATTGCAGGCAACAAACAAGCAGTCTCATATGTTCCCTACAAAAAAGGAAGACCAATTCCAGAAGGCAAAGATATAGGGAGCAGTCAAAGCAACGGCTAAGAAAGAAGCAACCATCTCCGGGTAAATAGGGCACATTCCCTATTTACCAGGAAAACCTAAACGGCACAAAGGGATTGAAAGCAACGACCTATAAATAGAAAGAAAGGGAAGACAAGAAGGATCATCTGAGATATCATCACTTTTACTCATATACTTTGTATTCTTAAGCAATATATTCGCCTGTCACGTCTGATATAACAATACTCTGTCAGGCTATCCAAAATCATAGTAACAATCACTCCTGGCTTGGTGCCCGTGGTTTTTTCCCTTATTCCCAGGGTTTTTCCACGTATAAAATCCTTGTGTCATTATTTGTTAGTTTGCTTTACATTTAATTATTCCAATCAGGCAAGTTATTCGAGTTAGATCACCCTACATATAAATTCTGGCGGACGCTCTAGATCACTGAAAATCCTGCTAAAACAATTGGCGCCCACCGTGGGGCATCTAACTCAAAAATAATCAAAAGCCCACCATCAAAATACCACAAAAAACTAAGAAAAAATGGCAGGAGATAGCATTGAGCAACAATTAGCTGCTGCCAAACAACAGTTGTTGGAGATGGAACAACTGAAACAAAAAATGATCCAGGCTGAAGCTGAAGTGGCAAAATTGAAAGAATCAGAATCCAGCCTAAAGATACAGTTGGGAGAAAAAGCTTCAGGATCAAAATTGAAAGTCCAACCTGGCACACCATTCTCCTCCATCATAAGGAACATTGACTTCTCCAATATTGGTACTCCAACTCCATCCAAAGCAGGAGAAGAAACGAACTCGGAGAACTCCAAAATCAAGAACTCCAAGATCGGACTAACACGACCATTATGATGGCTATGCTCCAAGAAATCCAAAAACTTCATGAGAGATTTGAAAAGATCCCAGGAGTTCCTACCCCAATTGAAGAAGCAAATCCAGAAAGCTATCTTGATTCTCCTTCGTGGATGAAATAGCAAAAACAGACACGCGAAAGAAGTTTGTGATTCCCTCAATGAGAATCTATGATGGAACCACTGATCCACAAAACCATGTTGCCTATTACAAGCAAAGAATGCTTTGGCAAAGATCAATTCCCGATGAACTACGTCAAGTCTGCATGTGTAAAGGATTTGGAACAACTCGAATGGACCCGCCTTGCAATGGTACATAAACTCAAAATGGAAGCATCAAGTCCTTTGCTGACCTGGTCAATTCTTTCAATCATCAATTTGCCAGCAGCAGGGAACTAGAGAAGAGATCCAGTGACCTGTATGGGGTTAAACGAAGCCTGGAGAATCAATCAGATCATACATGACAAGATTCAACAAAGAAAAAGTGTCAATCCCCAGATGTGATGTTGGAACAGCCATTGAAGCTTTCAGGCAAGGGCTACCCCTGGACAGTGACTTCTATGATGAAATGACCATGAAGCCCTGTCATACCTTTGAAGATGTCCAAGCATTAGCCATAGGCTATATCAGTGGAAGAAGACAAAGGCTACAAGGCGATAATGCCGACAACAACTCGGGATATGACAAAACCAACAGGAAAAGCTTTAACAACAAAGGAAGCAGTTCCAGGCCATCTCCCTACGCGAGACCTGACAGATCAGAAGTCAACTATACACATGAACAACGAGGTAACTCCTATATTTATCCTCCTGTCCAGGAATATAACTTCTCTGTTGACATTGCAGGATTAATCAAGAGGCTTGACCACATGGGAGACATTGTCAAGTGGCCAAAGAAGTCAGACAACCCCAACTCAAGAAAGGACACCACCAGGTGGTGTGAATTTCACATGGACATAGGTCACACAACAGAAGAATGCCTGGGATTACGGAGACAAGTGGCTTACCCAAAAGAAAGGATACCTGAAAGACTTGATGCAAACAAAGAACAAGGAAGATGACGGAACAAGAAGAAACACGAGAAAGGCGAAGAACGTGACCTACCCCTTGCACCACCCATTTATGAAGTCAAATTCATCAATGGAGGATCGAAATTTGTGGCCTGACCAGTTCAATTTTGCTAAGAAAATTGCCAGGGAGTCAAAAATGAAATCTCCTTTTAAATCTAGCAATTTACCTCAAATTACTTTTGACGACACCGATATGCGGGGCATTCCGGACCTCCACCATGACAAACTTGGTAATCACCATGCAAATAAGGACTGCACGTGTCATGAGAATCCTGGTAGATGGAGGCGATTGATAAACCTGATCATGCTCGATGTCCTTAAAGCAATGAAAATTGATGAGAACCAAATCATAAAGAAATCTAATGTCCTAGTAGGATTCAGTGGAGAAACAAGAAACACACTAGGAGAAATACACCTACCCACATATGTGGAAGGAGTATCTTCATATGAAAGATTTGGAGTCCTGGATCGCTGTCATCCTATAATGCTATATTGGGAAGGCCATGGATCCACAACATAAGAGCCATACCCTCTACCTATCACCAATGCATCAAAATACCAACAGAATGGGGAGTAGCAACCATTAAAGGTGAACAAAAATCTGCCCAGGAATGTTATACTGAGGCATTGAAGCCTTCCAAGACAGGTAAGTCCCTCGCCTAGCAATTACAGTACCCCTGTCAGACAACTCATGTGGCAGAAACCAAAATGGAAACTGATCAAGTAATTTTAGACCCTGAGTACCCTGACAGGCATGTACTAGTAGGATCTGATGTCCCTGACAATATCAGGCCAGAATTAGTAAGTTTTCTTAAAAGTAAATCTTCATGTTTTGCCTGGTCACATTTTGATATGACCGGAATAGATGCCAATATTATTACACATAAACTAAATGTTGATGAGTCTTATAAGCCCATCCAGAGAAAAGAAGAAAATTTGCCGCTGAAAGACATGCCATCATCAATGAAGAAGTAGACAAACTACTGGACATGGGGATGATAAGAGAAGTCATGTACCCCAGCTGGCTAGCCAACGTAGTGGTGGTTCAAAAGAAGAATGGCAAGTGGAGAGTCTGTGTAGATTACACAGACCTCAATAAAGCCTGTCCAAAAGACCCATTTCCACTCCCACACATAGATGCAATGGTGGATGCCACAAAGAGGACATGAACTCCCGACATTCATGGATGCCTCAAGTGGATTCAACCAAATCAAGATGCACCCATCTGATCAGAACATACTGCATTTATCACGAAAGAGGCATATCTTGCTACACAAAGAATGCCTTTTGGCACGAAAAATGCAGAGCAACATACCAACGCCTGGTCAACACAATGTTCAAAGATCAAATAGGGGACACCATGGAAGTCTATATTGATGACATGGTAGTTAAATCAAAGAAAGCTGAAGATCATGTCAGGGACTTGGAAACAGCCTTTAAAATCCTGGAAGATTTCAATATGAAACTCAATCCATCCAAATGCCATTTCGGGGTATCCTCAGGAAAATTCTTGGGGTACATGGTGACCAAAAGAGGAATAGAAGCTAGCCCAGAACAAATAAGAGCCATACTAGAACTGGAATCCCCAAGTCGGTCAAAGATATTCAAAACCGACAGACGAGTTGCGAGCCCTGAATAGATTCATTTCCGGATCATCGGTAAGATGCAAGGCATTCTATGACCTACTCAGGAAGAACAAAGCATTCCAATGGTTGCCTGAACATGAGTCACCTTCCAGAACTCAAAACATACCTGACTACACCTCCGTTACTTGCCAAACCAGACAAAGGAGAACCCCGACGTCTACCTATCGATCACGAAACAAAGATAAGTGGAGTCCTGACCAAAGAAATTGATGGCCAACAACATCCAGTCTACTATGTAAGCAAAAGTCTCCTAGATGCAGAAATCAGGTATGGCCTACTTGAAAAATATGTACTTGCTTTAGTAATGTTCTGTACTAAACTTCGACCTTATTTTGAAAGTCACCCAATCATTGTAAGAACCAACTTGCCTATCAAATCTGTCACGAGAAGGCCTGAGTTGTCGGCGAGAATGGCAAAATGGTCGATACAAATCAGCACCTATGATATAACCTTTGAACCCGGGACGGCAATTAAGTCTCGGGCACTAGCGGACTTCGTGCAATGGTGAATTCACCCTACCCTAGAACCAGACCTCATAAAAGAGGTCAACCTTCTTGACACACAAAAAATAGACCAGGAATGGATTCTCCATGTAGATGGGGCAACAAATATGAAAGGCACTGGCCTAGGATTAGTCCTAAAATCACCACAGGGAGACCCGATTGCACACAGTCATTAGTTGTGAGTTCAAAGCCACGAATAATGAGGTGAATATGAAGCCCTGATTCTTTGGATTAAAGGTATGTATAGAACTCGGTGTAGCAAACCTCAAGGTAAAAACTGACTCTCTCTTAATTTCCAATCAAGTTAAAGGAGTATATCTTTGCAAAAGATTCAAAAATGATACTCTATTTGGAATATGTCAAAACCTTTGCAAAAATTCCAAACCTTTGACATTGACCAAATACCAAGGGACTTAAATTCCCAGGCGGATGCCCTAGCCACTGGGATCAAATTTCACCTGCTTTGTGTTTGACAAAATACCCATCGTCCACCTGCTGGAACCAACCATAGAAAAGCCTGAACAAATTTGTCCTATTCAGGAAGATACAAATTCCTGGACTAAACCTTACTATGATTGGTTCCTACAGAGGATACTCCCTGCAAATAAAAACGAAGCAAGGGCCCTGAAAATCAAAGCATCCACTTATACCATTATAAATAACATCTTGTTTAAAAAGTCTCAGGCTGGACCTTACTTACGTTGCCTAGAACCAAATGAAGCCAACCAGGTTATAGAAGACATACATAATGGCTACTGCGGAAATCATAAAGGTGGAAGAAGCCTGGCAAGCAAAATTCTCGGGACAGGCTACTATACGGCCAACCCCGAGAGCGATCGCATAGCATACGACTCAAAATGTGAAGCCTGTCAAATCCATTCCCCCTATATCCATCAACCATCAGAACTACTACATTCCATCTCGGCCCCCCGCCATTCATGAAATGGGGCATGGACATAGTAGGAAAGCTACCTCGGCGCCGGACAAAAAGTCTTCATGCTAGCAATGACCGACTACTTTTCCAAATGGATAGAGGCAGACTCTTACAGGCAAGTCAAAGAAAAAGATGTCATATCATTCATCAAAAAATATCATATGTAGATATAGAATACCTTGAAATAGTCCGTGATAATGGGACACAATTTGTGGGAAAAAGAACAACTAATTTACGTGCACAATGGAATATCAATTTAGTCACATCTACACCAGGCTACCCTAAAGCCAACGGCCAAGCGAGAATCAAGCAACAAAGTAGTAATCGTTGCAAAGAAAAAGTCGAAAAGAAGAAAAGGAAGATGGGCGGAAGAGCTCCCCTAGTTCTATGGGCGACAGACGCACACCCAAAAAGCACCCACGGGCCAAACACCATATTCCCTGGTCTATGGTCGTGAAGCGATAATACCAGCTGAAATTCATGTGCCAACTACCAGAAGCGGCAACACAATAGAAGAAAACAGACCCTATTACAAGATAACCTACTCTTAACAGAGGAACCGAGAGATGCACCAAAGTCGGGATAGCCGCCTACCAACGGACAAAGAGCCAGGAGTTACAACAAAAATGTCAATATCAGAGTATTCAAAGAAGGAGACCTGGTATTAAGGAAAGTTTTCCCCAACACCAGAGAAAAGAATGCAGGCAAACTAGCCCCTACATGGGAAGGCCCGTACTTAATTGATTCAATAGTGGGACAAGGAGCTTACAGGCTACAAACTTTGGAAGGAGAAATGATCCCCGGATCTTGGAACATTCTCCACTTAAAACTATTTCATATCCGAGAAGCGGTAAAACTACTCACCCTATATACATGTGCTAAGTTTCATACCTGCTATGTGCTAAATTACTTGCCTATCATTCTTAATTTCACCTAAAACTTTATTTCAAATCCTGAAAACTTGTTTTACGCCTTCTTTTCACTTATTATATGTTATACTTTAGGCTTAAACAAATGTTCGGGATTGAGGGCCACTCCACCCAACCCGAACAGATTTCTAAAAATGCTCTAATTTGGCACCCGCCGCTCGACCCGAAAAATAAACCGAGCTCGAGATATAAAAAGACAAGTACAAAGGTGGAATAGACCATAGTACTTGTCAAAAAAGCCC
This sequence comes from Silene latifolia, assembly GCF_048544455.1. Lineage (NCBI taxonomy): Eukaryota > Viridiplantae > Streptophyta > Magnoliopsida > Caryophyllales > Caryophyllaceae > Silene > Silene latifolia. The sequence continues at coordinate 51,570,937 of NC_133533.1, forward strand.
TCCCGACAGTGAGGGCCATAAGCCCTCCCGACCGCAACCACCCTCATTCTTAAAAGCCCTCCCGACAGGCGAAAAAAGCCACCATTCCCCATAAACACAGGAATGAGGGCCATAAGCCCTCCTGACAGGCATTATTCTAACAAAAATATCACATGAATATACAGGTACAAATTCCAGTCAAAAACAGCAAAGAAAATCAAGAAGGGAAAGGACATATATATTCAAACCGACCTAGGAATACATCCTTCCAAGGCAAAAAGAACACACCGTTCAGGCAAAGCCAACAAAAACCAAAACAAATCCTAAATCATTTGTTCAGGGAACATCCCCCCCTGAATAAGCCAAAACAACACAAACAAAAAACAAAAAATATTTCAAACTAAGCCACCTTGGACACGATGAGAGCCAATCCCCTCATCGCACCTCTTCTTCTTCATCTCCATCCCCTTCAACATCACTATTTTTCCCTTTAGATGGAGGAGAGTCCACCTCCTCATCGATGCAACTTACAAAGCTCGGGATACGTGGTATTGAGATCACCAATTCCCCGATCGGGATTCCAAAAAGGCTCGACTTCAAAGAGGCTCTTTCATAGCATCCACACGACCCTTGCCAAATAAATACAGGCACATCTTTATACCTGGCCCGAACCTCGTCCCTCTCCACACCAATTCTTCATTTACCTTTAATCGCTCTCCGCATAGCCTCGTTTTTCACCTTCAATTCTTCCCGGGCAATATCAAACTTGGCCTCAAGAGCTTTCAAAGCATCCCGAGCGATTTCACCTTAGCAGACTCCACCAAAGAACCGAGCCTTCCCCGCCTCATTATCCTCCTTCAACGAATGATTCTCACCTTGGACACCTCCAAATCGACTTTAAACTTGTCAAAGATCCTTTTTCAAGATTTGTACCTCCCAATCCAAGGCATTTTTTAGACCATGAACTCGATTCCAGGTTGACAGCACTCCTCAAAGACATCATTAACATTCTAAAAACAAAAGAAAATGCCCATCTAAGCCACCAAAAAAGAAAACACACACAAAAACCCACAACAAACAAAGACAAAAAAATATATACCTCCTGAAGCATGGTAACCAGGTTGGCGGATAATCCCCGAACGATACATAGCGGCCAAAGCACGAGCGAAGCCTCCTCTCGCGATACTTGAAATAAGGATCATCAACCACAAAAGCCTGAGCCTGAATTTGATCCTTAGCAAAATGGACCTCATCCATACGAGCCCTGACTCCCCTGACCTCATGAACTCCTCCCAAAGGCTCATCCACTCTCTTCCTCTTCTCAGACAATCACTTTCATCCACAACCTTTTCAGCGATACCAACCGAGCTCCCCGCACAGATTCCCGAATTTGAACAAAGACTATCACTCCCCCGTTGCCTCACTTTGCTCTTTGACTTCTCCCCGTAATTTGAGAAACCCCGACCTTCACCAAAGACAGACCAAAACTAGCAATCCTGGCGAAGCCCGGTAGTGCACGACGAGTTTCTAAAATCGAATAAAAAAGCATGGATCCAATACAGGAAAACAGAATGACAAAACAAGCAAAAGAACTTACTCCCTGATGAAGATGCCCCTGGAACCTTAGTGCTCTTCACAGGCTTATAAGTGCTCAACTTAGCCTTCTTAAAACGAGGCATAGCAGCTTGCCCCCATACAGGCGAGCCAAGCCCTCTCCTCTTCAGCAACGCCATAAACGCCGCTATCCGGTCACCACCCTCAAAGATCGTGATCATTCACCCAATCATTTACTAAAAGAAAACACGGGCAAAGTAAGTAAACTCTCCAAAAATACTATTACCAAACCAAAAATTATGCAGAAAGAAAGATTACCTCCTTCAACAAATTGGATAATTGAGATAGTCCAGTCGGGGCAATTGAATCGGCCTTGATAAACATATAAGTCCGAGCCCGGCCTTTATCATCCCCCGAATCAAAATTGGTGATCGGGTGAGCCATCTTTGACGACCCGACTCGAAAATTGAACCTCCCAAAGAGAATGACTCTTCAGATGATAAACATTCTTAAAATCATCCAGAGTAATAACCAACTTATGCCTAGAACATAAATGCTCAATAGAATGGACAATCTTCCAAACCATTGGCATGAGTTGAAACGGAGGAACCCTAATAGCCCTAACCACCTCGGCCATAAAAGGAGAAAGGGAAGTTGACCACCACCCCGAAAGCCCACTCAAAAATACGAAACCAACCCGGGCTACTCCAATTAGCCCCGATAGGACCATTCTCGGAATCCAAACCTCGGCCCCATGAGGAATGAGACCCCGCCCTTTATATAATGCTCAAAAGCGAGTTTCAGTTGATTAGCCTCATGGAAAGAGATTGCTAAAGCCTTATTAGGAGAATACTCAACCCCCTTATAAGACATGGACAGAATCTCTGGAGGAGGAACAACCTCCACCACGTCATCCTCGGGAATGACTTCGGGGACCCCCTCAACCTCGGCGAGCAGGCCATTTCAACTTCAACAGAACTTTTTCAACCTCGGCAGGAGCTTTTGAAGTCCGCTCCTTCTCCCGCCACCACCATATATTATTTTTTCTAAAAGATGAATTTTTGCAAAGGAAGAATTTTTTAGAAAGAGAAACAAGAAAGTTAGAGATTGGAATGTGAAGACATACACGAAACAAACAAGATATTTATAGCCGCAAAACCATAACGGCTAGGAAAGCAAGTGGTTAAGATCAATCATGACTCTCCTAGGGTTTTGTGAACCTACCCTATTTATGGCAAGTAACCGTTACAAGAAGTTGAAGCAAACTCAAATTCTGAATCCGATAGAAAGTCCCCGCACAAATCACTTGCTTGCAGCCCAAATTTTTATCTCCTCATTCCTGGCCAGACCCAATAAAGGAATAAGAAGATAAGGGGCAATTGTTGGGCCCTAAATTATCCTGCCTGACCTGATATAGGCCAGGCAACAGCCAAAGACAGCTTCCAGGCTCTAGAGATCCAAAACCAGGCATTACTCCAAGATCGACAGGCACTAAGCAGGAGTTGATTGAAGACAAAGAGAAATAACCAAACACTGAAAGATAAAGCACCAGGCCATTGCAGGCAACAAACAAGCAGTCTCATATGTTCCCTACAAAAAAGGAAGACCAATTCCAGAAGGCAAAGATATAGGGAGCAGTCAAAGCAATGGCTAAGAAAGAAGCAACCATCTCCGGGTAAATAGGGCACATTCCCTATTTACCAGGAAAACCTAAACGGCACAAAGGGATTGAAAGCAACGACCTATAAATAGAAAGAAAGGGAAGACAAGAAGGATCATCTGAGATATCATCACTTTTACTCATATACTTTGTATTCTTAAGCAATATATTCGCCTGTCACGTCTGATATAACAATACTCTGTCAGGCTATCCAAAATCATAGTAACAATCACTCCTGGCTTGGTGCCCGTGGTTTTTTCCCTTATTCTCAGGGTTTTTCCACGTATAAAATCCTTGTGTCATTATTTGTTAGTTTGCTTTACATTTAATTATTCCAATCAGGCAAGTTATTCGAGTTAGATCACCCTACATATAAATTCCTGGCAGGACGCTCTAGATCACTGAAAATCCTGCTAAAACAGTTCTCATACGAGGAGGGTTCTCATGCGATCCTATATATATATATATATATATATATATATATATATATATATATATATATATTCGTTTATCACACAATTTCCGGTTATCCACCCGTTTATCACTCACGAATCTAATCAGACTTATTCCAGCAACGTAAACTCCCTACACTTGGGATATCACTAACAAAAATCACAAATTCTTATTTAAGAAGGGCAAATTCACCTTAATTCAAGTATCATAAGACAAAAATATAATGCATTAATATTAGCAAAAAGTTTGTCTATGCAAGTGGGGCATTATTTAATACATTTTATTCTTAAGATGAATATATTTGTTTTAAAGAAGATCCGCTGAACAAAAATATGCGATACTTAGGTTTATTTAGTAACTAATTCATTATTTGTTCTATATTTATACTTTAAAAAGTTCCAATTTAAGTTTATGAATTAATTAATTTACTCTATATTGTAATTTGGTTAAATTAGGGGACAAGCATCGTACATTGTACACGAAATTAAATACTCTCAATTAGCTAATAAAACTAGCACTTGCATAGTTACAATCCACGGCTGATCTGTATATATTTAATATCAAGCACTAATGTTCTAACAAGTTGTTGTGCGGAAGCGTGAATATCCCGTGTTGAGCCTCTGCTGCATCTGTGTCCACAACCCATAATAGTACGATATTGTCCGCTTTGGCCAAGCCCTCACGAGTTTACTCTTGGGCTCCTTCCCAAAAGGCCTCGTACTATTATATTTAGTATATACTTATAAAGATGATATTCTATCTTTATTCTACCAATGTGGAACATGTGTTTGCACCCTAACAATCCTCCCCTCAAACCAAGGACCATCATTCTGATTCGGACGTTGACCACCATGGAGAACTCCCACTGATACGTGCGTTTTATATAGTCTTTTTAGCCTATTTGTGCACATATTTCCATGTACTTTTGTACCGTTTTATACTGCATTATGCCCCGAAATGGCTACTTTGGTTCGTTTTGTCTATTTTGTAGGAATGAACCTGAAAGTAGTGGAATCGTACCCTTTTCGTCTTGTTTTGCATGCATTTTGAGGAGACGTGGATTTCAGAGCGAGAGCACTGCATTGGGATGCGTGAAGGAATGGTCAACGAAGCAGTCAACAACAATTTGAAACTGTTTTGGAAGAAGAACCCTCGATCGAAGGCTTTTCTTGGTCGATCGAGTGGTTTTACATTCTGAGGAGGTCGATCGAGTACTTTACTGTACTCGATCGAAATGTTGGATATCAGGTTTCCTCGATCGAGTAACATTTCTGCTCGATCGAGTGTTTTATACACTGAAGTCCTCGATCGAGTTGTCTCAAACTACTCGATCGAGAGGATTGGTGTTTCACGGGCCTTAATTAACCCGTGTTGCTTATTTTAGTTAATGGACTTTATAATTTTCTATTTAAGCGTTGAATAACTAGGTCATTAGCATCTCTTAATAACGTTTTACACTGCATAATACTCTATTACGCCACTCTCTCTTCTCTTAATCTTTCCCTAAGCTTTTCTACTGTAAACTTTGCTCTTGGGTTATTTTGCTTGGATCTCGTTGTTCTTTACGCCGGAATTCTCGTTATTGTAATCTCTTTCTCCTTTTAATCTTAATCTTGATTTTATTTGTTTTAATTCCTTTGTTCTCTCTTAATTAGTTTCTGCCCTAATTTGTTTATGCGATTTTATTATTATTGCAACATGTTTATTATTAGTTATTTCATTATTATTGATCTTGACAACATTAATAGCATGAGTAGCTAAATTCATTCATGTTGGGACTAGGGGATCTATGGTAGAATTGTGACGAATGTAGCGAATAGGCTAGATGACTTATTTGTGAGAATCTGTACCCATGGCAATTTAATTATAATACCGACATAGTTGAATGCACGCTTCTAAGTTACCCTTTAATCTGGTTAATTTATTCCTGGATCGGAAGATTGGACTAAACAGACCTGCTATGAACAGTAGACTACCCTGACGAGGACGGAAGTTAAGTTAGTGGAAATCTTGGATAGAAAGTGGACCGAAAGGACCTTTCCAATATCCGTCTCACAGTAAAATATCTAGGCTATTTGCAGTTGAGTCATTAAGCTACCGTAGTGAACCGAAATCCCGACATGTTCCCTCTTTATTGATCATCTTATTCGTATTTTCTTGTCTTTACTGCTCTTCTCTTGCTACTCTTTCCCTTAAGCCTTTTTAGTTTAGAAAACCAAATTACAACCCCCCCATTTTGTGACCAAATAAACGGACCTTTTACAAATATCTTGCCTCCCTGTGGAGATCGACCCAACTTCCCTAGCTATATAAGTTAGTCCAGTTGGTTATTTTTGGTAGGTATACGACTAGCCTGTCAAATTTTGGCGCCGTTGTCGGAGAGGCAATAGCCTTATCTGTTTCTTGTTTCGTATATTTTTATCCGTCTCAGGGAATTTTTATTCCTTGAGACAGTTCTCATTTATCTCTTTGAGTGCTGTTTATGCCCAAGTCAAATAGGTTGGAGTTAGTTCCTGCTAATTGTGGACAGCGGGCCGCCCACGGGGGCGCTTGGTGAAGGTCGAAACAAGCGTTTGCATTTTGTATGAAGTCGCCACCAATTTTTATGGGAAATTGGAACCGTTCGAATACCTCGTGTCATGTCAAGACACAAAGTAGTGACATGAACACTAAGCAATCGTTACCCTTAGCATTCTATGTCTAGAATGACTCTCGTGGATGCCAATGAACACGGGTGCTCACGGAGATCTGGAGTAAGGGGTGAGGGTACGTATTAGGAAGCTCTTTTGATCGAACACCTAATCCCGCCCGCCTCGATAGCGGCCTCTACTAATGATTAGGGAAGTTATTCGTACTTGATATATCGTCGGCTATATGCATGCAATGCAACATCCATAGATTAATCCTAACATGTGAGAATTTAACTAGGTCGGTTGACACGTAATTAGCAAACAATTGGGTCGAAGTTGGAATTAATGTTTATTTACATGTGAAGACATTCAAGCAATGAAAGGAATGCAATAAAAGAAATACAATAATGAAAATTACATTAATTACATTGGAATAGGCGATTTATGTCGAAAATACCTTTAAAACGGATAATTTGAGAAAAAGGAATAAAAGAATAAAATAAACTAACGAACAGGAATTAACGTGATATTACGGATAATAGTCAGTTAATACGTAAACTAATTAAACTAGGTCAAGGCAGAAACGGAGTTCAGGGACAGAAATCAACCTGGAACAGGCGCAGCAGGACTACGCCCTCTGGAAGAGGCGCAGCAGTTGCTGCGTCTGTTCCAAGGGTGAGTTCTGGATGTGAAGCCGGAACTGCAAATCGTTAATCTGAATTGATGAATTTAATGATGGATTAAAATATTTACTCGGATGGAAGTGATTAATAGGTTAATTACATGTGAATGATAGTCATAAAAGCGATAAACATGGATGAGACGAATGTAAACGAATTAATTACGTGATGAAATAATTACATAAGTGAAAAATATTAATGAGTCCTCTATTGAAATCAATTAACTAGTCTAAACATGGTGATATATGACGAATAAACAGATTAAAACTATATCAAAGACGAATTCCAGAAACTCAATATGATTAAATTGAATCTCTACAACCCGGAATTGAATTTTATGACGAAAACCCGCAAATATTGGATTATTTAGGATTTAAGTCGGATTTAAGACAATTAAAACATGCTAATGATGGTGAATAATACATATGGAATTATATGATACTACAACGAAGAATTAACAGACGAACAAGCAAAAGAAAAGAATTTGAATACGAATTACAGAGGACAAACGAAGAAGAAAGGAAGCAGGAACTGCGGCAGCCTCACGAAGAGGCGCAGCAGGAACTGCGCTCCTTCGAAGAGGCGCAGCAGTTGCTGCGTCCTTTCTCGACGGTTATTTACTGGAGATCCGAAAAACAGGTTTTAGCGAAGGGTTTTAGAAATCGATTTTAACGGTATTTTCGATGTAAATCTTACAATTGATGATACGAAAAGTAAAATACAATAAATAAATAAGGATTATACACCCTCAGACTTACATGTTGACGAAACGAGAAGGACTAAGAATATTGATTAGTGAATGCTCGACGCGAATGCAAGGAAAGTGCCCTCGTAAGAGGAAAACGATTGATTAATTTAGGTTGATTGAGTGTAGTTGGTCAAATTGGTCGGTCATGCAACAGAGAGGCTGGTACCCGGAAAGATCCGAGCTTACGTGGTCGAAAGTTCAAGCACGTAGGCGCCAGTAAGTAAGAACAAAGTCTAGAATGCAAAGGGAGAAGAGAAGGGCGGACACTCGCGTGAGAAATATGAGGAGCGAAGGCTCCTATTTATACTAATCACGTGAAGGAATTAGGGTTTCGGAGACTCTTTGGAAGTGAATCTTGGAAAGATATGAAAAAGATACGTAAAACATGCGAGAAAGGGCCTGGGAAGAGGCGCAGCGAACCACTCGCGTCTCTTGGAAGAGGCGCAGCCGCTCGTTGCGTCTATTCCCGGAGGTTTCCTCCCGCCAAGAAAGATTTCCGCGTTTGAGTTATGGTAGGACGGAAATAATTCGAATATCCTTAATATCTTATATGAATATTACGGGATATTATTTGCCAAAAGATAAAATTTATGAAATATGGAATAGAAATATCCTAACATTCCGAATATTCGACTCGGGATTTAACAGATTATCGAAAAATGGAGACGGTTTTTGACCCGACTCAATGTACTCTAATTATCAAAAACGACCGTATCGGCGCGTAGATGACAACTAAGAGGTAGACATTTAATATTTGAGCAATCACTTGACGATAATCTTACGAACTGTCACAAATCGTTCCGCGTATCAAACATGCGGCCCAATCATCACCGGGTGGTTTGCGGGAGGTGCAGAAACGAGGTGTCTACAGAGCCCCCACTTTGACTGAGGCTTGGACAAGGCGAAAGTCAAAGTATAGCCATCAGGTCAATCGAAGATTACAACCTGACGACTATGGCGACGCGAGGCGGCTCAAGGGGTCTGAGCCAAGGACCTGTCGTCGGGAACATTTTAGAGTCTGTCGACTATCGGGGAGGGTCGTTTAAAGTCCATTAGACTACGTAAGGAAGCTCGCCAGCCATAAGAAGAGACCATACCTGAGACTTCTTCTCGAGATGCTTTCGGAGTTGCGTAGGAGCTAAGGTTGAGCATGGGAGCTAAGGGTAAGACCTAAAGGATATATAAGGATTATGCTAGGGTAACGGGGCCCTAAAGGAAAGCATTGACGGGAAGGAGGCCTAATAGCAAGATCAACTTAAAGGTGGCTAAGGTTTGGGTATAGGAACTTCTGGAGAGCGACACCCTGTCGAACTCCGCGGGGAAACACAAAATATAGTGGGGGTAGCAGGACGTCGGTAGAAACTGCTGGGGCATCCGCTTGCGTCGGTCTCAAGCGAACTCTGGCAAAACTTGAGGTTGAATCTGCTTGCGTAGGTCTCAAGTGAACTCTTGTTGGGGAATATATTGACGATTAGGAACATCTTGATCGCCATGGAAGAAATCTTGAGTGAGCAATACTGCAAAATACTTCTGCGCTGGAGACAAATGTTTTGACGACTAGGAACATCTTGATCGTCATGGAAGAAATCTTGAGTGAGCAATACTGCAAAATACCGCTGCGCTGGATACGAGGATTCGAGCAATACTGCAAAATACTGCTGCGCTGGGGACAAATGAATAATAGTATGCAACGGTCCGCTACTGGCTGATAAAATGCGGGCCGGAACGAAAGAAAATCGTTGAATGGGCCAAAAGAGTAAAATAGCATCGAGGAAGAGGCGCACCAAAGATGGGCCCAAAAATAACGAACTTATAACGAATTTTTGAAAATCCATGTGGAGGGAACAGAAGGAAGAGGCGCAGCAAGAGCTGCGTCTCTTGGAAGAGGCGCAGCGCCTGCTGCGTCTTTTCCCCAATTTGGCTTTCCTGCGTAAAAACGCGAAATCAGAGGGATTATGTTCATTTGCATTCGAAACACAATTCACACCATTTCTCTCTCAAATCTTCACCATTTCCGCCAAGGTTTGATTCAAAAGCTTGCCTTAAACATGACTAATCGAGGTATGTGTCTTGATCTTGCATTAATCTTCTACATTTGTCGAATTTTGAGCCGCGAAAATTAGGGTTTTCGACCCTTTTGATCGAAAATTTGGGGCTTTTCCCCCAAATGGATTTGCCTTGCCAAATTGACACTAGAAACGGATAGGAGGTAGTGTTAGGAACACAACCATGCATTTGCTTCGAATTTTCATCAAGTTTTGCGCCTTTGAGTGAATTTTGAGACGGTTTTACAGCTGGACCGTAAATTGCTTCGAAAATAGCCTTAGGATTGCCCATTGGCGATGAAATTTGATATTTGGGATCCTTGAATGATGGGTAAACTTCCTACCATCTCGGAATTTTGGTTTGTGACAACTTTTTCAGGACACCTTTCTAGGGCATAATCGCCGTTATAGCGAAATGCTGCCGAATTTCCGACTCGAACCCAGAACTAGGCTTTGAATTGGACTTGACTTGACCCAATTTATCACATGAGCGATTGGGTTGATGGGGAAAAGGCCAAGGATGGCACGGTAGGAGTAGTTTCAAGGCTTTAAAGGCTTGAAAACCCTTTAACAAAGGCTCGTCGTCATGTGACGCGGTCCGATTTTGCTTTGCGTTGCAGGTGATGAGGCTTCTACTTCTGGGAGGACCCCCATGGAGATAGACGCCACTGTTGTTGAGGAAGCTTTAGAGCAGGCCTTCACCGCTGCGGTGATGGCTGCTGGAGACGAGGCTCACGAGGAGGAGGCCGTTGAGGAGGAGGAGGCCCCGAGACGGGCCAACGTCGGGCGCGGAGGTCGTCAGCTGAGAGGAGCTCCCGCGTGGGCTGAGACCTGGGAGAGTAGACACCTCGTGTGGGCTGCAGAGGGTCACCTGTCCTACAGGACAGTGAAGAGCTTGGTAAATAGGAATTCACTACTCACACCTGTCCTCTTTCCATTCTTTTTGTCCAAATTTCCTTTTAAATTTTATTCAAAACTAAAGATAGCTTTGTTTCAAATCATAATAGGAGGCCGGGAACATCAGGTCGTTCTCGGGTAACACGACAGCGATGGAGCACTACGAGCAGCTGTCGGCGGAGGAGAGGGCCATGATCGAGCGTGGAGCGTTCGGTCCTCTGGTTCAGGTCTGGAGGGATATCGTGAAGAGGAAGTTGCGGGCTAACCTTAGCCTGGTCCGCGCTTTCTTGGATCGATTCTGGGATACGACTTCCACGTTTCACCTACCTTTTGGTGAGGTGGGAGTCACTCTGGAGGATTACGGCATGATTTCTGGTCTGCCGTGTGGGACCGAGGAGATGGTGTGGCCGGAGACTGCCATGAGGGCGGACTCGGCCGAGGCGAGGAGATTGATCGGCTAGAACTTGTCGCCGAAGGTCGTTGCGATCGGGTTTGTTACCCAGTACTTACGTCCGAGACTACTTTGCGGGGAAGACCCCGGCGCTGGTGACGATCGACGGGAGGGAGACGGCTCCTCCTCCCTGCACAGCTGAGCAGAGGGCTCGCCTGTTGTTTTGGTGGTTTCTGTCTTCGATTTACCTCGGAGACAAGGGCGAGAGGCTGTCGACGAAGCTCCTTCCCTTCCTTTCTGACTTGAGTTCCCTAGGGCGTTGGGACTGGGTCACTGCTGGTTTTGTGGTCCTCATCCGCTTTATGAGGGCCATGGTTCGTCCGGAGTTGATGGAGAAGGGGACTTCTCCTGGTGCTGTCGGACCCGGACTACTGTTGGAGGTATGAACCTTTATACCAAAGTAAATTCCTTTCTTTATCAAACTACGAAAGATCGTCATTGATTATTCTGTTTTACAGGCGTGGGTGTACTCCTACTTTCCGGGCCTCGCGCCCAAGAGGACGGAGCCGTTGGAGAGGGCCTATCCCGTGGTGAGGGATTGGGTCATGTGCCGGACGAAGAGCAAGCGTTCTTCTCACAATGTCTACCGGCGGGACGTGAACGCTCTTCAGTTGAGCAGCGTGAGTATCCCATTTGTATTCATTTATTCTTCTTATATTTTGCTTTTAATTGATCATAGGGATGATCTTTGCCTTATCTTGTCACAGTGGGTGCCCAGACCTTGGGCGGAGTACGCTGGAGCGCCTCCTTTTGTCGCTGAGGTTCTTCGACCTAGAGCCCGAGTCGACCGCTGTTGAGGACGTCGATGGGTCCCGTGTGGGTACTTGGGCGAGCGGTTGGCTCGTCGCTGCTCTCGGACGTGTTGACGGTTCCCGTCGATCCTCCCAGGACGATGTTTAGGGAGCCTTCTGAGGCTGAGAGGGAGGCGGACTTGGCTGGTGCCAGTGGCGACGACCTTCTTCTGCCTGACGAGGACTACTCGGCGTTCCTTTACGGGAGGTTGGCGTACTGGCCGGTAGTGGTGAGTATCTTTTACTTTTTCTTGATTTGATTTCGATAATTGCGATGAAAGATCATCGATTAATGAGAGCTATTTGTCTTTGCAGGAGGTTGAGGCGGCGGGCATCGAGCCCCCAGAGTACCCCGAGACCCTCGAGTACACTGACGCGACCAGGAGGACGACGATCTCCGAGTTGCGTGATTTTGACGTAGCTGTGACGGATGCTGGCCTAGATGACTGGCAGCATCTGATTCGGAGGGTAAGCCTCCCACTTGTATGACTTTTGTGTAAGAACACATTTGATTGAGTTTGTTCAATTTGCTGAGAATTTCTTTTGATAATGCAGGTCGCGCCGTCCCGGTTCGTGGCGCTATGGAGGGTGGCCAACCGGCTGCGAGCTACTGCCATCGAGGCACTCGTCGGTGGTCGAGGTCGTCAGGTATGAACCTTACGCCTATTTCTTCTTTTTGATTTTTGATTTTGCTTGAATTGATTGACATGAGCCAATTTGTTGTCAGATATCAGGGACTGCGAGCCGGAGCGAGAGTCGACCTGATCTCGGAGGAGACAGCTCGCTTGCTGAGGGAGCTCGAGGTTCGGGACGCCGAGATCGCTACTCTTGTGGCGAGAGTTGCCGAGTTGGAGGGCGCCCAGCAGTAGTTTTGTGTAGTTTTGTAGACTTGTACATTTGGACATCTGATTTTGAACATTTTTGGATTTTGTTTGGGGCGCAAGCCCCCAGTTTGCTTGGACTTTTGGACTTCGTTCGGGGCGCAAGCCCCCAGTTTGCTTGTACATTTGCTTTGTTTGGTGTATATACGATGGCCTGAGTGCCTTTGTTGCCGGGTTGTGTTGCTTGTACCGCAGTTAGTTCTTGAACAGGTTTGGTAGACAACGGTTTACGCCGTCATGCTGCCGAAATTTACATAGAAATCACGCAAAGCATACATTTTATATACATAAGGCCTTTAATCAGCGCAAAATGAGACGCAAAAGATCACAAAAGTGCAAAAATTTTGCCGGAAATGATCGGACGGTAGGGAGGGTTACCCCCTAAAAAAAGAAAAAAAGGAAATCTGTAAGTTTAGAAAATGAAATTAAATAAAAGAAATCAATATACACAAGTCAAAATTAAAGGGAAAATTATGTTTAAAATGAAATATGCAAATGTGATATAACGGCAGAAATGTCGTTATAGAATTAGGAAAGATCCAAACGCGGAAACCTCAGAAGTGAGGCTGGAGAAGAGGCGCAGCATGAGCTGCGTCCCTTTGAAGAGGCGCAGCAGGCGCTGCGCCTGTTCCCAAGCTGGTCCGTTCTGGCGGATTTTTGGAAACAGCAATTAGTATAAATAGAAGCGTCGACGGAGCTTTAATTCACATAAATCTTTCGTCTCTTCTTCGTCTATTCACATAAAACTCCCAAAAATAAATCTTCAAAAAGAGAATTGTCATCATGAATACTTTGGAGATCCGCTTGAAGGAATGGACCAATGAATTTTCAAATATGGAGAAGCATGACATGGGTGCTTATAACTTTGGGTCTTTGTTGAGTTTGAAACTCATTAAGGTAGTAAAACCGTTCTTGGATGCTTGCCTCGACTATTGGGACCCGAATTATGATGTTTTCGCGTTCCCGGGAGGTGATATATGCCCATTTCCTGAAGAAATTGCTGCTATTGGTGGGTGGGACCCTGAACATCTATCTGCCATTCTTTCCACTTCACAAGGGTATAAGAGCAAATTCAGAGACTTGCTTGGACTGACTAGACTGGAGGTGGACCGCTTAGTTACCCCGAAAGGCGTGAGAATGTTGGACTTTGTAGACCGATTCATCAACAGGGCCGACCCTCAAGCTTCCCATGTTGCCAGGAGGAGGGCATTTGGCTTTTGTTTGCTGCACGTGTACGTCTTCCAGGGACATGTTGATGAAGATCTGAGAGGTGATCCCCGTCTTTTGGGTCTTATTGAGCAAATGGAGCTGCGCAGGAGCCCAGCTTGCTTATGCTTAGGAGAGATCATTTTGGGTTTGGATAATAGGAAATCCAACCGCGATTTGCCGTTCTTGGGGAGTCCCGTTATTTTGCAGGTAAAAAGACATCTTTCTCTTTTTTTTTTGTGTTTTCGTTTTTCTTTTTTTTTTTTCGTTTTTTTTTTTTTTTTTTTTGTGACTAATGCCTGCTTCTCGTAGGTTTGGCTTATGGAACGACTCCGATTGATCGAGCCCCCAGTTCATGCACTTTCTTATCATGCTCGTTCGATTGCGATGAGGACGCGGTTGTACATGGTGGACTTCACCCGGGTCTGTGATTATTGGAAGAACAAGCTGAAGAATGACGATGGTCCGTTGATCAGGTGGGTTGTACCGTGGTGGCACCTCAAGTCTGTCACTGGAGTGTCTTCTTTGGATCCCACTAGGTCCGTGCGCATTCCGGGATTGGATTTTATGGTATGCATCTTTCCGGAAAGACTAATGAGGCAAGTTGGGCTGAAGCAGAAGATCCCTAGGCTTGATACCGTCCCGCAGACTGCCATGGCGCTTACTACAGAGAGCCGAAGAGAGTGGGCCATTAAATGGGCCCAAAGAAACATGTGGTTCTTGAGCTTCTCCACCAATGCTTTGTGGGTGTCGGATTCTTATCTGAGGTGGAGAAAGGCTGCAACTCCGGAAGAGCGCGAGAGACTGAGGAAACGTGAGCCTGTTGACTACAAGGTGCGCGAGGGAGAGAAAGAGAAGGAGAAGCATCTGACAGAGGGAGAAGAAGAAGCTGGGTTTCAGGTCATTCATCCTTCGAAGAAATCAAAGACTACTCCCGTCGCAGAGGTGGTGGTTGGCAAGAATGGAAGAGTCAGGCCTCGAGAAAGACCGTTGGTGATTAGGTTTGAAGTGGTGCAAGAGCGCCCGGCTCGAGGTCGTGACGGGAAATATGACAAGAATGACAAGGGCAAGGGGAAGATGGAGGAATAGCCCGAGTCTTTATTTATTATTTGATTATTATTATTATTGTTGTAATAAAAAAGGAGGGATTTTTAGAATCCTAGCCTATTCTATTTTTATTATGTAACGTACTACTATTATTATTAGAAAGTGAATGAAATAAAAAAAGGTTAAATTGTTATGAAACCGTTGAGATTTTCCACTTATTATTCTTGTCGAATTTCAAATGCAATGCAAATGTCCTTCTATTTACATTTTAGATATAATGGGTTGAATCCCGTGAAGGATTGCCTACGTATTCACTTAAAAAGCGAAATCAAACCCTTGCGCGTAGTTCGAGTAAATGTAAAAGAATAATTGTTCGAAGCAAGAGCTTGTGATGAACATAGAAAATAAGCATGAGCTTTTGCTTACTCTGGAGGTGCGAATTTAGTTTGTTTGATGATATGAGTGTGACAAACTTGTCAAAATGCAAGAGCACAGTGACATTTAGCTTATTTCAGTTTGGCCAGGGGCCGTTTATTTAGTGCCACAAGAGCGACACATGGGTTTACGCGAGGCGCGTTTTTGTCCTATTCTAGGCATAGTACCGTTTCAATTGGTCAAGGTTTGTGGGGTTTGAAAATTCATTCCCATCTAGGTCTGTAATTCTAACCGCACCCCCTGGGAGTATGGATTTGACTAGAAATGGTCCGGCCCAGTTAGGTTTGAATTTTCCCCTTGGGTCGACAGGTAAAAGAGCTCTAACCGATTTGAGTACTAAGTCTCCTTCTTTGATGTTTCTTGGCCTAACCCTTTTGTTGAAAGCTCGTTTGATACGTGCTTGATATGTTTGGACATTATGCAAGGCCCGTAGCCTACGTTCATCCAGGAGGATGAGTTCTTCATACCTATCCCTCTTCCAATCGGCCTCCGGGATTTGACTTTCTAGTAGAATACGCAAGGATGGTATCTCTAGCTCGAGTGGTTGTACAGCTTCCATTCCGTAGGTCAAATAGAAAGGAGTAGCCCCAGTGGGCATTCTAACAGATGTACGATACCCCCATAAGGCGAAAGGTATCTTGCTTGGCCAATCTCTATAGTTGTCGATCATTTTCTTGAGAATCGTGACAACATTCTTGTTTGCTGCCTCTACCGCGCCGTTAGTCTGTGGTCTATAGGGCGAAGAGTGGTGATGCTTAACCTTGTATTTGGCTAGCAATTGTTCGGTTTCAGCTTGAAAGTGTGACCCATTATCGCTAATGATCTCATGTGGGCAACCATATCGACAGATGATGTTATTTTGTATGAACTTTGCCACATTTTTGGCTGTAAGACTAGTGTAGGAAGCCGCTTCTACCCATTTGGTGAAATAGTCAATCGCCACTAGGATGAAACAAAGGACCTCCCCCCGTTCCTACCGGGTTATCTTCCCGATTATGTCAATTCCCCATGCAGAAAATGGCCAAGGAGATGTCATTGTGTAGAGCAACGAAGGAGGGACATGTTGTACATTCCCGAAGATTTGACAATTGTGGCAATGTCTCACGTATTTGATGCAATCGGATTCCATTGTGGTCCAATAATATCCCAGACGTGTGATTTTCTTTGCCATCATGGGCCCACTTATGTGAGGACCGCATTCTCCGTCGTGGACTTCTTCCATCACCTTTCGTGCCTGTGAATGATCAAGGCATCGTAGGACTACACCAAGAGGTGTTCTTTTGTATAATTCTCCTTGCAGCAGAATGTATTGGGAAGCTAGTAGGCGTATAGCGCGTTGTCCCCTTTTGTCCATATCCGGTGGATAGGTACCATTAAGCTTGAAATTCAGGATTGCTTGGAACCAGGGTTCCTGCGCGATTTCTTCTTCATCGGTGATTTGATGGACATAAGCCGGCTCTGACCGTCGTTCGATACACAAAGGCATTTCCATCATGTGATCTGGCATATTTATCAAAGATGCAAGTTTCGCAAGAGCGTCTGCAAATTGATTTTCCTCCCGAGGTAGGTGTAGGTAGGTTACATGATCAAAGAATTGAGCGACTTGGTCTATCCTAGCCTGATAGGGTGCGAGGCTTTCACTTCGGATTTTCCAAGATCCTGTAACTTGGTTGATGATCAGTGATGAATCCCCATGTACTCGGAGGTTTTTGATGCCTAAGCTTACTGCCGCTTGTAGTCCAATGAGACAAGCTTCGTATTCTGCAGCGTTGTTTGTCACCTCGAAGTCGAGTTTGACAGCAATCGGTGTATGCTCACCTTCAGGAGAAATGAGCAACACTCCTATTCCGAATCCTCTTAAGTTTGATGCTCCGTCAAAGTATAGGTCCCAGGAGTCTACATCTGTTTGAAGTTTGTCCTCGTCGGGAAATGACCAAGTATCTATGGTTTGTGCATCGTTGATAGGATTTTCTGCGAAGAATTCGGCGACGGCGCGACCTTTTATAACTTTCAGTGGCACATATTTGAGGTCGAATTCGAGAGCATCGTAGTCCATCTTGCCGGCGTCCGTTGAGGACGGGTTTCTCGAAGAGGTATTTGACTGGGTCCATTTTGGAGTATATCTTGACGGAGTAGCTAAGCATATAATGACGTAGCTTCTTCGTTGCCCACACAAGAGCGAGGCATGTCTTTTCGAGTTGTGAGTATTTGCACTCATATTCCAAGAACTTCTTACTTAGATAGTAAATAGCTCTTTCTTCACTTCCTACGGTTTGAGCTAGCATGGCACCCATGGCGGTTTCCGTTACTGTGAGATATAAACCAAGAGGTTGATCTCGTTGCGGTGGCATGAGTACTGGTGGTTTAGCCAATATCTCCATGATTCGGTCAAACGCCTTTTGACAATCATCATCCCACATGGTGTGGTCTGTTTTCTTGAGTTTCTTGAAGATAGGCTCACAAATCATCGTAAGTTTCGATATGAATCGACTTATGTACTGTACTTTTCCCAGGAATCCTCTGACTTCTTTTTCTTGTTGAGGTTGTGGCATTTCGATCAGAGCTTTGATTTTTGAAGGATCTATTTCTATACCGCGTTGGCTAACGACGTATCCCAGGAGTTTCCCAGATGTTACCCCAAATGTGCATTTCTGGGGGTTGAGTCTCATGTTGTATTTTCGTAGCCTTGCGAAGAACTTGCGAAGGTTTGCAATATGTCCCTCTCTTTCCTTGGATTTGACGATCATGTCATCTACATATACCTCAACTTCTTTGTGCATCATGTCATGTAGGAGTGTAGTTGCGGTGCGTTGATATGTAGCCCCGGCGTTGATCAGTCCGAACGGCATTACCGTATAGCAATATGTTCCCCAT
Organism: Silene latifolia; assembly: GCF_048544455.1. Taxonomy (NCBI): domain Eukaryota; kingdom Viridiplantae; phylum Streptophyta; class Magnoliopsida; order Caryophyllales; family Caryophyllaceae; genus Silene; species Silene latifolia. The sequence continues at coordinate 51,589,268 of NC_133533.1, forward strand.
TGGGTGACGAATGCGGTCTTGTGCATATCTTCCATGGCCATCTTGATTTGGTTATAACCCGCATACCCATCCATGAAGGATAGTAACGCGTGGTCTGCAGTATTGTCTACTAATATGTCAATGTGAGGTAGAGGGAAGTCATCTTTCGGACTCGCTTTGTTCAAGTCCCTAAAGTCAACACAAACACGGATTTTCCCATCCTTTTTGGGTACAGGTACTATGTTAGCTACCCAGTCAGAGTACTCGGAAACTTTGATGAACCCGGCTTTGAATTGCTTGTCAACTTCTTCCTTAATCTTTAGAGCCCATTCTGTTCTCATTCGTCGAAGCTTCTGTTTCACAGGTTTGAAACCTGGCTTAATCGGAATCCTATGTTCGGCGATATCCCCGTCGATCCTCGGCATGTCTTTGTAGGACCAAGCGAAAAACGCGTTTTGAATTCATTTAGGAGGTCTATGAAATCGGCCCTTTCGGTTGAGCTCAAGGTAGTCCCTATCCTAAGTTCTTTGGGTTCTAGTTCGGTTCCTACATTGATGGGTTCGGTGTCCTCTATTACAGGTCCCCCTTCCCCTTCCTGTAGTATTTCTTTGGCTACGTAGGGAGGTATTTCGGTCAAGTCCGGGTCTTGGTCATCCTCGCATCATCGTAAATGCAATTGCACTTAAGATAACACAAAGAGTAAGCGTAACCCGATTTATTCATATTAAGATTTGAGTAAAGTTGAAACAAAGAAGCCAACCGATCCATGGTCACATGGCGGCAAAAGGGACGATAATGGGGCATTTCCCGAACTACCGTGACTACTCGAGGCTAAGTTAGAGAAACGAAGGGAGTGGGGATGACAACAGGAGTAGACTCTCTAATGACTTCTCTAGACTCCGACTCTGACTCCGACTCGAACTCGTCGTCTTCTGGTTCTCCTTTGAACATCTCTGCTTCTCCAGTGGTGACCTTGAAGAGTCTTCCTTGGTTGTTAGTCCATTTGATAGATTTTCTCCACCCTTTCTGCTGCTTGGTGTCGGTTTCTGTGATCAACGCGGTAGGGTTGAAGCGATCGTCCTGAAGTATCATAGTAATGATCTCATCCTGCGCGGCCCTAATGAATCGATCTTCTCCAAACAATAGACTAACAGCTTGTTCGTCTAAGCAAGGTGCTTGACGGGTTTTGACGGTAGGAACCGTTTCCGGAGGAATGAAGTAGCAATCGTGAAAGATCTCGATTCCGGCTAACTTCCTCTCAAGATAATGCCAAGGTTCGGGAAATCCATGAAAGAGCTCTGAACTTCCTTCTTGAACAAAGTACCCATTTAAAGTGGGGAGATATGGCCTCATTTGGACTCCCACGTGCTTGCGATTTTGGACTTGGGCTAGCATTTCGAGAACTTCTTCTTTTGTGGGTTTGTACCCCAGTCCAAGTGGTATCCTTGTTGAGTTGCCTTCCTTGTATGGTGCGAAGGTATTCTTCCGAGTTGGGTTCAAAGGCATTCCAGGGAAGTATCCCTGGGATTTGAGTATGTGGTTGACCACCAAGTTGGAGTAGGGATTATAGTATAAGGGTGCCAACTCACTTTCTATGACGCTTACACTTTGGAAGCCCCCAAGTTCGTATACGGGATCCGCAAGGACTTGATTGTTTGATTGCTTCTCGATTATTGCCTTGATGGGTGATGAAGTGATCGTCACTACTTTGCCATTTAGTGGAATCTTGATCTTTTGATGAAGGGTGGATGTTACTGCTTTGGAAGCATGAATCCAAGGCCTTCCCAGAAGTATGTTGAATGAAGCTTCGATGTCCACTATTTGGAAGTTAACCTTTCGTTCGATTGGTCCCGTGGCTATGGTTAGGCTAGCAAGTCCTACCACTTTTCGTCGTGTACCATCATATGCACGAACACCTTGATTTGTAGGAGTCCAATCCGACTCTTTCATGCCTAGTTTGTATGCCGTTTTGAGGGGTATGACGTTGATCATGAGCCATCATCTACCAAGGTCATTGGCACATTTTTCTTTAGGCAGATGACAAGATGTATAGAGCAAGGTTGTGACTAGCGCCAAAAGGTGGCAAGTCTTCATCCGAGAAAGTAATAGGATTACTTAGCTTAGGTGATTCTTGGAAGACCAAGTTGACTACATCTTCAGGAGTGGAGTTATGTGCTACATTCAATTTGGCCAAAGCTTGTAGTAAAGCTTGGCGATGTGGAAATGAGCTTGCCACTAGTTGCCAGACTGAAAGATCAGCCTTGGTCTTCTGTAATTGCTTGAGCAAATGATCAGTGGGGTCATCTTCGTTGTCATTTGGTGTGATGACGTTGGTTGGACCGTTTTGAGTAGTGCTTTGATATGGGCGACCCGAACGAGTTAGGTGATCCACATCTTGGTCTTCACCATTTTGGACTATTTCTTTGACTAGGGAGTTTTCAATGAGATACTCGTCCTCATCATCATCGGCCCAAACCCCATTAACTGCAGCTAGTTCCTTCATTCTCATGATGTCACCTTCTAGTCGTATGATTTGATCGGCTAGTTTATCAACTACAGCGACTACTTCTTGTATAGTGGCATTTTGAGAGAAGATCAATGGTACACGTTTTTTAGGTATTGCATTGGGATTGCGCAAGGTCGTTACCATGCTTTCTAGTTCCCACACTTGTCTATCTACACTCCTTGCCCATGTGATGAAGTCGGAAATGGTAGGGGAGATAGTAGAGTAGAGCCTTTCCTTCTCAATTGCATGAATTTCATTTTCGGTGGGAGAAATGAGGTGTGAGCAATCTAAGGTAGATTCGTCACTTGTAATCACTAGAACTCCAAGAGGATTCTGAGTGTTGTTGGGCTTACCTCCTGGTGGAATTGGAAGTCGACCATCTTCAATCATATCTTGAAGCACGTGTTTCAACTTGTAGCATTTTTCTGTGTCGTGCCCTTTGCCGCTATGGTATTCACAGTATGAATTTTCATCCCAAAACTTGGACTTCCTTTCGGGTTCGGGAGTAGGTCCAATGGGTTGGAGTTTACCTTGCTTCATTAACCTTTTTAGAGCGTTGGAGTACGTATCCCCAAGGTTTGTGAATTTTCTTGGTGGAGTAGTTTTCTTAGATGGCTCGAGAAGGTTAACTTCGTCGGTCTTGCTAGTAGAGCCGTATGAACGACTTGTGGACCCTTGATATCCTCGACCTACCGTTTTGGACAAGAGTCCTTTACGGATGTCATCTTCAATTCGTGTCCCTAATACGGTTAAGTCCTTGAAAGTCTTGATATTTTGATATCTCAGATGGTTGGCATATATGGGTTTGAGATTATCCACAAACTTTTCCACAAGAGTAGCCTCATCCGGGCGTTCAACTAGTTGAGTACTAGTCTTCCTCCACCTACTTAGAAAGTCGGTGAATCCTTCTTTGTCATTTTGGGTAAGAACCTCTAGAGTACGCATGTTGACTTGGATCTCGGCATTATCCGCATATTGTTTAGAGAACTCGATTGCGGCGTCTTCCCAAGTAGCGACCTTCTTGTGATCTAAAGTGTAGAACCATTGCTTCGGGATGGTGTCAAGAGATGAAGGAAAGATCCTTAAGAACATCTCGGGTTTGATGCCTTTGATAGACATGTAATCCTTGAAGGCACGGATGTGGTTCAAAGGGTTCTCGTGTCCCTTGAACTTAGGGATATCCGTCATGTTAAAGTTAGTTGGCAATTTGGAATTGACGGCTTCATACTTGCGGTTGTTTTCCCGATAAATGTCATCCCCCTTAAGGTACATCAATTGCTCCTCTAGGTATTGGAGTCTTTTCTCAGCTGCAGTCGTCCCTATGATAGGATTCTCATCCCTAGACTCGTCATCGGAGTAACGTAGTACTTCACTTTTAAGGGGAGGCAACCTTCCCTCTACATCAAAGATACGGCCTTCGATAAGTTCAAGGCGGTCATAGGTTTGTTCTTGAGTAATTTGCATTTGGGCTAGCGCGGCTAGGATTCGATCATTACTATCTTGAATTTGTTGGAGATTCGTTTCATCACTTGATCCGGGCATCTTGGAAACTGGATAAGAGATCGGCGACGAATCAAAACACGATCGACCATTTTATCACACTTGCTAAAAGAGGAAAAGTTTTGACTCGTGAAGTGGGTGTGTGCCACTTGTGTTGAGTGAGTTTTGAAGAAAGACAAGGTCTTTGAAAATGTGTGTCCTAGCCAACTGTAGTGTAGTTGTAGGAGTGGACTCGAAGTGAGGTTTTGAAATGGGCTTGTGGCCCGAATTTTGACACGACAAACGAACAGAGTTTTGACCGGATTTTGCGCTAATTGAAGGCCTTTTTTCGAAATTTTGTTTTGAAATTGGGTTTTGATTTTTGAAAATTCGTCATAATTTTGTTTAGAAATGGTGATCACGTAAGGTTTACACATTTATACAAGCATTATAACGGGATGCTGAGTGCATTTAAAAGGGTTTTGGTTTAAAGGGTGGGTTGCCATACCGAACCATCAAACCCGAAGTCTGTGGAGAGGCTCGTGCCAAACAAGAGTAAGGCCGATTCCTAGTTCATTTCCTCAAGTAGTGAAGGCCCTTGATACAAACAAGAGTAAGCATCATGGTATGGATGACGTCAATCGCTATCCATCCTTAGGCCCAAATAAGAATTAGGACCGTTTAGACGGGACGATTGGTCGAATGGGTTGGGTTGGGCCTAGGAAGGCCGAATAAACGATCTAGGAAGACCGAGTTATGAAAACCGACAATTGTCTTGTACAAACTATTCCCTAACCTTGTTCAAGTTTCACCCTTGGCTACACGTAAGTGTATTATCCCAGCGAGTCGCCAAACCGTGGACGGGGGCCGCCCACGGGGGCGCTTGGTGAAGGTCGAAACAAGCGTTTGCATTTTGTATGGAGTCGCCACCAATTTTTATGGGAAATTGGAACCGTTCGAATACCTCGTGTCATGTCAAGACACAAAGTAGTGACATGAACACTAAGCAATCGTTACCCTTAGCATTCTATGTCTAGAATGACTCTCGTGGATGCCAATGAACACGGGTGCTCACGGAGATCTGGAGTAAGGGGTGAGGGTACGTATTAGGAAGCTCTTTTGATCGAACACCTAATCCCGCCCGCCTCGATAGCGGCCTCTACTAATGATTAGGGAAGTTATTCGTACTTGATATATCGTCGGCTATATGCATGCAATGCAACATCCATAGATTAATCCTAACATGTGAGAATTTAACTAGGTCGGTTGACACGTAATTAGCAAACAATTGGGTCGAAGTTGGAATTAATGTTGATTTACATGTGAAGACATTCAAGCAATGAAAGAAATGCAATAAAAGAAATACAATAATGAAAATTACATTAATTACATTGGAATAGGCGATTTATGTCGAAAATACCTTTAAAACGGATAATTTGAGAAAAAGGAATAAAAGAATAAAATAAACTAACGAACAGGAATTAACGTGATATTACGGATAATAGTCGCTAATACGTAAACTAATTAAACTAGGTCAAGGCGAAACGGAGTTCGTGACGAATCAACCTCGAACAAAGCAGAGATCGCGCCCTGGAAGAGGCGCGTGATTCTTGCTGCGTCTTTCCAAGGGTGAGTTCTGGTCAGGCCGAATCGCAAATCGTTAATCTGAATTGATGAATTTAATGATGGATTAAAATATTTACTCGGATGGAAGTGATTAATAGGTTAATTACATGTGAATGATAGTCATAAAAGCGATAAACATGGATGAGACGAATGTAAACGAATTAATTACGTGATGAAATAATTACAGAAGTGAAAAATATTAATGAGTCCTCTATTAAAATCAATTAACTAGTCTAAACATGGTGATATATGACGAATAAACAGATTAAAACTATATCAAAGACGAATTCCAGAAACTCAATATGATTAAATTGAATCTCTACAACCCTAATTGAATTTTATGACGAAAACCCGCAAATATTGGATTATTTAGGATTTAAGTCGGATTTAAGACAATTAAAACATGCTAATGATGGTGAATAATACATATGGAATTATATGATACTACAACGAAGAATTAACAGACGAACAAGCAAAAGAAAAGAATTTGAATACGAATTACAGAGGACAAACGAAGAAGAAAGGAAGCAGGAACTGCGGCAGCCTCACGAAGAGGCGCAGCAGGAACTGCGCTCCTTCGAAGAGGCGCAGCAGTTGCTGCGTCCTTTCTCGATGGTTATTTACTGGAGATCCGAAAAACAGGTTTTAGCGAAGGGTTTTAGAAATCGATTTTAACGGTATTTTCGACGTAAATCTTACAATTGATGATACGAAAAGTAAAATACAATAAATAAATAAGGATTATACACCCTCAGACTTACATGTTGACGAAACGAGAAGGACTAAGAATATCGATTAGTGAATGCTCGACGCGAATACAAGGAAAGTGCCCTCGTAAGAGGAAAACGATTGATTAATTTAGGTTGATTGAGTGTAGTTGGTCAAATTGGTCGGTCATGCAACGGAGAGGCAGGTACCCGGAAAGATCCGAGCTTACGTGGTCGAAAGTTCAAGCACGTAGGTGCCAGTAAGTAAGAACAAAGTCTAGAATGCAAAGGGAGAAGAGAAGGGCGGACACTCGCGTGAGAAATATGAGGAGCGAAGGCTCCTATTTATACTAATCACGTGAAGGAATTAGGGTTTCGGAGACTCTTTGGAAGTGAATCTCGGAAAGATATGAAAAAGATACGTAAAACATGCAGAAAAGGGCCTGGGAAGAGGCGCAGCAAGCCACTGCGTCTCTTGGAAGTTGGCGCAGCGCCTGCTGCGTCTATTCCCAGGAGGTTTCCTCCTGCTGAAGAAAGATTTCCGCGTTGGAGTTATGGTAGGACGGAAATAATTCGAATATCCTTAATATCTTATATGAATATTACGGGATATTATTTGCCAAAAGATAAAATTTATGAAATATGGAATAGAAATATCCGGAACATTCCGAATATTCGACTGGGATTTAACAGTTATCGAAAAATGGAGACGGTTTTTGACCGGACTCGAATGTACTCTAATTATCACAAAACGACCGTATCGGCGCGTAGATGACAACTAAGAGGTAGACATTTAATATTTGAGCAATCACTTGACGATAATCTTATGAACTGTCACAAATCGTTCCGCATATCAAACATGCGGCCCAATCATCACCGGGTGGTTTGCGGGAGGTGCTGAAACGAGGTGTCTACACTAATTCTGAGCCAGAGAGACTATTTCGGGATAGACTCCGTCTGTAAAGAGAACGTCGAAAGGAAGACTTGAGTACTTTCGAGCCCGAGCTACATCATTTTCTATTTGCAGAAGACCAGTCTTTAGAAGAAGACAATCTCAGTTTTGCTAACCAACCAGTAAAGATGCCGAATATTGCAAGTCATTTGGAGCCTAAAGCATCTTCTATTCCCAAAGGTTTCAACCTCCAGACTGAAGACAGTAATACATTCGATATCAGACCGACTTATATAAATTTAGTGGAGAGAAATCTGTATAGGGGTGTGGCGGGTGAAGACCCAAGGAAGCATATGGAGGTCTTTACTGATTACTGCTCTACTATTCCCGCTACGAAGGGAGTAACTCAAGACAAGATTAAGGAGGTGCTCTTTCCTTTTTCTCTGACTGACTCATCCCGTGAGTGGCTGACTGATTTGGACCGAACAACTGCCGGCATTACAAATTGGGAGACTCTCACGCTTGCTTTCTATAAAAGATATTTCCCTCCGCAGCGCACTAATCAGCTGAGGGGAAAGATAACCAGTTTCAACGAGGCACCTGACGAGACATTTTATGAAGCTTGGCGTCGGTTCAAGAAATTGGTGAGGTCTCTTCCTCATCACGGGTTTGATCAATGGTTTTTATTTAACCAATTTTATAATGGGTTATATGACGATCATAGAGCTATTCTGGATGCCTCATCCAATGGAAGATTTCAGAAAAACATTGATGATGATAAGGGATGGGGCATTATTGAGGAGATGGCGACCTATTGTGCTGAATATTGGAACCCACGGGACGGTATTCGAATAGTTCATTTGGTTGATAAGGCAGTTGTGGCTCAGCTGGAAGCCATGAATGCCCGTTATGATAGATTGGAGCTGCAATCTGCTGGGGAGCCACAGACGGTTCATTTGCTGACTAGACAGGAAACTGTCATTTGTGAGAGATGTGGCGGAGATGACGGTCATACTGCTATTGACTGTCTCACGGAGAAAGAACAGGTCCTTGCTTTTCAACAATACAGGCAAGGAGGGGGTTCTTATTATAACAACCAAGGGGCTATCCATCCCAATTTGACATGGACAAGTCAAAATGTGCTCAATCCCACTCCTCCACCGCAGCAGCAGCAGCAGCCATATGTCCCGCCTCATAAAATTCAACAAGGCTTCCAAAAGCCTCCTTCCTTCCCTCCTCCCAATCAAGGTGCATCATCTTCAGGAGGGGTAAGTGAGCTAGGTGAGTTAAAGACGATGTTGCAGTTGTTGACAAAGCAATGGCAACTAAGTGACCAACAGAACGATGCATCCATCAAGTCACTTGAAAGTCAAGTTGCTCAGTTAGCCGCAAACCAGTCCACGAGGAAGCAGGGTCATTTGCTATCTCAAGCTGATAAGAATCCACATGAGACGGTGAACTTAATTAATTTGAGAAGCGGTCATTCTTATGAATGACCGAAATTGCCTGTTGAACAGATGGCCGACCATAGCATATCACGGCCGTTAGGTGTCATAGAAGACATACCTGTTAAAATCGGGAGATTCTTTATTCCCGTTGATTTTGTAGTGCTTGATATCCCCGGCGACACTCATAACCCTATTATTTTAGGGAGACCATTTTTATTCACTGCATGTGCAGTGATTGATGTCGGGGGCAAGACATTAACATTTCAGGCAGGAGACGAGGAATTAATTTTCCATCAGTTTAAGTCTCGAAGGGCTCCCATGAAAGCTCGGCCTTGCAATGCCTTTTCCTCTACTGACCCTCATATTGACACTCCAGATGAAAATTTGCAATTTTGTGCTGCTATTGTGACCCCTCCGCCTCAGATTGAGAGCAAAAAGGAGGAGAATTCGTCTATTTTCCTTGCTGCAGGTACAGATGAAAATAATGCAGGAGTTGTCAAAGGTCATTGTGCAAGTAAAACCATTCGAATTGGGGGTGAGAACGTCAAAGCTGGTGAGAAGGAAAAAGGAACGAGAAACGTTCGTGCGTATGTAGACGTCAACTATTTTCCTCCAACTAGTTCAAATTCAAGCTCGTGGAGAATGAAGAGGACGGTCCATGGGGCTACTGAATTGTCTTGAGAAATGAGCGGGGAATGCCCCGTATAACAATTTGTAAAAACTATTTTTAATTTCTGTTGGATTTATTTATTGAATTTATTAGGACTATTAGAATTTAGACAATTTTTAGCGTAGTTAGAAAGATTATAGACTATTAATTTGTGATTTGGTATATCGGGATATGTTTACGAGTGTTTTTATGCAGGTTTGGGGAGATTATACGCACTATGGATGACATACACGAGGAAAAGCACACGATCGAGTGATTTTTGTACTTGATCGAGAGGATTATGCAAGAAAAGCTTCGATCGAGGGGTTTCAAAAGGCTCGATCGAAACAGCAAAAAGGGGGATCTCTCGATCGAGTAGAATTTTTACTCGATCGAGTAAATTGAAGACAGTATCCCTCGATCGAGTGGTTTCAAATCACTCGATCGAGTGAAATCAAAAATCCCGCGCAGGAAGTTCTCTTTAACTTCTCTTTTCCTTAATCTAATTTCATTATTTCCTTTGTTCTTCATTTTGCACGATTAAAAACATCCAAATTCTCTCTAAATCTTTGCTCATTGCCAAATCAATCACCTACAATTTGTTCTTTGCTAATTACTCGACATTTCTCCCTTATTTCCCCTTTGATTATTGTTCGTTTTTGCGGTCAATTGAAGAGATTAGGGTTTGCAGTTTTTGTTCGAAAAATCGCCTAATTTGCATCATCCTTTGTCAATTAATTGCTTCTTTGTAGGTTTCTTTGATCAAGTAAGTATTTCCTCTGCCTCATTGTTGTTTAATTGCTTTTTGTTTCGAATTATTGAGGTAATTTGCGATTTAGGGTTCATGATAGTCGAATTTTTCGACTGATAATTAGGGCTTTTGTTTAATTTGCTTCACTTGACAATTATTTCCCCCACCTCATCGCTGTTTACATGTTTATTTCGAATTTTTGAGGTAAAACTGGGAATAAGGGTTTGTTAGGTCGAAAATTTCGACTGATTTGGGGACATTTTGCTGTTTAATTGTTAATTATTTATCGTCTCCCTTTCCTTACTTGGTTAGGATGGACAGTAGCTCAATGCCCTCTTCCAGTTCGACTGTTAGTCCGTCCTTGACTGAGACGGTGGTCCCTGCTGCCACTACCGTCTCCACACCTGTTAATACCACAGCTGCTACTCCTGTTTTCCTTGTTACTGCTGCTGGTACCGTTGTTACTGCTGCTAGCTCTTCTTCCTCTGTGTCGGTCTCTGCTGCCTCTTATGTTGCAGCTACAGCTATAACCTTACACTACTACAAATTTAGGCAACTACAACGCCCCTTTAACAACGATTATTCACGAAAATCACAATAGACGTTGTAGAATGTATGGCGCGAATTTTACTAAAATCAATTACAACGGGTATGGTTATAAACACCGTTGTTATTATTTTTAACAACGGGTCACACATGCGGAACCGTTGTTAATAATTTGGCGCAAAATTGGCGCAAAGTTAGTGAAAAGTAATCACAACGGTTACTTAAGAAACCCGTTGTTAAAACATATTTGACAACGGGTGTTTTTTACAACCGTTGTTAAAACATATTTCACAACGGTTGTTGTTTAATAACCGTTGTCAATACCTTCCATACTATAAACCACACAAACAAGTCTCTGCAGCCACAAAACACAACCCTTAATACACAAACACAAACAAAGCAGACAAACAAACACAAAACACATACACACTCTCTTTCTCTCTTTCTCTATTTCTCTCTTTCTCATCGTCGCTTATCTTCTCGCCACACCGTGATTTCATCGTCTATTACGTTCGTATTTATCAAAATCTCGCCATCACTGTTAGTTTCATCGTCATTATTTTCTTTTTCTATTTATTTCTTTTGCATATATGTGTTTTTATCGACCATTATGTTATTTGTTTAAGTATTGTTCGCATAATTAGTTACTAAAACAATGAAGAAGCAAGATGAAGAAGTAAGATAAACATAATTAATATATATATATATATATTTATAAATACATAAATTAAAAAAAAAATTACATATGTAAAAATGCAATTCTTATATTTTCATGGAGGATCTTATTGTGCTCTATCGTATCCATCCTCTCCTCCTTGGCTATTTGAGGTTCCGTTCAGCAGCTTGCTATATCGTCATATAGCCGCAATCGCTTCGCTCCCCGTCAAGCCATCTTCTTTGGCGTGCTTCGGTGGGATCGAGCTTCCGCAAGGTAGCTCCTAAAACTTTCCTCAATATGGAGGAACCGGCGGATGAAGTTGTTGTTGTTCTCGATCATGGTAAGAGTCTTTAGGATGAAATCATTCATTTTGTTAGAGTTTTTTGAGTTTGATTTGAAAGATTAAGTAGAGTTTTTTTTAACAGTTAGAGTTTGGAGATGAATATATGAGATAATAATGGAAATGTTAGTTGAGATATGCAATGTATTTATACTAAGCAATGTGTGGGTTGAGTTAATTGCTTTTTAATTAATAAATATGTTAGGAAGTTGTGCCATAATCATCATCATATCTCTCAATAATGCTGCTTCAAATCCTATTACTAACCCTTCTCATTCCATATTATCCGTTCATATGTACAGTGATGTCAGTAATAATGCATGCATCGGAATTCTAACAGGCCGTAATTATGCATGCATCTAGTAATATTTAATTTAATTTTTTTTATTTTTTAAGAACAAACAACAACGGTTATTTTATAACAACCCGTTGTCTTTAGTTATAACAACGGTTTTGTATATTAAAACCCGTTGTTATAACTTTCCCCCCAAAATTGTGTCACGCTTTCCACAACGGGTTTTAATACATAAAACCGTGGTTAATAGTTTTAACAACGGTTTCCTTAAGTTAGCCAACCGTTGTTAAAACCTTCTACAACGGACGCTTTAACAACGTCCGCTTTTTTATATAACAACGGTTTTTGACCGTTGTTATAGCCTGTATCTGTAGTAGTGTTAGGTACGATGGCCACCCCTGTTGCGTGGTCACCCGCAGTCACAGTTGCTTACCGGGCGGCTCTAGTACCTCGCACCGTCGGAGGACGGGCTTCTACTTCAGGTTCTAGAGTTCGGGGTCGTGCATGAGCTATACCTGCTGCCGACCGTTCTACTGGCCATGTTACCATCCGAGGGGACGACATCCTCGACTCGCACCCCGAGTATCCCCAGGTAATTTTTGTTAACGGTGTTCATCGCACTAAATTTTATCGTTTGGTTGACTGTGACTTTCTCCCTACTCGTTTCTTGTGCCGTTCGTCACTTGAGAGGCTTGGTATCTACGAGCCGGTGTGTGAGATTTTGAGGGGTACGGGGATGACTGGACTTGTGACCATGAGTGCCTACACCTTCAGGGAGCTGACCCTTGAGTTTTTCAGATCCTTTACCTTCTCCTCCGGGGCACACGACGCTGCCCCTATTTGTGCTTCTGTGTCTTTCCGGTTGTTCAACCAGATTTTTTCTTTGACTTTGGAGGAGTTTCGTACTAGACTTGGCCTTTCCTTTACGGGCGCCACTGCCGGCCCTAGGAAGGTCATCCGTCAGCTTTGACGGACCTTGGCACAGACTACCTACGAGGAGCGACGACTCGCTCAGGTCCACCTTTCCCCCGACCGTTACTTCCTCCGTCTGATGGGAAGTACTATTTTTTACCGAAAGGAGCCAAACAACATGACTAACACTAAGCTTTCTATTCTGGGCGGGTACCTGAACATTGACAGTGAGGGCCCCTTTGCCCTCAACATTGCTTACCTGACCGCCCAGTACTTCCAGTCTCAGGGGGAGAAGGCCACGGGCACCATTGTCTGCGGTGGCATAGCCACCTTTCCTGCCCACTCTCTCCTCCCTGCCTTCCCTCGTGACTTACCGTACATATGTGGAGATAGATTCCTGGACCTAGCATCTATGTTCTCTATGACTTGGCTGACTTCAGACTACCGGACTTGGAAGATTAGTGGTTCCTTGTCCGAGGACCTTCCTTGCACCACCCTTCCTCGTCTCGTCCCTTTGCCCACTGTTGCACAGGGCGTCTTACCACCACCATTACCCAAGTACTACCTACCGCTCCGACCACCTGCTACTTTAGCCGCTTCTAGGAAGCGGCGTAGACCTGAGACTGGAGAGGGATCCACACCTTCCACGGGTGGCCAGACTTCCACGGCCGTTCCTACCCCGATCCCTACTCCTACTCCTGCGCCCGACCAGACACAGATACAGCCGGTCTTTCCGGCTAATATTGTACCTCCTCCACCCTTTGAGGCGTCCGCGGTCATGGACCTAGGGCGCCGTGACAGTTTGTTGCTTGAGCTTGTTGAGAGACAGGCTCGTATGGAGAGGGACATAACTCTTGCTATGTTTCCGTTATACGAGTATCACATGAGGCGACGACGTCCCATTCCAGAGGGTTGGCCACACCCGTCCTTCTACCGGTACCCACCTGAGGGGTACCCTGAGTCTGCTAGTGATGAGGAGGAGGACGAGGACCCAGCAGCGGCGGCAGCGAGAGCTCAGGCTGAGCAGAGGAGGAGGAGAGAGCAGGAGGTGGACCCAGACTACACAGTGACGTTGGAGGACGTGACAGAGGAGGGTGACGAGTAGCTACTGGTCTACTCACTTCCCAAGTTTTCTGGCTGGTTTGGGGAAGTTCGTGTTTTGTATGTCATTCTCGCTTTTTTATTTTCTTTTGTCTCCTTTTATTTTATTATTTTTTATTTATTGGTTGTATATTCCCGTTCCCCTGTATATATCTGCTGGTGTATGCTGGAGGACAACGAGGGCGTTATCCATTTTGGTTTGGGGAGGGTAATGCATCCTTTGAGTCTGCATTTGCATTTGTTTTGCATTCACGTTACTATTTTCAGCTTGCATTGTTTCTTTTATTTCATAAAATTCAAAAAAATCCAAAAAAATTAGAAAATTTCAAAAAAAATAATAAAACATTCACGTTTATTTTTGCATATAGGTTGAGTCGGAACGGTTGATTTCTGTGATGATATTGCACTTTTACTTGTCATTTTACTTGAGCCTTGCACTTTCATTGACGGTTATTAGCTAAGTCTTACGCATAATCTACGAGTTTTTGTTCAAATTTAGCTGACTGTTTAGACTTGACCTGATAAATTGGCAACCTACCTTACAATTTCTGAGATTTAAAGCCTTATAACTGGTGACATTCATGACCGGTTTACATAGGAATTGAGAGTAGTACTCCTTGCATAGCATGTTCATCATTTTTTGCACTTTTATGACATTCGATTTCTTGTCAAATGCATACATTCGGGTTTGTGATCGGTGTCACATGCAGGGAAGTGCTTGCAAATTTCCCTTTTCTTACATTTTTCACCCATTTAGCTCTACTTAAGCCAAATTTAGCCTCTTTGACTCATTAGCTACGTCCAAAACTGAGCCTGCCTAGTCAAGCTAGTTTAGTTTGTCTTTTGTGGTATGTCTTTCCGTCTGCAGTTTGGCCCGTGTATATTGTTGGAGTTGGTGGAAATGAAGGAAGGGAGTATGAGAATGAAAAAAAAAAGAAATTGAAAAGGAAAAAAAAGTGAAACGTGTGAAGAAAAAAAAAGAAAAATCAAAAAAAGAAGAAAAATCAAAAAAAAAAATTGAGTTGAATCACACGGCAGTGAAGGAAAAAAATCAGAAAAGTTGTTTTTGAGTTGGCTTTTTGAGACCGTTTGTGTTTATTTTATCTCGTGACAGTCTCACTCCTCCGTTTTATTCTATATTTTTGAAGAGATAGTGTATTTGGATGGTGAGTTGTGTGCCAAATGAAGGGCACTTATGTTTATTTTTCAGTCAGTTGAGACTTGGACGGTCTTATATAGTCCTGTTTAGGAACTAGCTTGACGCTTTTACCTCCACATTTCAATAATTTGTTTTGCCTTTTCTCACCTGAACCTCACTATTCCTATACTATTTGTAAGCCCTCGGCTGTGACGGACATTGTTGGTTGGATTGTGTGCATTAGTACTTGAATCGTCTTTCATTTTTGTTGCATGCATGCTATGTAGGTCGCAGTTTAGGTGAGTGACCGTTTCTCTTTCTCTCTTTTACATATATAATTCACCCTTGTTTCATGAGAGAAGAGTGACCACATGAGAGTCCAATTTTGTTGGTCTTGCAAGGTTGATAGGTCAGCTTTATTTCTGAACAACTTATAATTCGTTTGCGTATTGACTGATGTAGCTGTAACCGTTGATTTTTGTTGCATTAAATTGGTTCAAGTAGACAAGTTATAGCTAGCTCTGAGTTTTTATTTCCGTTCCATTAGTTTGCATTTAGTTTACTCGAGGACGAGTAAAGGTTCGGTTTGGGAAGATTTGATACGTGCTTTTTATATAGTATTTTTAGCCTATTTTTGCACGTATTTCCATGTACTTTTGTATCGTTTTATACTGTATTATGCCCCGAAATGGCTACTTTGGTTCGTTTTGTCTGTTTTGTAGGAATGAACCTGAAAGTAGTGGAATCATACCCTTTTCGTCCTGTTTTGCATGCATTTTGAGGAGACGTGGATTTCAGAGCGAGAGCACTGCATTGGGATGCGTGAAGGAATGGTCAACGAAGTAGTCGGCAACGATTTGAAGCTGTTTTGGAAGAAGAACCCTCGATCGAAGGCTTTTCTTGGTCGATCGAGTGGTTTCACATACTGAAGAGGCCGATCGAGTACTTTATTGTACTCGATCGAAATGCTGGATATCAGGTTTCCTCGATCGAGTAACATTTCTGCTCGATCGAGTGTTTTATACGCTGAAGTCCTCGATCAAGTTGTCTCAAACTACTCGATCGAGAGGATTGGTGTTTCACGGGCCTTAATTAACCCGTGTTGCTTATTTTAGTTAATGGACTTTGTTATTTTCTATTTAAGCGTTGAATAACTAGGTCATTAGCATCTCTTAATTGCGTTTTACATTGCATAATACTCTATTACGCCACTCTCTCTTCTCTTAATCTTTCCCTAAACTTTTCTACTGTAAACTTTGCTCTTGGGTTATTTTGCTTGGATCTCGTTGTTCTTTACGCCGGAATTCTTGTTATTGTAATCTCTTTCTCCTTTTAATCTTAATCTTGCTTTTATTTGTTTTAAGTCCTTTGTTCTCTCTTAATTAATTTCTGTCCTAATTTGTTTATGCGATTTTATTATTATTGCAACATGTTTATTATTAGTTATTCATTATTATTGATCTTGACAACATTAATAGCATGAGTAGCTAAATTCATTCATGTTGGGACTAGGGGATCTATGGTAGAATTGTGACGATGTAGCGAATAGGCTAGATGACTTATTTGTGAGAATCTGTACCCACGGCAATTTAATTATAATACCGACTTAGTTTAGTGCACGCTTCTAAGTTACCCTTTAATCTGGTTAAATTTATTCCTGGATCGGATGATTGGACTAAATAGACCTGCTATGAACAGTAGACTACCCTGACGAGGACGAAAGTTAAGTTGGTGGAAATCTAGGATAGAAAGTGGACCGGAAGGACCTTTCCAATATCCGTCTCACAGTAAATTATCTAGGCTATTTGTAGTTGAGTCATTAGGCTACCGTAGTGAACCGAAATCCCGACATGTTCCCTCTTTATTGATCATCTTATTCGTATTTTCTTGTCTTTACTGCTCTTCTCTTGCTACTCTTTCCCTTAAGCCTTTTTAGTTCAGAAAACCAAATTACAACCCCCCATTTTGTGACCAAATAGACGGACCTTTTACAGATATCTTGCCTCCCTGTGGAGATCGACCCGACTTCCCTAGCTATATTAGTTAGTCGTATACCTACCAAAAATACCCTGTGTTTATTTTTGGTAGGTATACAACTAGCCTGTCACCCACACTCTACAGCCCCAACTCTAGACACCTGAAACATCACAAGTCTTGATAACCTCCCCTTAGCCGACACACCATGCTACCACGAGCCATATCTTGCACCACATATCACCGTCTGGTCAAGTAAGTGCTCCTACATGCTCCTGAGCCTGCATGTCCATGTGCCCTTCTTGGGGATTTGCTACACATGCATATCGAACATCCTCTGCATCCAATATACCCTGGACCGGGTCCGTCACTTCAGAAGTTCTAGAACACAAACGGTCTCTGACATCCAACCTGGAAAGGACCCACCAGACCTGTGGTACCCAATCTGATAAGGGTCCACCTAATCAACAGTTCTAGTACACAAATGGTCTTTGTCCCGCAAGACCTATGACGCCTTTCATCCATTTAACCCTGGATCGGGTCTGCTCAAGGACTCACCCCGAGCTAGGAGTTTCATGCCTTACAGTGTACAACATCAAGTCTTGGACCTACTAATGCGTCCTCGTGTCTAGGCCAAGCCGACCTTGGGCTCTGATACCACTTGTTGTGCGGAAGCGTTAATATCCCGTGCTGGGCCTCTGCTGCATCTGTGTCCACAACCCATAATAGTACAATATTGTCCGCTTTGGGCCAAGCCCTCACGGGTTTACTCTTGGGCTCCTTCCCAAAAGCTCTCGTACTATTATATTTAGTAGATACTTATAAAGATGATCTTCTATCTTTATTCTACCAATGTGTTACATGGGTTTGCACCCTAACACAAGTAACAACTACCTTGGATTTTCTATGTCACAGCTATATTGCATGCATATGTTTCTATTTTTATACTCCTATTTGTTAACATTTAGCTTAGGAGACCCTCACAAAAGTAGCCTTTAAAATTAACAGTAAAAGTTGGGCCAGTGTTTGAAATTTCTAGAAGATCAAGATGTGAATAACCTCAAATTGGTTTCAAGTACTTTTATACAGTAATGGTTATGTGCTCATTTTGCGACGAGGTATACTATATTTACTATTTAAAACTCAGATCTATTATACAGTCATGCCTTTATATCTTTCTAATCGACCATACTTATATTTCTATTATTTTTTCAATAACCTGTATGCAATATATTTTAGTGATAATTTTTTTTTTGAGAAAAGATCATTATCAATAATAAAAAGTCATACGACATCTACAACATATGCCAAGCTCAATCGGATACAAATCGATTACAACCATAGGAAATAAATTCTTGTTCAAAGAATGAAACATTGCAACAGAGTCTCTATCATCGATTCGCCGCAAAAGGTTTTCATTCATAAGAGAGTCTCCGAATCTTCCTTGACGAGTATCCATTTCTTCTGACGTGATTGATTGTAGCCATGAATCGGACAAAATATGTAAAACCATATAACGATCTATAACAACGCTGATCTTCTCGACTTATTAGAAAACCGCAAACGAACTGTGAAACGAAAGCTCTCAAACTGAGAGAAGGACACCACCGATAGACGGGGACAGAGCCCTCAGAAAGAGAGACGAAACAAAAACGAAAGCGGAAATTAAAACAAAAAACATAAATGAAACAATGCGGAACACAGGAAAAAAACGGAAACCACCGCCTCCCTACCAACCCACAACACCGCCAGATCCAAGCACCACACCACCTCAACAAACTCGTCTGATAAGACCTGAACAGCCCACATACACCACGCAGACCGAGAGGAACGGCAGGCTGCATTTATCCGTAACCGGTTGTGGGTAAGAAAGGGGAGGAGGGTTAATCGGAAAAGAGGAGACGGGTCGCCGGAGAAAGGTCTTGAGAGACACCATCCCCGGCGACATGGTAGGGGGTTGATGGGTGGCGGTGGGAGGAAGGAGGAGAACAGCGACAACAAAGGGGGAGGATTTAGGGTTTTGTTTTTTAGAGAGAAGGGGAGAAAAAACTAGAGAATTAGTATTTTTTTTTTAATTTTGATTTCTGTGTTATTATTTTAAATAACCATTTTTATGCTGCCTTGTCATGTTAGGTGATAATTTTTATTATTAGGTATTGTTTTCAACTTTTCCTAATGTAGGGAATTCTCGTCCAAAGTCCAATGTGAAAGAGATGGTGGGTGTCCACCATTTATACTTCTTGAAATTAGCGTTACGAGGTCATAAGAATGATTCACCATGAATAGGAAGAATGTACTTTGGAGAAAAGAGTTTACTGTGGAGAAATTTGGATGATCGATCACTTGGGCATGACAACCAATATCTGCTTTTACATGTTTCATGAGTTATACGGAGTAGACAAGCAGTTATATAATTCCTCCATTCAACTCCACTGTACCACTTTCCTTTTTCACGTTTGTCAACGCGTGTTTTACTCGCTAAATTTCGTTAGCTACGTATTTGCAAAAAATAATAAGTTAGATATTTTTAATGTACTCGTAAAGACGAATCAAACAAGATCCCATATGAATATATTTCCACTTACGGTTCGAGAGAAAATCGAAATTGAATACACAATTGTGAATAATGTACAAAAGTGAAATAGGTAGAGTAGAGTTGAATGGAGGAAGTACTAGGTAGCACCGACACGGACACGGACACAGACACAGACACCGACACGGACACGTACACGTGACACGGTATTCCATGAAATTTAGGACACGGGACACATTATTTAAATTTAATAAAATATATATTTTGTAGTTATATATGTGTGATTTTATTTTTGTAAAAAATATTTGATATTAAATTTAAATAATTGAAGGTAAAATTTGATGTTAAATTTAACTTATTCTCATTTCTAAAATCAAAAACTAACTTATAATCAATCTATTTCGACATCTCATTACTTGTCTAAAGAACATCATTTGCCCACCAAATTCAACCATATAACAATTCACGCCATTTACCTTAAATTCAACTTTCCGTTTGAAGGTGTGTCCAAATACCATGGACATGGCTCAAAATACCATGGACACGCGTCGGACACGTGCCCAAATAAAAGATGAAAGTTAGACACGGCTTTACAGGTGTCCGACACATTTTGATGTGTGTCCGACGAGTGTCGTGTCCGACACGGGTATCCGACACGGGAACACCGATTATGAGGAGTGTCTGTGCAACCTAGGTTAGTAGGTTATATATATGCATGAAAGCCTTTGTTCGTTGTTGAGAATGATTGAACGAAGTCTCTATTAGAATTTTCTCAATTTTTCATATACTTGAAGAAATGTGTAAAATGCTATGAAAATAGCATCATCTAATCAAATTTACTACTTCACATTAATTTCTTCTGTAATTAATCATTTAAGCTTAGGAGCCGTGAAGTACTGATCATACACTCCCTATGTCCAAATGTCTTTAATTTCTCAACTTTGCACTGATCGATAAGTTATGCAACATTCATCCCATTTTTCCCCAATTTCTTATAGTTGAAGAAATTATACTACGAAAATACCATTATCTAATCAAATTTACTCTCTTAATTTACTCAATTTTTAATTCTCCGGAAAAACATTTCTAGAGACTAAAAAAATCGGTTTAATGTGCTTATAAAAAATTTATTTACATGCTAATTTACACAAGTGTAGACAATGTGCCTTACGAAATTTGAATATTGACAGGTATCGAATTACCTTAATCAAAGTAAACCTAACTGAGTACTAATAAATAGCTAGCGGTAAGACAGGTATTAAATCCACAGGGAAGCGGTAATAATCTATTTGCTAATATAATAATTTGTCTTAAAGGTAACAGTTTTCTTGAAGATTGGTTTGTTTATTTTTATAACTAATTGTAATAAAGTAAAAGGTGAATTCAATAATATTAAAAGGTCTAGGGATCAGGTTCACTAGATCAGTTATACGGGGGTGTGATTTAACTAATTAACTGAGCAATTATGTTGTTTAAGGTTATATGTCCGGTCGGTACTATATACCCTTTAGATCTAAACTTAATACGCGGTCGTTATAATTAAGTTAGTCTATTCAATTGTCGTAACCGATATTAGTCTTAATCCGGTCGGCAATAATCTTAATTTGCAAGACTAATTAACTAATCCTGACCAGTAATTAATTAACTAGATTTAAGACAACAATTGAACAACAACAAAAAGTAGTTTAACAATTAACTCATTAATTAAACCCCTTATAACAACCTAGATCCCCTTTCACCTTAGATTAATGACTTAGCTACGCATACTAATAAGATCTACAATAATAAGATGAATGAGAAACATAATTAAAAGCATAAAAGATGAATAAGAATGCAATTTTAAACCTAGAACTTGAATTAATAATTAATGAGGAAAGATTAATAATTACCATAAATTAAGAGCGTAGATCTAGAAAATAACAATAGCTAAACTAATCTAAGAGTTTTCTTAGAGTTTTGATGTAAATAAGGCGTAATATAATAGGGCACAAACTTCCTGTTTATACTAAGCATAAATCGACTTTAGGAAGTTTTGCATAAATTGCACAAAAATGCTGGACACTCGATCTAATATTGTAACACTCGATCCAATACTGTTCATCAACACTCGATCTATTGTTCAAACACTCGATCTAGTGTCGTCAGTTTCCAGTTTATTCTTCTTCATACTTTCTCTTCTTCTCTTCTTTATTCTTCTTGATTCTTGTGTCATTCTTCCTTTTACTTTCCATCTTGCCAACTCCGCGGTGCTCCATATTAATAATTTGCTCCATGAATGCATCCAATCTGCATTAAAATACCAAAAGACGGAAGCATTCACATTTTAATGTAAACGGCATATAAACAACATATTATAGCACAAAACCGTCTCAAAAGTAACTAAGGGGAGGCATATAAATGTATAATAAGGGTGATAGTATAATAATTTGAGAAAAAAATGATTTGTGTGAATAGTTAATTATATATATATATATATATATATATATATATATATATATATATATATATATATATATATATATATATATATATATATATATATATATATATATATATATATATATATATATATATATAAGAGGATCTTTCTTACATTACTAACATAGTATAAGAACGAGGACGCACACCCAAGTGCTCATTAGTAGTGATAGGGATATTACCACAAAAGTGTTTAATCTGAACTGATAACAACTCGGAGATGACAAAAAAACTAGCGCCAAACAACGGCATAACGGCAAAACGGTGCCTCTCCATTCACAGTTATCAATTCAGATTGAACAAAATGTGTACCCTCACTAAACCTTCTTATTTTATGTTGATAGGTAATAAAACCATCTTAAGATAATAATGTGGGTGAATATCCGTATACTACCCCTTTAATTGTAGGACTATAACGTAAAATTCATATGTAATTTATGGTCATAAAACGAAAATAACAAGGAAACGATAAAGATTAGAAATCAACCTCGGGTCCTTTAAATTGCGGCGTAAAGAACAGAAATCAAAGCAGATTTCCTCCTAATCGTTGCACCCAAGACTTTGTCCGAGATATGCCCTTGTGCTAGAACAGTGTTCTCCGATTGCCTTGCAATATAGGGAGAACTGATGTGAGTTTTGTCGAGATGAGAGATCTCGGGTTTTTCAGAGAAGAATGCTCTTCAAAACCCTAGTTTTTCTGCAAATGAAATTGTCTAGGTCAAAAGGAGAGGGAGTCTCTCCTTTTGTTTGGTTCGGCCGGACCGAGTACATGCATGGGGAAGTGGGCTTCCACTTCCTCTTAATTTTAGCTCGAGGTCCAGTTCACCAAATGCTAAAATGTATATGACGGGTTTATATTATAAACTGTTATCGGTTATCGGAAATTAAGGCATCAGCTAATAATACGGGTTAGCTGAATTATTAATTCGTGTCCGACAAAGCAGTATTGTATGATTATATTCAATATACATTTAATTAAATATAAATCGTTTATATTTAATTTTACGAATTAACTGGTTAATTCGCCTTAGCCCATGATATTTAATCCGTATTAAATATAATATCTCAACATCACATATTTGACTAATTACTAGTCAAATAACTCGGACTAACCGGTTAGTCAATTTTGCATCTACATGATCGTATTTCCATACATCACGTCTCTCAAACGTATCCTATAGGTGTGACTTTTAGGGACCAGTTGATCACCGCCATCTGTATGACAATAACGTCAAACTTATCTAGCAAGCCAACCGTTATTGATAAACGTGGATCAACTGATAATAATACCAAAGTATGCCCTTTGATCCTTTTAGAGGTTTATAAGTCCTTGCACTAACTGTTAAGGACACCAACCCCAACAAGCTCCCACTTGTCCGTACAAGTGTGTGTGCAATGACGTTATCCGCACTAACTGGAGGACACAAGCTCCAACAAACTCCCACTTGTCCGTACAAGTGTACGTGCGATAACCGATTCTCATATTCATTTAAAATTTCTCCCACTCAATGTAAAACAATTTGCCGATCTGGATCCACAAAGGTCGTATTTTACAATCGATCTGTATCTAGAGTGGTTTCCCCGACTAGAGAGTAACTTAACCGATAAAACGAATCCGTATCCGAGCATGGCCATGCATTTCGATTCTGACTCCTCGAGTGGCCCCCGAGAAATATCGAGTACCCGATAAAGGCTGAATATTTCCTTCAACTCGACTCCTTCCGATCTAAGCACAATGAAATGACCCGAAAAAAATCTACTTGGCCCCCTGTTACGGATGACCGTGAGAAAGAAACCAAAGTCACCCAAAATCGCTTTAGTCTCAAGAGACAGACGATAGTCAAAGAATCGACTCTTAGGATCACCATGGAAGTCCTATCCACGACCGGGCAACGAATGTTATAAAACATTTAGGACTCCACGTCGATGTCACAATGGTGTCCTACGAAATATCCGTATAAATCGCCTCGTGATTGGTCACCAACCGGTTGATTTATGGCTTGTTGAACCCACCATCAACCAACGTCACGAGAATAATTGCCGAGTTATCACTCATGTGGGCAATTAAGGACTAACAAGATATGATGTTTGTTCAGTTCACTTTGTGGTGTTCAAAATTGTCGTACAATTCCACATGAAAAACAAAATATATAAAATATCAAAACGATGATGTTGTATAGAGTACAAAAGCGAATGAATCTAATCCATAAAAGAGTACTACAACTTAGGAACACGTTTAATTCCCATGGAATTAACGTGCCCTTCATGCTTATCTTGTCGTAATGCTTTAGTGAGAGGATCTCGCTATGTTATCATCTCAGTAGCAATCTTTTCTATCACTACTGTCTTTTGCTCCACGTAATCCCGGATTAGATGAGCTTTCCGTTCTACATGTCTAGACTTGTTGCTAGACTTTGGCTCCTTAGCTTGAAGATGGCACCACTATTGTCGCAATAGATGGTGATCGGGTCATTCGAACTAGGCACTACGGATAGTCCATGTAAGAATTGACGCATCCATATCGCTTCCTTTGTTGCTTCGGACGCGGCATAGTACTCGGACTCGGTCGTAGAATCTGCTTTGTAACAGTTTGTTTCGAACTCTTCCACTGATCATGCGGCGCCATTATGAGTAAAAACGAATCCCGACCGAGATTTCGAGTCATCACGATCCGTTTGGAAGCTAGCATCTCACAAATCGGTTGCGCATAGCTTTTGTTCGCCTCCATAAGTCAAAGCCCAATCTTTAGTCCTCCGTAGGTACTTAAGAATGTTCTTGACAGCCAACCAATGTGGTTCACCTGGTTGCTGTTGGAATCGACTTGTCATACTCAATGCATATGCCACGTCCGGACGTGTGCATATCATGGCATACATGATTGATCCTATAGCCGAAGCATAAGGGATCCGTGTCATGCGCTCTTTCTCTTCCGGTGTCTCTGTGCCTCGAGACTTGCTCAAATGCACCCCTGGAGCCATAGGAAGAAACCCTTTTTGGAGTTAGTCATGCTTTGAATCTCTCTAGGACTTTGTCTATGTAAGACTCCCGATCGAGAGATAACATCCGTCGTGATCTATCTCGATAGATACGGATGCCTAGAATTCTCTCGTGCCTCTCCCGATCTTTCATCCGGAAATGGTTCTTCAACCATACTTTCACCGAAGTTAAGAGAGGTATGTCATTCCCAATCAGGAGTATGTCGTCAACATACAATATTAGGAAGACAATCTTGCTCCCACTCGACTTGATATAAAGACATGGTTCCTCGACCGATCGAGTAAATCCATTTTCTTTTATCACTTGGTCGAAGCGATGATTCCAACTCCTTGATGCTTGCTTAAGTCCATAAATGGAACGCTTAAGCTTGCACACTTTCTTAGGATGTTTAGGATCGATGAAACCTTCGGGTTGTACCATGTACAACTCTTCCTCCAAAAAGCCGTTTAAGAAGGCGGTTTTCACATCCATTTGCCAAATTTCATAGTCATGAAAAGCGGCAATCGCTAAGATAATCCGAATGGAACGCAAAGATAACTACGGGTGCAAAAATCTCATCGTAGTGCAAACCTGGCACTTGGGTGAAACCTTTTGCAACTAGTCGTGCTTTGTAGATATCTTGCGACCTTCCACAAATGCTTTATCTTGTAAAGCCATTTGCATTGAAGGGGACGAACCTTAGCAAGTAAGTCAACAAGATCCCACACGTTGTTCTCATACATGGAGTCCATCTCGGATTGCATGGCCTCAAGCCATAGCTTTGAGTCGAATCGGTCATGGCACCTTTATAGGTTGCGGGTTCACTACTCGTTAAGAGTAGAACGTCATCTATGTCATGTTCCTCGACCATCCCGATGTATCTGTCCGGAGGAATAGAGACTCTTCCCGACCTCCTAGGTTCCTCAGGAATATTCACCGCAGCCGGGATTGAAGGAATTGGTTCCTCCAATGGTTGCTCGGTGTTTGGTTCTGGAATCTCCGACAGGTCGAAGGTTCTATCACTCTTTGCATTCTCGCGAAATTCCTTCTCTAAGAATGTCGCACTAGCCGCAACAAAAACACGTTGTTCGGTTGGCGAATAGAAGTAATGACCACGTGATCCTTTAGGATAACCTATAAAGTATGTCTTGACCGATCGCGGGCCGAGCTTATCTTCAGGTCTCCACTTGACATAAGCCTCGCAGCCCCAAACCCGTATAAAGGACAAGTTAGGGACCGTTCCCTTCCATAGTTCATATGGAGTCTTGTCAACAGCTTTAGACGGACTTCGGTTGAGTATTAGAGCAGCTGACAAAAGAGCATAACCCCATAATGAATCAGGTAAAACCGTGTGACTCATCATGGATCGAACCATATCAAGTAATGTTCGATTTCTCCGTTCGGACACACCATTCAGCTGAGGTGTTCCAGGTGGAGTTAACTGTAGGGCAATCCCACAGTCCTTTAGGTGTTGATCAAACTCGTGAGAAAGATACTCGCCACCACGATCTGAACGCAGTGTTTTAATCTTTCTACCTAATAGGTTCTGCACCCTATTTTGGTATTCTTTGAATTTCTCAAAGGATTCACTTTTGTGCTTCATTAAGTAGACATAGCCATATCTACTCAAATCGTCCGTGAAAGTGATGAAATACCTATAGCCTTCTCGTGCGGTGATTGACATAGGACCACACACATCCGTGTGTATGAGCCCTAATAGGTCAGCAGCGCGCATTCCAACACCTTTGAAGGAAATCCGAGTCATCTTACCGATGAGACATGATTCACACGTGCCAAATGATTGAAAATCAAAGGCCGAGATAGCTCCATGTTTGATGAGCTGTTTTACGCGTTTCTCATTAATGTGTCCCATACGGCAGTGCCATAGATACGTTTGATCTTTGTCACCTACCTTTAACTTTTTATTCATTACGTGTAATATTTCCGTGGTCCGATCTAAAACATAAATTCCGTTCATGGAAACCGCCTTGTCAGAATCATATCGTGTAATGAGAAAATGCAAGCATTGTTTTCTATTACAAATGAAAAACCAAGTTTATCAAGCGCAGAAACTGAAATAATGTTTTTGGAAAGACTAGGTACATAATAGCAGTCATATAATGACAACTCAAATCCGCTTGGAAGCTGGATCACATATGTCCCCATGGAGATGGCAGCTACTCTTGCTCCATTCCCGACACGCAGTCCACCTCACCCTTTACGAGGGGTTCGATGTTTCGAGCCCCCGCACATGATTACACAGATGAGAACCACAACAAGTATCAAGTACCCAAGTTCCGTAACTTGCGTGGTTAATCTCAATCATATGAATAAAAGTAGAAGAGAGAGAAGACATACCAACAGGTTTAACACGACCTGCCTTTAAGTCCTCATGATAAACAGGACATGTGCGTCTCCAATGCCCAGTCTTGTGGCAATGGTGGCATTCCATGTTTTCACTCTTGCTCTTTGTCATGCCTGATGAGTTACTTGCCTCACCAGGACCACTCTTCCCCGAACCCGACTTCTTGAACTTCGCCTTACCTCTCATCATAGGTTTGCCGAGCTTTGCCCTTACCTTTCCCTTTGTTTGACACAACGAGAACATCCTGTTTCGAGCTCCCACTGCACTTCATGTCCTTCTCGGTCTGTACGAGGAGGGAGTGCAGTTCATGGGGAGTTTTCTTCAAATCATTCATATAGTAATTCGCTCTAAATTGCGAAAAACCATCGTGGAGTGAGTGAAGCATGCGGTCGATAACAATGTTCTCGCCGATGTTACGCTTAAAGGTCTCCGACTTCTCGACATTCTCAATCATGCTGAGAATGTGTGGGCTAACCGGTTGGCCCTTCTGGAGTCTCGCATCAAAGAAGCGAGTGGTATGCTCATAGGTCACGATTCTCGGTGCTTTCGAGAATTCCTTAGTGAGCGTGGTGAAAATCTTGTTTGCACCTTGGGCTATGAAGCGTTTCTGCAAATTGGGTTCCATTGCAAAAATAAGTACGTTCTTTACCGCACCCGCTTCTAAAGCGAAATCGTTATACTCGTTGATTTCGTTAATTCCAGCCGTGGGGCCTGGGTTTAACGGCATGGGCTCAAGCAGATATCTGAGCTTTCCGTCAGCAGCGGCAGCATTCCGTAATGCTGCCTCCCGTCCGCGGTTGGATCCATCATTCTTCGCCGAGTAGACCGATTCATCCGACTCATGAAGATCCGGCCGGACTCACGGTCCAATGTGGCACTTGGCATTGGGTTATCACTTGAACCACCATTTGTTGTTTAGCGCTTTAAAACGTGATCTACACCGAAAAAGAAAGAAAAACAAAACGAAATAAGCAACTCATCGAGGTGATTTAAGTCTATTTTAAAATTCATTTTAAACATGTAGACTCTAGCACTTGCATAATTGATCTCCCAAGAATGATACAAGTGATCCCAAGACTCAATTTCAAGAAATTGATAAGCCAACTGTTTAGCTAATTCTTCCTTAAGAACTCTTGGTCGATAGATTTCCGTAAATCCTATCTATAGTCCACCATGATCACAGGATCGTACGAGTGACCATAGTGTTGAGATAAAATAGGTCAATCGGTTCCAACTTACCCGACGTAGAAGGGGTCATAGTATGCCTACCGACGAAGAAGGGACTCATTGGAGTTTGACCTATAAAGACCGTTCTCAATTTTGGTTTATACGAGGAAGATCCCATCAACAAAATTATAATTCATTTTAAGTGAACGAATAACTAGCGTCTGTCGTGAATGAATTTATTTGGATGATGGCTTGAAACGTGTGACATGAGAATGTCAATGAAAACTAACTCGTGACCTCTATATGTGTCAGTTTTCATGCAATAAATTAGGTGGTTTGGTTTTTAGGCGGAAAATGATGCAAATTATCGTAACAATAAATAAATAAAGTAATGCAATACGTAAATAAAAATTTCCTAGTGTGGCCTATCCTAGTAAAAGAACATAGTACAACTTTGGAATCCACCGTTGGACCCGAAAAGCTTGTCTTGATGTTCCATCTTGATCCAAGTAGCGGGAGTGAGCATCTGGTCTCCATCTTTGGTCTTCTCAAAAATTACAATTAAAATTACAAAATATACACCTATTTACATTCTAATTAAAACTGTAATTACAAGTGAAAAATCCAAATCGGAGATGCGAGATCTCAAAATACAACCAAGACCGTGTTCCATCATTACGGTAACACGTTCTACTAAGGCCACACTAAGTTACAATTAAATGTAAAAAAAATTAAATACGTAATAAAAGGCATTCACGGCATTCATAATTAACGATAAATAAAAGATGCATCAACTAAAAACAAATTCTTTCATGACATAATTCCGTAATTATGTTAAATTTATCCAAACCACCTCTTAATGATTAAAATTCATGTGATAAAACCGCTTCTATCATTTAATTTTAATCCATTACAATCCGTTATTTTAAAGACGCTTTAAAACAACTATATGGTACGTGAGTGAACCGATTCACTATAAAGCGAGTGTACTATATCCGTATAAAGTACATATTTAAGCCATAAGAAAATTTAAATCAAAAGAAACAAATTTTCAAAGTCATAAAAGACGAAATCCCTCGATCCAGGGACATAAGTGCTCGATCGAGGGACAGAGGGCTCGATCGACCAACCGCAAGTCGATCGAGAGGTATGCTAATCAGAGGTGCTCGATCGACAACCGGTGGTCGATCGAGTACCTATATCAAAAAAAACTACTCGATCGAGTACGAGGACAACTCGATCGAGCAAAGAAGGTTTAGAAAAGGGGTCGATCGAGTACAACAGGGACTCGATCGAGCAAAAGGTTTTTGAAACAGGTCGATCGAGTACAACAGGACTCGATCGATCAAAAACAAGATTAAAAAAGACTCGATCGAGTAGAAATACGCTCGATCGAATGCCAAAGTGGCTGAAACTTCAAAACCCTCGTGAAAACTGTTTGTCGAGACAAAATCAATTGTAATTTTGATCAAAAACGCATCAAAACAATTTTAACAATTGACAAAAACTTGACATATTGCTATAATCTCTGTATAAAATAACAACATGTAAAAACAACATGAAATTTGAAACAAAACAGCCGTGTAAAACATGGCACGGTTTGGTTTTCGAGACAAAACAACAACAAGAGCAACCGTGTAAACAAGACACGGTTCCCAATGCAACCAAAAAACGCAGCAAATTAAAAAAATTTCTGCCGAGTAAAAAAAAATGGCTGCCGAGACAAATTTTTAACCAAAATTCATCGTTTTAACAATCGTTTGATGAAAAACACATATAAAATTTTACGTGGCCTCGCTCTGATACCACTTGTGGGTGAATATCCGTATACTACCCCTTTAATTGTAGGACTATAACGTAAAATTCATATGTAATTTATGGTCATAAAACGAAAATAACAAGGAAACGATAAAGATTAGAAATCAACCTCGGGTCCTTTAAATTGCGGCGTAAAGAACAGAAATCAAAGCAGATTTCCTCCTAATCGTTGCACCCAAGACTTTGTCCGAGATATGCCCTTGTGCTAGAACAGTGTTCTCCGATTGCCTTGCAATATAGGGAGAACTGATGTGAGTTTTGTCGAGATGAGAGATCTCGGGTTTTTCAGAGAAGAATGCTCTTCAAAACCCTAGTTTTTCTGCAAATGAAATTGTCTAGGTCAAAAGGAGAGGGAGTCTCTCCTTTTGTTTGGTTCGGCCGGACCGAGTACATGCATGGGGAAGTGGGCTTCCACTTCCTCTTAATTTTAGCTCGAGGTCCAGTTCACCAAATGCTAAAATGTATATGACGGGTTTATATTATAAATCATTATCGGTTATCGGAAATTAAGGCATCGGCTAATAATACGGGTTAGTCAATTATTAATTCGTGTCCGACAAAGCAGTATTGTATGATTATATTCAATATACATTTAATTAAATATAAATCGTTTATATTTAATTTTACGAATTAACTGGTTAATTCGCCTTAGCCCATGATATTTAATCCGTATTAAATATAATATCTCAACATCACATATTTGACTAATTACTAGTCAAATAACTCGGACTAACTGGTTAGTCAATTTTGGCATCTACATGACTGTATTTCCATACTGTCACGTCTCTCAAACGTATCCTATAGGTGTGACTTTTAGGGACCAGTTGATCACCGCCATCTGTATGACAATAACGTCAAACTTATCTAGCAAGCCAACCGTTATTGATAAACGTGGATCAACTGATAATAATACCAAAGTATGCCCTTTGATCCTTTTAGAGGTTTATAAGTCCTTGCACTAACTGTTAAGGACACCAACCCCAACAAATAACACATCCATGGTTACATATATAACTTAATCAAGTGTTGTCATAATTCAACAGAGAATTTAGCCTATTAGGCTCATCCTTAGAGTAAAATAAAATATTTATATTAAAAACAAGAAAACTTACAAACTTAAATTGTGCTCAGAATAGAAGACGAACAGTTGACGAGATTTATTATTTAGGAAAAGAAGATTTACAAGGGGAGGTTAGAAAGAGAAAGCCAGAAAGAGGGGTATGAGAAGCCTGCCTCTGAACTAAAACATATGCCTGTTTATATAGGCAAAACTAAAAGTAAAAACTATTAACAAAACAGTAATTGTACTGTAAGCTTTACAAAAGCTCTGAAAACAAAACAGTAATTGTACTGTAAGCTTTATAAAAGCTTTGAAAAATAACCACACTTTATGAGTGCTAAAACTGCTGCTGGTGCTTCACTATTTTTGCATGCGTCTGAGTGAATTATTATTCCACTATCCTTTCTTTATCTTTTGATTTGGCGTCTTTTGATTTGGCCTTTGAATGCTTATTGATTATATCTTTTTCTATTGATAATTGGACTTCTGTTTCTGCTTCCATTTCTTGAGCATCTTGGAGAATGTCAAATTTGTTCTTGTTATTAGATGCTGTAGACATTGTCATTGATATATCACTTGTTTGGGATTTATTATCCTCATGTATCTGTTTTTGAGCTAAAGCCTGTCTCGCCAGTCTGGAATAATGGCTAATAATTTCAGCTTAAGTTTTGTCTTCTATCTGGAATAATTCTTCAGATGGTTGGTGTTCTTCCAATTCTCCAGTTTCTTCAGCATTAAAGATAATTAGACTATCTATCTTGTCTTGAATTAAATTAATTGTGTATATACATTTTAATTCATGAGTGTCTTTATCTTGTCTTAACATTGCATCCCAAAAACGAGAATAAGATTCTCTTTTTAAACAAAGTAATTTGTGTTCAGTATAACCTGTTTTGGGAATGAACTTCCAAATCCAGGGAATAGAAAATTCAATAAAGAAATTTGATGCGTGTTATTTATATAAGGTTTTTACCTCATTTTTACACGCATTTCTGTACTTTTTATGTAGCATCTAGCTACAAATACCCCCGAATATTTTACTTTGGTTTGTTTTATGTAATTTGCAGGAATTGATCAAAGAGGAGCTAAATCGAGCCTTAATCCGTCCCATTTGCATGCATTTATGGAGAATGAGGAGCCGGAGCTTGGAAATCTAACACTTGGAAGACGCGTGAGCTGGATTCGGGAAGTGTTTCAAGGTCTAACGTACTTAAATAGCTCGATCGAGTAGATTTTATGCTCGATCGAATGCTTTATATGCCTGAGGATGCTCAATCGACCATTCCGAGTATACAAAAGAGGAGACAAAGCAAGGACTGCTCGATCGAGTAGTTTATTTCTACTCGATCGAGAGGATTGACGCATAGTTGCTCGATCGAGTGATTTATTTCTACTCGATCGAGTGGTTTGTCCTTCTAAAGACTTTTTCCGCCTAATTATCTTATGGGCTTTTGTAATTAGTCCATAGATTAGGTTTAGGATGGAATTTTTCGTATAAGACTGAAGGAGTGAACAACGTAACTCCTCTCTTGGATCTCGTTCACTTTTACTCTATACTTTGCTACTGTTCATTGGATTTGTTCTTCTTTTACACTCTTGCTACTCAGATTAGGATTTGTATTGGTACTATTATTCTTCTTTAAACTTTTAATCCTTATTATTGCTTTAATTCCTTCTCTCCCTTTTTTGTTATCATAATTGCTTTAATTCATTCCTTATTAGTTTATTATTATGTTTAGTTTTAATTATTTATTTATTGTTATTGTTAATTCGATGATAATGAGTAGCTAATTTTCTTCTGCTAAGGCTATAGGGGATCCATAATTATGAGGGAATAGTAATCGATTTATTGGGTTAATGCTGGTATAATCTTCGTTGTTAATTGCTATAATTATCTGTATCTGTTTAATTGAGTCGACGCAATTAGACATTTATATCTTAGTGATCCTTGACCTGGACCGAAAGGTTGGAAAAGGCGAGACTAGTAGCGAACAATAGGGTATTGTAGTTAGGGCGAAACCTAAGCTATTTACGCTTTAAGGCGAATTGAGACCGAAAGGAGATATTCACTGCTCCTTAGATCGTATTTGCATTGACCCGAGACCTAGATTACTTGACCGAATGATTATGGTGAACCGTCTGTCTTAGCTGTTTTTCTCTCCTTGGTTGATCTTTATTCTTTTATTTTCTCTTCCTTACCTTCTTTTTAGTTTAGAATATCACGTTTAAAAACCCCTCAATTTGGTTACCTTGACGAACTTAGATTAAGCTGACAATTTCCTACCTCTCTGTGGATTCGACCCGACTTCCCTAGCTATATTAGTTAGAGCCAGTTGGTATTTTTGACAGGTACGCGATAGCCGTGTCAAATTTTGGCGCCGTTGCCGGGGAGGTGGCACAATTTTGTTGCTTTAATTAAGTTTGTCTCTCGTCTCAAGGAATTTATTCCTTGAGGCTGATCTCATTTCTGCAAGGTTTTGATTAGTTTTGCAGGTTGTTCGTTGCTTTGTAAGTCTATTTGCCGAAATGCCTAAATTACGGGTTTGTTCGACATCGAGCAAATAGAGCCATGTGGTAGATGTGGCATGGAAGGACATGACCCTATTGGGTGCATGGAAAGTGTAGAGCGCGTCCTTGCTTATCAGAAGTACAAGCAAGGAGTTCCTTTTTCTCAGCTGTACGAAGAAATAAAGAATATCTCTACTCCCTCCGCGCTAGAACCGCAGCCGGTTTTTCCTTCTGCAAATGAAGAAATTGCTGAATTAAAATCCTTTGTGATGAGCATATCACAACAGTTTGAAGAGAATTGCAATAGGAAAGAAACGGTCATAGCGGAATTGAGTGAACAAGTCGCGCAGTTAACACTCGCGAGAGACCAAGCCAAGCTTCTACCGACATGAAATCCAGTTAGTGCAACGAATTTCCAAGTTGGCCTCACTCATGAAGGGCCAAAAGTACCAGAAGACGAGGTTTTGATAGCTGAAGATGCCTCGGAGGATGATATGGATGAGTTTTTAGCCGAAATACTTGCTGCGTGTAATCAAGACACTCGATCGAGTGATTTATCCACTCGATCGAGTGAATCAACTCATCCCATCACTCGATCGAGTGAAATTACTGGTCGATCGAGAAGTGCACTAATTGACGATGGTCGATCGAGTGATATTCTTACTCGATCGAGTAAATTTGTTTCGAAAATCACTCGATCGAGTGATAAAACCGGTCGATCGAGTAAGACAAAAGAGAAATAGTCGATCGAGTGAAAAAGTACTC
Organism: Silene latifolia; assembly: GCF_048544455.1. Classification (NCBI taxonomy): domain Eukaryota; kingdom Viridiplantae; phylum Streptophyta; class Magnoliopsida; order Caryophyllales; family Caryophyllaceae; genus Silene; species Silene latifolia. The sequence continues at coordinate 51,623,939 of NC_133533.1, forward strand.
GATCGAGTACCGTAGTGGCGAGATCCTATTTTACTATCTAATTCCGCTACCGCGTCATCTTCCCCTCACGTGGAGGTGTCACGCATTGATAAAGGTAAAGAGAAAGTTGCGGGTCCACTCATTGCTACCAGAGTGCCCTTCCCGGTCGTCAAGGACGCAAAGATCGAGCGACGATGACGGTAAGTTTGTGGACGTTGTGAAGAATCTCCAGGTAACTGTCCCTTTTTCCGAACATGTTACTCAGGTACCTACTTACGCTAAGTTTATGAAAGATATTGTGACGCGTAAGATAAATTTAAGTGAATTTGAGACGATTTCATTTATGGAAGAGTCTAGTAATTTGCTTTTAAATAAGGGTCCACCTAAAATGAAAGACCCGGGCAGCTTTTCTATTACCTGTATTATAGGCAACTTGGTCATTGATCAGGCTCTTTGTGATTTAAGAGCCAGTGTTAGCGTCATGCCCCTTCCTGTCTGCAAGAAACTAAACATGAGTCATTTTAAAGTGACTAACATTACCCTACAGATGGCTGATAGATCTGTTAGGAAGCCCTTAGGTGTCTTAGAGGACGTGCCTGTGAAAATAGGCAAGCTCTTTATCCCAGTAGATTTCATTGTTTTAGATATAGCTGAGGACACCCGGACCCCAATTATCTTAGGAAGACCTTTCCCTTGCACAGCTGGGGCTGTTATTGATGTCAGACAAGAGCGTTTGACTCTTGCAGTAGGGGATGACGCGATCACTTTCAGTCTGTCTAGCACTTTGGCTAGGCCAATGATAGAGGATACTTGTTATTCGGTTGATATTATTGACGAGTCTATCTATGAATTCTGGTCGGGTTCTTTTATGAAGGACCCACTAGAAGCCCTTATGCTTTTTGATGAGTGTGCAGATAGCCCAGACAACGATGACGCTGCGTTGGATTTGCTTGTTGATGATTTAGACGAGCATGAGGGAGAGCAAGTGGAACAAATGATTAGCACTCTTTGCTCCACTGAGGTAAAGGTACCGGAACGTAAGCCTCTCCCTTCTCATCTTAAATATGTCTTCTTAGACGATACTGAGCAATATCCAGTCATTGTTAGTGCTAAGCTTAATGATGATCAGCTGACCCCTTTGTTAGCTGTACTTAAGAAAAACAGGAAAGCAATGGGTTATTCACTGGACGATATCAAGGGGATTAGTCCCGATGTTTGTATGCACAGGATAAAGCTGGAGGAAGATCACAAACCTTGCAGACAGGGTCGCGCCACGCCACAACCGAAAGATGCGGGATGTTGTGATGGCCGAGGTAATGAAGCCGCTAGACGCAGTATTATTTATTCTCGGTAATTCTAAATGGGTGAGTCCAGTACAGGTGGTCCCGAAGAAAGGAGGGACAACTGTAGTTAAGAATGATAAGGATGAATTAATACTTACTCGAGTAGTGACTGGTTGGCGGATGTGTATAGATTACAGACAGCTTAATGCCGCCACCAAGAAAGATCACTTTCCCCTTCCTTTTATTGATCAAATGGTAGAAAGGTTAGCTTCTCATAAATTTTTCTGCTATTTAGACGGGTATTCGTGGATTCTTTCGTATCCCTATCCACCCGCACGATCGGCTAAGACTACATTTACTTGTCGTCAGGGAGTTTTTGCTTATCGCAGGATGCCTTTTGGTTTATGTAATGCCCCTGCCACCTTTCAAAGGTGCATGATGGGGATATTTTCAGAGTATATTGAGTCTATTATGGAAGTTTTCATGGACGATTTCAGTGTTTATGGAAGTGATTTTTCTAACTGTCTGTCTAATCTTGAGAAAGTGTTGCAGCCACTGTATTGAGGTCAATCTTGTGTTTGAATCGGGAGAAGTGCCACTTTATGGTCAACGAGGGAGTTGTCTTAGGGCACTTAGTTTCTGATAGGGGAATAGAGGTTGATAAAGCAAAGGTGGAAGTGATTCAGCAATTGCCACCTCCTGTTAATGTTAAGGGGGTGAGGAGTTTCCTTGGTCACGCCGGCTTTTATCGCTGGTTTATCAAGGACTTCTCAAAAATTGCTAAACCACTCACACAGTTGCTACTTAAGGATGCCCCTTTTGTTTTTACTGATGAGTGTCTTTCTGCTTTTAACAGGTTAAAGCAGGCTTTAGTCTCTGCGCCGATCATACAGCCTCCCGACTGGGACTTGCCGTTTGAAATAATGTGTGAAGCCAGTGACTATGCACTAGGAGCGGTGCTGGGCCAAAGGAAAGACAAAGCTTTGAACGCGATCTACTATGCGAGCCGAACTCTGGATGAGGCTCAAGTGAAGTATACTACCACTGAGAAAGAGCTGCTAGCTGTAGTTTATGCCTTAGAGAAGTTTCGTACTTATTTAGTTGGGTCAGAAGTTACTGTTTTTACTGACCATGCAGCTTTGAGGCATCTCCTTGCTAAGAAGGAGGCTAAACCACGGCTATTGAGATGGATACTCCTTCTTCAGGAGTTTGATTTGCAGATTAAGGATAAGAAAGGAGCTGAGAACGTTGTAGCTGATCACTTGTCGCGACTGATGCGACAAGAAGGGGAAGATTCTCTACCTATTGATGATTCTTTTCCTGACGATACTTTAATTGCTCTTATATCGTCCATTGTTGACCAAGAACCTTGGTATGCAGATATAGCTAACTTCGTTGTCGCGGCAAGTCGCCGCCTGACCTTTCTCATCAGCAGAGAAAGCGTTTCCTGTATAACGCTAAGCAGTATTTCTGGGATGATCCTTATTTGTTTAAGGAATGTGCAGACGGTCTCTACAGACGGTTTATTCCGCAGTGGGAGGCTAAAGTAGTCCTGGAAGGCTGTCACTCCTCTTCCTATGGTGGTCACCACGACCCATCGCGTCCGTGGCTAAGGTACTTGATCTGTTTTTCCGCCCTCTTTGTTTGCTTGATGCTAAGTCTTTTGTTTCAGCTTGTGATGCTTGCCAACGATCAGGGAACATTTCAAAGAGACATGAGATGCCACAAAACGGCATCTTAGAGGTTGAGGTTTTCGATGTCTGGGGCATTGATTTCCAAGGACCTTTCCCGTCTAGTAAAGGTAACAGGTACATCTTAATGGCTGTAGATTATGTGTCCAAATGGGTTGAGGAAATTGCTTCACCCCATTGTGATGCCAAGACCGTGATAAAAATGTTCAAAAAGGTCATATTTCCCCGATTTGGTGTCCCTAGGGTCGTCATTAGTGATGGGGGAATGCACTTTAAGGAAAAGAAACTAACATCTATTCTGTCTAAAGTTGGTGTCCAACACCGGCGTGGTTTGGAGTATCATCCCCAAACTAGTGGTCAGGTTGAGGTCTCTAACCGCGAGATGAAAGAGATCTTGTCTAAGGTAGTTTCTAAATCACGGAAGGACTGGAGTCTTAAGTTAGAGGATACATTATGGGCCTATAGAACTGCCTTTAAGACACCAACTGGTGCCTCACCTTATAGGTTAGTTTATGGGAAGTCATGTCACTTACCTGTTGAGATGGAATGTAAGGCTTGGTGGGCAATTCATGAGCTTAACTTTGATCCTAAGTTGTGTGGTCAGAATCGTCTTTTGCAGCTAGATGAGTTGGAAGAGTTTAGGCTAAATGCCTATGATAGCTCGCGCATATACAAAGAAAAGACGAAGAGATGGCATGACAAGAGAATTCTACCTCAGGAGTTCCATGTTGGGCAAAAGGTGCTGTTGTTTAATGCCCGTTTGAGATTGTTTCCTGGCAAGCTGAAGTCCAGGTGGAGTGGTCCTTATACGGTGACAGCTGTTACCAAATTTGGATCCGTGGATCTCGAAGATGCCGAGGGTCATAGGTTTAAAGTAAATGGCCAATATGTGAAGCATTACCACGAGGCGAATGAAGCAGACAATCGTGTCGAAGTCCTGTACTTTGACGAGCTAGACGCGCCAGTTAATTGATACCAGAAAGGTCATGCGGGACCTCATAAACCAGCGCTCTCCGGGAGGCAGCCCGGACTGTTTTATTGTACTTTTGTTGAACTTTTTACTTTTACTTTTGTTGAACTTTTTACTTTTCTTTAGCTTTTTGTTGAACTTTAGACGCTGTTTTACGAACTCTTTATGCCTTTCTTTGCTTTGAAATGCGTGTTTTGCAGGTTACATCACTCGATCGAGTAGTTTTCTACTCGATCGAGCGCTTTTTGAGGTAAATGTCACTCGATCGAGTGATATTCTTACTCGATCGACCAAAGCAGAAATCCCGTTTACTCGATCGAGTAGTTATCTACTCGATCGAGGACTTTCATCCACCAGTTTCCTCGATCGAGTTGTTCTAAGTTGCTCGATCGAGCAGTTTCGTCTTCCAGCGGCTGTTTTACGTCTATTGAGCTACTGCTTGACTTTATTTGACCTCCCATGTTCATGGTCGGTTTGGGGAGGTCCCTCTTTATGACGTTTTGTAAGTTTTCCGACTCCATTTCTCCTTCCCTCTTTAGTTTGCATTTCTTTCCCTATTTTTGGTACAATGAGGGCATTGTACGGTTTGGTTTGGGGAGGTATGCATCCATATTTACGTCTGTCTGCATGTTTTCTTGCATTTTTGCTTGCACGTTTAATTATTTTCGCATGCATTGTTGTTTTAATTAATTCAAAAAATCATAAAAATTCAAAAAAATTTAGAAAAATTTCAAAAATTCAAAAAAATTCACATTTAATTTGAGTCGGAACGTTTGAACTTTGACGCTACATTGAATCTTTACTAGAGCCTTGCATACTCTTGACATTTAGTTGGCATGATTATGTGCATGATCTACGAGTTTTTGTTTTTCTCTTATCTGAACGAATAGACTTGATTCATCATATCAGCAAGCTACATTACATTCTGAGGTTAGAGCTTTATAAACTGGTGACATTCATGACCGGTTTCATTTAGGATGTGAGTAGTACTCTCTTTAAGGCATGTAACATCAATTTGCATCTGCATGAGTCTAGTCTTCTTAATACCTGTATGTATTCGGGCTGTGGATGGTGACACATGTTAGGAGAGGCAGTTCCCTTTATTTCATTCTACCCATGAGCCCCACATAGCCAAATTGCCTCTTTGTCCTATTAACTACTTTCTATAATACTTCCTACCCTAGCCGAGCTAGTGACGAGTAGTTGTTGGAATGTTTTATTGTAATTTGGTTATTCTATCTGATTTCAGAAGATGGTGGAAGAACTGAAGGGAATGAAAGAAAAAGAATTGTTGAAAAAAAAAATGGAACGAAAAAGAAAAAAAAAAAAGAAAAAAAAAACGAAATAAGAAAAGAAGAAAAAGAAAGAAAAATCATATGGATAAGAAAAAATTGTATGAATAATTTTTACTCCCATGTTTCATCTATACTTTATGGGGAGTTGACAAGTATTGGTGTTTAGTGAGTTTATTGCATGGAATTTGCACCGTTTTATTTTGTTATATTGAGTATGAAGATGGATGCAGTTATATTTGGATTCGTTGTTGCTAGCCTGGCTATTAACTCCACATATCCAAATTTATTTTAGCCCCTTCTTACCCATTACCTCACTTACCCAAATGTAAGTCCTCGGCATGTGTCTTGGTCACTAGTATGGTTGGAATGCATATGTATGGTTGTAGAGACTTTATTCATGTTAACTGCATGCATGTTCTTATAGGTCGAGTTAGGTGAGCGTCTTTACTTCTATTTATCTTTCACATATATACTCACCTTATGCCTTATTTTGAGTGACGAGCGACCCGTGAGAGTCCGATATCTTTTGAATCTTGCAAGGTCGACGGTTCAGTAAGTTTGAAACATTGATTCAACTCGTTTGCACTTTTCTTCTGCCACTTTGTCAGCTGTTGCATTAAATAGGTTTTAGTGGGTGATTTGTAGCTGATGCGTTGGTCCCGTTCCACTGTTTATTCTTAGTTTCATTCATATTTTCTTGGAGACAAGCAAAGGTTTGGTTTGGGGAGATTTGATGCGTGTCTTTTATATAAGGTTTTGTGGACCATGGAAAAACGCTCCACTCAAATGCTTTTTCAAAACATTTTTAATTTTAAAAGAGTCGCCACTAAATTTTTTAAATGGAATTTAGAAACCAATTTTAGAGATTTGAATCCGTGTGACTTTACGTGTTAGGAAGTTAGTTTAATTTCATTAAAACAACACCCAACCCCGCCCGTTGCAATAACGGTCTCTACTAGGTGAAAGATGGCTATTTCGGAAAGATATCACATGCGTATGCAACCATTGAATTTAAATCCTATCATGCGAATTTCATTCTAAGTCGTTTAAAACGCATTTAACTTCGTCGAAGTGGTTTAGCATGTGAGGTTCATTGATTAAACTAGAAAAACACATCCAAAGAGAGGGATATGAAGGCTTACGCTTAGCATAAGATGTATTAACAAACATTAGTGGTTAGCTCATAGATACAATATAAATTATAAATAAAGTAAATTAAAATCTAAAACATAAACTAATTAAACTAAGGATTAATCAAACAAAGTCAAACAAGGAAGCAAATTAAAACACAAAACCTGGACAAACCCGTGCACTGCACGGATCTGAAGTTTTCGAAATATGTCAGAATTGACCCGTGCACTGCGCGGGTTTTGAATTAATACATTGCTAATTACGAAATAAATACTAAATCAATGCAATAAATTACGAAAATCTACCTAAATTAAAATTACAAATTATAGGTCTGGAAAATCATAAAAAACCAATTTTTATATGGTTAAAAATAAATACACATAAATTAAATAAACTCGATTTATTAAATTGCCCTATTCCAACACGAGGATATGTAAATGAGACGGGGTGTACGACCGACCGATATGGCGGATTTCTTTCCCATCTCAAGTCAACGCGGGTGCCGGAATGGTACTTTAACTCATACTCAAACTATTCTAGTTTCGATATTAGTTAGACGATGTTAGACAATGGTTAGTAAATAAACAATAAAAAAACGAAATAAAAAGAAGAGAAGGGAGTTTTAATGCACCCTCAACCTACATGTATCGTTGACACCGTCTTGGGTCGTAATCGATCGTAGATTTTATCTCGAGGGGCCGTCGTCGACGAAGACAATTGAAATTGAATTTTGAAATCACGAAACAAACACGTTCAAAAGGCAGACTTGAGCAGCGATTTTCAATCGCTCACCACGACTTCGTTTCTCAACGATTTTTCAAACCGAAAGATGTTTTGGAAACTAGAAAGACTGAATTTTGTGAATATGGAAACAAACCAGAAGTTTTAATGGGATTTGTGCACGAGAATCAAGGCCAAAGACCACGACAGAAACTCGAAAACAAGATTTGTGTCCCTGTTTTCGAGCGGCTGTCACGGCTTTAGTTTAGGGTTTTTTTGGACGATTGATGGTTGATATTTGCAGTATGTTGTGGGGAGAACTTAGAGGAATGAATGTATGGTGAAGGGGGGGGTATTTATAAGGAGTTTCGAAGGGTAAAAGTAGGGCAACAAGCAGTCGGGCCTGTTTCGCATAGCTGCTGTCCATCAGCTAATTCGTGGGGGTTTTAGGGTTTGTATGGGGGTTTTCTTGGTGGTTAAGATAAGGTAATATGGGTAGGATATTAGGGTATGGTGTAGGGTTAATGGGCACGGGTTTGGTAGCTGTTTGGAGCGGGTTTTGGGCTCGGGTTTGAGCACGCAAAACAGGGGGGGCTGCTTGTGTTGCGGGCTGTTTGTGGAGTATTTGGGACGGGAATTGGATGGGTTTTGTGGTGTTCTAGGTGCTGGGTTGTTGTGGGTAATTTGGAGCACGGGTTGGTGGTGATGGGTTGCGGGTTTGGACCAAGTTTGAGTCGGTTTAGAAGGGCTTTCGATGGGCTATACAAACACGGGTAAAGGAAGGAATTGGGCTGTGTTGGGGAGTGTTTAGGACGAGATTTGGGTGTGGATATGGGGGTTCGAACTGGGGTTGAATGGGTAGAGGTCTAGGTTGGTTAGTGTACTCGAGATTCGTGTCAACTCGTAAAGAAAACGGGCTCAAAAACCGAGCTATAATCGAGCTCCAAAACGCGTGGTTGAAACGAGTTTTAAATTTTCAAATTCGATTTTCCAAATCAAATAGCACATTAAGATGAATGAGTTTTCAAATCAAAAAAGTATATTTTATTTTCAATAAAATAAATTTAAGGAAATAAATTCAAATTAAAACAATAAAATGAATTCACTTAAAAAAGCTTTAATTTAAATATCATTTAAATTAATAAAATACTCCGTCGACAACGCTCATTCCACATCGTAAAACGAACCCAAATAATGACAATGACAACTAATAAATACATGTGTCCTATCATCATCGGGTGTTTGTCGGGTTCTCTATAAATTCCAATATCGACGAATACGGGTATCTACAGGTTTTTACCTCATTTTTACACGCATTTCTGTACTTTTTATGTAGCATCTAGCTACAAATACCCCCGAATATTCTACTTTGGTTCGTTTTATGTAATTTGCAGGAATTGACCAAAGAGGAGCTAAATCGAGCCTTAATCCGTCCCATTTTTATGCATTTATGGAGAATGAGGAGCCGGAGCTTGGAAATCTAACACTTGGAAGACGCGTGAGCTGGATTCGGGAAGTGTTTCAAGGTCTAACGTGCTTAAACAGCTCGATCGAGTAGATTTTATGCTCGATCGAATGCTTTATATGCCCGAGGATGCTCGATCGACCATTCCGAGTATACAAAAGAGGAGACAAAGCAAGGACTGCTCGATCGAGTAGTTTATTTCTACTCGATCGAGAGGATTGACGCATAGTTGCTCGATCGAGTGGTTTATTTCTACTCGATCGAGTGGTTTGTCCTTCTAAAGACTTTTTCCGCCTAATTATCTTATGGGCTTTTGTAATTAGTCCATAGATTAGGTTTAGGATGGAATTTTTCGTATAAGACTGAAGGAGTGAACAACGTAACTCCTCTCTTGGATCTCGTTCACTTTTACTCTATACTTTGCTACTGTTCATTGGATTTGTTCTTCTTTTACACTCTTGCTACTCAGATTAGGATTTGTATTGGTACTATTATTCTTCTTTAAACTTTTAATCCTTATTATTGCTTTAATTCCTTCTCTCCCTTTTTTGTTATCATAATTGCTTTAATTCATTCCTTATTAGTTTATTATTATGTTTAGTTTTAATTATTTATTTATTGTTATTGTTAATTCGATGATAATGAGTAGCTAATTTTCTTCTGCTAAGGCTATAGGGGATCCATAATTATGAGGGAATAGTAATCGATTTATTGGGTTAATGCTATAATCTTCGTTGTTAATTGCTACAATTATCTGTATCTGTTTAATTGAGTCGACGCAATTAGACATTTATATCTTAGTGATCCTTGACCTGGACCGAAAGGTTGGAAAAGGCGAGACTAGTAGCGAACAATAGGGTATTGTAGTTAGGGCGAAAGCTAAGCTATTTACGCTTTAGGGCGAATTGAGACCGAAAGGAGATATTCACTGCTCCTTAGATCGTATTTGCATTGACCCGAGACCTAGATTACTTGACCGAATGATTATGGTGAACCGTCTGTCTTAGCTGTTTTTCTCTCCTTGGTTGATCTTTATTCTTTTATTTTCTCTTCCTTACCTTCTTTTTAGTTTAGAATATCACGTTTAAAAACCCCCCAATTTGGTTACCTTGACGAACTTAGATTAAGCTGACAATTTCCTACCTCTCTGTGAATTCGACCCGACTTCCCTAGCTATATTAGTTAGAGCCAGTTGGTATTTTTGACAGGTACGCGATAGCCGTGTCAAAATTCATTTGAATAATGCCAGGGATATCATCCTGACTAGTTCTTGGAAGTAATTCTTTCCATTCATCATAAAGATCTTTAAACATTTGTGGCAGGATATCTTCATTAGTTCCATAAAATTGCCACCATTTAATTAACCAAGTTGGTAGATTTTGATCAAAAACTTCGGGGTAAATTTTTATTAGCCACGTATGGCTTTTTGTAGGGTTTTCATATAAGAAAACTTTGTCAAAAGCCTGGATGTAATCCCAGTAATTGTAATCAATTCTGCTATTATTTTTTCCTGTAAAAGTTTTGGAAGTAAATGGAGTTATTCCCCATTCTTCAATGGATATTATCCTTTTGATATTAATTTTTGAAAATTTCTAGAAATTTCCTGGATCCTCAAAATGCTTAAAATTGCATTCATTATCAGTGAGGATTCCTTCATAAAAATTTCGACTTTTATAAGTCTCCATAGGATACTGATTATTTGTTAAATAACGGTTATATAATAACCAGGGATTATCTTCCCATTTTTTGTCAGAATTTTGGAGTATGATTATCACCCTTTCCTCTGGTGATTTCACCATTTTCTCTTTTTCATCAAGAGAATCTTCCATAATTTTCTTGAAAGATGGAGAACTTATATTAAGTTCTTGTTGCTTCCATATTTGGAATTCATCAAATTCTTCTTTTGTGATATTATCACATAAATTCTTGGCTATTAGCCTTTTTCCACCATATTGTGCCAAAGTATTACTTGGTCTTATAAAACCAGATGATAAACCTGGCCCTGGGTTATTCCCATATCTTATAATTTCAGATGATTGTCTTCCTCTCCCTCTATTAGAAGGATAAGAAAAGCGGCCACGGCCACGACCTCGACCAGAATCCATTCCTGAAACAAATAACAAACTCTTATAAAGTTAAATACTCCCTTGTTAAAAAATCAGGGAGGTGATTATCAGATCCTTTTTTATAATGTATTTCAAAATCAAAAGGGGCCAAATGAGCTTGCCATCTTGCAAACATTTGTTTGGAAACATCATGTTTAAAATCTTTTTGAAACATAAATTTCGCAGAACTACAGTCAGTTCTAATTGTAAATTTTTGGTTATATAAATCATTTGAAATTTTAAAACACATCTAACTACAGCTAAAACTTCTTTAGCAATAGTTGCATAATGAGATTGTGCAGAATTCCATTTTCCTGAATAGAATCGGACTAAAAATTCTTGTTTATTATTGGGATCAATTTGTTTAAGAATCCCTCCATAACCAACGTCTGAAGCATCTGTTTCCACTATTTTTTCCCAATGAGGGTTTGCCAAACTAAGGCATGGTAAAGATATAACTTTACTCTTAATTTTTCTGACAGCTTTAGTGTGATCTTTAGACCAAGCACAGGGATTCTTCTTCAACCTGTCATATAAAATAGCTGTATCTTTTGCCAAATCATCATAATATGGTGAAATATAATTCAGACTTCCTAAGAATCTTTGAAGTTGAGTTTTATCAGTAATTTCATCTGGGAATTTAGATCCAAATTCAATGCTTCTGTTGATTGGAATAATTTGGCCTTTCTCAATATTATGACCCAAAAATCTGATTTTAGTATGAAATAAAGACATTTTAGTTTTAGAAATTACTAAACCATTAGATATGATAATTTTTTTGAAAATATCTAAATGCTTTAAATGTTCTTCTATATTCATAGAGAAGACGAGAATGTCATTAATATAAACTATGATGAAATGACTATAATTGTTAAAAATATCATTCATAATTTTTTGGAATTCTGATGGAGCATTTTTTAATCCAAAAGGCATAACATGCCATTCATATTGTCCAAAAGGAACATTAAAAGCAGTTTTATATCTGTCTGCTGGGTCAATTTGAATCTGCCCATAACCAGATTTTAAATCAAATTTAGAAAATATGAGAGCTTTATACAAACGATCTAATAAATCTTTTTTGTTAGGTATTGGATATCTAATCCATTTTAACACTTTATTTAAAGGTTTATAATTAATAACTAATCTAGGAACTCCTCGTTCCTTTTCAGCATTTTTGTTAACATAAAAAGCTGTACATGACCATGGTGATTTGGATGGTCCAATAAGTTTTTTTTTCTATAAGAGAGCTTATTTCTTTTTTGCAAAATTCCAAATATTCGGAATTCATTTGACAAGGTCTAGCCTTGGTAGGAACATTTTCTTCCCTAAAATCTTCTTCATAAGGAAGATTTACTATATGTTTCTTTCTATTCCAAAAAGCATTAGGATGATCATTGCAAATAGATAGAGAAAATTGGTTTTCAATATCGATTATTTTTTGTTTTAATTTAGGATTATTTAGCTTTTGATCTATAGTCAAAATATTAACTTCATGTTTTAAAAAACTTAATTGATTTTCTTTTAAAGAAATTTTACTATAGATTTCATTTATAGCCTTCATAAAAGGTTTCATGATGAAATTAAAAGTAATAGTTTTTCCCTGATAATTGGCGCTTAAATTCTTATTATCTCAGCAAAAAGGATAAATTTTTGTTATAAAAGGTGTTCCAAGAATAATAGGAACTGAGAGTTTATTTTTGACTAGAAGAAAGCTTAAAGGAATGCAGGTGTTATTAACACATATATCAGCTTTTGGGAGTTTAAATTCAATATCTAATTTATCTCCTCCTGCCTGAGATAAACTATGAGTAGTTTTAACAAAATATCTGGAATCAATTTCTCCTTCTTGTATAACATTTAAGTCTGCTCCAATGTCAATTAAGGCAATAAATTATTTAGAAAATTGATTATTAATTCTGAGTAAGATCTTAACATACCATTTTTTGCCAGCAACCATATTTATGGTTTGGAGAAATTTTTTATTTCTGTCTATTTCTGGGGGTGTATCAACAAGTTGCATAGCTTGACCTTCACCATCTAAGTTAGGGATAAGGTCAGGAATAGGAATAACTTGGTTATCAACCTTTTTACCTTTAGATTCCTGATCATTGTTTATCAAATCATGTTGAAAAATAAAAAGTTTTTCAAGATTAGAAATTCTTATATCATTTCGTTGTTCTTCAGTTCTAAGATGTTTGATTTCAGATTTTAAATTATCTATTTCTTTCAAAATGTCTTGTAAAGAAGAAGGACTAGAAGTTTTATTTTTATTTTGGAGACGTTTATAAACTCCATTTAAGGAATAAGGTTTATCCTCTGTAAAATTCTTATTCTTGTCATTTTCAAAATTATTATGAGAAGTGCCAGGTATATTTTCAATAATTTGAGATCTTAATTCTGCATTTGGGATAGCTTTTAACATATCCATCCAATTATTATTTGTGAGAACTTGAATTTTTGCATCTTGAAAATTGGATAAGAGATTAAAGAATTCATCTTTTTTGGGATTAATACAAGCTTTTCCCTGTCCACATGGTTCACATTCCGAACTCGGTAGTTGCGAACTACTATCTCGTATAAAAAGAATCATCTTTAAGAATTTTTAAATTATTACTGGAATTACTAGAATCATCTGACAAAGTTTCAGTTTCGCTTTGTAAATCTTGTTCATTAAGAAATAATTTCGAAATCTTGTTTTTAAGATCATCATTTATATCCAAATTATTAATTTGTTTTTGGGTCCAGCAATTGTTTGCCATATGACCTTTTTTATTACATTTGTAACATCTTATTTCCTTTAAAGGTACATAATCTCTTTTCCTGTAATATTTTTTATGAAATTGTCTCTGATTTTTCCGATGAGTTTTTTCTTCTAATTTTTCTTTAGAATATCTTTTCTTTTTGTATCTAGGATAATATGTTTTATTATTACCTTTGTGTTGTTTTCTACGAGAAGTAGAAGGCATATCCATACCAAATTGTTCACAAAATTCACCTAATTGGTTTCTTTCAATAATATTCTGGTGCTTGAATATATATATATATATATATATATATATATATATATATATATATAGAGAGAGAGAGAGAGAGAGAGAGAGAGAGAGAGAGAGAGAGAGAGAGAGAGAGAGAGAGTTATTGGATTTTGTAGATGTCCATTAGGACCATTAAAATTCATTTATTTATAATGGTTTTAGTCTTTGGAGTACTATTTTATATAAAACTTTTAAACAAGATGGTGTACATCAAAATAATATAATGGTAATTTTTAAAATTTTAACTCTTAACTAGCTATGTGACCCGTGAAAATCACGGGCCGGTTTGACTTTTTTTTTTGTATTGTTCGTGAAAGTGTTTTTCGGTTTTTTTCTGTACTTTCTTTTTGATATGGAAATATATTATAGTTAGGATATTTTGAAATTTTGTGATATTAGTCAAAATTATGTAATGAGGAATGACACCAAAATCGTTGAATCTATATGATGGTTTTATTTGTATTAATGACAACCCCTGAGTTAGTATTCCATTTTAATATTCAAGGATTGTAACCACTAAATCAAACTTATTAAGGGAAACAAAAGCACTTGGTATATGTGAAATAAAAGTAGAAAGAATGAAATATTAATTGTTTATATCTCGACATTTTACGTTTAGATTCTTGGTAAGTACACTCTGAAAATAAACAAAAATAAATTAGAATCCAATTGAATAGAGTGTAAAAGACTAAACAAAAGTATGGAAATAAAAAATTATAGGTAAGTCCCACCGCCTTTTGTTGTCTTATTTATAATCTTGGATTATATGGCTTTTAATTGATATATCTCTTGAATTCTCGGTTATAATTGATCTCAATAAACCGGACCTAGTGCTAATGATAAATAAGAGTTATTGAAATTCGACTTAATGAATTATAAGGAGTTATAAGATATAAAAATCATTTTAATGAGTCAATTTAACCATTTTTTTTATATTTTTAGTTGCAAAGAAAATACTCATGAATATTTTCTTAGAGAGTTTGTGAAGGTTCTTACATGATCACTTAATCATTTATTTAACCGATTTTTATTCTTTGTCTTTATAGTTACGAAGATCATTACTCATGTAGTTATGAAAAATTTAGTGCATATTTATCTTTCTTTGTCTTTTTAGCTACCAAGATCATTATTCATGGGGTTATGAAAAATTTAGTGCATATTTATGTTAGAAAATCTATAAAGATTCTTAAATAATCACTTAGTTAGAGTAAGATGATGTCGCTTGACACTTAAGGAATTGCTCAATATCATTTTTGTGTTATTGTATATATAATGATGAAAATAATAATAATAATAATAATGATAATAATAATAATAATAATAATAATAATAATAATAATAATAATAATAATAATAATAATAATAATAATAATAATAATAATAATAATAATAATAATAATTTATGAATGAATGGATTTTAAAAATGTCATGTGAAATAAAATTAAATGATTTAGGTAGCCGTTTGATTGTATATATAATAATAATATCATACGAAGTAATGGATTAAAAAATGTCATTTGAAATAAAATTAAATGGTTTAGGTAGCCTTTGTTTAACTTTACCCTTTTAATTATAATTAATAATAATATAATATTTTATGGATTAATGGATTAAAAAAATGTCATGTGGATTAAAATTTAATTTTAGAAATGCCCATGCGAAATAAAATAAAATGTTTTACGTAGTCTTTTAAGTAAATTGTATAGATAGATAGATTATAGTAAGATAATAGTAAGAGAGTGAAGTTGGTATTTTGGTGTCGGTGGAATTGGAAGTGAAATTGGATGAGGTTGAGTGAAATGTGAATAATAAACTACTCCTTTTTTTGTCATTTTTTTGCTTTTCCATTTCTTTGGTACTCCTTTTTCTGCTATTCTTTTTGATTTGGTAATTAATAAATAAATTAAACAAATAATTAAATTGTATAGAAAGTAAATTGATTGCTAATCCTATGTGGAATTAAATTAATTGCTAGTGCTATGTGGAATAAAATTAATTGTTTTTGCTTAGCCTTTTAATTATATTATATAAATTATATATGTAATTTATCTATCCCCGTGCAATTTTTCATGGGTTCCAAGCTACTTCCTCCATTCAACTACGCTCCACCACAATGTTTTTTTTATGTTTGCCAACGCGTGTTTTACGCGTTAAATATCGTTAGCCACGTATTTTCAAAAATTGCCAACGCGTGTTTTACGCGTTAAATATCGATAGCTACGTATTTTCAAAAATTATAAAACTTATATATTTTTAATGTATTCGTAAAGACGAACCAAACAAGATTCTACATGAATATATTTTCACCTATGTATTGAAAGAAAATTAAACTTGGTTACTCGCTTGTGAATAGTGTACAAATAGAAAGTGGTAGAGTGGAGTTGAATGGAAGAAGTAGTTTTTATCTGTAAACCAAAATTAGAATCCCCATTTTTACTACTAAGAGAATAAAAAAATCTCTTAGTTTTCCCTTCAAAATGCATATAACTAAATAAGGAAATAAATGAAATATTCTTTCTTTTAAAATTATTATCTTTTCAATAAATATATTCTTAAAATTAAAATCTAATATTTTTATTAAATTCATAATTATGACTTTTTCATTAAAAAATGGAATTAAACAAGAAATTATAAGTTGCTAATTTTTCAGCAATGCAATAATTATTACTTTAGATAATAACTTGACACATACTTACAATTAGCCTCGTGCCAAAAAAAATATTAAAATAATTGGACAAAAATTATAAAAAAAAAAATTCAATTAAAAAAATTGAAGAAAATTTATAAATGAAATCCTTAATTTTATGGTAAAAGAAAAATTCATTAAAAAAACACATTTTATAACTGTAGTTAATTCTCTTTGATTAGTTTTCCTTTTCAATTTTTTTGTTCATATCAACACACAATGGGACGAACTATTAAATATTAAGGTTCAAATTTAAAAAATATAAAAAATAATACACAAAAATGTGTGTGTGTGTGTGTGTGTGTGTGTGTGTGTGTGTGTGTGTGTGTGTGTGTGTGTGTGTGTGTGTGTGTGTGTGTGTGTGTGTGTGTGTGTGTGTGTGTGTGTGTGTGTGTGTGTGTGTGTGTGTGTGTGTGTGTGTGTGTGTGTGTATAGACTCATTTATATATTTCGAAACTAGACTCTCCCACGATTCTAAAACATAGTTGCAATCAAAAAATCGTTAAGAAACGAATTCACAAATCAAGTTTCAAAAACAGCCTTTTTTTCGAAGAAAAACGTTGGTTTCAGTATTGTTGTTTTGTCGAACACGGCCTCTCGAGATAAGATCTACAATCGGACACGACACAAAACTTTGTCAACGATACATGTAGGTTGAGGGTGCAATATAATTCTTCCTTCCACCTTTTATTTCAGTTTTTATAGTCTTTATTTCGCATTTATATCATATTGTTTAAATCGAACTAGAATAGTACGACTATGAGTTAAAGTACCATTCCAACATCCGCGTTGACTCGAGTTTAAAAGGCATAATTCGTCTGAAGTGATTGATTTGCCTCGCTCGTTTACATATCCTCGTGTAGGAAGAAGGCAATTCATTGAAAATGAGTTTCTTTCTACTTGTAAAATGTTTCTTGCTTCTTCTTGTCTGTCACGCGTGGTTCGGCCCTTTGGCCTTATTTTTCTCGACTTGTTTTTATTAATTGTGACACGATTCTCGAGGCAAGACTTGCTTAAAAACCTATTTAAATCGAAGATTTAAATTGGCCCGACAATTCTCAAGTTCATTAGACATTTTAGGACAGGAATGCTTAAGATGTAAATGAATCGATCAACATGTAAATGAAATTTACAACTTATTCTAATTCAAAGTGAATCCATCTTTCTACCACCTATTTCTCATTAGTACGGAAGTGCATGCCTATCATCCTCTCGTTTACACTCGATGACTAAATTTGACAATTTTTTGACCCGAGTTTTGCCTCGAAAACCGCGTAGAGCACACGGTTTTTCTCGTTGTTTCGTTGCTCAATTTTCAATCTTTCGACGATCATCTTTTCATAAATATTGGGTGTCTATTTTAAAAATAAGTTTTAGTTTGTTGTTTTATGTTAATAGCATCTTTGTTGTTTGCATAGTTGAATTTTGTTACATGGTTTTTTTTTTATCAAAAAGAAGTTGTACAGCAGGATACTCGATCTAGTCAAACAATGCTCAATAGAGTACCCTATTTCCTGGGCCCGTTTTGCTTTGACATTTAGCTGTTTTGGAATAATATTTGGGGTACTCGATCGAGTTGGTCAGTACTCGATCGAGTATCCATGTTTTGATTGCTGTTTTGTCTCGGTTTTAAGTTGTTTTGCTTCTGTAGTTTGATACTCGATCGAGTGACCCGAATACTTGATCGAGTGTCGTCTGTTACAGTACATAGTTGTTTCGTTTCATTTGTTTACATTTGCCTATTCGCTTGTGTAATATTGTACGCTTTGAACTATTGAATATCACGTGAATGAAACCCGACTTGACCTAGATTAGGCCTTGCATGAACTATATATCGACAGTGGCTAGTTGTTTAGGATACCTAGATTCACGTGCCTTGTTGCTTTGTTGCATTCGTTGTTTGTTGTTTAGTTTCTTTCGTTGTTCGTTGTTTGGTTTCTTGTTGTTATAGTTGTTTTATGAACTAACCCTTAACCTTTGTTCATCTTTCTTATGCTAAGCGTAAGAATTCCAATCCTTCTCTTTTGGTTGCGTTGTTTACTTAGAATGAAATTCGCATGCTAAATCACTTGACGAGTTTTATGCATTAAATGACTTAGAAACTTGCTTCATATACTAGGAATTAACATAACGGTTGAATTTTTCACATGTGCTGATATCTGAAATAGGCATCCTTTTCCATGAGTAGAGACCGTTATTGCATCGGGCGGGGTTGGGTGTTTTTTTAATGAAATTATTTGAACTTCCTAACACGTAATCTCACACGAACTCCTTTCTCTAAAATTTGGTTTCTAAATTTCACCTTAAAATTTAGTGGCGACTTCTTTCAACTATGTAAAATGTTTTTTTTGAAAAGGAACATTTGCGTGGATGAATTTTCCTTGTCCACAAGATAATAACAAATAAAATATATAAGGACCAATTATGAAAAGTTGCGATATTTGATATGATATTGTGACACATGTATTGATTATATATTATATATTGATTATATACTAGGCCCAATATATGTTTAGAATATACACAAAAAAGTAGGCCCAATTTCTAACTAAGAATGTTTAGAGGAGAAAATTTCTAGTTTTCCTATTCTTTTAGTAGATAGGAGATTAAAAAAATATATACCATTTATAAGTCCAAGAAAGGAATAAAGTAAACTCAAAAATTTAAATACCAAAAGTTTTAAAGGGGAGGCACTTGGATATGTAGGAAGGCTCTTGTTCAGCAATGTCTTAATAAATAGGGAGTAATTTATATATAGTAACTGTTACACTAGTGTCCATCAGTGCTGCCTTACTTAATTGGAGTACATTTCACATAAAACATGAAGTAAGTAGTAAGCAACCTAATATTAATCATAGCATAATTTAAAGCCCTAGCTTAGTTGGTTAATTATCTAGAGTACTAGAAATAAGCTAATTAATCTTATCTTACATAACTAATTTACTCTTAGTTGGTTCAAATGTCATCATAGAGATTATTGATCAAATCCATGTTCCAATACATCATCGGGAAGACGTAATCGTTGTTGGGGTCATCTAAGCAACCTGTAGTTGCCATTCCATATTGATTATTATTGAATAGTTCAATATTATTCATGGAAAAATTCTGTCTGTTACTTGAAGATAATGTAGTCCTCTCTCGAAGCTTTTCTACCTCCTTTTTTGTATCCTTTAGTTCATCTTTCAAACTTACCACAAATCAATAACAAAATGGTTAGAAATAACATGACATAACAACTAATAATGTTTAATAATTAGGATTGATGAAGTAAATTTTGGGATAAGTATGTTTTAAGTATAGCCAAGGGATTTCATTTCTATCGGGACATTCATCTAGTGAGCATGATCATTCTAATATCTAATAATAATAAAAGTTTAATCTCTTCATTCTAAGGAATCGAAGTGCCAACTCCTTTTATAATTCTAATTGAGGCATCATTTCTTTCTTAAATCGGAGATTAAAGCTTCCTACGAGGAAATCCTATTATCCGACCTCGGTCCTAGCTATGTATCACTCATTCCTTAACCCTACCAAATTTTGTCTCTATGATCGATTATGAAGCATCTGCCCCACATCTAGGGGCGAATGCAGGATTTTGATATAGGGAGAGCACAATTTTTTTCGTGATAAATTCTTCTTTAATTTATAATGCAGTTTTTATTTTTGAACCGTGTTCTAGAATATTTTGGTACGATGTTAAAAAAAGCGAAAAGAAAAAAATTATTCTTATCGGATGTTTTCAGTACTAAATAATGATGTCTTTAATATTTTTCTAAGATTCGTCGTTGAATTTAAAAAAAAACGTAAATTATTTTACAACTATTGACCAATACGTTTAATAGTAGTTTTTTTTAAATGTTTAATAGTGATATAGTACACTTTAATAGCCAAATGACCAATGAATAGTAATGGTCTAGTGGTCAAGTAGTTAGTTTACTACATCAAAGTCCGAGGTTCAATCCTCCCTACATAAAAATGAGAAGTAAATGAGATTTGCTCTAAAAGGCTTATATACATAAGTGAATAATTACCTCAGTTTTCAGACGATATTTTTCAACAATAAGCTCCTTATTCTTCCTCTTCAGCTCTGAGTACTTTTCCTCCAACCTTTTGTTTTTCTAGCGAGCCCTACGGTTTTTGAACCAAACCGCAACTTGTCTCGGGTCCAAACCCAACTCTGCCGCTAACCGGTCTTTACGTTCGGATTCTAGTTTGTGGTCACACCCGAAGCTTATTTCCAACCTTTTGACTTGCTCATCACTCAGTTTTCTCTTCTTCAAACAACTTGCACTTCCTTCGCTCTTACTCTTCCTCGTCCTACGACGTCGTTTTGCTAGGGGCCAAACTAATAGGTTACAAGGTGTAGCGGTCGCTACCCCAAGTAAAAAAAAACTAACAATAAATAAGTTGTACTTTTGTTACCCCAAATGTGATTAATAAAGAATAAATTTAGTAATAAAGCACATAAGATAAACACCAAAGCACAATGATAAAAGAATCTCATATGAAATAAATCCTACACTACTTATTATAAAAGAACGTGATATCTATTTCTATTAATTAAGTACACTGACCGAATTATTTGAGATATATTATGATATATTAGGTTAGGATTATATTGTTAGAGATAATGTAGAAAAAGATATAATGGAGAATATTATGAGTATCATAATATCTCTTGAATATACAAGGAATATTACCCAGTCATTGTATTATAAATACCGTGACTATTTCATTAATAAAATCAACTCATTATATCCTCTAATAATATAATCCTAACCTAATATATCTCTAATATATATTAGAGATATATTAGGTTAGGATTATATTGTTAAAGATAATATAGGAAAAGATATAATGAAGAATATTAAGAGTATCATAATATCTCCGAAATATGCTAGGAGTATTACTCGATCATTGTATTATAAATACCGTGACTATTTCATTAATGATTTTTTCGCAGCATAGTCGGCTTAGTGGTTTTGTTCATCAACTTGTAACAAAGGTTTCTCCCCGGATTTATTCAAGCATCCATTTTTTTCCAACAGTTAATATTTACGATTTTTTGGCTGCGAGTTTAATATCCTAGACTTGCTCTAATTGAGTGAGTGAATGATGTTTGTTTACAGATGAATAGATTATTGTTGCACCTCTTCTGTCGGTTTTGCATGTATACAGATCATTTTTTGGATAGGACAGGAAGCCGTTTTGCATCTTAGCAGTTTGATCCTTTGCTGAAAGTTCAAATTTTCAAGTACAGTTTTTCGAGTTTAGTTTGTATTTTTTTTTTTTTTGGAATAAAAACGATTTTATTACCTTTTAAACTCATGTATAATCAACTTCATTGATGCAAGGATGTAATTACCTACTTTCTATGTCAACCTCTGCGCCTCACCATAGTGGTTAAAACACCTACAGAGCATATATGATATGTGGGTACACGATTTCACCATCCGGTGGTATTTCTACTTTTAACACAGTTCCATGTCGAGTCAAGGATTTTAGTTGCCACAAGGAAATTGTAGGCAGTAATATTCACAATTGAAGTTCAGGCGCGTTTTTTTTTGTTAGTGTTTCCGGTCGAAAAAAGGGCCATGTCTGAGAAAATAAAGGTCAATAAAGAAACCAGGTACCTATAATCTGTTGAGATGTCGTAGGATATTATGTCGCTATTTCCTTATTGTATTATGGTATTTTTCCATATTGTGTAGATATTGTCTTTCCTTAAGTCGTCTAAGGTTTCGTCTCATGTAGCTATATATACGTGCACATATTGTATTTGTAAAGGCAGTAATCAGTAATACAATATCACAATTTTCCCATATCATCCTCGTAATGCATTGACATTAGCCGCACCTCTGCCGTGACCCTGCATACCATTTTGCTGCCGCGTCCTCGACCATATGAGGCCCCATTACTTTTGCCTCTATCACGCCAACCCTTTGGGTAACCAATAAGATCGAAACAAGTCTTTCGATAATGCCCCCATTTGTTGCAATGATCGCATCGAGGACGACCTTCACTTTCTTTATCATCTACCTCCTGCGATTTCACCATGGTTGATACCGTCGTAGAGTACCAAAGATAAATTTATAATTTCCAAACTACTACTATAGATAACGGCAGTCAGGGTCGAACCACAGAGAGGCGATGCAATTATTAGTTGTCTAATTTTAGTCCAAGGTAACAGCTTTGAGGGGGGTTTGATTTGAATTGTTCTATAACTAATGATAATAAAATTAAAATTAAACTAAGTCAAATAATTGAGCAAATAAAGAAAATGGATATAATCAAATATTAAAAGGATGCTAAGATGGTCGGTTCACTGTAGTTCGGCGGCAGTATCCTAAGTAAGTCCGAGATAAACACGTAAGACGGGAAAATAAGAAGTCCTCTCGGTCCATTCTTAACAGGTAGCATCTTTCGATCTAGCTACAGGTCCCTAATATCACTAATGCTGACTCTCGTCTTGAAAAGTGACTTAAAAGTCTAAATTAACTTATCTCTCGATCTTATTAATTTAGTCGTCTTAATTAGGTAGCTTATTTCCCTCCCCTATCTTTCGATCTTGTCGGGTTGGTCGATTCCTAAGCATTCAACTAGTCGCGTGCACTCGATTCATCAAATATAGCAATTAAATTAATTAAGACGAAGCAAATCTCACGTGGCCGGTCGATCGACCAGATAGGACAGTCGATCGACCATGGCGCGACTCAGGTCTACCAATTTCTACGCCGCCTACACTACAAATTCCCTACATCTTAGCACGAAGGGTTTAGCTACTCATGATCGTGATAAAAACAGCAATAAGATTATCGAATAAAGCTAAATAATGCATAATTGAATTAACCAAACAAGTGGATAACATGAAACGATAATTTCGGCTTTGGGAAATCTAAACTAGCAATTCTAACCTAAGAATGAAATAAAGAGTAAACTGAAATTATGGAATTAAAATTACCAGTTGAAAGCAGGAAGAAGGATCCAAAGCACGAACGAAAATAAATTGTATTGAATGATTATGAATTCTAAACTAAACTCGATAATGAACCCTAGATCTTTCCTTAAAATTCAATGATAATGACTTCCTCCTATTCTCCAAACATCAGGTTACGTTATATAGGAATATAATGTGATTCTTATTTCCTAAAACCTAATTACATTGGGCTTTCTCGTCTTTTAATTCCCGTCAGATTAACGGGATGATCGATCGACCAATAGGACCGGTCGATCGACTGAAACGCGCTGTACAGTAGCTTCTGAAAGTCGTGCTCTGGTCGATCGACCATGGTAGGCAGTCGATCGACTGCTTCAACAGGTACTTGGCTCCAAAAGCTTTGTGAATTCGTCTTTCGGGCTTCGATACGCGCACCAAGTTCATTTTCCGAATCTTTACTTCATGTCAAATGCAATGTTAGGTACTCGGGGACGGATTCGGCTCGATTTTCGCTGGATTCTTCACATTTCTGCAATATTACACAAAAACACAAAAGTAGACAGAAATAGGGAAAATAGTAGCTTAAACTACACAAATGAGCTCTGAAATGCGTGTAAAATAGGGTGTAAAACGTCATATTTAGGACACGCATCAAACTTCCCCAAACCAAACCCTTGCTTGTCCCCAAGCAAGAACTAGACTTGATCCTAAAACCTAATGGAACGAGTTCAATATCAGAGCGAAATGCAACCTGTAAATCCTAAACCAATTTAATGCAACAACTAACAATCAATTAGCAATATGAATCATGCTAACGAGTTATGAAGTCGTCAAAAACTGCTGAACCGTCAACTATAGAGACTTATCATCATGGACTCTCACGGGCCGCTCATATCACACATAAGCACAGGTGAATATATGTAAAGATAGAAAGAAGTAAATGTAATGACACTCACCTAACTACGACCTATAAGAACATGCCTGCAATCTAATATGAAAACAATCTCTACAACCGTACATATGCATTCCAACCATAAAAGACCATGACACATGCTGAGGCAAATATGGATATGTGAGGTATGGGTAAGAAGGGGCTAAGATAAATTTGGATAAAAACAGAGTTAAAAGCCAAGCTAGTAACTAAGGGAACCAAATTATAACAACATCCAACTTCTTGCTCAAGATTTCAATCGAAACGGTGCTAATAGTAAGCACAAAACTCACAAATTCCATAAATAGTCAACTCCCCATAAGATACAAATATAGCATGGGAGTAAAAATCGCCATTTAACAAGACCTTGAATCATGCAATTTTGATTTTTTTTTTTCGCTACTGCAGCAAGCAGTCGATCGACCAAGTGGGACGGTCGACCGACTGAGTCTTTTTTTTTTTCGAATCAATTTTTTCTTTTTTTTTTCTTTTTTCTCTTGTCCTTTTCTTGTCCTTTTCATCATCCCAACATCATCTCAAAATGAGCATTAGCTACCAAAAACGAAATAACAATCCCGAGAACATAAACTACTAGCTTGACAAGGGCAGGCTAAATGTAGGATGTAATAACGGGACAAAAAGGCTATTTTTGGCAGTGTGGAGCTTATGGGCAAAATGAATAAGGGGGCGACCTCTTCCACATGTGTCAACTAACCACAAACCTAAATGCATAGAGGTATTAAGCAGATTAAGTTCATATTTATGCATATTGATGTAACATGTCTTACAAGGAGTAACTACTCACAACCCTAGATAAACTGGTCATGAATGTCACCAGTTATAAGCTCTAAACCTCAGAAAATGATATAGTTTGCCATAAATCTAAATCAAGTCTCAAGTTCAGCAAGAAATTTAACGAAAACTCGTAGACTATGCATATATGATTCTACTAATAACATGTCAATTAGCAAGGCTTAGGCACAAACAGATGGAAATGCAATGTCATCATTGAAATACTACTGTTCCGACTCGACCTATATGCTAAAATAAACGTGAAATTTTTTGAATTTTTGAAATTTTTTCAATTTTTTGGATTTTATTATATATATATATATATATGAAATAACAAATGCAAACTGAAATGCAATAAACGTGAAACAGAAATGCAATAAAACATGTGAATGCAATGCAAAACCCTTCCCCAAACCAAATCACACAATGTCCCCATTGTGCAAAATCATGTAATGAAATAAAAGGGAAACGGGAATTTGCGTTATTATAACTAAACAAGACATGAAGTTAAACTCGGAAACTCACAAGACTTTAAGCGCGCAAAAGGAAACCTCCCCAAACCAGCGTGAGCTAGGAGGTTTCAGTAGCAAGCAGTGCTACCATAGGTACCTGAAAAGAAACAGAAGTACCGCACATAATTCCAAGAAAGCAATTTACGAAACGCAAAATTATGTGCAAAATAAGAGAATAAAAGAAAACAGAAATTAATCGGAGCATAAAGTGGAGAAAAGACTCCCTCGACTCCGCAGATCGACCAAACACAGCAGAGGAATGGTCGTGAACAGGTACAGCAGCGAGAAGCGGTCGATCAACCATAGCAACCAGTCGATCGACCAGGGTGACAGGAACAGAAACTCCTGTAGCTGCAGTGTTCAGTCGATCGACCACATAGGCCAGTCGATCGACTGAAATACCTGCTGCAAGTTCTGATTTTCTTCGAATTAGCTCAATAAATTGAGCTAATATGTCTATGGACCTGCTAATACACATAATAACGCGCCCAAAATTGCGCAAAACCCAAAGTAAAATTCGAAGTATTTAAATCCTAAGCAAACTTATTAAAGCGAAGTCTCGCGCACACAAAAGCAATAAAAAGAGTCTAACAAAAGCAATAAAATGAATGTTTTTGTAAAAAGAGTCTTGACCAACTAATAGTTGATCAAGAATGGCCACGGAATGGCCCACTTGCTCGGCTTCTGGCTACAAGAGGTAGCCTCCACAGTGCTCATCTCCTCAGTTGCACTTATATCAAATCCAACATCCTTAGAAATCAACGGATCAACATCTCTAATATCCTCCCAATCAATGACCTCGTCTGGCTCATCAAAATCCAAATCGGACTCCGTCACCTTGACTGGCTCCTCATCTGTACCATAGCTCAGACATCCTAGACCGCCTCTTTGAACGATTGGCTCCTTCACAACTGGAGCAATGAACGGCTCTTCCTTCTCCAAACCAGCTCCTGCAACAGTCAAAACAGAAGGATCTTCCTCCAATTTGCTCCCACACTGGGGCAGAGGTGTTACAACAGGAGTAGGCATAGGGGCAGGCATATCAGAAAGCACAAAATAAGATTTCTTCTCAGAAATCGTATTATAAGTGACTGGCCACATAGGATCTTTCTTCTTAGCGGTATGGGCAAAAATAATGGACTGTTTCCTTACTTTAAAGGTCAATGTCCCTGAGCCAACATCTATAACTGCACCAGCAGTGTGCAGAAATGGTCTACCCAAAATGATAGGAATGTGAGCATCCTCGGGTATATCTAGTACAACGAAGTCAACTGGGAAAAAGAACTTTCCTATTTGCATAGGAATATCCTCTAAGACTCCTATAGGCTGGACCGCAGATCGATCAACCATCTGTACTGTCATGTTAGTAACTGCAAACCTAGTCAATTTCAATTTCTTAGCAAGACTCAAAGGCATAACGCTAATGCTAGCTCCTAGGTCACACAATGCCTTCTCAATTGAGAAGGTACCAATATTACAAGGAACAGAGAAGCTACCAGGGTCAGCTAACTTATGAGGTGCAATATGAGTCAAATAGGAACATGACTCTTTAGTTAGTGCGACAGAATGCACAGTATCAAGTGACTTCTTTTTAGACAAAAGCTGCTTCATAAATTTCGTGTAAGCAGACACTTGATTAACTAATTCTAAGAAAGGAATTTGCACATTTAAACTACGAATAACATTTTCAAATTTGTTAGATGATACCTGTTCCTTTGTCGGCACCAATCTCTTTGGGTACGGGGCTGTAAGAAGCAACTTAGCCCTCTCCTCTAGGTCTCTCATGCCGGAGGCAGTGGACTTAGGCTGAAAATCCACTACCTTGTCCTTGTTGTAGCTCGAACCTTCTTCAGACCGTCTCAAGAATGAGCCATTAATCGTCATTGGGTCATACTTTGGAACCGGGACTGACCCATCAGCATTTGGATCTTGCCTCAATAATTTCGGAGTCGTCGTACCCCGAAATAAGTGTTCCCTCAAGTTATCTGGCATTGGAGGACGAAAAGGTTCAATATCAGCAGCGTTTTCAGTCGATCGACCATGTTGGTCAGTCGATCGACTGACTTCCTCAGAACTAGAAGCTGTACTGTTTCGCGGACTGGTCGATCGACCGGGTATGTCAGTCGATCGACTGATATACCTGCTTATCGTCTTTTTCTAGCTACTGTTCACTCCGCCCTTTTTCTTGCTTGGTTCCGCCTCATCTTTTTCAGTGACATCTTCGACCATAGCGGGCCCATCAAGGGTAGACCCACTCCTTAAAGTGATCGCATTCAAGGTCTCTTTCTGATCCGGCTGCGATGGTAATTGCCCCGGAACTCGAGTTGCACTCTTGCTAGCCAGTTGAGCGATTTGAGACTCCAACATTTTCATCCCGGCCTCTCTAGCTTGAGACTCCTTTAGCAACAAATTTTTCAACTCAGTAAAATCTGAACTTTGGAACTGCTGCTGCTGCTAGGGGACATACGGAGGCTTTTGGTACGACTGCTGCTGCTTATGAGGGGGCACATAGTTCTGCTGCTGTGGAGGTGGAGTCGGATTTTGGACATTTTGGCTACTCCACCTCAAGTTTGGATGGACATTCGGCTCAAAATAAGTGTTTGTCTGCCTATAATGTTGAAAAGCAGCACAAACCTCATTAGGACTGCTGCAGAAATCTGCAACATGTCCTTCTACTCCACATCTCTTGCAGACGAAAGGACCGTCTGACACAGAATTCACTTGATAGATCCCTCCTTTTGAAGCTCCTCCCAAATCGTACTTATCAAATCTGGCCGTGAGGGCCTCTAATTCAGCTACGGAAGAAGATTCAGCAGCTCTCCTTTGATTACCCTGGGAATTTCCATGCTCAGCTCTATGGGTGGCCATGTCTTCAATAATATTCCACCCCTTAGTTTCTCCAACATTCTCCTGGAATCTGCCATTAGCTGCAGCATCCAGGATAGCTCTCTGATCATCATAAAGCCCATTGTAGAATTGATTACATAGGCTCCATTGCTCGAACCCATGGTGCGGAATAGATCGCACCAGTCTCTTGAAACGGACCCATGCCTCATGAAAATCTTCGTCAGGACCCTGTTTAAAGCTCGTGATTTGAGCTCTAATTGCATTGGTCTTCGATGCAGAGAAATACTTCTTATAAAACGCTAGGGCCAGAGAATTCCAGTCAGTTATCCCATTAGCAGCTCGATCCAGGTCTCGGTACCACTCCCTAGCAGCATCACGAAGTGAGAATATGAACATTATCTCCTTGATTTGGTCCTGAGTCACTCCTGCTGGTGGGGGTATGGAACAGCAATAGTCAATGAATATCTCCATATGTTTAGCTGCATCTTCATTTGCAGCTCCCCCAAATTGGTTTCTCTCAACCAAGTTAATGTAGGACGGTTTCGCTTCGAATTTTCTGTCCGTCCCTGGTAATGCGAATTCCTTATATAGATTCTCAGCTGTTGGCATGGAGTGACTGGCTATACTTGCTTCTTCAGCCATATCAGTAGATGTGACGGTTTTAGCTGAAGAAGTAGAAATAGGAGATAAAGGTGGATCTTCCTCAAATAGCTCGTTCTCGTAGTAACTGGACAGAGTACTCAGCTCTTCCTCTGTCGGCAATACTCTAGATGATCGTCTCAGCTCGTGCAAAGTCCTTTCAATCGCAGGATCTAACGGTCTCAATTCACCAGCCTGTGACATGCGCATAAGAGGAAACTACAAGTAGAATATGAGAAGAGTTTAAGGAACAGATGTCCCTTAAACTAAAGAATAGACTAAAATAAAAACAACTAAAATTAAACAATTGCCTCCCCGTCAACGGCGCCAAAATTTGATACCGTCGTAGAGTACCAAAGATAAATTTATAATTTCCAAACTACTACTATAGATAGCGGCAGTAAGGGTCGAACCACAGAGAGGCGATGCAATTATTAGTTGTCTAATTTTAGTCCAAGGTAACAACTTTGAGGGGGGTTTGATTTGAATTGTTCTATAACTAATGATAATAAAATAAAAATTAAACTAAGGCAAATAATTGAGCAAATAAAGAAAATGGATATAATCAAATATTAAAAGGATGTTAAGATGGTCGGTTCACTGTACTTCGGCGGCAGTATCCTAAGTAAGTCCGAGATAAACATGTAAGACGGGAAAATAACAAGTCCTCTCGGTCCATTCTTAATAGGTAGCATCTTTCGATCTAGCTACGGGTCCCAAATATCACTAATGCTGACTCTCGTCCTGAAAAGTGACTTAAAAGTCTAAATTAACTTATCTCTCGATCTTATTAATTTAGTCGTTTTAATTAGGTAGTTTATTTCCCTCCCCTATCTTTCGATCTTGTCGAGTTGGTCGATTCCTAAGCATTCAACTAGTCGCGTGCACTCGATTCATCAAATATAGCAATTAAATTAATTAAGATGAAGCAAACCTCACGTGGCCGGTCGATCGACCAGGTAGGGCAGTCGATTGACCATGGCGCGACTCAGGTCTACCAATTTCTACGCCGCCTACACTACAGATTTTCTACATCTTAGCACGAAGGGTTTAGCTACTCATGATCGTGATAAAAACAGCAATAAGATTATCGAATAAAGCTATATAATGCATAATTGAATTAACCAAACAAGTGGATAACATGAAACGATAATTTCGGCTTTGGGAAATCTAAACTAGCAATTCTAACCTAAGAATGAAATAAAGAGTAAACTGAAATTATGGAATTAAAATTACCAGTTGAAAGCAGGAAGAAGGATCCAAAGCACGAACGAAAATAAATTGTATTGAATGATTATGAATTCTAAACTAAACTCGATAATGAACCCTAGATCTTTCCCTAAAATTCAATGATAATGACTTCCTCCTATTCTCCAAACATCAGGTTACGTTATATAGGAATATAACGTGATTCTTATTTCCTAAAACCTAATTACATTGGGCTTTCTCGTTTTTTAATTCCCGTCAGATTAACGGGTTGGTCGATCGACCAATGGGACCTTTCGATCGACTGAAACGCGCTGTACAGTAGCTTCTGAAAGTCGTGCTCTGGTTGATCGACCATGGTAGGCAGTCGATCGACTGCTTCAACAGGTACTTGGCTCCAAAAGCTTTGTCAATTCGTCTTTCGGGCCTCGATACGCGCACCAAGTTCATTTCCCGAATCTTTACTTCATGTCAAATGCAATGTTAGGTACTCGGGGACGGATTCGGCTCGATTTCCGCTGGATTCTTCACATTTCTGCAATATTACTCAAAAACACAAAAGTAGACGGAAATAGGGAAAATAGTAGCTTAAACTACACAAATGAGCTCTGAAATGCGTGTAAAATAGGGTGTAAAACGTCATATTTAGGACACGCATCAATGGTACTTGCAGGTATAGAACGAGCTACAAACCACCAACCGGAGCAGCCCTATTTTCACCGCCTCTGGCGCCTTGGACAAGTGCAGCCTTACCTTTCACACCCTATTCTTGAATAAGTGTAGAATATGCACGATTGAGTGAAGGTAATGGCTCCTATAACAATAAATTCGATACCACCGTGGAATACAATGAATCAATTCCCAATATAAAATCATGAAGTTTACCTTCGTCACGCTTTTTGTCGAGTTGCTTATTTAAACCGCACTTACATCCGCCACAGGTACAACACGGTTGTCAGTCAAGCTTGTCAAAATCATCCCAAAACTTCTTGAGACGACCGTAATATTCAGTAACCGTCACCTTGTCGCCTTGCTTGCAAGTCGTGATCGACCCCTTTATCCTGTGTAACTTTGGACCATTACCAACGCTAAATCGTTGCTCGATGTCATCCCATACTTCCTTCGCATCATTGACATAAGAGATAGTCTAACCGAGGTCTGGATCGATACAATTAAAAATCCAATTAACAACCATGGCATTAACCATGTACCAATCATCTAATTCTTCTGAATTATCGGCTGGCTTGACAATTAACCCGTCGATAAACCCCATCTTCTTTTTCGCGCGCAAGGCACCACGCATATTGAGCGCCCATTCATCGTAATTTTCTCCTTTTAACGAGACAATAATTAATACATATGATCAAGTATTATGTCGCTATTTCCTTATTTCTCCGTCCTATATTTATACATCTGATCAAGTAGCGGATATTTTAACCAAGACATTGGGTGTGCGTCAATTTGAACATTTATTATCCAAGTTGGGCGTTGTCGATCCCCACGCTCCAAATTTTTACATAGTCCCTACTACAAAAACATCGATTCGGCCCTATAAGCCCACAATATATACGTCACATAAAACTTGTCTTAAATTTCTTTGGCATCATTAAATTTAAGTAGAAACTATTTCTTTGTATTTCATATTCACACGACAACGAAAAATAACGCTCAAAATCCATTATAATTTAAATGTAATATACTTTTCAATCATATCTGAAGTTAAAGATCATTTAGGATAATATAAATGTTACTTTTTTTTTGAAATTTTTTAAAATGCATCGAGAATGTTATCAAGAAGTAAGAGTGAACAAACAAGCATAGTTTACATTTCATTTAGGATATTATAAATGTTTAGTTGAATGGCATACAAGTCACTTTTTGGATGGGAGAGGAAGCCGTTTTGCATCTTAGCAGGACAAAATATCTCGGGTTCAGTTTGGTCTAGACCAAAAGTTTTGTATCCAATTTACGATCCACTAAATTTTATTAACTGTTTTCAATCCGATCCGGACTTTATTCTGTTCGACCGATGTTGGACCTATGCCCATGACCCACCCCTAAATTTACGAGAATGCTTTATTGAGTATGCGCTTAAGAGAAAGACATGTGGATTCATCAATCATCGCTTCTTCTTCTTCTTCTTCTTCTTCTTCTTCATCAATCATCTTTATTCTGATTTAATGTTTTCCATTAAAAATAACAATATTAAGAATATTTTAAACTGTCGAGAAACTCATAAATATTCTTTTGCTTCACCATCATCAATAATCTTTATTCTAATTTAATGTTTTCGGTAAAAATAACTAATACCAAGAATATTTCCAACGGTCGACAAACTCATAAATCTTCATCTTCTTCACCGTCATCTATGATCTTTATTCTAATTTAATGTTTCCGGTAAAAATAACAAAAACAAGAATATTTTCAACTGTCGACAAACTCATATATCTTCTTTTTCACCATCATCAATCATCTTTATTCTGATTTATATTTTCGGTAAAAATAAAAATACCAAGAATATTTTCAACCGTCGACAAACTCATAAATCTTTTTCCTTTTCACCATCATCGTCATTTTATCAAGAATAGATGCTAATAAAATAAAAGCAAAAGCATTGTTCATTATCATCATCATCATTATCATCTTATCAATACCATTAGATGTTGAACTAATAAAGTATCATTCATACTGTTTAACCCAAAAACACTCATTGTATGTTCCGTCGTTCTTATTCTAATTTAATGTTTTCGGTAAAAATAACAATATCAAGAAATATTTCCAACCGTCAACAAACTCATAATCTTCTTCTTCTTATTCACCATTTATTCACCATCATCAATATATATATATATATATATATATATATATATATATATATATATATATATATATATATATATATATATATATATATATATATATATATATATATATATATATATATATATATAGATTCGGGATCATATGAGAACCACTAGGATGATGAGAACCATGAGAACCACTAATAATACTACTAATATTAACATTACTAATTAATAATACTAATAATCTTACAATTTTACGCGCTGAACTCCCCAAACCCTTCAACTTCAATCATTTCCCAATTTTCCCTTTCTCACTCATCTTCTTCTCTCTTTACGATCCTCATCATCCCCGTTTCCGATCGTCGCCATTTCCGATCGTCTTCTCCGACCGTCGTCGCTGCTCATCTCTATCCTACCTTCATCGTATCCGATCATCTGCTTCTCATATTACGTTTCAATCCATTCATCAGCAGCATTTTCGCGAGATTTATCAATATCATTCCTACAAATTCAGGTACTATGCTTCCGATAATGGCGATTGTACTGTAATTTTATGATGCATGTATTTTTTTCCTTCGACATTCATCAATTCCCCCGACATTCATCAATTCATATTCAACTATTAACCCTAATTTGCAGTTATTTCCCTAATTAAGGTCTTTCTATTGTTATTCTATAATGAATTCTTAGATTCGCTATAAAAATTCAGAGTTTTAATGTATTGAACACATTTGCATAGAAAATCAGAGTTTATACGTTTCTTATAGTTTAGCGATTTCTGCATTTTTGTTTTGATTGCATGTTCAAGTAATTTTAAATAATTGAATTTGCGGATTTGTGACTTTTTATTCTGATTGCATGTTCAAGTACTTTTAAATAATTGAATTTGCGTATTTTGTGAGGGTCTTTTGGTTTTTAATGATCTATATTGTTTGGATCTGAAAGAATAGTCGAGCTGGTAGTTGCTTGTTGTTTTCAGTATTTTTTAGCCAAGTAAGCTTAGGTTTTAGGATACCCGTCCTCTGTCCGTGCATGAAATAAGGTCCAGGGTGCATAAAATAGGGCTCAATGTGCATCAAATAAGGCCCTGTCTGCATCAAACACAGCGTCACTTTAAAATTAGTAGTAGGTTCATTGTCGATAAGGTGCCAGTGCTTAATTAGTAGAGGGCCCTTGACTTGGAAAATCTGCATATTTTCCAAAATCTAAATGCTCTCGGTTGTGCATTGGCCGAAATTTCTATTTTCACCTGTGTTAACATCACCAATACATTCACGAGATATGAGGCGAAAGACATTGCAAGGAAGAAAAACACACCAGTCAAAATTACACAAATAAAAGGAGGTAGATCAGTGAAAGATTATTTCCCACCAAACCCAACAAATTCAACTCTAAATGATGCTGTTGACCAAAGTATGTTGTAAGAAAATCTGCATAGCTTTGTCTGTTTTTATGTTTCATCCCTTCCTTACCCCAAAAATAATGATAGACTACATTTTAATGCTCTCTCTAAACTTGGATGCAATACATGTATTGCTTGCTTAATGTGATATTTCCTGATTTTATCTTAGTGTTTTCTGCATGCTTTATGTGATTTTCAAATGACGGACTGCTTGTACTCTTTTCCTTACTAGTTCCTATTTCTAGTTTTTTCATTCGAGAGTTCAATTTGTCATGCTTGTAGGTCATTCTCTTACTGGTCAACTACTTATACATAGCCAAGTATGGCCAATTGGTGCAAGGGGTGGGTAGTCAATATTTATGAAGAAGATAAAGCACTTTTTGTCAAGAATTACGTAAGAGAAAAAAAAGAGGCTATGGGTTTGTCATTTGCTCCCTTAGACAAAGTTCAGCTTACCGACAACTGTTATCAAGCCCAACTTGATGATGTTTTCAATAATGAAGATCTAGTGACTAACATATTTAACCAACTAGATTTTTACGAAGATAAGGCAAATATGGCGTTGGTCTGTAGGAATTGGTCTCAGCTTTTCCTCATACACCCAACTGCACCTCGCATTGAACATGCATATGGCATTTCTCTACGGACCAATGATATCAATGGTGTAATAATTGTTCGTAGGGGTCCTAAAATAATTTATAAAAGATGCAAATGCTATATGACTGAAGATTTGGCAGCTAAATTGCTCCTGCATCATCAATAAGAGAAAAATATTTTCCAAAGAGAACATCTTAACGCTCTTGATGATGCTGAACGTGCACATGTGAATGAGTTGCTTCATGCTTTAGCCACGCCATCTCCTGCACGTGACACAGCAGTTGCCATTTCAACAGACATAGCAACTCGGGCCAGTTTGCCTTTTTTCTGTTTTTTCCTCTATATGTAACTCAACTGCTCAAGTTTGACAGTTTTTGGCATTTTGATGTCTGTGTATTTAGGCCTTTAACGGTTCAGGTCTTAAAGTTGCCCTATTTTCAGTCTTTTGTGGTACTCTTGTATAATTCCATGTATTAAGCCACCTTTGTATAATTATGTAGTCGGGTTTTTCGATTTTCAATGTTGTAAAGCTTTGTCATGTATGGATGATATGTTTTATTAATGAAGTTTCTTTTCCTTATTTTGTTAATCATCGAGCTTTCATTGTTTCATAATTACATGAAGTTTCTGGATCTATGGAACAGCCTTGTAGATGCATTAAAACACAATCTCAGTGCATTAAAATACCCCTGTATATGCCTGAAATAAGCTGCCTTCTTAACCTACTTACTTTGACAGATAATCCTCCTACCCCAAGTACTACAGCTGCAAAGTCAGAACAAATTCCTCCTCCACGTCGACAGAGTCCACGTATCCAACCAAAAGTTACTGAGCAAGTAACACCAGATATGCTTTCTGGTAACAACAATGGTGAGGGTTTAGCTTTTCTTGTCCCTTTTAAAGAATTCCAGTATATGTCGTTTGTTCGAATATTAATGGTGATGGTTTAAGGTGCAATACCCTTTTGAATGCATCAAGTAGCCTTGTAGATGCATCAAAAAGCAATCCATATGCATTAAACAACCATGCCTTGCGGTTGTCTTCTGGTTCGAATGACAATAGCAAGGGAAAGGATTTAGGGTTGGATTTAGGGTTTAGGGGACGAGTGAAGGTCTGCCTAATCCAACCCTAAACCCTTTCCCGTCCCGTTTTAGGACACCCGGGCCCCTTTTTAAAATCCCGTCCCCAAAAAAGGGTTCACTCGTCCCCTTCTAGGTTGTCTTTAGGTTTTCGTGTTCGAATGACAATAGCAAGGGAAAGGGTTTAGGGTTGGATTAGGCGGACCCGCGGTAGCCTAATCCAACCCTAAACCCTTTCCCGTCCCGTTTTAGGACACCCGGGCCCCTTTTTAAAATCCCGTCCCCAAAAAAGGGTTCACTCGTCCCCTTCTAGGTTGTCTTTAGGTTTTCGTGTTCGAATGACAATAGCAGGGGAAAGGGTTAGCGGGTCCGCCTAATCCAACCCTAAACCCTTTCCCGTCCCGTTTTAGGACACCCGACCCCTTTTTAAAATCCCGTCCCCAAAAAAGGGTTCACTCGTCCCCTTCTAGGGTGTCTTTAGGTTTTTGTGTTCGAATGACAATAGCAAGGGAAAGGGTTTAGGGTTGGATTAGGCGGACCCGCGGTCCGCCTAATCCAACCCTAAACCTTTTCCCGTCCCGTTTTAGGACACCCGGGCCCCTTTTTAAAATCCCGTCCCCAAAATAGGGTTCACTCGTCCCCTTCTAGGGTGTCTTTAGGTTTTTGTGTTCGAATGACAATAGCAAGGGAAAGGGTTTAGGGTTGGATTAGGCGGACCCAACCCTAAACCCTTTCCCGTCCCGTTTTAGGACACCCGGGCCCCTTTTTAAAATCCCGTCCCCAAAAAAGGGTTCACTCGTCCCCTTCTAGGGTGTCTTTAGGTTTTCGTGTTCGAATGACAATAGCAAGGGAAAGGGTTTAGGGTTGGATTAGGCGGACCCGCGGTAGCGGTCCGCCTAATTCAACCCTAAACCCTTTCCCGTCCCGTTTTAGGACACCCGACCCCTTTTTAAAATCCCGTCCCCAAAAAAGGGTTCACTCGTCCCCTTCTAGGGTGTCTTTAGGTTTTCGTGTTCGAATGACAATAGCATGGGAAAGGGTTTAGGGTTGGATTAGGCGGACCCGCGGTAGCGGTCCGCCTAATCCAACCCTAAACCCTTTCCCGTCCCGTTTTAGGACACCTGGGCCCCTTTTTGAAATCCCGTCCCCAAAAAAGGGTTCACTCGTCCCCTTCTAGGTTGTCTTTAGGTTTTCATGTTCGAATGACAATAGCAAGGGAAAGGGTTTAGGGTTGGATTAGGCGGACCCGCGGTAATCCAACCCTAAACCCTTTCCCGTCCCGTTTTAGGACACCCGGGCCCCTTTTTAAAATCCCGTCCCCAAAAAAGGGTTCACTCGTCCATGAATGCATCAAATAACTGTTTCTGTGCATTAAACAACTTTGTGCATGCATGCAATAAGCTGTCTTCCTGAAGCTAATCGGTGTTTGGTTTGGTGTACACTAGTCTTATGAATTAATGGACTAACCTTGTATATGCATCAAATAACTGTTTATGTGCATTAAAGAACTTTCTACATGCATGAAATAAGCTGTCTTCCTGAAGCTAATCACTGTTTGGTTTGGCGTACAATAGTCTTATGAATTCATGGACCAACCTTGTATATGCAATAAATAACTGTTTATGTGCATTAAACAACTTCGTACCTGCATGAAATAAGCTGTCTTCCTGAAGCTAATCACTGTTTGGTTTGGCGTACAATGGTCTTATGAATTCACGGACCAACCTTGTATATGCATCAAATAACTATCTATGTGCATAAAACAATTTAGTATATACATGAAATAAGCTACCTTACTAATGCTGACTACTTTGACAGATAATTCTCTCAAACCAAACCCTACAGCAGCATAGGCAGAACAAATTTCACCGCGGCAACAGAGTCCGCGTGTTAAAGCCAAAGTTCACGACGAAGTCGCACCAGAGTTGCCTCCTAACAAGAACAAGAGGAAAGCAGCATTAACAAGCAAAGAGCCAACGCAAAGTATAAAAAGAAGAAAACGTTCTGACAAGTATAAGCCTCTCCTCACTCGGATGAGTCCTTCCTTGATCACTAATTTCATCAAGTTGGGGCCATCCGAACAGCAAATTGAAGCCATACACAGTATGGTGTTCGGAGGGTTGTTACAACTTAAGTCAGAAGAAATCAATGGCCATTTGGCCTGATGGATTGTCGAGACATTTAATCCGTTCAATTGTTCATTGATGAACCGCGATCTTGTTATCTCTGATGAGGATGTCCACGTTGCAACTGGACTTCCTATGGGACCGATTGACATTGTTGCAGCTGGAATGTTCTGTAAGGAAAAGGAGTACACAGAGGCTGTCAAGAGGTATAAGGCTCAGTTTACCACCTCAGATATTACGAAAAAGGTTCTCTTAGATAAGATGATGGAGCAACGGGATGGTGGAGACGATTTCAAGAGGAATTTCCTCATCTATATCGTCAATGTTCTCTTGATGGGGGTAGTAGATGATCATCCTAGCCCTCGGATATTAAGCTCCCTTTCAAATCTCGCCTATGTTCGTAACATGAATTGGTGCAAATTTGCACGGTCCCATATGATCAACAACGTCATGTCGTGGAAGGCGGCTATAACTAATTCCCCTAAAACTTATTTTAAGGGACCAATTCTGATTTTCCAGATTATCTACTTGGATGGATGTGTTTTCATGACGAGAATGGTGCGTCGATCATTTCCCTTATTAGCAAATTGGACGGATGAGAAAATTAGAGAAAAGGTTAAGTTGGAGAAGCAGAAGGGGGGTGGCTTTGGCAAGGGCTCTGTTGAACCCATATTTGCTTATGTTGCACCTCAACATGAACGTGAACCTGTACCTGTACGTTTACCTGAACCTGAACCTGAACCTCAAATTGAACCTCAACCTCAACCTGAACCTCAACCTGAACCTGAACTTGAAGCTGAACCGGTTGATGAGAGGAAAGAATCCATCAAGGTTTTGGCAAGCACAGCCATTCGACTTGCAGACATTTATGGTGACTTTACCAAAGCAGTTAGAAATGCTAAGTGTAAGGCTCCCGCTTTCCCGGCTGTCACGCAAATGTCAAAGTTGGCAGATTGTTTATTTGAAGGATTTTCCCTTTCACAGCAGAGTACAGAAGAAGGTGAAAGGGAAGGTGCTGATTGTGAAAGGGAGGGTGCTACCATGGAGAAGATGGAGGAGGATGAAGTGGAAAAGGACAATGAGAAAGATAAGAATGAATTGAAGGAGAGAAAGGAGGAGGTGGCAGTAAAGAAGGAGTTGAAGAAGGATGAGGGTAAAGTGGAGGAGGAGGAGTTGAAGAAGGAGGAGGTTGACATGAGTTGTGCAGATGATGCGTTTCTAGACAATCCCACTGTCATGGCTGAATTAGAAGGGATCCTTAATAATGCATACACTCATGTTGGCAAGGTGTTTGATTCACATCATGAAAATTTGTGGAACGAAAAAAAGGAAAAGGAAAAGAGGGATAAGGCGCTTCTGGAAGGACCGTCTTTCAGCCTTTTTAGTGGTGCTGATGCACCATATAACTCTCAAGAGTTCCTTGAGTCCAAGTTGCAGGCTGCTTCAAGTGTTCCTCATTCAAGCACAACAACTACGACGTTTGTTCCAGTAGTTCGTCCTTTATCGCAAATATCGCCAATTCTGATCTCATCCCAACCATCCCAACCATCGCCTGTAGTTATCTCCTCTCAAGTATCGTTGGATGAATCGCCAATTGAGCCTTCTTCTCCAACCGCCCCCTCGTTATGCCATTGAGAGGCTGGTGGCTGGTAGAAGGGTGCTCCCTAAGAGGTGTGTTGAGGTAGAGAATGTTTACCGGTCACCTTACTTTATCAGAAACGTGGACATGGTTCGTGACTTGAGTCGATCGGAAAAACTGGTAGGAGACTATGCATTTTCATAGGACTTAGATGAAGAGTATGTATCACTCTCCTATATTTTAATTTTATTCGGCATATATGTATTACATTTTCTTTGTATAACACTAAGTTTCATGTTATCATAACTGTATAGGGAGGTTTTATTTAGCTGTGCGGGCAAGACTCTCACACGAAGTCATATGAAGAGTTTGCTTCTTGATCGTCGAGTTCATACAGATGTCATTTCTGTGTGGTGTGATTATTTGAATGAGGCCAACAAATTCAGAAATCGTAAATGCCCTTGCCGTCTATTTATCACGAGACAATCGCGTAAGTGTTCCATGGTTGTTCTCAACCTTGGGCTGCATTAGACTTTTGAATGCATGAAATAATCTTGTAGATGCACGAAATACCAATCTAGGTGCATTAAACAACACTGAACATGCATCAAATAAGTGCCCAATTATTACAAGTTTTTATTCTCTAATACGTGTCACCTAATTTAATGAATGTTGACTCATTGGATGTCAAATTTGCGGGGCGTGGAGTTGGTAAGTCCTTCAAGATTTTCACATTTCCATGGCTGTTCTCAAGTAAGTGTCTTTCTTTTCATTATTGTCTTTGTTTTCAATGTCGTACAGGTTTTCATTCCTATTGTTACACCCTTGCCATTTGTCTTCTGTTACCATGTTAGTAAGAAGCTGTTAGAAGTGATGCACTTGATGCCTCCGTCAAATGACTATTCCCGCCATGTTAGACCTGTGGTATATCTTCAGATCTTTTTGCAATAAAGTGCCTGATTTTCGTCTAATTTTTGTGAGAGATTATTTACTTGTCATTGTTTTACCTTTATCAGAAGAACTTGTTGGGTACGCTTTCAAGTAAAATTCCAAACTTGGTGTCTTCATGGCTTTTGATTCCTAAGTTGTATATTCCGCACGTTGCCGTTGATGTCTAGCACGATACTGGAATCTACCTCATGCGTCATATGGAGATGTACAACGGGGCTAAGGGACGCTTAGGTTCAAAGGTGGGTCGTAAAGGGAGTAAGTCTGTATTATTTAATTCAACTTTTCCTTGTATGTGCATTAAATATGAAGTCACTAATGTTGATTTCTTTTGTTGTTATTGTTCAGAGAGTTGATGTTACACGTTATGTTGTGAGGGTTTGCAATGAAATTCTAACTTGGCGATACAACTCTTATAAACTTCAAGTGACGGCTGCAGCAAAGGCTTACAAGAATGGCGTTCAGATTCGGTAATGCGAAATATTAAGTAGCTTTGTTTTCCGTTTTTCCGTTTTTCCATGTTAATAAAGGAGCTTTTATTTTCCCCTTTTCTCAGTAATCAAGCGCCACATGATGATTTATCATATACAGATGCACACTTGATCAATTATATTCGGAATAATAAGAAGAACAAGGAGTAAGTTCTAACTGACCATACAGCTTTCTAAAAACTTCAGTTTTTGTCCACTCTCTGTTGTTCAGTGTTTTCTAATCTAATTGCAACATGTGCATCATTAGTGAGGTCGTTGTAGAAACTGATTGGTTGCAAGTTACCCAAGACGCGCTGCCGACCTTGCTGCCAGGAAATTAGGTAATGGATATGGTTATTGATGCTGTTGGTATTCGTACTACAATCGAGAACCCAAGTGTTGTGTATTTTCCGACAATCATAAAGGTATTCATATTCCTTATTGTGTTAAATGCTTGTTTTTGGTTTTTGAAATGACAAAGAATTTTGACAAATGTTCTCAAATTTCAGGGAGTTGTCGGTAAAATGGGGTTTCGAAGTCAATACGTCCTACTTGACTACTTGTCCCTCAATCTAAACACAACCCAAATGGTAAATAAATATTCTCTTACTTTTTTTTCCATGCAATTTTTTTCCAATGTATTTTTTTTTCATTTGAAGTCGATAAATCCTACTTGACTAGTTTGTAATATTTCAGGCTTTCTTTCCTTATTGTGTGGAGAGTTCACATTGGTTTGCATGCATTGTTGACTTTGGGAAAAGGATGAACTTCATACTCGACTCCAACCTCCCAGCCGCCGTGAAGTCACGCAAAAATTTTTAGTTGAACAAGTATGATTTAGTTTTTGCACAAAAACATGTTACCCCTCACTTATTATATCTGGAAGGCTGCTCAACAGTTTTTGACTGCCCAAAATGCATTGTCGAATGAAACTACTGTTGGTGATCTTTATGTGCATGAAATACCCTTCTACGTGCATGACATACCCTTGTATGTGCATTAAATAGCCTTATACCACAATCACAATTACTCACTGTCTTGTTTCTGTATAGCTCCTGCCTGCTTTGGAGATCATCGCAAGA
Source organism: Silene latifolia (assembly GCF_048544455.1). Lineage (NCBI taxonomy): Eukaryota > Viridiplantae > Streptophyta > Magnoliopsida > Caryophyllales > Caryophyllaceae > Silene > Silene latifolia. The sequence goes on from NC_133533.1 coordinate 51,666,250, forward strand.
GACTCTCCAAGATACACAAGGTTGTTGGAGATCAAGACTTTTCAGTGGGAGGTTGTGCAAGTGCCTCGACAAAAGAATGGGTATTCTTGTGGAGTTTATTTGTTAAAGTGGCTAGAAAATTTGTGTGATCAAGCATCATGGAGTGATGAGCGTTCTTACGAGGTATAAATTTTTCAACAAACTTTTGTAAACATTATTCAGTATATTTTATTTCAAGCATTTCAATATTTGTTGTCAAATAAAATTTTTACGTAGGATTTGGATGAATATGGTACGAGTATGATTGCACGTCTCATCAAATGGAAGCGAAACAAGAGAAAGGTAAATATAAAGAACCTTGAATGCCTAATTTAAATTTTGCCTAGTTTTAATCTTCTTTTCATTAGATTCTGTCTCGGAGTGACTTTTTGGTAATATTCCCCGTTTTTTTAGGATTATCCCTAGGTGATATTTTCTAAACACTTGAGTCGAGGATGTGCAAAGGAGTGGCAGATGACCTAATCCAAAATTCGAAACACTGCCATTTTTTGATCTGATTCCTTGAGTCGAGGGATGTACAAAGGGAGTAGACCCTGGAATATTAGATTCTTGTGGAGTTTATTCTGGAATATGTAGTACACTAAGTCTTGAGAGTAAATATTAGATTTTGGAATATGTAAGGCGTGTAAGACATGAAGTCATGTTTCTGGACTAATTCTAAAAACATGTTACGGGGCAACCAAAACGAGAAACAATTTTCAAAATTGGATAACGAACATGTCACGAGGCAACGAAAACGAGAGACAATTTTCAAATTTGGATAACGAACATGTCACGAGGCAATGAAAACGAGAGACAATTTTCGAAATTGGAAAACGAACATGTCACGAGGCAACGAAAACGAGAGACAATTTTCAAAATTGGACAACGAAAAGGCTGTAATGAAATCTGAAAACATCGTAAATGCATTAAAAACTGTTCCACATGCATGAAATAACAGTGTGCATGCATGAAATATGTAACTCATGTGTCCAAGGTCAAATCTTAAAGTAATCTCAAGTGAACTTTTAAAATGTTGCATTTTAATTTAGATTTTGGAATTTTATTATTAACTTTGACGGTTGGGGATGTGGTAGCAAAGAAGGATGTAGTGGTAGATCAAATTAATCGCCGTAAGGTTCCTTGATACTCGCATAATGTATGCATGAAAAACTGTTCCACATGCATGAAATACATGTGTATGTGCATGAAATACCGTTGTATGTGCGCGAAATAATGGTGACAGGAACACTCAGCCTTTACATTCGATAAGTGTTACATTCATTCGTTTTAAGAAAAAAAGTCCAACATCTATGAAATAAAATAAAAAGTCCCGAATTATTCAATAAGGCAAATGTCCAATATCTATCAAATAAAATAAAATTCCCGAATTTTTCAATAAGGTAAAATAAAAAATTACTCTATTCATTGTCGGGTGTCCTTCGGTCATAATTCCTACTGTCGTGAATCGCCATCTCCCCACAGGTCCTGCATTTTTCTTAGCGCTTTCTTGGTCACTTCCCCAGCTCGTTCTCTTTGTGAGATCAGCCTTTTTCCCGAGCCTTTGTTTTTGCACTGCCTTGGAGGCAAAACCTTAATCTCACTAGGAATGTTTGTTCCTAAAAGCATCCCAATTTCAGCATTCTTGTCCTTTACCTTTGCAATACCAGTATTTCCACTTTCATCAGGGGTAATTTTTACCCTTTCCTTGAACTCACGCAAAATCCCAAGCAACTCATCACAATGCCCAGGACTCTGTTCAACAAGTGCCACACAAGTAAACAACTCTGACCATAACTCGCCAACTTTGTTTTTCTGTACATCCATTGATGTACAATCAGCAAGCAACTGGCTATTAGGGCCGACGATTGGCTGGCGGGTTGCTAGTTTGCTCCACCGACTAAGCGGTAGTCACTTGGAACTTTCTCGAATTCCCGATCTTTAAAGACACACAGAGCATGTCGACAGAGCATTCCATGTCTTTCAAACTTCTTGCATGTGCATACCACTGAAACATCATCCTTCTTAAAACCAACATTATACGTTTTATTTCGAACTTGATCTATGATATCTGTGTATAGAATTGGATAGGTTTTATCTTTTTATTTATCCCCAACACCACATGAATAGCAAGCTGCTTCGACTTCCTTTTGAAACTCGCCGAAAATTGTTGGAGTGTAGATTTCTGATGCATGCTTTTCTAGGACTAATGGAGTCGACAACTGGGGGAAGGAGTTTTTTGATTGTGCAACAAGTTTCGAATGAGTCCATCTTTGAGCATCCATTGCACTCTCAAATCTCATCCAAAACTCAACTAGGGTTAAATTAGGATTAGTGAAGTTGCTGAAAAAGTGGTTTTCTGACTCTGACCTGGAGGCCGTTTTCATCAAGCCTCCTAAAAATAGATCACGAAAGTAAGCTGGAACCCACATATTTCTAATATTGTACTTCTCCTTAAGCCACTCGTTATCCGACAACCCATGAGATTCAGCTACTGTTGTCCACCTTTTCTCAAATTCAGGCGGCTCCACATCTTCGCTCCAAACACATCGGTTTATCTTCTTCAGGAACTCAGTATCTTTACATATTACAGGCCCTACTTTCTCAGGCAACTTTTTTAGTATGTGCCACATGCAATATCTGTGTTGCACCTTGTCTTTCCAGGCTAATTTCATTCCTTCTTCTATCCCCGCATCTTCATCAGTTATCATACAAACTGGATGACGACCCCCCATAGCCTCTACGAATTTCGTAAATAGCCAAGCAAAAGACTCCTTACTCTCATTTATAATAAGTCCAGCCCCAAAGGTCACGCATCTCTTATGATTATCCACGCCTGTAAAAGGACCAAATATCATCCTATACTTGTTTTTTCTAAAGGTCGTATCAAAAGAGGTCATGTCCCCGAATAGCAAATAGTTTTTAATACTAATAGGGTCAGCCCAAAACACATGTGACAATCGACCTATCTCGTCTACCTCAAAATCAAAATAAAAAGATGGACACATGTGTTTTATCTTCATAAAATGCTCAATAAGCATTTAAGCATCCCCCTCTGATAAATAATTTTTGATATCTCTAGAAAAGTTCTTAAAGTCTTCCAATGACGCACCCACATTTCTATAACCTCTAACATACTCCTTGAACAACCTATACGACTTAACTGGACCTATGTTATTTTTGGAGTTGTCAATTATCATTTTTTTGTGAACTACATTCAACTCTCTCGTTTGTGTCAAATGTACCATTGTTGATGGTGTTTGTGGCATATGATTATGACCTTCATGAAAATCATATATTTGGTATTTACCCATATCAGGACCTTCCTCCAAAATTCGCTTAAATTTAATACAAGAAGGACATTCTATCCTAGTCCTTTGCCTCCTGTGATTTTTCCCTTTCGCTTCACATACTCCAGCCTTATTACACACAACTTTTTTATGCGTAACGACACCATTTTTAGACTTTTATGAGCTTAATCTAGTCACAAACCCACATTCTTTTGCATATGCTTCATAAAACTCAACACCTAGTTCAAGCTTATCGAATAGCATACCAATAACAGGCTTAAGATGGTTGAGACACTCAAAAACCCGATTCGTGTTGTTTGAAGAACCTTCTGTTGCCTCCTTGTCCTCTGCCTCCTCTACTATGATATCTGCATATGTGGTGCAATTAAAGTAAGAAAGGCGAGGGATACAAAAGCATATGAAATGTACCTTTAAAAAGCTGAAAACATCAAGCAACTACCAGGATGAATAGAATTGTACCTTCAACAAATTCGAAAGTCACAACTTCAGGAACATCATGTTCAACTGCTATTGCAGATATTTCTAATATAGGCTGACATGCATTAGCTTCAACATTCGCTTCTTCGTTTGTAATGACATTTGAAGAAGTTTGTGATAGTATTGAGGAGTTGTCTTTGTCATTATTGCTTCAACAAGAAATGTCAAAAATTAAATAAGCAACAATACAACAGTATAATTCATGAAATTGAGTCCCTGATTTTAACAAATGTAGGCAATTTCACAATTTCTCCAACCCTAATTTCTCAATTAAGCCAATTTGATTCACAAAATCACATTTTGATGCACCTAAACAGGAATTTGATGCATATAAACAGGAATTTGGATGCACATAAACAAGATTTTGATGCACATAAACGGTCTCCAACCCTAATTTCTCAGTTTCCCCAATTTAATTCATGAAACCCTAATTTCTCAATTAGGCCAATTTGATTCACAAAATCACATTTTGATGCACCTAAACAGGAATTTGATGCACATAAACAGGAATTTGGATGCACAAAAACAAGATTTTGATGCACATAAACGGTCTCCAACCCTAATTTCTCGCCTCAATTTAATTCATGAAACCCTAATTTCTCAATTAGGCCAATTTGATTCACAAAATCACATTTTGATGCACCTAAACAGGAATTTGATGCACATAAACAGGAATTTGGATGCACATAAACAAGATTTTGATGCACAGAAACGGTCTCCAACCCTAATTTCCCAGTTTCCCCAATTTAATTCATGAAACCCTAAATTCAGAAGAATGATTTATCAATCCAGAAACTTAAGAGACGAATCAAACCCTAATTTCATGGTTTCAACAAATTTCTCAAATCCCCTAACCCTAATTTCTCAGTTTCCCCAATTTAATTGACGAAATCCTAAATTCAGAAGCATAATTGTTCAATTCAGAATTCTAATCGGTTAATCAATCCCTAATTTCACGAACAATCTAATTTAATCGACTGAATCAACTAATTTCACAACAAATAATCATAAAAATCGAAATTTTACCTCGAATTTAAAGGCGTCATTGATTGAAGCAGCGTCGAAATGTTGATTGTCGAAGAATTTATCGTTCGATTGTAGAGAAAGTTAAGGTTTGATTAACGAAGAGGCGATGGCGGAAGGTTTTAATAGTCGACATATGAGTTGAAGAGAGAGAGAAAAAATGATGAGAGAGAAAGCAAAATTTAAAAATGACCGAGATTAGGTGGGTTTGGGAGGGACGCGCGAAAAAATTTGGTTTGTTTGAGATAATACACAGCGTGTGTATTATTGGATTGTAGTATTATTAGTGGTTCTCATGGTTCTCATTATATGGGTGGTTCTCACCGGATCTCGACCCTATATATATATATATATATATATATATATATATATATATATATATATATATATATATATATATATATATATATATATATAGAGAGAGAGAGAGAGAGAGAGAGGGGGGGGGGGAGGGGAGGGAGGATCTCGTGTGTTTGGTTGTTACGGTGAGTTTGTGCTCACAAATCAAGACCATTAGATTAAGGGAAAGAAACGGCTGAGATTGAATAAAAAAATGAAACAAAAGCTTGGCACCCTTTAAAAATCGTGTTCATCCTCTATTATAAATATAAGAGAAGAACCGTTGGACACTTGGCAATACCTGAATACCCTGTATTTAAGCTGGTAGAATTATTAAAATGTATTTTAAATGATATTTAGTAATTTAATTAATTGAATAATTACGTTGTAAGAGGGGAAACAAAATAAATAAATAATGTTTGAGACGGGATTTGTTTGGCCGTGTAGGCTACACGTGTAGGACGCGTATGTTGGGAGGATTGTCGGAATTGAAATGGTATACTACTTCTAATAATAAGTAATAAAAAGAAAAGGAAAAACAAATAACAAGAGAATGGGAATTGGGAAACTTCCCCCCTCTTTCCTTCATACATCTATATAAATAGCTTATCAACCTACCCATAATCATATACAGCATAAAAACACAAAAAATTGGCCTAAAGCAAGGGAGAAAGATCTAAGGGTGAAAAATAAGGGAATTCATAAAAGTATTATCGCCTCAAGGTACGACCGTCGTAATTTATGTTTATATCGACCTATTCAATTAATTAATCGTATATACACCGTATAGACCACCATGAATAATGTCAGTGACCTTAGTACCTATCTTTGACCATCGTGATTCAAGTAGGACCAACCGTGATCACCGTTGACCACCGTGGGTGGCGGAATTGAAGTCTAAAGGGGCGGTTGTCGGGGGTTGTAAGACTATGTTTAATCTCTGTTTTGTAGTCGGTTTGACGTGGGACTTGGTTGGTTGGTTATATCAGCTATGGGTGGTCTTAGTGGTGGTGTCGGAGTGGTTACAGGTGGTGGTTGGTACGGTGGATGTCGGGTATGGGTGTTTGTATATGGTGTTTGTGTTACAAAACTGGTTATGTGTTGTTTTGGGTTGACCGTGGACATACCTAGGTTGTCATGGCAGGTGGTGGGACTACCGCGGGTTAAGGGAGACCACGGTGGTGGACACGGGCTGTCATAGTGGCGGTAAGGGTGGTGAGTATGTGTGTTTATGATTGGTTTGTGTCGGGTTTGAGGGTAGTGTTTAGGGCGTTTTAGTTGAAGGTTATAAGGGACGGTTGGCTTGTGGTTGTTGGTTGTCGGGATACATCATGGCGCAGGCTAGAGGTGGCAGGCTTGGGTGGTTTCGATGGTGGCTAGGGGTGTCGGATATAGGCGGGTGAATGAGGGTTGTCAAGCACTATTTTTCCGTGTAATATGGGGTATGTGTTGTGGGTTGTTCTCATGGGTTGCATGGCTTTTGGGTGTTGGGTTTAATTAATATTTAAGACGGGTTTTACGTTATAATTTATACGAGAACATAATTAATATAAATAATTTATAATTGATTGAATTTTTTAAATAAAGTAAATAATTAGTAATTGTAAATATTATTATAATTGCTAGATCACGGACTTGTGGAACGGGTTTATTGAAGAATACTTTTGGTAGATTGCATTAATTGGATTGCTTGCCAGGTAGGGATAATTCCTACTCAACTCTCGTATATGATCAGTGTATGTTATTGTACGATATAGTGGATGATATATTGAGGTGAATTGTTTACATATTGATATTGTTGTATTTGTTGTAAGGGAGAAATTATATTATACTGTGTTGTTATTATTATTATTGTTGTGGACGCGTAATTATGATGAGATGAGTTTGATTATTATTGTTGTTTATGAATGTGGAATTGTGATGGGAGGTTGCGATCAGATGTACGTTGTTAAGGGAGTTTTACTCTGGGATGAACGGTAATATGTACGTTGTTGAGGGAGAGATACTATTACAAAATGACGGTATGTTGTTAAGGGAGGGGTACCATGGATGTGAGCACATTGTTAAGGGAGTAGTGCTATGTGTGTGGCAGTTAACTATCTATTGTATATTCTTGTTGTTAGTATTTATTCCTACTCAACCTCGTGGTTGACAGTGTATTCGTGAACACCTGTGATGAACCATAACTGGGGAGCATACTTGACAGGTACTTAAGATTAGCTGACTTGAGAGCTTATGAGGATGCGTGAGGACTCGGCCAGTCTACCTAGAAGTCTAGATCATTTAGGTTATTAATAACTTTATTTATTTTCGCTGCGAGTAGCAATTAGTTTTATATTGAGTTTAGTTTGGTTAATTTGTAATAAATATGTAATCGCTATATTTTATCTAAAGGACTTTGATTTGTTGTACTTTGTTGTACGTTTTTATTCACTACCTCGGGAAACCGAGATGGTAACGCTCTCATTTATTTGTGATGCCTATGTAACACCCCCATCTACCAAGGATCCTTAACAAGACCTTCCCTAGCAGATAAGGGCGTTACCATCTCGGTTGCCCGAGGACAGTAATAATCAAATGGCGATAAAAGAACGTTTAAGTTATATTAAAAGTGATTTACGAACCAACAGGCGATATAAAGATACAACTCAAGACCACTACAACTATGTGAAGCTATCTCTGCCATGACTCGTGATAGACTCGTCCCTCCAAGCACCCAGTTGAGATCCGAAGATCAACCTGCTAAGACTGAGTGCTCACCATAGTGGATGACGGTAGACACAACAAATACAGACAACACAACAAAACCACACAAGGTTAGTGACCGAGATAACAGATATACAAATGCAGACACAACACAAGTACAACCGCACACACACTACACCTCCTCCAACCAACCACACACCTCTGACTGCCCGAAGGTCCAGTCCTGCCAGATTACCATTCCAAATCAGTAATCCACACCGCCAGTGGAGGACCGCAGCCGTTCCCACTTAAGCCCCGCTCATCTAATCCGAGCGATAAATCATGTTCCTTAATGTGCACATCCCCTCCCGTGGCGGGTTCCACAGAGGGCGAATCAAGGGCGTGAAGCCAATCCCCCAAGTGACTCCACTCAGCCAAGGGCGCACCGCGAGAACCACAGACAAACAACCACAACCAGCTGATCACACAACCATTATCAAATCAACACAAGACTAACCAATTACCACAACCAATTGTGGACGCGGGCCACGGGGGACGCTTGGGACAAGCGTTTGCATTTGTGGAGTCGCCACCAATTTATTGTGGAAAATTGGAAACCGTTCGAATACTCGTGTCATGTCAAGACACAAAGTAATGACATGAACACAAAGAATTCGTTACCCTTAGCATCCTATGTCTAGAATGACTCTCGTGGATGCCAATGAACACGGATGTTCACAGAGATCTGGAGTAAGGGGTGAGGGTACGTATTAGGAAGCTCTTTTGATCGAACACCTAATCTCGCCCGCCTCGATAGCGGCCTCTACTAATGATTAGGGAAAATCGTCGATATTCGATATATTGTCAATTTGTATGCATGCAATGCAACATCCAACTTTTTAATCCTAACATGTGAGAATTAGACTAAGTCGGTTAACAATTAATTTAGCACACAATTAAGTCGATGTAGGGATTTAGATTTATTACATGTGAAGGCATACCAACAATATGATACAAGAAATACAATAATGAAAATTACAATAATTACAATGGGATTAAACGATTTATGTCGAAAATACTTTTAAAACGGATAATTGGAAAAGAATAAATAAATAAATTAACGAACAGGAATTAGGGTGATAATACGAATAATAGTTAGTTAATACGTAATTAGTAAACTAGGTCAAGGCAAAACAGGAGTTCAGAGACATAAATCAACCAGGAACAGGCACAGCAGAGCTGGGTCCTTTGGAAGAGGCGCAGCAGTCGCTCGTCTGTTCCTTGGCTCAGTTCTGGTTGTGAAGCCGGGATTGTAAATCGTTAATGTTTATTGGTGAATTTAATGATCGATTATGAATAATTGACTCGGATGGAAGTGGTTAACAGATTATTTACATGTGATTAAGGGTCATAAAAGCAATAAACACGAATGAAACTAATTAGAACAAATTAATTACATGATTAAATGGGTTGATTAATGAATTGAATGAACTAATTAGGCTAAACAAGACGAATTAATGATGAATATGATAATAAACAGGTGGAAATGAATCAAAGATTGAATTCCAGAGATCCAATATGGATGAATAGAATCTCTAAAATCCAGATTGTCTTTAATGATGAAAACCCGCAAATATTAATTATAAGAGATTTAAGTCAGGATTTAATGGCGAATTAAATACTAATGATGATGAATAATATGTTAAAATATTATGTTAAAATTGTTACGTTAAAGAATCAAAGAACAAACGAAATAAAAGAGACGAATTGACAAAAGGCGAAGGAAGAAGAAAGGAAGCAGGAGCTGCGGCAGCCTCACGAAGAGGCGCAGCAGGTGCTGCGTCCCTTCAAAGAGGCGCATCAGTTGCTGCGTCCTTTCTCGACGGTTGTCTTCTGATAATCCGTAAAAAGGAATTTAAAGCATGGTTTTATAAATCGGTTTTAAAACTACTTTCGACATAAACCTTACAGTATGATTACAATAAATAAAGTACAATAAACAAAAGAAGGATTTACACCCTCAGACTTACATGTTTGACGAAACGAGATGAACTAAGTTAACGTTTGGTGATGCTCGACTCGAATGTAGACGAAAGTGCCCTCTTAAGAGGAAAACGAATAAAGTTGATTAAATTGATTAGTTGTGGAGTTGGTCAAATTGGTCGGTCATGCAAAACGAGGCTGGTACTCAGAAAGATCCGAGTTTACTTGGTCGAATGTTCAAGCACGTAGATGCCAAAAAGTAAGAACGTGGTCTAGAATGCAAAGGGAGAAGAGAAGGGCGGACACTCGCGTGAGAAATATGTGAGACCGAAGGTCTCTATTTATATTAATCACACGGAGGAAGTAGGGTTTTTCGGAGAAACTTTGGAAGTGAATCTCGAAAAGATATGAAAAGATACAAAAAATACGCAGGAAAGGACTTGGGAAGAGGCGCAGCAGGCACTGCGTCTCTTGGAAGAGGCGCAGCACCTGCTGCGTCCTTTCCCAAGTGGTTTCCTCCTGCGGAAGAAAGATTTCCGTGTTTAGTTTATGGAATAACGGATTAATCTTGTTTTCCTTAATATTTGTGTGAATATTACGGGAAATTCTTTACCAAAGATTAAAAGATTGTAAAATATGGAATAGAAATATCCGGAACATTCCAGAACATTCTGACTCGGCATTTTAACGGTTATTAGAAAATGAAGACGGTTTTAGGCCCGGACTCCAAATGTACTCTAATTACTGCCAAAACGACCGTATCGGCGCGTAGATTACAATTAAGAGGTAGACACAAGTGTTTGAGCGATCACTTGACGATAAACTTACGAACTGTCACACATCGTTCTGCGTACCAAACATGCGGCCCAATCATCACCGGGTGGTTTGCGGGAGGTGCAGAAATGAGGTATCTACAAAACCCCCACTTTGACTGAGGCTTGGACAAGGCGAAAGTCAAAGTATAGTCATCAGGTCAATTGAAGATTACAACCTGACGACTATGGCGACGCGAGGCGGTTCAAGGGGTCTGAACCAAGGACCTGTCGTCGGGAACATTTTAGAGTCTGTCGACTATCGGGGAGGGTCGTTTAAAGTCCATTAGACTACGTAAGGAGGCTCGCCAGCCATAAGAAGAGACCATACCTGAAATTCTTCGAAACTCCAAGGGAAACAAAATGCGATATTGTGAGAAGACAGCAGGACGTAGTCAGGAACTGCTGGGAGAAATCTGCTTGGGTCGGCTTCAAACAAACTTCAGAAGAGCTTGGGGTCGATGATGATCTCCATGTCTCGAGAAGGATGTTTGTCTGTCGTGAACTCTCGCTGGGGGAACATAAAAAAGGCGTGTCGAAACACCTGTCAGAGAATACTCGCTCATTGTGACAAGCAAGGTCTTGGAAGAAATAAATAATGTATGGCAACAGTTTGCAGTTGGCTTGGAAATGCAGGTCCGGGCGAAGAAGAAATGTCAAACGGACCAAAATATGTGATATGGCATCGAGGAAGAGGCGCACCAAAGATGGGCCCACAAATAACGAACTCTTAACGAATTTTTGAAAATTCGTATGAAGGGAAGCTGAGGAAGAGGCGTAGCAGGAGCTGCGTCTCTTAGAAGAGGCGCATCACTTGCTGCGTCTATTCCTGGACGTGTCAATTCCGCGTAAAAACCCGATGAAACAGGGGGTTCATTTCATTTATTCGAAATACAAATTATCAAATTCTCTCTCAAATCCAAACCATTTTCATCAAAATTTGATCCAAAAGCTTGCATTTTCCATGACTAACCGAGGTATGTGTATTATTTTTGCATTAATTTTCTATAATGGACCAAATTGGACCGACAAAATTAGGGTTTCCAACCCTAAAATGTCGAAAATTTGGGGCTTTTCCCCCAAATGATTTTGCCTTGTAAAATCGACCTTATAAATGGCTAATTGGTAGTATAAGGATCATAACCATGTATTTGCTTCGAATTTTCGTTGAGTTTTGAGCATTTGAGTGAAATTGTGACGGTCTCACAACTAAACCGAAAATCGCTTCGAAAATAGCCTTAGGATTGCCCATTTGTGATGAAACTTGATATTTGGAATCCTTGTATTATGGGTAAACTTCCTACCATCTTGGAATTTTTATTTGTGACGGCTTTTTCAGGACAGTTTTCTAGGGCATAATCGCCGTTATAACGAAATGCTGTCGAAATTCCGACTCGAACCCATGACTAGGCTTTAACTTAGGCTTGACTTGACCCAAATTACCATATGAGCGGTCGGGTTTGTGGGAAAAAGGCCAAAGATGGCGAGAAAAGAGTGATTTCGGGGCTTTTGAAAACTCGAAAATCCCCTAATCAAGGCTTGTCGTCACTTGACGCGGCCTAAGTTCACTTTAATGTTGCAGGTGACGAGGCTTCTACTTCTGGGAGAGATCCCATGGATGTGGACACCGCTCTCAACTCTTCTCAGAGGCTTGAGGAGGTGTTAGAGGAGGCTTTCACCGCTGCGGTGACGGCTGTTGAGGCTGCTGAGGACGAGGTCCTTGAGGAGGAGGTTCCTGAGAAGGAGAAGGCCCCGAGACGGGCCAACGTTGGACGGGGTGGTCGCCAGCTGAGGGGAGCACCTGCGTGGGCTGAGACCTGGGATAGTAGGCACCTGCTTTGGGTTGCGGAGGGTCACCTGTCCTATAGGACGGTGAAGAGCTTGGTAACTTGAATTCATCACTCTCCACTCATCTTATTTCATTTCCATTTGTCATTCCTTTTCTGCTTCATTCAAGCTAAAGATAGCTTTTTTTTTCAAATCAAAATAGGAGGCCGGGAACATCAGATCGTTCTCGGGCTACATGACGGCGATGGGGTGCTACGAGAGGCTGTCGGCGGAGGAGCGAGCCATGATCGAGCGGGGAGCGTTTGGCGCCCTGGTGCAGGCTTGGAGGGATATCACGAAGAGTAAGTTGCGGGCTAACCTTAGCCTCGTCCGAGCTTTCTTGGATCGGTTCTGGGACACGACCTCCACCTTTCACATGCCTTTTGGTGAGGTGGTGGAGTGGTCGGAGACTGCCATGAGGGTTGACTCGAGCGAGGCTAGGAGGTTGATCGGCTGGAACTTGGCGCCGAAGGATGCTGCGGTGCCTGGTTTGGTGCCTAGTTGTTACGTCCGAGACTACTTCGCAGGGAAGACCCCGACATTGGTAGTGATTGATGGGAGGGAGATGGCTCCTCCTCCCTGCAATGCAAAGCAGAGAGTCCGCTTGTGGCTCTGGTGGTTCTTGTCTTTGATCTACCTCGGAGACAAGGGGAGAGGCTGTCGACGAAGCTTCTTCCCTTCCTTTCTGACCTGAGCTCCCTAGGACGTTGGGACTGGGTCACTACTGGTTTTGCGGTCCTCATCCGCTTCATGAGGGCCATGGTTCGTCCAGAGTTGATGGAGAAGGGGACTTCTCCTAGCGCTGTTGGCCCTGGACTGCTGCTGGAGGTATGAACCTTCATTTCATGATAGATCATTTCCTTTTCTTATCGAATCACGAAAGATCGTTATTGACTATCTTGCTTCACAAGCGTGGGTGTACTCCTACTTTCCGAGCCTCGCGCCCAAGAGGACGGAGCTGGTGGAGAAGGCCTATCCCGTTGTGAGGGATTGGGTGATGTGCCATATGAGGAGCCGGCGTTCCTTCCACGACGTCTGTCGACGGGAGGTGAACGCTCTTCAGTTGGATGGCGTGAGTAATTCACCTTTGTTCGTTTCTTCATTACCTTTTTTAGAACTGATCATAAGAATGACTTCTTGTTTGCTTTACCCCCAGTGGGTGCCCAGGCTTTGGGTGGAGTACGCTGGCACTCCTCTACGGAAGGTTGGCGTACTGGCCAGTTGTGGTGAGTATTCATTCTTCTTTTGATTATCTTGAAAACACGATGAATGATCATCGGTTTAAATAGAAATTCTTTTGACTTTGCAGGAGGTCGAGGCGGCGGGCATCGAGCCCCCAGCATACCCTGAGACCCTTGAGTACACTGACGCGACCGGGAGGACGACGATCTCCGAGCTGCGTGACTTTGACGTGGCGGTGACGGATGCTGGCTTGGATGAGTGGCAGCATCTGATTCGGAGGGTGAGTCTCTAACTTGTGTCATTTTTGCGTAAGAACACATTTGCTTGAATTTATCCAATTATTGAGAATCTCTCATTCGAAATGCAGGTCGCGCCATCCCGGTTCGTGGCTCTATGGAGGGTAGCCAACCGGCTGCGAGCTACTGCCGTCGAGGCACTCGTTGGGGTCGAGGGCGTTAGGTATGAACCTTACGTTTACTTCATTTTTTGAATTTTCTAACTTTCTTTATCGTTTGACTTGCTTGAAATGATTGACATGAGCCAATTGTTGCGTTTGCAGGGAGAGAGCGACCTGGAGCGAGAGCTAGCCCAGTCTCGGGAGGAGACAACTCGTCTGCTGAGGGAGTTCGAGATTCGTGACGCCGAGATTGCCGCTCTCGAGGCGAGAGTTGCGGAGCTAGGCGGCGACCAACAGTAGTTTTCTTGTTGTTTTTGTTTGTTGTCGGCTCTATTTTTGCACATTTGTACATTTTGGGATCCTTACTTTGGACATTCGGACTTTGTTTTGGGGCTCGAGCCCCCAGTTTGGTGTACATATCTCTTTTTGGTTGTATGTATGATGGTCTGAGTGCCTTTGCTGCTGGGTTGTCTTGTTTGTACCTGCAGGTTGGCTTTGAACAGGTTTGGTAGATGACGGTTTACGCCGTCATGCTGCCGAAATTTACATAGAAATCACATAAAACATACATTTGTACATATGGCCTAAATTAGCGCAAAACAAAGACTCGAAAATGCAAAAATGCAAAAAATTTGCCGAAAATGACCGGATGGTAGGGAGGGTTACCCCCTAAAAAAAAGAAAAAAATAGAAACCTATAAGTCGGAAATGTAATGTGGGATGGGAGTGAAATGATTCCCCCAAAAAGAAAATTAAAAAAGAAATGAATAAGTCAAAAAAGAATAAATTAAATTAAATTGGTGAAATGATTCCCCAAAAATAAAATTAAAAAAGAAATGTATAAGTGTGCTAAAATGACGAAAATGTTGGTATCGCCTCGAAATGCGTGCCCGTGGAATTAGGAAACACAAAATATGGCAACTTGACGTATTACCAAAATAATAACCCGTATTATTAGGAAATTATTCGTTGAGGGATTTAGGAAAGATCCAACGCGGAAAATCACAGAAACACAGCTGAGGAAGAGGCGCAACAAGAGCTGTGTCCCTTCGAAGAGGCGCAGCAGGTGCTGCGCCTGTTCCCCAGTTTATCCGTCCTGACGGATTTTAGGAAACAACTTTTAGTATAAATAGAGACGTCGAGGGAGGTTTTATTCACATAATTCTTCCTTCTTTTCTTCGTCTTATTACATAAAGCTCTCAAAATAACCATACATCATGAATACACTCGAAATTCGTCTAAAAGAGTGGACAAATGAGTTTTCTAGTGTGGAGAAATATGACATGGGTGCTTATAATTTTGGATCGCTATTGAGTTTGAAGCTCATCAAGGTAGTCAAACCATTCCTAGAAGCTTGTCTTGATTACTGGGACCCGAATTATCACGTTTTTGCCTTCCCTGGAGGTGACATTTGCCCATTTCCCGAAGAAATTGCTGCGATCGGTGGTTGGGACCCGGGACACTTTCCTGCCATTCCTTCTACTTCCCAAGGGTATAAGAACAAATTTAGAGATTTGCTTGGGTTGACAAGAGTTGAGGTTGACCGTCTAGTGACCTCAAAAGGAGTGCGAATGTTGGATTTCATCGACCGATTCATTGACAAGGCCGATCCCACCATCTCTTATGTTGCCAGGCGAAGGGCATTCAGGTTTTGCCTACATGTATATGTCCTTCAAGGGCATGTTGATGAGGATTTAAGAGGTGACCCTCGCTACCTGAGCCTAATTGAGCAAATGGAGCTGCGCAGGAGCCCTGCTTGCCTATGTTTAGGAGATATCCTATTGGGTTTAGATAACAGGAATGCCAACCGTGACCTACCTTATTTGGGAAGTCCCATCATCTTGCAGGTAAAGAATAAAGAATTTTGTTTTTTTTGTCTTCTTTTTTTTTCGTTTTTTTTTGTTTTTTTTTGTTTTTTTTGTTTAATACCTGCTTTTGGTAGGTCTGGCTTATGGAGCGTCTTCGATTGATCGAGCCCCCGGTTAATATTCCTGCTTATCACGCTCGCTCAATTGCAATAAGGACTAGGCTCTACATGGTTGATTTCACTCGAGTATGCAATTATTGGGAAAACAAACTGAAGAGTGATGATGGCCCCTTGATTAGATGGATCGTACCATGGTGGCATCTCAAGTCTGTCACTGGAGTATCTTCCTTGGATCCTACCTGATCTGTTCGAGTTCCCGGCTTGGAGTTTATGATATGCATCTTCCCGGAGAGGTTGATGAGACAGGTTGGATTGAAGCAGACGATTCCCAAGCTTGACACCGTCCCGCAGACTGCCGTGGCGCTTACTACTGAGAGTCGAAGAGAATGGGCCATCAAATGGGCTCAAAGAAATGTATGGTTTTTGAACTCTTCTGTTAGTGCCTTATGGGTGTCGGATTCCTATCTATGGTGGAGGAAAGCTACTACTCCGGAGGGGCGCGAGAGATTGAGGAAGCACGAGCCTGTTGACTACAAGGTGCGCGAGGTGGAAAAGGAGAAAGAGAAGCATCTGACTGAGGGAGAGGAAGAAGCCGGGTTCCGAGTTGTTCATCCTTCGAAGAAAACGAAGACTTCTCCTGCCGTTGAAAAGGTGATTGACAAGAATGGCAAAGCTAGACCACGAGAGAGACCGTTGGTGATTAGGCCTGAGGTGGCGCAAGAGCATCCGGCTCGAGGTCGGGACAAGAAATATGACAAAAATGACAAGGGCAAAGGGAAAATGGAGGAATAGCCCAAGTCTTTATTATTATTTATTATTATTATTATTGTAATAAGAAGGTGGGGGTTTTTAGAATCCTAACCTATATTTTATTTTTTTAGCATTATTTTATTATGTAGCGTACTACTATTATTAGAAATGAAATAAAAAGGTTAATTGGTTATGAAACCGTTGTGATTTTCTTTTTATTATTCTTGTCGAATTTCAAATGCAATTGCAAGTGTCCTTCTATTTACATTTAAGATTAATGGGTTGTATCCTGTGAAGGATTGCCTACGTATTCATTTTAAAAAATGAAATCAAACCCTTGTGCGTAGTTCAAGTAAATGTAAAAGAATAATTGTTCTAAGCAAGAGCTTGTAATGAACTTTAGAAAATAAGCATGAGCTTTTACTTACTCCTAAGATGCAATTTTAGTTTATTTGATGATATGAGGATGACAAGTTGTCAAAACGCAAGAGCAAAGTGACATTAGCTTATTTTAGTTTGGCCAGGGGCCGTTTATTTCGTGCCACAGGAGCGACACGTGAGGTTACGCGAGGCGCGTTTTTGTTCCTATTCTAGGCATAGTAACGTTTTAGTTGGTCAAGATTTGTCGGGTTGGCAAATTCATTCCCCTCTAGGTCAGGGATCCTAACCGCACCCCCTGGAAGTATGGACTTGGCTAGAAATGGCCCGGCCCAATTGGGTTTGAATTTTCCTCGTGGATCGACAGGTAAAAGAGCTCTAATCGACTTGAGTACTAGGTCTCCTTCTTTGATGTTCCTTGCTTAACCCTTTTGTTGAAGGCTTGTTTGATACGTGCTTGATATGTTTGTACATTATGTAATGCACGTAGCCTACGTTCATCCAGGAGGATGAGTTCTTCATATCTATCCCTCTTCCAATCGGCTTCTGGGATTTGACTTTCGAGTAGAATACGCAAGGATGGTATCTCTAACTCGACTGGTTGTACAGCTTCCATGCCGTATGTCAAATAGAAAGGGGTGGCCCCAGTGGGCGTCCTAACAGATGTACGGTATCCCCATAAAGCAAAGGGTATCTTGCTTGGCCAATATCGATAGTTGTCAATCATTTTCTTGAGGATTGTGACAACGTTCTTGTTTGCCGCCTCTACCGCGCCATTAGTTTGTGGTCTATATGGCGAGGAATGGTGATGCTTGATTTTGTACTTGGCTAGCAATTGCTTAGTCTCAGCTTGGAAATGTGACCCATTGTCACTAATGATCTCATGTGGGCAACCGTATCGACAGATGATGTTGTTTTGTATGAACTTTGCTACGTTTTTGGCTGTGAGACTAGTGTAGGAAGCCGCTTCTACCCATTTGATGAAATAATCAATTGCCACCAAGATGAAACAGTGACCTCCTGTTCTGGCTGGAGTGATTTTTCCGATGATGTCAATTCCCCAAGCAAAAAATGGCCAAGGAGATGTCATAGTGTAGAGCAATGAAGGAGGGACATGTTGCACATTCCCGAAGATTTGATAGTTGTGGCAATGTCTTACATATTTGATGCAATCGGATTCCATTGTGATCCAATAATACCCCAAACGTGTAATTTTCTTTGCCATCATGGTCCACTCATGTGAGGACCGCATTCTCCATCATGGACTTCTTCCATCACTTTCCGTGCTTGTGAATGATCAAGGCAACGTAGGATTACACCAAGAGGTGTTCTTTTGAATAACTCTCCTTGCATGAGAACGTATTGGGAAGCCAGTAGGCGTATAGCGCGTTGTCCCCTCTTGTCCATATCCGGTGGATAGGTACCGTTGAGCTTGAAGTTTAGGATCCCTTGGAACCAAGGTTCCTCTGTGGTTTCTTCTTCATCGGTGATTTGGTGCACATAAGCTGGCTCTGATCGTCGTTCGATGCATAAAGGCATTGATACGTGCCTAATGTATAGTCTTTTTGGCCTATTTCAGCACGTATTTCCATGCATTTCTATGCTATTTTTATAGTATTTTGCCCCGAATTGGCTACTTTGGTGTATTTTGTCCTTTTTGTAGGAATGATCGCAAAAGTAGCGGAACCATGCTCTTTTCTGTCCTTTTTGCATGCATTTAGAGGAGACGGGATTATCCCAGAGTGAGATGTTGCACTGAGAAGTGTCGTTGCACGCACTACGAGGTACTTGAGTGAAGACGTAAGCTGAATTGAAGATCCAAGTGGTCTATCGAGCTGTTTGGAGGACGATCGAGTAGTCCCAAGGCTCCTAGAGGCTCGATCGAGAGGTTTCTTCCTCGATCGAGTAAGCTGCATATGACCCAGACCTCGATCGAATGACCTGTTGGTCGATCGAGGGCCTTCTGTTGAGAATGTGGTCGATCGAGTGGTTTTGCCTACTCGATCGAGAGGATTTCGTCTGTGGGCTTTAATTAGTCCGTGTTTTAGTATATTCCGCAAAAACTCTTTAGTTTGTTTCCTATTTAACCTATGTTTAACTAGGTTATTAGGGATCTTTGAATCCTTTTTACTATCTTTTTTTACTCTGAGACTATCTCTTTGACTATCATTTTTTGGAGAAAACCTCATCATTACTTTTTACGTTGCTTTCACTTTGGGATTATTGCACTCGGATTTCGTCGTTCTTTACGCCGGATTGCTCAGATTGTAATCTCCTCCTTCTCTTAATAATAATTTACCTTTTGTTGCTCTTAATTCTTGTTTATGTTATCATTATTTCTTGCCCTAATTTCTGTTATTGCGCTTTATAATTATTATTTCGTTATGTCTTCTGCTGGAATTTTACATGTTGTTAGTTTTATTACGAATATGAGTAGCTAAACCCCTTCATGTTGGGATTAGGGGATCTGCGGTAGAATAATGACAACGTAGTGAATGAATTAGACGAATTGGTTAAGAGACTCATCACACTATAGCAATATAACTGTAATTCCCGACCTAGTTGAGTGCACGCTTCTATGTCACCCATTAATGCGCTACAATTAACCCTGGATCGAAAGATTGGATTAAATAGGCCTGCTATAAACAATAGACTACCCTAATGAGGACGAAAGTTAAGTTAGTGGTATTTTAGGGGGGGAAGTGGACCGAAAGGACCTTCTAATATCCGTCTCGCATTAGTTAAATCCGAGTCATTTACTGCTGAGTTGTTGTACTACCGTAGTGAACCGAATTCCCGACATGTCTCCCTCTTATTGATAGTTTTAAACCGTTTCTTGCTTATCTGCTCTTTCTTCTTTATTTCTCTTCCTTTCACTCCGTAGTTTAGGACCAAAAACTTAATCAAACCCAATTGTTACCTTAGAATTAAAAATAGATAGCTGTAGTTACATTCCTCCCTGTGGATTCGATACTCGACTGCCTCTACTACATATTTAGTTGAGACCGTTAGGTTTTATTTTTGACAGTGCACGCGACAGACGTGTCAAATTTTTGGCGCTCGTTGCGGGAGGCAATTGTTCCAATTACTAGCTGTTTTATTTTTAATTCTCCTTTTTAGTTTAAGGAACATCGTTCCTTAGACTATTCTCATATCTTGTCTGTAGTTTCGTCTTATGCGCAGGTCGCAAGGTGGTCCACTGCTACCTTTTGATCCCGAGATTGAGAGATCCTGTCGCGCAAAGAGGAGACTATTTCGAGAGCAACAGGAAGAGCCCAGTTCTCGCAGCAATTTTTACGAGAACGAGCTTTTCAAGACAACCCGCCGTCTTCTCCAGCTTTCCGACTGTTCACTTGAGTCTATCACTTTCCCGCATTTCCCGAAATGGCCGAGGAAGCATCCATTGCTAGTCACTCCGAGCCCACAGCTGACAATCTTTATAAGGGGTTCGAATCTGGGAGATGCCGAAAAGTTCGAACCGAAGCCTTCTTACATCAAAGATGGTAGAGAAAAATCAGTTCGGGAGCTGCTAAGGAAGATGCAAATTCAAAGATATGGAGACTTTCATTGATTATCATGTTGCTCCATACCTCCTCCCACTGGCGTGACAGCTGACCAAATCAAAGAAACCATGTTCATCTTTTCACTCCGCGATGCTGCAAGGGAGTGGTACAGGGATTTGGACAAGGCTGTTCACGGCATAACAGATTGGAATTCGCTAGCACTGGCGTTTTATAAGAAGTATTTTTCTGCTTCGAGAACCATAGCCATCAGAGCTCAGATAACCAGTTTCAAACAAGGGCCCGATGAAAATTTCCATGAGGCGTGGCTTCGTTTTAAGAAACTAGTGCGAACCATACCGCACCACGGTTTCGAAAAATGGAGTCTATGCAACCATTTTTACAATGGTTTATATGATGATCAGAGAGCAATACTAGATGCGGCAGCCAACGGTCGATTTTCTGACAACTTGGGGCCGACAAAGGGCTGGAAAATCATAGATGATTTAGCCACTCACAGGGCTGAATACGGGAACTCAAGGGGAAACCAAAGGAGAGTCAATCCTCTTCGATGGCTGCACTAGAAGCCCTTACTGCTAGGTTCGACAAGTATGAACTAGGGGGAGCTTTCAAGCCAGGGATGTACCAGGTTAATGCTATGACAGACGGTCCTTTCGTCTGTACGAGGTGCGGGGTAGACGGACATGTCTCTGATTTCTGTCCTAGTCCCTATGAGCAATGTGCTGCCTTTCAACATTATAGGCAAAACAACAACCAGTACGAGCCGAATATCCACCCCAATTTGAGGTGGAGTAACCAGAGCAACGTACTCAATCCCACCGCTCCTCCAAATCAAAGCGAAGCAGCCTTACATTCCGCCACATCAGAAGCAACAAGGCTATCAGAAGCCTCCGTCCTTTAACCCACCTAGCCACGGCTCATCTTCAAGTGGAGTGAGTGAAATGGGCGAGTTGAAATCTATGATGCAAGCCATTACAAAGCAGCTTCATGCAAGTGATCAACAAAGAAGCACAAGTGATCAACAGCGAGACGCGACCATAAAGGCACTTGAAACTCAAGTTGCCCAACTCGCCGCGAACCAATCCTCGAGAAAGCCAGGTCATTTACCGACTCAAAACGAGAAGAACCCAAACGAGACGGTACATTTGATAGAGCTGAGAAGCGGTCTCTCTTATGAGGGACCAGAAATGAAGAAATCAGACCTGGGAATAGCTAAAACTGACGATGAACAGTGTTCTGGTAAGAAAAAGGGACTCACGACACAAGAGTTACTCGATCGACTGAAGTCTGGTGCTGAAACAGTTCGATCGAGTGGAATTGGTGAGGAAAGACCTCGATCGAGTAGTCACCCTACTCGATCGAGTGACATGGAAGCTGAAGAAGGTCGATCGAGGGGACTGTTGCTCGATCGACTGAAGTTCTTGAAGAAACAATTTCGATCGAGTGGACACATTGCTCGATCGAGTGATATTGTTGACGGGAAGCTTATTCGAGAGCCTGCTAGTGCTCGTTTAAGCGATGAATTACCAGAAAGGCCTCGTTCGAGAGGTAAGAAGCGCCCAAAGGACACCGAACTTGCTCCGGAAGACACATTGGAGGCGCGAAACAAGGGACTCGAAATTCCAATTACGGTTCCCTTCCCGAGGCGGCTACAGAATACCAAGATTAATCAACAATTTAGCAAATTTGTTGAGCTGTTGAAGAGTTTGGAAGTTTCCGTGCCGTTCACTGAGTTGCTTATGAAGGTACCCTCTTATTTACGATTTATGAAAGATATTTTAGCACGTAAGAGGACCATAAATGATAATGAGACTGTAGCCTTGACTGAGATGGGGTCAGACCTGTCTCAAAATAAGTTACCTCTTAAGCAATCAGACCCGGGTAGTTTTTCGATCCCCTGTCACATAGGTATGAGTTTGATTGATAATGCGCTATGCGATTTAGGCGCTAGCGTAAGTGTTCTACCTTTGTCTCTAGCTAAGAGGCTTGGTGTGACAAAGCTGAGTTGCACCAATATGACCGTCCAGATGGCCGACCGTAGTCTATCACGGCCACTAGGTGTAGCGGAAGACGTACCTGTTAGGATCGGGAAGTTCTTTATTCCCGTTGACTTTGTCGTCCTAGATATCCCCGAAGATGTGCATACCCCTATCATTTTAGGGAGACCATTTTTGTCCACTGCCCGTGCAGTGATAGATGTCGGGGGGAAGACTTTGACCTTCCAGGTAGGGGATGAGGAGTTGACTTTTCGTCAGTCCCAATTCCGGAGGGCTCCCATGCAAGCTCAGCCTTGCAATGCCCTCTCTTCTGTTGACCCTATTATTGACACTCCAGATGAAAGTTTGGAGAATATTGCTATTATTGCTAACCCTCCGCCTCAGGTCGAGAGCAACAAGGAGGAAAATTAAATCTGTTGTCCTTGCTGCGCAGCAGACGAAGGCAAGGCAAGAAAGGAGCAGTCAAAGGACAGGGTGGAACCATTGTCATTCAAACTGGAGCCAAGAAAGCCAAGGAAGCTGACAGAGCGACGAGAACAAAGACAGTTCGAACCTACATAGATTCGAACTATGTTCCTCCTCCTCTTAGAAATTCAAGTTCATGGAAGTCAAAAAGGACAGTCAGTATCGCAGAAGTGACGTCCTCCAGTCAGAAGCCCACGAAGGGGCTACTGACAGCTGATGGGAATTAAACGGGGAAATGCCCCGTGCAACAAAGTGTAATAGACAAGTTTTGAATTTCTTTTGAATTTAATTCTTTTATTACGTTTTCATTAGGACAATTAGTTTAGACATTTTTTTTAGCGTAGACTAAGACTATAGACTGTGTTGCTGCATATTTGGTATTTTTGGGATGCGTTTGGATTTGTTTTATGCAGGTTTGGGGAAATATCGCGCATTTCAAGGGAATAAAGACGGAAATCCAAGAGTCAACGAGAAGAAGCCCTCGATCGAGTACTTTTTGTACTCGATCGAATGGTAATTAGGTCGATCGAGCTAGCTGGTTACTCGATCGAGGAAGACCAAAAGGAAACAGGTCGATCGAGGGGTCATTACTCGATCGAGCAAGGGGAACAGCAAAGACCTCGATCGAGTGACTTAAAATCACTCGATCGAGTTAAATGAACAGTGAACGGGAGTGTTTCTATACTTAACTCCTCTTTATTTCAGTTTTCATTTCTAAATTGTTTTAACCCCTAATTTCCGTCTAACCTCTACCCTAATTGCGATTGATTTCCCCCAAATCACCATCTCTTGCCCAAAAATCACCTAATCAAACACCTACATTCTCTTGCTAGTTAATTAATCTTCCATAACCCCCTTAATTTCCCCCTCTTTTGTGCTCGTTTTTACGGTTTTCAAAGGGAATTAGGGTTTGCGGTTTTCCAATTGAAAATCCGCCTTTGTTGCGTGTTGTTTGGAGTTTAATTGCTAATTTGTAGGTCAATCATCGTCAAGTAAGTGTTCATTCAACCTCTTTGCATTTTATCTTCAATTATTTCGAATTTTTATGAGGTGATTTAAGTTAGGGCTCGAAAATTCCATGTATAGTCGACTTGTTTCGATTTTATTGTGTTTATTTGCCCTTGATTAGCTTAATTGATGATGTTTTAGCAACTCCTCGCTGTTCTTGCATGATAAATTCGAATCTTGCGCGATTTTCGCGATTAGGGTTCCTGTGAGTCGGAAATTTCGACTCTCAGACGGTTGCTTTGCTTTGTAATTGCGGTTGTCGCCTTCTTATTCTTTTATTAACCGCTTAATCGCTTTCCGTCCCCTATCGCCTCTATATGCAGTGAATTCTTTGGGAATCTTGCACCGTGAGTGATTATTTTCGCTTTGCAAGGAGTGACACATGCCCCCATTTTCGGTTTTCATCTTTGTTTTCACCCTTTTTGCGATCCTTTGTTTTATCATATTATCACCACTCACACTCTGTTTTTCGAAAATTTTTGAGGAATTGCTTGGTTTTGTATGCTGTACGTCGATTGTTTCGACTGATAGGGCCTTATATTTGCTGTCACATGCTGGTTAACGCTTCATTTTAACCACGGTCAGCAGCATTGTCTCTCATTCATGCCCTTGACACTTTGCAGGATGGACGCGAGTTCCCTGTCTTCTACTAGCACGTCCTCCAGCTCTTCCGTGAGCGAGCAAGTGGCCCCTGCTGTTGCCACTAGCTCGCCTTGGTTACCACCTGCAAAGACCGGTTCTACTTGTCTCGGCTTCGGGGACGGTCTACGCGCACCCGACTCGGGGAGCTCGGTTCGAGCTTCACCACCATCACTCCCAGGCCTTTCTCTTTGCTGGCTTGCGGCTTGGACCCCGTTTTCCGACTTGGCATGGTGCCACCGAGGCCACACCAAAGAGCTAGCCGCTAGCCCTCACTTCCAGCCCGTCCGAAGTCATTTATTCGGGAGAGAGGCGCAATCGCGCTGTCATCAAGATGCCCACGATGCGTTTCACTTCGGAGGCTCACCGGACACGGTTAGTTTCTTTACTTCGTTGCCCCCTCTCCTCTACCCGTTTCCTTGCGCGGACCGACCTAGAGACCTTAGGCATTTACGAGGAGGTCTGTAGTTTGTTGAACAGGACGGGTATGTCGGGTTTGATTACCATGTAGGAGGCTACCATTCGTACCCTTACGTACGAGTTCTTTAGCTCCTATTCCTTTGACACCGACTCTTACGCTGCTGACCACTCCAGCTCCTGCATTCACTTTCGACTCCGCAATGAGTCGCACAGCTGGTCTTTGGCCAAGTTTGGCCAGGTTTTAGGCTTAGTCAGTGACGGTCTCACTGCCCCACCTCGAGACCTTCTTCAGCCACTCTGGGCTGCTCTGTCTCACACTCCCTTCCACTCACGGAAGGGAGCTCACGTTCACTTACCCGCGCCCCGTTATTACTTGCGTGCGTTAGGAGAGACCATTTTTGGGCGCCCGAGCCCAATAACCTCGACCAACACCGAGCTAGCGATTCTCGCGGGGTACCTCAACATTGACTCCGGTTCCCCGTTTGTTCTAAACATTGCCTATCCGGTAGCTCAAAGATTGGAACGTATTGGGACTCGGGTCAAGAACACTGTTGTCTGTGGCGGGCTAGTTACTAGGATTGCCCGCCACCTTTACCCCACTGACTCTTCACTCAATGCACCTGATGGGGTGGCTCTCCTTGACCTGGAGGCCATGGCAACATTGACCTGGTTCCCAAAGGCGAAGGGGAGCCCGAGGACGTGGAAGATCTGTGGTTCCACGTTTGTTACCTTGCCGTGCTCTACCCTTCCGCCACTTTTACCGCTCCCTACTGCTGCTGAGGGAGCGAGGCCACCTCCACCTACCTACCACCTTACCTTCACCCCTCCCTCTTCTTCCTCTAAGAAGAGGAAGCGGGAGGCCGGAGCTTCTTCTAGCTCCCAGACTCAGGCCCAGGCTGGACCGACACCCACGCCTCAGCCTACACCCACACCCACTCATACTCCACCTCCACTTGACCCTCCTTCTGGCCCGGTTTTCCCGGCCAATTTTGTTTGCCCTCCTGCCTTAGAGGCGCCCGCGGTCACAGACCAAGGGCGTCGTGATGCTTTGCCTCCGGAGTTGTGCAGGTACCTTACTGAGATGAGACGGGATATGGCTTTGGCTGTATTCCCTCTCTACGAGTTCCACATCCGGGCCCGGCGACCGATTCCAGAGGGGTGGCCGCATCCTTCCTTCTACCGATACCCCGGCGGACGGGTACCCTCCACTTTCTTCCGACTCGGAGGAGGAGCCGAGGAGACAGAGGTAGCACGAGAGGTGCGATTCACGGCGAGAAGGCGGCGGCGAGAGATGCCGAGAGAGGAGGCGAGTGACCCTCCGTTCGCACCCGGTCCGGATGATCGGCTGGAGATGACGACCGAGTCTCCCCCTTGTTTGTTCTTTGGTTTGGGGAGACCGTTTTGTTGAGTCGGAGTACACAGGAGACAGCGTGCTTGACGACGAGTAGCTCTTTGGTCTACTCACTTCCCCATTTTACGGGGTTTTGGGGAAGTTCGTGTTTTGTATGTCCTCTCACTCTTTTTATTTTTTTCGTCTCCTTTATTTTTATTTTTATTGGTTGTATACCCCCATCCCCCATTTTTCTGCTGGTGTATGCTGGAGGACAACGAGGGCGTTGTCCGTTTTGGTTTGGGGAGGGTATTGCATCCTTTTGAGTCTGCATCTGCATTTGTTTTGCATTCACGTTTAATTTTCCAGTTTGCATTTGTTGTTTATTATCAAAAAATCAAAAATTCCAAAAAAAAATTAGAAAATGTTAAAATTCAAAAAATTTTCACGTTTAATTTTGCATATAGGTTGAGTCGGAACGGTAGATTTCCATGATGATAATGCACTTAACTTGTCAATTCACTTGAGCCTTGCACTTTATCGATGGTTTTTAGCTTTGTCATACG
This sequence comes from Silene latifolia, assembly GCF_048544455.1. Classification (NCBI taxonomy): domain Eukaryota; kingdom Viridiplantae; phylum Streptophyta; class Magnoliopsida; order Caryophyllales; family Caryophyllaceae; genus Silene; species Silene latifolia. The sequence goes on from NC_133533.1 coordinate 51,693,304, forward strand.
CATAGTCTACGAATTTCTGTTCAAACAATAGCTGACTGTTTAGACTTGAGCTGATAAACTGGCAAACTACTTAAAAATTCTGAGTTTTTAGAGCCCATAACTGGTGACATTCATGACCAGTTCATTAGGAATTTTGAGAGTAGTACTCCTTGCATAGCATGTTTGTCTCATTTGCACATTTATGACATTCAATTTCTCGTCAAATGCACATATTCGGGTCTGCGGTTGGTGTCACATGCAGGGAGGGTCTTGCAATTCCCCTTTCTTTACATCTTACACCCATTTAGCTCCACATTGACCAAAACTTGCCCTTTTGACCCATTAGCTACATTCCAAACAAGCCTGCCTAGTCAAGCTAGTTAGTCTGTCCTTTTGTGGTACGTTTTCCATTGCAGTTTGGTCCGTAATTCCTGTTTGGAGTTGGTGTTTGAATTAAAGAAGGAGGAAGTGAAAAAAAAAGAGTATTGGAAAAAAGAAAGAAAAAACGTGAAGAAGAAGAAGAAAAAAAAAAAAAAAAAAAAAAATGAAATTCACGTGTACAGTGAACAAAAGAAAAGGAAGAAAAGTTGTGTAAGATGTAGTCCCCTCTTGTCAGAGTTGAGAAGATGTTTGAAGAAGTACAATCGACAAGAGGGTTGGTTGTTTCAGTTAGCTGATTCAGACGATGTGTTTAAAAAAGGGAACTTTGTGACCGTCTGACTCCTCCATTTTTATCCCATATTTTTTGAGGAGATTGTGCTTCCAGTCTAGTGAGTTTTGTGCCAAGTGAAGGGCACCCGTTTAGTCTTTCAGTCAGTTTGAGATCCGGATGGTTTATTATGGTCCTGTTAGGAACTAGCTTGACGCTTTTACCTCCACATTTCCATAACTTGTTTTGCCTTTTCTCACCTGAACCTCACTATTCCCATACTATTTGCAAACCCTCGGCTGTGACGGACATTATTGGTTGGAGTATGTGCATTAGTACTTGAATTGTCTTTCATTTTTATTGCATGCATGCTATGTAGGTCGCAGTTAGGTGAGTGACTGTTTTTCTTCTCTCTTTTACATATAACATTTGCCCTCCGCTTCATGAGAGAAGAGTGACCACGTGAGAGTCCGGTTTTATTGGTCTTGCAAGGTCGATAGGTCAGCTTTATTTCTGAATAGCTTATAATTCATTTGCGTATTGACTGTCTAGCTTTAACTGTTGATTTTTGTTGCATTAAAGTGGTTCAAGTAGACAAGTTAAGCTAGCTCTGAGTTATCATTTCCGTTCCATTAGTTTAGTTTTGAGTTTACTCGAGGGCGAGTAAAGGTTTGGTTTGGGGAGATTTGATACGTGCCTAATGTATAGTCTTTTTGGCCTATTTCAGCACGTATTTCCATGCATTTCTATGCTATTTTTATAGTATTTTGCCCCGAATTGGCTACTTTGGTGTATTTTGTCCTTTTTGTAGGAATGATCGCAAAAGTAGCGGAACCATGCTCTTTTCTGTCCTTTTTGCATGCATTTAGAGGAGACGGGATTATCCCAGAGTGAGATGTTGCACTGAGAAGTGTCGTTGCACGCACTACGAGGTACTTGAGTGAAGACGTAAGCTGAATTGAAGATCCAAGTGGTCTATCGAGCTGTTTGGAGGACGATCGAGTAGTCCCAAGGCTCCTAGAGGCTCGATCGAGAGGTTTCTTCCTCGATCGAGTAAGCTGCATATGACCCAGACCTCGATCGAATGACCTGTTGGTCGATCGAGGGCCTTCTGTTGAGAATGTGGTCGATCGAGTGGTTTTGCCTACTCGATCGAGAGGATTTCGTCTGTGGGCTTTAATTAGTCCGTGTTTTAGTATATTCCGCAAAAACTCTTTAGTTTGTTTCCTATTTAACCTATGTTTAACTAGGTTATTAGGGATCTTTGAATCCTTTTTACTATCTTTTTTTACTCTGAGACTATCTCTTTGACTATCATTTTTTTGGAGAGAAAACCTACTGTTACTTTTACGTTGCTTTCACTTTGGGATTATTGCACTCGGATTTCGTCGTTCTTTACGCCGGATTGCTCAGATTGTAATCTCCTCCTTCTCTTAATAATAATTTACCTTTTGTTGCTCTTAATTCTTGTTTATGTTATCATTATTTCTTGCCCTAATTTCTGTTATTGCGCTTTATAATTATTATTTCGTTATGTCTTCTGCTGGAATTTTACATGTTGTTAGTTTTATTACGAATATGAGTAGCTAAACCCCTTCATGTTGGGATTAGGGGATCTGCGGTAGAATAATGACAACGTAGTGAATGAATTAGACGAATTGGTTAAGAGACTCTGTCACTATAGCAATATAACTGTAATCCCCGACCTAGTTGAGTGCACGCTTCTATGTCACCCATTAATCTGGCTACAATTAACCCTAGATCGAAAGATTGGATTAAATAGGCCTGCTATAAACAGTAGACTACCCTAATGAGGACGAAAGTTAAGTTAGCGGTATTTTAGGGTGGGAAGTGGACCGAAAGGACCTTCTAATATCCGTCTCGCATTAGTTAAATCCCGAGTCATTTACTGCTGAGTTGTTGTACTACCGTAGTGAACCGAATTCCCGACATGTCTCCCTCTTATTGATAGTTTTAAACCGTTTCTTGCTTATCTGCTCTTTCTTCTTTATTTCTCTTCCTTTCACTCCGTAGTTTAGGACCAAAAACTTAATCAAACCCAATTGTTACCTTAGAATTAAAAATAGATAGCTGTAGTTACATTCCTCCCTGTGGATTCGATACTCGACTGCCTCTACTACATATTTAGTTGAGACCGTTAGGTTTTATTTTTGACAGGTACGCGACAGACGTGTCAGGCATTTCTACCATGCTATCCGGCATATTAATCAAAGATGCAAGTTTTGCAAGAGCATCTGCAAATTGATTTTCTTCTCTAGGTAGGTGTAGATAGGTCACTTGATCGAAGAATTGGGCAACTTGGTCTATTCTGGCTTGATAGGGTGCTAAGCTTTCGCTTCGGATTTTCCAAGATCCCGTAACTTGGTTGATGATCAAAGACGAATCCCCATGTACTCGAAGATTCTTGATGCCTAAACTCACTGCTGCTTGTAATCCAATGAGACAAGCTTCGTATTCTACAGCATTATTTGTCACCTCGAAGTCGAGTTTGACAGAGATCGGTGTATGCTCGCCTTCAGGAGAAATGAGCAACACTCCTATTCCAAATCCTCTTAAGTTTGATGCTCCATCAAAGTAGAGGTCCCAGGAATCTACATCCGTTTGGAGTATATCCTCATCTGGAAATGACCAAGTGTCTATCGTTTGCGCATCATTGATGGGATTTTCTGCGAAGAACTCGGCAACGGCGCGCCCTTTTATAAATTTCAAAGGTACATATTTGAGGTCGAACTCTGAGAGCATCAAAGTCCATCTTGCTAGGCGTCCATTGAGAACGGGTTTCTCGAAGAGGTATTTGACAGGATCCATTTTGGAGTATATTTTAACGGAGTAGCTAAGCATGTAATGGCGTAACTTCTTCGTTGCCCACACAAGAGCGAGGCATGTCTTTTCGAGTTATGTATATTTGCACTCATACTCCAAGAACTTCTTACTAAGGTAGTAGATAGCTCTTTCTTCTTTTCCTACGGTTTGAGCTAGCATGGCACCCATGGCTGTTTCAGTTACTGTGAGATATAAACCAAGAGGTTGATCTCGTTGAGGTGGCATGAGCACTGGTAGTTTGGCTAGTATCTCCTTGATTCGGTCGAATGCCCTTTGACAGTCATCATCCCACATGGTGTGATATTTTTTCTTGAGCTTTTTGAAAATAGGTTCACAGATCATGGTGAGTTTTGATATGAATCGACTTATGTATTGCACCTTACCTAGGAATCCTCTAACTTCTTTTTCTGTTTGAGGTTGCGGCATTTCGATTAGAGCCTCGATCTTGGAAGGGTCTATTTCTATACCTCGTTGGCTAACAACGTATCCCAGGAGTTTACCAGATGTCACTCCGAATGAGCATTTCTGAGGATTGAGCCTCATGTTGTACTTCCGTAGCCTTGAGAAGAATTTGCGAAGGTTCGCAATGTGCCCCTCTCTATGTTTGGACTTGACAATCATGTCGTCTACGTATACCTCAACTTCTTTATGCATCATGTCATGTAAGAGCGTAGTCGCGGTGCGTTGGTATGTAGCTCCGGCGTTGATTAATCCAAACGGCATGACCGTGTAACAATAGGTTCCTCATTGAGTGACGAAGGTGGTCTTATGCATATCTTCTATGGCCATATTGATTTGGTTATAATCCGCGTACCCATCCATAAAAGATAATAACGTGTGATCTGCTGTATTATCCACCCATATGTCGATATGTGGTAGAGGAAAGTCATCTTTAGGATATGCTTTGTTTAAGTCTCTAAAATCAACACAAACACGGATTCTCCCATCTTTTTTGGGTACGGGTACTATGTTAGCTACCCAGTCAGAGTACTCGAAAACTTTGATGAACCCGGCTTTGAATTGCTTATCGACTTCTTCCTTGATCTTAAAAGCCCATTCTGTCCTCATTCGACGAAGCTTCTATTTTACGGGTTTGAAACCTGGCTTGATTGGGATTCTATGCTCTGCAATGTCCCTTTCGATCTCTGGCATGTCTTTGTAGGACCAAGCGAAAATGTCTTTGAATTCGTGTAGGAGGTCTATGAAACTAGCTCTTTCGGTAGAGCTCAAGGTCGTCCCTATCCTAAGTTCTTGGGGTTCTAGTTCGGTTCCTACATTGATGGGTTCAGTGTTCTCTCTTACTGGTCCCCCTTCCCCCTCTTGTAATATTTCCTTGGCTATGTATGGAGGTATCTCGATCGAGCCTGGGTCTGGGTCATCCTCAGTATCATCGTAAACAGAATTGCATTCAAGATAACACAAAGAGTAAGCAGAACCTGATTTCTTCATATTAAAGTTTGAGAAAAGTTGAAACAAAGAAGCCATCTGATCTGTAGTCAGTGGCGGTAAAGGGACAGTTGTTGGGACATTTCCCAAGCTACTGTTACTACTTGATGCCAGGCTAGGAGAAATAAAGGGAATGGGGATGACGGCAGGAGGAGACTCCCTAGGAACTTCTTTAGACTCCGACTCTGACTCGAATTCATCGTCTTCTGGTTCTCCTTTGAACATCTCTCCTTCTCTAGTGGTGACCTTGAAGAGTCTTCCTTGATTGTTTGTCCACTTGATTTATTTTCTCCATTCTTTCTGCTAGTTTGCGTTAGTTTCTGTGGTCCCCAGCATTGCAATGATCTCATCTATGACGCTTTAGGCGCTTTTGATTAAGGGAAGGTCTTGGAGGTGGACATCTTCTTCGTTATCCGTCCATATCCCATTGATTACCTCCTCCTTTGGGGAGATAAGTTGTGAGCAATCTAAGGTATATTCGTCACTTGTAATCATCAGAACTCCAAGAGGATTCTGAGTGTTGTTAGGCTTACCTCCCGGCGGTATTGGTAGGCGACCGTCTTCAATCATGTCTTGAAGCACATTTTTCAGTTTGTAGCATTTTTCTGTGTCATGTCCCTTACCTCTATGATACTCGCAATAGGCATTCTCATCCCAGAACTTGGATTTATTTTCTGGTTCGGGTGTAGGTCATATGGGTTGAAGCTTGCCTTGTTTCATCAACCTTTTAGAGCATTGGAGTACGTGTCCCCCTTGTGAATTTCCTCGGTGGGGTACTCTTCTTAGATGGCTCGAGAAGGTTAAATTCATCAGTCATGCTAGTAGAGCCGTAAGAACGACTTGTTCAGCCTTGATATCCTCGACCTACCGTTTTGGACAAGAGCCCTTTACGGATGTCATCTTCGATCCTTGTTCCTAGTACGGTCAAGTCTTTGAAGGTCTTAATGTTTTGGTAGCTCAAATGACTTGCATAGATGGGCTTTAGATTGTCCACGAATTTCTCCACGAGGGTAGCTTCATCTGGACGTTCAACAAGTTGGGTACTAGTCTTCCTCCACCTACTTAGGAAGTCGGTGAAACCTTCTTTGTCATTTTGGGTAAGAACTTCTAAAGTACGCATGTTAACTTGGATTTCAGCATTATCCGCGTATTGTTTAGCAAACTCGATTGCGGCATCGTCCCAGGTAGCGATTTTCTTATGCTCTAGAGAGTAGAACCATTGTCTTGGGATGGTGTCAAGAGATGAAGGAAAGATCCTTAAGAACATCTCGGGTTTAATGCCTTTGATAGACATGTAATCCTTGAAAGCACGGATATGGTTCAAAGGGTTTTCGTGCCCCATGAATTTAGGGATATCCGTCATGTTGAAGTTAGTTGGCAATTTGGAGCTCACGGCTTCATATTTGCGATTATTTTCCCTATAAATGTCATCCCCTTTGAGATACATCAATTGTTCTTCCAAATATTGGAGTCGTTTCTCAGCTGCAGTCATACCTACGGGAGGGTTTTCTTCCCCAAAGTTGTTCACAAAGTCATCAGACAGTTCACTTTCTCGAGGAGGCAACCTCGTTTCTACAGTATATATTCGGCCTTCGATCGTGTCGAGGCGATCATACACTTGGTCTTGAGTGACTTGGAGATGAGCTAGCGCGGCTAGGATTTGATCATTACCATTCTGGGGTTGGTCGTTGCTCAAGTCGCTTGTTTCAGGCATCTTGGAAATTGGATAAGAGATCGACGACGAATCAAAACACGATCGACCATTCTAACACACTTATTAAGAAAAAAAAATGTTTTGACTTGTGAAGTGGGTGTGTGCCACTTGTGTCAAGTGAGCTTTGAAGAAATGACGAAGTTTGAAAATGTTGGTCCTAGTCAACTGTAGTGTAGTTGTAGGAGTGGACTCGAAGTGAGATTTTGAAATGGGCCTAGACCCGAAGTTTGACTCGAGAATTGGACAGAGTTTCGACTGATTTGCGCTAATTTTGGGCCTATGCTTTGAAAATTTTACATTTTGAAAGAGAGGTTTTGATTTTACAAAAATCGTCATGGTTTTGTTTAGAAACGGTGATCACATAAGGTACAAACACTTATACAAGCATTATAACGGGATGCTGAGTGCATTTAAAAGGGTTTTGGTTTAAAGGGTGGGTTGCCATACCGAACAATCAAACCCGAAGTCTGTGGAGAGGCTCGTACCGAACAAGAGTAAGGCCGATTCCTAGTCCATTTCCTCAAGTAGTGAAGGTCCTTGATACAAACAAGAGTAAGTACCATGGTATGGATGACGTCAATCGCTATCCATCCTTAGGCCCAAATAAAAATTAGGACCGTTTAGACGGGACGATTGGTCGAATGGGTTGGGTTGGGCCTAGGAAGGCCGAATATCTAGGAAGACCGAGTTATGAAAAACCGACAATTGTCTTGTACAAACTATTCCCTAACCTTGTTCAAGTTTCACCCTTTTGGCTACACGTAAGTGTATTATCCCCAGCGGAGTCGCCAAACTGTGGACGCGGGCCACGGGGGGCGCTTTGGACAAGCGTTTGCATTTGTGGAGTCGCAACCAATTTATTGTTGAAAATTGGAAACCGTTCGAATACTCGTGTCATGTCAAGACACAAAGTAATGACATGAACACCAAGAATTCGTTACCCTTAGCATCCTATGTCTAGAATGACTCTCGTGGATGCCAATGAACACGGATGTTCACAGAGATCTGAAGTAAGGGGTGAGGGTACGTATTAGGAAGCTCTTTTGATCGAACACCTAATCCCGCCCGCCTCGATAGCGGCCTCTACTAATGATTAGGGAAAATCGTCTATACTCGATATATTGTCAATTTGTATGCATGCAATGCAACATCCAACGTTTTAATCCTAACATGTGAGAATTAGACTAAGTCGGTTAACAATTAATTTAGCACACAATTAAGTCGATGTAGGGATTTAGATTTATTACATGTGAAGGCATACCAACAATATGATACAAGAAATACAATAAATACAATAATGAAAATTACAATAATTACAATGGGATTAAACGATTTATGTCGAAAATACTTTTAAAACGAATAATTTGAAAAAGAATAAATAAATAAATTAACGAACAGGAATTAGGGTGATAATACGAATAATAGTTAGTTAATACGTAATTAGTAAACTAGGTCAAGGCAAAACGGGAGTTCAGAGATAGAAATCAACCAGGAACAGGCGCAGCAGAGCTGGGTCCTTTGGAAGAGGCGCAGCAGTCGCTCGTCTGTTCCTTGGCTCAGTTCTGGCGGTGAAGCCGGGATTGCAAATCGTTAATGTTTATTGGTGAATTTAATGATCGATTATGAATAATTGACTCTGATTGAAGTGGTTAACAGATTATTTACATGTGATTAAGGGTCATAAAAGTAATAAACACGAATGAAACTAATTAGAACGAATTAATTACATGATTAAAAGGGTTGATTAATGAATTGAATGAACTAATTAGGCTAAACAAGACGAATTAATGATGAATATGATAATAAACAGGTGGAAATATATCAAAGATCGAACTCCAGAGATCCAATATGTATGAATCGAATCTCTAAAACCCGGATTGACTTTAATGACGAAAACCCGCAAATATTAATTATAAGGGATTTAAGTCACGATTTAATGGCGAATTAAATACTAATGATGATGAATAATATGTTAAAATATTATGTTAAAATTGTTACGTTAAAGAATCAAAGAAGAAACAAAATAAAAGAGACGAATTGACAAAAGAAGAAGGAAGAAGAAAGGAAGCAGGAATTGCGGCAGCCTCACGAAGAGGCGCAGCAGGTGCTGCGTTCCTTCAAAGAGGCGCAACAGTTGTTGCGTCCTTTCTCGACGGTTGTCTTCTGATAATCCGTAAAAAGGAATTTAAAGCATGGTTTTATAATTTGGTTTTAGAAATACTTTCGACATAAACCTTACATTATGATTAAAATAAATACAATAAACAAAAGAAGGATATACACCCTCAGACTTACATGTTTGACGAAACGAGATGAACTAAGTTAACGTTTAGTGATGCTCGACTCGAATGTAGACGAAAGTGCCCTCTTAAGAGGAAAACGAATAAAGTTGATTAAATTGATTAGTTGTGGAGTTGGTCAAATTGGTCGGTCATGCAAAACGAGGCTGGTACTCAGAAAGATCCGAGCTTACGTGGTCGAATGTTCAAGCACGTAGACGCCAAAAAGTAAGAACGTGGTCTAGAATGCAAAGGGAGAAGAGAAGGGCGGACACTCGCGTGAGAAATATGTGAGACCGAAGGTCTCTTTTTATACTAATCACACGGAGGAAGTAGGGTTTTTTGGAGAAACTTTGGAAGTGAATCTCGAAAAGATATGAAAACATACGAAAAATACGCAGGAAAGGACTTGGGAAGAGGCGCAGCAGGCACTGCGTCCTTTCCCAAGTGGTTTCCTCCTGCGGAAGAAAGATTTCCGTGTTTAGTTTGTGGAATAACGGATTAATCTTGTTTTCCTTAATATTTTGTGTGAATATTACGGGAAATTTTTTACCAAAGATTAAAAGATTGTAAAATATGGAATAGAAATATCCGGAACATTCCAGAACATTCTGACTCGGCATTTTAACGGTTATTTGAAATTGAAGACGGTTTTAGACCCGGACTCCAAATGTAATCTAATTACTGCCAAAACGACCGTATCGGCGCGTAGATGACAATTAATAGGTAGACACAAGTGTTTGAGCAATCACTTGACGATAAACTTACGAACTGTCACACATCATTCCGCGTACCAAACATGCGGCCCAATCATCACCGGGTGGTTTGCGGGATGTGCAGAAATGAGGTATCTACACCAATCAACAATACTGACTCTACACCAACCAAACAACATCAAAAGAGTCTCTAGACAATCACAGTACTGAGTAGGCGAACCTACCTTTAGCAAACCGCAGTGATTCCGCGTCCGATCACCAGATATCAACCAACCATAAAAACCACCTATACAATCAATACAACCATCTATTACTACCACTACAAACCTAACTAAAACAACGATGATAATGATGACGTTAACATACCTATACCAAGTAATCTGGCGTCAAGACCGCTACCCGACTCAAGCATCCCATCCCCATGGTGTAAGCATCCTCAAAGTCCTCAAGGAAAGGAATTATGGTGAAAGAGAAAGGAGGTGACGGTATCTAGGTTTAGGAAAAACGTGGGGAAATGATTTGGAATTTCACGACATACGATTTATAATTCCCCGCTGCAAACCCGTTACTCGATCGAGTAACTAACTTACTCGATCGAGTGACCTATACCCGATCGAGCTCCCAAGCTATTCCATCGAGTAGCCTCAGCTAGATCGAGTACCACACAAACTAAAGCTCACCACGTCACAAGTAATCACTCTTAAAGTTTCCGAAGGTCAAGATCAATGTCTAAGGTCAGCCAATGTAGGTCAACGGGTCCCTAAAAGGATGGGTATTACAGCCTAACTAAAGCCTCCTGAATAAATGGGGGTGTTACAATACCACATTAAATTTTTTTCCCGCCTAACATTTTCTTAACATTACATTATTGATAGGGGCCCACGCAATATACTGTGGACACGGGCCACAGGGTCGCTTGGGAACAAGCGTTTGCATTTGTGGAGTCGCCACCAATTTATTGTGGAAAATTGGAAACCGTTCGAATACTTCGCGTCATGTGACACAGACAATAAGAATTCGTTACCCTTAGCATTTTATGTCTAGAATGACTCTCGTGGATGCCAATGAACACGGATGTTCACAGAGATTTGGAGTAAGGGGTGAGGGTACGTATTAGGAAGCTCTTTTGATCTAACACCTAATCCCGCCCGCCTCGATAGCGGCCTCTACTAATGATTACGGAAAATCATCTATACTCGATATGTTGTCGATTATATGCATGCAATGCAACAAACAAAGTTTTGATCCTAGCATGTGAGAATTAACTAAGTCGGTGAACATGTAATTTAGCATACAATAGGTCGAAGTAGGGATTTAATGTTGATTACATGTGAGAACATACAAACAAACGATAATAAAGAATACAAGAAAATACAATAATTACAATAATTACAATAATTACAATGGTTTGATTGATCTACGTCGAAAATACATTTAAAACGGATAATCTAGGAAAAGAAAAGAGAAAACAAACTAACGAACAGATTAAAGGTGATAATACGAGTAATAGTAGACTAATACGTAAGCTAATAAATTAGGTCAAGGCAACAACGGAAGTTCAGAGGTAGTTCTCAACCCGGAACAGGCGCAGCAGAGCTGCGTCCCTTGGAAGAGGCGCAGTGGTCATTGCGTCTGTTCCTGAGGTGAGTTCTGGTTGTGAAGCCGGGACTGCATATTGTTAATGTTCGTTGGTGAATTAATGATCGATTATTGATATTGGACTCGAGTGAAAGTGATTTAATGGATTTTTTACATATGAAAGGGTCATAAAAACAATAAAGGACGGACTCGAATTAATTAGAAAAAATTAAAGACTAATTACAAGATTAATTATGAATTAAATTTATTAAAACCAACTAATTAGGTTAATTAATGTTAAACTACTGATGATGATGACGATAAACATATGAAAATATATACCAAAGTCGAATTCCAGAAACTTGATATGTATGAATCGAATCTCTAAAACCTTGATTTGATTTAATGACGAAAACTCGCAAATATTAATTACTTGGGATTTAAGTCGGGAATTAAAAGTGATGAATTATTAATGAACTATGTATTAAAATTAGTAGATGAACGAAATAAGAAGTAAACAAGTAAAGACGAACTAGAATAGGCGAATTGACAGAAGACGAAGGAAGAAGAAGAAAAGCAGGAACTGCGGCAGCCTCAGGAAGACGCGCAGCAGATACTGCGGCCCTTCAAAGAGGCGCAGCAGTTGCTGCGTTTCTTCTCGACATCTGTCTCCCGTTAATCCGTAAAAGGGTTTGAATAATAGGTTTTATAAATCGGTTTTAAACATGCTTTCGACGTAAATCTTACAATAAGTTATACAAAAATAAAATACAATAATAAAAGAAGGGATTTACACCCTCAGACTTACATGTTTGACGAAACGAGATTAACTAAGTTAACGATTAGTGATTGCTCGACTCGAATGTACGACGAAAGTGCCCTCGTAAGAGGAATTAAACTAAATTGATTAAGTTGATTGAGTGGAGTTGGTCAAATTGGTCGGTCATGCAAAACGAGGCTGGTACTCAGAAGGATCCGAGCTTACGTGGTCAAAAGTTCAAGCACGTAGACGCCAATAAGAAAAGATCACGGTCATAGAATGCAAAGGGAGAATAGAAGGGCAGACACTCGCGTGATAAATATGAGGAACGAAGGTCCCTATTTATACTAATCACACGAAGGAATTAGGGTTTCGGTAAAACTTTGGAAGTAAATCTCGAAAAGATCTTAAAATATATAGAAAGGAGCTGGGGAAGAGGCGCAGCAACTACTGCGGCTCTTGGAAGAGGCGCAACAGGTGCTGCGTCCTTTTCCAGGGGTTTCCTCCTGCGGAAGAAAGATTTTCCGCGTTTCTATTATGGAATTGCGGTTGATCTCAATTTCCTTATTACTTAAAATATAATTTCGAGAAATACTTTGCCAAAATATTAAAAGATTGAAATATGGAATAGAAATATCCGGAACATTCCAGAATATTCTGACTCGGCATTTTAAACGGTTATTAGAAAATGAAGACGGTTTTTGACCCGGACTCCAAATGAACTCGATCTAATTACTGTCAAAACGACCGTAACGACGCGTAGATGACGACCAAGGGGTAGACACAAGTATTTGAGCTATCACTTGACGATAAACTTACGAATTGTCATAAATCGTTCCGTGTACCAAACATGCGGCCTAATCATCACCGCGTGGTTTGCGGGAGGTGCAGAATGAGGTATCTACAGAGCCCCCACTTTGACTGAGGCTTGGACAAGGCGAAAGTCAAAGTATAGCCATCAGGTTTGATACCCGTCGTAAGGTGTCAAAAATAAAATTTATAATTCCAACTAAAACTATAGCTAGTGGCAGTCGGGTCGAACCACAGAGAGGCAGATGCAATTATTAGCTGTCTAATTTTAGTCTTAAAGTAACAGATGTGTGGGGGTTGTTTTGAGTTGGTCTATAACTAATGAGCAATAAATGAAAAGTAAACTAAGCTAATGTATGAAATCAAATATATAAAAAGGTACTAAGATGGTCGGTTCACTGTAGTTTCGGCGGCAACATACTAAGCAAGTCTAAAACAATCACGTGAGACGGGAAAATAAGAAGTCCTCTCGGTCCAGTCTTAACAGGTAGCATCTTTCGATCTCGCTAAAGGTCCCTAATATCACTAATACTGACTTTCGTCCTGAAAAGTGACTAAAAACCTAAACTTTACCTATCTTTCGATCTTAGCATAGTTTAGTCATTTTAATTAATGGTCTAACAACTTTCCCTATCTTTCGATCTAATGGGTCAGTCATTTCCTAAGCATTCAACTAGTCGCGTGCACTCGATTCATCAAACATAACGATTAAATCAATTAAAACGAAGGTAATCTCAGCGTGGCCAGTCGATCGACCAGGGGACCCAGTCGATTGACCGGCGTGCGATTTCAGGTCATACTAATTTTGATGCCGCCTAACCTACAAATTCCCTACATCCTAGCACGGGGTATTTAGCTACTCATGACTATGATAAAAACAACAACAATATGAACGAAATAAACTACTGAATTCATGCTTAAATTAATTGAACAAAAGACTAGCATAAAACGATAATTTCGGCTTCGGGAAACTAACTAGAAATTTCTATACTATGAACAAATAAAATAAACTGAAATAAGGAATTAAAGTTACCAGTAGAAAGCAGGAAATCCGAAAGTACGAACGAAAATCGTATTGAATGATTATTGAATGATTATGCCCTAAAACAAACTTGATAAAGAACCCTAATTATTTCCCCTAAAAACTAAATGCTAAAACTTGAATAGAAACTGAATCATTAAAGCTTAATGTCAGGTTAAGTTATATAGGAATATAACGTAACATTATTCTCAAAACCTAAATCACATTGGGCTTCCTAATTCTCATTCTATTTCTTTACGCAGATTAGCGGTGTGGTCGATCGACCACTGAAGCCGGTCGATCGACTGACTTGCAATGAACAGGAGCTTCTGTAACTCGTGCTCGGGTCGATCGACCATAGGCATTGGTCCATCGACTGAAGTAGCTGATAGTCCGCTTCTAAATTCTCGTGGATTTGTCTTTCGGGCTTCGATACGCGCACCAAGCTCGTTCCTTGAGTAAATACTTCACGTCAAATGCAATGCAAGGTACTCGGGGACGGATTTAGCTCAATTTCTACTCATTTCCGCATAAATCTGCAATATTACATAAAAATACGAAAGTAGACGAAATGGGGCAAATAGTAGCATAAACTACATAAATGAGCTCTGAAATGCGTGTAAAATGGGATGTAAAACATCATATAAAACACACGCATCAAACTTCCCCAAACCAAACCCTTGCTTGTCCCCAAGCAAGAACTAGACTCGATCCTAAAACCTAATTGGAACGAGTTCAATCTCAGGGCGAAATGCAACCCGTAAAGCCTAAACCAATTTAATGCGACAACTAACAATCAATTAGTAACATGAATCTCGCAAACGAGTTATGGAGTCGTTAAAAACTGCTGAACCGTCAACTATAGAGACTTATCAAATTGGACTCTCACGGGTCGCTCGAATCACTCATAAGCACAGGTGAATAATGTACAAGATAGAAAGAATTCATTTTGTAATGACACTCACCTAACTACGACCTATAAGAACATGCCTGCAATCTAATATGAAAATAATCTCTACAACCGTACATATGCATTCCAACCAATCGAATGACCATGACACATGCCGAGGTATATATGGATATGTGAGGTAATGGGTAAGAAGAGGCAAAGATAATTATGGGAGTGTGGAGGTACAGGTGATCAAGCTAGTACCTAAACAAAGCCATACGACAACATCCAACTTCTTGCTCATAATCAACAATAAAACCCGGTCTTTGAATTATGCGAATGATCTCCATAATTAATCAACTCCCCAAAAGATATAAATGCAACATGGGAGCAAAAATCGCCAAATAATAAGGACTTTGAACTATGCGAATGATTTCTTTTTCTCTTTCCTCGGGCTACAATCGATCGACCAATGAGGCCAGTCGATCGACCGCCCTCTACAGTACAGCACGCATTTTTTTCTCTCTTTTCGAATCATTTTTCTTCTTTTTTTTCTTTCTTTTTCTTTTCAATTTCTTTCCTTTTTCCATCTTCCCAACATCATCTCAAATGAGCATATGCCACCAAAAACGAAGTAACAATCTCAAGAACATAAACTACTAGCTTGACAAGGGCAGGCTAAATGTAGAATGTAGTAACGGGACAAAAAAGGCTATTTTTGGCAGTGTGGAGCTTATGGGTAAAATGAATAAAGGAGGCCTCTACCACATGTGTCAACAAACCACAAATCGAATGCATACAGGTATTAAGCAGATCAAGTTCATATTTATTAATGTAACATGTCTCATAAGGAGTAACTACTCACATCCTAGATAAACCGGTCATGAATGACACCAGTTATAAGCTCTAAATCTCAGAAATATAAGTAGTTTGCCAAAAATCAAAGTCAAGTCTCAGGATTCAGCGAATAAATTAACGAAAACTCGTAGACTATGCATATGTGATTCTACTAATAACGTGTCAATTAGCAAGGCTTAGGCATAAACAGCTGAAAATGCAATGTCATCATTGAAATACTACCGTTCCGACTCGACCTATATGCTCAAATAAACGTGCATTTTTTGAAATTTTGAAATTTTTAAAATTTTTCAAATTTTTTTTGAATTATTATTATTATTTTTTTTTTGTATATGTGAGGAAAATGAAAAAAACGATGCAAACAAAAATGTAAACGTGAATGCAAGCAAATGAAATGCAACGCAAAACCCTTCCTCAAACCAAATCGCACAATGTCCTCATTGTGCAAAATCATGTATAAAGAAGCAAAAAGGAAATGGGATTTTGCGATAAAATTAATTAAATAAGACATGAGGTAAGGACTCGGAAACTCACAAGATTTTAAGCGCAGCAAAAAGGAAACCTCCCCAAACCAGCGTGAGCTAGGAGGTTTCAGTAGCCAGCAGTGCTACCAATAAGTACCTGAAAAGACAGAAAAGTACCACGCGTAAAACCGAGAAAACAATTATTAAAACGCAACATTATGTGTAAAAATGAGAAAACGGAAGAAATCAGAAATTAAGCGGAGAATAAAGTGAAGGGTATACTCCCTTAATTCCGCAAATCGATCAAACACAGCAGGGGAATGATCGAGAACAGGTACAACAGCGTTGGGTGGTCGATCGACCACATCACCCAGTCGATCGACCAAGGTGAACAGAAACATAAACTCGTAGAACTCGCAGCTCAGTCGATCGACCATACTGGCCAGTCGATCGACTGAAATACCTGCTGTAACTTTCTGATTTCTTCGAATTAGCTCAATAAATTGAGCTAATATGGTCTATAAACCTGCAAATACACATAATAACGCGCCCAAAATTGCGCAAAACCCAAAGTAACAGTCTAAAGTGTATAAAATCCTAAGAAAACTTATAAGAGCGAAGTCTCGCGCACACAAAAACAATAAAAAGTCTTAAAAAGCAAGAAAATGAAAGTTTTGAAAAAGCATGTGATCAACTAATAGTTGATCAAGAACGGCCACGGAATGGCCCACTTGCTCGGCTTTTGACTACAAGAAGTAGCCTCTACAGTGCTCATCTTCTCAGCTGCACTCCTCTTAGCTCCAACATCCGCAGAACTCAACGGACCAACAGCTTCAACATCTTCCCAAGCAATGACCTTTTCTGGCTCATCAAAGTCCAAGTCGGACTCCGTCACTTTTACTGGCTCATCATCAGACTCCTCATCAGTGCCATAGCTAAGACATCCTAAACCGCCTCGTGAAATGATTGGCTCCTGCACAGCTGGAGTAACATGCGGCTCTTCCTTCCCCAAACCAGCTCCTGCAATATCCAAAACAGAAGAATCTTCCTCCAATTTGCTCCCAATCTGGGGCGGAGGTGTTATAGCAGAAACAGGCATAGAGACAGGCATATCAGAAAGCACAAAATAGGATTTCTTCTCAGAAACCGTATTACAAGTGACTGGCCACATAGGATCCTTCTTCTTAGCCGTCTGGGCAAAGACAATGGAGTGCTTCCCTACTTTGAAGGTCAAAGTCCCTGAACCAACATCTATAACTGCACCAGCAGTGTGCAGAAATGGTCTACCCAATATAATAGGAATGTGGGCATCCTCGTGCATATCTAGTACAACGAAGTCAACAGGGAAAAAGAACTTTCCTATTTGCACGGGAATGTCCTCTAAGACTCCTATAGGCTGGACCGCAGATCGATCAGCCATCTGTACTGTCATGTTGGTAACTGCAAACCTAGTCAATTTCAATTTTCTAGCTAGACTCAAAGGCATAACGCTAATGCTAGCTCCAAGGTCACATAATGCCTTCTCAATTGAGAAGGTACCAATATTGCAAGGAACGGAAAAGCTACCTGGGTCTTCTAGCTTATGGGGTGCAGTATGAGTCAGATAAGAACACGACTCCTCAGTTAGTGCAACAGTATGCACAGTTTCAAGTGACTTCTTCTTAGACAAAAGTTGCTTCATAAATTTCATGTAAGCAGGCACTTGATTAACCAATTCAAGGAAAGGAACTTGCACATTTAAGCTACGGATAACATTTTCAAACTTATTAAATGATACCTGTTCCTTTGTCGGCACTAATCTCTCCGGATAAGGGGCTGTAAGAAGCAACTTAGCCCTCTCCTCTAAATCTCTCATGCCGGCGTCAGTGGATTTAGGCTGAAAATCCACTACCTTCTCCTTGTTGTAGCTTGACCCTTCTTCAGACCGTCTCAAATACAAACGATTAATCGACATCGGGTCATACTTAGGAACCGGAACTGACCCATCAGCATTTGGGTCTTCCCTCAATATTGTCGAAGTAGTCGTACCCCGAAACAAGTGGTCCCTCAAGTTATTAGGCATCGGAGGACGAAAAGGTTCATGATCAGCAGCGCTGTCAGTCGATCGACCAGGTTGGTCAGTCGATCGACTGACCTCTACAAGACCAGAAGCTACTGTATCTCGTGGACTGGTCGATCGACTGGGTATGTCAGTCGATCGACTGACATACCTGGTAATCGTCTTTTTCTTTCCACTATTAGTTCCAGCTTTCTTTTTGCTTGGTTCCGCCTCATCTTTTTCAGCAATGTCCTCGACCATAGCGGGCCCATCAAGGGTAGACCCACTCCTCAAAGTAATGGCATTAAGGGTCTCCTTTTGATCCGTCTGCGTCGGTAAATGTCCCGGAGCTCGAGTTGTATTCTTGCTAGCCAATTGAGAATCTTGGCTCTCTAACATTTTCATCCCGGCCTCTCTAGCTTGAGACTCTTTCAGCAACAAATTCTTCAACTCAGTAAGTTCGGAATTTTGAATCTGCTGCTGCTGTTGAGGAACATATGGAGGCTTTTGGTACGGCTGCTGCTGCTTATGAGGGGGAACATAACTTTGCTGCTGCTGCTGCTGCTGTGGAGGTGGAGTTGGATTTTGAACATTCTGGCTACTCCACCTCAAGTTTGGATGGACATTCGGCTCAAAATACGTGTTTGTCTGCCTTTAATGTTGAAAAGCAGCATAAGACTCATCGGGATTAGGACAATGATCTGAAACATGTCCCTCGGCTCCACATCTCTTGCAGACGAAAGGACCGTCTGAAACAGCATTCACATGCTAAATCCCTCCTTTTGAAGCTCCTCCCAACTCGTACTTATCAAATCTCGCCGTAAGAGCCTCTAATGCAGCTACAGAAGGAGATTCAGCAGCTCTCCTTTGATTTCCCCTGGAATTTCCATACTCAGCTTTATGGGTGGCCAAATCATCAATAATTTTCCACCCCTTAGTCTCTCCCATGTTCTCCTGGAATCTGCCACATCCAGGATAGCCCTCTGATCGTCATAAAGCCCATTATAAAACTGATTGCATAGGCTCCATTTCTCAAACCCATGTTGCGGAATGGTTCGCACCAGCTTCTTGAAACGGACCCACGCCTCATGAAAGTTCTCGTCAGGACCCTGTTTAAAGCTCGTGATCTGAGCTCTAATGGCATTAGTCTTCGAGGCAGAGAAATACTTCTTATAGAATGCTAAGGCCAGAGAATTCTAGTCAGTGATAACATTAGCAGCTCGATCCAGGTCTCTGTACCACTCCCTAGCAGCATCACAGAGTGAGAATATAAACATAGTCTCCTTTACGTGGTCCTGGGTCACACCGGTCGGTGGGGGTATAGAGCAGCAATAGTCAATAAATATCTCCATATGCTTGGCTGCATCTTCATTTGCAGCTCCCCCGAATTGGTTCCTCTCAACCAAGTTGATATAAGAAGGCTTCGGTTCGAATTTTCTATCTCCTCCCGGTAATTCGAATCCCTTATATAGATTCGCAGCTGTCGGCTCAGAGTGACTTGCTATACTCGCTTCTTCAGCCATCTCTAGAAAATATGGAGAAGTGACGGTCTCAGCTGATGAAGTGGAAACAGGGGATGAATGTGGATCCTCCTCAAACAGCTCGTTCTCGTAGTAACTGGACAGAGTACTCAGCTCTTCCTCTGTCGGCAATATCCTAGATGATCATCTCAACTCGCGCAAAGTCTTCTCAATCTCAGGATTGAACGGTAGTAATTCACCACCCTGTGACCTGCGCATAAGAAGAAACTACAAGAAGAATATGAGAATAGTTTAAGGAACGAATGTCCCTTAAACTAAGAAACAGACTAAAATAAAACAACTAAAAATTAGAACAATTGCCTCCCCGGCAACGGCGCCAAAATTTGATACCCGTCGTAAGGTGTCAAAAATAAAATTTATAATTCCAACTACAACTATAGCTAGTGGCAGTCGGGTCGAATCACAGAGAGGCAGATGCAATTATTAGCTGTCTAATTTTAGTCTTAAAGTAACAGATGTGTGGGGGTTGGTTTGAGTTGGTCTATAACTAATGAGAAATAAATGAAAAGTAAACTAAGCTAATGTATGAAATCAAATATATAAAAAGGTACTAAGATGGTCGGCTCACTGTAGTTTCGGCGGCAGCATACTAAGCAAGTCTAAAACAATCACGTGAGACGGGAAAATAAGAAGTCCTCTTGGTCCAGTCTTAACAGGTAGCATCTTTCGATCACGCTACAGGTCCCTAATATCACTAATACTGACTTTCGTCCTGAAAAGTGACTAAAAACCTAAACTTTACCTATCTTTCGATCTTAGCATAGTTTAGTCATTTTAATTGGTGGTCTAACAACTTTCCCTATCTTTCGATCTAATGGGTCAGTCATCTCCTAAGCATTCAACTAGTCGCGTGCACTCGATTCGTCAAACATAACGATTAAATCAATTAAAACGAAGGTAATCTCAGCGTGGCCAGTCGATCGACCGGCGTGCGATTTTAGGTCATACTAATTTTGATGCCGCCTAACCTACAGATTCCCTACATCCTAGCACGGGGTATTTAGCTACTTATGACTATGATAAAAACAACAACAATATGAACGAAATAAACTACTGAATTCATGCTTAAATTAATTGAACAAAAGACTAGCATAAAACGATAATTTCGGCTTCGGGAAACTAACTAGCAATTTCTATACTATGAACGAATAAAATAAACTGAAATAAGGAATTAAAGTTACCAGTAGAAAGCAGGAAGGAATCCGAAAGTACGAACGAAAATCGTATTGAATGATTATTGAATGATTATGCCCTAAAACAAACTTGATAAAGAACCCTAATTATTTCCCCTAAAAACTGAATGCTAAAACTTGAATAGAAACTGAATCATTAAAGCTTAATGTCAGGTTAAGTTATATAGGAATATAACGTAACATTATTCTCAAAACCTAAAACACATTGGGCTTCCTAATTCTCATTCTATTTCTTTACGCAGATTAGCGGTGTGGTCGATCGACCACTGAAGCCGGTCGATCGACTGACTTGCAATGAACAGGAGCTTCTGTAACACGTGCTCTGGTCGATCGACCATAGGCATCGGTCGATCGACTGAAGTAGCTGATAGTCCGCTTCTAAATTCTCGTGGATTTGTCTTTCGGGCCTCGATACGCGCACCAAGCTCGTTCCTCGAGTAAATACTTCACGTCAAATGCAATGCAAGGTACTCGGGGATGGATTTAGCTCAATTTCTACTCATTTACACATAAATCTGCAATATTACATAAAAATACGAAAGTAGACGAAATGGGGCAAATAGTAGCATAAACTACATAAATGAGCTCTGAAATGCGTGTAAAATGGGATGTAAAACATCATATAAAAGACACGCATCAAGGTTAATCGAAGATTACAACCTGACGACTATAGCGACGCGAGGTGGCTCAAGGGGTCTGAGCCAAGGACCTGTCGTCGGTATCATTTTAGAGTCTGTCGACTATTGGGGAGGGTCGTTTAAAGTCCATTAGACTACGTAAGGAGGCTCACCAGCCATAATAAGAGACCTAACCTGAGACTTCCGTGTGAAACGGGACTGAAAGCGCTTCAACAAAACTCTTTGATCTGAAGGCAGGAGGGTCACAGGTACTCCGAAGGTTACTGAAGAACTCATCTGAAACGAATGTTGGACACAGCAGAACGTCGGTAGAAACTGCTGAGGGAAATCTGCTCGCATCGGTCTCAGGCGAACTCCGGCAAAAACTTTGAGGTTGAGGTTGAACTCCATGTCTCGAGAGGAACAATCGGCTGTCATGAACTCTCGCTGGGGGAACGTAATTGAGGTGTGTCAAAACACCTGCCAGAGAATATTCGCTCGTTATGGCAAGTGAAGTCTTGATAAAGTACTGCGACAGTTCACAGTCTGCTCGAAAACACGGGTCTGGACGAAGAATAAACATCAAACGGACCAATTATACGATATATGGTGTTGAGGAAGAGGCGCACCAAAGATGGGCCCACAAATAACGAACTTGTAACGAACTTTTGAAAATCGAATTGGAGGGAAGCTAAGGAAGAGGCGGAGCAAGATCTGTGACTCTTGGAATAGGCGCATCACTTGCTGTGTCCTTTCCTGGGCTTGTATATGTCCGAGTAAAAACTCAACAGAACCGTGTTTATTTCATAAACACAAAACACAAATTCGTCAAAAACTCTCTGAAATTCCAACCATTTTCCGTCAAAATTTGATCAAAAGCTTGCATTTGCCATGACTAATCGAGGTAAGTGTCTTATTTTTGCTTTAAACTTCCGCATTTGCTTGATTTGAACCGACAAATTTGGGGTTTTCAACCCTAATTGTCGAAAATTTGGGGCTTTTCCCCCAAATGATCTTGCCTTGTAAAATTGACTTTAGAAATGGATAATTGGTAGTATAAGGAACATAACCATGTGTTTATTTCGAATTTTCGTTGAGTATTAAGCATTTGAGTGAAATTGTGACGGTTTCACAGCTGAGTCGTAAATTGCTTCGAAAATAGCCTTAGGATTGTCCATTTGTGACGAAACTTGATATTTGGGATCCTTGTGTGATGGGTAAACTTCCTACCATCTCGAATTTTTGATTTGTGATGGCTTTTTCAGGACACTTTCCTAGGGCATAATCGCCGATATAACGAAATGCTGTCGAAATTTTGACTCAAACCCATGATTAGGCTTGAACTTTAGACTTGACTTGACCCCTATTACCACATGAGCGGTCGGGTTTCGGGAGAAAAGGCCAAAAATGGCGAGAAAAGAGGCATTTCGGAGCTTTGAAAGCTTGAAAATCCCTTAACTAAGGTTCGCCGTAACTTGACGCGGCCTAATTCACTCTAATTTTGCAGGTGACGAGGCTTCTACGTCAGGGAGAGCTCCCATGGACGTGGATACTGGTTTCGACCCTTCTCTTATGTTTGAGGAGGCGTTAAAGGAGGCTTTTGCTCCGGTGGCTGCCGAGGAGGAGGTCGTCGAGGAGGAGGTTGCTGAGGAGGAGGACCCGAGGCGGGCCAACGTCGGACAAGGTGGTCGTCAGCTGAGAGAAGCACCCGAGTGGGCTGAGAGATGGGATAGCCGATATCTCATCTGGGCAGCAAGGAGTCACCTGTCCTATAGGACGGTGAAGAGCTTGGTAAATTGAATTCATCATTCTCTCACTTACCTTCTTTTGTCATTCATTTGTCATTTCTTTTCTCTTTCATTCGAGCTAATGATAGCTTCGCGTTGAATTAAAATAGGAGGCTGGGAACATGAGGTCCTTTTCTGGCTACACAACGATGATGGAGGCTTACAGGAGACTGTCGGCGGAGGAGCAGGCCATCATCGAGCTGAGAGCTTTTGGAGCCTTGGTGCGAGCGTGGAGGGAGAT
This sequence comes from Silene latifolia, assembly GCF_048544455.1. Taxonomy (NCBI): domain Eukaryota; kingdom Viridiplantae; phylum Streptophyta; class Magnoliopsida; order Caryophyllales; family Caryophyllaceae; genus Silene; species Silene latifolia. The sequence continues at coordinate 51,716,728 of NC_133533.1, forward strand.
CAAGGAGAGGAAGATTCGGGCTAACCTTAGCCTGATTCGAGCCTTTCTTGATCTGTTCTGGGATACGACCTCGACCTTTCACATGTCTTTCGGCGAGGTCGGGGTCACGTTGGAGGACTACGGCATGATTTCTGGTTTGCCGTGTGGAGCAGAGGCTGTGGTGTGGCCGTTGACGGCCATGAGGGTGGATTCGGCTGAGCCTAGGAGTCTAATTAGTTGGAACCTAGCGGCAAAAGCTGCTGCGGTTCCCGGATTAGTGCCGAGCTCCTACGTCAGGGATTACTTTACTGGCCGGGTCCCGACGGTGGTGATGATTGACAGGAGGGAGGAGGCTCCTCCTCCTTGCACTGCGGAGCAGAGAGTTCGTTTTTGGCTCTGGTAGTTCTTGTCTTCACTCTACCTTGGAGACGAGGGATAGAGGCTGTCGACGAAGCTTCTTCCTTTCCTTTTTGACTTTGCGGTCCTCACCCGCTATATGAGGGCCATGGTTCGTCCCGAGCTGGTGGAGAAGGGGACTTCTCCAGCTATGGTTGGCCCTGGACTGTTGTTGGAGGTATGAACCTTCCTTTTGTATCATGAAAGATCACTTATTTTCCTTATTGAATCGCGAGAGATCATCATTAATTATCTTGTTTTGCAGGCGTGGGTGTACTCCTACTTTCCGGGCTTCGCATCCAAGAGGACGGAGTCGGGGGCGAGAGCTTATCCCGTCGTGAGGGATTGGGTGATGTGTCGTAGGAAGACCTAGCGCTCTACTTACGATGTCTGTCGACGGGACGTGAACGCCCTGAAGATGGGTGACGTGAACATCTTTTAATCACTTTCCTTTTGTTTATTCATCACTCTTTCGAAGCGATCATAAGAATGTCCTCTTGTTTGCATGTTTTAGTGGGTGCCTAGGCCTTGGGCGGACTATGCTGACACCCCTCCTTTCGTGGCTGAGGTCCTTCGACCTAGGAGCTCGAGTCGATTGCTGCTGAGGATCTCGATGGATCTAGTGTGGTACTTGGGCGAGCATTTGACGCGCCAGTGCTCTCTTGATATCTTCACGGTTCCCATCGATCCTCCTCGGACGATGTTTAGGGAGCCTTCTGATGCTGAGAGCGAGGCTGACCTGGCAGACGTTGGTGGTGACGCTCTCCTTCTTCCTGGTGAGGACTACTCTGCGTTCACTCACAGGAGGCTGGCGTACTGGCCGGTCGTGGTAAGTACTTCACTTTTCCTTTACGAGTTGATTTGATGAAAAAATGATGAATGATCATCGATTAAAGAAACCCTTTGGATTTTGCAGGAGGTTGAGGCGGCGGGTGTCGAGCCCCCATCGTACCCCGAGAGCCTCGAGTACACTGACGCGGCGGGGATGACGACGATCTTCGAGCTTCGCGACTTTGGCGAGGCGGTGACAGATGCTGGCCTGGACGAGTGGCAACATTTAATTCGGAGGGTAGGTTCCCCAACTCGGTTAGCTTTTGTATAGGAATACATTTGTCCATTTTTTGTCCATTTATTGAGAATCTTTATTGAAATGCAGGTGGCGCCATCTCGGTTCATGGTTTTATGGAGGGTAGCCAACCGGCTACGGGCTACTGCCATCGAGGCACTTGCTGGTGGTCGAGGACGACAGGTATGAACTTTTCGTTTACTTTCTTTTGAATTTTCTAACTTTCTTTGCATTTGAAATGATTGACATGAGCCATTTCTTTGTCATTTGCAGAGGGAGCGCGACCTGGAGCGTGAGCTAGCGCAGTCTCAGGAGGAGACGGCTCGCCTGTTGAGGGAGTTGGAGGTCCGCGACGCCGAGATTGCTGCTCTCGAGGCGAGAGTTACTGAGCTGGGTGGCGACCAGTAGTAGTTGTTTTTGTTTTTTGTTGCTTCTGTTGTCGGCTGTACCATATACATTTTAGGACTTCATTTTGAACTTTTGGACTTTGTTTCGGGCAAGAGCCCCCAGTTTGATGTACATATGACCTCTTGACTGTATATACGACGGCTTGAGTGCCTTTACTGCTGGGTTGTCTTGTTTGTACCTGCAGGTTAGCTTGGAACAGGTTTGGTAGATGAAGGTTTACGCCGTCATGCTGCCGAAATTTACATAGAATTGCACTTAAAACACATATTTGTACACATGGCCTAAATTAGCGCAAAACAAGGAAAGGACCTGAAAATGCAAAAAAAATTGCCGAAAATGACCTGACGATAGAAATTTGCCGAAAATGACCGGAAGGTAGGGAGGGCTACGCCCTAAAAAAACGAAAAAGGAAACGTATAAGTTTGAAATGACATGTGAAACAGGAGTGAAATGATTCCCCCAAAAAGAAAAATAAAAAGAAATGGGTAAGTTTAGAATAAAATGTGAAATGGGAGTAAAATGATTCCCCCAAAAAGAAAAAGAAAAAGAAATGAGTAAGTGTGCTTGTTTGACGAAAATGCCAATTTTGCCTCGAAAAGCGTGCCCGTAAGATTAGGAAACACAAAATATGGTAATTTGACAAAATTGCCGAAAATAATAACCTATACGAATAGGAAATTATGCTCAAAAGAATTAGGAAAGATCCAACGCGGAAAATCACAGAAATCCTCTAAGGAAGAGGCGCAGCATGGGCTGCGATCCTTCGAAGAGGCCCAGCAAGTGCTGCGCCATTTCCCCAGCTTGTCTATTCTGACAGATTTTAGGAAACAACTTTTAGTATAAATATAGACGTCGATGGAGTCTTTATTCACACAATTGTTCCGTCTTTCTTCTATCTATTACATAAAAACTCTCCAATTACATAGAAAATTTTCACATCATGGATGCGTTGGAAAACCGTCTCAAAGAATGGACAAATGAATTTACAAATGTGGAGAAACATGATATGGGTGCTTTCAACTTGGGGTCAATTTTGAGCTTGAAATTGGTGAAGGTTGTGAAACCGTTCTTGGATGCTTGTCTCGAATATTGGGACCCTAATTTCCACGTGTTTGCCTTCCCTGGAGGTGATATCTGTCCTTTTTCCCGAAGAAATTGCTGCAATTGGTGGATGGGATCCAGAACATATGCCTGATATACCTTCTAGCTCTCAAGGGTACAAAAACAAGTTTAGAGACTTGCTTGGACTCACTAAAGCTGAGGTTGACCGTCTTGTGACCTCAAAGGGAGTCTGAATGCTTGATTTCATTGATCGATTTATAAATAGGGCAGACCCTTCTATTTCCTATGTTGCGAGGTGTGGGGCATTCGGGTTTTTCCTATTGCATGGTTATGTCCTCCAAGGGTATGTTGATGAGGAGATGAGAGGTGATCCTCGTTATCTGAGCTTGGTTGAGCAAATGGAGCTGCGCAGGAGCCCAGCTTGCCTGTGTTTAGGAGAGATCCTATTGGGATTGGATAACAGAAAAGCCAACCACGAGCTTCCTTATTTAGGAAGTCCCATCATTCTGCAGGTAAAAATACAACTTCTTTTTTCTTTTCTTTTTTTCTTTTTTTTTTTTTCTTTTTTTTCTTTCGTTTTTTTTTTTTGTTTTCTCGTTTTTTGTGTTTTTTTTCTTTTGGTTGGATATTAATTCCTGTCTTGTTAGGTTTGGCTCATGGAGCGTCTGCGGCTGATTGAGCCCCCAGTTAATGTTCTTGCGTACCATGCTCGTTCGATTGCGATGAGGACCAGACTTTATATGGTGGACTTCACTCGAGTTTGCAACTATTGGGAGAACAAGTTGTGAAATGAGGATGGTCCCCTAATCAGATGGAATGTGCCATGGTGGCATCTCAAATCAGTTACTGGAGTATCGTCTTTGGATCCCACTCGATCGGTGCGCATTCCTGGCTTGGAATTCATGATATGCATCTTCTCAGAGAGATTGGTGATGCAGGTTGGCTTAAAACAGAAGATTCCTAAGCTCAATACTGTTCCTCCGACTGCAATGGCACTTACCGCCGAGAGTCGTAGAGAGTGGGCCCTCAAATGGGCTCAGAGAAACATGTGGTTCCTAAACTCTTCAGTTAGTTCATTATGGGTATCGGATTCCTACTTGCAGTGGAGGAAGGTTACTACTCCTGAGGAGCGTGAGAAGTTAAGGAAGCGCGAGCCCGTTGATTACAAGATTCGTGATGTAGCGAAGGAGATAGAGAAGTATTTGACCGATGGAGAGGAAGAAGCCGGATTCCGAGTTGTTCATCCGTCGAAGAAACCCAAGACTTCTCCTGTCGTCGAAATGGTGGTTGATCAAAATGGTAAGGCTAGACCGCAAGAGAGACCGTTGGTGATTAGGTCTGAGATAGCGTAGGAGCGCCTGGCTCGTGGTCAAGATAAGAAGTATGACAAAAATGACAAAGGCAAGGGCAAAATGGAAGAATAGCCTAAGTCGTAGTATTATTTATTATTATTATTATTTGTAATGCATGGCGGGGTTTTTAGAATCCTAACCTATTTATTTTATATTATGTGGCGTACTATTGTTATTTATGGAAGGAAATGAATAAAGGATTTATTAGTTATGAAACAGTTGTGATTTTCTTTCATTATTCTTGTCGAATTCCAAATGCATATGCAAATGTCCTTCTATTTACATTTAAAATAATGGGTTGTATCCTGTGAAAGATTGCCTACGTATTCATTTTAAAAATGAAATCAAACCCTTGCGCATAGTTCAAGTAAATATAAAAGAATAATTATTCTAAGCAAGAGCTTGTAATGAACTAGAAAATGAGCATGAGCTTTACTTACTCCTAAAGCAAAATTCAATTTATTTGATGATATGAGGATGACAAATTGTCAAAATGCAAGAGCAAAGTGACATAAGCTTTATTTCAGCGGGGCCAGGGGCTGTTTTTTATTTCGTGCCATATGAGCGACACGTAGTGTTACCCCCCGGGAGTATTGACTTGACCAAGAATGGTCCGACCCAGTTGGGTTTGAACTTTCCTCGCGGATCGACAGGTAAAAGAGCTCTAACCGATTTGAGGACTAAATCTCCTTCGTTGATGTTTCAAGGCTTAACACTTTTGTTGAAGGCTCGTTTGATACGTGCTTGATATGTTTGCACATTTTGTAATGCGCGCAACCTTTGTTCATCCAAGAGGATGAGTTCTTCATATCTATCTCTCTTCCAATCAGCTTCAGGAATTTGACTTTCGAGTAGAATACGCAAGGATGGGATTTCCAGTTCAACTGGTTGCACGGCTTCCATGCTGTAAGTCAAGTAGAAAGGAGTAGCCCCAGTAGGTGTCCTAACGGATGTGCGATATCCCCATAAGGCAAATGGTATCTTACTTGGCCAATCTCGATAATTGTCAATCATTTTCTTGAGGATTGTGACAACATTCTTGTTGGCTGCTTCTACTACGCCATTAGTTTGTGGTCTATATGGCGAGGAATGGTGGTGTTTGACCTTGTACTTGGCTAGCAATTGTTCAGTCTCAGCCTGGAAATGTGATCCATTGTCACTGATAATCTCATGTGGGCAACTATATCGACAGATGATATTGGTTTGTATGAACCTCGCCACGTTTTTGGTTGTGAGACTAGTGTAGGATGCTGCTTCAACCCATTTGGTGAAATAATCGATTGCCACCAAAATGAAATAGTGACCTCCTATTCCGGCTGGGGTGATCTTGTCGATGATGTCGATTCCCCAAGCAGAAAATGGCCAAGGAGATGTCATGGTGTAGAGTAATGAAGGAGGGACGTGTGGCAAATTCCCGAAGATTTGGCAGTTGTGGCAATGTCTGACATATTTGATGCAATCAGATTCCATTGTGGTCCAGTAATATCCCAAACGCGTGATTTTCTTTTCCATCATTGGTCCACTCATGTGAGGGCCGCGTTCTCCATCATGTACTTCTTCCATCACTTTCTGTGCCTGTGAACGATCAAGGCAACGTAGGACTACACTAAGAGGTGTTCTTTTGTACAGTTCTCCTTGCATGGTGACGTATTGGGAGGCCAGTAAGCGTATAGCACATTGTCCTCTCTTATCCATATCTGGTGGATAAGTGCCATTGAGCTTGAAGTTCAGAATTGCTTGGAACCAAGGCTCCTCTGTGTTTTCTTCTTCATCTGTCATTTGGTGTATATAAGCTGGTTCTGACCGTCGTTTGATGCATAAAGGCATTTCTACCATATCATCTCAAAGATGCAAGTTTTGCAAGAGCATCTGCAAATTGATTCTCTTCTCGAGGTAGGTGTAGATAAGTCACTTGATCGAAGAATTGGGCAACTTGGTCTATTATGGCCTGATAGGGTGCCAGACTTTCACTTCGAATTTTCCAAGACCCCATAACTTGGTTGATGATCAAGGATGAATCTCCATGTACTCAAAGATTCTTGATGCCTTAGCCTACTGCCGTTTGTAGCCCAATGAGGCAAGCTTCGTATTCTGCTGCATTATTTGTCACCTTGAAGTCGAGCTTGACAGAGAGTGGTGTATGCTCACCTTCAGGAGAGATGAGCAACACTCCTATTCCATATCCTCTTAGGTTCAACGCTCCATCAAAATAAAGGTCCCAGGAGTCTACATCGGTTTGGAGTATGTCCTCATCCGGAAACGACGATGTGTCTATCGTTTGGGTATCATTGATGGTGTTTTCTGCAAAGAACTCGGCGACGGCATGCCCTTTTATAACTTTCAGAGGTACATACTTGAGGTCGAACTCTGAGAGCATCAAGGTCCATCTTGCTAAGCGTCCATTGAGAACGGGTTTTTCGAAGAGGTATTTGACAGGATCCATTTTTGAGTATACTTTGACTGAATAGCTAAACATGTAATTGCATAGCTTCTTCGTTGCCCACACAAGAGCGAGGCATGTCTTTTCGAGTGGTGTGTACTTGTACTCATACTCCAACAACTTCTTACTAAGGTAGTAGATAGCTCTTTCTTCTTTTCCGACGGTTTGCGCTAGCATAGCCCCCATGGCTGTTTCAGTCAGTGTGAGATATAAACCAAGAGGTTTGTCTCGTTGGGGAGGCATGAGCACTGGTGTTTTGGCAAGTATTGTAATACTCCGTATTTATAAGTCTTGGGGTACTCTATCGAGTAGGCCTTACTCTGTCGAGTAAGGGTAAGTTGCGAAATAAAATAGTTTCTGACCTGTTGGGTACTCGATCGAGTAGCTGGGGCACTCGATCGAGTAAGGGGGTACTCGATCGAGTACCTTGGGTACTCGATCGAGTGTCCGGTTTTACGGGGAGTTTTCTCGGGTTTTGTTAATTATGCGATTAAGGTATTTAAGCTTCATCGTCATTATTCTAAATCACTTTTACAAAACCTAAATTCATGTTTAAGAGAGAAAGCAAACAAGTTCATCTTCTTAATCGCATTCTTAGCAATTCCCGGAGTTCAGACGGTCAGTTCTTGTCATTGTTCGTACCGTTGAGTTCCTTGCGTCAAGGGAGGAGGGTTCATAGAAGAGGCCTTTTGACTCAGCAGTAGAGACCGTCTGATTGTGTGCTTACCAGGTAGGATTTCCTACTCAGTATTAGTCCCATAATGGGATGGTTGTTGATGTGTTGAGATTGATTGTTTGTTATAGTAATTGTATTGTGACGGCTGTGATTGTGATTGTACATTGTTGATAGATTCAGACGGTTGTTGATATTGTGATTGTGATTGGTTGCCTATGGTTCTCGAGATGCGTTCTCGGCTGAGTGGAGTCACTTGCGGGAGTGGCTTCACGCCCTAGTTTCGCCTTTCAGTGGAACCCGCCACGAAGGATGTGCACATTAATGGACGGGGTTATCGCTCACTATGTGGAGCGGGGATTTGGTGGGTACGGCTGCGGTCCCCCATCTGGCGGTGTCCAAAGGACGATCGATGATTAAGATTGTTGGGATTGGTGTGATTGTATGTATGACGGTGTGAGTGAATGCATTTATCGGATTGTTGATATGTATATAAATTGTGTGATTAGTACTTGACGACCCGTTTAAATGTCTTAAAAATTGTGGTGATCCATTCGGGGTGGTGAGCGATTGCTTGACAGTATATCTTGGATACGCGTGGGATCTAGCTGGAGATGGAGTCATCACATATCAGAGTCTTTAGTCTTCCGCTGTGTTTGTTAAGGCAGTTCCATTCAGTTGGTTTATAGTTTGAGAACAGTTGTATTTTGCTTACAGTTGGTTTTGTTATGTAACCACTTAAACTTATTTAATAAAGTATGTTTCTTCATTGTCTTATGATTATCATGCCTCGGGTAACCGAGATGGTAGTATCCTTATACCGAGTGGTCCCGGTAAGGCACTTGGAGTATGGGGGTGTTAAAAATGGTATCAGAGAGACGATCCTGAAACCTGTAACCAATAAATCCAATGAATATAGGGAGTCAATTAAAATGAATCCGGGGTAAAGGTTGTAGGAGCTAATGCAAAGACTTGGGAGACGTCCTAAAGTCGCGAACTCGCCCTACAATTTTGAACCGGTCACCTTGGGATATGAGTCGGGATCGCTATGTGTTTACCTTGTGTATTGTGTATCTATATAGTAATGTGTGGTATGAACTAGTGAATGTATGATTGTGGAGAATGGGGAATGTGGATAAAGATGGCGACGATGTGATTTTGTATATGGTTTGTTGAAAGCATGTTGCATGATAGTTGGTTTACATGTTGGTTGGAATCGTTGGAAAAGTATATGAGAATGGTGAATGATATGTTAGAAAAAGAAAGTAGTTCGTATATGAGGATGTGTGATGAATAATGATGTTGCAGGACGAATGATTTATAATGAGGCAATCCTACTAACATGTGGTTAGGGGGCGTGATAAGATTTGTTTTCGTAGTTTTGTTTGCGTAAAGCTATGTATTAGGTTCGTATAATTGTCTACTATCGTATCATATGCGCTTGTTAGATGAAGTATGTGATTGAACTAGATGAATTGATTGGAAAAGATGAAGTGACAATTTCGTAAGGATATGAATTTCTTGATTATGGAAGTGTTTATGTGATGAAGTGGATTTGTAATGTTGTTGTATTAGCAACATGAAAATAGGATTTGTAGTGTATGAGTGTGGTTTGTGTTATGAAAAGTTATGAAAAATTTAAAACATGCGGGTAATACATGATTGAAAGTTGAATGTTATATGAGCATGATAGATGGTAATGTTTGGCTTTTGGTAAGAAGTAACATGAAGAATAGAGGTTCAATGATATGTGTTTTGTATAACGAATTGGATGAAAAGCATGATGGTTGTTTATAACGTGGCACTTGATAACACGAAGTAGATTATTTTGTTGATTGTATGAGGAGTCGCGCAGATTTGAATGCGTAGTTGTAATCATAATGTTGAAATAATAATGAATGCATAGTACGTTGGGGTATGTGAGATAACATGTGGGTAGTATTCACGAGTCTGCATGACTCGATCGAGTGGGTTTGATTCGATCGAGTGGGTATTTGTCGTTATTTTGACCAGAATCGTGTTTTTGGGCACTCGATCGAGTACCTAGGGCACTCGATCGAGTATGGTCACTCGATCGAGTAGCCAGGCTACTCGGTCGAAAGCAGTCGAGATCGAAGGTCTGTTTGGGTTCTGGAGTCGGGGCACTCGATCGAGCATGTTGGGCACTCGATCGAGTAGCCTCAACTCGATCGAGTAGGTTCTAGTACTCGATCGAGTGGGGTCTGTGCAAGTCATATGCGTGTTTTGGGTCATATGTTTATCTTTTGACATTCGTTGCATAATATGTTTAACTCAAAGGTGTTGTATTACTTCTTTATGCATTGTTTTACATGTGTGTTGGTCCTGAAGCGTAAGTTACCCAATCTTATGATGTAAAGAGTGGCACTTATGATGAGTATGAGTTCGGTGGGGAGGACATGAGTTATATGTGATTATGATAGACGGTGGAAAAAGAAAAGGAAGATTGGTATAGTTTATTGAGGCATGGCGCACGTTTTGCGAGACGGGATGAGTGATATGATTGTGTGTTGAGTAACGTAAAAGTAAGTGAATATGGGCAAGGGATGATGTGAGTATAATGAACGTGAGAATAAAAAGATTGAAAGTAAGGATGTGGATAGTGGCAGCTTGAGATGTGTAAAGAATTATGGAGGGAAATGGTTAGGAGTCGTGTGGGTTATGGATATATGTAGTGAAAGTTCGTTTAAAGGGGTTGAGAAGAGTAATATATAGTGAACTTTGTGGAGACATGTCGCGAGATGTATTTGTAGACAGTGAGTGAGTTTGGGAGGTTTGGTTTATTAAAAGATGAAACTACTGTGTGATTTCCATGGGTAATTAATGGTATTAAATGAATTCTGATTTCTAGAGATGTAAAAAGGGAGATGCAATTGTTTGAACATTAAACGTTGATTCTATGGATAGATTAGTGGCAAGTGTGAGTGATAGCATAATAGGAGAATATCCATGGTAAGAAAGAGTGAGAGGATGTCGGTAGAAAATAATGGAATTTGAGTTTTGGAGCAACGAAGGGGTAACTGGAATTCTAAAGAGTTAGCTAGAAGGAATAAGTAGTTGAACTATTAATTGGTATTATTGAGTGTAAAGAGAAAAGAAGGATAAAAGTAAGCTGAGGAAAATGTTCACCGGAGTTATGTGATATAAAGGTAAGGAATCATCGAAATGTGTGATAGTATCACGAGGATGTTAGCCAAAGGTTATATAGGAGTTTCAGGACCACATGATTGATAATGAGTTTCGAGGAATTAAGGGAGTAAGAAGTTGGTGGAGTATTGGCACGATACGAGATATCTGGTGGAGGGTTGGATGACAATACAAATAAGATAGTATTGGGAATAATGTTGAGGTAATTTTGTGGATGGGTTTGATGTTCGTTATTTGGAATGTTAACCAAAAATAGGAGAAAAACCATGTTATTTTGATATGAGTGTAAGAAGTTTTATATACGAGCAGTGGTGGCATGGTGGTGTTATCACTAGTGGTTAAGAGTGATGGTATATTAGAAAGGTAACAATTCTAACGAGGTTGATTTGGTAGGGACCTGATCGTTGTGTATGATGGTGAGAGGGTATAAGATGTGGTTAGATGAGGCGGATGCTAATAGTTGAATAGTAAAGGTATGGTTATATTTGGCAGGAAGTGATGGTTGTGCGAATGGGGAATATGTTATGAGGGGCATATGAGTTAAACTCGGGCGGTAACCTTTATCGAGTGGTAACTTACGTGGTCGGGATTGATTTGGTTGGTTGTGATTACGGGTCTATGATATGTGTAAATGTTTGTGTGAGGTTCTGACCTCACAAGAAGTGGCATGGTGTGATAATTATAAAGTTGTTTTATGAATGTTCTGTAATATATATGTTGGGACACGGTAATTTAATTGAATGATATCAAAAAGGTAATAATTTGATTAATTTGACATGGCTAGTTATAATTTTATGTGTATTAATAACACATGTGTATTCTGTGAATTGGTAGAGATGATGTTCATGAGATGCTTATCTGTTTATCCATATAATAGGTTGCGTGGTGATTTAATAAAGCGGATTTGAGTAAGTTTTTCTTGTCTGAGAAGTTATGCTGAGTCAGTGTTTATGGGAATTGTATGCAGTTGTGATGTCTATCGGTGTGGTTGTGGTGCCTCGGGTGGTGATCCGGGCACGGTACATAGTGCTGTGATGCGGGTATTTTTGCACTACGGTGTGGCTGTTGGTGGCGGTGTTGTGATGCCGTCACCGGTTATGGTGGAGTAGGCAGGATGATTATGATTCGAGTTTCGAAAGTACATACCAGTTATACATAGATTGTTGTTTTGTTTGATGTTGCTCCCTGCGAGTTTCAGTTTGTGCAGATAGACAGTTGTCTTGTTTATTGATGTTTTCTTTACCAGTTTCGGTTTGGGAATGAGGGTAGAGTGTGATATAAAATAGAGTTGTATATGTTTTCGTTGTTGTCATGGTATAGTGACATTCTGTTGATGGGACACAGTTGTCGAAAGTTGTTCTGATATTTTGATCTTGTTTTAAGATGAGGCTTTAGACATAGTCATGGTAAGTGATTGGTGGAACATGTGTTGTATTGATCTGGACGCTGCAAGTGGTTCATAATCAGATTTTGAGACTGTGAGTGTAAAGTGTTGGGAATTAGTGTCATAATAAATTGTTGTATGAGTTTTGCGGTAATAAAGAAAATAACTTGAGGATCTGGTATGAGTGTACGTAACGAGTGTAGATCGTGAGTTATGCTTTTGGGAGATAGGTGCCTTACATAGAGAGGTATGTTGTTTTGCAGTAAGAATGGAGAGTTGGTAGGGTGATTTTGTTACGAGTTTTATGGTATAGGTTAGGTGGTGTGCCGTATGAGTTGAGGTATGAAAGATGTTTAAGTAAGAGAGCCTTGGATATGTGTAGGGCGAGTGTTTAGGTTATAGGTGATTATCTTTGACATGCGGTGGTGATGAGGATAATGAAAAGATATAACTAAGGATATAGTACTAGTAACTTACGAGGACGTAACATTTATCTTAAGAGGAGTAGGATGCGATAAAAGAGATTTTGATGGTTGTACATATGGTAGTATATTTGGAAGTAGAGTGTTGGTGTAGCATAAGGTATGGATTTGTATATGTTGTGGTTGATAGTGTTAAAGGTCATGACCGTACTTGTAGTAGTTCGATGTTTAGGAGTGTGAGAATATTTCACCAGTGTTGACAGTTGGATGATGATTTTATGAGTGTAAGTAAACTTCGAGGACAAAGTTCCTTTTAAGGGTGGTAGAATGTAACATTCCGTTTGATGTCTATGAGTGTCTCGATTTTGGATTTGATAGTGGATGATATTGTGGAGCTAGCAGCGTTAGAGGATGGTAGTTGGTTATGTAAGGAGTTGGTGTCATGAGAGATATATATGTGGTGGATACGATATCGTGAGTCATGTTAAGGAAGTAAACATAGTTGGTGGAGTGGGTGTTAAGAGTTCATGTTCTATGTTCGGTCGAGTTCTTGAGTCCTTAGCTAAGTTGTTGTGTCTTGGTCGAGTCAGTATGGTTGTTTTTATGTATGGGTTGAACTTCGGGGACGAAGTTCCTTTTAAGGAGGGAAGACTGTAATACTCCGTATTTATAAGTCTTGGGGTACTCTATCGAGTAGGCCTTACTCTGTCGAGTAAGGGTAAGTTGCGAAACAAAATAGTTTCTGACCTGTTGGGTACTCGATCGAGTAGCTGGGGCACTCGATCGAGTAAGGGGGTACTCGATCGAGTACCTTGGGTACTCGATCGAGTGTCCGGTTTTACGGGGAGTTTTCTCGGGTTTTGTTAATTATGCGATTAAGGTATTTAAGCTTCATCGTCATTATTCTAAATCACTTTTACAAAACCTAAATTCCTGTTTAAGAGAGAAAGCAAACAAGTTCATCTTCTTAATCGCATTCTTAGCAATTCCGGAGTTCGACGGTCGCCGTTCTTGTCGTTGTTCGTACTGGGTTGAGTTCCTTGCGTCGAGGGAGGAGGGTTCATAGAAGAGGCCTTTTGACTCAGCAGTAGAGACCGTCTGATTGTGTGCTTACCAGGTAGGATTTCCTACTCAGTATTAGTCCCATAAGGGATGGTTGTTGATGTGTTGAGATTGATTGTTTGTTATAGTAATTGTATTGTGACGGCTGTGATTGTGATTGTACATTTTTGATAGATTCAGACGGTTGTTGATATTGTGATTGTGACTGGTTGCCTATGGTTCTCGAGATGCGTTCTCGGCTGAGTGGAGTCACTTGCGGGAGTGGCTTCACGCCCTAGTTTCGCCTTCTGTGGAACCCGCCACAGAAGGGATGTGCACATTAATGGACAGGGTTATCGCTCACTATGTGGAGCGGGGATTTGGTGGGTACGGCTGCGGTCCCCCACTGGAAGGGCTGGTCCAGTGGACAGTCAGTGATTAAGATTGTTGGGATTGGTGTGATTGTATGTGTGACTGTGTGAGCTGTCTGTTTATCGGATTGCTGATATGTATATAAATTGTGTGATTAGTACTGACCCCGTTTAAATGTTTTAAAAACTGTGGTGATCCATTCGGGGTGGTGAGCGATTTAGTTTGACGGTATATCTTGGATACGCGTGGGATCTAGCTGGGGATGGAGTCATCACATATCAGAGTCTTTAGTCTTCCGCTGTGTTTGTTAAGGCAGTTACATTCAGTTGGTTTATAGTTTGAGAACAGTTGTATTTTGCTTACAGTTGGTTTTGTTATGTAACCACTTAAACTTATTTAATAAAGTATGTTTCTTCATTGTCTTATGATTATCATGCCTCGGGTAACCGAGATGGTAGTATCCTTATACCTGAGTGGTCCTGGTAAGGCACTTGGAGTATGGGGGTGTTACAAGTATCTCCTTGATTTTGTCAAACGCCTTTTGATAGTCGTCATCCCATATGGTGTGATCTGTTTTCATTAGCTTTTTGAAGATGGGTTCACAGATCATAGTGAGTTTCGATATGAATCGACTTATGTATTGCACCTTGCCCAAGAATCCTCGAACTTCCTTATCCGTCTCAGGTTGTGCCATTTCAGTTAGAGCATTGATTTTGGAAGGGTCGATTTCTATCCCTCGTTGACTGACGACATATCCCAGAAGCTTGCCTGATGTTACCCCAAATGCGCATTTATGAGGGTTTAGCCTCATGTTGTATTTTCGTAGTCTTGAGAAGAATTTGCGAAGATTATTAATGTGCCCCTCTCTATCCTTGGACTTGACAATCATATCATCTACATACACCTCGACATCTTTATGCCAAGATTATTAACGTGCCCTTCTTTATGAAGGACAACAATGCGTAATCTGCTGTATTATCCACCAATATGTCGATATGTGGTAGAGGAAAGTCATCTTTGGGACTCGCTTTGTTCAAGTCTCTGAAATCAACACAAACACGGATTCTCCCATCCTTTTTGGACACGGGTACTATGTTGGCTACCCAGTCTGATTACTCGGAAACTTTGATGAACCCGGCTTTGACTTGTTTATCGACTTCTTCTTTGATTTTAAGAGCCCATTCTGTCCTCATTCGACGAAGCTTCTGATTTACAGGTTTGAAACCTGGTTTGATTGGAATTCTGTGTTCGGCAATATCCCTGTCGATCCCTAGCATGTCTTTGTAGGACCAAGCAAAAACGTCTTTGAACTCATGTAGGAGGTCTATAAAACTGGCCCTTTCAGTGGGGCTCAAGGTTGTCCCTATCCTAAGTTCTTGGGGTTCTAGTTCGGTTCCTACGTTGATGGGTTCAGTGTTTTCTATAACTGGTGCCCCTTCCCCCTCTTGTACTATTTGTTTAGCTATGTAGGGAGGTAGTTCGATTGAGTCTGGGTCTGGGTCATCCTCATTATCATCGTAAACAGAATTGCATTCAGAATAACACAAAGAGTAAGCAGAATCTGATTTATTCATATTAAAATTTGAAAAGAGTTGAAACAAGGAAGCCATATGTTCAGTAGTCATTGGCGGCGAAGGGACAACTGTCGGGACATTTCCCAAACTACTGTTACTACTCGATGCTAAGCTAGGAGAAACAAGGGGAGTCGGAGTGACGACAGGAGGAGACTCTCTAGGGACTTCTCTAGACTCCGACTCTGATTCCGACTCCGACTCTAACTCGAATTCGTTGTCTTCTGGTTCTCCTTTGAAAATCTCTCCTTCTCCAGTGGTGAGCTTGAAGAGTCTTCCTTTGTTGTTCGTCCATTTGATTGATTTCCTCCATCCTTTCTGCTAATTCGAACTGGTTTCTGTGATCAATGCGGTAGGATTAAAGTGATCGTCCTAAAGTATCATGGTAAGGATCTCGTCCTGCGCGGCTCTAACAAATCGATTTTCTCCAAACAGTAAGCTAACAGCTTGTTCGTCCAAGCAAGGTGCTTGACGAGTCTTGACGGTAGGAACCGTTTCTGAAGGAATGAAGAAGCAATCGTGAAAGATCTCGATTCCAGCTAGTTGTTTTCCTTTGTAGTGCCAAGGTTCGGGGAACCCATGAAAGTATTCTTGACTCCCTTCTCTAACGAAGTATCCATTTAGGGTAGGGAGGTAGGGTCGCATTTGGATTCTCACGTTCTTGCGATTTTGGAATTGGGTGAGCATCTCTAGAGCTTCTTCTTTAGTGGGTTTGTATCCTAATCCCAGTGGTATCCTTTGAGAGTTTTCTTCTTTGTAAAGTGCAAAGGTATTTCTTCGGACAGGATTCAATGGTATTCCCGGGAAATATCCCTGAGATTTGAGTATGTGGTTGACCACTAAATTAGAGTAGGGATTGAAGTATAAAGGTGCCAACTCGCTCTCTACGAGGTTTACACTATGGAACCCCCAAGCTCATATACTGGATCTGCAATTACTTGGTTTCTTGACATCTTTTCTATCACTGCCTTGATAGGTGACGAAGTGATCGTCACCACTTTGCCATCCAGTGTGATCTTGATTTTCTGGTGGAGGGTGGATGTTACCGCTTTGTAAGCGTGAATCCAAGGTCTTCCCAGAAGTGTGTTGAAGGATGCTTCGATGTCCACTATTTGAAATTAAACCTTTCGCTCAATCGGTCCTGTGGCTATGGTAAGGTTGACTAGTGATACCACTTTTCGTCGTGTACCATCGTATGCGCGAACACCTTGATTGGTAGGGGTCCAATCTGACTCTTTCATGCCTAACTTGTATGCCGTTTTCAATGGTATGACGTTGACTGCCGAGCTATCATCTACTAAAGTCATTGGCACATTCTTCTTTAAGCAAATGACAGTAATGTATAGAGCCAAGTTGTGACTAGCGCCGAAAGGTGGCAAATATTCATCCGATAAAGTAACTGGGTTACTTAACTTAGTTTAATCTTGGAAGACCAAGTTGACTACGTCATCAGGTGTAGAGTTATGTGCCACGTTTAATTTATCCAATGCTTGCAGTAATGCTTGGCGATGAGGGAATGAGCTTGCAACTAGTTGCCAGACTGAAAGATCAACCTTTTGTTGGGAAATGTGTCCTCAACAATAGTGCGATCACATGATTTAATGTCATAATTAAATCTCATACTAAGAATACATGAGGGATGATTCTTTATATAGTCGACTGACCGTCATTAATCGGTAATGATTGGCTAACTAGAGTTTGACATTACTGTCGTGCGACGGTGGTGGTCAGTTAATCCCTTTAGGTCACACCTATAGGATGAGGCCCAAATAGATATTTAATTAATTGTATGCGATACAGATTAATTAATTCCTTAATTATGGGAGTGAAATTTTACGTCTTATTGTAATGTGATTAAATAAGATTTAATTTAGTAATTAAGTGTTAAATTACTAAATTAGTTGAGGTATTATATAAGTTTTGAGGTAGAGGTAATTAGTTATTTAAAGTTACAAGAAGTTGTAATTTTAACCAACTAGTAATTATGGGACCCATTATATGTTGATATAATGGTAGTATACTACTCAAAAAGTGGAGTGTATATTATATTATTATTGTAATATTTAAATGTTAAATGATTACATTAATAATTAATTATGTAAGATAGTTAAACATATGACTTATAAGCATTTGTGGGACAAATGACAAAAGGCAAAAATGGACCAAAATGGGTCCAATATTTCGGCCAAATGAAGAGAGCAAAAGATGCTCTTTTGTCTTTTGTTTGTGTTGGTTATAGTGTGATTGTGACATATCACACAAGCCTTTTCATACTACTTCTTACACCCTTGCTTCCTATACTCTACCTAGACTAAACAAATGAGTAAAAAAACAAATGAAAAAGATTCCTCCAAATGCTCTATGGCCACCGGTTTTTGGCTCTTCAAATAGAGCATTTGTTACTCATTTTTCTCACTTGTTGTTTACTTGTTTTTCATCTACTTTCCCTCACATGCAAATTGCAATAAACTCTCTCAAATACTAATACATTAAATCTATTACTAGAAGTAGTAATAATAGAAATATTAGTATTATTAAGGTTACATTTCTACTATATATCTAGTTAATATTAGTAGGAATTTTTGGGATTAATCTTGGGTGCAACTTATTGGAGTGTCTTCTATACTTGGAGTCTTAGGAGGATCATCCATCATATTAAGCTCAAGAACAAGTGAAGGAAGGTGACCTTACTTGTGCCCAATATTTCGAACCAATCATCAATGTAAGGGACATTGTTTTTCTTATAAATCTTTCATATTGTTATGCATGCACTAGATCTAAAGAATAAATAATTAACAAGTTAATTAGTTCACTATTAGAGGAGTCTAATAATAGGTATATGAACCTAACAAGTGGTACCAGAGCATAAGGATGTTGCATGCATAATCGGTTATTGTTTTTCCGAGTTAAAAGGTTAACATATAAAACTAAAAATATGTGATTTATAAGTATAAGCCACGAAATCACCATGAATGTTATATATTCTGGTCCTAAAATATTTTTAGGTCATTTTTATGATTTATGGAAATTTATTGCTCATTTTAATGATTTTTAGTGATTTTATTACATTTTTATGACTAAAATGGGAATTAAAATGCTAAAAATAGTTAAACTAAATTTATGACCTTGGAAATTTTATATGACCTCAAATGCATATTTTACAATTTGTGTGTAAAAAGTTGAGTTAATTTGATTAATATTGCATGATTTATGATTTTTATGAGATAAAAATGGATTAAAAGAGGTAAAAATGGTTAAAAATAGTTAAATCTCGAATTAAGCCATGATATTTTAATATGATGTCACATGCAAGATTTACAGAGTGTATGTAAATTTTTAGATTAAATTATCTCTTTTAGTATGATTTATGGATTTTTAGAGTAAAAATAGCATAAATAGTGACTATTTTAGCAAAATTAGCTAAAGCGTATTGCATGGCTTGAGAAAATTATTTTAAGTTGCATTAATATCCCACTAATCAGATATAAAGTTTTAAAAATTATTGGATTAATTTTCGGATACTTTAAGTATTTTATGAGATAAAATCGATAATATGCAACTATATTTTCTCAAAATTAATTCCAAAAATTTTAACTATGTTTTTTGACATTTTGAGTGTCATGGATTTATTCCAGAATGTTCAAAAATTTAAAATTCAAATTTTGGAATTTTTATAATTTAATTTGGATTTATTTCATATAAATAATGATTCTAAGGTCAAAAATGAGTATAAAATTAAATCAAGTTGAATTATTGTCAAAAATTTAGTGATGACTAATTTTTGAGTCCTAAAAAGTGTTAGGATAATTAACTTGAGCTTAGATGTGATTTAAGTATTAATTAGTGATTTTAAAAGGTTATTATCACGCATTTCCATAAAACCGGGTTATATGTACGACATAAGTTAAATAGGGCGATTTGGCACATAATTTTGCATTATAGGTACATATTATAATGCTGCATATTTCAATTGTTGAATGTCTTCTATTTATATAATTTTGAATTATGTAATTTTATCTTAGTATGGTCTTAGTTTAATCAATATTACCCGTAATGAAAGGGAATATTGATTCGGTTGTAATTTAATGTGATCTCGTATCACTTTTATTTTATTTTTATTAGATTTTCCATTTTACAAATGTATAATAGGAATAGTTTTGTATTTTTATTATTATTTGTAATTATGGAGCATCTTCAAAGACGGTGCCATTCGGAAAGGTGATCCGACGAAGACGGTGTCTTGGGAGGCGTGCCAATTGAAGATTCAAGGGACCAAAGGAGTTGGTTTCCGAATATGTAATAGATTATTTGATTTTCTATTTTTAGGAAAGGCCATACTAGGAATTTTATTTATTGCTTTGCATTGCTTTTAATATGTTGCATGCATTGCCAAATCGCCATAACAACACATGCATATCATATCGAGTCATCGACCGTGTCAATTATAATTATCATAGTTCACAGCTTTAGTTCACTTAAAACGTGATAGATAATAAATTGACAAGACCTCTCACATATAATAATTGAGAATTAGCCTTACCAAATAGTAGAACCCATGAAGTACCAATTTCATAAGGGAGTTAATCCGGCTTCACCATAATACAAACCTTGTTACGTTGGCGAAGTGGGGTATTAAAAAGTTATTACATCGAAATTTGGATTGAGCTCAACGGAAGTATTGTTGACCGTAGTCGCATGTGTTCCGGGCTAAAGATGAAAATTAGAGTAATTTTTATCGACCGAGAGTTCTAAAAGTAGAATCGATTAAAGTGTTAATCCACCGAGTTATATTAATAAGGGATGAATCGGCTCACCGTGCCCAAGTTGATATGAATTTGGATCTCGGAATCATTTATATAGTTGGGTGGAGGTCACTATATATAAATGCAATACTTGTAGTTAAATTTACGAGTATTATTAAAATGATAGATAATAATTAATTCCTTCATTTCCTATTTTGTAGTCAAATTTGTTTTATCAACTGCAATGACAACTCCAATCACGTCCGCATCCACTAGTTCCACCACGCTTACCAATGTGTCATGGCTCCGATCCTTCATGGATCGATGTAAGTTAGAAAAGAATGGGTCTAATTTCGCCGATTGGGACGCGCAACTTCGCTTGGCCGCGCAAGGTGACGACAAGCTTCGTTACCTTACCGAGGCATCTCCCTCCGAACCTAATACTAGGTCCACCCCCGCCGCTAGGCAAACCTATGAGGTTTACCAAAAGGAGTCGGCCGCGATCAAAAATGTGTTGATCTTTGTTATGGAGGCCGAACTCCAACGAAGTGCTATAAAGATTAGCACCGCTCATGAGATCTACATGAAGCTAGTGAACGTGTTTTCACGAGCTCCTAGGGTCATTCAATATGAGGCGGCTTCCGCATTCTTTGATCTTAACATCAAAGAGGGCCAAAAGGTGAGCCCTCATTTGCTCAAGTTACTAGTAGAAAAAGTCCTATTGACATCGCCACAAAGACATTGATTTTAGTTTAAACGATGTAAATGTTTATAAATAACATCGGTTTTTACAAAAACCGATGTAAAATATGTACAATTTTTTTCCTTTAGATCGATTATTTTTAAAATCAATGTACAAAAATATTTGTACCATCAGTTTTAACATAAACGATGTAAATGGGGGTATCATTGACATCGGTTTTAAATAATCGATGTAAAATTTTTCTCATCAACTCCAAAATATTAATAGACAAACTGCCCTAGCCTCCTTTCTTCATACGACCCTTCACTTCTCACAATCCCCTCTATTTTTCTCTATACCTGCCTCGCTCTTGTCTGCTGTCATCACCACCATCCGCTGCCGCATCGATTTCTCTTCCTCCGCCGCCAATTCCGTCGATCTATTTGTATTTCTCGCTCTCTCGCCAAACATTTCAGATCTCATCTCATCCTCCATATATCCTCCATTATTCATATTTCTTACCAAATCTCATCTCATTCCATTTTTAAACCGTTGGTGAATTAGGTCCTCCAAGCACAATTGGGATCTGCCGGTTCTGATGACGGTGCCAATACCACCTGTTGTGTATTTATTACCAGATTTCTACCAGTTTTCCTCGTCTTTCTCTATTTTCGATGGATTATTCAGGTGAGTGTCCATTTATTTTTGTGTTATTTCTTTGATTATTATGAATATTATTGTATACAAATCTGTCGTTTTTTTTTGTGTGGTGTTCCTGACCAATTTTGGGAGTAAATATCTGCAATCCAATGTTGTTCTTGATGGTAGAAATGTCGGGTTAAAGTTAAATTTGAGAATAATTGAGGCACTGTCACCATAACTTTGAGATATAGTAGCCGAGTGCATAGAGTCGCACATGATTGAGTGAGTCATCTTCTTACCAGTTCCTTTTTAGCATCTTCTTTCGATGGCTGATTCTGGGTTTTTTATCACTGTTTTCGATTCCCCGTCTGAAGACGAAAATTAGAAGGATTTGAATTGGTAGCATCAGAGGAAAAAGGGCAGTAGAATCAAAGTTATGGTACTTTGTACTCCAAACCAGATCCCTTGTACACCAAGTTGTAAATTAAATCCAAGCAAAAAATTCTATACTTATTTGTAGATTTCTTTACTGGTGTAGTTTTGATGCAGGAAGTCTCTTTGACCAATCAAATTCTACTTTTCAGTGGTGAGAATCTGTAAAATTTCAGCTTCTATTTGATTTGATTGCATAAACGTACTACTCCATATATCGGTTTATACTGGTATGATTATTCCAATGCTTAGAAGTTATTGTTGTGATTTGTTAGTACGATTTTCATTGGGGTTCAATTAAATTTGGAAGTGATAATCTTTTTATAGTTTATACTCCATTAAGCCATTAAGATGTCACTTATGTTATAGTTTATACTCCATTAAGCGATTAACATGCATATTTTGGTCTAAAATGAGGGGTCTAAGGGTCATATTCATGTCCGAGTGTCGAGTGTCGGACACGGGCACGCGAGGAAATTAGAAGAGTCGGAGTAACATAAGTCATGCCACGAGATGTTAAGCATTCAAGTTGAAGTCAAAAGCACATAAAGCAACACATGGTTGATCTAATTAGGTTCAGCCTCGAATAGTTGCATCAGTTTTCACTTGTTCATATTGTTCTATAAATTTTGAGGTATTTTTAAATGACCAATTTCTGAACTGGAATATAAAGAACCACATTAAAGTTAGGATTATATTTGCTAGAATGCGCCATTCTTTGTTCATGCACAAAATAAGTATCCACTAATTAATTAAACTGATTAACATTCTATGCAGTATGATTTTGTTTGGGGTTTAATAAGATTTCAAAATGATAAAAACTTTTTATACTCTATAGCCATTGTCAGGAGGTGTTGAGCAAAATGACGTATAAGGCATCTTTAAGGGATTTGTTTATATCATTTAGTTATAACACTGATTATATCGTATTATACATTGTTGATAATATTCTGGACTATGAATTCTTTGATATGAAGATACCCACAATCACCATAGTATTCTCACTTGTGAAGAGTAGAACCCCTGTCTTGGTGTATAGGTAATGCTACAAGCTTTGTTGGCTATTAATTGCCATTTCTGAATTCAATTGTAAGATGCATATTAATAGTTTTTCGTAATTCGCAGAATGGGCATGAAGATTCGGGCATGCGACTATACAACTAACTGGATGTAAGTATTTAATATTATTAGTTTTTTTTGTAGATAATGGTTTTGATAATTAGTATTGCAGCTAAGGAATGACATGAATAGAAGAGTAATATGTGTTGTAGCTAGTGAAATTGCTAGAAAATTCTCCCTTCTCTTTTTGTATGTACTTTTTCCTTTGCACTCCTATCTTTTGAAACAATTTTCCAACTTAGGTACACAACAATTGGAAAAGAAGAGAACATGAAGATAATCAAGTTTTCAAGATAAGTACAAAGATTTATTATCGTTTTTAGTTTCTTGTACCTTTTGCATTTTTATAACCACTATTGTCTATTTTCATGTTGTATGTTTTAGGTACATGACAACTGAACAAATGAGAGAGGTTCGAGACCTTTGGTCACACTTTTGTTTAAAAAACATCTCATGTAATAATGTAATTGGTTTAGATATCCTAGAAATTGTAATTGAAAGCATTTAACGTTTGTGTCGTAGAAGCTAGTGTTTTGAGCTACTTGTATAGTGGATGGAATTATTGTAATATGATATTTTTGGTATAATAATATAGATGGTTAGTTTACGAATTGTTGGAAGCCGTGAGTTGTTGGGTTATTTTTTGTATTGTTATTGATTGATTTTGCAGATATTTAATAGTGTGAGAATATAAAATTTACGGAGCCGTATAATATGTAGCATTTAATTATTGCGGATAAATTATTGAATTGGTATTGCCCAAAATGAATTAAAGGTAGTAATTACATCGATTTTAGAAAAGAACCGATGTAAATAAGGTGATATTTACATCGGTTTTGGACAAAAACCGATGTAAATAAGGTGTTATTTACATCGATTTTGGTCCAAAACCGATGTAATTATATGCCATTAACATCGGTTTTACAACCGATGTTTTTTTAATAAAGCTATAAACGTCGCCCCCAGAAACATTGCCCCAAAACCGATGTAAATTGGCCTAAAAAACCGATGTCAATGAGACTTTTTCTACTAGTTGATGGAGCATGTTGAGACCTTGAAAATGCATAAGGTGGAAATTCCCAATGAACTCGTAATTGATCGAATTCTTCATTCCCTCAATGTGGACATGGGCCACGTTTCGGTCTGTGGATTTGGGCCACCTACCAATCTGTAGTCACGGGCCACCTGCACGCCAAGCCAATCTGTGGACATGCAGCGGTCTTTTGAATGCCACGCTCGGCGGCGTAAAGGTGCTTTCGACCGGATCGTTTTAGATCGGTCGGTTTCGTCTCGGTAAGGGTCTCGAAACGATTAGAGATGTTCGGAGTCGCCACCAAGCATTTGTGGGATGCCTGGAACCCGTTCGAATTCCACTTTATACCTCGGTCAAATCGAAGCACATAAAAGCGTTTTGACATAGGTACTAAAGATAAGGAAATCGTCCCTCTTTAGCATCCTATCTCTAGAATGACTCTCGTACGCCCTGGATAAGGTCGTCCACTATTCAAAGTTTCTGAGTAAGAGGTGAAGGTACGTATTGGGAAGCCCTTTAATCAAACACCCAATCCCGCCCGCGTTTAGCGGCCTCTACTGATCGATCTTGGTTGGTTGAATGCAAAAGTTGATAAAACGGTTTAAATGCATGAATGCGCATCCAATGATTTAAACCTAACATGTGAGAGCTTTCTAAGTCGGTTGATTTAATCCAAGTATCAAGTATAAGATGTCGAGTTGGATTAATGATTGATTTGCATGCAAGACGGAAATTAAACATCCATTTACCGTATTAGGTTTAGGGTGCATAACATGATCCATTTGTCTTAGTAAGGCATTTTGCAAATATGGTTTTGAATAATCGAATAGTCGTCTGATCCGTCCTATATCCGGGTTAGCCGGAGTCGGATCGTCCTAGACTAATCTTTGGAAGGAACAGGCCCTGTACCAGACGGCTATAAGAGGCGCGAGCCAGCCGGCGGTGTAAGGGGCCTCCCTCTGGTTTTGAAAATGAGAAATGGGGAGCCTGTTTAGACGCGGGTTAGCCAACGGTTGTATGCCGTGTTCTGACTATTTAGAAAACGTTGTAAAACGTGTTGAAAATGGGTATTTGAACCCGGTTTGATTTTGAAAGGGTCGTTTAGACCGCATTTGTTGATTTGAAGAACTAGACTCGAATAATCATCATTATTTGATAATATTCGGTGTCGGGTTCGATTTGACAAACTTGACGTGAATAGTTTTGAAAATGATTTTGGACTAGTTGTTTTAAGTCCATTTTGAATGTAATTAGTCGATACTCGTCATCGTACCCGGGTTAAAATCCGGTATGGTATGTAGAACCAAGGATGATTTTGTGTTGTTGACTAATATGTTTGTTTGAAAATGTGAAGAAATGAAATAAAAGGTTTTAAAATACCTTCTAAATGTCATTAACCAAATATTATCACCGAAGCACGGATTTAACCGCCATGGTATGAAGAACCAAGGGTGAAAAATGTTTTATGGTTAAAACATGTGAAATGAAACAAAAAGGTTTCGAAAATACTTGAAATGGTAAAAACCGATTACAAATATGAAAAATGGATTAAGGGAAATGACGAGAACAAACACGGTTGATTTAAGTCCGAATACCCCATTTAGGCGCGAGCCAGTTGGCGACCTAAGGGGCTTCTGCCTCAGACCAAAAATCAGTTTTGGCTCGTTTATTCCATGTTTTGGTTCATGTTATGCATGTTTTAGCATGTTAAAGTCATGAAACAAATGAAAACATAATGAAAGAGGATTTTTACACCCTCATACTTACATGTTTGGTTATGGCGAGTGACCGACGTAAGTGTAACAACTCGTTTGATCGGAAAAAACTCGGTTTAAAACCGTTTTGGTAAGTAAAAAGAGTGTTTTAAAAGTTTAGTGATGGTGTAGTGGTCGAAGTGGTCGGTCAAGTGATTTAATGCACGATGACGGTACCAGACAATGTGTAAGGCTCGTGTTTACGATCGGTAGGTCATAAATACACGTCGGATTGTGACTTAAGAAGTCGAGTCGAGAATTTTAAAGGAGAAAAGAGGGGGCGGACACTCGCGTAAGTCCCAAATGGGTGGCATTTGAGGGGTATTTATAGGTGAATGAGTGGTTGTGTGAGTTTTGAGCGACGTGGCCACCTGGGCTGCTCAAAGAGGCGCGAGCCACGTCACGGGTCTTCGAGTTGTGTTGTCGCTTTCACAACAAACGCAATCATGATTTGTTCTATCCTAGGATTTGTAGTCATATGTTTGGTACTTGACCAAACATAAATCCGGGAAATCTTAGCATAGAAGGTTTGAAATGTTTGTTTTTTGTGTTTGACTCGGTTTGACTCGTTGTTGGAATCGGGATTTGAATTTTTGAGTCGGTTTTTGGTCTGGTGCCGGTTTTGACTCTAGGTAGTGTCATTACGACCCCGTCGTCGTGCATTAAACACTCCAGATATTTTTGAAATGTTTTGAAATGTTTTATTTTCGAAATCGTTTTAAGTTTTCCGACGTAAAGTTGTACACAAACTGTCGATCAAACGCCTGCGATTCCAAAACATGTTGTAGTCCGATAATCATCGGGTGTTTGTTGGAGTCTCAGCAGATACCGGGTATCTACAGAGCCCCACTTTGACTGAGGCTTGGACAGGGCGAAAGTCAAAGTAGAGCCCCAAGGTCAATCGAAGATTACAACCTGGAGACCCAAGCGACGTCGAGGCGGCTCGAAAGGATTCGGGCCAAGGACCTGCCGTCGGGTAGGGCGACGCCAAGGCGACTCGAGGGTACGAGTCAAGGACCTGTCGTCGGGAACATTTTAGAGTCTGTCGACTGTCCGTGCGGGTCGTTTAAAGTCCGTTAGACTACGTACAAAGGCTCGCCAGCCATAAGAAGGAGTCATACCTGAGGCATCTTCGGATACATCCTTGCATGGTTGCGGACAAAGGCTCGCCAGCTGTGGTAAGGAAATGTACCCGAGGCATCTTCAGGATGTATCTTCGCAAGGTCGCGGACAAAGGCTCGCCAGCCATGGTAAGGAAATGTACCCGAGGCATCTTCGGGATCTGTCCTTGAAAGGTTGCGGACAAAGGCTCGCCAGCCATGGTAAGGAAATGTACCCGAGGCATCTTCGGGATGTATCCTTGATGTGTTGCGGACAAAGGCTCGCCAGCCATGGTAAGAAAATGTACCCGAGGCATCTTCGGGATGTATCCTTGATGTGTTGCGGACAAAGGCTCGCCAGCCAAGGTAAGGAAATGTACCCGGGGCATCTTCGGGATCTGTCCTTGAAAGGTTGCGGACAAAGGCTTGCCAACCGAATGTAACGGTCGGTTAATGGACCATGGGAATAGCCGCGTCGAGTGGGCTTGTTTTGGAAGTAGCGAACTCGGGATGTCGCTGGGGAAATAGTGAGTATGGATTCTCACTATCACTGTTTTTGGAATGAGTGGGTTCCGCGAGGAAGCCCCCTGCTGGTATTTGAAGGAATAGTGAATTTGGAATTTTCACCATTCGTTGGCTTGAATTTGCAGTGGCGGTTTTGATCGCCGTTTGTTCTAATTTTGAAGGAAAATAGCAAATTTGAGTTTTCTATAGCGTTTGAAGTGACGGTTTATGTGCCGCCGTTGACATTTGGAAGAAATAGTGAATTTGGAATCTTCACTATTGATCGAAGTGACGGTTTATGTGCCGCCGTTGACATGTGATGGAAATAGTGAATTTGGAATCTTCACTATTGATTGAAGTGACGGTTTATGTGCCGCCGTTGTTTGAAATTTGGAGAAATAGCGGTTTTTGAATTTTCGCTGTTTATTTTTGAAATTGACGGTTTTAATTGCCGTCGTTCGGATTTTGAGGGAATAGTGATTTTGAATTTTCGCCATTATTTTTGAAGTTGGCGGTTTTGATTGCCGTTTGCTTGAAATTTTTTGAAAATAGCGAATTTGAATTTTCACTATTTGGTTTTGTTTGTTTTTGAGGAAATGACGACATTCAATATAGTCAACGAAAACTTTTTGAAGTTGTTGTGTGGAAATTGGGCCAAAGCCCAAATTTCGCTGAAAAGGCAATTGAGAGGCCTGGTTTAGGCGCGAGCCATCTGGCGATGGAAGCCGGCTTCCCTATTTTCTGTTAAAAAGACGCGAGGTTGAGCTGCGGATGATTATTCATCTTCAACCTCAAAAATCCCGCAAAATCGCCATTGAAGGACCTTCTTGCGTGCTTTCACTCGTGCCATTGTCAACAAATGTCATCTCAAGGTAAGTATTTCCTCTTGAATCCATTCAAATTTGTTGATTGTTAGCTTAGTTGAATTAGGGCGGATTTTGCCCTAAAAATCGAATTGGGCTTTTCTGATTGAGCCAATTTCGAGTGAAATTGATGTTTGCATTAGGTTAGAAACCTATTTAGGAGTATAGGGGTGCTTTTAGTTTGCATTTTGGTCCCCGTTCCCGCTCCCTATGCTTGAAAAACGTGAATGAGGCGAGAAACCGTCTCATTTCACAATGCCGAGTTTATTTGCTTGGGTAGTGGGTCCCACTAGGTTGCATTGTAGTTGGGAAAACCCGTGTTTGCCATCTAAGGACCTTCGTTGGATGTTTGTGGGCAAAATTGGATTTTTGCCTTTTTCTGCGATTTGTCTTACGTCGACCAAATAAGCGCCTGTTTGGGCTTGAATTGAGTCAGTTTGCCTTGAAATAGACCTTATTGGTATTTTAGGTCACCTTGAGGCGTGATAAAATCACGTTTGCCTTTTGCGGTCGTTTTTGAATTTTTGACCGGTTTGGGCTCAAATTAGCGTATGAATTGCTTTTTTGAACCGTAGAAAAATCCCCATTGTGTCGGGAATGTATTTTGGGTTGTTGGCGGACCTTGTATGGGTCTTGAAATGCCGTTTTTATGGTTTTGACTCGTCTTTTGCTTGAAAAGAGGGGCGAGTCGTTTTTGTGTTTTTTGTGAATGGTTTGGGGCGGGATTGCCCCTTGTTTTTGTATTGCAGGTTGTTTTTTTGGTTTTTGAACTTATCCATTTCATGCCGTCGTAATGCCGAAATTTCGGCTGTCGTTTTTTGTTGTTTTGATTATAGGGTATCGTTTGGGACCTATGGGGTCCGTTGTTGAGGCATTGGAGGAGGAAGACGATCCTGGAGGGGCTGTAGCGGCCGAGGAGGCTGCCGTATTCGAGGCGGTGGTGGAGGATGCTTCCGTAGAGGAGGATAGGCGGCTGATATGGCCGGTTTGTCCTTTTCGTTGTGGCTCATAGACAGGGTGGCTGATGAGTGGGGTTCAGTATCGAAATGGTGCATCGCATCATGGTTCTTGGCCTCCTCATCATCCGAAGTCTGCAAGACACTGTCTTCTTTTTTGTCATGGAGCAGGAACGAGGTGTTATCGTCATGGTAACCACCTCTGCTTCCGCTGTTGCTCCTCTGTTTCCCCTGTTGCTCTCTTTCTTTTCCGTTTGAGAGGATAAAGAGTGCTTAGTGCGGTAGGTGGCGGATAGCCCCCAGTTCGTTGTCTTAGGCCAGTGTCTGTATGATAGACGTTCGTTTTATGCCAGTGTCTGTATGATAGACGTTTGTTTTAGGCCAGTGTCTGTATGATAGACGTTCGTTTTAGGCCAGTGTCTGTATGATAGACGTTTGTCGATGTATTTTGCGTAAGGCGGTTTGTATATATGTGTTTTTTTTTATTGTGGTTTATTTTGTGATTTTCGGCTTTTTTGTGTTGTGTTTCGGAGGAGCGCTGTCGGCTGTTGATTCTCCTTTTGCTTTGCACCAGTTCCTGCATCGCTAGCTGTAGAAAACAGGCAATAGATAGCACATACGCAAAAACGTAAACACGTAGAAGCATTTGGTTGAAAACACGTAAAGCATTTGTTTGAAAATCAAAATTAACCAAGATGACTTGAAGTTAAAATTGAAATTTTGAAAATTCCGTGACAAATCGTCGCGTTTTGAATTCAAAAGGAATTGATTTGAAAATTTGAGCAATTAACTCGTGTCGTGAATTAAATTGCATCGAAATTTTGAAAATTGACTCGAAAAATTCAAACTCAAACCGTCAGAAAAGAATTTTAGAAAAGGATTTTTTTGCGAGTATATTTGGCTTTTGAGGTCAAGACTCGAATTTGTGAGTGCTTGAATTTTTGAGGAAAATTGATGTCGTGTTATCAATCTTCGGTTTTGATTTGTTTGCAAATTGCGAAAAAGCGAAAAAAATTTCGGAATTTCGACTGACATGGAAACGAAATTTCGACTGACATGGAAACGATCCATCGCGGATCGGGGCGACTAGCCCTTCCCCCCTTTAAAAAAAAAAAGAAAAAAAATTCGCATGTTTAAAGCTGCGTCATGGAAACCGTGTCGGATTTCGTAAAACGCAAAAACGCAAAAACAAGGAAATGTGAGTGTGAGGAAACACAAAATTTCCTGAATCATCCCGAAGAGGCGCGAGGTTCCCGGCGGGAGGTTTGAGGTGTCAGGAGAAAACACAAGTTGAAAGAGACAAGTCAACAGCGGGAATCCTGGAGAAGCCTCAAAGAGGCGCGAGCAGCTTGGCGATGGAAGCTGGCTCTCCCCTTTTTCTGAAAAATGCGCTGATCACTTCGTATAAATAGGGACGTTTGCGCTTCATTGTTTCATCATCCGAAACACAAAAACATCTCTATAAAACCTCTTCTTCTTCCACAAAAATATTTCATGGATGCTTTTGAGAACGCATTGCGACAATGGTGCCGGGATTTATCGCCTCCCGAAAAGCATCAACTCGTTTGCATGGGAGTTGGTCAATTGTTGGTGCTTCGTCAAGTCAAGGTGCAACCTTCGTTTCTTGAAGCATGTTCTCGTTTTTGGGATTCGAAACATCATGTTTTCGTTTTCCCGAAAGGTGAGCTTTGTCCTCTTGCCGAAGAAGTTGGAGCCATTGGTGGGTGGCCGGGTTGTGTTCCGGTGCTTCCTCCGACTCGGTTGTGCTACAAGGAGAAATTCCGTTCCATGTTGGGCTTATCAACAAGCCAAGTCAACTTTCTTCTTGCTCCACATGGTGTGGACATGTTAGCTCTTATCAACATCTTTTCGAATCGGTTAGATGCTAATGTCTCGGAGGTTGCTAGGAGAAGGGCTCTTGCATTTTGCCTTGTTTATGTGTACCTCTTTGTTGATGTCTTGAAGAAGGAGGGGCCAAGATGCCATGGTAGCATGACCCTTATCCATGTGATTGAGCAAATGGAGCATGGTAGAGATCCATCATGGTTGGTGCTTGGAGAGATTATCCAAGCTTTGGAGGAAGGCTCTTGTGGTGAAGCTCCCTCTTTCGGATCGCCAAGGATCCTCCAAGTGTGGCTATTGGAGAGGCTAAGGTATGTAGAGCCTCCGGTTAATCCTCTTTCTTACTCCTTCCGTCACCTTACCATGAGGAAGAAGTTTTTCCCGGATAGTTTTGCTTCCACCGAGGCCTATTAGGCCGCAAGATTGGCGGAGGAGGGTGGTGCCGTGGTGGCACTTGCGGTCCTTCACGGGGTTGCCCGCTTCGGGTGCTAGTCCTCGTTCTTTGATGGTGGTAGGCTTGAAGGTTGTTTTCTTCATTTATCCCGAAAGGCTCATGAGGCAAATGGGGCGTCAACAAAAGGTGCCCGCTCAAGATACTCTTGTCCAAGAGAATGTTTTCCGGAACTCCGAGCTTATGGAGTTCTTTGAAAGATGGTGGGCCACTCGGCCACTTTGGGAGGTACCAAACCCCGTTGCCACGACATGGGTGACTCCCGCTTATGTCAAATGGTCACGAGCTCCGTCCTTGGAAGAGAGATCCAAATTTCGTAAGGACGAGGTTGTCGACTTGAAGTACCGAGAGGTTGGCAAGGCCAACCGTGCCTTCTTTGAAGAGTATGTTGATGGAGCTACTCCCGATGTGATGAGACCACCGAAGAGGAGGAGTTCCGGCTCCAAGAACATGGTGGGCCGTGTATTGGCTCGTCTTGGGTCGAACATGGGGTCTTGTGCTAGACCGGAGGCCGTCGCCATCTTAGATCCGTTTAGGATCCGTTCCGAGGAAGAAGTTCATGCTAGGCGGGCCAACAAGAAGAACAAGAGGAAGATGTACCCCGAAGGAAAAAGTAAGGGTAGAATGGAAGAGTGAAGACCTCCATTACCCACTTTATTATTATGTTGTATTATTGTTGTGAGTTTTTATTATGTTGTACTAACTAGTTATTGTGTGTTTTGTGCTAGTTTTACTATGTGAGGTGTGTTAGTGGGCACCTTAACTTTGACAAGTTGTAGACTCGTCGAGCTTTATTTGTTGTTGAAGTTGTAATCCCTCCCATTATTAATTAAATAAGAGGATTGCTCGTGTCGAAAAATTGTGAACGCTTGTTTCTTCCATCCATTTTGTGAATGATTTGAATCGTCCTAAACGTTTGCACTTGGAAAAGTGGTATTTTGTGGAAAGGGAGAAAGGTTCATTTTTGTATTTTTGTGGGAAAGGGAATGGTTTTCCCTTTCTTTTTTTTTTGATAGGGATTTTTGTATGTGGGGATGGTTGTATCCTTCTTGTGTAAGAAAGGACTGCCTACGTATCCACCTAAAGAAGCGAAATCAAACCATGATCGTAGTTCGAAATGTTTTGTGAATTTGAATTGGGTTTTGTGGTTGTATCCCTCAGGCATAAGAGGGACTGCCTACGTATTCACCTGAAGAGGTGAAATCAAACCATGCTCGTAGTTCACGGGTTTTTTTTTTGTAGTGCAAATGGACGTTGCCTTTGACGGATCAAAGGACATTCGAAACGGGTAAGGTGCCGCAGCTTAGACTCGATAAAACATGCAATTTCAAATCAAAACAAGTTGAGGAACTTGACTTGAAAAGGGTTGAGGTCGATGCTAGTTGTAAAACTAGGCTAGGTTGTTGGTTGATAGGGTTCAAGGGTAGTATTTCTTGAGTTGGTCTAGGTTGGTCGGGTTTGTAAAGTCTTCCCCGTCTAGGTCACTCAGTCTCACCGCGCCCCCCGAAAGTATTTTCTTGACCAGGTATGGCCCGGCCCAGTTAGGTTTGAATTTTTCCCTCGGATCGACGGGTAATGGTGCTCGAACTGACTTGAGGACCAAGTCGCCCTCCTGGATGTTTCTGGGTTTAACCTTCTTGTTGAATGTCCATTGTATACGTCGTTGGTATAGCTGGATGTTGTGCAAGGCGTTGAGTCGCCGTTCGTCTAGAAGAGTGAGTTGTTCGTACGTTCGACGGGTCCATTCCGCCTCAGGGACTTGCCTCTCCAATAGAATGCGTAGAGATGGGACCTCTAACTCTACCGGTTGAACCGCTTCCATACCGTATGCTAGGTAGAAGGGTGTGGCGCCTGTCGGTGTTCGAATGGAGGTTCGGTATCCCCAGAGTGCGAATGGGAGTTTGCTCGGCCAATCGCGGTAGTTGTCTTGCATTTTCTTGATAATGGTAACAAGAGTTTTGTTCGCTGCCTCCACCGCTCCGTTAGTTTGGGGACGGTAGGGGGATGATCGATGTCGTTTGATCTTGTATTTGTCCAGCAAGGCTTGAGTTTCCGCCCGAAAGTGAGAGCCTTGATCGCTGATGATCTCATGGGGTACCCCATATCGGCAGATGATGTTGTTTTGAATGAACTTGGCCACTTGTTTGGCGGTCAAGACTGCATATGACTGTGCTTCTGCCCATTTGGTAAAGTAGTCGATGGCGACGAGGACGAAGCAATGCCCCTTGGTGCCTATCGGGTTGACTTTCCCGATGATGTCGATGCCCCAGGTTGAGAATGGCCAGGGTGATGTCATGGTGTACAAAAGGGATGGTGGTATGTGTTGTATGTTGGCGAAGATTTGGCAATTGTGGAAATGTTTGACGTAGTTACGTCAATCGGCTTCCATGGTGGTCCAGTAGTAACCTAGCCGTGTGATTTTCCGTGTAAGCATCATTGCACTCATGTGAGGGCCACATTCTCCGTCGTGAGCCTCTCCCATGACCTTCTTGGCTTTGTGATGGTCAATGCAAAGGAGGAGGATTCCTTGGGGTGTTCTTTTGTAGAGTTGATTTTGGTTTATCACGAATTGTGATGCAAGTAAACGGATGGTTCTTTGTCCTCTTTGATCAGAGTTGGGAGGGAATTCGCTTTTGGTTTTGTAATTGAGGGTGGCTTGGTACCAAGGTTCATCATTGCTTTCCTCGTCGTCGATAATGGCACAAATGTGAGCTGGCTCGCTCCGTCTTTCGACACATAGGGGCATCGATGTCATGTCGTCAGGTATGTTGACGAGCGCGGCAAGTTTTGCCAGGGCATCAGCAAATTGATTTTCCTCTCGCGGTAAGTGGAAGTAGTCGACTTGGTTGAAGAATTCGGCCTCTTGACTGATCTTCGCTCGGTAGGGAGCTAAGCTGTCAGATCGGATTTTCCATGATCCGGATACCTGATTGATGATGAGTGAGGAATCGCCGTGGACCCTCAATCTCTTGATGCTAAGTGTGATGGCTGCTTGTAGGCCGATGAGACATGCTTCATATTCAGCGGCATTGTTGGTGACGGCGAAGTCCAGCTTGACCGAGATCGGAACGTGTTCTCCCTCTGGTGATATTAGAAGGATTCCTACCCCGAAGCCTCTCAGATTAGATGCACTATCAAAGTATAGGTCCCATGCGTCGGAGTCGGCACAAAGGATTTCTTCGTCAGGAAGTGACCATGTGTCGGTCGTTGGATCCTCGTTGACGGGATTTTCTACTAGGAAATCTCAACTGCTCTTCCCTTGATAGCCTTGAGAGGTACAAACTTGAGATCAAATTCAGACAGCATGAGTGTCCATCTAGACAGTCTTCCGTTTAGTACGGGTTTTTCGAAGATGTATTTAACCGGGTCCATCTTGGAGTAGATGTGGACCGAGTAGCTGAGCATGTAATGCCGCAACTTCTTTGTTGACCATACTAGGGCAAGGCATGTCTTTTCCAGTTGGGTATACCTCGTCTCGTACTCAATGAACTTTTTGCTGATGTAGTAGATGGCTCGCTCCTCGTTGCCAACTGTTTGTGCTAACATTGCTCCCATGGCTGTGTTGGTAACAGTCAGGTATAGGGATAGAGGAATCCCCGGTTGAGGTGGCATGAGGACAGGAGGTCTGGATAGGATTTCCTTTATCCTGTCGAAGGCTTTCTGACAGTCGTCGTCCCAATCGGTGTGATCGGAGGCGCGAAGCTTCTTGAATATCTGTTCACAGATCATAGTGTGCTTGGCAATGAACCGGCTGATGTATTGAACCTGACCGAGAAATCCCCGAATCTCCTTCTCGTTCCTAGGCCGAGGCATTTGTTGAAGGGCTTTGATTTTGGTTGGATCAATCTCAATGCCTCTTTTGCTAACGACATGTCCCAAGAGTTTTCCGGAGGTGACCCCGAATGCACACTTCTGAGGATTTAGTCTCATGTTATATTTCCACAGACGAGCGAAGAATTTACGGAGGGCATTGATGTGGCCGTCCCGTTCTTTTGATTTGACGATCATGTCATCGACATATACCTCTACCTCCTTGTGCATCATATCATGTAGGAGAGTGGTAGCGGTTCTTTGATAGGTTGTTCCGGCGTTGATGAGGCCGAAAGGCATGACCGTGTAGCAATATGTACCCCACTGTGTAGTGAACGCAGTTTTGTGCATGTCTTCCTCAGCCATTTTAATCTGGTTGTACCCAGCCTACCCGTCCATGAATGATAGGAGAGCATGTTCGGCGGTGTTGTCCACTAGAATGTCAACATGCGGCAAAGGGAAGTTGTCCTTTGGACTCGCCTTGTTCAGATCCCTGAAGTCGACGCAAACCTGAATTCTTCCATCTTTCTTTGGTACCGGCACAATGTTGGCCACCCAATCCGAGTATTCGGACACTTTGATGAACCCAGCCTTGAACTGTTTGTCCACCTATTCCTTGATTTTTAGGGCCCACTCAGGACGCATCCGACGTAGCTTCTGCTTCAAGGGTTTAGCCTCGGGTTCAATGGGTATCCGGTGCTCTGCAATTTCTCTGTCAATCACAGGCATATCTCTGTAAGACCAGGCGAACACGTCCTTGTATTCGTGGAGGAGGTCAATGAACTGTTGTCTTTCCGAGGGGTCCAGGGTTGTCCCTATCCTAAGTTCTTGAGGTGTATTATCGGTTCCTACGTTAATAGGCTCGGTTTCCTCAATGATGGGGGTTCTGGTTTCCCGCTTGTCAAGTTCTTTGGCCAAGTGAGGTGGGTAGTCACTCAAGTCAAATTCCTCATAATTATTCAGAATTGCATTGCAGTTAAATTGAGACGAGTCATAAGCAAACTTAGCGTTCATTAAGTTGACACGAGCGAATAGCTCGGAAAGGACAGACATCTCGTGGTCAGTTAGAGGGGACACGACAGAGGAAGTGGCCCCTGGAACAGGCTCCAGGTTGTCACCTTTCACGGGAGTGGGGGTGACCCTAGTAGACTCAGCCTATCAATCAGCCACGACTTTGTGATAAAACAGTGGGAAGGGGACCTTGACTGGGACATCCGGAGCGTTAGGAGCTAAGACAGAGTCTGACTCTGACTCAGACTCAGATTCAGATCCTTCTTCACTTCCCTCCTTGAACATAGGGCCTTCTCCAGTTGTTATCTTGAGAATGCGGCCTTGGCGATCGGTCCACTTGATGGTTTTCCTCCAGCCCTGGGTAGCTTTCTCCGGGTCAGTATCGGAGATCAAGGCGGTTGGATCAAATTGACTGTCTTTCAGGGCGATGTTTATAATGTCCTCATAATCGAGGTGTTTGACGTTATCTTCCCCGAATAGGAGTGTGACAGCTTGTCCGTCAAGACATGGTGACGGCTTGGACTCAGTTGATGCAGCTTCGATGTTGTCGGGGATAAAGTAGCAGTCCTGGAAGACTTCCACTCCCGGGTACCTAGCCTTCGTTACAGAGTCATAGATTGGCTCCGGAAAGCCGTGGTAGAGTTCAGACTCTCCCTCGGGGACAAAGTATCCGTTGAGAGTCAGATGGTAGGGACGGAGGGTGACTCCGTGCTTCTTGCATTTTCGGATTAGGAGGTTCATCTCCTGGATGTCTTCGTAAGTAGGTTCGTATCCCAGCCCAAAGGGAATGTTGGGGACCTTAGCCTGTTTCAAGGGAGGCAAAGGGTCCTTTAGTGGATTGAGCGGCAAACCCGGGAAATAACCTTGACGCATCATAATACGGTTGATCGTGAGGTTGGTGAACGGGTCACAATCAAAGGGTGTTGATTCATCAGTTATGGCGTTTACGGCTTGGAAACCCCACATTTCATTGTCGTCCTCCTCAATGGCTTGGGAGGCTACCCCTCTTCTCATAACTGCTTTGATTGGGGAAGCGGGGATCGTTATCGTTTTCCCGTTAAAGGGGACCCTGATCTTTTGGTGGAGCGTTGATGTGACCGCCTTGACGGCGTGAATCCAGGGACATCCCAGGAGCATGTTGAAGGACGCGTCGATGTCGACTACTTGAAAACTGGTTTGTCTTTCTAGTGGCCCGGTGGCGACGGTCAAAGTGACTAGCCCAGCGACCTTGCGACGAGTGCCGTCGTAGGCGCGTACTCCTTGATTCGTTGGGATCAAATCGGATTCCTTGACACCCAGCCTGTGGGCAGTTTTGAGAGGAATGACATTCACGGCGGAACCGTCATCCACGAG
Organism: Silene latifolia; assembly: GCF_048544455.1. Taxonomy (NCBI): domain Eukaryota; kingdom Viridiplantae; phylum Streptophyta; class Magnoliopsida; order Caryophyllales; family Caryophyllaceae; genus Silene; species Silene latifolia. Next base: position 51,754,353 of record NC_133533.1, read on the forward strand.
GACCATTGGTATATTCTTATGGAGGCATTGTACGGTGATGTACAGGGCTAGGTTATGATTGGCTCCGAACAGGGGAATATCCTCGTCGGAGAAGACGACCGGGTTGCTCAGATCAGGGGCGTCTCTCGTCATGTGTGCCACTATTTCTTCTGGGGAAGAGGTGGAGGGCACGGTTAATTTTCCCAAGGCCTGCAGCAAGGCCTGTCGATGCTCAAAAGACGTTGCGATTAGTTGCCAAATTGAGATTTCGGCTTTTGCTTTCTGGAGCTATTTCAGGATTGAGTTCTCGGGAGCCTTTGGTTGAGTGTCCACTTCCGGGACGACTAGGTCATTCGTTGTTGGAATGACCGCTGGGTTGCTCGGATTCTGATAGGGACATCCGGACCGGGTGAGATGTCCGATTTCCTTCGTCTGCTTTTCCATCCCCGGGATGACATAGACATCCTCAACATCATCCCGCCATATGCCGTTAATTTCAGGGTCTCGAGGATACCTTGGAGGGGTATTCCTCGGTGGGTAATTCTTGTGGGGCATATTTTTGTGAGGGTGATTTTTATGGGGGTAGTTATTTTGAGGGTAGTTATTTTCGTGAGGTTTATGCCAGAATGGTCGCGGGAGCAATCCATCCTGGGGTGGGTAGTTTTGAATGCTTGGGGAATTCTCCCTTGGACGCGGTGTTGGTGGATTGAAGATGAGTCGGCGGTAGGCGTCGTCGAGTCGGGTGATTCACTTAGAGAGGCTGGCTATGGCCTCTTCAACTTGCTGAAACATAGTGAGCATGGTGGCAGCACTGAATACAAACACTCCGTCTGAAGGATCCTTTTCCAGAACATTCACCTCGTCGTCAATCGGCAAGATGAGATGAGAGCAGTCTAGGGTCGGCTCATCGTCAGAGATGGCGTCAATTCCCAGGGGATTCGTTTTGTTGTTCTGTTTAGTTGGTGGGGGTATAGGCAAATCTCCCTTCTCAATCATGTCTTGAATGAGGTGCTTGAGTTTGAAGCAATTTTCGGTATCATGCCCTTTCCCTCGATGATACTGGCAGTAGGCATTGGGGTTCCAAAACCGGGACTTCTTGGCATCGGTCGGATCCGGGGTGGGTCCGATCGGTTGTAGCTTCCCTTGGTCCATGAACGTTTTCAAGGCACTTGCATAAGTCGACCCTATGTTGGTGAACACTCTCTGGGGGAGTTCAGTTTTGGCAGATGGTTCGACGAGGTTAACCTCATCAATCTTGTTTGTCTGACCGTAAGGGCGAGATCCGGTTGAGGTGGATCCTTGATAACCCCTGCCAGTGGTCTTTTCTAAGACACCCTTTCGGAGGTCGTCCTCAATACGTGTCCCCAGAATCTGCAGATCTTGAAAAGTTTTGATATTCTTGATATCTCAGTAGGTTGGCGTAAACCGGGCGGAGGTTGTTGACAAATTTTTCCACCAGAGTTGATTCACTCGGCTTACTGACCAACTGAGTACTCACCCTCCTCCAACGGGTTAGGAACTCAGTGAATCCTTCCTTGTCGTTTTGGGTTAGCACCTCGAGAGTACGGGTGTTGGCTTGGATCTCGACATTGTCGGCATACTGTTTGGCAAACTCAACTGCGATCTCATCCCAAGTGGTAAGGTTTTTCGGGTCCAAGGAGTAGTACCAATGGCGAGGAATCGGCTCCAGAGAGGATGGGAAGATCCTGGTAAAAAGCTCCTGTTTGACCCCCTTAATGGCCATGTAATCTTTGAAAGCACGGATGTGGTTGAGTGGGTCCTCCACTCCCTTGAACTTAGGCACATCAGTCAGGGTGAAGTTGTCAGGTAACTGGTCCCCAACAGGTTCGAACCTTCGGTTGTTTTGAAGATAGATGTTGTTACCCCGGGTTAGGAGCTGTTCTTCCAAGAGTTTCAGCCTCTTTTCAGTTTCAGTCAGAGGTGGGGTATTATGCTCTCCAATTTCCTTGTTCTCGAGGGTGTCGATACGGGTCTCGACGCGATCCAGGGTGACCTTAAGAGCGGTAAGCAGGCTGGCTAGCTGATCAGTTGTGACATCTCTGTTGTTATCATTGTTGTTGTGGTTGACATACGAAGTTGAAGACGGGGCATGGCTCTGAGGTAGAAAAACGGCCCACATTACAACTCAATCCGACACGGTTCCAAGACTGAACACAGACAGCACAGAGGACGAGACAAAGATCGACTCAACAAGACGGGGTGACCGTGTGTGGTCCCTCGGTGCTGACTCGATTTATGACGTGACGGTGTTTGACCGAACCTTTGACATGAGTCCAACATGACGGCGTGACGCCATTGGACGGGTCTCGTGGTGAGACGACTCATAAGTAAAGACCCATAAGTACGTTTGCTTTGACTCGATAGACACGAGGCGGAATTGGAATGGTGGACTGAAGTTTTCGAAAATAGGAATTTTAAAAAAGATTCATTTGTTGCTTTAATGGGAGGCCTCCGAAGATAGAGATCTCCGCAAGTCGATCAGTTGAAAAGGGTTGTCTTAAGTTTATTTGCAAAAGACGGTTTGAGTTTGAGTCGGCTCGGAAAACAGTGTGTTGCTTCCCAAGACGGTTTTGAAATTCAAAATTGTATGTTTTGAAAATCAAGTTTGAAATGTTTGAAAAGGTCTCGGGGACGGTGCATGGTCCTCGGGATCCGAAAGTGTCTCGAGAAAAGGGTGTGTGCTTTTCTCGGGTTTTGAAAGAAAAGCCATTGTCGGCGCGAAACGGGTTAAAATCCGTGTCTAGACGCGGCGATTATAACGGGGTAAAAAGGTGATTTGAAATGGTTATACAAAACCGGGTTTGAAAATCGTCATTACGACGGCCTAGAAAGGCGTGTTGAAATGGTTATACAAAATCGTGTTTGAAAATCGTCATTACGACGGCCTAGAAAGACGTGCATCGGTCGGTGAAAGACCAAGGTTTGAAATGGCCATTATAACGGCGCAAAAAGGGTGTGTTTGAAAGTTTGAAAAATGACACGGAAGGACTTATGATCAGATAGCACATAAGCACTCATAGTTCATTATATTATGCATCATGCTGACACGGGTTTTGGCTTAGAAGGGTGGGTTACACACCAAGCAATCAAACCCCGATTTGCGAGAGGGATACCAATCCAAACAAAATGTGTAAGGAGGGTGCCCTAGCCTCGTGCTCGAAAGTGATGAAAGCTCTTTGATGAAACAGAAATGTGTAACGTCAACGGTATGCTTGACTCAATCGGGATTCGAAACGCGGGGATGAAAAAACTCACGCCGACGAAACGAGCCAACTGGTCGAAAAGGGTTAGGTTGTGGGCCCGGACAAGGAAACTCGACCGTGACTGTAATATCAATTAATGCATTCCATCCAAGACCTCGTTCGAGTCTCACCATCTAGGGATCACAAAGACGTAAGTGTCCTAGTATTCCCCAGTGGAGTCGCCAATCTGTGGACATGGGCCACGTCTCGGTCTGTGGATTTGGGCCACCTACCAATCCGTAGTCACGGGCCACCTGCACGCCAAGCCAATCTATGGACATGCAGCGGCCTTTTGAAAGCCACGCTCGGCGGCGTAAAGGTGCTTTCGGCCGGATCGTTTTAGATCGGTCGGTATCATCTCGGTAAAGGTCTCGAAACGATTAGAGATCTTCGGTGTCGCCACCAAGTATTTCTGGGATGCCTGGAACCCGTTCGAATTCCACTTTATACCTCGGTCAAATCGAAGCACAAAGCAGCGTTTGACATAGGTACTAAAGATAAGGAAATCGTCCCTCTTTAGCATCCTATCTCTAGAATGACTCTCGTACGCCCTGGATAAGGTCGTCCACTATCCAAAGTTTCTGAGTAAGAGGTGAAGGTACGTATTGGGAAGCCCTTTAATCAGACACCCAATCCCGCCCGCGTTTAGCGGCCTCTACTGATCAATCTTGGTTGGTTGAATGCAAAAGTTGATAAAACGGTTTAAATGCATGAATGCGCATCCAATGATTTAAACCTAATATGTGAGAGCTTTCTAAGTCGGTTGATTTAATCCAAGTATCAAGTATAAGATGTCGAGTTGGATTAATGATTGATTTGCATGCAAGACGGAAATTAAACATCCATTTACCGTATTAGGTTTAGGGTGCATAACATGATCCATTTGTCTTAGTAAGGCATTTTGCAAATATGGTTTTGAATAATCGAATAGTCGTCTGATCCGTCCTATATCCGGGTTAGCCAGTCGGGATCGTCCTAGACTAATCTTTGGAAGGAACAGGCCCTGCACTGCATTTGGCTATAAGAGGCGCGAGCCAGCCGACGGTGTAAGGGGCCTCCCTCTGGTTTTGAAAATGAGAAATGGGGAGCCTGTTTAGGCGCGGGTTAGCCAACGGTTGTATGTCGTGTTCTGACTATTTAGAAAACGTTGTAAAACGTGTTGAAAATGGGTATTTGTACCCGGTTTGATTTTGAAAGGGTCGTTTAGACCGCATTTGTTGATTTGAAGAACTAGACTCGAATAATCATCATTATTTGATAATATTCGGTGTCGGGTTCGATTTGAAAAACTTGACGTGAATAGTTTTGAAAATGATTATGGACTAGTTGTTTTAAGTCCATTTTGAATGTAATTAGTCGATACTCGTCATCGTACCCGGGTTAAAATCCGGTATGGTATGTAGAACCAAGAATGATTTTGTGTTGGTGACTAATATGTTTGTTTGAAAATGTGAAGAAATGAAATAAAAGGCTTTAAAATACCTTCTAAATGTCATTAACCAAATATTATCACCGAAGCACGGATTTAACCGCCATGGTATGAAGAACCAAGGGTGAAAAATGTTTTATGGTTGAAACATGTGAAATGAAACAAAAAGGTTTCGAAAATACTTAAAATGGTAAAAACCGATTACAAATATGAAAAATGGATTAAGGGAAATGACGAGAACAAACACGGTTGATTTCTGGTCTGAATACCCCATTTAGGCGCGAGCCAGTTGGCGACCTAAGGGGCTTCTTCCTCAGACCAAAAATCATTTTTGGCTCGTTTATTCCATGTTTTGGTTCATGTTATGCATGTTTTAGCATGTTAAAGTCATGAAACAAATGAAAACATAATGAAAGAGGATTTTTACACCCTCATACTTACATGTTTGGTTATGGTGAGTGACCGACGTAAGTGTAACAACTCGTTTGATCGGAAAATACTTGGTTTAAAACCGTTTTGGTAAGTAAAAAGAGTGTTTTAAAAGTTTAGTGATGGTGTAGTGGTCGAAGTGGTCGGTCAAGTGATTTAATGCACGATGACGGTACCAAACAATGTGTAAGGCTCGTGTTTACGATCGGTAGGTCGTAAATACGCGTCGGATTGTGACTTAAGAAGTCGATTCGAGAATTTTAAGGGAGAAAAGAGGGGGCGGACACTCGCATTAGTCTCAAATGGGTGGCATTTGAGGGGTATTTTTAGGAGAATGAGTGGTTGTGTGAGTTTTGAGCGACGTGGCCACCTGGGCTGCTCAAAGAGGCGCGAGCCACGTCGCGGGTCTTCGAGTTGTGTTGTCGCTTTCACAACAAACACAATCATGATTTGTTCTATCCTAGGATTTGTAGTCATATGTTTGGTACTTGACCAAACATAAATCCGGGAAATCTTAGCATAGAAGGTTTGAAATGTTTGTTTTTTGTGTTTGACTCGGTTTGACTCGTTGTTGGAGTCGGGATTTGAATTTTTGAGTCGGTTTTTGGTCTGGTGCCGGTTTTGACTCTAGTTAGTGTCATTGCGACCCCGTCGTCGTTCATTAAACACTCCAGGTATTTTTGAAATGTTTTGAAATGTTTTATTTTTGAAATCGTTTTAAGTTTTCCGACGTAAAGTTGTACACAAACTGTCGATCAAGCGCCTGCAATTCCAAAACATGTTGTAGTCCGATAAATCATCGGGTGTTTGTTGGAGTCTCAGCAGATACCGGGTATCTACACTCAACAAAATCAAAGCATATGTTCAATTCCGGGTGAATTTTAATAAGCAAGATAAGAAAGTTTCCCTTGATGAGTTGCACAAAATGCTTATGCAAGCCGAAAGGGACATGAGGCTAAGTGTTAGCACCACCAAAGATGTGCTCAATGTCAATCACAAGAGCAAGGGAACCTTCAAGAAAGGTGGGAAGAAGGGGAAGAAGCGAACTCCCAACAGGAATATAGCTAAGACTTATGAAGCAAGCTCCTCCAAGCCCAAGTACAGTGCCCCCACTGGGGACAAGTGCCACTATTGTTGTGGTGTTGGGCATTGGAAGAGAAACTGTTCCAAATACCTTGGCGACATCAAAGCTGGAAAGGTTATTCCAGTAGGTATATAACTATCCCTATCTTTTATGTTTCAATCTCAATTAGTATGTGATACAAGTTGTGATGATTACCCTTTTTATTGTAAATAGGGCCCCCTACCAAGGACAAGGGCAAGGAGAAGCAAGCCTAGAGGATCATATGGGAAGCTAGAGTAGCCAACCATGGTGATGGATCAATGGAAGCTTGGCTTTTATTTGCTTTGTCTTTTATTTTATGATGTATTTTAAAGTTTTTAGAACTATTTTGATTTCCTTGTGTGACTTGGAAATTGGTTTGTATCCTTTAAACACGGGTTGTATTTTGGATATTGGTGATTTGGTTTTCAACCCAAATCACTTGTTTTATTATGTTATTTGTTCTAAAATCATCATCATAAATTACTTGCGTAGAGAAACATTAGATAAACAACTCAAATTGATCAAATAGACGATTATGATGATGGGATCATTATATGTCCATAAGCTATGAATTTGATTCTCCTTATGTCATCATTACTAAAAGTAACAACTTACTTATGTAAGATCAATTAAAGTTGTAATGAGTTTTTGAACTCATCAAGTAGAGAATTCACGATACCATATGGACACATTATTATAAACGAATGGTCAACCATGAGATACCTAGAATAGAGAGTCTATTAAACAGATGACATGGATAAGACTCGCATATTATCAAGCTGCCATGTTAGGATGGCCTTTTGAATGCTAATATATAGTCTTGGAAAACTCCTAATACTCCGTTAAATATATGTTTGTGACTCACAAAGCTATCTCTCATGAATATAGATGTATTTCTGAGAGATAGAGTGGGAGTAGATCGTCACAAACATCTCTTATAATTGAAATGTTAATTTGTGAAAAGTAATAGAATTATAGAGTGGGAGTTGGTATTGAACTATAATCTATGAAGATAGTATGAGAGCATAGTTCAGTGGGAGTTTATCGCACATGTCTTATTGTTCAAAAATATTACTTTGTGAAAGTGATAATATCATGACCTTGTTACATACGAGCCGAAGCATTACAATCCGAAAATTGTTGCTCATGAGTAGATTTACTTTAAAGTGAGGGTCTCTTTAAACGTAAATAGAGCTTTAGAGTACACAAATGCATAAGATTTACATGAAGATGTTGATCAAGATAAATTGTGTTAGGAATTGTCGCATTTCATTTTAATACAGAATGGCAAATAGAATTCGCTTTTCTAAAATGGGAATTTAGAGAAGGAAGTGTTTGAAACACAAAATCTTAGATGAAGATCTAAGAATCCTAACATATTATGCGTAGCTTTCTTAAGTGATCTTAGAATGATCTTAAGCAAGCATTAAAGGATTATACTTTTCGTTCATGTGATTATAGTGAATTGTTTCATTCACATGATTGAAGAATCATGAAATACATGAAGTTAAGTGGGAGCTATAGAATTGTTTCTCCATGTCTTATATGTTGATAACATATTACTTATTGAGAATAATGTACTAATGCTCTCTTTTGGCAAGAGTGATTGGGAGACTTGGAAAGGGATGCAAAGTATTCTAGATTTTGAATCTATGTGAGAGAATATTGGCATAGAGTTGAGAGTCTTATGAGGATAGGATATTTCACATCTGTTGTACAACAACAAAGTCAAATAGGCTATTCATGTTGATGGAAGTAGAATTACTATGATGGAGTCATATTCATTCTATGAACCTATTAAGTTGTTGATCACATGAAATCAAATTCTAATGTTTCCGCCATTAGAATGATCATGTATGCCAACAGACGCACGTGCCATGATGTGACATATGCTGAGAGCATAACAAGTCAATAAAAGGGATAATTCCCATAATATGGCTTGTGAAAGCCTTAAAGAACATCCTTGAGATTCTTGAGAAGAATTAAGGATTCGTTCACATGTTTGGATGACAAACTAAGTTGGGTGATGAAGTGTTGCACAAACTTTAGTTTCCAAACTCAAAAGGGATTTGTCGAAATCCTAGGGTGACCTATTGACTAAGGAGCAAGAGACTAAGAAAGTTGTTTTAGTTTCGCGCATTGCAAATTCTATAAAAGGATTCTAAGTAAATTGTGATAAAATAGTCAACGTATGGATTAAGGGTGAATCTCTCTACAAATGACTTTATCACAAGTTATGCGATAACAATGGGAGCATCTTTCAAGTTAAAGAGCCCAAGTCTAGCAATAAGCCTAGACAAATACTTAAAAATGAATTCATGTCATTAGAGAGGACATTGAATGGAAGGAAATAGCAATATATAAAGTTGGAATATATGGATATCGGGTATATCCACTTGCCAACCTTGTATTGCATTTTAACTAGTGTTAATAATACACTAAAGATTATAGAATATGAAGTAGTAATAGTGAATTGACTATTCATATGTGATAATCACATTTATCGTTTGAGTTTTATTAAACTCACCCGCTACATTGTCGCATCCGAATGGGTTGTAGAGACAAATTGAACCCCATTAAAGTGAACTGGATTGACATGGTATTCGTCCCTAGTTACTTATATGAGGTGACGTCTCGAAGTGACTAGAGTGTGATACGATTGATGGCAAGTTCAAGTGTCATAGAGTCATATGGGATGACTAGTCGATCACATAGGCGATCAGTATGGGACAATCTGTCGGGCAGTGACCGCTTATAGAGTTATGGTAATTCATAAAGCTTGGTCGTGGCAAGAGCTACTATAGTATTCTTATGAGTCAATTCTTTTGACTAGAGACGATTCGCCTAAGTTAGCACAACTTCTTATTAGCTTTGATTTATACTCTACGATTTCGTAAATGAGGTCAAACTGGGTATATTTTGGGTTATGATGGACTGTGGCTGAACGAAGGGAATAGGGCGATAGGAATTGTCCACCCCTTGTCAGGGTTGTTTGAAATCTCAAGGCCACTCGAGGAGTAGTTAACTGGAAATGCGTGGCCACGCTCAGAAGGTATCTATGGCAGATAATTCTGGTCAGACAGTTAATCTCCAGATTGAGAAAACCACTCAAGATATGATCAAGTGTAAGTACGACCTGCAAGACACCTTGCATTGAGTGGGATATTGTAATAGAACAAGAGAATTGGTGACGCACACTTGTCGAGGACAAGTGGGAGATTGTTGGGAAATGTGTCCTCAACAATAGTGCGATCACATGATTTAATGTCATAATTAAATCTCATACTAAGAATACATGAGGGATGATTCTTTATATAGTCGACTGACCGTCATTAATCGGTAACGATTGGCTAACTAGAGTTTGACATTACTGTCGTGTGACGGTGGTGGTCAGTTGATCCCTTTAGGTCACACCTATAGGATGAGGCCCAAATAGATATTTAATTAATTGTATGCGTCTGATTAATTAATTCCTTAATTATGGGAGTGCAATTTTACGTCTTATTGTAATGTGATTAAATAAGATTTAATTTAGTAATTAAGTGTTAAATTACTAAATTAGTTGAGGTATTATATAAGTTTTGAGGTAGAGGTAATTAGTTATTTAAAGTTACAAGAAGTTGTAATTTTAACCAACTAGTAATTATAGGACCCATTATATGTTGATATAATGGTAGTATACTACTCAAAAAGTGGAGTGTATATTATATTATTAATTGTAATATTTAAATGTTAAATGATTACATTAATAATTAATTATGTAAGATAGTTAAACATATGACTTATAAGCATTTGTGGGACAAATGACAAAAGGCAAAAATGGACCAAAATGGGTCCAATATTTCGGCCAAATGAAGAGAGCAAAAGATGCTCTTTTGTCTTTTGTTTGTGTTGGTTATAGTGTGATTGTGACATATCACACAAGCCTTTTCATACTACTTCTTACACCCTTGCTCCCTATACTCTACCTAGACTAAACAAATGAGTAAAAAAACAAATGAAAAAGATTCCTCCAAATGCTCTCCACCGGTTTTTGGCTCTTCAAATAGAGCATTTGTTTGTCATTTTTCTCACTTGTTGTTTACTTGTTTTTCATCTACTTTCCCTCACATGCAAATTGAAATAAACTCTCTCAAATACTAATACATTAAATCTATTACTAGAAGTAGTAATAATAGAAATATTAGTATTATTAAGGTTACATTTCTACTATATATCTAGTTAATATTAGTAGGAATTTTTGGGATTAATCTTGGGTGCAACTTATTGGAGTGTCTTCTATACTTGGAGTCTTAGGAGGATCATCCATCATATTAAGCTCAAGAACAAGTGAAGGAAGGTGACCTTACTTGTGCCCAATATTTCGAACCAATCATCAATGTAAGGGACATTGTTTTTCTTATAAATCTTTCATATTGTTATGCATGCACTAGATCTAAAGAAAAAATAATTAACAAGTTAATTAGGTCACTATTAGAGGAGTCTAATAATAGGTATATGAACCTAACAAGTGGTATCAGAGCATAAGGATGTTGCATGCATAATCGGTTATTATTTTTCCGAGTTAAAAGGTTAACATATAAAACTAAAAATTTGTGATTTATAAGTATAAGCAACGAAATCACCATGAATGTTATATATTCTGGTCCTAAAATGTTTTTAGGTCATTTTTATGATTTATGGAAATTTATTGCTCATTTTAATGATTTTTAGTGATTTTATTACATTTTTATGACTAAAATGGGAATTAAAATGCTAAAAATAGTTAAACTAAGTTTCTGACCTTGGAAATTTTATATGACCTCTAATGCATATTTTACAAGTTGTGTGTAAAATGTTGAGTTAATTTGATTAATATTGCATGATTTATGATTTTTATGAGATAAAAATGGATTAAAAGAGTTAAAAATAGTTAAATCTCGAATTAAGCCATGATCTTTTAATATGATGTCACATGCAAGATTTACACAGTGTATGTAAATTTCTAGATTAAAAGATCTCTTTTAGTATGATTTATGGTTTTTTAGAGTAAAAATGGCATAAATAGTGACTATTTTAGCAAAATTAGCTAAAGCGTATTGCATGGCTTGAGAAAATTATTTTAAGTTGGATTAATATCCCACTAATCAGATATAAAGTTGTAAAAATTATTGGATTAATTTTCGGATACTTTAAGTATTTTATGAGATAAAATCGATAATATGCAACTATTATTAGAGGAGTCTAATAATTGGTATATGAACCTAACACCTTTGTCTTTTGTAGTTGCTTTAGTAAATGGTCAGTAGAGGTATCCTCGTCATCGTTTGGTGTGACAACGTTGGTGTTGGTAACTGGACCATTAGCTATGGGACCATTTTGAGAAGTGTTTTGATATGGACGCCCTGAACGAGTAAGGTGGTCTATATCTTGGTCCTCACCATTTTGACTATTTCCTCACTGATTTTAACTAGGTAGTGTTCGGTGAGGTATTCATCTTCATCGTCATCGGCCCATATTCCATTGATAGTAGCAAGCTCTCTCAACCTTATGATTTCTGCTTCCAAGTGGATGATTTGGTCGATTAGCTCATCAACCATGGCTACTACTTCTTGCATTGTAGAATTTTGAGAGAGATTTAGTGGCGCACGTTCCTTAGGTGTTGTACTTGGATTATGTAGGGATGCCACTACACTTTCTAGTTATGAGACTTGTCTATTCACACTCTTTGCCCATGCGATAAAGTCGGTGATAGTAGGGAAAATAGTGGAGTAACTCCCTTCACCCTCAATTGCATGGATCTCATCTTCGACTGGAGAAATGAGGTGTGAACAATCTAAGGTAGATTCTTCACTTGTGATCATTAGAACTCCAAGAGGATTCTGATTATTGTTAGGCTTACCTCGAGGCGGTATTGGTAGGCGACCGTCTTCAATCATGTCCTGAAGTACATGCTTTAACTTGTAATATTTCTCTGTATCGTGTCCCTTACCTATATGATATTCGTAGTATGAATTTTTGTCCCAGAACTTGGACTTCTTTTCTGGGTCAGGTGAAGGCGCTATGGGTTGGAGCTTACCCTGTTTCATCAACCTCTTCAATGCATTGGAGTATGTATCGCCAATGTTCGTGAATTTCCTTTGTGGGTTACTCTTCTTTGATGATTCAAGAAGGTTAACTTCATCAGTCTTGCTAGTAGAGCCGTAGGAATGACTTGTTGAGCCTTGATATCCACCACCTACCGTTTTGGACAAGAGTCCTTTACGGATGTCATCTTCAATTCTTGTCCCTAGTACAGTTAAATCCTTGAAGGTCTTAATGTTTTGGTACCTCAAGTGACTTGCATAAATGGGCTTCAAGTTGTCCACGAATTTTTTCACGAGGGTAGCTTCATCTGGACGCTCGACAAGTTGGGTACTAGTCTTCCTCCACCTACTTAGGAAGTCGGTGAAACGTTCTTTCTCATTTTGGGTAAGAACCTCTAAAGTGCGCATATTGACTTGGATTTCGGCATTATTCGCGTATTGTTTAGCGAACTCAATTACAGCGTCATCCCAGGTGGCAATCTTCTTGTGCTCCAGGGAATAGAACCATTGCTTAGGGATGGTGTCAAGAGATGAAGGAAAGATCCTTAAGAACATCTCGGGTTTGATGCCTTTGATAGACATGTAGTCTTTGAAATCACGGATATGGTTCAAAGATTTTTCATGCCCCTTGAATTTCGGGATATCAGTCATGTTGAAGTTGGTTGGCAATTTGGCGCTCACGGCCTCATACTTGCGATTGTTTTCTCTATAAATATCATCTCCTTTGAGGTACATCAATTGCACCTCCAAGTATTGGAGTCGCTTCTCAGCTTCAGTAAGACCTACAGGAGGGTTGATTTCTGGTTGTCCAACATAGGGTGGAGGGTTGTCGTTCACACACTGACTAGGAATGTCATCTTCTATAGGAGGTAGTCTAGTTTCTACCGCAACAATCCGGTTTTCAATGACATTGAGGCGTTCATAAGCTTGTTCTTGACTTGTTTGGAGACGAGCGAGCACAGCTAGGATTAGATCATTACCATTCGGTGGTTGTCCATTGACACTTGTGTGACTAGTTCCGGGCATCTTGGAAATTGGATAAGAGATCGACGACGAATCAAAACACGATCGACCATTCTAGCACACTTACTCAAAGAAAAGACTCGACTCGTGAAATGGGAGTGTGCCACTTGTGTAAGTGAGGTTTGAAAATGACAAAGTTTTGAAATGTTCATCCTAGTCAACTATAGTGTAGTTGTAGGAGTGTTGACTCGAAGTGAGGCTTTGAAATGGGCTTTGAGGCCCGAATTTTGACTCGATTTTTGGGCAGAGTTTCGACTTGTTTTGCGCTAATTTTGGTCTTTTTTGAAAATATTTACGCTTTAAAAGAGGTTTTGATTTTACAAAATTCGTCATGGTTTCGTTTAGAAAATGGTGATCACATATGATACAAGCATTCATACAGGCATTATAACGGTATGCTGAGTGCATTTAAAAGGTATTGGTTTAAAGGGTGGGTTGTCATGCCGAGCAATCAAACCCGGGGTCTGTGGAGAGGCTCGTACCAAACAGGAGTAAGGCCGATTCCTAGTCCATTCCCTCGAGTAGTGAAAGCCCTTGATACCAACAGGAGTAAGCATCGTGGTATGGTTGACGTCAATCGCTATCCATCCTTAGGCCCAGATAAGAATTTGGACCGTCTAGACGGGACGATTGGTCGAATGGGTTGGGTTGGGCCTAGGAAGCCGGATAAAACGATCTAAGAAGACCGAGTTATGAAAACCGACAACTGTCTCGTATAAACTATTCCCTAACCTTGTTCAAGTTTCACCCTTGGCAACACGTAAGTGTATTACTCCCCAGCGGAGTCGCCAAACTGTGGACACGGGCCACGGGGTCGCTTGGGAACAAGCGTTTGCATTTGTGGAGTCGCCACCAATTTATTGTGGAAAATTGGAAACCGTTCGAATACTTCGCGTCATGTCAAGACACAAAGTAGTGACATAGACACTAAGAATTCGTTACACTTAGCATTCTATGTCTAGAATGACTCTCGTGGATGCCAATGAACACGGATGTTCAGAGAGATCTGGAGTAAGGGGTGAGGGTACGTATTAGGAAGCTCTTTTGATTGAACACCTAATCCCGCCCGCCTCGATAGAAGCCTCTACTAATGATTAGGGAAAATCATCTATACTCGATATGTTGTCGATTATATGCATGCAATGCAACAAACAATGTTTTGATCCTAGCATGTGAGAATTAACTAAGTCGGTGAACATGTAATTTAGCATACAACAGGTCGAAGTCGGGATTTAATGTTGATTACATGTGAGAACATACAAACAAACGATAATAAAGAATACAAGAAATTACAATAATTACAATGGTTTGATTGATCTACGTCAAAAATACATTTAAAACGGATAATTTAGGAAAAGAAAAAAGAAAACAAACTAACGAACAGATTAAAGGTGATAATACGAGTAATAGTAGATTAATACGTAAGCTAATAAATTAGGTCAAGGCAACAACGGAAGTTCAGAGACAGAACTCAACCCGGAACAGGCGCAGCAGAGCTGCGTCCCTTGAAGAGGCGCAGTGGTCACTGCGTCTGTTCCTGAGGTAAGTTCTGGCTGTGAAGCCGGGACTGCATATTGTTAATGTTCGTTGGTGAATTAATGATCGATTATTGATATTGGACTCGAGTGAAAGTAATTTAATGGATTATTTACATATGAAAGGGTCATAAAAACAATAAAGGACGGACTCAAATTAATTAGAACAAATTAAAGACTAATTACAAGATTAATTATCAATTAAATTTATTAAAACCAACTAATTAGGTTAATTAATGTTAAACTAATGATGATGATGATGACGATAAACAGATGAAAATATATACCAAAGTCGAATTCCAGAAACTTGATATGGATGAGTCGAATCTCTAAAACCCGGATTTGATTTAATGATGAAAACACGCAAATATTAATTACTTGGGATTTAAGTCGAGAATTAAAGTGATGAATTATTAATGAACTATGTATTAAAATTAGTATATGAACGAAATAAGAAGTAAACAAGTAAAGACGAAGTAGAATAGACAAATTGACAGAAGACGAAGGAAGAAGAAGAAAAGCAGGAACTGCGGCAGCCTCAGGAAGACGCGCAGCAGATGCTGCGACCCTTCGAAGAGGCGCAACAGTTGCTGCATTTATTCTCGACATCTGTATCCCGTTAATCCGTAAATGGGTTTGAATTAAAGGTTTTATAAATCGGTTTTAAACATGCCTTCGACGTAAATCTTACAATAAGTGATACAAAAATAAAATACAATAATAAAAGAAGGGATTTACACCCTCAGACTTACATGTTTGACGAAACGAGATTAACTAAGTTAACGATTAGTGATTGCTCGACTCGAATGTACGACGAAAGTGCCCTCGTAAGAGGAATTAAACTAAATTGATTAAGTTGATTGAGTGAAGTTGGTCAAATTGATCGGTCATGCAAAACGAGGCTGGGACTCAGAAGGATCCGAGCTTACGTGATCGAAAGTTCAAACACGTAGACTCCAATAAGCAAAGAGCACGGTCTTAGAATGCAAAGGGAGAAGAGAAGGGCGGAAACTCGCGTGAGAAATATGAGGAATGAAGGTCCCTATTTATATTAATCACACGAAGGAATTAGGGTTTCGGTAAAACTTTGGAAGTAAATCTCGAAAAGATCTTAAGATACGCAGAAAGGAGCTGGAGAAGAGGCGCAGCAACCACTGCGGCTCTTGGAAGAGGCGCGGTAGGTGCTGCGTCCTTTCCCCAGGGGTTTCCTCCTGCGGAAGAAAGATTTTCCGCGTTTCTATTATGGAATTGCGGTTGATCTCAATTTCCTTATTACTTAAAATATAATTTCGGGAAATACTTTGCCAAAATATTAAAAGATTGAAATATGGAATAGAAATATCCGGAACATTCCAGAATATTCTGACTCGGCATTTTAAATGGTTATTAGAAAATGAAGACGGTTTTTGACCCGGACTCCAAATGAACTCTAATTACTGTCAAAACGACCGTAACGGCGCGTAGATGACGACCAAGGGGTAGACACAAGTATTTGAGCTATCACTTGACGATAAACTTACGAATTGTCATATATCGTTCCGTGCACCAAACATGCGACCCAATCATCACCGGGTGGTTTGCGGGAGGTGCAGAAATGAGGTATCTACATATACGCATGATGGAAAAAATCTATTTCAATATATTTCATTAGGATATTATTAGTTATTAATAAAAAATGCATATTACACGGGATGAAGTAATTATTGAAAAGAAATATATTACCTGTTTTTGACAAGATGACTAACTCATATCAAATGTGAAACTAGCTTTTTACATAATTACATACTTATTACATTACATAATTCCTTGATTCGCCTTAAAAAAAGAGTTACGTAGTAAAATGCGCTTAAATTTTTTTACAACCATTTTGTTTGTTAATATGTTACTTTCTGAGCAGCCTTAAGTTATTGATTAATTTAACAATTAGCCACATGCTCTTTAGAAAACCATTTTTTAATACAACAAACATGTTTTAGGCGAGACTAAAAACATTTAGTAACATATAATTGTTTTATTGGTGATTTATTAGTTATTTTTATATTTGAAAATTGCAAACCTTTCGTAGACAACTTTCAAATACCACAAATTCTTAGTTAAGACCGTCTTAAGTTAATACAACTTATAACCGATTTAAATAAGTCAAAAATAAAATGTGAGTTATGAGAGGGTCTTTGTTTAAAACAATCTGAAGGAAGACTTATTATTCTATTTTGTTTATGTTAGCTAATAGAACTCATTAAAGGCTCCTCATATATGATTTAAAATTAATATTACCACACAAATTGTCTTTCTTTTTATAAGAATGTCTTACAATAACAATAGGTCAAAAGACATAACCCACATGTTTTTTTAACTTTTAAGTTGAATTAATATTAACTTCTATTATTATATTAGGTCGTCCGACTTATGATAAAACTGTCTTAAAACTAGATACTATAAATTTTACTATTTCATAGTCCCTCTCATTCTTTCAATTCTTATCATATGTTGAATATATGTGAGGAGTATTTTTTTGAAATGGTATGAATAGAAAGAATGGGAGGGAGTACATATTATTATATAAGACTATATGAGTACCAAACTTATAGTTTTTGGGGAGATTTTTTGATATTGGCGATTCGGAATGTCATGACTAGCCACTTACTAATGAGTGTTTTTCATCATAACTATGTTCTAATACGGGTGTTGTGTAAAACATTTTTTATTTTAATGTAAAATTGTATACTCAAAATCTGTATACCCTCACCAAAAATATGAAATGGGTTGTAGTCCTTAAGTAAAGGTTCTATTCGGCAAACGGTGGAAGCATATTAATAACAGATACATTAGCAAAATATATTTTTTGTTGATATTTTTTAACAAATGATTTTCAAGAGTTAGGGGATGAGTGTAACTCTCTTACATTCAAAGTTATTATTGATGTGATATTGTGATATAAGACATGAATATAAACACATTGGCTTATGAATACTTGGGATAAAATATCAGACACAGGCATAAATATGCGTTCAACGATTATTATACTAATTACATATCATTTGATCTGAATGTTAGGAGTATTATAAATGTTGAATTTCAATTCAATATTCTACTTTAATTTTTATGTGTAAAATGTTGTACATTCATACTAACAATGATTGACATTATAAGTATAAAATATTGAATAACTATCTATATATCTTTTATACATGCCCGTGCATGTATAAGATATTTATAAATAAGCTACTGAGTTTAGGATTGACAAGTGAATTGATTATAATGTTTGTAAATTCCACTTTGAATTGACAAGTGAATTGATTATATTTCTGAATTTTGTTTATACAAAAATAACCATCATAAACAGTTTACCGCAACTCTTCTAACCTCCCGCTTGCACCGTAGTCGCCGATATAGTAGGTTTGGCCGCCGAATTCCGGTTCCCAATATTGTTCGGACACCGATAAGATCCACCATTGTTGGGGTTAAAGCCGCCATTGTTGTTGCTATGACCACCCTCACTGTTGCATGACCCAGCTGGCATGTTACTCGTCATACTCTGACTCGAAGCCTGCGAATATTTTCCTTGAGATGATCGCTGGAAGCCTCCTCCCCCAACACTCTTACACTTAAATCGCTTGTGGCCTATCCTGTCACAGTTGACGTAGTGTAACGTAGAGTTGTCACTCGCACTCTGACCACCTCTTCCCCCAAAGCGAGATCCCCCACTAAAGCCAGACTCACCAGAATAAGCTCTAGCCTGGTTGTGGGTACCATGCTTGAAGCTTGACTGGCTACCACCCTCATTCTCAGCCTTTTTTTTTCACTTCCCTTTTCTTTGGCGTCCTTTGCCATGTCAACCAACCTCTCAGCATGTCCCGCTCTCTCATAAACTTCTTTTAGGTCAGATATCACCGTAGTAGGTAGTTTCTCCATAATTTTAAGCGACAACCCCCTCTCGAAACGGAGAGCCAGACTCAGTTTACTCAGCTTCATGTCCTCCACATAGCGCAACGGCTTATTAAAATAGTGATAGTACTCGGCCACGGTCATACTATCGGTCAATGTAAAAGTGTCAAACTTGGCCCTCAACTTGCTACGGATATGCTTTGGAATGAACTGATTTCTCATTGTCTTCTTCAACTCCGCCCAAGAAATCGCGTGTTCACCCAAGCTCTTGTAATACTCACGTGTGGCCTCCCTCTCGCGGTGCCACCACACCCCAACTTCGTCCCTCAGATAAAATGCAGCATGTTCCACTTTTATGTCATTTGTACAGTTAATAACCTCCAAAACACTTTCCATCTCTTGATGCCAGTTCTCGAGCAATTTCGGCTCGTCTATGCCCTCAAAGGTGGTAGGGTTGAAGCGGGAAATAGTGGTGCTCATCCGGGATACATCAACAACTATTTACATTCCCTTTCCTACATTCTTTAATGCCTTAGTGAGTGCCTCCTATTGCTCGATCATCCTAGAAATCTCATCTAGGCTCATCTTAAAGGCCTTGATGTACGCAGCCTACGACTCAAAATAAAAATCAAGTCCGCGAAAGAGGTACTCGGTCGAGTACACAGAGGTACTCGGTCGACTACAATTTACTCGCTCGAGTGTACTTACTACTCGGCCGAGTGCTTCGACTCCAGTAGCTGACCAAAATATCACATAAAGCATACTCGGTCGAGTACCTCAGGTACTTGGCTGAGTACTCCCGACTCGGTCGAGCACCGACTCTACTAGGCCGAGTGGTCATGTTCCAGCAGCTACTGCCAAAATCACAAATACCCCTACTCGGCCGAACCAGGATACTTGCTCGATTACCCAGCCACACTCGGCCGAATCATGCCAAAACGACTCCCAATACATTCCCAGCAACGTTTACAGGCAGTCAAACATCCTATTCACATGCTCCTATAACCAAAAATGCCAAAATACGAACAACCAATGTATACAACATGCCACACTATGTCACATCAAATACTTCACATCATTTCCTTCCAATCCATGCCACAATTCCTTCAACTCACAAATATACACATCTACCCTATTGATACATATATAAACACACACGCACACACATAACTGTAACACCCCCATACACCAAGGTGCCTTACCAAGGCCACCTAACGCATGGAAATGCTATCATCTCGGTTACCCGAGGCAATGTATATCAAATAAACAATAAAGAAACATATTTAATTAAATAAATGAGTTTAAGTGATTACAATCCAAAACCAAAACTGTAAAACAAAGTAAAACTGTTCTAAAACCAAATTACAACTAAAGTAACTAAAGGTCTCATGGTAACACAACGGAAGATTACTATCAGACTCATAGCGACTCCATCCCCAGCTAATCCCGCGCGCATCCATAGTATACGTGCTAGACAACTGCTCACTACTCCCGAATGGATCACCACAGTTTTTAAACCATTTAAACAGGGTCAGTTACTGATTACACAATACAAGATACACAAGATAACAACACACACATTACCTAAACTCCGTCACAACTTCACACACCTGACTACACACTAAAGTGTGTAGTCCTGCCAGAATACCCATCGCAACAGATATTCCTCACCGCCAGTGGGGGACCGCAGCAGTACCCACCTAATCCCCGCTCATCTCATCCGAGCGATAACCCATGTTCATTAATGTGCACATCCTCTCCTGTGGCGGGTTCCAGAGAGGGCGAATCAAGGGTGTGAAGCCACTCCCGCAAGTGACTCCACTCAGCCGAGGACACACCTCGAGAACCACAGATAGTTATACAATGAATTATGCAACAACAACTCCAATACAAAACCAACATGTTATTGATCAACAATAAACACAACCACCACCAACAATTATGTAACCAATAACCGAGTAGGGAAACCCTAGCTGGAAAACCAATCACCAATACCGTCACAATAGCGAATCAGCAAAGTTCCTCTACGAAATCACCTCCTATCAAATACACAATCATACAATCACCATCTAGTATCAAAATACTCCCAAAACCCCAAAATTACCCAATTAAGGTTTCAACTAATATCAATGAAACGACATAAAAACTGTACAAGAATCTTACCCACAATACGACAAACTCAACGGCGTAAAGAACACGACGATCCGACGACCCTAGCCTCTGGGATTTGATAGCAACGCGAAGATAAAAGTGACATAACTTGTTTTTCTCTTGAGAGGTTTTCGAAAAGATAAAAAGTGATGAAGAAAGTGATGGAAAGCTTCATATATCAATCACGCGTTACTAACAAAACCCGACTAAAACAACCCGCGGAACCAACTTACTCGATCGAGTAAGTCACTTACTCGATCGAGTGACCCTTACTCGATCGAGTGCCACACATACTCGATCGAGTACCCATCAGCAGAACACTGTTTCGTAAACCAACCTTAGTTACTCGACAGAGTAAGCGCCACTAGATAGAGTACCGAAAAGCATAGAAAACCGTAGTATTACAGTCTTTCCTCCTTAAAACGAACTTCGTCCCCGAAGTTCAAACCGAACCTATAAAACATGAACTCTTAACACCAACTCCACCAACTTTACCTACCTCCACAACATGGCTCACGATATCGTATCCGCCACATTATAGTCTCTCGACACCAACTCCATACACTTTCAAATACCATCCACAAACGCCGCTAGCTTCGTTTCACTAACATATTACCCACTAGAAAACTCAATATCAAGACAATCCAACAAGCAAAATCAACCACCAAATGAAATGTTACATTCTACCACCCTTAAAAAGAACTTCTTCCTTGAAGTTTACTCACACTCATAAACCTCATCATCCAACTGTCAACACTATCGAACTCATAAACCTCATCATCCCACTGTCAATACTATCGAAGTATTCTCCCATTCCTAAACACCGCAATACTACAAGCACGACCATGACCTTTTAACAATATCAACCACAATACAAATCCACCCTTTATTCTACGCCAAGGCTCAAACTTCAAATTATACCGCAACATGTACAATCATCAAGCTCTCTTTGTTCCATCTTACTCCTCTTAAGATAAGTGTTATGTCCTCATAACCCATGAATACTAAATCCTTTGCTATACTTCCCAAAATCCTCATCAGAGTCATCACCACCGCATGTCAACGATATAACCGACTAAAACCTCAACACATACAACCATTCCTATATCAAGGTCTCTCTTCCTCTAACAGTCCTCCTTCCTCAATTCATTCTGCACTCCATCAAATCTATACCATAAAATCCTCAGTAAAATCACCACACCAACTCTTCAACA
Source organism: Silene latifolia (assembly GCF_048544455.1). Lineage (NCBI taxonomy): Eukaryota > Viridiplantae > Streptophyta > Magnoliopsida > Caryophyllales > Caryophyllaceae > Silene > Silene latifolia. The sequence goes on from NC_133533.1 coordinate 51,776,431, forward strand.
TTTCCGCAAAAACACCATACTCCTCTATACATGGTCTTATCTCCATAATCATAATTCACGATTCACAATTGTTATCCACACTCTCACTAGATCATCAAGCTCTCCCTTTTATTACCACAACTCATCCACAACTTACCATGATACTACTTTCCGACACCCTATACTCACCGTCCTAATAAAAGATTATGAGCTACCTGCAGCTTCCAGATTAAGACAACACATGTTCCACAAATCACTTGCCGTCACTATGTCAACTAATGCCCCCTCTAACAGAAGATCACAAGTACTCTAACAACCTCTCGCAACTGTGTCCCATCAACAGGATATCACTATACTATGACAACAACAGGAACATACATAACCCTCTTCCACATCACACTCTACCCTCACTCCCAAGCTGAAACTGGTAAGAAACATCAATAAACAAAACAACCGTCTATCTCTCAAAACCGAAACTCGCAGGAAACAGAATTAAACAAAACAACAATCTATGTATAATTGGTATGTACTTTCAAAAACTCGTATCGTAGTCATTCCTTCTACTCCACCACAACCGATGACGGCATCGCAACACCGCCACTAATAGCCGCACCGCAGCGCGAAAATACCCGCATCACAACACGAAGTACCGTTCCCAGATCACCACCTGAGGCACAACAGCCACATCGATAGTCACCGCAACTTATACAATCCCATAAACACTGACTCGGTATAACTTCTCGGACAAGAAAACTTACTCAAAACCGCTTTACTAGATCATAACACAACACATTACACGGGATAAACAGATAAGAACCTCATGAATATCATCCATAACATTTCACGGAATAAACATATATCATGAATATACTGTAACACCCCCATACTCCAAGTGCCTTACCAGGACCACTCAGGTATGAAGACATCACCATCTCGGTCGCCCGAGGTATGATAATCAAATAGACAAAACAGAAACAACATTTATTATAAATAGTTTAATGAATAAATACAATCCTCAAAACCAAACCAAAGTACGATACAAGATTCTCAAATGACTGTTCTAACTGAAATGTAAAATAAACTAAGGCTACAGCGGAAGACTCCTATCGTCATGTCGTGGCATCCCAACTATCCCAGTACTCATCACGATACCTGCTCAATATCTGCTCACCATCCCCGAATGGATCACCGCAGGTTTACAAAACAACACCGGGGTCGGTACTAATCACAAAATCAATATAGATAACAATAATAAGATACACAGATGCACATTGAATCGTCACACACACACACACACCACCAACTCCCATCATCTCAATATCGATTGTCCACTTGGACCATTACGCCGATGGGGACCGCACCGTTCCCACCTAAGCCCCGCTCATCGTACGAGCGATAACCCTGTCCATTAATGTGCACATCCCCTTCCGTGGCGGGTTCCACGAAGGGCGAAACTAGGGCGTGAAGTCACTCCCGCAAGTGACCCCACTCAGCCGAGAACGCATCTCGAGAACCATAGACAACCAATCACAATCACAATCACAATCACAATCATCATATCAAACAACTAACTACAGCACATCACCAATATCCCATTATGGGACTAATACTGAGTAGGAAATCCTACCTGGAAAGCACAACACGCAGACGGTATCTACAGCTGTATCAAAACGGCTCCTCTACGAATTCTCCTCCTATCATACAGCACATAAAGACTACACATCACAAACTACACACCAAAACCCCCAATTCCTAAATTAGGGTTTAACCAAACTTAACAAAATATTATAAAAACTATATTAAAAGCTTACCCTCGACGCAAGGAATCCAACGACACGAAAAACGACAAGAACCGACCGTCTGAACTCCGGGAATTGCTAAGAATGCGATTAGGAAGATGAAGTGGCTGCTTTCTCTCTTAAACAGGGTTTTAGGTTTTGTAAAAATGAATTAAAACAATAACGAATATGTTTAAATACCTTAATCGCATAATTAACAAAACCCGAGAAAACTCCCCGTAAAACCGGACACTCGATCGAGTACCCAAGGTACTCGATCGAGTACTCGATCGAGTACCCCACTACTCGATCGAGTACCCAACAGTCGAAACTATTTTATTTCGCAACTTGCCCATACTCGACAGAGTAAGGGCTACTCGATAGAGTACCCCAAGACATATAAATACGGAGTATTACAGTCTTCCCTCCTTAAAAGGAACTTCGTCCCCGAAGTTCAAACCACTACTAAACAAAGGTACTCCCATAAGCCTCCCGACTCGAAGGTCAAACAAAACACAACGTAAAACATGATACTAACCCAACTTATCCCGACAAACATACCGACACAACATATAAAAGGTGTATAAAACTCTTAAAAACTCTCGCGATCATCTCCTACCCCCCTAAAAGAAACAAGGTTACGTCCTCGTAACCATACATACCTGATCAAAAAGGAAAGGGTAACGCTCTTTCATGATATCCTCTGCCTCCCATGTAGCTTCCTCAGTCTCGTGGTTAGACCAAAGGATCTTAAGCAAAACTGTCTCACCACTCCTAGTCTTTCTAACCTTTCGGTCTAGGATCTGCTTAGGCACCTCAAGGTATGATAAAGACTCATCCAGCTCTAAGCTCTCTGCCTCCAACACATGTGACGGGTCACTCACATACTTCCGCAGCTGCGATACATGAAACACATTATGCACTCTCTCTAACGCAGCTGGTAAAGCCAGACGATAAGCAACTTCCCCAACTCGCTCTAAGATCTCATAAGGCCCTATAAACTTCTGACTTAGCTTGCCTTTCTTCCCAAATCTCATAACCCCACGCATCGGAGACACTTTCTGAAGAACCTTGTCCCCAACTTGAAACTCTATGTCCCGACGATGTAGATCTCGCATAACTCTTTTGTCGATCCTGGGCTGCTCTCTCATCCGTTCCCCGATCATCTTAATCTGTTCCACCATCTCATGCACCATCTCTGGTCCTAAAACCACTTTGCCTCAAAGACTGTCGTCCCAACAGATTGGACTCCTACATCTCCTCCCATACAAAGCCTCAAATCGTGCCATACCTATCTTTGGTGTGATAGCCATTGTTGTAAGAAAACTCTATCAAGTCCAACCTCTGCTCCCAGCTACCACCAAAATCCATCACACAAGCTCGCAACATATCCTCAAGAGTCTTGATTGTCCTCTCGATCCGCCCGTCTGTCGCGGGATGAAATCTTTGTACTCATCTTCGTGGTTTCCCAACGATTCCTGCAACTCCTTCCAAAACCTCGATATAAACCTCGCATCTCTGTCAGACACTATGTCCTTAGGGACTCCATGTAACTTAAGCACGTTCTTTCGATAGGCCATAGCCAATTGTGCCTTAGTCCATGTATCTTTCATTGGAACAAAGTGAGCTGACTTGGTCAGACGATCCACTATCACCCAAATCATGTTGTTACCTTGTTGACTCTTAGGCAAACCCACAATGAAATCCATGGAAATGGATTCCCACTTCCACTCAGGCACCTCTAAAGACTGAATCTTACCTTGTGGTCTTCTCTGTTCCCCTTTAACTCTTTGGCATGTCAAACAACGGGACACAAACTCAGCTGTATCTTTCTTCATCCCAGGCTACCAAAACGTTTTCTTCAAATCCTTATATAGCTTGTCTCCACCTGGATGAACTGAATATGGTGTGCAATGCGCCTCTGTCATGATCGTCTTTTTCAACTCCTCATCATTAGGAACACACCACCTACCATCAAACCTCAAGCTACCATCTGTATGAATGGAAAAGCGGGACACTGTCCCTTTCTCTACTCCAGCTCTCCACTCCACTATCTTAGGATCCAAAGCCTGCTTATCCCGAATGTCATCATAAAACTCCATATGTACTGTCATATCACCCATAGTATCTCCTTTCTGCATCATATGAATCCCAAAGCTCGCTACCTCATCCCTCAGCCTCATCAAAGATAGAGCTGTACACAGGGAATGTACACTCTTTCTACTCAAAGCATCTGCAACAACATTGGCCTTCCCCTCATGGTAGATGATCTCCATGTCGTAATCGCCAATCAACTCCATCCACCTCCTCTGTCTCATGTTCAACTCCTTCTGCGTGAAGATGTACTTAAGACTCTTGTGATCAGAAAATACCTTAAAGATTGCTCCATAAAGGTAATGTCTCCAAATCTTGAGAGCAAACACCACTGCACCCAACTCCAGATCATGAGTAGGGTAGTTCTCCTCATAAGGCTTCAACTGCCTAGAAGCATAGGCAATCACTTTACCATTCTGCATCAACACACATCCCAACCCATTCTTCGAGGCATCTGTATAAACCTCGAAATTCTCGCTCCCTTCAGGCAATGCTAGAACAGGAGCTGTGGTCAAACGCTCCTTTAATGTTTGGAACGCCGTCTCACAACTCTCATCCCAACGAAACCTGTTCTCTTTCCTCATCAATGCTGTCATCGGTCTAGCTATCTTGGAGAAATCTTTCACGAACCGTCTGTAGTATCCAGCTAAACCCAAGAAACTTCTAACCTCAGCAACATTCTTTGGTGCTTCCCACTTTGTCACTGCCTCAATCTTCGCCGGATCCACAGCTACCCCATCTTTAGAGATCACATGCCCCAGAAAAGCAACTTTCTCTAACCAGAACTCACACTTGGACAGCTTAGCATACAACTCATGATCCCTCAAAGTCTGCAACACGATCCTCAGATGCTCCTCATGCTCCTCCTTAGTCTTAGAGTAGACTAAGATATCATCGATAAACACTACTACAAACTGGTCCAAGAACTGTCTGAAGATTCTATTCATCAAATCCATAAACACTGCCGGCGCATTAGACAACCCAAACGGCATCACCACATACTCATAATGGCCATACCTTGACGTGAAAGTCGTGTCTTTGGTATGTCCACCTCTCTAATCTTCACCGATGATACCCCGACCTCAAATCAATCTTAGAAAAGATCACACCGCTCAACGATCAAACAGGTCATCTATCCTTGGTAAAGGATACTTGTTCTTTATCGTCACACGGTTCGGCTCCACTGTAATCTATGCACGACCTCAAGCTCCCATCTTTCTTCTTCACGAACAAAGACTGGTGCTCCCAAGGCGATACACTTGGTCTAATGTATCCCTTCTCTATCAAATCATCCAACTGCTTCCTAAGTTCCTCCATCTCCTTAGGACCCATACGGTACGGTGCCTTAGAGATTGGCCCCGTCCCTGGCTTCAACTCAACGGTGAAATCTATCTCTCTCTTCGGTGGCAACCGGAATCTCCTCTGGAAAAACATCTCGCAAACTCTCCCACCACCGTATCTCATCAACCGTCGGACTCTCTATCCGGTCATCTCTCACGTGGCACAAGATCAGAGGACATCCCTTCCTCAGATAAGACTTTAAGGTAACAGCTGCAATCAACTTAACCTTGGGTTTGACGAGAAACCCACGGTAAGACACACTAACACCCTTTGGACCTCTTAAGGACACTCTCTTTTGATGACAGCCTATCTTAGCCTTATACTTTCCTAACCAATCCATCCCAACTATCATCTCAAAACTGTTTAAAGGAAACTCTAGCAAGTCTACCGGGAAATCGACTTGCCCAACTATCAAAGATACATCTCTAAACAACCTCCCACACGATACAGACTCACCCGAAGGTATGAAAACTTGCTCACTGACGGACTCATACACTCTCAAACCCAACTGTTTTACATGACTCAAGACACAAACGATCGAGAAGCCCCCAATCAAACAAAACAAACGTAGGAATACCATTAACAAGGAATGTACTGGTGATAACGTGCGCATCTTCCTCACCGCTTTCTTCTCCATCATGAATAACTTGCCACATGGTCTTCCGCCCACCTCCCTGGACAAGATCTTGGCGATGCGGTCGGCTTAGCACCCGACCCTTGATTGTTGTTGTTGTTGTTCATCGGTGTCTTGATAAGAATTACCGCCGTTGCGGTTGCCTCCACTCTGGTAACTCGACTTCCCGGTTTGGCCATGATCCACCCCGGTCATTTGCTCGCGAAGCTCGCGCAGTCTCTGAAAGATCCCGGTGCACTCGTGCACTCATGTCTCTTGTGGCCTACACCACCACAACCAAAGCAGGTCACTCCCCAACTATTACTCACACTTCCACGGCCACGCCCAAAGGAAGCCCCAGCACTAAACCCAGACCCAGAAGAAAATCCCTTAGACTGATTGTGGTTGCCTTTCTTGTAATTAGATTGGCCACCACCCTCGCTCTCAGACTTCCTCTTCTCTCCACCAGACCTCTCCTGAGCCATCTCCACCAACCTCTCAGCTCTTCCAGCCCTCTCATAAGCTTCCTTAACATCGGTAAGGATTCCTACGGGTAACTTATCCATAATCTTGGTAGTCAACCCACTCTCAAACCTCAACGCCAGGTTCTCCTCACTCAAACCCATATCCTCAGCATACCTTTTACTTCTCATTGAACTGTCTGTAATACTCGGCTACAGACATCTCAGCGGTCATCTTAAACTTATCAAACTCCTCCCTTAACCTACTCCTCACATGCTCCGGTACGAACTCCTTCCTCACAGCCCTACGAAACTCCCCCCAAGGTATAGCAGGTAAGCCTTGGTTGGTGTATATCTCCTTAGCACTCACTTTCACTGAATCCCACCACTTGCCTGCTGCCTCCCTCGGATAGAACGCAACTGTTCCACTCTCATCTCATCCGGACAATGAACCAAGTCTAAGATGTTCTCCATCTCTCTCAGCCAACTATCAAGCAGATTAGGCTCCCCAACCCCCTTGTATTCCTTCGGGTTAAACCTCGCAATATAGAGGCTGATTTTTGAATGATCAACCTCCTTCTCCTTACTCTTATCCTTGTCCTCATTCACTCTCTTCAAGGTCTCAGTAAGAGCATCCTGGTGCTCTAACATCTTAACGATGTCATCCGTGGTCATAAGCTCAGCTCTCGCGTACAAAGCAGTTCTCTTGGGCGGCATCTTGAAACTATAGAAGAAAGGGTAAACATAAACATACGTACTAAACCTCAAAACACGAAAACACGCTGCCCGGAACCCACTCGATCGAGTTCCCAAACACACTCGATCGAGTAACGGGCTACTCGATCGAGTGCCCCACGTACTCGATCGAGTACCCAAACTCCAGAACCGAACAGACCTTCTGATCTCTTACCTACTCGATCGAGTATCTAGGCTACTCGATCGAGTGACCCCCTACTCGATCGAGTACCCCTAGTTACTCAATCGAGTGCCCCAAAACTCGATTCTGGACTCAAAATCGCCAAAAACCCACCCGATAGAGTCAGTCCCACTCGATCGAGTACCACTAATATGTAAGAGCTACCCGCATATTACGTCATATACTAACATGCTAACTTTATAAATCACATTATATCATAACCATTATGCTATTAATTGCCACGTTGTAAAACATTCCATCATGCTATCATTTCATCAACAATGTCTATATATATATATATCATCACTTTTCTTTCATCTCATCAACTTCCAATTCGAACATCCAACAATCAACACATTCCATCACATTTGTAAACAAGTTAACCAAACACACATACGACAAACACTTTCCCCATGTAACCGGTTCAAAGTCGTAGGGCGACCCCCGCGACTTTAGGACGTCTCCCAAGCCTTTGCACTAGCTCCTACAACTTTCACCCCGGGTTCATTTTAATTGACTCCCTATGTTCATTAAGTTCATTGGTTACGAGGTTTCGGATCGTCGCTCGATACCATTTGTAACACCCCCATACTCCAAGTGCCTTACCAGGACCACTCAGGTATGAAGACATCACCATCTCGGTCGCCCGAGGTATGATAATCAAATAGACAAAACAGAAACAACATTTATTATAAATAGTTTAATGAATAAATACAATCCTCAAAACCAAACCAAAGTACGATACAAGATTCTCAAATGACTGTTCTAACTGAAATGTAAAATAAACTAAGGCTACAGCGGAAGACTCCTATCGTCATGTCGTGGCATCCCACTATCCCGATACTCATCACGATACACTCAATATCTGCTCACCATCCCCGAATGGATCACCGCAGGTTTACAAAACAACACCGGGGTCAGCACTAATCACACAATCAATATAGATAACAATAATAAGATACACAGACAGCTGAACTGTCACACACACACACACACACCACCAACTCCCATCATCTCAATCACGACATCCACTGGACCAGCCACGCCATGGGGACCGCAGCCGTTCCCACCTAAGCCCCGCTCATCGTACGAGCGATAACCCTGTCCATTAATGTGCACATCCCCTTCCGTGGCGGGTTCCACGAAGGGCGAAACTAGGGCGTGAAGTCACTCCCGCAAGTGACCCCACTCAGCCGAGAACGCATCTCGAGAACCATAGACAACCAATCACAATCACAATCACAATCACAATCACAATCATCATATCAAACAACTAACTACAGCACATCACCAATATCCCATTATGGGACTAATACGAGTAGGAAATCCTACCGAAAGCACAACACGCAGACGGTATCTCACAAATTTGTATCAAAACGGCTCCTCTACGAATTCTCCTCCTATCATACAAACACAAAAAGACTACACATCACAAACTACACACCAAAACCCCCAATTCCTAAATTAGGGTTTAACCAAACTTAACAAAATATTATAAAAACTATATTAAAAGCTTACCCTCGACGCAAGGAATCCAACGACACGAAAAACGACAAGAACCGACCGTCTGAAATCCGGGAATTGCTAAGAATGCGATTAGGAAGATGAAGTGGCTGCTTTCTCTCTTAAACAGGGTTTTAGGTTTTGTAAAAGTGAATTAAAACAATGACGAATATGTTTAAATACCTTAATCGCATAATTAACAAAACCCGAGAAAACTCCCGTAAAACCTGGACACTCGATCGAGTACCCAAGGTACTCGATCGAGTACCCCCTTACTCGATCGAGTACCCCAGCTACTCGATCGAGTACCCAACAGGTCAGAAACTATTTTATTTCGCAACTCGCCCATACTCGACAGAGTAAGGGCTACTCGATAGAGTACCCCAAGACATATAAATACGGAGTATTACATATACATACAAGTATAACTAGCCATGCCAGATCATCTAAACTATCACTTTTGAATAACATTCCATTATGTTACGTACCCAACATATATTACAAAACATCCAGATAAGAACTTTATAACTATTACACCATACCACTTCTCGTGAGGTCAGAACCTCACACAAATATTTACACATATCATAGACCTGTATTCGAATCTAACTAACCAATTCTGATCACGTAAGTCACCACTTGATAAAGGTTATCGCTCGCGCGAGCTTAACTCACATGCCCTTCATAGCATACTCTCCCATTCGCATCACTATCACATCCTCCTGACAAATGTAACCATGCCATTAATACTCAACTACTAACAATCACCTCCTATAACCACATCTTATACTCCCTCACAACCATACATATCAATCCGGTCTCTACAAAGTGAACCTCTTTAGAATGACTATCTTTCCTATTTATCATCACCCTTAACCACCAGTGACAACACCTGAACACTACCACTATTCTTATATCAAACCTCTTAAACTCATCTCTAAATATCACGGTTTCTTTTCCATCTTCGGTTAACATCCGAAATAACGAACATCAAACCCATCAACAAAATTTACTTGAACATTCATCCCAATTCTGTCTTTAATTGTATCGCCACCTAACTCACCACCAAAATCTCATATCGTGCAAATACTCTACCAACTTTTACTCCGCTTAATTCCTCGAAACTCATGGCTAATATGTTGTCTTGAAACTCCTATATAACCATTAACTCACATCCTCTCATGATACTATCACACATTTCCATGATTCCTTACTTTCATGTTCCTTAACTCTGGTCGATGTTTTCTCAACTTACTTTCATCCTTCTCTTCCCTTTACACTCAACAATACCAATTATTCGTTCATCTCCTTACTCCTTGTACCTAACTCTCTGGTAATCCGGTTACCTTTGTGTTGCTCCAAAACTCAAATCCCTTTATTTCATATCAGTACCATCTCCCTCTTTCTTACCATGGATCTTCTCCCATCTTGCTATCACCCACACTTGTCATCAATCCGTTCACACAAGCAAAGTTTACTCTTCAACATTTTTTTTTCGCCTCTAGAAACCAAAACTCATTTCATACCGTTAATTTCCAAAGAAATCACATACTAGTTTCACCTCTTGAGGATACAAATTCCCAAACTCGGCCACTACCTACACATCGCTGCATAACTCGATCTCACTATACACCATTCGTTTCCATACCTCTATAACAAACTTTCATCACATATATCCTTAACCAACACACTCCTAACCATCTCCCTCCATAAATCCTTACACATTTCAATTTGCCACTATCCGTATCCCTCATCTCATCCTTTTCATTCTCACCCTCCTTATACTTACATCAACCCTTGCCCATATACTCTTACCTCATATTGCCCAAACTCGCAATCATATCACTCACCACATCTCACAAACATGCTCCATGCCTCAATAAACTCATCAATCTTCCCTTCCCATTTTCCACTATCCAACACAACCACATATAACTCATGTCCTCCCTACCAAACTCATAACCATCACAAGGTGTTACTCAGGCACACCCGTCCTACCTTTACGGACTCACGAAGCGCCTGCGGCGTTTTCGCCAGACGGTCTTTGTTTTCAACATAAGATCTGGTAATTTATGCATCAGAACCAACACATACGTAAAACAATGCACAAAGAAGCAAAAGAACACCTTTGAATTAAACATGATATGCGACGAGGTAAAAGATAAGCATATGACTCAAAACAGAAGTCACTAGATCGAGTACAGCCTACTCGATCGAGTAGGTGAAGGTTAGAAGCACGTACAACAAATTACCAGGGGTACTCGATCGAGTAACAAGAGGCGCACTCGATCGAGTACCCTACGCATTTCTCAGCACTTTCCAATTTTCGTAAAACGGTCATATCTCACTCGTTTCTTGGTTATTTTGGGCGTGTGACCTATCGTTAGAATCGTAAGAGAACAAGCTATCACCTCCAAGTAGAATCACATAAAAATCATATATGCATCTCAAGTTATAACAGTTTAAAGATAACTTCGCTGTAATCGGACAACATAACTATTTGATTTTTACTTCCAAACAACTTAAATAAAAACAAAGTAAACAAAAACAACTCAATGCTCATAAAACCAGTATCCCTAACCACATGTTATTATCTTCAAAAGCCAAGCAACAATATCCATCATGCTCATATATTATTCAACTTGTCAACCATGGATTACCCACATGCTTTGATTCTATAAATTTTTGCAACAATATATATATATATATATATATATATATATATATATATATATATATATATATATATATATATATATATATATATATATATATATATATAAAACCGCATCCTATGAGTCTATGTATCTTAGGTGAGTCCGTCCCGCGAATTTCAACCATTAGATTTTGTGATTGATACACGACTGAGATTAAATGTGGAATCAAGTATATAAGCTATGTCATTCACAATCATGTTCATAATTTTTTTTACTTTCTCTCTCTTCAATCAGTTTCTCTGTAGATTAATTTTACTTTGTTACATCTATTCATTCTCCTCCCGTCACAAAACCTAATTCCAATTTGCAATTATACAAACCTAACAATTCAGGAATCAATTAATTGAACAATTCAATCAAAGTCGTGTCATATTATTCAATTAATTGCTAACCTTCAGTCGATTTTCAGTTGCTTTTTGAGTTTCGTCACATTCAATTCATCGCATACTTTCTGTCGATTTTCCAGGTGATTTTCGTTTGCTTCTCGAATTTGTTATTCAATTCTAGTCCTTCGAATTTCTTACTCAATTGATATTAATTTACAATTTCTAACGCATACTTTTGTGGTATTTTTTGTGTGTTGTTGTTATGCGAGAATCTCAGATCTGATGTGCCTAATTAGTTTTTGCATTCATGTCTTTCTTTTAATTTTAGTTGTGATTGATGTTATCGCATGTTCTTGTTAATTAATTTCTGTTTAATTTAGGTTTTCTTTTTCAACAAAAAAAATTAGGGTTAATGTTTTGCTCAAACTAAGTAATTGATTTTTCATCAAGAAATTACGTTTAATTTGCATGTTGCTGTTGTTCATAGTGCAATTTTATGAGTTGCTAAATCGTGTTATAATATCATTTTTATATTGTTCGTTGTCGATCTTATGTATTTATATTATTTGTCAAAAATTTAGGGTTATGATATTGTGAAATTCATAACTAGATTTATTTTCATGAAAATTGGGGTTAAACTGAGACGACTAAATTAGCTTTTGTAAAATTCTCGGCAGATGTTAGTGTAACAATCTTACTGTATTATTTTTAGTGTAATAATGTTACTGTATTATTGTTACTGTAACAATGTTACTGTATTATTCTTACTACATGACATAATGTAGTTGGTATTGTCAATGTTTATCATGTTTTCTCCAAGTATTCTTGTTTTGTATGGATTATATTATTGTTTCGGTTCCCTTATAATCCAATTGTTAGGTTAAAGGCTATTAGCTCAAATGGGAGAGCAATGTGCAAAGTTTGCACAAAGGTATGGGTTCGAATCCCATATAGCCTTTCTAGTTACTTTAAGATTGTATTGTCATCTTTTCAAACAGGGCATATAGTCTAATGTTGTTTATTGTATGGTGAACGTCATTTTCTTGCTTTAGTTTATTAGAGAACTTTGTGCGTTTCTCCTATTTCTGATACAATCAATTTTTATATTGTCACGTTACAGTAATAGTGTTACAGTAACACCAGTCATTTATCAGAGTAATACAGTGTTACTGTAACATCTTTGTTTCATTATTTAATACATCAAAGGTGCATCAATATTACGGTAACAATGTTACTGTAAAAACATTGATTCATTAATGTTATTGGAGCGAGTATAATTTATTTCGTTAATTATATAGGACGGTGGTGTATAATGTAGTTCTAGAGGTGGCAATCGGGTGGGTCGAGTCGGATTCGAGTCGAGTTATTTCAGGTTCGGGTTATTGTGATGTCGGATTGATTCGAGTCATGAACACTTTTGGGTTGGATCGGGTTTGGTCGGATTATTTCGGGTTATGACTTACCTCGGGTATCGGGTCGGAATGTGGAACACTTGGTCAGGTGACAGTTGTTATAGATCGGGTTAGTTCGGTTAAAAATCATGTAGCGGTTCATATCGGGTCAAAAGACGTCAATATTAATTCTTATCGGGTTATAACGGGTAGACCTGAGAAAATTGACCCGACCCGACCCGACCCGACACCCGAACTCAATATCTGATCCGACCCGATCCGAACCCGACCTTGACCCGAAATTGACCCAACCCGAACCCGGCCTGATTGACCTGTTTGTCAGTTCTAAATTAACGGGTCACAATTTGTTCTTTTTAGGTTATTCATTAATATTATACGATAGTATACATAGATAGTTACTAAAAACAATATACGATAGTATAAGATATTGTATTCAAATTTTAATTTAAGACTAATTACCATTGATCGAGAATTGATTATGTATTTATAAACTAAGCATCTCATTATATAATATTGAATGTGAACGTATGGGAAATATATTTTGACTCGATTGTGAACTCAACCGAACTTGAATTCACCTAAATTTGAATTAAACTAACTATAGTAAATTGAACTCAAATTGACCCAAACTGAAATGTAGCTTATAAGTAATTAAGTTTATTTAAGTTAAATTTTAAAAATTAAGTTACTTTAAGTTAAGTTAAGCTTACTTATCTTAAGTTAATTAAGTTTGTTATCTTAATTTAATTTAAGTAAAGTCCAAGTTAAATTATATTTAGCTAAGTTAAATGCAATTTTAAATTTACTTAAGTTAAGTTCAATTTCGCTCAATCAAGTTCAATACTAGTCGGTCCAGCTACATTTAGTTCAGTTTAGCTCAATTAAGTTCAGTACAACTACAATCAATTCAATTTAGCTCAATTAACTTCAGTTTTGTTACAATCAGTTCAATTTAATTCGATTTAGTTCAATTAAGTTCAGCTCAGTTTAACATAGCTCGATCAAATTCAATTCAATTTAGTCCAACTACATTTAGTTCAATTTAGCTCAATTAAGTTCATTTCAGCTACAATCAGTTCAATTTAACTCGATTTAGTTCAACTAAGTTCAATTCATCTACAATAAGTTCAATGTAACTCCATTTAGTTCAACTAAGTTCAGTTCATCTACAATCAGTTCAATGTAACTTGATTTAGCTCAGTTAAGTTTAGGCCAGTTCGGTTTAGCTCAATTATGTTCAATTCAATTCCGTTCAACTACTTTTGATTAGTTTAGCTTAATTGAGTTCAGTTCAGCTACAACCAATTCAGTTCAGTTCAGTTTTAGTCTATTCAATTCAGTTCAGTTCAGTTTTAGTCTATTAAATTCAGTTAAGTTCAGCTCAACTCGGATTCGTTTCAGTCTAAAAGAGTAAGACCTTACTCAAATAAACTACTTCGTATTATATACACCAATATTAAATAAATTTGTATAAAACCGTCTTACTCAAATATCTGTGATTGCCAATCGCCCCATGTTCTTACTAAACACGTGAGAAATATAAGAAATGGTTTAATTAAGTCACCCACTTAGACCACCTTCTCCATTTTCTATTAATGCATAATGAGTTTTGCCCAGAAAGAGACGTTTAAGACGATAAATTAGGGAGTAGCAAGTTAAATGGTCATGGCTTTTAGTTTTCCCTCTTCACTGTACAACATTCACATGACAAACAATAAAACTAATCACCACAAAACTCTTACTGAAGTTCTCTCTTTAGGCAGTCATTTTTTTCCGAAAGCTTGAGACGGGCCATATGTGAACCAATCACTGCTTAATGTGACCAAATTTTAATAGTTAACATTTTACAATAAAAAATTATGACTCAGTTTAAATGGTTACATCTTACCATAAAAATGGTCACATAAGACCGTCTGAAGGCTTCAGACGAAATAGTCCGTCTGAAATGAGAATTAGTGAAACTCTTAATTTTTATAGTTAACGTTAGTTGTAGTCTTATAGCCATAAACTTATTCGGGTTAGTTTGTATCGGTTAGTCGAGTCTTACTCGGGTCGGGTTTTTTCCTTGTCGGGTTTAGTCGGTTTCGGTGTTACGAGGTTCGGGTTATATCGGTTATCGGATGTTATTAAGAATCAGGTTATGTCAGATCGGACTGGGTCGGTTTCAAATGTTGTGATTTTTTTGTATTTTCGGGTGACAGACGGGTTCGATATCGGGCGAGTCGGATCGGTTTTATCGAGTCGGATCGGGTTTTGCCAGGTCTATGTAGTTCTGAAATGTAATGGTAAAGATTAATTTTAAACATATTTAAAGTAACGGTGTTACTGTAACATCATTTGCTCATTAAAGAAACAATGAAATGGTAATTATGTTACTATAACAACATTGATTTAAGTTTACAAAACATATAGTACTTATGTTACTATAACAACATTGATTCAAGTTTACAGCAAATATACATCATAATCACATATAATGTTTAAAGTCTCTACTAGCATTTCAACTTCAATAACGTTGCCTTTTTCACTCCTATCTTCATGACTGATTTGTCGGTGACTTTCTCTTCTTTGTATACACCGTCTCGTTACGCGACTTGTTTTATGTTGGTTCATTTCTCAAACCTTCTTCAAATTTCCTGACATTGAAAATAAAACATTGTAGCATTAATAATTAAAATATATGTGAAAGTCGATGGTACATGATTAATGATCAACATCTCTTGTTAGTTAATAACAATGTTATACCAACAAATTTAATTAATTAGGTTAAATCACACAATATCAAATATACAATGTTGTAATAATATTTCAAGTTCAATTCAACAGTAACTGACGATTCCTAAATAATAACTACATTATAGCATGCAGTAATAATGTAACACTAACAATATTACAGTAATAATTTTACAGTGTTACAATAACAATGTTACAGTAATAATATTACTGTGATAATGTTACAGTAAAAGATGTCGAGTTATTAACAAAAGTTAATTTAATCGTCGTAATTTTCCCCAAATTTTCATGAAAACAAATCCAATTATGAATTTCACACTGTCACGACTCTAACTTTTTAACAAACACTATGAATACCTAGAATCAATACTACGCAATGTTGGAATATGTGTCCTCCGACAATAATGCGATCACAACTGTTGATAATGATGATCACATGTTTAAGTCTCATTATAAAGAATACAATTGGGAAGTAATATTTTTACTGTCAACTGGTCCACACATATCGGTAATGATTGGCTGACTAGAGTTTGACATTACTGTCGTGCGACGGTGGTGATCAGTTGATCCCCTAGGTCATACCTAAAGGGCAACACTCTTAATTGATCAATTAATTGATCGTATAACGTTACGAGTCAATTAAATTATTTAAAATTGACGGACGATTTTGGAAGTAATATTTACGTGTCTCATTGAAATTTGATCAAATGAGATACGGTCTGAGTAATCGAATTGTTTCATTACTCAGATGAAATTATTGTTTAAAGAAACAATTGAAATTGAATGAATTATTATAAATACAAATTGTTGTGATTTATAATTGGTAAAATATTTTGGTACAAGTAATTATGAATTACTAGGTCAATTTTTGTATATGACGTATTTTTATTAATACGTTCATTTTTAATATGTTTAAAAATACATAACAATTTTATGTGACATATAACATGTGACATATTGACAAATTGACAAAAATAAAATGGATTCCATTTTATAAAAGTGCCGAAATTAAGAGGAGGATTAAGCTAATATTGTATTGATTATGTTAATGGAAAACACAATCATTTTCCCTAATAGACTAGCCATGCAACCTAGTTGTCATTGTGAAGACAAACTCTTGCATGCATTGGCTCTCTCTTCTTCCCTCCTCTTCCCTTACCCGGTTTTTCATAGGAGCCAAACCAAGGGTTTTGCCTTATATTTTATCACTTGCACTACATTATAGTTTAGTGCATTAGAAAATTATTCATTCATCAAAAATTAAGAATTTTAGAAAGATATAAACTTCCTTTTCTCCTCTCTTAAACCGGTTTTTAGGAGACCAAAAACCAATTTATTTTGGGTCATTTTTATGCTAAATTAATATTGTACTAGTATTCATAATATTAATTTTATTAAGAGTGTGCTTTGGGTATTAAACTTTGGGAGAGATCCTACACTTGGATATTTGTTCATCCATTGAGGAAAGCACAAGAACAAGAGAGAAGGAGATCTCTCTTGTGCCCTAATAAACCGAAATTCCAATGTAAGATAAAGATTTCTTCTTTATATTGTTTATAGTTTGCATGCATAAGATCACCAATTAATTTTATGATTAAATTAACATAAAACATATATGAATATGTTAAGTATATAGATCTACTATTCTTTCAATCGGTATCAAGAGCCATGGTTGTTTGCATGCAAATCGGTTAAAAGTTTTTCCGAGTTATACGATTAACATATAAAACTTGTTTAATTTGTGTTATTAAGATATATCACGAAAATCATAATGCATGTTAATTTTTCTGGTCCTAAAATACTTTTCGGATATTTTGGTTAATTTATGGATTTTTATTGTTCATATTACATAATAATGGCATTAAAAATATGATTTTATGAATAAAATGTCATTTTCGGACTAAAATTAGCTAAACTTCAAATTTTCCAGTGATTTTTGGATATGTTATCACATATATTATTTTGAGATGACCTGTAAATTTTCATAATTTTTGGACTTCTTATGCTCGCAAAATGGATTTTTCATTATTAAAATCGAATTTAGATGAAAAATAGGTTAATATGAGATACATTTCGAATCTGGTCATAGAAATTTAGTATGTTGTCACATGAAATTTTACAAGATGTGTGTAAAATAATAGGCTATATTGAAGTCTTTATGCATGATTTATGATTTTTTGAAGAAAAATAGCATAAATAGTGACTTAATTAGTGAAATATTAATAAAACATACTCTATGACTAAGGAAAAACATTATATGTTGCATTTTATTATCTTTTTCAGATCTAAAATTGAAAAGTTGATGAATATAATTTTTCTCATGTTTTTATGATTATTTTGTTAAAACCGATAAATCGCAACATTGTTTTTCCGGATAAATTTCGAAATTTTTAACCTAAGTTTTTTGAACATTATGAGTGTCATGGTATTTTTCCAGAATGTTCATGAGTTTAAATTTCAAATTTCAAATTTATTTGAAATTTTGTGATTTATTTGAAGTTTATAGCTTATTTTTGTAATTTTAAGTCCATAAATGAACAATTTTTTTTTTAGAAATATGAGTTAATTATGGTCAAATAATTAGTGAAGACTAAATTTTGAGTCCTAAGAGGTTAGGGTAATTAACTTATGCATAAATATGAATTTATGTATTTTTTTGTGATTATAAAATGTTGAAATCACGCAAATCCGTAAAAACCGAGTAATATACGATATTGGCTACTTAAAGGCGATTTAGCATATAATTGGGCATGTTCATACATATTATAATGCTGCATTTTCTTTATGATTGTCATAATTTTATTTTATGTAATTTTTGAATTATGTAATTTTACTTAGTATGGCCTTAGTTTTTAATTAGTATTACCCGAAATGTATGGGAATATCGATTCGGTTGTAATTTATTGTGATCTCGTATCACCGTTTTGTAATTTAATAGATTTATTTTATTTTAGTTACAAATGTATAATAGGAAATTATGTAATTTGTTATGTAATTTTATTTATTTCGGAGTTCCCAAAGACGGATTTCTTCAAGATGGCGATACATAAAGACGATGTTACCTCGAGATGCGTGCCACAACCGAAGTTCAAGCGACCAATGGAGTTGGTTTCCGAATATGTAATAGTTAATTAGATTTTCTATTTTAGGAAGGCCATACTAGGATTTATTTTTATGCTTTGCATTTTATTTATATGTCGCATGCATCGCTAAATCGCCATAACTAAAACATGCATCATCTTTCATCGAGTTTATCGACCGTGTCAATTAGAATTATCGTAGTTCACTGCTTTAGTTCACTTAAAACGTGATAGATAATAAATTGACATGACCTCTCGCTAAAAATAAATAATTGAGACATAGCCTTATTACCAAATAGTAGAAACCATGAAAACCTATTTCGCGAGGGAGTGCACTCGGCCATCCCGGGGTACAAACCTTGTTACGTAGGGGAAGTGGGTGATAAATGTCTATCCACCGAATTCGTGTTGATGAGGGTTTCATCGGCCATCCCGTGCCCAAAGTAATGTGAATTTGGATCATGGACACATTTATTCGAAATTTGGATTGACCTCAACGGAAGTATTCGTGACCGTAGTCGCATGTGTTCCGGGCTATAGATAAACATTAGAGTAATTTTATCGACCAAGAGTTCTAAAAGTAGAATCGATTAAACGTTAATCCACCGAGTTATATTAATAAGGGTTCCATCGGCTATCCCGTGCCTAAGTTGATATGAATTTGGGGCTTGGAATCATTTATCTAGTTGGGTAGAGGTCACTAGAAAAATGCATATAACTTGTTTAAATTATAAATTTTTACGAGTATTATTGTTAAAACGACATTTGTTTTACTCCTTTTATTTTGTTTTGTAGACCACTTCTTTTTCTCATAACAAATGGCTACACCAAACCCTAACGCCACGCCTCTCGCTAATTCATCATGGCTCCGATCCTTCATGGATCGAGGTAAACTTGAAAAGAATGGGTCAAATTTCTCCGATTGGGATGCCCAGCTCAAATTAGGCGCCCAAGGTGACGACAAGCTTCGTTACCTAACCGAGGCCTCTCCACCCGAACCTAATGTTAGGTCGAGTGCCGCTACTAGGGAAGCATATGAGGCTTACCATAAGGAATCCGCCGCAATGAAAAACGTGTTGATCTTTGCGATGGAGGCGAATCTCCAAAGGAGAGCCTTTAAGATGGGCACCGCTAATGAGATTTACTCCAAGCTTGTGACAATGTTTTCACAAACTCCGCGGATCGTCCAATATGAGGCGGCCGCGACATTCTTTGATCTCGACTTCAAAGAGGGCCAAAAGGTTAGCCCTCATGTGCTCAAACTTATGGAGCTAGTCGAGACCTTGAAAATTCAAAAGGTTGAAATCCCCAAAGAACTCATTGTAGATAGGATTCTACACTCCTTGTTCAAAGTCAAAGCGTATGTTCAATTCCGGGTGAATTTTAACATGCAAGACAAGGATGTGTCTCTTGAAGAATTGCACAAGTTACTTGTGCAAGCCGAAAGGGACATGGGGTTAAATGTGAACCCACCCAAGGATGTGCTTAACATTAGCACCAAAAGTAAGGGGAAGTTCAAGAAGAATGGGAGGAAGGGTAAGAAGCAAGCTCCCACTTTCACCAAAGCTAAGACTTATGAAGCTAGCACTTCAAAAATCAAGAAGGGTCCTCTTGATAAATGCCATTATTGTAATGGTGTTGGACATTGGAAAAGAAATTGTTCCAAATACCTTGGTGATATTAAGGCTGGAAAGATTACTCCAGTAGGTAAATGACTATCCTTTCTTTTATATTTCTATTTCAACTATGGTATTATGATACAAAGTTGTGATAATGTATCTCCCTTTTTATTGTAAATAGGGCCTCCACCAAGCAAAGACAAGGGAAAAGAAAAGCAAGCTTGAGAAACCATCAAGAAGCTAGGAATAGCTTTCATGGAGCTTCGCTTTTTTATTGTCTTATTTTAATTATATTTTGGATTTTAGAACCTTTAAGTTTCCGTGTTCGACATGGAAAGGTATTTTGGATAATTGGTTGTATTTTGGATAATGGTGGCTTGGTTTGCAACCCAAGTCACCCGTTTTATCATTTTATCCTTGTTCTAAAATTCGTATTTACATGCTTGATCTTAGAAACATATGATTATTCACTTAAAGTGATCTAATAGACAACTATAATGATGGGATTCATTATACGTCCACATGCTTAAGGCTTGTGTATGATCATTTATAAAGTGATATTGAGTCTATGAATTCTCTTAAAGGAATATCAATCACCAAGTACACTTCAAAATCTAAAACTATTAGTCAACCTATGAGATAATTCTCCTTATACTTCAAAATCATTATTTGTGTCTCATATGCTATCTTTGAATCTCTAGTGTATTTATTCTAAAGATAGAGTGGGAGAAAAAAAATGAGGACACAACACACGAGGCAAGATAAATTTGTGTACTTGTGTAAATGAGATCTACGCAAGGGAGAATGATTTGAATGAAGGTATATCTATTTATATAGTATACCCAATAGATGAGATCTATGGTCTCAAGTAAGTTCTATATGACTAAAGAGACCAAGTGAAGGAGTCATAAGAGTATGTTCTCAAGATAACTACACGAGGAGACCAAAAGAAAGTTTTGGAACAAGAATGACTAATGTAAAGTCTTAATTGACTAGTTTATGATAAATTTTGACCAATAGTTTCAAACTTTACTTAAGAGCCTAAATGAATCAAAGTAACATTCTAGTAATAAACGAGTTGCAAGGATTGATATACCGATATCTTCAATAGCTAAGTTTTTAACCACACAAGAGTCATTTCTTAACCACATTTTGAAAATGAATTGGTTAAACCTCCTTCTGAAAAGGGTATTTTGAAGGACGTGTATTAGATATTATTTATATTTAAACAATGACATTGCTACGTATCATTATGACATGAACGAATTAGAGATTAAAATCTCTTTCCATAAGGTTAAGATGAGACCTCTTCAAAATAGGAATTTTGAAAGGATATGATGGGAACATATATGGCTTCATCTTAATAACTTTGCAAAGCAACATACATTCCAATTTTGAAATGTTTTCGATTGAGTAATCAATTTCGAAACATGTGGAATTAAGTGGGAGTTTAGAAATTATCATGTGAAGACATGGAATTTAGTGGGAGCAATCACCCTTTGAATGTTTACAACTCATTACTCATTAGGAATGACGAGCTAATATCTTCTTTCACAAAGAAGATTTGAGTTTTCAATTCTGGATGAAAATGGACCATAATGAATCCAACTACATCATGAGATGTTGGATAAGTATTGTAAGATACACTTCGAATCAACGAGATACGTAGGTTATTCATTTAAATGAAAATGGAATTGTCATTAGCAGTCATGGTCGTTCCTTGAACCTAAATATAGTTGATAACATGATTAAAAGTTACTAATGTTTCCGCCATTAGAATAATCATGCACATGTCCAATTATGAATCATATGCATAAGAGCATGATGAATCATTGGTAAGCCATAGTAGAAACGTCATGAATTCTCGAGAAGAATTCGATGAGCGATTTCGGTGTTTGACAGAATACTCTGTTATGTGTCAAGAGGTTGCACATATTATAGAAAATCTGAACACACGTAAAGATTTATGAAAATCCTAAACTTTTCAAGCCAAAAGGAGAAATAGGAAGTTTGGAAAGATACTTAGTTGAATAAGAAGTTGCTCAAAACTAATCTTTCCTAATATGCTAGGACTTGTGAGAAGTGCTAGGCTAATCATCTTGACAAATTGTTGCAAGACTCTACAAAACATATACCTAGTGCATTGTGTATGGATGGAGTACTTGATCAGTACAAGTTATATCATTCACCACAAATTCGTTCGTTATGTGATAACCGATAAGGAAGTTCTTTCAAGATAAAGAACCGAAACCAAAGTCGGGAACCTTGATGTGTACTTGGTAAGTTTCATGCTATGAGTGATAACATGAATGAAAAGGATAATACGATTAAGAAGTTTGAACACATGGACACATGACGTTAAACTTCTATTGCAATCAACAAGTGTTTACACACTTACGATGTGCATCACAAGGTTGTAATATGGTATTGACTACCCGAGTGTGATGTCGATATTTGTCGTTTGAGTTATTAGTAACTCACCTTATACTTTGTTACATCCAACGGGTTGTAGAGACAATTGAACCTCGTTTAAGTGAACACGGATTAGCATTGTATTTGCCCATAGTTACTTACATGAGGTGACGTCTCGAAGTGACCAGAGTGTGATGCGATTGATGGCAAGTTAAAGTGCCATAGAGTCATGTGAGATGACTAGTCGATCACATAGGCAGACTGTTAGGAACATTTTGTCGGGCCTTATGACCGCTTATAGAGTTCTGGCAAATTTATATAGCCTGGTCGTGGCGAGAGCTGCTATAGTATTCAAATGAGTCGATTCTTTTGACTAAAGACTATTCGCCTAAGATGGCACAGTTTCAGATTAACTTTGATTTGTGTTACTACGACCTTCGTAAATGGGGTCAAATGGGCATATTTTGGGTTATGATGGATGTGGCTAGTTGAGTGCGATAGGAATTGTCCACCCCTAGTCAGGGTTATAACAATATCTCAGGGCCACTCGAGTAGTAATGAACTGGAAATGCGTGGCCACGCTCGGAATGTATCCATGGTGGATAAATCCGGTCAATCAGTTATTCTCCAGATCGAGGAAACCACTCTCGATATGATCACTTGCAAGTACGACCTGAAAGACACCTTGCATTGAGTGGGAGATAGTAATAGGACAAGAGAATTGGTGACGCACACTTGTCGAGGACAAGTGGGAGATTGTTGGAATATGTGTCCTCCGACAATAATGCGATCACAACTGTTGATCATGATGATCACATGTTTAAGTCTCATTATAAAGAATACAATTGGGAAGTAATATTTTTACTGTCAACTGGTCCACACATATCGGTAATGATTGGCTGACTAGAGTTTGACATTACTGTCGTGCGACGGTGGTGATCAGTTGATCCCCTAGGTCATACCTAAAGGGCAACACTCTTAATTGATCAATTAATTGATCATATAACGTTACGAGTCAATTAAATTATTTAAAATTGACGGACGATTTTGGAAGTAATATTTACGTGTCTCATTGAAATTTGATCAAATGAGATACGGTCTGAGTAATCGAATTGTTTCATTACTCAGATGAAATTATTGTTTAAAGAAACAATTGAAATTGAATGAATTATTATAAATACAAATTGTTGTGATTTATAATTGGTAAAATATTTTGGTACAAGTAATTATGAATTACTAGGTCAATTTTTGTATATGACGTATTTTTATTAATACGTTGATTTTTAATATGTTTAAAAATACATAACAATTTTATGTGACATATGACATGTGACATATTGACAAATTGACAAAATAAAATGGATTCCATTTTATAAAAGTGCCGAAATTAAGAGGAGGATTAAGCTAATATTGTATTGATTATGTTAATGGAAAACACAATCATTTTCCCTAATAGACTAGCCATGCAACCTAGTTGTCATTGTGAAGACAAAATCTTGCATGCATTGGCTCTCTCTTCTTCCCTCCTCTTCCCTTACCCGGTTTTTCATAGGAGCCAAACCAAGGGTTTTGCCTTATATTTTATCACTTGCACTACATTATAGTTTAGTGCATTAGAAAATTATTCATTCATCAAAAATTAAGAATTTTAGAAAGATAAAAACTTCCTTTTCTCCTCTCTTAAACCGGTTTTTAGGAGGCCAAAAACCAATTTATTTTGGGTCATTTTTATGCTAAATTAATATTGTACTAGTATTCATAATATTAATTTTATTAAGAGTGTGCTTTGGGTATTAAACTTTGGGAGAGATCCTACACTTGGATCTTTGTTCATCCATTGAGGAAAGCACAAGAACAAGAGAGAAGGAGATCTCTCTTGTGCCCTAATAAACCGAAATTCCAATGTAAGATAAAGATTTCTTCTTTATATTGTTTATAATTTGCATGCATAAGATCACCAATTAATTTTATGATTAAATTAACATAAAACATATATGAATATGTTAAGTATATAGATCTACTATTCTTTCACGCAAAACAAAAACGAACATTAATTACTCAGTTTTTACAAATTATTAACCCTAAATTTTAGGCGAAAAGGAGAATATGAAATAACACAAAATTTAATAGTTAGGAAAACAAAAACGAAAATTAATTTCTCAATTTCTAAGTTCGAAAAGCGAACATACAATCAATTGATAGTTTAGTTATATAATTCAAGATCAACAACAGCGGCATGCAAAATAAACCTAATTTTTTGCCGAAAAAATAATTACTCAGTTCGAACAAAACATTAACCCTAAATCAATTAATAATTTCTTCATATCAATTAATATAATCAACAACAACAACAACAACAACAACAACAACAACAACAACAACAACAACAACAACAACAACAACAACAACAACAACAACAACAACAACAACAACAACAACAACAACAACAACAACAACAACAACAACATCAACAACAACAACAACATGCAGCAACATATAATCGCGACAAACTTTTTAAAAGAAATGACGAATTAGAGAGCGATCTATACCTCTTCATTATGTGAGAAACGTTTGTTTTCTGAATGTTTTTAGAGATCTTGAGTATATTTTTTTGTAGATCTATGCTTGATTTTAGTGAAAATTAACTAGATTATGGAAGATTTTTTTTTGAAAAGAATGACGATTGAAGAAACTTTGAATAACTGCCAAAATATTGATGTGCGTTGCTTTTTTTTCTTGTTGAGGAATTAATGTTTGAACTGACTAGAGAGAGATGGGGAGTTTGTAGAGAGAGAAAAAGATGCGATTATAATGAGACATAACAATCAGTTGGTAGCTTTTATTAGGCGCGTCAAATATTAGGGGCGACGTGGCTAAATAAAGGCCCTTGGATCTTTAGATCCAATGGTCCTCATTTACAGGATGGACTCACCTAAGATGTTCGACTCACTCACTCTCTCTCTCTCTCTCTCTCTCTCTCTCTATATATATATATATATATATATATATATATATATATATATATATATATATATATAGATGAGTTCTTATAAGTCCACAATTTTGGTTGAGTCCCTAAGTCCTAATCTCAGCCACTCATTTTTTAGATGTAACTTCAGTATTTTATGAGTGTAACTTTAGCCTAAGAGTGTAACTTTAATACTTTACGAGTGTAACTTTAATCATTTAATGCTATTTTTTATATAAAAATTGAATTTATGGCTATTTTTTATACAAAAATTTGAATTCATGGCTATTTTTTTATTATTTTGAATATTTAAATTTAAAATTATGTAATTTTAACGATTTATGTAATTTCAACACTTTTTGAGTGTAACTTCACTGTTTTACAAGTGTAACTTTAGTATTTTAAGAGTGTAACTTT
The DNA here is from genome assembly GCF_048544455.1 of Silene latifolia. Taxonomy (NCBI): domain Eukaryota; kingdom Viridiplantae; phylum Streptophyta; class Magnoliopsida; order Caryophyllales; family Caryophyllaceae; genus Silene; species Silene latifolia. Next base: position 51,802,800 of record NC_133533.1, read on the forward strand.
AGTATTTTAAGAGTGTAACTTTACTATTTTAAGAGTCATTTTTTACGTTAAAATTTAAATTTGTGTGATTTTTATTATAGGTTGAATTATATAATTTTAATTCTAAGTTTCTGTAACTCTAGTCATTTACGAGTGTAACTTTACTCTGATATGGGTGTAACTTTAGTCCGATGCGGGTGTAACTTTAGTCCGATGCGGGTGTAACTTTAGTCCGATGCGAGTGTAACTTTAGTCCGATAAAAGTGTAACTTTAGTTTAATAAGTGTGTAACTTTTTCGATAAGGGTGAACAACCATCACCACCACAACACGCGCGCCTCACCACGCCTTTTGACCACCACCACCATTGACGCCTTCTCACCACCACCAATAACAAACTAAAAAAAAAAGTCGCTAACCTTCCCCACCTCCTTCAACGACCACCACCAACCCACACCTCCAACAACACCAACAACAAACCGCCAATTTTAATACAATTTGAAAAAAAAAAAAAAAGATATGCAGTGGAGGACGACTCCTCCAACCACCACCACCAACCCACGCCTGCAACAACAACCGCCATACATGACACAAATAAAAAAAATCTGCAATGGAAGACGAGAGGACAAAGAAAGAAAGAAAGAAAGGGGAAGAGGAGCGTGGAGTGATGGCGGCAATGGAATGGTGGAGGCGGTGTGGCGGCGTCGGCGTGAGGGAGAAAGAGCGGTGGTTATGGCTTCTCAGATCTGAAAAAAAAATGGAAAAAAGGAGGGAGGCGGCAGCGTGGAGGAGTCCTCCGTAGGGTTGTTGTCTGGTGCGGCGGCGTTGGAATGGTGGTGGCGGCATGACAGCATTGGAGTGACGGGGGCAAGGTGTGGCAGCGTGGGACTGGTGGTGGCGAGGTGACCGGAGTTTAGAGAGATGTGAGAGGAAGAGAGAGAAGTAAGAGTTTTTGTGTTGTGAGGAAGTGAAATGAGAGGGTTGTGAGAGATTAGGGTTTTCTAGTATTTATATAACAGTCCTTTATTTTGCTCTAATCCTAGCCATCCATTATGTTAATCCAAAGGTTTAGATGAGGACTCAAGGACTCACCCAAATAAGGAGGACTTATAGGATCCCATTTCTATATATATATATATATATATATATATATATATATATATATATATATATATATATATATATATATATATATATATATATATATATATATATATATATATATATATATATATATATATATATATCAAACACAAACATTCTATTCACATGTTACTATAATGCCACATTCTAAACCAACTATCATGCAACATGCTTATTCACAACACTTTATCATATATCCACTTCATCTTCTTTCACCACATTCCCCATTCCACCACAATCGTTTTCCAGCATTTCCATATAACACATCATCCAACATACGCAATAGAACATTAGTAAACACATAGCGGTCCCATGACACCCCATAGTGACTGGTTTAAAGTTTTAGAGCGAGTTCGCGACTTTAGGACATCTCCCAAGTCTTTGCATTAGCTCCTAACAACTCCTACTCGGGTTCATTTTATTTTGACTCCCTAGATTCATTGGGTTCATTAGTTACAGGTTCCAAACCCCATACACCAAGGTGCCTTACCGAGCCCACCTAATGCATGGAAATGCTACCATCTCGGTTACCCGAGGCAATGTATATCAAATAGACAATAAAGAAACATACTTAATTAAGTAAATGAGTTTAAGTGATTACAATCCAAAACCAAAACTAAAAAATAAAGTACAACCGTTCTAAAATCAACCTACAACTAAAGTAACAAAAGGTCTCATGATAACACAGCGGAAGACTACTATCAGAGTCGTGGCGACTCCATCCCCAGCTAATCCCACGCGCATCCATGGTATACCTGCCAGACAACTGCTCACCACCCCCGAATGGATCACCAATGTTTTTAAAACATTTAAACGGGGCCAGTTACTGATTACACAAAACAAGATACACAAGATAACAACACACACATTACCCAAACTCCGTCATAACTCCACACACTAGTCCTGCAAGAATACCCATTGCGACAGATATTCCTCGCCGCCAGTGGGGGACCGCAACCGTACCCACCTAATCCCCGCTCATCTCATCCGAGCGATAACCCATGTTCATTAATGTGCACATACCCTCCTGTGGAGGGTTCCACAGAGGGCCAATCAAGGGCGTGAAGCCACTCCCGCAAGTGACTTAACTCAGCCGAGGACGCACCCCGAAAACCACAGACAATTATACAATCAATTATGCAACAACAACTCCAACACAAAACCAACATGTTATAGATCAACAATAAACACAACCACCACTAACAATTATGTAACCAATAACCAAGTAGGGAAACCCTAACTGGAAAACCAATCACCAATACCGTCACAATAGCGAATCAACAAAGTTCCTCTACGAAATCACCTCCTATCAAATAGACAATCATACAATCACCATCTAGTATCAAAATACTCCCAAAACCCCCAAATTACCCAATTAGGGTTTCAACTAATATCAATGAAACGACATAAAACTGTACAAGAATCTTACCCACAATAGGATGAACTCAACGGCAAAAAGAACACAACGATCCGACGACCCTAGCCTCTGGGATTTGATAGCACCGCAAAGATGAAAGTAACGTAACTTGGTTTTCTCTTGAGAGGTTTTAGAAAAGATAAAAAGTGATGAAGAAAGTGACGGAAAGCTTTATATATCAATCACGCATTACTAACAAAACCCGATTAAAACAATTTGCAGAACCAACTTACTCGATCGAGTATGTCACTTACTCAATCGAGTGCCACACATACTCGATCGAGTACCCATCAGCAAAACACTGTTTCGTAAACCAACCTTACTTACTCGACAGAGTAAGCGCCACTCGATAGAGTACCCAAAAGCATAGAAAACCGTAGTATTGCAATAACGATCCCCATGACACACCCCGTAGTGACTGGCTCAAAGTTGTGAGGGCAATCTTGCAGTTTTAGGACATCTCCCAAACCTTTGCGGTAGCTCCAAACAACTCCTACCCGGGTTCATTTTATTTAGACACCCTATATTCATTTTGTTCATTGGTTTTAGGTTCAAAAATTGTCGCTCTGATATCACTTCGTAACACCCCTATCTACCAAAGTACCTTACCAAGGCCTCCCTTAGTAAACGAAAGTGCTACCATCTCGGTTATCCAAGGAAAGGTATATCAAATTGACTAAAAAAGAACTTATATTTAAAGTAAGGTAATTTAACCAAAGATATATAACAGAAACTCAAAAAGGAAATACAACCATGACCACATAACTAAAATGTGTAAGACTCAGCGAAAGCTAAAAGACTCGGCGGAACCTAATAGTCATCGTCTCACAAGCGTCCCATCCAACCTTCATGTAAACTCACAACAACTTGCTAAACTTCTGCTCACCATCCCCCCAATGGATCACCGCAGGTTTTGAAAACATAAAAGGGTCAGTTAACTGCATAATCAATCATAAGCTACAATACAATAATCAATATAAGACAATCCTGCAATAAACAATCTCATCCTCCAAATACAATTGTATGAACCGCAACCCACACCTGCCACGTTACCCATCGCAACAGATACCCACACCTCTAGTGGTAGACCGCAACCTTGCAACCTAATCCCTGCTCATCATAACAAACGAACTTAGATAATTAATGTGCACATCCCCTTGTGACGGGATCCACAAGGGGCGAACATGGGGGTGAATACCATCTCCATAAAATGGCTCCACAATCAATACCAACAATGTCACCAATATCAAAATGCCACAATAATCCACATTAACGAGAATCACACATTACCACATCAACTTATAATCAATCATACAGAAAACTGAGTAGGAAAACCCAACCTGATTAGCAAATACGAAAGACCAATCAACAAAGCGAGCTAGAACTGCTCCTCTACGAAATCGTCACCTAACAATGATAATCAAACAATACTAATCCCAAACCATTACTTATCACCCCATAACCCCCAAATCAACCCAAATTAGGGTTTGCTCAACTTATAATAACAATTCAATAAAGCATAAATAATACTTATTACTGCGATAGACCCGAAAAACAAGATGTTAGGACTCACAATCAATCACCCTTTGGCTTGGAAATGATGTAGATGATTAGAGAAGCGGTAACGTAGTTTAGGTTTTGTGAGAAATGATTTTAAAAATGATTAGAACTGCTTAACACGTCTTTTATACTTCTCTAATCATTTTAATCAAAGCCGCGGAAATACAACCCGTCAAACCGGGCACTCGGTCGAGTACCAGACATACTCGACCGAGTACGTCCTACTCGACCGAGTGTCTCACGTACTCGGTCGAGTGCACTTAAGGCAGTAGTCTGCGAAACACTCGATGACCCACTCGATCGAGTACAGCCTACTCGACTGAGTTCACTATGCTCAGAACTCTATAGTATTACAGTATACATCAGAAAAACCTGGTTAAAGTGGCGCGTTTGAGACCGTGCAAAAGCAAGTTGGAAAATAGTAATGAATGAGAAAGAGTATCATGCGTACATATTTGTATCTCTTATATCTGATACTCAAATTTCATAAACCACTATAATTAGAATTGTGTATCTTAGCGTCTTTATAATTTCAAATGTGAGTATATTCTACCTATTTGGTAATTTTAAATGTGAGCAAATTTAAAAAAGATACAAACTACTGTACAACCTAATTAGTCGAACAATCATATACTGCTTATTCTTCCATGTCAAATTTAATAGTCACTAGGTAGTATCCCGCGCTTCGCGCGGCTTGTTTTAAAATTTTATGATTATAATTGAAGAAAAATAATATAATTCATATATGACTTTCAATATTTTCTCTTATAAATAATTTTTTTCTGAATTTTTTTTAGGTTTAACTTCAATATTTTAAAATAAAATACATAACAATTTTAATTAAAACTAATAAGTGATAAATTAATTATACATGATCAACGTTTTATAAATAAATTTGTGACTGGTGAAAAATTATATTAATCAAAATAAAATTTATTCGAATAATACAACAATGAACAATAAGTTCCCAAATTATATCATTTTATGATACTTTATGTTTCAAATCAATTAATATTTGTTCAAAATGATGTGAACATAGTTTTATTTAATTTTTAATTTTTTATGTATAACATGTGACATTTATCTATCAAACACATAGAGTTCAAACTCAACTTATTCAAATGTTTTGATTGTGTCTTGCATTTGATATGTGTCAAATATATCTATGAGAAATTTGCACCTTTTGTTTTTTTAAACAACTATATGTAATGATGTTTAAGAGTTTACCTTTAAATATAATAGGTTGAACTTTCTCAAATATTATTTTTTGATGTTTAACTTCAAAGTAGTTAAAAGATAACATATAAAATATTTAACTAAAAGTAATACGGAGTATTTAGTTAGTCATAATCAATATTTTATATTTGACTTATACATATTTAATTAAAGATATTAAAGAAAAATGTAACGTGTTTTCTACTTTTTCATATCGTTTATAATACTATATTACTTAATAATCGTTATTTTTGTTTTGATTATTCAAATGCACTCGCGATCACTATGTACATACACACTCGTACACATACTCGTTATCACACTATTCAAACATATCAAAATTTCATATGTACTTCCTCCATTCAACTCCAAACTACCATAGTACACTTTTCACGTTTGCCAACACAAGTTTTGCGCGGTAAATATCATTAGCTACGTATATGCAAAAATTATAAAAGTTACATATTTTTAATGTACTCGTAAAGACGAATCAAATAAGATCCCACAAGAATATATTTTCACTTATATATTGAGAGAAAATTGCAATTGAAGATTCATTTGTGAATAGTATGCAAAAACCAATATGGTAGTTTGGAGTTGAATGGAGGAAGTATTCATTTTGTGCAATATAATTTTTTTCATCCCCACGCTGTAAAAACTTATCTCTTAGTAGTTTTTTTGTTAAAGTTGTATTTTTAATATATAAAATGACTCTTCCAAATATATTTTTCTTAATGGATCTAATTCTCTAATAGTGTAAGTTTTATATCTTTCTCAAAATGTTTTTTTTACGTAAATGTAAAACATTGTGAGACACTTACTTTAATCATATCTACATATCAAAATAAATATTTCAATAAATATAATGAAAATTATAGTCAATTGAAAGTATTTTTCACAATAAACGTAATTATTTACATTTTATAATTTTTATCAAAATAACTTTTTAGTAAATTTAGAATCAAATCACCGTAATTATTTAATATAATTTTATAACAAAATTTATTAAACTATAATTAATACTTTGCTGAGATTTATACAGCATTTATTATGTTTATATTTAATGTTCAGCTGTAATTAATGCGTGTATTTAAGGCTGAGTTGACACGTGGCGCATCTACAACGTATCAACCCAGTTTTATATATATACTAGGTAGTATTCCGCGCTTAGCGCGGCCTGTTTTAAAATTTAATTATTATAATTGAAGAAAAATAACATAATTTATATATGACCTTTAATATTTTTACTTATAAATAAAAATAAATTATTTTTTTCTCAATTTTAATTTTTTTAGGTTTATTTTCAATATTTTTAAATAAAATACATACAATTTTAATTAAAACTAATAAGTGATAATTAATTATGCTGATCAACGTTTTATAAATTATTTTGTGACTGATCGAATATCATATTAATTAAAATAAAATTTACTCGAACAATGAAACAATCAACATTAAGTTCTCAAATTATATCATTTCACAATACGTTAGGTTCCAAATTAATTAATATTTGTTCAAAATGATGTGAATATAATTTTATGTGATTTTTAATTTTTTTTATGTATAACGTGTGATATTTATGTATCAAACATATAGAGTTCAAACTCAACTTATTCAAATGTTTTGATTGTGTTATGCCTCTGTTATGTGTTAAACATATCTATAAAAATTGCACCTTTTGCATTTTTAAACAATTATATATAATGATGTTTAAGAGTTTACCTGTAATTAAAATAGGTTAAAACTTTCTCAAATAATATTTTTTGAGGTTTAACTTCAAAGTATTTAAAATATAACATATAAAATATTTAACTAAGAGTAATATTTAGCTAGTCATAATCAATATTTATACTTGACGTACACGTATTTTAATTGAAGATATTAAACAAAAATGGAATGTTTTTTTTTAACTTTTTCATGTCTTTTATAATACTCTATTATTTAATAATCATTACTTTTATTTTGATTATTCAAATGTATTCGCGATCACTATGTACATACATACTCGTTATCACACTATTTAAACCTATCAAAATATCATATGTATTCAATTTCTTGCAATATAATTTTTTTCATTCCCCACATAAAAACTTATCTCTTAGTAGTTTTCTTTAAGTTATGTTTTTATGAAATACAATGACTCTTCCAAATATATTTTTCTTAGGATTTAATGGTCTAAGTTTTATAACCTTCTCAAAATGTCTTTTTACCTAAATATAAAATATTATGAGAGACTCACTTTAATCATCTCTACAAATCAAAATATTTCAATAAATATAATGAAAATTATACTCAATTTGAAGCATTTTTCGCAATAAACGTAATTATTTACATTTTAGGATTTTTATCAAATTATTTTTTTTGATAAATCACCGTAATTATTTAATGTAATTTCATAATAAAATTTATTAAGTAATAATTAATATTTTGCTGAGATTTATACAGCATTTATTAAGTTTATATTTAATGTTCAGCTGTAATAAATGCTTGTATTTAAAGCTGGGTTGACACATGGCGCATCCACACGCTTCAACCCAGCTTTTTATATATATATATATATATATATATATATATATATATATATATATATATATATATATATATATATATATAGAGAGAGAGAGAGAGAGAGATAGGTTCAGGTAAGTCCACAAATTTGGTTGAGTCCCTAAGTCCCATTCTTAGCCAATCATTTTTTAGTGTAACTTTACTGATTTATGAGTGTAACTTTAGCCATTTAATGATTTGTAAGTGTATCTTATCTTTTAAGGCCAACTTATATACACAAATTTGAATTTGTAAATTAAAATTTATGTAATTTTAACAAAAATCTATGTAACTTTAGTGTCTTACGAATGTAACTTTAGTCGTTGGGAGTGTAATTTTAGTCGTCGGAGTTATAACTTTTGTAATATGGTGGTTTGTATGTAAAACTTTGAGTTTATATACTTTTATGAGTGTAATTTTAGTCATTTGAAGTGTAATTTTAGCCGTGAAAATGTAACTTTAGTCATGTGGTGATTTTTATGTATAAATTTGAATTTATATACTTTTCCGAGTGTAACTTTAGTCTTTGAAGTCGTAACTTTAGCCGTTGAAGTTGTAACTTTAGTCGTATAGTAGTTTAATGTAAATATTTGAATTAATATACTTTTCTATTGTAAAAGTAGAGTGGAACTTTAGTCCGATACGAGTGTAATTGTAGTCCGATACAACTGTAACTTTAGTATGATAAGGCTGTAACTTTAGTTCAATAGCTTGTAACTTTAGTTCGTCAAGTGTGTAACTTTAGTTCGCTATGTGTGTAACTTTAGTCCGCCAAGAAGCTAATACAACCATGACTAAAGTTACACCACCACCACCAACAACCACCTACGACATCCTACCCCAACCACCACCACCCCAATCCCACCACCTCCAAAACGCAATACTCGACAACCATCAACACCACCAGCCACTTTTTACAAAAAAAAAAAAAAAAAAAAAAAAAACGAGAACTCAAAAAAAAAAAAAAAATAACCAGCCACCACCACCACACGCATAGGCCACGACCATCACCACAACTACATCTGAAACGACACCTTTAACCAACTTCAACCACCAACACCCACTGCATACCGCCACAACAAACACAACCGCTTCCTTTTTCAGATTTGAAAAAAAAAAAAAGAAGAGGGAGGCGGCACCACCACCACAGCCACCACATTTGAAAAAACGAGATCTACTCGGTGTTCGTCGTCGGCGTCTGTGGTCAGTGGTGGTGTTCTGAGTGGCGACGAGGGTAGCAGGCGAGCGGATGGTGGCGGGGTAGGCGGCTGCAAGAGGGAAAGCGCGGGGTGTTGACGTGTTGTTGTCGGTGGTGGGTGGCGAAGGGGGTGTTGTTGTCGGTGGTGGGTGGTGGGTAGTGGCTGTCGTGGATGGTAGTAGAGAAGGAGGAGGGTGTGTTGTGAGGGAGAGATCGGAGGGAGAGAGAAAGTGGGAGGAAGAGAGAGAATGAGAAATGTATGTTGTGAGGCAGTGAAATGAGAGAGCTAGGGTTTTGGTGTGTTTTAATCTAGGCCCTTTATTTTGATCTAATCTTGGCCATTCATTTATTTGATCCAAAGGTCTAGATTGGGACTTATGGACTCAACCAAAATAGGTGGACTTACATGATCCTTTCTCTCTCTCTCTATATATATATATATATATATATATATATATATATATATATATATATATATATATATATATATATATATATATATATATATATATATATATACATACACTATTACTTCACTAATTAAATGGATGATAAAAGACATTTTTTGTATTTGATGAATATCATGACAATTTTAGGTTCTTATAATATAGGGAGTAATATATACCCCATACGATGGGTAATGAAGAGGTTAATGAGTAAATAATTTGAGTTTTTACTTTCTTCTCCTAACACATTACAATCTCTGCTAATATTATATCTTTTATACAAAGTATAATAGTATAATCAGTACATTCTTTGTTTCTTTATCATCTGTTCGGTAAGCTTCCTAGTTAAATTCATCCCACTATTTAGGCGAGAATATTATTGACACGTGTTTCTTACGGTTGTTTTGTACCTTTGGGTAAACTTAGCCTCCTCTTTTTTAAATGTAACTTAAATGGAAGGAGTACGAAATCCACTTTAGACCTCCTCCGTCTCGATTATTTGTTTAACTATTCTATTTTATTGGTCTCTCTTAAGTCGGGCATATTCATCTTAAGAATAAATCGTGTCAAGTACTACCCCACTTGGTTAGATACTTTCTTTTTTGTCTTACACATACAATTTGACCCGTCTTAAGGTTAAGACGGATATGTCCGTCTTAAATGAGAATTTGTATTTCATTTTAGTGTATCTCATTCATTTGTTACCTTTCTGTATTTAGAAGCTTTTCATGAATAATTTGATTATATATGAATATTTATTATGATCCACTTATCTTCCACTTAATAGCAACCATAAATAGTCTCTGCGTATTTCTTTTATCTTTTTCCCAAAATATAAAGCTAAACAAATACCGGAATAAAGGAAGTAGGTAATAAACGTGGAATTCTTGTTGGTGTAAGTGTCCTCAACAATAGTGCGATCACATGATTAAACAGGATAATTAAATCTCATAATAAGTATACGTAAGAGATGATTCAATTATATTATCAATTGATCAACATTAATCGGTAATGACTTGCTAACTAGAGTTTGACATTACTGTCGTTTGACGATGATAATCAGTTGATCCCTTAAGGTCACATCTATAGGACAATTTCCTTAATAGATAAGTTGATTAATTGTATATCGATACAAGTTAATCAATTCCATAAATTTGAACAATTCATTTGTGAGTAAGAATATTTATATCTTATTGTAATTTGATTGAATAAGATTTATTTTAGTAATTAAAAGATTTTATTACTAAATTTCGTTATTGTTTGTGAAGCAATTAAATAAACAATGATTGATTAATTATAATTGCAAAATGTTGTGAATTATAATTATATGACCCATTTTACATTTGTGACCATAAATTACTAGCTAATTTATCATATGTAATTAATTTATTAAGAAATGATATTTATTTGGATAAATATGCATTAAAATTGGATATGGGCATGGTGAGTGACACATGACCTAACAAATGACATTTGACAAAATCACAAAAATAAAATGGAGTCCATTTTATAGAAGGGCAGCGATTTTAGAGGAGAATAAGGGGTTTATTATGTTTGTTAATTTTGAATGGCAAACATGATCATTACCCAAATTCTCTAGCCTTACACATCTAATGTTTAGAAAAGAGAAAAAGCAAAAGGGTGAAGGCCATGCATTGGCCTTCTAGACCCCCTAAAACCGGCTCCTCCATTATACATAGAGAAATTGTTCTCTATTTATTCATTCATGCAATTTATCATTCTCATTCATCTTCTCACTACATCTCTCTAAAATAGTTTTAGAATATCTAAAATTGTTCATCAAATTCTAATATTAATACAACATTATTACTAGTGTAGTAATACATATATATTATTAGAATTATTAAGGACTACTAATATATTAATCTAGTTAATTAGTGTATTAGTTTTAAGGGAAAGTCTTGGGTGCAATTTTTAAGGAGTATCTCTATACTTGAGATTGGAGGATCATTCTATTATTCATAGCTCAAGAACAAGTGAAGGTAGGTGACCTTACTTGTGCCCAATTCGTGCCTTTCTCAATGTAAGGAAACCGTTTTTCTTATTCTTTTGTTATGCATGCAACTAGATCCACTAGTATATAAATTATGGATAATTTATAAAATGATTTGTAAAGTTAAAAATCTACTGAAAGCTGGGTATGTGAATAACAAGTGGTCTACTGGTAATGGTGTGTATACCATCAAGGCTGGGTATCAATGGCTACAAGGAACTCTACCTAAAGTAGCTTGGTATCCTCTGGTTTGGAATAGATTCAATGTGCCTAAACATTCCTTCATTGCCTGGTTGTGTGTTAGGCAGAGACTGCTAACCAAAGACAAGCTCCAGGCTTTTGTGGTTGTTAATGATGGGCTCTGTGAGTTATGCAAGATAGGAGATGAGACTCATATGCATTTATTCTATCACTGTCCCTTTAGTTCTTCTTGCTGGCAGTTGCTGAAGGACTGGCTTAATGTTCCTCTACCTGGGCAGGACATTATAAATTGGTGTGTAAAATGGAGATGCAGATCCTTGTTGAAGAAACATGTTGTTTTTGCTGTTGTGGTTGTTGTACTGTACTCTATTTGGCAGTGCAAGAACTTATGTCGCCTTGAGCAGTGGGTGAAAGCTCCCATAGTAGTTGTGCAGGAGGTTCAAAGTAGTGTCAAGCAATGTTACTTATCCAGGAACTGGCCAACTAGATTTCAACAGAACTATATTTTCTAGGAGGTTTTAAAAGTATTGCTATTTAGTTGATGTTGTAGGAGGTATCATTTGTCTCGCAAGCCATGTAATGTAACTTTGTACTCTTTTATCTATTAATATATATTTCACATTCCACCAAAAAAAAAAAACAATTGGTATCAAGAGCTTTGGTGTTGCATGTAATTTTTTCGAGTTAAATGTAACTTAATTAAAACTAGATATTTTAGATTTATGATGATAAATCACGAAATTTTTTTGCATGTAATATATTCCGGTTCTAAAGTTTTTTACGTCATATTTATGATTTATGGATGATTATTGCTTATTTTAATGATTTTTAGTGAAACAATAAAATTTTATTGAGTAAAATGAACTTTTATTTACTAAAAATAGTTAAACTTCACTACTGGCCGTGATTTTTTAGTATGATCTCACATGCATATTTTATGTATTTTATGTAAAATTTATTATTAATGTGATTAATAATACATGATTTATGATTTTTATGTGTTAAAAATGCTATAAATGGAGGATAAATGATTAAAAATAGTTAAACTTCGAAACAGGCCATGAAATTTTAATATGATGTCACATGCATATTTTAAAGATTGTATGTAAAATTTTAGTTAAGTGATTTATTATGAATGATTTATAATTTTAATGATTAAATTGGTATAAATAGTGACTATTTTTAGCAAAAATAGCTAAAATGAATTTTATGGCATGAAATTTTTCCCTAATATTGTATATATGATATGAACATCAGATCGAAAGTTTTGTGATTAATTTTGATTGATTTGGTATGTCTATTGATTTTTTATGTGATAAAATCGATAAAAGGGTAACTTTATTAGTCATAAAAATTAATTCGAAATTTTTGGTTGAAATTTTGCCATTTCCAGGTTCTGGAAATTAGTTAAGAATGTTCAAAATTTTGATTTTAATTTTTCCATAATTTTTATGTTTAATTTGGATGAAATGGTAAAAGTTATGTTTTATACGATTTATTAATGAAATAAATTATAAATATTTTGTGGGCAAATTTTATTGAGTTTTGGAATCTTCGTAATATTCCAGTATATACAAAAATGTGATTTCGAATTTTTCCAAATTTTTATGATTTATTGGGAATTATTTCATAATTGTTATGATTAAGAAAAGTTTAATAAACAATAATAGAAAACCAAGATGAATTATTTTCAAAAATTGAGTAAGGACTAATTTTTGAGTCCTAATTGAGTTAGGGTAATTAACTTGAGCTTAAATTTGATTTAAGTATTAATTTGTGATTTTAATAAGTTATTGTCACACATTTCCATACAACCGGATTATATACGATATAAGGTTTAAGTAGGGCGATTTGGCACATTAAATTAGCATGTTAATCACATATAATAATGCTGCATTTTTATTGATGAATGTCATAATTTTATTTATGTAATTTTGAATTATGTAATTTATCATAGTATGGCCTTAGTTTTAATCGGTATTACCCGTAATGTAAGGGATTGCCGATTCGATTGTAATTTAAATGTGATCTCGTATCACTAGTTTTTCATGTTACAAATGTATAATAGGAATAACTATTTATTTTATTATTATTTGTAATTCCGGAGTTCCTTCAAGACGGTGCCATTCGGAAAGGCTTTCCGATCAAGACGGTGTTTCCTTGGGAGGCATGTCACTTGAAGTTCAAGGGACCAATGAAGTTGGTTTCCGAATATGTAATAGAATATTAGATTTTCTATTTTAGTAAGGCCATACTAGGAAATTTATTTATTGCTTATGCATTTTTCATTATATGTTGCATGCATTGCCAAATCGCCATAAACAACACATGCATATCATATCGAGTATTCGACCGTGTCAATTATAATTAGCGTTAGTTCAAAATTTTGGTTCACTTAAATTTGATAGATAATAAATTGATAAGACCTTCATTTTAAAAGATTGAGACTTAGCCTTACCAAATAGTAGGAACCTATGAATCCCAATTTCATTAGGGGTACAATACAGTATTGAAATATTATACCGGGATGCTTTCTTTGACGTTGGGTAAGTGGGGTAATAAATAGTTATTACACTTCGAAATTTGGTTGATCTCAACGAAAGTATTAAAGGGACCGTTGTCCCAATAGGTTCGGGCTAAAGATGAACTTAACGTAAATTCATCGACGGAAAATTCTAATTGTAGAATTGGTTAAAAGGGTTAACCCACCAAGATTATATTAGCAAGAGGTGTAGAGGGTCCGTAGGCTCACATCCAAGATTTAATATGAACTTTTGGGTATCAGAATCGTTTATATAAATGGGTGGAGATCATTATATAAATGCTAAAACATACTTAAATATTTTATATATTACGATGAATGTTGTTTTTTTCCCGCTATTTCATTGTTTTTAATGTTGTTCTATTTAATTACTCCTACTCATATGCGATATCATTCGATTGTAATACGAGTCTCCGCTAAACCACTATTGCTAACGACAAAGAATCTCTTTCTAAAATGAACCGTATCATAGATTGTGGACTAGCTCCATAGGAATCGTTCTATTCCATAGAACTCCATATATAGGAGTTATCCTATGTCATAAAATATTAGCATCTTAAAATTCCTAACATACCTATGTATGATTTCTTGTGAAGAAATATTACTAGAGGTAATGATTAGTCAAAATATGTTTTGATTATATCTTCTATGCATCCATGGTTCAAAAGTCTTATTGCTCAACCTAAACACTTGTCATCAAGCACTAAAGTTGTTAAGAACATGACAATGTTAAATTGGTAAATTTATTACCACAATAGAGTCCATTCTTGTGAAGAATTAACTAGGAATTTATATGAAGATAAGTCTCCATCAAGTAGAAATTCTTGAAGCCAGTGGGAGCGATATGAAGTAAGTACCTATCTTAATTGTTAATGATAGAACTAGGCTCGAAAGAGAAGGTGTTACACACTAAAATAGATACAAACCCCAAATAAGTAACGATCTAGGAAGTTGGTCGTGTGACTCCAACATATTCCTTCTTGAATATCTATGACATTGACATTGCATTCCTGCCAATTACCACATCATAAGTATTTGATATAAATTTGTGGATTTCGTCATGATATTTGGCATTATCGTTTAAAGACTAGCAAGAATAAATTCAGAAATTTACATGAATGGAACTAGGGTAGTTGCCATTTCATCCATGGACATATAAGTGTTATAGTGTACTCATTTTAGTTTTGTAGAAATGTACCTCAATAATTGTTATGATGTACACCAACTCTAAATAAGAATATAATTCAAGTTTTTGTATAAAACGAAAAGAGTTTCTCAATTATGCAATTAAAATAAGCGTTGTACCCTAACATACCATGATTAAGTTTATGGCGAGACCATGCAAATTAAGGTAATTATATTCAAACTAAAAAGAAATGTCATATATCTTATATAAGACTCATGTTGGTAATCCCAAATTGTTTCTCATTTCTTGATTGAAAGTCGCATTAAAACTAGTTTTGACTAGTATCCCACACCATTTGATTGTGAATCTCATGAAATGTGCAAATCTTGTATTCAAAGCAAGATGTTTCGTGACTTTTCTTGAAAAGTATTGAGAATAGAATAAGTTATTCACAAAATTACACTTCAATGTGTATGGTCAAATATATTTTCAATCTGAGAAGGTCATTTTTACTTCTCTTTTACCGACGAACTAGGTAGATACTTGGTATCCACTTAATGAGGTAAGAAGAGAAATTCTTTGAATAAATTAGAAAAATTCTTCTTATGAAGTAGAAAAACCAAAGTATTAGTACTTTGTTTAGGATGAGAACCATGAAGTAATGACTTTATTTTACACCAAATAGAGAGTGATATGGTATCACAAGTTCACTTTCATTACGATATGATGGAATCTTTACAATATAGTTGGAGGTAGTTTTTGTTATAAATTTTTTTGGCATTTAAATTTTCCACTAAAATATAACATGGTTAAAGCAATCATCTACTTTTCATATGAGATATGGTTAGGCATGGTACTTAAGTTGTAGCTTGTTTCGATAGTAAACATGTGCTCATTTTCCCTACATGATCACGAGAACAAAGGGTTTGTGGCTCGTGTACTGTCTATTAAAGAAAAGATGATTATTTCTTAAAGACAGACTGGGAGAAAATGTTCAAGAGCCACAAACTGAGAATAAGACGTGAGAAGATGTTCCTTCTTGGTCAAAAGCAGTGATTATTTCTTCGAAACCTAAGTTGACAGGAGTCATGTCACCTTTAACAATACTGTAAATTATTAAGATGCTTTATATAGCTTCAACTCTGCAATAGTCCGAACTAAACATAAAAGATGTTTATTTAGCCTGGTTGGTTGGTGGCAAAAGGTTTTGCACGCAACAACAACGCCTCATTAAATTCGGATTTTATAGTTGGATTTTAAAATCATCTTGCACGAGTTTTGAAAATCGCAACTATCCTAAGGTGGGATGAAAACTTAAGAAGAGGTCTTAAGTAGAAGTTAAGGAGTTGAATTGTATGTTTTGATCATGTGATAAACTTTTCTCGATTTGTCGAGTAGTTTATACATGGAGTTTAGTGGAAGTAATTGAGGGGTAATATCCGTATAAGACCCTTTAAATTTAGGACTATAATGTAAATTTAACATGTGAAATATGGTCATAAACGAAAAACAATGAAAAAACGATAAAGATTAAGAATCAACCTCGGGTCCTTTGATGCGCGGCGTAAAGAACAGAAATCAACAGAGATTTCCTCCTAATCGTTGCACCCAAGACCGTCTGAGACTATGCCCTTGTGCTAGAAATGCTCTCTAATTGACTTGCAATATCGAGAGAGCTATTGTGAGGTTATTCGATGTGAGATCGAGGTTTTCAGAGAAAAATGCTCTTCAAAACCCTAATTTTCATGTAAAATGAATGCTTAGGTCAAAAGGAGAGGGAGTCTCTCCTTTTGTTTGGTTCGGCCAAACCGAGAGCCTAGGGGAGGGAGTGGGCTTTCACTTCCTCCTTCTTTTAGCTCGTAGTCCGACCAATTCCGCTAAAATGTATATGACGCGATTTTCATTATAAATCGTCATCGGTTATCGGCTATTAAAATATCAACTAATAACACGGGTTAGTTGAATTATTAATACATGTCCGACAAAGACGATATTGTATAATTTATTCAATATACATTAATTAAATATAATCGTTTATATTTAATTTACGAATTAACTGTTTAATTCGCCTTAGCCCATAATATTTAATCCGTATTAAATATAATATCTCAACATCACATTTTGACTAATTACTAGTCAAATAACTCGGACTAACTGGTTAGTCAAAATTGGCATCTACATGACTCGTATTTTCATCTTTGTCACATCTCTCAAACGTATCCTATAGGTGTGACTTTTAGGGACCAGTTGATCACCGCCATCTGTATGACAATAACGTCAAACTTATCTAGCAAGCCAACCGTTATTGATAAACGTGGATCAACTGATAATAATACCAAAAGTATGCCCTTTGATCCTTTTAGAGATTTATAAGTCCTTGCACTAACTGTTAAGGACACCAGCCCCAACAAACTCCCACTTGTCCGTACAAGTGTATGTGCAATGACGTTATCCGCACTAACTGGAGGACACAAGCTCCAACAAACTCCCACTTGTCCGTACAAGTGTATGTGCGATAACCGATTCTCATATTCATTTAAAATTTCTCCCACTCAATGTAAAACAATTTGCAGATCCGGATCCGCAAAGGTCGTATTTTACAATCGATCTGTATCTAGAGTGGTTTCCCCGACTAGAGAGTAACTTAACTGATAAAACGAATTCGTATTCGAGCATGGCCATGCATTTCGATTCTGACTCCTCGAGTGGCCCTGAGAAATATCGAGTACCTGATAAAGGCTGAATATTTCCTTCAACTCGAACTCCTTCCGATCTAAGCACAGCATGAAATGACCCAGAAAAAATCTACTTGGCCCCCTGTTACGGATGACCGTGAGAAAGAAACCAAAGTCACCCAAAATCTGCCTTAGTCTCAAGAGATAGTCGATAGTCAAAAGAATCGACTCTTAGGATCACCATGGAGGTCCTATCCACGACCGGGCACCGAATGTTATAAAACATTTAGGACTCCACGTCGATGTCACAATTGTGTCCTACGAGATATCCGTATAACTCGCCTCTGTGATTGGTCAGTCAACCGGTTGACTTATGGCTCGTTGAACCCACCATCAACCAACGTCACAAAATAATTACCTTGAGTTATCAGCTCACGTGGGCAATTAAGGACTGAAAAATATAATCTTTATTCAGTTCACTTTGTGGTGTTCAAAAATTGTCGTACAATTCCACATGAAAAACAAAATATATAAATATCAAAACGTTGATGTCGTATAGAGTACAAAAGCGAATGAATCTAATCCATAAAAGAGTACTACAACTTAGGAACACGTTTAATTCCCATGGAATTAACATGCCCTTTATGCTTATCTTGTCGTAATGGTTTAGTGAGAGGATCTGCTATGTTATCATCTGTAGCAATCTTTTCTATCACTACTTCCTTTTGCTCCACGTAATCTCGGATTAGATGAGCTTTCCGTTGTACATGTCTAGACTTGTTGCTAGACTTTGGCTCCTTAGCTTGGAAGATGGCACCACTATTGTCACAATAGATGGTGATCGGGTCATTCGAACTAGGCACTACAGATAGTCCATGTAAGAATTGACGCATCCATATCGCTTCCTTTGTAGCTTCGACGCGGCATAGTACTCGGACTCGATCGTAGAATCTGGCTGTAATTTGTTTGGAACTCTTCCACTGATGCAGCGCCATTAAGAGTAAAAACGAATCCAGACTGAGATTTCGAGTCATCACGATCCGTTTGGAAGCTAGCATCTGCGTAACCGGTTGCGCATAGCTTTTGATCGCCTCCATAAGTCAATGCCCAATTTTTAGTCCTCCGTAGGCACTTAAGAATGTTCTTGACAGCCATCCAATGTGATTCACCTGGATGCTGTTGGAATCGACTTGTCATACTCAATGCATATGCCACGTCCGGACGTGTGCATATCATGGCATACATGATTGATCCTATAGCCGAGGCATAAGGAATCCGTGTCATGCGCTCTTTCTCTTCCGGTGTCTCTGGTGACTGAGACTTGCTCAAATGCACCCCTGGAGCCATAGGAAGAAACCCCTTCTTGGAGTTAGTCATGATGAATCTCTCTAGGACTTTGTCTATGTAAGACTCCCCGATCGAGAGATAACATCCGTCGTGATCTATCTCGATAGATACGGATGCCCAGAATTCTTTGTGCCTCACCCAGATCTTTCATCTGGAAATGGTTTTTCAACCATACTTTCACCGAAGTTAAGAGAGGTATGTCATTCCCAATCAGAAGTATGTCATCGACATACAATATTAGGAAGACAATCTTGCTCCCACTCGACTTGATATAAAGACATGGTTCCTCGACCGATCGAGTAAATCCATTGTCTTTTATCACTTGGTCGAAGCGATGATTCCAACTCCGAGATGCTTGCTTAAGTCCATAAATGGAACGCTTAAGCTTGCATACTTTCTTAGGATGTAAAGGATCGATGAAACCTTCGGGTTGTACCATGTACAACTCTTCCTCCAAAAAACCGTTTAAGAAGGCGATTTTCACGTCCATCTGCCAAATTTCATAGTCATGAAAAGCGGCAATCGCTAAGATAATCCGAATGGAACGCAGCATGACTACGGGTGCAAAAATCTCACTGTAGTGCAAACCTGGCACTTGGGTGAAACCTTTAGCAACTAGTCGTGCTTTGTAGATATCTTGCTGATCTTCCACAGAATGCTTTATCTTGTAAAGCCATTTGCATTGAAGGGGACGAACCTTAGCAGGTAAGTCAACAAGATCCCACACGTTGTTCTCATACATGGAGTCCATCTCGGATTGCATGGCCTCAAGCCATAACTTTGAGTCAGAACTAGTCATGGCACCTTTATAGGTTGCGGGTTCACTACTCGTTAAGAGTAGAATGTCATCTATGTCATGTTCCTCGACCATACCAATGTATATGTCCGGAGGAATAGAGACTCTTCCCGACCTCCTAGGTTCCTCAGGAATATTCACCGCAGCCGGGATTGAAGGAATCGGTTCCTCCAATGGTTGCTCGGTGTTTGGTTCTGGAATCTCCGACAGGTCGAAGGTTCTATCACTCTTTGCATTCTCGAGAAATTCCTTCTCTAAGAATGTCGCACTAGCCGCAACAAAAACACGTTGTTCGGTTGGCGAATAGAAGTAATGACCAAGTGTTCCTTTAGGATAACCTATAAAGTATGTCTTGACCGATCGCGGGCCGAGCTTATCCTCGTGTCTCCACTTGACATAAGCCTCGCAGCCCCAAACCCGTATAAAGGACAAGTTAGGGACCGTTCCCTTCCATAGTTCATATGGAGTCTTGTCAACAGCTTTAGACGGACTTCGGTTAAGTATTAGAGCGGCTGACAAAAGAGCATAACCCCATAATGAATCAGGTAATTCCGTGTGACTCATCATGGATCGAACCATATCAAGTAGAGTTCGATTTCTCCGTTCGGACACACCATTCAACTGAGGTGTTCCGGTGGAGTTAATCGTAAGGCAATCCCACAGTCCTTGAGGTGTTGATCAAACTCGTGAGAAAGATACTCGCCACCACGATCCGAACGTAGTGTTTTAATCTTTCTACCCAAAGAGGTTCGTACCTGTTCGGTATTCTTTGAATTTCTCAAAGGATTCACTTTTGTGCTTCATTAAGTAGACATAGCCATATCTACTTAAATCGTCCGTGAAAGTGATGAAATACCTAAAGCCTTCTCGTGCGGTGATTGACATAGGTCCACATACATCCGTGTGTATGAGCCCTAATAGGTCAGCAGCGCGCATTCCAACACCTTTGAAGGAAATACGAGTCATCTTACCGATGAGATATGATTCACACGTGCCAAATGATTGAAAATCAAAGGCCGAGATAGCTCCATTTTTGATGAGCTGTTTTACGCGTTTCTCATTTATGTGTCCCATACGGCGCGCTTGCCATGTACGCGTTTGATCTTTGTCACCAACCTTTAACTTTTTATTCATTACGTGTAATATTTCGATGGTCTGATCTAAAACATAAATTCCATTCATGGAGACTGCCTTGCCATAAATCATATTGTGTAATGAGAAAATGCAAGAATTATTCTCTATTACAAATGAAAATCCAAGTTTGTCAAGTGCAGAAACTGAAATAATGTTTTTCGAAAGATCAAGTACATAATAGCGATTATATAAAGATAACTCAAATCCGCTAGGAAGTGGATCACATATGTTCCCCTCGAGACGGCAGCCACTCGTGCTCCATTCCCGACACGCAGTCCACCTCACCCTTTACGAGGGGTTCGATGTTTGAGCCCCCGCACATGATTATACGAGATGAGAACCACAACCAGGATCTAGTACCCAAGTTCCGTAACTTGCGTGGTTAATCTCAATCATATGAATAAAAGTAGAAGAGGAAGAAAACATACCAACAGGTTTAACGCGACCTGCCTTTATGTCCTCATGGTATACGGGACATGTACGCCTCCAATGCCCAGTCTTGTGGCAATGGTGACACTCCATATTACCATCCTTGCTCTTTGTCGCGCCTGATGAGGTGCTCGACTCACCAGGCCCACTCTTACCTGGACCCGACTTCTTGAACTTCGGTTTACCTACTGCTAGGTTTGCCTGAGCTTTGCCCTTACCCTTTCCTTTGTTTGTCACAACGAGAACATCCTGTTTCATGCTCCCACTGGACTTCATGTCCTTCTCGGTCTGTACGAGAAGGGAGTGCGATTCATGGGGCTTTTCTTCAAATCATTCATATAGTAATTCGCTCTAAAGAGCGCAAAACCATCGTGGAGTGAATGAAGCATGCGGTCGATCACAATGTTCTCGCTGATCTTACAATCAAACGTCTCCAGCTTCTCGACATTCTCAATCATGCTGAGAATGTGTGGGCTAACTGGTTGGCCCTTCTGGAGTCTCGCATCAAAGAAGCAAGTGGTATGCTCATAGGTCACGATTCTCGGTGCTTTCGAGAATTCCTTAGTGAGCGTGGTGAAAATCTTGTTTGCACCATGGGCTATGAAGCGTTTCTGCAAATTGGGTTCCATTGCAAAAATGAGTACGTTTTTAATCGCACCCGCCCATACGAAATCGTTAAACTTGGCGATCTCATTAGCTCTAGCCGTGGGACCTGGGTTTGGCGGATAGGCTCAATTAGATATTTGAGCTTTCCGTCGGCAGCGGCGATTCCGTAATGTCGCCTCCCGTCCGCGAAGTTTGATCCATCATTCTTCATCGAGTAGACGATTCATCCGATTCATGAAGATCCGAAGCCAGGACTCACGGTCCAATGTGGCACTTGGCATTGGGTCGTTAGTAGGACCAGCCATTCCGTTATAGCGCTTTAAAAATTCGTGTTCTACATCGAAAAAGAAAGAAAAACAAAAACGAAATAAGCAACTCATCGAGGTGATTTAAGTCTATTTAAAATGTATTTTAACGTGTAGACTCAAGCACTTGCATAATTGATCTTCCTCAAGAATGATACAAGTGATCCCAAGACTCAATTTCCGTACATTGATAAGCCAACTGTTTAGCTAATTCTTCCGTAAGAACTCTTGGTCGATAGATTTCCGTAAATCCTATCTATAGTCCACCATAATCACAGGATCGTACGAGTGACCATAGTGTTGAGATAAAATAAGTCAATCGGTTCCAACTTACCCGACGTAGAAGGGGTCATATTATGCCTACCGACGAAAAAGGGACTCATTGGAGTTTGACCTATAAAGACCGTTCTCAATTTTAGTTTATACGAGGAAGATCCCATCAAATTAATTATAATTCATATTAAGTGAACGAATAACTAGCGTCTGCGTGAATGAATTAATTTAGGTGATGGCTTAGCATAGATCGTGTGACATGAGAATGTCAAAGAAAACTAACTCGTGACCTCTATATGTGTCAGTTTTCATGCAATAATTAGGTGGTTTGGTTTTAGGCGGAATATGATGCAAATTATCGTTACGAAAAATAAATAAAAGAATGCAATACGTAAATAAAATTCCTAGTGTGGCCTATCCTAGTAAAAAAAACGTAATACAACTTCGGAATCCACCGTTGGACCCGAAAAGCTTGTCTTGATGTTCCATCTTTGACCTTGCAGCGGGAGTGAGCATCCGATCTCCATCTTTGGTCTTCTCAAAATTACAATTAAAATTTACAAATATAAACCTATTTACATTCTAAATACAAAAAAAACTGTAATTACAAGTGAAAAATCCAAAACGGAGATACGAGATCTCAAAATACAACCAAGACCGTGTTCCATCATTACGGTAACACGTTCTACTAAGGCCACACTAAGTTACAACCGTTTGTAAAATAAATAAATACGTAATAAAAGCATTCAAAAGCATCCAAAATTAACGATAAATAAAATGCATCAACTAAAACAAATTTGTTCGTGACATAATTCCGTAATTATGTTAAATTTATCCAAACCACCTTTTAACGATTAAAATTTATGTGATAAAACCGCTTCTATCAATTTAATTTTAATCTATTACAATCCGTTACTTTAAATACGCTTTAAAATAACTCAATGGTACGTGTGTGAACCGTTTCACAATCATAGCAAGTGTACAATATCCGTATAAAGTACATATTAAGGCCAAAAGAAAATTTAAAACAAAAAGAATAAATTTTCAAAGTCATGCCAGAACAAAATCCTCGATCCAGGGACAAAAGTGCTCGATCGAGGAACAAAACCTCGATCGATCGAATCGCTAGTCGATCGAGAGGTATGCTAATCGAGAAAGTACTCGATCGACAAGATCGGAGGTCGATCGAGGGCTTTTATCAAGAAAACCGCCGATCGAGTACGAGGACTTCTCGATCGAGCAAAGGGGTTTTAAGAGGTCGATCGAGTACAGCAAGGACTCGATCGAGCAAAATCAAGACAGAAAAAGCTCTCGATCGAGTAGAAGTCCACTCGATCGAGACCAAACAAGTTCTGAAAACTTAAAACCCTCGTGAAAACAGTTTGTCAACACAAAACCAATTTCAATTTGATCAAAAACGCATAAAATCAAATCAAAAATTGTCAAGATTTAACATATTGCTATAATTTCCGTATAAAATAACAATATGCAAAATAACAAAACGAAAACAAGATGAATTCAACCGTGCAAAACATGTCACGGTTTCAAAAAAAAAAAACGCAACAGCCGTGTATACAAGGCACGGTTTTCGAGATAAAACAATCGTTTCAAAATCGTTTTTATGAAAAATCACAATGAAAATTTACGTGGCCTCGCTCTGATACCACTTGAGGGGTAATATCCGTATAAGACCCTTTAAATTTAGGACTATAACGTAAATTTAACATGTGAAATATGGTCATAAACGAAAAACAATGAAAAAACGATAAAGATTAAGAATCAACCTCGGGTCCTTTGATGCGCGGCGTAAAGAACAGAAATCAACAGAGATTTCCTCCTAATCGTTGCACCCAAGACCGTCTGAGACTATGCCCTTGTGCTAGAAATGCTCTCTAATTGACTTGCAATATCGAGAGAGCTATTGTGAGGTTATTCGATGTGAGATCGAGGTTTCAGAGAAAAATGCTCTTCAAAACCCTAATTTTCATGTAAAATGAATGCTTAGGTCAAAAGGAGAGGGAGTTTCTCCTTTTGTTTGGTTCGGCCAAACCGAGAGCCTAGGGGAGGGAGTGGGCTTTCACTTCCTCCTTCTTTTAGCTCGTAGTCCGACCAATTCCGCTAAAATGTATATGACGCGATTTTCATTATAAATCGTCATCGGTTATCGGCTATTAAAATATCAACTAATAACACGGGTTAGTTGAATTATTAATACATGTCCGACAAAGACGATATTGTATAATTTATTCAATATACATTAATTAAATATAATCGTTTATATTTAATTTACGAATTAACTGTTTAATTCGCCTTAGCCCATAATATTTAATCCGTATTAAATATAATATCTCAACATCACATTTTGACTAATTACTAGTCAAATAACTCGGACTAACTGGTTAGTCAAAATTGCATCTACATGACGACTGTATTTTCATACTGTCACATCTCTCAAACGTATCCTATAGGTGTGACTTTTAGGGACCAGTTGATCACCGCCATCTGTATGACAATAACGTCAAACTTATCTAGCAAGCCAACCGTTATTGATAAACGTGGATCAACTGATAATAATACCAAAAGTATGCCCTTTGATCCTTTTAGAGATTTATAAGTCCTTGCACTAACTGTTAAGGACACCAGCCCCAACAGTAATGTGGTGTTACTAGTCTTATGTGTAAGGGACATATTGACCATTTTAAATGATGGAAGATTTAGGAGAAGAATAATACATCTCTAAGGCATCCAGACTTATAAAGTTAGTTCTAAGAGGATATTAGCGTTGAATGAATATTCTTATGTTAATAAGAATCTTGACAAGTTCAAAAGTATTGAACGTGTTGAAATTGAATCCACATGCTTCCACTGATGGATTAATTCATTACACTAAGATGTATCACCATTCTTAAATTTCGTATACTTGGAGTATGACGAAAAGTTACAAATCGAATCTTTGAGAGAAGTCTTTAAATAGCCATATAGTTCATTAGTTAGTACTCAGGAAGTACTAAAGATATGAAGCTAAGCATTTAGAATTGAGATGGATTTTTGTGCAAGGAGTTACACAAAAACCATATTCTAAACATATAAGGATGGTTAGAGAACCATCTTGGCTATATTATTTAAGGAGGATATCTGCTAGTAACATCCTAGACAGTTGAACAATGAGATATACACAACGGAAATTGAGTACACTTGCAATAATAAGATATGCAAGAAGGAGGGGATTATATTAGGATTCGGTTATATGAGCTATGGTAGTTCGTTCCAATAACCGAAGGCCCTATCCCTACACACTGTGAGGACAATGGGAGTTATTTAAGGCAAGAGAGCCTACATCTAGATTAGATCTAGACACGTACTCAAAAGGTTTTTTATAATAAAGATTATGCATAACAATGGGAAGTAGTATATTGTAAGGTTAGGGAAAGGGTAAAGTATTGCTAAAACTTGCTGACCAAGGCTTTTTCATATGCTAAGCATGATAAGTCATGTCATTTCAATTAAGTTGAGATGTATAGTTATATACAATAGTAAGTATGGATTATAGATTATGTAGTGATTGATATGGTATCAATTTTACATATGTGATAATGCATTCATCGTTTGAGTTTTATTAAAAACTCTTTTATTACTTTGTTATATCCAAATAGGTTGTAAGGATAACGTTGAACCCTATTAAAGTGGACTGGATTAACATAGTATTGCCCCCTAGTTTCTTATATGAGGTGACATCTCAAAGTGACTAGAGTGTGATGCGGTTGATGGCAAGTGCAAGTGCCATAGAGTCATAAGAGATGAGTAGTCGATCACATAGGCAGACTGTATGGGACACTCTGGCGGGCAGTGACCGCTTATAGAGTTCTAGTAATTTTTATAAATCCTGGTCGTGGCGAGAGATACAATAGTATTCTTTTGAGTCAATTCTTTGACTAAAGACTATTCGCCCAAGTCGGCACAGTTTCTGATTAACTTTGATTTTTGTCTCCAAGCCATTCTGTAAAAAAGGGTGAGTGTGCATCTTTTGGGTCATGATGAACTGTGGGTGTACGAAGGGAATAGTGTGATATGAATTGTCCATTCCCTTGTCAGGGTTATCTAAAATCTCAGGGCCACTTGAGGAGTAGTGAACTGAAAATGCGTGGCCATGCTCAGAAGGTATCTACGGTAGATAATTCCGGTCAAACAGTAACTCTCCAGATCGAGGAAACCACTCAAGATATGATCAAATTCAAGTAAGACCTGCAAGACACCTTGCATTGGGTGGGAGATGATGTAATAGGACAAGAGAATTGGTGGCGCACATTTGTCTCGGACAAGTGGGATATTGTTGGTGTAAGTGTCCTCAACAATAGTGCGATCACATGATTAAACATCATAATTAAATATCATAATAAGAATACGTAAGGGATGATTCAATTATATTGTCAATTGATCAACATTAATCGGTAATGATTGGCTAACTAGAGTTTGACATTATCGTTGTTTGACGATGGTGATCAGTTGATCCCTTAAGGTCACACCTATAGGACAATTCTCTTAATAGATAAGTTGATTAATTGTATATCGATACAAGTTAATCAATTCCTTAAATTTGAACAATTCATTTGTGAGTGAGAATATTTATATCTTATTGTAATTTGATTGAATAAGATTTATTTTAGTAATTAAAAGATTTTATTACTAAAATTCGTTATTGTTTGTGAAACAATTAAATAAAGAATGATTGATTAATTAATTATAATTGCAAAATGTTGTGAATTATAATTATATGACCCATTTTTATTTGTGATCATAAATTACTACCTAATTTGTCATATGTAATTAATTTATGGGTTTTTCTACATGGTAACCCTGTGTTTTTTTCGATTCTACATGGTAACCTTCCCTTTTCAAAACACACACGTGGTAACCCTGAACTCTATTAATACGTATTGGCATGACCGTAAACTTGTATTTCGTCAATTTTTCCGGTAAGTACCTAACAGAAAGTGAGGTGGCTAATTTAATATTGAGTTTTTTGCTACATGGTAACCTTGTGTTTTAGAAAATCATACACGATAACCCTATTTTTGTACAAAACATGCATGCTTACAAAAATACTCATTCGATTAATTGTTTTTCTCTCATTTTCACTCGATTATTCTATCTGTTTTTTATACGCTCATGTTTCGGGAGTTGGAGGCATGTTAACGAATTATTTCCACCTCCACATCTTTGATTTTATTAATTTCGTCATTCAGATTGTTTCAAATTCCCAAACAATTAATCATTCGCCTTTTTTTGTCGGAGGCTTATTTATTCGGTCCAAGACTCACTTCCAGCCAACAAATGGACGAGCGTGGGAAGGGAGACTAAGTTATTCACCTTGCAGACAAAAAAGAGATATAGAAAGTGAGCCGCCCGAAGAAAATTAATTCAATGAAACACATTCCTCCTATATCCTTCATATAAACGAGTATTGAAATATCTTTTTTCGATATTGTAAAAGCCTTAACTAGATCTTTTAAATTCCAAGGTAATCCCCCCTAGGAGCGAAAGGAAGTCATTATTTAGTGTAATCGAGTGAAAATGAGAGAAAAATGATTAATTGAATGAGTATTTTTTAAAGCGTGTGTTTTGTACCAAAATAGGGTTATCGTGTAGAATATTTTAAAACACAAGGTTACCATGTAGAAAAAACTCAAAATTAAATTAGCCACGTCACTTTCCGTTAGCTACTTAACGGAAAAACTGACGGAATATAAGTTCAAGGTCATGTTAATACGTATTAAGAGAGTTCAGGGTTAGAACATGTGTGTTTTGAAAAGGGAAGGTTACCATGTAGAATCAGAAAAAACACAGGGTTACCATGTAGAAAAACCCTTAATTTATTAAGAATTGATATTTATTTGGATAAATATGCATTAAAATTGGATATGGGCATGGTGTGTGACACATGACCTAACAACTGACATTTGACAAAATCACAAAAATAAAATGGAGTCCATTTTATAGAAGGGCACCGATTTTAGAGGAGAATAAGGGGTTTATTATGTTTGTTAATTTTGAATGGCAAACATGATCATTACCCTAATTCTGTAGCCTTACACACCTAATGTTTAGAAAAGAGAAAAAGCAAAAGGGTGAAGGCCATGCATTGGCCGTCTAGACCCCCTAAAACCGGCTCCCCCTTTATATATAGAGAAATTGTTCTCTATTTATTCATTCATGCAATTTATCATTCTCATTCATCTTCTCACTACATCTCTCTAAAATAGTTTTAGAATATCTAAAATTGTTCATCAAATTCTAATATTAATACAACATTATTACTAGTGTAATAATACATATATATTATTAGAATTATTAAGGACTACTAATATATTAATCTAGTTAATTAGTGTATTAGTTTTAAGGGAAAGTCTTGGGTGCAATTTTTAAGGAGTATCTCTATACTTGAGGCTGGAGGATCATCCTATTATTCATAGCTCAAGAACAAGGAGACTTTACTTGTGCCCATTTCGTGCCTTTCTCAATGTAAGGAAACCGTTTTTCTTATTCTTTTGTTATGCATGCAACTAGATCCACTAGTATATAAATTATGGATAATTTATAAAATTATTAGACGAGTCTAATAAGGGGTTTTTGAACCTAACAATTCTCACAAAAAAAAAAAATCAAAAATAGGAAAAAAGGGTAAAGTATCATATTCAGACTCAATGAGTTCTATTAGTGACTAAATAAAGTAAAATATGAATACTTTATCTTTGAAAGTACTAATGAATTCATAGGTTGATACAGAGAACTTGGTTGTTTTTTTTTTTTTTTTTTTTTTTTTTTTTATGTAGGCATCTTAACCGTATTTTCTTGCGGGTTACTATACCATGCACTAATGAAGTATTATGGAAAGTATAGCATACGGATGGTGATTGTAAAGAATATTTTGTTGAGAAATGGCTAAAAATATACTGCAAAGTTATAGTGTGTGAAAGATGGTGTGGGCGGGAAACTGAATAACTAATAGGTTGACATGTGCCTATAGTGATTCTTGAGATAGAAAACAAGGTCGGTTTGAAGTGTTCTAAAACTCCTTGAAAAGGTGGGACTACAAGCTTTTCAGGGGTTATCAATATGGTGGTGCTAGGTGATCTTATATGGGGTTTATTGGTGTGTAATGTAAGGCTGGTCAAAGTGGTTTCTTTAAATGTGGGTTTACAGCGGGTGGTCGACGGGTTTCTTATGGGTCTTTTAATGGGGTTATGATACTTTGCTTGGTCTGAAATTTCGTATATAAGTAGAGGGAAGTGTAAGGTAGGTCGTAGTTGTGTTGTTTGTGGTGGTTGTTAGTTGCAAGTGGTGGTTCGAGAGGATTCAATTTGTTGGGAAATGTGTCCTCAACAATAGTGCGATCACATGATTTAAATATAATTATTAAATCTCATACCAAGAATACGAAAGGGATGATACATTACATATATAGTCAACTGGTACACACATATCGGTAATGATTGGCTGGCTAGAGTTTGACATTACTGTCGTGCGACGGTGGTGATCAGTTGATCCCTTGAGGTCACACATAAAGGACGATTCCCTTAATTCAAAAGGTTAATTAGTTGTATGCCGATACAGATTAATTAATTTCTTAAAATTGAACAAATTATTATAAGAGAGAAAATGATATCTTATTATAATGTGATTAAATGAGATTTTATTTAGTAATTTAAGAAGTTATATTACTAAAATTAATCGGTGTTTGCGAAACACGCGAGATGAGAATGATAAGTTAGTTATAATTACAAGATGTTGTAAATTATACTAACTAGTAATTAAATGACCATTTTATGAGAATGTAATTTTAAATTACTAGTCAATTTGTTAAATATGATTTATTTAATTTGTAAATGATATTTAATTTGTTAAATATGCATTTTAAATTAAAACATGACATAAGACATGTCACATGTCACATGACATACAATTGTACAATTGACAAAAATAAAATGGACTCCATATTACACTATTGAAACCGAAATTGGGTGGCTCTTTTTAGTAGTTTTGTCTTATTCATTTGTCTTGTTCATTTGTCTATGACAATTGATAGTGACTTGACTATGCTAAAGACTTACACATTTTTGTCTTGTGAAGATAAAAAGGAAAAATAAAAGAGCCTATGAGTATACCCACCCAACCGGTTTTAACATACAACATTAGAGAGATTTTTCTCAATAATTCATTCTCTTACATTTTTATGAAAATACTTACTTTCTCTCTCTTGTTCTTCATAAAATTCATTTTTATGAATCTAATTTGTATAAATAAATTACTAATAATACTAGTAGTAGTATATGAGTATTAGTAATCAATTTTAAGGTAAACCACATTACAAATATCTAGTACATATTAGTTTGTGGGATTGAGGGATAGTTTTGGGTGCTACTAATTGGAGGGCTTCTAATTTGAAGTCATGTATGTTCATCCATTATTGGAAAGCTCAAGAACTAACAAGAAAGAGATCTTGTTGGTGCCCATATGATGACCGAAATATTGATGGTGAGAAATCGATTTCTTCACTTATTCATTTTAGTTTGCATGCATAAGATTTGTAATTAATTTTATGACTAAATTAATTCATAACATATATGAATATGTTAAGTAATGAGATATAGATTTCTAACAAGCGGTATCATGAGCCTTGGTTGTTTGCATGCAAATCGTTTATTGTTTTTCCGAGTTATACGATTAACATATAAAACTTATAAATTTGTGTTTATTATGATATATCACGAACTTTATTATGCATGTAAAAGTTTCTGATCCTAAAATGTATTTAGGATATTTTGGTTAATTTATGGATTTTTATTGTTCATTTTATATAATATTGGCATTAAAATGTGATTTTTATGATAAAAATGTCATTTTTGGACGAAAATTAGCTAAACTTCGAATTTTCCAGTGGTTTTTGGATATGTTTTCACATATATTAATTTTAGTTGATCTGGAAATTTTCATAATTTTTGGAGATCTTATGCTCGAAAAATGGATTTTTCATGATAAAAATCGAATTTAAATGAAAAATAGGTTAATATGAGATAAATTTCGAATCTGGTCATAGAAATTTAGTATGTTGTCACATGCAATTTTACAAGATGTGTGTAAAATAATAGGCTATAATGAAGTCTTCATGCATGATTTATGAATTTTTGATGAAAAATAGCATAAATAGTGACTTAATTAGTGAATAATTGCTAAAACATACTTCATGACTAAGGAAAAACGTCACATGTTGCATTTTATTATCTTTTTAAGATATAAAATTAAAAAGTTGATAAAAATAATTTTTCTCATGTTTTTATGATTATAATTGATAAATTCGATAAACCGCAACATAGTTTTTCCGATAAATATTTCGAAATTTTTAAACTAAGTTTTTTGAATATTATGAGTGTCATGGTATTTTTCCAGAATGTTCATGATTTTAAATTTTAAATTTTGAATTTATTTGAAATTTTTGTGATTTATTTGAAGGTTATAGCATTTTATTGTAATTTTGAGTCCTTTAATGAATAATTTTAAGAAATATAAGTTAATTATAGTCAAATTGTTAGTGGAGACTAATTTTGAGTCCTAAGATGGTTAGGGTAATTATCTTGTGCATAAATATGATTTTATGTAATTTATTGTGATTTTAAAAGGTTGAATCACGCAAATCCGTAAAAACCGTTTAATATACGATATTGGCTCCTTAAAGGCGATTTAGCATAAAATTGGGCATGTTCATACATATTATAATGCTGCATTTTATTTATGATTGTCATAATTTTATTTTATGTAATTTTTGAATTATGTAATTTTACTTAGTATGGCCTTAGTTTTTAATTGGTATTACCCGAAATGTATGGGAATATCGATTCGGTTGTAATTTATTGTGATCTCGTATCACCGTTTTGTAATTTAATAGATTTTTTTTTTTAATTACAAATGTATAATAGGAAATTATGTAATTTGTTATGTAATTTATTTATTTTGGAGTTCCTTGAAGACGATGTCACTCAAGGAAAGCGATACCTAAAGACGGTGTTACCTCGAGATGCGTGAAGTTCAAGGGACCAATGGAGTTGGTTTCCGAATATGTAATAGTTAATTAGATTTTCTATTTTAGGAAGGCCATACTAGGATTTAATTTATGCTTTGCATTTTATTTATATGTTGCATGCATCGCTAAATCGCCATAACTAAAACATGCATTATCCTTTTATCGAGTTTATCGACCGTGTCAAATACAATTATCGTAGTTCACCGCTTTAGTTCACTTAAAACGTGATAGATAATAAATTGACATGACCTCTCGCTAAAATAAACAATTGAGACTTAGCCTTACCAAAAATTAGAAACCCATGAAGTACCTAGGTTTCCAAGGGAGTTGAGCCAAGCTTTAAAGACAAACCTTGTTACGTTGGTGAAGTGGGGTGATAAATGTCTATCCACCGAATTTATGTTAATGAAGGGTATTTCGGCACACCGTGCCCTAAGTTGATATGAGTTTGGATCATGGACACATTTATTCGAAATTTGGGTTGAACTCAACGAAAGTATTCACGACGATTTACGGATGTGTTTCGGGCTAAAGATAAATATTAATGTAATTTTATCGACCAAGAGTTCTAAAAGTAGAATCGATTAAAGAGTTAATCCACCGAATTATATTGATGAGGGGTATTTCGGCACACCGTGCCCCAAGTTATTATGAATTTGGATCTTGGAATCATTTATCATAGTTGGGTAGAGGTCACTATGTAAATGCTATACTTGCTTACAAGTATTATTATAACGATAAATGTTAGTTTTCATCATTCCGTTGTCATATTTTTCTATTTCTTTACCTCAATTCATATACGATATCATTTCGATTTTTGATTCAAATCTCCATTAAAACATCGTGACTAAAGACAAATATGAATTTGCTTCTATAACCTCATATGAACCATTGCTAAGGATCTCTTGTAAAGAGTATAGATTAAAGTTATTCATTATCAAAGAAATTTTTGATTCTTGACTAACACATCTACTTACAATGGATTGTTTTTCATATACTTAATTAAATAAAGTACCTTGAAGCGATAAATTGTTTTGGTAATTAGATTTGTCGGAAATCGTAATTGACCAAAATAACGCAACCACTTCAATGAAAGTTTTAAGACTAAAAAACGAACAAATGAAGAGTAATCTTCATGAATTCAATTTTGCTTCTCAAAGCAAAGACTCATTGAAATGAGTGGGAGCATTCTCTTAAACCGTTAAGAAAAGGACGAGGTTCAAGAAGTAAAATTAGAATGGAATTGATACAAGGTAATGTTAAAGGTAAAGTTGTTGAGAATGACGATACTAAACCTTTCAATCCCGACCAATAAAGTTTCCATTGTCTTAAATGTTGGACACTAGAAAGGAAACTACCCCAAGTTGTTAAAGAATAAGCAAGTTAGTTGTGGGACATCTAATAAGACTTAGTTCTTTATTTATTTAATTGACAAATATTTTGCTAGTACTACTTCGTCAATATTAGAAACCGGTGGTGGTTTTCATCATTATGTTTGATACATAGGATGATTAGAATATGACGACTAGCAACAATGAAGTCGAGAGATAGAGTCATTGTGTACTAAATCTAGTTTTCGGGTTTGTAGTTGTACTTAATTATGACTATTAAGTGCATAAATTCTAAATAAGAATATAAACTTATTAAGATACAAAAGAGGTTTCACTTTTGTGACCCTATACACCACGATTTGATGTATGGCTAGCCCATTATCAAGGTGATTATATTCTAAACCAAACTAGAATGATATATCATGAAGATGATGCAAGACTCAAATTGGAAACCCAAGATTAAACCTTAGTTTCTGGAATGATGAACGCAAAGAGTTATCGAGTACTCTTGAAACCATTAGATTGTTAATGGTATATGCGTATCTTGTATTCAAAGCAAGATGTCTCGTGCCTTTTGGTTGAAAAGGAGATCGAGGTTGTAAATCATTGATCCAAAATAGGTTGATCATTTTCTTTTACCAACGATTTAAGTTGATACTAATGTGTTCACTTAATAAGGTAAATAGAGAAATCTTTGAAGAAGTTCAAAGAGTTCAAGGAATCACGATTTAGTCGTGATGGGATTAGCAAAGTGAAAACTTTGATATAAGCCAAAGGAAATGTGATATAGTATCACAAGTTAATCTCTCTTAACACACATTATGGGATAATGTGTGGTTGGATAAGAAATCAAACGCTATTCGATATGGTTTGGACTTCGATCAAGTTACTTTGAGTTACTTGATCCTTTGGGGATTTTATCATTTTGTCTAAGTTATTTTTCCACTAAATCTAAAACAAATCATATGAGATATGAAATGGTAGAGTACCATGTTTGTAAGTTTTCACAAGAAACAAATGCTCATTTTTCCCTTTCATTATCACGAGTGCGACGGGTTTGCGGCTCGTGAAGCTGTCTTTCTAAAATACATGTTTATTTCTAGAAGACAGAGTGGGAGAAATTATTCAAGAGCCACAAAGAATGCCACAAAGAAAGTTATGTCGCAAGAAACTGGTCTTTTTGGCTACATGAGACGTTTTGTGTAAGGCGTTGTTTCTTCAAAACCTAGGAGGTTAAAGCCATCACTTGTTGAAGATGATGAATTAGTGTTACTTTTAAGAAAGTAAAGAGCTTAAAGTAAAGAGCTTACAACTTACAAAGAAATCGTTTGATTCAAGTTGATTACTTCTAGAAAGTAATGAACATATGACTTACATGAGAATGTTTAAGTCACAACTCAATACAAGCCTTAGAGCCATGAAAATCCGAAATTAAAGGCTTGATTAGTGACAGAGTTTTGCACTAATAGAGAGAGATTTCAAAGCTTGATTGGTAGCAAAGGATTTTGCACTAGTTGAAATGCTTAAGTCTATTTGGATCTTCTTAGGGATTGTGTTTCATTATGAAATACATAGCGAGTGAATCTAAAACCCACTTCTTCAATTAGAAGGAATGTATTCAATACATGTTATGAGTTTTATAGATTCTTACAATCCTAAGATAATGAGAAACTTAAGAGAGGGTCTTAAGTAGGACATCAATGATTTGGAATCAACATTTTGATCATGTGATAAAACATTTCTCGATAAGTAGAGAAGTTGTGTTTATACATGGAGTTTAGTGGGAGTTACGGAAATTTTAATTAGTCTTATATGTGGATGACATATTGATCATTGAGAATGATTTAAGACTTTTGGAGTATTATAATACATCTTTAATATCTAGATTTATGTAGATAAATCCACATGATATTAGCGTCAATAAGAAGTCTTATGTTGATAAGATTCATGACTAGTTCAATTAAATTGAACATATTTGATTGATTTCATTTGCTTCCGCTGCCGAATCAATTAAATAGGAAATGATGTATAACACTTCATATACTTTGAGTATGATGAATTGTTTCAAAATCGAATTTAAGTAATAAGTTACCAAGTAAGCCATAAAGATTACCCTTAAGTGCTTGCAGAAGCATTAAGGATGTAATGCAAAATGTTTTTGATGCAATTTTGTATAAGAGTGTTACACAAGTGACAATTGACAATTGAGATTGCGCATGGTTTCCGACAAAACCATAATCAAAACACATTAGGATGGTTAAGATACCATTGTGGCTATGTTATTTGAGAAATAGAGTTTCTAGAATCGTTCTAGGCAATAAAGAACAATGAGAAATATTTACAACGGAAATTGAGTACACTTGCAATCATGAGATGTCCAAGAAGGATGAGTCCCGTACACTGTGAAAACAGTGGGAGCTATTCTAAGGCTAGAGGGCCTATGTCTTGATTGGATCTCGACACGTACTCAGAAAGTTTTGTAATGCAAATGTGTACATTACAAAGGAAAACGAGTATGTAGTAAGGTTGAGTAAGGTACAAGAAGTTGATAAAACCTACTAACCAAAGCCTTTTCATAGGCTTAACATGATGAGTCATGTCATTTCAATTGAATTGAGATGAACAACTACATACAAGATCTAAATTGGATATGAAGTAGTAATCAAGTATTGACTAGTCATATGATAATCACATTTATCGTTCGAGTTTTTAAAATCTGAAAACTCCTTTTATACTTTGTTACATCCAAACGGGTTGTAGAGACAACATTGAACCCCGTTAAAGTGAACCCGGATTAACATGGTATTCGCCCATAGTCACTTGTATGAGGTGACGTCTCGAAGTGACTAGAGTGTGATGCGATTGATGGCAAGTTCAAGTGCCATAGAGTCATGTGAGATGACTAGTCGATCACATAGGCAGACTGTTAGGAACACTTTGTCGGGCAGTGACCGCTTATAGAGTTCTGGCAAATTTATATAGCCTGGTCGTGGCGAGAGCTACTATAGTATTCTAATGAGTCGATTCTTTTGACTAAAGACCGTTCACCTAAGGTGGCACGATTTGATTAACTTTGATTTGTGTTACTACGACCTTCGTAAATGGGGTCAAATGGGCATATTTTGGGTTATGATGGTTGTGGCTAGTCGAAGGGAATGAGTGCGATAGGAATTGTCCACCCCCTTGTCAGGGTTAAAACAATATCTCAGGGCCACTCGAGGAGTAATGAACTGGAAATGCGTGGCCACGCTCGGAAGGTATCCATGGTGGATAAATTCCGGTCAATCAGTTATTCTCCAGATCGAGGAAACCACTCACGATATGATCACTTGCAAGTACGACCCGAAAGACACCTTGCATTGAGTGGGAGATAGTAATAGGACAAGAAAATTGGTGACGCACACTTGTCGAGGACAAGTGGGAGATTGTTGGGAAATGTGTCCTCAACAATAGTGCGATCACATGATTTAAATATCATTATTAAATCTCATACCAAGAATACGAAAGGGATGATACATTACATATATAGTAAACTGGTCCACACATATCGGTAATGATTGGCTGGCTAGAGTTTGACATTACTGTCGTGCGACGGTGGTGATCAGTTGATCCCTTGAGGTCACACCTAAAGGACGATTCCCTTAATTGAAAAGGTTAATTAGTTGTATGCCGAGACAAATTAATTAATTCCTTAAAATTCAACAAATTATTATAAGAGAGAAAATGACATCTTATTATAATGTGATTAAATGAGATTTTATTTAGTAATTTAAGAAGTTATATTACTAAAATTAATCGGTGTTTGCGAAACACGCGAGATGAGAATGATAAGTTAGTTATAATTACAAGATGTTGTGAATTATACTAACTAGTAATTAAATGACCATTTTATGAGAAAGTAATTTTAAATTACTAGTCAATTTGTTAAATATGATTTATTTAATTTGTAAATGATATTTAATTTGTTAAATATGAATTTTAAATTAAAACATGACATAAGACATGTCACATGTCACATGACATACAATTGTACAATTGTGAAAAATAAAATGGACTCCATATTACACTATTGAAACCGAAATTGGGTGGCTCTTTTTAGTAGTTTTGTCTTATTCATTTGTCTTGTTCATTTGTCTATGACAATTGATAGTGACTTGACTATGCTAAAGACTTACACATTTTTGTCTTGTGAAGATAAAAAGGAAAAATAAAAGAGCCTATGAGTATACCCACCCAACCGGTTTTAACATACAACATTAGAGAGATTTTTCTCAATAATTCATTCTCTTACATTTTTATGAAAATACTTACCTTCGCTCTCTTGTTCTTCATAAAATTCATTTTTATGAATCTAATTTGTATAAATAAATTACTAATAATACTAGTAGTAGTATATGAGTATTAGTAATCAATTTTAAGGTAAACCACATTACAAATATCTAGTACATATTAGTTTGTGGGATTGAGGGATAGTTTTGGGTGCTACTAATTGGAGGGCTTCTAATTTGAAGTCATGTATGTTCATACATTATTGGAAAGCTCAAGAACTAACAAGAAGGAGATCTTGTTGGTGCCCATATGATGACCGAAATATTGATGGTGAGAAATCGATTTCTTCACTTATTCATTTTAGTTTGCATGCATAAGATTTGTAATTAATTTTATGACTAAATTAATTCATAACATATATGAATATGTTAAGTATATGAATATGTTAAGTAATGAGATATAGATTTCTAACACAATTGACCCACGAAAAAGTCCTACTTTGACTTTCTTCTTATTTGTTTTTACCTCCAATTCACTCCTCTCGAACCACCACTTGCAACCAACAACCACCACAAACAACATAAATACGACCTACATTACACTCCCCTCTACCTACATATAAAATTTCAGACAAAACAATGCATTATAACCTCATTAAAAGACCCACAAGAAACTTCCTGGCTACCCATTGTAAACCCAGATTTAGAGCAACGCTCTCTGACCAGCCTTATTTTACACACAAATAGACCCCACATAAGGCCACCTATCACCATCATATTGATAACCCATGGAAAGCTTGTTCTCCCACCTTTCCAATGAGTCTTAGAACTGTAACACCCCCATACATCAAGGTGCCTTACCAAAAGCACCTAGTACATGAGAATGCTACCATCTCGATTACCCGAGGCATAGTAATCAAAAGTGACCACCAAGAAACGTACTTTAAGTAAATAAGTTTAAAGCGATTACATCAAAACCAACTGTAAAATGAAATACAACTGTTCCAAACCAAAAATCCAACTAAGTAATTAAAATGTCATGACACTACAACGGAAGACTACTATCTGACTCGTGGTGACTCCATCCCCAGCTAATCCACGCATATCCGAGAGATACCTCCTAAACAACTACTGACCATCCCCGAATGGATCACTACAGTTTTCAAAACATTTAAGCGGGGTCAGTTACTGTATAAACGATATAAGGCAATACAACAAACAGATATACAATCACAATCCGCCAAAGTGTGTAGCCCTGCCAAAATATCCCTCGCAATAGATATTCCATACCGCTAGTGGGGGACCGCAGCCGTTCCCACCTAAGCCCCGCTCATCTCCATCGAGCGAATAACCCATGTTCCTTAATGTGCACATCCCTCTTGTGACGGGAACCACAAGGGGCGAATCAAGGGCGTGAAGCAACTCCTGCAAGTGACTCAACTCAGCCGAGGGCACACCTCGCTAACTACAGACAATTAACAACAACCAACTACAATACCAAATACCAATTACGATATAATCAACATGCCAATCAACCAAACAACCATCCTATAATCATTTACACAATAACTGAGTAGGGAAACCCTACCTGGAATGAAATCGCCAATATTAATACAAGTAGCGGATCAGAAGCGTTCCCCTATAAAATCACCTCCTATGATCACATAATCATACAATTACAAATCAACAATAATCCCAATAATCGCCAATTCACCCAATTAGGGTTTAAACAATACTAACGAATCGACATAAAAACGGTACAAGGATCTTACCCGCAATACGACGATCTCAACGGTATAAAGAACTCCAAAATCCGATAACTCTAGCCCTTGGATTTGATTGAATGCGAGAAGAGAAATCAACGTTGTTTGCTTTCTTTGTAAAAAGGTTTAGAATTTAGGTAAAAAGTAAAAATAACTGACGGAAATACTTTATATAACCTTTTCACGCCTTGCTATTAAACCCGACAAAAACACGCATAACCAGCCATACTCGATCGAGTAACTAAGGTACTCGATCGAGTACCGCCTACTTGATTGAGTTACCCTTACTCGATCAAGTATCCATCAGGCAGAACGTACTCCAGAATGAAAAACTAACTTACTCGACAGAGTAAGCCCTACTCGATAGAGTACCCAAC
Organism: Silene latifolia; assembly: GCF_048544455.1. NCBI lineage: Eukaryota > Viridiplantae > Streptophyta > Magnoliopsida > Caryophyllales > Caryophyllaceae > Silene > Silene latifolia. The sequence continues at coordinate 51,843,566 of NC_133533.1, forward strand.
AACTCATAAATCTGAGGTATTACAGTCTTCCCTCCTTAGAAATGAACTTCGTCCCCAAAGTTCAAACCTATAAAGAAAAAACAACCTTACTAACTCAACTATAACATAACGACAATACTAAAACTCAAAAAAACAAAACTTAAACACAACTCATTAAGACTCAAAACAGACACTAACTTTACCACAACTGACCAAAAACCATACCAAAACCATCTGTGATCATCTCCTACCCCCCTAAAAGAAACATGGTTACGTTCCCGTAACCACACAGACCTGATCAAAAAGAGACGGGTAGTGTTCCTTTATAGCTTCCTCTGCCTCCCAAGTTGTTTCCTCAACGTTATGATTGGACCATAAAACCATTAGCAACTTCGTCTCCCCATTTCTAGTCTTGCGAACCTTGCGATCTAGGATCTCTTTTGGCACTTCAAGGTAAGACAAGGATTCATGCAACTCAATGTTTCAACCTGTAGCACATGGGAAGGGTCACTCACATACTTCCTTATATGAGACACATGAAACACATTATGAACACGATCCAAAGTTGGTGGTAAAGCTAACCGATAAGTAATCTCTCATACGCGATTCAAAATCTCATAAGGGCCAATGAACTTTTGGCTTAGCTTCCCTTTCTTACCAAATTGCATCACCCCATGCATAGGTGATACTTTCAAAAGAACCTTGTCCCCAACTTGGAAATCAATGTCCCAACGATGTAAGTCCGCATAACTCTTTTGTCGATCTTGTGCTGCTTTCATCTTTTTTCGAATCAACTTCACCTGTTCTACAGTATCCTGTACCATGTGTGGACCTAAAACCAGTGCCTCAGCGCTATCATCCCAGCAAATCGGACTCCTGCATCTCCTCCCATACAAAGCCTCAAACGGAGCCATCCCAATACTCTTATGGTAGTTGTTGTAAGAAAACTCTATCAGATCCAACCTATCTTCCCAGCTACCACCGAACTCCATCACACAAGCCCTTAACATATCTTCTAATGTCTTGATTGTCCTCTCGGTCTGCCCATCTATCGCAGGATAAAATGCAGTACTCATCTTCAAAGTAGTCCCCATCAATTCCTGCAACTCTTGCCAAAACCGGGAAATGAATCTCGTATCACGATCTGACACAATTTCTTTTGGCACTCCATGTAGCCTCACTACATTCTTTGTGGAGCCATTTGCAAACTACACCTTACTCCACCTATCCTTCATGGGAATAAAATGAGCTGACTTATGATCAAACGATCGACGATCACCCATATCATGTTATTACCTTGCTGGCTCCTCGGTAAACCCACGATGAAATCCGTGGAGATAGATTCCCATTTCCACTCAGGTACTTCAACAGACTGAATCTTGTCGTGCGGTCTTCGCTACCCCCCTTTGACTCTCTGGGAAGTCAAACATCTAGCCACGAACTCAACTGTCTCCCTCTTCATCCCAGGCGACCAAAATGTGTTCTTAAGATCCCTATAAAGCTTGTCACCACTTGGATGCACTGAATATGGTGTGCAATGAGCCTCAGTCATGATTATCTTTTTTAACTCCTCATCCTTAGGTACACACCATCTCCCATCAAACCGAACACTCCCATCCGAATGAATAGATGACCGAGACACTGAATGTTGGGATCAAGAGCCTATTTCCTGCGAATATAATCATAATGATTCGGCTAAACTAATAAATCACCTATAGCATCCCATTTCTGGATCACATGTATTCCCATTTTGGTCACTTAATCTTTTAACTTCATAAGTGACATAGCAGTGCATAAAGAATGCACACTCTTCCTGCTCAACGCATCGACCACCACATTAGCCTTCCCTTCATGGTATATGATATCTATGTCATAGTCTCCTATAAGCTCCATTCGCCTTCTATGTGTCATGTTCAACTCCTTTTGAGTAAAGATGTTGATGCGTGTACTTTATATAAGGTTTTTACCTCATTTTTACACGTATTTCTGTACTATTTATGTAGCATCTAGCTACAAATACCCCCGAATATTCTACTTTGGTTCGTTTTATGTAATTTGCAGGAATAAACCAAAGAGGAGCTAAATCGAGCCTAATTTGTCCCAATTGCATGCATTTATGGAGAATAAGGAGCCGGAGATTGGAATCTAGCATTTTGAAGACGCGTGAAGTGGTTTCGGAAGGTGCTTTAAGGTCTTACGTGCCAAGATAGCTCGATCGAGTGATTTATTACTCGATCGAATGCTTTATATACTCCAAGTTGTTCGAACGAGCAGTTCAAGGAGCTAATCGAGAAGACTTTGCAAGGATGCTCGATCGAGTGGTTTATTTCCGCTAGATCGAGTGGTTTGGCGTTAGTTTGCTTGATCGAGTGGTTTATTTCCACTCGATCGAGTGGTTTGTCCTTCTATAGACTTTTTCCGCCTAATTTTCGTATGGGCTTTTGTAATTAGTCCATAGGTTAGATTAGGAAGGGATTTTCGTATGTAAAGAGAAGGGGGGACTGCGTAACCTTTCTTCTTCTCTTCTCTCATTCACTTTACTCTATACTTTGTTACTGTTCTTGGATTTTGCTCTCTTCCTTTACACTTTGCTACTCAGATTTGGATTGTATTGGTATTATTATTCTTTTTTAATCCTTTAATCCTTTTTATTGCTTTAATTCCTTCTCCCCTTTTATTGTTATCATAATTGCTTCAATTCGATCTTTATTAGTTTTGTTATCATGTTTAGTTTCAATTATCTAATTGTTATTATTGTTAGTTCTATGATGACGCGTAGCTAATTCCCCCCTGCTAAGACTATAGGGGATCCATAATTATGAAAGGAAAGTAATTGAATCGTAGGGTTAATGCTGGTATAATCCTTGTTGTTAACAGCTGCAATTAATTGTATCTGTTTAATTGAGTCGACGCAATTAGGCATTAATATCTTAGTGACCCTTGGCCTGGACCGAAAGGTTGGAAAAGGCGAGACTAGTAGCGAACAATAGAGCATTATAGTTAGGGCGAAAGCTAAGCTATTTGTGCTTTAGGGCGAATTGAGACCGAAAGGAGATATTCACTGCTCCTCAGACCGTATCCGCATTGACCTGAGACCTAGATTACTTGACTGAATGATTATGGTGAACCGTTTGTCTTAGCTGTTTTCTCTACTTGATTTATCTTTATTCTCTTATTTTCTCTTCCCTATCCTTATCATTAGTTTAGAATCAATCAATTAAAACCCCCCAAATCGGTTACCGAGACGGACTTAGACTAAGCTGATATTTTCCCATCTCCCTGTGGATTCGACCCGACTTCCCTAGCTATATTAGTTAGAGCCAGTTGGTTATTTTTGATAGGTATACGACTGCCCTGTCAATTTTTGGCGCCGTTGCCGGGGTGGTGGCGCAATTTTGTTGCTTTATGTGGACAAGGCCCTCGGGAACTGTGTCCGCGGGATCCACACTAGGCATAATTGACTCGAGGTTCTTTCGAATCGAATTAAGACAAATTAGAGTCACCACCAAGTTTTATGGGAACTTGGAACCGTTCAAGTCAACTTTACACCTTTCATCGAAAAGCATAAAGCCAATCGACTACGAGTGATTAAAGATAAAGACTTGTACCCTATATCACTCGATTTGAATGACTCTCGTAATCCAATGGTATTTAGACGGATCCACAAACCATAGATCTTGAGTAAGGGGTGAGGGTACGTGTTAGGAAGCCCATAAGGACACCTAACCCCGCCCGTCAATAACGGCCTCTACTAAGTCAAGTGTCGGATTTCAAACAAGGTCATAGCTACTACGATATATGATATGCAAACATCGTTTTAAAACCCTAACATGTGACAACAATTTCTATGTCGTTTTAGATGCAACTAAACTAACTTTGTCAAAGTTGTAATTTAGCATGTGGGTTGATTGACCCAACAACATACAAACGAAGCAAACAAGGCTTAGGGGGAATGGGGGAGCCGTTGGGATCTATCCTATTACAACCCAGGCATTTAATGCCGACACAACGATAAATTAAAGATACAACTCGATCTAAAATACAACGCTATACACAAAACCGTACATGACGCATTACACGGCCATTCGGCCTTGGAAACCGTGCACAAAGGGGTGGCCCACGGCTTACATGACTCACGGCCTTGGGTCACTCCTCGTAACGTGTGCTTTCACTTAATCTCATCAAATTAGACATAAGGCCACGCACCAAAGCATGCATTAGCATAAATCGGGCCATGTTGCTTTAAACAACATGCGATTTACTACGCTCTTACATGCATTGGGGCACAACCATCTAACCAAACAAGACTAAGGTTTTTGGAAGAAGTTTTAACTCGATAAAAGAAAGCTAACTTGAAAATTACAACTCGATAACAAACGATAAATTACAAGCGACAAAACAGATAAAGAACGAACGATGTAAAACAAACGAAACAAGAAAGACCAAAGGACACGGCCAAGCCTCACGGCCTAAAGCCACGTCCAACCCTAGGTCCTAGGTCAGGTTCATTAGTTCGATCAATTGATTGCGAAACAAGTTCAAAAGCGGGCTAGAAAACAAGTTAGAAACGACGTTGATCGATTTGAGAAGATACCTTGCAAACGCGCATTCTACACGGCCTAAAGGGGTCAAATTAGGTCAAGTTTGCTAATTAACTTAACTCATCGAGTGTTAATAAGAAGGTGCTAATCACGCACTCTTATACTAACGAGAAATTAGGTGAAAGAGAGAGATGCGTTCAATTAAGTTACAGAATCGTCAGTTGATTTTTAAAGCTATGTCGATGTACCCTAACGTGTCTAATTAGGTTATTAAATTGATCTAATGTCATCTAAACGAGTTATATGTTAACAATCAGAGGTCAAACTAACATGTGAATGGTCCTAAGGTGGGTCGAATTACATGAAACAAAAGAGGGGTCAAAAGCGAAGAGCGAAGTCAGAATTCGTTTTATTAATGCCCTACCTTGAACACGAGGATATGTAAATGAGACGGGGGTGTACGACCGACTGATGTAGCGGTTTCTTTCCTATCTCAAGTCAATGCGAGTGTTCATGGTGGTACTTTAACTCATACTCGGACTAAACTAGTTTCGAGTTAATGATAACAATCGATAAACAAAAACGATAAACAAAGAAAAACGAACTATAAGAAAACAAACATAAAAAACGAAATAAAAGGGAGAAAGAGGAGGATTTGATGCACCCTCAACCTACATGTATCGTTGACACCGTCTTGGGTCGTAATCGATGGTAGATTTTATCTCGAGAGGCCGTCGTCGACGAAGAAACGAAGCAAACAACACGTTTTTTGCAAATCTGGACAGCAACTTTCAAACTGCGATTTCTCTCTCGTTTCACGGTGAAAATTCAATTTAAAAGATGTTTTGAAAACTAGAAAGAGAGGAGAACAGAGATCTTAAAACATTCCCTGCTCTTTTTGAGTTATTGGGCACGAAAAATGAGCACAAACAGAACTGGACAGACAGGAAAAGCCGCGAAAACAGAGTGTATAACACTCTGTTTTTCGAGGGAATTCGTGTACTCTCAAGGGCAATTTGGCTCGTAAATCTTTGTCTAATGTGTAGATGGATGTTTTATGGTTAATTTGGAACAAGAAACTCGAATTTTGATGGAGGTTTGAAGGGAGAACGAAGGGTTTCAAAGAGGACACACAAACTGATTCTCAGTTTGTAAGTCGGTTTTGTCGAGGGTTTTTGGGAGGCAATTAGGGTTTGTTTCTGGAGTTTAAAGCTTGTAAGTGACGGTGGTATGTATGGAGAACTTAGAGGAATGAATGTATGGTGAAGGGGGGTATTTATAAGGAGTTAAGGTAGGGTTTTAGAGGGGAGAGGCAGACGGGCTCGGTTTGCACATAGCTGCTGTCCAGCAGCTTTTGTGAGGTTTTGAGAGGTTTTGTGAGGGGTTTTCTTGGTGGTTAAGCTAAGTTAATATGGGTAGGATACTAGGGTATGGGTTAGGGTTAATGGGCACGGGTTTTGGTGGTATTTGGAGCGGGTTTTGGGCTCGGGATTTGGCACGTAAAACAGGGGGGGGGGCTGCTTATTATGCGGGCTGTTTGGGGAGGATTTGGGACGGGATTTGGGCCGTGGTTATGGGGGTTCGAACTGGGGTTGGATGGGTAGAGGCTTAGGTTGGTTAGTGTACTCGAGATTCGTGCCAACTCGTAAGGAAAACGGGCTCAAAAACCGAGCTATAATCGAGCTCCAAAACGCGTGTTTAAAACGAGCTTTCGATTTTCAAATTCGATTTTTCAAATCAATTAACACATTAAAATAAATGATTTTTCAAATCAAATACACTCATAAAATGATTTTTCAAATCAATTATTTATTTTATCTTCAATAAAATAAACTTGAGAAAATAAATTCAAAATAAAATAAAATAAAATGAATTTACCTTAAAAAAGCTTTAATTTAAATATCATTTAAATTAATTCCCTTACGCCAGATCCGGCTTCAACCTGCGTTGTTGGAACACTGCCTTAACTATTGGGATCCTCGTACCCATGTCTTTGCTTTTCCTAAAGGGGAAATCGCCTCTGGGGAGGAGTTTTACTCGCCCGGGAGGGTGGGATGTTTGAGGTCGTGCACGGCCATACCGAAATTTCATTCGGGGTGGCGTGGAATATATCTAGACTGTCTTGGCCTTTCCAGGACGGAGTCTGAGGAGATAGTTACTGGTGACGAAGTCAACCTTCTTGCTATTCATCGAAAATTTTGCATCTTGCGAAACAGTACTTCACTGCCAACGTACTGCCGCAGGGCATTTGGATTTATCATGTTACATCTTTATGTCTACGAAGGTAGGATGAACAAGACAACTTGCGTAGGACAAGCGAAGCTTGTGTCTATTGTGTCTCAGATGGAGACGGGACATAACCCTTCCTGGATTATTCTCGCTGAAACCATCAGGGGTTTAGATGCTAAGAAAATGAACCTTGGTGCTGATTGGTCGGGATGCTCCCGTCTATTGCAGGTAACAAAATCTATCCTCTTGATTTCGCATTTTTTGATTTTTACCACAATTCTTGTGTTATTGCCACGATTTATCTATATTTTGCCACGATTTCTGCCACAATTCTGCGTTTCTGCCCCGATTTTGTTGCATTCTGCCACGATTTTGCTGCATTCTGCCACGACTGTGCTTCTGTTGTCTTTTTTTCTTTTTTTTCTCCTTTTTTTTTCTTTTTTTTTCTTTTTTTTCTTTTTTTTTTCTTTTTCTCGTTCTTTTTCGTTTTCTTTTTTTTTTCTTTTTCGTTTTCTTTTTTTTTACGTTTTTTTTGCAGGTGTGGCTTTGTGAGAGATTTTGGCTTTTTGCCCCGCCGCGTGAGCCAAACTCGTACCTCGCCCGTATGCTGACTATGCGTGCTAAGCGGTATGAAGACGAGCATCAAAATGACCTTGCTTATTGGCGAAACAAGATGACAGAAGATGGAGGTCGCCCCCTTTGCTGGTTTATGCCTTGGCTTCACCTCAAATCTTTTACTATCCTTCCGGAAGATGATAAGACCAGACGTTTGCAATTAATGGGTTTGGAACGGCCTATTCACATTTACCCCGACCGCGTTCTGCGTCAGATGGGCCGTAGACAAGTAATTCCCAAGTGCGAGGCTGTTCTGGGACGAGCAAGAGAGCTACATCCCTCTATATGTGATGTCTGGCTCGAGAGGTGGTACCAAAGGCGTCTCTGGTACGTGTCTGCGCGCCCTCAGACTACCTGGGTATCCCCGTCTTATACTAAGTGGCTTAATGAGAAAACTGATTCAGGCAAGGATTTGTGTCGGAAGGATGAGCTTGTCGACATCAAATATTATGACAAAGGCAGAAACAGTCGCGACTTCTTCGCTAATGATCTTTCGTCTGCTTCTGGACCTAAAGCTAAGACTGAGAAAACTTCTAAGACTGACTCACAGGTGTCAGGTGTGTGGAAACGGTTGGGTTCAAAGGCACACTCGGGCTCAGCCTTGGAAGGGAGACTTGGCCCTCGCCTGAGTGCAAAAGATAGGCTGGGCCCTCGGGAGGAAAAGATGATCCCTCCTAAGAAGCACGCTAGACAGAACGCGACTACCCCTCCTCCGTAGGAGCCTCGGTCGCGTGACCCAAAAGGCAAAGGGAAAAGGAAGATGTAGGAGCCTTCGACTCCAATCTATTATTTAATACTACTATTTATTATTTGTTGCTGGCTGTCTTTTTTCTTTTTTTTGAAGGTTGTAATGGGCATTGCCCGATTTTAATAAGACTTACTATTTATTACAATTTCCAGTTTCTGCATAAAATTTCATTTTATTAAAGGAAGGGTCGGTTGTACTCTTATAAAGAGCTGCCTACGTATCTGTTATCAACAGAATCAAACCGGGTTCGTAGTTCCACAAAACAAATGCGCTATAAACATCAGTTTATAATGCACAAAAAGCAAAAAGCAAAAAAGTGCCGCGGCTTAGACTCGCTTGCAAGCACTGCAATTCAAAATTTTATTTTGCGACATTGAGAATGAGTTCTAAGGATAGTATTTCTTCAGTTGATCCAAATTCGTCGGATTTGCAAAGTCGTTTCCATCTAGATCTCGTTAGTCCGATCGCGCCTCCCGATAATATTTTCTTTACTAGGGGGACCGCCCGGTTCGGCTTGAATTTTCCCCTCGGTCGATTGGTAGTAAAGCGCGAATGACTTTAGGACCAAATCCCCATCCTTTATTCCTCGAGGTTTCACCTTTTTGTTAAATGCTCTTTGTATCCTTTTCTGATAGAGTTGAACATGGTGTAGCGCATTTAACCGTCGCTCGTCGAGCATGACCAAAGAATCATACCTAGCCTGCAGCGACCATCGACCTCCGGAACCCGACTTTCTAATGTAATCCTCAAAGAAGGTACCTCTAATTCGATAGGCTGGACTGCTTCCATCCCATATGTCAAATAGAACAGAGTTGCTCCAGTGGCTGTGCGAATAGACGTCCTGTATCCCCATAGTGCGAACGGTATCTTCTCTGGCCATTCGCGATAATTATCGGTCATTTTCCTGAGAATCACAGTGATTGTCTTGTTGGCGGCTTCCACCGCGCCATTTGTTTGAGGTCGATAAGGTGACGACTTGTGGTGCTTGATTTTATACTTTTCAAGTATCACAGCGAGTTTCACTTGAAGTGAGTGCCATGGTCGCTAATGAACTCATGCGGCACCCCATATCTGCAAATGATTTCATTCTGAATGAACTTTGCTACCTGCTTCGCTTGTAGTACTTTGTATGATTTCACTTCTACCCACTTCGTGAAGTAATCGATGGCGACTAGCATGAAACAATGCCCACCTGTTCCAGATGGGTTGACCTTTCCAATAATGTCGATTCCCCATGTTGAGAAAGGCCATTGTGATGTCAAAGTATACAACAGTGATGGTGGCACGTGTTGTATGTTCGCAAAGATTTGGCAATTATAGCAATGTCTGACATTTCGCGACAATCTGTCTCCATCGTGGTCCAATAATACCCTAATCTCATGACTTTACGCACTAGCATATGGGCATTCATGTGTGGGCCACACTCCCCGTCATGGACTTCTTCCATGACTCTTTTTGTAGTTGGTGAGTCTATGCATCGTAGAAGGATATTTTGCGCGGTCTTCTTGTACAATTGTCCATCATTGGTTCTAACGAACTGAGCGGCTAGCATTCAAATAGCGCGCTTTCCGCGGTTATCCATGTCGGGTGGATACTCTCCTGATTCTTTAAATTTCAGAATAGCATGATACCAAGGTTCAACCTCGGTTTCTTCTATGTCTCCGATTACATTAACGTAAGCAGGTGATAATCTTCGTTCGACACATATTAGCATAGTATCCATATGATCAGGTATGTTGATCAGAGCAGCTAGCTTTGATAGTGCATCAAAGAAAAGCTGGTTTTCATCCCCGGGAGGTGCACGTATTTAACGTCGGCGAACAACTTTTCTAGTTCCTCGATTTTAAGCTTGGTATGGAGCCAGTGTCGCCGGGTTTTCCACGTCCCGGCAACCTGATTGATCACTAGCGACGAGTCCCCATGTACTACGAGCTTTTTGATGCCTAACTCGAGAGCACTGTGCAAACCGAGTAGGCACGCTTCGTATTCGGCCGCGTTATTAGTAACATTAAAGTCCAACTTGATCGAAATGGGAACATGTTCACCTTCTGGTGAAATGAGTAGCACTCCTATCCCGTAACCCCTGCAGTTCGATGCTCCATCGAAATAGAGGTCCCACGTATCGTTGTCTATGTGAACGATATCTTCGTCGGGAAACGACCATGTATCTATAACCTCGGTTTCTTCTATCGGGTTATCAGCCAGGAAGTCCGCAACCGCCCTTCCCTTTATCACCTTTAGCGGTACATACTTTAGATCAAATTCGGAAAGCATTAAAGTCCATCTCGACATTCTGCCGTTTAGAACTGGTGTTTCAAACAAGTATTTGATTGGGTCCATCTTCGAGTGGATGCAGACACTATGACTGAGCATGTAGTGTCGTAACTTCTTTGTCGCCCATACTAAAGCCAAACATGTCTTCTCGAGCTGAGTATACTTGATTTCATACTCCAAGAACTTTTTACTAATGTAGTAAATTGCTCTTTCCTCTTTATCGACTATCTCATGCAAAGATTGACCCCATTGCAAAGATCTCAGAATCGTAAGATACAACAAAAGTGGTAACCCAGCCGTTGGTGGGTTGAGCACGGGAGGGGAAGATAGTATTTCTTTGATCTTATCGAACGCAGCTTGACAGTGATCATCCCATACGACGTGTTCCCCGACTTTCAGCTTCTTAAAAATTGGCTCGCATATCATAGTTAGCCTTGCCACGAACCGGCTTATATACTGGATTCTTCCTAGGAAACCTCAAATTTCCTTCTCGGTTTTCGGGTGAGGCATTTCCATTATGGCCTTTATTTTTGATGGGTCCACCTCGATGCCACGGTGGCTAACGATGTGACCCAACAGTTTGCCGGATGTGACCCCGAATGCGCACTTTTGGGGATTCAACCTCATGTTATACTTGCGCAATCGTTCAAAGAATTTGCGTAGTGTACCAAGGTGGCCATCACGCTCCTTTGACTTGAAAATCATGTCGTCGACATAAACCTCGACTTCCTTATGCATCATATCATGTAACAACGTTGTCGCGGTCCTTTGGTATGTGGCCCCTGCGTTTATCAACCCAAAAGGCATTACTGTGTAGCAATAGGTTCCCCATTGCGTTCTGAACGCAGTCTTATGCATGTCTTCTTTCGCCATCTTGATCTGATTATAACCGGCGTATCCGTCCATAAAGGATAATAACGCGTGATTTGCCGTGTTGTCAACCAGGATGTCGATGTGAGGTAAGGGGAAATCGTCCTTCGGACTTGCCTTGTTTAGATCCCGGAAGTCGACACAAACCCGAACTTTACCATCTTTCTTTGGCACTGGTTGGACGTTAGCCACCCAGTCTGAGTATTCTGACACCTTGATGAACCCAGCTTTGAGTTGCTTGTCGATTTCTTTCTTGACTTTCAAAGACCAATCTGTGTGCATTTTGCGGAGCTTCTGCTTGACTGGCTTATATCCCGGCTTGATTGGGATCCTGTGCTCCGCAATTTCCCCATCAATGCCTGGCATGTCTTTGTAGGACCATGCAAAAACATCTTTGAACTCATGTAACAACCCAATGAACCCTTGTCTCTTGGTGGGACTTAAAGTAGTTCCTATTTTAAGCTCCTGTGGTTCTAAGGTTGTACCTACATTGATGGTTTCGGTATCTTCGATGATCGAAGTTTTCTGTTCTTACTCTTCCAACCCTTTTATCAACTGTAGAGGTGGTTCCATTTCTTCTTCTTCTTCTTCTTCTTCGACCAACTGTTCATCCTCGACCTCAGTCTCAATGTCATTATTAAAACAATCATTTTCAAAGTTTGAATTGCAATGTAAGTGAGACAAGTCGTAAGCAAACTGGTTCATATTATTATTGATTTGAAATTGCGCGAAATGCGCTAACATTTTAGCCAACTGGTCAGAGCTCAGTGGCGAGATAGGGGTATTCGGGACAGGCCCCGGTATACCACCATTAGGAAAGGGTGCAGAGGAAGGGAAAGCTAGGGGAGGGGTATTTTCAACACCTGACTCCTTAGACTCAATCTTAGGACCTATCTCGGACTCAGACTCGGACTCAGACTCAGACTCAGAATCGGTAACGTCATCTGGCTTGAACATCTCTCCTTCTCCCGTTGTCAACTTGAAAAGAAGTCCCTTGTTGTCAGTCCACTTGATTGTTTTCCGCCATCCCATGTTGGTCCTAAGAGGATCTACATCGGTGATGAGGGTAGATGGGTCGAAACGCTCGCTTCTCAGGATCATGCTTACCAAATCTTTGTTTGGTATTGGTGATTTCCTCTCTTCACCGAAAAGAAGACCCAAGGCTCCCTCGTCGCTTATTGGATCTGGTTTAGTCCCTACTGGCATCACAGCTTAGAATATCTTCGGGGATGTAGTAGCAATCTTGGAATACTTCGATTCCTGGGACCATAAGGTTTTTCTTTGGGTCAAAGATAGGTTCGGGGAAGTCCATGCAGGGAAGTTCTTCCCCAGCTCTCACGAAGTGACCATTTAGAGTTAGGTGATACGGTCCCATTTTAATATCTCGATCTTCGATCCTTCTTCCCCTCTTTTCCAGCAGATCTTTCCCAGTGGGCTCATATCCAAGCCCGAAAGTTACTCCTTTGGCTACTGGCGGTTTCAACTCGAACGTACCCTCCTTTCTAGGATATAAAGAGAAACCGAAGTACTTCCCAGTCTTGAGAATCACCTCGCAGGCATGACTTCCCATGTATAGATCCATATTCTCTGCTTCGGAGTTCAGCTCGATCATGTTGACAATCTCGAAACCACATGCGTCATTGGCAATTTCGACCCTTACTTCAGAAGTAACGTCTCCTCCTGCCACAGTAATTGGCGTGGCGTCAATGGTGACGGTTTTACCGTTGAGTGGGACCTTGATTTTTCGATGCAGCGTTGATGTTACGGCCCTTGTAGCGTGGATCCAAGGCCTTCCCAACAATAAGTTGAAGGATGAGCAAATGTCAATAACTTGGCAACTCACTTTCTTTTCCACTTGCCCTGTCTGTACTACTAGATCGACAAGTCCACTTACTCGACGCACAGTGCCATCGAATGCCCGAACTGCCTGTGTAGTGGGAATGAAGTCATTCTTCTCCAGGCCCAGAATATGCGCTGTTTTCAAAGGGAGTACGTTGACAGACGATCCGTTGTCAACCAAGGTCATAGGAATATGCTTGTTGAGACACACGGTAGCAACATAGAGGGCCAGGTTATGTCAGGGCCCGAACGGTGGTAGATCTTCGTCGGAAAATGTCACGGCGTTAGTAATCTGAGGCCGATTCTGGGCGATGTGAGTGACCATGTCAGCAGGAGTAGTGTTTGACGACACGGTCATGTTCATCAAGGCTTTCAACAACGCCTGACGATGTTCGAAAGAGCTTAAGATAAGTTGCCAGATAGACACGTCGGCCTTAGTCTTTTGGAGTTCCTTGATGAGGGAAGCCTCGGAGGTCGACCCTTCACCAAGAACTTCGACCACTACCGGCTCTTTGGGAGGTGTCTTGTTCGGGATATCCTTAGCTTTCTCCACGCGGTATGGGCGCCCTGATCTAGTCAGATGGTTTGACTCTAGGGCATGTTGCCTCACTTTTAAGATTTCTTCTTGGGTGTGAGGGATTGTCGCACCTTTGACGAGGTAAACATCATCTTCGTCATCAGCCCAAACGCCATTGATTTCATTGCCGCTCCGGAGTATGTAAGGAGTGCAATCGACAACAGAATCCCCGAATGTAATCTCGTTTCTCGAGCTTGGTAGGAACTCGGAGCAATCTACGAATATTCTTCCGATGAAAACCCCTTTTAGACGACATGGGCGAATCAAGTGAGAGTAATCGACACTATCTTCGGTGGAGACAAAGTTAGTGTGGTCCCCAAAGGGGTTGGTGACGTTGTTGGGCTTTATGGCCGGGATTGGGAGCGTTCCGTTCTCAATCATGTCTTGAATTTCGTGCTTTAGTCTAAAGCACCTTTCGGTATCGTGTCCCTTCCCTTGATGAAAGGCACAGTAGGCATTCGGTTTGTACCATTTGCCTTGTTGTTCTGCAGGTGGATCCGGAGTTGGACCAATGGGCTTCAACTTTCCTTGGGCCATGAGCCTTGGGAGAGCGTAGGCGTAAGTGCACCCGATATCGGTGAATACCCTCGGAGCTTGGCGCGGAGGCCTTTTTGACTGTCCATCTAAGAGATTGACAGTTTCAACAAAGTGGGCCGCTGCTGGTGCTTTTGCTTTATATGACGAGGCCCCTTGGTATCCTTTTGGCTTCTCAGCTTCAGCCATTCGGACATCGTCCTCTACCTTTATCCCGATTCTTATCAATTCTTTGAAAGAACCAAAATTCTGGTATTTCAGAGCATTACGGTAAACAGGTCGTAAATTCTTCACGAACTTATCTACCATTTCAACTTCATCAGGCTTTTTGGCTAATTTCACGCTTTCAGCGCGCCATCTTGCGAGGAATTCAGTAAAGCTCTCTTTCTCCTTCTGCGTCATTACCTCCAAATTCCTTATGTTGGTTTGGATCTCGACATTGTCAGCATAGTGCTTACAGAACTCCACCGTAATATCTTCGAATGTGGGGAAGTTCTTAAGGTCCAGATTATAGAACCACGCCTTCGGGTGTTCATCCAGAGATTGGGCAAAAATTTCGAGAGAGCATGTCACAGTACTCCCTTCAAAGATGCTAAGTACCCTTTATAGGCCTTAACATGGTGGACTGGATCTTCGGTGCCTTTGAACTTTGGGATGTCGGTGAGTACCATGTTCGTGGGCAACTTATCCCGAATCGGGGCATAGGCCCTAGCATTTTCATAGTGGATGTTCTTCCCCCAGGAGAGTTTCGACGGTCTTCGATGAACTTGAACCGTTTCTCCGGATCGATCGAGGTGAGGTAAATGGAGGGGAATCTTCACCCAGCTTAGATTCGATTGCATCCATTCGGGTCATCATGAGGTTCACGGCCTCAGTGAGCTTGTTAACAGCATCTTCCATTGCTTGACGTCGGGTTTTTGGCGGCCTTTCTACAAGAAAACTCCGAACTGAGTCAATATTCGAATGTAAGAGCCCCTGCACACTTAAGGACACGACACCAATTTGACTCAAACAAAGACTCGACTTGAGATTGACTAACCAAAAGGTTCGACTCACGGTTGGATTTAGACCTTGATTCATTTTGGGATCCACAAAACGACACGACCCAAACCATCATGACTCGATTCTAAACCGGACTTGGTGTGACTAAACCCGTGGTTGGACCAACATAGTCCTTAGGTTCGAGTGAAAACGCCCTAAATGGCCTAGCTTGGACGTTTCTGTGGACTATCCTTGACCAATTGGTCGACCCACATGACTCGAAGCCCAAGAGGTGAGCTTGGGCGACCCAACAAGGTCGTGTTTTAGACACTTGAGACAAGACACAACTAGCCAAACACGGCCAGGACCTGGACACGACTCGACGCATTTCATGCTTGGTTAAGGTTCGAGAGGCATTTTGGATTGATTTTGAAAAACGAAGGATTGATTTGAAAGTGAGTTTTGAAATGGGCAGCATGCCGGCTATAAAAGCTCATTTTGGGCCGAAAAATCTAGTCCTATTTGGGCAGCATTCCGCGTTTTTAAAACCATGCTATTTTGAAAGTAAGCTGTTCAAAATTTCGGTTTTGAAATCGATATGGAAAATTTTGAAAAGACTCGGGAAAACACCTTGCACATTGTCATTCTCATGTTATAAGGATGTATGCTCCTAGACATCTCTAAGTCTCGGCAAGTCTTCTACAAGAAGGTCTATGCCCTCCATCCTTTTGCGGTCTTATAGAGCAAGGGCCTTTAGGTAGAGTACCTAGAAGAGCATCCCCACCATCAAGAACCACGCGAGGCGGAGCGGAAGCAAGAAATGTGCGAGTTCCTGGCATAGTGGGACGTCGCCCCCACGCATCACAAAGAACCGGGACGGCCCGGAAAATCCTTAAGGGTTTATGCATGAATCGTAGCACTATGAGTAATGTTTTACTTTCCAATACTTTCTTTTCAAGTTTCACCTCGGAGGAAAAGACCCTAGAAACAAAGTGTAACTAGTCCTCTTTTCCCCAGTGAGTCGCCAAACGTGGACAAGGCCCTCGGGAACTGCGTCTGCGGGATCCACACTAGGCATAATCGACTCGAGGTTCTTTCGAATCGAATTAAGACAAATTAGAGTCGCCACCAAGTTTTATGGGAACTTGGAACCGTTCAAGTCAACTTTACACCTTTCATCGAAAAGCATAAAGGCAATCGACTACGAGTGATTAAAGATAAAGACTTGTACCCTATATCACTCGATTTGAATGACTCTCGTAATCCAATGGTATTTAGACGGATCCACAAACCATAGATCTTGAGTAAGGGGTGAGGGTACGTGTTAGGAAGCCCATAAGGACACCTAACCCCGCCCGTCAATAACGGCCTCTACTAAGTCAAGTGTCGGATTTCAAACCAGGTCATAGATACTACGATATATGATATGCAAACATCGTTTTAAAACCCTAACATGTGACAACAATTTCTATGTCGTTTTAGATGCAACTAAACTAACTTTGTCAAAGTTGTAATTTAGCATGTGGGTTGATTGATCTAACAACATACAAACGAAGCAAACAAGGCTTAGGGGGAATGGGGGAGCCGTTGGGATCTATCCTATTACAACCCAGGCATTTCATGCCGACACAACGATAAATTAAAGATACAACTCGATCTAAAATACAACGCTATACACAAAACCGTACATGACGCATTACACGGCCATTCGGCCTTGGAAACCGTGCACAAAGGGGTGGCCCACGGCTTACATGACTCACGGCCTTGGGTCACTCCTCGTAACGTGTGCTTTCACTTAATCTCATCGAATTAGACATAAGGCCACGCACCAAAGCATGCATTAGCATAAATCGGGCCATGTTGCTTTAAACAACATGCGATTTACTACGCTCTTACATGCATTGGGACACAACCATCTAACCAAACAAGACTAAGGTTTTTAGAAGAAGTTTTGACTCGATAAAAGAAAGCTAACTTGAAAATTATCAACTCGATAACAAACGATAAATTACAAGCGACAAAACAGATAAAGAACGAACGATGTAAAACAAACGAAACAAGAAAGACCAAAGGACACGGCCAAGCCTCACGGCCTAAAGCCACGTCCAACCCTAGGTCCTAGGTCAGGTTCATTAGTTAGATCAATTGATTGCGAAACAAGTTCGAAAGCGGGCTAGAAAACAAGTTAGAAACGACGTTGATCGATTTGAGAAGATACCTTGCAAACGCGCATTCTACACGGCCTAAAGGGGTCAAATTAGGTCAAGTTTGCTAATTAACTTAACTCATCGAGTGTTAATAAGAAGGTGCTAATTAACAACACGTTTTTTGCAAATATGGACAGCAACTTTCAAACTGCGATTTCTCTCTCGTTTCATGGTGAAAATTCGATTTAAAAGATGTTTTGAAAACTAGAAAGAGAATAGAACATAGATCTTAAAACAATCCCTGCTCGTTTTGAGTTATTGGGCACGAAAAACGAGCACAAACAGAACTGGACAGACAGGAAAAGCCGCGAAAACAGAGTGTATAACACTCTGTTTTTCGAGGGAATTCGTGTACTCTCAAGGGCAATTTGGCTCGTAAATCTTTGTCTAATGTGTAGATGGATGTTGTATGGTTAATTTGGAACAAGAAACTCGAATTTTGATGGAGGTTTGAAGGGAGAACGAAGGGTTTCAAAGAGGACACACAAACTGATTCTCAGTTTGTAAGTCGGTTTTGTCGATGGTTTTTGGAAGTCAATTAGGGTTTGTTTCTGGAGTTTAAAGCTTGTAAGTGACGGTGGTATGTATGGAGAACTTAGAGGAATGAATGTATGGTGAAGGGGGGGGTATTTATAAGGAGTTAAGGTAGGGTTTTAGAGGAGAGAGGCAGACGGGCTCGGTTTGCACATAGCTGCTGTCCAGCAGCTTTTGTGAGGGTTTGAGAGGTTTTGTGAGGGGTTTTCTTGGTGGTTAAGCTAAGGTAATATGGGTAGGATACTAGGGTATGGGTTAGGGTTAATGGGCACGGGTTTTGGTGGTATTTGGAGCGGGTTTTGGGCTCGGGATTTGGCACGCAAAACAGGGGGGGCTGCTTATTATGCGGGCTGTTTGGGGAGGATTTGGGACGGGATTTGGGCCGTGGTTATGGGGGTTCGAACTGGGGTTGTATGGGTAGAGGCTTAGGTTGGTTAGTGTACTCGAGATTCGTGCCAACTCGTAAGGAAAACGGGCTTAAAAACCGAGCTATAATCGAGCTCCAAAACGCGTGTTTAAAACGAGCTTTCGATTTTCAAATTCGATTTTTCAAATCAATTAACACATTAAAATAAATGATTTTTCAAATCAAATACACTCATAAAATGATTTTTCAAATCAATTATTTATTTTATTTTCAATAAAATAAACTTGAGAAAATAAATTCAAAATAAAATAAAATAAAATGAATTTACCTTAAAAAAGCTTTAATTTAAATATCATTTAAATTAATAAAATACTCTGTCGAGAACGCTCATTCTACATCGTAAAACGAACCCAAATAATGACAATGACAATTAAAGAATACATGTGTCCTATCATCATCGGGTGTTTGTCGGGTTCTCTATAAATTCCAATATCGACGGATACGGGTATCTACACTTTATGTAAGTTTGTTTCTCGTCTCAAGGAATTTATTCCTTGAGACTGATCTCATTTCTGCAAAGTTTTTGATTAGTTTTGCAGATTACTTGTTGCTTTGTAAAGTCTATTTGCTAGAATGCCTAAGCTAGCCAGCCATTCATAGCCTACTGTGGATTCGCTTCCAAAAGTTTTCCTATTACCCATTACTGATCAGGGAAACTTTGGAATCCACCCATCTTACATACAGCTGGTAGAGAGAAATCTCTTTAGGGGGGTACCTGAAGAAGATCCATGCAGGCATATAGAGCTGTTTACTGAGTATTGCTCTACCATTCCTCTTTCTGCTGGGGTGACATAGGACAAAGTGAAGGGAGCCCTCTTTCCCTTTTCTTTAGCTGATGATGCCTGGGAGTGGTTGAGAGATCTTGATAGGGAGGCAGCCGGTGTAACCGACTGGAGTTCCCTTGCTTTAGCCTTTTACAGGCGATATTTTCCGCCGCAGCGCACCAATACCTTGAGAGCTCAGATTAGTTCTTTTGAGTAGCTACCTACCGAATATTTGAATGGGGCTTGGACTTGGTTCAAGAAGCTTGTCCGTTCTGTGCCTCATCACGGGTTCAAGAAATGGTTCCTTTGTACCCAATTCTACAATGGGTTATGTAGGAGCGAGAGAGCTATTCT
Source organism: Silene latifolia (assembly GCF_048544455.1). NCBI lineage: Eukaryota > Viridiplantae > Streptophyta > Magnoliopsida > Caryophyllales > Caryophyllaceae > Silene > Silene latifolia. Next base: position 51,863,039 of record NC_133533.1, read on the forward strand.
TGACAGCGTAACTAAAGGGAGATTCACGAAGAATGTTGAAGATGACCAAGGTTGGCGTCTCATTGAGGAGATGGCTATTCATGTCTCTGAATATGGAAATTCCCGAGGTAGTGAGCAAGTTATTGAGTCAGCAGGAGCTGCAGTGGAAGGTCCTAGCAAAAGTCTAGGTAATGTGGAGATTACAGAAGTTTCAGGCGAGAGTGCTCAGGTTTGTTCGATTACTGAGTATGTTGAGCTATGTGGTAGATGTGGTATGGAAGGGCACGACCCTATTGGATGCCTGGCAAGTACGGAGCGTGTCCTTGCTTATTAGAAATACAAGCAAGGAGTTCCTTTTTCTCAACTGTACGAAGAAATAAGGAATGCTCCCACTCTTTATACGCCAGCGCCGCAACCGGTTTCTCCCCCTGCAAATCAAGAAATTGCCGAACTGAAATCCTTTATGTTTAGCATAACACAACAATTTGAGGAGAAGTGCAATAGGAAATAAAATGTCATAGCAGAGTTGTGAGAACAAGTCGCGCAGTTAACACTCGCGAAAGACCAAGCCAAGCTTCTACCGACATGCGATTCAGCCAATGCAATGAATCTCCAAGTTGGCCTTACTCATGAAGAGCCAAAAGTACCAGAAGACGGGGTTTTGATAGCTGAAGATACCCCGGAGGATGATATAGATGAGTTTCTGGACGAAATTGTTGCTGCGTGTGTTCCAGACACTCGATCGAGTGAAAAATCTACTCGATCGAGTGATTCAATTCATCCCGTCACTCGATCGAGTGATAATTATAGTCGATCGAGCACTGCACAAATCGAGGATGGTCGATCGAGTGATATTCTTACTCGATCGAGTACGTTTGCTGAAGAAATCACTCGATCGAGTGATAAAAATGCTCGATCGAGCAAGGCAGAAAAAGGGAATAGTCGATCGAGTGAAGAAAGTGGTCGATCGAGTACTTCTCAACATGAAATCACATGATCGAGTGATAAAAGTACTCGATCGAGTACCAGAAGCGGCGGAGATCCTATCTTACTATCTAATTCCGCTACCGTGTCATCTTCCCCTGCTGTGGAGATGTCATGCACTGATAAAGGTAAAGAGAAAGTTGCGGGTCCACTCATTGCTACCAGAGTGCCCTTCCCAGGTCGTCTGAAGGACGCAAAGATCGAGTAACAGTACGGTAAGTTTGTGGACGTTGTGAAGAACCTCCAGATAACTGTCCCTTTTACCGAACTTGTTACTCAGGTACCTACTTACGCTAAGTTTATGAAAGATATTGTGACGCGTAAGAGAGATTTAAGTGAGTTCGAGACAGTTTCATTTATGGAAGAGTCTAGTAATTTGCTTTTAAACAAGGCTCCACCCAAAATGAAAGACCCGGGCAGCTTTTCTATTACCTGTATTATAGGCAAGGTGGTTATTGATAAGGCTCTTTGTGACTTAGGAGCCAGTGTCAGTGTCATGCCCCTATCTGTCTGCAAGAAACTGAACATGAGTCACCTTAAAGTGACTAACATTACCCTACAGATGGCTGATAGATCTGTTAGGAAGCCCTTAGGTGTCTTAGAGGACGTGCCTGTGAAAATAGGCAAGCTCTTTATCCCAGTTGATTTCATTGTTTTAGACATAGCTGAGGACACCCGGACCCCAATTATCTTAGGAAGGCCATTCCTTTGCACAGCTGGGGCAGTTATTGATGTCAAACAAGGGCGTTTGACTCTTGCAGTAGGGGATGACGTGATCACTTTCAGTCTGCCTAGTACTTTAGCTCGGCCAATGATAGAGGATACTTGTTATTCGGTTGATATTATTGACGAGTCTATTTATGACTTCTGGTGGGGTTCTTTTATGAAGGACCCACTAGAAGCTCTTATGCTTTTTGATGAGTGTGCAGATAGCCCAGATGACGATGACGCTGTGTTGGATTTGCTTGTTAATGATTTAGATGAGCCTGAACTCACCGAAGCTGAGGGAGAGCAAGTGGAACAGATGATTAGCACTCTTTGCTCTATTGAGGTAAAGGTACCGGAACGTAAGCCTCTCCCTTCTCATCTAAAATATGTTTTCTTAGACGATACTGAGCAATTTCCAGTCATTGTTAGTGCTAAGCTTGATAATGATCAGCTAACCTCTTTGTTAGTTGTACTTAAGAAAAACAAGAAAGCACTGGGTTATTCATTGGACGATATCAAGGGGATTAGTCCCGATATTTGTATGCACAGGATAGAGCTGGAGGAAGATCATAAACCTTGCGAGACAGGTCGGCACTGCAGACTCAACCGGAAGATGCGAGGATGTTGTGATGGCCGAGGTAATGAAGTCGCTGACGCAGTATTATTTATTCTGTTGGTCACTCTAAATGGGTGAGTCCAATACAGGTAGTCCCGAAGAAAGGAGGGACAACAGTGGTTAAGAATGATAAGAATGAATTAATACCTACTCGAGTAGTGACTGGTTGGCGGATGTGCATAGATTACAGACAGCTTAATGCCGCCACCAAGAAAGATCACTTTCCCCTTCCTTTTATTGATCAAATGGTAGAAAGGTTAGCTTCTCACAAGTTTTTCTGCTATTTAGATGGGTATTCAGGGTTCTTTCAGATCCCTATACACCCAGACGATCAAGCTAAGACTACATTTACTTGTCCTCAGGGCGTTTTTGCTTCTCGCAGGATGCCTTTTGGTTTATGTAATGCCCCTGCCACCTTTCAAAGGTGCATGATGGGGATATTTTCTGAGTATATTGAGTCTATTATGGAAGTTTTCATGGACGATTTCAGTGTATATGGAAGTGATTTTTCTAACTGTCTGTCTAACCTTGAGAAAGTGTTGCAGCGCTGTATTGAGGTTAATCTTGTGCTGAACTGGGAGAAGTGCCACTTCATGGTCAACGAGGGAGTTGTCCTAGGGCACTTAGTTTCTGACAGGGGAATAGAGGTTGATAAAGCAAAGGTGGAAGTGATTCAGCAATTACCACCTCCTGTTAATGTTAAGGGGGTGAGGAGTTTCCTTGGCCACGCCGGCTTTTATCGCCGGTTTATCAAGGACTTCTTAAAAATTGCTAAACCACTTACACAGTTGCTACTTAAGGATGCCCCTTTTGTGTTTACTAATGAGTGTCTTTCTGCTTTTAACAGGTTAAAGCAGGCTTTAGTCTCTGCGCCGATCATACCGCCTCCCGACTGGGACTTGCCGTTTGAGATAATGTGTGATGCCAGTGACTATGCACTAGGAGCGGTACTAGGCCAAAGGAAAGACAAAGCTCTGAATGCTATCTACTATGCGAGCTGAACTCTGGATGAGGCTCAAGTGAAGTACACTACCACTGAGAAAGAGCTGCTAGCTGTAGTTTATGACTTAGAGAAGTTTCGTTCTTATTTAGTTGGGTCAGAAGTTACTGTTTTTACTGACCATGCAGCTTTGAGGCATCTCCTTGCCAAGAAGGAGGCCAAACCACGGCTACTGAGATGGATACTCCTTCTTCAGGAGTTTGATTTGCAGATTAAGGATAAGAAAGGAGCTGAGAACGTTGTAGCTGATCACTTGTCGCGACTGATGCGACAAGAAGGGGAAGTTTCTCTACCTATTGATGATTCTTTTCCTGACGATACTTTAATTGCTGTTATATCGTCTATTGTTAACCAAGAACCTTGGTATGCAGATATAGCTAACTTCGTTGTCGCGGGCAAGTCACGCCCGACCTTTCTCATCAGCCAGAGGAAGCGTTTTAGTATAACGCTAAGCGATTTCCGGGGATGATCCTTATTTGTTTAAGGAATGTGCAGACGGTCTCTACAGACGGTGTATTCCGCAGTGGGAGGCCAAAGTAGTCCTGGAAGGCTGTCACTCATCTTTCTATGGTGGTCACCACGGTCCATCGCGCACCATGGCTAAGGTACTTCAGTCTGGTTTTTACTGGCCTTCTTTGTTTGCTGATGCTAAGTCTTTTGTTTCAGCTTGTGATGCTTGCCAACGATCAGGGAACATTTCAAAGAGACATGAGATGCCACAAAACGGCATCCTAGAGGTTGAGGTTTTCGATGTCTGGGGCATTGATTTCCAAGGACCGTTCTCGTCTAGTAAAGGTAACAGGTATATCTTAGTGGCTGTAGATTATGTGTCAAAGTGGGTTGAGGCAATTGCCTCACCTCATTGTGATGCCAAGACCGTGATAAAAATGTTCAAAAAGGTCATATTTCCCCGATTTGGTGTCCCTAGGGTCGTCATTAGTGATGGGGGAATGCATTTTAAGGAAAAGAAACTAACTTCTATACTGTCTAAAGTTGGTGTCCAACACCGGCGTGGTTTGGGGTATCATCCCCAAACTAGTGGTCAGGTTGAGGTCTCTAATCGCGAGTTGAAAGAGATCTTATCTAAGGTAGTTTCCAAATCACGGAAGGACTGGAGTCTTAAGTTAGAGGACACATTATGGGCCTACAAAACTGCCTTTAAGACACCGATTGATGCATCCCCTTATAGGCTAGTTTATGGGAAATCATGTCACTTACCTGTTGAATTGGAATGTAAGGCTTGGTGGGCGATTCGTGAGCTTAACTTTGATCCTAAGTTGTGTGGTCAGAATCGTCTTTTGCAGCTAGATGAGTTGGAGGAGTTTAGGCTAAATGCCTATGATAGCTCGCGCATATACAAAGAAAAGACAAAGAGATGGCATGACAAGAGAATTCTACCTCGGGAGTTCCATGTTGGGCAAAAAGTGCTGCTGTTTAATGCCCGATTGAGATTGTTCCCTGGCAAGCTGAAGTCCAGGTGGAGTGGTCCTTATACGGTGACAGCTGTCACCAAATTTGTATCCGTGGAGCTCGAAGATTCCGAAGGTAGTAGGTTCAAGGTGAATGGGCAATATGTGAAGCATTACCACGAGGCGAATGAAGCAGACAATCGTGTTGAAGTCCTGTACTTTGACGAGCTAGATGCGCCAGTTGATTGATGCCAGAAAGGTCGTACGGGACCTCTTAAACCAGCGCTCTCCGGGAGGCAGCCCGGACTGTTTTATTGTACTTTTATTGAACATTTTATTTTTCTTTAGTTTTATGTTGAACTTTAGACGCTGTTATACGAACTTTTTATGCTTTCCTTGCTTTTAACGCGTATTTTGCAGGTCCAGTCACTCGATCGAGTAGCTTTTCTACTCGATCGAGCGCTTTTTGGGTTTTATTCACTCGATCGAGTGATATTTGTACTCGATCGACCAGAGCCAAAATCACGTTTACTCGATCGAGTAGTTTTCTACTCGATCGAGTCCTTCCATATACCAGTTTGCTCGATCGAGCTGTTCCATGTTGCTCGATCGAGCCGAGTAGTTACGTCATCCAGCTGTTGTTTTACGTCTATGGAGCTACTGCTTGACTCTCTTTGACCTCCCATGTTCATGGTCGGTTTGGGGAGGTCCCTCTTTACGACGTTTTGTAAGTTTTTCCGACTCCACTTCTCCTTTTCTCTTCAGTTTGCTTTTCTCTCCCTATTTTTGGTACAATGAGGGCATTGTACGGTTTGGTTTGGGGAGGTATGCATCCATATCTGTGTCTGCATGTTTTTCTTGCATTTTTGCTTGCACGTTTAATTATTTTCGCATGCATTGTTGTTTTAATTAATTCAAAAAAATCATAAAATTCAAAAATTTCATGTTTAATTTGAGTCGGAACGTTTGAACATTGACGCTGCATTGAACCCTTACTTGAGCCTTGCATATTCTTGACATTTAGTCGACATGATTATGTGCATAATCTACGAGTTTTTGTATCTCTCTTATCTGAACGAATAGACTTGATTCATTATATCGGCAAGCTACATTACATTCTGAGGTTAGAGCTTTATAAACAGGCGACATCCATGAACGATTTCATTTAGGATGTGAGTAGTACTCTCTTTAAGGCATGTAACATCAATTTGCATAAGCATGAGTCTAGTCTTCTTAATACCTGTATACATTCGGTCTGTGGACGGTGACACATGTAAGGAGAGGCAGTTCCCTTTATTTCATTCTACCCATGAGCCCCACATAGCCAAATTGCCTTTTTGTCCTTTTAGCTACTTTCTATAATACTTCCTACCCTAGCCTAGCTAGTGACGAGTAGTTGTTGGAATGTTTTATTGCAATACGGTTATTTTATCTGATTTCAGAAGTTGGTGGAAGAATTGAAGGGAATGAAAGAAAAAATGATGGATGAAAAAATGAAAAAAAATGAAAAAGAAAAAAGAGAACGAAAAAAAAAGAGAAAAGAAAAAGAAGAAAAAGAAAGAAAAATCATGTGTGGAAAAAATGAGAATTTATATAATGATTTTCACTCCCATGTTTTATTTATATCTTATGGGGAGTTGACGAGTTTGTTTTGGTGTTTCGTGAGTAGAGTGCATGGTTTTTGCACCGTTTCATCTTTTTATATTGAGTACGAAGTTGGGATGCAGTTCAAATTTGGATTTCGTTGTTGCTAGCCTGGCTATTAACCCCACATATCCAAATTCATCTTAGCCCCTTCTTACCCATTACCTCACTTACCCAAATGTAAGTCCTCGGCATGTGTCTTGGTCATTAGTATGGTTGGAATGCATATGTACGGTTGTAGAGACTTTATTCATGTTAACTGCATGCATGTTCTTATAGGTCGAGTTAGGTGAGTGTCTTTACTTCTTTCTATCTTTCACATATATACTCACCTTGTGCCTAATTTTGAGTGATGAGCGACCCGTGAGAGTCCGATACCTTTTGAGTCTTGCAAGGTCGACGGTTCAGTAAGTTTGAAACATTGATTTAACTCGTTTGCACTTCTCAATTGCCACTTTGTCAGTTGTTGCATTAAATTGGTTTGGTGGGTGATTTGTAGCTGATGCGTTGGTCCCGTTCCACTGTTTATTCTTAGTTGCATTCATATTTTGCTTGGGGACAAGCAAAGGTTTGGTTTGGGGAGATTTGATGCGTGTATTTTATATAAGGTTTTTACCTCATTTTTACACGCATTTCTGTACTATTTATGTAGCATCTAGCTACAAATACCCCCGAATATTCTACTTTGGTTCGTTTTATGTAATTTGCAGGAATAAACCAAAGAGGAGCTAAATCGAGCCTAATTTGTCCCAATTGCATGCATTTATGGAGAATAAGGAGCCGGAGCTTGGAATCTAACATTTTGGAGACGCGTGAGCTGGTTTCGGAAGGTGCTTTAAGGTCTTACGTGCCAAGATAGCTCGATCGAGTGATTTATTACTCGATCGAATTCTTTATATACTCCAAGTTGTTCGATCGAGCAGTTAAAGGAGCTAATCGAGAAGACTTTGCAAGGATGCTCGATCGAGTGGTTTATTTCCGCTCGATCGAGTGGTTTGGCATTAGTTTGCTCGATCGAGTGGTTTATTTCCACTTGATCGAGTGGTTTGTCCTTCTATAGACTTTTTCCGCCTAATTTTCGTATGGGCTTTTGTAATTAGTCCATAGGTTAGATTAGGAAGGGATTTTCGTATGTAAAGAGAAGAGGGGACTGCGTAACCTTTCTTCTTCTCTTCTCTCATTCACTTTACTCTATACTTTGTTACTGTTCTTGGATTTTGCTCTCTTCTTTTACACTTTGCTACTCAGATTTGGATTGTATTGGTATTATTATTCTTTTTTAAGCCTTTAATCCTTTTTATTGCTTTAATTCCTTCTCCCCTTTTATTGTTATCATAATTGCTTCAATTCGATCTTTATTAGTTTTGTTATCATGTTTAGTTTCAATTATCTATTTGTTATTATTGTTAGTTCAATGATTACGCGTAGCTAATTCCCCCCTGCTAAGACTATAGGGGATCCATAATTATGAAAGGAAAGTAATTGAATCGTAGGGTTAATGCTGGTATAATCCTTGTTGTTAACTGCTGCAATTAATTGTATCTGTTTAATTGAGTCGACGCATTTAGGCATTTATATCTTAGTGACCCTTGACCTGGACCGAAAGGTTGGAAAAGGCGAGACTAGTAGCAAACAATAGAGCATTATAGTTAGGGCGAAAGCTAAGCTATTTGTGCTTTAGGGCGAATTGAGACCGAAAGGAGATATTCACTGCTCCCTCGACCGTATCCGCATTGACCGAGACCTAGATTACTTGACTGAATGATTATGGTGAACCGTCTGTCTTAGCTGTTTTCTCTACTTGATTTATCTTTATTCTCTTATTTTCTCTTCCTTATCCTTATCATTAGTTTAGAATCAATCAATTAAAACCCCCCAAATCGGTTACCGAGACGGACTTAGACTAAGCTGACATTTTCCCATCTCCCTGTGGATTCGACCCGACTTCCCTAGCTATATTAGTTAGAGCCAGTTGGTTATTTTTGATAGGTATACGACTGCCCTGTCAGATGTACTTTAAACTCTTGTGATCAGAAAACACCTTAAAGGTCGCCTCATAAAGATAGTGTCTCCAAATCTTGAGAGCAAACACAACTACACCCACCTCTAGATCATGGGTCGGATAGTTCTCCTCATAAAACTTCAATTGCCTAGAAGTATAGGAAATGACTATACCGTTTTGCATCAACACACAACCCAACCCGTTCTTTGAAGCATCTGTATACACCTCGAAGTTTTTAGTCCCTTCAGGTAAAGCTAAGACTAGAGCTTGTTGGGAATTGTGTCCTCAACAATAGTGCGATCACATGATTTAAATATCATTATTAAATCTCATATAAAGAATACGTAAGGGATGATTCAATTATATAGTCAACTGATCAACATTAATCGGTAACGATTGGCTTGCTAGAGTTTGACGTTACTGTCGTGGGACGGTGGTGGTCAGTTGATCCCTTAAGGTCACAACTAAAGGATGATGCCCTTATCTGTAAAGTTGATTAATTGTATGACGATACAAGTTGATCAATTCCTTAAAATTGAACAATTCATTTGTGAGAGAGAATATATTTATCTTATTGTAATGTGATTAAATAAGATCCTTTTTAGTGAATTAATATGTTAATTTACTAAATTATGTTGAGGTTTTATAATTGTTTCGAGGTAGAGGTAATTAGTTATTTACTTTTACAAGAGGTTGTAAATTTAACTAACTAGTTATTATGGGACCCATTATATGTTGATATAATGATAAAATATTACTCAATAAGTTGAGTGGATATATGTTTATTAATTTGTCACATAATTGTTGTATGATCAAATTAATATTTAATTATGTAAGATAATTAAACATAAGACTTATAAGCATTTGTGGGACAAATATTATAAGATAAAAATGGACCAAAATAGTCCATGTGTGCCGTCCCAAATAAGTGTGGATGCTTGATTTTGGCTTTGTCATTTAGTTGTTGGAAAGATGCTCCAACAACTTATGACACACCTAATAATCTTAGCCTACAACCTACACATTGTAGTCTTTTGCATAAGACAAAATTGAAAAGACCAAAAGATGCTCTTAAAAGAGCACTTGGACGGCTCATTCATTAAGAGGAGAAGAATTGTATTCTTCTCTTTTTCTCTACCATAACATGCAAATAAAACCTCTCTCTCTCTTGTTCATAGTTCTTCATTAAAAAACTTGAGATATCTTGATTCAAATTGTTCAATGAGGTTACTAATATTATTAGTGTAATATATGAGTATTAGTAATCAATTTTAAGGTAAACTACTAAACAAATATCTAGCAAATATAGTTTAGTGGGGATAAGGGATAATCTTGGGTGCAATCAAGAGGAGTGACTTCTATACTTGAAGTCTTTGGAGGATCATCCTATTACTCATCATAGCTCAAGAACAAGTGAAGGTAGGAGACCTTACTTGTGCCCATAAACCGAAAATTTACAATGTAAGGGACATTGTTTCTTATAAATCTTTCATTTTGTTATGCATGCACTAGATCTAAAAAACATATAATTAACAAGTTAATTATTTCACTATTAGAGGAGTCTAATAATAGGTATAGGAACCCAACAAGTGGTATCAGAGCATAAGGATGTTGCATGCATAATCGGTTATTGTTTTTCCGAGTTAAAAGATTAACATATAAAACTAAAAATTTGTGATTTATAAGTAAAAGCCACGAAATCACCATGCATGTTATATATTCTGGTCCTAAAAGGTTTTTAGGTCATTTTTATGATTTATGGAAATTTATTGCTCATTTTAATGATTTTTGGTCATTTTATTACATTTTTATGACTAAAATGGGAATTAAAATGCTAAAAATAGTTAAACTTAGTTTCTGACCTTGGAGATTTTAACCTCACATGCATATTTTACAAGTTGTGTGTAAAATTTCGAGTTAATTTGATTAATATTGCATGATTTATGATTTTTATGAGATAAAAATGGATTAAAAGAGGTAAAATGGTTAAAAATAGTTAAATTTCGAACTAAGCCATGATTTTTATATATGATGTCACATGAATAATTTACAGAGAGTATGTAAATTTTGAGATTAAAATATTTCTTTTAGCATGATTTATGGATTTTTGAGTAAAAATGGCATAAATAGTGACTATTTTAGCAAAAATTAGCTAAAACGTATTTCATGGCTTGAGAAAATTATTTTAAGTTGAATGAATATCCCACTAATCAGTTCTAAAGTTTTAAAAATTATTGGATTAATTTTCTGATACTTTATGTATTTTATGAGATAAAACCGATAAAATGCAACTATATTTTCTCAAAATTAATTCGAAAATTTTAACCATGATTTTTGACATTATGAGTGTCATGTAATTATTCCAGAATATTCAAAAATTTAAAATTCAAATTTTGAAATTTTTATAATTCGATTTGAATTTATTTCATAAATATTAAGTTTTCAAGGCCAAAAATGAGCATAAAATTAAATCAAGTTGAATTATTGTCAAAAATTTAGTGATGACTGATTTTTGAGTCCTAAAAGGTGTTAGGATAATTAACTTGAGCTTAGATGTGATTTAAGTGTTAATTAGTGATTTTAAAAGGTTATTATCACGCATTTCCATAAAACCGGGTTATATGTACGACATAAGTTAAATAGGGCGATTTGGCAAATGATTTTGGCATGATAGGTACATATTATAATGCTGCATATTTCAATTGTTGAATATCTTTTATTTATATAATTTTGAATTATGTAATTTTATCTTAGTATGGCCTTAGTTTTAATCGATATTACCCGTAATGAAAGGGAATATTGATTCGGTTGTAATTTAATGTGATCTCGTATCACTTTTATTTTTATTTCATTAATTTTTTCATTTTACAAATGTATAATAGGAATAGCTTTGTATTTTTATTATTATTTGTAATTATGGAGCATCTTCAAAGACGGTGCCATTCGGAAAGGTGATCCGACAAAGACGGTGTCTTGAGAAGCGTGTCAATTGAATATTCAAGGGACCAAAGGAGTTGGTTTCCGAATATGTAATAGATTATTTGATTTTCTATTTTAGGAAGGCCATACTAGGAATTTTATTTATTGCTTTGCATTTCTTTTAATATGTTACATGCATTGCCAAATCGCCATAACAACACATGCATATCATATCGAGTCATCGACCGTGTCAATTATAAATATCGTAGTTCACCGCTTTAGTTCACTTAAAACGTGATAGATAATAAATTGACAAGACCTCTCACATATAATAATTGAGATAAAGCCTTACCAAATAGTAGAAACCCATGAAGTACCAATTTCATAAGGGAGTTAATCCGGCTTCACCGTAATACAAACCTTGTTACGTTGGCGAAGTGGGGTAATAAAATGTTATTACATCGAAATTTGGATTGAGCTCAACGGAAGTATTGTTGACCGTAGTCGCATGTGTTCCGGGCTAAGGATGAGAATTAGAGTAATTTTTATCGACCGAGAGTTCTAAAAGTAGAATCGATTAAAAAGTTAATCCACCGAGTTATATTAATAAGGGATGAATCGGCTCACCGTGCCTGAGTTGATAAGAATTTGGATCTCAGAATCATTTATGTACTTGGGTGGAGGTCACTATATAAATGCAATGGTTGTAGTTAAATTTACGAGTATTATTAAAACGATAGATGTTAATTATTTCCTTCATTTCCGTTTTTGTAGTTAATTATTCGAAATGAATTCATCTAATACTCCTACACCAATCACCGTTGAAACATGGCTCCAATCATTCGATGAAAAATGCTCCGAGTATGACAATGAAACGATTAGAGAATTACGCATTGGCATTGGTCAGGATGGAAATTTTTTCTTCTTTACCACCTCCACTCCACCCACTCCAATATTATTGCCCAGCGCCTTGGAAAGAAAGCCTTGTGAAGAAGATCTTATAAAACCCAAGGATTTCTTGTTTGGAGAAACAACGAAAAATATTAAATTCAGTGGGAGTTCTAGCAAGAGTGTCCTTGCAAATGAAAGGAGTATTGGTATTAATAAAGGGAAGGCAAAAATGGGCGAGAAACCCAAACCTGATTATAAATTGGAAATGGATAGTGGGACTACCAAGACCAAGACCAAGAAGGGTGCCAAATCCTATGAGGAATGTCATTATTGTAATGTCATGGGCCATTGGAGGCGAAATTGCCCCAAGTATTTGGAAGATATCAAAGCTAGGCGTGTTACTCCAAGTGGGACTTGGAAGTGTGGAAAAGCTAAACAAGGGTGATGTGGATCGCCGACAATGAAATGGAGCTCGGGTAGCCGCCACTTCAAGAGAAACTTATGTACTTGTTTTTGCTAATAGCTTTGAGTTATAATTTACATAATTGTTATTATGTATCCACTTAGTCTAAATCATTATTTCCATTTCTATGTGAGACATAAAAGGATCTATATTTTGTCATCAAAGACAATTGTTGTATTTTATTGAAAATAGACATGGATAAGAGCCATGTCACTTATCTTTATAATACACAAGTTTTAGACAGTTCCAACTCATGTAAAGATATCTACATAATACGCACCAAAAGACTCATAACTGGTAATCCAAATGATTTGTACATTTGATTTTTCAATTAGGTTACGTAAATGAGAAACGCATTAAACGCTAGTGTCGACTAGAATTATTGGACCATTTGATTTTCAATCATATGGAATATGCAAATCTTGTCTCCTTTGCAATATAATTTGTACTTCCTTTAGTGGTAAAGGGACACAAGCAAGTGATTTGTTGAGACTAATACATGCCGATGTATGTGTTCTAATGAGCATCACCGCAAGGGAAATTTATGACTACTTCGTCACTTTTACCAATGATTCAAGTAGATAAGGGTATATTTACTTAATCAAATAAAAGGTGAAGCATTTGAGAGATTTGAGAAATTTCTAAAATGACGTAGAGAACCAATTGAATAAAGTTCTAAGCATTACGACCCAATCGTAGTGGCAAAGATTTAAGTAATAAATTTGATTTATTAAAGATGGATTATGACCTAGCGTCACTACCCATAAGATCAAACTAATATGAGTTGGTTTGAGTTGTTGAACTCAATTTTGGGAAATTGCAATCCAATACGGACAAGTAATTCTAAACGGATGGTCAACCATGAGATACCTAGAATAGAGGGTCTATTAAACCATATGACATGGATCAGACTGTCATATTATATGTATCAAGCTGCCATGTTTGGGATGGCCTTTTGAAAGCTAATACATAGTCTAGATAAACTCCTAATACTCCACCATATATATGTTTATAACTCACAAAGCTATCTCTTAAGAAGATAGAGGTATTTCTAAGAGATAGAGTGGGAGTAGATCGTTACAAACATGTCTTATAATGTTACTTTGTGAAAGTAATAGAACTATAATCTATAAAGATAGAGCGGGAGTATAGCTTAGTGGGAGTTTATCACATATGTCTTATTGTTTAAAAATATTACTTTGTGAAAGTAATAGTATCATGACCTTCTTACATACGAGCCGAAGCATTACAATCCAAAAATTGTTACTTAAGAGTAGATTTACTTTAAGGCGAGGGTCTCCTCAAAGGTAAATAGAGCTTAATAGTAAACAAATGCATAAGATTTACATGAAGATGTTGATCAAGATAAATTGTGTTAGGAATTGCCGCATTTCATTTTAATGATAAATGGCAAATAAAAATTCGCTTTTCTAAAATGGGAATTTAGAGAAGGAAGTGTTTGAAACACAAAATCTTAGATGAAGATCTAAGAATCCTAACATAATATGCGTAGCTTTCTTAAGTGATATTAAAATGATCTTAAGCAAGCTTTTTTTTGTTCATGTGGTAATAGTGAATTGTTTCATTCACATGATTGAAGAATCAAGATTATACATGAAGTTAAGTGGGAGCCAGAATCATTTTTCCATGTCTTATATTTTGAAGAAATATTACTTATTGAGAATAATGTACCAATTCTCTCTTCTGGCAAGAGTGATTGGGAGACTAGGAAAGGGTGTGATATATTCTAAGATTTCTGAATCTGTGTGAGAGAATATCGGCATGGGGTTAAGAGTCTTATGAGGATAAGATCTTTCGTATCTGTTGTACATCAACAAGGCTAAATAGGCTATTCTTGTTAATGGAAGTGGAATTACTATGATGAAGTCATAGTCATTCACTGAACCTATTAAGTTGTTGATCGCATGAAATCGATTGCTAATGTTTCCGCCATTAGAATGATCATGTATGCCAACAGACGCACATGCCATGGGGTGATATATGCTGAGAGCATAACAAGTCAATAAAAGGGATAATTACCATAATATGGCTTGTGAAAGCCTTAAAGAACATCCTTGAGATTCTTGAGAAGAATTAAGGATTCATTCATATGTTTGGATGATAAACTAAATTACGTGTTGAAGGGTTACACAAAACTTTAGTTTCCAAACCAAAAGGGATTTGTTGAAATCCTAGGATGTCTTATTGACTAAGGAGTAAGAGACTAAGAAAGGTGTTTTAGTTTCGTGCATTACAAATATCTACAAAAGGAATCTAAGTAAGTTGTGATAAAATAGTCAACGTAGGGATTAAGGGTGAATCCCTCTACAAATAACTTTATCACAAGTTATGTGATAACAGTGGGAGCGTCTTTCAAGTTAAAGAGCCCAAGTCTAGCAATAAGTCTAGACAAATACTTAGAATTCATGTCATTAGAGATGACATTGAATGGAAGAAAATAACAATTAATAAAGTTGGAATATATGGATATCGGGTATATCCACTTGCCAAACTTGTATTGCATTTTAACTAGTGTTATAATACACTAAAGATTATAGAATATGAAGTAGTAACAGTGTATTGACTATTCATATGTGATAATCACATTTATCGTTTGAGTTTTATTAAACTCACCCATTACTTTGTCGTATCCAAATGGGTTGTTGAGAACAAATTGAACCCCATTAAAGTGAACTGGATTGACATGGTATTCGCCCCTAGTTACTTATATGAGGTGACGTCTCCAAGTGACTAGAGTGTGATGCGATTGATGGCAAGTTCAAGTGCCATAGAGTCATATGGGATGACTAGTCCATCACATAGGCAGATTGTATGGGACAATCTGTCGGGCAGTGACCGCTTATAGAGTTCTGGTAATTGAAAAAGCCTGGTCGTGGCAAGAGCTACTATAGTATTCTTATGAGTCAATTCTTTTGACTAGAGACTATTCGCCCAAGTTGGCACAACTTCTGATTAGCTTTGATTTATACTCTACGATTTCGTAAATGAGGTCAAACTGGGTATATTTTGGGTTATGATGGACTGTGGCTGAACGAAGGGAATATGGCGATAGGAATTGTCCACCCCTTATCAGGGTTGTTTGAAATCTCAAGGCCACTCGAGGAGTAGTTAACTGGAAATGCGTGGCCACTCTCGGAAGACATCTATGATAGATAATTCCGGTCAGACAGTTAATCTCCAGATCGATAAAACCACTCAAGATATGATCAAGTGTAAGTACGACCTGCAAGACACCTTACATTGAGTGGGAGATTGTAATAGGACAAGAGAATTGGTGACGCACACTTGTCGAGGACAAGTGGGAGATTGTTGGGAAATGTGTCCTCAACAATAGTGCGATCACATGATTTAAATATCATTATTAAATCTCATATAAAGAATACGTAAGGGATGATTCAATTATATAGTCAACTGATCAACATTAATCGGTAACGATTGGCTTGCTAGAGTTTGATGTTACTGTCGTGGGACGGTGGTGGTCAGTTGATCCCTTAAGGTTACACCTAAAGGATGATGCCCTTATCTGTAAAGTTGATTAATTGTATGACGATACAAGTTGATCAATTCCTTAAAATTGAACAATTCATTTGTGAGAGAGAATATATTTATCTTATTGTAATGTGATTAAATAAGATCCTTTTTAGTGAATTAATATGTTAATTTACTAAATTATGTTGAGGTTTTATAATTGTTTCGAGGTAGAGGTAATTAGTTATTTACTTTTACAAGAGGTTGTAAATGTAACTAACTATTTATTATGGGACTCATTATATGTTGATATAATGATAAAATATTACTCAATAAGTTGAGTGGATATATGTTTATTAATTTGTCAGATAATTGTTGTATGATCAAATTAATATTTAATTACGTAAGATAATTAAACATAAGACTTATAAGCATTTGTGGGACAAATATTATAAGACAAAAATGGACCAAAATCGTATTGGGCTTCAATGTTCATCATACCCAAAGGGATCATTAGCAGGATTGAAGCCACCTGCAGAAACTTTCTGTGGGATAGTAGCACTGAGTACAGGAGGGTGCCAATGGTTGCCTGGGAAAAAATATGCAGGCCAAAAGAAGAGGGAGGTTTAGGACTGAAAGATCAGGGAATAATGAACAAAGCTATGATTGGAAGCCTAGTGCACTGGATAACTATAAAGAAAGATTCTATATGGGTGAAGTGGGTGCAAAAGAATTATTTGAAAGGGAGGGATTGGCTAGATTATACTCCATCTAATAGTTCTAGCTGGGTTTGGAGAAGGATATGCAAGGTAAAGGAGGAGATGCTCCCGGGTTATGCTGCTGGTAAATGGAGTGCTCAATCTGAGTATTCTCCTAAGGACTGCTATGAATGGCTCACGGGCACAAATCCAAAGGTGACCTGGTATAATTGTCTTTGGAATGATCATGTGATACCAAAGCACCAGTTCACAGGTTGGTTAGTTGCTCATGGAGCTTTGAGAACGAGAGACAAACTGATTGGGTATGGAATGGACATTGATGATAAGTGCTTGCTATGTGAGTAGGAGACTGAATGCATTGAACATATTCTCTGTGAATGCATCTACAGTAGAAGAGTCATACAGGCTATCAGTCAGAAAATGAGGATCAACTTTCCAGTGAATGACATGATTGTATGGTGTACACAAAGGATAGGTTCGAAGCTGCAAAAAGGAATGCAAGCAGCACTGATGTGGGGTGTGATATACCATATTTGGCAGCAGAGGAACAGAAGTAACATGGAAGGGGTGCTGTTAAGGCCAGAAAGATTAGCAGACCAAGTGATTGATGAAGTTAAAGCTAGAGTTCGAGGAAGAGATTACAAGGTCTTAACTAAAACGGACTTAGATTGGTTAAGGCAGAAAGATTTGTATGTGTTAGATGGATAATTGATGACTACTCACCATTTGTAACCTTGTTTATTTTATAATATATTTCTCACATTTTACCAAAAAAAAAAAAAAATGGACCAAAATAGTCCATGTGTGCCGTCCCAAATAAGTGTGGATGCTTGATTTTGGCTTTGTCATTTAGTTGTTGGAAAGATGCTCCAACAACTTATGACACACCTAATAATCTTAGCCTACAATCTACACATTATAGTCTTTTGCATAAGACAAAATTGAAAAGACCAAAAGATGCTCTTAAAAGAGCACTTGGACGGCTCATTCATTAAGAGGAGAAGAATTGTATTCTTCTCTTTTTCTCTACCATAACATGCAAATAAAACCTCTCTCTCTTGTTCATAGTTTTTCATTAAAAAAACTTGAGATATCTTGATTCAAATTGTTCAATGAGGTTACTAATATTATTAGTGTAATATATGAGTATTAGTAATCTATTTTAAGGTAAACTACTAAACAAATATCTAGCAAATATAGTTTAGTGGGGATAAGGGATAATCTTGGGTGCAATCAAGAGGAGTGACTTCTATACTTGAAGTCTTTGGAGGATCATCCTATTACTCATCATAGCTCAAGAACAAGTGAAGGTAGGAGACCTTACTTGTGCCCATAAACCGAAAATTTACAATGTAAGGGACATTGTTTTCTTATAAATCTTTCATTTTGTTATGCATGCACTAGATCTAAAGAACATATAATTAACAAGTTAATTATTTCACTATTAGAGGAGTCTAATAATAGGTATATGAACCCAACAGAGCTGTAGTCAAACGCTCCTTTAATGTTTGGAACGTCGTCTCACAACTTTCATCCCAGCGAATCCTGTTCTCTTTCCTCATAAACGTTGTCATAGGTCTGACGATCTTGGAAAAGTCTTTCACGAACCGTCTATAGTACCCTGCCAACCCCAAGAAACACCTGATCTCGGCCACATTCTTTGGTGCCTCCCAGTTGGACACCGCCTTAATCTTGCAAGGATCCACAGCTACACCCTCTTTAGAGATCACATGGCCCAAAAAAGCCATTTTCTCTAACAGGAACTCACACTTAGACAACTTAGCATACAATTGGTTGTCACGTACGGTTTGCGACAGCAATCATAAATGTTCTTCATGCTCCTCCTTAGTTTTGGAATAGACTAAGATATCATCTATAAACACCACCAAAAACTAGTCTATGTACTGGCTGAAAACACGGTTCATCAGATCCATAAACACTGCTGGCGCATTAGTCAACCTGGTTCGGATTCAAACTCGTCGTCAAAAGCTACCAACCAAAACAATATTTATTACTTCACAAACTACTCTTAGCAAAGAGGCAAGTAAAGGTCGGATCCCAAGGGACGAGTATTGATATAGGATTCTCAATTGCAAATGGTTGTGTCTTAGGGTGTCACAATTTTGGTTAAGATAGGAGATCAACTGAACTAATCAATAAGATGAAAGTAAATTAATGAAATCAAAGCAAGGTAAATAAAGGGGTTGTAAACAATTGATTAAAGGCACTAAGGTGTCATAGGTTCATAGGGGATTCATGGGAGTTGATCATACAAACATGTTCTTAATTATAAAGCAAGCACTTATTATTGTGATGGGATCGAGTTGGTGTATAAGCTTACAATCCCTAAGAAG
The DNA here is from genome assembly GCF_048544455.1 of Silene latifolia. Classification (NCBI taxonomy): domain Eukaryota; kingdom Viridiplantae; phylum Streptophyta; class Magnoliopsida; order Caryophyllales; family Caryophyllaceae; genus Silene; species Silene latifolia. The sequence continues at coordinate 51,882,216 of NC_133533.1, forward strand.
GTTTGGGTCACGAAGCCGAATCGATTAGATTGTACAACACCTACAAGTCAACTTAATCCTTCCTATTCAACTATATGCATGGTCTAATGAGGCTCGAGTTGGTGTATAAGCTTACAAGCCTCATTGAAAAGATAGGTGATGGGTAAAAAATGCAAGGATTCACGGGCTCGCATTTCATGAAACATAACATGTGCATAAGTTGAAATCACAACAAGCAAGCAATTTAATTATGAAAACATATTAGATTAAGCATGAATCAATCCCCATGTTGGTTTTCGCTAATTCCCCATTAACCCTAGCTAAGGAAACTTCTCACTCATTATTAAGTTTAACATGCTAATAAGGTTTTCAATCATACTAACAAAACTAACATGATGATTAAATGAAAGTGATTTAACAATAATTAAACAAGATTAAGAGAGAATTATACCTATGAAGATGATTCCAAATAATAAAGCAAAGAATAATAGAAGTACTTGACGATGGGTGGAAGGTTGTCAATCCTCCAAATAAACCCAATTAATCTTCTAATTACCCAAAATAAAGGAAAAACAATAGAGAAATTAAAGAAAGATTAAGATGTGATTAATATTGAGAATTGTATTACAACTAAATTAAAGCTTGATTAAGGAATGATTAAGAGAGTATTAGAATTGATTACAACTTGATTACTAATTGATGCCAATCTAGTATGTACAAAGGGGTATTTATTCTAAAGATTAAGTCCAAGGATTAGGGTTACTAAGGGCTTAAATGACTATTAAGACCCTAATAAAAGTTGAGGAAATGCTACTGTCGAAGGAAATGAGCGGATCCTCTAGCTAGTCCCGTGCTGATCTGCCCGTCCCGTGCTGAGGCACGGGTTGTTCTGCTTTGTGATCCGCTCGGATCATGGGTGAGATGCTCGGCTCCTTGCGTTGCAATCCCCTCGTCTTGGGCACAAGACACCCGGATCATGCGATTGTGAGACGCCCAGATCGTGCCTGATCCGCTCGAATTCTGGGACATACTACTTTTCTTCATTTGCTCCTTGACAATCCTCAAGGATCATGTCGGGGATTCAAGGATCCTTTCATCATTGCCCATTTCACTTTATTATCTACTTAGGCCTTCTAATGTTGTCTTCTCTTTGATGATTTGTCATTAGATGCGATCAATTTAGCTCAATTCCGCCTCATAAATGCAAGGTTAGCAATTCTCTCCTACCAAGGACACATATCCTCAAAGAATACGCAAAATGGGAAGCTAAAGATAAGAAATGACCCAAATAAGTGCTATAAAGCATAGGAACGAGGTTAATTCGGGGACTAAATGTGCTCAAATATGAGTCACATCAAGCATCTCCAAACCGAACCTTTGCTCGTCCCGAGTAAAGAGGTGACTAAAACTAGGACCATTATTTAAACTAACCTACTAATATAGCCGATGTGAGATAATTAGCGGGTCTCACTCTACCCCTTCAACTCACAACAAGACAATCATAAGGTAGGATGCCTTCTTGCAAGGCAAGGCGGGGCTTGCCAAAAGGGCGATACATCCAAGCAGTAAGCACACAAAATAAGTAATGGATGCATCTACAAAAGAATAGCCACTTTCCTCATCTAAGTGGCGGAAATTATCTACAAGGAAAGAAATCTAAGGGTACACACTCCATCATAGATATGGTTTCTTCAAACTACTAAGCTGAGAAGGATACCAATAAATCACCTCCAAGTTGTGTCAAGCTAGGGTACTTTGTCCTCAATCGTAAAATGCTTTCATCAAGAGTAGACTCCCTATGGTGTTAGAAACACTGGAGGATCGCGGAATTCCCCTTCTTGCCTAGACAATAAGAAGGGTCGTCCCCTCTCTACCATGTACAAAAGTGGATTCGATGGAAAAGGGATCAATAGATTTTGAGTTTCATGTGGGAGTTTGCTTTTGTTATTGTTATTCCCCCCAATTTCTTGTGACATTTGACATTTGAGAACACTTTCTTCTTGCCATTTCTTTTGATGTTTGGAATTTCAATATTTGACAACTTTCAACTTTTAGCATTTTCTTTTGAACATTTTCAAAGACAACACATTTGTAGTGAGGGTGCTTATATTTGAAGCATAAGAGTTCTTATTTTTGGTACTCCTCTTTTCTTTGGTGCAAATAGCAAAATTTCTTGACTTTCATTTCAATGCTTGACCTCAAATTTGAATAATTTTTGTGCCCATTCCCTTTTGTTGACAAACTGTGGTAGAATGTAGAAGATGGTTGCATGGTTTCAAGGGTCACCTTGAAATAAAAGGTACAAGGTGTGGGTTAATATCCGTATACTACCCTTCGAATTAAGGATTATAACGCAAAATATATATGTAGTTTATAGTCATAAACGAAAAACATGATGAAAACGATAAAGATGTAGAAATAACCTCCGGTCCTAGTGCAATAAGGCAATGAGAGATTAAAGCAAATCTCCTCCTAAACGATGCACCCAAGATAGTCCGAGATATGCCCTTGTGCTAGATCAAATCCTCTAATTGCTTTTGCAATATTGAGAGGATAGTTTTTGTGATTTGTGTAGGATGTGAGATCCGAATTTTGGGAGGCACAATTCCCAAAACCCTAATTATTTTTGCAAGTGATGATTAGGTTAGAAGGGAGGAGAAACTCTCCCTCTTAAGCCCTCTCATTCGGCCGTGGGTTTGATAGGGAGGAGTGGGCTTGTCCACTTCCTCCTTATTAAACTTGTGGTCTGATAAAATCCGCTAAGATGTATACGACGCAGTCCAATTATAAACTGTTATCGGTTATCGGAAATTAAGGCATCAACTAATAATACGGGTTAGCTGAATTATTAATACGTGTCCGACAAAACAGTATTGTATAATTATTAATTTTAATATACATTTAATTAAATATAAATCACGTATATTTAATTTTACGAATTAACTGGTTAATTCGCCTTAGCCCATGATATTTAATCCGTATTAAATATAATATCTCAACATCACATATTTAACTAATTACTAGTCAAATAACTTGGACTAACTGGTTAGTCAATTTTGGCATCTATATGACAGTATTTTCATACCATCATATCTCTCGAACGTATCCTATAGGTGTGACTTTTAGGGACCAGTTGATCACCGCCATCTGTATGACAATAACGTCAAACTTATCTAGCAAGCCAATCGTTATTGATAAACGTGGATCAACTGATTATGATACAAAGTATACCCTTTGACCCTTTTAGAGGTTTATAAGTCCTTGCACTAACTGTTAAGGACACTAACCCCAACAAGCTCCCACTTGTCCGTACAAGTGTATGTGCAATGACGTTATCCGCACTAACTGGAGGACACAAGCTCCAACACAAGGTACTCTTGACTAGGCCTTAATCCATGGGTCAAAGGATACTAGCATGACACATCCTAGGGTGTTTTACAAGTATTCTAATGAGCAAAGTCTTAAGAAGAAAAAGTATCTACAAGAGCCTTATATACACTTGTCAAGCTTCCCAAATAGATGTTTTCACAAAATTTTTCTACCATGCAACTATATGCCATGATACAACTAACGTTTATACAACCTAATGCAAATGCTTCTATCAACTAGTATGCCATATAATCTAAATGCAATTCCTGCAATAACATTGGTGTATACCACATCAACCAAAATAAAGCCACATAGTCATTAACATAGAGAGGAAAAAGATGATTGGAAAGATCATACCATGCGGTCTTCCTAATCCTCATATCTCGGATGTGGCGTAGTCGATCAATGTGATAAAAGAACACTTCCCTATCCGCCCAACTAGGCTAAGAAGATGATGGATCAAGGAGTCCTTGCCTAGCTAAGTGTAGGAGGGGCGGATATTGAGCCCGGTAAGGGTTGAGCTGGTCCTCATAAGCTTCCTTATTCATGTGTTGCAATAATTGGGTCAAGTAATCATTACCTATCTCAACATTAGTGCCATTTAGTTGGAATTCTTGGTAGGTAAACGGATAAGGTGGAGTCACAATAGAGGAGGAGGAGGGCTTGGCATTAGATTCCCTATTTTGTTGCATAATCATCTCGGCTTCATCGGAGACGGGAAGAAGGTAGCTTGGACTTCGGACATTGAGTCGGAAAATCTTGTTGGGCAAGATGAAGGATTTAGCTTCTTTAGTGAGCCACTCATACTTGTTGTCAAGATTATCATTTTTGATCCAATGAAACTTGTTGATCATAGTGGCTAAGTCAAGAAGGTTGCCTCCTTTAACCGGTGTGTATGTCTTGTCTTTGTTGAAATCCTTGTTAAAGTGTTTGGCTAACCTTGTTACTAATCCTCCATTCACAATAAAGGCCGCTCCATCTTTACCATGGTCAATTGTAATCCACCGTTCAATTAAGAGTTGAAGTATGTTGTATTCATTGGTGAACTTTTTGTTGACATTCATGGTGGATTCTATTAGAAATCTATATCTCATTGCTTAACATATTCATATATGTGATGATTTTAATTTAGTCATAAAATTAAAAGATGATCTTATGCATGCAAACTTAAATTAAAAGAGAAGAAATCATTGTCCTTACTACATGATTTCGGTCATATGGGCACCAACAAGATCCCCTTCTTGTTAGTTCTTGAGCTATCCATATATAAGGATGATCCTCCAAAAATCCCAAAGTAGAGATTCTCCTCTTGATTGCACCCAATACTATCCCTTATCCCCACTAAATAATATTAGCTAGATATTAGTTTAGTAGTTTACCTTAAAATTGATTAATAACACTCATATATTACATTAATAATTTTAGTAATTTCTTTGAACAATTTGGATCAAAGTTTCTCAAGTTTTAGAGAAAAAGGAGAAGAGAGAAAAAGGCATGTAAATGAATTATCATCATATGAATGTGTAAGAGAGGAAAAATAATAACCAACAACCCATCATGACAAGGGGAGTGTCACGGTTTTGGTAGAGCCAAAATGGCATCATTTCTTTTCCTTTTGCTCTTCTCAATATTATAGGTGTGTAAGAATAGGTAGAGTAGGTTTTATAATTTATTCTTATCACATAAAATAATCACCCACTAAAGCCTACCACCCACAATATTTAGGTCCACTTCTATAAAATGGACTACCATTTTATTTTTGTCAATTTGTCATTTGTCACACAATATGTCACATGTAGTATGCTACATGTTATTAATTAATTTTAATGCATATTTATCACATAAATATCATTTTATGAATTAATTAAATTACATCCAATAATTTGACTAGTGATACTTGATCACATAAATAAAATGGGTCATGTAATTATAATTCACAATATCTTGTAATTATAATTAACCATTCATTCCTATCTCTATTGTTTCTCAAACAATAAATAATTTTAGTAACAAAGCATTTTATTACTAAAATAAATCTTATTTAATCCCATTACAATAAGATATTTATTCTCTCTCACAAATCGAATTGTTCAATTTTAAAGAATTGATCAACTTGCATCGTCATACAATTAATCAACTTTATAGATAAGGGCATCATCCTTTAGGTGTGACCTTAAGGGATCAATGACCACCACCGTCCCACGACGATGAACGTCAAACTCTAGCAAGCCAATCGTTACCGATTAATGTTGATCAGTCGACTATATAATTGAATCATCCCTTACGTATTCTTTATATGAGATTTAATAATGATATTTAAATCATGTGATCACACTATTGTTAAGGACAAATTTCCCAACAATCTCCCACTTGTCCTCGACAAGTGTGCGTCACCAATTCTCTTGTCCTATTACTATCTCCCACTCAATGCAAGGTGTCTTTCGGGTCGTAATTGCAAGTGATCATATCGAGAGTGGTTTCCTCGATCTGGAGAATAACTGATTGACCGGATTTATCTATCATAGATACCTTCCGAGCGTGGCCACGCATTTCCAGTTCATTACTCCTCGAGTGGCCCTGAGATATTGTTTTAACCCTGACAAAGGGGTGGACAATTCCTATCGCACTATTCCCTTCGACTAGCCACAACCATCATAACCCAAAATATGCCCATTTGACCCCATTTACGAAGGTCGTAGTAACATAAATCAAAGCTAATCTGAAACTGTGCCATCTTAGGCGAACAATCTTTAGTCAAAAGAATTGACTCATTAGAATACTATAGTAGCTCTCGCCACGACCAGGCTATATAAATTTGCCAGAACTCTATAAGCGGTCACTGCCCGACAAAGTGTTCCTAACAGTCTGCCTATGTGATCGACTAGTCATCTCACATGACTCTATGGCACTTGAACTTGCCATCAATCGCATCACACTCTAGTCACTTCGAGACGTCACCTCAAACAAGTGACTATGGGCGAATACAATGCTAATCCGTGTTCACTTTAACGGGGTTCAATGTTGTCTCTACAACCCGTTTGGATGTAACAAAGTATAATAAAAGAGTTTTAAAGTAAAACTCGAACGACAAATGCGATTATCACATATGAATAATCAATGCCTGATTACTACTTCATATTCTATAATCCAGTTTGATCTTGAATGTAGTTGTTCATCTCAATTTAATTGAAATGACATGACTCATCATGTTAAGCCTATGAGAAGGCTTTGGTTAGTGGGTTTTATCAACTTCTTGTACCTTACTCAACCTCACTACATACTCGTTTTCCTTTGTAATGTATACATTTGCATTACAAAACTTTCTGAGTACGTGTCGAGATCCAATCAAGACATAGGCCCTCTAGCCTTAGAATAGCTCCCACTTTTTTTTCACAAAGGTCGCAGACTCATCCTTCTTGCACATCTCATGATTGCAAGTGTACTCAATTTCCGTTGCAAATATTTCTCATAGTTCTTTATTACCTAGAACGATTCTAGAAAATTTATTTCTTAAATAACATAGCCTACAATGGTATCTTAACCATCCTAATGTGTTTTGATTATGGTTTTGTCAGAAACCATGCGCAATCTCAATTGTCAATTGTCACTTGTGTAACACCCTTACACAAAATTGCATCAAAAACATTTTGCTTTACATCCTTAATGCTTCTGCAAGCACTTAAGGGTAATCAATATGGCTACTTAAATTTCGATTTTGAAACAATTCATCATACTCAAAGTATATGAAGTGTTATACATCATTTCCTATTTAATTGATTCGGCAGCGGAAGCAAATGGAATCAATCAAATATGTTCAATTTTATTGAACTAGTCATGAATCTTATCAACATGAGACTTCTTATTTGACGCTAATATCATGTAGATTTATCTTCATAAATCCGGATATTAAAGATGTATTATAATACTCCAAAAGCCTTAAATCATTCTCAATGATCAATATGTCATCCATATATAAGACTAATTAAAATTTCCGTAACTCCCACTAAACTCCATGTATAAACACAACTTCTCGACTTATTGAGAAAAGTTTTATCACATGATCAAAATGTTGATTCCAACTCATTGATGTCCTACTTAAGATTCTCTCTTAAGTTTCACATTATCTTAGGATTGCAAGAATCTACAAAACTTATGACATGTATTGAATACATTCCTTCTTTTGAAGAAGTGGGTTTTAGATTCACTTGCTGTATGTATATCCTCATAATGAAACACAATCCCTAAGAAGATCCAAATAGACTTAAGCATTTCAACTAGTGCAAAACACTTTGCCACCAACCAAGCTTTGAAATCTCTCTTTATTAGTGCAAAACCCTTTGTCACTAATCAAGCCTTTTATTTCGGATTTTCATGGCTCTAAGCCTTGTAGTGAGTTGTGACTTAAACATTCTCATGTAAGTCATATGTTCATTACTTTCCAGAAGAAATCAACTTGAATCAAACAATTTCTTTGTAAGTTGTAAGCTCTTTACTTTCTTAAAAGTAACATGAATTCATCATCTTCAACAAGTGACGAATTTAACCTCCTAGGTTTTAAAGAAACAACATCTTACACAAAACGTCTCATGTAGTCAAGAAAGACCAGTTTCTTGCGACATAACATTCTTTGTGGCTCTTAAATAATTTCTCCCACTCTGTCTTCTAGAAATAAACTTGTATTTTAGAAAGACAGCTTCACAAGCCACAAACTTGTTGTACTCGTGATAAATGAAAAGGGAAAAGTGAGAATTTGTTTCTTGTGTAAGCTTACAAACATGGTATATTACCATTTCATATCTCATATGATTCGTTTAGATTTAGTGGAAAATAATTTAGACAAAAATGATAAATTCCCCAAAAGGATCAAGTAACTCAAGGTAACTTGATTGAAGTCCAAACCATATCGAATAACGTTTGAATTCTTTATTCAACCACACATTATCCCATAATGCGTGTTAAGAGAGATTAACTTGTGATACTATATCATATTTCATTCGGCTTATATCAAAGTCTTCACTTTGATAACCCCTATCACGACTAAATCGTGAAAAACATAAACTAACTCTTTGAACTTCTTCAAAGATTTCTCTATTTACCTTATTAAAAGAACACATTAGCATCAACTTAAATCGTTGGTAAAAGAAAATGATCAACCTATTATGGATCAATTATTTACAACCTCGATCTCCTTTTCAACCAAAAGGCACGAGACATCTTGCTTTGAATACAAGATACGCATATACCATTAACAATCTAATGGTTTCAAGAGTACTCGATAACTCTTTGCGTTCATCATTCCAAAATTTAAGGTTTAATCTTGGGTTACCAATTTGACTCTTACATCATCTACATGATGTGTCATTCTAGTTTGGTTTAGAATATAATCACCTTGATAATGGGCTAGCCATACATCAAATTATGGTGTATAGAATCACAAAACTGAAACCTCTTTTGTATCTTAACAAGTTTATATTCTTATTTATAGTTTATGCACTTAATAGTCACAATTAAGTACAACTTTAAACCCAAAAACTAGATTGAGTACACAATTACTCTATCTCTCGACATTATTGTTGCTAGTCGTCATATTCTAATCATCTTATGTATCGAATACAATGATGAAAACCTCCACTGGTTTCTAATATTGACGAAGTAGTACTAGCAAAATTTATGTTTAATCAAATAAACATTTAAAGAAGAAGGTCCCATTAGATGTCCCACAACTAACTTGTTGATTTTTCAATAATTTGGGGTAGTTTCCTTTCTAGTGTCCAACATTTAAGACAGTGGAAACTTTATCGGTCGGGATTGATAGGTTTAGTATCGCTATTCTCAACAACTTTACTTTTAACATTACCTTGTATCAATTCAATTATAATCTTTACTTCTTGAACCTCATTCTTTTCTTAACGGTTTAAGAGAATGCTCCCACTCATTTCAAAAAGTCTTTACTTAGAGAAGCAAAGTTGAATCTTATGAAGATTACTCTTCAATTCAATCGTTTTAGTCTTAAAACTTTCATGAAGTGGTTGCGATATTTTGGTCAATTACGAATTCTGACAAATCTATTTACCAAAACAATTTAACGTTTCAAGGTACTTAATTTAATTAAGTATATGAAAAACAATCCATTGTAAGTAGATGTGTTAGTCAAGAATGAAAAACCTGTTTGATAATGAATAACTTTAATCTATACTCTTTACAAGAGATCCTTAGCAATGGTTCATATGAGGTTTTAGAAGCAAATTCATATTTGTCTTTAGTTACGATGTTTTAATGGAGATTTGAATCAAAAACCGAAATGATATCGTATATGAATTGTGGTAAAGAAATAGAACAATATAATAAGAGAATAGTGGAAAACTTAACATTTATCGTTTTAATAATACTTGTAAATAACAAGTAAAACATTTATATAGTGACCTCTACCCAACTATGATAAATGATTCCAAGATCCAAATTCATATTAACTTGGGCACGGTAGGGCCGATGAAACCCTTATCAATATAACTCGGTGGATTAACGTTTTAATCGATTCTACTTCTAGAACTCTTGGTCGATAAAATTACATTAACATTTATCTTTAGCCCGGAACACATGCGACTACGGTCACGAATACTTCCGTTGAGCTCAATCCAAATTTCGAATAAATGTGTCCATGATCCAAATCCACATCAACTTGGGCACGTTATGGCCGATGAAACCCTCATGAATATGAACTCGGTGGATAGACATTTATCACCCACTTCCCCTACGTAACAAGGTTTGTACCCCGGTAGGGCCGAGTGCACTCCCTCGCGAAATAGGTTTTCATGGTTTCTACTTTTTGGCAAGGCTAAGTCTCAATTGTTTATTTTAGCGAGAGGTCATGCCAATTTATTATTTATCACGTTTTAAGTGAACTAAAGCGGTGAACTACGATAATTGTAATTGACACGGTCGATAAACTCGATTAAAATGACAATGCATGTTTTAGTTATGGCGATTTAGCGATGCATGCAACATATACATAAAATGCAAAACATAAAATAAATCCTAGTATGGCCTTCCTAAAATAGAAAATCTAATTAACTATTACATATTCGGAAACCAACTCCATTGGTCCCTTGAACTTCGGTTATGGCACGCATCTCGAGGTAACACCGTCTTTATGTATCGCCTTCTTGAGTGACACCGTCTTCATGGAACTCCGGAATAAATAAATTACATAACAAATTACATAATTTCCTATTATACATTTGTAATTGAAATAAAATAAATCTATTAAATTACAAAACGGTGATACGAGATCACAATAAATTACAACCGAATCGATATTCCCATACATTTCGGGTAATACCAATTTAAAAACTAAGGCCATACTAAGTAAAAATTACATAATTCAAAATTACATAAAATAAAATTATGACAATCATAACTAAAATGCAGCATTATAATATGTATGAACATGCCCAATTTTATGCTAAATCGCCTTTAAGGAGCCAATATCGTATATTAAACGGTTTTTACGGATTTGCGTGATTCAACCTTTTAAAATCACAATAAAATACATAAATTCATATTTATGCACAAGTTAATTACCCTAACCAACTTAGGACTCAAAATTAGTCTCCACTAACCATTTGACTATAATTAACTTATATTTTTTAAAATTGTTCATTAATGGACTCAAAATAACAATAAAATGCCATAAACTTCAAATAAATCACAAAAATTTCAAATAAATTCAAAATTTGAAATTTAAAACTCATGAACATTCTGGAAAAATACCATGACACTCATAATGTTCAAAAACTTAGGTTAAAAAAAAATTTCGAAATTTATCGGGAAAAACAATGTTGCGGTTTATCGGATTTATCAATAATAATCATAAAAACATGAGAAAAATTATATTCATCAACTTATCAATTTTAGATCCGAAAAACATAATAAAATGCAACATGTGACGTTTTTCCTTAGTCATGGAGTATGTTTTAGCAATTATTCACTAATTAAGTCACTATTTATGCTATTTTTCATCAAAAATCCATAAATCATGCATAAAGATTTCATTATAGCCTATTATTTTACACACATCTTGTAAAATTGCATGTGACAATATACTAAATTTCTATGACCAGATTCGAAATATTTCTCATATTAACCTATTTTTCATCTAAATCCGATTTTTATCATGAAAAATCCATATTTCGAGCATAAAAACTCCAGAAATTGTGAAAATTTCCAGATCATCTAAAAATAATATATGTGAAAACATATCCAAAAACCACTGGAAAATTCGAAGTTTAGCTAATTTTCGTCCAAAATTGACATTTTTATCATAAAAATCACATTTTAATGCCAATATTAAATAAAATGAAAAATAAAAATCCATAAATTAACCAAAATATCCTAAATACATTTTAGGATCAGAAACTTTAACATGCAAAAATTATTTTCGTGATATATCATAATAACACAAATTTACAAGTTTTATATGTTAATCGTATAACTCGGAAAAACTATAACCGATTTGCATGCAAACAACCTTGTGCTCATGATACCGCTTGTTAGAAATCTATATCTCATTGCTTAACATATTCATATTGTGGACAAGGCCCTCGGGAACTGCGTCCGCGGGATCCACACTAGGCATAATCGACTCGAGGTTCTTTCGAATCGAATTAAGACAAATTAGAGTCGCCACCAAGTTTTTTGGGAACTTGGAACCGTTCAAGTCAACTTTACACCTTTCATCGAAAAGCATAAAGCCAATCGACTACGAGTGATTAAAGATAAAGACTTGTACCCTATATCACTCGATTTGAATGACTCTCGTAATCCAATGGTATTTAGACGGATCCACAAACCATAGATCTTGAGTAAGGGGTGAGGGTACGTGTTAGGAAGCCCATAAGGACACCTAACCCCGCCCGTCGATAACGGCCTCTACTAAGTCAAGTATCGGATTTCAAACAAGGTCATAGCTACTACGATATATGATATGCAAACGTTGTTTTCGAAAACCCTAACATGTGAAGTTCCTATGTCGATTTAGATGCAACTAAACTAACTTTGTCAAAGTTGTAATTTAGCATGTGGGTTGATTGATCTAACAACACATAAACGAAACAAACAAGGCTTGATGGGAGTGGGGGAGCCGTTGGGATCTACCCTATTACAACCCGGGCATTTCATGCCAACACAACAAGAAATTAAAGATACAACTCGATCTAAATACAATTGCTATATACGACACCATACACGACACATGGCCATTCGGCCTAGGAAAACGTGCACAAGGGGGTGGCCCACGGTATACATGACTCACGGCCTTGGGTCACTCCTCGTAATGTGTGCTTTCACTTAATCTTATCGAATTAGACATAGGGCCATACACCAAAGCATGCATTAGCATAAATCGAGCCATGTCGCTTTAAACAACATGCGATTTACTACGCCTTTACACGAATTGGAGCACAACCATCTAACCAAATGAGAATAAGGTTTTTTGAAGAAGTTTTGACTCGATAAAAGTAAAACAAACTTGAAAGTTACAACTCGATGGACAAATTATAAATTACAAGCAACGAAACAACAAAGAACAATTGGTACAAAAAAAAACGAAGCAAGAAGGACAAAGAAATCGGCCAACCTCACGGCCAACCATGGCCATCCTAGTTCCTAGGTCAAGTTAATTAGTTAGATCGAATGATTGCGAAACGAGTTCGAAAACGGGCTAGAAAACAAGTTAGAAACGACGTTGATCGATTGAGAAGATGTCACGCGAATGTGTATTCTACACGGCCTAAAGGGGTTGAATTAGGTCACGAAGTTACGATATTAACGCTACTCATCGAGTGTTAATAGGAAGATGCTAATCACGCACTCCTATGCTAGCGAGAAATCAAGTGAAAAGAGAGATGCGTTCAATTAAGTTATAGAATTGTTAGTCGATTTTTAAAGCTATGTCGATGCCACCTAACATGTCTAATTAGGTTATTTAATCGATCTAAAGTCATCTAAGTGAATCATATGTTAACAAACAGGGGTCAAACTAACAAGCGACGGATCCTAGGGTAGATCGAATTGGTCGAAACAAACGAGGGATCAAAAGCGAGAAACGAAGTTTGAAATCGTTTTATTAATGCCCTACCTTGAACACGAGGATATGTAAATGAGACGGGGTGTACGACCGACTGATGTAGCGGATTTCTTTCCCATCTCAAGTCAACGCGGGTGTTCGTGGTGGTACTTTAACTCATACTCAGACTAAACTAGTTTCATAGTTAATGATATTAAACGATAAACAAAACGATAAACAAAACAAAACGAAACGATAAAAAACAAACATAAAAGAACGAAATAAAAGGGAGAAGAGGAGGATTTGATGCACCCTCAACCTACATGTATCGTTGACACCGTCTTGGGTCGTAATCGATCGTAGATTTTGTCTCGAGAGGCCGTCGTCGACGAAGGAACAAAGCAACAACACGTTTTTTTGCAAATCTGGACAGCAACTTTCAAACTGCGATTTCTCACTCGTTTCACGGTGAAAATTAGATTTAAAAGATGTTTTGGAAACTAGAAAGAGAGGAGAATAGAGATCTTAAAACAATACCTGCTCGTTTTGAGTTATTGGGCACGAAAAACGAGCACAAACAGAACTGGACAGAAAGGAAAAGCCGCAAAAACAGAGTGTATGACACTCTGTTTTTCGAGGGGATTTGTGTACTCTCAAGGTCAATTTGGCTCGTGAATCTTTTTCTAAGAGGTAGATGGATGTTATATGGTTAATTAGTAACAAGAAACTCGAATTTTAATGGAGGTTTGAAGGGGAAACGAATTGAATTTCGAGAGAGACACAAACTGTTTCAGTTTGGATGTCTCGGTTTTGTCGAGGGTTTTGAGAGGCAATTAGGGTTTCTTTCTGGAGTTTAATGCTTGTGAGTGACGGTAGTATGTATGGAAAACTTAGAGGAATGAAAGTATGGCAGAGGGGAGGTATTTATAGGGAGTTAAAGTAGGGTTTAATAGGGTGAACAACAGCTTGGGTCTGTTTCGCATACCTGCTGTCCAGCAGCTATTTCGAGGGTTTAGGGTGTGTTTTCTTGGTGGGAAAGGCATGGTAATATGTTTAGGATAGTCAGGTGTGGATGGGTGGTCATGGGCACGGGTTTGGTAGCCGTTTGGAGCGGGTTTGGAAGTGTTTGATTGGGCTCGGGTTTGGAGAACGAAAACAGGTGGGCTGCTTGTTGCGTGAGGTTTGTGAAGGAGTTTGGACGTGGGTTGCATGGGAAAGGGCTTGGAATTATAGCTTGATATGTGGGCTAGGTGGGAGGTGAGATATAGGTCGCATTGGAGTCGAATACGAGGCAGTTTTGGTGTCGGATTTGGGGCTGCAAAACACAGCAGCGAAGGTGGTGTTGGGCTGTTTGAGACGTGATTTGGGAGGGCTAAGCCAGGGTTTTGTGATGAGATTTGGTTGGGATTTGAACACGGGTTGGAGTATAGGGGATTGGGCCGAAAGTGCGTCGAAAATCGAGCCCAAATCAAATATTAAACGAGCTCAAAATCGCGTATAAAATCGTCGTAAAAATCGAGTTCTTCAAATACGATTTATAAAACGATTTAAATTAATTTTTCAAATCAAGTAACTTAAGAATTATTTTTCAAATCAAATATCTATTTTATTTTTAATAAAATAACTTAAGAAAATAAATTCGAATTAAAATAATATGAACTTAAATATCATTTAAATTGATAAAATATTTCATCGACGACGCCCATTCTACATCGTAAAACGAGCTCCAAATAATGACAATGACAACTAAAGAATACATGTGTCCTATCATCATCGGGTGTTTGTCGGGTTCTCTATAAATTCTAATATCGACGGATACGGGTATCTACAGAGCCCCCACTTTGACTGAGGCTTGGACAAAGCGAAAGTCAAAGTATACCCAAGGTCCCTCTCGACCTGAGGATTCCGCGGGTCGTTTATAGTCCATTAGACTTCCGTATATAAGCTCGCCAGCCATAAGAAGAGATCATACCTGAAACTTCGCTGGGGATTAACTCTTGCTTCTGTTGCGTCAAATTATCATCGTTGGTCGTTGACCCATAAAATTGCATATATGGTGGGTTGAGCCTTATCCTCGGGCGCCTACGTATCCGTTTCTGACGGAATCAAACCCGCGTCGTAGTTCGGCAACTGCTGACACATGCCCAAAGTTTATCATCTGCTGGCATTTGTCCAAAATTCATCATCTGTTGACACTTGCCCAAAGCTTATCATCTGCTGGCAGGTGCCCAAATGGGACGGGACTTTCCAAGGAGGTTGCCGCCGCTTTCATCATTTGCTTTCAGCTACGGAATTCTTCCATTTCATACTCTTGTATTGAATTGAATTCTGATCGGATGCCATCCTTTACATCTTGATAATGGACTCTGAAGCCAACGGCTTCAGAGCCCCCAGTTTGCAATGGCTCTAAAGTCGAAGACTTTAGAGCCCCCAGTTGAAGCATATCCTGCTACATTTGAAACACAAAAATGTACTAGCAATAATCATCACATAAGCACATTTGGATCATCGATCTTAAAATTGGATTATTTGAAAGATTGGGTCATCGACCCGAAAATTGAATTTGAAAATTTTGAATGATTGGGTCATCGACCCGAATTTCGACTTTGTCATCACTTAGAATATTGGGTCATCGGCTCGAAATTTGAATTTGAAACGAATCATTTGGATGTTGGGTCGTCGACCCAAAATTTGATTTTGAACTTTGAGATTTGAACCTTGACTTGAAATGTACCACTACTTGGATCATCAATCCATAATTCGCAAAAAGTTTTTGAAAATTTGAAATTTTTGAAATCGAACCTTGATAGGTGAGCAGGAAATACGACTCAGACACTCTTGTATGACCTGTAAACAACGTGGGCGTAGCCCGCTACCGTAAAACAAAAAAGGAAAATAAAACCGTAAGTGTGCACGGGTTTTAATTCAATTATTGACTTGTTGGGGGTAGAAATGTAAATTGGCCGTTCCGGCGCCAAAAGATGGCAAATGGGAATCACAAGGTCGTCGGACTTGGGACGAAGATTTCGTATGGCATGGGCGTGCTCCCGAGGGCACATGGGAATCAAGATCACTTGGCATTGACAAGGTGGATTAAACTCACGGAGCAACAACGTTGGCTTCGCCCAGACACTAAACACAGACTGATTTTATGAGAACACTTAGACATCACACATGACTTTTGTTGGGAACATTCTGTCACTCTTCTCCTCGCCTCCTTTCTTTTCAGCGAGTTTCATCATTTTTTGCCACCGCCTTCTTTCTTTTCAGCGGGCTTTTACTATTTTTCCTTCCACGCCTTCTTTCTTTTCAACGGGTTTTTCATATTTTCTGTTCCCAATACAAACCCACATCTATGTGAGTCAGCATCTTTGCCTAAACCATTAGATAAAGCTCATTCTGAGACTCGATACTATTCATCCGAGCCTATATTCTTATCCTAGCCTACATCGAGTGCTAAGACCGACTCAAACAAAGGTGGCTTCATTTGGACTTGGTTAAGACCCGTAAGAAACCGACAAGATGACAACT
Organism: Silene latifolia; assembly: GCF_048544455.1. Classification (NCBI taxonomy): domain Eukaryota; kingdom Viridiplantae; phylum Streptophyta; class Magnoliopsida; order Caryophyllales; family Caryophyllaceae; genus Silene; species Silene latifolia. The sequence continues at coordinate 51,899,158 of NC_133533.1, forward strand.
TGGTTGACGAGTGGATTGAATCCCTTATTCTGAAGGACTGCCTACGTATTCGCGTGGAGCGAAATCAAATCCAACGTAGTTCGATCAAGGTGCATAAACGTGGCATTTTGATTGTGTGTACACACTCAAAGGTTTCACCTAAGGTATCATGTCGTATCCCATTCTAGCCTGTAAGGTACCGTTGTATCCCGTGTCTAGGGTTGTTACAAAAGGTTGTGATTCTTTGGGATGTGGAGCTTGGTAAAAATAGGTTTGAATAGTGGACCGTCATTCTGAAGGATCATTTTCTGGTACTAAGGCCAACGGGTTATGGCTTATAACGTGGTTGGAAATGGTGTCTCAGGTTTGATGAAACCCGAGTACAAATGGGTTGGAAATCGATGTGGGTTCAAATTTCCATGTCTGGATCCTAAAGGCTTGGGTTTACTAACACAAGCTAACTGATTCTCAGAATCCCTAACTATTCCCTCATAAATGCCTCGGGAAGGACTTAGGAGTATGGATGACTGCTGATGGCACTACCTGACCATTTTGGCTTCGCCTTTGAAATTCGATCAACATTCAGACATTTCTTTTTCTTTTCTTCTTATTCTTCTTTTTTTCTTCTTCTTTTTTTTCTTCTTTTTCTTTTTTTCTTTTTTTTTTGTCTTTTATTTTTTATTTTTTTTATTTTTTTATTTTTTTTTTTAAAAAAAATGGTCTTCTACTCATTCTCCTAGTCAGAAATGGATACACCTTGAAAACTTGGCTTCGCCAACTAATTTAGGTCAGAACAAACAATTCCTTGTTAGAACGGGTTGGTTTCCTTTCTCTTCGAGATGTGGAATGATTTTGTGGGTAATGGGCTTGCCTTATGTCATCGATATGGGAAGCAGGGAGCTAGTCTAGCTTTGTCATAGAATCATCTAAGAGCTTATCATAAGCACTGGTTTTGATGGAGGTTCTCTACCGCCAGACATGCAATAGGTAAAGGGCACAGACACGAGATCCTAGTGTACCTTCCATTTTGAAACGGGACATGTTTCTACCCCAGGGATGCCTTTGAGTGTGTTGTGCATTTTATCATGTTTCGGAATAATTGAGGATTGGAAACAAGATATATTTGGAAACGAAACTGCAACTTTTATTGGAATGACAAATGCTTAACAGACTCGAAGGAACGATTCCTAGGACACACCCTAGGTCATCGCGGAACAAACGACTCAACTTCAGGAAAAGAAAGTCCTAGACTCGACTCGACTAAGATAAGAAAACAGATCCCGACTCATAATTTCAAATCTGGTCATGAGCTTTCCCTTGTCCAGCTGTCAACTTAGATGCTCGGCTTTTGTCCTTGATCCCTTTGATGGTCTGCCTTGATGTGACCATAATTAGCGCATATTTAGCCCCCGAATTAGCCTTGTTCCCATGCTTTTTAGTGCCTATTTGGGTCATTTCTTATCTTTAGTTCTATGTTTTGCATATTCTTTGAGATTTTGATCCCTTGGTAGGAAAGGAGTAAGAATCTTGCATTTTCATGGCAAAACGAGGCTAAATTGATTGTATTCAATGACCAAGCATCAAGAAGAGACAAGACTAGAAGGCCTTTGTACATATCATAGTAGAAGAACAATGTTGAGAAAGGATCCTTGCGTCCCCAAGGAAATCCCCAAGGAATTTATGAAGAAAAGGGAAGAAAAGAAGAAGAATTGACGCTGACCAACAATCCGAACGGATTGCGGACAATCCGCCCGTCCGCCCGACAATCCGAGCGTCCCTCCTTGGAATCCGCTCGGATTCCCCCTCAACAATCCGAGCGTCCCTCTCCTGAATCCGCTCGGATTGCACCGCCCAAATCCGGCCGTCCCGACCCTAATCCGCCCGGATTCCTGCACAGCACGGATTTCATTCTTCAAGCTACGAAAAGAGAAGCCCTTCTCTCAGAAAATACCGGGTCCTCCTTGCTCAACTTAAAAAGTGTAATTACTAGTTTAGCCCTTAGTTAACCCTAATGCATCCTCCCTAATTTTCACTATAAATACCCCATTAGGCTAATTAGAGGAGCATGTTCTTCTTATCAATAATTAGTGTAGTTAATATCAATCAAATCTCTTTTCAATATTGTAATCAAGTATTAATCAAGTTCTAATCCAAGTTTTAATTCTTTAATCTCTCTCTTGTTCTTCCTTTATTTTGGGTAATTGAAGATTATTTGGGTTATTATTGGGAGATTGACAACCTCTCAATCTAGGATTCAAGTACTTCTATTATTCTTGCTTTATTATTGAAATCATTAGTAGGTATAATCTCTTAATCCCTTTTTAATTATTGTTAATTACTTTCATTTGTTCATCATGTTTCATATTGTTGGTATGATTGACAACCTTGCTAGCATGTTCAACATGATGATGAGTGAGTAGTCTCTTAGCTAGGGTTAATGGGTGATTAGGGGAAACCAACATGGGGAATGATTCATGCTTAAATTAATATGCTTTCATGTTTTATTTGCTTGCTTGTTTTGATCTCAACTCATGCACAAGTTATGTTTGATGAAATGCTAAGCCTATGAATCCTTGCATTTACTATCATCTCCTATCTTTTCAATGAGACTTGTAAGACATAACCCAACTCGAGTCTCATTAGACCATGCATGTTGTTGAGTAGGGAAGATTAAGTCGACTTGTAGGTGTTGTACAATCTAATCGATTCGGCTCCGGGACCCAAACTTTCCTAGGATTGTAAGACATAACCCAACTCGATCCATCTCAACAATAATTGCTTGCTTATAATTTGAGAACATGTTTGTATGATCATATCCCATGATTCCCCTATGAACCCATGACACCCTAGTGCTTTTAATCAATTGTTTACACCCCTTATTTTATTCATCTTGCTAGTTTATTTTCATTGTTGTTTTAGTTTAGTGACCTTCTACACCAACCCAATTTGTGACACCCCTAGACACTACTAGTTACAATAGAATTCTCATTTCAATACCCGTCCCTTGGGATCCGACCTTTACTTGCCTCTTTACTAATTGTAGAGTTGTTTGTGAAGTATAAATTGTGTTTTGTATCGACCATTGACCAACGACCACATATACTTAATTGTGAACACGAAATGGCATCGATCAAAAATGGCGCCGTTGCCGGGGACGGTGTTTAATTGATTTTAGATTTCTTTTATTGTTATTAGTTGTGTCTTTTTCACCTTGGGGAAGTAAAAATCCTCAAGGTTTGTTCTAATTGTTTTCGAGTTGTTTGATATTTTGCATGTCTAGAAGGTCACAAAGTGATTTGTTACCTTTTGACCGTGAAATCGAAAGAACCTTGACGAATAATAGGAGACTTGTTAGGAGGAATTTGGGAGGTGTTGGTGAAGTTGTTCAACCCACTAGTGAGTTTGTCAATCCTTTCGCAATAGAAGGAGAAGAGAACCCATTAAACAATACCACACAAAATCCACCTACAATGCCTAAATTCTCGTCACACTCTATACCCACCGAGGAGAATCTACCAAATGGTACTCCTACACCTCAACATCTCACCGGTAATTTTATTGCCAAGTCCGCCTTCATCCAATTAGTTGAGAGGAGCCAATTCGGGGGAATGCCTAGTGAGGACCCTCATTCTCATATGGAAACCTTTTGCGATTATTGTGATGCTATCTCTCAAACGGGCGTGACTCAAGACAAAATTAGATGGGTCTTATTTCCTTTTTCCTTAATCGGCACCGCAAAGCAATGGTTGAAGGGCCTTGATAAGGCCACCCTTGGAATAGATTCTTGGAAGAAGTTGGCTCTAGCTTTCTACAAAAAATTCTACCCACCGGAAAAGACTAACATGCTAAGAGCTCAAATTACGGGTTTTAAGCAAAGGGATGAAGAATCTTTGTATGAAGCTTGGGAGCGGTTCAAAGGTATTTGTCGCTCATGTCCTCACCATGGACTTAGCGAATGGTTTTTGGTGCAACAATTTTGGAATGGTTTATATGAAGATTCAAGGAACATTCTCAATATGGGATCAAATGGAATGTTCACTGAAGTTGATGACAATCAAACATGGAACAAGATTGAGGAAATGGCGGTCCATAATTCACAATATAGTAGACCTCGCAAGGCTACTAGAGGAGGAAAGCATGAAGTGGACTCCGTTACTCAATTGGGTGCTCAACTTAGTGCTCACATTGACACAATCAACTTGAAGTTTGAACAAGCTATGGCTAGACTTGAGGAAAACTCAAAATCATCAAAGCATCATGTCAATGCCATGACGGCATCCTCATCAATCCCAAGTGGGATATGTGAGAATTGTGGAACTTTGGGTCATGACCCAAGTGAGTGTAGGGGAACAACCGAACAAGTTAATGCTTTCCAAGCTTACAAAAGTGGTACCCCTTATTCAAATTTTTACAATGAAAACACCAAGTTCCATCCAAATCTCTCATACAAAAGCCAAAATGTTCAAAACCCTCAAACAACATACACCCCACCACCCATGAGAAACCAAAATCAAAGACCCTTTTACAATCAAAACCAAGGTTACCAAAATCAAAATCCATACAATCACCAAAATGACCAAGGTTTTGATGTCCAAAAAGCGGTCCTCCAAATGCAAAAGAATCAACAAGAATTTTTCACCCAAATGCAAAAAGATAGCCAAGCAAAGGACACCACCATCAACAACATTCTAGCTCACACCAAGATGTTGGAAACACAATTGACTCAACTAGCATCTTCAAGCTCACAAAGACAAAAGGGGCAATTACCACCTCAAAGTAATCCCCCTAGACATGAAACGGTTAGTGCCATTCACTTGAGAAGTGGTACAAGGTATGAAGCACCGAAGAAGCAAGTTGAGGATGAAGTTGTGGAAGCTAGTGAAAAGGAATAAATTGTGCAAAACTCCAAAGATGGAGAATCATCAAAAGTAGAAAGTTCAAAGAAAAATGAAGACAAGGCCAAAGAAAAGGAGCCCATTGTGATTAGACTTCCTTTTCCAAGTCGTCAAGCCAAGCCCAAGTTTGACGATCAACTTGGAAAGTTCATGGAGATTGTGAAGAACTTAGAAGTCTCAATTCCTTTCACGGAATTAATCAATCACGTTCCGGCCTATGCAAAATACATGAAAGATATCCTCACAAAGAAGAAGTCGATCCGGAAACTTGAGACTATCGCCTTCACTAAGGTGAGTAGTGCAATACTTCAAGGGAGTTCACCTCCAAAGTTAAAGGATCCGGGAAGCTTCTCAATACCGTGTACCATTGGCGACACGACGATCAACAAAGCCTTATGTGATCTAGGGGCTAGTGTGAGTGTCATGCCGTACTCGGTAAGTAAAAGGTTGGGGATGGGAGAGCTTAAATGCACCAATATCACGCTCCAAATGGCCGATAGATCGACGAAGACACCATTAGGGATATGGGAAGATGTCCCCGTGCGAATTGGGAAGTTTTTCATCCCGGTAGACTTTGTCATTGTTGATATGGAGGAAGATTCCAACATTCCAATCATCTTAGGAAGACCTTTTCTACACACCGCGGGTGCGGTGATTGATGTGAAACATGGAGAGCTCACTCTAGAAGTGGGAGATGAAAGCATAACTTTTAACCTTGACAAAACCATGAGAGCTCCTCGTTTGCATGAGCCATGTTTCATGATTGATCATTATAGCCGAAAAGATGAAAGGAAGAAATCGGAACTCCAATGGAGGAAGAAAATTGAAGATGCTCCATTCAAAGAGCAAGTGAATTGTGACAAGGAGAGCTTGCATAGCTCATCAAAATCAACCAAGGAAGAAGAGGATGACCTCATTGGCCAAGAGAAGACATTGGGAGAGTTGTCTCCATCTAAGCAAGAGATTTTCAATGATCAACTCAATGAAGTTTGTGGTCTTTGGGACGACGAATTTGAAGGGATTTTTAATCCCTACATTGGGCATGCCATCGATCATGATCAACAACAAGGGGCACGGTCTATTGAGGACCTCTACCATAATAATGAACAAGCTTTTGATTACTTCTTCAAGGTGTTGAGCAACATCAACAACACCTTGAACATGCCTCCTTGACATCTCATCAAGAATGAGAGTTTGGTGGAGTCCTCCCTAAACCACCACTTGTAAATACTTCTAACTCCCTAACTTACGTTTCAATTTTTGTATTGCATTTTTGTCATTTTTGGATTTTATTTACTTTGATCAAAATAATTGTCATGTAAGAGAGAAGTGAGGGAGGGACTAACGATTTCAATTAATGTGTAGTGCTTTACCTTAGTGTGGGGATGGAAATTGCCTAGGCTATCCATGCCTTAGTAGTGCCCCCACAATGAAGAACATAAGAAATGAAGAAGAATGGAAGAATGGTAAAGGGAAATGCATTGTGCACGAATGGAATGAATCCGGGTACAAAGGACCAGAATCCGAGCGGATTTCTGAGAATCCGCCCGTCTTCAACAATCCGAGCGTCCTGCTGAGAAGACGCCCGTCCTGAGCTGAGCTGAAAATTGAAAATTTCTTGACTGTTGAAGAATCCGAGCGGATTTCTGGAAAGACGCCCGTCTAATAGAATCCGTCCGTCTTGTGAAGAAGACGCCCGTCTTTGCAGCTGAAGAAAACAAAAAAATTTCTCTCGGTGAAATCCGTCCGTCCTGAAGCAAATCCGCCCGTCCCATCACAGAAGAATCCGAGCGGATTCCCGAGAATCCGCCCGTCTTTAGGCGAGCTTCGAAAATTTTGAAGGCTGCGAATCCGCACGGATTGGGCCTAATCCGCACGGATTGCCCCTGCGTTTTCGAAAATTTCGACTTCCTTAAATACCCTCCCACCTTCATTCCTTCATTCATTCATTTATAAACACTACCCACAACATCAAAACCCTCATCCTCTCCATCACAAAAACAAAAACCCTCAACAAAATCCACCAAAATCAAATCAAACCATTCTTCCAACAACAAATCAATCACTCCATCTTCAATAAAAATCAAAACCAAGAACAAAATCTTCAACCTTTGAGTCGATTTTTGATTTCATAAAGGCAAAGCCTTTCACCTTCAAATCGATTTGGGCATTCTACAAATTGAAGATTTTTGATTCTTTTCTTGGTTAGTTCATCAAATGGCAAGGACAAAGGGAGCAACAAAGGCACCAAAGGCAAAGGCTCTCTCTCAAAGGCAAAAAGCTCTCCAAACAAAGAAAGCTTTGGCAATGGTGGTATCAACACCAAACTTGGAAGTGCAACAACAACAACCAATTTCTATGGGAGCATCACCTTCTACTCCGTGTCGATCAACTCTTGCATTATCCGGAGGTAACTTTTATTTCCGATACCCATAGAAATACATTTGTCAAGTTTGCTATGAAATCAATTCAATCCACCAAATTCATATGTAAAGATGCTTTGGAGAAATTGGGTGTTCTTGAACAAACAAAAGCCTTTTTCAATGCCATGGGTTTGAAGAAATTGTTTGAAACAAAGGAATCGACATACCCTTCCCTTGTCTTAGAATTCTTAAGTTCTTTAAAAGTCACCAAAGTTGAGGATAGGGAAAATCTTGAGTTTCGTCTAGCTAACATTAGTAGACGCATTACCTTTAAGGAATTGGGTGAAATTTTGGGTCTTAGCGATGAATCAAGATATCTTAAGCATTACGGAAAGTATGACCCCGAGCCTCTTTGGGAGGCAATCTCCGGGAAGAAATTTGATGATTTTCATGCTTGTCGTGCTCTTTTGGTCCATCATCCGGGCATAAGAGTATGGCACAAAGTTGTGGGAAATACCATAATTGCTAGGAAAGACACCAATCATTTCACAAGACTTGATTTTATTCTCCTTGAATCGGCTTTGAATGTCGGAAGAATCCATACCAAGCCTTTCAATTCTTTGAGGCTATTGGTTGATAGATGGCTCCATGTTGATAGTGGGAAGAAGGGTACAACCGTTATTGTTAATGGCGGCCTAGTCACGGTCCTAGCCAAGCACTTTGATCCTAATTTCAATAAGGATAACAAGTACAAGGCAAAGGAAGGTGGCCATCTTATTGATATGCCTATCATGATTAACAAGTTCAAGTGGGTTGCTCAAAACCCCCTTGACACCAAGTATGGATGGCTTACTAGTGAGGCTCGATCATTCACTTTACCCGCGAAGATTTGTCGTCTAAGTGTCCACCGGACCAACTATCTACTTCCCTTATCCGAAGAAGCCGAGTACATCATTCAACAACAAAAGAGTGATCATGAAACCCCCTCCTCTTCCATTGTTATACCGCCTTACCCCTTTGTGTATGAAGAGTTCAAACCGGAAGGAGTTGAAATTGGGAAAGACTATGTCACTCTTCTTATGCAAGCCATGCACAAGCAAGCTTATGAAGATCGGAAGAATGCATATTTGGCTCAATATCCTCCCCTCCTACATCTCGCTAGGCAAGGACTCCTTGATCCATCTTGTCCTTTGCCTAGTTGGGCGGATAAAGAAGCCTTGTTTCCGGGTGCATCTAGGGACGTGGTGGAAGACAATGAGGTTGTTGGAAATGGTGAAGAAATTGATGATAATATTGAGGAAGATGGAGAAGGAGATGGAGAAAGAGATGGTGAAGATGATGATGAACATGATGAGGAACAAAGTGAAGAAGAAAGTGCCAAGGAAAGTGGCAATGTGACCACTTCTCATGAGGGAAGTGATGATGATGATAGCATGATGGAAGACTAGCAAGCCTTGGAGACTCCTACACTCCCATGGTTTGTGTCTATATCTCTTTGTATTTTATTTTGATCATTGTTGGTTTAGTCCTAGCAACATCAAAGGACTCACACCTCGGTACCATTGAGGTGTTCTTTATTGTTCCCATTTGTAAAATCCAAAATGACAAACTAGTTTCATGCATAGCATAGTGTGTGCATGAACTATACCCATCCTTTGACATTAGCAATAGTGTCTTACTTGGTTTGGGGAAGTTAATGCATACGCAACGGGAGGTAATCTAAATTATCCTCTCCGTCATAACAAAAACCATGCATCATGTAGTGTAGCTTAGTATAGAACCACATTTAGTATAGAAATCATGCATCATCTTTGCATAATTTCCATCATTTTGGCCATTGAGGACAATGCCCACATTAGTGTGGGGATGGGAATTCTAACATTTAACTCTTATTCAAAAACCCATAAAAATTGAAAAATTTCAAAAACCATAAAAAATTGAAAAATCGAAAAATCCAAAAACAAGTTCACTTCCTTTGTATATATTGTCTTGTATATATTGTGTTTGTTTTATCCTTGTTCACATTGATTGACTACGCCACATCCGAGACATGAGGATATTGAAGACCGCATGGTATGATCTTTCCAATCTCCTTTTTCCTCTTTATGTTAATGACTATGTGGCTTTGTTTTGATTGATGCGGTAAAAACAATGTGAATTTAGGATTGCATTTAGTTTATTTGGCATGTTAGTTGGTAGAATCATTTGCATTAGGATGTATATATGTTAGTTGCATCATGGCATGTAGTTGCATGTTAGAAAAATTTTGCGAAACCGTCTACTTGGGAAGCTTGACAAGTGTATATAGGCCCTAGTAGATGCTTTTTCTTCTTAAGACTTTGCTTGTTAGAATACTTGTAAAACACCCTAGGACGTGTCATGCTAGTATCCTTTGACCCATGGATTAAGGCCTAGTCAAGAGTACCTTGTGGTGTGATAACTCCTTGGCTACCGTTTATTCCAAGGTGACCCTTGAAACCATGCAACCATCATTCATCCATGTTCTACCATACATTTTGTCATCAAAGGGAATGGGCACAAAAAGAAATCAATTTGAGTTCAATGAAATGAAAAGTGAAAGAAAGTTTGCAAAAATGCATCAAAAGAAAAGAGGAGCAAAAATAGAACTCCTAAAGCTTCAAATACAAGGCACCCTCGTTACTAATTGGGGTGACTTTGAAAATGTTCAAAAGAAATGCAAAAAGTTGTCAAGTGTTGAAATGCCAAAAATCAAAAAGAAATGGCAAGAAAGTGTTCTCAAATGTCAAATGCCACAAGAAAAAAAAAACAAAAAAAAAAAAAAATGAAAGCAAACTCCCAAAATGAAACTCAAATATCTATTGATCCCTTCATCCATCGTATCCATTTTTGTGCATGGTAGAGAGGGGACGACCCTTCTTCTTGTCTAGGCAAGAGAGGGAATTCCGCGATCCTCCAGTGTTTCTAACACCATAGGGAGTCTATTCTTGACAAAAGCATTTAACGATTAAGGACAAAGGTACCCTAGCTTGACACAACTTGGAGGTGATTTATTGGTATCCTTCTAGGCTTAGTAGTTTGAACAAATTGCATCTATGAAGGATTGTGTACCCTTGAATTGCTTCCCTTGTAGATAATTTCCGCCACTTAGATGAGGAAAGTGGCTATTCTTTTTGTAGATGCATCCATTATGTGATTTTATATGCTTTAATGTTTGGATGTGTCGCCATTTTGGCAAGTCCCACCTTGCCTTGCAAGAAGGCATCCTACCTCATGGTTGTCTTGTTGTGAGTTGAAGGGGCGGAGTGAGACCCGCTAATTGTCTCATATCGGCTATTATTATTAGGATAGGTTAGTTTTGGTCCTAGTCTTTGTCACCTCTTTACTCGGGACGAGCAAAGGTTCGGTTTGGGGATATTTGATGTGACCATAATTAGCGCATATTTAGCCCCCGAATTAGCCTTGTTCCCATGCTTTTTAGTGCCTATTTGGGTCATTTCTTATCTTTAGTTCTTTGTTTTGCATATTCTTTGAGATTTTGATCCCTTGGTAGGAAAGGAGTAAGAATCTTGCATTTTCATGGCAAAACGAGGCTAAATTGATTGTATTCAATGACCAAGCATCAAGAAGAGACAAGACTAGAAGGCCTTTGTACATATCATAGTAGTAGAACAATGTTGAGAAAGGATCCTTGCGTCCCCAAGGAAATCCCCAAGGAATTTATGAAGAAAAGGGAAGAAAAGAAGAAGAATTGACGCTGACCAACAATCCGAACGGATTGCAGACAATCCGCCCGTCTAGCCAGCACAATCCGAGCGTCCCTCCTTGGAATCCGCTCGGATTCCCCCTCAACAATCCGAGCGTCCCTCTCCTGAATCCGCTCGGATTGCACCGCCCAAATCCGGCCGTCCCGACCCTAATCCGCCCGGATTCCTGCACAGCACAGATTTCATTCTTCAAGCTACGAAAAGAGAAGCCCTTCTCTCAGAAAATACCGGGTCCTCCTTGCTCAACTTAAAAAGTGTAATTACTAGTTTAGCCCTTAGTTAACCCTAATGCATCCTCCCTAATTTTCACTATAAATACCCCATTAGGCTAATTAGAGGAGCATGTTCTTCTTATCAATAATTAGTGTAGTTAATATCAATCAAATCTCTTTTCAATATTGTAATCAAGTATTAATCAAGTTCTAATCCAAGTTTTAATTCTTTAATCTCTCTCTTGTTCTTCCTTTATTTTGGGTAATTGAAGATTATTTGGGTTATTATTGGGAGATTGACAACCTCTCAATCTAGGATTCAAGTACTTCTATTATTCTTGCTTTATTATTGGAATCATTAGTAGGTATAATCTCTTAATCCCTTTTTAATTATTGTTAATTACTTTCATTTGTTCATCATGTTTCATATTGTTGGTATGATTGACAACCTTGCTAGCATGTTCAACATGATGATGAGTGAGTAGTCTCTTAGCTAGGGTTAATGGGTGATTAGGGGAAACCAACATGGGGAATGATTCATGCTTAAATTAATATGCTTTCATGTTTTATTTGCTTGCTTGTTTTGATCTCAACTCATGCACATGTTATGTTTGATGAAATGCTAAGCCTATGAATCCTTGCATTTACTATCATCTCCTATCTTTTCAATGAGACTTGTAAGACATAACCCAACTCGAGTCTCATTAGACCATGCATGTTGTTGAGTAGGGAAGATTAAGTCGACTTGTAGGTGTTGTACAATCTACTCGATTCGGCTCCGGGACCCAAACATTCCTAGGATTGTAAGACATAACCCAACTCGATCCATCTCAACAATAATTGCTTGCTTATAATTTGAGAACATGTTTGTATGATCATATCCCATGATTCCCCTATGAACCCATGACACCCTAGTGCTTTTAATCAATTGTTTACACCCCTTATTTTATTCATCTTGCTAGTTTATTTTCATTGTTGTTTTAGTTTAGTGACCTTCTACACCAACCCAATTTGTGACACCCCTAGACACTACTAGTTACAATAGAATTCTCATGTCAATACCCGTCCCTTGGGATCCGACCTTTACTTGCCTCTTTACTAATTGTAGAGTTGTTTGTGAAGTATAAATTGTGTTTTGTATCGACCATTGACCAACGACCACATATACTTAATTGTGAACACGAAATGGCATCGATCATGCCTCCATCCCGAGGTAGTCCTCTGAGGATCTACGCCAATGATGAAGGTCGGTGAATCAAATTGTCTTTTATTAACTTCGTTAACGAGAGGAGTACATTCTAGAGCAAGACTCCCGACTTGAATTTCATTCTTCGGGTTTGGCAAGAATTCAAAGCAATCCACAAATATTTTCCCGATAAACACCGCTTTCAAGTGACATGGGCGGATAAATGGGAATAATCGACATTGTCTTCGACATAAACAAAGTTGGCGTGATCGCCAAATGGATTGGTGATGTTATTGGGTTTAACAGTTGGGATCGGGAGTGTTCCATTCTCAATCATGTCTTGGATTTCGTGCTTCAGTCGATAGCACCTTTCAGTATCATGGCCTTTCCCTTGATGAAAGGCACGATGAGGCATTTGGTTTATACCATTTACCTTGTTGATCGCGGGAGGGTGCGGGTTGGACCAATAGGCTTGACTTTCCTTGGGCTATGAGCCTTTGGAGAGCGTATGTATAAGTGCATCCGATATCGGTGAATGCCCTAGGTGTTTGGCGCTGCGACTTCTTCGATTTCCCTTCTAAGAGATTGATGGCTTCACCAATATGGGTCATTGCTGGGGCTTTTGTCTTAGATGACGAGGCCCCTTGGTATCCTTTTGGCTTTTCAGCCTCTGCCCTTATGACATCATCTTCTACCTTTATCCCGATTCTTATCAATTCTTTGAAAGAGCCAAAATTCTGGTATTTCAGAGCATTGCGGTAAATGGGTCGTAGATTCTTTACGAACTTATCTACCATTTCAACTTCGTCAGGCTTCTTGGCTAACTTCACGCTTTCAGCGCGCCATCTTGTGAGGAATTCCGTAAAGCCTTCTTTGTCTTTTTGCGTCATCACCTCCAATGTTCTTATGTTGGTTTGAATCTCGACATTATCGGCATAGTGCTTACAAAACTCCACCGTAATATCTTCGAAAGTGGGGAAGTTCTTAAGGTCTAGATTGTAGAACCACGCCTTCGGGTGTTCATCCAGAGATTGGGCGAAAATTTCAGAGAGCATGTCAGCAGGTACTCCCTTCAGTGCTAAGTACCCCTTATAGGCCTTAACATGGTGGACTGGATCTTCTGTGCCCTTAAACTTTGGGATATCAGTGAGTACCATGTTTGTGGGCAACTTATTCTGAACTGGGGCATAGGCCCTAGCATTTTCGTAGTGGATGTTCTTCCCCTGGGAGAGCTTCAGACGGTCTTCAATGAATTTGAACCGTTTCTCCAGATCAGTCAGAGGTGGGGTGGAGGAATTTTCACCCAGCTTGGATTCGATCACAACATCCATTTTGGCCCTCATGAGGTTCACGGCCTCAGTGAGTTTGTTAACAGCGTCTTCCATTGCTTGACGTCGGGTTTTTGGCGGCCTTTCTAAAATAAAACCCCGAACCGAGTCAATATTTAAAAGTAAGAGCCCCTGCGCACTTAAGGACACGACACCAACTTGACTCAAGTCAAGACTCGACTTAAGACTGACTAACCAAAAGGTTCGACTCATGGTTGGATTTAGACCTCGATTCATTTCAGACTTGACAAGACGACATGACTCAAGCTGTCATAGCTCGATTCTAAACTGGACTCGGTGTGACTAAACCCGTGATTGGACTAACATAGCCCATAGGTTTAAGTGAAACGCCCTAAATGGCCTAGCTTGGACGTTTCTGTGGACTATCCTAGACCAATTGGTCGACCCACATGACTCGAAGCCTAAGAGGTGAGCATGGGTGACCCAACAAGGTCGTGTTCTAGATACCTAGGACGAAACACACCTAGCCAAACACGGCTAGGACCCGGACACGACTCGACGCATTTCATGCTTGATTAAGGTTCGAGAGGCATTTTGGATTGAATTTGAAAAAAACGGATAATCGATTTGAAAATGAGAATTAAAATGGGCAGCATGCCGGCTATAAAAGCTCATTTTGGGCCGAAAAATCTAGTCCTACTTGGGCAGCATTCCGCGTTTTTAAAACCATGCTATTTTGAAAGTAAGTTGTCCAAAAGTTCGGTTTTGAAATCGATACGGAAAATTTGAAAAGACTCGGGAAATTCATTTCGCACATTGTCATTCTCATGTTATAAGGATGTATGCTCCTAGACATCTCTAAGTCTCGGCAAGTCTTCTACAAGAAGGTCTATGCCCTCCATCCTTTTTGGGTCTTATAGAGCAAGGGCCTTTAGGTAGAGTACCTAGAAGAGCATCCCCACCATCAAGAACCACGACGAGGCGGAGCGGAAGCAAGCAATGTGCGAGTTCCTGGCATAGTGGGACGTCGCCCCCCACGCATCACAAAGAAACGCTGGGACGGCCCGGGAAAGTCCTTAAGGGTTTATGCATGAATCGTAGCACTATGAGTAATGTTTTACTTTCCAATACTTTCTTTTCAAGTTTCACCTCGGAGGAAAAGACCCTAGAAACAAAGTGTAACTAGTCCTCTTTTCCCCAGCGGAGTCGCCAAACTGTGGACAAGGCCCTCGGGAACTGCGTCCGCGGGATCCACACTAGGCATAATCGACTCGAGGTTCTTTCGAATCGAATTAAGATAAATTAGAGTCGCCACCAAGTTTTTTGGGAACTTGGAACCGTTCAAGTCAACTTTACACCTTTCATCGAAAAGCATAAAGCCAATCGACTACGAGTGATTAAAGATAAAGACTTGTACCCTATATCACTCGATTTGAATGACTCTCGTAATCCAATGGTATTTAGACGGATCCACAAACCATAGATCTTGAGTAAGGGGTGAGGGTACGTGTTAGGAATCCCATAAGGACCCCTAACCCCGCCCGTCGATAACGGCCTCTACTAAGTCATGTATCGGATTTCAAACAAGGTCATAGCTACTACGATATATGATATGCAAACGTTATTTTCGAAAACCCTAACATGTGAAGTTCCTATGTCGATTTAGATGCAACTAAACTAACTTTGTCAAAGTTGTAATTTAGCATGTGGGTTGATTGATCTAACAACACATAAACGAAACAAACAAGGCTTGATGGGAGTGGGGGAGCCGTTGGGATCTACCCAATTACAACCCGGGCATTTCATGCCGACATAACAAGAAATTAAAGATACAACTCGATCTAAATACAATTGCTATATACGACACCATACACGATACATGGCCATTCGGCCTAGGAAAACGTGCACAAGGGGGGTGGCCCACGGCTTACATGACTCACGGCCTTGGGTCACTCCTCGTAATGCGTGCTTTCACTTAATCTTATCGAATTAGACATAGGGCCATACACCAAAGCATGCATTAGCATAAATCGGGCCATGTCGCTTTAAACAACATGCAATTTACTACGCCTTTACACGAATTGGAGCACAACCATCTAACCAAATGAGACTAAGGTTTTTTGAAGAAGTTTTGACTCGATAAAAGTAAAACAAACTTGAAAGTTACAACTCGATGGACAAATTATAAATTACAAGCAACGAAACAACAAAGAACAATTGGTACAAAAAAAACGAAGCAAGAAGGACAAAGAAATCGGCCAACCTCACGGCCAACCACGGCCATCCTAGTTCCTAGGTCAAGTTCATTAGTTAGATCGAATGATTGCGAAACGAGTTCGAAAACGGGCTAGAAAACAAGTTAGAAACGACGTTGATCGATTGAGAAGATGTCAAGCGAATGTGTATTCTACACGGCCTAAAGGGGTTGAATTAGGTCACAAAGTTACAATATTAACGCTACTCATCGAGTGTTAATAGGAAGATGCTAATCACACAGTCCTATGCTAGCGAGAAATCAAGTGAAAATAGAGATGCGTTCAATTAAGTTATAGAATTGTTAGTCGATTTTTAAAGCTATGTCGATGCCACCTAACATGTCTAATTAGGTTATTTAATCGATCTAAAGTTGTCTAAGTGAATCATATGTTAACAAACAGGGGTCAAACTAACATGCGACGGATCCTAGGGTAGATCGAATTGGTCGAAACAAACGAGGGATCAAAAGCGAGAAACGAAGTTAGAAATCGTTTTATTAATGCCCTACCTTGAACACGAGGATATGTAAATGAGACGGGGTGTACGACCGACTGATGTAGCGGATTTCTTTCCCATCTCAAGTCAACGCGGGTGTTCGTGGTGGTACTTTAACTCATACTCGGACTAAACTAGTTTCATAGTTAATGATATTAAACGATAAACAAAACGATAAACAAAACAAAACGAAACGATAAAAAACAAACATAAAAGAACGAAATAAAAGGGAGAAGAGGAGGATTTGATGCACCCTCAACCTACATGTATCGTTGACACCGTCTTGGGTCGTAATAGATCGTATATTTTGTCTCGATAGGCCGTCGTCGACGAAGGAACAAAGCAACAACACGTTTTTTTGCAAATCTGGACAGCAACTTTCAAACTGCGATTTCTTACTCGTTTCACGGTGAAAATTAGATTTAAAAGATGTTTTGGAAACTAGAAAGAGAGGAGAACAGAGATCTTAAAACAATACCTGCTCATTTTGAGTTATTGGGCACGAAAAACGAGCACAAACAGAACTGGACAGACAGAGGAAAAAGCGCAAAATGTGTATGACACTTTGTTTTTCGAGGGGATTCGTGTACTCACAAGGTCAATTTGGCTCGTTAATCTTTGTCTAAGAGGTAGATGGATGTTATATGGTTAATTAGGAACAAGAAACTCGAATTTTAATGGAGGTTTGAAGGGGAAACGAATTGTATTTCGAGAGAGACACAAACTGTTTCAGTTTGGATGTCTCGGTTTTGTCGAGGGTTTTGAGAGGCAATTAGGGTTTCTTTCTGGAGTTTAATGCTTGTGAGTGACGGTAGTATGTATGGAGAACTTAGAGGAATGAAAGTATGGCAGAGGGGAGGTATTATAGGGAGTTAAAGTAGGGTTTAATAGGGTGAACAACAGCTTGGGTCTGTTTCGCATACCTGCTGTCCAGCAGCTATTTCGAGGGTTTAGGGTGTGTTTTCTTGGTGGGCAAGGCATGGTAATATGTTTAGGATAGTCAGGTGTGGATGGGTGGTCATGGGCACGGGTTTGGTAGCCGTTTGGAGCGGGTTTGGAAGTGTTTGATTGGGCTCGGGTTTGGAGAACGAAAACAGTTGGGCTGCTTGTTGCGTGAGGTTTGTGAAGGAGTTTGGACGTGGGTTGCATGGGAAAGGGCTTGGAATTATAGCTTGATATGTGGGCTAGGTGGGAGGTGAGATATGGGTCGCATTGGAGTCGAATACGGGGCAGTTTTGGTGTCGGATTTGGGGCTGCAAAACAGAGCAGCGAAGGTGGTGTTGGGCTGTTTGGGACGTGATTTGGGAGGGCTAAGCCAGGGTTTTGTGATGAGATTTGGTTGGGATTTGAACACGGGTTGGAGTATAGGGGATTGGGCCGAAAGTGCGTCGAAAATCGAGCCCAAATCAAATAGAAAACGAGCTCAAAATCGCGTATAAAATCGTCGTAAAAATCGAGTTCTTCAAATACGATTTATAAAACGATTTAAATTGATTTTTCAAATCAAGTAACTTAAGAATGATTTTTCAAATCAAATATATATTTTATTTTCAATAAAATAACTTAAGAAAATAAATTCGAATTAAAATAATATTAACTTAAATATCATTTAAATTGATAAAATATTTCATCGACGACGCCCATTCTACATCGTAAACCGAGCTCCAAATAATGACAATGACAACTAAAGAATACATGTGTCCTATCATCATCGGGTGTTTGTCGGGTTCTCTATAAATTCCAATATCGACGGATACGGGTATCTACACATATATGTGATGATTTTAATTTAGTCATAAAATTAAAAGATGATCTTATGCATGCAAACTTAAATTAAAAGAGAAGAAATCATTGTCCTTACTACATGATTTCGGTCATATGGGCACCAACAAGATTTCCTTCTTGTTAGTTCTTGAGCTATCCATATATAAGCATGATCCTCCAAAAATCCCAAAGTAGAGATTCTCCTCTTGATTGCACCCAAGACTATCCCTTATCCCCACTAAATAATATTAACTAGATATTAGTTTAGTAGTTTACCTTAAAATTGATTACTAACACTCATATATTACATTAATAATTTTAGTAATTTCTTTGAACAATTTAGATCAAAGTTTCTCAAGTTTTAGAGAAAGAGAAGGAGAAGAGAGAAAAAGGCATGTAAATGAATTATCATCATATGAATGTGTAAGAGAGGAAAAATAATAACCAACAACCCATCATGACAAGGGGAGTGTTACGGTTTTGGTAGAGCCAAAATGGCATCATTTCTTTTCCTTTTGCTCTTCTCAATATTATAGGTGTGTAAAAATAGGTAGAGTAGGTTTTATTAATTTATTCTTATCACATAAATTAATCACCCACTAAAGCCTACCACCCACAATATTTAGGTCCACTTCTATAAAATGGACTACCATTTTATTTTTGTCAATTTGTCATTTGTCACACAATATGTCACATGTAGTATGCTACATGTTATTAATTAATTTTAATGCATATTTATCACATAAATATTATTTTATGAACTAATTAAATTACATCCAATAATTTGACTAGTGATACTTGATCACATAAATAAAATGGGTCATGTAATTATAATTCACAATATCTTGTAATTATAATTAACCATTCATTCCTATCTCTATTGTTTCTCAAACAATAAATAATTTTAGTAACAAAGCATTTTATTACTAAAATAAATCTTATTTAATCTCATTACAATAAGATATTTATTCTCTCTCACAAATCGAATTGTTCAATTTTAAGGAATTGATCAACTTGCATCGTCATACAATTAATCAACTTTATAGATAAGGGCGTCATCCTTTAGGTGTGACCTTAAAGGATCAACTGACCACCACCGTCCCACGACAGTAACGTCAAACTCTAGCAAGCCAATCGTTACCGATTAATGTTGATCAGTCGACTATATAATTGAATCATCCCTTACGTATTCTTTATATGAGATTTAATAATGATATTTAAATCATGTGATCGCACTATTGTTAAGGACACATTTCCCAACAGATTCAAGATAGACAAAGTCGAGTTCGGTAAAATTATTAGTGCCCTTTCTTGCAATTAAAGTGTTACCCACAACCTTATGCCATACCCTTATACCCGGATGGTGGACATAGAGAACATGACACTCATGGAAGGATTCAAATTTTCTTCCGGTGATTGCTTTCCATAGAGGCGCGGCGTGATATTTCGAAGGATTCTTTTCATAATGAGAGTGTTCTTCAAGACCAAACACTTTGCCAAACTCACTTATCGACATTTTTCTATCCTTGTTTTCTAGGCAAAATTGAACATTTTTCCGAGTCTCTACCTTAGTGATCTTCAAAGAGCTTATAAACTCTATGGTAAGGGAGGGGTAAGTCAATTCCTCCATCTCAAAGACTGTTTTCAACTTCATAGACTCGAAAATATTCTTAGTCCTCTCAAGAACACCGAATTTGTCTAAGGCATCTTGACAAATGAATTAGGTGGGTAAAATTGTTTTCTTAGTTAGGGATACAAAAGCTTTCCTATGAGAATCATTTGTGAAAGTTACCTCTGGATAATCTTACAATTGTTCAATAACCGGAGTAGGAGTAGCTTCCACCATAGAAGTAGCAACCTCTTAAATCTCCGCCCTTGCTTGATGCACTACCATAGCCTAGGAAGCTAAAAGCGCTTGTTGCCTTTTTGAAAGATTTGATGTTGTGGGTGCCTTGTTTCCACCTTTTGTCCTTGCCATGATGCTTCTCCTTGTCAAGATTGTACCAACAAACCAAAGTTTTGCTTGAATGCTTCTAGTTTCCTCAAGCTCTAATTAATCCCTAATCGATTTAGGATTTTCGAATTTGCCTTGAAACCCTAGAAAATCGATTCAATTTTTGTGGATTTTGGTGTTTTGATGGCTTTTTGTTGATGAAGGAGTAATTTGATTGTGTTTTGAGGAAGTTTGGGTTTGATTTGGGTGAATTTGGTTAAGGAATTTGTGTTTTGTTGATGAGGGTTTTGAGGGTTTTGGGTGTGTGTTTGTGTTTTGAAAGAAGGAAATGAATTGGGTGTGAGGGATTTTAATCCCGTGTTATAGCCATTCAGCAAGAGGAGACGGGCGTCTTGGGCTAGGGATGCTCGGATTTATAGACATTCAGCTCAGGAATTTCCAACCCGTGCTGAGACGCGCGGATTCTTCAGGAGACGAGCGGATTTTTGCAGGAGACACTCGTCTTCACCATGGGATGCTCGGATTCATAGACAGTGTGAATCTTTAATTTTTGCACAAGCCAGGACGCTCAGATTGCTCATGAGACGAGCGGCTTCAGAACTGGGACGGGCGTCTTCTTTGTAATCTGCTCAGATTTTAAAACAGACCAAAATTTTCAATTTCAGCTCTCCCAAGACGAGCGTCTTTGAGCCAGGACGCTTGGATCACTTCCAAAATGAGCGGATTCCCTCTGGGACGCTCTGATCTTCTCTTGTACCCACGAGTTCAGTTCCACCCGTGGGGATTCTTCATTTCCCATGTCATTCTTTCTTCATTCCTTTGTTCATCATTGTGGGTGTATTATGAAGGCTCGGATAGCCTAGGCATTTGCTATCCCCACACTAGATCAAACACTAGACATAAAAACACATTAAAATACCTCTCTCACTTTCTCTCTTAATGATAATCTTGATCAAAGTAGGAAATTACAAATCCAAAATTGACAAAAATGCAATACAAAAAGTAAATGCAAGTTAAGGGGTTAGAATATTTACAAATGGTGGTTTAGGGAAGACTCCACCAAACTCTCATTCTTGAATGAGATGTTGATGTGACCATAATTTGAGCATATTTAGTCCCCGAATTAGCCTTGTTCCCATGCTTTTTAGTGCATATTTGGGTCATTTATTGTCTTTAGTCCTTTGTTTTGCATATTCTTTGAGGTTTTGATCCCGTGGTAGGAAAGGAGTGCAAACCTTGCATTTTCATGGCAAAATGAAGCTAAATTGATTGAATTCAATGACCAAGCATCAAAGAGAAGACATGACTAGAAGGCCTTTGTACATACTATAGTAGATGGGCAATGATGAGAAAAGATCCTTGCATCCCCGAGGAAATCCTCAAGGATTTTATAAAGAGAAAGGAAGAAAAGAAGAAAGGAAGAAGCTGTAAGAGAATCCGAGCGGATTGACCACAATCCTCCTGTCCAAGAGGAGCAATCCGAGCGTCTTCCTCTGATGTACGCTCGTCCAGAACCACCACAATCCGCCCGTCCACCCCATGAATCCGCTCGTCCAAAACACCCACAATCCGCCCGTCCCGTGCCCTGGACGCTCGGATTGTGTGACAGCTATTTCGTCTTCTACATGTTTTATGAAGGATGTGCATATTTTTCTAAGACCGGCGAAAAGGAGACCGGAGTCTCCCTTGAGACCGGCGATTCCTCAAGGACTTAATCGTCATTTAAGCCCTTAGTAAACCCTAATTTATGTACCTAATCCCCACTCTAAATACCCCATTAGGCTAATTAGATTATCATGTTCTTCTTAGCAATCTCTAGTGTAGTTTATATCAATCAAATCTCTCTTTAATCTTGTAATCAACATTTAATCAAGTTTTAATATAAATCTCATTTCCTTAATCTCTCTTTTGTTCATCTTTCATTTTGGGTAATTGAAGATTATTTGGGTTATTATTGGGAGATTGACAAACTTACAATCAATCATCAAGTACTTCTATTATTCTTTGCTTTATTACTGGAATCATTAGTAGGTATAATTCTCTTAATCCCTTTTTAATTATTGTTAATTATCTTCATTTATTCATCATGTTTTACTTTGTTGGTATGATTGACAACCTTGCTAGCATGTTCAACATGATAATGAGTGAGTAGTTTACTTAGCTAGGGTTAATGGGTAATTAGGGGAAACCAACATGGGGGATGATTCATGCTTAAATTAATATGTTTTCATAGTTTATTTGCTTGCTTGTTGTGATCTCAACTTATGCACATGTTATGTTTGATAAAATGCGAGCCTATGAATCCTTGCATTTTTTACCCATCACCTATCTTTTCAATGAGACTTGTAAGACATAAACCAACTCGAGTCTCATTAGACCATGCATATAGTTGAGTAGGGAAGATTAAGTCGACTTGTAGGTGTTGTACAATCCAATCGATTCGGCTCCAGGACCCAAACTTTCCTAGGATTGTAAGATATAAACCAACTCGATCCATCACAACAATAATTGCTTGCTTATAGTTTGAGAATATGTTTGTATGATCAATTCCCATGAATTCCCTATGACCCCATGATACCCTACTGCCTTTTATCAATTGTTTTCATCCCGTTTTAATCATCTTGCTTGTTTATTTTCATTGCTATTTAGTTTAGTGATCTTCTACTTCAAACCCCAAATTGTGACACCCCTAGACAACACTAGTTGTAATTGAAAATCTCATCTCAATTCCTGTCCCTTGGGATCCGACCTTTACTTTCCTCTTTACTAATTGTAGAGTAGTTTGTGGAGTTATAAATTGTGTTTTGGTCTAGGTGCTCCTAACGACATGTACCGAAAACTAAACCCTCACAAGAGGCCACGACCAAAAATGGCGCCGTTGCCGGGGACGGCGTTAACTTGATTTAGATTTTCTTATATTGTTATTAGTTGTGTCTTTCTTTGCCTTGGGGAAGTAAGACTCCTCAAGGTTTGTTCTAATCGTTTTTAAGTTGTTCGATATTTTGCAAGATGGACCTTATAGATTGTTTTGTAGAGGACCACTTAAGTATACCTTTCTTCAAAGATCCCATGCAAGCATTGGAAGCCTTGGAAGCAAGTGAGGCTAAAAATATGTATTGGAAGTTGGAGGTAGATCTTTTTGAGGCCGCTCTAGCTAACAGAGAACTTACTCATGCACAATCCGAATTAGTACATAACATCCTTTTGGAAGCATATCAACCTATAGAAAATGAGCAATCCATCCTAGAAGACATCTTACAAGCTCAAGAGCAAGAGGAATTTGTCATGGAATTCGAGTGTGATGAGATTGATGAGAACGAAGAACAAGTTGAATATGCCATGAGAATGGAATGTCTAATGGAAATGGAGCAAATTCTCAATGAACCTCCAAAGGAGGAAAGTGAGGTACAAACCCCTACTTTAAAACCCCTTCCCCCAAATTTGAAATATGCTTACCTTGATGAATCAAAGACCAAACCTGTGATTGTTAATGATAAACTTGATGAAAACCAATTGGGAAAATTGCTTGATGTGTTAAAACAACATGAAACGGCTATAGGCTATAGTCTAGATGACCTTAAGGGGATAAGTCCTAACTTTTGTATGCATAGAATTCATCTAGAAGAGAACCATAGACCCACCATCCAATCTCAAAGGAGATTAAACCCCCACATGCAAGAAGTTGTCAAGGGAGAGGTTATGAAATTACTCGATGCGGGAATTATATATCCCATATCGGACTCTTTGTGGGTTAGCCCCGTTCAAGTGGTACATAAGAAAGGAGGTACCACGGTGGTGACAAACGAAAAGAATGAGATAATACCCACAAGGAAGATCACCAGTTGGCGTATGTGCATTGACTATCGAAAATTGAATTCCACAACAAGAAAGGATAATTTCCCCCTACCATTCATTGACCAAATGCTTGAGAGGTTAGCCTCCAACAAATTCTTTTGTTACCTTGACGGGTATTCGAATCAAATCCCTATACACCCGGATGACCAACATAAGACCACCTTCACATGCCCTTATGGTACTTTCGCATATAGGAGGATGCCTTTTGGCTTATGTAATTGTTGGAGCTTGTGTCCTCCACAAATTAGTGTGATAACATTTGTAAATCTCTTACAGGTTCACAAGGGTATACTTCGTATTTTATCAGTTGATTAACGATTACCTAATAACGGTTGGCTTGCTAGAAAGTTTGACGTTATTATCATACAGATGGCGGTGATCAACTGGTCCCTAAAGGTCACACCTATAGGATGTGTTTGAGAGATGTGGTTATGGAAATGTAATCACATTGATGCCTTATATGACTAAACAGTTAGTCAATGTGTTGATGAGACAATTATTTAATGAAGATTAAATAATATTAGTTGAGACAATTAATCATCAATTCGTAAATTGAATATAATAAGTTATATTTAATTAAATGTATGTAATGTTAGCTTGGACGAATTAATATGTTAATTCGTACTTAAATGTAATCAGTTATATTTAATCAACAAGATGAATGTGTCATAGTGGTAATAGTGAGGGTACTCAAGCCAAGAGGTTGTGGGATCGATCCTCACTAGATGACAATTTATATTTAACACATTTTATACATTTTTGGAAACCGAAAATAAGGAATTAAAACTCCTTATTATCTCGGTATATGGGCCGAAATTAGGAGATGAGAAATCTCCCTATGGACTTCTCTTTTTCGGTTATAAGAAGAGGAGAAGGGAGAATTTTTCTGACCTAATATTCTTTTTCCCAATTCTTGCCTCCTCTCATCGGAAAAACACAGAAAAACCTAAAATTAATCTGTTGATTTGGGGATCGATTCTAGCAAAAGAACAAGTGCATATCTCATATTATCTTGGGTGCAACTGATAGGAGAATATCATTGCGATATTGTTCATAGGCCATATAAGCTAGGACCGAAGGTTATTTCGTCATCTCTTTATCCCCTTTTGTTTATGCAATTTAATTTATGACATGCTTTCATCATGATAAATTCGTTATAGTCCTTAAATTTAAAGGGATACATACAGATAAATCCCAGAAGTGGTATCAGAGCCAAGGCCACGAATTTATTTTGATGATTTTCATAAAAATTGGATGTTAACAACATTAGGGTTTCGAAAATAAGAAAAAAAGGTGCGACTAAAAAAAAAAAAAATTTGCCGAGTGAAAAATTGTTGTTTTAATCAGTTAAGATGATAATAAAATGAATTTGTAGATGTTTTGATTTAATTCGGATTAAATTAAATTGTAAATGGAATCGTCATGTTGATGAGATAAAATTCGTTTTTGCTATATAGTTTTTAGCATATACGGTTAATCACGTTTCATTAATTCATATGCTAATCGTGTTCTAATAGCAACTATAAACGATTTTCCTTCATCTTTATGTTTTTGATATTTAGGGCATAATGCCGATTTTAAAAATATTGGGACGGCTGTTTTAATTTTTAGCCGTTGAAAATTTTTTTTCTGTTCGGTTACTGTTCACTGTGAGCAGTACATAAAAAAAAAATTTCTTTAATGTGTTCCGGGTTTTAAAGGTAAAAACCGAGTTTAAAAGAAAGTAACGGGCTGTTTTTTTTTTGCTTTGCTGTTTTGCCGAGAAAAAAAAAAAAAATTCTGTTCTGTTACTGTTCACGTTGGGCAGAAAAAAAATATAGTATTTTTCCTTTCGTTTTTGCTGAAAAACCGAGAGAAAAGTTTTTGGCCAATTAATTATTGTGAAGCGGTTCATAATTCATAGATACCTAATTATTTTAAAGCAGTTTAAAATATTGATGGATTAAATTCATATTACAAGTTTAATATGAATTAAGATTGAAATTAATGTGATTAATTGAGGAATTATCACTTAATTTGATAATTTAAATAGGTGGTTTGGATAAATTAATCAACATAATTAAGGAATTGTGTCATGTATGTTTAATTTATTTTTAGTTGATGCATTTTATTTTTGTTGAATGAATCGTTGAATGAATTTATTTACGTATTTTTTTTTTTTGCAATCGGTTGTAATTTGTAATACTTAGTGTGGCCTTAGTCAAATTACGTTTTCGTAATGAAGGAAACATAATTTTTTATGTAATTATGAGATCTCGAATCTCCTTTATTTTCCTTTAGTTTTGGGTTTTGAAATTAGAATGTAATAAATTGGTTTATTATGTAAATTTATTTATTGTAATTTTCGAAGAAGACTAAAGATGGAGATTGGAGCTCACTCCCGCTACATGGATCAAGATGGAACATCGAGACAAGCATCTCGGGTCCAAGGATGGATTCCAAATTTGTATTTAATGTTCATTTTGATAGGATAGGCCACACTAGGACTTTTTATTGTTTTTTACGTTTTTCATTCCTATTGCTTTTCATTCACATGATAGTTTTTGCATCATATTCCGCCTAAAACCAAACCACCTACTAAAATGCATGAAAATTGACACATATAGGTTGTATGTTAGTTTTCATAGACATACAGATGTCACATGTTTATTAAGCCATCATCTTAGTTTATTCATTCACGCATGCTAGATATTAGTTCACTTAAAATGAATTAAATGAAAGTTGATGGGATCTTCCTCTAAAACGGAAATTGAGATTAGTCTTTATAAGGGCAAACAACTATGAATCCCTTCTTCGTCGGTAGGCATAATATGACCCCTTTTACGTTGGGTAAGTAGTTTGTGTTGACTTAGTTTATCTCAACATTATAGTCCGAAGAGTTTCTCGTGATTATGATGGACTAAAGATAGAATTTACAGAAATTTATCGACCAAGAATTCTAACAGTAGAATTAGCCAATAGGTTGGCTTATCAATTTACAGATAATTGAGTCTTGGGATCATTTATATAATTCTTGAGGAAGGTCAATTGTATAAATGTTTTGAGTCTTCGCGTTATGACACTAGTTCATTAGACTTAAATTAAAATCGATGCACATGCTCATTATTTATTCTTCTTTTCGCAGTGTAGAACACGTTTATTTTACTGTTACAACAAATGGTTGGAAATAACGAAATCTCAATGCCAAGTGCCAGACTTGGACGCGAGTCCTGGCTGAAAGTTTTTCTGGACAACATGAATCAGTACACGCGACTGAAGAATGATGGGTCCAACTTTGCGGATCGGGAGGCGAAAGACTACGGAATGCTTTGCCATTGCGACGGTAAGCTCAAGTACTTAACTGAGCCAATACCGGTAAACCCATGCCCCAATGCGGGAGTTAGCGAGTCACTTGCTTATAGTGATTTCGTTATGGAAGCGGGTGCGATAAAGAACGTACTCATCTTTGCAATGGAAACCAATTTGCAGAGACGCTTCATTGCCCAAGGTGCGAACAAGATTTTCACCACGCTCACTAACGAGTTCTCAAAAGCACCGAGGATCGTTACTTATGAGCATACCTGTCGCTTCTTTGATGCGAAACTCCAAAAGGGCCAACCGGTTAGCCCACACATTCTTAACATGATTGAGAATGTCGAGAAGTTGGAGGCACTTGATTGCAAAATCAGTGAGAGCATTGTCATTGACCGAATGCTTCATTCTCTTCACGATGGTTTTGCCCTTTTCAGGGCGAACTACTACATGAATGACTTGAAAAAGAGTCCTCATGAGCTACACTCCCTTCTCGTACATACCGAGAAGGATATGTGTGACACCCTTAAACTTAGCGTTAAATAATTACGTAAATTCTACAGAAAAACTGACAGGATATGTTTGTAATTGGTTCAACTAGATAAAACCTGTAATTTTTAAAACTTTCCTAAACCATTCACAAACAATTCCAACTTAAAAGTGCCCAAAACCTGCAAATGCAAACCAACTAATTTACATAACCCAACTAAAGTTGCGAGAACATAGAGATACAAACCCAAGGTAAAAGAGGGAGACATATGTCCCTTTAAAATATATACATAACCAAGAGTTAAAAGGTTTACTACAAAAATAGCTAAACTAGGTCCAAGGTTCTTTTGCTCACTAGCTCGTCTGTGTCCCCATCTAAATCTTCAACCTGTCAATCGCATTTTATACAAACACGAAAGCCACATTTCAGTGGGGAGTAACTTCGAGTCCTCCCAGCCACGAAACGTCATATTTAATGTAACATGTAAACAACAAGATAAATAATTCAATTATCAAGTATTCTAACATATGACCCCTAAACTGACCAAATTAAACTATCATGTGAAACATATAACAAATAGTAATCCAAACTTTATCAATTATAACCGGCTTACATCTCACCTATTACAATTCATAAAATCACCATACAAGAAAGGGCAATATATCAAAGACAGGCATAAGTTCTTAGCACCGTCAATAGTCACTCTGTAACTCGAGTCTATACCACGAGGTAGGGAAGGTAATCGAACCGGTATCTTGGCTCAGAGGTTCTATCAAAACATGGCCAAGACACAACACAACCCTAGCCTATAATCTGCGCAGACCTAGACATGCGGATACACACCACCGCACCCAAGACCCACAATTTTTCTAAAACAAAGTGAGTACCCTAAGGAGTCCACCAAAGGGTTGGCTAGTACTTAAGCTGACCACTTACTATCAAAATAAGTAACGAGGTCATGCCCCAACTTGGATATCAACCCACCAAGTCAGGAACACAAAGGCTATTAAGCAGTGAACATATACTCGTCAAAGACTATAAAGACCTATCTATGACAAACACAACAACCTGCAAAAAAGTATTTAATACCAATACCATTTCTAGCAATATTAACAATATTAAGGCTTCAGGGAATCTAGGGCCGTTTCTACAATATAAGAAACTATTAAATTCAACCAACTATACATGTGAACTAAAACTTGATAAATGGCCTAAAACAAGAAAAAGGCCGATTATCCAATTCATATAAAATTTCATCCAACCGAATTTTTACCCGCAACCCCAGCCCTGCGACAGGTACGGGTTAAATTGCGGCTGACCAATCAATCAATTAACTGATATCGAATCAGCCAAAGGGACTAAGGCTCAGTTTTCGGCACAATCATCAAAACATTAAAATTATCGCTATAAAATTCATTTTGAGCCTAATCATTACAATTTCATTTTATAATCTACCCTAACATGTGATAACTATCAATATGAGCATAATTTTACCAACTTCATTCTCTTTACTACTAACATTATTCATTTCAAAGGTTTAACCATATGATTCTTATTCTAACTATTACATTAATGAACCTAAAATGATGAACAAGGCATGAAAAACCGCGAAACAAGCAACGGGCTGACCCGGGTCAGCCGTGGGCC
Organism: Silene latifolia; assembly: GCF_048544455.1. Lineage (NCBI taxonomy): Eukaryota > Viridiplantae > Streptophyta > Magnoliopsida > Caryophyllales > Caryophyllaceae > Silene > Silene latifolia. The sequence goes on from NC_133533.1 coordinate 51,928,580, forward strand.
AGCCGTGGGCCTGCCGGGCCTGCTGCCGCCACCCCTACACCTCCATAATTCCGTTTTTGTTCATTTTAACTCGTTTTAAGCATTAGTTAATCGTTCCCATTCCATTTTTATACTAATATGAGTACTAAAACTAACAAAAGACATGCATGCAACCCATTTTATTATGTGAAATCAACTACTTAAATAAAAATCACAAAAACATACAAAAACAACAAAGAATGTGACGATTATTCGTCGAGTAACTCGAAATATGTTACCTTAAGCTAGAAAATGAGCAATTAGCACCTTGAAAACCAAACCCTAACAAGCAACTAGCCACTATCTTCGACAATATACGAGTCCCCAAACTCGTCCTTGATGTGAATCGCAAGCGGAAGTCTTGACTTGTACTAGCAAATAGACGAAGGATCCGAATGCACTAGGTGCAACCCGATCAATCCGTATATTCGTAGTGAGTTTTGAATAAAACGGAAAGGATATTTGTCGTAGCTAGACCTATAGCTACGCCAATGGGTGAATTGTTTGATACTCGTCAAACAATTCGACTTAAACTTAGGATCACGTCCCTCGTTCAAGCAAGGTGCGAAATCGCGTTTCGACCTCTTGAGCCAAACCACTCGTGTAACAACACAAGAAGATAAGACAAGTTTTAGAGATTACTCTCAAGTTTTTTTCTTCAAATTGGATGATCAACAAATGAGGACTACAAGCCTTTATATAGGCCGAAATTCCTTGGGCACCAAGGCTAGCCTTTAATGCCTTGTGGTGAGTTCTAGGCTATGTAGGAGAACTAGGTAAGACTAAGACAAAAACTAGGCAAGACTTTGTAGAAAACTAGGCTATGACAAAAACTAGGTGAGCTTTATTCAATGCCCTTGGACTAGCCCATTTTCGAGGTTGGACCTTGCTCCACACGGCTCTATTGGCGGGTGATCATGCATTTTTCCCGATTATGATTTGAACCGATCCATGCTTGGTGAGCCGGGTTGCCTTGGTCGCTTGTTTCGAGAATTATTTCATCGAGGTGATTCGTATTCACATCAATCCCTCCTCCTTTGAAAGGAATTGTCCTCAATTCCGCAATCCCATTATCCTCGATGTAAGGAGAGAGATTACCCACATTGAAAGTGGCTCGGACACCGTAGTCCCCTGGGAGTTCGACCTTGTAGGCATTGTCTCCATACTTCGAAATCACCTTGTAAGGACCTTCTGCGCGCGGCATGAGTTTGTTCTTTCGTTTGCCGGGGAATCGTTCTTTCCTTAAATGCACCCAAACCAAATCTCCTTCCTTGAAAACCCTTGGTGGGCGGGTTTTTTTGCCTCTTTGCTTGTATACCTCATTGACGGACTCAATTCTGGAGCGAACCTGCTCATGTAGTTTAATCATGATTTTACCTTTTCTTCCGCGCTTTTGTGTACTAGCTCGCCCTCGGGTAAGGGAATGAGATCGAGTGGTAGATAGGGATTTACGCCATACACGATCTCAAAAGGAGAGTGCTTCGTTGCGTATGATGGAGACCTGTTGTAGGCGAACTTGGCATGAGCGAGTTTTAGATCCCAATCCTTCTGAGTTTTGTTCACGAGGCCACGTAGTAATACCCCCAGAGTGCGGTTTGTCACTTCCGTTTGACCATCGGTTTGAGGATGGTGAGAGGTACTAAATAACAGTTTGGTGCCCACCTTCTTCCATAGAGTGTTCCAAAAATAACTTAAGAACCTGGAGTCACGATCGGAGACTATCGTCCTTGGGACTCCATGAAGGCGGAGTATCTCTCGAAAGTATAAGTCGGCTACGTTGTTAGCATCATCTGTCTTGTGACATGCGATAAAATGGGCCATCTTGGAAAATCGATCCACTACGACCATGATTGCGTCCTTACCCCTTTGGGTTCGTGGTAGAGCAACAATAAAATCCATGGACACGTCTTCCCATGGCCTGTTAGGAATCGGTAAGGGCGTGTACTCCCCTGGCTTGAAGGTACTCTTTGCAACGTGACAAGTGACACACTTACGGATCACGTCTTGCACGTCCTTCAGCATTCGAGGCCAATAGACATGCTCTTTAAGGACCTCCATAGTCTTAGTGACACCAAAATGCCCACCAAGTCCTCCCCCATGAGCTTCTCGTATCAATAACTCCCGGACTTGATGCTTGGGTACACACAGCTGATTTCCCTTGAAAAGAAATCCATCTTGAATTATGAACTCGCCTCGGGGTCCTGTTTGGCTCATCCTAAACATTTCACCAAAGTCGGGATCAGTTTCATAGTAATCTTTCAAGGTCTCGAATCCAGGCAGGCGAACATCAAGCACGTTTAGTAAAGAGTAACGTCGGGAAAGAGCGTCGGCCACCACATTGCTTTTACCATCCTTATATTTCGAAGAGAAATGAAAGGATTGAAGAAATTCAACCCATTTGGCATGTCTTAAGCTCAGCTTCTGCGGCCCATTGATGTACTTCAAGGATTCATGGTCTGAATGTAAAATGAAGTGATTTGGGCGTAGATAGTGGCTCCAATGGTTGAGTGCTCTTACTATGGCGTAGAACTCCTTGTCATATGTGCAATATTTGAGTCGAGCTCCACTTAGCTTTTCAGAAAAATAAGCAATGGGTCGCTTTCCTTGGACCAACACAGCTCCAATTCCAACACCGCTCGCATCACACTCTACCTCGAAGGGTTGAGTAAAATCGGGAAGTGCTAGTACCGGCGCTTCACAGAGCCGTTGGATAATCGTCTCGAAAGCCCTTTGAGCAGCCTCGGTCCATACAAATGTTCCCTTTTTTAAACACTCGGTGATGGGACTTGTGATGGTGCTGAAATCTTTTATGAATCTGCGGTAGAATGAAGCAAGTCCTTGGAAAGACCGGACCTCTGTGACGGACTTAGGTGTAGGCCATGACTTAATGGCCTCGATCTTGGATTGGTCCACTGAAACTCCATCTTTGGAAACCACGTAGCCGAGAAATATGACACTCTCGACCAAGAATGAACATTTCTCCTTCTTTCCATATAGCTTTTGTCCTCGGAGAGTTTCGAACACTTTGCGAAGGTGTTTGAAGTGATATTCCTTGCTTTGACTGTAAACCAAGATATCATCTAGGTAAACAACCACAAATTTTCCCAAGAATGGTTTGAGTACCTCGTTCATGAGCCGCATGAAAGTACTCGGAGCGTTGGTTAACCCGAACGGCATGACCGTCCATTCGTACAACCCATGTTTGGTCTTGAACGCGGTTTTCCATTCGTCACCTTCCCGCATTCGTATCTGATGATAGCCACTCCTCAGGTCGATCTTAGAAAAGATCTCGGAGCCATGCAACTCATCCAGCATGTCATCAAGTCTCGGAATCGGGAAACGGTACTTGATAGTTATGTTGTTCACGGCTCGACTATCGATGCACATCCGCCAACTCCCATCCTTTTTCGGGACAAGAAGAGTAGGAACGGCACATGGACTCATGCTTTCACGAACATAGCCTCGTTCCATTAGCTCTTCGATTTGGCATTGCAACTCCTTGGTCTCTCGTTGGGTTGCATCGATAGGTCGCCTTGTTAGGTAACGCACTCCGGAATGAGATCGATTTGATGCTCGATCACGCGGATAGGCGGCAATCCCGGTGGTAAATCTTCAGGGAAAACGTCCTCGAATTCCTTTAAGAGCGCTGCTAGCTGGGCATCCTTGATCTCAAATTTTGGTGCCTCGTTGACCACCATAAGATAGACACAACCACCTTCCTTTAAGACTTCACCAATTTCTTGCTCACTTGCAAACATGGTCATGCTTGCGGTCTTCCTCTGTGGGGTGCCCAAAGAACGGATAGCACTAGGTGCCATCGGTCTTAGGACAAGCTTCTTACCCTTGTCGACCAATTCATATTCGTTGCTTCGGCCGCGGTGTATAACATTGCGATCAAATTGCCATGGACGCCCCAAGAGTACGTGGCATGCATCCATTGGCACTACGTCACACAAGATATTGTCGTCATAGGAGCCCATTGTTAACGCCACTTTGACTTGTTTGGTGACCTTCACCTTGTTCCCGTCATCAAGCCAATGTAACACATATGGTTTGGGATGAGGTATGGTATCCAATCCCAACTTGTCCACCATCTTTGTAGAAGCAACGTTGGTACAACTCCCTCCATCGATGATTAGGCTACACCACTTGTCCTTCACCCGACATTTGGTGTGAAAAATCTGTTCCTTTGTTCCGCCTCAATTGGTGTGGATTGAGTCCGCAAAAAACACGAAGAACTAAAGCACAATCATAGTTAGGAGCGTCATAAGTTTCGACATCTCTATCGTTCTCCTCTTCTTCCCTTTCTTCGAAGTTGAACACATCGCCCAATCGTTCTTCTTCCTCACACAACTCATCTCGAACGGCAATAGCTTCCCTTAGGGCAATGTTTCTCTTATTTGGGCATGCGTTAAGAAAATGTCCAAACCCTTGGCATTTGAAACAACGTACTCTAGATAAACTGGTCTCTTTAGGAACGGGTATCTTGGGAGCGGACTCGGGGGTGGAAATCTTCTTAGGTGTAGTCTCAATCGTACGACTACTCGGGCTTCCCCTTGAGTGTCCTTCGCTCCTCCGGTTTCGACCACCCTCACCATGAGTTGGAGTGAGCTTGGCCTTCCCTTGGGCTTCTACCTTGAGACATAGATTACACAAGGAATCGAAGTCAGCGTAAGATTGTAATTCAACTGAATTGGCTATGTTACGATTTAGTCCACGAAGGAATCGAGCCATCTTCAAGTCTTCACTTTCCTCTATTCCTCCCATCAAAGTAAGATTTTCAAACTCATTTATGTAATCTGAGACACTGCTCCTCTCTTGAGTTAATTCAGCAAACTTGCGATATGTCGTGAGCCTATACGTGGCTGGGACGTATCTCTTGCGTAGTTTCCTTTTGAGAGATTCCCAAGAAGATATCTTTTCCTTTCCGGCCCGGGCACGCTTTGCCTTAAAGCCTTCATACCATAAGGAGGCTCCACGACTTAGTCGTAGAATGGCGTACTTGCAACACTTTTCGTCGCCCAGGTCTTTGAACTCAAACATCCGTTCAATCTTCCTCTCCCATTCGAGGTAATCCTCGGGATCCGTGCCTCCCACAAACTCGGGTAGTTCACTTACTTTGAATTCTTCTCGACTTTGTTCCCCTCGGCGTGGTGTTCCGTTCACGCCAAGTTCCGAAAGAGTTTGTAGCGCATCTATAAGATTTTGAAGAAGATTAGAATTGTTAGGATCCATTTTTTTTTTTTTTCTGATGAATAGTATCGTGAACAAAACCGGACGTGAACAGTAACTTTTTTTTTTTTTTTTTCGAAGAAATCAAGACCCTTGGATCGTCTTGATTAGTGGAAATCAAGAGCCGAAGCTCTGATACCACAATTGATGTGAATCGCAAGCGGAAGTCTTGACTTGTACTAGCAAATAGACGAAGGATCCGAATGCACTAGGTGCAACCCGATCAATCCGTATATTCGTAGTGAGTTTTGAATAAAACGGAAAGGATATTTGTCGTAGCTAGACCTATAGCTACGCCAATGGGTGAATTATTTGATACTCGTCAAACAATTCGACTTAAACTTAGGATCACGTCCCTCGTTCAAGCAAGGTGCGAAATCGCGTTTCGACCTCTTGAGCCAAACCACTCGTGTAACAACACAAGAAGATAAGACAAGTTTTAGAGATTACTCTCAAGTTTTTTTCTTCAAATTGGATGATCAACAAATGAGGACTACAAGCCTTTATATAGGCCGAAATTCCTTGGGCACCAAGGCTAGCCTTTAATGCCTTGTGGTGAGTTCTAGGCTATGTAGGAGAACTAGGTAAGACTAAGACAAAAACTAGGCAAGACTTTGTAGAAAACTAGGCTATGACAAAAACTAGGTGAGCTTTATTCAATGCCCTTGGACTAGCCCTTGGGGTGTTCTTTTGTATAATTGATTTTGGTTTATCACGAATTGTGATGCAAGTAAACGGATGGCTCTTTGTCCTCTTTGATCAGAGTTGGGAGGGAATTCGTTTTTGGTTTTGTCGTTGAGGATGGCTTGGTACCAGGGTTCATCATAGCTTTCCTCCTCGTAGTTGATGGCATAAATGTGGGTTGGTTCGCTCCTTCTCTCGACACATAGGGGCATCGACGTCATGCCGTCAGGTATGTTGACGAGCGCGGCAAGTTTTGCCAGGGCATCAGCAAATTGATTTTCCTCTCGTGGCAAGTGGAAGTAGTCAACCTGGTCGAAGACCTCGGCCTCTTGATTGATCTTCGCTCGGTAGGGAGCTAAACTGTCACTTCGGATTTTCCATGATCCAGACACCTGATTGATGATGAGCGAGGAATCGCCATGGACCCTCAGTCTCTTGATGCCAAGTGTGATGGCTGCTTGTAGGCCGATAAAGCATGCTTTATATTCAGCGGCGTTGTTGGTGATGGCGAAGTCTAGTTTGACTGAGATCGGAACATATTCTCTCTCTGGTGATATTAGAAGGATTCCTACCCCGAAGCCACTCAGATTAGACGCACCATCGAAGTTTAGGTCCCATGCGTCGAAGTCAGCACAAAAGATGTCCTAATCAGGAAGTGACCAAGTGTCGGTCGTTGGATCCTCGTTGACGGGATTCTCGGTAGGAAATCGGTGACTGCTCTTCCCTTGATAACCTTGAGGGGTACAAACTTGAGATCGAACTCGGACAGCATGAGTGTCCACCTAGATAGCCTTCCATTTAGTACGGGTTTTTCGAAGATGTATTTGACCGGGTCCATCTTGGAGTAGATGTGGACCGTGTAGCTAAGCATGTAATGCCGCAGCTTCTTTGTCGACTATACTAGGGCAAGGCATGTCTTTTCCAGTTGGGTGTACCTTGTCTCGTACTCAATGAACTTTTTGCTGATGTAGTAGATGGCTCGTTCTTCGGCGTCGACTGTTTGTGCTAGCATTGCTCCCATGGCTGTGTCGGTAACGGTCAAGTATAGGGATAAAGGGATCCCCGGTTGAGGTGGCATGAGGACAGGAGGTTTGGATAGGATTTCCTTTATCCTGTCGAAGGCTTTTTGACAATCGTCGTCCCAATCGGTGTGATCGGAGGCGCGCAGTTTCTTGAAGATTGGCTCACAAATCATGGTGAGCTTGGCAATGAAGCGGCTGATGTATTGAACCTGACCGAGAAATCCCCGAATCTCCTTCTCGTTCTTAGGCCGTGGCATTTGTTGAAGGGCATTGATTTTGGTTGGATCAATCTCAATGCCTCTTTTGCTGACGACATGTCCCAAGAGTTTTCCGGAGGTGACCCCGAATGCACACTTCTGAGGATTTAGTCTCATTTTATATTTCCGTAGACGAGCGAATAATTTCCAGAGGGCGTTGATGTGGCCGTCCTGTTCTCTTGACTTGACAATCATATCATTGACATATACCTCTACCTCCTTGTGCATCATATCATGTAGGAGAGTGGTAGCGGTTCTTTGATAGGTAGCGCCGGCGTTGATGAGGCCGAAAGGCATGACCGTATAGCAGTATGTACCCCACTGTGTAGTGAATGCAGTCTTATGCATGTCTTCCTCAACCATTCTGATCTGGTTGTACCCAGCATACCCGTCCATGAATGATAGGAGCGCATGTTCGGCAGTATTGTCCACCAGAATGTCAACATGTGGCAAAGGGAAGTCGTCTTTTGGACTCGCCTTGTTCAGATCTCTGAAGTCGACGCAAACCCGAATTCTCCCATCTTTCTTCGGTACAGGAATAATGTTGGCCACCCAGTCAGAGTATTCAGACACTTTGATGAAACCAGCCTTGAACTGTTTATCTACTTCTTCCTTGATTTTCAGGGCCCATTCAGGACGCATTCGGCGCAGCTTCTGCTTCACGGATTTAGCTCCGGGCTTAATAGGTATCCGGTGCTCCGCAATTTCTCTGTCGATCCCAGGCATATCTCTGTAGGACCAGGCGAATACGTCCTTGTATTCATGGAGGAGGTCAATGAACTGTTGTCTTTCCGAGGGGTCAAGGGTTGTCCCTATCCTAAGTTCTTGAGGTGTGTTGTCGGTTCCTACGTTAATAGGTTCGGTCTCCTCAATGACGGGGGTTCTGGTTTCCCGTTTGTCAAGCTCTTTGGCTAGGTGAGGTGGGTAGTCACTCAAGTCAAATTCCTCATAGTCAATCAGAATTGCATTGCAGTTAATTTGAGACGAGTCATAAGAAAACTTAACGTTCATTAAGTTGACACGAGCGAAAAGCTCGGAGAGGACAGACATCTCATGGTCAGTCAGAGGCGACACAGCAGAGGAGGTGGCCCCTGGAACAGGCTCCAGGTTGTCACCTTTCATGGGAGTAGGGATGACCCTAGTAGACTCAACCTCTGAATCATCCACGAGTTTGTGATAAAACAGCGGGAAGGGGACCTTGACTGGGACATCAGGAGTGTTAGGAGCTATATATAGACTCTGACTCCGACTCAGACTAAGATTCTTCTTCACATCCCTCTTTGATCATAGGGCCTTCTCCAGTTGTGTGATCTTGAGAATGCGGCCTTGGCGATCGGTTCACCTGACGGTCTTCCTCCAGCCCTATGTAGCTTTCTTCGGTCAGTGTCGGAGATTAAGGTGGTCCGGTCAAATTGGTTGTCCTTCAGGGCGATGTTGATGATGCCCTCATAGTCGAGGTGCTTGATGTTATCCTCTCCAAAGAGGAGAGTGACAGCTTGTCCGTCGAGGCATGAGGAAGGCTTAGACTCGGTTGATGCAGCTTCACTGTTGTCAGGGATAAATTAGCAGTCCTGGAAGACTTCCACACCCTGGTACTTGACTTTGGCCATAGAGTCATAGATCGGCTCCGGAAAGCCATGGTAGAGCTCGGACTCTCCCTCGGGGACAAAGTATCCATTGAGGGTCAGATGATAGGGACGGAGGATAACTCCGTGTTTCTTGCGCTTTCGAACTAGGAGGCTCATCTCCTGGATATCTTCATCAGTAGGCTCGTCTCCCAGTCTGAAGGGAATGTTGGGGACCTTAGCCTGTTTCAAGGGAGGCAAGGTGCTCTTCAGCGGATTGAGGGATAGACCCGGGAAGTACTCCTGGCGCATCAGAATGCGGTTGACTGTGAGGTTGGCAAACGGGTCACAATCAAGGGGTGTTGATTCATCGGTTATGGCATTCACAGCTTGGATTCCCCACATTTCATTGTCATCTTCCTCAATGGCTTGGGAGGCTATTCCCTTTCTCATGACAGCTTTGATCGGGGAAGCAGGGATTGTGATCGTTTTCCCGTTGAAGGGGACCCTGATTTTCTGGTGGAGAGTTGAAGTAACTGCCTTGACGGCGTGAATCTAGGGATGTCCCACGAGCATATTGAAGGAGGCGTCGATGTCGACTACCTGAAAACTGGTTTGCCTTTCCAGTGGTCCGGTCGCAACAGTTAGAGTGATAAGCCCTGCGACCTTGCGACGAGTGTCGTCCTAGGCGCGTACTCCTTGATTTGTCGGGACCAAATCAGCTTCCTTAATACCCACTTTGTGAGCCGTCTTGAGGGGAATGACATTCACTGCGGACCCGTCATCCACAAGGACCATGGGCACATTCTTCTTGAGGCATTGTACGGTAATGTACAGGCCAAGATTATGATTGGCTCCGAAGGGAGGAATATCCTTGTCAGAGAAGACGGCCGGGTTTTTCAAGTCAGGGGCGTCCCTTATCATCTGTGCCACTATTTCTTCAGGGGAGGAGGTGGAGGGCACAGTTAATTTTCCCAAGGCTAGTAGCAAAGCTGTCGATGCTCAAAGGATGTCGCGATCAGTTGCCAGATTGAGATTTCGGCTTTTGCCTTCTGAAGCTGCTTGAGGATTGAATTCTCGGGAGCTTTTGGTTGAGTGTCCATGTCCGGGACAATTTGGTCATTCGTTGTTGGAGCGACCGTTGAATTGTTCGGGTTCTGATAGGGGCGTTCGGACCGGGTAAGGTGACCGATCTATTTCGCCTGCTTCCCTGGGATGATATAGACATCGTCAACATCATCTCTCCAGATGCCATTAATTTTCGAATTCCGAGGGTACCTTGGAGGGGTATTCCTCGGTGGGCAGTTTTTGTCGGGGACATTTTTGTGGGGGTGATTCTTATGAGGGTAGTTATTGTGAGGGTGATTATTGTGAGGGTGATTATCGTGAGGTGCATGCCAGAATGGTCGCGAGAGCAATCCATTCTGGTGAGGGTAGTTTTGGGTGCTCGGGGGACTCTCCCTCGGGCGTGGTGGTGGAGGATTGAAAATAAGTCGACGGTAGGGATCGTCAAGGCGGGTAATCCTTTCGGAGTGACTGGCTATGGCTTCCTCAACCCGTTGGAACATGGCGAGCATAGTGGCGGCACTGAACACAAATACCCCGTCCGAGGCATCCTTCTCCAGGGCATTCACCTCGTCATCAATTGGCAGGATGAGGTGTGAGCAGTCCAGAGTTGGCTCATCGTTGGAGATAGCGTGGATTCCCAGAGGGTTCATTTTGTTATTTGGTTTATTCGGTGGGGGCAAAGGCAAATCCCCTTTCTCAATCATGTCTTGGATGATGTGTTTGAATTTGAAGCAAGTTTCCCTATCATGCCCTTTCCCTTGATGGTACTAACAGTAGGCATTAGGGTTCCAAAAGCGGGATTTCTTAGCATCGGCCGGATCCGGGGTGGGTCCGATTGGTTGTAACTTCCCTTGGTCCATGAGCCTTTCCAGGGCGCTTGCATAAGTTGACCCTATATTAGTGAACACTCTTTGGGGGCGCTCAGCTCTCTTGGCGGTTGGTTCAAGGAGGTTGACCTCATCAATCTTGTTCGTTTGGCCATAAGGGCGAGATCCGGTTGATGTGGATCCCTGGTAGCCTCTACCAGTGGTTTTGGCTAGCACACACTTTCGGAGGTCGTCTTCGATGCGTGTCCCAAGAATTTGCAGATCCTGGAAGGTCTTGATGTTTTGGTACCTCAGTAAGTTGGCATACACCGGGCGGAGATTATTGACGAACTTCTCCACCAAGGTTGACTCACTCGGGTTGCTGACCAGCTGAGTACTTACCCTCCTCCAACGGGTTAAGAACTCGGTGAATCCCTCCTTGTCATTCTGGGTTAGGACCTCAAGAGTACGGGTGTTGGCTTGGATTTCGACATTGTCGGCATATTGCTTAGCAAATTCAACTGCGACCTCATCCCAGGTAGTGAGGTTCTTCGGGTCAAGGGAGTAGTACCATTGGCAAGGGATCGGTTCCAAGGATGATGGAAAGATCCGGGTGAAAAGTTCCTGTTTGACCCCATTTATGGCCATGTAGTCCTTGAAGGCTCGGATATGATTGAGTGGGTCCTCCACTCCCTGAATTTGGGCACATCATCCAGGGTAAAGTTGTCAGGCAGTTGATCCCCAACAGGTTCAAATCTTCGGTTGTTCTCAAGATGGATATTGTTACCCCGGGCTAGGAGTTGTTCTTCCAAGAGCTTGAGCCTCTTCTCAGTTTCAGTCAAAGGCGGAGTGTTTTGTTCTCCAGCTTCCTTATTTTCCAGGGTCTTGATACGGGTCTCGACACGATCCAGAGTGACCTTAAGAGCAGTGAGCAAGCTGGCTAGCTGAGCAGTTGTGATATCTCTGTTGTTATCATTGTTGTTATTGGACGAAGTTGAAGATGGGGCTATGGTTCTGAGGCAGAAAAATGGCTCACATTATAAATTAATCTGACACGGTTCAAAGACTGAATGCAGACAACACAAAGGACGAGACAAAGATCAGACTCAACAAGACGAGGATGACCGTGTGTGGCACCTCGGTGCTGACTCGATTTATGACGTGATGGTGTTAACCGAACTTTGACACGCATCCAACATAGTGGCGTGACGCCATTGGACGAGTCTCGTGGTGAGACCACTCATAAGTAAAGACCCATAAGTACGTTCGCTTTGACTCGATAGACACGAGGCGGAATTGGAACGGTGGACTGAAATTTTCGGAAATAGAAATTTTCAAAAAGATTCATTTGTCGCTTTATGGACGGCTTCTGAAGATAGGGATCTCCGCAAGTCGGTCAGTTGAAATGGTTGTCTTAAGTTTGTTTGCAAAAGACGGTTTTGAGTTTGAGTCGGCTCGAAAAACAATGTACTGTTTCCCAAGACGGTTTTTGAAATTCAAAATTGTATGTTTTGAAAATCGGGTTTGAAATGTTTGAAGAGGTCTCGGGGATGGTGTATGGTCCTCGGGATCTCGAAAGTGTCTCGAGAAAAGGGTGTGTGCTTTCCCCGGGTTTTGAAAGAGCCATTGTCGGCGCGAAACGGGTTAAAATCCGTGTCTAGATGCGGCAATTATAACGGCGTAAAAAGGTTATTTTGAAATGGTTGTAGAAAACCGAGTTTGAAAATCGTCATTACGATGGCCTAGAAAGGCGTGTTGAAATGGTTATAAAAACCGGGTTTGAAAATCGTCATTACGACGGCCTAGAAAGGCGTGTTGAAATGGTTATAAAAACCGGATTTGAAAATCGTCATTACGACGGCCTAAAAAGCCGTGTTGAAATGGTTATAAAAACCGGGTTTGAAAATCGTCATTACGACGGCCTAAAAAGGCATGTTGAAAAGCAACGGTCGGCAAAAGACCGAGGTTTGAAATGGCCATTATAACGGCGCAAAAAGGTGTTTTTGAAAGTTTGAAAATGACACGGAAGGACTTATGATCAGGTAGCAAATAAGCACTCATAGTTTCATTATATTATGCATAATGCTGACACGGGTTTTAGCTTAAAAGGGTGGGTTACACACCAAGCAATCAAACCCCGATTTGCGAGAGGGATACCAATCCAAACAAAATGTGTAAGGAGGGTGCCCTAGCCTCGTGCTCGAAAGTGATGAAAGCTCTTTGACGAAACAGAAATGTGTATCGTCAATGGTATGCTTGACTCAATCGGGATTCGAAACGCGGGGATGAGAAAACTCACGCCGACGAGACGAGCCAATTGGTCGAAAAGGGTTAGGTTCTGGGCCCGGACAAGGAACCCGACCGTGACCGTAATATCATTTAATGCATTCCAACCAAGACCTTGTTCGAGTCTCACCATCTAGGGATCACAAAGACACAAGTGTCCTAGTTTTCCCCAGCGGAGTCGCCAATCTGTGGACATGGGCCCACCTGCGTATGCCCAGCCGATCTGTGGACAATGGCACCGGTCTTTTGAAAGCCACGCTCGGCGGCGCAAAAATGCTTTCGACCGGATCGTTTTAGATCGGTCGGTTTCATCTCGGTAAGGGTCTCGAAACGATTAGAGATGTTCGAAGTCGCCACCAAGCATTTTTGGGATGCTTGGAACCCGTTCGAATCCACTTTATACCTCGGTCAAACGAAGCACCAAGCAGTGTTTGACATAGGTACTAAAGATAAGGAATCGTCCCTCTTTAGCATCCTATCTCTAGAATGACTCTCGTACGCCCTGGATAAGGTCGTCCACTATCCAAAGTTTCTGAGTAAGAGGTGAAGGTATGTATTGGGAAGCCCTTTAATCAGACACCCAATCCCGCCCGCGGTAGCGGCCTCTACTGATCGATCTTGGTTGGTTGAAAGCCAAAGTTGATAAAACGGTTAAATGCATGAATGCGCATCCAATAATTTAAACCTAACATGTGAGATCTTTCTAAGTCGGTTGATTTAATCCAAGTATCAAGTATAAGATGTCGAGTTGGATTTATGGTTAATTTGCATGCAAGACGGAAATTAAACATCCATTTACCGTATTAGGTTTATGGTGCATAACGTGATCCATTTGTCTTAGTAAGGCATTTTGCAAATATGATTTTTGAATGAGTAAATTAGTCGTCCGATCCGTCCTATATCCGGGTTAACCGGAGTCGGGATCGTCCTAGACTAATGCTGGAAGGGGAGCAGACCCTGCACCAGGCAGCCAAATGAGGCGCGAGCCTGTTGGCGGTGTAAGGGGGTCTCCCCTGGTTTGAAAAAATAGGAAAATAAATGGCCTGTTTAGGCGGGTCAGTTAACGGTATAAGACATAATCTGACCATTTGAAAAATGTTTATAAAACGTATTTAAAATGGGTATTTGAACCCGTTTTGGTTTGAAAGGGTCGTTTAGACCGTGTTTGTGTTAATTTGAAGAACGGGACTTGAATAATCATCATTATTTTGATGATATTCGGTGTCGGGTTCGACTTGACAAGCTTGACATGAAAAGTTTTGAAAATAATTATGAACTAATTATTTTAAGTCCATTTGAATATGATTAGTCGATACTCGTCATCGTACCCGGGTTAAAATCCGGCATGGTATGTAGAACCAAGGATGACTTTGTGTTGGTGACTAATACATTTATTTTAAAAATGTAAAGAAATGATGGAAGGCTTTAAAATACCTCCCAAAATGGAAAGAAATGAAATAAAAGGCTTTAAAATACCTTTTAAATGTGATTAACCAAATATTATCACCGAAACACGGATCAAACCGTCATGGTATTAGGAACCAAGGGTGAAAATGTTTTATGCTTAAAAACTTGTAAAAATAAATAAAATAAAATAAAAAAAGGTTTGAAAATATTTGAAATGGTAAAAACCGATTACAAATATTAAAATAGATTAAAGAGGAAAGACGAGAACAAACACGGTTGAGTCTGACCTGGACACCCCATTGAGGCGCGAGCCTCTGTGCATAACAAGGGGCTTCTGTCTCAGGCCAAAACTCAGTTTTGGCTCATCTATCCTATGTTTTGGATCGTGTTATGCATGATTTAGCATGTTATAGTCGTAAAACAAGTAAAGACATGATAAAAGAAGGATTTTTACACCCTCATACTTACATGCTTGGTTATGGCGAGAAACCGACGTAAGTGTAACAACTCGTTTGGTCGGAAAAGACTCGGTTTAAAACCGTTTTAGTAAGTAAAAAGAGTGTTTTATTAAGATTAGTGATGGTGTAGTGGTCGAAATGGTCGGTCAAGTGATTTAATGCACGATGACGGTACCAAACAATGTGTAAGGCTTGTATTTACGATCGGTAGGTCGTAAATACGCGTTGGATTGTGACTTACGAAGTCGAGTCTATAATTTTAAGGGACAAAGAGGGGGCGGACACTCACGTAAGTTCTCAAATAGGGGCATTTGAGGGGTATTTATAGGAAAATGAGTGGTTGTGTGAGTTTTGAGCGACGTGGCCACCTGGGCAGCTCCAAGAGGCGCGAGCCACGTCGCGGGTCTTCGAGTTGTCCTGTCACTTTCACACAAATGCAATCATGATTTGTTCTATCCTAGGATTTGTAGTCACATATTTAGTACTTGACCACTCATGAATCCGGGAAATCTTAGTATATAAGGTTTTGAATGATTTGTTTTTTGTGGTTGACTCGGTTTGACTCGTTGTTGGAGTCGGGATTTGAATTTTTAAGTCGGTTTTTGGTCCGGTGTCGGTTTTTACCCTAGTTAGTGTCATTGCGACCCCGTCGTCGTGCATTAAACACTCCATGTACTTTCGAAAAGTTTTGAAATATTTTATTTTCGAAATCGTTTTAAGTTTTCCGACGTAAAGTTGTACACGAACTGTCGATCAAACGCCGCGATTCCAAAGAACGTTATAGTCCGATAATCATCGGGTGTTTGTTGGAGTCTCAGCAGATAAGTATGTATCTACACCCTGAACTGTTTTATTCAGATTAGAGGAAGAAGAAGGAATATTTTTGGATTTTCCATAGGTTTTAGGAGAAACAAGCTTTTTTGCAGACAGAATTTTCACCATTGTTGTCGGCGTAAGCTCTCACTCCGAGGATGATTCTATTGTTTTTAGGGCAGTACCTTACATTAGATATAGAATTAGACTACCAATTAGACTACCAATTAGATTAGTATCTCTTTCATGTGTACTCTCTTCCCAATGTTCGGTGTTTCATTCTCGCTACTTCCTCAGAACTCTCACTATTTCCTCACGTTCCGCACTTCCTTTTTCCTAAACTTCTGAATTGTTACATTCATTCCCCCAAAAAGAGAACTTCGTCCCGAAGCTCAACTATCAACCTCAAAATACGGTCTCATCCACTCATTACTAAATTCCACAAATGAACATGTTACAGGTTCAACACTCTCTTCTACTTATTGCAAATTCATAATAAATCAAATATGGTCCCAATGCCATTGGCATAACCCTACTCTACGAGCCTCCAAACGTCAAGGTACAAGGTCCAACCCAAAGTTCGAAACTCTAATCCCATAACAACACCCAACTCAATTGGTTCTAAGTCTACGCATAAGTCTCGGGGTATAACTCGATTATTACTATACACATATAAATCACATCTAATCTCATACATGCACCTGTATGCAAATGAATCACGAACATGCAGACTCTATGAAACAACTAAATAATGCAATGTTACTCATCATGTGACTCAACTATGTTCAACATTCCCATTTTCCGGATACTATGCCACGCATATACCGCATCAAATCGACCACATGATCACACATGTGTTTTCAATCATCCATTCCCATCTATTACCAAAACTTCTGCTCATACGGAAGACCACAATCACAATCATACAAACGATCACTATGCAACACACAACTTGCATTTTTCATCTTACTTTTATGAAACAAATGAATTTACGTCGATTAACATGCATCCAATAAGGTTATCATATCATTAATGTCATCAACCAACTCATATCGAATTGACGATTTTCCATTACTTGCAAAATTCTACACCATATGGTCAAACGTAAACAATTCACACATATCACACATGTAAGGTCAATCGTGGTCATCCAACACAAGTCAAGCAATATAAACCGCGAAATAAGGGCACATGCTCAACATTCGGTCAAATATCAACACAACAAGGGTCAAAGTAGACCACTCGGTCGGGTGGTGGAGGCCACTCGGCCGAGTAGGCGACCACTCGGTCGAGTGCATGGTACACTCGGTCAAGTGTCACCTGGGCAGAAAATTTTCACTCTCAACTCGGTTCCGAACTCTCTATTTCATCACACAAATGCTAATAAATCTCGATAGTGACTCATATACCATTAAACAACTGAATCAAACAAAGTTATTTGCCTTATGGCCATCATTACTACACAACTTAAATAAAACATCCAAGGTATACCACCAACACAACCATACTATTTCATTACCAACAACCGCATCGTAGTGCGACACCCTAGTCACATCAGTAAACACAACTCTTATTCTAACTCAGGGACACGGCCTAATCACCCATCACTCTCGGGGAATAACAGTAACATCATCACTTACTCAAGCACTACAACACAATCACGATGCACACTATGGGCGTTCCTTAATAACGCTTGGGAGGCAATTTTACAAACAAAATCTATACTACCGCTTTCATAATCAGGGTTCGACACCACCACTCTCACACATCATTCCTATGTACTTAGGTTAACGGTCACTTTATGTATCACAAATGATCAAATGCCTCATTATAATATTTAACCCTCAAGCATCACATGCCACACTCTTATTCTCATGTCCACAAACCAAACTTGGGAGTACTAAATACACAATTGCATATATCCAAATTATTAGAACTCAACTCATCCATAATCCACAATTAGGTCACCTCACAAGGATTCGCTCAAACTTAAAACAAATTCTTCATTGAATGTCGGGTCGCCAATTGCAAAATCTCCGACTCACCTCATGCTTTAGGATTCTCTATTTCGTATTCCGGATTCCTAAGTCTAATCACCATTTATCCCAAATTTACACCATTTCTCAAGTCACATCTCACGTCCTTCACAGCTTTTATCAGCTCATGTCATCGCTCTCGCTTACCCCTAGTTCCTCAATTATTTCCTCATCATTCCACAAGTTCTAACCCAACCACATGCTAACCAAAACATCTGAGCTGCGCTCAAAAGGTCATCCTCATATGTCCTTAAATGGCGTTCACTATCTATGAGTCTACACAATCGCTAAGTATCCCATTTTTTATTACACTTCACTCATAATTTATAAATTGTCTCTCATGATCAATTCACCATACTCAAAGCATTACATGGGCCAACTACCGTCCTAGTACTCCCAAAATATTAAACATGACGACTAGGTCCAAAATCACTCGTCTTGTCGAAACCATATGCCTAAAGCTAGGGTGTGAAAACACTGTTTTAGGCTCACACGCAACTCTATGCCCGGAAATCTCGTGTTAACTCAACGGATAGGATGATGAGAATCAAAATAATCCAAACGGATATGAAAAGGTAGCAAGCAAATCAAATAACATGGAGGGGATGAGAAATCAATGGTCGACACCTTAAAAAAAATTTCCCTAATAGCACATTTGAAATATGATGAACTTTGTAAAACGATGCAATTTTAAAACTCAACTCTAATGTAATTTTACTCAACTTGAATCAAATGCGAAATGCTATATTAAAACTTCAACAAAAGGTCATTTGTCTCAAATTTCTCGAAAACTCTACTACAGAGTAATCCGTCATAGGATGGTACATGTCACTATAGGCCAAATTCAAATCATTATAAATCCCGACTCAACCCAAATACCACCACCACCTCCGCTACCACCGTGGACCACCACCACTGGCAACACCACCCGCAACCACCACACCCGCCATACACACATACACATACACACGTACATACACCAACCCTAAAACCACCACCCTTGCCGGCACCGGCCACCACCCCTGATCACGGTGGGTCCACTGACCACCTCCCACGTCGTGGTCACCACCGGCAGCAACAACAATAGCACGACAGCAGCAACAACAGGCAACAACAGAACAACACCACCCCGACATCTCCCTTTCCTCCCCTATTTCCGCCACCCTCACGGCCGCCCACAACCACCACTCTACTCCTCTCACCACCCTCGACCTAGATCTGCCCATACCCAGACCCAAACCAACCCGCAACCCCTTCAAAACCGGAGCCCTAACCCGACACACACAAACTCCTAAAAAAACCCTTTTTAAACTCGATCAAACCCCTCATATACACGGTCAACAGTGGTCAATGATACGGATCAAAGATGAGTCGGGGTCAAGGCGGGTCAACAGTATGAATAAAATAATATAAAGGCTAGCATAAGACGGTTTACTTACGATCTCAAGGCGGAGGGCAAAAGACGATATTTCTCTTCCTTTCTCTCTTTCTCTCTTTTATCTCTAATGTTTGATGGTGGATTTTTTGGTGGATTGCAAATGGATAGGGTTGGGTGGATAAGGTATGAGGGAGTATATATGTGGGGTGAGTGTAGTATAGATGAGTGTATAAATACATTTATATTATATTATTATATTATTCCGTCTCAACATAACTCGTATAACTACAGTTAAATATTATTATTTAATAATTATTAAATATGGAGTATTACAATTATGGAACCCTCAATGAAGTTGTTGAGTTGTCTTAAACTGGCGAAAAAGACACTTACAACGTTATTTTATTCAAATATAATTGGATAGATAACTCAGAAAGAGGAATGCAAGTACATAAGGAATATAAAACTTGTGGATGTTAATCGGAGCACAAAATTTTCAAAATATAACCCATTTGTGTTAGCGTATCAAGTGGAACAAGTTTGTTATGCTCCTTATTCCAATATGATAGGAGATAAAGATCAGTCGTCAGCGGTATTTAAAACTAAGGCCAGATCACAAGTTGATGCTCCTATTGATGAATCTATCTTTCAAGAAGATGTTAATAATGGTGATACAACATTGTCAATAATTAAAGTAGAAGATGAGAACGAAGATGTGGAGAGACAAGAAGAAATGCAAGGAGAAGAAATGCAAGTACAAAATGATCGTAGGGAACACTACAACGAAAAAGCCACTCAGCAACCAACATATTTAGTCGCTAATAAGGATAAATTGGTCGCTAATGGAATTTTGCGACCAATTAGCGACTAATTTTCAAAGGTCGCTATAGGATCAGTCGCTAATCAATATTGGTTGCTATATTGGTTGCTAATTAGCGATCAAATAAATTAGACGCTGATTAGGGACCAACTAAACTAGATGCTGATTAGCGACCAACTAAATTAGATGTTATTTAGCGACCATTTTCATTGGTAGCAACTTAGCAACTACTTATAAACTCGGTTGCAGAAAACGGTTGTAAACCGTATTTTTGTCTTAATTTACAATCTTCCATAATTATCTAACAAATTAGATTAAGGTCCAAGATTTAGATATGCATTAATTACTCAGTTGCATCCAACAATTGTCAATCTTTGATGCAGAAATTACAACTTCACACCTTCTATATTTGCCTAGAAAATTTGAATACTTAAATTAATTAGCAATAAATATATAAAATTACACCAAGAGAATCATCTAGAAATTTAATAAATCTCAGAATGAAAGTGCCGAAGAAAAAAATAAATTGTTATAAATCTAAATGACTTAGGCAAAAACTGGATCTAACTAAGATATGCAAAAAGTGGGACACCACCGCAGGCTCCGGCCACCACCGTAGGCTCTGGCCACTATCGTAGGCTGTCGTTTCAGCCTGACCAGTTTTCGTAAAATGGCCATAACTCCTTCGTTACTTGTTTGTTTTGGGTTTATGACCTACCGTTAGAACCATGAGAAGATAAGCTATCACCTCCAATTGGTTTCACCTCATTCTCATGTTTAGAACTCAAGTTATGACCGTTTTAATTTGACCCTTGTTGTAGTCGAGTACTAAACTTGTTGTTATAGATTGGGTTTTATGTTTCTTGTTGGGTATGCATTTTAACCATGGTTCTAATGCTTGTGTATGGTATGTTGACACTCTTTTTATCATGGGATCACCTGATATTTGTTATACTCTCGTACTTATACATGCTTCACATGAATTGTTTACGTTATGTTTGTGCAATCATTTTTACTCTTGTTTGTGACTCAAGTGTGACGTTTTACATTGTGTGACTACTTGACAATCCTTATTTCCTCTTTCGGACCTTTAGGTACGGATATGTGTGCCAAGTTTCTTGATTAGGATACCCTTCTATCCCTTTCGGACCTTTGGTTACGGATATGTGTGCCATGTTTCCGGATTGGGTTATCCTTCCGCCTTTTATCGGACCTTTGGTTACGGATATGTGTGACATATTTCCGATTTGAAGTTACTCGACCTTTGGTTACGGATATGTGTCATGTTTTGAGTCTTGGATATGATTAGTATATCGTTTGTTGAATCGGGTGACGTCCATCCCGAGAGTCTGGATCCAGGTTTAGACTAGGACCGTATTATTATCGTCGTCCTACCAAGAGGTTGGAGTCTAGGTGTTTGTCTTATGAGTCCATGCTACGTAAATGTCTTGCTTGATTATGGTCACTGGCATGTCCTTATATACGAGAGTTTACGTCTTATATGATTGTTGGTAAGAGTCTTGGTCCTATCGGATACTAGAGGTGAGAGGCAAGCTTCTAGTTGCGATATGATCACCGGGATCGATGTTCCCATCCGTTCTTATGGTGAGATTCAAGCCATAAGTATGAATGCGACATTAGTAGCCACGTCCCGTGCAATTTTTGTTAAGAGGTTTTTAAAGTAATGGCTACGGTTTCCATCCATATGTTTCTATTTAATTGATCCGTTATTTATCTTCTTCATATGGTTTGATGCCTAACCTCATATTTATGTTATATTTCCTTGAAATGCGTGCTTTTGTGTAAACGACCGTATTCGTGTCTTCCATATTATTTTAATTATCTCACATGAATAGTTGAGTCGAGTTAATATGAAATTGGTTGACTTAGTTATTCTACTCCCTTGAATGCATATTTAATATAATGTACCATGCCTATCTCATTATGAATGTAATATGCCTATCTCATTATGATTATCATTTATATCTCCTTGTTCATTATTATTCAAGTATGATGTATGATCAATACGTTTAATTAAGTTCTTGCTTACTTGTATTTTGACATATTGTGGCTGGGAGAACCGTGAGTTACTCCCCACTGACTGTGGCGTTCATGTTTACATGAATGACAGGTTTGTGATGCAGATTATATAGGGGAGACGTGTGAGCTAGCGAGAACGTTGACCATTGGACTTTAGTTATCGTTTTCTTAGACTCACCTATCTTTAGACTTGTGCTTATTCGTGGGATATCTTTTCCCCAACGCATTTTGTTTTTAATTGTAAAACTTAATTATCTTACTTTTCATTTCCGTTTGATCACTTATGGTGGATTCCGCACTTTAAACTTCTAAAGGTTTTAAAAATCTCGTATTTTCCGCTTAGATTTATTAGTTATCTTTGATGCCCTATCGAGGGGTGTCACAAATACTGTCAAGGATAAAGATCCAGGAGATTCTTTGAGATGTAATCAACAATTTGTATATTGACTTGTAATTAATTAATTAATATTTCGAAGACGAGAATTGTTTTTCAGATTTTTAATGAAAAGGAGAGATTGAAAGATGAAGGTGAGGCTCTTAATAAAATGAGCGAGGGAGTAATATTTTGAAGATGAGATATGGAGTATTTAATGGGGAAGGAGAGACTTGAAGATGAAGGAGAGACTTATGAAATGAGTTGATGTATGAATACAGTATGATATTGAGGAGTGTATAATATTGAGGAGTGTGAAGTGTGAGCACCTTAATTCAAAAAAGAGGGGGAACAGAAAAGGGGAAACATTGGGAACATAAATATTTTGTGTGGCCATTTGTTTCCCACATACGTGGCTCACTCATCATCACTCACCAATTTAGGGATGACAATGGTTGGGATATAGATGGGGTGGAGCCATATCCATATCCATATCCATTTAATTTATGGTCATCCATATCCCACTCTCATCCATTTAATATTTTTTTCATCCATCCATATCCATATCCACCGGGTGAAGCGGGTGGATCGAGTACCCATTGGATATTTTCACAGCTTATAAAATTTAAAGAATATATTGGAAAAAAATTGTGGCGATAAAATTAAAAGGCATACACAATTCAAGTAACAATATGTGTTAGCAAATAGCAACCCAGTATATATCCAACAACAAAGTGTCTTTACAAAGCAAGTGACCATACAAATACGTCATGCCAATTACAAAGAAACCACCAACGCATTATATTATTGATTAAATTAAGAAAAGTAAGTTAACTTTGATTAGTAAAAATAACAATATCCACATAAACACAAGTTTTAGTTTTCCTAAATAACAGTATGATATTAAAATTAAGTAAAATTTCTGATAAAAAAATATACTTTTGAAGGAAAATCATTAATGACCTAAATAATTATTAACTAAATAAAAAATTAATTATAAATATTAATTTTGGATATCCACAGGGTGGTTAAGCGGGTGAGAGACGATAATCCATATCTCACCCTAAATTCACCCATATCCATATCCTACCCTAAATTCGAAAAATGTTCGTCATCCATATCACACCCATTTAATTTCGGGTGGATGAATATCCACAGGATTCCCATATTCCAATATCCAACTCATGAGCCTAATTAAAATAATTTTTTGGTTCCTATATTAGGCTAGTGGGTCACAGTCACTCACAGGCACTCACAGCTAGATTATACAACTAGAATTTATTTTGGTCCGCTTCATTATAGAACTAAGTAATGCTTAAGTTGGTCGCTAATCAGCAACCAATTTTTTATTAGTTGCAAATTATCATCTAATATTTGCAACCAATATTAAGTTGGTCGCTGATCAGCAACCAACTTGTTATTAGTTGCAAATTAGCATCTAATATTTGCAACCAATATTAACTTGGTTGCTAATGAGCGACCAACTTGTAAATGGTCGCTAATCAGCTACCAATAAATAATTAGTCTCAAGGGTTGGTCACAAAACGACCTTTTTCTTGTAGTGGAAGAGGAGGAAGATGGGGAAGAGGAGGGGGGAGGCGGAGAAGAAGGAGGAAGAGAAGAAGAAGATAGATGATGAGAATTTAAAATATTCGCTTTTTAAAGGCAACGAAGACACTAATTTAAGTGATGATGATGACGACGACGACTAGGATTTATATTAGTTGTAGATGTTTTGTACCTTTTCATTCAACCTTACTTTGTTGGTACTATTAGTTGTAGATGCCGTATGGCTTAATTTTAATGAAATCTTGTTAATTCTTATTATTTGATTTCTTACTTTGTTGATTTCTTACTTGGTTGTTACTATTTAACTTCTTACTTTGTTGCTATTATTTATTTATTTGATTTCTTACTTTGTTGATTTCTTACTTAGTTGTTACTATTTAATTTCTTACTTGTTGCTATTATTTGATTTTTTATTTTGTTGCTACTATTGGATTTCTAACAATTTCGAAGAATTTAGTTGGTTTGTATGGCGATGAGGGGACGAAGAAGAGGTAGTAGTAGTAATATAGGAAACCGAGGAAATGAAAACGAGAATGAAGAAGTACCAGTAGGTCATCAAGGGCAAGAGCAAAATGTGCCAATTGAGAGAGTTCATCTCGATCCTCTTGAGAATGATGGCATCTGCTAAGTATGTCATTTTTTCGTAATTAATTATTTTTATAACGATTTATATATATATATATATATATATATATATATATATATATATATATATATATATATATATATATATATATATATATATAGAGAGAGAGAGAGAGAGAGAGAGAGAGAGAGAGAGAGAGAGAGAGGAGTTCTAATGAGTCCACCTCTTTCATTGAGTCTTTAAGTCCCTCTAAGGGCCATTGGATGGCCTCAATGGATGGTTGAGATGGATGGAGAGGAAATTGATTAAGGACTATTAAAAAGAAAAGGAAAAAAATGTGGATGGTTGGATTAAGATGGATAGTTGAGATTGAAAATAAAAAAAATTATCACTAATCAAATTTCTATACACTAATTAAATTTTCTCTCTCTCTTGCCCCTAATTAATCTGTTTTGAGTTTCAGATTTTATGAGTGTAAATG
Source organism: Silene latifolia (assembly GCF_048544455.1). Lineage (NCBI taxonomy): Eukaryota > Viridiplantae > Streptophyta > Magnoliopsida > Caryophyllales > Caryophyllaceae > Silene > Silene latifolia. The sequence goes on from NC_133533.1 coordinate 51,953,479, forward strand.
TAATGTTGTATGCGTTTTACGAGTGTAACTTTGATTTTTTAAGGCGGTTTTGTATGCAAAAAATTTTACAAGTGTAACTATAACATTTTACGAGTGTAACTTTGAAATTTTTTTAGTGTATTTTTTTTTTATCATGGAAAATTTGAATTTATATAATTTTAACATTTTACGAGTGTAACTTTGATATTTTACGAGTGTAAATGTAATATTTTAAGAATGTAATTTTGAATTTTTTGTGACGGAAAATTTGAATTTATATAATTTTAACATTTTACGAGTGTAACTTTGATGTTTTACGAGTGTAAATGTAATATTTTATGAGTGTAATTTTGAGTTTTTTTATGACGGAAATTTTGAATTTATATAATTTTAACATTTTACGAGTGTAACTTTGATGTTTCACGAGTGTAAATTTGATTTTTTAGGCAATTTTCTATATAGAAATTTGAATTTATATAATCTTAACATGTTACGAATGTAAATTTGATGTTTTACGAGTGTAAATGTAGTATTTTAAGTGTAAATTTGAAGGTCTGCAAGTGTAAATTTGAAGGTTTACGAGTGTAAACTTTAGTCCGACCACCAACAAACACCACCATCGTCGTCCTCCACCACCAACTCATACCCACAAAAAGATCTATAGTAGATCTTAAAAAAATACAAAAAAATGAGACATTTGACGAGTGTAACTGTAAGGAAATACGAGTGTAACTGTAAATTAATACGAGTGTAACTGTAAAGCAATACGAGTGTAAATTTAAAGAAATATGAGTGTAAATTTAATAAAATATGAGTGTAGTGTAAATCTGAAAATGAGTTTAATATAATACAAGTGTAAATTTGAAAAATGAGTGTAATTTTAAAGAAATAAGAGTGTAACTTTAAAGAAATAAGAGAGTAACTGTAAAGAAATATGAGTGTAAATGTAAAAAAAATACGAGTGTAAATCTGGAACAATAACAATAACACCAACAAATATTAACAATACGAGATTTGAAAAAATATATAACAAAACGAGATTTGAAAAAATATAGAACTAGTGTAACTATAAGGAAATACGAGTGTAAATTTGAGGAAATACAAGTGTAATTTTAAAGAAATAAGAGTGTAAAAGTAGATCTAAAAAAATACGAGTGTAAAAATAGATCTAAAAAAAGTAAAAACAGATCTTAAAAAGACAAAGTATCTATTTTATAGATCTAAGAATAAAAGTAGATCTAAAAATTTATAAAATGCTTTTCGAGTGTATCTATTTTGAAGATTTGATAAGAATAAAATAAAAGTATCTCACAATATAAAAGAAGACGAATTTTTAAAAGACGAGATCTAAAAAAACGTTTAAATCTGAAAAAAGGAGGGTAAAAACAGAATCCACCAAAACATAGGACAATAACAAATTTGCGCCCCTCACAACAACCGCCAACAACCGCAGACAACACCACCAATAACCACCACAATCGCCAAAAATATAACCACCACTTCCACCAAACACCATCACCTCAAAAATAGAGCAAAACCCGACCTCGGATCTGGAAATATAAGATGGGGAGGGAGATGGTGGGGATCGGTGGAGGCCGGGATGGACGAGAGGGAGTGGTGGTGGGTGTTTATGGTGGTTGTTGTTGGTAATGGTGGTGTCGTGGGTTTTTTTTGGTTGTTGGTGCGGTTGCGTGAGAAGGTATCGTGGGTTGTGGGTTGTGGGTCGTGGGTCGTGGGTCGTGGGGTGATGCGAGGCAGTGGTGGTTATCGTGGCATGGTTGTCGTGGATTTGGAAAAAGGGAGGGCGGCTGCGGGTTTTTTTTTTTGGTTGTTGGTGATGGTGGTGGAGGCGTGGCTGCAAGTTGATGGTGGCGGCAGTAGTGCGGTGGTGAAGGAGTCGATGGTGGTGCCGTGGAGTGGTGTTGGTGATGTCGAGTGAAGGGAGGTGGCGGTGGGGTGTGATGGGTGGTGACGGTGTGGGTGAGGTGGTAAGTGAAAGTGGTTATGGTGAGAGTGGTTGTGACATCCCCATACTCCAAGTACCTTACCAGGACCACTTAAGGTATGAGAACGTCCCCATCTCGATTACCCGAGGCAATGATAATCAAATGACAATAAGGAAACATATTTAAATAGTAATAAGTTTAGGTGTTACATGATAAACTCCAAAACTGATGAAAGTAAAGTACAACTATTCTCAAAAACCAAAAGTACTAAAAGAATTAATCCAGACACAGTGGAAGACTCTAAGACTGGTGGTGACTCCTTCCCAGCCATCCCTCACAAACACCATCATACCTGCTCAATAACTGCTCACCATCCCCCAAATGGATCACCACAGTTTTTAAAATAATTAACGGGGTTAGTACTGATTACATAAAAAGAACAACGGCCACAATTAAACAAAAGCACAAACAGCTCAAACAGCTCAAACCAAACTCCAGCCTCCAACTCCAATCTCCACACAACTGACGACACACTATAGTGTGTAGCCCTGCCAGAGTACCCATCGCAACTAGTACTCCACGCCGCCAGTGGGCGACCACAGCCGTACCCACCAAATTCCCGCTCATCTCCATCGAGCAATAAACCCAAGTTCATTAATATGCACATCCCTTCTGTGACGGGCTCCATAGAAGGCGAATCAAGGGAGTGAAGCCACTCCCGCAAGTGACTCCACTAAGCCAGGAACGCACCCCGAAGATCACAGACACATACACAACCAATCAACAATATACAACCAACAACCATCAAAGTCAAACCACCAATATAATTAACCAACAATCACCATCACAAACACCACACAGTATGTAACCAATACTGAGTAGGGAAACCCTACCTGAAAAGCAATCACCAAGATCGTCACAATCAACTAATCACAATCGTTCTTCAACGAAATCATCTCCTATAAACACACAATCATACAATCACAATCTAACACTACTACAAATCCCGGCAACCACAACGGCCCATTAACAACGCTTATTCACGAAAATTACCAAAAGATGTTGTAGAATGGATAATTATTTTTGCGCGAAATTTTACTAAACTTAATTACAACGGTTATATGTTGTTAACCGTTGTTATTGGTTTTAACAACGGGTCAAACTTGCACAACCGTTGTTAATATAAAAACTAATAACAACAGTTTACTCTGTAATACATTATAACCGTTGTTAATAATTTGGCGCAAAATTAGTGAAACGTAATTACAACGGTTATATTAGTACCCATTGCTATTACGTTTTAACAACGGTTGTAGACGCAATAACCGTTGTTATTGAAGTTATGAAGATTAAAAGAACAAACACCACGTACAGATCGCTTTATTCAGCTATACGCTACAAAACACAAACGCAAGCTAATACTGCTACACAAATATCATCCTCCATTCCTCCCTGATCGTCTCTCTCTGTCTTCATCTCCGTCACTGTTGTCACCGTCTTCTCTCCCTCATCGTGTTTATCAATCAGGTATATATGTTTCTTATTAACTATTTCTTATTAAGATTTTCAAGCTATATATATATATATATATATATATATATATATATATATATATATATATATATATATATATATATATATATATATATATATATAGGATTGTTCAATTTCCTGGCCTATGAATGTCGATTATTTTTGAATTTGTGAATTTGTTGGGTTATTATCTAATTTGTTGATAATTTAGCTTAATTGATTTCCTGAATTTCGTTTATTTATTTGCTTATTATTGGATTTTCTGAATTAGTTGCCTATATATTACGAATGTAGAAAAATGACTCGAACTTGGATGATTGCTGCAAATATGAGTGACCCCAACTATAAGGATGGTTTAGCTGAATTTTATGAAGTCGTTGCGAACAATTTGAAAGGTTCTTCTAGTATTCCATGTCCTTAGAAAATATGTGGTAATATTAGGTATATGGCTTTTCCGGACGTTAAAATAGACCTAGAAAAGTATAGTTTTAGTCGATCCTATACACGTTGGATTTTTCATGGGGAACCATTAGAGGACGAGAATAGCTTTGAAGAAGATGATGTTGAGGTATACGAAAGGCTAACTGATGATCTTGAGTTTGTCGAGTTTTTTGAGTTAGAAGAGTTGGAAGCAGACAAGTTGAATGTTAGGTCTATAGATAATGAAGAGAATGATGATGAGTTGAATTCTTTTCAAGATGTAGGTGATGACACTATTAATTGGGATGACCTTAACATCATGTATGAGAAGTTGTGTGAGTCTGAAGCACCTCTGTATCCTGGTTGAAAGTTCACAAAAATGTCGGCTGTGGTGAAGTTGTATAATATCAAGGGGGCAAATGGGGTGAGTGACACGTGTTTCATTAGTTTTTTAGCCTTGATAAAGGAGTTTCTTCCAGATGGTAATGTTCTACCTGTTAAGACATATGAGGCTAAAAAACTAATAAAAGGAGTGGGTATGAAATATGAGAAAATACATGCATGTCCAAATGATTGCATATTGTATCGGAAATTATATCAAAACTTAACCAATTTCCTAAATGTTTGGAGTGTCGTTATAAGGATAAGGAAAGGATCCCGACTAAGGTGTTGTGGTATTTTCCAGTGATACCAAGATTCATAAGGATTTATGCGAATAGCGATGATTCAAAAATGTTAACTTGGCATGAAACTGGAAGAATAAATGATGGAAAGCTAAGACACCCGATAGATGGTATGCAATGGAAATCGTTCGACGCTAAGTATCCCGAGTTTGGCAATGAACCTAGAAACTTACGTCTAGCGCTGTCCACTGATGGAATGAACCCACACGAAAACATGAGTAACCAACATAGTACTTGGCCAGTAGTGTTGGCTATTTATAACTTACCTCCATATGTGTGCATGAAAAGAAAGTATTTGATTTTGTCGTTGTTAATGTCCGACCCTAAACAACTTGGAAATGATATAGATGTCTATTTGGAACCTCTTCTAGATGATTTGCAAATGTTGTGGGATAGTGGGATAGAAGTATTTGATGCATATAAGAACGAAACTTTCAATTTGAGAGCGATGTTATTGTGTACAATATCTGACTATCCGGCTTATGGCGACCTTTCTGGGCACACAGTTCATGGGAAAGAGGTTTGTCCATTGTGTGGGGAGGATATCGAGTCTGAATACTTGAAGTCTTCTCGTAAGTATGTGTATATGGGAAATAGGAGGTTCTTGTATCATGACCATTGTTATCGCAAGAAGCAGAAAGGATTCAATGGAAGTCAAGAACTTCGTCAACCTCCTAGAATTTTGAGTGGGCATGAAGTTTATCAGAAAGTAAAGCATATTGAGATAGATTATGGGAAGAAGAGCGGCTGTAAATTGTCTACTCGTGGGTATAAGAAAAGATTCAGGTCAGGCATTGCCTCGATTTCATGCACATTGAGAAAAATTTATGTGATAATATTATCAATATCCTTCTGATTGTTCCCGGTCAAACAAAGGATAACGCCGCAGCTAGGGAAGATATGAAAATGATGGGTATTAGGCTAGAGTTGGCACCACAGAAGAGAGGTAATCGTACATTTTTACCGCCAGCAGCTTATACCCTTTCACGGAATGAGAAAAAAGAGTGATCCCCGAGAACAAGATTCCATGTGATCTATACGGATTCCTGTGCCCCTATATTTTATCTATGCATATCAAGTTGATTTCGTACGATGATCGGGTAGATTATATTGCTCGGGAATTGGCGACAAACAAAAAGCTCATTTTTGCCCCTTATAATAAAATCGGGTAATAAATAAATTAATATTACGATTCCACCTACAATTGTATTTTCATAACTAATATATGTACTTGTTGATAATGATGATGTCACTTGATGTAGGAGACATTGGCTGCTAGCAACCATCATGCCGACTAAGAAGAAAGTTTTTTGGTTGGACTCTTTGCATAAAGAACCAAGCGAGACCTTTAAGGGGTTGATTATTAAGTAAGTTTATAATACTGATTTATTTATAATAACATTAAGTTTCAATTTTTATTTATAGCAAAAAGCTCATTTTTGCTCCAAAAATATGAGTTTCTGCCTCCTTTTTTTATATATAAACAAAGGGCATTTTAGAAGAAAAGAGCTAACGAGGATCAACCCACGAAAGATTCTGATGATGGCCCTACTTTTATTACGATAACAGGGTACGTGCTCAAATACAATACCTTAAGTGCAAAAATCTGTCTTAAATAATAATACGTGTGCAAATACAATACCTAAAGTGCAAGATTCTGATGTGGGCCTTCTCGTCTCTTCATTTTTTATGTAATAATAGGTCCCTCGCCAGCCGCATACCATACAATGTGGATACTTTGTTTGTCAGTTCATGTTGGAGGTTATTACGCGAAGATATATCCTTATTCCAAAAAAGGTTAGTAATTTAATAATGTGTTTATTGAAGGAAAAGTAGATCTATATACTTACATATTCATATATGTTATTAAATTAATTTGTCATAAAATTAATAAAGGTCTTATGCATGCAAACTAATTAGCAAAATAAAGAAGAAATCATGTTCTTACATTGTGATTTCGGTTCATATGGGCACAAAAGAGATCACCTTCTCTTTTGTTCTTGAGCTTTCGTTTTGGATGAACAAAGACCCAAGTGTAGGATCTCTCCCAAGGAATTATACCCAAAGCTTACTCTTAATTAAAATTAATATTATAAATACTAGTACAATATTAATTTTATAAGAAAAATGACCCAAAATGATTTTGGTTTTGTCTCCTAAAACCGGGTAGGAGAGGAGGAGAGGAAGAGTAATATTTTTATCTCTCTAAAAATATTTTTATGAAGTGAATGAATGAAAAATTATCACACACACATGCATATGGTGAATGATCAATTTTTTTAAGCAAAAGAACTTTTGTTCTTTTCTAGGGGAAACCGGGTAGGGGAAGAGGAGGGAAGAAGGAAGAGCCAATGCATGCTCTTGTTTATCTTGACCATGTAAAATAGGTTGCAAGGCTAGTCTATTATGTAAATGATTTTGTTTTCCACTAACTTAATCAAACACAATATTTAGCCTAATCCTCCTCCTTATTTCGGCACATATGGATAATATGGATTACATATTATTTTTGTCAATTATCAATATGTCACATGTCATATGTAACATAAATTTGTTATGTATTTTTAACATATTAAAAATCAACGTATTAATAAAAATACGTCATATACAAAAATTGACTTAGTAATTCATAATTACTTGTGCTAAAATATTTTACCAATTTATAAATCGTATTTATAATAATTCATTCAAATTTAATCGTTTCCATAAACAATAATTTCATCTGAGCAATGATACAATTCGATTACTCAGACCGTATCTCATTTAATCACATTACAATGTGATACGTAAATTTTACTTCCAAAATCGTCCGTCAATTTTCAAGTAATTTAATTGACTCGTAACGTTATACGATTAATTAAATGATCAATTAAGAGTGTTGCCCTATAGGTATGACCTAGGGGGTCAACTGATCACCACCGTCATACGACAGTAATGTCAAACTCTAGTCAGCCAACCATTACCGATATATGTTGATCAGTTGACAGTAAAAAGTACTTCCCAATTGTATTCTTTAGAATGAGATTTAATAATGATATATAAATCATGTGATCGCACTATTGTTGAGGACACATTTCCCAACAATCTCCCACTTGTCCTCGACAAGTGTGCGTCACCAATTCTCTTGTCCTATTACTATCTCCCACTCAATGCAAGGTGTCTTTCAGGTCGTACTTGCAAGTGATCATATCGAGAGTGGTTTCCTCGATCTGGAGAATAACTGATTGACCGGACTTATCTATCATAGATACTTTCTGAGCGTGGCCACGCATTTCCAGTTTATTACTCCTCGAGTGGCCCTGAGATATTGTTATAACCCTGACTAGGGGTGGAAAATTCCTATCGCACTCATTCCCTTCGACTAGCCACAACCATCATAACCCAAATATGCCCATTTGACCCCATTTACGAAGGTCGTAGTAACACAAATCAAAGTTAATCTGAAACTGTGCCATCTTAGGCGAATAGTCTTTAGTCAAAAGAATCGACTCATTTGAATACTATAGTAGCTCTCGCCACGACCAGGCTATATAAATTGCCAGAACTCTATAAGCGGTCATAAGGCCCGACAAAATGTTCCTAACAGTCTGCCTATGTGATCGACTAGTCATCTCACATGACTCTATGGCACTTGAACTTGCCATCAATCGCATCACACTCTAGTCACTTCAAGACGTCACCTCATACAAGTGACTATGGGCAAATACTATGTTAATCCGTGTTCACTTTAACGGGGTTCAATTGTCACTACAACCCGTTTGGATGTAACAATGTATAAATTAAAGATAAAAGACAAATGTGATTATGAACATGAACAAAAACAACACTTTTATTTCATTTCAAAATCTAACATAGACTTGGTACACGTTTAAGTCCCATGGACGCCATATGTCCATCATGTTTAGCCTGCGATAAAGGCTTGGTGAGCGGATCGGCTATGTTGTCATCCGTCCCAACCTTACAAATCGCAATTTCCTTTCTTTCAAGGAAATCTCTTATTACATGATATTTTCTAAGTACATGTCTAGATCTATTACTAGATTTTGGCTCCTTAGCTTGGAAGATCATCCCACTATTATCACAATAGAGAGTGATGGGATCATTGGCGGTAGGTACTACTTTTAGACCTTCCATGAATTGCCTGATCCAAACAGCTTCCTTAGCGAGCTTTCGATCTTTGCGATGTACTCAAACCTCCGTTGTTGAATCCGCGATTCTGACTTCCTTGAAGCTTCTCCAACTTACGGCACCACCATTGAGCATGAAAACGAAACCAGCTTGTGATTTCAAGTCATCTCTATCTGTTTGGAAACTTGAGTCCGTGTATCCATTAACATGCAACTCGGTGTCTCCTCCAAACACTAGGATAGAATCCTTAGTTCTTCTCAAGTACTTAAGGATGTTCTTGACAAAGAATCCAGTGACTCTCACCTGGATTTCCTTGATATCTACTCGTCATGCTCAAGGCATACGAGACATCAGGACGTGTGCATATCATGGCATACATGATTGATCCAACAGCGGAAGCATAAGGGATCAACTTCATGCGTTCAACATCATGGGGATCGGAGGGAGGTTGAGTCTTGCTCAATATCGTCCCGGTTACCATAGGTACCAAACCCCTTTTGGATTTGTCCATGCTGAACCGTCGAAGAATCTTATCAACATAAGACTCTTGACTTAGTGCCAATATCCTCTTGGATCTATCTCTATGAATCCGGATACCTAATATGCGTTGTGCCTCTCCTAAATCCTTCATTTGGAAGTGGTTACCTAACCACTTCTTAACAGAAGACAACATTGGAATATCATTTCCAATGAGTAGTATGTCATCGACATACAAGATTAGGAACACAACATTGCTCCCACTGAATTTCATGTATAAACATGGTTCCTCAACACTTCGAGTGAAACCATTTTCCTTTATAACATGATTGAATCGATGATTCCAACTTCTAGATGCTTGCTTAACACCATAAATGGATCTCTTAAGCTTGCACACTTTGTTAGGATTTTTATAATCAACAAAACTTTCGGGTTGTATCATGTACACCTCCTCTTCTGAATGCCCATTTAGAAAAGCGGTTTTGACATCCATTTGCCATATTTCATAATCATGAAATGCAGCGATCGCTAACAAAATCCGTATGAATCTTAGCATGGCTACGGGGGCGAAGGTCTCATCATAATGGAGACCTTGGACTTGGGTAAATCCTTTTGCCACTAGCCTAGTTTTGTAGACATCGTCATGTCCTTATATGCCATTCTTGACTTTGAATATCCATTTGCATTGAAGGGGTCTTGCCCCTTTAGGCAAATCTACCAAGTCCCAAACTTGGTTTTTATGCATAGAATCCATTTCGGACTTCATGGCTTCAAGCCATAAGGAGGAATTTGGACTAGAGATTGCGGCCTTGTAGGTGGCGGGCTCGTCACTTTCCATAAGCAACACATCGAGTGTTCCATCTTCCTCGATAAGTCCCACATATCGATCGGGATGGCGAATTACTCGACTCGTTCTTCTATGTGGAGGAGGGACAACCGCGTTAGACGACGAAGGAACATCTTTTTGCGTCTCTACCTCGGTTTGTGGCTCTTGAACTTCATCAAGTTCAAAATTTCTCCCACTCTGTCTCTTAGAAATAAACTGGCTTTCTAAGAAGACAGCCTCGGAAGACACAAACACTTTGTTATCTTGAGGTTTGTAGAAGTAGTAACCTCGAGAGGTCAAAGGATAACCTACAAAGATGCATTTTTCGGATCTTGGGGCAAGCTTATTGTCGGGTTTAGTCTTGACGTAAGCATCACATCCCCAAATTTTCATGTAGGATAGATTAAGAACTCTTCCTTTCCATGTTTCAAATGGAGTCTTTTCGGTGGCTTTAGTGGGACTATTATTTAAAGATAGAATCGCAGTTTGGATTGCAAATCCCCAAAACGAGTTCGGTAACTCGGTTTGACTCATCATGGATCGAACCATATCAAGTAGGGTTCGATTTCTCCTCTCGGCTACACCATTAAGTTGTGGTGTTCCGGGTGGAGTAAGTTGTGATATAATACCACGACTTTTCAAGTGTGAATCAAATTCAAGGCTAAGGTATTCACCACCACGATCGGATCGTAGTGCCTTAATCCTTTTGTTCAATTGGTTCTCTACTTCATTTTGAAATTCCTTGAATTTCTCAAATGCTTCACTCTTATGCTTCATTAAATAGATATACCCATATCCACTCAAGTCATCGGTGAAGGTTATAAAGTAGTCATAATTACCACGAGCGGTGATACTCATTGGTCCACATACATCGGTGTGTATGAGTCCCAATAGCTCACTAGCTCGTGTCCCTTTACCACTAAAAGGATTACGAGTCATTTTGCCAAGTAGGCAATATTCGCATGTACCATATGATTGATAATCAAATGGTGTAATCACATTAGTCGAAATTAATCTTTTGATGCGATTCTCGTTTATGTGACCTAATCGACAATGCCAAATGAGCGCTTCACTTGGGTCACTTGTTTTGAGTTTCTTTGAATGAATGTTATAGATATCATTAGTCGGATTTGAGGTCCATAAATGTAAATGCCATTGTTGGAAGAAGCTTGGCTTATAACCAAATCATTCCTTGAAATAGTACAACGATTGTTCTTAATGACAAAACAAAAACCGTCCATGTCTAGCATGGCGATTGAAATAATGTTTTTAGAGAGTGTAGGCACATAAAAACAATTATGTAAATACAACTCAAATCCATTAGGCAAAGCTAAAACATAAGTTCCTTTGGATTCGGCCGCTACCCGAGCTCCATTTCCAAGGCGTAGATCCACATCTCCCTTGCTAAGCCTCTCCACATCTCTTAAACCCTGTAAATGATTACAAAGGTGAGAACCACAACCGGTATCTAGTACCCATGTCGTAGTGGAAGTATAATTTATATCAATAACATAAATTTCCTTAGGAATTTTACCTTTTGGAACGATGATTCCTTCCCTTATATTTCGCAAATATACGGGACAATTCCTAAGCCAATGTCCCATGCCATAGCAATAATGGCACTCATCATTAACTTGCTTGAAGTTTTTGATTTTCTTTCCCTTCTTCTTGAACTTTTTGCCCTTGGAAGCAAGAACTTGATTGCTTGAGCTCCCACTAGCTTTGGCATCTTTATCTTCCAGAGACAAAGACCCTATAGATTGTATGAGGTAGTCTTCCTGAGACGGACTCACACGAGATCTAGTAGTAGTAGGTGGTTTAGAAGAAGTGATGAAGTTAAGGTTTCCATCCGAACCTATCCCAAAATGAAGTTCTCTAGTAGTGTCGAAATCATTGTTGGAGCAAATGTTGTCAAGAACATTGTGGTAAGACTCAATAGTTATCGGTGCGGTAGCATTTGTTGGATTCATTGTAAAGAACTACAAATATGGAGGAAAAGGAAATATTAACATTTGTCTTTTAATATCATACTTGTAAATAATTAACAAGGTATGAGCATTTATATAGTGACCTCTACCCAACTATCATAAATGATTCCAAGACCCAAATTCATATCAACTTAGGCACGGGGTAGCCAATGAAACCTTTATCAATATAACTCGGTGGATTAACCTTTTAATCGATTCTACTTTTAGAACTCTTGGTCGATAAAATTACTCTAATGTTTATCTATAGCCCAAAACACATCAACAAGGGCACGGGGTAGCCGATGAAACCCTTATCAATAACTTTTGTTGAGTTCAATCCAAATTTCGAATAAATGTGTCCATTATCCAAACCCACATTAACTTAGGCACGGGGTAGCCGATGAAACCCTCATCAACATGAATTCGGTGGATAGACATTTATCACCCACTTCCCCTACGTAACAAGGTTTGTACCCCGGGGTAGCCGAGTGCACTCCCTCGCGAAATAGGTTTTCATGGTTTCTACTATTTGGTAAGGCTATGTCTCAATTAATTGTTTTAGCGAGAGGTCATGTCAATTTATTATCTATCACGTTTTAAGTGAACTAAAGCGGTGAACTACGATAATTTTAATTGACACGGTCGATAAACTCGATAAAAGAAGATGCATGTTTTAGTTATGGCGATTTAGCGATGCAGGCGACATAAAATAAAATGCAAGCATAAAAATAAATAAATCCTAGTATGGCCTTTCCTAAAATAGAAAAAAAAACTATTTAACTATTACATATTCGGAAACCAACTCCATTGGTCCCTTGAACTTCGGTTGTGACACGCATCTCGAGGTAACACCGTCTTTATGTATCGCCATTCTTGAATAAATCCGTCTTTGGGAACTCCGGAATGAATAAAATTACATAATAAATTACATAATTTCCTATTATACATTTGTAACTTAAAATAAAATAAATCTATTAAATTACAAAACGGTGATACGAGATCACAATAAAATTACAACCGAATCGATATTCCCATACATTTCGGGAAATACCAATTAAAATCTAAGGCCATACTAAGTAAAATTACATAATTCAAAAATTACATAAATTAAAATTATGACAATCATAAAGAAAATGCAGCATTATAAAATGTATGAACATGCCCAATTTTATGCTAAATCGCCTTTAATTAGCCAATATCGTATATTATTCGGTTTTTACGGATTTGCGTGATTTCAACATTTTACAATCACAAAAATACATAAATTCATATTTATGCATAAGTTAATTACCCTAACCTCTTAGGACTCAAAGTTTAGTCTTCACTAATTATTTGACCATAATTAACTCATATTTATTAAAATTGTTCATTAATGGACCAAAATTACAAAAATAAGCTATGAACTTCAAATAAATCACAAAATTTCAAATAAATTTGAAATTTGAAATTTAAACTCATAAAAATTCTGGAAAAATACCATGACACTCATAATGTTCAAAACCTTAGGTCAAAAGTTTCGAAATTTTTCCGGAAAAACAATGTTGCGGTTTATCGGTTTTTAATAAAATAATCATAAAAACATGAGAAAAATTTTATTCATCAACTTTTCAATTTTAGATCTGAAAAAGATAATAAAATGCAACATTTGACGTTTTTCTTTAGTCATAGATTATGTATTATTAATTTTTCACTAATAATATCACTATTTATGCTTTTTTTTCTTTAAAAATCCATAAATCATGCAAAAAGACTTCACTATGGCCCATTATTTTACACACATCTTGTAAAATTGTATGTGACAACATATTAAATTTCTATGACCAGATTCGAAATTTAAATCATATTAACCTATTTTTCACCTAAATCCGAATTTAATAATGAAAAATCCATTTTTCGAGCATAACAAGTCCAAAAATTATGAAAATTTACAGGTTATCTCAAAATAACATATGTGACAACATATCCAAAAATCACTGGAAAATTCGAAGTATAGCTAATTTTAGACCGAAAATGAAATTTTTAATCATAAAATCACATTTAAATGCCATTATTGTATAATATGAACAATAAAAATCTGTAAATTTAACCAAAATATCCTAAAACATTTTAGGACCAGAAATTTTAACATGCATGAATTAATTTCGTGATATATCATAATAACACAAATTTTACAAGTTTTATATGTTAATCTTTATAACTCGGAAAAACTTTTAACCGATTTGCATGCAAACAACCATGGCTCTTGATACCGATTGAAGGAAAAGTAGATCTATATACTTACATATTCATATATGTTATTAAATTAATTTGTCATAAAATTAATAAAGGTCTTATGCATACAAACTAATTAGCAAAATAAAGAAGAAATCATGTTCTTACATTGTGATTTCGGTTCATATGGGCACAAAAGAGATCTCCTTCTCTTTTGTTCTTGAGCTTTCCTTTTGGATGAACAAAGACCCAAGTGTAGGATCTCTCCCAAGGAATTATACCCAAAGCTTACTCTTAATTAAAATTAATATTATAAATACTAGTACAATATTAATTTTATAAGAAAAATGACCCAAAATGATTTTGGTTTTGTCTCCTAAAACCGGGTAGGAGAGGAGGAGAGGAAGAGTAATATTTTTATCTCTCTAAAAATATTTTTATGAAGTGAATGAATGAAAAATTATCACACACACATGCATATGGTGAATGATCAATTTTTTTAAGCAAAAGAACTTTTGTTCTTTTCTAGGGGAAACCGGGTAGGGGAAGAGGAGGGAAGAAGGAAGAGCCAATGCATGCTCTTGTTTATCTTGACCATGTAAAATAGGTTGCAAGGCTAGTCTATTATGTAAATGATTTTGTTTTCCACTAACTTAATCAAACACAATATTTAGCCTAATCCTCCTCCTTATTTCGGCACATATGGATAATATGGATTCCATATTATTTTTGTCAATTATCAATATGTCACATGTCATATGTAACATAAATTTGTTATGTATTTTTAACATATTAAAAATCAACGTATTAATAAAAATACGTCATATACAAAAATTGACTTAGTAATTCATAATTACTTGTGCTAAAATATTTTACCAATTTATAAATCGTATTTATAATAATTCATTCAAATTTAATCGTTTCCATAAACAATAATTTCATCTGAGCAATGATACAATTCGATTACTCGGGCATCAGTATCTCATTTAATCACATTACAATGTGATACGTAAATTTTACTTCCAAAATCGTCCGTCAATTTTCAAGTAATTTAATTGACTCGTAACGTTATACGATTAATTAAATGATCAATTAAGAGTGTTGCCCTATAGGTATGACCTAGGGGGTCAACTGATCACCACCGTCATACGACAGTAATGTCAAACTCTAGTCAGCCAACCATTACCGATATATGTTGATCAGTTGACAGTAAAAATTACTTCCCAATTGTATTCTTTAGAATGAGATTTAATAATGATATTTAAATCATGTGATCGCACTATTGTTGAGGACACATTTCTGTGGACAAGGCCCTCGGGAACTGCGTCCGAGGGATCCACACCAGGCATAATCGACTCGAGGTTCTTTCGAATCGAATTAAGACAAATTAGAGTCGCCACCAAGTTTTTTGGGAACTTGGAACCGTTCAAGTCAACTTTACACCTTTCATCGAAAAGCATAAAGCCAATCGACTACGAGTGATTAAAGATAAAGACTTGTACCCTATATCACTCGATTTGAATGACTCTCGTAATCCAATGGTATTTAGACGGATCCGCAAACCATAGATCTTGAGTAAGGGGTGAGGGTACGTGTTGGGAAGCCCATAAGGACACCCAACCCCGCCCGTCGATAACGGCCTCTACTAAGTCAAGTGTCGGATTTCAAACAAGGTCATAGCTACTGCGATGTATGATATGCAAACGTTGTTTTAACCCTAGCATGTGACAACAATTTCTATGTCGTTTTAGATGCAACTAAACTAACTTTGTCAAAGTTGTAATTTAGCATGTGGGTTGATTGATCTAACAACATACAAACAAAGCAAACAAGGCTTAGGGGGAATGGGGAGCCGTTGGGATCTACCTATTACAAACCAGGCATTTCATGCCGACACAACAACAAATTAAAGATACAACTCGATCTAAATACAAGTGTTACATACAAAACAATACGCGACAACACACACGGCCGTTTGGCCTAGAAAACCGTGCACATGAGGGGTGGCCCACGGCTCACATGACCCACGGCCTTGGGTCACTCCTCGTAATGCGTGCTCGCGCTTAATCTCATCGAATTAGACATAGGGCTACGCACCAAAGCATGCATTAGCATAAACCGGGCCATGTTGCTCTAGACAACACGCGGTTTACTACGCTTCTACAAGCATTGGGAACAACCGTCTAACCAAACAAGACCAAGGTTTTTGAAGAGGTTTTGACTCAAAAAGAAGTAAAACAAACTTGAAAGATTACAACTCGATAAACAAACCGTAAATTACAAGCTACCAAGACAACAAAGAACAAATGATAAACAAAGAAAGAGAAACGAAATAAGAAAGCCAAAACACACGGCCAAATCACGGCCCAAACCAACGGCCAAGACAAGGTCAACCTAGTTCCTAAGTTAGATTCATTGGTTAGATCGAATGATTGCGAAAAGGGATAGGAAACAAGTTAGAAAACGAGTTAAAAACGATGTTGATTGATTGTCGCATGAGGGTGCATTCTACACGGCCTAAAGGGTCTAATTAGGTCAAATTCGCTAGTTAATTTAACTCATCGAGTGTCAATAAGAAGGTGCTAATCACGCACTCTTATTCTAGCGAGAAATTAGGTGAAAGAGAGAGATGCATTCAATTATTTACAGAATCGTCGATTGATTTTATAACTTACGTCAAAGCCACCTATCGTGTCTAATTAGATTATTAAATTAATTTAAAGTCATCTAAATATGTCCTAGGTTAACAATCAGAGGTTAAACTAACATACAACGGGTCCTAGGGTATGTCGATTGGCGAAACAAAGAAGGGGGTCGAAAGCGAAGAACGAAGTTAGACAACTTGTTTTATTTATGCCCTACCTTGAACACGAGGATATGTAAATGAGACGGGGGTGTACGACCGATAGAAGGAGCGGTTTCTTTTCCCATCTCAAGTCAACGCGGGTGTTCATGGTGGTACTTTAACTCATACTCGGACTAACTAATTTCATAGTTAATTTAAAACAATCGATAAACAAACGAAAAAACAAACAAAAAAACAAACTATAAAAAAAGCATAAGAAAACGAAATAAAAAGAGGAAAGAGAAGGGGATTTGATGCACCCTCAACCTACATGTATCGTTGACACCGTCTTGGGTCGTAATCGATGGTAGATTTTATCTCGAGAGGCCGTCGTCGACGAAGAATAAAGCAAACACGCGTTTTGGAAAGTTTCTGGACAGCGATTTTAAAACAGTGATATCTCCCTCGTTTCACGACGAAAATTCGATTCGAAAGATGTTTTGGAAACTAGAAAGAGAGGAGAACAAGGATCTTAAAGCAACCCCTGCTCGTTTTGGGTTATTGAGCACGAAAAACGAGCACAAACAGAACTGGACAGACAAGAAGAAACCGCGAAAACAGAGTGTTATTTCACTCTGTTTTTCGAGGGATTTCGTGTACTCTCAAGGGCAATTTGGCTCGTAAATCTTTGTCTAATGTGTAGATGGATGTTATGTGGTTAATTAGGAACAATAAACTCGAATTTTTATGAAGGTTTGATGGAGGAACGAAAGGGTTTTCGAAGAGGACACACAAACAGTTTCAGTTTGTGTGTCGGTTTGGTTTAGGGTTTTTGAAGGATGTTTAGGGTTTGTTTCTGAGGTTTAAAGCTTGTGAGTGATGGTTGGATGTATATAGAACTTAGAGGAATGAATGTATGGTGAAGGGGTGGTATTTATAAGGAGTTAAAGTAGGTTAAAAGAGAGGGAGGGGCAATCGGGCTTCATCCCGTATGGCTGCTGTCCAGCAGGTTTTGGGAGGGTTTGAGGGGGGTTTTCTTGGTGATTAAGCTAGGATAATATGGGTAGGATACTAGGGTATGGGTTAGGGTTAATGGGTATGGGTTTTGGTGGTGTTTGGAGCGGGTTTTGGGCTCGGGATTGAGCTGCCAAAACAGGGGGGCTGCTCGTTTGTTGCGGGCTGTTTGGGACGATTTGGGATGGAATTTTGGGCCGTGGATAGGGGGGTTCGAACAAGGGTGGATGGGTATTGGTCTAGGTTGGTTAGTGTACTCGAGATTCGTGCCAATTCGTAAAAGAAACGGGCTCAAAAATCGAGCTAAAATCGAGCTCAAAAACACATGGTAAAACGAGTTTCCTTCGCTTTTAAAATCGATTTTTCAAATCAAATAATCCATTAAATAAATGACTTTTCAAATCAAAAATACTCATAAAATGATTTTTCAAATCAATTATTTATTTTATTTTCAATAAAATAAACTTGGAAAAATAAATTCAAAATAAGATAAATTAAATTGAAATTACTTTAAAAAACAAACTTTAATTTAAATATCATTTAAATTAATAGAATGAACTCACTAAAAAAACATTAATTTAAATATCATTTAAATTAATAAATTACTTCATCGACGACGCCCATTCTACCTCGTAAAACGAGCCCAAATAATGACAATGACAACTAAAGAATACATGTGTCCTATCATCATCGGGTGTTTGTCGGGTTCTCTATAAATTCCAATATCGACGGATACGGGTATCTCTGAGCCCCCACTTTGACCGAGGCTTGGACAAGGCGAAAGTCAAAGTATACCCAAGGTCCCTCTCGACCCGAGGATTCTGCGGGTCGTTTATAGTCCGTTAGACTTGCGTATATAAGCTACTTGACCATAAGAAGAGATCATACCTGAAACTTCGTTGGGGATTGACTCTTGCTTCTTTTGCGTCGAAATATCATCGTTGGTCATCGACCCATAAATTGCATAAATGGTGGATTGAGCCTTATCCTTAGGCGCCTACGTATCCGTTTCGATTTTAATCAAACCAGCGTCGTAGTTAAAGAAATCTGCCGACACATGCCCAAAGTTTATCATCTGTGGCATTTGTCCAAAATTCATCATCTGCTGACACTTGCCCAAAATTTATCATCTGCTGGCAGGTGCCAAAATGGGACGGGACTTTCCGAGGAGGTTGCCGCCGCTTTCATCATTTGCTTTCAGCTACGGAATTCTTCCATTTCATACTCTTGTATTGAATTGAATTCTGAGTGGATGTCATCCTTTTCATCTTGACAATGGTCTCTGAAGCCAACGGCTTCGAGCCCCGATTCTTGAATGGCTCTAAAGTCGAAGACTTTAGAGCCCCCAGTTGAAGCATATCCTGCTATATTTGAACCACAAAAAATGTACAAGCAATAATCATCACATAAGCACATTTGGATCATCGATCTTGAAATTGGATCATTTTGAAGTACTAGGTCATCGACCCGAAAGTTGAATTTGATAATTTTGAATAATTGGGCCATCGACCCGAAAATTGAATTTGAAAATTTTGAATGATTGGGTCATCGACCCGAAAATTGAATTTGAAAATTTTGAATTTGAAAATTTGAAAATTTTGAAAGACTGGGTCATCGACCCAAATTTTGAATTTGAAATGAATCACTTGGATGTTGGGTCGTCGACCCAAAAAGTTTTTTGAAATTTTGAAAGTTTTTGAAATTTTGAAATTTTGAAATCGAACCTTGATGGGTGAGCATGAAATACGACTCATACACTCTGTATGACTCGTAAACAACGTGGGCGTAGCCCGCTACCGTAAAACAAAAAAGAAAATAAAACCGCAAGTGTGCATGAGTTTTAATTCAATTATTGACTTGTTGGGGGTAGAAATGTAAATAGGCCATTCTGGCGCCAAAAGATGGCAAATGGAAATCACAAGGCCGTCGGACTTGGGACGGAGATATCGTATGGCATGGGCGTGCTCCCGAGGGCATATGGGAATCAAGATCACTTGACATTGACAAGGTGGATTAAACTCACGGAGCAACAACGTTGGCTTCGCCCAGACACTAAACACGGACTCATTTTATGAGAACACTTAGACATCACACATCACTCTTGTTGGGAACATTCTGTCACTCTTCTCCTCGCCTCCTTTCTTTTCAGCGAGTATTCATCATTTCTTGCCACCGCCTTCTTTCTTTTCAGCGGGCTTTTACTATTTTTTCTTCCACGCCTTCTTTCTTTTCAGCGGGTTTTTTCATATTTTCTGTTCCCAACACAAACTCACATCTATATGACTCAGCATCTTTGCCTAAACCATTAGATAAAGCTCATTCTGAGACTCGATACTATTCATCCGAACCTATATCCTCATCCTAGCCTACATCGAGTGCTAAGACTGACTCAAACAAAGGTGGCTTCATTTCGACTTGGTTAAGACCCGTAAGAAACCGACAAGATGACAACTTGGTTGATGAGTGGATTGAATCCCTTATTCTGAAAGACTGCCTACGTATTCGCGTGGAGCGAAATCAAATCCGACGTAGTTCGATCTAGGTGCATTAAATTGGCATTTTGATTGTGTGTACACACTCGAAGGTTTCACCTAAGGTATCATGTCATATCCCATTCTAGCCTGTAAGGTACCGTTAAATCCCGTGTCTGGGGTTAGGTGTAAAAGGCTTGGATCTTTTGGGATGTGGAGCTTGGTAATAACAAGTTGGAATGGTTAACCATCATTCTGAAGGTTTGTTTTGTGGTGCTAAGGCCAAGGGCTATGGCTGCTGATGTGGTTGGAATGGGTGTCTCGGGTTTGATGAAACCCGAGTGCAAATGGGTTGGAAAACAATGTGGGTTCAAATCTCCATATCTGGTCCCTAAAGGCTGGGTGTAACAGCACAGGCGGAATGATTCTCAAAATTCCTGATTATCCCCTTGTAACCGTCTCAGGAAGGACTTAGAGGGTAAAGAGGTTACTACTTAAGCTTTTGGGCTTCGCCCATTGAACTTCAACTATGGGTACTTGACTTGAATTCTGGCTTCCGTAACTTCGACATCCAACCAAAAGCACTCTGCAATAACTTCAACATTTTTTTTTTCTTTTTTCCTTTTTCTTTCATCACTTTTCTTTTTTCATTTTTCTTTTCTTTCATCCTTTTTTTTTCATCTTTTCATTCTTTTTATTCTTTTTCATCTTTTTTCTCTCTTTGAAAATGATCTTCTATTCATTCTCTTAGTCGTCGATACACCTTGAAAACTGGGCTTCGCCAACTAATTTGGGTAGGAACTAACAATTCCTTGTTAGAACGGGTTGATATCTTCTCCCTTCGAGAGGGGGTGATTTTGTGGGGATGAGCTTGCCTTCCATCATCGATAGGGGAAACAAAGAGCTAGTCCGGGTTTGTCATAGAATCATCTAAAAGCTTGTCACAAACATTGGTTCAGATGGAGGTTTTCTACCACCAGACATGGAATAGGTAAAGGAATCAAACACGGGATCCTAGTGTACCTTACATTTTGAAACAAGACGTATTTTTACCCCAGGGATTCCTTTGAGTGTGTTGTGCGTTTTATCATGCTTTCAGAATGATTGAGGATTGAAAACAAGACAAATTTGGAAACGAAACTGCGACTTTTATTGGAATGACACATGCTTAACAGACTCGAAGGAACGATTCCTAGGACACACCCTAGGTCATCGCGGAACAAACGACTCAACTTCAGGAAAAGAAAGTCCTAGACTCGACTCGACTAAAATAAGAAAACAGATCCCGACTCATAATTTTCAAATCTGGTCTTGAGCTTTCCCTTGTTCAGCTGTCAGCTTAGATGCTCGGTTCTAATCCTTGATCCCTTTGATGGTCTGCCTCCATCCCGAGGTAGTCCTCTGAGGATCTACGCCAGTGATGAAGGTTGGTGAATCGAATAGTCCTTTATTAACTTCGTTAACGAGAGGAGTACATTCTAGAGCGAGACTCCCGATTTGAATTTCATTCTTCGGGTTTGGCAAGAATTCAAAGCAATCCACAAATATCTTCCCGATGAACACCCCTTTGAAGTGACATGGGCGTATAAGATGGGAATAATCGACATTGTCTTCGACAGAAACAAAGTTGGAGTGATCGCCAAACGGATTGGTGATGTTATTAGGTTTAACAGCTGGGATCGGGAGCGTTCCGTTCTCGATCATGTCTTGAATTTCGTGCTTCAGTCGATAGCACCTTTCAGTATCATGGCCTTTCCCTTGATGAAAGGCACAGTAGGCATTTGGTTTATACCATTTACCTTGTTGATCAGCGGGAGGGTCCGGAGTTGGACCAATAGGCTTCAACTTTCCTTGGGCTATGAGCCTTTGGAGAGCGTATGTATAAGTGCATCCGATATCGGTGAATGCCCTAGGTGTTTGGCGCTGCGACTTCTTCGATTGCCCTTCTAAGAGATTGATGGCTTCATCAATATGGGTCGTTGCTGGGGCCTTGCCCTTAGACGATGAGGCCCCTTGGTACCCTTTCGGCTTCTCAGCTTCAGCCATTCGGACATCGTCCTCTACCTTTATCCCGATTCTTATCAATTCTTTGAAAGAACCAAAATTCTGGTATTTCAGAGCATTGCGGTAAATAGGTCGTAGATTCTTTACGAACTTATCTACCATTTCAACTTCGTCAGGCTTCTTGGCTAATTTCACGCTTTCCGCGCGCCATCTTGCAAGGAATTCAGTAAAGCCCTCTTTCTCCTTTTGTGTCATAACCTCCAAAGTTCTTATGTTGGTTTGAATCTCAACATTATCAGCATAGTGCTTACAGAACTCCACCGTAATATCTTCAAAAGTGGGGAAGTTCTTGAGGTCCAGATTATAGAACCACGCCTTTGGGTGTTCACCCAGAGATTGGGCGAAAATTTCAGAGAGCATATCAGCAGGTACTCCCTTCAGTGCTAAGTACCCTTTATAGGCCTTAACATGGTGGACTGGATCTTCGGTGCCCTTGAATTTTGGGATGTCAGTAAGTACCATGTTCGTGGGCAACTTATCCTGAACTGGGGCATAGGCCCTAGCATTCTCATAGTGGATGTTCTTCCCCTGGGAGAGTTTCAAACGGTCTTCGATGAACTTGAACCGTTTCTCCAGATCAGTCAGTGGTGGAGGGGGTGGAGGTGAATCTTCACTCAGCTTAGATTCGATTGCATCCATTCGGGTCATCATGAGGTTCACGGCCTCAGTAAGCTTGTTAACAGCATCTTCCATTGCTTGACGTCGGGTTTTTGGCGGCCTTTCTACAAGAAAACCCCGTACTGAGTCAATATTTAAAGTAAGAGCCCCTGCACACTTAAGGACTCGACCCCAACTTGACTCAAACAAAGACTCGACTCGAGATTGATTAACATGGATTCGACTCACGGTTTGATTTAGACATCGGTTCATTTTAGACTCGACAAAACGACATGACTCAAACTGTCATAACTCGATTCTAAACTGGACTTGGTGTGACTAAACCCGTGATTGGGCTAACATAGCCCATGGGTTCGAGTGAAAACGTCCTAAAGGGCCTAGCTTGGACGTTTTTTGTGGACTATCCTAGACCAAAAGGTCGACCAACATGACTCGAAGCCCAAGAGGTGAGCTTGGGTGACCCAACAAGGTCGTGTTCTAGACTCTTAGAACAAAACACACCCGGCCTAACACGGCCATGACCTGGACACGACTCGATGCATTTCATGCTTGGTTGAGGTTCGGGAAACATTTGGATTGATTTTGAAAAATGAAGGATTGATTTGAAAATGAGATTTGAAATGGGCAGCATGCCGGCTATAAAAGCTCATTTTGGGCCGAAATTTCTAGTCCTATTTGGGCAGCGTTCCGCGTTTTTTAAAACCATGCTATTTTGGAAATAAGTTGTTCAAAAGTTCGGTTTTGAAAAGGACATGGGAATTTTCGAAAATAAAGACTCGGGAAAACATATTGCACATTGTCATTCTCATGTTATAAGGATGTATGCTCCTAGACATCTCTAAGTCTCGGCAAGTCTTCTACAAGAAGGTCTATGCCCTCCATCCTTTTGCGGTCTTATAGAGCAAGGTGTCTTAAGGTAAAGTACCTAGAAGATCGTCCCCACTCCCAAGAACCACGCGAGGCGAAGTGGAAGCGAGCAATGTGCAGCTTCCTGGCATAGTGGGACGTCGCCCCCCACGCATCACGAAGAAACGCTGGGACGGCCCGGGCAAGTCCTTAAGGGTTTATGCATGAATCGTAGCACTATGAGTAATGTTTTACTTTCCAACACTTTCTTTTCAAGTTTCACCTCGGAGGAAAAGACCCTAGAAACACAGTGTAACTAGTCCTCTTTTCCCCGTGAGTCGCCAAATCGTGGACAAGGCCCTCGGGAACTGCGTCCGAGGGATCCACACCAGGCATAATCGACTCGAGGTTCTTTTCGAATCGAATTAAGACAAATTAGAGTCGCCACCAAGTTTTTGGGAACTTGGAACCGTTCAAGTCAACTTTACACCTTTCATCGAAAAGCATAAAGCCAATCGACTACGAGTGATTAAAGATAAAGACTTGTACCCTATATCACTCGATTTGAATGACTCTCGTAATCCAATGGTATTTAGACGGATCCGCAAACCATAGATCTTGAGTAAGGGGTGAGGGTACGTGTTGGGAAGCCCATAAGGACACCCAACCCCGCCCGTCGATAACGGCCTCTACTAAGTCAAGTGTCGGATTTCAAACAAGGTCATAGCTACTGCGATGTATGATATGCAAACGTTGTTTTAACCCTAGCATGTGACAACAATTTCTATGTCGTTTTAGATGCAACTAAACTAACTTTGTCAAAGTTGTAATTTAGCATGTGGGTTGATTGATCTAACAACATACAAACAAAGCAAACAAGGCTTAAGGGGGAATGGGGGAGCCGTTGGGATCTACCTATTACAAACCAGGCATTTCATGCCGACACAACAACAAATTAAAGATACAACTCGATCTAAATACAAGTGTTACATACAAAACAATACGCGACAACACACACGGCCGTTTGGCCTAGAAAACCGTGCACATGAGGGGTGGCCCACGGCTCACATGACCCACGGCCTTGGGTCACTCCTCGTAATGCGTGCTCGCGCTTAATCTCATCGAATTAGACATAGGGCTACGCACCAAAGCATGCATTAGCATAAACCGGGCCATGTTGCTTTAGACAACACGCGGTTTACTACGCTTCTACAAGCATTGGGAACAACCGTCTAACCAAACAAGACCAAGGTTTTTGAAGAGGTTTTGACTCAAAAAGAAGTAAAACAAACTTGAAAGATTACAACTCGATAAACAAACCGTAAATTACAAGCTACCAAGACAACAAAGAACAAATGATAAACAAAGAAAGAGAAACGAAATAAGAAAGCCAAAACACACGGCCAAATCACGGCCCAAACCAACGGCCAAGACAAGGTCAACCTAGTTCCTAAGTTAGATTCATTGGTTAGATCGAATGATTGCGAAAAGGGATAGGAAACAAGTTAGAAAACGAGTTAAAAACGATGTTGATTGATTGTCGCATGAGGGTGCATTCTACACGGCCTAAAGGGTCTAATTAGGTCAAATTCGCTAGTTAATTTAACTCATCGAGTGTCAATAAGAAGGTGCTAATCACGCACTCTTATTCTAGCGAGAAATTAGGTGAAAGAGAGAGATGCATTCAATTATTTACAGAATCGTCGATTGATTTTATAACTTACGTCAAAGCCACCTATCGTGTCTAATTAGATTATTAAATTAATTTAAAGTCATCTAAATATGTCCTAGGTTAACAATCAGAGGTTAAACTAACATACAACGGGTCCTAGGGTATGTCGATTGGCCGAAACAGTAAGGGGGTCGAAAGCGAAGAACGAAGTTAGACAACTTGTTTTATTTATGCCCTACCTTGAACACGAGGATATGTAAATGAGACGGGGGTGTACGACCGACAGAAGGAGCGGTTTCTTTTCCCATCTCAAGTCAACGCGGGTGTTCATGGTGGTACTTTAACTCATACTCGGACTAACTAATTTCATAGTTAATTTAAAACAATCGATAAACAAACGAAAAAACAAACAAAAAAACAAACTATAAAAAAAGCATAAGAAAACGAAATAAAAAGAGGAAAGAGAAGGGGATTTGATGCACCCTCAACCTACATGTATCGTTGACACCGTCTTGGGTCGTAATCGATGGTAGATTTTATCTCGAGAGGCCGTCGTCGACGAAGAATAAAGCAAACACGCGTTTTGGAAAGTTTCTGGACAGCGATTTTAAAACAGTGATATCTCCCTCGTTTCACGACGAAAATTCGATTTGAAAGATGTTTTGGAAACTAAAAAGAGAGGAGAACAAGGATCTTAAAGCAACCCCTGCTCGTTTTGGGTTATTGAGCACGAAAAACGAGCACAAAACAGAATGGACAGACAAGAAGAAACCGCGAAAGCAGTGTTATTTCACTCTGTTTTTCGAGGATTTCGTGTACTCTCAAGGGCAATTTGGCTCGTAAATCTTTGTCTAATGTGTAGATGGATGTTATGTGGTTAATTAGGAACAATAAACTCGAATTTTTATGAAGGTTTGATGGAGGAACGAAAGGGTTTTCGAAGAGGACACACAAACAGTTTCAGTTTGTGTGTCGGTTAGGTTTAGGGTTTTTGAAGGATGTTTAGGGTTTGTTTCTGAGGTTTAAAGCTTGTGAGTGATGGTTGGATGTATATAGAACTTAGAGGAATGAATGTATGGTGAAGGGGTGGTATTTATAAGGAGTTAAAGTAGGTTAAAAGAGAGGGAGGGGCAATCGGGCTTCATCCCGTATGGCTGCTGTCCAGCAGGTTTTGGGAGGGTTTGAGGGGGGTTTTCTTGGTGATTAAGCTAGGATAATATGGGTAGGATACTAGGGTATGGGTTAGGGTTAATGGGTACGGGTTTTGGTGGTGTTTGGAGCGGGTTTTGGGCTCGGGATTGAGCTGCCAAAACAGGGGGGCTGCTCGTTTGTTGCGGGCTGTTTGGGACGATTTGGGATGGAATTTTGGGCCGTGGATAGGGGGTTCGAACAAGGGTGGATGGGTATTGGTCTAGGTTGGTTAGTGTACTCGAAATTCGTGCCAATTCGTAAAAGAAACGGGCTCAAAAATCGAGCTAAAATCGAGCTCAAAAACACATGGTAAAACGAGTTTCCTTCGCTTTTAAAATCGATTTTTCAAATCAAATAATCCATTAAATAAATGACTTTTCAAATCAAAAATACTCATAAAATGATTTTTCAAATCAATTATTTATTTTATTTTCAATAAAATAAACTTGGAAAAATAAATTCAAAATAAGATAAATTAAATTGAAATTACTTTAAAAAACAAACTTTAATTTAAATATCATTTAAATTAATAGAATGAACTCACTAAAAAAACATTAATTTAAATATCATTTAAATTAATAAATTACTTCATCGACGATGCCCATTCTACCTCGTAAAACGAGCCCAAATAATGACAATGACAACTAAAGAATACATGTGTCCTATCATCATCGGGTGTTTGTCGGGTTCTCTATAAATTCCAATATCGACGGATACGGGTATCTACAATTTCACAACATTTATTACTTTTTTTAAATTAGAGCTGATGTTGTCTTGCTTGCTGCTATACCATGATGTTGCTATGCTGAATGATGTATGTTGCTACACTAATGAACAACACTAATGCTGCTGTCAATCAATAATGTCTTGTCTTTGTTTTTTCTGCAGTATGTAATCAACGCACTACAAGTACCTGAGTACAAAAGGCACCAAATAGACGAGGTACGGGACTTGTTGGGCAAATACGTCTTAGAACATTGCAATGAAGACTAAATGCATAATACTTAGAGCTTAGATGAACTTAGTAAATTTTTTGTTTTAGTTAGGGAATGATCTTTGTAGATAGAGCTAGAGGGATGCACAGTTTTAGGAATCTTAGTTCATGTAAAGTGATCAAATTGTTAGTATTAATTAATCTGAAAGTGAAACAAATTGTAAGTATGATGGTGCTGTTGTGGTTGAATGGTATCTATTGAGTTCCGATGAACCCAGCTGTGATTTATGCTGCTGCTGATATATGCAGGATTTTGAATGGCATGAAACAAATTTAATTTAAAAAAAATTACGAAAAAGTAATAAAATTGGTTACTAAAAAACCCGTTGTAAATACCTTTTACAAATACCCGCCCATAATATTCAACAACAGGTTTTAAAAGAAGAACCGTTGTTAGTAACAATTTCAACAACGGTTATGTTCCGTATAGTCGTTGTTAAAAGTCTTAACAATTTTGGTGTGAAAGATACAACAACGGTTTTTTTATATTATAACCGTTGTTATATCTTTACCACCAAAATTTTGTCAAACTTTCCACAACGACTTACTCGCAACAACGGCTTTTAACCGTTGTGAATAATTTCCACAACGGCTTTAGTAAATAACCTTACCGTTGTAAATACTTTTTACAACGGCCTCTTTAACAACGTCCGCTTTTTGTTTTAACAACGGTTTTTACCCGTTGTTATAGCCTGTATCTGTAATAGTGTAACATCAACCATACTCCCCAAAACCCTCAAATTACCCAATTAGGGTTTAAACCAAAATTAACGGATCAATATAAAAACGGTACAAGGATCTTACCCACAACGCTACAGACTCAACGGCGCAAAGACCACTGAATTCCGATGACTCAAGCCTTGGGATTTGATAACAATGCGAAGAAGGAGAAGTAACGTAACTTGTTTTTGTCTTTTATGAAACTTAGAATAGGGTAAAATCAAAAGAAACTGACGAAAGATGCTTTTATATCCTTCTCGCGTTACTATCTAAACCCGGCAAAATAACCCGTAAGACTCACTTACTCGATCGAGTAAGTGACTTACTCGATTGAGTGCCCCTTACTCGATCGAGTGCCACACCTACTCGATCGACTACCCATCAGGCAGACTACTGTTTCGTATAAAAACATACTTACTCGATAGAGTAAGTCCTACTCGATAGAGTATACAAAGACATAGAAAACCGTAGTATTACAGTCTTCCCTCCTTAAAAGAAACTTCGTCCCCGAAGTTCAACCCATACATAAAAACAAACATACTAACTCGATCAAGACACAACAACGCAACTAAGAACTCAAAACAAAACCCCAACCTATAAAACATGAACTCTTAACACCAACTCCACCAACTATTCCTACCTCCACAACATGGCTCACGATATCGTATCAACTACATCATAGTCTCTCTCGATACTAACTCCATACACTATCAACTACCATCCACAAACGCTGCTAGTCCTGTTTCACTAACATATTATCCACTAGAAAATCCAATATCGAGACACTCATAAACATCAAACGGAATGTTACATTCTACCACCCTTAAAAGGAACTTCATCCTCGAAGTTTACTCACACTCATAAACATCATCATTCCACTGTCAACACTCTCGAACTCCTAAACATCATCATCCAACTGTCAACACTATCGAAGTATTCTCCCATTCCTAAACATCGAACTACTACAAGCACGGCCATGACCTTTTAACAAAATCAATCACAACAAAGATCCATCCTTCATGCTACACCAACACTCTACTTCCAAATATACTACAACATGCACAACCATGAAACTCTCTTTTATCGCATCCTACTCCTCTTAAGACAAATGGTATGTCCTCGTAACTCACTAATACTAAATCCTAGCTATATCTCTTCTCATTATCCTCATCACCACCGCATGTCAAAGATAACCGCCTATAATCTAAACACTCACCATTCCTATATCCAAGGCTCTCTTACTTAAATAGTTCGCATACCTCAATTCACTCGACACACCACCTAACCAATACCACAACATCTTTAGCTTAACCAAAACTTCAACTATCCCCTATTACCGCCAAAACGACATAGTCCTCTAGACATGCACCTATCTCCATACTCAGAACTCACGATCCACAATTATTATACACACTCACACTAGGTCCTCAAGTTCTCCCTTTTATTACCACAACTTACCATGATACTAATGTCCAACACCCTATACTCACTATCTCAACAAAAGATTATGGACCACCTGCAGCTTTCAGATCTGTACATCAGATGTTCCACGAATCACTTGCCATTACTAAGTCAACCAATGCCTCCTCTAAACGAACATCACAAGTACTCCAACAACCTCTCACAACTGTGTCCCATCAACAGGATATTACTATACAACGACGACAACAAAAACATACACAACTCTCTTCCATATCATACTCTACCCTTACTCCCAAACTAAAATGGTAAGAAACATCAATAAACAAAACAACCGTCTATATGTACAACCCAAAACTCACAGGAAGCAACATCAAACAAAACAACAATCTATGTATAACTGGTATTTACTTTTGAAACTCGAATCGTAATCATCCCGCCTACTCCATCAAAACCGATGACGGCATCGCAACACCGCCACCAACAACTGCACCGCAGCATGAAAATACCCGCATCACAACACGAAGTACCGTGCCCGGATCACCACCCGA
This sequence comes from Silene latifolia, assembly GCF_048544455.1. Classification (NCBI taxonomy): domain Eukaryota; kingdom Viridiplantae; phylum Streptophyta; class Magnoliopsida; order Caryophyllales; family Caryophyllaceae; genus Silene; species Silene latifolia. Next base: position 51,983,994 of record NC_133533.1, read on the forward strand.
GGCACAACAACCTGTAGATACCTCGTTTCTGCACCTCCCGCCAAACACCGAGGGATGATTGGGCCGCATGTTTAGCATATGTCGCGATTTTATGACGTTTCATAAATTGTTTAATAAACGGTAATTCATACACTTGTGTCTACCTCATGGTTGTCATCTAGGTGTCATTACGGTCGTTTTGACAGTAATTAAAGTACATTTGGAGTCCGGGTCAAAAACCGTCTTTATTTCCTAAAACCGTCAAATCTCGAGTCAAAGCAATGTGCTTGTCTAACTAAGGTTAGGATGTCATAAAATGTTATGTGTATATCTCATTTTGAGTCCCATGTCACTTCTTTGGACTAAACTTAAAGTTTACATTACAAAATGTGTATTTCATTTAGCTAAAATGATAACCCGACATTTAGGCCCGTTTTACAAGGAGATAACGACTTTTTTTAAGTCGGGCCTATTTCAAAGAAAGTTCAAGATATTTCTTTTAGCTTTCCAACGCCACGTAAATCACCTTATTCCGAGTCTTGTAGAGAAAGTTATACCTAAAATACGACAGGCTGTCAAACGCGCTTTCTTGCGCTGGAGGAAACCGCTGGGGAAAGGACGCAGCAAGTGCTGCGCCTCTTCCAAGGGACGCAGCACCTGCTGCGCCTTTTCCCAAGCTTTCTTTTTGTCCAAGTTTCCGTGTTTAACCTAAGTCGGTTGTTTCCGGATCTTTCTTTCCATATCCTACTCTTACCATAATTCCTCCGTGTAATTAGTATAAATAGGGACTTTCGTTCCTCATATTTATCACGCGAGTGTCCGCCCTTCTCTTCTCCCTTTACATTCTAAGACCACGCTCTTGCTTATTGGCGCCTACGTGCTTGAACTTTCGACCAAGTAAGCTCGGATCCTTCCAAGTACCAGCCTCGTTTTGCATGACCGACCAATTTGACCAACTCCACTACACCATAATCAATTAATCAATTCAATTTGCTTTTAAATCCTTTTTCAAGGGCACTTTCATATTTGCATTATAGATCGAGTCGAGTTACCACTAAAAACCGATTTAGTTAAATCTCGCGACGCTAACATGTAAGTCTGAGGGTGTAAAATCCCAATTTTATTTAATGTATTTCATTTAATGTATTTATTTTCCGTATTATAATTAATGTAAGAATTTATGTCATAAGCATGCTCGAAACCGTCTTTTAAAATCACCTTTTTAAAACCCTTTTAACGGAAATAACACAGATCTGACGTGGGAAAGAATCGCATCAACTGATGCGCCTTCTGGAAAGGGCGCAGCATCTGCTGCGCCTCTTCCAGGGGCTGCTTTCAGTTGATGCACTTCTTCTTCTTCCTCGGGTTTTTGTTCCTTTCGTCTTTTATTTTTCTTTCTTCGTTCTTTACCTTATTTCACCTAATAATTTTCAAATTAGTTTTTATGAATCCTTTTCAATAATTTTCGACTTAAATCCCTTATAATTAATATTTGGGGGTTTTCGTCACCAATTCAAACTCGGATTTTAGAGACTCGATTTGTTCATATCAAGTCCCTTGATTTCGTCTTTGATACATGTTTTAAATCTATTTTCTTCATCAATTCGTAATCTTTTGTTTCCACCATTAACTTCAAGTTTGTAAATAAATCAATTCCAACATAGTAAATAATATCTAACTTATGATAATTCGTTTTAAATTGTTTTCTTTCACTTCATGACGATCCCAGATGCATGTAAATCAATTAATCACTTCTACTCGAGTTACCAATCAATAAATCAATGTAAATTAACCAAGGAACATTAACAAACCGCGAAGTCGACTTTCACGGTCAAACCCAACTCAAGAACAGACGCGAAAGTGTTGCGCCTCTTCCGGAGGACGCGCTTTTGAATCTTGTGCCTGTTCTGAGGTGGTTTCTGCCTCTGAACTCTTCTCGTTTTGACGTAGGGTTTCTAATTAGGATTTTAATTAACCATTATTCTTATTATCACCATAATTCGACATATTTTTCAAATTTCCTTATTTTCCAAATTTTCTATTTTCTTTCAATTTCCTTATTTTCCAAATTTCCTATTTACTTTCAAATTTCCTTATTTTCCAAATTTCCTATTTTCTTTCAATTTCCTTATTTTCCAAATTTCCATATTTTCCATATTTTCCTTATTTTCCAAATTTTCCTTTTTCTTCATATTTTCCTTATTTTCCAAATTTTCCTTTTCTTCAAATTTCCTTATTTTCCAATTTCCTAATTTAAATCAATTTCCAATTTCCTTATTTTTCCAATTTTCATTTATTCTTTTATTTTATTTCTAAAACTCTTTTGGGCATGTTTATGACGTAAATTCAAGTTTTTCAAATGTAATTTATTTCTTTATTTCGTATTCGTATTTATTATGTATGATTTATTTACTTGGCATTCACATGTAATTAATCTAACATTCACTTCGACCCCAATTTGTGTGCTAATTACTTGTTCACCGACTTAGTTAATTCTCACATGCTAGGATCAATTTATTGGATGTTGCATTGCATGCATATAACCTTCAACATATCGAGTATAGATGACTTCCCTAATCATTAATAGAGGCCGCGATCGAGGCGGACGGGATTAGGTGTTCGATCAAAAGAACTTCCTAATACGTACCCTCACCCCTTACTCCAGATCTTTGTGAACATCCGTGTTCATTGGCATCCACGAGAGTCATTCTAGACATAGAATGCTAAGGGTAACGAGTTCTTGGTGTTCATGTCACTACTTTGTGTCTTGACATGGCACGAGGTATTCGAACGGTTTCCAATTTTCCACAATAAATTGGTGGCGACTCCACAAATACAAAATCTTGCTCGCTTTTCCTCCCGAGCGACCCCCGTGGGCCCGCATCCATAGTTTGGCGACTCCGCTGGGGAGTAATACACTAACGTGTTGACAAGGGTGAAACTTGAACAAGGTTAGGGAATAGTTTGTACGAGACAGTTGTCGGTTTTCATAACTCGGTCTTTCTAGATGGTTTATTCGGCCTTCATAAGGCCCAACCCAACCCATTCGACCAATCGTCCCGTCTAGACGGTCCAAATTCTTATTTGGGCCTAAGGATGGATAGCGATTGACGTCAACCATACCATGGTACTTACTCTTGTTTGTATCAAGGACTTTCACTACTCGAGGAAATGGACTAGGAATCGGCCTTACTCCTGTTTGGTACGAGCCTCTCCACAGACCCCGGGTTTGATTGTTCGGTATGGCAACCCACCCTTTTAAAAAAAAAAACCCTTCTAAATGCACTCAGCATACCGTTATAATGTCTGTATAAATGCTTGTATCATATGTGATCACCGTTTTGTAAACAAAACCATGACGAAATGTTGTAAAATAAAATCATTTTCAAAATATAAACATTTTCAAAACAACGCAAAATAAGCCGAAACTCTTTCCAAATATCGAGTCAAACTTCGGGCCTAATACCCATTTCAAAATCCGTGTAAAATAAAAAAGTCCAAAAAAAACGTAAAAAAAAAGAGTCTAAAGAAAACAAAAATGTTTAATCAAAATATTTTCAAATCGTGTAAATGTAAGTATGTAAATTCAATTGGGCTAAGTTAAAGTCAAAGTTCAAACCGACTATGTCCTAGTCCGAACTCTGTCAAGTTATAAACCCGTCTTTTCCTACTTTTTGGGTCTTTTCAAATTCGAGTCAAATCCTCAGGCGTCACGCCGTCATTTTGGACCCCCTACCCCAATTCAGTTAGGATCTAAACATTTCCACACCTCGACTCACACACTCGAGGCTAACACATTGATTCACTCCAAAATTCGTCTCTTGAATTCTCCTAGTGACACGTTCAGGACACACCTACCCGAACCTCGAGTCAAGTCTGTCTTAAACACACAAATTAGAATTAACACGTGTCATCAATTCCGTCAATAAAGTCAATCATATGAAGGTCACTTCGTCAAAGTCAACACTCGAGTCTAAAATTAAAAGTCAAACAACGTGAATTCATACACGAGAATATTCGCTCACGACATTTCATGAATTCACAAGTCGACGTCTATATTTATCATCTTATCCCTTCCTTTGTTTGTTGCCTTAGTATGCGTGATCCCATGTCGAATCGAGTTGTAATGCGCGTCATTTCTGTCGAGTAGGAATCCAGCAAGTTCTGTCAGTCAGCAAAGTCACAAAGCAAATCAAGCCACCATCACCGTGTCTCTCCAAGATGTTTATGCTATGGTCCTAGGAGTTCAAGCTACAGTGGAAAATTTGAGCATTCGCGTCCTCACCCTCGAGAATGGAATGATGGAAAAGAACACACCACCTGGAGAAACCTCTAGTCTAGGTCGTCCAAAGCTTACCTCTTGTAATAACCATCGTCCTACAAAGCCGAAAACAGCTGAAAGGAAACCTGGGAGGCATCAAAGGGTGCTTACCGATTTAGGCATGTCTTATGTCGATGCTTTGAAGAGACTTTCTGCCCAAGGGAAGCTACATCCAATAGGGCCGACTTCGGATCCACCATTAGAGAAACAGATGAACCTCTGGAAGGGCAACAAATACTGCTTATATCACCAAGGTAGAGGCCATGATATTGAAGAGTGTTTTCTCTTGAAACACACCATCCAAGATATGATTGGAGAGGGCAAGCTTTCTAAGCCACCTTCTGTCGGGCAATCCAAGAAAATCGACCCTCTTGGGTCTAATATCATTAAACATGACGAAGAATCATCTCTAGAGTGTTCTCATCTCTTCGATCCTTATGACGACGGAGAGATCAATGTCCTCGAAGACGAAGATATCCAAAATGGAATGCTCATGATTTCCATGGCCTTTAACAATAAATTTTCCGAATTAGAGAGGGCTATTGATAATCTAAACTCTCGACTTTCCAAGATGGAGAACCAGTTTGCTGAAATGGGTAAGAAGCTTGATGCCCAACCTCTCAAAATGAAAAGTGTCCAGACAAACCCTCAACTTGACAGTCCTAAAGAGAAAGCAACAAGTGGACAATCCATTCCTAGTTCTTCTCATCCAAGAATCAAAATCAACAAAGGCAACCTCATGGAACCTTCGTCAAAGAAACCTAACAACTCTCCAAGGTCATTCACAAAGGCTTTCGACAAGAAGGATACACCCCCTAGGAAATTTACCAACATTGGTATTACATACACCGATGCCCTTTATAGACTCATAGAACGACGAATGTTGAAACCTATCGGTCCTACACCTGATCCAGAAAAGAAGGCTAAATTATGGGATGAGAACGTCTACTGCAAGTACCATAGAGGCAAAGGACACGATACTGAAATGTGCTATAAGCTCAAGCATGTGATTTAGGATATGATTGAAAGTGGGAGGTTATCCCTCTCAACCTTTAACCCACAAGGTAGCTTAGGCAATCCTCATGGATATACCACTTATCAAGAAACTCTTCTTGACTGTTATCCTTCCAATGTTCCCAATGATGAGGATAAGGTGCTCAAATGGGTGAATGCTCAAAGTCAGATGCTGAAGCCAGTAGTTAGAAAAGAAAATGTTCAAGTGTCGGCCGATGATTACGAGTCTGGATCTAAGATTGCGTCAAAGTCTGAGTCCGAGTCCGAGTCTTAGGCGTTATATCCCATAATTTTTCTAGTGTCTTTCTTTGTGTCCATTTCTATTTCTAGTGACAACCTGGGGGCTTTCCCATGAGTCACGTGTCTCCTCGAGTCTATGTTAAATACATTCATTATTCATTTCAATAAAAGTACACTTTTCAATCCACATATTCTATCATATCTCTTCCTTTACCTTTTTCCTGTGACAACAAGAATTGATTTGAGATATTTAAAAATGAATAACAAAAATAACGTATGACAGTCAATGTGAGTACACTTAGATGATGTTCCATTCCAAGTTGTAGAGGATCCGAAACTCCGTGTTCTTTTCTTACATATTCCATGTCTGGCAATAGAAACGTTGCTAAACCCCAGTTTAGGACGAGCCTATCTCAAGAGATTCTAGGACAAATCCAGACCATCTCCCTTGTTAACGATCTATGATGGAAGGCAAGCCCATTCCCCACAATAAACAAACTGTGTTACTAAAGACCAACCCGTTTCACACCAAAGGTGCTAGTCTGACTCAAATACATGGTAGCAAACAAATCCAAGACGATACGAGCCATGATCAAAGACAAAGGCTCAATCAAGAGAAATGACCGAAATCAATATCCAAGGCCGCAGTTGTGCCCGTGATCCAAGACAAATGAGTCAAAAAAAGAAGGCTCAATCAAGCAAGTCAAGTCAATATCCAAAGACAACGTTATCTTCAAAAACCTGATCAAAAATCTGAGCAAAAATCCGAGATATATATTCCAGACCAAGAATCTGAGTCTGAATCAAGAACAAGCCTGAAATCAAATGCTAAACGGAATACTGCTGAAGTCTATATACAATTAAGACATTGATGAAGATGGTCAGCTAGCACCTTCACTTAGCCTTTTACATATTACACACCCTAAGTCCTTCTCGAGACCGTTATGGGGAGATAGTTAGGAATTTTGAGAATCCTCTCAGGCTTGTCAAGTATACCTATCCTTTAGGGTCAAGACATGGAAATTTGAACCCATATCATTTTAACTCACCTTTATGTGCTCAGGCTACATCAAGCCAAGAGACTCCATTTCCAAGCCACATTACAAGCCGTAATCCCATCAAGCCTTAACTCCAAAAAAATCAAGCTCCAGAGATTTGTTCATCAAAGCCTCTTATTTCCGAGCTCCACATTCTAAATATCCAATCCAGTTTCATCTTAACCCATACACGGAGTCTTCAAATACTTTGCTACCTAGAACGGGACATACCCAATTCATCCTTAGGGTCCACTAAGTGTGCTCATATGACAAGGAAATTTTTTACAAAATTAGTTATACCTCTTTGGTCTATGATCAGAGGGAGTTATCTCAAATCGATTCTTCGAGACACCAAAGGAAAATACTCTCCTGACCCATGCACTTTAAGGTCCTGACAACATAAGCTTAGGCACACACTTTAACTACGACCATGGTTTGATTTCACCTCTTTAGGTGGATAAGTAGGCAGTCCTTCCTTACACAAGAAGGATACAACCACAACACCCAAATAAAATTAACCAAACCTCAGAACTACGATCTGGTTTGCTTTCACTTCACGTGAGTACGTAGGCAGTCCTCATGAACACAACCAGTCATACCATCAACGTTCAACTTTCAATTATCAACCAACCCAACCACCAAACTTTCAACCTCAAATACCATCCCTTTCTATTTCACAACCTTCCAACCACAATTTCCATTTATACCTCTTTACTGGGGGCTCCTTATTGCCACCCAGTCACTTTTTACAAAATTCCAGAGTCATCTTCTCATCCTGGGGGCTTCTCTTTCGAGATGCCAGCCTTCCTTTATTCCTCTCTCATTTAAGTCTAGCTAGTGCTCGGTCTGGATAATGGCAAGGTATTAGATCTATTATCTAAGTTATCGTACATCAAGAGAGGTCTCTTTTACAGCAAGCAGCAGCAAAAGGGTGTCCAAGTAGACAGCTGCTCTACGGCTCATGCCTTTCATTTATATGTCCCCATCATTCTTGCGATTCTTCTACCTTTGGAACTGATACGCATTGTCACCCACATTCGGCTAAGGGTTGCGCATACTTAGACAAAGTTATCCGTGCGTCGTGTCAGAGTCATCCCTGTGTCGCGTCAGTCAAATCTAAGTCTACATTTCACGTCCTTATAAGGTCTGCGTCCGCGCAAATCCTATGTCTAAAGCCCATTGAATATGCATAACGCATTACAAACGACAAATTTCTTTAAGCAAGTTTTAAAAAGAAATAAGTTTTGCAAAGCCCATGTGCTTCCTCCTTCGAGATCCATGTGCCAATTGTTTATGTGCTTATATGATATGTGCTATTTTTCTATTAGATTGCATTCTTGTGTGGCCACTAACCATGCAGGTAAGTATCGGAAGCAGTACTTTATCAAGACTTCGCTTGCAACAACGAGCGAATACTCTCTGACAGATGTTTCGAAACACCTCAATTATGTTCCCCCAGCGAGAGTTCGGGACAGCCAATTGTTCCTCTCAAGACGTGGAGATCAACCTCGATTATGTTCCCCCAGCGAGAGTTCCGGACAGCCAATCGTCCCTCTCAACACGTGGAGTTCATCATCAATCTCAAGTTTTGCCGGAGTTCGCTTGAAGACCGACCCAAGCAAATTCCACTCAACAGTTTCTATCGACGTCCTGCTACCCTCAACATTATTGTTTCCTCACAGAGTTCGGCAAAGGTGTCCAGAAGTTCCCAAACCAGAGCCTCCTTCCTTAGGTTCGTAAACCCAAAGTTAGGATTCTTACCCACTAGGTTCTTAGATCCCAAAATGGCTTCCTTTAGGTTTGTAAACCTTTAAGCTCCCACACCAACGTCCTTAGGTTCATAAACCCATAAATCCTTTTGGAGTTCTCATACCTCAGAAAGCTTAAACGCACGCGTTTGAAACAAGAATTAGTAACCCAGTAGTTCCTAAACTTAATCCTAGGATCCCAAATCCTCTTAGGTTCACAAGCCTTTAAGTTCCCATACCAGTCGTCCTTTTAGGTTCGTATACCCAGGTTCATACACCTAGCTTCTTTTAGATTCCCAAACTCCCTAGAGTTCATACATTTTTTCCCTTAGGATCATATTCCTTTAGGATCACCTTCTCCCTTTAGGATCATAATCCTTTAGGATCACCTTTTCTTAGAGTTCCTACACCCAAACCTTGGTTACCCCTTTAAGTGGAACTTATATTTGGCCTCCTTCCCGTCGATGTTTTCCTTTAGGGTCCCACACCCTAGCACAATCCTTACATATCTTTTAGGTCTTACCCTCAGCTCCTACGCAACTCCAGAAACATCTCGAGAAAGAAGTATCAGGTATGATTTCTTCTTATGGCTGGCGAGCTTCCTTACGTAGTCTAATGGACTTTAAACGACCCTCCCCGGAAGTCGACAGACTCTAAAATGTTCCCGACGACAGGTCCTTGGTTCAGACCCCTTGAGCCGCCTCGCGTCGCCATAGTCTTCAGGTTGTAATCTTCGATTGACCTGAGGGCTATACTTTGACTTTCGCCTTGTCCAAGCCTCGGTCAAAGTGGGGGCTCTGTAGATACCTCGTTTCTGCACCTCCCGCCAAACACCCAGTGATGATCGGGCCGCTAGTTTAGCATATGTCGCGATTTTATGACGTTTCGTAAATCGGTTAATAAACGGTAACTCATACACTTGTGTCTACCTCATGGTTGTCATTTAGATGTCATTACGGTTGTTTTGACAGCAATTAGAGTACATTTGGAGTCCGGGTCAAAAACCGTCTTCATTTCCTAAAACCGTCAAATCCCGAGTCAAAGCAATGTGCTTGTCTACCTAAGGTTAGGATGTCATAAAATGTTATGGGTATATCTCATTTTGAATCCCATGTCACTTATTTGGGCTAAACTTAAAGTTTACATTACAAAATGTGTATTTCATTTAGCTAAAATGATAACCCGACCTTTAGGCCCGTTTTACAAGGTGATAACGACTTTTTTGAGTCGGGCCTATTTCACAGAAAGTTCTAGATATTTCTTTTACCTTTCCAACGCCATGTAAATCACCTTATTCCGAGTCTTGTAGAGAAAGTTATACCTAAAATACGACAGGCTGTCAAACGCGCTTTCTTGCGCTGGAGGAAACCGCTGGGGAAAGGACGCAGCAAGTGTTGCGCCTCATCCAAGGGACGCAGCACCTGTTGCGCCTTTTCCCAAGCTTTCTTTTTGTCCAAGTTTCCGTGTTTAACCTAAGTCGGTTGTTTCCGAATCTTTCTTTCCATATCCTACTCTTACCATAATTCCTCCGTGTGATTAGTATAAATAGGGACTTTCATTCCTCATATTTCTCACGCGAGTGTCCGCCCTTCTCTTCTCCCTTTACATTCTAAGACCACGCTCTTGCTTATTGGTGCCTACGTGCTTGAACTTTCGACCACGTAAGCTCGGATCCTTCCGAGTACCAGCCTCGTTTTGCATGACCGACCAATTTGACCAACTCCACTACACCATAATCAATTAATCAATTCAATTTGCTTTTAAATCCTTTTTCAAGGGCACTTTCATATTTGCATTATAGATCGAGTCGAGTTACCACTAAAAACCGATTTAGTTAAATCTCGCGACGCTAACATGTAAGTCTGAGGGTGTAAAATCCCAATTTTATTTAATGTATTTCATTTAATGTATTTATTTTCCGTATTATAATTAATGTAAGAATTTATGTCATAAGCATGCTCGAAACCGTCTTTTAAAATCACCTTTTTAAAACCCTTTTAACGGAAATAACACAGATCTGACGTGGGAAAGAATCGCATCAACTGATGCGCCTTCTGGAAAGGGTGCAGCATCTGCTGCGCCTCTTCCAGAGGCTGCTTTCAGTTGATGCACTTCTTCTTCTTCCTCGGGTTTTTGTTTCTTTCGTCTTTTATTTTTCTTTCTTCGTTCTTTCCCTTATTTCACCTAATAATTTTCAAATTAGTTTTTATGAATCCTTTTTAATAATTTTCGACTTAAATCCCTTATAATTAATATTTGGGGGTTTTCGTCACCAATTCAAACTCGGATTTTAGAGACTCGATTTGTTCATATCAAGTCCCTTGATTTCGTCTTTGATACATGTTTTAAATCTGTTTTCTTCATCAATTCGTAATCTTTTGTTTCCACCATTAACTTCAAGTTTGTAAATAAATCAATTCCAACATAGTAAATAATATCTAACTTATGATAATTCGTTTTAAATTGTTTTCTTTCACTTCATGACGATCCCAGATGCATGTAAATCAATTAATCACTTCTACTCGAGTTACCAATCAATAAATCAATGTAAATTAACCAAGGAACATTAACAACCCGCGAGTCTGACTTTCACAGTCAGAACCCAACTCAAGAACAGACGCAGGAAGTGTTACGCCTCTTCCAGAGGGTGCAGCAGATGTTGCGCCTGTTCTAAGGTGGTTTCTGCCTCGGAACTCTTCTCGTTTTGACGTAGGGTTTCTAATTAGGATTTTAATTAACCATTATTCTTATTATCACCATAATTCGACATATTTTTCAAATTTCCTTATTTTCCAAATTTCCTATTTTCTTTCAATTTCCTTATTTTCCAAATTTCCTATTTTCTTTCAAATTTCCTTATTTTCCAAATTTCCTATTTTATTTCAATTTCCTTATTTTCCAAATTTCCATATTTTCCATATTTTCCTTATTTTCAAAATTTTCCCTTTTCTTCATATTTTCCTTCTTTTCCAAATTTTCCTTTTCTGCAAATTTCCTTATTTTCCAATTTCCTAATTTAAATCAATTTCCAATTTCCTTATTTTTTCAATTTTCTAATTTTCATTTATTCTTTTATTTTATTTCTAAAACTCTTTTGGGCATGTTTAGACGTAAATTCAAGTTTATCAATTGTAATTTATTTCTTTATTTCGTATTCGTATTTATTATGTATGATTTATTTACTTGGCATTCACATGTAATTAATCTAACATTCACTTCGACCCCAATTTGTGTCCTAATTATTTGTTCACCGACTTAGTTAATTCTCACATGCTAAGATCAATTTATTGGATGTTGTATTGCATGCATATAACCTTCAACATATCGAGTATAGATGACTTCCCTAATCATTAGTAGAGGCCGCTATCGAGGCGGGCGGGATTAGGTGTTCGATCAAAAGAACTTCCTAATATGTACCCTCACCCCTTACTCCAGATCTCTGTGAACATCCGTGTTCATTGGCATCCACGAGAGTCATTCTAGACATAGAATGCTAAGAGTAACGAGTTCTTGGTGTTCATGTCACTACTTTGTGTCTTGACATGGCACGAGGTATTCGAACGGTTTCCAATTTTCCACAATAAATTGGTGGCGACTCCACAAATGCAAAAGCTTGCTTGCTTTTCCTCCCGAGCGACCCCCATGGGCCCGCGTCCACACAACCACATCGATAAACATCACAACCACATACATTTCCCATAACACTGACTCAGTAAAAATTTTCGGACAAGAAAACTTACTCAAACCTGCTTTACTAGATCATAACACAACATATTATACGGAATAAACAGACAAGAATCTCATGAATATCATCCATACCTTTTCACGGAACAAATATATATCATGAATACATATACAAGTATAACTAGCCATGCCAGATCACCCAAACTTTCACTTTTGAACATCATTCCATTAGGTTACCGTATCCAACATATATTACCGAACATTCAAATAACAACTTTATGACTATCACACCATACCACTTATCGTGAGGTCAGAACCTCACACAAACGTTTATACACATCATAGACCCATAATCACATCCAACTAGTCAATCCTGGTCACGTAAGTTACCACTTGATCAAGGTTACCTCTCGCTCGAACTTAACTCGTATGTCCCTCATAACACATTCTCCCATTCGCATAACCACCACCTCCTGCCAAATGTAAGCATACCATTAATACTCAACTACTAGCAACCGCCTCCTATAACCATATCTTATACTCCCTCACAACCATACATATCAATCTGGTCTCTACAAAATCAACCTCTTTAGAATGGCTATCTTTCATATTCATCATCACCCTTAACCACTAGTGACAACACCTCAACACTACCACTGTTCGTGTATCAAACCTCTTACACTCATCTCTAAATATCACGGTTCATTCCCTATCTTCGGTTAACATTCCAAATAACGAACATCAAATTCATCAACAAAATTTATCCCCAACATTCTTCCCAATACTATCCTTAATTGTATCGTCATCTAATTCTCCACCAAAATCTCATATCATGCAGATACTCTACCAACTTCTTACTCCCTTAATTCCTCGAAACTCATGACTAATCATCTTGTCCTGAACTCTTATATAACCATTAACTAACATCCTCATGATAGTATCATACATCTCGACGATTCCTTACTTCTATATCACATAACTCCGGTCAACATTTTTCTCAGCTTATTTTTATCCTTCCTTTCTCTTTACACTCAATAATACCAATTAATAGCTCAACTTCTTATTACTTCTACCTAACTCTTTAGTGCTCCGGTTACCTTCTCATTGCTCCAAAGCCCAAATCCCATTATTTCATATCAATATTCTTACACTTTCTTACCATGGATTAAAAATCAGTTTTTTTTTTTTTTATCCCAAAACCCATTTCATAATGTTACTTGCCCAAGGAAATCACACATTAGTTTCACCTCTTGATAATACAAATTCCCAAACTCACTCACTATCTGCAAATCCACGTCGCGACATGTCTCCATTAAGTTCACTATATACCACTCTTCTTAATCCCTCTAAAACGACCTTTCACTACATATATTCTTAACCCACATGATTCCTAACCATCTCCCTCCATAATTCTTTACACATCTCAAGTTTCCATTATCCACATCCTACCTTTCAATCTTTTCATTCTCACGTTCCTTAGACTCACATCATCCTTTACCCACATTCACTTACTTTTACATTACTCAACACACAATCATATCACTCATCTCATCTCATAAAACATGCTCCATGCCTTAATAAGCCTTAAAAATCTTCCCTTTCTTTTCCACTACCTATCACAACCACATATAACTCATGTCCTCCCCACTAAACTCATACTCACCACAGGCGCCACTCCTTACATCACAAGATTGGGTAACTTACGCATCAGGACCAACACATACGTAAAAAATGCATAAGGAAGCAAAACAACACCTTTGAATTAAACATAATAGGCAACAAAGTCAAAAGATAAGCATATGACCCAAAACAGGGGTCACTAGATCGAGTACAGGTCACTCGATCGAGTGGGTGACTTACTCGATCGAGTAGGTAAAGGTCAGAGACACGTAAAACAAATTACCAAGGCTACTCGATCGAGTAAGGGTTACTCGATCGAGTAACAAGAGCTGCACTCGATCGAGTAAGGCCCACTCGATCGAGTACCCTACGCATTTCTAAGCATTGTCTAATTTTCGTAAAACGATCATATCTCACTCTTTTCTTGGTCATTTTGGGCGTGTGACCTATCGTTAGAATCGTAACAGAAGAAGATATCACCTCCAATTAGAATCACATCAAAATCGTATATACATCTCAAGTTATAACAGTTTAAAGACAACCTCTCTATAATCGAAAAACACAACTACTTGATTTTTACTTCCAAACAACTTAAACGACAACAAGGTAAACAAAAACAACTCAATACTCATAAAAACAGTATTCCTAATCACATGTTACTATCTTCAAAAGCCAAACAATAACATTCATCATGCACATAGATTATTTAACTTGTCAATCATGATTTACCCACATGCTTTTATTCTATACCTTTACGTACAACAATAACATAATATACAACATAAAATCCCATATTCACATGTTACTAACATAGAAAAAGTAGAAAATCCACTTCCATCACATAAACATGTTCTCCACATGAATTTCATATTCTCATGCAATTCCTTACTTCATCTTTTCAAACCAATTCATAGATCATATTTATACCCGTATTCATACAATTTATTCATCCAATCATATGCATATAAACAATAGTAACTAGTAGCGATCCCCACCACAATTCATGTTATCATGAACAATTACCTTCATCTTTTCCACCACACCTCCATTCAACTACATGACACCCATCCATCCAACATATTCATACATCACATCATTCAACATACACAAAAGAACATTAGTAAGCACATAGCGATCCCATGACACCCCATAGTGACCGGTTTAAAGTTGTAGGGCGAGTTCGCGACTTTAGGACGTCACCCAAGTCTTTGCATTAGCTCCTACAACTCCTACTCGGGTTCATTTTAGTTTGACTCCCTATGTTCATTAGGTTCATTGGTTACAGGTTTCACGATCGTCGCTCTGATACCACTTTGTGACACCCTCATACTCCAAGTACCTTACCAGGACCACTTAAGGTATGAGAACTATCTCGGTTACCCGAGGCACTGATAATCAAATGACAATAAGGAAACATATTTAAATAGTAATAAGTTTAGTTGTTACATGACAAACTCCAAAACTGATGAAACTAAAGTACAACTGTTCTCAAAAACCAAAAGTACTAAAAGAACTAATCCAGACACAGCGGAAGACTCTAAGACTGGTGGTGACTCCTTCCCAGCTATCCCTCGCCAGCACCATCATACCTGCTCACCATCCCCCAAATGGATCACCACAGTTTTTAAAACAATTAACGGGGTCAGTACTGATTACACAAAAAGAACAACAGCCACAATGAAACAGAAGCACAAATAGCTCAAACAGCTCAAACCAAACTCCAGTCTCCAACTCCTATCTCCACACAACTGACTACATACTAAAGTGTATAGCCCTGCCAGAGTACCCATCGCAACAAGTACTCCACGCCGCCAGTGGGAGACCGCAGCCGTCCCCACCAAATCCTCGCTCATCTCCAACGAGCGATAAACCCAAGTTCATTAATGTGCACATCCCTTCTGTGACAGGTTCCACAGAAGGCGAATCAAGCGCATGAAGCCACTCCCGCAAGTGACTCCACTCAGCCAGGGACGCACCCCGAAGATCACAGACAGATACACAACCAATAAAAAATATACAACCAACAACCATCAAAGTCAAACCAACAATATAATTAACCAACAATCACCATCATAAACACCACACATTATGTAACCAATACTGAGTAGGGAAACCCTACCTGGAAAGCAATCACCAAGATCGTTACAATCAGTTAATCACAATCGTTCTTCAACGAAATCATCTCCTATAAACACACAATCATACAATCACAATCTAACATCAACCATACTCCACAAAACCCCCAAATTACCCAATTAGAATTTAAACCAAAGTTAACAGATCAACATAAAGACGGTACAAGGATCTTACCCACAACGCTACGGACTCAATGGCGCAAAGAACACTGAATTCCGATGACTCAAGCCTTGGGAAATGATAACAATGCGAAGAAGGAGAAGTAACGTAACTTGTTTTTGCCTTTTATGAAACTTAGAATAGGGTAAAATGAAAAGAAACTGACGAAAGATGCTTTTATATCCTTCTCGCGTTACTATCAAAATCGGGCAAAATAACTCGTAAGACTCACTTACTCAATCGAGTAAGTGACTTACTCGATCGAGTGCCCCTTACGCGATCGATTACCCATCAGGCAGACTACTGTTTCGTATAAAAACTTACTTACTCGACAGAGTAAGTCCTACTCGATAGACTATCCAAAGACATAGAAAACCGTAGTATTACAGTCTTCCCTCCTTAAAAGGAACTTCGTCCCCGAAGTTCAACCCATACATAAAAACAAACATACTAACTCGATCAAGACACAACAACGCAACTAAGAACTCAAAACTAAACCCCAACCTATAAAACATGAACTCTTAACACCAACTCCACCAACTATTCCTACCTCCATAACATGGCTCACGATATTTAGCTTTGTTGAATACTTATTTATTTTAAGTTTGTTGTGTACTAAACTTATGTAAACCATTTATTTTAAGGTAATATGAAAAAAGTTGTTTGGAAATCTCATCTTGTACGAGTTGTGAATTTCTGGATTGCTGGAATTGGTATGTTTACAGGAACCGTAACTTGATTTAGTAGCTTTTGGGGGAGCTTAAACTGCTGTAAACCCCACCGGTTCTTTAACACTGCGACGGAATTATTGATGGAAAATCCGTCGCAAAGATTGACATTCTGTTTGACCTGGAACAACACGTGGCCCCGTGTACAGTGTTTTGCGACGGAAATTCTATCGCATATGTTGACTTTATGTTTGACCAGCAATAGGTAGTGGGCCCCATGTACAGTGTATTGCGACAGACATTCCGTCGCAGACTTCTATTTGTGATGGATTTTGGCTACGGCTAGATCCGTCGCAAGAAATATGGTGCTACGGAAATTCCGTAGCAGAAGATGATTTTGCGACGTTTATTTGCGACGGACGTAATCCGTCGCAAAAGTTATATTAGAAATGGATTATCTGTATTTGCGACGAATTCCACCGTCGCTATGGATCCTTTTTTTGTAGCGGTGTCTTGTGTATTGCTATTATCGAAACTGACGTGTGTTGGTTGTGTGTAATTGTCACCTATTTTCGGTGTGGCCTGTGTTGATCCATATGATATTTCCGATCATATGGGGAGCAGTTTGAGTTAGAGGTGGCAATCGGGTCAGTCGGGTCACGTCGGGTCGGGTCGGGTCATATCGGGTTCGGGTCATATCGGGTCAGCATACTCTTTCGGGTTGAGCCGGGTCGGGTTCGGGTCGGATCATTTCCGGTCAAATGATGTATCAGGTCGGGTCGGGTCATTATCGGATCTGGTAACTTAATAGCATTACTATAATTTTTTACCATTAAATTTAGATTTTAACGTATTATTTAGTTTAATTACTTAATTACTAATTCAAACATATCAATCTAAACATAAACTCACTTTCATTTTGATCAAAATTAAGTTTAATAATTGTCGGGTCATCAATTTTATCGGGTCAGCATCGGGTCGGGTCAATATCGGGTCGGGTCTGGGTTGGGTTCGGGTCACTGATAATCGGGTCGTGTCGGGTTACGAGTCGTCATCGGATCGGGTCGGGTCGGTTTCGAGTCACAATATTTTCGGATCCTGTCGGGTCGGGTTTGCTCGGGTTTGGGTCGGGTCACTCTGGTCGGGTCAGACTTGCCAGCTCTAGTTTGAGTACAGGTTTTGCTGGGTGACGTGATCGGGTTTCGGGTCACGCTTCGGACTTAGAGTCGAGTCATATGGCTAGATGGTATACGACATAAATAGTAGTCAAGTTATATAATGTATTTTCACACTTGTCATTCATATAAGGTTAGTAGAGAGCATTATAAGGTTTAATGTCTATAAAGTGGCAAAGCCAACTAAGTGATACAAATTCTTATTTAAGACGGATATATTCTTTTTAACCTTAAGACAGGTTAAATAGGGATGGATGCAAAAGAAAAATTTCCTAGAAACTAGCAAAATCATTGTATGATCTTGTCGCCTCTCTGAGTCGCCGGCGAGACTCCTTCTAACGTTTGTTTCTCTTCCCCTCACTGTCATCCGGTGAGTTGTTCATTTTCTTCAATCAATCGCGTTTGTCATTTTAGGGTTCGGGTTTATTTCTGTTTTCGCCTTCGTGTAATCGACTGTTTACTCGCTATTGTTGATTATTTCGTGACTGTTTAGTCACCGGGGACGCCATCTCCTCCGATCGTCGTCCTTGGTGTTTGTTTCGTTGTCTGGGTTTTTGCATTTAGTCGGGGTTTTTTCGTGACTGATTATTTCGTCCTTGTTTTTTCTGGGTCTTTGCATTTAGTCTGTTTGCTGGGCTTTGTTCTTGGTCAAGGGGCTTCTCCCTTTTCCGGTTTTTGAGTAGGTTCGATGCTGTGGTCTGCTTCCGTTTTTTCAGTTTTTCTGAGTCGTTTCGGTGTTGTGGTTTGTTGTATCCCTTCTTCCGAATTGTGTAGCTATGTCTTCCGCTAATATTTATCAAAAGTTTCTTAAAACTTTTGCTAGTGCCCATGTCAGCGATGGGTTTATGGAGAATAATGGGGATAGGATGTTAGGCTACTTTATGAATTTGCAGGGGTCAGCTCCGTTAATTTTAGCGGAGGTAAAAGAGCTTAAAGATAAGGGGAACGGTCTTTTTAGGCAAAATGATTTTGATAGTGCCGCGGAGTGTTACGATGAAGCTTGTAAATTACTTAGTTTGAGTTTGGGAGATATTGGAGGTGAAGATATTCAATCGGTATCTGACCTTGCTATTTCTCTTATGTCTAATATGGCTGCATGTGCCCTGAAACTTGAGGAATAGAGAGCTGCCTCGGGTTTATGCTCCATGATTTTGAACACATTCCCTCGTAATGTTAAGGCACTTTTTCGTAGGGCGGTTGGTTATATGAAGTTGAAAAGATTTTCGAAAGCTGAATTGGATCTGGTTAATGCTTTAATGGTGGAACCAAGTAATAAGGATGTGTTAAGGGAATTAGAGGTGGTAAAAGGTCATCTTCTCATAAAGGGAAATGGAAAAAGAGTGCTGGAAGTTGCTAATGAAGATTGCGTGGAGGAGAACAACAAGAAGTCTGTTCATGTTTTGGCATCTGATGTGAGTATAAATGATAGGGGTGGAAGCGTGGTTACAGAGGTGATGGATGAACAAAGTGAGGTGAGTATAAGGGATACTCAGAGTGTGAATATGGAAGAGACGGAGGTTCAAAGTATTGGTGCTAATAAGTCAGTTCTTGAGTTCTCCAAAAAGGGAGGTGGTAGTTCTACTTTAAGGATCCCAACAAATGCTTATAAAAAGTTGCTGGAAGGGAGAACGGTGAGCTTTTACCGTAAACGTGATTTGTCAACTTTAACAATTCGAATCCTTAAGGGTGAGACTACTAAGGAGATAGACTTTATAACAGAACAATGTCACCAGAAGAAGAAGAGGAAGAAGAAAAAGAGGATCGGTCCCAAAAAGGGGAAGTCTAAGATGATGGGGGCAATGAAGGAAAACATTACTCCCTCCGATATTATCAAGGTAGAACCTGATAGTCCTAGCGTAAGTTTGAGCTCGTCCTCTACTGGGGCCGGGACGTCTTGCGTATCTTCAGTTTGTGACAATTTTCCTCCTTCCGGTACTCATGTCCCCCAAGCTCAGGATGATTCTAATGACCATCAGCCTTTCGTCTATTCAGCTCGTTCTAAGAAGTGTAAGATTCTCTCATTTGAGAAGCCATCAGGCGCCCCTGTTACTCCTCTATTTTGCAGGTACCCCTCTACTCATCATGTGCAAGAGAGACGGAGAATCACCACGTTCAAGAGGAATCAAAGCAAAGGAGATGAACCTCCAAGACACAATTTATCTACTTTCTCAAAAAGTTTCTCAAAAAGTAGATCTCTCTCCCATAAATTTCTACGTCCTCGTGGCGTAAGTGTGTCTTGTTGGAGGTACTCTTCTGAGGCTCAGTTGTTAAAGAAGAGAAAAGAAATGTTCGCGCAATTGGCCAGCTCTGATCGTCCCGCTAAGAAGCCTATATTGATTGTCAACCCCATCTGTAATTTATTTGCTTTTCCTAATAATGTAGTAATTGATCCGATTCCGAGAGTCGGGTAGTTACTTTGTAAGAACATTTTCTTTACTGCTGTCAAAAAAAAAAAAAAATTGTATGATCTAGTTAGGTGGAGTATTATTTGACCCGTTTTACTTTTAAGACGGATATATACGTCTCAAGACAGACAATTGAATAAGTTTAGTAACAAATTAAGTGGTGTGTTATTGTGCTCCATAAGACCATAATAACAACAAGTCTCTCTTTAGAAGGACGTGTCCATCTTAATATAAAATAGGCATATAACATATCAATTACATAGATCAAACAAGTTTTGTTTACTCAATATCTAAATATTTTATTTTTAGATTCTCTATACAAACTTAATATGAATACTTAGGCTCTGTTTGCCATGACACTTCATGTACCTTTTTTGACGGAAGTAGTTTTTTTGACAAAAATTTCAAGTAGCTTATTTTTTTATAAGTGTTTAGCAAGTAACTTATTTTCACAAATAAGCTACCTGAAATAAAATGCTACCCAAGGTAGCATTTGAGATTTTAGGTACCTGATCCTGCTTTAAATTACATTATTACCCCTTCAATTTATAATATTAAATAGTTATCATATATTTTTATGTCATTTCACAAAAATAAGCTACCTTTTCAGTTAGTTTGTCAAACATAATTTTACATAATCAGCTACCTTATCAGCTCTTAATTTTCAGCTACCTTATCAGCTATCTTTTCAGTTTTCAGTTAGCTTTTCGATTTTCAGGTACCTTTTCAGCTAGTTTTACGAAACAGAGCCTTAGGCTCTGTTTGGCAAAACTAACTGAAAAGGTAGTAAACTCTAAAGGTAGCAAAAACTCAAAAGCTAATCAAACTCGAAAAGGTAATCGATAAGGTAGTGAAAATTAAGACCCGATAAGGGAGCTGATTATATAAAAAAAATGTTTGACAAACTAACTGAAAAGGTAACTGATTTTGATGAAATGACGTAAAAGGATATGATAATTATTTAATTGTATAAATTTAAGGGGTAAAAAGGGAAAATCAAACTAAATCAGGTACCTGAAATCTCAAATGCTACTCTATGTAGCATTTCATTTCAGGTAGCTTATTTGGTTAAATAAGCTACTTGCCAAACACTTATAAAAAAATAAGGTACCTGAAATTTTGGTCAAATAAGCTACTTTGACCAAATCAGGTACCTGAAATGTCTTACCAAACAGAGCCTTATTTGAGAATTTGTGCCAACCAATTTCAGCCAAGGTGTCAACATCACACTGACCATGGAACACTCGAGTAAATATTCATATTGTTGGACCGTACTCACATGTAATTCTCCGCCTCCCTTAATGGTGTATATGAATCTCATAATATATTAATCCTAATACTCCCTCCGTATCATACAAATGGTAACGTGGTAAAAAATAGAGTTTTTAAGAAAAGAGGGTAAAAGAAGGGGCAAAGAGAGAAGAAAATAAGTGAGGTATGTAATTGGTTTAATTGTGAGTTAGTAGGTGGGAGTATGTAATGCCATTTTATGTAAATATCAAATGGGTATAAGGATAATTTGGTAATGTTGTGGGCCAAATAAGGAATGTTACCATTGGTGTGGTACGACCGTATTAGGCAAGTGTTACCATTGGTCTGGTATGGAGGAGTATAATATTACCGGTCATGGTTAAATTATGGAGACTGGAGACATTATTTATTGTATTATATGGGTCTAATTTTGATGTCTAGGTCGTGAAAATGGTCGAATTTTATTAGGTCAGAAATCGATGTGCGACACCTAACTTATGTGCAGATTCAATTGTTGGATTGACATGGGTTAAGATCCAATGACATATTTGGAAACGTTAGTACTCCCAATTTGATTGAACAAACCCTTACTTGAATTAATGAAAATTTGCTCCTTTTTGGGAATTTGGATTTAAATGATGAGAATTGAGATCCCTACAAAAAAAAAATTAAGATAA
This sequence comes from Silene latifolia, assembly GCF_048544455.1. Taxonomy (NCBI): domain Eukaryota; kingdom Viridiplantae; phylum Streptophyta; class Magnoliopsida; order Caryophyllales; family Caryophyllaceae; genus Silene; species Silene latifolia. The sequence goes on from NC_133533.1 coordinate 52,006,108, forward strand.
TCCTTACTCTGTCCTAATCCAAATATCCCGTCTCCAAATTCAACATATATTGACCAGACGTTATATATATAATAAAACTATACAATTTTTATTTAGGAAAAATTACAAATAACCACCGCGTATTTGCGTATATTTACAAATTACCACCACGTATTTCCGTTTTTACAAATAACCCCCAAACTTCAATGTATATTCCCCAATCACCACCGTATTTGTGCCCCGAGCAGCGTTTTTCTTATTTCCCGACTTGTTTAGTAACGAGTAACGCAAAATACCCAAACTAGCCTTAATGATTTACACTAACTGAATTAATTAACCACCTCTTCTATTATTTCCCCCTTTTTAAATCTCAATTTCCCTATTTCCCCCATTTATTTCCAAACCCTAAATCTCCAAATCTCAATTTTCCTATTTTCCTAAAGATTCAACAACAATTTACAAGAAGTCAAAATTTGCTCCTCTGTGAAAAAATTGCAAGAACATACATAAATCTTAGCAGAATTGGTGATATGACTGATCAGAAAAAACAACAGAATACACTGAATAGTCAAGATGGAGTACATTGTAAGATGTTAATAGAATGGAGAAGAGCATACGACCAGATATTGATTAGCTTTCATAGCTTTAACTAAAGGGAAGCACAAATTATCTAGATTTCCATATTGAAACTGCAAGGTTTGGAAAAAGTGAACAACTGAAAGCACAAAACCACACGAAATCCAAAGAATGACTTTATTTCCTTTTCATTTGCCTTTAGTCTTTCTTCAACAAACTGTGTAACTTCTTGTAGTGCAGCTTTACATTCTGGGCTGGCAGAGATACCAACTTACTAATTTCCACGATTTGTTTTGGGTGGTCGATTAATCGACTGAATTAGGGTTCATTAGTGATGGATTGATTGATTTAGGGTAAGAGATGATTTGAATTGGGGATGCCATTAGAGATTTGGGATTTAGGGTTCATGGTAAATTGAAAGAAATGTATATGCCGGTAAACTGAAATGAAAATAACTAGTGTGTTGTGTAATAATCCGTAATAACTAAGTAAATGAGGGCAGTTTGGGTATTTTGCCCAACTCGTCACTAAACAAGTCGGGAAATAAGAAAAACGATACTCGGGGAACAAATACGGTGGTGATTGGGGAATATACATTAAAGTTTGGGGGTTATTTGTAAAATCGGAAATACAAGGTGGTAATTTGTAAATATACACAAATACGTGGTGGTTATTTGTAATTTATCCTTTTATTTATGACGATAATATCGATCGTAATAGTAAAATGAATTCCAAATAGTATTATAATTTTCTCCGTCTCAATTATTTATTTGTCTTTAATTAAAATATCTCTCATAAATATTAAAAAAGCCAAACAAATAATTAGATAAAATGAGTACATATTAGGGTATTTGTCTAGGTAATATCATCAACTGATATATAATATCTAGATCCATTTTACCATTAAAATAGATATTATGGAGTATGTCTTAAATAAGGCTAGCTAAATGAACTAATGTTGTCCATAGTTTAAGTTGCTAGAGTATGTTTTGAACTTCCGACAAGTTCCAACTTCCAAACCTCACGACCAATAAATAAAAAATTTTGTCAATGATTTTAACTTTAAACTGAATTATATTAATACGATATTAATATCTACTGCGGTTTAATAGGCTCGAGTCCTACTATCTTATATTGAACCTAACCCAATATAATAAACTCAAACTTGAGAAAATATCAAAATTATGTAGCTTAAACTCCTTTTATTGATCCTTTTATTGATTCTGAGACCATTGACCTTATAATGAATTGCATTTCTTTCTCCACTAGCCAGATCCTTATTAATGGCACTCTGTCCCTCTCCTTTTTGCCTTCTAGAGGAATTCGCCAGGGAGACCCACTCTCCCCTTATCTCTTTATTATCTGCATGGAAGCCCTCTCCACTCTCATTTACCAAGCTTGTTCCGACTGTGATTGGACCCCTTTCCCTTTGGGAAGAGGGAAGGCTCTTTTCTCTCACCTTCTCTTTGCAGATGACATTCTTCTTTTTGGTCGGCCGAGTGCTTTGAACCTTTGCTCTCTCCAAGATACTCTTAACCAATTTTGCTTTGATTCCGGTCAAAAGATAAACTTTAACAAGAGCAAAATCTACTTCTCACCTTCAACCCCCCTTGATGAGATACGGCTTTTCGAGACCGCTCTTGGTATTAAAAGCTCTACCTCACTTGGCTGCTATCTCGGTTTCCCTTTGTCGGCCAAAAAACCAACCAAAAGAGACACTCAAATCATCCTTGATAGAGTCATCACCAACAAGCTTGCCACTTGGAAAGCTCACTTTCTGTCCAGAGCTGGAAGGCTTTGTCTCATTGGCTCCACCCTAAATGCTATACCTACTTATTTCATGCAATGTCTTAAGCTGCCTCAAAACACACTCCTTTCCCTTGATAAGATCGTTAGAAGGTTTTTGTGGTCGGGAACTTCTCTAGGTAGTAAGATGAGTCTTGTTAGCTGGAACGTTGTCATCCAACCCAAAAGAAGCAGTGGTCTTGGCATTCGGAGTTGCACCATTCTTAACAAAGCTTATTCCACTAAGTTGTGCTGGAAAACCTTTTTCCTCAGAAACTCCCCCGCTTCTTTGGCTTTAAGTAGCAAATACATTGTCAATCGACCGAGACCTTTATCCTTTCTCCGTGGCTCTCATATTTGGAGGAACATTGGGCTTGGGTGGCCAACCCTTAATGACTCTCTCACTTGGGTCATTGGGGATGGAACCTCTGTGAGTTTATGGCACCATAGTTGGACGCCCTTAGGCCCTCTTCGTAGTCTTATCGAGGGCCCTTGTCATCGTAACACTATTGACGTCACCGTCGATTGCATTATTAAGAATGGCACCTGGGATCTTGACTCTCTGGACTTTGTTTTTCCTACACCCATCATCAACTCTATCCTCTCCACCCCTTTCCATCCTTCCCAAGGAATGATTTTGCTACTTCAAATCTTTCTTTCAACAACAAAATCTCTCTCTCCCTTACCTACGAGTCTTTACTTCCTGAATGTCCTTCCTTTCCACCTCCTATTGTTGATCTCTGCTGGTTGTGGAAAGTTTCAGCACCGCCAAAAATCAAATTTTTCCTTTGGCTTGTATGGTGGGATCGTCTCCCCCATAAAGCTACTCTAAAATCCAGATCCATTTCCCACACTTCTGACTGCGACCTTTGTCACCATCCTTTGGAAAACTCGCTTCACATTTTGAGGGATTGTCGGGCTGCCAAGGATATCTGGAAGTTGTATAACCCCAATGTCAATTTTTTTTCCATGAACCTTCAACAATGGATCCACTATCTCTCCTCCAACAATTTTGCGATCAGTTTCTCTGAGTCATCCTTTCTATTATGGCGCCTATGGACGAGGCGTAATGATAGAATCTTCAATGCCCAGCAGCACCCTCATTCCCACCCTCCTTCCCAGCCTTGGCTAGATGGCGTGCGCCGATATTTCCTCTCCTGGAATGCTGCACAGGCCTGCCCCACCCTTAATCCTCAATATACCCCTTTGCTTAACCCATCTAGATGGGCCCCTCCCTCTCTTTATCGACTCAAAATTAATGTCGATGCTTTCTTTTGTAGAATCTCTTCTATTGTGGGTATTGGATGTGTAGTGAGAGACTCGAACGGCTTTTGAGTGCATGGTTGGTCTACTAGGTGTTTGGCTCCAAGCCCTCTGGCCAGCGAACTCCTTGCCATTAGAGAGTGACTCAAGTATACTAACTCCCACGAGGGTTTGTATGATTTTAGTTCGGACTGTTTGAATGCGGTTCGTCTGGTGTTGGGAAATGCTCCACTTTGCTGCCCGCTTGCTAACATTATTGCTGATTGCAGGGAACTATTAGGGGCCTTACCATCTTCCACGATAACATACGCGAAAAGGTCCGCCAATGCAGTTGCTGACTCCTTGGCAAAGTTCTCTTGAAAGATAGTTCTACCTTTGCGGGTGCTTTTAGCTGGAACATTGCACCTCCTTTTATAATCGATTTATGTAATGCTGACTTGGAGGATATTGCCTCTCCTTTGTCTCCTGACCCTCCTCCTTAGTTTGTAATTTGAACTCCAATTTTTTTTTTCATGAACCATTTTATCAAAAAAAAAAACTCCTTTTATTACAATAACTCTAACATACTTAAGGTTCAGATTTTTCTTATTGAAAAAAAAAAAGTTCATATATGTAAACGAACCGTAGTCATTGCATAAGACCGTCGCACATTGGTGAGACGGTCCCATTGTTTAAAAAAATAACTTATTTATTATCAATAAATGAATATTTTTTCTCACAGTATGAAACCGTTTTATATTATAATTTGTGATAAACGAATCGACCATATTTATTTCTTATTAGATTAGAAAAAAATGTTAGGATAATGACACATAACAAGAAATTAAGAAAACCAAAAGAGAATCAAAGAAAGTGGCAGAAGGATACAATGCAATTGCCTGGCCCATTGTAGTGGTAATGAAGAATCAAACTTGTAATAAAGTTTCAATAGGGGGGCCCATTACTAAAAATAGCAAGTCTGAAATTCATAAGGTATCATATTGGGACCAAAGAAGTTTCTAATTTAGGCATGTTTCGACAATTATCATATTACTGTTCATTGTATTTGATGGATTGTCTAGTTTTTAGATGGAGTGTATAACCAAGGCTCTTCTAATAATAGTAGTACTACTATGCTTTCATTTCATCATTTCATTGCATGTAAATACTAACAGTGAACATGTATAGTTTTTATTCATCATTATTCTGCCTAAGATTCATCTGATATTCGCATTATGTACCGTCAGAGAAAATAATTAGCTAGTTGAGGTAATTGAGTTGTTATTACATACGGTCATATTGGGTATAATGACATCTTCGGTACAAAAATCTTAGGTTAATTAAGTTAATAGTAAGCATATATTTGTCTCTAACTACAAGAATGTTATTACAGTTTTAGTTTGATATGGAGTAACACAAATGTAGCAACAAAAATGATATAGCTTGTGGAAAGAGCAATGTATGTGAGTATGTCGTTTTAACTTTTAACCCAACTTTATTATTGTGTTGAGTAATATATATGTACTCCTTAATATTTACATTATATATGTATAGTATGTAAGATCAAATTAAAATAATTGTGAGTTGTGCACTTAAAAAAATGGTAGATCGTCATTTGCAAATATTATGATGGTTATGTCCAAGGTAAAATAAAAAGGGTCATATACCACACTCACAAAAATTAGATAAACAATACTCTCTCCATCTCAATTATTTATTTTACTTTTGACTAAAATAATGCGTGCAAAGAATATAAAAGATAAACAAATGATTGTGACGGATGAAGTATTTCTTTAATTTAGTCCCTAAATCATCAATAATTCAGTACATGCGTGTAATCTATACATACATACTTCCTATGTCCTCAAAAAAAAAAAAATTAAAATTAATCAAATGATTGAGACAAAGGAAATAATTGCAATGCTAATAAGTTAATTGTCACAATATAGCCAAAAGTATTAGGGTGTAATCAGTAGTAGAATTACCCAATAACATCGGTTCCAAATGACCTTTTAGGCTTTAGCATCGGTTAATATAGACGTCCATGGCACAATCATACGGAATATATAATTGGATCCAATTGTAGTAAATTCACGTGAATGTGAATTATTTGTGACAAAGATTATTATCAACGTATGTAATTACAAGATTGTTATGACTAGTAGCGTATGACAACACGACTCCAGAATGTCATATGCTATTAGGAGAAAGCTAAGGAATTATGGGTGATATGATTGAACATGTAATTAAATTAAGTGTCTATTTTTGTGTGTGCGATAGTTCAACTTAAGATATGTACAACCATAAAGTCATAAATCATTGTTTCTATGGAGTTATTGTATATTTGTATGTGATACAAAATAGTTGGACATATCATTATATGCACTCATACTCGAATTAAGGTGATTTTATTTAAGACATTAACATAAATTTCCCTCTTTTTTAACCTATTTATTTTTATAATACGAAATATACTTACTAAACACGTACATTTTGTGACGACTTAAACAAACAGTCGATATTACAACGAAACATCATAAAACAGAGTTACAAAAAATGCTTACTAAATTTGTAAAAAGTTCTTTTCTCACTGAACTTACTATTTAGGTAACAAAAACAGATGTAACCCAAATAATAATGTGTGTCCAACTCTACAAAAGCTAACAAAAAGCAAACTATTCTACAAACATACACAACAACACCACTATTCCTCTCCTTCAACCTTTGTTTCTAAACAGTTACAGAAAAAAATAGAGATCTATAATATCAGGGGTAAAATGGGAAGAGGAAAAGTCGAGTTGAAGAGAATCGAGAATAACATAAGCAGGCAAGTTACTTTCTCCAAGCGTAGGGGTGGTCTTATGAAGAAAGCAAGTGAACTCTCTATTCTTTGTGATGCCGAAATCGCCCTTATCGTCTTCTCGTCTCGCGGAAAGCTCTATGAGTTTAGCAGCGTCAAGTAAGCTACTTCCTCCATTATCTCATTTCATTTCTCTATTTTTTCCCGGGTAAACACCTTTTAATAAAAAATTTATAGGGTTCAATATTTAGCCAATGGCTGGTTGACACGTGTGAGATCTAGGGTTTCTTGTTCAACCTCTTTTCATTTCTCAAAATTATAAAGTTTTATTTGATTATTTAATTTTCCTCGTGATTTTCTGAAGTTTTTGCATTATTTGGAGTTATTTATGACTGTTTGTGGTAGTTGGAATTGTTCCTTGTGTATTGTACCTATTATTTTCATGAAAGTTTGTGTTTTTGAGATAAAAATTCTGGAATGTTTTATATGAAAATAACAGCAATAATTGGTTAAATTAGTAAGTACAATTCTTTACAATAATTATTGAGTAAGATCGTCTTATAGTGTAAGACGGTCTTTATTTTAAGAGAACCGTCTCATAGATTCACACTATAAGACGACATTATTTTATAAATTGTGAATTTTGTTTGAGTGTATTAATTAATTAGTAGAAATCCACATTTATTTATTTATTTATTTATTTATTTGTCAGAAAGATTTGTTGTCATGATTTTCCTCGGATTTTCCTCTTACAATGTAGGTTGTCAATTTTCCATTATTGTGCAAGATTTTTCATCTGCAGTTTCTTGCTTGCTTGGTCAATTTTTATACATATTCCTACAAACTTCAATAAAGTTTCCAAGTTTCAAATTTTAAAATTTCAGTCTCATTTTATGTGCATTAGGATAAATTAAGTTTGTTTGAGGTAATTTAATCTTATAATCCGGTTTATGAAAATTAAGGATTAATAGATCTTTGGCTTTAATCAAAGTACATTCTTTTTCGCGATATAGATTTGGAGAAATTAAGGATCAAAGTGTAAGATCGGATATGATGAATTTAATTAATTTTTAAATCGTCTAACTTGTTTTAATTTGATGTCTTAATTTTGCAGTTGTGTTCCTAAAACGATAGATCGTTATCTCCGCAGTAACAACGTTAGTCTGAATCAGCTGGATCATCAACCAAGTTATAATGAACAAGCACAGGTTTGGATCATGAATTTAATTAATTTCTGAAATTAATTTCAATTATATAAATTTGTGTTTAATTAATTTAATGAACTTAATGTGGATATAGTTCTCTATTAATAATCAATGGAGTATTAATTTCTGAAGAAGTAACCTTAATTAGCTTATCATTACTTGTAATACAGAGCTGGTACCAAGAAATGGAGCACTTGGAATCAAAATGCCAATCTTTGAAGAAATCCCAAAGGTTACCAATTCTTATCAAAGACTATTATAAATTTCATTACGCTCTAATCAACTAATTCATTAGTAGACAATAACGATTATCGACCTTATCGTCAAACACTGGCATTATTTATTTCATGACTTCTCGTCTTCTTTGATATACACATATCGTTCCAATTTTATCAGACACCCATTCTAAGGGAAAAATGTTTTTGTAACCTTAGTAGAGATGAAATCGTTCCAATTTAATGAAACACTAGGCTTGGTGGGGGGGGGGGGGGGGAGAAACGTTTTATTTTAACCTTAGTAGAGATGAAATCGTTCTAATTTTGTGAGACACCATCTCGAAAGAAAATTGTTTCTTTAACCTTAAAAATGAATTAGTTCTTTTTTTTTTTATGACGAGGGTTGAATTCCCCCCGGGCCTATGTATTCCCGCACCACCACATGGACCATGTAAGCCACCCCTTTCGGGACTGCAGTGGCCAAGTGATCATTGCCCCAACTGGTAGTCGAACCCGGGACCTCTCAACTCCTGCATTTCTGCAAGCTTCAAGGTTTAACCCGGCTACCACTGAACTAACACCACTTGGTTTAAAAATGAGTGAATTGGTTCACCATTAAAAAGTTTTTGTAGCTCACAAAACGTACTCTTATAGTAGTGCATTTTAGTTTATTTCTTATATTTGTGAGATATAAATTGCATAATTATTGTGGTTTTAGGCACATGCTTGGTGAAGAACTTGGAGGGTTAAATATGAAGGAATTGCAGAACCTTGAGAAGCAACTTGATGGGGCTCTAGCTAGAGTCAGACAAAGAAAGGTACTCCTACTTAATATGCATGCATAATCTTACTGTCATCTAATTAGGTCACTAATTAATTACAGCCAGATGTTCTTAAAATTGTTGAATTTGTAACTAAAGTTCGAAATATATATATGCCAAAATACGAACACTTTTTTAAGACCGTCTTAAGTTTTGACGGCCCTCAAAACTGATTAAAATAGAGGTGATAATGAAAGAAATTTGCGAATGATCTTAAGTTAAGATTGTTTTAAGCAAGGCCTACTAACACCAAAAAGTCGAGTAAAAATATATCAATAATTTTATATTGTCTAGGCAAAAGATTAACAATTAGGTTATCTGGGTACCTAAACTTTGTTGTTATATTTGCTGTGGAATTTAAACTTGTGCTTTAACAATTAGGTTATCTGGGTGAATTTTAATTTAATTTCATGCTATGTGTATAATGTATGCATGTGGGTATCAGGGTATAGTTTCTTAAAACTAGTCTTTATAGGGTAGAGGCCTATTAACTTTAATGGAGCGGACCACACGAGTGAATATACTTTTCACTTCTGTGGTCCATTTCATTTAGTAGGCCTCTATCCTATAAAGTCGAGGAAGGTTACAATAGTATGAGACGTTTTCACAAGACGGTCTATTTTATAAAAATCACTATATAGATTCCATTAATTACTCATAAAATATTGTTCTTCGATATATATCAAGTCGAGTCTTGAAAAGAAGACTAAGCTTAAAACCCTTAAAATTCTGATTTACATTAATGCTATGTTTGGTAACCTTGAATTGGAATTAAATTCCAGAATTGAAATATTTCAAGTGTTTGGGAACCCCTAAAATTTGGAATTGGAATTGACTCAATTCCTTGTCAATTCCAAGCTAGTTAAAATTTGGGGTTCTCAAATACCTACCATATACTAGTCATTTCAATTCCATGACTTCTTACGTTTTATTTTGTGACGCAAATTTCGTCACAATATTTTTATTTATGATATTTTTTTCGATCGCAAATATTTTTCGAGACAATATTTGATTTTTTCAAATATAAAACATCCAACGGTCTCGACCCATACCCGTCTCGCCCAAATTCAATTCCAATTCCAATTCCAATTCCACGGGTTTCCCAAACGTAATTTTGGAATTGGATTTGGAATTGAATTCCAACATTTCAATTTCTACAATTGAAATCATGGAAATGAAATCAATTCCATATATCCAAACACTACCTAATGGGAATTTAAGCCTCCGACCCATACAAATGGGAGGTTGAGACATATATACTCAGACCCGAAAATATTAGTCTAAAGTTCCTTATTTATGGTTTCGCATTTTTGGTGAATTGTAGGAAAGAAAAGAGAATAATGAAATTTGTTTCTACAATTGCAAAAGGGCCCATAAAATTCTGACTACTGTTGGTCGCTAACTTGCAACTATTTTAGTGTCATTAATTTGCGACTAATTTTACTGCTAAAACCTTCAAAATCAGTACATAATTACGTATACAATGCTTAACATCAGGCACATTTGATGACTGAACAAATGGATGCACTTCGCAGATCGGTAAGCCTCCATCAACTATGCCTTACATTCTTCGCGTTACTACTCGTTTTTATTAAAGTGTCCTTCATATTATTAATGTACTGTATTAATTTGTAGATCATATAAATTTTTTCCTTTTCAAAAAATTACTCGTAGTTTATGTAGTAAATAAACTTGATAATAATTTCATAGGAGCGCAAACTTGGTGATTTGAACAAGGAATTGAAGCTCAAGGTTTGTGCTCCTCAACTATATAAAAGTAGCCCTTTTAAATTTTACGTGTTATTAGCGTGACAAATTTTTAACTATGGAAATTATGATAAATTTTCGGTCGAAATTAAGACTGAAAATTTTCAGATTGAAGAACAAGGACATGGTTATAGGCCACTTATGGACACAAGTAGATGCATCCCATTTCTGCCCCCTTCTCACTCGTCAACTTTTGAATGTGACCCTGCTATGTTGCAAATGGGATTCAAACCTGAACCTATGCTCAATATCGGGTACGTATAATCTCATCATATCGTATATTCGTATTCTCTCTACAGTCAATTCGCTAAATTTACTACTGTATTAATATGGAATTGGTGGAAGCAGGTATCCAGGACATTATGGATCACATGGAATTGATGAAGGAGGATCTAGTCAAAGAGGAAGCTTGGGTAGCGACACTAGTAATTTTCATCAGCCGGAGTGGTTCTAGCTTAATATCGGTTTATAATCGGCTTTTAAGTATTAATCACACCATATTAATTACATATACTCGGAGTAGTCGTATCTTGAACCTATCTGCTGGCGACATGGTTTATTTTGTGTTTAGGCCAATATTAATTATACCTATGACTTATGGGCGGACTACAAGGAAATAGTTGTTGAACCTCCTTGGATTTGAATCCCTGTTTTAATTAATGCTCGGAAATGTATAGTCATGCGCTTACTAATTTTCCCCATTAGCAATCGCAAACCCGTAGAAATTGGTTTACATCATCCTTGTGAAACTTCTGCAGTCGTTTATTAGATAAATAATCTTATACAGTATGAAATTTTACGACACCTTAAAGTGTCTCGGGCCCTACGTGATTCGTGCTTGATACTTCGTAGTTCATAAGGTCCGCCAATTTCTATAAGCTCTATGCTCTATGTTTATGCTTACATATAATAATTTGCTAGAATTACCACATAGATACGGAAAAACAATCTGCCTTTCATTGATATTTAGAACGGTATTTATAGTACTTCACAAACAAGGGTTTCATCCCATACGACTAATACGATACAAATATAAAGACGGGCCTAGACTAGCCCATCTAACTTATTACCCCCTCAAGTTGGAGCATACGAATTAAGAATGCCCAACTTGCCCACCAATGACTGAAAACGAGACGAGTCAAATGCCTTGGTGAGAACATCAGCAAGTTGTTCCACAGTAGAGACGTGAGACGGAGCAATTATACCTTCTTGAATAGCATCACGAACAAAATGCAAATCTACCTCAATGTGCTTTGTTCGCTCGTGAAATACGGGATTATTAGCTATGTGTAAGGCCGACTGACTATCACAAAATAGTGGGATAGCCGTCGGTTGACCAACACCCAAACACAACAAAAGGCTTTTAAGCCATTTCAATTCACAGGTAATAGCAGCTAGAGTTGGCAAGTCTGACCCGACCCCAGTGACCCGACCCGACCCGAACCCGAAAATATTGTGACCCGAAACCGACCCGACCCGACCCGATGACGACTTGTAACCCGACACGACCCGATTATCAGTGACCCGAACCCGACCCAGACCCGACCCGATATTGACCCGACCCGATACTGACCCGATTAAATTGATGACCCGACAATTATTAAGCTTAATTTTGATCAAAATGAAAGTGGTTTTGTGTTTATATTGATATGTTTGACTTAGTAATGGATTAATTAAACCAAATAATAGGTTAAAAACAAAATTTAATGGTAAAAAATTATAGTAATGCGATTAAGTTACCGGACCCGATAATGACCCGACCCGATACATCATTTGACCCGAAATGACCCGACCCGAACCCGACCCGACTCGACCCGAAATGGTATGCTGACCCGATATGACCCGAACCCGATATAACCCGACCCGAAGTGACCCGACCCGTCTGACCCGATTGCCACCTCTAATATTAGCAGCTAGAGACCGATATTCGGCTTTTGTAGACGAACGGGACACAATAGGTTGCTTTTTGGTTTTCCAAGACACCGGAGAAGAACCCAGAAATACAACCCAGCCAGTGAGGGAACGTAAGAGGACACGTTGCGTAGTCAGAGTCACACCAACTTGTGAGAGACAACTCAGCGTCGGATCGTAACAGGATACCTTGTCCAGGAGTACCCTTCAAATATCGTACAGTACGAAGTGCTGCTTCCCAATGAGCCTGTCGCGGCGCATGCATAAATTGAGATAAAGTATGAACTGCAAAAGTCAAATCAGGACGGGTCACAGCAAGATACACAAGACGACCTACAAGCCGTTGATAACGTTCCACATCAGTAAGGAGTGCACTCGTGGACAACCCTAGCTAATGGTTTTGCTCGAGAGGCGTAGAGCTCGGTTTACAACCCAAAAGACCAGACTCTGCAATAATATCGAGTGCATATTTCCGTTGACAAACGAAAATTCCATCAGCATTCCGTGCAACCTCCAACCCAAGGAAATATTGTAAGACACCCAAGTCTTTCACGTGAAAGCAAGAGTGAAGATAATTTTTGAAAATAGTAATTGCAGCGGAATCATTTGAAGAGACAATCAAATCATCGACGTATAGAAGAACATGTAATTGCAGAGTTCATTGAGTATAAGTGAAAAGTGAATAATCAGAAAGACTTTTAACAAACCCGTATTTATTCAAAGCGGTACCAATTTTTTTGCAAACCAACACCTCAGAGCCTGTTTGAGACCATACAAAGATTTCTGCAAACGACAGACCATTCCTGGTACATCAGACCGAAACCTAGGGAGAAGCTTCATATATACTTCTTCATTAAGATCTCCATGCAAAAAGGCATTATGTACATCCATCTGATGCAGAATCCAATTCTAAGCAGCAGTTACAACAAAAAATGTACGAACAGTAGTCATTTTAGCTACCGGGGAAAATGTCTCTTCGTAATCTATCCCTTGTGTCTGATGATTCCCAAGGATGATCAAGCGTGCCTTCAGTCGCTCAATCATGACATCTGACTTGTATTTTATTTTATACAACCATTTACTGCCGAGAGCCCGCTTATCCGACGGAAGCGGCTCAAGTGTCCAAGTACCATTATCAGTAAGTGCCTTCATTACAGTGATGGTTCAAAGTTTAACCTCGCAAGTGCACGGTTGTCATTGCACAATATGAGGGTCGAATCCACAAGGAGCATGAGAGATTATTAATCGTTTTTAGTCTCTTGTTTAGCTAAGTCGATAATAATTGAGATGGGGTTTTTAAACTAATTAACTAAACTAATTAAATCAAAATGCAATTGAACTAGTGATGGAAATTAAGCACGTGAATGAAAATAATGTAATTCAAGGAATTAAAAGCCTAGGACCCGATTTCCCACCAACAAATCATAATTCATCGTCATGATTCCCTTAGCTAGTTATTGGAGTTATATGTAAAGGGGAGATGACTCTAATTCGCCTAGAACCCCCCTCTCGGGTTCACACTAGGACACTAGACCTCCCAACTTCCCTCCCTCTCGGGTTCGGAGTTGGAACCCTTAGATTGAAGCCCGAATCTCCTAGAAACGCGCGCTTTCCCAAGACACTCTAACTCCATTTAAGGTCATTAAGCTCTCACCATGTTCCAAGTCATCCAACTCCTCCTCTCGGAGGTCGAATTCAAACTCAAGCCTAGAGGTGCCCTCCCTTGGTTCTCCCTTTCGGTCTCAACCTAGGTTAGCAATAGGACCAATTTCCGGGTACCCGATTCCTGACCTAACCAACTTTCGTTGGTGGACAAGGATCACAAACCAACATTACCCAAAATTGACCAATTTATCATATCAATATAAAATTAAGACAAAATAATTGATAAAGATGGATACTTTAACCTTGGACATAATATAAAATTGATTTCTAAAATTAAACATGTAATAAACCAACAAAGCCATGAGAAGAGACTAATTAAGCTAAGATTAAGATGAATTAATGTAAAAAGGAACAAACTTTGACACAACAAATCAAAGATTCAAACTTTGGATGAGAAACAACTACTAGAAACATGAACAAGATGAACAAGAGAGAGAAAATTATAATCTAACAACAAATAAGAGAAATTGAAGCACAAACAATCAAAATAAAACTTGAGGGAAAGTAAATGTAAACAAATGAACTTAAGGAAAGAATTGTACCAACTTAATTGCAAAAGAAGGAAACTTGGATTGAAACAAGAATTGAAACAAGAATTGAGGAATCTTCAATTCTCTTACAACTCAATTACTAAGACTAAGATTATGCTAATTATTGAAAGATTAGAGTATGATTAAGGAAAGATTAACAAAGTTTGAAACTTGGGAAATGGAAAACTAGATCTAGGTTTGTGTGTCTCAAAAATTACAAAGTGGGGGTATATATAGTGTTTGCAAAACAAATGGAGGTGAACCGGAAGAGAAAAGGGGCGAAGTGAACCGTCCCTTAGGGACGAAATCTGTCCCGGCCGGTACAGGTGTCTGTCCCTGTGGCTATCCCGGTGGGATAAGGTTAGGGACGGCTTCCAGCATTCATCTCTTGTTTCCCTTCTTCCATATCGGTCATTGTCCCGTAGGGATGGTCATAGGGACGACTCTACTTGCTTCATAACTTCTCTTTAAGGGTTAAGATGTCTTGGAAGGTCATCTAAATGGTCCTTAAGTGAGACGAGACCGCTTCCAAGCTAGGATTCCGCACCCAAGTCCTTGACTCATCCAAAATGACTTCAATATGCATTAATTCCGTCTTGTTTCACCTACAAAACATTATCTAAAGACAAATGGACTAAAGGGAAGCTATTAGTACCAAAAATCGCTCAAAAGAGCGGAAATGACATTTGATAAGGCATTAAATAAGCGGTAAAATGTTACAAAATAATCGCATATCAAATCTCCCCACACTTGAACCTTACTCATCCTAGAGTAAGCTAGATCCATCGAAGTGTGTGCACACTATAAGCATCACTTGACTTATTTTAACTAATAAAATCCGAATGAGTATTAGCGCACTCAACGCCCTTTCAACTCACGTAATTTCACTTATGAGGGAAAAGCAAAATTTGCAAGGCAAGTAAGGTCTTGCACAAAACCTAGACACGTCCAACACAAAGACACAAGTAAGGATGAATCAACAAAAGTTTAGCCAATTTCCTCATCTAAATGGCTCAATTTCATTTCAAGTCAAATAGTTTTAATAGGGGAAAAACCGTCTCAGGTCTCAACAAGGTGTCTAGTCCCTAGAACTAGCTCAAGCAACCTTTGCAACAACACAACATGCCAATGAAATGAATTAAAGGCGGGAAAGGGGGAAAAATAGCCTAACTTGCAAGATTGACATGACAAATGCACAAGATTAGACAATGCCAAACCGTTGACCAAGGGAGACTTAGAATGCCAATTTCCTCACGGATTTCACTTGTCACTCAAGTGAATTTCGGGTGATTTCTTTTGCAAAATTAGTAACCAAGAATCACTCTCCTACTACGACTTGCGGGGTATGCCCGCATTCTAATGTGGAACTTCTTCCTAATAACCGTCTAAGAAATGCAAAAAGAAGAGGAAATGTACATATTATGAGGCAATCGGGTTATAACGGGGCTAAGGGTTAGGTGAGTGTGGGTTGGCGCATGCGCCGTTATAGGAATGTGGAGCTAATCATCAAGTAGTCATCATATCCTATCCGACTCAACCTTTCCTAGAATAACAAATGAGTTCTTTAGAAAAAGGTGAAATCACTTAAGCTAGATAATGCAATAATTGCTTAGCTCATTTGAACAAAAAACATCAAGACCCCTTATTGCAACGCCTTTTTCTACCCCTTTCTATGATGTATACGGGGTGTTGCTTTGGCTCTTTTTTTTTTTTTTCATTTCTTTTCTCCTTTTTTTCTCTCTTTTTTTTTTTTTTCATCTCTTTTTTTTTTGTTTTTTTTCTTTTCTAAAACCTCTTATTATGCAACAATAGCCAAATTACAAGCTTAATGTCAACCCTTAACTCAAACATTTCAAACTAGGTTCCGACCCATATTCTAACACTACAATTACTACAATGACAAACGACTCGACCAAGGTGAGTTGTTTATGGGATGTAGTTGATTATGTAGGTTTAATGAATGAAAGGAATAAGGCTTAGGCTCAAATGGGTTAATCAAAAAGGGACCTAGTGTAAAGGGTATAAACAAGGCTCATATGGCTATGTAAGGTTAATTTTTATGTATTAAAATTGCCTCTAAACATGTACACAAAAAGTAAACATTTTCACGGTTCAAGGAATGATGTAACACTTATGCGTTTTTATGTGACATACCTCGTAAGGAGGCCTACTCACAATCCTAAGTGGGGGGCGGTTATAGATGTGTCGGCCCATAAGGAGGCTTTATCCTCACAATTTAGTAGCTATATTGGCATCTAGTCAAGTCTAAGGTCCGGCAAGGTTTCACAAGGCGGTCAAGACTTGCTCAGTTTAGCACAATTTCCCGGGGTGTCTTTGCAAACACCCCTAACTATGTCATGTCATTACGGTGTAAGCTACCAATGGGGAAAAAGCACGCTGAAGACAATTTTCGTCATGGAAGGTTATTAATCCCCTTTCTAAGACATCTTTGGCAAATATTTATAAACAATATGGAAACTTCATGAATGCAACTAAGCAAATATATACATAAGCTATGTGAATGCAATTAATATCCTACATGCAACATCAAACTAATCTAAATGCAAGCAAGCTAAGGCCTAACAACATATAACCACACACATCACCAAGTTCCAAAAATGGAACACCCTCATCAACAATAGCCTATCCTCCTTTTTAATATATACAAACGGAAAGAAATGGACAAGGAAAAGAAATCGGAAAGAGTATACCTAGCATCTTCTAGTTTTCTTGTCTCTGACGCTCCATGTAATGTGTGCTATCTAAACATGTTAGACAAAACGAATATATACAATGCATTTTTATAGGATTTTTTGAAATTTTTCAATTTTTTTTTGGAATTTTTGAAATGTTTCTAATATTTACAAGTAATGTATACAAGTGTATATTTTGTGCAAAAATTTAAAAATATATACGAAGTAGATATTTCCCTCCCCACACTTGAAATTTACATTGTCCTCAATGGAACAAAGTATAGGGAGAAAATAGAGTAAAATGAAAGAACATGTTTTTGTATTTTTGAATTTTTTAAAATTAAATAACTTTTTTTTTTCGGCCTCCTCCTCACACTTGATATTTCCAACATTCTGCAAGGAATAAAGTGTGGGTAGGAGGCAAATTTTGGAAAGAAGATAACATATTTTTTTGGTTTTTGAATTTTTGAAAATTAAAAACATATTTTTGGTGTTTTTTTATTTAATGTTCTCACCCCACACTTATTTATTTACATAGTTTCAAAAAGAATAAATGTGGGAATTGAACCAAATTAAAAGACATGTTTTTTGAAATTTTTGAGTTTTTTCAATTTTTTGTATTTTGATTTAGCGAAAATGTAAATATGATGCATGAATCATTACTCAATGATATGCAATGCTTGAAGTAGTCTACATGCACTATTCTAAATGAATGCAAGCTAGATATGTAACTAAAATGCTAATAAAACATAAGAAAAGAGAGGAAATGGATATTTTGTTTGTGTTTGAAAAGGGTAGTAAACTAATTGGGAAAGTGTAAAGAAATGAAGAGATTTTGAGTGAAAAAGAAAAAGGAAAAAGAAAAAGAGAAAGGAATTTTTTTTCCCCTTTTCTACGGAAAATGGGGTAAAAGGGGTGGAGGAGCCCGTCCCGGCCGGTATGAATGGTTGTACCGGCGGGAGGGAAGGCAACGGAGGAGGCTTTTTGGGGAGGGTGTCATACCGGTGGGAGGAGGTAGTGAACCGGTGGGATGAGGTAGTGTGGTGCCAGTGGGAGGATGTGGAGAGGGGCAGGATGAAGAGGTGGCATGTGGGAGGGTTGATGCCGGTGGGAGGGAGTAGATCGTACCGGCCAGTATGGCTACCGGTCCCAGTGGCTCGAGATTAGGGACGGCTTCCAGCATTCATCTCTTACTTTCCTTCTTCCATACCGGTCATTGTCCCATAGGGATGGTCATAGGAACGACTCTACTTGCTTCATAACTTCTCTTTAAGGGTCAAGATGTCTTGGGAGGTCATCCAAATGGTCCTTAAGTGAGACGAGACCGCTTCCAAGCTAGGATTCCGCACCCAAGTCCTTGACTCATCCAAAATGGCTCTAATATGCATTAATTCCATCTTGTTTCACCTTGTATCACCTATAAAACATTATCTAAAGCCAAATGGACTAAAGGGAAGCTATTAGTACCAAAAATCGCTCCAAAGAGCTGAAATGACATGTGATAAGGCATTAAATAAGCGGTAAAATGTTACAAAATAATCACATATCGTTCAGCATCCATGGCGTTGCGCCAACCCTCATCCATTACCGCCTCTTTGATTGAACAGGGTTCTTTATGAATTATAATAGCTGCGAAGAAAGTACGATACTCGACAGAAAACTTATTTCAATTTACACAATTAACTAACGGATACAGAATACCTGAAGATGGTGACGGTGTAGCGATATGTGAGGCGGATGGACGACTACCTTTAATAGTCTTCTCAAGAACATAATCACGAAGTGTAGTAGACGGTATTTTAGGGCGATGACCTTGTCCCATTTGCGGCGGTGCGAACGTATTAGGCTCCAAAACTGCCCCTGCATCAGAAGGCGAGGAACACACGGGTACCCCACCACTCGGGGCTATCACGGTCTGTTCAGTACCACCTGGGGCTATCTCGGCCTAGTCCTTTCCGCTCGTAGCAGTATTCTGCCCTACGGGCTGCATGGCCTGACTCAGAGGTAACTTCTCACTATCACTATCAACATATAGCTTGTTTAATACCCCCTAGGAACAGACCGTGACTGAGGTAAGTACGGGAACTGAGACTCATAAAATATGACATCTCGTGACACAATAAAATTCTTTTTGATCCATATCATATACATACTGACATGAATATCGACCCCATAGAAGAGGTTGTGCTCAATTTAGAAGACCAAGTTAACCCAAGCCCAAGTAATGCATTATTTACACACAAAATATGGATGGGTTCAATTAAGGAAAAGGGAAATATGTGCAATCAAGACCCGAGACTCATGGGAACCGACTTGAAACCGTGTGGGGTAGGGGGTCGGCGGCACCAAGAAGAGTCAAGAGGAAATCAACTTAGTTTTTAGTATTTTCAACTAGTTTGAATAAGGTTTGAAAAATTAGTCTAGTTTGTGAGTTCTATGCATCAATCATCCTAGAACTCACAAAATGCATTTAATGTAGTCTTGGAGGCCAAGGCATTTCGGCCTATATAAGGACCAAGCCTCCCTTATTTGTAATCATCAAATTTTAAGAAAACCCCTTTCTAGAGAGAGAAACTCATTGTTTCAATCTTTTTAAGATCGACGAGTTCGAGTCTTGCCTTAAACCAAGGACGCGTTCCAAAGTTTGAGTTGAATTAGTTGATGCGTTTTCGAGTAATTCCCCCATTGTTATCGTTAAAGGTCAAACGATAACAAATATCCCATTGGTTCGATCTCTTCATAAGATATCAAAACAAATATCCCTTTTATTCTTGCACAAGAGAAAAACACAAAAACAAACAAAAAGTCTTCCGCTTCCGCAAAAACGCATCAAGTGACACGATTTGGTCGGGTTGCAACTAGTGCATTCGGATCTCTCGCCTCATGATGCGTGTCTTTTATATAAGGTTTTCACCTCATTTTTACACGCATTTCTGTGCTTTTTATGTAGCATCTGGCTACAAATACCCCCGAATATTCTACTTTGGTCCGTTTATTGTAATTTGCGGAATTGACCAAGAGAAGCTAAATCGAGCCTTAACTGTCCCAATTGCATGCATTCATGGAAAATAAGGAGCTGGAGCTTGGAAATCTAACACTTGGAAGACGCATGAGCCGAGTTTGGGAAGCAATTCAAGGTCTAACGTGCCAATGTAGCTCGATTGAGTGGTTAACTGCTCGATCGAATGCTTTATATACTCAAGATTGATCGATCGAGCTGTTTGAGGGGTCGATCGAGGAGTTTATGCTAGTGGTGCTCGATCGAGTGGGTCACATCTACTCGATCGAGTGGTTTGGTGATGATATTGCTCGATCGAGTAGATTATTCTTGCTCGATCGAGTGGTGTCGTGTGTTTTAGTTAATTTCCGTCTAATTATTTATGGGCTTTTGTAATCAGTCCATAGATTAGGTTTGAGAGTGAATTTTAGTATAAGACTGGAGAGGAGTAATTACGTTACTCATCTCTTCACTTGGTTGATTTCACTGCCACTTTTTGTCACCATTCTTTGGACTTTTACTCTCTACACTTTGCTACTCGGATTCGGTATTATCAATCTAGTTTATTTCTTAATCTTATTACTGCTTAAAATCCTTCTTCTCTTTGTTTTATAATCGTTCAATCGGATTCTTATTAATTTCATCATCATGTTTAGTCTTAATTATTTGGTTATTGTAATTGTTAGTCCGACAATTATGAGTAGCTAATTTCCCTATGCTAAGACTATAGGGGATCCATAATATGAAGGGAGAGTAGTCGATTTACTAGGTTAATGTTGGTGCCGTCTTTGTTGTTTAAGTGCTACAATTAATTGTAATTGCCTAATTGAGTCGACGCAGTTAGACCCTTATTCTTAGTGGACCTTGACCTGGACCGAAAGGTTGGAAGAGGCAGACTAGTAGCGAACAATAGAGTATTGCAAATGGCGGGCGAAAGTTAAACCGTTTACACTTTAGGGTGAATTAAGGACCGAAAGGTGACGTTCGCTACCCCTTAGACCGTCTTCGCATTGACCGGGACCTAGATTACTCGACCAGATGATTATGGTGAACCGTTTGTCTTAGCTATTCTCCTTTATCTGTTAACTCCTTCCTTTTATTTCTCTTTTCCTTATCCTCTTAGTTTAGAAATCACATTTTATAAACCCCCAAATTGGTTACTTGGACGAACTTAAATTCAGCCGACAAATTCCTACCTCTCTGTGGATTCGACCCGACTCCCTAGCTATATTAGTTAGAGCCGCTTGGTTATTTTTGACAGTGCACGCGACAGACGTGTCAAATTTTGGCGCCGTTGCTGGGGAGGTGGCGCAATTTTGTTGCTTTAATTAAGTTTGTCTTTTGTCTCAAGGAATTTATTCCTTGAGGTCGATCTCATTTTCTCGAAGGTTTTGATTAGTTTTGCGATTAGTCATTGTTTTTGAAGGTTTGTTTGCCAAAATGCCTACGATTACAGAGCATACAGAGCCATGTGGTAGATGTGGCGAGGAAGGGCACGATCTTTATGAATGCATGGCAAGTGTAGAGCGCGCCCTTGCATATAAGAAATACAAGCAGGGAGTTCCCTTCTCCCAGTTGTATGAAGAAATCAAGAATGATTCTACCCCTTCTACGCCAGTACCACAACCGGTCTCTCCTCTCGCAAGAGAAGAAATTGCCGAGTTGAAATCCATTATGATGAGTATGTCAAAGATGTCACAAAGAATCAAAACGGTTATATCGGAATTGAAAGAACAAGTCGCGCAGTTAACATTCGCGACAGACCAAGCCAAACTTCTTCCAATTTGCGATTCAGTCAGTGCAATGAACATTCAAAATGACCTTACTCATGAAGAAGACGAGGTTTTGACAGCTGATGATGACTCAGATGATGATCTAGACGAGTTTTTGCAGGAAATACTTGCTGCGTGTGCAGTAACCACTCGATCGAGCGGTTCTAATCATCCAGTCACTCGATCGAGTGACAATGGCGGTCGATCGAGAAGCGCAGAATTCCAAGTTGGTCGATCGAGCGATAGTACTACTCGATCGAGCAACTCTGCTGAAGAAATCACTCGATCGAGTGAAGAGCATGGTCGATCGAGCGATCAAAGTACTCGATCCAGTACTTTAAGTAGCGGAAATCCTAATTCAGTATCTAATACCGCCACCGTGTCATCTTCCCCTGCTGTGGAGACGTCACGCATTGATAAGGGTAAAGAAAAGGTTGCGGGACCACTCATCGCTACCAGGGTACCCTTCCCAAGCCGTCTGAAGGACGCAAAGATCGAGCAACAGTACGGTAAGTTCGTGGACATCGTGAAGAACCTCCAGATAACTGTCCTTTTTTCCGAACTTGTTACTCAGGTACCCACTTACGCTAAGTTTATGAAGGATATCGTGACGCGTAAGAGAAACTTGAGTGAATTTGAGACGATTTCATTTATGGAAGAGTCTAGTAACTTGCTGTTAAATAAGGCCCCTCCAAAAATGAAAGACCCGGGCAGTTTTTCTATCACTTGTGTCATAGGCAATATGGTTATTGATAAGGCCCTTTGCGATTTAGGTGCCAGTGTTAGTGTCATGCCCCTTCCTGTCTGCAAGAAACTGAAGATGAGTCACTTCAAAGTGACCAACATTACCCTACAGATGGCTGATAGATCTGTTAGGAGACCCTTAGGTGTCTTAGAGGATGTGCCTGTGAAAATAGGCAAGCTTTACATCCCAGTAGATTTCATTGTTTTGGATATAGATGAGGACACCCGGACCCAAATTATCTTAGGAAGACCATTCCTTTGTACAGTGGGTTTATTGATGTCGACAAGGGCGTCGACTCTTGCGATGAGGGGATGACGCTATCACATTCAGTTTGCCCAGTACTTTAGACCACCCAATGATAGAGGACACTTGCTATTCGATCGATATCATTGACGAGTCTATTTATGACTTCTGGTCGGGTTCTTTTATGAGGGACCCACTGGAAGCTCTCATGCTTTTTGATGAGTGTTCAGATAGTCCAGGTGACGATGACGCTGCGTTGGATTTGCTTGTTGATGAGTTAGATGAGCATGACGGAGAGCAGGTGGAACAAATGATCAGCACTCTTTGCTCCATTGAGGTAAAGGTACCGGAACGTAAGCCTCTCCCTTCTCATCTTAAATATTCTTTCTTAGACGATACGAGCAATATCCAGGTCATTGTCGGTGCTTTAGTGATGAGCAAATGACCTCCTTGTTAGTCAGTACTTAGGAAAAACAGAAGGCAATGGGCTATTCATTGGATGATATCACGGGGATTAGTCCCGATATTTGTATGCACAAGATAGAGTGGAGGAGGATCACAAACCTTGCAGACAAGGTCACGCCAACAACCGGAAGATGCAGGATGTTGTGATGGTGAGGTAATGAAGTCTGCTGGATGCGGGTAATATTTATTCTGTTGGTAATTCTAAATGGGTGAGTCCAAAGACAGTGGTCCCGAAGAAAGGAGGGACAAATCGTAGTTAAGAATGAAAAGAATGAATTAATACCTACCCGAGTAGTGACTGGTAGGCGGATGTGCATAGATTACGGACATTTGAATGCCGCCACTAAGAAGGATCACTTTCCCCTTCCTTTTATTGATCAAATGGTAGAAAGGTTAGCTTCTCATAAATTTTTCTGCTATTTAGATGGGTATTCAGGGTTCTTTCAGATCCCTATCCACCCGACGATCGGCTAAGACTACATTTACCTGTCCTAAGGGCGTTTTTGCGTATCGCAGAATGCCTTTTGGTTTGTGCAATGCCCCTGCCACCTTCCAAAGGTGTATGATGGGGATATTTTCAGAGTATATTGAGTCTATCATGGAAGTTTTTATGGATGACTTTAGTGTATATGGAAGTGATTTTTCTGATTTGTCTGTCTAACCTTGAGAAAGTGTTGCGTCACAGTATTGAGGTTAATCTTGTCTTTGAATCGGGAGAAGTGCCACTTTATGGTCAACGAGGGAGTTGTCTTAGGGCACTTGGTTTCTGATAGGGGAATAGAAGTTGATAAAGCAAAGGTGGAAGTGATTCAAAGAATTACCACCTCCGTTAATGTTAAGGGGGTGAGGAGCTTCCTTGGTCACGCCGGTTTTTACCGCCGGTTTATCAAGGATTTCTCCAAAATTGCTAAACCACTCACACAATTGCTGCTTAAGGATGCCCCTTTTGTGTTTATCGACGCTTGTCTTTCTCGCTTTAACAGGTAAAAGCAGACCTTAGTCTCCGCGCCGATCATACAGCCTCCCAATTGGGACTTGCCGTTTGAGATCATGTGCAATGCGAGTGACTATGCACTAGGAGCGGTGCTTGGCCAGAGGAAGGACAAAGCTTTGAATGCTATTTACTATGCGAGCCGAACTCTAGATGAGGCTCAAGTGAAGTACACTACCACCGAGAAGGAGTCATTAGCTAGTGTAGTTTATGCCTTAGAGAAGTTTCGTACTTATTTAGTTGGGTCGAACTCACTGTTTTTTACTAACCATGCAGCTTTGAGGCATCTCCTTGCTAAGAAGGAGGCTAAACCACGGCTCGAGATGGATACTCCTTCTTCAGGAGTTTGACTTGCGAGATTAAGGACAAGAAAGGAGCCGAGAACGTTGTAGGCGATCACTTGTCGCGGCTGATGCGACAAGAAGGGGAAGATTCTCTACCCATTGATGATTCTTTTCCTGACGATACTTTATTTGCTGTTGTGTCGTCTATTGTTAACCAAGAACCTTGGTATGCAGATATAGCTAACTTCGTTGTCGGTGCGGCCCGCCGACATTTCTCATCAAAGAAAAAGAAGCGTTTTCTATATAACGCTAAGCGATTTACGGGATGACCCTTACTTGTTTAAGGAATGTGCAGACGGTCTCTACTGACGGTGTATTCCGCAGTGGGAGACCAAAATAGTCCTGGAAGGCTGTCACTCCTCTTCATATGGTGGTCACCACGGTCCATCGCGCACCGTGGCTAAGGTACTTCATCCTGGTTTTTACCGGCCTTCTTTGTTTGCTGACGCCAAGTCTTTTGTTTCAGCTTGTGATGCTTGCCAACGATCAGGGAACATTTCGAAGAGACATGAGATGCCACAAAACGGCATCCTAGAGGTTGAGGTTTTCAATGTCCGGGGCATTGATTTCCAAGGACCGTTCCGTCCAAAAAAGGTAACAGTACATCTTAGTGGCTGTAGACTATGTGTCAAAATGGGTCGAGGCAATTGCTTCACCTCATTGTGATGGTAAGACCGTGATAAAGATGTTTAAAAAGATCATATTCCCCCGTTTTGGTGTCCCTAGGGTCGTCATTAGTGATGGGGGATGCATTTTAAGGAAAAGAAACTCACTTCCATACTTGTCTAGAGTTGGTGTCCAACACGGCGTGGTTTGGGGTATCATCCCCAAACTAGTGGTCGTGAGAGGTCTCTAATCGCGAGCCGAAAGAGATCTTGTCTAAGGTAGTTTCTAAATCACGGAAAGACTGAGTCTTAAGCAAGATGACACATTATGGGCTTATAGAATCGCTTTAAGACACCAATTGGTGCATCACCTTATAGGTTAGTTTATGGGAAATCGTGTCACTTACCCGCTGAGTGGAATGTAAGGCCTGGTGGGCAATTCGTGAGCTTAATTATGATCCTAAATTGTGTGGTCAGAATCGTCTTTTGCAACTAGATGAATTAGAGGAGTTTAGGCTTAATGCCTATGACAGCTCGCGCATTTACAAGGAAAAGACGAAGAGATGACATGACAAGAGAATCGTACCTCGGGAGTTTCATGTGGGGCAGAAGGTACTGCTGTTTAATGCCCGGCTGAGACTATTTCCTGGCAAGCTGAAGTCCAGATGGAGTGGTCCATATACGGTGACAGCTGTTACCAAATTTGGATCCGTAGAGCTTGAAGATTCCGAGGGTCATAGATTCAAGGTGAATGGCCAATATGTGAAGCATTACCATGAGGCGAGTGAAGCGGACAACCGCGTTGAAGTCTTGCGCTTCGACGAGCTCGACGCGCCAGTTAACTGATGCCAGAAAGGTCGTCCGGGACTTCTTAAACCAGCGCTCTCCGGGAGGCAGCCCGGACTGTTTTATTTGTACTTTTGTCGAACTATTTGTTTTTCTTTGGCTTTACGTTGAACTTTAGACACTGTTTTATGAACCTCCTTTGTACTTTCCTTGCGTTTAATGCGTCTTTTGCAGGTCAAAGCACTCGATCGAATGATTTGGTGTTCGATCGAGCACTTTCTCGATGCAAGCCAAGTACTCGATCGAGTGAAAATGTCCTCGATCGACCAGATCCCAACCCGTGTTTACTCGATCGAGTGATTCTTCATTCGATCGAGCTATTCTAATGTACGGTTCATTCGATCGAGCTGTTCCGTACTCGATCGAATGGTTATGACCTCCAAACTCTTTTTTCGTCCTATGGAGCCACTTTGTTTGACTTTCTTTGACCTCCCATGTTCATGGTCGGTTTGGGGAGGTCCCTCTTTACGACGTTTTGTAAGTTTTCCGACTCCACTTTTCCTTTTCCTTTCAAGTTTGCATTTCTTTCCCTATTTTTAGTACAATGAGGACATTGTACGGTTTGGTTTGGGGAGGTATGCATCCATATCCATGTCTGTATGTTTTCTTGCATTTCTGCTTCCATATTTATTATTTCCGCATGCATTGTTGTTTGTTCTAATCCAAAAAATCATAAAATTCACAAAAAATCATAAAATTCAAAAATTTTCAAAAAAAAAAAAATATTTCATGTTTGAATTGAGTCGGAACGTTTGAACATTGACGCTACTTTGAACCCTTATTTGAGCCCTGCATTTTCTTGACATTTAGTTGGCGTGATTATGTGCATAATCTACGAGTTTTTGTTTCTTCCTTACCTGAACAAATAGACTTGATTCACTATGTCGGCAAGCTACATTACATTCTGAGGCTAGAGCTTTATAAACTGGTGACATTCATGACCGGTTTCATTTAGGATGCGAGTAGCACTCTCTCTAAGACATGTAACATCAATTTGCATAAGCATGAGTCTAGTCTTCTTAATACCTATATGCATTCGGTTTGTGGATGGTGACACGTGTTAGGAGAGGCAGTCCCCTTTATTTCATTCTACCCATGAGCCTCACATAGCCAAATTGCCCTTTTTTGTCCTATCAACTACTTTCTATAATACTTCCTACCCTAGCTGAGCTAGTAATGAGTAATTCTTGGAATGTATATTGCGATATGGTTATTTCATCTGATTTCAGAAGATGGTGGAAGAATTGAAGGGAAGGAAAGAAAGAAGGAAATTGTCGAATTGTTGAAAAAAGAAAAGAAAAAAAAAAAGAACGAGAAATGCGAAAAAAGAAAAGAAAAAAAAAGGGAAAAAAGCAGAAAGACTATTTTTGAAAAAGAATCAGAATTGCATAATGATTCACACTCCCATGCCTTATCTATATTTTATGGGGAGTTGACGGTATTTGGTGTTTGTGAGTTTAGTGCATAATTTTGCACCGTTTTATCTTGACGTCATAAGTACGAAGTTGGGATGCAGTTACTATTTGGATCTGATGTTGCTAGCCTGGCTACTAACCCCACATATCCAAATTCATTTTAGCCCCTTCTTACCCACTACCTCACTTACCCAAATGTAAGTCCTCGGCACGTGTCTTGGTCATTAGTATGGTTGGAATGCTTATGTACGGTTGTAGAGACTTTATTCATGTTGACTGCATGCATGTTCTTATAGGTCGAGTTAGGTGAGTGTCTTACTTCTTTCTATCTTTCACATATATACTCACCTTGTGCCTGTTTTTGAGTGACGAGCAACCCGTGAGAGTCCGATACCTTTTGAGTCTTGCAAGGTTGATGGTTCAGTAAGTTTGAAACATTAATTTAACTCGTTTGCACTTTTTACTGCTACTTTGTCATGTTATCGCATTAAATTGGTTCTAGTGGGTGCTTTGTAGGCGATGCGTTGGTCCCGTTCCATTGTTCATCCTTAGTTGCATTCATATTTGCTTGGGACAAGCAAAGGTTTGGTTTGGGGAGATTTGATGCGTGTCTTTTATATAAGGTTTTCACCTCATTTTTACACGCATTTCTTGCTTTTTATGTAGCATCTCGGCTACAAATACCCCGAATATTCGTCTTTGGTCCGTTTATTGTAATTTGCGGGGAATTGACCAAGAGAAGCTAAATCGAGCCTTAACCGTCCCAATTGCATGCATTCATGGAAAATAAGGAGCTGGAGCTTGGAAATCTAACACTTGGAAGACGCATGAGCCGAGTTTGGGAAGCAATTCAAGGTCTAACGTGCCTATGTAGCTCGATCGAGTGGTTAACTGCTCGATCGAATGCTTTATATACTCAAGATTGATCGATCGAGCTGTTTGAGGGGTCGATCGAGGAGTTTATGCTAGTGGTGCTCGATCGAGTGGGTCACATCTACTCGATCGAGTGGTTTGGTGATGATATTGGTCGATCGAGTAGATTATTCTTGCTCGATCGAGTGGTGTCGTGTGTTTTAGTTAATTTCCGCCTAATTATTTATGGGCTTTTGTAATCAGTCCATAGATTAGGTTTGAGAGTGAATTTTAGTATAAGACTGGAGAGGAGTAATTACGTTACTCATCTCTTCACTTGGTTGATTTCACTGCCACTTTTTGTCACCATTCTTTGGACTTTTACTCTCTACACTTTGCTACTCGGATTCGGTATTATCAATCTAGTTTATTTCTTAATCTTATTACTGCTTAAAATCCTTCTTCTCTTTGTTTTATAATCGTTCAATCGGATTCTTATTAATTTCATCATCATGTTTAGTCTTAATTATTTGGTTATTGTAATTGTTAGTCCGACAATTATGAGTAGCTAATTTCCCTATGCTAAGACTATAGGGGATCCATAATATGAAGGGAGAGTAGTCGATTTACTAGGTTAATGCTGGTGCCGTCTTTGTTGTTTAAGTGCTACAATTAATTGTAATTGCCTAATTGAGTCGACGCAGTTAGACCCTTATTCTTAGTGGACCTTGACCTGGACCGAAAGGTTGGAAGAGGCAGACTAGTAGCGAACAATAGAGTATTGCAGCGAGGGCAAAAGTTAAACCGTTTACACTTTAGGGTGAATTAAGGACCGAAAGGTGACGTTCGCTACCCCTTAGACCGTACTGCATTGACCTGGGACCTAGATTACTCGACCAGATGATTATGGTGAACCGTTTGTCTTAGCTATTCTCCTTTATCTGTTAACTCCTTCCTTTTATTTCTCTTTTCTTTATCCTCTTAGTTTAGAAATCACATTTTATAAAACCCCCAAATTGGTTACTTGGACGAACTTAAATTCAGCCGACAAATTCCTACCTCTCTGTGGATTCGACCCGACTCCCCTAGCTATATTAGTTAGAGCTAGTTGGTTATTTTTGACAGGTACGCGACAGACGTGTCACCTCACTTGAATTCACAATTAAGTCTTCCGCTTCGCTTTACGCATCAAGTGGTATCAGAACTTCGGCTCTTGATTTCCCAAAATCTAGACGGTCCTAGGCGTGTCAAAACCAAGTTAAAATCACTGTTCACGCCGGTACTTTTCACGGTACTATTCATCAAAAAAAAAAAAAAGATTCGAAAACCTCAAAATTTATTAACAACATGAACTTCGAAGATCCCAATTTTCTTAAGAGTCTTCAAAGGGCCTTGAAGAATTTGCAAGAATCCGATCCCAAGTGGCAGCCTAGTCGTGAACGAGTCATTGACGAGTTCAAAGTAAGTGAACTACCTGAGTTCATAGGAAGTACGGATCCCGAGGACTACCTCGAATGGGAACGAAAAATCGAATGAATGTTTGATTTCAAAGGTCTGGATGACGTAAAATGCTACAAGTACGCTATTCGAAGACTTAGTAGAGAGGCTTCACTATGGTACAAGAGTTTAAAAGCAAGGCGTGCTCGCGCTGGAAAGGAGAAATTATCATCTTGGGATTATCTTAAATGCAAATTGCGCAAAAGATATGTTCCAGCAACTTATAGGCTTACGACTTATCGTAAGATCGCCGATCTCAACCAAGGGAGGCTTAGTAACTCTGAACACATTGACGAATTTGAGAATCTCACTTTTATGAGAGAGTTGGAAGAGAGTGAAGAATTAAAGGTTGGAGCACAAGGGAAAGCTAAATTGCCGACAATTTATGGTGAGAGTAGTCGGAATTGGGGGAACGAGGGAGGATCGAAAGGGAGTTCGATGAGTAGTGTTGGCGAACCCAAATCGGCTGCTGACACGGCTGTCGCAACCCTGTCAAAGATAAAACCAACGGGTCTCAACTAAATGTAGCAGAGGCAGTCGGGTATCGAATCCACAGGGAGATGGTGTAATACTCCGTATTTATGGTCTTGGGGGTACTCTATCGAGTAGCCCTTACTCTGTCGAGTAAGGGTATGTTGCAGAATAAAATAGTTTCTGACCTGTTGGGCACTCGATCGAGTAGTCAGGGGCACTCGATCGAGTAGAAATACTCGATCGAGTACCTTGGGTACTCGATCGAGTGTCCGGTTTTTACGGGGAGTTTTCTCGGGTTTTGTTAATTACGCGATTATGGTATTTAAACCAATTCGTCTTTGTTCTAAATCACTTTTTACAAAACCTAAAACCTGTTTAAGAGAGAAAGCAACTTGTCTTCTTCCTAATCGCGTTCTTGACAATTCCCGGAGTTCAGACGGTCGGTTTGCATCGTAGTTTGTGTCGTTGGATTCTTTGCGTCAAGGGTAAGCTTTTAATGTAATTTATATAATGTTTTGTTAAGATTAGTGAAACCCTAATTTAGGAATTGGGGGTTTTTATGAATAGTAATTGAATAGTAGTATCTATGTGTTGTATGGTAGGAGGAGAGTTCATAGAAGAGGCGTTTTGAGACAAATTTGTAGATACCGTCTGCGTGTTGTGCTTTCCGGGTAGGATTTCCTACTCGATTAGTCCCATAATGGGATATTGGTGATGTCTTTGTAGTTAGTTGTTTGATATGATGATTGTGTTTGTAATTGTGCTTGTGGTTGTGTTGTTGATGGTTCTCGAGATGCGTTCTCGGCTGAGTGGGGTCACTTGCGGGAGTGATCTCACGCCCTAGTTTCGCCCTTCGTGGAACCCGCCACGAAAGGGGATGTGCACATTAATGGACAGGGTTATCGCTCGTACGATGAGCGGGGCTTAGGTGGGAACGGGCTGCGGTCCCCCATCGGGGGGCGGTCCAAAGGTGGACGATCGTGATTGAGACGGTTGGTTGGATGTGCGTGTGTGTGTATGACATTCAAATTGTCTATTTGTCTTATTGTTGTTATCTATTTTGATTGTGTGATTAGTACTGACCCCGGTGTTGTTTTGTAAAACCTGCGGTGATCCATTCGGGGATGGTGAGCAGATATTGAACAGGTATAGAGATGATACTGGGATAGCTGGGATGGCCACGACATGACGATAGAGTCTTCCGCTGTAGTCTAGTTTTACTTATATTTCAGTTGAGAACAGACAGTTTGGAATAATGTATTATACTTTCAGTTTGGTTTCGAGGATTGTACTTATTCATTAAAATACTTATAATAAATGTTGTTTCTGTTTTGTCTATTTGATTATCATACCTCGGGCAACCGAGATGGTGATGTCTTCATACCTGAGTGGTCCTGGTAAGGCACTCGGAGTATGGGGGTGTTACAAATGGTATCAGAGCGACGATCCTGAAACCTGTAACCAATGAACTTAATGAACATAGGGAGTCAATTAAAATGAACCCGGGGTAAAAGTTGTAGGAGCTAGTGCAAAGGCTTGGGAGACGTCCTAAAGTCGCGGGGGTCGCCCTACAACTTTGAACCGGTCACATGGGGAAAGTGTTTGTCGAGTCATCTGTATGCTTGATTTACGTGTGCAACAAAGTGATGAAGTGTGATGATTGTTTGGTGTTGAAATAGGAAGTTGAGCAAGTGAAAGGATATGATATGTTGAACATGTTAGTGAGATGATAACCTGTTGAATGATTTACAATGTGGCTTTAATAGCATGATGAATTGATCTTGTTGATAGTATAATAGATGCGTAGCATATGTATTCTGATAGCATGTGATTTTATAAAGTTAGCATGTTAGTATACGACGTAATATGCGGGTAGCTCTTACGTATTGGGGGTACTTGATCGAGTGAGGCAGACTCGATCGGGTAGGTTTTTAACGATTTTGAGTCCAGAATCGAGTTTTGGGGCACTCGATCGAGTAACTAGGGGTACTCGATCGAGTAGGGGGTCACTCGATCGAGTAGCCTAGATACTCGATCGAGTGGGTTTGAGATCGAAGGTCCGTTTGGTTCTGGAGTTTGGGTACTCGATCGAGTACATGGGGGCACTCGATCGAGTAGTCCGTTACTCGATCGAGTGGGTTTGGATACTCGATCGAGTAGGTCTGTGCGCGCGTTTTCGTGTTTTGGGGTTTAGTACGCGTGTTTATGTTTATCCCTTTCTTATATAGCTTCAAGATGCCGCCCAAGAGAAATGCTTTGTACGCGAGAGCTGAGGTTATGACTACGGATGACATCGTTAAGATGTTGGAACACCAGGACGCTCTTACTGAGACCCTGAAGAGAGTGAATGAGGACAAGGATAAGAGTAAGGAGAAGGAGGTTGACCATGCTAAAGTCAGCCTCTATATTGCGAGGTTTAACCCGAAGGAGTACAAGGGAGTTGAGGAGCCTAACCATCTTGATAGTTGGCTGAGGGAGATGGAGAACATACTGGATTTAGTTCGTCCCCGATGAGATGAGAGTGGATCAGGCTGCATTCTATCTGAGGGAGGCAGCTGGCAAATGGTGGGATTCAGTAAAAGTGAGTTCCAAGGAGATATATACCAACCAGGGGTTACCTGCTATACCTTGGGAGGAGTTTCGTAGGGCTGTGAGGAAGGAGTTCGTACCAGAACATGTGAGGAGTAAGTTGAGAGAGGAGTTCGACAAGTTTAAGATGACTGCTGAGATGTCTGTGGCTGAGTACTACAGGCAGTTCAATGAGAAATCCAGATATGCTGAGGACATGGGTTTGAGTGAGGAGAATTTGGCTTTGAGGTTTGAGAGAGGGCTAACCACGAAGATTATGGATAAGTTACCCGTGGGAGTCCTTACTGATGTAAAGGAAGCGTATGAGAGGGTGGAGAGCCGAGAGGCTAGTGGAGATGGCTCAGGAGAGGTCGGGTGGAGAGAAGAGGAAGTCCGAGAGCGAGGGTGGTGGCCAATCTAATTTCAAGAAAGGCAACCACAATCAATCTAAGGGATTTTCTTCTGGTTCTGGGGTTTAGTGCGGGAACTTCCTTTGGGCGAGGTCGTGGGAGTGTGAGCAAAAGTTGGGGAGGACCTGCTTTGGTTGTGGTGGCGTAGGCCACAAGAGACATGAGTGCACGAGCGCACCGGATCTTTTCGAGACTGCGCAGAGCTTTGCAAGCAACAGACCAGCTGGATCATGGCCAAACCGGGGAGGTCAGAGCTACCAGAGTGGAGGCAACCGCAACGGCGGTAATTCTTATCAGAAGACACCGATGAACAACAACAACAACCAAGGGTCGGGTGCTAAGCCGACCGCATCAGCCTAGTACTAATCTTGTCCGGGAGGTGGGCGGAAGACCGATGTGGCAAGTTGTTCATGATGGACAAGAAGGCAGCTGAGGAGGATGCGCACGTTATCACCGGTACATTCCTTGTTAATGGTATTCCTACGTTTGTTTTGTTTGATTCGGGGGCTTCTCAATCGTTTGTGTCTTCGAGTCATGTAAAACAGTTGGGGTTGAGAGTATATGAGTCTGTTTAGGGAGCAAGTTTTCATACCTTCGGTGAGTCTGTATCGTGTGGGAGGTTGTTTAGAGATGTATCTTTGATAGTTGGGCAAGTCGATTTCCCTGTAGACTTGCTAGAGTTTCCTTTTAATGGTTTTGAGATGATAGTTGGGATGGATTGGTTAGGAAAGTATAAGGCTAAGATAGACTGTCATCAAAAGAAGGTGTCCCTAAGAGGTCCTAAGGGTGTAAGTGTGTCTTACCGTGGGTTTCTAGTCAAACCCAAAGTTAAGTTGATTGCAGCTGTCACTTTGAAGTCGTATCTGAGGAAGGGATGTCCTCTGATTTTGTGCCATGTGAGAGATGACCGGATAGAGAGCCCGATTGACGAGATACCAAAGTGGTGGGAGAGTATGCGAGATGTTTTTCCGAAGAGATTCCGGGTTGCCACCGAAGAGGGAGATAGATTTCACCGTTGAGTTGAAGCCGGGGACGGGGCCAATCTCTAAGGCACCGTACCGTATGGGTCCTAAGGAGATGGAGGAACTTAGGAAGCAGTTGGATGATTTGATAGAGAAGGGATACATTAGACCAAGTGTATCGCCTTGGGAGCACCGATTCTTTTCGTGAAGAAGAAGGATGGAACTTTGAGGTTATGCATAGATTACCGAGCCGAACCGTGTGACGATAAAGAACAAGTATCCTTTGCCAAGGATAGATGACCTGTTTGATCAGTTGAGCGGTGCAACAGTCTTTTCTAAGATTGATTTGAGGTCGGGATACCATCAGGTGAAGTTTAGAGATGTGGACATACCAAAGACAGCTTTCACGTCGAGGTATGGCCATTATGAGTATGTGGTGATGCCATTTGGGTTGTCCAATGCGCCGGCAGTGTTTATGGATTTGATGAATAGGATCTTCGAGACGCTTCTTGGATCGGTTTGTAGTGGTGTTTATCGATGACATCCTAGTCTACTCTAAGACTAAGGAGGAGCATGAGGAGCATCTGAGGATCGTGTTGCAGACTTTGAGGGATCATGAGTTGTATGCTAAACTGTCCAAGTGTGAGTTCTGGTTAGAGAAAGTTGCTTTTCTCGGGCATGTAATCTCTAAAGATGGGGTAGTCAGTGGATCCGGCGAAGATTGAGGCGGTGACAAAGTGGGAAGCACCA
Source organism: Silene latifolia (assembly GCF_048544455.1). NCBI lineage: Eukaryota > Viridiplantae > Streptophyta > Magnoliopsida > Caryophyllales > Caryophyllaceae > Silene > Silene latifolia. Next base: position 52,041,234 of record NC_133533.1, read on the forward strand.
AAGAATGTTCTTGAGGTTAGGAGTTTCTTGGGTTTAGCTGGATACTACAGACGGTTCGTGAAAGATTTCTCCAAGATAGCTAGACCGATGACAGCGTTGATGAGGAAAGAGAATAGGTTTCGTTGGGATGAGAGTTGTGAGACGGCGTTCCAAACATTAAAGGAGCGTTTGACCACAGCTCCTGTCCTAGCATTGCCTGAAGGGAGCGAGAATTTCGAGGTTTATACAGATGCCTCGAAGAATGGGTTGGGATGTGTGTTGATGCAGAATGGTAAAGTAATTGCCTATGCTTCTAGGCAGTTGAAGCCTTATGAGGAGAACTACCCTACTCATGACCTGGAGTTGGGTGCAGTGGTGTTTGCTCTCAAGATTTGGAGGCACTACCTTTATGGAGCAATCTTTAAGGTATTTTCTGATCACAAGAGTCTCAAGTACATCTTCACGCAGAAGGAGTTGAACATGAGACAGAGGAGGTGGATGGAGCTGATTGGTGATTACGACATGGAAATCATCTACCATGAAGGGAAGGCCAATGTTGTTGCTGATGCTTTGAGTAGAAAGAGTGTACATTCCTTGTGTACAGCTCTATCTTTGATGAGGCTGAGGGATGAGGTAGCGAGCTTTGGGATTCATATGATGCAGAAAGGAGATGCTATGGGTGATATGACAGTACACATGGAGTTTTATGATGATATTCGAGGTAAACAGGCTTTGGATCCTAAGATAGTGGAGTGGAGAGCTGGAGTAGAGAAAGGGACGGTGTCCCGGTTTTCCATTCATACAGATGGTAGCTTGAGGTTTGATGGTAGGTGGTGTGTTCCTAATGACGAGGAGTTGAAAAAGACAATCATGACAGAAGCGCATTGCACACCATATTCAGTTCATCCGGGTGGAGACAAGCTTTACAAAGATTTGAAGAAAACGTTTTGGTGGCCTGGGATGAAGAAAGAGACAGCTGAGTTTGTGTCCCGTTGTTTGACATGCCAGAGAGTTAAAGGGGAACAGAGAAGACCACAAGGTAAGGTTCAGTCTTTGGAGGTGCCTGAGTGGAAGTGGGAATCCATTTCCATGGATTTCATTGTGGGTTTGCCGAAGAGTCAACAAGGTAACAACATGATTTGGGTGATAGTGGATCGTCGACCAAGTCGCTCACTTTGTTCCAATGAAAGATACATGGACTAAGGCACAATTGGCTATGGCCTATCGAAAGAACGTGCTTAAGTTACATGGAGTCCCTAAGGACATAGTGTCTGACAGAGATGCGAGGTTTATATCGAGGTTTTGGAAGGAGTTGCAGGAATCGTTGGGAACAAATGACTTTGGAGATGAGTACAAAGATTTCATCCTGCGACGATGGGCAGATCGAGAGAACAATCAAGACTCTTGAAGATATGTTGCGAGCTTGTGTGATGGATTTTGGTGGTAGTTGGGAGCAGAGGTTGGACTTAATAGAGTTTTCTTACAACAACAAACTATCACACCAAGATTGGTATGGCACCGTTTGAGGCTTTGTATGGGAGGAGATGCAGGAGTCCGATCTGTTGGGACGATAGTCTTGAGGCAAAGGTTTTAGGACCAGAGATGGTACATGAGATGGTGGAACAGATTAAGATGATCGAGAGAACGTATGAGAGCACCCGGATCGACGAAGAGTTATGCAGATCTACATCGTCGGGACATAGAGTTTCGGGTTGGGGACAAGGTTCTTACAAAGTGTCTCCTATGCAAGGAGTTATGAGATTTGGGAAGAAGGGCAAGCTAAGTCAGAAGTTTATAGGGCCTTATGAGATCTTAGAGCGAGTTGGGGAAGTGGCTTATCGTCTGGCTTTACCGGCTGCGTTGGAGAGAGTGCATAATGTGTTTCATGTGTCGCAGCTGCGGAAGTATGTGAGTGACCCGTCACATGTGTTGGAGGCAGAGAGCTTAGAGCTGGATGAGTCTTTATCATACCTCGAGGTGCCTAAGCAGATCCTAGACCGAAAAGTTAGAAAGACCAGGAGTGGTGAGACAGTTTTGCTTAAGATCCTTTGGTCTAACCATGAGACTGAGGAAGCTACATGGGAGGCAGAGGATATAATGAAAGAGCGTTACCCTTTCCTTTTTGATCAGGTATGAATGGTTACGGGGACGTAACCTTGTTTCTTTTAGGGGGGTAGGAGATGATCGCGAGAGTTTTTAAGAGTTTTTACACCCCTTTTATATGTTGTGTCGGTATGTTTGTCGGGATAAGTTGGGTTAGTAGCGTGTTTTACGTTGTGTTTATTTTGACCTTCGAGTCGGGAAGCTTGTGGGAGTACCTTTGTTTTGGTAGTGGTTTGAACTTCGGGGACGAAGTTCCTTTTAAGGAGGGAAGACTGTAATACTCCGTATTTATGGTCTTGGGGGTACTCTATCGAGTAGCCCTTACTCTGTCGAGTAAGGGTATGTTGCGAGAATAAAATAGTTTCGACTGTTGGGCACTCGATCGAGTAGTCAGGGGCACTCGATCGAGTAGGGGGTACTCGATCGAGTACCTTGGGTACTCGATCGAGTGTCCGGTTTACGGGGAGTTTTCTCGGGTTTTGTTAATTACGCGATTATGGTATTTAAACCAATTCGTCTTTGTTCTAAATCACTTTTTAGAAAACCTAAAACCTGTTTAAGAGAGAAAGCAACTTGTCTTCTTCCTAATCGCGTTCTTGACAATTCCCGGAGTTCAGACGGTCGGTTTGCATCGTAGTTTGTGTCGTTGGATTCCTTGCGTCAAGGGTAAGCTTTTAATGTAATTTATATAATGTTTTGTTAAGATTAGTGAAACCCTAATTTAGGAATTGGGGGTTTTTATGAATAGTAATTGAATAGTAGTATCTATGTGTTGTATGGTAGGAGGAGAGTTCATAGAAGAGGCGTTTTGAGACAATTTAGATACCGTCTGCGTGTTGTGCTTTCCGGGTAGGATTTCCTACTCGCATTTAGTCCCATAATGGGATATTGGTGATGTGCTGTAGTTAGTTGTTTGATATGATGATTGTGTTTGTAATTGTGCTTGTGGTTGTGTTGTTGATGGTTCTCGAGATGCGTTCTCGGCTGAGTGGGGTCACTTGCGGGAGTGATCTCACGCCCTAGTTTCGCCCTTCGTGGAACCCGCCACGAAAGGGGATGTGCACATTAATGGACGGGGTTATCGCTCGTACGATGAGCGGGGCTTAGGTGGGAACGGCTGCGTCCCCCATCGCGGTGGTCGGTGGACGATCGATGATTGAGACGGTTGGTTGGATGTGCGTGTGTGTGTATGACAGGTTCAAATTGTCTATTTGTCTTATTGTTGTTATCTATTTTGATTGTGTGATTAGTATCGACCCGGTGTTGTTTTGTAAACCTGCGGTGATCCATTCGGGGATGGTGAGCGGATATTGAACAGTATAGAGATGATCTTTGGGATAGCTGGGATGGCCACGACATGACGATAGAGTCTTCCGCTGTAGTCTAGTTTTACTTATATTTCATTGAGAAATGACGATTTGGAATAATGTATTATACTTTCAGTTTGGTTTCGAGGATTGTACTTATTCATTAAACTACTTATAATAAATGTTGTTTCTGTTTTGTCTATTTGATTATCATACCTCGGGCAACCGAGATGGTGATGTCTTCATACCTGAGTGGTCCTGGTAAGGCACTCGGAGTGTGGGGGTGTTACAGATGGGAATCCTATAGTCAACTAGGTCTGTCGAAAGTAACCAAAATAGGGGGTTTGTTTGTTTGTTTTCTAAAAACTACGAGTAAAGGAGAGAATAAAAGGAACGAGAGAGAAATGAAATAGAGATGAACAAGGGAGAAAGGTACTAGGATTGTCGGTTCACCATGGCTTCTAAAGTCCGGACTAAAATATAGATGCCCTAAATCCAAGCTGTGGGTAATAAACGTCACCTTTCGGTCCTTAGTTCGACCTAGGTAATACTAGTTTAGCTTTCGCCTAGCTAGCATAAATCCTAATGAAACGCTTAACTACTCCTTTTCCAATCTTTCGATCTAGGAGAAGGGGATATCGAGACGCTTAATTGAATGCGTCGACTCAAACAATTAAGAGATATTAAAGCGTGATGCATACAACTAGACTACGGTATTCTAATTAATTCGTCCTTCCTACACCATGGCTACCCTAAATCCTAGCAAAGCGATTAGCTATTCATGATCGAAATGAGGAACAATAGTAGTAAAGCAAATAACAATAAGTAACATAATAAACGAAACCGAATTGAAATTATGCTATGATAATACCGAATTCAACAGAAGGAAAATTGAGAAATGGCGATTCAAAGTACTTCCGATCCAAAAGCTAAAGCAACAATCTCCGTCCTATGTCTAGGATGTGATAATTAGGTCTCTAGTATTCCTTGCCTCTTTATATGAAAAATAGCAAGGAAAATAAAGCGTTATAAAATAACAACACAGTCGAATTAAAGCCCATCAGTGCGTGGCCTCTCGATCGAACTCCACAGTGGCTCGATCGAGAGCTTCCCTTAAGTATCTCCCTCGATCGAAAACAGGACATCTCGATCGAGGCCGTCACCTTTGCATTCACTCGATCGAGAACAGGACATCTCGATCGAGGGGTTCTTGACTTCTTGTGTGTTCTCCTAATCCTTTGGATGCTTTCACGCGTCTCAAGATGGTAAAGTTTCGCGCCAACTCTCTTAAGCAAGCTTGGAGGACCGCAAATAGGCTGATTTCCAGTCATTCCTGTTCGTACCTGCAAATAATGCAAAACAGAACAAAGTAGACTATTCGGGGTATAAAGTGACATAATATCACTCAAACACATAGAAATGCGTGCCAAAAGAGACCGTAAAATCTATGTAAAATGCGCGCATCAAACTTCCCCAAACCAAACCTTTGCTTGTCCTCAAGCAAACTAATGCAACTAGCTAGGAAGAAATGGATAGGAGTAGAACATAGACAAGCTGAAGACCGTCGGCTCAAACCGTTTAATGCATAAGAATCAACTACTAGTAGCTCGACATCAGGGCAAACGAATTTATGCATATTTCAAGGAGATTTGAACTTTCGACCTTGCAAGACTTTTAAAAATGGACTCTCACGGGTCGCTCAATCACACAAATAAGCATAAGGTGATATATAAAATAAGACAGAAGGAGTAAAGAACACTCACCTAACTGCGACCTATAAGAACATGCATGCAATCTAACGTGAATAAAGTCTCTACAACCGTACATATGCATTCCAACCAAACTGATGACCAAGACACATGCCGAGGACTTACATATGGGTAAGTGAGGTAATAGGTAAGAAGGGGCTAAAATGAATTTGGGTACGTGGGGTTATTAGCCAGGCTAGCAACAACGGATCCAAATTATGCAACTTCCCTACTTCAAACTCCATACAAAATCGATACGAAACAGTGCAAATTGGATGCACACAACTCACTAATCACCATAAAATTATCAACTCCCCATAAGGTATAGATTAAAAATGGGAGTATAAATCACAACATACAGTCTTTCATTTTCCGCATATGATTTTTTTCTTTTCTTTTTTTTTCTTTTTTCTTTCGGATTTTCCTTTTCTTTTTTTTTTCTTTTGTTTTTTTTTTTTTTCATTTTTCTTCACTTCTTTTTCAAAATTTCTCCTTCATTTCCTTCACCCGTCCATCTCATGAAAAGATATAATAACCAACTGCAAATCAACACATTCCCAACATTGCTACCATTACTAGCTCGGCTAGGGTAGGAAAAATATGGATTGTAGCTAAATAGGGACAAAATGGGCAATTTGGCTATGTGGAGATCATGGGTAAAATGAAATAAAGGAGTTGCCTCTCCAAACATGTGTCACCAACCACAGACCCGAATGCATACAGGTACTAAGTAGACTAAACTCATGCTTATGCAATTTGATGTTACATGCCTTATAAGGAGTAACTACTCACCTCCTACATGAACTGGTCATGGATGACACCAGTTATAAAGCTCTAAACATCAGAAAGATATTGTAGTTTGCCAAAATTTCAAGTCAAGTCTACTTGTTCAACGAATTTTGAAACGAAATTCGAGGAGTTGCAAAGGCTGTTGCTAAAAGATGTGAAACAATGCAAGGCTTAAGCAAACAGACAGTTATCAGCAATGAAAAACTCCCATCGGACTCAACCTAAAATGCAAAAATAAACATGATTTTTTTTTCTTGAATTTTGAAATTTTTCAATTTTTATGAGATTTTTGATTTTTATGAAATAAAATACAATACAAACGTAAGTAAACGTGGTAACAAAAATGCGACAAAAATAACATGCAGACACAAAATGGATGCAAACCCTCCCCAAACCAAACTGTACAATGTCCCCATTGTACAAAGTAAAGGAAAAGAGATGCAAACGAAAGAGAGGGAGAGTCGAAAACTTACAAAAGCGTGCAGACCACGGACTTCCCCAAACCGAACCAGATAGAGAGGTTAGTAGGGCTCTCGATCGACAAAGGAGTAGGTCGATCGAGAAGAACACGGTACTCGATCGAGACAGGTAAGACTCGATCGAGGCTTTTAACGGAGTAGAAATTCGATCGAGCAAGTAAGATCTCGATCGAGAGCTTTGAAGGCGAAAGACCACTCGATCGAGCAGGAAGGCTACTCGATCGAGGGATGTTGCATCAGTAAGCAACAGTACGATACCTGTGCTGTACCAAAAATGCAAAATTTCCATTAAAATTTCTCAAACGCACGCCAAACAGAAATAAAGAAAGTTAAAAGTTCGAAAAACAAAAACAACAATTTACAATCGGGTTGCCTCCCGATAAGCGCAGGTTTATAAGGTCCCGCACGACCTATAAGCGTCAAACATCACTCTCTGCCATCGCGTCGAAAAAGAGAACTTCGACGCGTCCAATCACAGCATCAGCCCCATAATAATGCTTCACAAGATGACCATTAACTTTGAAGCGATTCCCCTCGGAGTCCACTAACTCAACTGATCCAAATTTAGTGACGCCAGGCACCGTGTACGGACCACTCCACCTGGACTTCACCTTACCAGGGAATAGTCTCAACCGGGCATTAAACAGTAACACCTTTTGCCCAACATGGAACTCACGGGGTACAATCCTCTTATCGTGCCAACGCTTAGTCTTCTCCTTATAAATTCGGGAGCTATCATAAGCGTTCAGCCGAAACTCCTCCAGCGCATCTAGCTGCAATAAACGCTTCTCACCACACAAGTCAGCATCATAATTAAGCTAGCGGATAGCCCACCAAGCTTTATGTTCTAGCTCAACAGGAAGATGACAAGACTTTCCATACACTAAACGATACGGTGAAGCACCGATTGGTGTCTTAAAAGCCGTCCTATAAGCCCACAACGTGTCCTCTAGTTTAGCACTCCAGTCTTTCCGTGATTTAGACACTACTTTACTCAATATCTCTTTTAGTTCCCTATTAGAGACTTCGACCTGTCCGCTAGTCTGAGGGTGGTACCCCAAACCCCTACGGTGTTTGACACCATATTTGGACAGCAAAGCAGTCAACTGTTGTTCTCTAAAATGCATACCCCTATCGCTAATGACGACCCTAGGGACACCAAAACGGGGAAAAATAATCTTACGAAACAGCTTAATCACGGTCCGGGCATCACAATTGGGAGTGGCAATTGCCTCCACCCACTTGGACACATAGTCTACAGCTACCAGAATATACTTGTTACCTTGGCTAGACGGGAATGGCCCTTGATAATCAATGCCCCATACATCGAAAATCTCAACCTCTAGGATGCCGTTCTGAGGCATCTCATGTCTCTTGGAAATGTTTCCCGTTCTCTGACAAGCATCACAACTAGCAACAAAAGTTTTAGTGTCAGCGAAAAGAGTTGGCCAATAAAAACCTCGATCGCAATACCTTAGCCACGGTACGTGATGGACCGTGGTGTCCTCCACAAGGAGCCGAATGGCAGCCTTCTAGGATAGCTTTGGTCTCCCACTGCGGAATACACCGTTTGTAGAGTCCGTCTGCACACTCCTTAAATAAATAAGGGTCATCCTGAAAATATTGCCGTGCATCGTAAGAACCTCTTGCGCTAGATGAGATAAATCACGGCGGCGTGCTCGATCGACAAAGTTAGCATAGTCTGCAAACCAAGGTTCAGCACCATCCTTAGAATTCACGAGGTCACAAAAAAACATCAACGAGAAAATAAAGAGTCGTCGGTGAAAGAATCATTAATAGGAAGAGAATCCTCCCCTTCACATTTGTGTCGGACGCGACGATGGATGGCCGGCTACGACGTTTTCTGCTCCCTTCTTATCCTTAATCTCCAAGTCAAACTCCCGTAAAAGGAGTATCCATCTCACCATCCGGCTTTGCTTCCTTCTTGTTCGAGAAGGTGTTTCAAATACGCCGCATGATCAGCAAAAATAATAACTTTAGAACCCAACAAATACGATCTAAACTTATCTAACGCATAAACAACAGCTAAAAGCTCCTTCTCCGTGGTAGCATATTTCACTTGAGCCTCATCCAGAGTTCGGCTCGCATAATAAATCGCACTCAGCGCTTTGTCTTTCCGTTGGCCTAGCACCGCTCCTAGTGCATAATCACTGGCATCGCACATAATCTCGAAAGGCAGCTTCCAATCCGGAGGCTGGATAATGGGTGCAGAGACCAAAGCCTGCTTCAAAGTGTTAAAAGCAGAAAGACATTCATCATTAAAATCAAAAGGAGCATCCTTTAGAAGCAACTGTGTAAGTGGTCGAGCAATCTTTGAGAAGCCCTTGATAAACCGACGATAAAAGCCAACGTGACCAAGGAAACTTCTCACCCCCTTAACATTAACTGGAGGGGGTAATTGCTCGATTACTTGCACCTTTGCTCTGTCTACCTCAATACCCCTGTTGGAGACTAAGTGCCCAAGGACAACGCCTTCATTTACCATAAAATGGCACTTCTCCCAGTTTAACACTAGATTAACCTCAATACATCGCTGCAAAACTTTATCAAGGTTAGCTAAACAATTATCAAAGTCATTCCCATAGACACTGAAGTCGTCCATAAAGACTTCCATGATAGACTCGATATACTCAGAAAAGATCCCCATCATACACCCTCGAAAGGTGGCGGGGGCATTACACAAACCAAAAGGCATTCTGCGATAAGCAAAGACACCCTTCGGACAAGTAAAAGTAGTCTTTTCCTGATCATCTGGATGAATGGGGATCTGAAAGAACCCTGAGTACCCATCCAGATAACAGAAAAACTCATGGGAAGCCAATCTCTCTATCATCTGATCAATGAAAGGAAGGGGGAAATGATCTTTCTTGGTGGCGGCATTTAATTGCCGATAATCTATACACATCCGCCACCCGGTCACTAGTCTAGTAGGTATTAGCTCATTATTTTCATTTCGGACAACTATAGTACCACCTTTCTTAGGTACCACCTGAACGGGACTTACCCATTTAGAATTCCCAACTGAATAAACAATACCTGCGTCGAGTAGTTTCATAACCTCAACCGTCACAACCTCCTCCATCTTCGGATTCAGCTTTCGCTGACCCTGCTTGCAAGGTTTGTGATCATCCTCTAGCTCAATCCTATGCATGCAGACGTCAAGGCTGATGCCCTTAAGGTCATCCAACGAATATCCCATCGCCTTCCTATTTCTCTTAAGAACAGTCAATAAAGCAGTTAACTGTCCGTCGTTGAGCTTAGCACTCACAATCACTGGAAACTGCTCAGTATCATCAAGAAAAGCATACTTAAGGTGAAAGGAAAGAGCTTTACGCTCGGGGACCTTTACCTCGACTGAGCACAAAGTGTGTGCCAAGTTCTCTACCTGTTCTAGCTGAACGTCAGACAGCTCTATCTCATCTGTAGTAATTCCAAGCAACTGCTCGACATCGTCCTCGTCATCTGAAAAATCTGTACACTCATCTAGAAACATCAAAGACTCCTCCGGATCCTTAACTAAGGAATCCGACCAAAACTCGTAAGCAGACTCATCAATAATGTCAACAGAATAGCAAGTATCCTCTATCATCGGTCTAGACAAGGTCTCGGGCAGACTAAACGTAATCTCATCATCCCCTACCTCTAGGGTCAAACGCCCGAGTTTGACATCAATAATAGCTCCAGCTGTACACAAAAACGGTCTACCCAAAATAATCTGGGTACGGGTATCCTCAGCAATATCTAAAACAATAAAGTCCACTCGGGATAAAGAATTTGCCTACCTTGACAGCACATCCTCTAAGATACCTAAGGGCCGTCTCTAACGATCTGTCGGCCATCTGTAGGGTGATATTGGTGATTTTTAGGTGACCCAATTTAAGCTTAGAAAAGATAGAATAGGGCATGACACTGACACTGGCTCCAAGGTCACACAGCGCCCTATTTATCACCACATCTCCTATAACACAAAAAATAGAGAAACTACCCGGTCCTTCAGTTTAGGGGAGACTTTCCTGAAATTAGACTACTAGACTCTTCCATGAAAGCGACAAGATGTTGTTTCTCCAAATTCCCTCTTACGCGTAATAATATCTTTCATAAATTTTGCGTAAGGAGGTATTTGGGTAATTAACTCAGCAAAAGGAATGGTTACCTGAATGTTTCTTACCATATTTGCGAATTTGCTGAATTGTCTCTCCGTCTTTGTGTCGCGTAGTCGACTCGGGTAAGGGACCTTAACCATAGGAAGTGGGTCCTCTTCTTTCTCTTTACCTTTATCAGTTCTTGACATCCTCGCAGCATAGGAGGGTACCCCACTACGGTCAGCATTGGAATGCGTGTCCGCAGGCTCAGCATCTCTCGATCGAGGCTCGGAAGTGCTCGATCGAGAGCTTTTCTTGCTAACCTCTCTCGATCGAGAGGTTTCATTGTGCATCTTACTCGATCGAGAAGTACCGTCTCTCGATCGAGGGGTTTCTTCCTCAGCATCGGTCGATCGAGAGGTAAGTTCACTTGATCGACCACCCTTCAGCAATTCTTCGTCATTTTGCTGAACAGTGATCCCTGCCTCGGCGTTTGAACTTTCTGGAGTATGTTCTGGCCCGTCATAAGTGCGACCACTCCTCAAACTTATTGCATTTACCGGGTCTTCCTCTAAGCACATTGACTCATACTTTGCGAGCAGTTTACGGAAGACATCCGCACCAGATTCCTGCTCAAGATGTTGCGTGTGAATGGCGGCCATTAGGTTGTACTCGACCTGAACATTGTCAGCATAAAGCTCGAGGGAAGAGCCACCTTACCTAAACTTCCGATAGGCCAGAATGCTCTCGGACGTAGCCATGCATGAAAAGGGATTGTGTCCCCATTCGCCACATCTTCCACAAAATACCTCCATGGCTGAACTATAACCCTGTAAGCACAAAAACACTCGGGCCAAGAATGAGAACTGTCTCAAGGAGTAAATTCCCTGAGACAAAAGACAAACAAAGTAACTATAAAATTGCACCGTCTCCCCGGCAACGGCGCCAAAATTTGACACGGCTGTCGCAACCCTGTCAAAGATAAAACCAACGGGTCTCAACTAAATGTAGCAGAGGCAGTCGGGTATCGAATCCACAGGGAGATGGGAATCCTATAGTCAACTAGGTCTGTCGAAAGTAACCAAAAAAGGGGGTTTGTTTGTTTGTTTTCTAAAAACTACGAGTAAAGGAGAGAATAAAAGGAACGAGAGAGAAATGAAATAGAGATGAACAAGGGAGAAAGGTACTAGGATTGTCGGTTCACCATGGCTTCTAAAGTCCGGACTAAAATATAGATGCCCTAAATCCAAGCTGTGGGTAATAAACGTCACCTTTCGGTCCTTAGTTCGACCTAGGTAATACTAGTTTAGCTTTCACCCTAGCTAGCATAAATCCTAATGAAACGCTGCAGAACTACTACTTTTCCAATCTTTCGATCTAGGAGAAGGGGATATCGAGACAGTTAATTGAATGCGTCAACTCAAACAATTAAGAGATATTAAAGCAGCAGATGCATACAACTAGACTACGGTATTCTAATTAATTCGTCCTTCCTACGCCATGGCTACCCTAAATCCTAGCAAAGCGATTAGCTATTCATGATCGAAATGAGGAACAATAGTAGTAAAGCAAGTAACAATAAGTAACATAATAAATGAAACCGACTTGAAATTATGCTATGATAATACCGAATTCAACAGAAGGAAAATTGAGAAATGGCGATTCAAAGTACTTCCGATCCAAAAGCTAAAGCAACAGTCTCCGTCCTATGTCTAGGATGTGATAATTAGGTCTCTAGTATTCCTTGCCTCTTTATATGAAAAATATCAAGGAAAATAAAGCGTTATAAAATAACAACACAGTCGAATTAAAGCCCATCAGTGCGTGGTCTCTCGATCGAACTCCACAGTGGCTCGATCGAGAGCTTCCCTTAAGTATCTCCCTCGATCGAGAACAGGACATCTCGATCGAGGCCGTCACCTTTGCATTCACTCGATCGAGAACAGGACATCTCGATCGAGGGGTTCTTGACTTCTTGTGTGTTCTCCTAATCCTTTGGATGCTTTCACGCGTCTCAAGATGGTAAAGTTTCGTGCCAACTCTCTTAAGCAAGCTTGGAGGACCGCAAATAGGCTGATTTCCAGTCATTCCGGTTCGTACCTGCAAATAATGCAAAACAGAACAAAGTAGACTATTCGGGGTATAAAGTGACATAATATCACTCAAACACATAGAAATGCGTGCCAAAAGAGACCGTAAAAGTCTATGTATAATGCGCGCATCAGCTGCCACCCCTAGTTCCACGGCAAGAACGCCCGCTTCTAAGGAAACAAGTCTCTCCAAAGTACGATGTTTAAAGTGTCAGGGGTTTGGGCACTATCAAAGCACATGTCCAAATAAACAATTGATTACCTTGAGAGACACTGTTGCTTGTCGGGATGAGTTGTTTGATGAAGAGGAACGATTGGGTGATGTGTTCAATTTCGAAGGAAGTGAAGAGGAGGAAGACGACGAGAATGTCGAGTCCTACGCCGCTCCTAGTTACGATTGTGCTTTGGTTCTGCAAACCCAACAAGTTCAATCTACAACCATTGAATTGGAGCAAAGGGATCAAATATTTCACACCAAATGTCAAGTAAAGGACAAGTGGTGTAGCCTAATCATCGATGGAGGCAGTTGTACTAATGCGGCCTCAAAAGCTATTCGCTCTATGAGTACAAAACGTGGGAAAGCTTCTAACATGTCCATGTTTGCTAGCGAACAAGAGGTGGATGAAACTATTGCCGAGGGTGATTGTGTTTACTTAATGGTGGTCAACGAGGCGCCAAGTGTTGGAGTAAAAAACGCCCAATTGGCAGCGCTCTTAAAGGAATTCGAAGATGTTTTCCCCGATGATCTACGACTGGATTTACCCCCTATTCGTGGGATCGAACACCAAATCGATCTCATTCCCGGAGCTTCATTGCCAAACAAAGCGGCCTATCGATGCACTCCAATGAAAACGAAAGAGTTGCAATGACCAATTGAGGAGCTAATGAATCGAGGCTATGTTCGTGAAAGCCTGAGTCCATGTGCCGTCCCTACTCTACTTGTTCCAAAGAAGGATGGGACGTGGCGAATGTGCATTGATAGTCGAGCCATGAACAACATAACTATCAAGTATCGTTTTTCTATCCCAAGGCTTGACGATATGCTTGATGAGTTACATGGGCCCGAGATCTTTTCTAAGATCGACTTGAGGAGTGGTTATCACCAGATACGAATGAGAGAAGGGGACGAGTAGAAAACCGCGTTCAAGACTATACATGGGTTATACGAGTGGACCGTCATGCCATTCGGATTAACCAATGCTCCGAGTACTTTTATGTGACTCATGAACGAGGTACTCAAACCTTTCTTGAGCAGATTTGTTGTCGTCTATTTGGATGACATTTTGGGGTACAGTTGAACTAAGAAAGAGCATTTCAAACACCTTCGAGAGATGTTCGACACACTTCGAGGGTAGAAACTCTATGGAAAGAGGGAGAAGTGTTCATTGTCTCCGCTTTTCGACTATATGGTATCTAAAGATGGGATTTCGGTCGATCAAACCAAAATTGAGGCAATCAAGTCGTGGCCTACCCCTAAGTCCATCACGGAAGTCCGGTCATTTCATGGACTTGCTTCGTTTTATCGGAGGTTTATTCGGGACTTTAGTACCATCACTAGTCCCATCACCGAGTGTTTAAAGAAAGGAGCATTTGTATGGACCACGGCCGCTCAAAGGGCCTTTGAGACGATAATTCAAAAGCTTTGTGAGGCACTGTTGTTGGCTCTTCCTAATTTTTCCCAACCATTTGAGGTGGAGTGTGACGCAAGTGGTGTTGGAATTGGTGTCGTGTTGGTACAAAGAAAGAGACCCATCGCATACTTTTCCAAGAAGCTGAGTAGTGCTAAACTCAACTACTCTACATAGGACAAAGAGTTCTATGCGATCGTGAGAGCTCTTAATCATTGGAGTCATTATCTCCGTCCGAATCACTTCTTATTATATTCGGATCATGAATCATTGAAGTACATTAACGCACAGCAGGAGTTGAATCCGAGACATGCCAAATGGGTGGAGTTTCTACAATCCTTAAACTTCTCTTCCAAGTATAAGGATGGCAAAAGCAATGTGGTGGCTGATGCTCTTTCCCGGCGCTGTTCTCTATTGAATGTGCTCGATGTTCGCCTACTTGGATTCAAGACCTTGAAGAACTATTATGACGATGATCCCGATTTTGGGGAATTGTTCGAGAAATGCAAATCGGGAACACAAGGCGAGTTTGCCATTCAAGATGACTTTCTTTTCAAAGGAAATAGGCTTTGTGTGCCTAAGCATCAAGTTCGGGAATTGTTAATCCGAGAAGCTCATGGAGGAGGACTTGGTGGACATTTCCGCGTCAACAAGACTTTTGAGGTCCTCAAGAAACATTTATATTGGCCTCGAATGCAAGGTGATATACAGAATATGGTCCGGAAACGTGTCACTTGTCATGTTGTGAAAAGTACATTCAAGCCGGGAAAATACATCCCGTTACCTATCCCTTGCCGGCCATGGGAGGATATATCTATGGATTTTATTGTTGCTTTGCCTCATACTCAAAGAGTTTGTCACAAGATGGACGACGCTAGCAACGTGGCTGATTTCTATTTCCGAGAGATACTTCGTCCTCATGGAGTTCCGAAAACGATAGTCTTCGATCGAGATTCCAAGTTCTTAGCTACTTTTGGAACACCCTATGGAGGAAAGTGGACACCAAGCTGTTGTTTAGTACGTCTCACCATCCACGAAACGATGGGCAAACGAAGGTGACGAATTAAATTCTTGGTACATTATTGCATGGTCTCATGAGCAAGACTCAAAAGGATTGGGATTTAAAGCTCGCTCACGCCGAGTTCGTTTACAATCGGTTACCGACATACGCAACAAAGCACTCCCTATTTGAGATCGTGTATGGTGTGAATCCCTACCTACCACTCGACCTTAGTCCTTTACCCGAAGGCGAATTGGTGCATAAGGATGCGAAGGCCAAGTTGGAATCGATGATCAAACTCCATGAACAAGTCCGGGCAAGGATCGAGACAATCAATGAAATATACAATCGCAAGGCGAACAAGAATCACCAACCAAGGACTTTCGAAGAAAGAGACCTAGTATGGTTGCATTTATGGAAGGACATGTTTCCAAACAATCGCAAAAATAAACTCATGCCTCGTGCGGAAGGTCCTTACAAGGTAATTTCAAAGGCAGGCGATAACGCTTACAAGATCGAGCTACCCGGAGACTATGGTGTGCACGCTACCTTCAACATCGGTGACCTATCTCTTTCTGTCAATGACGATAGGATCAAGGAATTGAGGGCAATTCCTTTTCAAGGGAGAAGAGATGACGCGAATATCGACCCCATAGAAGAGGTTGTGCTCAATTTAGAAGACCAAGTGAACCCAAGCCCAAGTAATGCATTATTTACACACAAAATATGGATGTGCTCAATTAAGGAAAAGGAAATATGTGCAATCAAGACCCGAGATTCATGGAAACCGACTTGAAACCGTGTGGGACAGGGGGTCGGCGGTACCAAGAAGAGTAAAGAGGAAATCAACTTAGTTTTTAGTATTTTCAACTAGTTTGAATAAGGTTTGAAAAATTAGTCTAGTTTGTGAGTTCTATGCATCAATCATCCTAGAACTCACAAAATGCATTTAATGTAGTCTTAGAGGCCAAGGCATTTCGGCCTATATAAGGACCAAGCCTCCCTCATTTGTAATCATCAAAGTTTAAGAAAAACCCCTTTCTAGAGAGAGAAACTCATTGTTTAAATCTTTTTAAGATCGACGAGTTCGAGTCTTGCCTTAAACCAAGGACGCGTTCCGAAGTTTGAGTTGAATTACTTGACGCGTGCGTTTTCGAGTAATTCCCCCATTGTTATCGTTATAGGTCTAACGATAGAAAATATCCCATTCATTCGATCTCTTCATAAGATATCGAAACAAATATACCTTTTATTCTTGCACAAGAGAAAAACATAAAAACAAACTAAAAGTCTTCCGCTTCCGCAAAAACGCATCAAGTGACACGATTTGGTCGGGTTGCACCTAGTGCATTCGGATCTCTCGCCTCACTTGAATTCACAATTAAGTCTTCCGCTCCGCTTTACGCATCACATAACACCATTTTTATCCGGAGGGATAACCCAAGAACACATATATCCGACTCCTACTTGCAAACTTATCTCCTTTTGCACGTTGATTGTGAGCATAACACAGAGACCGAAATACGCGCAAATGTGTGAATGGCGGTGATTTCCCAAATAGAATTTCATAAGGCGTAATCCCTTCTAACAAAACGGATGGTGTACGATTGATAAGGTATGCAGCGGCAAGAGCACATTCAGCCCAGAACGTGATGGGCAGCCCAGCTTTAAACCGCAGGGCACGGGCCACATTAAGTATATGCTGATGCTTACGGTCTACTCTACCATTTTGTTGGGGGTACCAACATAAGAACTTTGGAATAGAATACCTTGCTGAGCAAAATATGGTTGCAATGAATGAAATTCAGTCCCGTTATCACTTCGAACAATTTTAATTACGACGGAGAATTGACGATTAATCATAGCTATAAAATTCATGAATTTCTCATGCACTTCAGTTTTAGTGGTCAATAGATAGATCCAGACACCGCGTGAATAGTCATCAACAATGGTAAGAAATTAGCGCGTGCCACTAGTAAACGGTGACTCGTAAGGCCCCCATGAATCATAGTGCACAAGTTCAAAAATACCATCACTTTTATTATTACTCAACGGAAAAGTACTACGAACATGTTTTGCACGATGACAGATCTCACATGGTGTTATCAACGTACCCTTATTACTACTAACAAACGGAAGTAATTTAACTACTTTCTCGGAAGGATGACCCAACCGTTTATGCCATAAGTTAATACTAGAATCAACACCCACTGCACTTGTGATTATTCGCGGCTCATGTCGAAGGTAGTAAAGTCCATCCAGCCTATCAGTCGTGCCAATCACCATCCTCGTATGGCGGTCCTGAATAATACAAGTACTAGCATTAGTCATAAATTCACAATCAAAAACATCGCTTAATTGCGAGGCGGATATTAAATTACAACGTAGTTGAGGTACATAAAGAACAGGATCGAGAGAGATAGTCAAAGTCAATTTTACACAGCCAACATGGGAAGCTTGTACTTGCGTGCTATCCGGGAGTCCAACAGTACGGCTAGGTATGGTACGAATATTAAGTAAACAATCGAACTTCCCTATAACATGATGTGAACAGACCGTATCAATAAGCCACTAACCATAAAAAGTCTGAGATGGAGTGCCATACACGGTTACAGGCGAATGTGAAGTGTCTCCTTCTCGTGAACCAGTATGAACAACATTACTACTCTCGGGTTTAGAAGTACTCACGGCATTTTCAGGCCGAGATTGACCACCAAAACAACCACCACCTCGTCCTTTATTCGAATGGCCACCACGAGAGCCACTAGAACCGCCAGATCGACTAGCTTGAAGATCATACCAATAGTCAGGTAATTCCTCCATGAGATCAAAGCACATCCTACGATCATGTCCCATCCGATTGCAATTATTATACAGCAACTTCTGACGTTCAGACTGGGACAGTTGCGACGAAGGACGAGAAGCAATCCCTTATCGTAAATTAGATTGTCGTACAGCGAAGGTCGCTATTTCAGAATAGGGCATAATTCACTGGTTTTACTAATTCCCTTCACACGTTCCTCCTGACTAATTAATTGGAACGCACGACTTATCGTCGGCAGCAGAGTTTGAGACAGCAGAAAAGTTCGTAACGTCTCATAAGGAATAGAGAGCAGACCGAGTAAAAACTAATGAAGACGGTCAGACTCATCGCTGCGCTCTAAGTGTTGCTTACCAACATCAGATTCACACTTGCAAGTAATATTTGGTTCATATTTATCTAACTCATCCCATAATTGATTTAAGGTACCATAATATACCACAACGGACATCATTTCGGTTTGCTTACAATCACACAACGCACCCATTATTTGTTGGATGCGTGGTCCATCAATAATGCTAAAGCGATCATGAAAATCGTCCCACAACCGCTTTGCATTATCATAGTTAGACAAAAGACGTTTTACCTCAGGTTCGATGATGTTCATGAGCTAGGAAATAAGAATCAAATGAATCGTCTCCCAGTCCTCCTTTGTACACGGCGCCTCATTCACTACAATAATTCAGCTCTTGAGCGACTAGTTTAAGCGACTGTTTTGCGCCGTCGCCAAGTTAGCGACAGATAAAAAAATCGGGCGACTGATTATAGTCGCCAAAATAGCAACCACTACTCTTTGAAATTAGTGACGGAATTTTAAAATTTAAAGACCGAATTCCATCGCCAAAATAGCGACTGCACTGTTCTCCGTCGCCAAATCGGTCGCCCGATTTTTGACTACCTTATTCAGCGAAATCCCCTTCCCTTTTTCTTACTTTACCAAAACACAAAAAGAAGGAAGAGAGGAAAGCGACGAGAACGACGACACCACCAACAATTAACAACGTACCACCACCAACGACGACACCACCAACAACTAACACCACCGCCATTGTCACCGCCGGCTCTTACCACCACCGCCATCTCATTTGCTCATCACCATTATTTTCATTTTTCTTGTTGCTTGAAGGTGTGTTATTTTGTTTTAAATTTCAATTTATTAGTTGGTTTTTGTGTTGTTTATTTAATTTGTGATTGTAATTAGTTATTTTGATGTTATTATGATGTTTATGTATACTTATGTGATGCTTGCTTTGTTTTTAATTTTTAATTAGTTAGGGTTTGTGTAAACTGATATTTAGGTTGAATATGAATTGGGGGGTTTTTGTGAAATTGTTAATATTAATTGAATTAGGGTTGTAAACGACAATGTATTAGTGATTTTGATATTGTTATTTGTCTAATGTTAGTATTGTTGAATTTACCAAGTTAGTCTAATGTTAGTCTAATGTTAGTATTGTTGAATTTACCAAGTTAGTCTAATGCTAGTATTGTTGAATTTATCAAATTAGTATAATGTTAGTATAATTTGTATTGTGTAATGTTAATATTGTTTTTTTTTTGGTGCTTAGGAGGGGCTAAACCCCGAAAACTAAATAATGTAGTTGGTGTAATGTTAATATTGTTGAAGGTGGTAAATTAGTATAATGTTAGTATGATATTAGTTTATTCAATTGTTAGTCTTGTTTGGAATATTTTTTAGTATAAGGTTGTAAACTAAGAAGTATAACATTGTTGTATGAGTTATATTGTTAAAAATTGTTGTTTGGAATATTTTTTAGATTAAAATGAAGAGATCAAAATGCAAATGGATGTAAGAAGATAGGGTAGATAAGAGGAAACATCTTTATGTATAAGGTTGTAAACTTGAAATATTTTCATTACATTCAAGTAGTAGAACATCTTTATACAAATGGGTTTTCTCCAAATTATTATAATTGGATTTGTCATGGAGAACCATATTCTCCAATTACCGAGCAACCTCAAACCAAACAAAATGATAACCTATATAGAATTATGGTATTTGATGCTTTGGAGTATACTATGATAGGCTTATCGCGTACCTATGCAAAGATAAAATTCCCTAAACACAAATTAATGTAGTAATAGGGGTCGAACCACAAGGAAACGGGAATTACGTCGTGAATTGCTATGGGTAGATTCTTATCAAGGTTGATTTCGATTTGGGTTGGTTTGATTGTTTGATGATTAATAACAATAATGATGTAAATTATATGATAAAAGTGAGTCTAAGGGGTTCGGGTCACACATGCAAGGGTAAATATACGATCATGATAAATGCGGTACTAATAACATTGTCAATGGCTTAGGCTTAAAGACACCCACCTTACGATATTAGTGTCAACCTTAGATCGGGTCCTAGAGAAACTCTCGTCCATGACTAGGTCGTCCTACTATACGTGCTTAGTCTAATTCAATTCCGTGCCTCTCGACTTATAGAACAAATAAACAAACTTAATCAATTGAATAGGGCCCTAAACAAAGATTAAACATTGTGGCACAAGCATGTGATAGAAGCAATATGATCAATATTATTATTAATCTATTTTATCATGTTATATACTTGATTTATAAATGGCTCCCCTAGCCCTTAGACTAGGAAATTTAGCTACTCATACTAAAATGTAAATTGCAAACTAAATTAAGAGAAATGGTGAACATAATTGTGTGATTTATATAAACTAATTGATTTAACATGCGGAAGAATTAAACTAAAGTAATCTAACAAATTATTTAATTATAAATTATGTATAAACTGAAATAGAAATGTAGAGATATAAACTATAAGTAGAAATACCTTAAAAGTAGAGAACTTGCATGGAAGAACAATGTATACCCAAAAGCTTGAAATAACTTAGAACCAAAAGTTTGAAGAACTACAAGATTAACTAATTTGTAAACTAATATGAAAACTATTGAGAGAAATATGATGCTTAAGGCTATTGTAAACTAAAACTTGGACGTAAAAATTGGATGCCCAAAGCTTTGGAACACCTCTCCTATTTATAAGAGAGGAGAGCATAACGTAAAAGCCAAGAGGCATGCAACCCCGATCGGGGCCACCCAACCCCGATCGGGGTCGTGTGTTTCCAGCTCCTTTGCCTTAATTCTCTTCTTAATTGCTTGGAGAATCCTATGTTGGTGATTAATTGTGCGATTAATCACCCGGTTAAGACCTTAATTCTTGGCATCCTAGGTAGCTTAGAATCCTATCTTTTCCTCCTTGACTTGGACTTGAAGTTGGGCTTGACTTTGGTTTGTTGACAACAATTGTATTGCACACATTAGTCCATCAACTTCTTCATGAAAAACCCATGCAAACACTCCATGATAGCCCAATATTTGGTCTTGCTTAGCCATTTCATTCTAGTAGCTCATCTTGTAGTATTTTAGCTCCAAAAAGCTTAAGTATCCTACAAAACATGTGGACACAAACAAATGCACTAGAATAACAAATATTAGCTCAAAACACTATGATAAGTGCTAAATGACAAATAAAATGGAGCAAATATAGGGGATGAAAGTATATAAAATATGCACTTATCATACTACTTTTAATAATGACAACCACGAACCTATCATTGAACAAGAACCAAACCCACAAGCAAAATCATTTTTTGAAATGTTAAAAGCTTTAAAAAAACCCTTATATGAAGGGAGCAGAATGTCATTGTTACAAGCCGCCTCTAAGATAGTAACCTTGAAATGTGAGTTTAATATGCCATTTAATGGTGTTGATGCTATCGCGTCTTTGCTTGAGGACGCTATCCCTGATAATAACGTCATAACCCGAAGTTTCTATAATACCAAAAAAAGCAGTTAAAGGCCTTCAGCTTCCGCATCAAAAGATTGATGCATGTCCTGAAGGATGTATGCTCTTTTGGGGAGATGATGCTTTGCTTGACAAGTGTAAGAAATGTCAAAGGGGTAGATATAAGACAAGTGAGGGAGATATTGTTTTGAAGGGAAAACACAAGAAGGGTAATAAGACGGGTCAAAAGAGTAAGAAACCAATATCACAAGACCAATTAATTTATTTTCCTCTTGCTCCAAGACTTCAAAGAATGTATGCAACAAAAAACATTGCTGAATAAATGAGATGGCACAAAGAAAATCCTCTTACACCGGGAAAGATGTGTCATCCGAGTGATGGAGAGGAATGGAAGCGTTTTGATAAGATTTACCGTGATTTAACCGTGGAACCCCGCAATGTGTGACTTGGCCTATGTACGGATGGATTTGCCCCTTTCGGCCAATTTGGTAAACCTTACTCGTATTGGTCCGTGATGATCACGCCATACAACTTACCACCTTGGTTATGTTTGAAAAGGCAGTTTATCTTCTTGTCGCTAATAATTCCAGGGCCTAAGAACCCAAAAGCCCATTTGGATGTTTATTTACAACCGTTGATAGAAGAGTTGAAACATTTGTGGGAAGTTAGTGTGGAAACATATGATGTGTCTTTGAAGCAAAGTTTTCAACTAAGAGCTTCACTATTATGGACCATAAATGATTTTCCCGCCCACGGTATGTTATCTGGATGGTCTACCGCAAGACAAAAAACATGCCCTTGTTGCATGGATAAGAGCAAAACATTCTGGCTTCCTAATTCCAAAAAAACTTTGGTTTTATTGTCATAGAACCTTCTTATCGGGTACACATCTACATAGAAGGAACAAGAAAACATTTTTTTAAAGGTAAGGAGGCGCTTGATGATGCTCTGAATTGGCTTCCAGGAGATGAGTTATGGGAGTTGATATGTGATTTGCCATCTACTGTTGATAGTACTGTAACACCCCCATCTACCAAGGAGCCTTAACAAGACCTTCCCTAGCAGATAAGGACGTTACCATCTCGATTGCCCGAGGAACAGTAATAATTAAATATCGATAAAAGAACAGTTATATTAAATTACAAGTGATATAAACAAAATAAAAGATACAACTCGTGACTACTATCAACTATGTGAAACTATCTCTGTCATGACTCGTGGTAGACTCGTCCCTCCAAGCACCAAGCTATGATCCTGACATCAACCTGCTAAGACCAACTGCTCACCATAGTGGATCACGGTAGACACAACACAAGAAGACAACACAAGAACACCACACAAGGTCAGTAACTGAAGGAACAATACAAAGGCAGACACAACAAGACACAGCAACATACATACACCACCTCCTCCAATCACCCATACACCTCTGACTGCCCGAAGACCCAGTCCTGCCAGATTACCAATCGCAATCGGTAATCCATGCCGCCAGGGGGGCCGCAGCCTTTCCCAGCTAAGCATAACGATTTAAAAACCCGAAACAACATGGGCAAGGAATAAAGCAAAGCATGGTTGAGATTTACACGACGGCGTAGCATAGAAAACTTTGAATGAACCTTTAAGCTCTTGCATGATCTTTTGACTTATGGACTCTCACGGGACACTCAAACTCTTTTATATGTGAAAGGACAATTTTGTGAATAAACACTCAACTATCCTCGACTTATGATAATGTGCCCGCAATCTAATATGGTAAACATGTCAAATCTAGTAAGCCAAAACAAGCAAATGTAAGCATGATAAAGAAGTCAAATGAGTAGGAAGAAGGCAATATGTGATGGGTAAGAAGGGGGAACAAATGAATTATGGTAATGTGGAGCTAAGTCAAGCTAGCAACTACCAAATTGTAAAGGTGCTCAATCCCAATTCCAACCCAATTTTGCAATTCAAATCATGAGAAAATCCTCCAAAATATAGGGATAATGCTTGAGAATTTCTCACATCTTTTCTTCTTCTCTTTTTTTTCTTTTTCAATTCATACTTCTTTTTTTCATGCTTTTTCTCATTCATTCATTTTTTTCTTTCTTCATTTTTTCATTTTTTCATCATTTTTCTTTTTCACTTCAACTTTTTTTCATTTTTTTCCTCTTCTTTTTCCTTTCTTGAGCATTAAGACCAAGCTCACATGATATTCAAACCTTGAAACAAATCCCAATTGAGCACCCAAACAAGGACAAACAAAGCTACTTGCTCAACAAGGGTAGACAATTTCAATGATGTAGCTAGGGATAAATTTTGTGAATGGGTCAAAAAGGCTAAATTTATCATGTGAATGGCTCCAAAATGCTTTAACAAATGAATGCATGCTTACCAAGAGATGACATGAAGACCATACTTGTGCGTTTTGATAAAACACACATCATAAGGAGACACCTACATTCACCTAAGAGAGACCGGATATGGATGCATCGGTCAAAAGAGGCTCTACCTTACCAATTTGTAGCTTGCCACAAGTCAAGATCAAGTCTATTCGGTTCATTCTTCATCTCCCACCTACTATGTCAAGACATCCCCATGTAGCTAATATCCCATCATTAAAGAATAAATCATTAGCAACAAGCTATTAATAGGATAAGCAAAGAGGAAAGTAGGCTACTAGCAAGCACAAAGCAAAAATTTCTCTCAAAAATTTTCAAAATTTCTACACTACATGCAAACTATGCTATATGCAAATGCAATATCTTCCCCCAAGCTAAACATCACATTGTCCTCAATGTGCCAACTATCCAAATCACCCAATCAAACCATAAAAATGGCTCAAAGCACAAAACAAGAAGGACTAGAGGTTATGTTTAATGGGATGCAAGATCTAAACTAAAATGTAAAGCAATTAAAAACTTACTCGATTTGCTAATCTCCCCCAAGCTAGCATGAATTCGGGGGGAAGATGTAGATGTTTCTTTGTGACCAAAGTGAAAAATAGTGAAGAAAAATGGTAAAGAAAGAGAAAGGAGTTACCATCGGGTTTATATAAGAATGATAAAATGATTCACTCTTTACCCGCATAAGGAAGAAAGGCCGAAATTTCACAGAACCACGACCCCGATCGGGGCCACCAACCCCGATCGGGGTTGACCTCCTCTTCAGGTTTTGCCTCTTTTCCGCGTTGATGTAATTTCCTTCTCTTTTTCGAAAACCACGTCCCCGAACGGGGTTGTTGCATGGGGAAGAATGCCATAGTCACTTCTAAACCTCATTTCTTCATTTTCACCTAAAAATCACAAAAAGAAACATCGTCAAGTCGAACATTTTATTACTAATCTACGAAAAACAATAAATTGCAGAAAATTAAAAACAAAAATAAATAAAAGCAATAAAAGGCTTGGGTTGCCTCCCAAGAAGCGCTGGTTTAACGTCCCGCACGACGTAAGAAGCTAATTGATTCAAGTTTTGTTCTTGATCTTGCCACCAACCAAACTCCATGTCATAGCTCCTTTAGCATTCCGCAACCATTTGAAATTTTTCAAATAAAATTTCCCTTTCTTCTTTTTGACACTCTTAGCATTAGTGCCTTTAGCATCGTCACCTACAAAACAAACAACACCCATATCTTCCTCCAACGGATCCATTAGTAAGGATTCAAGCGTAGTAGAGGCATAAGAAGAGTCCACAGTGCTAAATAAATAACAAGACTCTTGTAACATTGGGCTTCTAATGGTGTTGTTTTTGCTAAAAGAAACCCGGTCATCACCTACTTCCAACGTCAACTTCCCATTTTTCACATCAATTAGCGCACCCGCGGTGCGTAAAAATGGCCTACCCAATATAATTGGGGTTTGTGAGTCCTCAGCCATATCGAGTATGAGGAAGTCAACGGATATGAAAAACTTGCCAACTTTGACGGGTACATCTTCTAAGACACCTAAGGGTCGCTTTAAAAAACGGTCCGCCATTTGCAATGTTGTACTTGTGCATTTTAAAGCACCCATGTTAAGTTTTTCACAAATGGAGTAAGGCATGACACTCACACTAGCACCTAGGTCGCAAAGGGCCTTATCAATGGTATATGTGCCTATAGTGCAAGGAATAGAATAGCTACCGGGGTCCTTAAGTTTCGGGGGAGACTTGTTTTGTAAGTGTGCACTACACTCTTCGGTGAAAGCAATGGTCTCAACCTCATTGAAGGATCCCTTCTTTGAGAGGATTTCCTTCATAAACTTTGCATAAGAAGGGACTTGGGTAATCAATTCCATAAACGGGACGGTGACTTGCAAATTCTTACAAACTTCCAAAAATTTAGCAAACTTACCTTCCTCCTTGTGCTTTGCTAGACGATGAGGAAATGGTATTTGAACAACTTCTTTGGGAGGAGCATCCTCCACATCTTTCACTATCTCTTTCTCATTCTCCTTGGGAGCATCCACTTTCTTTGAAATGACATCA
The DNA here is from genome assembly GCF_048544455.1 of Silene latifolia. Classification (NCBI taxonomy): domain Eukaryota; kingdom Viridiplantae; phylum Streptophyta; class Magnoliopsida; order Caryophyllales; family Caryophyllaceae; genus Silene; species Silene latifolia. The sequence continues at coordinate 52,067,514 of NC_133533.1, forward strand.
CTCTCCTTAGCATTAGGAGAGATTTTCTCAATAACCACCTCATCACTTTCATTTGGCATAGGAGACCCAACATCTTTGGCATCAAGCTTGCTCTTCCTCTTTAGCATCAACAATCGATGAGGAAATGGCACACGATCTTGAACAATAGGCTCTTCACTAGCCTTCTTTTTGTCATTTCCCCCAAGCTTAGCCTTTTTAACAACCACCTCTTCATCCAAATTCATGGATGGCCCATCATAGCTTGAACCACTTCTCAAGGAAATAGAATTAGCGGTTTCATGTGGTTGCTCACCTTGGGGAGGTAGTTGGTCGTTCTTCCTTTGAGAGCTAGAAGCGGCTAGTTGAGCCACTTGTTGTTCCAACATCTTGACCGCGGCACTATGAGCTTGATCATTTTTTTGAATTTGAGCCAACAAGTGCCTTTGCATTTAGATGATCATGCCCTCGAGCTTACCCACTCCTTGATTGTTTTGTTGGCCATTTTGTGGTAGATTTTGTTGGCAATTGTTTTGTGGGGGCCTTTGTTGATTTTGATAACCCGGTGGAGGGATATACTTTTGTTGTTGAGGAACATAGGCATTTTGTTGTGACGGGGGTTGAGGGTTAAGCACATTGTTGCTATTGTAAGACAAGTTTGGATGAAATTTTGAATTCGGGTTATAGGTGTTGGAAAATGTACCCGGTGGATATGAACTTTGTCTTAGAGCTTGAAAAGCATTTACCTCTTCCATAGGAGCTCGGCAATGAGCGGCATAATGACCCGCACCTCCACATCCATCACAAACGATGATTTGGCTCGTTGAAGACACAACATTGAGTTGTTGAATGGAATCCTTAGCATCTCTCTCTGCCAATTGTTGTTGGAGCAAGGCAATTTGAGCTAGCAAAACGGAGTTGTTAGAGGATTCTTCTTTACCTTTGGATGGCACAACTCGGGAATTGACATATTGGGCATCATCGATCGCCATAGATTCGATCGTGGAATGAGCAAGATCGGTGTCAATTTGATCAAACCGCCCATTGTTGGCGGAATCAAGAATCCTTCGGACTCGGCACAACATCCATTGTAGAATGTTATTGCTAAAAACCAATCATCTAGCCCATGATGTTGGCATTGCCTTTGAAGCTCTTTATACCTCTCCCAAGCCTCATATAAGCTCTCAAGAGCTTGTTGACGGAATCCGGTGATTTGGCTCCTCAAAGTTTGAGTTTTCTCCGGTGGAAAAAACTTTTGATAAAAAGCAAGAGCCAATGTCTCCCAATTGGTGATTCCCAAGGTGGTGCGGTCAAGGCTATTGATCCAAAGCTTGGCCTTGTCCTTCAAAGAGAAAGGGAAAAGTATTTCCCTTATTTGGGCTTGGGTGACGTCCTTTTGACGGATCATGGAGCAATAGTCACAAAAGTTTTGCACATGCAAATTGGGATCCTCCAAAGGACTTCCTCCAAATTGCTTTCTCTCCACAAGGCTAATAAAAGCCGGTTTGATCTCGAAGTCCGGCGCGGTGATTTGAGTAGTGGTGATACCGGCCGGTAGCATGGCCGCGGTGGGCTTTGAGTGATCGGAAAGTCTCACCATCTTTTTGGTAGTAGATGGTGATGGTGGTGGAGATGATGAACAAGAAACCTCCTCCTCTTCAAGAACCTCTAGATCGTCTAAGTAAGACTTTCTAGCACTTTCAACTTGGATGGGAGAAGTGGCTTCTTTAACTTCCTTCCAAAATCGTCATCTTCTCCTAATGGTTTTCTCGGGCTCGGAATCCGGTGTAAGCAATTCTCCACTACGAGAGGACCTGGGCATAAGGCAATAATTTCTAGGAAAATGTTAAGTAACGGTCTCAAGGAACAAGTGTTCCCCAAGACAAAGAAAAACAAGATAAAAATCGACAATTCAAAAAGCAATAAAACCGTTTCCCCGGCAACGGCGCCAAAATTTGATAGGCTTATCGCGTACCTATGCAAAGATAAAATTCCGTAAACACAAATTAATGTAGTAATAGGGGTCGAACCACAAGGAAACGGGAATTACGTCGTGAATTGCTATGGGTAGATTCTTATCAAGGTTGATTTCGATTTGGGTTGGTTTGATTGTTTGGTGATTAATAACAATAATGATGTAAATTATATGATAAAAGTGAGTCTAAGGGGTTCGGGTCACACATGCAAGGGTAAATATACGATCATGATAAATGCGGTACTAATAACATTGTCAATTGCTTAGGCTTAAAGACACCCACCTTACGATATTAGTGTCAACCTTACATCGGGTCCTAGAGAAACTCTCGTCCATGACTAGGTCGTCCTACTATACGTGATTAGTCTAATTCAATTCCGTGCCTCTCGACTTATAGAACGGATAAACAAACTTAATCAATTGAATAGGGCCCTAAACAAAGATTAAACATTGTGGCACAAGCATGTGATAGAAGCAATATGATCAATATTATTATTAATCTATTTTATCATGTTATATACTTGATTTATGCATGGCTCCCCTAGCCCTTAGACTAGGAAATTTAGCTACTCATACTAAAATGTAAATTGCAAACTAAATTAAGAGAAATGGTGAACATAATTGTGTGATTTATATAAACTAATTGATTTAACATGCGGAAGAATTAAACTAAAGTAATCTAACAAATTATTTAATTATAAATTATGTATAAACTGAAATAGAAATGTAGAGATATAAACTAAAAGTAGAAATACCTAAAAAGTAGAGAACTTGCATGGAAGAACAATGTATAACCAAAAGCTTGAAATAACTTAGAACCAAATGTTTGAAGAACTACAAGATTAACTAATTTGTAAACATATATGAAAACTATTGAGAGAAATATGATGCTTAAGGCTATTGTAAACTAAAACTTGGACGTAAAAATTGGATGCCCAAAGCTTTGGAACACCTCTCCTATTTATAGGAGAGGAGAGCATAACGTAAAAGCCAAGAGGCATGCAACCCCGATCGGGGCCACCCCACCCCGATCGGGGTCGTGTGTTTCCAGCTCCTTTGCCTTAATTCTCCTCTTAATTGCTTGGAGAATCCTATGTTGGTGATTAATTATGCGATTAATCACCCGGTTAAGACCTTAATTCTTGGCATCCTAGGTAGCTTAGAATCCTATCTTTTCCTCCTTGACTTGGACTTGAAGTTGGGCTTGACTTTGGTTTGTTGACAACAATTGTATTGCACACATTAGTCCATCAACTTCTTCATGAAAAACCCATGCAAACACTCCATGATAGCCCAATATTTGGTCTTGCTTAGCCATTGCATTCTAGTAGCTCATCTTGTAGTATTTTAGCTCCAAAAAGCTTAAGTATCCTACAAAACATGTGGAGACAAACAAATGCACTAGAATAACAAATATTCGCTCAAAACACTATGATAAGTGCTAAATGACAAATAAAATGGAGCTAATATAGGGGATGAAAGTATATAAAATATGCACTTATCATACTACTTTTAATAATGACAACCACGAACCTGTCATTGAACAAGAACCAAACCCACAAGCAAAATCATTTTTTGAAATGTTAAAAGGCTTTAAAAAAAACCTTATATGAAGGGAGCAGAATGTCATTGTTACAAGCCGCCTCTAAGATAGTAACCTTGAAATGTGAGTTTAATATGCCATTTAATGGTGTTGATGCTATTGCGTCTTTGCTTGAGGACGCTATCCCTGATAATAACGTCATAACCCGAAGTTTCTATAATACCAAAAAAAGCAGTTAAAGGCCTTCAGCTTCCGCATCAAAAGATTGATGCATGTCTTGAAGGATGTATGCTCTTTTGGGGAGATGATGCCTTGATTGACAAGTGTAAAAAATGTCAAAGGGGTAGATATAAGACAAGTGAGGGAGATATTGTTTTGAAAGGAAAACACAAGAAGGGTAATAAGACGGGTCAAAAGAGTAAGAAACCAATATCACAAGACCAATTAATTTATTTTCCACTTGCTCCAAGACTTCAAAGAATGTATGCAACAAAAAACATTGCTGAATAAATGAGATGGCACAAAGAAAATCCTCTTACACCGGGAAAGATGTGTCATCCGAGTGATGGAGAGGAATGGAAGCGTTTTGATAAGATTTACCGTGATTTAACCGAGGAACCCCGCAATGTGTGACTTGGCCTATGTACGGATGGATTTGCCCCTTTCGGCCAATTTGGTAAACCTTACTCGTATTTGTCCGTGATGATCACGCCATACAACTTACCACCTTGGTTATGTTTGAAAAGGCAGTTTATCTTCTTGTCGCTAATTATTCCCGGGCCTAAGAACCCAAAAGCCCATTTGGATGTTTATTTATAACCGTTGATAGAAGAGTTGAAACATTTGTGGGAAGTTAGTGTGGAAACATATGATGTGTCTTTGAAGCAAAGTTTTCAACTAAGAGCTTCATTATTATGGACCATAAATGATTTTCCCGCCTACGGTATGCTATCTGGATGGTCTACCGCAGGACAAAAAACATGCCCTTATTGCATGGATAAGAGCAAAACATTCTGGCTTCCTAATTCCAAAAAAAAAATTTGGTTTTATTGTCATAGAACCTTCTTATCGGGTACAAATCTACATAGAAGGAACAAGAAAACATTTTTTAAAGGTAAGGAGGCGCTTGATGATGCTCTGAATTGGCTTCCAGGAGATGAGTTATGGGAGTTGATATGTGATTTGCCATCTACTGTTGATAGTACTGTAACACCCCCATCTACCAAGGAGCCTTAACAAGACCTTCCCTAGCAGATAAGGACGTTACCATCTCGATTGCCCGAGGAACAGTAATAATCAAATATCGATAAAAGAACAGTTATATTAAATTACAAGTGATATAAACAAAATAAAAGATACAACTCGTGACTACTATCAACTATGTGAAACTATCTTTGTCATGACTCGTGGTAGACTCGTCCCTCCAAGCACCAAGCTATGATCCTGACATCAACCTGCTAAGACCGACTGCTCACCATAGTGGATCACGGTAGACACAACACAAGAAGACAACACAAGAACACCACACAAGGTCAGTAACTGAAGGAACAATACAAAGGCAGACACAACAAGACACAGCAACATACATACACCACCTCCTCCAATCACCCATACACCTCTGACTGCCCGAAGACCCAGTCCTGCCAGATTACCAATCGCAATCGGTAATCCACGCCGCCAGTGGGGGGCCGCAGCCATTCCCATCTAAGCCCCACACATCTAATCTGAGCGATAACCCATGTTCCTTAATGTGCACATCCCCTCTGTGGCGGGTTCCACAGAGGGCGAATCAAGGGCGTGAAGCCACTCCTGCAAGTGACTCCACTCAGCCGAGGGCGCACCTCACGAACTAGAGACAAACAAACAACAGTGACCAATCACAACCAATCCATATACCAACAACGATACCAAAACCAATTAGACGATAGAATCGACACACTAAAAAAACCAACATTACTGAGTAGGAAAACCTACCTCTAGCAAACCGCAGCGATTCCGCACACGACCATAAGACAACAAGCAACCACCATAACCACCTATAACAAACAGTATAACCATCTATTACTACTACCACATTCACAAACGAAACTAAGGAAGACGATGATGATGATGACAACATACATATACATAGCATTCCGGCGACAAGACCGCTACCCGACTCAAGCATCCCATCCCCATGGTGTCTTCACCCTCAAAGGCTCCAAAAAGGGTGACTCAAGGTGAAGGAGAAATGATATGATATCATCTAGGTTTAGGAGAAAAGGAAAAGAAATGATTTGGGTTTCACGATATCACGATTTATAATTCCCCGCTGAACTCCCGTTACTTGATTGAGTAAACAGCTTACTCGATCGAGTGACCTCTACTCAATCGAGTGACTAAGTTACTCGATTGAGTAGACTCCGCTTGATCGAGTAACACGAACCCAAAGACTCACAACGTCATAAGGTTAACTCGTAAGGTTTCCGAAGGTCTAGATAGGTGTCAAAGGTCAGTCAACGAAGGTCAACGGGTCTCTAAAAGGACGGGTATTACAATCATCCCCCTTAAAAAGAACTTCGTCCCCGAAGTTCAAGTCATCCACCCCACGATACAAGGCAGAAAGGAACTAAGGCAACCTACTACCATCCATTCCGACAAGGACAAGTACAACCGTTTATGAATACCACCCCAATATGAAAGCTCTCCAACCATCATCATCATCTACCTTAGCACACATCATTCAACACGACTTCTTATCAAGTCGTCAAACATACATTATACACGAGAACAAACCAACACAACCATTACTTCCACTTATTTCTGTCATTACTCAAGTATAAACTAACACAACTATCCGTTTACTCCTCCATCAACTATTTATCAACAACAATTAGTTATCAATCACCAAAATGCAGTAACTTATCAATCACTTATATAACAAACAAATTAGCATTCCTTTTTAAATTAATTCCACAGCATTTATAGTACCCCTATAAACAATTTATATTACTCAACAATGCAGCAACAATTCAATTACTTAACAACTTTGCGAATAATTATTCGGAAACGAAATACAACAACATGATGAATTTGACCAACAATTGCCAACAATTATTCAACAATCACTAACAATTACTCAAACAACTACTCAAAATACTATAAGATTGTCATAATTTGTCATTTTCCCATGCGACATTACTCTTCCCCTCTAAAAAGGAACTTTATCCCCAAAGTTCACCTTTAAGCCGAACTATAAATATTACACGAGACGATAAATTTTTTTATTCACTATTGGCATTACGAAAAGATTATACTATGCGTTGAGACTCACAACGAACATCGTATTTCATTGACATTACATAGATAGGACTTTTGCATATTAAAACCATATGAAAAGTGGACAACACAATTGCTTAAGTGAAATGTTCCGTCATCCAATTATTATACGTAAACACCAAAGAATTCTTTTAGTGACATTACCAAAACATGTAACAAGAACTATAATCACCATTTAACATGTTACTTCCAGCAATTCACTTTAGCATCCAAAGTGTATAAACCATACTTATATTGTATAAACCGTACTTGGGACACGACGATGCTATTACCAAGAATGATAAGGGAACATATCATCAACAAGGTACAAATGCACGAAGATCAAAATAATTTAGAATGAAACAGCCGGTATACAGGGTCACTCGATCGTGCTAGGAAGCTACTCGATCGAGTTAACGCTACTCGATCGAGTTCATCAGCTACTCGATCGAGTACGTCGAGTCCAGTAGGCATTTCTAACTCACATGTTGTCATGCCAAGAAAACATAATCAACGTCAGAGTTTCATCTCTGACACCATCCACCTGCATAAAACGTTCAAAACCTAACAAAATATGGCTTATGGCCAAATACAAACCTAAGTATCTCAAAAGTACCAACCAAGCAAGTATCAACTAACTACAAGTCCATGGAAACGAATATATAAAACAACAAGAACAACATCACTCCAATGTCGGCTCCTCCATCGCCTCATCTCCACCTCTACCTCCGGATGTGCCTACTCCTAATGTACCCTCGTCTGTGGTAGCTCTTGTGCCTGAGTCTTCTCCCACTCGTCATGGTGCCAAACAGCCGAAGGGGTAACTCCTAGGCTCCCCCATGTAATCGGATCCACGCCAAAAGAGTGAAAGACTCCACTATCATCACTAATGCCTCTCCACCACACCGGTTGGACCGAGGCGGTCCCAATACCCTGCACATATGCCATCTCGTGTAGGTTCTGGAGCGTTAAAGTGGCAGATACCCTCTCTGTGAGCTCACTCACGCGCATCTCAGGACTAAAGGACGAAGGGTAACTGGGATACTAATACTGTGGAGGTACAGGCTGCTCTGGCTGGGTCTCAGCAACTCTCTCTCTCGCCCGTCTCGGACTCCTCCCCACCCTAGGTTGCCGATCCTCAGGTCTAGCCTGATCCCCCTTAGTCGGCTCTTGTATCACCTCCAAAATACTATCATCAATGAGGTATTATTGCCGAGTAGGAGCCTCCTCATCATCATCGGAGTCCGATGCCACTACCGCCGCCGTCAAAGACTCGGTCACAGGAAGGTGCTCAGGGTCAGGTAGCCTCATCCAGCTCATACCCCATACTCTCCAGGCCAACCCACCACCCTCCAAAATCCACAACCATTTCTGGTCGATAAAGTAGTCTCGGTCCAAGGTAAGCACAGCTAGAACCATAGGTGTAAGGACCAAGGAAACCTCAAAGGTGGTCAACCGCTTAGCCAACCGTGTAGCAATGGCACCACAGCTCAAGTGTCGGGTCGTAGAGGTTTCCATCAAAGCTAAGCTAGCACAAACTATGGCCGGGGCACTAAAAGAAACTCTCGTGGCTCGGGTGGGGTTGAGATAAGCAACTAGCAACATCACCTCATGTGAGTGAAACTTACTCACATCCTTCCTATCATAGAGCGGACAAGTCAAGGCACGAAAAAAGATCTTCAAAGTGACATGTTGAACGTCATTTATCAACATGTTACTCGAAGTGGGGGCGGACTTGCCAGTAAAACAAGGCATGTAACTACTAGCCCCACACTCAGTCAGGTTATCCCTAAGGGATCCCTTCTCCGGTCGAGCAAGGCCAAGGTGAGAAGCAAACATGTCCATAGTCAAGAGGAAACTGGTGTTCATGAGGCGAAGCTGTACGCTCTTAGCTGCCGCATCATAGGTAAAAGAGCTCATGAACTCCAAGGTCAAGAAAGGGTAGGAGTGCTTCCTAAGACGATACAAACCCGTCAAACCCAAGGTCTCAAAGATATGCCTCACATCCGTCTCTATCTTAAGGTCCTCGAGGATGGTGGTGTCGATACATCTAGTTGGTTTCATACGACGTTTCTGTAACTCAACAAAAGCCTCTCTTTGCTTAAAGTCAACAAATACAACGGTAGGATACTCGGGAACCGGTGGAACAGTGGGTCCCTGACTCCCCTCCCCAACTTCAGGCTCAGAAGCCTTTCCCCTCTTACTCTGACGGGTGGTAGCTGCAGGTCTCGACATCTGTTTCAACATATACACAAAACGGACAATTTCTTGAACAAAAGAACTTTTCAAAGTATACTCATGGATAAAGAAACAACATTTCAAAATATTTTTTCACAAAACAACCCACAATTTCCAAAACATATTACTCCCCATCTCATAAAAGACGGTCTTATGGCTTTCAAAATACAAAAGTTGCAACAGCAATTAGCAAATTGGAGTATTAATGCCCTCAAAATAACTTCACAAAAAGGTAATCATCATAAAGATTTGGGGCGAATTTCAGTTTGGAGCACTTTTAAGACGGAGTTTTAAGACAAAATTTTGGGTGAAACTAGTCAAAATCAACAACAAATATGATACCCACAACATACATTACTCAATTTTCCCATTTACAAACTCAAAAGACAAACAAAAATTCAATTTATAACCCAAACCCTAGAAATTTAGGTCCATATATACTCCCATATTGGTTCGATTTTTCTACTTCTAGCATCAACAATCAACAAACTAGAGCAATTTTACCAAAATATAACAACTATAAACAACAATCCATGAGTATAAATCGAATTTTTCAGAACACTAACACTTTTATATGTCTCTAATTGAGTAAAAGCAAAGAAAAAGAGTAGCATTCTTACCTTGAATGATTTTCAAAAGAGTAGAGCGAATTAACAAGAAGAAAACAAGGAGATTAAACACACACTTCACCAAGGTTGTTGAGAGAAAAGAGGATTTGAGAGAATTAGGGTTAAAGTGAAACGAAATAAGAAGAAGAATGAAATTGGGAAAGCATAAGAATCCCGATAAAACACGGGTATAGCAGCACTTACTCGATCGTGTAAGTCGGGTACTAGATCGAGTGGCCTCTACTCGATCGAGTTGGAGTTACTCGATCGAGTTTTCGCTAGCAGTTCCAACGTTTTTTATCCAATAACCCCACAACTAGATTGAGTAAGGTCTACTCGGTCGTGTAGGCACTCGTACTCGGTCGAGTAAGGTTAGGAACGAGGTCAAAAGTTACGAGTTCGGTTAACGGTTCCTGCAAAACAACAACTCGTGTCGATTCCAAAGTGTATTTGGAACTCGCCACTGATTATTTCATCCAATTACGATACATTAATACAAACTCAAATGCTACACAACTATCTTATCCGAACATTACATATGTCATTCCATCCTATACCAAACATTATACAAAACGTTTCAACCATGATTTGTTTCAATTCACACGAATATACATATATATATAATAGCACATTATTCTACTCCCGCCAACGCATATTCAAATTCAACATTCGACATGTGATTACACTACATTAAGTATCCATTTAGCAATTAACTATCATTTACTACTCAAGTCTGCTCAAAGTTTCAATCATGCCACCACAATTCAAAAACAAGATATCTAACATAACTATGCCATGTCACAAGAGTACGCAACAACAATCATCCATTGCATTCCCCAACATTACTTGACAATATATACTAACTAGAATGCATATAAAGCCTCACAACTCATTACCACCATTACTTTAACAAGTTCTCGTATGCAACTATTTGCACATTCACCATCTCTATTATATCCACATACACACTTCCAACGATTCTCAACACCTCACGATTGATCATTACTATTTGCACGCACTAGACATTACCATAGACTCCATCACAGCTATGTCTAACCCATATATCATACACAACATGCACATAATTCCCGACTCAATATCCCCATACTCGGTGGCTGGCTTAAGTATATTGGGGCCATGATTTTGAAATGAGGGCGCCTTCTCACCCAAAATCAATCATCAGCCAGGGCTCCCAACATACATACACCACGTTCATTTTATTAGACTCATTACGTTCATTAGCTCATTAGTTACAGGTTCCAAAATCGTCGCTCTGATACCACTTTGTAACACCCCCATCTACCAAGGAGCATTAACAACACCTTCCCTAGCAGATAAGGACGTTACCATCTCGGTTGCCCGAGAAACAGTAATAATCAAATCTCGATAAAAGAACAGTTATATTAAATTACAAGTGATATAAACAAAATAAAAGATACAATTCGTGACTACTATCAACTATGTGAAACTATCTCTGCCATGACTCGTGGTAGACTCGTCCCTCCAAGCACCCAGCTATGATCCTGACATCAACCTGCTAAGACCGACTGCTCACTATAGTGGATCACAGCGGGCACAACACAAGAAGACAACACAATAATACCACACAAGGTCAGTAACTGAAGGAACAATACAAAGGCAGACACAACAAGACACAGCAACATACATACACCAACTCCTTCAATCACCCATACACCTCTAACTGCCCGAAGATCCAGTCCTGCCAGATTACCAATCGCAACCGGTAATCCACCCCGCCAGTGGGGGACCGCAGCCGTTCACACCTAAGCCCCGATCATCTAATCCGAGCGATAACCCATGTCCTTAATGTGCACATCCCCTCTGTGGCAGGTTCCACATAGGGAGAATCAAGGGTGTGACCAATCACAACCAATCCATATACCAACAACGATACCAAAACAAATTAGACAATACAATCGACACACTAAAAAAACCAACAGTACTGAGTAGGAAAACCTACCTCTAGCAAACCGCAGCGATTCCGCACACGACCATAAGACAACAAGCAACTACCATAACCACCTATAACAAACAGTATAACCATCTATTACTACTACCAAATTCACAAACGAAACCAAGGAAGATGATGATGATGATGATGACAACATACCTATACATAGCATTACGGCGACAAGACCGCTACGCGACTCAAGCATCTCATCCCCATGGTGTCTCCACCCTCAAAGGCTCCAAAAAGGGTGACTCAAGGTGAACGAGAAATGATATGACGACATCTAGGTTTAGGAGAAAAGGAAAAGAAATGATTTAGGTTTCACGATATCACAATTTATAATTCCCCGCTGAACTCCAGTTACTCGATCGACTAAACAACTTACTCAATCGAGTGACCTTTACTCGATTGAGTGACTAAGTTACTCGATCGAGTAGCCTCTGCTAGATCGAGTAACACGAACCCAAAGTGTAATACCCGCCCTTTTAGAGACCCTTTGACCAGCATTGACTGACCTTGAGAGCGGGAATAGTCTTAGAAAGGCGTGCCAAGTTATCTTGGGTTACGAGTTGGGAGTTGTACTCGATAGAGTAGGGGGCTACTCGATCGAGTAGCTTAGTTACTCGATCGAGTAGGGGGCCACTCGATCGAGTATGTTGGGTACTCGATCGGGTATCGAGTTTTCAGCGAGGGTTTTTAATCGCGTTTTGTTAAATGCGCAAATCATTTCTGCCTCATTCTTCCCATCCTTCAGTCGCCTCTTTCCCTTCCCTTCACCTCAAAACCTCCATGGAAGCCTTTTGAAGATCCTTGTGCCTTAGGAGAGCGTAGTTTGGGTCGGGTAGCGGTCTTTTGCCGGGTTTCTCCTTATAGGTATGTCATAATCATCATAACTGTCCTTGTTCTTTACAGTTAGGGTTTGCTTGATAGTAATAGATAGTTGTATTGTGGTTATAGGCTTTGCTTGGTTGCTGGATATGTTGGTTGCCGGCATGGATTGGTTGCAATTGCTTAAAGGTAGGTTCGCCTACTCAGTTTCTGTAGATAGTCTAGTGTGTCGATCGTTGTATCGTTGTTGTTGTGTTGTGATGACGGTTGTTGATATTGTGATTGTAATTGTTTGTCTGTGGTTCTCGAGATGCGTTCTCGGCTGAGTGGAGTCACTTGCGGGAGTGGCTTCACGCCCTAGTTTCGCCCTTCGTGGAACCCGCCACGGAAGGGGATGTGCACATTAATGGGACAGGGTTATCGCTCGGTATGATGAATGGGGCTTAGGTGGGAACGGCTGCGGTCCCCCACTGGCAGGGCTGGTCCAGTGGACGGTCGGTGACGGAGATGGAGTGGAGTGCCTGATTGTGACCGATTGTCTTGTGTTGTTTTGATAGTTGTTGGTAACTTTGGTGTATCTTATCTCAGTACTGACCTTGTGTGGTTGTCTTGTTTGTTTATGTGTCTGTCGTGATCCCTTATGGTGAGCAGTCTGTCTTAGCAGGTGTTGATGTGGTTGCTAACTGAAGTCCGGGCAGGGATGAGTCGCCTCGAGAGTTAATAGTTATAGCAAGTAGACTTTGAGTTGTATCTTTTATACCGTAGTCGGATAAATCACTTGTAAAGTAACGTAATAGTTCTTGTGTCGGCATTTGATCATTACTACCCTTGGGCAACCGAGATGGTAACGCCTTTATATGCTAAGGAAGGCCTAGTTAAGGCTCCTCTGTATATGGGGGTGTTACAAAGTGGTATCAGAGCGACGATTTTGGAACCTGTAACAAATAAAAATAATGAACGTAGTGAGTCTAATAAAATGAACCTGGTGTATGTATAATGGGAGCCCCAGCTAATGCTAGGTTTTGGGTGAGTAGGCGCCCTCATTTCAAAATCTTGGCCCCATGACACTTAAGCCAGTCACATGGTATGGGAATGTGGAGTCCGTGTGTTTATGTGTGATGTGTATGCTAACTGTGTCGAAGCTACCCATGGTTGAGCCTTAGTTAGCGTTAATAAGGGTGTGATAGCTGTACTTGGGTCGTGTTTAGTGAAGTGTTGGCATGAATAGTGAGCTTGTATGATGATTTTGAGGTACGTGACAAAGGTTTATTCGATAGAAACGCGTGGGAATGTGGATGGGTGTGCTATAATAGAAGGATGAACATGTTGGTGTTTGCTGTAAGTGGATGATGACGGTAGTCATATACGAGTTTATAATCTTACCGTAATTGCTATGATGATAGTTATAGAATAGTCGAGTTGTAATTTGAAGCATAGCATATAGTGATGCGTTTATGCCTTATTGTTGGCTGAAATTTCCGCTGCATAATAATTGATTTGTACAAGATGATTTGAGTATGATTGAATGTAGAACATGATAGATTAATTTGTCATGAAGAGTATGCATTTATGTGATGTGTGAAAGAAATAATTGAAGTTAATTATATGCTTCAAATTGAAGTGAATACGAGTTTTGTAGTAACATGTAAAGTAAATTTAAGTGTAATATGATGGCATGATTATGTTTATAAATAATTCGGTGGCAGGTAAACCGAGTTGGGTAACTTATATAGCGTAACGTGACGTGCATCTTATTCGTTGAAAATTGCATTTTGCGCGATAATGATTGTAATACGTGATGGAGTATGATAATTCGTGCCGAATTCCGAACTTAGTTTGGAATCGACACACAATGTTGTTTTGCAGGAATCTTCAATTTACTTCGTACTTCTGACCGAGTACTTAACCTTACTTGACCGAGTGCGAGTGCTTACTAGACCGAGTAGACCTCACTCGATCTAGTTAGGAAGCTATGACGTCGGGATGTGGGGAAAATTCATGCAGATACTCGACGAAATAGCTCCTACTCGATCGAGTAGGGTGGTACTCGATCGAGTACCCTAGGCACTCGATCGAGTAGGTTACTGTACAGTGAGACTTACGGGTTTCTTAAAACCCCTAATCTTTTTATTTCTATTTCTTATTCTTCTTCCTCTATATTTCGAAACACCTAAACACCTAAGCCTTATTTCCTCTCAAATTCTCTCATACTCTTGGGTTAGTGGTGATTCTTGGGTTGATTTCTTTGTTTAATTTCGTTTCTTTACTTTGCTACTCAATCAAGGTATGCTTTTCTTCCTAATTTACATAATTTATTGACTTGAATGTGTTAGAGTAAGGATAAAATCTGAAATTTCGATTCATGTGGATAGATTGTTGCTTTTAATGGTTGAAATATGATTCACATGCCTTCTTTCCATGTTTGTTGGTGATTAATTGCTGTACATTAGACTAGAAATTGCAAAAAATTGAAACCGAAATTTCTAGGGTTTGCAAAATTGAAATTGATTTTTGATTGTTTTACAATGATTAGATGATGGAATTGAGTCCTATGTATTGTTTATATCATATTGAAGGATGAATTTTGATGATTATCACCTTAAAAAGTTGCCTTAAAACTCCGTCTTAAAAAGTGCCTCAAATGAAAATTCGTGATTTATGTGTCGAATTTGGTGTTGTATATGACTGTTTAGGTAAAGGTTGAACTTCAATATGATAGTAGTGATGATAAATGATGAAGAATATGCCAAAATAATTACAGCTGTAGAGACCGTCTGACAAGTTTAACTGGGTTATTTGTTCCTAATATTGAAGATGATGATAATATGTCCCAAGTTACTTCTCCATGAACTTGTATAATTGCCTCATATGTTGTTGAACGTGTTGTGGAGTAGCCCTAGAATTATGCTAAGTTGTTGGAATTTGCTGAGTATATGTGTTCACCATGCTAAAATTCTCACAACTACGGTTAATAAGTGGCTATAAACTGAGGTTATATGTCAAGATTGAGGAAACTGTTGGTGAATGTGTGTACCTAGCTGGACATCCAAAGTTTAATGGCATGAATTATGTGCTTCAAATATCGAACTGGTTGATGAGTTAGTGAACTTAGTTGGATTTAAAAATCTGAATTACATGAAGTATATGCTTTACATGTTCATGCCAGTTGTTTAAGTATATGCTGAAACAGATGTCGATACTGAACCTAGGGACCCGTTAGAGCAAACGGGGGAGGGTTACACAGCCTGAGACTGGGGAGGGGAGCGGACCCGTGGTACCCGCGGTTCCGGAATACCCTTCTGTTGTTTTTGTCGATTTCAAGCAGAGAGAGCGTTTTGTAGCTTTACAAAAACGCAAAATGAGACCTATGAGGTGTATAGACACTACTTTGTTGGAGGATTTGGAGATAGAGACGGATGTTCGTCACATATTTGAGACTTTGGGTCTTCTTGGGTTATATAGGCTGAGGAAACACACTTATCCTTTTCTTACCCTGGA
Source organism: Silene latifolia (assembly GCF_048544455.1). Taxonomy (NCBI): domain Eukaryota; kingdom Viridiplantae; phylum Streptophyta; class Magnoliopsida; order Caryophyllales; family Caryophyllaceae; genus Silene; species Silene latifolia. The sequence continues at coordinate 52,083,449 of NC_133533.1, forward strand.
GTTCATGAGCTCCTTTAGCTATGACCCAGCGGGCCAGACTGTTGAGTTTAGATTGATGAATACCAGTTTTCTGTTGACCATGGATTTGTTTGCCTCTCACCTTGGGTTGGCCAAGCCTCCCAAGGATTCTATCACCGATATCCCAGCTGAGTGCGGTGTCTGCCGCCTAATGCCTTGCTTGACCGGAAAACCAGCTCCTACCTCAAGTAACATGCTAATTAATGATGTTCAGCATGTCACATTGAGGATCTTTCTCCGTTCTCTCTCGAACCTCCTTTATGATCGACCGGATATCGATGGTGAACAACCATGAGGTGTTACTTCTGATGTCCTACTTGAACCCGGAGCGGACCAGAAAAGTGGTCTTTAATGCTCCTTCTATGGTTTGTGCTGCCCTTGCCTTGATGGCCACTGCCTCTTCCCGGTACTTGAGTTGTGGCGCCATCGTCACTCGGTTAGCTGAAAAGCTAACCTCTTTCGAGGCTTCTTCGGAGTACGTGTCTCTAGCTACCCCAGTGCCCACCATGGACCGTGACTACTATCTCGACCTGAAATGGTTGAGGACTTTGGCTGACGGTAGCCTAGCTTGGAGGGTGTGGGGCGTGAGTTGGATGAAGATTCCAGCTCCTGAGCACCTCCCACCCACGGAGCCCTTAGAGCCGACGGTAGTGACGGTGGACTCCGATGATGAGGAGGAGAAGGAGGAGGATGATGATAGACCCCGCCATCTGTAGACCTACCTCATCGACGACACCATTCTCGAGGTGATGCCAGAGCCGAAGAAGGGAGAGAATGCATCGGTCGTGGTAGTGGAGAGACCTAGGTTGGGGAGAGGACCTCAGAGACTAGGCCACGGCCGGTGGCACCACAGCAGCAACAGCCTTTTCCGTGCTACCCTTACCTCGACACCCCGGAGACGCGATCCAGCTACTTAGCGGAGAGAGTGTCATCTACTTTAACACTCCGGAACATGCACGAGATGGCGTACGCACAGGGGATAGGGACCGAGGGACCGCACCCGGTTTGGTGGAGTGGAGTTGGGGACTACACAGGGGTTTTCCATTCCTATGGGGTGGATCAGTCGACGTGGGGGACACCTCAGTCCTTTGCCTACGGTGGCTTGACTCCATGGTACGTGAGTCCGGGAGCCGGAGCGGGAGGAGATGCGGGGATTGGGGCATCGGGAGCGGGTACTTCTGGAGGTGGCGGCGATGATGAGGTGATGGTCGATCGCGAAGCCAGCAGGAGGAGTGATACTCCTTGTTTCTATCCTTGTTCATGATCGTTGGTAGTAGTGGTTGGTAGTGTTGTTAGATCTCGGTAGTTGTTTACGTTGACGTTTGGTTATGGATTTGTATTGTTGGCCATAAGGCCGGATTTGTTACTTAACTTTGTTGCAGGATCGTTTTGGGAGTCGGAAAACCATCCCGACTCAAGTTATATGACAGCTATGTTTACGTATGTTGGGTTATGACGAGTTTTATAAGGCACCTTGGCCTGTAGGTACTCGACAGAGTACCCCGTACTCTATCGAGTAGCTGCAGGAAAGAGGGATAAAAAGTATTCTGATCTGTGGGCTACTCGATCGAGTAGCCAAGACACTCGATCGAGTAGCATGTTACTCGATCGAGTAGCACTGTTACAGGAGGTTTTCGAAAATTAAAAGTGTGTAATTGTTTTATAATTGCACGTTTGATGTTTAACATGGTTATTAGTATATAGTAACACCTTTGAACCGTTAATCTCATATGTTGGAACCCAAACTTCGATTCTATATGCATATTTGTAACAAGTAGTGAAGTGATGACGATCTCTTATTGTTTTAATTTTTACATATGCCATATTTCTATCTATCCGTCGAAGTTCCACCTTTTCATACATTTGGACATACGATGTTAACGTACTTTATCAACGGCGGCCAGTTATTCCGGTGGTTTGTATATGATTTCTAATTTAAACGAATACTTAGTTAGTGAGTAATATCCATAACAAATAATATGGCTTTTATTTAAGGTAATGCTGCAAGTAATAGGTAAGGTGTCTTGTAATTTTCGACGGTGAACTTCGGGGACGAAGTTCCTTTTTAGAGGGGAAGAGTAATGTCGCGAAATGAAAAGGTTGTTTTTGAATTATGTTTTGCTTGTTTATAATGTTTTGATGGTTAATTATAAAATTTCCTGAAGTATAAGTGGTTACTTTAGTTCTTTAAAGTGGATGTGATTGTATGTTTCAAGAGACGGTCATGAAGAAATAGTTATGGTACGATGAATCGTAATTGAATCACGTTGCTGAATAACATGGTGGCATCAGTTGTACAGCATGAAAGTTGATATGAGACATGTTCCGGATCGATAGTTTGATAGTTGTTACCATATGTTGGGTGATCGTGGGTTGTGCTTTGCATTGCGAGATTGATGTTTTATATAATATATAGAGTAACGGTTGACGATGATAATGTGTGTATGATAGTAGTAAGAGTCGTTACGATTAGAGCGTAGACAGTGATGATGATGACATGGGGGGATGGTATTCCTGGGGAGTTATGACTTGAATAGGAAGAATGGCTATGTCGTGTTTTCCCGTGTCTTGGGTGTTGAGATAGGTGAGTTGAACTTCGGGGATGAAGTTCTTTTAAGGGGGGAAGACTGTAATACCCGCCCTTTTAGAGACCCTTTGACCAGCATTGACTGACCTTGAGAGCGGGAATAGTCTTAGAAAGGCGTACCAAGTTATCTTGGGTTACGAGTTGGGAGTGGTACTCGATAGAGTAGGGGGCTACTCGATCGAGTATCTTAGTTACTCGATCGAGTAGGGGGCCACTCGATCGAGTATGTTGGGTACTCGATCGAGTATCGAGTTTTCAGCGAGGGTTTTAATCGCGTTTTGTTAAATGCGCAAATCATTTCCGCCTCATTCTTCCCATCCTTCAGTCGCCTCTTTCCCTTCCCTTCACCTCAAAACCTCCATGGAAGCCTTTTGAAGATCCTTGTGCCTTAGGAGAGCGTAGTTTGGGTCGGGTAGCGGTCTTTTGCCGGGTTTCTCCTTATAGGTATGTCATAATCATCATCACTGTCCTTGTTCTTTACAGTTAGGGTTTGCTTGATAGTAATAGATAGTTGTATTGTGGTTATAGACTTTTCTTGGTTGCTAGATATGTTGGTTGCCGGCATGGATTGGTTGCAATTGCTTAAAGGTAGGTTCGCCTACTCAGTTTTTGTAGATAGTCTAGTCTGTCGATCGTTGTATCGTTGTTGTTGTGTTGTGATGACGGTTGTTGATATTGTGATTGTAATTGTTTGTCTGTGGTTCTCGAGATGCGTTCTCGGCTGAGTGGAGTCACTTGCGGGAGTGGCTTCACGCCCTAGTTTCGCCCTTCGTGGAACCCGCCACGGAAGGGGATGTGCACATTAATGGGACAGGGTTATCGCTCGGTATGATGAGCGGGGCTTAGGTGGGAACGGCTGCGGTCCCCCACTGGCAGGGCTGGTCCAGTGGACGGTCGGTGACGGAGATGGAGTGGAGTGCCTGATTGTGACCGATTGTCTTCTGTTGTTTTGATAGTTGTTGGTAACTTTGGTGTATCTTATCTCAGTACTGACCTTGTGTGGTTGTCTTATTTGTTTATGTGTCTGCCGTGATCCCCTATGGTGAGCAGTCTGTCTTAGCAGGTGTTGATGTGGTTGCTAGCTGAAGTCCGGGCAGGGATGAGTCGCCTCGAGAGTTAAAAGTTATAGCAAGTAGACTTTGAGTTGTATCTTTTATACCGTAGTCAGATAAATCACTTGTAAAGTAACGTAATAGTTCTTGTATCGGCATTTGATCATTACTACCATCGGGCAACCGAGATGGTAACGCCTTTATATGCTAAGGAAGGCCTAGTTAAGGCTCCTCTGTATATGAGGGTGTTACACAAAGGCTCACAACGTCACAAGGTTAACTCGTAAGGTTTTCGAAGATCTAGATAGGTGTCTAAGGTCAGTCAACGACGATAAACGGGTCTCTAAAAGAACGGGTATTACAGGTACTGAAGACGAGTTTAAAGAGGTGAAAGAAAAGAAAAGCGGTTGGTTTAAAAGAAGCATTTTGGGACCTTCCGTATTGGAATATATTGTTGCTCAGGCACAACTTGGATGTAATGCACATAGAGAAGAATTTTTTTGAGCAACTCATTCATACGATTATGGATGTAGAAGGTAAGTCCAAGGATACTATTGCTTCAAGAAAAGAGTTGAAGAGATTTTGTGCACATAGAGAAGGCAACTCATTCATACGATTATGGAAACGTCTCCTCCCAACTACCGTGTGGAATGCAGTTACCGAGATTAGTCAATTTTCCGAGATTTATGTTCTTCCACCATATCGGTTGATGATATGATTCGTCTTGAAGACCAAATTCCAATTATTTTATGTAAACTTGAGATGATCTTCCCTCCTTCATTCTTTAATTCCATAGAGCATCTACCGGTCCATTTGCCTTATGAAGCAAAAGTGGGTGGACCCATCCAATATAGGTGGATGTATCCATTTGAAAGGTATGTAAGAATTAACTAGTATTACAATTATAAATATTATTCATTTATGTAGTTTATTCTAATAATAAAGAAATAATTTCATTTTAATTACATGTATAGGTTTCTTAATCATTTGAAGAAAAAAAATTGGTAATAAAGCTTGGGTTGAAGGTTCTATATGCAATGCGTATTTAACGGAAGAGATTGCAAACTTTTGCTCTCTTTACTTTGAAAAACATATAGAAATCAAAGCAAAAAACTTAAATATTGATAAAGTCGATGAAGTAGACACAAGTTTACCAGAGTTTTTCCAAACTCATGATGATGAAGGGTGTTCATCAAGTGGGGAGACAAGATATTTGGATGACAAAGAATATAATCGTGCTCACCTTTACGTTCTTTCTAATTGTGAAATCTTGGAGCCTTATGAAACGCAATTTGTGATCGATTTCATTAAAGAACATCCTAATGTGAGCAAGAATGATGTTTGGAATAAGCATGAGAATCGATTTCCATCATGGTTTCGGAAACATGTGATTGAGTTCAATAAGATGATTAGGTAAGAAGTTTGGCCTTAGGTCTTTCACGAAAGGTTAAAACTTGGAATCGGTATTCAGTTAATGGGTTCAATTTCCATACATTCAATTACGAGAAGAGGAAGGTTAGATGCAATTATGTTACAATTTTATCCCTTGATGACAATGAATATTATGGCATATTAGAGGATATCCTTGTGTTATGCTATAATGGGCATGGACGTGCTTATAAAACCGTCTTATTCAAGTGTGAATGGAAAGATAATTCCGTAGCCGGAATGAGAGTCCATGATCGTTACAAACTCATAGAAGTTAATCATACTCGAACATACATGACTTATGATCTATTTATACTCGCACATCAACCTCATCAAGTGTATTTTGCTTCTTATCCAAGCACGAGTAATGATAAATATCAAAACCAATGGTGGGCGGTATTTAAGACAAAGGCTAGATCAAAATTTGATACAACATTTTTTCAAGAAGAAATTGTATCAAAATCAGTTTTATCTCCAGTTGATGATGAAATCATTCATGAGAATGAGAAAGAAGCGGGAGGGGAGGAGTTGGAAGAAGAGGAAGAAGATAATGGGGGGAAGGATGATCATATGGAGGAGGAGGAGAAGAAGAAGGAGGACGGTGATGATGATGATGAGGATGATGATGATGATGAAGATGATGATGATGGAGATGATGATGATGATGATGATGATGATGATGATGATGATGAGAATGATAATGTGGATTAGGGTGTCGATGACGAAAGATAATTTGGTATTGGTTTTACATATTTTTGCTATAAATTTATTTGTTATTGTGTTTTATAATGATTTTTTTATATTACTAGGTTATATTATTTCGTTTTATTTTAATTAACACTTTCTAACAATTTTATTTGTTCAATTGTAGTAGTATAATGGCACGTAGTCGAGGTGGTAAACAGCGAGGCGTCTCTAGTGGGGGCCGTAGTACGCAGGAGGAGGAGGAGGAGGAGGAGACCACGGAGGTTGAGCAGTCCTTAGAAGAGGAGACTGAGGAGGAGGAGGACGAGGACGAGGTTTCGGAATGTGGGATCCCTATCACATAAACCAAGGATCACAAGATCATTATTGACATTAGGGGTCTTTGGTAAGAACTTCTCTTTATTTATTTTTATTAGTCGTTGACTTTATTTTTAATATAAACATTTTTTAATCTAAATTCGTATTTAACATGTATAATTTCAGGTTTAATTCCAAAAAACTAGTTCGGGGAGTTACCGCTAGCACTCAGCAAAAGATGACCAGGGATGTTACTTGTTGGTCAGATGCAAGCGAAGAAGATAAGGAGGGAAAGTTCAATAACTTCCGAGTATGTTTTTAAATAATTATTGTAAATGTATTCTAATTAATTAGTGATTTGTGTTCTCTAACGAAAATTTTATTTTGTGTAGCAACACTTTTATTGGCCTAAGGAACAAGAGCGTGCCATTTGGGAGAGGTACAATTACATCGGCAAAAAGAGGTTAAGAGATAACATGTATAAGGTTTCTAAAAGGAAAAAAGCGCCTCAGTTTATGGAAGGTATTTAGTTACTTTTGATGGTTGTATTTAGTTAGTTAAATTATCGCCACATTTATCTATTTAATTAAACACTAATATTTTAAATTTATTTTGATTATAGGAACCGCATATAAAGAATTGATGGAAAAAATAAATACCCCCGAATTTAAGGAGAAGTCGGTTCAAGCACAAATCAATAAAAGGGGAGGAAAGAAAGATGGCCACATTGATGTTACTCATTACGGAGGTTCTCAATCATTCTATGACCGAGCAATGTCAAGTGTACGTCGTATATTTAATTTTATATATAAGTTAGATTATATTTGAGATTATATTAGGAGTTAAAGTACTACCTCCTATTCTACATAACCTTCCCTCTTTACTTTTTCATCTATTCACAATACCTTCCTTATTTCCTTATTTAGTAAAGTTTTATACTTATTTTAATCACCTTACCCCATAAGAATACCCTACATCACCCCACAACAATACTTATTTTAATCAACTTACCCCACAACAATACTTATTTTAATCACTCACTCGCAATAATACTCCACAATATCTTCTCTCTCTCCAATTACTTAACCCCACTACAATACTTTACCTTATTTTAATCAATCTCCTTAATTCTAGTGCCCCCCATGAATAGAGAGGTTTATCTAGAATAGGAGGGAGTATTAATTAGTCTTTATAATTTATCCTTTGTTTTTCTTTTCCGGAAGGCGGCCAAGAATAAGGGTAAGATGCCTACGGTTCCGGAGCTTTTCTATGAGACACATACCAAAGAAGGAACTAGGGGGAAAATGGTGTTCACTTCGAAGAAGGACAAATATTTATATGTAAGTATCAAACAATTCCGCCGTTCTGTTTTGATTACATATTATTATATAAGTATAACCTCTAATCATTAACGTTTTTATTTTTTAGGCTAAATTTAGACTTCGAAAAGAGAAGAACCCCGACGTGTCCGATAATGAAGTTTGGCTTGATTTAGTGGATGGCTTCAATAAGGAGGAGGTGTATGGAACCGGAACGGCAAGAGAACTCTACTACGACCGACCTAATTCGGGAACCCCGGCCTCTCAAAAGCAAACATATATGCCGAGTATCGTGTCTCAACTTCAAACTACACTTGAGGCCGAAAGAGAAGAAAGGAAGGCGGAAAGGGAAGCAAGGGAGGTCACAAGGGATGAAGAATTGAAGAAAATGAAGGAGCAAATGGAGTTGATGACCACTTATTTCTCGTCTTGCAACCCGGGATGGCGTCCACAAAACCAAGACCCTAGAGATCCTTCCAGGGGAGGCGGTAGTGGAGCTGGATCTACTTTGCCGTGTCATTGAGTGAGTTGTTGGTTGTTTATCCTTTTAGTTAGCCTTGTGACTTGTCGGATATTTTAGTTAGATTTGTGACTTGATGTCACTTAGATTTGGAACTATACATTGCCAGTTAGTAACTTGTAATAACTTGAATTCGTATTGGAAGTCGTTGTATGAAATGTGACGTTGTTGGCCATCTTGTGCTTTGTTTATGCTGCTGGATTGTACATTTTAATTGTAGGTTCAATTTATAGCAATTTTGCTCGAGCTAAATGAAAATTTTCATGCAAAATCATTATCAATTGGCAACTGAAAACGACTTATTAGCGACTGAAATTTGTCGCTAACCTTCTGACCATTTTTTTATAGGCCAAAAAATGGCGAACTGATTTAAACCTGTCGCCAAAATGGCGACTGAGCCCGACGCAAACACTCTGATCATATTTTTTGTAGGGCGACAATTTGCCGACTGAATGGGCTCCGTTGCCAAAATAGCGACCAAAATCAGTCGCTATTTTGGCGACCACCACTGCTTTCCGTCGCCAATTTGGCGACCATATTTAGTCGTTTTTTTGTCGCTATGTGGCGACCACACAGTCCGTCGCCATTTTAGCGACTGAAATCCGTCGCCCGAGTGAATTAGGCGACTAAGAGACACGACGACTATGTGGCGACGGATTGTAGTCGCCAGAGAAAGTTTCGCGACTAACTTTTGTCCCGTATTTCAGTCGCCCGAGAGGTTAATTCTTGTAGTGATTATAGGTACCTTCAAGAAAGCCAAACTTACGACGCGCCTTTAGAGCAGTACGAACCGAGTACTCCCATTCATCAAAGTTGTTGAGATTGAGACGGGTGCCAGTAATATGGTCACCGGGTTTATCGTGGTTACCGATATAGTAAGGAGAGGTAGGCTCGATTTTGGGCCGAGGGAGAGGAGGAGGATCGCCTGACATGGCGGCTGAGCTTAGGGTTTTTATGATTTTTATTTTGTGTTTTCAGGTTTCCCTGATACCATGCTAGAATTACAACATAGATACGGAAAAACAATCTGCCTTTCATTGTTATTTAGAACAGTATTTATAGTAAACAAGGGTTTTATCCCATACGACTAATACGATACAAATATAAAGACGGGCCTAGACTAGCCCATCTAACTTATTATAGTTGCATCTTTCCTTATGCGACTTAAAGTGGAGTGTACTGAGCTTTCGTTTTGAGCTAAAAAAAGAGTTCGCAAAAGATGTTGTTTTCGGAAAGAAGTGTGGTACCAACAGTGTTGGGATTTACGGACAAAGGGGCTTAGTTTTGGGCAGGTTTCCTCAATCCTATATGTAAGTAAATGTAAGGGCTAAAGTTTGGGTAATTGTAAATTTTTAAGTTTACAAGTTGTTATATGATGACGTGATAAGTAAGACCAGCCCAATAATTAAGAGTTACACTTAGACCTGGCATCCGGGATCGGTTTAGATTGGGTCAAATCGAGTTCGGGTTTGTAAAAATCCAAGCCAGGTCGGGTCGGTCATTTTGGATTTGGAGCATTTTCGAGTTGGCTGTTCTCAAGTTATTTGGGGATAATAATCGGTTTCCGACAATAAAAATTCAGATCGGGTTGAATAAGTTCGGGTCTATTCGGTTACTTAATTCGGGTGTAGATCGACTCAGTTTTGCCGGTTATACTTACACTAGTAAATATTTGCATTCCTCTAAAGTCTAATTTTATGTTGACAATAATCAAATATTTTTGAAATTAAAAATGTGTATTTTTTTGGTGACGAGGGAACCCGCAGCCGCTACCTTCGGTGCGCACTGGGTAAATCCTTGGGTGTACGTGATAGCCTGCAAACCATGTAAACCCGATAAGCCACCCGAGGGTGATAGGCTCGAAGTCTATTAGGCATGGACTCAGATTAAGAATGCTCCACAAGATTTTGCTTTTGAGGAGGCTTGAACCTGGGTCTCCTGGAAATTTCACCCAAGTTTTAACCACTGGACTCCACCCTTGTGGAAAAAACAAATGTGTATTTCAATTGGTAATGAACCTCCATTTTTTGAAAAATGGAGAGGACCCACTCGAAATTGATGACAAACAAACATTATAAGACATTATATTCCAGACTTTTAATATTTTCCTATGTGAACTCGAAACTAATGAATCAGATTCGAATTTACTACGTATTTAACATCAAAATTAATTTTATTGCATTCTTAATTAACAAAAGAATTTACACATGAAAGTGATTAAGAAATTAGATAGAATGGTTTGTAAAGTGTTTTTTAAACAAAGAAACCACTTACATTTAGAGAGCAATGATAACTCCGTTATTTACTCGCTTTCCATGCCTAAAACCTTCATTTGTCCCTCACTTGTATGCATATTAAGTGCTTATTAATGACTTAATTGCTTAAATTGTTCAAACCGCGCCTTTTTGGATATATGGTTCGGTTTTGCTCGCGTTGCATCGTTTTTGTAGGAGAAATGGAGGCCCGGCTTGCATATATCATGCCATAGGAGCAATCCATGGACCGCAATACCGACCCATGGCCCAACATAAGTCAATAAGGTGCCCAAAACAAAGAAAGAAGATAAGTCGCAAAAGTGTCGTGCTCAAACCTGTCGTGCCGTGCGGTTGTTACCGTGTCGTTCTTGATCAGGCACTAAGGTGTCGTGCCCTACGTGTCGCGTCGTGCCGTGCCATGCTCAAAGTGTCGTGCCCAGCTCCAGTTTCTCATTTTTCTCTTGTTAGCTTAAACGACATTGTTTTAGGTCATTTTATTCCTTTTGTAACCTGGTATACAAGCTCAAACTTCAGAATTTTCACTACCTACTTTCATATAACAACTTTGAGTGAGAGAAACAAAAATCAATCCTTGTAATTTGTGACAATTCCTTCATCAATTGCAAAGATTTAAGCTTTCTTTCACTCATCCTCTTCATTGTTCTTGTTGTGTTCTATTGTTGGTATAATTCTCTCTCTTTTTCTTTCCTTTTGTCATTTGTTTACATTTTAAATTAGTCCAAAGTTTGAATATTTTGGCTGACTTCTTCATAAAGGTTTCTCCTTTATGCTTAGTTGATGTTAGAAATTGGGTCAATTAGTATTTCATCATCTTTCTTTTGTTAATTACATGATTAATTCTTCCTCTAGTAGAATCTAAATCTTTGTCTTAATTGTGTTAAAGTCTCTCCTTTTTCCTAGTAAATCATCTTAATCTTAGTTTAATTAGTCAATACTTTTCTTTCAACCCCTCCCCCCCCCCTACTATTAAGAGGATAAAAATTCTCTTAATTTTCCCTCCAAGTACTTCTCTATCTAAATAAAGAAACAAGTAAAACTTTCTTTCTTTAAACTATTACCTTCTCATTAAAATATAATCTTATAATTAAACTTTAATTTTATTATTAAATTCAAAATTATGATTTTTTCGTCAAAATAAAATAAAATCAATTTTAAACTATAAACTATAAGATGGTAAATTTTTAATTAAATGCAATAATTATTACTTTAAATAATAACTTGACCCATACTTACCATTAACTTTGTGACAAAAAAAATTGGAGAAATTTTATAAAATGAAATCCTTAATTTTATGGTAAAAAGTATATAAAGATTTCATAAAAATACACCTTTCATAACTTTAGTTTTCCATTATAAATAACACCTAAGAAATAAATATTCTATATATACCGCACATTGCGCGGGATCTATCCTAGTAACTAATTGCATGCTTAGTTGTAAGAATCAATTTAATACCATGTTTAATTGCAAAGTTTCCACCTTTATCAATTGTTTAGTCTTAATCAACATTAATAGTGAGTAGTCTCTCCACTAGTATGCGATTAAGCACTAACATAAGTAATTAACATGATTCGTTACATTTAAATTAGTTGTCAAGGGGAAATTAGTGGGGTTTACCAAAGGACTTATCTTGTTAATGTTGTATTTGGGAATTTGGTTGTTTGATGACCCTTGTCCACCAATGGAAATTGGTTAGGTCCTAGATTGACCACATATTTACATCCCTAGCCTATTTGGGTTGAACCCGGGAGGGAGAGCCTAAAGAGGGTGCCTTTGGGAACCGCTTTGACCTTCACCTTTGGAAAAAGGGTTGGGAAGACCGGGAATCTATCGTAAACTTAATGACCTTGACCGATACTTGAGTATTTAGGGAATAGCGCGTATTCTCTTTTATATTAAAGTGTCGAGTGGGGGAGTCCGAGTCATGAACCCGGGAGAGAGGTGAGTCGGGATTTCTAGTGCCCTATTATGAGCCCGAGAGGGAGTTAATAGGCGAATTAAAGGTGTTTTTCCCTACTTGATTACCCCAAGACGACTAATTGGCAAAATTAACATGGTGATTATGGATGTTTGTAGCCTAATCGCGCCCTAGGCCTTTTATCTATTGAGTAAAGCCGCATTTTTAGCTTGCCTTCTTATTTAGAATTTACATTTGTTAATTTAATTACTTGTTGTCTCTAATCTAGTTTAGTTAGAATATCAACCATACATGTTTTATTTAGTTTAGCTAAACACGTGAACATAACAACTAGTAATCCCCTTACTCCTTGTGATTCAACCCTCAATTGTGCAACGATTCTCGTTCACTTACAAGGTAATTAAAGTTACATCAAGCAACAATGGAGTGATCCAAACAAAATTTGGTAACTAATTAAAAGTACACAAATTTTGTTCTTCACAATGTTTCATCATATATATAACAATGCATTAATGCACCAAGTTCAAGGGTCTCAACTCTCAAGTATAGAAGATAGAAACATGCATTTGGCAATTTTGCCTCACAACTTGTAACATTGCACATAGTTTTTACTATGCGTATACATGTTACATATAGTTCGTAAATCATCCACTTAATTAAGCACTACAAATGCGCTTAATTCTGCTTTCCGGCAATCCAATGAACAAATCCGTCTCCACGTCCGAAATTTGGCTATTTGTATCTTCGGATGGAGACGTGTCTTCCATTGGTTTGTCTACAGATGTTTCCTTTGGTATCACACCATACTGCAAGGCCACCAAGTTAATCACATATTTTGAGTCATTACGTATTATAACGTCTAAATAAATCACTGAACGTCACGGTCGAGATTTAAAACCAACATACAATACGTTTCAAAAGAAAAAGTTTCACCTTTTGAGTTAGCCTCAAATTTTCAGCAGCAAGTTGCTTCTCCTGATTGATTGTAATACAATGACGTAATTAACAGAATAACAATTAATCATCTCATGTAAGTTATTTAGAAAAAAAATAAAAAAAAATGGCCGATCCAACAAGACAATGTGTTGAACATAACCTATAATAAAAATTGTTTCGAGAAGTATACCAATCCTACATCGTAGTCAATTGTATGTCTAAGTCGCGGTGTGTAGTTACGTACCTTTTCCTTCAAGTGCTTTATTTGTTCGTTGAAAACTTGATTCTGAAATAAGATCGAGGGCATAATTGGACATATTTATCGACAAATTAAACTTACAAGTAAACATAATTAGAGGTTCAAATAGTTGAATTCATAGAAACCTTCTTTGCTCTTATTTTGGTGACACTTCTTTCCAATTGATTTTCAAGTTGTTGTAGCTCTTCTAAACTGCATGATGCTAAATTCTCTCCAAGAAGTTTCCTAATTTTCACAATGTACGATAAGTGTTACGGAGTAGTAAGTAAACTCTCAAGATCATAGGAGTTGATTATAAAGTCACTCCGAAAAGAACAAATTAATCGAAATTGATAAATTTTGGTACCGTTTTGCAGCTTCAATTGCTTCGATTTTCTTAATCAAACTCGCGGTTTCCTCCTTCAAGCTCTACAAAGTACATGACCATGAGACCATTATAGTTAAACAAACGTCACGGAACATTACAAAACCATATGTCATATGGAGTAAATTCATAGAGTTAATAAAAAGGAGGAGGAGGAACCTGCATATCTTGTTCACCAGATTTATCTTTAGCAGGCTGAGAATCTCTTAGGTGCCTTTGATACCTTCCTATGGTTTCTTGCATGCTGTATGTCATTTTTTAACAATCTTTGTTAAAATCAGAAAATATTATTCATGTTTGCTAAAAATCAATTCCATTTGAAATTTTGTATATGAATTCAAAATAAAATTGACTAAGTGGTCTTATGTATCATGGGTTAAAATCGCGGTATTATTCGTGATCACGGTGTCAGTAACAGTGTCGCGGAATCGTCTTCAACTCGCCGGCCATCGTGCTCCGAGTTCCCCTTATTGCAGTGAAATTTGTTTTATTAACTTTTGTATATGTTTTATTATCTAATGGCTATATGACCTATATCATATAAAGTTGAGATTACTAATTTAGAATAATTAATTTGACTCACTTCTAAAAAAAAAATTCGACTAATGTTGTACAATTTTTAAGGGCTTTCTATTATAAAGTTTGGTCGCTACAAGTTATAACTTTAGTAGTTCATCGCGGAAGTATCGGGCCGAGTTATAAATGAGTTATAAATTGGTCGTCTTGCCGACATTTTCCTATTTTTAATTAACCCTATACATCTTGGGATATATCGTATCAGTCGTCTACTCACAAATCTTTGGCGATAGGATACTTACCGAGCGAGATTTTAAACCATGTTTGTACAAAGAGGAGAGCGGGAATCATATGCTCAATTCAAAGTGTTAGTTCGGATTAGATATCTATATTCAAAATTCACGTATATTTTAGATATCAAACCAATTCCGTTTGGATACGAATATTTGTTGGATATCTATATTTTGGTATTCACGCGTGAATAAACAAATCTAAAACACCATAATATTGCATGGTAATTTCTTTTTGTCTCCTTACTTTTTAAAGTTTTAAGTGAAAAATAAAATCATTGATCTATTGTTGAAAAACAAAACTAGAAATTTCTTGGGTTGTTTCATCAGATATTTATGTCAAGCTCAACAAATATATTTAAATTAGAGAATAAATTTCTTAAAACACGAACTAATTAAAACATTTAAAAATAATATTAAAAAAATATGGGAAAATTACAACCCCTATAGATCATAATCCAAATATAATCACCGAATTATGAATTAAGCATCTTTAATGGTTGTTTTTAGGCACTTGCTTACAATATTTGTAAAAATTCAAGCAAGTAGCTTATCATTGGAGATGGAATGAATAAGGCTAGTTTGTTACCATGTAGCTCTACCAAGCCATATAGTTTGGAAAAAAAAAAGAGTAAATTTTTATTGGAAGAAAGTAATACTAAGGGATTCATACGGACTACAAGGTATTTTCTAAGTTAGAGTAGTTTATAGACAAAAAGCGAAATAACTTAAAAAACTGAGGTGGCAACCCAATCTAAAATGTCTTAGCTTCATAAGTTAAAAGGTCTTATCTTGTATAACTTGTAAGCAGTGGTGGAGTTAGAAAATGATCCCAGCTAGAGCGAATGGGTAAAGGTGTAAGAGGAACTCAAAAAAAGTTGAAAAATTTTAACTAAAAATTTTGAAATTTCCAACCGCCAACGACCTGTTAACCCCCTAAATTCACCACTGCTTGTTAGGTACTTGTTATTAAATATGTTGAAGATGCACCAAATAATTTGTACTCCTACCAGCCTACCACCTTTCTCCCAACAAAACCAATTGTCTGAATATCAAGTACCCCACTTCCAAAACAAATAGAGGATGAATAGTTCAATTATTGTACCTCCCTTCAAGTCCCTTGTTCGAGCTTATGTTTTACTGGCAGATTTGTCATGTGTGGAATGAGGTTACAACTTAGAGACCAGTCAGACCACTAGTCCTATGCTATGTTACTCCGACTCTTCAAATTTTAGGCATAAATGTTGTATGTGTTTGACATAACTTTCAACGATATGTAGAGGGATGAAGGATGGATATATACTTTCTTTGTCCAATTTATTTATTTACCTTTCTTATCCTTTGTGAGAAAA
Source organism: Silene latifolia (assembly GCF_048544455.1). NCBI lineage: Eukaryota > Viridiplantae > Streptophyta > Magnoliopsida > Caryophyllales > Caryophyllaceae > Silene > Silene latifolia. Next base: position 52,099,286 of record NC_133533.1, read on the forward strand.
TCAAAAGGTAAACACATAATGGTGACTAGGGAGATTTAGTTTGATATTTGTTTACTATTTTAAGCCTTAACATTTCTCTATTTCACTTTTAAAACTCTTAGGGTGTGTTTGGTTTGAGTGATTTGGAAAGAAAAGAAAGGGGGGGAGAGTAGGGGATTTAAAATCCCTTGTTTGGATAACAAATAAGGGTGGAGGGAAATGGAGGGGGAAAAATTTGGAGGGATCTATTTTCCCTCCTCCAAGACAAATCAAAATCTCTCCACAATAAACAAGATTTGGAAGGAAATTATATCCAAACACTCACTCTCCATTTGCTCTTCCCTTCCCTTACCTCCCTTTCTCTTCCCTCTTTCCCCCTCCCCACCCTTTCCCTCCACTTTTGCTATCTAAACACACCCTTAGGGTGTATTTGGATAACAAAAGTGGAGAGAAAAGGAGGGGAGGGAGAATGGAGGATGTCATTTTCCCTCCAAATCTTGCCTTTGTTGAAGAGGAAATAATTTGGCTTGGAGGGGGAAGTGGAGGGATTCATTTTTCCTCCCCTCAAAATCCCTCCACCTCCATTTTGCTAACCAAACAAAGGATTTATCATCCCTTCCTTTCCCTCCCCTCTCTTTCCCTCAAAATCCTCCTATCCAAACAGACCCTTAAGCATTTCATATGTTTGATTAATTTCTTCTTATGTACCCGCAGTGGCATTCAAGTACTGCCCTTTGATTTCACCTTGTGCTTTATAAATTGCTTCGGCACATTTATTTGACACTTAAATATATACTCCCTCTTATTCGCTATAATATTCTCTCTTTCCCGAAACGGATTATTCAAGTAATGTTCCCCTTTCCTTTTTTGGTAACTTTTACTCTTATTTTATTCATCCCTCTCTCATATCATCAAACCGCACACAACTCTTTTACTCCTATTTTATTACTTTCCTTAATGTTTTGGCCCCACAACTCTTTATTTAACTCCTAATAATTCATCCTTCTCTCCTATCACCAACTCCATCAATGTCCTTTATTCATTTTTAATAGTATTCCTTGAGTATCGTGTCAAAGACAAAGGGGAACATTATAGCGAGTAGAAGGGAGTATATACATAGGTGAAATACATGCCAAATTTCAGTTACACAAGTAACACTCAAATTTCTATTAGTGTGTGAGACATTTAGGCCCTGTTCTTTCTGACTTTTTAGAGCTGAACTGAACTGAACTGAATGGAGCTGAGCTGAGCTGAACTGAATGAAGCTGAACTGAACTCAATAGAGCTGAACTGAACTGAACTGAATAAAGCTGAATTGAGCTGAATTGAACTGAAATAATCATATTAATAATAATAATATTATTGTTATTATCAACTATAATTATTAATCTTTTTACTAATAATATTTTTAATAACAATAATAAATAATAATGTCATATTAATAATGATATTAGTAAAATAATTGTTTAGAATAAAAACACTCAAGTAAGCGTTGCTCGAATTCAGGTCGAGTCAACGCCCTCCTCTCAGATGGCACCTCGAACTTATGTTTGCTCTCTTCAGATGGATCTTTCACGCGTAACAAAGGCCTCAGAGGGTACGCAAAAGGTCCTTCTCTGATGCTTTACGGTACTGGTGGATAGTCGGGACCTTGCTTGAAGCTAAGGTCTCTGTGCCCTCTTGTAGTAGCTCGAGTAGTCTTACTTCTAGAGAGAGGAAGTTGTTGGTGACAAGTTTTTACCATTGATTGGTGAATAGTGAGATATTTATAGGTTTCTATGTGTACCTCAAATGATGGTTTGGCAAGCACGGTTACCATATTCGCTATGAATACGCCTTACCTATTCGCGATTCGCTTATAAAAAATGTGTTACATGTATTTTCAGTAATCAACTTGATAGAATTCGCTTTTAACGATTCGTGATTCGTAGGGTACCAAGCGAATTTGTAACCATGTTGGCAAGCTTGTTGACTTGTAAGACCCCGTATTGGCAAGTGAGTCAAGTCGGTTGGGCGTGCCTCATAATATTAATAATAAATGTTATGAATTTTAATAATAATACCAATAATAATTATAGTAACAACGACAATGATAATAATAATAATAATAATAATAATAATAATAAATAATAATAATAATAATAATAATAATAATAACAACAACAACAAAAACAACAACAACAACAACAACAACATTAATAACATTATTATTCATTTTAATAATAATATTCATCATCATCATAATAATAATAATAATAATAATAATAATAATAAATAAATTATTATTAACAATATTATTAATTATAATTATAATTATAATAAATAATATTAATATTAAAAAAATAGTATTATTGTTAACAAAATTAATAATAACTATTATTTAAATTAGCAAAGCTGAAATGAGCTGAACTTAATGGAGCTGAACTGAACTGAATAGAGCTGAATTGAACTGAACTGAATGGAACTAAACTGAACTGAACTGAAATGAATGGAGCTGAACTGAACTGAGCTGAACTGATAGAGCTGAGCTGAACTAAAATAGGCTGAAAATAAATCAGAAAGAACACGGCCTTAGTCAGCTGTGTATACACATTGAAAGGAAATACTCCCAAGTCTCTAACCGTGAAACAAGCTGAGAATTGTCAGATAAATGGGACTTAAAGAGATGAACATCACATGTGACTATATGAGTATGTGGTAGACCTAATTTAGTGACGTACGAGACCTGAAATTAGATCTGGCACGCATTACTGCTACCACCAAGTAATTGGTAACATACATACACCACAAAAATGTTCCTTAAAACAACCCATATTGATGTGACTAAGTCTTTTGTGTCTCCCATATGGTCCATGAATCTTTTTACTAGAGGGGAAAAAAAGTGGCTTAACGGCCAATTGACTATCGTCTTGTTCTTTTAGACTTAATTTCACCTTATTTTATTTGAGTTCAACTCTATTCAGTTCAATTTCATTTAGTTCAGTTTAGCTTACCTATTCACAAATTAACTCTTACTTCAATTCAATTCAGTTCAGTTTAGCTCCATTAAGCTTTATTAAGTGCTCTCCAGCTATTTTCAACCGAAGAACTTGACCGTACGTAATAAACATGGTAGAAAATGTTCATATTACTGACATTAGAATAGTGTTTGGGTGAAGAAATTTGGATGGAAACGATGTGAAGAAAAAGGGGAAAAGTCTTTAAGGTAGTGTTAATAAATACGGAGTTGATTTTATTTCAATGATTTTAATTGAAGAGATTCAAATGCTTAAAATTCGATTCCAAATTCAATTTCATAAACCTGTTTGATTACTTGTAATGAATTTCTGAATGTCAATTTTTCAATGGTGTTTGGATAACCATTGGGTTGGAATTGTATTTTGGCGGTAGGAGTCGAGGTCACCAATTTTTTTAAAAAAATATAATCAATTAGGAGAAAAATATGTTCTTACGGAAAATGTTGGTGAATAAGGAAGAAAATCGAAAAGTCAAAATATCAGGACACAATTTACGTCACAAAAAAGATCCGTTAAAGCAAATCGGAGAGTGATGAAATTGAAATAACTACTGGGTAGATATATATTTGAGAGTTTCGAGTTTTAGTTAGGTTGAAATTAATAAGGAATCGAGGCTAATTCCGAATTCTAATGTTTTCCAAACGCTTGAAATGTTTTAGTTCAAAAACTAAATTCCAATTCTTAGTTCCCAAACCAAATGTGTTTTGTGTGGTGGTTGCTCACCTCATCCCTTAACAATGAGGTAAGGGGTTCGATCCCTGCATATGGGAATGGAGCAAACTCTTTGGCTAGCCGTTTACCTCTTCGTGAGAGCACATGCGACGAAAGATTATACACTGTTGTCGACGGTGGACACCCTAATTTACACCAAAAAAATTCTTAGTTTGTATGGAATATATATTCTTGATGTGTAAATGGGATGGAGCCATGGATGTAACTTTATATCTTATCAAATTCTGCCCAAGTCTAAGACAACTAGCAGAAAATGTACTCAAAGAATGCCAAGCCCTAAGGTAAAGTTTGGGCACTGTGATTTAGGCCTCGTTTGGTTGTTCACTCAATTTATGAGAATTCTAAAATCTCATGAATTGTGATTTTTTGGGTTGTTTGGTTACCCTATTTTTTGTAAAATGGGAGAATTTCAAACTCCAAGGAGTTTTAACTCCTACATGATGGGGGAATTTAACTACCTACCCCCTCATGGTCATTGGAAACTTCTAGGAGAATAAAACTCCAACATGACAACCAAACGGATTTCTCTAATTCACGTGAATTTTAATGTAGTAATTAAACTTCTCTGCGTTGCAAATTAACACATGAATTCGATTCCCGTATAAACCAAACGAGGCCTTAGAGGAATTTGGAGAAAAACGATCAATTTAGATTCTTTCCATTTTCTCTCCTCTTTATTTTCTTCGTGTTTCTCTCAATAATACGGATAATAGTTAATTAAATGATGAGATGGAGAAGGATTCTATTGTTAAAGAAAATGAAAAGAAGTAGATAGAATGAAAATCAAGAGGATCTTACTGTGTGTGATTATTCTTGTATTGATTGTAGATTGTGTTGAAGATAATGAGAATTTTAGAGAGCCAAATAACCTCATTGTTCCTAAATCATGGCACCCTTTTTTTAGGGGAATGATATTTCCACGAATCAATTGTATTATGCCACTGGCTCATGCGCATTAAGCAATTACATGAGAATAAATTATTATCTCACATGGTTCATGGCACTATAAATTTGTTTCGAGGCATGATGTGCCCCTTTTTTTTTTATAGTGGCAACCAAATGATACCTAGAGGTTGTGAGTTTCTATAAACTTTAAATGCCTACACGCAATCAAACAACACGTTCAGTTGTAACCAAACATCCCCTTTCTCATCTAAACAAAATGTAAGACTTGCTCATTAGCACTATTGTTAACTACTCTCTCCTAATCATTTGTTTACATTTACTTAAAAATACTGCTCACAAAGTATATATAAAAGGTAAATAAATAACCGCGACAAAGAAAATGAAATCAAATAGAGCTTTAATTTTTCTCACCCTAACAATGTCACTAAAAGTTCAAGATGTTTGAAATATACAGTCTTGCACAATTTCAACTAAGAAGAGAACAAATACGAGTGAAAATGCGAATCATAATAACAAAGCAGTGCTAATTTTTGTGTGAGAGGGTCCCATTATATAAAAAGATAATTCATTTATTAACATTAAATGAACAAGTTTTATCTAAAAATGAACCGTCTCACCGTCTTATTTTAGAATTTGTAATACCAAAGCTACATTAATATTTTACTGAGTACTGACAATGGGGCAATTGAAACCATTGGCCTTCTTTAAGAGCCAATTTATTTGCAATTAGTTTACAAAAAAATGGCAGAGTTAGTTAATACCAACCTAAAAGAGAGAGTCTGAGAGCGTGGAGGGCAAAAGCAGAAAAATAGTACGATTAACAATTAAATTAAATTTGCCTATACTTAAGGGAGCGTGGTGCTAATTAGTAAGGAATATCTCATACAATGTTCTCTGATCATTGTCATTAGGAGACCATAAGAACCATATAGTACACTTTGATACTACCAAACATTATATATAAATCACTTACTTTGTCAGTAAAAATATATTTATTTACTAATTTACTATATATTATGTACTTGTTCAGTTGCTTCCCATATGTGTTACTGTTCATATTCTGAGATCCTGGTTGGTTTCTTATGTGTACATTAAATCTCGAATTGTGTTTAACTGTCTTAAAAGTTAAAAACCTCTAACAAACCTTTTTATATTTTAACATTATTTAAATCAGTTGCGAGTAACGTCTTAAACAAGAGTATGTGCAAGTATTGTAGTTTCCTTGTTTATAACTTTTATTGTTCATGATTAATTTTAGATTAACTATGTTTAAGTATTGTTGATGAATTGTTTGATTTCTTGTAATGCATGAAATCATGGACTCAATAATGTATGTATGATACAAGAGTTTTGTTTTGTTGTGAAAGGATGCAAATCAAGCAATAAAATGATCCAAGGAATGTAAGAAAATAAACATTTATTTTATTATATCAAGTACATAACATGAACTCGTCTTTTTTCTAAATGTTTAAAATAAATTGGAAGCTAACCTAAATTTTGAGTTTTCAGAAAAAGAAAACAATTTTTTAACAAATAAAAAACGAGTTAGGATTTAGTAGAGTTATTCACCCTAAATTTTGTAGAGTTTACTAAATATAAATGAAAAATAAAATTTATTTGAATAAATTACCGTGAAATCACACTTAAAAGTAAGCTATCTATACGGAGGAATTAGAAATGTGGTTACAAAATGACTTATGCCCCGGCTCATCCGAAAGGGTGAAATAGTTTGATCCTACTCTTGAAATCGATCTAGTTTTCTAAACATTGATATTCTTCTGTAAAAATATTTTTTGAATTTCTAACAAAAACTACGGCCCATTTATATTTCCTGATGCCCTTCCCCACTATAGTACTCCTTAGGTACTAAAGTGTAAGGTAATGATGTAATAATATGTACTCGTTAATACAAAATCACACCAAGTATAAATCTCATATGGAGTACTTCGTATAAATCCCATACGGAGTAGAAAACATTCAGAAACATAAAAAAAAAAAAATAATAATAATAATAATCATAATAATGTAGGTGTATTGAAAAAATTTTGACGTTACAACAACTGAACAACTCACAACCCATAAAAGTAAAAGATTTCAAGTACTAAATTTATATGTGTACAGTTCAATTTTCGACTTTCGTGACAATAATGTTTGGCCTAGTTTGCTTAAAATGAGTTTTTATTTTTTAAACTTAATTTTTCAAAAGTAGTTTTCAAGAAACAAAACATCAAATTGATGCTTCTATTTGTATGGGTAAAAACATGGTATTTGAGCTTTTAAAAATCTACTATTAGCTTTTAAATTTATGATATGTTTGACCAAAAAGTGTTTTTATGTCCAAAAACAATTTGAAAAGGCCGGCCAAATACACACTTAATTATTTATTTAGCTTTGATTAAAATAAATTTTGCAAAGAATAAAAGAGTAAATAAATAATTTGGATGAAAAATTCAATAAAGGCGATCCATAAAGGACATACCATGACAACTATTTTTTGTGGTAAAATGAAAATTTTAATAAGAAAAAAAAAACAATCAAGCTTATTTTATGCTCTTATAGTTATTATCTGAGTAAACCACACTATAAGTCTATAAGGACCCAAATTATCTTTGTATATTACTTTGAGGACCTCACTTATTGTTGTGTAGCTTTAAGGACCTCATTATGTGCTTTGGACCAAAAATACCCTTATTTTTATTTATAATTTATAGATGTAGATATTTTCTTAAAAATGAGAACAAGGTAAAAAATTTCAAACCACAGGCAATTAGGCATAATATATTTTGTGTGAGTTTATATTTGTCGTCCATACTAAATACCGTTATCTTCATTTATTATTTTTTTCTCGATTTTTTTTGGAATAGTAGAAAATATTTATTTTACGATTTTTTTAGTGATAAGGGGACCCGCAACCGCTAATTTTGATGTGCACTGGGTAAATTCCGGGTATTCATGATAACCTGCAAACCAAATTTTATCTTTACACATTCAATTTTTTTTTTTATCAGTTAGTCTCCTTTAAGATGACATTATTCGTTTTAAGCTTAAGAGGAGAATTACATATATATCACTTGTATATATAAAAATGTATAGGGAAAAATAATATATTTGTCTTATATACACAAGTGGTATAATATTTGACCGGTAATTTTTATTTTTATGTAACACTTTTTTTTAATTTGTTTTCATCTAAACCAAACTCATTATTAATATTTATGGGCGGACATTGTAACTAAAATTTTAATAGTTGTTGGTTTCGTTAATCATTATAAGATAATTAAGAAAATATTTATCATTTGTATTACTTCTCATTGTTAGATCGCACATAGGTCTGGCCGTACCCGGTATCAACTTTACAAGTCCAAGGAGGTTCCCTCCCAAAACCAATTGACAATGGTAGGAGTAGCCCCCTGGGTTATAATCTAGATCACTCTTCTCTATTTCTCTGATGTGGGAGACCAACATATGATTCTTCACACTCATTTGTTAATTTTTCCCAATTCATTTCACGCGATCTTCAAGACGGAACTTTCTCCGTAAAAACATGACTTGTATATATAAATTGTTTATTGAAAAACTACTTAAGTGAATTAGTTTTCATAAGAGATGTAATTATTTTGTTTTTTATTATTAATAATTTTTGTTTTTATTTATTTATTGTTAAAGTTGTTAATTTCAATTCTTAAAAACAAATTGGGAAGAAAAAAGGATGGGAGTAATAAATCTAAGGGTAATTTGGTAAAATTTATGTGGTGAAGTCCTTAAAGCCACTTAACAATAATTGAGATCCTTAAAGCAACATTTGTTGATAATTGGGGTCCTTGTTGTGGAGTTTACTCGTTATTATCTTAACCAGAAAAGGAGCATAAAATAAGCCAATACTATTTACTAGTCATTAATTACGGGAGAAAGTGATGAAAGATTCAAAACCCTCCAACCCTAAAGTTAGACACCTAGCCCTAATATGCATGTTGTTCTTGATTTAACAATATGTTATAATTAAACCAAAATTAGATCATTTAATCAAGCAATTAATTCACCACATATAATCACAAAATCATCAAAATTGTAGGGAATAAATAGATAACAATTTACCGGAACAGAATAAGTTTTTTTATGGTTATTAATTGATGGATACAAAATTGGAAAAACAAAAAAAACATACCTACAACTTGCAAATTCATAAAGTTTTCCTCTAGGAGAAAAAATGATAAGAGCAACTTCAGCATCACAAAGAACTGAGAGCTCAAATGCCTTCTTCAACAACCCGTTTCGACGTTTCGAAAATGTTACTTGTCTGCTTGTTGCATTCTCAATCCTCTTCATTTGAGTCTTTCCTCTCACCATCTTCCTTCTCTATAATTACCTATTTTTATTCTCAACAATAAACAAATTTGAGCTCAATTTATTCATATTTGAGTTAAATTGAAATAAGTAATAATTAAGAAAGCAAGGTATAAATAAAGTTGACTTACAAAAGAATCCCAGAAAAAATGGATCTATTCAAGAGAAATGAAGTTGAGCCCAATAAAAATAATCAAATGATGATAATATAAGTGAAATAAACCCAGAAAAATTAGCACCACAAAACTCCAATAAATAAATATCTTGTTTGTTTTATGTATTTATTTTTTTTGTATGTTTTAGTTTTCCCTAATTTGGAACCAAAGGAAATGACGGGGATGAGTGAAAGAGGTGGTTGTGATTGATTGATTCTTTTTTACTCTCTTTCTATCTCTAATACACTTAGTTATAAGTTGCCTTTTTTGGTAGTACCATCAAAGGGTTCTCTCTCCCAACACCCATGACCCACCTTTCCTTGTTCATTATCTCACAAATGTTGTTGTGTTTTTTTCCTTTTCTTATCTTTTTAAATCAATTATTTGATCCAATTATCCATTTATGTATTTTACTTTAAAAAGGATTTATTTTGTTACCTTGGATGTAAGCCTATTGATGAAAGATTTAAAGACGAATAGTATGTATTACAAGGACGGCGAAATATTACCGAAAAAGTCTTAGTTTAATGGTTAAGACTAAGTTATCGTGACAATAGGGTATAAGTTCGAATCTCCCTCTGCTCATATTGTAGTGGTCTTGTGCCTCATTTGAGAGCAAAACTTAGTGATGAAACAGAGAGTTAAGACCTGTTTTTCAGGACTTTCTTTTAGTTCATTTCCGTTCAGATTTTACAAGTATATTTAATCCAATTTAATTTTGCTCTTTATTCACTTCAAATCTTATACGGAGTAAATTTAGTTTATTTAGTTTAGTGGGTTTAGTCTAAATGAATGTGACCTTAGTATAAACCGCCACTCTTTATACAAAGAAAAATAATGTATAAAATATATTTTCTTGAAATTCGAGACATAAATCAATTGATCTAATAATTGACAAACATTCACAAACTATTGAAGGTAAGAGTGTAAAAGACCAAAAGTAGTTATTTAAGGAGTAATTATTTTAGGTGGGTAAATCAAACAAACAAAATAAGAGAAGTAAAATAAAAGGCTAAAATTTTTGGTAGTTTTGGGTAAAAACCATAAATTAAAGAAAGGAAAGGAAGTGATAAGATTACCAAAAATGAAACCTGAGATGGAGACTTGCATGTTTATGTAGGAGAGGTGCAATTATAGAGGTCAGATAAACGTGCGAGAGAGTGTAAAAATAGGAATAATGTATGCAGTGAAACTTCTTGTGAAAAATAATGAAATATTTAGATAAATTAAAGACGGTACAATTAAAAAGTTGAAAAGCATGTTAATTTGTTAGTATCATCTATTGGTTACTTCCCTTTGTGTTATTGTTTTATGTACAGTGTGTACTCTTTCTAATTTACGTCCATGCAACTTTTTCTATTTATAGTAATTACTTAAAGTAGAGTATATTTTACCAACTAAGAGTGCAAAATTTAGTGTAAGTTATCGTAACTTGAAGATAAAATTGAAGAAGAAGTAAATCTATTGTAAAATAAATTATACGAAGTGATAATATATTGTAAAATACTCTTGGTTATGCCTAACGTGTTTACTTAAATGATTAATACGGTCGTTGTCTTTATTTCAATAATTTGTTTCTTTTCTAGTTATAAAAATACTCTTTAAAAAGATTAAAATGAGTACATAGTGATATGAATTACTTGTATACACGTAAGTTTAAGTTATATGAATAAAAATCAAATATTAGTAACCAAACAATAATGTTTCTCTTTCTAATCTTGTGTGAAAATGTGATATGGGTACAACAAAGTCATTAACTTACGGAATAAAGTCATTAACTTACGCATACAGGAGCGTTTTTACATGAATAATAAAGTCGGTCCTTAGAGTAAGCAGGAGGGCACGATGGTCGTTCAAAAAAAAAATATGATGTGAGTTATTAGACCATCCCCAAGCGTTAATTATGCAAGAGGCCGCGACCCGATTTTACTCTTAATTTCACCTTATTAACCTTGACCTATTTTCACCCTCCTCCCAGGGTCGCGACACTGCGGTCCATCAACCCAATCATTATCCACTTTACAACATTCTTAATCATTTTCCACATTCTCTACCTTACTTTTCTCTCTCTTACTTTTACAATTATTTTTCCTACATTTTATAAATATAGTTATTTTTTTATTATTGTAAATATATAAAAAAAAAACTACCACAATATTTTACGACTATATTAATCTTATGGTATACGTTACGGAAAAAAAATAATAAAGAACAACGCTATAATTTTGAAAAGTGATTAGACGATTTCATTAACCATTAAAAAAAATTATTGAAAAACATGATTCGACATATAAAATACCGCATACATTTTTAAAAAAAATATTAAATACTACAAAATGATAAAATGCATTAAAAGCAAATTCTAGTTACGAAAGTTTTCCCATAGATTAATGTAGAGTAGTTTTTTTTATTGTTTTATAATTGTTCAACCAATAAGAAATTGACACGTCGAAGGTCAATATGACCATTACTATTGACCAACCTTGGTCACAAATTGACCATTTCTTGTTTTTGGTCATAAATTGACCACCTTTGGTCACACATTAACAAAACTAATTACTTGATTAACCATAATCATGCAATTAATCTTACTTGGGGATGGTCTTAGTTTAAAGAGTAGTCAATATAAATTTTAATGATAGTAATCAAACAAGGACTTTAAAAAACAAATCAATAGGTCTTGGTATAGACGGGTGGAGCGAATAGACGGGTAAAGACCTCTAATAAAATGGGTAGAGGGGACAAGGTAGGGCACCCCCCATGTGCTTCCCACTTTATGACAAATGGGTATTTTGTGAGGGGAAATGGTATCCGTCTATACGTATAGACGGATAGTGTCCGTCTATAATGAGAATTTGTGAAAACAAATACTCCGTAGTAAAAGGGTTCACACATCACTATTCTCGTACAAACCTTAATTCACACATTTAAATGCACCAAAAATGACTACTATAGAGTATAGACCCACCACATGTTAAAATACTCCTAAATAGTGTAACAAAAATCGGATGGATGACTGATAATGACTGTCAAATTTTAAATCACAATTTTTTAAGGAAAACGATCTCAATAACATGTATGTGAACCATCCAATATAATTATATAAGTGATCAGCTCGATTTTTGACTTATGCGAATGAAATACATGTGTTCTATATAGTTAGGCTCTGTTTGATAAAACTAACTAAAAAGGTAGCTGAAACTTGAAAAGGTAGTTGAAAACTGAAAAGGTAACTGATAAGGTAGCTCAACATTAGAAACTGATAAGGTAGCTTATTATATAAAAAAAAGTGTTTGACAAACTAACTGAAAAGATAACTGATTTTGATGAAATGACATAAAAGGATATGATAATTATTTAATAGTATAAATTTAAGGGGTAAAAACGGAAAATCAAATCAAATCAGGTACCTGAAATCTCAAATGCTACTCTATGTAGCATTTCATTTCAGGTAGCTTATTTGGTTAAATAAGCTACTTGTCAAACGCTTACAAAAAAATAAGGTACCTGAAATTTTGGTCAAATAAGCTACTTTGACCAAATCAGGTACCTGAAATGCCTTGTCAAACAGAGCCTTAATAATATATTTCCGCTATTTCAAACGAGACTGTTTTGACTACTGATACACGATACAGGTACTAATACTTATGTAATACGGAGTACGATTTTACACAAGTAATGTCTTCAATTCCTTTTTTTTGGTGACGAGGGAACTCGCAGCCGCTACCTTCTGCAAGACTGGTAAACCCCCGGGTGTACGTGATAGCCTGCAAACCACGTATACCAGGTAAGTCACCCGAGGGTGACAGGCTCAAAGTCTATTAGGCATGGACTCAGACTAAGAATGAATGTCTTCAATTCTTTGGAAATGCTACATTTACTTTTTTTCCACAATAATTAAGGTTGTTCACCAATAAAATAAGGTGATTATTACGAATAAAAACATGCTTAAAATGGAAAAGGGCAATTCTATTGAATAGATCAGAAAAGAAATAGGGGTTGTTTGGTTGCCCTCTTAAATCATGGGAAATAGAAATTCCTGAATTTAAATAAATATGATGTTGTTTGGTTACCCATTTCATGGGAATTAGAACTTCCCAAGGAACTTCAATTCCTCCATAATGTAGGAAGTTGCTTACCTCGCCCCCCTTGGTAAGTGTAACTTCTCACATGAATTCATTTCCCAATGACAACCAAACAACATTTTTACAATTCACATGAATTACAAATTCACATGAACTTAACTTCCTAGGAACTTTATTTTCCCATAGTGAACCAAACAACCCCATACTCTCTCATATTCACTCATTTCTTCTCCATTTTATTTTGCACAAGAATTATAGGACAATTCTTAAGAATCGGACAAAATATTAGTGTAAAATTACAAATTAATTAATTTAAATACATCCTTAAAATAGCTACTTATATATAACGATTTTACACAAGATTCGGATACGGGTACCCTATAAGGAAGCAATAAGTCTTGCTTGTGACGGACACTATCCGTCACAAGTTGAAGATGGATAGTGTTCCTCTCATAACAACGCAAGTGGGAGGGTAAATGGGTGGGAAAATGGAACATCTTATAGATAGTGCAACTTGCATATTGTGAAAGGGCACTATCCGTCTTCAGCTTGTGACGGATAGTGCCCGTCTTCAATGAGAATTTGTGATAAAGTGGTTATACTACTGTATTAAGAAAGAAAGAGTGAATGTAGTCCGTACGGAGCGGACCAATGAGAGATCGAAAACACATTTGGGGGGCAGATGCACAAACCATAAACCGTGTGTGTCAGACTCATATCACTGACAAATTTGTTAAGTATTTTAAGGCATTTTTCATCAATTTTCATGACTTTGATATTACCCCACTTCTCTTCTCTCCTGCTTTTCCTCTCTGTTTTTATTCACTCCGTACACTTTTTGTGATTTGCTTATTAATTAACACAAATTCTTGCATTTTTTAATATTGATAGTGCCCTGTCACAAAATATATGGGAAAAAATGGATACCTTTATTTGCCCTCTCACTTGCATTTTGTGAGAGGCTCATTATCCATCTTCAGCTTATGACAGATAGTAAATGAATACCCTCACTTATCTTTTCACTTACATTTTGTGAGAGGATCACTATCCATCTTCAGCTTATAACAAATAGTAGCCATCTTCAATGAGACAGACTGATTAATTAATCATTGCATTTTTTTACTTCTTCTTTAACCTTTTCTGTCAAACACAACCCACAAATCAAACGTCTCTTTTATGTGATTTTTGTTACTTAATAATTAAACCCAAATTCTCATTGAAGATATTTACATATCCGTCATGCCTTTCGATCTGATACCATTTTACCTCACAATGTACCCACTTTTTCTCTCTCTGCAACACTATTCATGTGGTCCCCTTTCTCCACTAATCCATTTTGTTTCCATTTTATCTCACAAAATATCCGCCACAAATGGTAACCCGTCACAAAGGAGACCAATTGATAATTAAAGCACTCACAAGATTTCAATATAAAACATCTTATCATAATTTATGTATTAAGGTTATCTCAATAAAAATTGTGTTTTTAAAAAATAAAGGGATATTCTACATGGTACCCCTCAATTTTTTGACTTTTTACATGGTACTCCTACACTTTTTAAAACATACATGGTATCCCTAATTATTGTCATTATCACTAAGTGTACCCTTAAACTTTATTTTCCATCAATTAAACTTAGTTTTAGGCGTTAGGTAATGACTTGGACGCGTAACCAAACTTGTCATTTATTATCTCATGACATATGGACTCTATTAGGCTCAATATCCATCTCGATCATAATATTTATTGATATATATGGACTAAAAAAATTTTGACGAAAAATTTATTGATTCCTTGCCAAATTATCACGTCCAAAAATGAATATTAAACCTAATAGAGTTCTTATGTCATGGGATGATAAATGACAAGCTTGGTTACACACTTACACGTCCAAGTAATCACTTAACGCCTAAAACTGAGTTCAATTGACGGAAAATAAAGTTTAGGGGTACACTTAGTGATAATGAAAACAATTAGGGGTACAATGTATGTTTTAAAAAGTGTAAGGGTACCATGTAGAAAGTCGAAAAATTAAGGGGTACCATATAATAATAATAATAATAATAGGCTTGTTTCGGGTATAAATGTACTCACTGGTAAATACAAATACACACGAGACTAGTGAATGTTTAGAGTTATGCTAATTAAGTTTGGTCTGACAGTTGATTCCTTGCTTGGACGTGAGATCCTTAGATTGATTCTTTTCCTCCCGACATGCACTTGAAACGTGTAGCAGATCTGCCATGGGGGGATTCTTAGGAAATCTCTTCCGATTCCTAAGTCAGACTTTTATACTCACTTAGGGTGTTTAGATAGCAAAAGTGGAGGGAAAGGGAGGGGAGGGGAAAGGAGGGAAGGAGAAGGGAGAGAAGGGAAGGGGAGGGAGAATGGAGTGTGGTTATTTGGATACAATTTCCCTCCAAATCTTGCCTATTGTTGAGAGATTTTGATTAGATTTGGAGAAGGAAAATTGGATCCCTCCAAATCTCTCCCCCTCCATTTCCCTCCACCCTCATTGCTATCCAAACAAAGGACTTTAAATCCCCTATTCTCCCTCTCTTTCTTTTCCCTCCAAATCCCTCAATCCAAACAAACCTTAGGGTCGACAAGGATACACTTAGGAGACTCCTTTTTACCGACTATTGTAGTGAGAGAAAGTACTTAGAGAATTACAGTAGAATAAATACCTTAGTAGAATAGGAGGTGAATAATAATCTTATTTATAGGGAGCAAATGTACTGACCAAGGGTGCCCATGTGGAGTTTCCACACGGCCTACTGGTGACCTGGCGTGGAATAGGAATTCCGAAGCCGAGTCATGGCCGAACTATGTATCCTCGGCAGAGTGTCCAGGCTTCGGTTACTCTTGGAGCCGAGCATGCCTTAGCCATTTGCACACCATATCTTGAGCTCTTGGGACTTGACGGGACTTCCAGGAGCTTTGTGCTTGCTTTGATTTGAGCCCAATAGTTTGGGCCTAATTTGTGTGCCCCATCAATTGCCCTAATCGAAGACATCTAATAACATTGAGTGAGCTTTGGTTCCTCCTTCGCACGCAATTCAGAATGGAGATTCCTTGTCATTGAGTTTTCACATCTAGTGGGTTTGCCCCGATAGAAATGAGCGGACAGTGGCTGCCCCTGACGGCGTCACTTGCTTTTCATTTCTCAAACCTGTTTTATGGAGCATTCAATATGCTAGTTTTCGCTATAAATAGGCTCCTGAAGTCCTAGCTAGTGGGTCTATCGCATCCTCCCTTGACAAGAGGCTGAATGGAACATTCCCGGACCTCGCTTGTGGGGTTGTCATGGACTTTTCTCTCGACGTTCCCACAAACAGCTTAAGTTCGATCCCGCTGATTGGTGAGATGAATCTTACTGACTTCTTCTCTTCTCAGCAGACTCGCTCACAATCAACCGCCAATTACACGCGAAGCCGCACGTGCCGATATACTTCAAGGCAATTGTTTCATGTACGTAAACCATCACAGCCCCGGTTCGCCCAACCTCGATCAGGGTCGTAAACAACTACATTATAAGTATTATTTTATATGACCCCAAGGATCCAACCCGATAGAGGAAGTAATATATTACGTCAATACTTAAAAATATGCCTTTAATACATGTAGAGGTGTACAACATAGCGGGCCAGCCCGGCCCAACACTGTTTTGTGGACCGACATTTAGTAGCCCGACCAGCACTAAGCCCAGCCCGACACGGCTCATATATCCCCTCAAAATGGGCTAATGCCGCAATTTCCTTGGCCCGGCCCGATCAAAACAATAAAAAAAATATTATAAAGGCCTAGCCTGGCCCGGCACTGCCCCGCTATTAAGTAAGTTGGGCTAGTGCTAGACCAAACCAGCCCGATCATATGTTAGTGCCGTGCTCGGGCTACTTGACCCACTGTCGGCCCGTCCTTGGCCCGGCCTAGCCCGCATCGGCTCTGCCCACTAAGCAGCTCTAAATACATGATGATAAATATCGTTTATCACAAACACATCCACTTAACCCATGAACTCGATAACCCGTTTATATGAGCCTGTTTTCCGCACCTCCATATCAATTCCGATTTCAACATTTACATTGCTACCGATTTCACCATTTCCATCATCATGTGAGTTCGAGGAACTACCATCACTAGACAAATTAATCTCCGCTTGCGCCACAGCTTCCATATCCGTAGAAGTCTCGCTGGGTGCAGTTTAGGAATTGGGTGTGACCCAAGCTGCTATTGTAGTTATTGATAGACCTGACAAAAGTATACCGAACCCGAAAAACTGATCGAAAATACCTGAACCGACACCTGACCGTACATACGAAAGGTATAACTTCAATTTTATCCGAAACCTGAATCAACTTGAATTGATTCGAAACTGAACCGAATTTGTAATATCCAAAATAGATCCAAAATCATATGAACCTGAACTGTTTTGACCCCAATTGTTTTGATCCGAATTAAAACATACCTGAACCGATTTCAACCTGTAAAATGATAACTAAATCTCAACATTACAACCCGAAATGACCCGAATGTAATGATTGTAAATAATAAAAAACAAAACATGATGCGTGCATTTTATATAGGTATTTTGTACTTTATTTGTACGCATTTCAATGCATTTTGTATAGTGTTTGGTTACAAATGTCCCCCAAATTGTCTACTTTGGTTTGTCTTGTATTACTTACAGGTATGAATCGGAAATGAGCATAATCAAGCCTAAAACATGTCCCTATACATGCATTTAGGAGATGAGTTGAGTCGGAGCTTGCAAACTACTATTTTGAGATGCGCAAAGGAGTAAGATAGCTAGCCGAGCAAAGGAAGAACTTTAAATTACTAGTGCCTAATTTGAAGAGCCATATCTCGAGTTCTACAACTGATTTTCAGGTTATTCCAATTGTAGATGAAAGCTTGTCTTCTTACTTTCCAACGCCATCGAAAACACCCTGTTTGCCCAAGTAACGAAGAAATGGCAGCCATTTGAAGTTCAGTGCGCGAAGCAGGAATTGTGCGCTGGAAAGTACTCGATCGAGTACAATTGTGTTCGATCGACCCCTTTTTCTACTCGATCGAGTAGTGTCTATTTAATAAGTGTTCGATCGGGTACTCGATCGAAAGGTTTTAGCTTGGTTTTGCTCGATCGAGTGATATAAAAGTCCTCGATCGAGTAAATCTCTATTGGGCTCGGGCTTTTTAGCTTTAATTTGTGTTTAGGTCAAATAAAATCCTATTACCTATAAATAGGAAAGCATCAGACGTCATTTGTATCATAATATAGACCATATACACTACTTTTTCTCCTTTCCTCTTTTAGACACTGATTCTTCTCTACTTTTCCGGACTATCCTTAATAATTCTCTTTCCTTATTCTCTTCTTAATTTATGATGTTGTTTATTCTTTTACTTTTCGTTCTTGCTTTTCCCTTATCTATGTCTAGCTAATTCCCCTGCTAGGATCTAGGGGAGTCGATGAACCAATGTTAATTGCTAATTAGGTTTACAGATTGTCGTTGTTTTTAAGTCTATGTTGTTAATCACTGTTTTAATGGTATCTAGCTGATTGAATCGATGCAATTAGCCTTTTCAATTTTGGTAAGCCTTGACCTAGACCGGAAGGTTGGAAGGGGTGAGACGCGTAGTGAACAATAGAATGCTTTAGTGGGGGCGGAAGCTAAGCTAATAGTATTTTAGGGCGAATTGAGACCGGAAGGAGATATTCATTGCCCCTTAGACCGACACATCGACTAATCTGTGACCTTAACTGCAATTATTTGACATTCATTGATGAACCGACATCCTAGTTTCCTTTCCCTCTGCTTAATTTCTCTTATCTCTATTTCTCTTGCCTTAATCTCGTTAGTTTGGTCAAAATAATCAAACCCCCATCTTGTGACCGTAGACAGACCGAATAGACAAGTAGATAGTGACCGCCTCCCTGTGAAGATTGACCCTACTTACTGCTAGCTTATGGTAGTGTAACTAGGTATTTTATTTTTGGTACCTGACGACGGTATCAAATTTTGGCGCCGTTGTCGGGGAGGCAACTACTGTATTTATTTGTTTAATTTTGTCTGTCTTTAGCCTCAAGGGATTTTTTCCTTAAGGCCGTTCTAATCTTTTTCTTTAGTGCTGTTTTGATAGGCCCTACAGGTCCTACCTAGACAGTTCTAGGTAAAAGATTGTCAAAGGGAAGGCTTGAGTACCTTTGACCCGTCACCTATGTTCCATTATATGGCGCAGCAGGTGATTTACTGCGGGAGATGTGGTGCTGCTGAGCACAATGCAGCTTTTTGTTTAGCTGAAAATGACGAGGTTTATGCATTCAAGCAACGTAGACAAGCTAATCAATTTGTTGTAATTGTGCTGCCACACCTGCCTTATCAACGAGGCTACCAACAGCCTCCATTTATCTGGCCACCGCGACAACAAGCTCCTCCTCCTGATAAGCGGAAAGAAGAGATTGCTGAGTTGAAGTCTTTAGTGAAGGCGCTTGCACTCCAAGTGCAAGAACATGATAGACAATTTTTTGCGCAAATTGATGAGCTCGAGTCCAAACAGTTCGATTCGCTTAGTCGAGTCGAATATTGGGCAGCCAGGGGAAGTCTGCGTTACCTACGCAGAGAGTGGTCTTTCCCACGAAGGACCCGCGTTGCCTAGTGCTGCTGATGACTGGGATGACTCGGATTACGAAGTTCTATTAGATAATGAAGCCTTACACGAAGATTTATGCACTGATCAGCAAGAATCACTCGATCGAATGGATTATATTGGTCGATCGAGTGAAATTCCTGAAGAAATGTTCGATCGAACAGTTTATACCACTCGATCGAACAACTGCTTAGAGGAAGTACTCGACCGAGCTTTTTCATGTACTCGATCGAGTGATTATCAAGAGGGAAGCTTTCGATCGAGTAATAATTCCACTCGATCGACTGATTTGGCCAGAGAGAGCAATTCAACGTCACTTGGGCTCGTTCTAGATGACGATTTTGATGATGATAATGGTTACGGTGAATCGCCCATTTTCAAGGCCGAGTTGGATGCGCTTGAGGCTGCGATTTACGGGATGATATCCACAAAGGAGGGTGACGAGAAGACAGCTGGGTCGGTAATTGCTCCTAGTACGGATGAGGGAATATATTCCTTTGTCAATGATTCCGACATTGAGAGCAACCCACCTGAGGTAGTTAGCGATAATTTTATTGTTGTTAATATTAATAGTATGCTACCTCGTATGACTCGTGTTTTTTCTTTTAATGCTATACCCCCTCCCAGTTGGTCAGTTAATTTAACAGTTTTTCACCGTTCTTGCCATCTTAATTTTGTTAATCTGAAACGATACTCTAAATTATTGATATTTGCTCCTGAGATCCTTTATTTTGTTGACAAATTTAGGAGCTGTCATAGGAAATTTGTTAGGCTCAAACGTTTATACATGTTATTTTCGTATGTTGCTGTTATACTATGGTGCTACTTACAGTTTTGTGTAGCACATGCACAGTTATTTGATCAGTTGCTGCGCGCTTTGAGCTGTTTTGACTGGGATAGATCAGGATGGCTGGAGGAAGAAAAGAAGGTCGAGCTAGGAGCTGTCTGAAACTAGCGCTATCCGGGAGGCAACCCGGAATTTACGCTTTTTAGTTGTTTTTCTAACGTTTCGGTTTTTGTTGTGTGTTTAATAATGTGTCTTCTCGATCGAGTGCCCTACTTTCTCGATCGAACACTTCTACAACCCATTGCACTCGATCGAGTAATCTTCTCTCTCGATCGAGTTGGTTTGCCTTGATTCGCTTCTTGTGACGATGTCCTGCAGCTGTTTGTGACCTCCCATGTTGGTGGCTGGTTTGGGGAGGTCCCTTCTTCGCGCTATCTTGTAAGTTTTCCGCATCTTCACTCTCTTTTTTAGTTTGCATTTCCTTTCCCTATTTTTGGGTACAATTAGGGCATTGTACGGTTTGGTTTGGGGAGGTTATGCATCCATATCTCGTGTCGCATTCGTTTTTATTGCATTCCTGTTATCACGTTTAATTTTCGTATGCATTGTTCTTTATTATTTCCACTAAAAAAAACGAAAAATCAAAAAATTGCACGTTTATTTTTGCATATAGGTTGAGTCGGAACGGTAGATTTCCGTGATGATATTACACTGTAACTTGTCATTTTTACTTGAGCCTTGTACTTTATTGACAATTATTAGCTGAGTCTTACGCATATCTACGAGTTTTTGTTCAAATATAGCTGACCGTGTAGACTTGACCTGATAAATTGGCAACCTACTCTATAATTTCTGAGATTTAGAGTCATATAACTGGTGACATTCATGACCGGTTTATATAGGAATTGAGAGTAGTACTCCTTGCATAGCATGTTTATCATTTTTGCACATTTATGACATTCGATTTCTTGTCAATCGCATACATTCGGGTTTTGTGATCGGTGTCACATGCAGGGAGGAGCTTACAAACTCCCTTTCTTTCATTATTTTTCACCCATTTAGCTCCACTTCAGCCAAATATAGCCTTTTGACCCATTAGCTACACCCAAAATTTAGCATGCCCAGCCAAGCTAGTTTAGTGTGACTTTTGTGGTGTATCTGTCATGTTGCGAGTTTGGCTTGCTTTCATTTGTGCGGAGTTGGTAGAAAAATAGAAAAGAAAGAGAAAGAAAAAAAGAATGAGACGTTTGGAAGAAGAAAAAAAAAAACCAAAGAATTGAGGAAACACACGTGAAACTAGAAGAAGAAAAAAGAAAGAAAAATTGAAAAAGTTAAGTTGTTGAATAAAAGAGACTGTATATGCTTATTTTTATCTTGTGACGGTCTCACTCCTCCGTTCTATACATATATATATTTGAGGAAATAGTGTATTGGATAGTGAGAAGTGTGCCAATGAAGGGCACATGAGCTTTATTTTCTAGACAGCTGAGTTTTAGATGAGCTTATATGGTCCTGTTTAGGAGCTAGCTTGACGCTTTACCTCCACATTTCCATAATCTATTTTGCCTTTTCTCACCTGTATCCTCACTTTCCCATAATATTTGTAAGCCCTCGGCTGTGACGGACATTGTTGGTTGGACTGTATGCGTAGTACTTGAATCGTCTATCATTTTTGTTGCATGCATGTTATGTAGGTCGCAGTTTAGGTGAGTGACTCTATTCTCTTTCCCTCTTACACATAATTATTCACCCTTTGCTTCATGAGAAAAGAGTGACCACGTGAGAGTCCGATTTTGTTGGTCTTGCAAAGTCGATAGGTCAGCCTTGTTTATGGACATCTTATAACTCGTTTGCGTATTGACTGCTGTAGCTGTGACTGTTAACTTTTGACTGCATTAAATCGGTTCAAGTAGACAAGTTATTGTTGGGGCTGGTGTCCTCCACAGTTAGTGCAATGACATATAAATCTCTAAAAGGATCAAAGGGTATACTTTTGTATTATTATCAGTTGGTCCACGTTTATCAATAACGGTTGGCTTGCTAGATAAGTTTGACGTTATTGTCATACAGATGGCGGTGATCAACTGGTCCCTAAAAGTCACACCTATAGGATACGTTTGAGAGATGTGACGACATGAAAATACAGTCATGTTGATGCCTAATATGACTAAGCGGTTAGTCGGAGTTATTGACTAATAATTCGTCAAACGCGATGTTGAGATATTTATTTAATACGGATTAAATAATACTAGCTAAGGTGAATTAAGCGGTTAATTCGTAAATTGAATATAAACGGTTATATTTAATTAATGTATATTGAATTAATTAATTATACAATATTGTCATTGTCGGACAAGTATTAATATGTCGACTGATTCATGTTACTAGTCGATATTTTAATATCCGATATCGGATGACGATTTATAATTAAAACCCGTCATATACATTTAGCAAAACGAGTCGGACCACGAGTTAAATAAGGAGAAAGTGGAAAGCCCACTCCCTCCCTATGCAACCGGTCGGTCGACCGAATAGAACAAAAAAAGAGTCCTTCTCTCCTTTTGACCTAATCCTTCTCATTTGAAGAAAAATTAGGGTTTTGGAGTCCTTTTCTCTGAAATTCTAGATCTCACATCAGAAAAACTCACAAAAGCTCTCTCAATATTGCAAGGCAATCAGAGAGCAATTTCTAGCACAAGGGGCATAGTCTCAGACGATCTTGGGTGCAACGATTAGGAGGAAATCTACGTTGATTTCTGTTCTTAGGCCGTTTTGCACAAGACCCGAGGTTGATTCTTATTCTTTTATCGTTTCTCTTGTTTTTCGTTTATGACCATTAATCACATGATAAATTACGTTATAGTCCTTATTTTTAAGGGGTTTTATACGGATATTTCCCTTCAATTGGTATCAGAGCGAGGCCACGTAAATTTTTCATCGTGATTTTCATAAAACGATTTGGATCGATATTTTTTTTGCCTTGAAAACCGTGACATATGGTTCACGTCTGATCAGTCGATCGAGGACTGTAGTGTCTCGATCGATTGGTTTTGTTTTCGATTTGTTTTTTGCATATTGTTATCATAAACGGTCATTATAGCAATATGTTAAGGTTTTGTCAATTGTAGATTTAATTTTATACGAATTAGGTCAAAATTGCAATTGGTTTTGTTTTGTCAAATCGATTTCACGAGGGTTCTTTTTTTTTTTTTTATTTTTTTTTTATTTTTTTTTACCCGATTGAGTACTCGCAGTACTTGATCGTTTTTTTTTTTTTTTTTAAAAAAAACCCTATCTGTTCGATCGGGTGAAAAGTGTTTTGGCAACGCTGAAAAATTATTTTTCCGAGTTTTAATTTTTATTTTGGCCATAAAATGTACATTATACGGATTATGTACACTCGCTTGATTGTGAAACGGTTCACACACGTACCATTTAGTTATTTTAAAGTGGTTTAAAGTAACGGATTGTAATGGATTAAAATTAAGTTGATAAAAGCGGTTTTGTCATATAATTTTAAGCGTTAAAAGGTGGTTTGGATAAATTTAACATAATTACGGAATTATGTCACGAATAAATTTTTGTTTTAGTTGATGCAACTTTTATTTATCGTTACTTTTGAATGCCATGAATGTTTTTATTACGTATTTAATTTTACAAACGGTTGTAACTTAGTGTGGCCTTAGTAGAACGTGTTACCGTAATGATGGAACACGGTCTTGGTTGTATTTTGAGATCTCGCATCTCCGTTTTGGATTTTTCCTTGTAATTACAGTTTTAATTTAGAATGTAAATAGGTTTATATTTTGTAAATTTTAAATTGTAATTTTGAGAAGACCAAAGATGGAGATCGGATGCTCACTCCCGCTGCATGGATCAAGATGGAACATCAAGACAAGCTTCTCGGGTCCAACGGTGGATTCCAAAGTTGTATTATGTTTATCTTGCTAGGACAGGCCACACTAGGACTTTTATTTACGTTTTGTTTTTTTTTTATGTTTTTCATCGTAACGATAGTTTGCATCATATTCCGCCTAAAACCAAACCACCTAATATTTGCATGAAAACTGACTCATATAGAGGTTACGCGTTAGTTTTCTATGACATACAGATGTCACACGGACTTAATAAGCCATCACCTAAGTTAATTCATTCACGTAATGCTAGATTTTCGTTCACTTTAAATGAATTAAAACTAAGTTGATGGGATCTTCCTCGTATAACCAAAAATTGAGAATAGTCTTTATAGGTCAAACTCCAATGAATCCCTTCTTCGTTGGTAGGCATAATATGACCCCTTCTACGTCGGGTAAGTTGGAACTGATTGACCTATTTTATCTCAACACTATGGTCACTCGTACGATCCTGTGATTATGGTGGACTAAAGATAGGATTTACGGAAATCTATCGACCAAGAGTTCTAACGGTAGAACTAGCCAAACAGTTGGCTTATCAATTTACGGAAATTGAGTCTTGGGATCATTTGTATAATTCTTGAGGTAGATCGATTATACAAGTGCAATGAGTCTACACGTTAAAATGAATTTTAAATAGACTTAAATCACCTCGATGAGTTGCTTATTTCGTTTTGTTTTTCTTTCTTTTTTAGTGTAGAACACGATCATTTAAACTGCTAATAACAAAATGGCTGGCCGTACGGACGACCCAATGCCAAGTGCCACATTGGACCGTGAGTCCTGGCTTCGGATCTTCATGAATCAGATGAATCAGTCTACTCGACTGAAGAATGATGGATCAAACTTCGCGGGACGGGAGGCGGCATTACGGAATGCCGCCATT
Source organism: Silene latifolia (assembly GCF_048544455.1). Taxonomy (NCBI): domain Eukaryota; kingdom Viridiplantae; phylum Streptophyta; class Magnoliopsida; order Caryophyllales; family Caryophyllaceae; genus Silene; species Silene latifolia. The sequence continues at coordinate 52,124,743 of NC_133533.1, forward strand.
GCCGACGGAAGCTCAAATATCGATAGAGCCCATCCCGCCAAACCCAGGCCCCACGGCTGGAGCTAACGAGATCGCCACGTATAGCGATTTCGTCATGGAAGCGGGTGCGATAAAGAACGTACTCATTTTTGCAATGGAATCCAATTTGCATAAACGCTTCATAGCCCAAGGTGCAAACAAGATTTTCACCACGCTCACTAAGGAATTCTCGAAAGCACCGAGAATCGTGACCTATGAGCATACCTGTCGCTTCTTTAAGGCGAAACTCCAGAAGGGCCAACCGGTTAACCCACACATTCTCAGTATGATTGAGAATGTCGAGAAACTGGAGGCACTTGATTGTAAGATCAGCGAAAACATCGTGATTGACCGCATGCTTCATTCACTCCACGATGGTTTTGCGCTCTTTAGAGCCAATTACTATATGAATGATTTGAAGAAAAGTTCTCATGCACTACACTCCCTTCTCGTACAGACCGAGAAGGACATGAAGTTTAGTGGGAGCCTGAAACAGGATGTTCTCGTTGTGTCAAACAAGGGCAAGGGTAAGGGCAAAGCTCGAGCGGACCTAGCGAGAGGTAAGCCAAGTTTAAGAAGTCGGGATCATGTAAGAGTGGGCCTGGTGAGTCGAGCACCTCACTAGGCGCGACAAAGAGCAAGGACGGTAACATGGAATGCCATCACTGCCACAAGACTGGGCATTGGAGGCGTACATGTCGTCCTGTATACCGTGAGGACATAGAAGCAGGTCGCGTTACTCCTGTTGGTATGTCTACTTCTTCTTCTTTTATTCATATGATTGAGATTAACCACGCAAGTTACGGAACTTGGGTGCTAGATACTGGTTGTGGTTCTCATCTGTGCAATCATGTGCAGGGGCTCCGAAACATCGAACCCCTCGTAAAGGGTGAGGTGGACCTGCGTGTCGGGAATGGAGCACGAGTGGCTGCCGTCTCGAGGGGAACATATGTGATCCAGCTTCCTAGCGGATTTGAGTTATTTTTATATAACTGCTATTATGTACCAAGTTTATCTAAAAACATTATTTCAGTTTCTGCACTTGACAAACTTGGTTTTTCATTTGTAATAGAGAATAATAGCTGTGTTTTCTCGTTACACGATATGATTTATGGCAAGGCAGTCTCCATGAATGGAATTTATGTTTTAGATCAGACCACCGAAATATTGCACGTAATGAATAAGAAGTGAAAGGTTGGTGACAAAGATCAAACTTATCTATGGCATTGCCGTATGGGACACATTAATGAGAAACGCGTTAAACAGCTCATACAGAATGGAGCTATCTCGGCCTTTGATTTTGAATCATTTGGCACATGTGAATCATGTCTCATTGGTAAGATGACTCGAATTTCCTTCAAAGGTGTTGGAATGCGCGCTGCTGACCTATTAGGACTCATACATACGGATGTGTGTGGACCTATGTCAATCACCGCACGAGAAGGCTATAGGTATTTCATCACTTTCACGGACGATTTAAGTAGATATGGCTATGTCTACTTAATGAAGCATAAAAGTGAGTCCTTTGAGAAATTCAAAGAATACCAGAATCGGGTACAGAACAACCTGGGTAGAAAGATTAAAACACTACGATCAGATCGTGGTGGCGAGTATCTTTCACACGAGTTTGATCAACACCTTAAGGACTGTGGGATTGTCTTACAGTTAACTCCACCTGGAACACCTCAGTTGAATGGTGTGTCCGAACGGAGAAATCGAACACTACTTGATATGGTTCGTTCCATGATGAGTCACACCGTATTGCCTGATTCATTGTGGGGTTATGCTCTTCTGTCAGCCGCTCTAATACTTAACCGAAGTCCGTCTAAAGCTGTTGACAAGACTCCATATGAACTATGGAAGGGAACGGTCCCCAACTTGTCTTTTATACGGGTTTGGGGCTGCGAGGCTTATGTCAAGTGGAGACACGAGGATAAGCTCGGCCCCGATCGGTCAAGACATACTTTATAGGTTATCCTAAAGGAACATTTGGTCCTTACTTCTATTCGCCAACCGAACAACGTGTATTTGTTGCGGCTAGTGCGACATTCTTAGAGAAGGAGTTTCTCGAGAACGCGAGGAGTAATAGAACCTTCGAGCTGTCGGAGATTCCAGAACCAAATGCCGAGCAACCATTGGAGGAACCAGTTCCTTCAATCCCGGCTGCGGTTAGTATTCCTGAGGAACCTAGGAGGTCGGGAAGAGTCTCTATTCCTCCGGACAGATACATTGGTATGGTCGAGGAACATGACATAGATGACATTCTGCTCTTAACGAGTAGTGAACCCGCAACCTATAAAGGTGCCATGACTAGTTCCGACTCAAAGCTATGGCTTGAGGCCATGCAATCCGAGATGGACTCCATGTATGAGAACAACGTATGGGATCTTGTTGACTTGCCTACTAAGATTCGTCCCCTTCAATGCAAATGGCTTTACAAGATAAAGCATTCTGTGGAAGGTCAACAAGACATCTATAAAGCACGACTAGTTGCTAAAGGTTTCACCCAAGTGCCAGGTTTGCACTATGATGAAATTTTTGCACCCGTAGTCTTGCTGCGTTCCATTCGGATTATCTTAGCGATTGCCGCTTTTCATGACTTTGAAATTTGGCAGATGGATGTGAAAATCGCCTTCTTAAACGGTTATTTGGAGGAAGAGTTGTACATGGTACAACCCGAAGGTTTCATCGATCCTGAACATCCTAAGAAAGTGTGCAAGCTTAAGCGTTCCATTTATGGACTTAAGCAAACTTCTCGGAGTTGGAATCATCGTTTCGACCAAGTGATAAAAGAAAATGGATTTACTCGATCGGTCGAGGAACCATGTCTATATATCAAGTCGAGTGGGAGCAAGATTTTCTTCCTAATATTGTATGTTGATGACATACTCCTGATTGGGAATGACATACCTCTCTTAACTTCGGTAAAAATATGGTTGAAGAACCATTTCCAGATGAAAGATCTGGGTGAGGCACAAAGAATTTTGGGCATCCGTATCTATCGAGATAGATCACGTCGGATGTTATCTCTCAGTCAGGAGTCTTATATAGACAAGATTCTAGAGAGATTCAGCATGACTAACTCTAAAAAGGGTTTTCTTCCTATGGCTCCAGGGGTGCATTTGAGCAAGTCTCAGGCACCAAAGACACCGGAAGAGATAGAGCGCATGACCCGGATTCCTTATGCTTCGGCTATAGGATCAATCATGTATGCCATGATATGCACACGTCCGGACGTGGCATATGCATTGAGTATGACAAGTCGATTCCAACAAATCCGGTGAATCACATTGGATGGCTGTCAAGAACATTCTTAAGTACCTACGGAGGACTAAAGATTGGGCATTGACTTATGGAGGCGATCAAAAGCTATGCGCAACCGGTTACGCAGATGCTAGCTTCCAAACGGATCGAGATGACTCGAAATCTCGACTGGATTCGTTTTTACTCTTAATGGCGCTGCGATCACTGGAAGAGTTCCAAACAAAGTGTTACAGCAGATTCTACGAATGAGTCCGAGTACTATGCCGCGTCTGAAGCTGCAAAGGAAGTGATATGGATGCGTCAATTCTTACAAGGACTATCAGTAGTGCCTAGTTCGAATGACCCGATCACCATCTATTGCGACAATAGAGGTGCCATCTTCCAGGCTAAGGAGCCTAAGTCTAGCAACAAGTCTAGACATGTACAACGGAAAACTCATCTAATCCGAGATTACGTGGAGCAAAAGGAGGTAGTGATAGAAAAGATTGCTACAGATGATAATATAGTAGATCCTCTCACTAAACCATTACGACAAGATAAGCATGAAGGGCATGTTATTTCCATGGGAATTAAACGTGTTCCTGAGTTGTAGTACTCTTTTATGGATTAGATTCATTTTCTCGTGTACTCTATACGACATCATCGTTTTGATATTTATATATTTTGTTTTTCATGTGGAGTTGTACGACAATTTTGAACACCACAAAGTGAACCGAACAAACATTATATTTTTGGTCCTTAATTGCCCAAGTGAGCTGATAACTCTGGCAATTATTTTGTGACGTTGGTTGATGGTGGGTTCAACGAGCCATAAGTCAAACGGTTGACTGACCAATCACAGAGGCGAGTTATACGGATATCTCGTAGGAAACAATTGTGACAACGACGTGGAGTCCTAAATGTTTTATAACATTCGGTGCCAGGTCGTGGATAGGACCTCCATGGTGATCCTAAGAGTCGATTCTTTTGACTATCGACCGTCTCTTGAGATTAAGGCAGATTTTGGGTGACTTTGGTTTCTTTCTCACGGTCATCCGTAACAGGGGCCAAGTAGATTTTTTTCCGGGTCATTTCATGTTGTGCTTAGATCGGCGGAGTCGAGTTGAAGGAAATATTCACCTTTATCGGTACTCGATATTTCTCGGGGCCACTCGAGGAGTCAGAATCGAAATGCATGGTCATGCTCGAATACGGGTTCATTTTATCAATTAAGTTACTCTCTAGTCGGGGAAACCACTCTTGATACAGATCGATTGTAAAATACGACCTTGCGGATACAGATCTGCAAATTGTTTTAAATTGAGTGGGAGAAATTTTAAATGGATATGAGAATCGGTTATCGCACATACACTTGTACGGACAAGTGGTTGTTGGAGCCGGTGTCCTCCAGTTAGTGCGGATAACGTTATTGCACGTACACTTGTACGGACAAGTGGGAGCTTGTTGGGGCTGGTGTCCTCCACAGTTAGTGCAATGACATATAAATCTCTAAAAGGATCAAAGGGTATACTTTTGTATTATTATCAGTTGCTCCACGTTTATCAATAACGGTTGGCTTGCTAGATAAGTTTGACGTTATTGTCATACAGATGGCGGTGATCAACTGGTCCCTAAAAGTCACACCTATAGGATACGTTTGAGAGATGTGACGGCATGAAAATACAGTCATGTTGATGCCTAATATGACTAAGCGGTTAGTCGGAGTTATTGACTAATAATTCGTCAAACACGATGTTGAGATATTTATTTAATACGGATTAAATAATACTGGCTAAGGTGAATTAAGCGGTTAATTCGTAAATTGAATATAAACGGTTATATTTAATTAATGTATATTGAATTAATTAATTATACAATATTGTCATTGTCGGACAAGTATTAATATGTCGACTGATTCATGTTACTAGTCGATATTTTAATATCCGATATCGGATGACGATTTATAATTAAAACCCGTCATATACATTTAGCAAAACGAGTCGGACCACGAGTTAAATAAGGAGAAAGTGGAAAGCCCACTCCCTCCCTATGCAACCGGTCGGTCGACCGAATAGAACAAAAGGAGAGTCCTTCTCTCCTTTTGACCTAATCCTTCTCATTTGAAGAAAAATTAGGGTTTTGGAGTCCTTTTCTCTGAAATTCTAGATCTCACATCAGAAAAACTCACAAAAGCTCTCTCAATATTGCAAGGCAATCAGAGAGCAATTTCTAGCACAAGGGGCATAGTCTCAGACGATCTTGGGTGCAACGATTAGGAGGAAATCTGCGTTGATTTCTGTTCTTAGGCCGTTTTGCACAGGACCCGAGGTTGATTCTTATTCTTTTATCGTTTCTCTTGTTTTTCGTTTATGACCATTAATCACATGATAAATTACATTATAGTCCTTATTTTTAAGGGGTTTTATACGAATATTTCCCTTCAGTTATAGCTAACTCTGAGCTTTCTTTTTCCGTTCCATTAGTTTTGCATATAGTTTGCTTGGGGACAAGCAAAGGTTTGGTTTGGAGAGATTTGATGCGTGCATTTTATATAGATATTTTGTACTTTATTTGCACGCATTTCAATGCATTTTGTGTAGTGTTTGGTTACAAATGTCCCCCGAATTGTCTACTTTGGTTTGTCTTGTATTATTTGCAGGTATGAACTGGAAATGAGCATAATCAAGCCTAAAACATGTCCCAATGCATGCATTTAGGAGATGAGTTGAGTCGGAGCTTGCAAACTACTATTTTGAGATGCGCAAAGGAGTAAGATAGCTAGGCGAGCAAAGGAAGAACTTTAAATTACTAGTGCCTAATTTGAAGAGCCATATCTCGCGTTCTACAACTGATTTTCAGGTGATTCTAATTGGAGATGAAAGCTTGTCTTCTTAGCTTTCCAACACTAATAGAAACGCAATGTTTGCCCAAGTAACGAAGAAATGGAAGCCGTTTGAAGTTCAGTGCGCGAAGCAGGAATTGTGCGCTGGAAAGTACTCGATCGAGTACAATTGTGACACCCCCATACTCCAAGTGCCTTACCAGGACCACTCAGGTATAAAGATGTCACCATCTCGGTTTCCCGAGGCAATGATAATCATAAGACAATAACGAAATAATGTTTAAATAGTATAAGTTTAGTGAATAAATACAATCCAAAACCAACTGCCCAAAACACGGGTTACATATTCTCAAAACAACTGTCTAATCAACTAAATGAAATGTCTGACAAACTACTCAAGCTACAGCGGAAGACTCTATCATCTGAAAGTGACACATCCCAGCTATCTCATGTATCTCGACTCATACATGTTCAATAACTGCTCACCATCCCCGAATGGATCACCACAGTTTTTAAAACATTAAACGGGGTCAGTACTAATCACACAATTTATATAACTCAACAATACAACAAACAACACAGCTCAATCGTTACAGACACACTCCGAACTCCATCACCAACTCCACAATCGACTACACACTAAAGTGTGTAGCCCTGCCAGAGTACCCATCGCAACAGGTTACTCCTCGCCGCCAGTGGGGGACCGCAGCCGTTCCCACCTAGGCCCCGCTCATCTCCGTCGAGCGATAAACCCAAATCCATTAATGTGCACATCCCTTTTGTGGCGGGTTCCACAGAAGGCGAATAATGGGCGTGAAGCCACTCCCGCAAGTGACTCCACTCACCCCGGGGACGCACCCCGAAGAACACAGACAGATACAATCAACCACAACTACTATCAACAATCAAAACCAACAACCGTCACAATACTCGTATGATAATATTCAACAATCACAAAGCACAACCAACACATCATGTGACTAATACTGAGTAGGAAAACCCTACCTGGAATGCAATACAATCAGACGGTCTCAACAGCTGTTATCAAAAGGCCTCTTCTACGAATCCTCCTCCTAACATATGATCATACAATTACTAACAATCATAAAAGACAACAAAACCCCCAAGCCCCCAAATTAGGGTTTAAAAAACCTTAACAAAATACCATAAAATCAGTACGTAGATCTTACCCTCGACGCAAGGATCACAAGAATGTAAAGAATGATGAATTCCGACCTCCCAAGCTCCGGGATTTTTCAATAATGCGAAGGATGCGAAGTACGTAGGTTGCAATCTCTTTTCAAAGTAATTAAGTTTGTAAAAAGTGTATTATGAAAGTGACGGGAAGGTTTAAATACTAATTCGCATTATTAACAAAACCCGACAAAAATATTACCCGTAAACCGGGCTACTCGATCGAGTAACTGACGTACTCGATCGAGTGCCGCCTACTCGATCGAGTACCAAGGCTACTCGATCGAGTACCCTACTGGTCAGAAACTGTTTTAAACTGCAGAACACCCTTACTCGACAGAGTAAGGCCCACTCGATAGAGTACCTAGAGACTCATAAAACCGTAGTATTACAGTCTTCCCTCCTTAAAAAGAACTTCGTCCCCGAAGTTCAAACCACAACAAAACAAAACACACTACCACACTCCCGACACAACAACAAACATAAAATCCAACATAAAAAAAAACATGCTACCAACCAAACTCAACCCGACTCAACCACTACAAGACATACCGACACAACACAAAAAGGTTGTAAAAACTCTTTGCGATCATCTCCTACCCCCCTAAAAGAAACAAGGTTACGTCCCCGTAACCATACATACCTGATAAAAAAGGAAAGGGTAACGCTCTCTCATGGCCTCCTCTGTCTCCCACGTAGCTTCCTCGACCTCATGATTAGACCAAAGGATCTTAAGCAAAACTGTCTCACCACTCCTAGTCTTCGTAACCTTCCGGTCAAGAATCTGTTTAGGCACCTCAAGATAAGACAAGGACTCATCTAGCTCTATGCTCTCTGCCTCTAACACATGTGATGGATCACTCACATACTTGCGCAACTGGGACACATGAAACACATTATGCACTCTCTCCAACGCAGCTGGTAAAGCCAAACGATAAGCAACCTCTCCAACCCGGTCTAAGATCTCATAAGGTCCTATGAACTTCTGACTCAACTTGCCTTCCTTCCCAAATCTCATAACCCCACGCATTGGAGACACTTTCAGAAGGACCTTGTCTCCAACCTGAAACTCTATATCCCGGCGATGTAGATCTGCATAACTCTTTTGCCTATCCTGGGCCACTCTCATCCTTTCCCTGATCATCTTAATCTGCTCAACCATCTCATGTACCATCTCTGGTCCTAGAACCATCGCCTCAAAGACTCTTTGTCGTCCCAACAAATCGGACTCCTACATCTCCTCCCATATAAGGCCTCAAACGGTGCCATGCCAATACTAGTGTGATAGCTGCTGTTGTAAGAGAACTCTATCAAATCCAACCTCTGTTCCCAGCTACCACCAAAGTCCATCACACAAGATCGTAACATATCCTCAAGAGTCTTGATCGTTCTCTTTGTCTGACCATCTGTCGCAGGATGAAATGTTGTACTCATCTTCAAAGTTGTTCCCAAAGATTCCTGCAACTCTTTCCAAAACCTTGAGATAAACCTCGCATCTCTGTCAGATACTATGTCTTTAGGCACCCCATGTAACCTTAGCACATTCTTCCGATAGGCCGTAGCTAATTGTGCCTTAGTCCATGTATCTTTCATTGGCACAAAGTGAGCTGACTTGGTCAATCGATCCACTATTACCCATATCATGTTGTTACCCTGTTGACTCTTCGGCAAACCCACGATAAAATCCATAGAAATGGATTCCCACTTCCACTCAGGTACCTCAAGAGACTGAATCTTACCTTGTGGTCGTAGTTGTTCCTCCTTAACTCTCTGGCATGTCAAACAACGGGCCACAAACTCGGCTGTCTCTTTCTTCATCCCAGGCCACCAAAACGTGTTCTTTAAATCCTTGTATAGCTTGTCACCACCTGGATGTACTGAATATGGTGTACAATGTGCCTCTGTCATGATTGTCTTTTTTCAGCTCTTCATCATTAGGGACACACCACCTCCCATCGAACCTCAAACTATCATCAGAATGAATAGAGAATCTAGACATTGTCCCTTTCTCTACTCCAGCTCTCCACTCTACCATCTTAGGATCCAAGGCCTGTTTACCTCGAATATCGTCATAAAGATCAGGCTGCACTGACAAATCTCCCATGGCATCCCCTCTCTGCATCATATGTATCCCAAACTTCCCCACCTCATCTCTCAACCTCATCAAAAATAAAGTTGTACACAAAGAATGTACACTCTTCCCGCTTAAAGAATCAAAGAACAACATTGGCTTTCCCTTCATGGTAGATAATATCCATGTCATAATCGCCAATCAGCTCCATCCACCTCCTCTGTCTCATTTTCAACTCCTTTTGAGTGAAGATGTACTTGAGACTCTTGTGATCAGAAAATACCTTAAATGTCGCCCCATAAAGGTAATGTCTCCAAATCTTGAGAGCAAACACTACTGCACCCAACTCTAGATCGTGTGTAGGATAATTCTCCTCATAAGGCTTCAATTGCCTAGAAGCATAGACAATCACCTTACCGTTCTGCATCAACACACATCCCAACCCATTATTTGAGGCATCTGTATAAACCTCGAAGTTATCACTCCCTTCAGGCAATGCTAAGATAGGAGCTGTGGTCAAACGCTCCTTTATTGTTTGGAACGCCGTCTCACAACTCTCATCCCAACGAAACCTGTTCTCTTTCCTCATCAAAGCTGTCATAGGTCTAGCAATCTTGGATAAATCCTTCACGAACCGTCTGTAATATCCAACTAAACCCAAGAAACTCCTGATCTCAGCAACATTCTTTGGTGCTTCCCACTTGGTCACTGCCTCAATCTTTGTCGGATCCACAGCTACCCCATCCTTAGAGATCACATGCCCCAAAAAAGCAACTCTATCTAACCAGAACTCACACTTGGACAACTTAGCATATAACTCATGCTCCCTCAAGGTCTGCAACACAGTCCTCAGATGCTCCTCGTGTTCCTCCTTAGTCTTGGAATAGAATAAGATATCATCAATAAACACCACCACAAACTTGTCCAAAAACTGACTGAAGATTCTGTTCATCAAATCCATAAACACAGCCGGTGCATTAGATAACCCAAAAGGCATCACCACATACTCATAACACTACAAAAAGAATAAGCCATAGCTACTGATTTTTTGCGATGGAACCATAATCCGTCGCTAATTACTGATTTGCGATGGATTTTGCAATGGACTACTTTATTTGCGATGGATTATGCGATGGATTATGGTTCGCGAGCCAAAATTCCAATAGGCGCCAATCCCATGCGACGGATTTTTGCAATGGACCACTTTAATTAACTCTCCACCCCAATTAAACAGAGTGATTAACAATAATAAGGCATTAAATCCCTTAGTCCGTCGCAATATTAATCAATCCATCGCAATGGAAAAATAAAACACCCAAACCCCTAACTCGACATAATACAATCCCCAAATCAATTTAAACACCCAATCGCAATCCCTTGCATGCTCCTCCGTCAATCGTCTGCTCCACCATCGTCCTCCACCATCGTCCTCTGGTAGCTTTGGTCCTCCACCATCGTCCTTCGTCGTCATCCTAGCTGCGGTAGCTCTTTGTTTCTCTTTCTTCTTATTTTTTTCCTTCTCCCTTTTCCATAATTAATCCTCTTCCTCTTTTTGTTTTTTTGTTTCACCAAATTAACTCTTTCACCGTTTATGATTGTTTCAACATTTGGGTATCAATCATTTTTCCAAATTTCATGCTTTTATGCCCTAAATCTTGAATCATTATTTACTCATTAGTATGATTTGGGTTTCTTAGATATATCTCCAACTTTTAACTTAATTAATAGTGTTTGTTGGTTGCCTTTCTCTGGTGTTCAATACGTCAATGGAAGTATGCATACCAGATGTTTGGTTCTTTGTCTCCGATTTCGCAATTTCATTGCACTTTTTTTTAGGATACACCCCCTGAAGATTGTTGTAATACAAGTTTTATATTTTTTTCTATAAGGCCGTCTTACAAGAGAATAACTGATTTTTGGATACACCTCTGTAAATTGTTTGTGTATGCTAAACTGTTAATGCTCTTGTTTTTACAAAAGGTAGCATGTGTACTGTTCTTTCGGTTTGATGATTAGAGTTACTAGGTTTGCTTGAAAAAAACTACGCGTTATTTTCTGCTTGGACAAATCTGATTAATGAGAGTGAAGATTGATTATAGTAAATTTTAGACATAATGCCCTTTGGCGTGTGATTGTAGCAGTTGATTTTGTTCCACTTATTAGTGGTTATTTTCAGTCAGTGGGAAACTCTTGTATAAGGCTCCTGAGTATGACCTAGCATCTAAAGAGGAAGAAGATTGATTAGGATTGTTGAATGAAAAAGATTGGATGTCTGCAAAATAAATGTCTAGGACTAATATTCGGATCATTTGTCGAGTAAATGTGATTTTAAACTAGTCATTTTGAGTTATTACGAACCAGGTGGTTTCTAGTCAGGTCTACTTTAGGTTGGTCTAAATGGCTTTTGGTTGGATTAGCTTTGCGAATCCGAATCATAAGAAAATTGTTGAGATATGCAAGCATAAACTTCTAGTTGAAAGAAAGGTAAAAAGGCAATTGTGTATAGCATATGTAATGATTTATGTTGGCAATATCCAAATTAATGTCCAAAACATATGGTAAAAAGTATGGAACAATGTTCAAATTTGAAGTCACTAAAAATGGTAGGTCCAGGTTCAAGGTTAAGAAATGCCGGGGCCAGCTCTATGATCGCAGAGGAGGAAGAACGTAGTCGATGGATAAATGATAACCTAGGTCTACCAAAGATTGGACCCTTTTGGCCTCTGGTACATCTTTTTATATAGTATTTAAGAACTTTATTTTTATTTTGCTAAAATGTGAGAAATTCGTATTAATACAGCCTTAGTAATCATGTGTTATTCTCTGCACCCATTCATCATCCTTTCTTGTGAGAGGTTTATGAGCACAATCATTTCATTCTAACTAACCTTTCCACATGAGTATCTAACTAACCTCGCCACTCTACGCCGGATGGTAAGGGACTGATATTTGAATAAGTATTGAGAAGTGCTGCCATCTCCACCCAAGACAGTTGTTAACCGACTGATGTAAGTTCCATTACTTGATTATACCATTGCACCAAACCATCAGGCTCCTCTGCAATCCGATAGGGGTAAGTTCCATTACTTGATTTATCATTATTTATCTCTTGTACTCTCTCTCCAATCCAATAGGGGTAAGTTAGATATAATTAGAATCTGTTCGTATGGAGTATTAAAAGACGATCTCTAGCTTAGCGATGATAATGATGGGTATTGCTGTCCAGAAGGAGTCTATTGTTTGCATCATGTAGAGGATAATTAGTATAGCTTCTTGTTCTTGTTCGTTAGTTGGAAAATGGATGTTGGATGTAATAGGGCTAGCTGCCACCGTCATTCCCTATCTTTTCATTCCCGACAGTCATTTGTTTACTTTTTTTTTTAATTGTATGTGAAGAGTATTTTAGTTAACGTAAACAAATGATTGGGACGGAGGGAGTAATTCTTAACCAAGCTGATCGTTTCATGAGAATTTTATGTGATTGGAATATGTTGCAGAGAGACCATCCTTGGAACTACCCTACAATGTAATACCTGCAAGAAGTCATATTATAGCAATGAGTCGCATATTGATCTTACTATTGGTAGTGGTTCCAAGGACTACGTTGAATCAATGCCACCAGTGACGGAGTTTTTCAGGTGGTGCTTCATGTTGCTGTCTCTGCGCGTTTCTTGTTTTGTGTCATTACAGTTTTTTTCAAGTAGATTATATTAAATTATTGCTTATATTTCCGTTGCAGTGCTCCAGCCATGTCATTTATATACGAGAGGGGTTGGCGTCAAAATTTTGGGTTGGGTGGTTATCCAGGCCCTGACAGAGAGGTGATTTGATCGCTCCTTCTTTGTTGTATTCTTTGAGCTTAGTCAGATGACGTATTATTTTTTAATTGGTCGGTAGCTGAATTTGATCACAGTTGTTGTAGCAATATGATTGCATTCAAGGTTACTCCATCTGCTCAACCACCTGCGATTTGATATGTGCGTATAGCGTATCCATATCATGGCTTTTGAATTATATATGTGTGTTAAATACTCTCAAGTGTGTATCACATTACCATGTTACATATCCATAACGGGTGTACGTTGACTTTGGCAAGCCTGTGCATTTGCTTTGGATAAGAAATAAGGCAGTCGTGAAGTTATAGTATTTGGCTTATTTTCTTGATTGCAGTTTGAAATGGCGAAAAAGTACTTCAAGCCAGTTTTAGGCGGAAACGTTGTTGATGCTAGCTGTGGGAGTGGGATATTCTCAAGACGTTTTGCCAAGAGTGGATTATTTTCTCTTGTTGTTGCACTAGACTAGACTACTCAGCAGCAATGTTGCGGCAGTGCCTTGAATTCTCAAGGTATTTTTGTTTTTCGTAAGTTTTTATTAATTACTAAAACTTATTCCAGGGCACAATCAAGAAAAAAAAGATGCCTTACTAGAGACTCTTACCGAGGAAGAAATTGATGATAAAAGAAATATATACTGAGACATTAAAAAACTTTAACAAAAAGGGAGAAGTTTGAGGCACGGGGAAGGCGACGAGCTACTACTATGACAAGCCCCTAGTCCCCTACCTTCATAAGCTCGTGGACAATAAGCTCGTGGATCAGCAACTTCCTACACTCCAGGATTCGTAAGTAAGCTTTCCACCGAGAATCAAGCTGTAAAAGAGGATATAAAAGAGGAGTTGAATAGCGTGGAACAATGGAAATTACAATTGGAGCAAACTCTTCATAAGGTATTCACATAACTACTCAATCATGTAATCCCAAACTCTCAACCTCACAATGATAGGCGTGCTGATGATGATAATGAGGGTAATGGAGGATATGGGGGTGACTTTGCAATTCAAATATTAGGATGTTAGATGCTTGAGTTGTTTTTAGATAATTAGTAGACTTGAGTATGTATAAGACGTATTTAGTATTTCATAATGTTTTCTCTTTTGTTGGAACTGTCAAGAAGGCTTGGATCGTAAAACAATGTAGGCTGAAATTTATGTATGAAAAGCCTTTTTTGGTTATGCAAGTCGTTCTATGCGTCTTTGGCAGCTTCAAAAGAAATTTGCAGTATTGTAGCTGCTACGTTGTATTCTATTGTCGACAGAAAATGGCACTGGTACAGGTCTAAAAATGGCGTGCCAGAAACAGAATGTAATGATTGTAAAAATATAGTTTGCGACGGAATAATTAGGATTTACGATGGTATGATTAAATTTTGCGATGGAATAATTAGGTTTTGTGATGGAACGAATTAATTGTGCGACGGAATAATTAGGCTTTGCAATGGAATGAATAAACTTTGCGACGGAATAATTAGGGTTTGCGATGGAATGGATAAATTTTGCGATGGAATTTTAAGACTTTGCGATGGAATTTTAAAGATTTGCGATGGAATAAAAAAGTAAATTGCATACTTAATCAAAATTAATTAATTTAGATTCCATCGCAAATTCCGTCGCTAAAATGTTTGCTACGGAATTTCCATCGCAAAGTAACAGGATTTGCTACAAAATTGTGCAACTACATGAAGTAGTCGCATTTTCCGTCGCAAAGACCCATTTAGCAACAGAATCTATTGTATTTGCGACGGATTTTGGCTGTAGCTATAGCAACTTTTTTTTGTAGTGTAATGGCCATATCTCGACGTGAAAGCTGTCTTCGGTATGTCCACCTCTCTAATCTTCACCTGATGGTACCCCGACCTCAAATCAATCTTGGAAAAGACTGATGCACCACTCAACTGATCAAACAGGTCGTCTATCCTTGGCAAAGGATACTTGTTCTTCACCGTCACTCGGTTCAGCTCCCTGTAAACTATACACAACCTCAAGCTCCCATCTTTCTTCTTCACAAAAAGAACTGGTGCTCCCCACGGTGATACACTAGATCTAATGTATCCCTTCTCTATCAGATCATCTAACTGCTTCCTGAGCTCCTCCAAATCTTTAGGACCCATCCGGTACGGTGCCTTAGAGATTGGCCCCGTCCCCGATTTCAACTCAACCGTGAAATCTATCTCCCTCTTCGGTGGCAACCCCGGAATCTCCTCTGGAAAGACATCTGCAAACTCATCCACCACTGGTATCTGATCAACTGTCGGACTCTCTATTCGGTCATCTCTCACATGGCACAAGATCAAAGGACATCCCTTCCTCAGATAGGACTTCAAGGTCACAACAAATCAACTTAACTTTGGGTTTGACCACAAACCCACGATAAGACACGCTAACGCCCTTAGGACCTCTCAAAGACACTTTCTTTTGATGACAGTCTATCTTAGCTTTGTACTTTCCTAACCAATCCATCCCGACTATTATCTCAAAACCGTCTAAAGGAAACTCTAGCAAGTTCACAGGTAGATCAAGTTGCCCAACTATCATATATACATTCCTATACAACCTCCCACATGATACAGACTCACCCGAAGGTATAAAAACTTTCTCACTTACAGACTCATATACCCTCAGACCCAACCGTTTAACATGACTCGAAGATACAAACGACTGAGACGCCCCCGAATCAAACAAAACAAAGGTATGAATACCGTTAACAAGAAAGATACCAGTGATAACATGTGCGTCATCCTCAGCTGCTTTCTTGTCCATCATATACAGCTTTCCACTGGTCTTCTGTCCACCTCCCTGGACAATACTGGCTGACGTAGTCGGCTTAGCATCCGACCCCTGATTGTTGTTTTTGTTCGTAGCTGGTTTCTGATAAGAATTACCGTCATTGCGGTTACCTCCACCCTGGTTGCTCTGACCTCCCCGGTTAGACCATGATCCAGCCGGTCTGTTGCTCGCATAACTCTGTGCCGGCCCCTGAGAATAGCTCCCCTGAGTCGATCTCTGAAAAGCTCCTTGTACACTCGTGCACTCATGTCTCTTGTGGCCTATACCGCCACAACCAAAGTAGGTCATTCCCCAACTACCACTACCGCTCCCACGGCCACGCCCAAAGGAAGCCCCAGCACTGAACCCCGAGCCAAAAGAAAACGCTCTAGCCTGATTATGGTTGTCTTTCTTGTAGTTAGATTGGCCACCACCCTCACTATCCGCCTTTCTTTTCTCACCTCCTCTCTCCCGGGCCATCTCCACCAACCTCTTAGCTCTCCCTGCCCTCTCACAAGCTTCCTTAACATCAGTAAGGACTCCCACGGGTAACTTGTCCATAATCCTGGGGGTTAACCCCCTCTCAAATCTCAGTGCTAAGTTCTCCTCACTCAAACCCATGTCCTCAGCATATCTAGACTTCTCATTAAACTGCTTGTAGTACTCAGCTACCGACATATCAGATGTCATCCTAAACCCATCAAACTCCTCCCTCAACTTACTCCTCACATGCTCAGGTACAAGCTCTTTTCTCATAGCCCTCCGGAACTCTTCCCAAGGTATAGCACGCAGGCCCTGCTTCGCATACATCTCTCTAGCACTCGCTTTCACCTTGTCCCACCACTCACCGACCGCTTCCCTCAAGTAGAACGCAGCTTGTTCTACTTTCATCTCATCAGGACAATGTACCAGATCCAGAATGTTCTCCATCTCACGATGCCAATTGTCAAGAAGAATTGGCTCCCCGGTCCCCTTATACTCTTTTGGGTTAAACCTTGTCATATAAAGACCGATCTTAGAGTGATCAACCTCCTTATCCTTCCCCACTCTCTTTAGGGCCCCCGTAAGAGCATCTTGATGCTCCAACATCTTAACTATATCGTCAATGTTCATGCTCTCAGCTCTCGCATACAAAGCGGTTTTCTTGGGCGGCATCTTGAAGCTATATAAGAAAAGGTAGATATCAACATACGTACCACAACCCAAAACACGAAAACAACCTGCCCAGGCCCCACTCGATCGAGTGCCTAAACCTACTCGATCGAGTAGAGGCTACTCGATCGAGTGCCCAACGTACTCGATCGAGTACCCCAACTCCAGACCTCAAACAGACCTTCTGATCTCTAACATACTCGACCGAGCAGACTAGCCACTCGATCGAGTGACCCCCTACTCGATCGAGTGCCCCTATGTACTCGATCGAGTACCCCAAAAACACGATTCTGATCATAAAAACGTCAATTACCCACTCGATCGAGTCAGACCCACTCGATCGAGTACCTCACCCACTCGATCGAGTACCCCCCACTCGATCGAGTCATGCAGACTCGTGAATACTACCCGCATGTTATCTCACATACCCCAACGTACTATGCAACTTCATAATCTCAACATTATAATATAACTACGCATGCAATTCTACACAGTTCCTCATACAATCAACAAAATAATCTACTTCATGTTATTAAATGCCACATAATAAACAACTATCATGCTTCTTTATGCCAACCAACATATAAACACACCCCACCAACTTTTCAATCACAATTTCAATCCTCCACTCCCAACATCCAACAATTCACAACATATATCGTTACGTTCACATACAAACTAATAGACACCATATACGACCTTGACATATACCCCCATGTGACCGGTTCAAAATTATAGGGCGATTTCGCGACTTTAGGACGTCTCCCTAGCCTTTGCATTAGCTCCTACAACCTTCACCCCGGGTTCATTTTAATTGACTCCCTATGTTCATTGTATTCATTAGTTTCAGGTTTCAGGATCGTCGCTCTGATACCACTTTGTGACACCCCCATACTCCAAGTGCCTTACCAGGACCACTCAGGTATAAAGATGTCACCATCTCGGTTTCCCGAGGCAATGATAATCATAAGACAATAACGAAACAATGTTTAAATAGTATAAGTTTAGTGAATAAATACAATCCAAAACCAACTGCCTAAAATACGGGTTACATATTCTCAAAATAACTGTCTAATCAACTAAATGAAATGTCTGACAAACTACTCAAGCTACAGCGGAAGACTCTATCATCTGAAAGTGACACATCTCAGCTATCCCATGTATCTCGACTCATACCTGCTCAATAACTGCTCACCATCCTCGAATGGATCACCACAGTTTTTAAAACATTAAACGGGGTCAGTACTAATCACACAATTTATATAACTCAACAATACAACAAACAACACAGCTCAATCGTCACATACACACTCCGAACTCCATCACCAACTACACAATATTGACTACACACTAAAGTGTGTAGCCCTGCCAGAGTACCCATCGCAACAGGTTACTCCTCGCCGCTAGTGGGGGACCGCAGCCGTTCCCACCTAAGCCCCGCTCATCTCCGTCGAGCGATAAACCCAAATCCATTAATGTGCACATCCCTTCTGTGGCAAGTTCCACAGAAGGCAAATAATGGGCGTGAAGCCACTTCCGCAAGTGACTCCACTCAGCCAGGGACGCACCCCGAAGAACACAGACAAATACAATCAACCACAACTACTATCAACAATCAAAACCAACAACCGTCACAATACTCGTATGATAATATTCAACATTCATCAAGCACAACCAACACATCATGTGACTAATACTGAGTAGGGAAACCCTACCTGGAATGCAATACAATCAGACGGTCTCAACAGCTGTTATCAAAAGGCCTCTTCTACGAATCCTCCTCCTAACAAATGATCATACAATTACTAACAATCATAAAAGACAACAAAACCCCCAAACCCCTAAATTAGGGTTTAAACAACCTTAACAAAATACAATAAAATCAGTACGTAGATCTTACCCTCGACGCAAGGATCACAAGAATGTAAAGAATGATGAATTCCGACCTCCCAAGCTCCGGGATTTGTCAATAATGCGAAGGATGCGAAGTACGTAGGTTGCAATCTCTTTTCAAAGTAATTAAGTTTGTAAAAAGTGTATTATGAAAGTGACGGGAAGGTTTAAATACTAATTCACATTATTAAAAAAACCCGACAAAACATTACCCGTAAACCGGGCTACTCGATCGAGTAACTGACGTACTCGATCGAGTGCCGCCTACGCGATCGAGTACCAAGGCTACTCGATCGAGTACCCTACAGGTCAGAAACTGTTTTAAACTGCAGAACATCCTTACTCGACAGAGTAAGGCCCACTCGATAGAGTACCCTGAGACTCATAAAACCGTAGTATTACAACAATTGTGTTCGATCGACCCTTTTTTCTACTCGATCGAGTAGTGCCTATTTAATAAGTGTTCGTACTCGATCGAGAGGTTTTAGCTTGGTTTTGCTCGATCGAGTGATATAAAAGTCCTCGATCGAGTAAATCTCTATTGAGCTCGGGCTTTTTAGCTTTAATTTGTATTTAGGTCAAATAAAATCCTATTTTCTATAAATAGGAAAGCATCAGACGTCATTTGTATCATAATATAGACCATATACACTACTTTTTCTCCTTTCCTCTTTTAGACACTGTTTCTTCTCTACTTTTCCGGACTATCCTTAGTAATTCTCTTTCCTTATTCTCTTCTTAATTTATGATGTTGTTTATTCTTTTACTTTTTGTTCTTGCTTTTCCCTTATCTATGTCTAGCTAATTCCCCTGCTAGGATCTAGGGGAGTCGATGAACCAATGTTAATTGCTAATTAGGTTTACAGATTGTCGTTGTTGTTAAGTCTATGTTTTTAATCACTGCTTTAATTGTATCTAGCTGATTGAATCGATGCAATTAGCCTTTTTAATTTTGTAAGCCTTGACCTAGACCGGAAGGTTGGAAGGGGTGAGACCCGCAGTGAACAATAGAATGCTTTAGTGAGGCCGGAAGCTAAGCTAATAGTATTTTAGGGCGAATTGAGACCGGAAGGAGATATTCATTGCCCCTTAGACTGACACATCGACTAATCTGTGACCTTAACTGCAGTTAATTGATATTCATTGATGAACCGACATCCTAGTTTCCTTTCCCTCTGCTTAAATTCTCTTATCTCTATTTCTCTTGCCTTAATCTCGTTAGTTTATTCAAAACAATCAAACCCCCATCTTGTTACCGTAGACAGACCGAATAGACAAGTAGATAGTGACCGCCTCTCTGTGGAGATCGACCCTACTTACTGCTAGCTTCTGTTAGTGTAAATAGGTATTTTATTTTTGGTACCTGACGACGGTATCAAAACATAATCATATTAATTTACTCTTTTTTTTGTATTAGTACGGAAGTTATTTAGACTCGAATATCCAATGTCTTACCACCCATTATTCATGAAGTACATTTCAGGCCACAAAAGTTGAAGGGGTTTAAATTATTTTCGTAACCAAATAATCGATTAATTTTAGATATCTTTTATAATGGTACGAAAGTTATTTACATGAGTTAGGTAATATGTATCCAAATAGACGATTTAATGGTGCATATCTCATAAAATTAACTTTTTTTTGTGCCTATAAGAACCTACTGTATGTAAATTTTATAGCCCAAAAATATCCAAGTATAACAAATCACAAATATTTACTCCGTATAAGAGTATATCTCATCATTCATTAACACCGAAAAAGGATTCAAGTAGAGTAGTCAACATGCATTTTCATGGACCATTTTCAAAGTAGTCCAGCCTGTAACTATGCTACTCATATCTATTAAAAAAGCTGAACATGGAGAAGAGCAGAAGACTGAATGAGTTCCAAAAATGAAAAATTTTATTGCATACGTAATACACTAATAGTTATGATTTTAGGAAGTTCACAAAAGTCAAAACTAGAGAAAAAAAAGAAAGGAAGACAATACATCAAAATTCATGTAAACCCCAAAAAAACTATAAAGACGATAAGAAGCTTGACTTCAAGTCTTCATCATAACTTCAAGAAGATGATTGAACGTTCGACCATTCTACGTCTACACCTTCGAATTCGTCCTTTTCAATGGCTGCAAAATGTTAATCAACAAATTAGAATTAGAAAAAAAATATAATGAGAAGAGATCGACAACACAATGTAAAAACGACTTACCTTGATAGTCATATAACCAACTACGTGTAGTAACCAACTGTCCCCTTTAGTTGATCAGAATTAGATACTAATAGCTATTAGACAAACATGATTGAATATAAACATAAAAACATTACAATATGAAAATTTATCATACAATATGATGAAGTAATCTGTATTAGAAACATACGCCTAACAAAATAACAATCAATTCTGAAAGAAGACCGCTTTAAAGATTGAACCCTTACCAATAAAAAGTGATAAACCTAATCAACAAGATGATATTGAAAATTATAAGAGATGATAATTGATTTGAAGATGAAATCAAAGCACAGACGATGATGTATATATATATAGCCACAATTTAGGCGGTAAAACAAATCATTCTGATCTTCATTTTGGCGGGTAAAATTATGGTTGGCGGTAAAATAATTCGATAATCTCCAATTTTTGGAGGCAAAATCAATTTTTTTTTTACCATATTTGACCGCGATTTCAACGGGAGTGATAAAAAGAATATGATAGAAATATTTGATGAACAAAATAGGTAAATAACTAATCAAATGGCGAAATCCGGAAATTTTCTAGATCTGAAAAATAAATAATTAATTAATTAGGGATAATTTACGATTTTCTTACCAAAATGAGAGATCTTTTCTATCCTTACAAAAAATCTAGTGGTACTGGTAGCCATTCCGATTTTCGATGACGTGCGCGCCCAAGAATCAGATTACGATTGCCTTTCTGAGTTATTGTGAATGGATTGGGAAATTGGATTTGGTAAGACGAAGAGTCAATAGACTTAGAGAGTTACAGAATAAGATGGAGGTAGAAAATTAAGGAAAGTATCCCATGTGTCGGTGTATTGATGAATGATGATAGATTTGTTGCTAATTGCTACGTTTTTAGTTTTTATTTTTTTATTTCTTATTTTTTTATTTAGTATTTCTCTATTTGGTATTAAGGATTATTTATTAAAAAATGAAAGGGCGTCACCAGGTGACACCCAATTTGGGCGCCACCCTCTCACATGAGGTGAGTGGGGACCCCTTCAATTAAGAATGGTTGTGAGAGGGTGATACCCAATTTGGGCGTCACCCGGTGGCGCCCTATCACTATCCATTATTATTAAGTTAAAATGCTTATTTAATTATTTGGTCTATCTTTAGTCTTTAAAAAGAAAAAAAATTATAAATTGTTAGGTTTATTACAACTTATTATACTCACTCTATTTCGGTCATTTGTTTACCTTTAGTTTGAGATTAAAGAAATATAGAAGAGGTCAATTATTGGATGATAAATTGACAAGTTAACAAAATTGAGCGTGGAGGATCAAAATGTCCATCAAAAGGCATTCCTAAAATAGAAAGATAAACGAATGATGATTAAAACATCCTACAATGAAATAGATAAACAAATGATTGAGACGGATGGGGCATAATTTATAAATTCATCTAAATATCTTGTCTATTTATATACATGAAAGCTTCTAATTCTAATACATTTTGTGATATTTTTGTCTAAATATAGTTTACGTATTTCATTTAGGTTCCTCGAAATTATAGGAATAGTTGAATCATTGAAGTTCGAATATAGTTTACGTATTTCATTTAGGTTCCTCGAAGTTATAGGAATAGTTGAATCATTGAAGTTCGAGATCAGATTGTAAAGTTTTATTATAAAAATAAAGTATAATATAGATCATGATAAGCTTTATATTTACGAATTTCTAAAATAAAAGCTTAAGAAACTCAAAAGGTACATTATTTGTTAAAAATTTATACAGTTTTAGCTATTAATACTTTGTTAATATATTCTATAGACTATAGAGTTGGACTCGAGTAAGGTGTTAGTAGTTGGTACAAATAATTAAAGATCAACGCAAGAGTAACTCAATTTCAAAATTCACTGAGCTCAAGTTGAGCTTTAAGTACAATGGTAAGCAATTACCTTGTAGCTTGACAAATCCACATCACATTTTAAGCAATAATTTTGTAGCTTGACAAATTCATTCCAATGGTTTAGCTAGTTTATGAAAAAAATCAAACCTAATTAAATTTTAATAAAATTAAAATTATGAAAAAAAACCTAATTTGTCATTGGTTGATATGATATTGTGGACCCATTTAAACAACTAGCTTAATGAGGCTTGTTGCTTAAGGCAAGCTAATCTAGTTGGGCAAACTCTCCATGGTGTAAGAACTAGCTTGCAATTTTAGGAAATTGCAAACAAGTCCCTAAGCTACATCATTGAATATAGAAATCAAAGAATTCACATGTCAGTTGGTCTTGTTTAAGATTATCTTAACTTAAGACCTCCTTTTATACCCTCCTTTTATTTTCACCTCTATTCTAACTAGGTGTAAGAATCGTCTTAATTTAAGAGTTAAGACTTAAGATGGTCTTAAACAATAGATGGTGATGTAGTATTGTAGTCTGACGAATTGACGAGGAATGAACATTTGACAATAGTTATTTCCCGATATAAGCTTTACTTTTTTTCAACCTAAAATTTTATTGGATAAAAAGTTCCATCGCCATTTTATAAAATTCAAAAAAAAAACAAAGTCGAGTGTTTTTGTGATAACATTATTACAAAAATATACTCTTTTAGTTTCATTTATCATCTATTATTTTATAGGATGAATACACACAAATCACGAAAAAAGATAAGTCAATATTGCAAAATATTAAATAATTATGAATTATGATCAATTTGAATTTATCAAGTATTATACTATTCACTAAAAATTTATTAATATATACGGAACATTTGAATACGAACGGTAAAAAATGCAATTGAGGAATTGTATAAGAAGTCGACTACTCCTCAATTGCATTTTTTACCGTTCGTATTCAAATTATCCGTATATATTAATAAATTATAAAAATAAATATTAGATAAGAAAAAAAATGTCGAGTCAAATAGTATTACTATTAAAAAATTTAGAAATATTATTCGATAAAAATCCAAAAATCATTTAAAAACAAAATCGCAATATTTGATATATATTTATTATAAAGATATAATCCATTAATCCCTTGACATCCGATCTGAATATGGACCGAATCGAATCGAATCTGCTCTGATATTGACCCGACTCGAATCTCATCTGTTCCGAAATTAACCTGACTCGAACCTGCACCGACCCGAAATATCCACAACCGATTAAAAGCGAAAACTGATTCCAACTTGAATTGAACCGAACTGAAAAAAAAAAAGGTCAACCAAAATAACCCGATCCAAATGAATCCGATCCGAAACTGAATCGATTGACCCGTTTGGCCTAGCCTGGCCCGGCACTGCCCCGCTACTAAGTAAGTCGGGCTAGTGCTAGACCGAACCAGCCTGGCCCAGCCCGATCATATGTTAGTGTCGTGCTCGGACTACTTGACCCACTGTCGGCCCGTCCTTGGCCTGGCCTAGCCCGCACCGGCTCGGCCCACTGAGCACCTCTAAATACATGATAAATATCGTTTATCACAAACACATCCACTTAACCCATGAACTCGATAACCCGATTACATGAGCATGTTTTCCGCACCTCCATATCAATTCCGATTTCAACATTTACATTGCTACCGATTTCACCATTTCCATCACCATGTGAGTTCGAGGAACTACCATCACTAGACAAATTAATCTCCGCCTGCGCCACAGCTTCCATATCCGTAGACACAAATTCTTGTTTGTGACGGTACATATCCGTCACTCTTGAGTGACGGATACCATTTTACCTCATAAAGTACCCACTTTTTCTCTCTCTGCAACACTATTTATGTGGTCCCCTTTCTTCACTAACCCATTATGTTACCATTTTAACTCACAAAATATCCGCCACAAATGGTAACCCGTTACAAGGAAGACCAATTGATCCGTAGAAGTCTCGCTGGGTGCAGTTTGGGAATTGGGTGTGAGTGTGACCCAAGCTGCTATTGTAGTTATTGAATCATATTTTCCTTCCAATGTCTTATCTTTTCACTAATTGTGTGTTTACTGAAGCTTGAATCATATTTTTATTCGCGAAAGTGGTAAACAACCCCCTTAAGTTTACTTTAACATGAGATTAACCCCCTTAAGTTTGCTTTGGAGTAAACAACCCAGTAACTTTGCTTTAAAGTGAAATCAAGCTCCTTTTATTTTTCCGGTCAATATTTCACCGGATTTTTCAATTTCTCACCAATTCTCATATTGGGGTACATATCCCCCTACTACTAAGAGAATAAAAATTCTCTTAGTTTTCACTCCAAAAAGCATCTAGCTAAATAAGGTAATAAATAAAATTTTCTTTCATTACATTATTATCTTTTCAATGAATATATTCTTATAAATAAACTCTAATTTTTTAAATAAATTCATAATTATGATTTTTTCATTAAAATAAAATAAAATTGATATTAAACTATATAGTATAAGTTACTAAATTTTTCAGTAATGCAATAATTATTACTGTAGAGAATAACTTGACACATCCTTACTATTAGTTTCGTGACAAAAAACATTCACTAAAAAATTCACAACTTAAATAATTTTTTTTTATTATTTTTCCATTTCAATTTTTTTTTGTTTCATATCAAAATACAATTGAGTGAACTGATAAATATTAATGAAGTGCAAATTTAAAAAGTATATAAATCCTCCTATATACTAAGATAATACAATTTCTCAAAAGTTTTCCCTCCAAAGTGCTCAAACTTATGTATGGAAACAAATTAGATTTTCATTTACTAAACTAATTTTCCATTTAAAATGATCTATACATCAAAACTGTATCTCCTATTATTAACTTCGTGACGAAAAAAGAATTTTTTAAAAATAATTTGATATAGTTAAAATATTTTAATAAAAAACACAATTCATGGAATTATTCAATTCTTTTGATTAATTTTAATATTAGTTGTTTTTTATTAAAATTTATGAGATATAAATCTAAAATCTATAACTAATACACTAAAAATTAAAAGGCCTATATTTATCGCGCATTTGCGCGGGATCTAGACTAGTTATGTATAAAGTTCACTTCTTATTATACTTTATACATGTAGATGTACCGCAATATTTGTAGCGTCTTATTTTATCACATGATCATACTCTTGATATTAACAATCATAATGCCGACTGAAATGTGTGAATGAAGAATAATTTATGAGTTCCAGCAATTGCGCAGACTCAATGGTCGTACAACATATTTGCTCCTACCAACACCCTTGAATGCTGCTAATAATAATAGCTGCATCTTGATCAATTTAATTTGTAATTTTGGAGGGGAAAACCAATTTGGCAAACCATGGATTTGATCTTAGATTATTGGGCAAACAACTCGACAGTTTTTTAGGATCACCATCACCGCCCTTACTTGATGATTGGAGCAGACAAATGAAAAATAAAAGTATCCGAGAGAAATTTATACCTAATATGGACACCGATATGAAAAATTGGTGAGATTTTGACCCGAAAAATAAAAGGGGCTTGATTTCACTTTATTGCAAAGTTAAGGGGTTTGTTTACTCCAAAGCAAACTAAAGAGGGTTAATCTCATGTTGAAGTAAACTTAAGGAGTTGTATTTGATGGGGCATATTCTGCACCCGCTGACCAGTCAACATATTGAGCAAGGTCAAGGATATCCACAGCAAGTCAACGGCTTAGATCTAACAACCGACGCGACGTCGGCTGTCTCTTGGGTCCCGGCTGGGGCAACTAGCCAGCCGAGGCACACATCCGCGAACTCAAATCCAAGACCCCTCGGCGGTGAGTCAACAGGGCCCGCTGGCCTGCCATGGGTCCCTCGGCCGAGGGGTAGATCAGTCTTTCCACCTGCTAGCCACTTGGCCACTTGGCCACTACGTGACAAAAGGTGAAAGTCTATAAATACTCCTCAACTCTCATTGAGGAGGAGATCCACAATTTAACCTAAGAATCACTATTCATCTGGTAATATCTTCCTTATCTCTCTACAATATATACTTCACCAAGTAACAACAACTTCTCTCTAAGTTTACTGACTTGAGCGTCGGAGTGAGTTCGCTCGGTCCAAAGCCGAGCCCTCAGTTTGTTCATCGTTTCAGGAGACCGCAAGGAGGATTCAACCAAAGACGTCATTCTACAAGCACGGGTGGTAACAAATAACTGCTCTGGAATTACACCCGGAACAATTGGCGCCGTCTGTGGGGAGAGATACTAGAAGCTAGTCACATTCATTCCCAAACAAAAAAAAACAAAACAAAAACCCACCCAAAAGGCTAAGAAGATGTCAAAACAACAAGAGGTATTCGTGACTGACGAAACCGAATTCTACCAGGACGATACCGTCCACAATTCTGGAGTTGCGCAGCCCTCCACCGGCCGGGTAATTCAACCGGAGTACGGGATGCCAATAATACCAGATACGCCGCTGCCCGCCAACCAGGTCACCATCATGGGACATGTGGTTGATGTAGCAAAACTGAAGCTACTCCTGGACCTAATTGGTAGTACGTCGGCTCACACTGTCACACCGACAAGAGCGGCGGAACCCGTCCAGGAGACCAGGGCCCAGAATGTGACTCCAAGAGACTTGAACGAAGCACTGGAGGAAGCTGGCCCTGTCAAGACGCCGGGGGAGCCCAGAATGCTAGTGGTAGACCTGAGTCCTTCCCGCACTCGCGGGAGGACGGCGTCGCCGCAGCACCGACGAGGCATTCCCCAGAGGAGCGAAAGAAGTCCGACTCGCCAGAGTCGGAGAAGGAGTCCGACTCACCAGAGTCGGAGAAGAAGCCCGACTCACCAGAGTCGGAGAAGAAGCCCTTCCCGCCACGGGGAGAGGAGCCGGACTAGGGATGTGAGGAGCCGATCGCCGCGTGTCGTTCCGACACGTGGTCAGACAGCCCCTCAGCGCCTACGTCCTAGATACCCCGGTGCCGACTAAGCTGAAGTTGGCACCCATAGCATACAAAGGAGAAGGCGACCCAACCGACCACACGGAGGCTTTCGAGTCTTACATGTCGGTTTGGGAGCAACCTGATGAGGTTTGGTGCCGAGTCTTCCCAACGACACTGCATGGGATGGCACAAAGTTGGTACAAGGGGCTACCCGATGGGTCGGTATACTGTTACGCCGACCTAAGGGACACGTTTTTAGCCCAATATTCTTGCAACAAGAGGAGGGTTGTTGAGACGTCGGACCTCCTTACTATCAGACAGGAGGGAGGCGAGTCTCTCCGAAGTTATGTGAAGAGGTTCGACACCAAGGTTTAGCAGATTCGTAAGGCGAGCAATGAATCGGCGGCCTTGACGGCGATGAAAGGCCTCCCAAGAGGGGACCTAAAGAATGAGCTCATCAAGTGCGGCGGCTGAACTCGGAGTCCGCCGGAAGATGGCCGATCAAGCCATAAAAGTGGAGGACTATCACAAGACCAGGGTAGGCTCCGGCGAGGCCGGCACTCGAGAGAAAAGAGCGCCGGAGGACAACCGGATGAAGGACGCCGTGACAATAATAGGTCACGGCTTTGACAGTCCGCCAGAAATGAGCTCGGCGGGAGCCGGGGAGGTTCGGGAACGTACTACCGAAGCGGTGCAGTGATCACACCCCCGGTCGTATCTCGCCGCCGAGGTCTTCGCCCGAGCAAGAACGAGGGCCAAAAGTGGGAAAGGCTCCCAAGCCGAAGGGAGACGTGACACGAGCCGATCTTTGCGAGTACCACGCCACACCGGTCACCTTATCGACAACTGCCGCATCGAAGAATGCCATTGAAGAGCGATCCGGAAGGGAGCCTCGGCAAGTATGTTGCCAAAGGCCAAAAGACGAGGCGGCGGTTCCAATAAGAAATCCGTCTTTGAACGGATAGGAGTGATCCATGTTGTCATCGGGGCAACGAGAACGGTGGGTCCGCTCATGGGCACAAACGGCACTGAACGAGCTGTATCAGGCCATCAACTTTGTGCCCAAAACAGCGGTCCCCGCTTCCAACATCCCCGACATGACTATCGGGAAGAAGGACTACGAGGGAGTCATCGCCCCTCACAGCGACCCACTTGTAGTCCACTTGGACATATCCAACCACCTGGTCAAGAGGTGCCCGATTGACACAGCGCCTACACGAACATCATGTTCGGGAGTGCTTTCTCAACCTCGGTCGAAGGTTGAAGACTTGAGCCCCCGCACCAATCCGTTGTCGATTTTTAAAGGGCTACTGGTACCCCAGGGTTGATCGGTTGCCGGTGATGTTCGGCGAGGAGATGCGGCTAAGAATATCCTAGCCGAGTTCGTGGTCATCGACGGCTCGTCCGCGCCACAACGTTCTCATAGGCCGAGTCACTCGAGCGAGGCCGACGCGCGATTCGTCCATCCGGGCCACGACAACGATGTATGTCTCGGACCGGGGGGAAGCGCATAAGCTCGTCTCCAAGGACGAGAAGGACGAGGTGGTCAACACCCAGATATCCGCCAGAGGGTGCAACATGCAATCCCTCAAAGTGGCAAAGAGGTCAGAGAAGGGGAAGAGCCCATCCTTGCAGCAGGAGGGCGATCCGATGAATACCAACGTCAGCATGGTTGAAGGAACCCCGACCGACCAAGAAGAACCGCATCCCGGCATATGGGAAATAACTACTGACGGGTCCCCTACGGCGAATGGCACTCGAGCGGCATCCTTATCACCAGCCCAAACGGGGACGTGTTTGAGCACGCCTTGAAATTTACCTTCTCGGCCTCAAACAACAAATCCGAATACGAGGCGGTGATAAATGGAGT
Organism: Silene latifolia; assembly: GCF_048544455.1. Classification (NCBI taxonomy): domain Eukaryota; kingdom Viridiplantae; phylum Streptophyta; class Magnoliopsida; order Caryophyllales; family Caryophyllaceae; genus Silene; species Silene latifolia. The sequence goes on from NC_133533.1 coordinate 52,154,676, forward strand.
CGAGTTAGCTAGGGCTGCCGGGGCGGAGCACGTCGTGGTAAAAACATGCTCACTATTGGTGGCCAACCGAATCAGGGGAGAGTATGAGGCTCGAGACGACGGGATGGTAAGATACCTGGAAAGGGTAAAAGCCGACACCGCCAAATTGAAGTCCTTCCAGATACAGTACATTCCCAGGTCCGACGCTCTCTCAAGACACACCGGCTGACAGACATGGAGGGTGCGCCTTTGATAAGCCATTGGGACGGACAATCTCGGGGAAAATTTTGTATAGCGGCGGAGGTGCCCGAGACAACTGTGGGCACCCCGACGCATGTTTATATCTAAATGAAGAATCATCCAAGTTTCCATCAAAGTGTTCATTTTCCCCCATAGTCACCATCAAGAAATAGACGCAACGACAGTCACCCCAAGAAGTAGACGCTACAGCAGTCACCCCAAGAGGTAGACGCCGCAGCAGTCACTCCAAGAGGTAGACGCCACGGCGATCACCGTCAAGAAAATAGCGCCACGGCGATCACCCCAAGAAGTAGACGCTACGGCGATCACCCCAAGAGGTAGACGCCGCAGCGATCACTCCAAGAGGTAGACGCCACGGCGATCACCATCAAGAAATAGGCGCCACGGCGATCACCCCAAGAAGTAGACGCTACGGCGATCACCCCAAGAGGTAGACGCCGCGCGGTCACTCCAAGATGTAGACGCCACGGCGATCACTATAAGGAAGCGAAAGTCACGGCGGTCACTACCAAAGACTTGTTGATGCTCGCGAAAGCAATCGAACATGCCTTAGAAACGTTAAACACGGTTGAGATACGCACTCGCATCGCCTCGGCCAGGCCGAGGCGTAAACAAAAGAAGCGCTCAATTAATAACGTAAGAAGACAACTCAGACGAAGACAAGAAAAGACCTAGGCCAAGCCAGAGGCAAAATAAGCAAACTCTTATTAAAAATGATAACAGGTTACAAGGAGAATACAGACGACGGCCGTCCCCATAAGGATAAGCCAAAACACAACCTACCGAAGTTGTACAAAATACAAGGAAAAGAAAAGCAAAAGGTTACAGACATATCATTTGAAGCGCCAAAAATGGCGGAGGGAAGGCTTAATAATTGGCTCCCGACCACCGAAGCTATCCGAGACGCCGGGTGAGCCTGGTGACGACCGCCCGTCTCCCTATGCCATTTTTGCTTGCCATCGCGACGTTAGCGGCATCGTCTTTGATGGGCGACCCGAAGGCATCTTTAGCGTCTTAGCTTTCTCGGCGACCTCGGCCTCGGCTTTCTTGGCGGCCTCGGCCTCACCGCCTTCATCCTCTCGGCTTCCTCTTTGGCCGCCTTAGCCTCCTCAGCAAGGGCTGCCTTCTCCGCGGCCGCCTCTTCCTCCTTCTTCACCCTTACCTCCTCCTTGGCCTTCTCCTCCGCGGCTTTCTCCTTAGCTTCGAGCTTATCATCAAACAACTCGTCAAATTTGCCCCACGGAAAGGAGCCATCAAGAGGAAAGAGCTCCCCAATCACTTCCCTGGCGGCTTCTTCGGCCAGGTCCCGGTATTTGGCGCACATGTTAGGGAGGATAACGGTTTGGAGCGTCTCAATGTCCTCCTCCCTTTGGGTGATGATAGCATCCTTGTTCCGAACCACCTTCCCCTGGACCTGGAACAAGCCCCTAAATTCGTCCCTCTGCGTACGGTAAAGGTCGGCGTGCTTCTGAACGAGGTCACGCATCTCCAGCAGCTTAGCGGCTTCGGCCGCCGCGGCCTCGGCCTTGGCTCTCTCGAAGGACTTCCTTTTCAGCGTCCTCCCTGAGTTTTCTCTCAGCACGGACCGCCTCTTCAGCCTCGGCCTTGGCCTTCTTAGCCTCCTTGTTCGCCGCGTCGAGTTCCAGCCTTAGCCGCTCGAGCTGTGGGGCAGCTTCAGCCATGGTCTTCTCTTGCTCCATAATGTGGGAGCCGGCTACCTGAGTCCATTTCGCCAGCCTCTTGTATATTCTCATCCCCTCTGCCACAAGCTCGGTGGGGGAAACCTTCTGGAGTAAGGAGTCGGCGGTGACATTCCTATCACCCGCCTTCTCAGTTTCGCTCTCTAATTGCCGCACAGTGAGAACGGCGGCCGCCGACGGTTGATCTACAAAAATTCAATTAAAACATCCGTGTCGGTATACATGGACATATCGGAGAGCTTGTCATCGGGAACGCCTAATGAACCGCTAAGTCCGAGCCACGGGATATATCTCGTACCATGCTTGGCCTTCTTGCTCGGAGGACGCATCTCCTCGCGGCGCGATTGCGGCGGAAGCATCAACAGCAGGGGTGGGCTCTTTCCTTTTACGGACAAGGGGAGACCCCTCCGCATCGGAGTCCTCCCCATTGGTAATATCAACGATCACCACCGTCTCCTTCTGGACTGAAGGGATGGGAGGCGGAACTGATGTCGACGCCGTCGCCGCCGAAGGCTTTGTTTTCCGCGTTCGGCGCGGCATGTTACTAGCAACCTTCGCCTGGGCCGCCTCCACATTCAGGCCTTTCAGCTGCTGATCCATCAGATCATTCGGCGACGTCCTGCGATCACGGGCCAGAGCCTTAGGGTGCAAATCGAACGGTCTTATTCTTGTGCGGCCCCATTCTCCGGAGGATATCCTCGAGCAGTCCGGTCCAAAGTGGTCTGCAAAGGAAACAAAGCAAGAGTTAAGTAGAAGTAAATCGAAATTCAAGAAACAGAAACATTGAGAGCCAAGATGGGCCTCACACCGACCCCACTCACCCTGTGCTAGGGCCGGTATGAGGCCGACGTGGCAGAGCAGCTCATCTTGAAGAATGATCTGCGTTGGGGAAATCCATCTTTTCGGCACCCCACTCTTGTCCGCCTCAAAAAGCCTCATCGCCAGCCTCTCATCCTCATTAAGAGGGACCTTGCAAGGCCCATCTTAAGCTTATTCCGGGTGACCCATTTGTCATGCTCCGCCTTAGTCTCGCACCGCAAATTAACTTCGTGCTGAAAGGACCGGGGCAGCGGATAGTCATCCGGCACCTCAACGTACACCCACCGATCTTTCCAGTCTTTGCAAGAAGTAAGCTTATCGACGGAGACGTAACCCGGCTCCATTTGCACGCTGTACCATCCGACGCGACCAGGGAATGACGGTCGAAGGTGGTGAAGCCGACGGAATAAATTAACCGTTGGGACCTCTCCCTTGAAGAGACAGAGCCAGACAAAGCCGACTATGGTCCTAATAGCCAACGGGTGCAGTTGGGCAACGGCGACATTCATGGCTCTAATGATGGCCATAACATAGTCATTCAGCGGAAACCGGAGCCCGTACTCCAAGTGCCGGATGTATACGCCGGTGCAACCCGGTGGAGGGCAACAAACGGCCTGACCCTCCTCAGGGATAACAATTTTGTATCCCCTGCCAAAGTAGAAATGGCCCTCGAAAAATGTCTCGCCGGAACAACTGGCGAACTTATGGGTCCAAGCACGGTCAAGGCGGACCTTACAGGCCTCGCCGTGATCCATGATGAACTGCCTCTCAACACCAGAAGGAATCCTTTCCTCACCGTCATCATCAAAGTCTTCATCAGCTTCATCATCATCCTCCCAACCCTCCAAAGCTTTTGGATCGACTTCGGGAGACGGAGACCTAGGGCCCCCAGACCTTATCGGGATGGCGTTTAGTATCTCCTCCTCATCAAGACGCGACGGGGAACCCCCCGGCGCAGGCTTACTAGGTCCGGCACCAGCAGAAGACATGTTTACAACAAAACTTACAAGTTAAAAAGAGAAAAATTTGTTTGTTTACCTTGAAGAAAAGTGCTACGCCGGAGTAATGATTCTGAAAGCTAGAGAGAAGTTTCGTCAAAAAGGGCTAGAAAGAAGAAAATTTTTGAGAAAATGAAATTGGTGCCCAATTTCAGGGATTAACTGCCCTATTTATAAGGGAAGGCCCATGAAGAAGGACCAATCGAGGCACCCATGAAACGTCGACCAATCAACAACGGACACGTGTCAGACATGCAACCACGGAATGTCAATCGTTGCAACAGTTGAACGTCAATCAATGCAACAGTGACCAAGCGTCTTCAACACGCCCCCTTCAAATCTCTCTGCCCATTCATCTTCCTCAACAAACTCCTAAGTGTCTGTTCTCCGCCGGCCACATGATCAACCAAGCTTGTCAGCACCGGCTGGGGGCAATCAAAAGCACACGGCGCTCACAACCTCGGTCTCGGCCAGCACCACTTTCTTTTCCACATCTGATGTCCATTACACATCCATGTGGAGGGGGGATATGGTACGGCCTAAGCAGAGCCACGCCGAGGTAGAAGAAGCCGGGGCAGAAAAATTTCGTCTTACGCAGAATATACGCTCAACATACATCGGAGCCCATACCACGGCATAGACTACGCTGGGGGCAAATTGATGGGGCATATTCGCACCCGCCGACTCCAACATATTGAGCAAGGTCAAGGATATCCACAAGAAGTCAACGGCTTAGACAAACTTAACCTAGCACGCAGCGCGACTGTCGGCTTTGTCTCTTGGGTCCGGGTGGGCAACTAGCCACCGAGGCACACATCCGCGAACTCATATCCAAGACCCCTCGGCGGTGAGTCAACAGGCCCGCCGGCTCGCCATGGGTCCCTCGGCCGAGGGGTAGATCAGTCTTTCCACCTGCTAGCCACTTGGCCACTTGGCCACTACGTGACAAAAGGTGAAAGTCTATAAATACTCCTCAACTCTCATTGAGGAGGAGATCCACAATTTAACCTAAGAATCACTATTCATCTGGTAATATCTTCCTTATCTCTCTACAATATATACTTCACCAAGTAACAACAACTTCTCTCTAAGTTTACTGACTTGAGCGTCGGAGTGAGTTCGCTCGGTCCAAAGCCGAGCCCTCAGTTTGTTCATCGTTTCAGGAGACCGCAAGGAGGATTCAACCAAAGACGTCATTCTACAAGCACGGGTGGTAACAAATAACTGCTCTGGAATTACACCCGGAACAGTATTATATAAGAATCGACGTCTATGATCACATAACAAACATTACATTACTATAATAAAGTAAAATTCATTGGTTAAATAGCACAATTTTGGATTGCCAGGATCGTGATCATAATGTTCCGATCTTAGGGAGTAGCTATGAAATTTTCTGGGTTTGATTGTTACAAATTGTGTAGGAATAGCCGAATAGGTAACCGTCTGATATTCCAATATACTACATCTAATTCTCGGCATGACAATATGAATTAGACGGAGGGAGTAATCAACAACAAATAAGCACTCAACTTCTTATATATCAAAACTCGAAACTCAAAACTATAGCCAAGTTACAGCAATTGGACTTCTAACACTGTACTTCCCAGCCACCCAAGTCAATGACCCAAATACTGAGGCGCCTTTTCTGCAAATTGTCGCTCCGGCCTCACTAAAACTGACATTGTAAGTGAGCTTCTCACGTGGCGACTTAAAGTACAAAACCGTAGGCTCCACAACCACATCGACACCTTTAGGTTCCTCGAAAAACACCCTGTACCTTACCTTACCCTTGCCTACATTAGTCAATGTTCTCCTGTAAGTTACCGTAGTTTTTTCTGTTTTACCAGCAGCAAATATGAGTGCAAAAGAAGGGTAGTTGAGATCACCAGGCTGGTAAACCCCACTTGGACATTTGTATTTCCTTCCGGCGAAAAGAGTCACCTGAGCATCAGTGTAATTAATGCTACAGAGGTAATCCAAGTAGTCTTCAGGTAAGATATCATACACAAGACCAGGATCCAAAGCCCTTTCTGGGTTGACATGACCAGCACCTAATCCGAAAGGGGTTGCTAGTTTGTTTCCCTTGAAGACAGACGCATCAGAAATGAGATGACCTTTATTGTCATGGGTATCAGCCGAGGTCATAATGGCTGACTTAATCGCAGCTGGCGACCAATCTGGGTGGACTGACTTCATCAATGCGGCTACACCACTAACATGAGGACACGACATTGATGTTCCAGATACTATATTGAAATCTGCCCTCCTTTTATCACTGTTTAGATCAGTCAAGGAAGCAATGGGAGACCATGCTGCAAGTATGTCAATTCCTGGTGCGACTATATCAGGCTTGATCACATACGGATCGACAGAGTTTGGTCCCCGCGATGACATGGAAGCAACGACTGGGGCCCTCGCACCATACTGTGTTCCAAGGAAAGAAATTGAGGCAGTCAGGCTTTTGTTTGAAATTAAGAATCCTTGGATTGCCTCGGAATCTGAAGCTCTCAGGAAGGAGGCTGGCAGAACATGAGCATCTGCTATAAGCTCCTCTCCCCATTCCGGGCTGTTAAGCAATAGCATCGCAGCCCCACCAGCTGATTTTACAACACTGCCCTTTTGAGTTCTGTAGTTGATACCACGCTGACATAGGACGATCTTGTCTTTCACTAACTCAGAAGATAGGGATCCATGGGTGCAAAACTCTGCACCTGTCCCACCAGCTGTTTCCTTATACACAAGTGGCAGTTGCTTCGTCTTGGTCCTATGACCGGAATAAATGGATGCCTCCTTTAAAATTATTCCGTTACTTAAGGTGACTTGACCGGCAAAAGTCCGGTCAAGAGAACTGGCGCCAACTGTAGCCACCCATGGAACAGTATTGCATACAGTAGATGGGGTAGGACCGTCATTACCTGCAGCAAAGGACACAAAGATTCCCTTTCGTGATGCACCCAAGGCTGCAATGAGAGGCGGATCTTGGTAATAGGGGATAGGGTCACCTACAAGGGACAGGGAAAGAATGTCTACTCCATCAGCTATGGATTGGTCGATGGCCGCAGCTACGTCTGAGTTAGTACACCCTTGTCTCCAACACACCTTGTATGCTGCTATTCTTGATGCGTAACTGTTTCATCGAGTAGCATTAATCAACAACTAGTTAAGTATCTCTATTCTTTTGTTTGGATATAAGTTGAGGAAGGAAACAAGGGATGGAAAGGGATATTAGATACATTTTAATTATAAGTTAACAAATGAGTTGAACGAAGAAAACATTTCGAATGATCAAACCATGTATTTACAAACAATGATACTAAAAAGGTCACATGAAGGGTTTTATTTGATATGAAGCCACAAAGAGATTTTGATGCTTACAGGGTTCGAACAAAGACATACCTAATTCCATGAGCGACACCTCTTGCCAGTCCAAAGAGGTTAGCATCAGGGACTACATTTCCGGCAGCAGTGGATGCAGTATGTGTCCCATGACTACCAGAGTCCCTGGCAGATCGAAACTTATATGTCTCGTCAATCCTACCATAGGTAGCCTCATACCCTTTAAGGTAGAACCGCGCTCCTATGAGTTTCTTGTTGCAATTAGAGCTTGAAAAGTTAAAGCCTTTTTCACAAGTACCCTTCCATCTGGATGGAACCCGAGACAAACCTGAATCATGAAAGCTTGCATGTTCTGGCCATATTCCTGTGTCAACAACTCCTATAATAACATCAGAACCTAAGTGGCTCCCATTCCATAGCCCTTTTCCCCAGTCAAGGCCGAGAAAACGAGGTGAATATGTGGTATGAGGAGTTCTTATCCCGTCAAGAGAACCAAAAATGAACCCATCAATCTTACTGAAAGCTTCAAATTGTCGAGTTGTGAGCTTAGCAGCAAAACCGGTCATAGCATTCTCATAAGTGTAAAGAATCTCAGGGGTTAATGCATCTTGATCTTGGTCACTTTCAGCACCTAATTTAGTTACGGACTCCAAAATTGACTCGTACCATTTATGGGGATGCTTGTTGGAATTCTTCAACTCCATTACTTTAGTTTCATCCATATGAATTATGTAAGTTCGTCTATCAGATAACGCGATCATTGCTGAATACCAGACAGCTAATAGGACTAGCCGTAGTATACTGACTGCTACCATGTTTCAAGCTGCACATCAGACACTATCATTCATTAGTCCTAAAACACCAACAAACTGTGTCCGACACTTCACTCTGGAAGTGGGTCTTATTCAGATGTACAGACACTTGACAGTGTCTTGAACAGCTAAATAGCTTACTTCGTCTGTTCCATTGACCTATATACGTTTTTAAAAATTTCCCTCACGTAGTTTGAAAAACGTATACAGCTCAATGAAACAGAAGAAGTATTACCTAGTGCTTCAAGAGACATCGCAAATGACGGGGTAGGGGGAGTCAGAGTCAGATGTACATAACCATAGCGTATCCTTAATGAAAAAAAAATCGAGACTAGTCTCAAATGGTTGTTACATCATAAAATATAATCAGTGAAAAAAGATTTGTAAGGCTGACATATACCAGAAGTTGATCGCTTGATCGTCTGCAGTATTCTAGCAGTTTTATCAGAATGAACTTGCTGTTGACTGTTGGTGCTGTGGTAAATGCATTACTCAAAGCTATATATAGAGCAGAAATGTGCATTATTAGTGATTAAAAAGTTTAGTAAATAACATAGGTTCCTCGTCATATTAGCCAAACCCAAATCATTACGGATTAAACTTTTGTCTTAAATTATTTCAAAGGGAAAGGAAAAGGTAATTTTGTATGTGGAGTGCTTTGCTTTCTGTTGTGAGAGCACTGTCAATAATGGAAATTGATTAAACAGCATGATTTCGTCATAGAAAAAGCCCTTAATTATTCTACTGTATATAACATACGCCTTATTTGCTCCCTTAAGCGATGCGGTAAGGGGATCGGAAGTACATATCATTACCCGTGCCAAGAACATCTGATGACCCGATGAACGTTGCATACTTGCATCAAGAATTTTATTGAATGATTGCTACTCCATCAAAATTTAGGAAATACAGATTATCGAGTATTTAACCGCGGTAAATTGAACAGTAATTGTTTCATTGTTTCATCATAATAACAAGAAAGCACTAGCAGACATATAGTTGAACAAAAAATCAAGAAGTCAATAAATAAACAGCAAGTCTTGCTTAAGACGGAATATATCATATATGCTTTGTAAAAGAGAGATTAATGCTCATTTTCCTCACGTGTAAAATTAGCCAAGCTTAGTAGAATACATGTTTGTTTATTCTAAAGATGAACACTATTTGGGTATTATAACCTTAATAATAGGGTGGCAATGATGTTATTGGGTATGAGTTGAAATCATGGTCAGCACGCATTATTGATATGTTGTATACAAAGGTGACATATATCATGTCATGAAATGCAACTGATTAAAATACTCGTCACAAAGAATATCAACCTAAACAAGAAAATGATTAGTGTACCACCAAATAATCGGAGAAAGTCATTCCTAATCGACAATGGTCTCCACTTTAGGACCTAAATATCATTAAAACATAAACAAATTAACCAAAATGAAACTTTCACAATAACAATCAATACGATAATTAAACCCGAAAAAGAAAAAGGGGTAGGTAAAGTTACCATGGAAAGAATGAGGGCGGTACTGATTAACAAGGTGAGATGGCATTTCTGGAGATGATTAACACCTTTAACACGGTAAAAAATAAGTCAGTGTTCTCTTGTAAGTTACTCTAGTTTTTTCTGTTTTACCAGTAGCAAAGATGACAGAAAAAGAAGGGTAATTGAGATCACCAAGCTGGTAAACCCCACTCGAACATTTGTATTTCCTTTGGGCGAAAAGCGTCACCTGAGCATCAGTGTAATTAATGCAAGTAATCTTCAGGCAAGATATCATACACAAGACCAGGATCAGAAGTCCTTTCGGGGTTGATATGACCAGAACCTAATGCGAAAGGGGTTGCTAGTTTGTTTCCCTTGAAGACAGACGCATCAGAAATGAGATGACCTTTATTGTCTCAGAAAATATACGTAATTCCACTGGCAACACCCTGTGCCAGTACAAAGAGATTAGCATCAGGGACCACATTTCCAGCTGCAGTATGGGCTCCATGGCCATCTGAGTCCCTAGCAGATCGAAACTTATATTTCTCGTCAATCCTACCATAGGTAGCCTCATACCCTTTGAGGTAGAATCGCGCTCCTATGAGTTTCTTGTTGCAATTAGAGCTTGAAAAGTTAAAGCCTTTTTCGCAAGTACCCTTCCATCTGGATGGAACCCGAGACAAGCCTGAATCATGAAAGCTTGGATGTTCTGGCCATATTCCTGTGTCAACAACTCCTATAATGACATCAGAACCTAAGTGGCTCCCATTCCATAGCCCTTTTCCCGAGTCAAGGCCGAGAAAATGTGGTGAATATGTGGTATGAGGAATTCTTATCCCATCAAGGTTACCAAAAAGGAACCCATCAATGTTACTCAAAGATTCGAATTGTCGAGTTGTGAGTTTAGCAGCAAAACCAGTTATAGCAGTCTCATAAGTGTAAAGAAGCTCAGGGATTAATGCTGCTTGCCCAAGCATACTGATTCCTACCATCTTTCAAGCTACACATGAGACACTAACTATCAGTTCACCAGTTCATCATGTAGAGTGTTCACAACTTCACATAGTCCTAAAACATCAAGAAACAGTGTCCGACAACACTTGACACTCGTATATAGCACTTATTACCTACTTTTAGGGACTAATGCTTCAGCAAGCAAATAACAGTAACGATACTTTATCCTTGCGTCAACAATATAGAGACTTAAAGACGCTATTTCCAGATGACCCAAAATGAAAACATAGTCGAGAATTGCATCGAATAACTATGACTTCACAAATTAAAATAAGTGTTGGCAGTTTGGTGAGCCATTTTGCTTCTACAAGCAGAAATTACTAAAAACAAAAGTAAAACTGGTATTTTTTGAAAAGTAACTGAAAACTGCAAAAAAAAAAAAAAAAAAAAAGTAAAGTCAGTGAAAAAAACAGATTTAGACTGTAAATAATTTGGAACGATGTCTCATACAACTTTTAGCAAGACATAATGCGAAAAAAGGGAAATAATAACCTAGAAAGATTAATTCCCTCTGTCTCGGTCATTATTTTACGTTTGTTTAAAATCTCCATCACGGGGACAAGTAAAAGTAAACAATTGACTATAACATACGGAGTACTGTAGTAAATTAGTTAAGTTCCTCACTTTGACTGGTTTTAAAAGACGAATCATATTAGGAAACCAAAAATCGTCAAAGATTAAAGTTTTGTCGTTGTTGGAAAGACCTTAAGTTGTTTTGAAAGGGAAAAGAAAAGAAAATTCTGTGTGTGGAGTGTTCTGCCTGCTTTTGAGGATGCACTGTCAATAATGGAAAAATGATGAAACATTATGCTTTCTTCACAAAAAAAGTACTTAACTGTGTATATAAGACAGCCTCATTTGCTTCTTGAGTGAAACGGTAAGGGGTCGGAAGTACACATAGTTACCACTTATCCGTGTTAAAAACATTTGATGAACGACGAAGTGATGAACAATCCATCAAGACTTTTATTGAATAACCACTGCATCACAAGTAAAAGAAAACATTAGACTTTTTATTTTGGTCGCGTGTAACATTAACCAGGAATTTTATAATGCATGTTTGTTTATTCCAAAACGTCAAACCTATTTGTGCCCTTAGTTGGATCATAATCAAAGGTACTTTATTTTTTTTATTGGTACAAAACTACAAACTAATCAAAGGTAGTTTGTTGATGAACTTGAAATCTAGTCAGCACACATTACTGATTGATATGTTGTTTAGCAAGGTGTCATGAAAATTGAAAAGCATTTGATTCACTTTTCGGACTGTACCCATCCATATCAACACGATATAACATGGAACTTAAGACGGTCTTATTAAAAAAAATTGTGCAATTTCAAGGCTTCATTACACCAGTACGCTGTTCTGATCCAACTCTTCCATTACGACTAGAACCTTTCTATTTATCGAATTTAACCCATGGGTTGAAACACAAGTCTTAGCTATTGATCTCAAGCATGCCTCGGGAACTAAGTAAGCCTCAAACTGCACATGAAAGCTGAAAATGGTTCTTCTAGTTCCGGACTTTTAAACCAATATGCTAGACTAGACCAAGCTTAATTGTGTAGGATCTTCTAACCCTAATTGATAAGAATATAAGATTGCTTAAAAAGAAATAAGTGAAGGCGACACTGTATCGGTTAACTAATACGGAGTATTCAGTAAAGTGGCACAAGTATTTCACCCTTTGGCTTTGAAGCAAGCATAGACTTCAAACTCTAACAACAACAATAATAACAGTATGTCATTATCCTAAGTTTTTCAAGGGCTCCTTTTAATTTGTGGGGTAAGTGGAGTCGAATGTACGCGACAAAAGTATCAACACTAGAAAGTAGAAAGTACACCATAAATTTATCTATGCTCTCTCCGTTTCAATTATTTGTTTTAACTTTGATTAAATATCTCTTATAACAAACAAATAAACAAATGTATGAAATAAGGGGAGTATAAACGAATTCTAGAATGCATAGAAAGCTAACATCTAGTTGAATTGAATTAGGGATAGGAAATAGCGAGAAATTCATCAAGCACTAATCCATTTTCCAATGCACAATGATCGAAATTGGATTTGCAATTAGAAACCCTAATTCCAAAATTGAAAGGTCGAAATTATAAATTACCGTGGACTGTCATTGTTTAATTAAGAACACCGAGAGGTGGCAATCGGGTGGGTCGAGTCGGATTCGAGTCGAGTTGTTTCGGGTTCGGGTTTATATGATGTCGGATTGATTCGAGTCATGTACATTTGCGGGCCGGATCGGGTTTGGTCGGATTATTTCAAGTTACGACTTATTTCGGTTATCGGGTCAACATAGGAAACAATTGGTCGGGTGACGGTTGCTAAGTGTCAAAAATTTTCAATACCAGTTTCTATCGGGTTATGAGGGGTCATAACTTGGTAAGAACTTGCCCTCTTTGGGGTCATTCCTTTTTATTACTTCCTCCCTTTTTAAATTTTCTTCCCATTTGCTTTTTTATAGTCTTCAAGACCGAACGTTAACTATATTTTCCGACATGTAAATGTTACGGAGTATTTTTTTTGTCAAAACTTGTGAAAGATGGTTTGAAAATGTAAATATTTATTTTTATGTATTTATAATTTTTATCCTCCAATATTTTTTTTTTGAAATGTTATGTTCAAATTTTTAATTTTTAATTAAAGACAAATAACCAATGATTAATTAATTTTAAATCAATAAGCAAAACATCTCATTTATATAATATTGAATTTGTGAAATAATTATATCATACAATAAATATTAAAATGATGACTAAAGATAAGATTGAACCAAAAATATGAAAATTAAAGCTAATTATGTATTTTAACTCGAATTTGAAATGCCCGTCTCCAAAATCGCCCAAACATAACCAAATTCGAGTTTACCTCAATTAACTCAAACTTGAATAAACATGAACAAAAATTTATCCAATATAAGAGGTTTACTCGATTTTAGAACTAAATTTAAAATGAATAATTTAATTTGGTGTAAACTAATAGGGCGAAGGGAGCAATAGTGTGATATTTGTAAAAACCAACTAAAACGCCCCCCCAAAAAAAAACTTGGAAAGGTAGTTGCATTGAAAAGCTATTTCAGTTCACTTAAGTTAAATTAGTGGATTTAAGTTAAGTTATTAAGCTCGATTTACTGCTTTTATGCCAATGGTAGAAAATAAAGCTTAAATAAGTTAAGTTTAATCTTCAAAAAAACGTTAAATTAAGTTAATTTAATCTAAGTTAGCACAACTAAGTTCAATTCAATTCAATGCAGTTTAGCTCTATAAAATTAAGCTCAACTATCCCATTTCAACTCCGCTTCAGTTCCAAAAGACTAAGACGTTAGTCAAATGAACTAGCTGAAATGTACAGTTATTTCAGCTGAAAAGAGTTAAATTGAACTGAACTAAATTGAACTTAATGAAGCTGAATGAACTAAACCTTTATGGAGCTTAAATGAACTGAACTAAACCATAATGGAGCTTAAACGAACTCATAAGTTTTATATATATGGACTACAAACATTACGGAGTATTATACATTATATTTTTTAGCGGGGCGGATGGGCTAGCCCATTTTAAAAATCTCATGTCCATGTCCGACCCACTTTCCAACTTGGGTCGGGCTGGTCCGACCCATAGCCCATTATCAAAAATTTTGTTGTCCAAGCCCAATAGAAAATTGAGCCGGTTGGGCTGGGTTATCGGACGATATGGGTTGATCGCTTGGTTCGACGAATGGGTGGGCGACTAACCCATGAACAGCTCTAGTTCAGTTCAGATCATTTATTCACAAATTAACTCTTACTTCAATTTAGTTTAGTTCAATTAAGATCTATTAAGTTAAGTTCAGCTCTATTGAGTTCACTTAAGCTTTTTTCAACAGACCTAAATTTTTGAAGAGATGAGCTGAACTGAACTAGAACTGAATGAAACTGAATAGAATAGACCTAAATTAATGAAGAGATGAGATGAGCTGAACTGAACTTAAACTGAATAAAATTGAGTTGAACTGAAATGAACTAAAATGAGATGAAATTAAGTTAAAAAAGCAAGGAATTAGTCATTTAGTCTTATTAAGAAAACTATGTAAAATGGATCATATCATATTAATGGATACAAGTAGTTATTACAAGAAGGATTCGTTATACAGCACTTTATGTAAAATCGTGTTATACGAATATTTGTAATTTTTTATTAACAACCATCCATTTTCTTACCAAAAAACGTGGAGATGTTAAATATGAGGTCAACCAAATACTTAGTGGGGTTGTAAGTTGTGGCCTTGACCACACGTTTAGTTGTGGGTTTTGAATTTTTAGCATTGTGATCATTTCAAACTTTGTATTATGGATAATTGATAATCTTATCTATATTAATATAAAAGACAATACTTTCGATCCTCAAATACACCTCATTAATGCGGTTTTTTTTTTTTTTTTTTTTTTTTTTTTTTTAGAAATTCATGTTATGGTGGGACCCGTGAGTGTGCAATGTATTTATTTCTTCAGATTTTCGTCTTTTCAAACATGCGATAAATTCCGTCTTATACAAATTCTATGAAATAATATTATGAAAAAATTCTATGAATTAATATTATGAAATAATTTTATACATTCCGTGTAAATAATTTTAATAACATATACGCAGATTGAATTACAAATGCGAGTAAATGAAATTGAATTACATAATTTTTAAAACAAAATTACATAATAATAAAATTACATAATTTCAAGAAGGAATTACATTTATATACGGGATCGAACATAAAACGCAAATGAATTACATACATAATTTTTTAAAACTACATGGTACAATAATTTTTGTTAAAAAAATAAATCTTGACAGAGTATTTACTTGGAGTATAAAATATTCATGTATTTTGGTTAATATTATTGTACCATGCACCAACAACATCCCAACATAATTTTTTAAAAGTACATGGTACAAAAATTTTTGTTTAAAAAAAATCAATTATGACGGAGTATTTACTTGGAATATAAAACTCGGCAACTTAACTATCAGCCGCGCACACCGAAAATGATAGGTGACAATGATAGGCAACCGAGTTAATTTAGTCTTCAACTAGAATTTAAAGCAAATTTTAATTTTTTTTAACTGTAAAAAAACAAATAAATTTTAATTTAATTTACAAGTGATTAAAATTTTTTTAATAAAATTTTTATAATAAATAATTCGCAATTGTTGTAATAAATATTTTTTTAAATAATAACAACACGATAAGTTAACAGTCGAAAAACTTTAAAATATGTTCTTTTTAGAAAAATTAATCCTCTCAGATCTGTATAGAAAGCCGTTCATCACCGAGGATTTATGTACTTGGAGCAAAAATTCTTGCAATTTTATTATCAGTCTCGCACTCCGAATTCGGAAGATGACAATGATAGGCTACCGAGTACTTTCTACTTTTACATGTACGAATGATAGGCAACGTTAATATCGTCATGATAAATTATGTAGATCGTAGATTTAGACAAACTAGATGAATTACACGGGTATGTATTTGGGCCGGTATTAATGTTTTTGGATGAATTTTTTTTATTTGCATTTCTATTGTAATTATATAGTTGGTCTAAATGAGCGATCTACATAACTTCTAATGTAACCCTAACTTTCCCACTATTGCCATTAAGCCACAACTCCACTCCTTGCAAACTGCTATAACTGTTGCCATCACTTAATTAACTGCACATGCCATTATGTCAGCATAACTGATTCTTTGATTTCATGCAGTTTATGATTTGAAGTTTGACGGTTCAAGTGTATTTAACATGAGGATATTAATGTTGCCTATAAAACGTACTTGTCGAAGTAGAAATTACTCGGTAGCCTATAATTGTCATCTTCCGAGTGCGCGATTGATAGTAAAGTTGCCATAATTTTTGCTCTAAGTAAATAAATCCTCGGTGATGAACGGCTTTCTGTACAGATCTGAAAGGATTATTTTAAAAAAATATGTTAACGTTTTACAATTGTGTCATTATCGTGTTATATTTTAAAAAAATGTTTTTTAGAACAATTTTGAATCATTTGTCTAATAATTTTTTAAAATTGGTAAATTTAAATATTTCAATAAATTTATAAATTTATTTTGTTTTTTTAACGAAATAAAATATTTAATTTAGCTTTAAATGCTTGTTGGAGTGTAAATTTACTCTGTAGCCTATCATTGTCACCTACCATTTTCGGTGTGCGCGGCTGATAGAAAAGTTGCCGAGTTTTTTACTTTAGGTAAATACTCCGTCACGATTATTTTATTTTTAAAAATATATCGTACTATCTAGTTTTAAAAATTATGCAAGTTATGTAATTTATTCGCATTATATATAATTCATTCCCGTAATTAAATGTAATTTCTTCTCGTAATTATGTAATTTTATTATTATGTAATTTTTTTATTAATTATGTAATTCTTTCCGATTATTTGTAATTAATTTCATTTATACCGATTTTTAATGCATTCCGCTTATATGCAATTAATTTCATTTATTCCAGTTGTATAAAATTATTTCATAGAATTTTTTCTAAGACGGAAATTGTCGCATGTTTGTATTGCCGGACGATTTAAAGAACTAATTTCTTTGCACACCAACGGGTCCCACCATAACCTGAATTTCCAAAAAAAAAAAAAGAACAGTTGTACAAATGACGTGGCGCATCCTGCATTCAGTATTGTCTTCTGAATTAATAAAGATAAGATAATGCCAATTTTAGACTTAGATGATAAATTAATGCATATTTTTCAATTTGTAAAAAGAAGGATAGAGGGCTCAATTAACTATTCTCAACTAAATTTCGATAATTGGTCAAAAGTATTACATTAAATCTATCACATACAACGAAAAAAAGTAATATATATGCACAATTAAAATGAACGATAAATTTCATCAAATTAAGGGTTAAAATAAATATGTCAAGTAATTGTTAACACAATCGTCACATTTTAGACGGTGATTCAAATGACAAAATCTGCAAAAAAAAAATAACAAAAAGATCTTGGTTTGTAAATTTAAAGTTAGTTTTAGTCTTGTAGCATAGTTATATTCGAGTTTCTATCGGTTGATCGAGCAATACTCGGGTCGGGTTTACTTATCTTGTCGGGTTTAATCGGCTTGGGTGTTATCGGGTTCGGACTATATCGGTTATCGGATGTCATTAAGAAACCGGTTATGTCGGATCAGATTGGGTCGATTTCAGGCAGTATGATTTTTTAATATTTCCGGGTGTCAGACGGGTCCGATATCGGGCGAGTCGGATCGGTTTTGTCGAGTCGGGTCGGGGTTCGCCAGGTCTTAATAACACAGATTTCACCAGCCCATCAACTTTTAATCTTGCCTCTACCTTTTCCATGATTGTCTTTAGAGACTTCAACTTGGACTGCACGGGCTCTGATTTAATCTTGGCCTGGTCCTTACTCCTTTGTCTTTGTTTTTTTCTCTCTTTTTTTCTTTTCATTGCATTCATTATCCTTTTCTAAAAGTATTGTCAATTTAGGCACAAATAACAGTATACCTCCGGTGGTACAATAGCATTATACAACCAAGTTATATCTTATCGAGCTTATGTGTAATTTTTTTGAGTTTCTTAAAGTTAACTTTTTTTATGTTTAAGTGAGCGAGTTCAGAAATTTTATGGTATAGCTCAACTTCTTTAAAACAAAACTCGAAAACTTTATTATATAGCTCGGGTTCTAGAGTATACAACTGGGTACAACTGGTTGTAGGATCTATTAACTGCAATTTAGGTCAGGAATAAAAACAACTAGTTTTAAACCCGTGCAAAAAATGCACGGGTCGTATTGTCGTAGTAGCAGGTGCTACCATTGGATACAAGAGTTAAATAGTTTAGCATTTAAAATGTGTACTCACTATACTAAATATTTTATTTATGATATACATTACTTTTTATGAACCTATGGTGGTGAAAGTAATTGGCGTAGGCTCACATATAATGGAAAAAATACCCATTTATCAAGATTACACATATATGGCTGACCATTTACATTTAAATTCCATTATAATATGTTTATTAAAGTGTCTATTGGGTCGGTCCAATTTTTTATAACTATTAATTATCAGCCTACGTGTGATCTCGTTTATTGAAATTATTCGATTATTAATTATAAAACCCTTTCAATAGTAGTAAACACTACATAAATACGAATTTTAGTTAAGTAATTTATAATTTGACGCTATTACTACCCTTCCCTTTCGACTTTCGTTGGCTTTTGTGTTAAAACTGAAGGTAAATAATTGACCGAAACGAAGGCAGTTTGAAATAATTTAATTAGGATTATCATTAAACTGCTACTATAGATACAACTATGTTACAACCGTTTATGATAGATGTATATATAAGAACCTATCAACTTGTTAACGCAAATAAAATACTCTGTATTAAGTTATCCTTAAATGGCTTAAATACGATACATCGTTTATGATAAATGTATAATGGGAACATATCAACTTTGTTAACGCAAATAAAATACTCCGTATTAAGTTATCCTCAAATGGTGTGTTAACGCAAATAAAATACTCCGTATCGAGTTCCACTTACTCGGTCAAGTAAAGTGTGTCGTGTATCCTGTTTGGCTACTGCCCAGGAATACTCGGCCGAGTATGTGGAATACTCGACCGAGTATGTGGAATACTCGACCGAGTAGAGGGTACTCGGCCGAGTATACTCTATACTCGACCGAGTATCCGGTCCGACGGGTAATATTTCCGCGGTTTGATTTGGAAATGATTAGAGCGTTATATATTTCACTAAACAATTTTTAATTACGTTCTACAAAACCTAAAACATCATACGACGCTCTAATCACCTCCAAATCTCTCCCTAAAGTGTGTGTGATCATACTCCAAGTGCATTCATTCCCTTAATGTAACACCCCCATACTCCAAGTGCCTTACCAGGACCACTCAGGTATAAGGATACTACCATCTCGGTTACCCGAGGCATGATAATCATAAGATAATAACGAAACAACATTTAATAGTATAACTTTAGTGAAAAGTACAAATCAAACCAAATCCCCAAAATACGGGTACAAGTTCTCAAACCAACTGTCTAATCAACTAAATGTAAAGTTTATTAAACGATTAAGTTACAACGGAAGACTTCTATCATCTGACAGTGGCACATCCCAGCAATCCCATGTGACTCAACTCAAACCTGCTCAATTACTGCTCACCATCCCCGAATGGATCACCGCAGGTTTTACAAACAACAACACGGGGTCAGTACTAATCACACAATCTATATATATATCAACAATACGATAAACAGATATCTCACACCGTCACACACACAATCACATCAGTCCCATCAATCTCAATCACCGACTGTCCACTGGACCGACCACGCCCGATGGGGGACCGTAGCCGTACCCACCAAATCCCCGCTCCTCATAATGAGCGATAACCCTGTCCATTAATGTGCACATCCCCTTCCGTGGCGGGTTCCACGAAGGGCGAAACTAGGGCGTGAAGCCACTCCCGCAAGTGACCCCACTCAGCCGAGGACACGCCTCGAGAACCAGAGATAAACAATCACAATCAACAAACCGTCACAATACAATTACTATATTATTCAATCAACCACAACACATCAACATCACATTATGGGACTAATACTGAGTAGGAAATCCTACCTGGAAAGCACAACTATCAGACGGTCTCAACAGCTGTATCAAAAAGCCTCTTCTACAAAACCTCCTATCATACAAACACATAAACACTACCAAATCACAATCTACACAAAACCCCCAAATCCCCATATTAGGGTTTAAACAACTTAAAGGAAATACCATAAAAACGGTACATAGGCCTTACCCTCGACGCAAGGATCTCAACGGTATAACGAACGATGAAATCCGACCTTCCAAACTCTGGGATTTGCTAACAATGCGATTAAAGTGTAGAACGTACTTTGCTTTCTCTCTTGACAGTAACTTAGGTTTTGAAAAGTGTTTAGAACAATGACGGAAAAGATTATATACCTTAATCGCATAATTAACAAAACCCGAGAAATAACTCCCCATAAACCGGCTACTCGATCGAGTAGCTAAGGTACTCGATCGAGTATCCTAGTTACTCGATCGAGTACCCAACAGGTCAGAAACTATTTTAAAACGCAACTCACCCTTACTCGACAGAGTAAGGCCTACTCGATAGAGTACCCAGAGACTCATAAATACGGAGTATTACAGTCTTCCCTCCTTAAAAAGAACTTCGTCCCCGAAGTTAAAACCACCACAAAACAAAGATACAACCACAACACTCCCGACTCGACAACCAAAACAAAACTCAACATAAAACATGTTACTAACGCAAACTCATCCCGACAACCATACCGACACAACATACAAAAGGGTACAAAAACTCTTAAAAACTCTTCGCGATCATCTCCTACCCCCTAAAAGAAACAAGGTTACGTCCCCGTAACCATACATACCTGATCAAAAATGAAAGGGTAACGCTCTTTCATAGCTTCCTCTGGTTCCCATGTAGCTTCCTCGGTCTCGTGGTTAGACCAAAGGATCTTAAGCAACACTGTCTCACCACTCCTAGTCTTCCTAACCTTTCGGTCAAGAATCTGCTTAGGCACCTCAAGATATGATAAGGACTCATCTAGATCTAAGCTCTCTGCCTCTAACACATGTGACGGATCACTCACATACTTCCGCAGCTGCGATACATGAAACACATTATGCACTCTCTCTAACGCAGCTGGTAAAGCCAGACGATATGCAACTTCCCCAACCCGCTCTAAGATCTTATAAGGCCCGATAAACTTCTGACTCAGCTTGCCTTTCTTCCCAAATCTCATTACCCCACGCATAGGAGACACTTTCAGAAGAACCTTGTCCCCAACCTGAAACTCTATATCTCGGCGATGTAGATCTGCATAACTCTTTTGCCTATCCTAAGCTGCTCCCATCCGTTCCCTGATCATCTTAATCTGTTCAACCATCTCATGTACCATCTCTGGTCCTAAAACCACTGCCTCAGCACTATCGTCCCAACAAATCGGACTCCTACATCTCCTCCCATACAAAGCCTCAAACGGTGCCATACCAATACTAGTGTGGTAGCTGTTGTTGTAAAAAAACTCTATCAAATCCAACCTCTGTTCCCAGCTACCACCAAAGTCCATCACACAAGCTCGTAACATATCCTCAAGAGTTTTGATTGTTCTCTTAGTCTGACCGTCTGTCGCAGGATGAAAAGCTGTACTCATCTTCAAAGTTGTTCCCAACGATTCCTGCAACTCTTTCCAAAACCTTGATATAAATCTCGCATCTCTGTCAGACACTATGTCCTTAGGGACTCCATGTAACTTAAGCACGTTCTTTCGATAGGCCATAGCCAATTGTGCTTTAGTCCATGTATCTTTCTTTGGAACAAAGTGAGCTGACTTTGTCAGTCGATCCACTATTACCCATATCATGTTGTTACCCTGTTGACTTTTTGGCAAACCCACGATAAAATCCATAGAAATGGATTCCCACTTCCACTCAGGTACCTCTAAAGACTGAATCTTACCTTGTGGTCGTCGCTGTTCCCCTTTAATTCTCTGGCATGTCAAACAACGGGCCACAAACTCTGCTGTTTCTTTCTTCATCCTAGGCCACCAAAACGTGTTCTTCAAATCCTTGTATAGCTTGTCACCACCTGGATGTACTGAATATGGTGTACAATGTGCCTCTGTCATGATTGTCTTTTTCAGCTCCTCATCATTAGGGACACAACACCTACCATCGAACCTCAAACTACCATCTGTGTGAATGGAGAATCGAGAAACTGTCCCTTTCTCTACTCCAGCTCTCCACTCAACCATCTTAGGATCCAAAGCCTGTTTACCACGAATATCCTCATAAAGATCAGGCTGTACTGTCAAATCTCCCACAGCATCTCCTCTTTGCATCATATGTATACCAAACTTTGCTACCTCATCTCTCAACCTCATCAAAGATAGAGCTGTACACAAAGAATGTACACTCTTCCTACTCAAAGCATCTGCAACGACATTGGCCTTCCCTTCATGGTAGATAATTTCCATATCATAGTCGCCAATCAGCTCCATCCACCTCCTCTGTCTCATGTTCAACTCCTTTTGAGTGAAAATATACTTGAGGCTCTTGTGATCAGAAAATACCTTAAAGATTGCTCCATAAAGGTAATGTCTCCATATCTTGAGAGCAAACACCACTGCACCCAACTCCAGATCATGAGTAGGGTAGTTCTCCTCATAAGGCTTCAATTGCCTAGAAGCATAGGCAATCACTTTACCGTTCTGCATCAACACACATCCCAACCCATTCTTTGAGGCATCTGTATAAACCTCAAAGTTCTCGATCCCTTCAGGCAATGCTAAGATAAGAGCTGTGGTCAAACGCTCCTTTAATGTTTGGAACGCCGTCTCACAACTCTCATCCCAACGAAACCTGTTCTCTTTTCTCATCAACGCTGTCATAGGTCTAGCTATCTTGGAGAAATCTTTCACAAACCGTCTGTAGTACCCAGCTAAGCCCAGAAAACTCCTGATCTCAGCAACATTCTTTGGTGCTTCCCACTTTGTCACTGCCTTAATCTTCGCCGTATCCACAGCTACTCCCTCCTTAGAGATCACATGCCCCAGAAAAGCAACTTTCTCTAACCAGAACTCGTACTTGGACAACTTAGCATATAACTCATGCTCCCTCAGAGTCTGCAACACAATCCTCAGATGCTCCTCATGCTCCTCCTTAGTCTTGGAGTAGACTAAGATGTCATCGATAAACACCACCACAAACTTATCCAAAAACTGTCTGAAGATCATATTCATCAAGTCCATAAACACTGCCGGTGCATTAGATAACCCAAATGGCATCACCACATACTCATAATGGCCATACCTCGACGTGAAAGCTGTCTTTGGTATGTCCACCTCTCTAATCTTCACCTGATGGTACCCCGACCTCAAATCAATCTTAGAAAAGACTGATGCACCACTCAACTGATCAAACAAGTCATCTATCCTTGGCAAAGGATACTTGTTCTTCACTGTCACTCGGTTCAGGTCTTTATAGTCTATGCACAACCTCAAACTCCCATCTTTCTTCTTCACAAAAAGGACTGGTGCTCTCCACGGCGATACACTTGGTCTAATGTATCCCTTTTCTATCAGATCATCTAACTGCTTCCTAAGCTCCTCCATCTCCTTAGGACCCATCCGGTACGGTGCCTTAGAGATTGACCCCGTCCCCGGTTTCAACTGAACTGTGAAATTTATCTCTCTCTTAGGTGGCAACTCCGGAATCTCCTCCGGAAACACATCCTCAAACTCTCCCACCACTGGTATCTGATCAACCGTCGGACTCTCTATCCGGTCATCTCTCACATGGCACAAGATCAAAGGACATCCCTTCCTCAGATAAGACTTCAAAGTAACAGCTGCAATCAACTTAACTTTGGGTTTGACCAGAAACCCACGATAAGACACACTAACACCCTTAGGACCTCTTAAAGACCTTTTCTTTTTATGACAGTCTATCTTAGCTTTATACTTTCCCAACCAATCCATCCCAACTATCATCTCAAAACCGCTAAAAGGAAACTCTAGCAAGTCTACAGGTAGATCAACTTGCCCAACTATCATAGGTACATCCCTATATAACCTCCCACATGTTACAGACTCACCCGAAGGTATAAAAACTTCCTCACTAATAGACTCATATACCCTTAAACCCAACCGTTTAACATGACTCGAAGATACAAACGACTGAGACGCCCCCAAATCAAACAAAACAAAGGTATGAATACCGTTAACAAGAAAAGTACCAGTGATAACGTGTGCATCATCTTCAGCTGCTTTCTTCTCCATCATGAACAGACTTTCCATCGGTCTTCCGTCCACCTCCCCGGACAAGTCTTTGGTCAAGTGGTCGGCTTAGCACCCGACCCTTGATTGTTGTTGTTCGTCGGTGGTTTCTGATAAGAATTACCGCCGTTGCGGTTACCTCCACTCTGATAGCTCTGACTTCCCCGGTTTGCCCATGATCCAGTCGGTATATTGCTCGCATAGCTCTGCGCAGGTCTCTGGAAAGTTCCAGGTGCACTTGTGCACTCATGTCTCTTGTGGCCTACACCACCACAACTATGACAGGTCACTCCCCAACTACCACTAACACTTCCACGGCCACGCCCAAAGGAAGCCCCAAAGATCAATCCCGACCCAGAAGAAAACCCCTTAGCTTGATTGTGGTTGCCTTTCTTGTGACTAGATTGGCCTCCACCCTCACTCTCAGCCTTTCTTTTCTCACTCACTCTCTCCTGAGCCATCTCCACCAACCTCTCAGCTCTCCCAGCCCTCTCATAAGCTTCCTTAACATCAGTAAGGACTCCCACGGGTAACTTGTCCATGATCTTAGGGGTTAACCCCCTCTCAAACCTCAGCGCTAGATTCTCCTCACTTAAACCCATATCCTCAGCATACCTAGACTTCTCATTAAACTGCCTGTAGTACTCGGCCACAGACATGTCAGATGTCATCTTAAACCCATCGAACTCCTCTCTCAACTTACTCCTCACATGCTCCGGTACGAACTCTTTTCTCATAGCCTTACGAAACTCTTCCCAAGGTATAGCAGGTAAACCTTGGTTCGCATATAACTCCTTAGCACTCACCTTCACCGTATCCCACCACTTGTCAGCTGCCTCCCTCAGGTAGAACGCAGCTTGTTCTACTCTCATCTCATCAGGACATTGAACCATATCTAGTATGTTCTCCATCTCTCTATGCCAGTTATCAAGAAGGTTAGGCTCCCCAACCCCCTTGTACTCTTTCGGGTTAAACCTCGCTATATAGAGGCTGATTTTAGAGTGATCAACCTCCTTCTCCTTATCCTTATCCTTATCCTTTCCCACAGTCTTTAAACCCTCCGTAAGAGCATCCTGATGCTCCAACATCTTAACGATATCATCTATGTTCATAAGCTCAGCTCTCGCATACAAAGCATTCTTCTTGGGCGGCATCTTGAAACTATATCAGAAAAGGGGTGGATATAAACATACGTACCAAGACCTCAAAACACGAAAGCAAGCTGCTCAGGACATACTCGATCGAGTTCCCTAACCTACTCGATCGAGTAGCAGGCTACTCGATCGAGTGCCCATCATACTCGATCGAGTGCCCCGACTCCAGACCCAAAACAGACCTTCTGACCTCTAACATACTCGACCGAGTAGCCCAGCTACTCGATCGAGTGACCCCCTACTCGATCGAGTGCCCAAGGTACTCGATCGAGTGCCCAAAAACACGATTCTGGATGCAAATTCGTCAAATACCGACCCGATCAAGTCAGTCCCACTCGATCGAGTCATGCTAACTCAAAAACGCTACCCGCATGTTATATCATATTCCAACATTATAAACAACTTTATAAATCCCAACATTATATCATAACTAAGCATATAATGTTACACAACTCTTCATACAATCAACGAAATAACTCTATCATGTTATTAAGCGCCACATAGTAAACATGCATCATGCTTCTCATTCCAACAACAGTTCTATATATCTCATCAATCTTTCTTTCACATTCTCAACTTTCTACTCCCAACATCCAACATTTACACATACTTCATCACATCCACACACAAGCTGACAAACAACGCATACGACCTCGACATATATACACCCCCCATGTGACCGGTTCAAAATTGCAGGGCAAGTTCGCGACTTCAGGACGTCTCCCAAGCCTTTGCATGAGCTCCTACAACCTTTACCCCGGGTTCATTTTAAATGACTCCATATGTTCATTAGATTCATTGGTTACAGGTTTCAGGATCGTCGCTCTGATACCATTTGTAACACCCCCCATACTCCAAGTGCCTTACCAGGACCACTCAGGTATAAGGATACTACCATCTCGGTTACCCGAGGCATGATAATCATAAGACAATAACGAAACAACATTTAATAGTATAACTTTAGTGAAAAGTACAAATCAAACCAAATCCCCAAAATACGGGTACAAGTTCTCAAACCAACTGTCTAATCAACTAAATGTAAAGTTTATTAAACGACTAAGCTACAGCGGAAGACTTCTATTATCTGACAGTGGCACATCCCAGCAATCCCATATGACTCAACTCAAACCTGCTCAATTACTGCTCACCATCCCCGAATGGATCACCGCAGGTTTTACAAACAATAACACGGGTCGATTAATCACACAATCTATATATATCAACAATACGATAAATAGATATCTCACACCGTCACACACACAATCACATCGGTCCCATCAATCTCAATCACTGATCGTCCACTGGACCCACCGCACCCATGGGGACCACAGGCCGTACCCACCAAATCCCCGCTCCTCATAATGAGCGATAACCCTGTCCATTAATGTGCACATCCCCTTCCGTGGCGGGTTCCACGAAGGGCGAAACTATGGCGTGAAGCCACTCCCGCAAGTGACCCCACTCAGCCGAGGACACGCCTCGAGAACCAGAGATAAACAATCACAATCAACAAACCGTCACAATACAATTACTATATTATTCAATCAACCACAACACATCAACATCACATTATGGGACTAATACTGAGTAGGAAATCCTACCCGGAAAGCACAACTATCGAGACGGTCTCAACAAACAGTATCAAAAGCCTCTTCTACAAAGCCTCCTATCATACAAACACATAAACACTACCAAATCACAATCTACACAAAACCCCCAAATCCCCATATTAGGGTTTAAAAATCTTAAAGGAAATACCATAAAAACGGCACATAGGTCTTACCCTCGACGCAAGGATCTCAACGGTATAACGAACGATGAAATCCGACCTTCCAAACTCTGGGATTTGCTAACAATGCGATTAAAGTGTAGAACGTACTTTGCTTTCTCTCTTGACAGTAATTTAGGTTTTGAAAAGTGTTTAGGAACAATGACGGAAAAGATTATATACCTTAATCGCATAATTAACAAAACCCGAGAAATAACTCCTCGTAAACCGGCTACTCGATCGTGTAGCTAAGGTACTCGATCGAGTGCCCCCTTACTCGATCGAGTATCCTAGTTACTCGATCGAGTACCCAACAGGTCAGAAACTATTTTAAAACGCAACTCACCCTTACTCGACAGAGTAAGGCCTACTCGATAGAGTACCCAGAGACTCATAAATACGGAGTATTACACTTAATTTTTCGTCGGTAAGTTCTTATTCTCATGTTCAATGGTTTATATTGCTAGGGCTTGTCTTTGATTATGAATTGGGGGAAATGGGATTTGGCTGTAATACTACGGTTTTATGAGTCTCTGGGTACTCTATCGAGTGGGCCTTACTCTGTCGAGTAAGGGTGTTTTGGTTTTTAGAAAAGTATTCTGCCTGTAGGATACTCGATCGAGCATCCTGGGTACTCGATCGAGTAAGTGGAACTCGATCGAGTACGTCAGCTACTCGATCGAGTAGCGCGGTTTACTGGTAACGTTTTGTCGGGTTTTGTTAATAATGCGAATTAGTTTATAAATCTTTCCGTCACTTTCATAAAACACTTTTATCAAACCTAATCATTTCAAAAGAGATTTTAACCTACGTACTTCGCATCTTTCGTATTATTGACAAATCCCGGAGCTTGAGAGGTCGGAATTCATCATTCTTTACATTCTTGTGATCCTTGCGTCGAGGGTAAGATCTACGTACCGATTTTATAGTATTTTACTAAGTTTTTTTAAACCCTAATTTGGGGTATTGGGGGTTTTTGTTAGTTTTTATGATTGTTAGTAATTATGTGATCATATGTTAGGAGGAGGATTCGTAGAGGAGGCTTTTTTATAACAACTGTTGAGATCGTCTGATTGTATTGCATTCCAGGTAGGGTTTCCCTACTCAGTATTAGTCACATGATGTGTTGGTTGTGCTTTGTGATTGTTGAGTTTTATCGTACGAGTATTGTAACAGTTGTTGGGTTTGATTGCTAATTAGTAGTTGTGATTGATTGTATCTATCTGTGTTCTTCGGGGTGCGTCCCTGGCTGAGTGGAGTCACTTGCGGGAGTGGCTTCACGCCCATGATTCGCCTTCTATGGAACCCGCCACAGAAGGTATGTGCACATTAATGGATTTGGGTTTATCGCTCGACGGAGATGAGCGGGGCTTAGGTGGGAACGGCTGTGGCCCCCCACTGGCGCCGAGGAGTAACCTGTTGCAATGGGTACTCTGGCAGGGCTACACACTTTAGTGTGTAGTCAGTATTGTGGAGTTGGTGATGGAGTTCGGAGTATATCTGTGACGATTGAGCTGTGTTGTGTGTTGTTTTGTTGAGTTATGTAAATTGTGTGATTAGTACTAACCCCGTTTAATTTTTTTAAAAACTGTGGTGATCCATTCGGGGATGGTGATCAGTTGTTGAGTAGGTATGAGTTAAGATACATGGGATAGCTTGGATGTGTCGCCATCAGATGATAGAGTCTTCCGCTGTAGTTTGACAGTTTTTAGACAGTTTTTTTGAGATCATGTAAACCGTATTTTGGCAGTTGGTTTTGGATTTTATCTACTCACTTAAACTTTATACTATTTAAATGTTGTTTCTTTATTGTCTTTTGATTATCATTGCCTCGGGAAACCGAGATGGTGACAGCTTTATACCTGAGTGGGCCTGGTAAGGCACTTGGAGTATGGGGGTCTCACAAAGTGGTATCAGAGCGACGATCCTGAAACCCGTAACTACTGAATCTAATGAACATAGGGAGTCAATTAAAATGAACCCGGGGTAAAGGTTTTAGAAGCTAATGCAAAGACTTGGGAGACGTCCTAAAGTCGCGAACTCGCCCTACAATTTTGAACCGGTCACATGGGGGGGGGGGGGTATATGTCAGAGTTGTATGTGTTGTCTTTTGGTTTGTATGAGTACGTAACGATATATGTTGAGAATCATTGAATGTTGGAAGTGAAGAATGGAAATTGTGGTTGAAAAGTCGGTGAAGTATATTTATATGTTGATTTGAATAAAGAAGCATGATGGTTGTTTATAATGTGGCACTTGATAACATGAAGTAGATTATTTTGTTGATTCTATGAGGAGTTGCGTAGATTTGCATGCGTAGTTGTAATTATAATGTTGAGATAATAATGAATGCATAGTACGTTGGGGTATGTGAGATAACATACGGGTAGTATTCACGAGTTTGCATGACTCGATCGAGTGGGGGGCACTCGATCGAGTGGGTGAGGTACTCGATCAAGTGGGTATTTGACGTTTTTTATGATCAGAACCGTGTTTTTGGGTACTCGATCGAGTACATAGGGGCACTCGATCGAGTAAGGGACACTCGATCGAGTGGCTTGTCAGCTCGATCGAGTAGGTAGAGATCAGAAGGTCTGTTTTGGGTCTGAAGTCGGGGTACTCGATCGAGTACGTAGGGCACTCGATCGAGTAGCCTCAGCTCGATCGAGTGGGTTTTGGCACTCGATCGAGTGGGTTCTGGGCAGGCTGTTTTCGTGTTTTGAGTTATAGTATGTATGTTTATGTCTACCTTTTATTATATAGTTTCAAGATGCCGCCAAAGAAAATCGCTTTGTATGCGAGAGCTGAGAGCATGAACGTTGACGATATAGTTAAGATATTGGAGCATCAAGATGCTCTTACGGAGGCCCTTAAGAGAGTGGGGAAAGATAAGGAGGTTGATCACTCAAAGATCAGTCTATACATAGCGAGGTTTAACCCAAAAGAGTATAAGGCGACCGGGGAGCCAATTCTTCTTGACAATTGGCATCGTGAGATGGAGAACATTCTGGACCTGGTACATTGTCCTGATGAGATGAAAGTAGAACAAGCTGCGTTCTACTTGAGGGAAGCGGCTGGTGAGTGGTGGGATAAGGTGAAGGTGGGTGCTAGGGAGATGTATGCGAAGCAGGGTCTACCTGCTATACCTTGGGAAGAGTTCCGTAGGGCTATGAGGAGAGAGTTTGTACCTGAGCATGTGAGGAGTAAGCTGAGGGAGGAGTTTGATGGGTTCAGGATGACATCTGATATGTCGGTAGCTGAGTATTACCGGCAGTTCAATGAGAAGTCTAGGTATGCTGAGGACATGGGGTTGAGTGATGAGAACCTAGCGCTGAGGTTTGAGAAGGGGTTGACCCCCAGGATTATGGAAAAGTTACTCGTGGGAATCCTTACTGATGTTAAGGAAGCTTATGAAAGAGCTGGGAGAGCTGAGAGGTTGGTGGAGATGGCCCGGGAGAGAGGAGGTGAGAAAAGAAAGGCTGAGAGCGAGGGTGGTGGCCAATCTAATTACAATAAAGGCAACCACAATCAAGCTAGAGCGTTTTCTTCTGGCTCGGGGTTCAGTGCTGGGGCTTCCTTTGGGCGTGGCCGTGGGAGCGGTAGTGGTAGTTAGGGGATGACCTGCTTTGGTTGTGGCGGTATAGGCCACAAGAGACATGAGTGCACGAGTGTACCGGGAGCTTTTCAGAGATCGGCTCAGGGGAGCTATTCTTAGGGTCCGGCACAGAGTTATGCGAGCAACAGACCAGCTGGGTCATGGAACAACCGGGGAGGTCAGAGCAACCAGGGTCGAGGTAACCGCAATGGCGGTAATTCTTACCAGAAACCAGCTACGAACAACAACAACAACAACAATCAGGGGTCGGGTGCTAAGCCGGCTACTTCAGCCAGTACTGTCCAGGGAGGTGGAAAGAAGACCAGTGGAAAGCTGTATATGATGGAAAAGAAAGCAGCTGAGGACGACGCACATGTTATCACTGGTGCCTTTCTTGTTAACGGTATTCATACCTTTATTTTGTTTGATTCGGGGGCGTCTCAGTCGTTTGTATCTTCGATTCATGTTAAACAGTTGGGTCTGAGGGTATACGGGTCTGTAAGTGAGCAAGTTTTTATACCTTCGGGAGAGTCTGTAACATGTGGGAGGTTGTTTAGGGATGTATCGATGATACTTGGGCAAGTGGATCTACCTGTAGACTTGCTAGAGTTTCCTTTAAACGGTTTTGAGATGATAGTCGGGATGGATTGGTTAGGAAAGTACAAAGGTAAGATAGACTGTCATTAAAAGAAAGTGTCTTTGAGAGGTCCTAAGGGCGTTAGTGTGTCTTATCGTGGGTTTGTGGTCAAACCCAAAGTTAAGCTGATTGCAGTTGTGACCTTAAAGTCTTATCTGAGGAAGGGGTGCCCGTTGATCTTGTGCCATGTGAGAGATGACCGGATAGAGAGTCCGACAGTTGATCAGATACCAGTGGTGGGTGAGTTTCCAGATGTCTTTCTAGAGGAGATTCCGGGGTTGCCACCGAAGAGGGAGATAGATTTCACGGTTGAGCTGAAACCGGGGACGGGGCCAATCTCTAAGGCACCGTACCGGATGTGTCCTAAGGAGTTGGAGGAGCTCAGGAAACAGCTAGATGATCTGATATAGAAGGGATACATTAGACCTAGTATACCACCGTGGGGAGCACCAGTTCTTTTTGTGAAGAAGAAAGATGGGAGCTTGAGGTTGTGTATAGATTACAGGGAGCTGAACCGAGTGACGGTGAAGAACAAGTATCTTTTGCCAAGGATAGATGACCTGTTTGATCAGTTGAGTGGTGCATCAGTCTTTTCCATGATTGATTTGAGGTCGAGGTACCATCAGGTGAAGATTAGGGAGGTGGACATACCAAAGACAACTTTTACGTCGAGGTATGGCCATTATGAGTATGTGGTGATGCCTTTTGGGTTATCTAATGCACCAGATGTGTTTATGGATTTGATGAACAGAGTTTTCAGTCAGTTTCTGGACAAGTTTGTGGTGGTTTTTATCGATGACATCTTAGTCTATTCCAAGACTAAGGAGGAACCTGAGGAGCATCTGAGGATTGTGTTGCAGACCTTGAGGGAGCACGAGTTATATGCTAAGTTGTCCAAGTGTGAGTTCTGGTTAGAGAAAGTTGCTTTTCTGGGGCATGTGATCTCTAAGGATGGGGTAGTTGTGGATCTGGGAAAGATTGAGGCAGTGACCAAGTGGGAAGCACCAAAGAATGTTGCTGAGATCAGGAGTTTCTTGAGTTTAGCTGGATATTACAGACGGTTCGTGAAGAATTTCTCCAAGATTGCTAGACCTATGACAGCGTTGATGAGAAAAGAGAACAGGTTTCGTTGGGATAAGAGTTGTGAGACGACGTTCCAAACATTAAAGGAGCGTTTGACCACAACTCCTATCTTAGCATTGCCTGAAGGGAGTGAGAACTTTGAGGTTTATACAGATGGCTCAAAGAATGAGTTGGGATGTGTGTTGATGCAGAACGGTAAAGTGATTGCCTATGCTTCTAGGCAATTGAAGCCTTATGAGAAGAATTATCCTACACACGATCTAGAGTTGGGTGCAGTGGTGTTTGCTCTCAAGATTTGGAGACATTACCTTTATGGGGCGACCTTTAAGGTATTTTCTGATCACAAGAGTCTCAAGTAAATCTTCACTCAAAAGGAGTTGAACATGAGACAGAGGAGGTGGATGGAGCTGATTGGCGATTATGACATGGATATTATCTACCATGAAGGGAAAGCCAATGTTGTTGCTGATGCCTTGAGCAGGAAGAGTGTACATTATTTGTGTACAGCTTTATCTTTGATGAGGTTGAGAGACGAGGTGGGCAAGTTTGGGATACATATGATGCAGAGAGGGGATGCCATGGGAGATTTGACAGTGAAGCCTGATCTTTATGATGATATTCGAGGTAAACAGGCTTTAGACCCTAAGATGGTGGAGTGGAGAGCTGGAGTAGAGAAAGGGACAGTGTCTAGATTCTCTATTCATTCAGATGGTAGTTTGAGGTTTGATGGGAGGTGGTGTGTCCCTAATGATGAGGAGCTGAAAAAGACAATCATGACAGAGGCACATTGTACACCATATTCAGTGCATCCAGGTGGTGACAAGCTATACAAGGATTTAAAGAACTCGTTCTGGTGGCCTGGGATGAGAAAGAGACAGCTGAGTTTGTGGCCCATTGTTTGACATGCCAGAGAGTTAAAGGGGATAAGCGACGACCACAAGGTAAGATTCAGTCTTTAGAGGT
Source organism: Silene latifolia (assembly GCF_048544455.1). Classification (NCBI taxonomy): domain Eukaryota; kingdom Viridiplantae; phylum Streptophyta; class Magnoliopsida; order Caryophyllales; family Caryophyllaceae; genus Silene; species Silene latifolia. The sequence continues at coordinate 52,188,166 of NC_133533.1, forward strand.
ACCTGAGTGGAAGTGGGAATCCATTTCTATGGAGTTTATCGTGGGTTTGCCAAAGAGTCAATAGGGTAACAGCATGATATGGGTAATAGTGGATCGACTGACCAAGTCAGCTCATTTTGTGCCAATGAAAGATACGTGGACCAAGGCACAATTAGCTTTGCCTTATCGGAAGCATGTGTTTAGATTGCATGGAGTGCCTAAGGACATAGTATCTGACAGAGATACGAGATTTATCTCAAGGTTTTGGAAAGAGTTGCAGAAATATTTGGGAACGACATTGAAGATGAGTACAGCATTTCATCCTGCGACAGACGGTCAGACTGAGAGAACAATCAAGACTCTTGAGGATATGTTACGAGCTTGTGTGATGGATTTTGGTGGTAGCTGGGAGCAGAGATTAGATTTGATTGAGTTTTCTTACAACAACAGCTATCACACCAGTATTGGCATGGCACCGTTTGAGGCTTTATATGGGAGGAGATGTCGAGTCCGATTTGTTGGGACGACAGTCTTTGGCAAAGGGGTTCTAGGACCGAGAGATGGTACATGAGATGGTCGAGCAGATTAAGATGATCAGGGAAAGGATGAGAGCGGCACAGGATAGGCAAAAGAGTTATGCAGATCTACATCGCCGGGATATAGAGTTTCAGGTTGGGGACAAGGTTCTTCTGAAAGTGTCTCCTATGCGTGGGGTTATGAGATTTTGGAAGAAAGGCAAGTTGAGTCAGAAGTTCATAGGACCTTATGAGATTTTAGACCGGGTTGGAGAGGTTGCTTATCGTTTGGCTTTACCAGCTGCATTGGAGAGAGTGCATAATGTGTTTCATGTATCTCAGCTGCGGAAGTATGTGAGTGACCCGCCACATGTGTTAGAGGCGGAGAGCATAGAGATAGATGAGTCTTTGTCTTATCTTGAGGTGCCTAAGCAGATTCTTTACCGGAAAGTTAGGAAGACTAGGAGTGGTGAGACAGTTTTGCTTAAGATCCTTTGGTCTAATCATGAGGTAGAGGAAGCTACATGGGAGGCAGAGGAGGCCATGAGAGAGCGTTACCCTTTCCTTTTTGATCAGGTACGTATGGTTACGGGGACGTAACCTTGTTTCTTTTAGGGGGGTAGGAGATGATCGCAAAGAGTTTTTACACCCTTTTTTTGTTGTGTCGGTATGTTTAGTAGTGGTTTAAGTCGGGTTGAGTTTGGATGGTATCATGTTTTTATGTTGAGTTTTATGCTGGTTATCGTGTCGGGAGTGTGGTGGTATGTTTTGTTTTGTCGTGGTTTGAACTTCGGGGACGAAGTTCTTTTTAAGAAGGGAAGACTGTAATACTACGGTTTTATGAGTCTCTGGGTACTCTATCGAGTGGGCCTTACTCTGTCGAGTAAGGATGTTTTTGTTTTTAAAAAAGTATTCTGCCTGTAGGATACTCGATCGAGCATCCTGGGTACTCGATCGAGTAAGTGGCACTCGATCGAGTACGTCGGCTACTCGATCGAGTAGCGCGGTTTACGGGTAATGTTTTGTCGGGTTTTTTAATAATGCGAATTAGTTTATAAACCTGTCCGTCACTTTCTTAAAACACTTTTATCAAACCTAATCACTTCAAAAGAGATTTCAACCTACGTTCTTGTGATCCTTGCGTCGAGGGTAAGATCTACGTACCGATTTTATAGTATTTTACTAAGTTTGTTTAAACCTTAATTTGGGGGTTTGGGGGTTTTTGTTAGTTTTTATGATTGTTAGTAATTATGTGATCATATGTTAGGAGGAGGATTCGTAGAGGAGGCTTTTTGATAACAGCTGTTGAGATCGTCTGATTGTATTGCATTCCAGGTAGGGTTTCCCTACTCAGTATTAGTCACATGATGTGTTGGTTGTGCTTTGTGATTGTTGAGTTTTATCGTACGAGTATTGTAACAGTTGTTGGGTTTGATTGCTAATTAGTAGTTGTGATTGATTGTATCTATCTGTGTTCTTCGGGGTGCGTCCCTGGCTGAGTGGAGTCACTTGCGGGAGTGGCTTCACGCCCATGATTCGCCTTCTATGGAACCCGCCACAGAAGGGATGTGCACATTAAAGGATTTGGGTTTATCGCTCGACGGAGATGAGCGGGGCTTAGGTGGGAACGGATGCGGTCCCCCACTGGCGGCGAGGAGTAACCGGTTGCGATGGGTACTTTGGCAGGGCTACACACTTTATTGTTTAGTCAGTATTGTGGAGTTGGTGATGGAGTTTGGAGTATATCTGTGACGATTGAGCTGTGTTGTGTGTTGTTTTGTTGAGTTATGTAAAGTGTATGATTAGTACTGACCCCGTTTAATTGTTTTAAAAACTGTGGTGATCCATTTGGGGATGGTGAACAGTTGTTGAGCTGTAACACCCCCATATTCAGAGGAGCCTTAACTAGGCCTTCCTTAGGATATAAGGGCGTTACCATCTCGGTTGCCCGAGGATAGCAATAATCAAATGTCGATAAAAGAACCATTAAGTTATATTACAAGCGATTTAAACCAAAATACGATACAAAGGTACAACTCAAAGACTACTCGCTAAGACTGCCATATCTCGTGAGGACTCATCCCTGCCCGGACTCCAGCTATCATCAATACCAATACCTGCTAAGACTGACTGCTCACCATAAGGGATCACGGCAGACACATAACAAACAAACAACCACACAAGGTCAGTACTGAGATAAGACGCAGCAATAACAACTACAACTAACAACACAATACAACGCTATCAGTCTCGCACACGCAAACACAACAATCCAACCAACCAACTCCATCGATCGTCCACTGGACCGATCCCCGCCATGGGGGACCGCAGCCGTACCCACCAAATCCCCGCTCATCGTATCGAGCGATAACCCTGTCCATTAATGTGCACATCCCTTATGTGGCGGGTTCCACAGAAGACGAAACTAGGGCGTGAAGCCACTCCCACAAGTGACCCCACTCAGCCGAGGCCACGACTCGCGAACCATAAACAACGATCACAACCACAATCACAATACAATACAATTACTATGTCAAGCAATCACAATACTATCACAACGACCGACACACTAGACGATCTACAGAAACTGAGTAGGCGAACCTACCTTTAAGCCATCGCAACCAATCCATGCCGACAGACAACATGTCCAGCGATCAAGCAACGCCTATAACCAGAATACAATTCTAGATTACTAACAAGCAAACCCTAACTATGAAGAACAGGGACACGGATGATGATTATGACATACCTATAGGGAGAAACTCAGCAAAAGACCGCTACCCGACTCAAGAGACGCTCTCCTAAGGCACAAGGATCTTCACAAAGGCTTCCATGGAGGTTTTGAGGTGAAGGGAAGGGAAAGAGGCGACTGAAAGATAGGAGAAAAGTGGTGGAAGTGATATGCGGATTTAATAAAACGCGATATAAAACCCTCGCTGAAAACTAGGTACTCGATCGAGTACCCAACATACTCGATCGAGTAGCCCCCTACTCGATCGAGTAACCTAGCTACTCGATCGAGTAGCCTCTACTCTATCGAGTACCACTCTTAACACGCAGCCCAAGATGGTTTTGGCACACTTTTCTAAGACTACTCCCGCTCCCATGGTCAGTCAACGCTGGTCAAAGGGCCTCTAAAAGGGCGGGTATTACAGTCTTCCCCCCTTAAAAAGAACTTCGTCCCCGAAGTTCAACTCACCTATCTCCCGCTCGAGGCACGGGAACAACACGACCTCACCACTCTTCCCGCTTAAACCACAACTCCTTGGAAATACCATTCCCCCCCCCCCCCCCACGTCATCATCATCACCGTCTATACTTATACCTATCGATTCTTACTACTATCATGCAAGCATTATCGCTGTCAACCGTTACTCTATGTATATATATATAAAACATCAAACTCGCAATGCGAATCACCACCCACGATCACTCAACATGTAGCAACCACTATCAAACTATCAATCTAGAACATGTCTCATATTAACTTTCATGTGACACAACTAATGCCACCATGTTACTTTGGCAACGTGATTCAAATACGATTCATCGCACTATAACTATTTCTTCATGACCGTCTCTTGAAACATACAACCACAATCACTTTAAAGAACTAAAGTAATCCGTTGAACTTCAGAAGTTTTGTAATTAAAGCAAAACATAATACCAACAACATTATAAACAAGCAAAACATTATTCAAGAATAGCCTTTTTATTTCGCGACATTACTCGTCCCCTCTAAAAAGGAACTTCGTCCCCGAAGTTCACTACCCGATTTCAACGCATATAACTTATTACCTAATTCATGACATGGGTTAAAACATATTATTTGTTGTGGACATTACTCGCTAATCATAGACTCGTTAAATTATAAATCGTACATAACTCTCCGGGACGGCTAGTCGCCAACGATAAAGCACGTTAACCTTGCACGCACAGCGTATGAAGAGATGTAACTTAAATGAATAATTGGGAAAATGGCATACGTAATATTAAAACAACAAGAGACCATCACCACTTAACTAATCGTTATCAAGATGTATGCAAAATGAAACTTGACTTCCAACATATAAAATTAATGGTTCAAAAGTGTAACTATGCACTAATAGCCACATTAAACATTAAACTTGCAATTATAAAACAATTGAACATTTTAATTTTTCAAAAACCTCCTGTAACAGTGTTACTCGATCGAGTATGTAGCGATACTCGATCGAGTGCCATGCTACTCGATCGAGTGTCTTGGCTACTCGATCGAGTAGCTCAAGATCAGAAACTTTTCTCTCTTTTCTTCCTGCAGCTACTCGATAGAGTACGGGGTACTCTGTCGAGTACCTACAGGCCAAATTCCTTATAAAACCTGTCATAAGTTAACATACATGCGCATATTGGTCATATAAAATCGAGTCGGGACGACTCCCCGACTTCTAATATCCTGCAACCAGTTAGAATATCAAATCCGGCCTTATGGCCAACCATACAAATCCAACTAAGTCTCAACAATAAAAGGAAACAACTACCAAAGTCCAACAACAATATCACCACCTAACATCAACTACTATCAACAAAGATAAGAACAAGGAGTATCACTCCTCCTGCTGCTGCTGCTGCTCGAACATCACCTCATCATCACCACCACCTCCGGCCATACCCGCACCTGATGAACCCACCCCCGCATCACCTCCTGCTCCTGCTCCTGGGCCCACGTACCATGGGGTCAAGCCACCGTAGGCAAAGGACTGAGGTGTCCCCCACGTCGACTGTTCCACCCCGTAGGAATGGAAAACCCCTGAGTAGTCCCCGACTCCACTCCACCAAACCGGGTGAGGTCCCTCGGTCCCTATCCCCTGAGTGTACGCCATCTCGTGCATGTTGTTGAGTGTCAGAGTAGATGACACTCTCTCCGCCAAGTAGCTGGATCGCGTCTCCGGGGTGTCGAGGTAAGGGTAGCATGGAAAAGCCTGCTGCTGCTGTGGTGCCACCGGCCGTGGTCTAGTCTCTGAGGCCCTCTCCCTCACCCGACGGGGTCCTCTCCCCAACCTAGGTCTCTCCACTGCCACGACCGACGCATTCTCCCCTTTCTTCGGCTCTGGCATCACCTCGAGAAGGGTGTCGTCGATGAGATAGGTCTGCAGCTGGCGGGGTCCATCAACGTCCTCCTCCTCCTCCTCAGCATCGGAGTCCACAGCCACCACTGCCGGCTCTAAGGGCTCCTTCGGTGGGAGGTGCTCAGGAGCTGGAATATTCATTCAACTCACGCCCCACACCCTCCAAGCTAGGCTACCGTCAGCCAAAGTCCTCAACCACTTCAGGTCGAGATAGTAGTCACGGTCCATGGTGGGCACAGGGGTAGCTAAAGGCACGTAATCCGAAGAAGCCTCGAAAGAGGTTAGCTTTTCAGCTAACCGAGTGGCGATGGCGCCACAACTCAGGTACCGGGAAGAGGCAGTAGCCATCAAGGTAAGGGCGGCACAAACCATGGAAGGAGCATTAAAGACCACTTTCCTGGCCCGCTCCGGATTCAAGTAGGACATTAGAAGTAACACCTCATGATTGTTCAGCTTACTGATATCCGGTCGATCATAAAGGAGGTTCGAGAGAGAACGGAGAAAGATCCTCAAGGTGACATGCTGAACGTCATTAATCAGCATGTTACTCGAGGTAGGAGCTGGTTTCTCGGTTAGGCAAGGCAACAGGCGGCATACACCGCACTCGGCAGGGATGTCGGTGATAGAATCCTTGGGAGGCTTAGCCAACCCAAGGTGAGAAGCAAACAAGTCCATTGTCAACAGAAAACTGGTGTTCATCAATCTAAACTCAACAGTCTGGTCCGCTGGGTCATAGTGAAAGGAGCTCATGAACTCCAAGGTAAGAAAAGGATAAGAGTGTTTCCTCAGCCTATACAAACCCATGAGACCCAAGGTCTCGAAAATGTGACGGGCATCCGTCTCTATCTCCAAATCCTCCAACAAAGTAGTGTCAATACACCGTGTAGGCCTCATTTTGCGTTTTTGTAAAGCTACAAAACGCTCTCTCTGCTTGAAGTCAACAAAGACAACTGAAGGGTACTCGGGAACTGCGGGTACCACAGGTCCACTCCCTTCCCCCATCTCAGGTGGATTACCCCTCCTCCGTTTACTTTGGCGGGTTCCTAAGTTCAGTCTCGGCATCTGTTTCAGCATATGACTTAAGCAACTTACTTAAACACGTAAAGCATATACTCCATGTAATCTTGAACTTAACTTATTCAGTTAGGTACATCAATTTACCAACAAATTTTAACATGTGAAGCACATAAGTCATGCCATTTACCTTGAATATTAAGCTATGGACACACATTCACCAGCAGTTTCTAAGATTTCGACATACAAGCTCAAATTATTACTACTCATACGCCATAGTTGTGAAAGGAATTATCATGGTGATTACATATGCTCAACAAATTTGAATATCCTAGCATGTTTCTAAGGTTATTCCAAACACACTTCTAATTACATGTGAGGCATTCTTACTAATTTATGAGGAAGAATGATTTATAACACATCATTATCACCCTTCACTATTATGTACAACAACTTAATTAGAATTTTCAGACGGTCTTTACAGCTGTGATAATTTTGGCATATTTTCATCAATTATTATTTCTATTGTCATATTGGAGTTCAACTCATACTTATAATGTCAATTACAACATCAATTTTCAATTATAAATCACGAATTTCCATTTGAGGCACTTTTAAGACGGAGTTTTAAGGCAACTTTCTAAGGGTAAAATCATCAAAATCTATCCTCCAACATGATATAAACAATACTTAAGGCTCAATTCTACCATCTAACCATTGTAAAACAACCAAAAATCAATTTCAATTTTGGAAACCCTAGAAATTTTGATTTCAAATTTTGCAATTTCTAATCTAATTTACAGCAATTAGCCACCAACAAACATGGAAAGAAGGCATGTGAATCATATTTCAACAATTAAAAGCACCAAGTTGGTCATAATAATCGAAAATTTTCTGATTGTTTCATTTCACTTGTACATTCAAATCAATAAACCATGTACATTAGGAAGATTAACATACCTTGATTGAGTAGCAAAGTATAGGAACAAAATTAAGCAAAGAAATTAACCCAAGAATCACCACTTAACTCAAGAGTATGAGAGGATTTGAGAGGAAATAAGGGTTGAGAGAGTTTAGGTGTTTCGAATTATAGGGAAATAGGAAGAAGAAATAGAAAGATTAGGGGTTTTAAGAAAACCCGTAGGAATCACTGTACAGTAACCTACTCGATCGAGTACCTGGGGTACTCGATCGAGTACCACCCTACTCGATCGAGTGCCTTGGATACTCGATCGAGTACCACCCTACTTGATCGAGTAGGAGCTATTTCGTCGAGTATCTGTAGGGAATTTCCCCACATCCCGACGCCATAGCCTCCTAACTAGATCGAGTAAGGTCCACTCGGTCAAGTAAACACTTGCACTCGGTCAAGTCTAGTTAAGTACTCGGTCAGAAGAACGAAGTAAACCGAAAATACCTGCAAAACAACACCACGTGTCGAGTCCAAACTAAGTTCGGAATTCGGCACTAATTATCGTACTTGCTCATGCATTATCATCACTACGCACCGCCTCAACTATTAAAGCATACATTACATTACGCCATACAAATTACCCAACTCGAATCATTTCAAAACATAATCCCGCCATTATAATGCACTTAAACTTTCTTTACACGTTACTAATAAACTCGTGTTTACTTCAATTTGAAGCGTATAATTAACATTAATTCTTTCTTTCACGTATCACATAAATGCATACTTTCAAAACAAATTAATCTACCATGTTTCACATTCTATCATAAATAAATCATCTTGCACAAATCAAATATTACGCAGCGGAAAAAATTTCGACCATCCTATAAGGCAATAGCGCATTACTATATGCTATGTCTCGAATTATAACTCACTATACTATAACTATCATCGTAGCAATTACGTAAACGTTCGTCACATATCTCATAACCATCATATAAGCTCACTAATCATCCAAAGAGCTTCAATAATCTCATCAATAATTACCATACACGGCCCAAATATCACTATCACACCTCTATTAATTCTAACAAAGACTTAACCGGAGGTAGCCCCGGTACACTTAACATACACATCACACATATACACACGGACTCCACATTCCCATACCACGTGACTGGCTTAAGTATCATGGGGCCAAGATTTTGAAATGAGGGCGCCTACTCACCCAAAATCTAGCATCAGCTGGGGCTCCCATTACACATACACCAGGTTCATTTTATTAGACTCCCTACGTTCATTATGTTCATTTGTTACAGGTTCCAAAATCGTCGCTCTGATACCACTTTGTAACACCCCCATATTCAGAGGAGCCTTAACTAGGCCTTCCTTAGGATATAAGGGCGTTACCATCTCGGTTGCCCGAGGATAGCAATAATCAAATGTCGATAAAAGAACCATTAAGTTATATTACAAGCGATTTAAACCAAAATACGATACAAAGGTACAACTCAAAGACTACTCGCTAAGACTGCCATATCTCGTGAGGACTCATCCCTGCCCGGACTCCAGCTATCATCAACACCAATACCTGCTAAGACTAACTGCTCACCATAAGGGATCACGGTAGACACATAACAAACAAACAACCACACAAGGTCAGTACTGAGATAAGACGCAGCAATAACAACTACAACTAACAACACAATACAACGCTATCAGTCTCGCACACGCAAACACAACAATCCAACCAACCAACCACATCGATCCGTCCACTGACCCGATCCTCCGCGATGGGGGACCGCACCGTACCCACCAAATCCCCGCTCATCATATCGAGCGATAACCCCGTCCATTAATGTGCACATCCCTTCGTGGTGGGTTCCACGAGAAGGCGAAACTAGGGCGTGAAGCCACTTCCGCAAGTGACCCCACTCAGCCGAGGCCACGCCTCGCGAACCATCAACAACGATCACAACCACAATCACAATACAATATAATTACTATGTCAAGCAATCACAATACTATCACAACGACCGACACACTAGACGATCTACAGAAACTGAGTAGGCGAACCTACCTTTAAGCCATCGCAACCAATCCATGCCGACAGACAACATGTCCAGCGATCAAGCAACGCCTATAACCAGAATACAATTCTAGATTACTAACAAGCAAACCCTAACTATGAAGAACAGGGACACGGATGATGATTATGACATACCTATAGGGAGAAACTCAGCAAAAGACCGCTACCCGACTCAAGAGACGCTCTCCTAAGGCACAAGGATCTTCACAAAGGCTTCCATGGAGGTTTTGAGGTGAAGGGAAGGGAAAGAGGCGACTGAAAGATAGGAGGAAAGTGGTGGAAGTGATATGCGGATTTAACAAAACGCGATATAAAACCCTCGCTGAAAACTAGGTACTCGATCGAGTACCCAACATACTCGATCGAGTAGCCCCCTACTCGATCGAGTAACCTAGCTACTCGATCGAGTAGCCTCTACTCTATCGAGTACCACTCTTAACACGCAGCCCAAGATGGTTTTGGCACACTTTTCTAAGACTACTCCCGCTCCCATGGTCAGTCAACGCTGGTCAAAGGGCCCCTAAAAGGGCGGGTATTACATGAGCAGGTATGAGTCGAGATACATGGGATAGCTGGGATGTGTAGCCATCAGATGATAGAGTCTTCCGCTGTAGTTTGATAGTTTTTAGACAGTTGTTTTGAGATCATGTAAACCGTATTTTGGCAGTTGGTTTTGGATTGTATCTACTCACTTAAACTTTATACTATTTAAATGTTGTTTCTGTATTGTCTTTTGATTATCATTGCCTCGAGAAACCGAGATGGTGACAACTTTATACTTGAGTGGTCCTGGTAAGGCACTTGGAGTATGGGGGTGTCACATTGGCAATTAGTGATTGTGTTATGTGATTGTTGTTTAGGCGGAGACTTCGTAGAGGAGCCGTTCTAGTTTGCTTGCTCGCATTCCTTGCTGTTGTGCTAAGGTAGGATTTCCCTACTCAGTTGTGTTTAATTAATTTGAGATGTTGTGATTGTACTGTGTATGATTGTTGTCTTCTGATCATCGGAGTGTTGGTGTGGTGGTGGTGTGGTGGTTATGATGATGTTGTGATGGTTGTGGTGGAGTCACTTGCGGGAGTGGCTTCACACCCTAGTTCGCCCTCCGTGAAACCCGTCACGGGAGGGGATGTGCACATTAAGGGACAAGGTTATCGCTCGTTGAAGAGCGGGATTTTGGTAGGGATTGGCTGCGGTCCCCAACTGGCGGTGTGAGCTACCCGTTGCGATGGGTAGTTTGGCAGGGCTACACACCTCGGTGTGTATTCAGTTACTGTGTGAGATCGGGAGACCGGGGACAGAGGATGATCAGCTGGTTACTTTATGCACTTGTCTTATTTTAATTATGAAGAACTGACCCCGTTGTTGTTTTGTAAAATATGTGGTGATCCATTCGGGGATGGTGAGCAGATTGTGACAGGTGATGCATTTGGTGAGCTTGGGGCGGTCATGGGAGAGTCACCATGCTGGATTAGTTATCACCGTCATGAGTCTTAGCTGTTGTTTTGTAGTAGCTAGCATTGGATATTTCTTTTGTTGGATTTTGAGACAATGTAACTTTTATAATTCTCGTACTTAATAAATGTGTTTGGGACTGTTGCTATTGATATTTACTAACCTCGGGCAACTGAGATGGTAACAGCCTTTCATGTTGGGGTAGTCCTGGTAAGGTACCTTGGTATGAAGGGGTGTTACAAAGTGGTATCAGAGTCGACGATTCCGGCACCTAAAACTAATGAACCCAATGAACTTAGGGAGTCTAAATAAAATGAACCCGAGGAGAGTTGTTTGGAGCTACCGCAAGGACTTGGGAGACGTCCCGAAGTCGCACTATGCCCCTCACAATCTCAATCCGATCACCAGGGGGAAATTGTTGTGTGTCAAGTTAATGTATGTGTGTGGTACTTGGAACTTGAATGGTTGGATAATGCGGTATGAGAAGTGGTATGTGGAAACATGTGAAAAGCATGGCGAGACTTACTGATTTGGATTTTAGTATGGAATATGTTGGCATGTTAAGTGTTTATTATGTGGCTTTCAAAAGGGTAGTGGTACATGCGTATATGATCATGATGATGTTAATGTTTGGTTGTTGGTAGTAGCATGTGATTAAGGTCATGCGTTTATATATATGAATGTCGTATTTGTTTCTCATGTGGGTATGATAAAAGTTCAACTATGTACTGGTTTTTAGAAGTATTGAGTTGTTATTGTTGCCTTATGCATGTTCAAGTTGTTTTGGTTTAGAAAACTTGATTTGTATAAAGACCGATTATGGTAGGGCTGTCTTAAAACTGTCATAAGTCGAGTTCTAGAAATGATATTGATGTAGTTCTAATTGGAGGTGATAGCTTGTCCTCTTACGATTCTGACGATAGGTTACACGCCCAAAATGACCAAGTAACGAGTGAGATATGATGGTTTTACGAAAACTGGACAGTGCTGAGAACTGTGCCGATACTCGACCGAGTAGTCCCTACTCGGCCGAGTGTCTTTCATACTCGACCGAGTATTCCATATTCGGCCGAGTAATCTTTCTGTGATAAGTTTGTTCAGCTTCTGGAGTCGTGAACTCGGCCGAGTAGTCTCATTACTCAACCGAGTATGCTGTACTCGACCGAGTACTCCATGTATTCGACCGAGTACCTTTTTGGGCGGTCATATTGAGTCGGTGCCTATGTTATTACATTTGTTTTGAGTCGTGGGCTATGTGCACATGTATGTTTGAGTCTTAACGCATTCTTTTATATATGTGACGGTCTTGATACGTAAGTTACCAGATGCTATGATATGGAGAATGTCGGCTTATGAGGGATATGTGTTGGATAGGAAGGACATGAGTTATATGTGGTTGTGAGGGATAGTGGAAAAAGGAAAGGGAATATTGATGAGCTAATCGAGGCAAGGAGCATGTTTTGTGAGATAGGGTGAGTGATATAGTCGTGTGTTGAGTAATATAAAAGTAAGTGTATATGGGCAAGAGTGATGTAAGTAAAAAAACGAAAAAAAAATTAAGTTGAGGGATGCGAGTAGTGAGAAATTGGGATGTATAAGGATTTATAGTGGGAGACGGTTAGGATTGTGTTGCTTAAGGATATATGTAATGAAAGGTTGTTGTAGAGGGATGGAGAACAGGGGTATACAATGAACTTAAATGGAGTTATCTCGCGACGTGGATTGTAGATAGTGACTGAGTTTGGGAGTTTGGATTATCAAGAGGCTTACCTAGTGTATAATTCTTTGGGCAATTAATGGTATGCGGTGAATTGTTGGTTTCCTAGGAATACAAAAGGGAGATACAAGTAATTAATGGGTAACCGTTAGTTATGGGGATTTGAGGGTGACAAGTATGAGTGAGTAGTATGAGGAGAGGGGATCCGTGATAAAGAAGAATGAGGAGATATTTATTTGAATTAATGGAATTTGAGTTGTAGAACAACAAGAAGGGTAATCGGATTACTAAAGAGTTAGGTAGAAGAAGAAAGGAGATGAATTATTAGTTGGTATCATTGGATGGAAGTAAGTTGGGAGAACGTTGACCAAAGTTATGGGACATGAAATTAAGGAATCATGGAAATATAAGATAGCATTTTGAGAGGGTGTGAGTCAATGGTTATATCGAAGTTCAGGGCGACATGTTATCCGTGAATTTTGAGGTATTAAGGGAGTAAGAAGCTGATAGAGTATTTGCACGATATAAGATTTTGATGGAGAGTTAAGTGATGGTACAATTAAGGATGGAATTGGAAAGAATGTTGAGGTAAATTTTGTTGATGGAGTTGGTGTTCGTTATAGAGATGACAACCAAAGAGAGAAAATGAATTGTTATATTAAGAAATGATAGTAAGAGAGTGGTCACATGAAGGATGATGGTGCCGTAGTGTTGTCACTAGTGGTCGAGGATGATGTCACATAGGGAAGTTAGTTGTTCTAAGAGGATGATTTTGCGGAGACTGATTGGTATGTATGGTCGGGAGGGAATATAAGATGTGCATATAAGAGGTGTCTTCTAGTAGTGGGGTACTGACGATATGGTTACGTTCGTCGAGTGTTGAAAATTATGCGGGTGAGAGGATATGTTGTGAAGGACATCTGAGTTAAGTTCGGACGAGAGGTACCCTTTATCAAGTGGTAACTTACGTGATCAGGATTGGCTAATTAGATTCGATTATGGGTCCATGAGGTGTGTAAAACTTTGTGTGAGGTCCTGACCTCACGAGTAATGGTGTGGTGTGATAGTTATGAGTCGTTATATGTGTGTTTCGCGTCATATGATATACTTATATGTGTATGTATGATATCTGTAAGTAATGGTGTGAGGTTCCGGCCTCAAGAGTCATAGTATGGATGGTATTCATAAGGTTATTATCTGTTATTCCGTGTAGTATGATGCGTGGTGATCTAGTAAAACGGTTTTAATGAAGTCTTCTAGTCAAGGAAGTGGTACTGAGTCGGTGTTATGAGATTGTAAAAGTTGCGATGACTATCGATGTGGTGGTTGTGCACTGTGCACGACAATTCGTGTTGTGATACGAGTATTTTTGTTTTGTTATAGATCGTTGTTTGTTTACTGCTATTTCCTGTCAGTGTCGGTCGGGGCGTATAGACCGTTGTTTTGTTTCCCGATGTTTCTTAGCGGTGTCGGTATGGGTATGGTCCTGTTGTTTTTTTTTTAGAGTATAATGTGAAAGAGAGTGGGGTATGGTTCTGTTGTTGTCATGGTAAAGTAATATTCTGTTAATGGGACCTAGTTGTGAGAGGTTGTTGGAATACTTTTGATCTTGTGTTAGATGAGGCAATTGTGGACATAGTTGTGGTAAGAAATTGTGGAACATATGTGGTATTGAACTTGAAACTACGGGTGGTTTAACACCTTTTATTGGGGCGGTGAGTACGGAGTTTTTGGACATAGCATCATGTCAAGTTAAGGGTAAGTTTTGTGGTAATAAAAGAGATGAACTTGAGAAGCTAATGTGAGTGTGTGTAATAATCGTGGATCGTGAGTTAAGATCGTGGAGATGAGTCTATATGTATATAAAATTATGGCGTTTTACGGTAATGTGGAAGAGATGGAGTAATGGTAATACTGAGGATTTTATGATATATGCTATGTGAGCACAGAATAATTGGAGGCACGAGAACTGTTAGAGAAAGAGAGCCCTGGATATAGGAATGGTTGTAGGTCTTGAGGTTATAGTGGGTGATCGTTGACATACGGTGGTAATGAGGTTTATGGGAGGTATAGCAAAGGACCTAGTATTAGTAAGTTACGAGGACGTAACATTTATCTTAAGAGGGGTAGAAAGGGAAAATAGAGTTTGATGGTTGTACATACTGTTGGAGCTTGTGTCCTCCACAAATTAGTGTGATAACATTTGTAAATCTCTTACAGGTTCACAAGGGTATACTTCGTATTTAATCAGTTGATTAACGATTACCTAATAACGGTTGGTTTGCTAGAAAGTTTGACGTTATGATCATACAGATGGCGGTGATCAACTGGTCCCTAAAGGTCACACCTAAAGGATGTGTTTGGGAGATGTGGTTATGGAAATGTAATCACATTGATGTCTTATATGACTAAACAGTTAGTCAATGTGTTGATGAGACGATTATTTAATGCCGATTAAATAATATTAGCTGAGACGAATTAACTGTCAATTCGTAAATTGAATATAATATGTTATATTTAATTAATGTATATAATGTTAAGCTTGGACGAATTAATATGTTAATTCGTAATTAAAGGTAATCGGTTATATTTAATCAACAAGATGAATGTGTCATAGTGGTAATAGTAAGGGTACTCAAACCAAGAGGTTATGGGATCGATCCTCACTAAATGACAATTTATATTTAACACATTTTATACATTTTTGGAATTACCGAAAATAAGGATTTTTATCCTCATTTTTGGTAGTTGCCAAAACCGAAAATAAGGAATTAAAACCCCTTATTATTTCGGTATTTGGGCCGAAAATTAGGACAAAAAAATCCACCCTAATCTTCCCTCATACACGGTTTAAGAGGTAGAGAGGAGTGAATTTTCTAACCTAATTTTTCAACTCATTCTTGCCTCTCATCTCAAAAAAACACAAAACCCTAATTTTACAGAAAATTTGAGGGATCGATTCTAGCAAAAGAACAAGGGCATATCTCATATCGTCTTGGGTGCAACTGATAGGCGAATATCAACTTTGATATTGTTCTTAGGCCGTTTTTGCTAGGACCGAAGGTTATTTCTTAATCCTTTATGCTTTTGTTTATGAAATTTAGTTTTATGACTCGTAATCATCACTTTATAATTCGTTATAATCCTTAAATTTAAAGGGATGCATACAGATAAATCCCACAAGTGGTATCAGAGCCAAGGCCACGAATTTTAATTTTGATGATTTTCATAAAAATTGGATGTAAACATATTAGGGTTTCGAAAAAAATGGTTCGGCTGAAAAAAAATTTTGCCGAGGGGATTTTTTTTGCAGTCTGTTTTCAGCGTTTTTTTTCTCCTTGTTTGATGATTCATTTACATTTTTATTTTTCATATTGTTGTTTTAATCAGTTAAAATTATCATATGAAGAATTGGTAGTTTTTTTATTTAATGAAGATTAAGTTAAAATTGTAAATGGAATCGTCATGTCGATGATATAGAAATTTGTTTTTGCTATATAGTTTTTGGCATATACGATTAATCATGTTTTATTAATTCATATGCTAATCATGTTCTAATAGCAACTATAAACGATTTTCTTCATCGAAATTTTTGTTTTAGGGCATTTTTGCCGCAAAAGAAAAAAAAGGAGGCATTAGGGTTCTTATTTTAATTTGAGCCGTGAAAAAAAAAAAATTTGGGTTGTTTCGGTTACTGTTCACAGTGGGCAGTTTATAAAAAAAAAAAAAAAAAATTTGTTTCGGTTTTTACAGAAAAACCGAGTTTAAAAAGAAAATAAAAACGGTCTGTTTTTATTTTTTGCGAAAAAAAAGGGCTTGTTTTTGTTTTTTGTTATGCCGTGAGCATTGTTTATAAAAAAAAAATATATTTTTTCCTGTTTTTTTCTGTTTTGCCGAGCCTCAAAAAGGAAAAAAAAAAGGTTTTTATTTTGTTTTTATGGCCAATTATGATTATACATTAAATTTGCAATGTTTGATAAATAATTGTGAAGCGGTTTATAATTCATAGATACCTAATTATTTTAAAGCAGTTTAAAATATTGATGGATTAAATTCATATTACAAGTTTAATATGAATTAAGATTAAAATTAATGTGATTAATTGAGGAATTGTCACTTAATTTAATCAATTAAATAGGTGGTTTGGATAAAATTAATCTACATAATTAAAGAATTATGTCTTGTATGTTTATTTTATTTTTAGTTGATGCATTTTATTTTAGTTGAATGAATCGTTTGAATGGTTTAATTTACGTATTTTTGCAATCGGTTGTAATTTGCAATACCTAGTGTGGCCTTAGTCAAATTATGTTTTCGTAATGATGGGAACATAATTTTTAATGTAATTTGAGATCTCGAATCTCCTTTATTTTTCTTTAGTTTTGGGGTTTTGAAATTAGAATGTAATAGATAGGTTTATTATGTAAATTTATTGTAATTTTCAAAAGAAGACTAAAGATGGAGATTGGAGCTCACTCCCGCTACATGGATCAAGATGGAACTTCGAGACAAGCTTCTCGGGTCCAAGGATGGATTCCAAATTTTTATTTAATGTTCATTTTGATAGGATAGGCCACACTAGGACTTTATTTTGTTTTACGTTTTACCGTTCTTATTGCTTTTCATTCACATGCTAGTTAATGCATCATATTCCGCCTAAAACCAAACCACCTACTAAAATGCATGAAAATTAACACATATAGGTTGTATGTTAGTTTTCATAGACATACAGATGTCATATGTTTTTAAGCCATCACCTTAGTTTATTCATTCACGCATGCTAGATATTAGTTCACTTAAAATGAATTAAAATAAAGTTGATGGGATCTTCCTCTAAAACGGAAATTGAGATTAGTCTTTATAAGGGCAAACAACTATGAATCCCTTCTTCGTCGGTAGGCATAATATGACCCCTTCTACGTTGGGTAAGTAGTTTGTGTTGACTTAGTTTATCACAACATTATAGTCCGAAGAGTTTCTCGTGATTATGATGGACTAAAGATAGAATTTACAGAAATTTATCGACCAAGAATTCTAACATTAGAATTAGCCAAAAGGTTGGCTTATCAATTTACAGATAATTGAGTCTTGGGATCATTTATATAATTCTTGAGGAAGGTCAATTGTATAAATGTTTGAGTCTTCGCGTTATGACATTAGATCATTAGACTTAAATTAAAATCGATGCACATGCTTATTATTTATTCTTCTTTTCGCAGTGTAGAACACGTTTACATTACTGTTACAACAAATGGCTGGAAATAACGAAATCCCAATGCTTAGTGCCACACTTGGACGCGAGTCCTAGCTGAAAGTTTTTATGGACAACATGAATCAGTACACGCGACTGAAAAATGATGGGTCCAACTTTACGGAATGGGAGGCAGCACTACGGAATGCTGCCATTGCTGACAGTAAGTTCAAGTACTTAACTGAGCCAATACCGGTAAACCCAGGCCCCAATGCGGGGAGTTAACGAGTCACTTGCTTATAGTGATTTCGTTATGGAAGCGGGTGCGATAAAGAACGTACTCATCTTTGCAATGGAAACCAATTTGCAGAGACGCTTCATTGCCCAAGGTACGAACAAGATTTTCACCACGCTCACTAACGAGTTCTCAAAAGCACCGAGGATCGTTACTTATGAGCATACCTGTCGCTTCTTTGATGCGAAACTCCAAAAGGGCCAATCGGTTAGCCCACACATTCTTAACATGATTGAGAATGTCGAGAAGTTGGAGGCACTTGATTGTAAAATCAGTGAGAGCATTGTCATTGACCGAATGCTTCATTCTCTTCACGATGGTTTTGCTCTTTTCAAGGCGAACTACTACATGAATGACTTGAAAAAGAGTCCTCATAAGCTACACTCCCTTCTCGTACAGACCGAGAAGGATATGAAATTGAGTGGGAGCATGAAGCAGGATGTTCTCACGATTTCCAACAAGGGTAAAGTTAAGGGCAAAGCTCCAGGCGACCTAACTGTAGGTAAGCCAAAATTCAAGAAGCCAGGAAACGGTAAGAGTGGGCCCGGTGAGACTAATGGCTCACAGGGCAAGGCAAAGAGCAAAGGCGGTGACATTGAGTGCCACCATTGTCACAAGACTGGACATTGGAGGAGGAACTGCCCTGCCTTCCGTGAGGACATCAAAGCAGCCGCGTCGTTCTCGTTGGTATGTCATCTTATATTCATATGATTGAGATTAACCATGCAAGTTTCGAACTTGGGTACTTGATACTCGGTTATGGTTCTCATCTCTGTGTAATCATTTACAGGGGCCTAAGAAACATCACACCTCTCGGAAAGGGTGATGTGGACCCGCGAGCCTCGAATGGAGCTAGAGTTGCTGCTGTCTCGAAGGGAACATATGTAATCCAACTCCCTAGTGGTTTTGAGTTATTTTTAAATAACTGTTACTATGTACCCAGTTTGTCTAAGAACATTATTTCAGTTTTCGTACTTGATAAAGACGGATTTTCATTTTTAATAAAGGATAATAGCTGTATTTTCTCTTTCAATGAAATGATTTATGGCAAAGCGGTTTCCATGAATGGAATTTACATCTTAGATCAAACCACGGAAGTATTACACATGAATAATAAGAAATTAAAGGTTGGTGACAAAGATCAAACCTATCTATGGCACTGTCAAATGGGACACATAAATGAGAAACGCGTGAAGAAACTCGTCGATAATGGGACTATTCCCGCATTCGAATTTTCTACATATGGCACGTGTAAATCATGTCTCATTGGCAAAATGACTCGAATTTCCTTCAAATGTGTTGGAATGCGCGCTAGTGACCTATTAGGACTCATACATACTGATGTTTGTGGACCTATGTCAATTACCGCTAGAGATGGCTATAGATATTTTATCACTTTCACGGACGATTTGAGTAGATACGGATATGTCTACTTAATGAAGCATAAAAGTGAGTCCTTTGAGAAATTCAAGGAATACCAGAACAGGGTTGAAAACCAATTGGGTAGAAAGGTTAAAGCACTCCGTTCAGATCGGGGTGGCGAATATCTTTCAAATGAGTTTGATCAACACCTTAAAGACTGTGGAATCGTTCTACATTTAACTCCACCTGGAACACCTCAATTAAATGGTGTATCCGAACGGAGAAATCGAACCTTACTTGATATGGTTCGATCCATGATGAGTCACACAGTAGTGCCTGATTTATTATAGGGTTTTGCTCTTTTGTCAGCTGCTCTTATACTTAACCGAAGTCCGACTAAAGCTGTCGACAAGACTCCATATGAAATGTGGAAGGGAACGGTCCCTAACTTGTCCTTTATTCGGGTTTCGGACTGCGAGGCTTATGTCAAGTGGAGACACGAGGATAAGCTCGGCCCGCGATCGGTCAAGACATACTTTATAGGTTATCCAAAAGAAACATTTGGTCATTACTTCTATTCGCCTACCGAACATCGAGTTTTTGTTGCGGCTAGTGCGACGTTCTTAGAGAAAGAATTTCTCGAGAACAAGACAAGTAATAGAACCTTCAAGCTGTCGGAGATTCCAGAACCAACAACCGAGGAACAGATGGAGAAAGTGGTTCCTCCAACTGATGATACGGTTAGTATTCCTGAGGAACCTAGGAGGTCGGGTAGAGTCTCTAATCCTCCGGACAGATACATTGGTATGGTCAAGGAGAATGACGTTTTACTCCTAGAGAGTAATGAACCCGCTACCTATAAAGGTGCTATGGCCTGTTCCGACTCAAAGCTATGGCTCGAAGCCATGCAATCCGAGATGGACTCCATGTATGAGAATGATGTATGGGATCTAGTTGATTTACCTAATAAGGTAAAACCTCTACAGTGCAAATGGCTTTAAAAAATAAAGCGTTCTGTAGATGCGCAACCAGATACCTATAAGGCACGACTAGTGGCAAAAGATTTCACTCAAGTGCACAAATTGCATTATGATGAGATTTTTGCACCTGTAGTCATGCTACATTCCATTCGGATAATCTTAGCGATTGCCGCTTTTCATGATTATAAAATTTGGCAAATGGATGTGAAAATCGCCTTCTTAAACGGTTATTTGGAGGAAGAGTTGTACATGGTGCAACCCGAAGGTTTCATAGATCCTGAACATCCTAAGAAAGTATGCAAGCTTAAGCATTCCATTTATGGACTTAAGCAAGCTTCTCGGAGTTGGAATCATCGTTTCGACCAGGTGATAAAAGAGTATGGTTTCACACGATCGGTCGAGGAACCATGCTTATATATCAAGTCGAGTGGGAGCAAGATTGTATTCTTGATATTGTATGTCGATGACATACTCCTGATTGGGAATGACATTCCTCTCCTATCTTCGGTTAAAGAATGGTTGAAGAACCATTTCCAGATGAAAGATCTGGGTGAGGCACAACGCATTTTGGGAATCCGTATCTACCGAGATAGATCACGACGGACGTTATCACTTAGTCAGGAGTCTTATTTGGATAAGATTCTTGAGAAGTTCAGCATGACCAACTCCAAGAAGGGGAACCTTCCAATGACGTCTGGGATGCAGTTGAGCAAGTCTCAGTCACCCACGACGCCTGAAGGGATTGAGCGCATGAGTCGTGTTCCTTATGCATCTGCAATAGGATCAATCATGTATGCCATGATATGCACACGTCCTGACGTAACGTATGCATTGAGTATGACGAGTCGGTACCAAAAGAAACCAGGTGAAACACACTGATAGCTGTTAAAAATATCCTCAAGTACCTACGGAGGATTAAGGATACGGTATTGACTTATGGAGGCGATACTAAGCTATACGCAATCGGTTACGCAGATGCTAGCTTCCAAACGGATCGAGATGATTCAAAATCTCAGTCCGGGTTCGTCTTCACTTTTAATGGTGCTGCGGTCAGCTGGAAGAGTTCCAAACAGAGTGTTGTAGCAGATTCTACCACTGAATTCGAGTACTATGCCGTTTCGGAAGCACCTAAGGAAGCGATATGGATGCGTCAATTCTTACAAGGACTTACGATAGTTCCTAGTTCGAATGACCCGATCACCATCTATTGTGACAATAGAGGTGCCATCTTCCAGGCTAAGGAGCCTAAGTCTAGCAACAAATCTAGACATGTACATCGGAAAGCTCACCTGATCCATGATTACGTGGAGCAAGAAGAGATAGTGATTGACAAGATTGCGACGGATGATAACATCGCGGACCCTCTCACTAAACCGTTGAATTTTGATAAGCATGAAGGGCACGTTATTTCCATGGGAATTAAACGTGTTCCTGAGTTGTAGTAGTTGATTATGAATTTGATACATTATCTTTTTCATATACTATTTATAACTTCATCGTTTTATTATAATATTTTGTTTTTCATGTGGATTGTACTGACAACTTTGAACGCCATAAAGTGAACTGAATTACATTATATTTTGTTTTGGTCCGTAATCGCCTACAAGAGCTGATAACTCTGGCTATTATATTGTGCAGTCGATTGATGGTGGGTTCAACGAGCCATAAGTCAAAATGTTGACTGATCGATCACAAATGCG
Source organism: Silene latifolia (assembly GCF_048544455.1). NCBI lineage: Eukaryota > Viridiplantae > Streptophyta > Magnoliopsida > Caryophyllales > Caryophyllaceae > Silene > Silene latifolia. The sequence goes on from NC_133533.1 coordinate 52,210,481, forward strand.
AGATTATAACGATACCTCGTAGGACAAATTTTTGTGACAACGTAATGGAGTCCTAAATGTTTAAAAAAATTCGGTGCCAGGTCATGGATAGGACATCCATTGTGTTCCTAGAGTCGATTCTTTTGACTATCGATTGTCTCTTGAGATTAAGGCAGTTTTTGGGTGACTTTGGTTTCTTTCTCACGGTCTGCCATAACTGGAGGCTAAGTAGATTTTTTCTGGGTCATTTTATACTGTGATTACATCGGCAGGATTCGAGTTGAGGAAAATATCCAACCTTTATCAGGTATAGTTATTTCTCAGGGCCACTCGAGGAGTTGTAACTGAAATGCATGGCCATGCTCGAATGATGATTTGTTTATCAGTTAAGTTACTCTCTAGTCGGGGAAACCACTCTTGATAATGATCGCTTGTAAAATACGACCTTTGTGAATACGGATTTGCAAATTATTTTACATTGAGTGGGAGAAATTTTAGGATATGAGAATCGGTTATTGCACATACACTTGTGAGGACAAGTGGGAGTTTGTTGGAGCTTGTGTCCTCCACAAATTAGTGTGATAACATTTGTAAATCTCTTACAGGTTCACAAGGGTATACTTCGTATTTAATCAGTTGATTAACGATTACCTAATAACGGTTGGCTTGCTAGAAAGTTTGACGTTATTATCATACAGATGGCGGTGATCAACTGGTCCCTAAAGGTCACACCTAAAGGATGTGTTTGGGAGATGTGGTTATGAAAATGTAATCACATTGATGCCTTATATGACTAAACAGTTAGTCAATGTGTTGATGAGACGATTATTTAATGCCGATTAAATAATATTAGCCGAGACGAATTAATCACAATTAAGTAAATTGAATATAATATGTTATATTTAATTAATGTATATAATGTTAAGCTTGGACGAATTAATATGTTAATTTGTAATTAAATATAATAGGTTATATTTAATCAACAAGATGAATGTGTCATAGTGGTAATAGTAAGGGTACTCAAACCAAGAGGTTATGGGATCGATCCTCACTAAATGACAATTTATATTTAACACATTTTATACATTTTTGGAATAACCGAAAATAAGGATTTTTATAATTCGTTATAATCCTTAAATTTAAAGGGATCCATACAGATAAATCCCACACATACTATAGTACAATTGGATGTTTGAGTGCTGGTGTAGAGTAAAGGATGGATTCGTGTTGTGGTTGATTTTATTTTAGGTAATGGCAGTGCTCGTAGTAGTATGATGTTTAGGAGTGTGAGTAAATTTCGATAGTGTTAACGGATTGTGTGATGATGTTTATGTGTGTGAGTAAACTTCGAGGGCGAAGTTCGTTTTAAGGTTGGTAGAATGTAACATTTCGTTTTGATGGTTGATTTTGTCCGGTGGATTGTCTTGGTAATTCAGGGTGCTAATGAGCGTTATGGAAGTAAGACAGAGTTGGTAACACTTATGTTGTGGGTATCCGATAGTACTATATATGAAGTTAACATTGAGAGATTATGCTGTAGTTGAGACGATATCGTGAGCCATATGGTGGAAGTAGCGTGGTTGGTGGAGTTAGTGTTAGGTGTCCATGTTTTATAGGTTGGGTTGGAACTTCGGGGACGAAGTTTTTTTCAGGGGGGAAGACTGTAATACTACGGATTTTATAGGCTGGTACTCGACCGAGTATGTGTGACACCCCTCGATAAGGCAAAGGCAATAAGGTAAAATGCAGCGGAAAACACGGGGTTTTAAAAACTTTTTGGGGCTTCTTATCGAAGTCCAACGAGAGGCATCACCAACACGATAAATAAGTTAGGTTTAGTTAAATTAAGTTTACAACGCAAGTCTATTTATTGGGTTAAAGATATCCCACGAATTAACATAAATTCGAAGAGTAGGTGAGTCTATTATGTGATAACTAAATAAGGTCCGAGGTAAGAACTCGCTAGCTCACACGGTCTTCCCCACTTAAGCTTCATCACCAACCTGTCATTCATAATAAATATAAAAGCCACAGTCAGTGGGGAGTAACTCAGGGTTCTCCCAGCCACAATATGTCAAAATGCAAGTAATTAAGAATTTAATTACGCAAACAAGCATAAGAGTAAATACTTACGGTATTAAGAAAATCATGATTTATGGGCATAAGAAAATAGGAATGGTAAAGCACAAATGAGAGGAGAATTATTAGGTCAAACTGCCACATATCAACTCGACTCAAATGTAAGACAATTACAAAGTATGGACAAACAAGACTCCCAACACAGACTCCAACCTTCTGGTAGGACGACGATCATAATACGGTCCTAGTCTAAACCTGGCCAGACTCTCGGGATGGACGACACCCGATTCGACATGCGGTGACCCATCCGCATCCAAGACTCGAAACATGCTACACCTAACCGTGACCGGAAAATCGAGTAACCCCAAATCGGAACTTCGTCACCTAACCGTGACCCACAAACCGAAGAGGCGGAAGGATAATTAACCCAATCCGGAACCATGGCACCTAACCGTAACCAAAGGTCCGAAAGGGGTAACAAGGAGTATCAAGTCATCACACAATGTAAATCGTCACACATAGGTCCAAACGAGAATCACAATAATTTGCATGGTCATAACATGAATAAGTCTTAAAGTAACCAATTATCGATAGGGAAGAAGATACATGCATAACTCAATCATTATTGGAAGTCTTAAGTAAAAAGGAGCAAACAGGGGACTCCCAGCCGGGAGGTGTACCGGCCACCGGCTGGGGCAACATGCCAAAGTCAAAATTTAAATAAAACTTACAGTGCTCTCCCAGCCGGTTGGTGGACCGGCTGCCGGCCCACCGGCTGGGAGTACAAGCCAAATCCCAATTTCACAAAAACTTACAGAAACTTCCCAAATGGCCGCAGATCAAGCCACGGCCCACCTACTGAATACGGCCAAATCTCAAAATCACATAAAACCTTCAGTGCACTCCCAGCCGGTTGGCAGACCGGCTGCCGGTCGACCGGCTGGGAATACAAGCTTACGGAATTGTCTCAAAAACTTACAGGAATCTCCCAAATGGGCAGACACCTACCGCACGGCCGACCGGCCGGGAGTACATACACACGGGTTCAACGCTATTCACTCCCAAACCAATTGAAACCAACAAAAATCGTTTCCCATCATTTGTTTACGTATCCTAGCATGATTCTAACTCGGAAAAACAACATATTTGAGCATGTGAATGGGAAATTTCGGATTCAAGGGATGTAGCATGAGATTTTCCACCAAACATGTGAGAATTGCAAACAAGCATGATATTCAACATCCAAATTAGTACAAATCATGAAAGATACAACTTTTAACATTCATATGAGATTATAACTATATAAAACCACACAATTTTAACATAAAAGTCGAGTAACCCATCACCGTTACCTTTTTGCACTTCAATCTTCTAAAGACTCGTCAATGATGTAGCTATCCTCCTCCGGGTTGTCCAAGTTCTCCCCTAAACACAAAAATAAAGATATTAAGTCAAGAATCCACGTCCTTGAAAGATGAGAATTTCGAAAAAGAGGAAAAGATGGCAACTTTCTTACTTAGAAACAAGGGAAATGAGAAAAGGAAGAGAATGGCGCGAAAAGGAACGAGATTGGTGAATAATTGAGTGAATTATGGTGATTTTAGGGTTGAGAGCAAAGGGTTTAACAATGGTGGAGTGGTTGTTGGGGGAATTTCAGAAATTAGAATGAGGGAGATGAAGTTGTGAGGGTTTAGTTGGGGGTTAGTGTAGAGGAAAGAGGAGAGAAAAGACCCATGAGTCAAGTTAAGCCCAATAACTCAAAATGAGTCGGTATCCACTAGAATTTTCGTCCTAAGTCTACTATAACTCGAGACGGAGAATAATATTATTAAAATCTACACTATTATTACCGTTATACGATTAGGACGATATTTTATGAAAATAAGCTTTAAATAATAATTATTTAATAAAAATTACTTAAACGTTTATTCAAAAATATTAGGAAAGCGCGGGGTGTTACAGTATGACCTACTCGGTCCAGTAAAGTGTGTCGTGTATCCTATTTGGCTACTGCCTAGGAATACTCGGCCGAGTATGTGGAATACTCGACCGAGTAGAGGGTACTCGGCCGAGTGTACTCTATACTCGACCGAGTATCCGGTCTGACGGGTAATATTTCCGCGGTTTGATTTGGAAATGATTAGGGCGTTATATATTTCACTAAACAGTTTCTAATTACGTTCTACAAAACCTAAAACATCATACGACGCTTTAATCACCTCCAAATCTCCCCCTAAAGTGTGTGTGATCATTAGCAAGTGCATTCATTCCATTAATTCTTCGTCGGTAAGTTCTTATTCTCATGTTCAATGGTTTATATTGCTAGGGTTTGTCTTTGATTATGAATTAGGGGAAATGGGGTTTGGCAATTAGTGATTGTGTTATGTGATTGTTGTTTAGGCGGAGACTTCGTAGAGGAGCCATTCTAGTTTGCTTGCTCGCATTCCTTGCTGTTGTGCTAAGGTAGGGTTTCCCTACTCAGTTGTGTTTAATTAATTTGAGATGTTGTGATTGTACTGTGTATGATTTTTGTCTGCTGATCATCAGAGTGTTGGTGTGGTGGTGGTGTGGTGGTTGTGATGATGTTGTGATGGTTGTGGTGGAGTCACTTGCGGGAGTGGCTGCACGCCCTAGTTCGCCCTCCGTGAAACCCGTCACGGGAGGGGATGTGCACATTAGGGGACAGGGTTATCGCTCGTTGATGAGCGAGATTTTGGTAAGGATTGGTTGCGGTCCCCCACTGGCGGCGTGGGCTACCTGTTGCGATGGGTAGTCTGGCAGGGCTACACACCTCGGTGTGTAGTCGGTTACTGTGTGAGATCGGGAGACCGGGGACAGAGGATGATCAGTTGGTTACTTTATGCACTTGTCTTACTATGCAGAACTGACCCCGTTGTTATTTTGTAAAATATGTGGTGATCCATTCGGGGATGGTGAGCAGATTGTGACAGGTGATGCATTTGGTGAGCTTGGGGCGGTCATGGGAGAGTCACCACGCCGGATTAGTTGTCACCGTCATGAGTCTTAGCTGTTGTTTTGTAGTAGCTAGCATTGGATATTTCTTTTGTTGGATTTTGAGACAATGTAACTTTTATAATTCTCGTACTTAATAAATGTGTTTGGGACTATTGCTATTGGTATTTACTAACCTCAGGCAACCGAGATGGTAACAACCTTTCATGTTGGGGTAGTCCTGGTAAGGTACCTTGGCATGAGGGTGTAATACTATGATTTTATGAGTCTCTGGGTACTCTATCGAGTGCGCCTTACTCTGTTGAGTAAGTGTGTTTTGATTTACGAAACAGTATTCTGTCTGTAGGGTACTCGATCGAGTAAGGGGCACTCGATCGAGTACATTACTTACTCGATCGAGTAAGTCGGTTAGCGGGTTATGTTTTGACGGATTTTGTTAATAATGCGGATTAGTATATATATTATGTCGTCATCTTTCCTAAACACTTTTATAAATCTAATACACTCAAAAAGGAGATTCAAACTACGTTGTTCTCTTCATCCGCATTATTGGCAAATTCCGGAGCTTGAGAGGTCGGATTTCGTTGTTCTTTGTGTCTTTGTGATCCTTGCGTCAAGGGTAAGTCCTACATACCAATTTTATAGCATTTGATTGATTTTGTTTAAACCCTAAATTTGGGATTGGGGGTTTTTATGATTTGTTGTGTTAGTAGTGATTGTATGATTTTGTGAATAGGAGGAGGATTTGTAGAAGAACGATTTTGAGACAGCTGCTAGATCGTCTGCTGTTTGTGTTGCATTCCAGGTAGGGTTTTCCCTACTCAGTATTAGTTACAAGATATGTGTGGCGATTGTGCTGTAATTAGTGATTGTTGATTGATTCAGACGGTTGTGATTTCATATTGTTGATTGTTTCAGACGGTTGTTGATATTGTGTTGTGGTTACTGTTTAACTGTCTGTGTTCTTCGGGGTGCGTCCCTGGCTGAGTGGAGTCACTTGCGGGAATGGCTTCACGCCCATGATTCGCCTTCTGTGGAACCCGCCACAGAAGGGATGTGCACATTAATGGACTTGGGTTTATCGCTCGATGGAGATGAGCGGGGCTTAGGTGGGAACGGCTGCGGTCCCCCACTGGCGGTGTGGAGTACCTGTTGCGATGGGTACTCTGGCAGGGCTACACACTTTAGTGTGTAGTCAGTTACGAGGAGATTGATTATGGAGTTTGGGGTTTGATGTGATGACTGAGCTGTGTGACTTTTGTCTTTTGTCTGTTGTGATTTATGTTGTGTAATTAGTACTGACCCCGTTTATTGTTTTAAAAACTGTGGTGATCCATTCGGGGATGGTGAGCAGTTAATGAGCAGGTTTGAGTAGAGGCATTGGGCTGGCTGGGATGTGTCACCACGAGCTGATTAGAGTCTTCCGCTGTCGTACTTTAGTAGTTTGAGACATTTGGTTTTAAGAACATGTATTGTACTTTTGGTCAGTTTGGTTTTGGAATTGTAATCACTTAAACTTTATTGCTATTTAAATTATGTTTCGTTATTGTCATTTGATTATCATTGCCTCGGGAAACCGAGATGGTGACATTTCTATACCTGAGTGGTCCTGATAAGGCACTTGGAGTATGGGGATATCACAAAATGGTATCAGAGCGACGATCCTGAAACCTGCAATCAATGAATCTAATGAACATAGGGAGTCAATTAAAATGAACCCGGGGTAGAAGTTGTAGGAGCTAATGCAAAGGCTTGGGAGACGTCCTAAAGTCGCGAACTCGCCCTGCAATTTTGAACCGGTCACTTGGGGTATGTGTCAGGGTGTAGATACCTCATTTCTGCACCTCCCGCCAAACACCCAATGATGATTGGGCCGCATGTTTAGCATATGTCGCGATTTTATGACATTTTGAAAATCGGTAAATAAAAGGTAACTCAAACACTTGTGTCTACCTCATGGTCATCATCTAGGTGTCATTACGGTCGTTTTGGCAGTAATTAGAGTATATTTGGAGACTGGGTCAAAAACCGTCTTCATTTCCTAAAACCGTCAAAAATCCCGAGTCAAAAGCAACGTGCTTGTCTACCTAAGGTTAGGATGTCATAAAATGTTATGGGTATATCTCATTTTGAGTCTCATGTCACTTCTTTGGGCTAAACTTAAAGTTTACATTACAAAATGTGCATTTCATTTAGCTAAAATTACAACCCGACCTTTAGGCCCGTTTTACGAGGTGATAACAACTTTTTTGGGTCAGGCCTATTTCACAGAAAGTTCTAGATCTCTTTCTTAGCTTTCCAACTCCACCGAAATCATCTTATTCCGAGTCTTGTAGAGAAAGTTATGCCTAAAATACGACAGGCGGTCAAACGCGCTTTCTTGCGCAGAAGGAACCCGCTGAGGAAAGGACGCAGCAAGTGCTGCGCCTCTTCCAAGGGACGCAGCTCTTGCTGCGCCTTTTCCTCAAGGTTTTGTTTTTGTCCAAGTTTCCGTGTTTAACCTAAGTCGGTTGTTTCCGGATCTTTCCTTCCGTATCCTAGTCTTACCATAATTCCGTCGTGTGATTAGTATAAATAGAGACCTTCGGTCTCACATATTTCTCACGCGAGTGTCCGCCCTTCTCTTCTCTCTTTGCATTCTAGACCACATTCTTACTTTTTGGCGTCTACGTGCTTGAACTTTCGACCACGTACGCTCGGATCCTTCCGAGTACCAGCCTCGTTTTGCATGACCGACCAATTTGACCCACTCCACTACACCATAATCAATTAATCAATTCAATTTGCTTTTAAATCCTTTTTCAAGGGCACTTTCATATTTGCATTATAGATCGAGTCGAGTTACCACTAAAAACCGATTTAGTTAAATCTCGCGACGCTAACATGTAAGTCTGAGGGTGTAAAATCCCAATTTTATTTAATGTATTTATTTTCTGTATTATAATTAATGTAAGAATTTATGTCATAAGCATGCTCGAAACCGTCTTTTAAAACCCCTTTTAACGGAAGTAACACAGATCTGACGTGGGGAAGAATCGCATCAACTGATGCGCCTTCTGGAAAGGACGCGGCATCTGCTGCGCCTCTTCCAGGGGCTGCTTTCAGTTGATGCACTTCTTCTTCTTCTTCCTCGGTTTTTGTTCCTTTCGTCTTTTATTTTTCTTTCTTCGTTCTTTCCCTTATTTCACCTAATAATTTTCAAATTAGTTTTTATGAATCCATTTCAATAATTTTCGACTTAAATCCCTTATAATTAATATTTGTGGGTTTTCGTCACAAATTCAAACTCGGATTTTAGAGACTCGATTCGTTCATATCAAGTCCCTTGATTTCGTCTTTGATACATGTTTTAAATCTGTTTTCTTCATCAATTCGTAATCCTTTGTTTCCACCATTAACTTCAAGTTTGTAAATAAATCAATTCCAACATCGTAAATAATATCTAATTTATAATAATTCGTTTTAAACTGTTTTCTTTCACTTCATGACGATCCCAGTTGCATGTAAATCAATTAATCACTTCTACTCGAGTTACCAATCAATAAATCAATGTAAATTAACCAACGAACATTAAAAAACCGCGAGTATGACTTTTACAGTTAGAACCCAACTCAAGAACAGACGCATGAAGTGCTGCGCCTCTTCCAGAGGACACAGCAGATGCTGCGCCTGTTCTGAGGTGGTTTCTACCTCTGAACTCTTCTCGTTTTGACGTAGGGTTTCTAATTAGGATTTTAATTAACTATTATTTTTATTATCACCATAATTTCCATATTTTCCATATTTTCCAAATTTCCTTATTTTCCAAATTTCCATATTTTCCATATTTTCCATATTTTCCTTATTTTCCAAATTTCCAAATTTTCCATATTTTCCAAATTTTCCATATTTTCCAAATTTCCATATTTTCTTATTTTCCATATTTTCCAAATTTCCAAATTTTCCTTATTTTTCATATTTTCCTTATTTTCCAAATTTTCCTTTTCTTCATATTTTTCTTATTTTCCAAATTTTTCCTTTTCTTCAAATTTCCTTATTTTCCAATTTTCCTAATTTAAATCAATTTCCAATTTCCTTATTTTTTCCAATTTTCTAATTTTCATTTATTCTTTTATTTTATTTCTAAAACTCTTTTGGGCATGTTTATGACGTAAATTCAAGTTTATCAATTGTAATTTATTTCTTTATTTCGTATTCGTATTTATTATGTATGATTTATTTACTTGGCATTCACATGTAATTAATCTAACATTCACTTCGGCCCCAATTTATGTGCTAATTACTTGTTCACCGACTTAGTCTAATTCTCCACATGTTAGGATTAATCTAAATTGTATGATTAAATTACTTGTTCACCGACTTAGTCTAATTCTTCATATGTTAGGATTAATCTAATGAATGTTGCATTACATGCATATAATCGACAATATATCGAGTATAGAAAATTTCTCTAATCATTAGTAGAGGCCGATATCGAGGCGGGCGGGATTAGGTGTTCGATCAAAAGAGCTTCCTAATACGTACCCTCACCCCTTACTCCAGATCTCTGTGAACATCCGTGTTCATTGGCATCCACGAGAGTCATTCTAGACATAGAATGCTAAGGGTAACGAGTTCTTGGTGTTCATGTCACTACTTTGTGTTTTGACATGGCACGTGGTATTCGAACGGTTTCCAATTTTCCACAATAAATTGGTGGCGACTCCACAAATGCAAACGCTTGTTCCCAAGCGCCCCCATGGCCCATGTCCACACAAGGTCGTACGTAGTGTCTATTGGTTTGTATGTGTACATAGTGGCATGTGTAGTGAATTGTTGGATGTTGAATGTGGAGGATTGGAGGTATGGAAGTTGAACGATAAGTGATTCGTATGTTGAATTGGATGAAAAGCATGTTGTATGTTTATGATGTGGCATTTTGATAATATGAAGTAGATCGTTTTGTTGATTACATAAAGAAATGCGTATATATGAATGCGTAGTTGTTGTTATTTTATTGAAATTAAAGAAGTTATATATAATGTTGGTAAAGTGAGATGCACATGCGGGTAGTGAATACGAGTCGGCATGACTCGATCGAGTGGGGGACACTCGATCGAGTGGGTGTGACTCGGTCGAGTAGTTAGTTTGATGTTTTCTGGGCAGAATCGTGTTTTTGGGTACTCGATCGAGTATATAGGGGCACTCGATCGAGTAGGGACCGCTCGATCGAGTGGTATGTCAGCTCGGTCGAGTATGTTTTTGAGCAGAGGTCTGATTGGGTTCTGGAGTCGAGGCACTCGATCGAGTAGGTTGGGCACTCGATCGAGTAGCCTTAACTCGATCGAGTGGGTTCTGGTACTCGATCGAGTGGGGTTTGTGCGGGTTATATACGTGTTTTGGGTTATAGTATGCGTGTTTATATCTACCTTTTCTTATATAGTTACAAGATGCCGCCAAAGAAAAATGCCTTATATGCTAGAGCTGAGAACATGAACATTGATGATATAGTAAAGATGTTGGAGCACCAAGATGCTCTTACGGAAGCGTTGAAGAAAGTGGGAAAAGATAAGGAGGTTGATCACTCCAAGATCAGCATCCACATATCTAGGTTCAGCCCGAAAGAGTATAAGGGAACCGGGGCGCCAATTCTTCTGAATAATTGGCACAGAGAGATGGAGAATATCCTGGAGTTGGTGCACTGCCCGGATGAGTTGAAAGTGGAACAAGCTACGTTCTAGTTAAGGGAAGCGGCAGGTGAGTGGTGGGATAAGGTAAAAGTGAATGCTAGGGAGATGTATACGAGGCAGGGATTACCTGTAATACCTTGGGATGAGTTCAAAAAAGCCATGAGGCGAGAGTTCGTGTCGGAGCATATGAGGAGTAAGCTGAGGGAAGAGTTCGATGAGTTTAAGATGACATCTGATATGACGGTGGCTGAGTACTACCACCAGTTTAATGAGAAGTCTAAGTACGCTGAGGATATGGGTCTGAGTGAGGAGAACCTAGCTTTAAGGTTTGAGAAGGGGTTTACCCCCAAGATTATGCAGAAGCTACCGGTGGGAGTCCTTACTAATGTTAAGGAAGTTTATGAGAGAGCTGGGAGGGCTGAGAGGTTGGTGGAGATGACCCGAGAGAGAAGTACTGAGAAACGAAAGGTTGAGAGCGAGGGTGGTGGCCAATCCAACTACAAGAAGGGCAACCACACTCAGGCAAGGGCATATTCATCGGGTTCGGGGTTTAGTGCTGGGGCTACCTATGGGCGTGGCCGTGGTAGCGGTAGTAGTAGCTGGGGAATGACCTGTTTCAACTGTGACGGTATGGGCCACAAGAGACATGAGTGCACCAGTGCGGTGAGTGGGGGTTTCCAGAGGCCGGGATAGGGGAGCTTTTCTCAGGGTCCTGCGCAGAGTTATGCGAGTAACAGATCGGCTGGTCATGGAACAACAGGGGAGGTCATAAAAACAACGGCGGGGGTAACCGCAATGGCGGTAATTCTTATCAGAGACCAGCAACGAACACCAACAATGATACCGATCGTCGGAGTATCAAAAATAAACCTAAGTACAACTAACGGAAGCTAGCGGTAAGTAGGGTCGATCTCCACAGGGAGGCAAAATGAGATTTATCTGTCTAATTTTAGTCTATGAGTAAAGGGGGTTTAAAATGTTTTGACTGAACTACGAGATTAAGGCAAGAGAGAAAGAATTAAGGGAAATTAACAGAGAAAAGGGGAAACTAGGATTTCGGGTCATCAATGAACGTCAGTTAATTGCAAGTAAGGTCACAGATCAGTCGGTGTGTCGGTCTAAGGGGCAACGAATATATCCTTTCGGTCTCAATTCGCCCTAAAATACTATTAGCTTAACTTTTGCCCTCACTAAAGCATCATATTGTTCACTGCGGGTCTCGCCTATTCCAACCTTTCGGTCCAGGTCAAGGTTTACCAAAATTAAAATTGCTTCGAATCAACTAGCAAGACACATTTAAGGGCAGGGATTAACAACAAAGACTAAACAACAACGACGAATCTAATAACCTAATCAGCAATTAATATCCATTCATTAACTTCCCTAATCCTAGCAGAGGTATTTAGCTAGACATAATTAAATAAAGAACATAAATAAAGAGAGAAAGAGGAACAAACATTAAATTAAAGAGGAAAAGGGAGAGAAAGGTTAAAATAGATCCTAAAATAAGAGGCGAATGTAAAAACAGTAGTAAAACATCGTCTGATAGTGTGTGGGTGCTTTACAAAAGACGTCGTACTCTCCTATTTATAAGAAAATAGGAAGTTATTAACCTAATAGCGAAATAAAGCTTAAAAGCCCAAATTCGTAAGAGAATCCACTCGATCGAGTGATTTAAAACCACTCGATCGAGTAAACTAAAGCTTAAACCACTCGATCGAGTAGAAAATCTACTCGATCGAGTAAATCCTAAAATGCAACTACTCGATCGAGTAGAAAAAGGACTCGATCGAGTAAAATTGTACTCGATCGAGTACTTTCCAAACACAATTTCTCGCTTTTGCGCACTGAACTTCAAACGGCTGCCATTTCTTCGTTACTTGGGCAAACAGGGCGATTCCGGTGGCGTTGGAAAGCTAAGAGGACAAGCTTTCATCTCAAATTAGAATAACCTGAATATATATTGTAGAACTCGAGATATGGCTCTCCAAATTAGGCACTAGCAATTTGAAGTTCTTCCTTTGCTCGCCTAGCTATCTTTCTTCTTTGCGCATCTCAAAATAGCTACATTCCCGCTCCAAATTCACTCTTCCTCCAAATGCATGCTAAATGGATGGTAAAAGGCTTGATTTTACTACTTTCTGGTTCATTCCTGCAAATAAGACAAAACAAACCAAAGTAGCATATTCGGGGCATTTCGTAGCATAAAACTACGATAATAGCATAGAAATACGTGCATAAAAAGGCCTAAAAAGACTATATAAAATGCACGTATCAAACAACAACCAGGGGTCAGGCGATAAACCGGCTACTTCAGCTAGTACTGTCCAGGGAGGTGGGCAGAAGACTAGTGGCAAGCTGTTTATGATGGAGAAGAAAGCAGCTGAGGACGACGCTCATGTTATCACTGGTACTTTTCTTGTTAATGGTGTTTATACCTTTGTTTTGTTTGATTCGGGGGCATCACAGTCGTTTGTATCTTCGAGTCATGTTAAAAGGTTGGGTTTGAGAGAGTATGAGTCTGTAAGAGAGGAAGTTTTTATACCTTTGGGTGAGCCTGTATCGTGTGGGAGGTTGTATAGAGATGTATCCATGATAGTTGGGCAAGTTGATCTACCTGTAGACTTAGTAGAGTTTCCTTTAGACGGTTTTGAGATGATAGTCGGGATGGATTGGTTGGGAAAGTACAAAGCTAAGATAGATTGTCATCAAAAGAAAGTGTCTCTGAGAGGTCCTAAGGGGATTAGTGTGTCTTATCGTGGGTTTGTTGTCAAACCCAAAGTTAAGTTGATTGCAGCTGTGACCTTAAAGTCTTATCTGAGGAAGGGGTGCCCGTTGATCTTGTGCTATATGAGGGATCACAGAGTGGAGAGTCCGACAGTTGAGCAGATACCAGTTGTGGGGGAGTTTCCAGATGTCTTTCCAGAGGAGATTCCGGGGTTGCCACCGAAGAGGGATATAGATTTCAGTGTTGAGCTGAAACCGGGGACGGGGCCAATCTCTAAGGCACCATAACGTATGGGTCCTAAGGAGTTAGAGGAGCTGAGGAAGCAGTTAGATGATCTGATAGAGAGGGGATACATTAGACATAGTGTATCACCGTGGGGAGCGCCAATTCTGTTTGTGAAAAAGAAAGATGGGAGCTTGAGGTTGTGCATAGATTACATGGAGCTGAACAGGGTGACAGTGAAGAATAAGTATCCTTTACCAAGGATAGATGACCTGTTTGATCAGTTGAGTGGTGCAGCAGTCTTTTCTAAGATTGATTTGAGGTCGGGATACCATCAGGTGAAGATTAGAGAGGAGGACATACCAAAGACAGCTTTCACGTCAAGGTATGGCCATTATGAGTATGTGGTGATGCCGTTTGGGTTATCTAATGCACCAGTTGTGTTTATGGATTTGATGAACAGAGTATTCAGTCAGTTTTTGGTCTTTTTCATAGATGACATCTTAGTATTTTCTAAAACTAAGGAGGAGCATGAGGAGCATCTCAGGATTGTGTTGCAGACCTTGAGGGAGCATGAGTTGTATGCCAAGTTGTCCAAGTGTGAGTTTTGGTTAGAGAAAGTTGCCTTTCTAGGGCATGTGATTTCAAATAAAGGGGTAGTTGTGGATCCTGCAAAGATTGAGGCAGTTACCAAGTGGGAAGCACCAAAGAATGTAGCTGAGATCAGGAGTTTCTTGGGTTTAGCTGGGTATTATCGAAGGTTCGTGAAAGATTTCTCCAATATTGCTAGACCTATGACAGCCTTGATGAGGAAAGAGAACAGGTTTCGTTGGGATGAGAGTTGTGAGACGGCGTTCCAAATATCAAAGGAGCGTTTGACCACAGCTCCAATCTTAGCATTGCCTGAAGGGAGTGAGAACTTTGAAGTGTATACAGATGCTTCAAAGAATGGTTTGGGATGTGTGTTGATCCAAAATGGTAAAGTGATTGCCTATGATTCTAGGCAATTGAAGCCTTATGAGGAGAATTATCCTACACACAATCTGGAGTTGGGTGTAGTTGTGTTTGCTCTCAAGATTTAGAGACATTACCTATATGAGGCGACCTTTAAGGTATTTTCAGATCACAAGAGTCTCAAGCACATCTTCACTCAGAAGGAGTTGAACATGAGACAGAGGAGGTGGATGGAGTTGATTGGCGATTATGACATGGATATTATCTACCATTAAGGGAAAGCCAATGTAGTTGTAGATGCTTTGATCAGGAAGAGTGTACACTCCTTGTGTACGGCTCTATCGTTGATGAGATTGAGAGATGAGGTTGGGAAGTTTGGGATACATATGATCCAGAAAGGGGATGCCATGGGAGATTTGACAGTGCAGCCTGATCTTTATGATGATATTCGCGGTAAACAAGAGTTGGATCCTAAGATGGTGAAGTGGAGAGCTGGAGTAGAGAAAGGGACAGTGTCTAGATTCTCTATTCATACAGATGGTAGTCTGAGGTTTGATGGAAGGTGGTGTATCCCTAATGATGAGGAGCTGAAAAAGACAATCATGATAGAGGCACATTGTACACCATATTCGGTACATCCAGGTGGTGACAAGCTATACAAGGATTTAAAGAAGACTTTCTGGTGGCCTGGGATGAAAAAATAAACAGCTGAGTTTGTGGCCCGTTGTTTGACATGTCAGAGAGTTAAAGGGGAGCAGCGACGACCACAAGGTAAGATTCAGTCTTTAGAGGTACCTGAGTGGAAGTGGGAGTCCATTTCTATGGGTTTTATAGTGGGTTTGCCGAAGAGTCAGCAGGGTAACAACATGATATGGGTTATAGTGGATCGACTGACCAAGTCAGCTCATTTTGTACCAATGAAAGATACATGGACTAAGGCACAATTGGCTATGGCTTATCGGAAGAATGTGCTGAGATTACATGGGGTGCCTAAAGACATAGTATCCGACAGATATTCGAGGTTTATCTTAAGGTTTTAGAAAGAGTTGCAGGAGTCTTTGGGAACGACATTGAAGATGAGTACAGCATTTCATCCTGCGACAGATGGTCAGACTGAGAGGACAATCAAGACTCTTGAGGATATGTTACGAGCTTGTTAGATGGATTTTGGTGGTAGCTGGGAACAGAGGTTAGATTTGATTGAGTTTTATTATAACAACAGCTCTCACACCAGTATTGGCATGGCGCCATTTGAGGCTTTATATGGGAAGAGATGTAGGAGTCCGATTTGTTGGGACGACAGTGCTGAGACAGTGGTTCTAGGACCAGAGATGGTACATGAGATGGTAGAGCAGATTAAGCTGATCAGGGAGGGGATGAGGGCGGCTCAGGATAGATAAAAGAGTTATGCAGATCTACATCGCCGGGATATAGAGTTCCAGGTTGGGGACAAGGTTCTTCTGAAAGTGTCTCCTATGCGTGGGGTCATGAGATTTGGTAAGAAAGGCAAGTTGAGTCAGAAGTTCATAGGACCTTATGAGATCTTAGATCGGGTAGGAGAGGTTGCTTATCGGTTGGCCTTACCGTCTGCTTTGGATAGGGTACATAATGTGTTTCATGTGTCTCAGCTGCGGAAGTATGTGAGTGATCTGTCACATGTGTTAGAGGTGGAGAACATAGAGCTAGATGAGTCCTTGTCTTACCTTAAGGTGCCTAAACAGATCCTTGACCGGAAGGTTAGGAAGACTAGACATGGTGAGACAGTCTTGCTTAAGATCCTTTGGTCTAATCATGAGGTTGAGGAAGCTAAATGGGAGGCGGAGGAGGCCATGAGAGAGCGCTATCCGTTTCTTTTTGATCAGGTATGTATGGTTACGGGGACGTAACCTTGGTTCTTTTAGGGGGGTAAGAGATGGTCGCGAAGAGTTTTTATATCTTTTTGTGTTGATTTTGTTATAGTTAGTAGCTGTTTGAGTCGAGTTGAGTTTGGTTGGTACATATGTGTTGGAGTTTTTATGTTGAGTTTTGTTTTGGTTGTTGTGTCGGGAGTGTGTTAGTATGTTTTTATTTTGTTGTGGTTTGAACTTCGGGGACGAAGTTTTTTTTAAGGAGGGAAGACTGTAATACTACGGTTTTATGAGTCTATGGGTACTCTATGGAGTGGGCCTTACTCTGTCTAGTAAGGGTGTTTTGATTTACGAAACAGTATTCTGTCTGTAGGGTACTCGATCGAGTAAAGGGCACTCGATCGAGTACATTACTTACTCGATCGAGTAAGTCGGTTAGCGGGTAATGTTTTGACGGGTTTTGTTAATAATGCGGATTAGTATATATATTATGTCGTCATCTTTCCTAAACACTTTTATAAATCTAATACACTCAAAAAGGAGATTCAAACTACGTTGTTCTCTTCATCCGCATTATTGGCAAATCCCGGAGCTTGAGAGGTCGGATTTCGTTGTTCTTTGTGCCTTTGTGATCCTTGCGTCAAGGGTAAGTCTTACATACCAATTTTATAGCATTTGGTTGACTTTGTTTAAACCCTAATTTTGGGATTCGGGGTTTTTATGATTTGTTGTGTTAGTAGTGATTGTATGATTATGTGAATATGAGGAGGATTTGTAGAAGAACGATTTTGAGACAGCTGCTAAATCGTCTGTTGTTTGTGTTGCATTCCAGGTAGGGTTTTCCCTACTCAATATTAGTTACATTATTTGTGTGGCGATTGTGCTGTAGTTAGTGATTGTTGATTGATTCAGACGGTTGTGATTTCATATTGTTGATTTTTTCAGACGGTTGTTGATATTGTGTTGTGATTACTGTTTAACTGTCTGTGTTCTTCGGGGTGCGTCCCTGGCTGAGTGGAGTCACTTGCGGGAGTGGCTTCACGCCCATGATTCGCCTTCTGTGGAACCCGTCGCAGAAGGGATGTGCACATTAATGGACTTGGGTTTATCGCTCGATGGAGATGAGCGGGGCTTAGGTGGGAACGGCTGCGGTCCCCCACTGGCGGTGTGGAGTACCTGTTGCGATGGGTACTCTGGCAGGGCTACACACTTTAGTGTGTAGTCAGTTACGAGGAGATTGATTATGGAGTTTGGGGTTTGATGTGATGACTGAGCTGTGTGACTTTTGTCTTTTGTCTGTTGTGATTTATGTTGTGTAATTAGTACTGAGCTCGTTTATTGTTTTAAAACCTGTGGTGATCCATTCGGGGATGGTGAGCAGTTAATGAGCAGGTTTGAGTAGAGGCATTGGGCTGGCTGGGATGTGTCACCACGAGCTGATTAGAGTCTTCCGCTTTCGTACTTTAGTAGTTTGAGATATTTGGTTTTAAGAACATGCATTGTACTTTTGGTCAGTTTGGTTTTGGAATTGTAATCACTTAAACTTTATTGCTATTTAAATTATGTTTCGTTATTGTCATTTGATTATCATTGCCTCGGAAAACCGAGATGGTGACATTTCTATACCTGAGTGGTCCTGGTAAGGCACTTGGAGTATGGGGGTGTCACAGAGGGGGTGTTACAATAATATTATTCGATCCTTGAAATTTTTCTTTGAGTCAATTTTTTTTTTTTGCTGCAATTTTATTTCGTTTTTTTTTTTTTCGAAAATCATTTGATGTATAATGTATGGTTTTTAATGTAAGTATAATATAAAGAGGAATAATAATGAAGAAAGGAGAAGTGTAGTAGGAAGAGTTAATTAATTTTATATACATCATGGAGGACCCCACATAAAAAAACGCTAACAACCAATAGGAATCCTTTAAAAAACCATCTTTTATACTATGTAGACTAGTTTTAAACCCGTGAAATTCACGGTCTGTTTTAAAATTTGTTGATACTTCAATTTTGATAATAAGTAAATATTTTATTTTCAACATATTTACGATTAAAGCTCAGAAACTTTGACTTTCAAAAAGCAAATGAGAAGGTAAAAAGATGGAGGAAGTATTAAATAACGTGAATAACAGTTTTGTAATTAATGTTGTGCTTTGTACAATAAATAAATAAATAAAATTAAAGTTTGATCTTCCCCATTAACAAAAAATATTAAACATTATTGGTCTAAATAATATGTAGATCTATCAAATTGATCAGAATTGCAAATCTATCTGAACCTAAACCGTTTTATCATGATCATATAAACCCTTAAATCTTGACCCTCTATCCAAGACTAAGTTACAACAACTTGCTAATTTAGGACCAACACCTAGAGCTGTTAAATTCTGACCCGGCCTGGAAACCTATCCACCTGATCTGCTTTTTCCAGGGTCAAGACCCATAAAATCTCAACCCGCGGCCCTATTAACCTAAACCCGAAATGACCCATTAATTTAGGTCGAAACCCACCCCGAATGAATTGACCTGATGATTCAAGAATTTTATTAAAATATTAATATTTTTATATTATCTTTGCAATGATAATAATAAAATATTCATTTTACTTTTAGTTACGAAAATAATTAAAAAATCAATATTATAAATTTTCATAACTTTTAATAATAAAATAATAATTAAAATAACGTAATTTCTATAACTGTGTCAACATAATTAATACTCCGTATAGCCATTTTATATGATTAAAATATTAATATTAAATATGTTTATTATTTTTAAAAAATATTTTTTCAATTTAATAATTCAACCCGTAACCTATATGACCCGACATGTATTCTGACCATAATCCAACCCGTAACCTATTTTTTTCTCGTATTCTGACCATAATCCAACCCGTAACCTATATGACCCAGCTTGTATTCTGACTCGATCCGTATGACCTGACTTGCGACCCAACTCTCTGACCAGTTTGACAGGTCTACCAACACCCGTATGGCATGTGAGTTCAACCTTATATAAAAAGATTAATGAAAAATATTTATTTGACGCACATAAAATTAACTTAAAGTGATCATAATACTCGTGATTTGCCTGGTGAATTATAATTTCAATAAAATAAAAGGCTTTTCTTTGACAATATTAATTAGGATTGGTTTTCCCCAAATAACAAAAGTTACTTTAAAAAAATAAAAAAAATTATTTTATTACAAGTATTTATTCCACAAAAAAAGTATTTTATTTTACATCGACTTTCTTGTATACTGGTTTCAAAGAGATCTTAGTTAGGAACAAATTGGTTTTTGTTTTTTTTGTTAGAATAACGTTTTTTTTTCCCTAAATAAAATCTACGTCTACGTTTATTAAAAGATTGATATCATACAACTTAATTATTATACACAATCAATATCATTAAATTAGGAAAGAATTTTAATAATATATCTTTTTTTTCTGTTTTAAGATGCTCTTAGAGGATTAATGTATTAAATTAGGAAAGAGATCTTAAGATGCTCTCATGAAATGTCATGTTATATTAGGTTGAATTGTATGATGACATATCAACAGTGATTTAGAGGATTAATATATTATATGATTATGGATCGAACATCATTTTAGTGTCCACAGTGGCGGATTTAAGGGAGTTAGCGCCCCCGCTGGTCATTGAGAATTTTGAATTTCGTAGTTAAAATTTCCAATTTTTTTCAATGTTTATTTTATGGTATTAATAGTTCGCTCCCGTTGAAATTGTTCGCTTTCCTAATGGGAAATCCGGGCTCCACCACTGCTTAGGACGGAGGTAATACAAGCATTTTTTTTTGGCAGCTGACAAGAAAGATTTCTACGCCATTGTCATGGCCCTTCGAGCAAGAAGGTCAGCCTCGACATTGCGGTTCCTACACGCATAACTAAAACATAAACAATGAAAATTAGCCGATAAGTAAGAGATGTCCTCTAGGATGCCTTTTATTTGGTAGTGCTTGGATCCAATGCTTGACCACTGCATTAAAAGTTGAAGACAATCAGACGAAACCTCCAGATGAAGGAAGCCATGATCACATGCCCATTCTAAAGCCTTCATGACCCCCAAAGTCTCTGCGTGCAAAGGTGATTCAGAGTGACCCTTTCAGCTTCCTTTAAATAACACATTCCCTACCTCATCAAACGCAACCCAACCCCAAGCCGCCGTACATGTCCTATCCCAACTTGCATCAACCATTACTCTGACAATATTACATGAACCGAAACCACCAGTAACGAAGACCGGTCTGCCATTACGTATCATAGCAGCGTCAATGTCCATGACAGCATCATCATGAGTTTCACAAGGTCCCGTAGCTATAGTCTTCTCCCTCTCATTTGTAGCCTCTAACGCTAAGCTCACCATCTGATTATAAATTAAGAAGAAAACCTCAGGGGTGAAACCCTCACCCCTGAAAATAGCATTGTTCCGTAGATTCCAGATAGATACAATGATTGCCAAGAATTGAATGATGCGTGACTGCCAATCGTCGAGCGATCTTAGATATTGGAGCCAATTAACGATCCAATCGCCGACATTAATGTCGTTAGCCTGTCTAGTGTTAATTCCTAACGGATCCCGCCCAAACCCTTCTCACATGTATTATGGCACAGGGGACAAGACAAATGTAACACTCCGGCCCAAACCGGGTCGGGAGCGGTTACTTATGATAGCTCTCTAAGCTGTGTACATGGCCCACAGATCAACACGGGTCTTTTATAGCACATTTTGTCCTCACTCATACGCATCCCGCGAACCTTCCCAGGAGGTCACCCATCCTAAGACTACTCTCAGCCAAGCACGCTTAACTGTGGAGTTCTTTTGCATGGATGACCATAAAAGAAATAAATTGAACTTTGTTGATATGAGTAGTACTTTTAATCCCTTTAAGCACTAGTCATTTAAGCCTATCAATGAACCTCTTCAATTACCGTGGGGTGTTACAACGAATTCCACGTCATGTGTCTCTTAGCAAATTCCCCACCCACCGGGATGAGGGAGTTTGTAAGAATCTTCCAAACTAGAATCTTCCATGACTGTGGATCGGGCAAGTGCCAAAGTCAAGTGCTACAAAAGCGTTTTCTCCCTTGATTCAACCTTAATTTATCCAGCATCGTACCATTCCTTGAAAAGAAATCACTGAATAAGATCACATAACCACTTTTAACCGAATAGGTTCCGTTTAGTGTGAAAGGCCATATAATCTCATCCTTTCCTTGAGTTGTTCTCAGAGGGATAACCAGTATCTTATTAGTAGTTTCCTCATCAAACAGCAATTTGATCAGCTCATGGTTCCAAGCCCCTTCATTTAAGCATAAGTCCCTAATCCTGAGGTCTTTAAGGAAATTAAATTACTAAACTAGAAAGTCACCCAAGGGGTCTGGGGACTTCCCGTTAACCCATCGAGAGGTCCAAACATTAAGGTTTGAAGTAAATTCAGGCTGCCAACTGATGTTGTCCAGAATAAACTGCAACCCATGCAAAACACTTTTCACTCCCCAAGACGTATTCCGAGAAGTTCTCGGAGATAAAGCCTCTGGCAGGAGTGAGTTTCCAAAGACCTTTTCTCTGAAAGTTAAGCAGAAAAGTGAGTTCTCCTTCGTAACAATCCTCCAAGCATGCTTAGCCAGCAAGGCCTTGTTCAAACATTCTATGTTACGTATACCAAGTCCGCCATCCTTCTTTGGTAAACTAGTAAACATCCTGCTACACTAATGAAGAGAATTTCCTCACTTACACCCCGCCCACCAAAAATGTGACAAAAGATAATTAATTTTCTTAGTCACACTTACCGGTATTTTGAATACCGATAGAAGTAATTAGATATGTTCGATAAAATGGAGGAGATCAGAGTAAGTCTCCCGGCTGGAGAGAGGAAAACTCCATTCCAAGAAGAGACACGCTTTGTAACATTTTCAATTAGTCCCTTGAAAATTTCTTTCTTTGTTCCCTGGAACTCCGTGGGCATTTCCGGATATTTCCCAATACCCTTATTGTTTTTTATTTTGAAAACTCTTACACATGCCCTAATCTTACTTAACTTCATGCTTGGACTATAAAGTATCCCGCATTTCTCTTCGTTGAGGACTTACCCAGAAGCCTTACAATATCTATCAATGATACCTTTAAGGTTCCTTATTGCATTCCCCTTATCCTGTATAAAGAATATCGAATCATCAGCAAAGAAGAGATGAGTCAGGGGTCGTACCCCCTACAAATCCGAAAGCCTTTAAGAAGTCCTTCCTCTTGCGCATTCACCACATTGGAGGAAAGAACTTCCATACAAAGGAGAAATAGGTAAGGGGATAACGGTCCCCATGACGAAGGGCACACGCCGGTTTGAACTGCTTTAAAGGTGAGCCATTGAACAAAACCTCGTATGTAACCGTACTAACGCAACCCATAATAAGGCAAATCAGTTTATCCGGGAATCCAAACTTGTAAAGCACCGCTTGAAGGAAATCCCATCTAACGCGATTATAAGCCTTACTCATGTCTGCTTTGAACGCAAAACTTCCCGATCTACCTTTCTTATGAGAATTGATCTTATGAATTGCCTCGAGGGCTAAAAGAATGTTGTCACTTATGTTCCTCCCTGTAATGAATGCATTTTGGTGATCCTCCACTAAATAGCCCATAATCTTGACGAGTCGGTTTGTAATGCATTTAGTGACAATCCGCATGAACACATTACAAAGGCTAATGGGCCGATAATCCTTAACTTCCTCGAGGTTGTCACATTTTGGTATTAAGGCAATAAAAGTTCTGTTAACCTCACGTAAAACCATACCCGAGTTAAGGATTGACAAAACTGCTTTAGTAAAGTCTTTCTTAATCACATGCCAACACTTTTGATAAAAAATAGCAGAGATGGCATCCGGACCTGGCGATTTCACAGGCCCCATCTGAAAAATAGCATGCCTGACTTCTTTCGCATTGAAAGGCATTTCGAGCAAGTCTACGCCATCATCTAACACCTTTGTATTTAAGTGGTTTAAAACATTGCCAAAAATATTTTCAGAAGTGTTATGGGAACTCATGTGGGAATCTTGACGAGCAGAAGAATATAAGTCAACAAAATATTCTTGGAAGATGTTGCTAACCTCATCAGGCGTGTAAGACCAAAAACCATCCCTTCCTTTTACCCCTAAAATGAAATTTCTCCCCGCTCTCCCCTTGACCCAATTGAAAAAGTACTTCGTACACGTGTCCCCATCAACCATCCATTTGATTTTTGCTCGTTGTTTCCAATATTTAGCAATAGCTTTAGCAAAGTTCTGAACCTCCTCATTCACTCTAGAGTACTCATCATCACTACCACCATCAGTGGCGGGGCGAGGATTTGAACTTAGGGGGTGCGAAAAGTTATAGGGGGGTGAATGACTAATTTCATAAGGCACCCTTGAAATTTTTTTGAAAAATTTAACTAAAACTTTCGAAAATTTCATCCGTCCCCTCCCCCTCCCCCCGTAGCTCCACCACTGACCACCATTGATCGCTACCTCCATACCTTGCTCCAGTCTTTTATCAAAATTATCCCATTTTTCTGACCGTTTCATCCGTTTATCCAAAGTCCATTTTTTAACACACTATCTTACTCTTGATAGCTTCCTAACTACCCAAAAAGTAGGTGATCCCACATCCTAGATACACAATGGCTCCGTTTGGCACGATATTTCAGGT
Source organism: Silene latifolia (assembly GCF_048544455.1). NCBI lineage: Eukaryota > Viridiplantae > Streptophyta > Magnoliopsida > Caryophyllales > Caryophyllaceae > Silene > Silene latifolia. The sequence goes on from NC_133533.1 coordinate 52,234,631, forward strand.
AGCTTATTTGACCAAAGTAGCTTATTTGACCAAAATTTCAGCTACCTGATTTTTTTGCAAGTGTTTGGCAAGTAGCTTATTTTGTCAAATAAGGTACCTGAAATGAAATGCTACCTCAGGTAGCATTTGAGAAATCAGTCGCAAATGACTTATTTTCCATTTTTTACCCCTTTATTCTATAATATTAAATAATTTTCATATCCTTTTACGTCATTTTATCAAAATCACTACCTTTTCAAGTTTGTCAAACACATTTTTATATAATCGATTCCTTATCGGCTCCTAATTTTCAAATTTGCTTTATCGATTCCTTTTTGCTTCATTAGCTTTTCGGTTTTCAAATTTACCTTTTCGGTTTGAGATATCTTTTTCGGGTAGTTTTCTTTCACAAACAGGCCATAATGTCTCCTTGACATACGCGAGACACTCCGGGTACTCAACCTAAAATTGACGCTCTAAATGGCCAAATGATTTAGAAGTTTTCATTGTTTAGTGGAGGTGAGCATTCTATTAGCTCCCACCCATAATAACTCTGTGTATATGGGTGATTGGTCAGGTGAACTTGGAGTTAGGAGGCTCCGAATCATGGAGATGATCGAGAGGGTTTAAGAATTAGTGAGGAAGGTAATACTCCATTAAAAATGAACAACTTTATTTCTATGTGCATTTGCTCTCTTAAAACACGCATATTCTTTGTCTTAATTATTTATTTATCGTTTTTATTCTTTTTGAGAATTATTTTAATTAAAGGCAAACAAATAATTAAGAAGGAGGGAGTATACAAAAACAAGGACATAGCATGTTGAATTTGAGGAAGTAATTATGTAGATGAATACACCAATGTTCATTATCATGTTCCAAACTTGTTTTCTTCTAAGAAAAGCAAATGCTAATAATGAGATTAGCTTGCCACTGGCCAGACTTAGAAGTGAAGGTTGTGCATATGTAAGTATATATAATACTAAAGTATTTCCTCCTTAATATGGTTGTATTCGTCTTAAGGTGAAAACTGGTTAAATATATCATCACTTGTACGGTTGTATATATAGGGCAAACTTTTTGTTATTACCTAGGTATACTCTCTTATCTTATCTACCATACTTACTCGTTTTAAGTTTAAGACGAATATTACCGTCTTAAATAAAAATTTGTGATAATCATAATAATACCTTTGGTAGATCGATATTTAAAGGAACCACACACAACCCTACATTCGACCACATACCCTGCAATGGCCGAGTTATCAAGTGTCTTCAGGGTAGAGAAGTTTGTTGCTGTGTATGAAAAGGCAATAGATACACACACTTAAGATTTTAGAGGTTACAAACATGTATGGGATAGATTTGGGGAATTTGGTGTCAAAAATTAGTTTTAAGGTAGTGTCACACATCACATATTCACATGCATGTTTTGCTTTTAATAGTGAATAACCATCATGACTCTTTCTCTAAATGCCCATCTCTTCATTTCCTTAGAGACCACTCAAACAAAATGCTTCATAATGACACCTTGCATATTGCATCATAGTGGAGTGGCCACCATCTACTTCAAATGCTTTGAGGTAATAAAGGTAATATTGTTTTCTTAAGGTAGTTTGTTTAGCATTCTATTTGTACTATAGAATTTCAAACTCGATCGTATTGCAATAGCTAGTGGTAGATTTAGGGAGGCTATCAGAAGCGGTTCCCTTTAATAGTCGAATATTTTATAATTTCAGTTAGAATTTAAAAAAATTCAATGTACCTTATTTTATTTGTAATTAGCCCCTTAACGGTAAATCTTGGCTCCATAATTGACAGCACCAATACTCATTGACTCGACGATTTTCCCCTAATGGCGAGGTAGTAGGGTTTGCATGTATGGAACATTACTCAAAATCAAGATTTCTAGTTCGCATCAAAAGGGAAAAAAAAAAACATTGTTTTTTCTATAGGGATAATGGTAGTAATGTGTAATTGGTTAAATGAATTGATTTACTAATATGTTCATTGTAGTGCAAAGCAATACAAGGTGAATTCCTCATCATGGCTATGAATGGTCTTCCAAACTTGGCCTAACTACAACTCCATTCTTCTTACTATTATGTCATTCAATTCTCTTTCTTCTTTTACATCATATTTGGATCAAAATAAGAAAATTCAATAAACCAAATAATCAACAGCTAGTCTCCTTTAAGACGGCCTTAGCTTAAGAGTTAAGACGGGAAAAATGTCACCACTTATAGTAATTTTTTATCCAAAAATATCACATTTTACAGTACAATGATCACATTTTATCCGTCTTAATTTCAGACGGATGGTAATGAGAATTTCAACATAAAGGAGAATTCTCATCATGGCAGGGGATGGTCTTCAATTCACTTTTTTTTTTTTATACATCATATTTGGATCAAAATAAGAAAACATAAACCAAATAATGAAAAGAGCATAACAATAGAGCCCTCTTAAAGCCTAAGCATACACAGTATGATTTCAGCATAATAAACTGCCAGTCTAGAATGCAATAGTGCTCCATGCTATCATTGCCTAAACTAGGCTTGCTTTCTGAATAAGGGAATTTGCTCTACAAATGCTTACAAAATAATCACCTTCCTTACCTAAAAAGGAATTGTCCATCATTGTATAACATTACTGCATTTAAAATTACTGTCCTTTTTACAGTCCATTTGTATTTGGCTCTACTTATATAAAGAAATCTCATCTAGAAAACTTACTAACTATTCTACTCTCACTTATTTGAGGGTGTATTTACAAGGTAAATAAGCTTTCTTGTGCTCTTCAAAACTATGAAAAATGTAGACGGTTCAGTAGGTATTTCTTAGAACCGTCTTAAGTTAACAAAATCCTTCTTTTATTTGTGTGTTGTCTGAACTTACGACAGTCTTAACCAAGGTTTTGTATAGTTGTTTGTATGAGTTCTTGTGACGGTGTCAGCTATTTGCTGTCATTTTTTTCTTCGTTCATGCTTTAGTAAAGTAAACCGTGCAAATGGGTCATTTGAGTCGGGTCTATGTTTTTCGGAATGCATTATTACAGGGTCATATCAGGTATAAGTCAATTCAGGTTAGTGGTTACGAGTTAGGTCAATCGGTTATCTGATGAATGCTTTTCTTTTTTTTTGCAGCCTTTTACCATGGAAGCGGCGATGAGAATGTCATTTATCCTCCTAGCTTTTGCATCATTGATATCAATCATTTCAGCTGATACAAAGACATACATAATTCACACTGATTATTCTAAACTCGGGTTACAAAACAGTAAACCTGAAGAATGCTATGAAACAATGTTAAACTCTGTCAAAAAAACAGAAAATGCAGATGAAGAAGAACTAGCCCCTGAGCTTCTTTACACCTATGAGACCACCATGACGGGTTTTGCTGCAAAACTCACAACCCGACAATTCAAATCATTAACTAAAATAGACGGAGTTCTATATGGAACTCCAGATGAGATGTTAACCCTGCACACAACATATTCAACCAATTTTCTTGAGCTTGAATATGGTATGGGGTTATGGAATGAATCTAACCTAGCAAATGATGTTATAATAGGTTTTCTAGACACGGGAATTTGGCCTGAACATAGTAGTTTTAGTGACACAGGATTGTCTAAGGTACCAATAAGATGGAAAGGTAGTTGTGAGAAAGGTACAAATTTTACACCTTCAAATTGCAATAAGAAGGTTATAGGTGCAAGGCCTTTCTTGAAAGGGTATGAGACTATCAATGGGAGAGTCAATGAGACTACTGAATTTCGATCCGCTAGAGACTCTAATGGCCATGGGACCCACACTGCTTCCACTGCTGCAGGAAGTAGGATCTCTGGTGCTAACCTCTTTGGAAATGGTTTGGGTACTGCCAGTGGAATGAGGTATTTCCTCGTCCTCCTTGAATTACACAATCCTCGTATGAAACAGTCTCATGATAATTTTAGTACTAAAACGTTATACGGTTAAATGGTTTAATGCCAAAAGTATGCAGAATTGTTAATATGCATTCTGATTTCAAAACAGGTTCACATCAAGAATAGCAGCATATAAGGTCTGCTGGGACGAAGGCTGTGCAAGCTCAGACATATTGGCAGCCATTGATCAAGCAGTATCCGATGGAGTAGACATCATTTCCATGTCCCTTGGAGGTTTCCCAAGGCCATATTTCCAGGACAGCCTGGCAATTGCGGCTTTTGGTGCGACACAAAAAGGAGTTTTCATGTCATGTTCTGCAGGAAATTCTGGTCCTACCACTTCAACTGTAAGCAACCTGGCACCGTGGATGATGACAGTTGCAGCAAGTTACATTGACAGGAGCTTCCCTACTCAAGTTCAGCTCAGTATTGGCAAAACATTTATAGGGGCATCTCTTTATATCGGTGTCAACAAAACTAAGGAATATCCAATTGTGTACAAAGCGGCAGCTGGCGGTGCCAGGGCCGAGTACTGTCTCAATGGCACATTGTCTCCTGCACTGGTAAAAGACAAGATTGTCCTTTGTGATCGCGGTATTAATGGCAGAGCAGAGAAGGGCTTTATGGTAAAATCAGCTGGAGGAGCCGGGATGATTCTACTTAACACTCCGGCTCAAGGACAAGAGCTTATTGCTGATGCACATATTTTACCAGCAACTACACTAGATGCCTCAGATGCCAAAACTCTCAGATCATATTATTTCTTTAACAAAAACTTATCAGCCTCAATTACTTTCCTAGGGACTAAATACGGGTCCCGAGCCCCAATTGTGGCCGCCTTCTCATCCCGGGGCCCTAGCCTTGTGGACCCTAATGTCATTAAACCAGACATAACCGCCCCCGGTGTGAACATCCTGGCTGCCTGGCCTCCTGTCACACCGCCTACTGAGGTAAAAGACGATACCAGAAGGGTGGATTTTAACATTATATCAGGAACTTCAATGTCATGCCCTCATATCTCAGGCATTGCTGCACTGATTAAATCAGCCCACCAAAACTGGTCACCTGCCGCGATAAAATCTGCCATAATGACTTCTGCTTATTTTCACGACGACAGAGGTGACCTTATTTCTGATAGATCTATCTCTAACAGTACCATGTTTGGGACTGCTACCCCTTTTGCATTTGGTTCAGGTCATGTCAACCCAGATAAGGCTGCTGACCCGGGTCTGGTTTACGACATTTCCAGTGAAGATTACTTGAATTACCTGTGTGGTACTGGTTACACCAATGCACAAGTCACTGTTTTGGCCAGGAAAAACTATACTTGCCCACATACAGCAAAGAGTGGTGATCTAAATTACCCTTCCTTTGCTGTAATTTTCGAGCCGGGTAGACGAGGAAAAACTACATTTACTTACAAGAGGACAGTAACTAATGTAGGGAGTAGTAAGACTAAGTTCAGTTTATTTTTGGAGATGCCTAAGAATGTGAAGGTAACTGTTAAGCCTGCAGTCTTAAATTTTAAGGCAGTGGGTGAAAAATTGACCTACAAAGTTACTTTTACTGATCAGTCAGAAGGTGAAATTAGTAGCAGAGGTGTTTCATCATTTGGATATTTGATATGGGTTGGTGGAAGATATAGTGTTAGAAGTCCCATTGCTGTAACTTGGCAGTAATTTCAAGATTAATCTTGATTTTAGTTAATCTGGGGGATTAAGGGTTACTACATGCTTTGTTCCTCATTGTATTAATTCAACTTATTATTGTTAATTATTATTTGGAAAGAGAATTAAACTTCTCTTCCGTTTACGGATTCGAAAGATGATATATTCAAATTTCTAATTAAATGATAAACTCCTTTTCCAAGCGATGGAAGGTTACGCTTTAGCCACTTGAAAAGTGATTCTCTTTATGCGTAATATATACGCATGTGTTTATGCCGATTCTTAAATTGTGTCTCACTAGTATCCGTCCCCATTTCAACGATTCACAAAAACTCCGGAGAGACAGTCTTTCAATAGACTTATTGAGAGACCTCTCACATGATGAGGTGAGGAACCCACTAAATTTCATTTTTCCCTATTATGTCTCTCACTAAATTAGTGAGAGGGGATCTCTCAATAGACCTACCGCGAACTATTAAGCCTAGGCAGTATTTTTTTTATTTTTTATTTTTTATTTTTTTTTTGGAAAACCAACACACTATTGAAAAGCTCATACGAATGAAAAATTGGCAATGTACATAATCAAATTATTAGCTTGTGCCGTTTAAATCACAATAATATATGATTTGCCTAGGACGGTTTTACCGTTACATTATTGTAAAATGTAAATACAAACCTACGATGGTAGGGCTACCAAGTAATTTTAAGTCGCTATTTAGATAGATAAAAAATTCTTCACAATATATTTCTAGTTTTGAGGATTGTAAATGGTTACTATATAGTTAGTAAATATAAACCAAGTGTTTTGAGTAGGGATGGCAGTGGGACCCGACCCAGACCCTGAGGGTCGGACCCTAATGGGTCGGGTATGAGTCTCATTTTTTCAGACCCAATGGGTATGGGTCGGGTATGGGTTTTAAGAAAATATTTCGGGTCCGGGTCCTAGTCTAAGTTATAAGACCCATACCCGACCCTTAGACCCTTTATTAAAAAAAAAAAAATCAAAATCACAACTTTTCTGAATTCATATTGGCAGACCGTAGAGGTGGCGATCGGGTCACTCGGGTCGGTTACGGGTCGGGTCAAAGCGGGTCGGGTCATATCGGGTTCGGGTTATGTCGGGTCAGTGACGGGTTCGGGTTGGTTCGGTTCATGTCGGGTCGTCTTCGAGTCGGGTCGGGTCATCAACGGGTGGCAAGTCGGGTCGGGTCATTAGCGGGTCAGGTTATCAGTATATATTTTATTTTATATATTTCGTTTTTTATGGTAATTTTATGTTTAAATAATAGGTAGGTATACTAATTGTAGTTTTAAGTGAAAATAATTAAGATGAATGTCAAATTGTTGTTATTTAAACCATTATTAAGCTAGTTCATTATCGGGTTGAGAAAATATCGGGTCACAGGTCGGGTCGGGTCGGGTCGGTTCAGGTCGGGTTCGGGTTGGAGAAAATAAGGCTATTATCGGTTATCGGGTCGGTTCGGGTCGGGTCGGGTCGGTTTCAGTTCACCCAATTTTCGGGTTGTATCGGGTCGGGTTTCGGGCGGGTCGAGTCGGGTTCCTCGGGTCGGGTCAGCTTTTACCAGCTCTAGCAGACCGTAGAAACCCAACTAAAGTCTCTTTCTCTTCCCTCATCCCATAAAGTGATAAAATCCAACCAAACTCTTCTGACAATACCACCACTCCACCACTGACACAAGAAAACCACCACCACAACACTGATACGCGACTGATAACAAGATGCATGGTGGAACCCAAAAATGTCACCACTTTAAGCATATTTGACCCGTCTTTCACTTTAGACGGATATATCCGTCCATAGTGAAACTAATTGTAGATTCAGTTGTATATGGAACACAAATTCTTGTTTCAGACGGACACTTTTCGTCTTATTTTTCAGACGGGCATATGTGACCATTTTATAGTTAAATGTAACCACAATGGTATAGGCACTGTTACAGCTTAGGGTAACTGGTTTTTTAATAGTGGTCATATTTAACTATAAAATGGTTACAAAATTCCGTCTTATTATTTCAGACAAAAAAGGTCCATCTGAAGCAAGACGCACTATATATGGAATAGTTTTCTTTGAAAGAGCAATAGAATATTATTGGACGGCAACTACAAAAACAAAATTGAATATTCTTGGATAGTACGGCTAAAGTTTTGACATAAAATCTCATTTGTGACGGTACGTATCCGTCACTTTGGAGTGACGGATACCATTTTCCCTCACAAATGACCCAAATAGAGGAGAGAGGGAAACACTTGGGGGTGCCCCCACCTTGTCCCTCCTATTCGTTTTGTGAGTGGCATTATCCGTCACTTGCTTCGACCCGTCTTCAGCAAGACTAATTGAAGTTTTGATTATTAATTGGGTTGTGTTACATTTGATTTAGTTTGCTGGATTTGAAACTCACCTATTATCATGTTACATTTATTTTAATTATTATATTAAGACATTTTCGATAATTCAAGTAAATTGTAAAAAATTAATGGATAACACGCCAGATTCAGTATCACTCTCTCACATTTTGAATGCGAGAGAGTAGTACTAGTTATTAGGTGATCCGGCGACAACATCTCATTTTCCAATGTAAAATGGGTAAGATGTTTGAGAACCTCAATTCACAAGGATTGAAATTTTCCATGAATTAGTCCTCTAGGTGATAGAAAAGGCTTACATAAAGTAACTTATTTTATTTTACAAAGTCACAAACATTTCTAAATCACGTAATATGTCATTTTTTAAACATTCTAATTTACTGCACGTTACTAAATGATATAGCTTTTCATACCCCACGTAACTAAAATTAATTTTCACAACTAACGAGTAACACCTCGTTATTAGTTTATCATGAAACACTTTACACTATATAGAAGTGGTTATTATTATTTTATTTTCTTGGTTAATTTCCAATGTATAACTCCCTATAAGCTATGCCTTACATGATCTTAATTAGACCTGATAAAACTGACTCGATTCGAGTGACCTAAGTCGAATAACCTGACTCGCACCCGAATTGACCTGAACTTATTCAATTCGATCCAAATATTTATTATCGGAAACTGACTGCTATCCCCAAATAACTTAAAAACAACCCATCCAAAAAAGACTCGAACCTGAAATGATTCGACCCGGCCCAAATCCTTGTAAACCTGAACAACCCGATCCAAATTGACTCGACGTGAACCTGGCCCAATTGAGCCGTTTGCCATGTCGAATTTCTTAATGTGAAGTCGTTTACATTAACTCCATATTGTTAGTTTCTTGATAAATACAGGACTAGACATGGCAAATAATATTGAAACTAAAAACCGATCGAGCACCCGACATGAAAAATATGAATAGTACCTGATATTCTACATTTCTACTCCATCCAAATCGAACCGAAATTAAACCCATTTCACGACAATTTTATAAATGAAAAATAGCTGAACATGAATATATCTAAATCGATAATATCTGAACTAATTGACCAGATAATGTAAAGTAAGATCATTTACCTTAAGTGCCGTATTTGTCAATTTCCCGATCTACACACGAGTCAGACGTTAAAGTGCAGAGTGCAAACCCGTAGGAATCTTACCAAGAATCGCAAATAATTAAACGTTGAAAACTTCAATTAAATAAAAGATCCAAGTAACATTCCTCTTTTTTTCCGTCTTTTTCATATTCCTTCCAGAAACTCAAAGTCTCAATCTTTCATCTAACTACATATTCAATTCAATATAATCAAGCTCTTTTACACTTTTTCCCTCAATTTAATACTTCTTAAATACAAAAAGTTCATACCATATTCAAACTATCTTTGAGGTAAATCACTGATCATTCCTTCTATACTTGTTCCAAATCATTGTTATTGTCCATAACTAATCTGTTTTTTTTTTTTTTAGTTTTGTTAGATATCATTAGCATAACCCAAAAAAAACTGTATAATAATTAGCAATTTCATACCTTTGCTTTTTCTTGATCTTGTATTTTGTATGAATTTTGGGTTTTGCATGTTGTAATTTTGTTAATTTGTTGATATTGAATCAAAGAAAGTGTTTCGATTTGCGGGTTTGATTGAAAATGGATCAATACCCATATGGTTACCCTCCCCCAAATCAACCATACCCTCCACCACCAAATTCTGAGGCATACCCACCTCAACATGCTCCATACCCATACCCAAATGCTGCTCCATATCCGTATCCGTATCAACGCCCGCCCGCTTATCCGTATCCATATTCGTATCCATCACCACCACCCAACTACCAAAGTCCACCTCATAGACCCATGTCATATTCTGGACCTCTTCCTCAAACTGGTCCACCTGCACCTACTTTTCAGCATAGTAATAGCTTTCAGTATGGTTCATCTCATTACCAATGTCCTGATCCCGGTTTATATCCCCCGCCAAATGTTATGCCCCAACCGCCTTCTAGGAGTAATAGCTTATCTAGTTCGCCGTCATCTCATTACCAATATTTGGATTCTGGTGTGTATCCCCCGCCAAATGTTGTATCCAGACCTCCTTCCCGGAGTAATAGCTTATCTAGTTCGCCTGTATATGAAACCTTGTCGAGTGGATTGCCAACTCATTACCAATATCCGGATTCCGGTGTTGGTGCCTATCCCCCACCAGATGCCAGACCCCAACTGCCTTCCCGGAGTAATAGCTTCTCTAGTTTAGCGGGATATGATACTTCATCGGGTGAATTGTCATCTAATAGACTAAGTAGAGCAAACCATGTTGGAACCTCGTATGGTATGGCATATCCTCCATTGGATGACCTGATGGGAGATATGCGAATATCTGATAATCAGCCACATGTCCCTGCTTCACCTTCTGCACCTTCTATGGCATTGGTGGAAAGCTCGCCTATGAGTTACCCGAGTTCAAGTGGAAGGTATGGTAACAATGGCTACCCTTACGAACCACATTCGAGAAGCCCTAGTTGGGATTGTTTACCTTGTGTAGGCGGTTCGCCGCGTGTATCGTGTGATAGCTTTGGTATGCAGATTGTTCCACATCAGAAAGGGTCTTTGAAGGTTTTGCTTTTACATGGAAATCTGGACATATGGGTTTATGAAGCAAAAAACCTTCCTAACATGGACATGTTTCATAAAACATTGGGTGACATGTTTGGTAAGTTACCTGGGACTGTAACCAACAAGATTGAGGGACATGTAGCTCGTAAGATCACAAGTGACCCATATGTTTCTATAGCTATATCGAATGCTGTAATTGGGAGGACCTTTGTGATTGGTAATGAAGAGAATCCAGTGTGGATGCAACACTTCAGTGTTCCTGTGGCACATCATGCTCCCGAAGTGTTCTTCCTGGTCAAGGATAGTGACGTTGTGGGCTCACAAATCATAGGAAGTGTATCAATTCCTGTTGAACAGATATACTTTGGGGCAAAAGTTGAGGGAACATACCCTATTCTGAATGGTAGTGGGAGGCAGTGTAAGCCTGGAGCTGTCTTGAGTATTTCAATCCAATATACACCCATCAACAACCTACACATTTACCATCATGGAGTTGGTGCAGGCCCTGATTATCAAGGGGTCCCTGGCACGTACTTTCCTCTTAGGAAAGGGGGAAGAGTAACTCTCTATCAAGATGCCCATGTCCCTGATGGTTCCCTTCCTGAGTTTAATCTTGATAGAGGGATGAAATATGTGCACGGCAAGTGTTGGCAAGATATTTTTGATGCTATACGCCAAGCTAGGCGACTGGTTTACATTACTGGATGGTCAGTTTGGCATAAAGTTAGGCTTGTACGTGAAGGCGGCAATCATGCGTCAGATTGCAATTTGGGAGATTTACTCAGATCCAAGTCAGCTGAAGGGGTTAGAATTTTGCTTCTTGTGTGGGACGATCCTACTTCTAGAAGCATCTTGGGCTATAAAACGGTAAGTGGCTTGACTTAAAATTCATCAGGAAAATTTTCATTGATGTACTATACATGTGTCCATTTCTGTCCGATCTCATTCGGATGAAACAGGGGTTATTAAGGAACACTAAAATTGTTTGATAGAGTATATGTAGTGCTCTCCATCTATCAGTTTCTCACTGCTGTTGCTTATGTAGGATGGGATCATGGCAACCCACGATGAGGAGACCCGTCGATTCTTTAAGCACTCGTCTGTTCAAGTGCTACTTTGTCCTCGTGTTGCCGGGAAAAGACATAGCTGGGTCAAACAAAGGGTAAGTGCTACAAAAGTTGTTTTGCAGATCATGTTTTGGTTTAATATATAATCTCAATTTATTTGAATGGTGATCTCATATTATTCCATTTTGGAGTTTGCTGTGTTGCTTGTAATTCCTCTATCTGATCTGTCATACATTTTTCATTTACCTTCCGTTTTTAGTGTCTTTGTAACTTTGTTGACTCGATTGAAGCTCACTGCTTATTCTATTTTTAGGAAGTTTCGACAATATATACTCACCACCAAAAGACTGTGATTGTCGATGCTGATGCTGGCAATAACATGCGGAAAATTGTTGCATTTGTTGGTGGGCTTGACTTGTGTGATGGAAGATATGATACCCCTGATCATTCTTTATTCAGATCTTTGCAGACAACGCACAAAGATGATTACCACAATCCTTGTTTCCAGGTAATATTCTAAACTTGTCTTTACAACAATTTCCTTGGTATTCTCAGATAGTCCGATCTTAAAAAATGATGAGCTTGATCAGTATGTAGATCAATTAATTAGGTGATGAGTAGTGCAGTGTCATGAGCTTACTGCTTCAAATATTGTTTTTGGGATGGTGGTGGTGGTGGACTGGTGGTTAACAAGAGCTCTGTTGGATAAAATGATGCAATTGGGTTTTGGATGCAAAGAAAACCAGTCTATATTTGTTTAAGATCTCATTTAACCCAGTAATAATTAAAATAAAAAATAAAAAAGTCTTCCATTATCTTATGTAGTTGCCAACACCACTACTGGCAGTATTGTCAGCTGTTACTGTAGCTAGTGGTACATTTCACTGAAGATTAGGCTGTTGGCGGACCTTTATCTAAATTATCAGTCTTTCGAACAAGGTTCAAGAAATTTAAAACTCCAGTTCACCAATTTCTCTAAGTTGACCTCGTTCTCAACCAGAGTTCATTCTAGGGTGCCGTTAAGGTTTGGAAATCGGATGCAATGAGTGTCATGAGACCTGAAAAAAAGTGGAGGTGAAGTGGTTAGTCATTAAAAGTTTAAAACCAAGAGGTGAAGGGAGAACTCACGGATATGGGGAGGATGTTGGAAATCTGTTGAAAGTAAGTAACTTTCAGAGGATGTCAGAGAACCTATGCTGCATGAGAAGCTGACTGCACGTGTCAGTGCTGGTGAGCGTTATTGTGGTGGTCACTTGGCCGCACAAGTTAATGATGGTCGTAGGTCCGAAGATAATTGTTGGACAGAAGTGAAGAGAGAGAAAAGAGGGAGGTGTGGAAAAAGAAAGGAAGAATGGAGTTTGGTTCTTGAATCATATGATGGAAGGATATGACAGATAGGGTACTAAAAAACCGGGGAGGGATTGTTATGATGGACAAGGCATTAGTAAGTGCTCTTATATAATAAGGAATTCTTATCCTAGAACTAGTTTTTTTGTCATCCATAAAAGTGGTGGCCTTGAGCGGATTTGCGGTCAACAGATTCTCCTGAGTTTTGGAGTTTGTAAGATAGCGCGTCAAGAGTTCCTCATACCAGCTCGTTACAACTATTGTGCCATTCTCTTCCACTATTTTTGTGTGAACTTTCTATCGATCTAGTCTACTTGTTAATTGTGACGCACTTAACAGGGCGCTACAACAGGCTGCCCAAGAGAACCGTGGCATGATTTGCATAGCAAAATAGACGGCCCTGCTGCATATGATGTTCTCACCAACTTCCAAGACCGCTGGTTAAAGGCATCTAAGCCACATGGGATTAAGAAGTTGAAAATGTCATTTGATGATGCCTTATTGAGAATTGAACGGTTGCCTGATATTGTCGGGATAACTGATGTTTCTGGACTTGATGACGATGATCCTGAATCCTGGCATGTGCAGGTAGTGCTAATTTCTCATTCTTTTTTCATATGCATAATGGGCTTGTGTGTAAGGAGAACTAAAACTCTTCCCATTAGGTTTTTCGGTCCATTGATTCAAGTTCTGCAAAAGGATTTCCGAAGAATCCAAAGGAAGCAACCAGCAAGGTGGGTGAAATTTCTTGCAAACTTCCTTTTTTCTTTGTACTTGTCCTTTCTTTCACGCATTTTGCTTCGTTTTTTTTGTTTCTTTCGCTCCCGTTGTCTTTTGCGTTCTTCTTCGCACCACATAGAAGTTGATCGGCTATAAATATGCAGAATTTGGTCTGTGGGAAGAATGTGCTGATTGATATGAGCATACATACGGCATATGTTCACGCTATTCGAGCTGCCCAGCACTACATCTATATTGAGAATCAGTATTTCATTGGTTCATCGTATAATTGGAGTGGAAACAGAGACTTAGGTGAGAGATTGTTGTAGTTGTGTTACTTTTTTTATACGCAGACTGCTGGGTCTCATTCCTACATTCCGAACTCTTTCTGTGAACTTGTTTTATTTCCTTTATCTGTCTGCCCCTTTCTTTTGCTATTATGTTATTTATCCTCATTCTTTAAATGTTCTTAATGCTAACCAATGTCATCTATCATAAATAGTTTTATAGGATACCTGCTATGAACTTGCTATATTACATTTTACTTTCACAGTTCACTACTGTCTTTGTCATGGATACCGTCTTTAGAAATTCTTGTGAAATGGCCTCATGATGGGTCCATGTTAGGTTACCAGATTAAAGGGTGGACTTGAAAATAATAAATGAAAAATTGTACACTCAAAATGCCGTCAACCTTGAGGCAGGACTCCCCAAGCCCTATTTCACTGCCGGCGTCTGTGTTTGTTATATTGCTGCTATTTTTGGAAGGTGTTATATTTATGGTTTGATGAGAATTAGGGTTAAGTTAGTTGGAGTACATGTCTAGCTTGGTATATTACATGTATCATATGCTTAAACCTTATTTCTTGTTGAAGAATCTGAGGGAAATGTTGTAGTAACACTAACTTTTATCATTAATATTTCTTATATGAAGAAGTGACGCTCCTTTTACTGGCCTATATTGTTGGTTGCAGGTGCTAACAATCTCATTCCCATGGAAATTGCACTGAAGATTGCTGAGAAGATTAGAGCTCATCAGAGATTTGCTGCTTATATTGTTATCCCAATGTGGCCGGAAGGTGTCCCTTCTGGTGCAGCCACTCAAAGAATTCTCTTTTGGCAGGTGAATTAATGTAGTTTTTTATTGTGAAAATTGTAACTTACCACCTCCTATTTACCGTATTTTACAAACTACCACCTTGTATTTTGTTTATTACAACAAACCACCTACATTACACCCTATATATCCCATCTACCACCGTATTTCAATCCCGCACATCATTTACTCAAGTCTCGACTCGTTAAATTAACAAACTATAAAAAGACAAAAATACCCTTACTTTAATTCACTCAAAACACATACTAACAACACTAAAACTAAAAGATAAAGAACATCATTCATCATCTCAACACCCCAATAATTCATCATCATCAACAAATTTCAGTCACCCAAAAAAAAATCATCCTCCTCAAATCATCATCCCCCAACTGATTCGTTTCTTCCCATCGCCACCTAACCACCGCCTCACTACCACCCTCTGCGTTGTCAACCCCTTCACAAATATTGACCTCACAAACTCATCTTCTTCATCTGTCACTTATCCTCCTAATTAGCCCTAAACCCATCATGCACTAGACCCGCCATCTTCACTCTTCACCATTCCAATACCACCTCCAGCAACATACTCAAACCCACCACACCAATCCCTTTCCCATTATCAACCGCCTCCAACATGAGCTCTCTTTTCAGTCGATACTCCACCACCACATCAAAACAAACTGATTCCTCTTAAATACCATCCCAAATCTATGAAAGCGTCTCTATCACCCACGAAAATCCTAGATCTAGGGCTTTCGTGTGTGGGGGAGACGATTTTGTGAATTCGTGGTGAGAAGTTG
This sequence comes from Silene latifolia, assembly GCF_048544455.1. Taxonomy (NCBI): domain Eukaryota; kingdom Viridiplantae; phylum Streptophyta; class Magnoliopsida; order Caryophyllales; family Caryophyllaceae; genus Silene; species Silene latifolia. The sequence goes on from NC_133533.1 coordinate 52,250,271, forward strand.
GAGGTCGGCTTGTGGTGATAAATTGGATGGTGAGGGGTATAATGTGGAAAATTTTTAGTAATTCAAAGTAAACTACATACCAATTCCTCGTTGAGATTGTGTAAGATAGATGAGATGAATGCTTGTTGGTTTTCTTTACATATGAATTCAAATTGGAAGCAGATTCCAAATTTCACTATAATCATTCAAAAATTAATCAAGTTTCTTTGGACTGAAAATCTCAAAAATTCAATACATGGTGTTAAATATCAACTTCAATCCTGGTGTGGGGATGTGGAATACTAATTGGAAGTCTAGAGCAAGTAGCTTACAACATTTTTCGTTCAATTCCTGCCAAACCGGGAATTTTCAAACCCTTCTATTTGAATTGACTAATTTTATAAGTTTGAAGGTCTGCCTAATTTTGATTGTTGGATGTTGATTCATTAAACATAATTTTTCTTTGATTTACTTCTGGGTTCAAGAAGTTTGATTTTGTTTGTATTCTAATTAGATAGCAGTGACTGTTTTGAAGGAATTAGGCCAAGGGTGTTTTGGTCACTCGATAGTTTATTCACTTAATGAGTCGGGAATTAAGTTAAATTATGATCGGAAATGAAATACGGTGGGAGTTCGGATATATACAGTGTAATGTAGGTGGTAATTTGTAATAAACGAAATACAAGGTGGTAGTTTGTAAAATACGGTAAATAGGAGGTGGTAAGTTACAATTTTCTCTTTTTTATTATATGATAACAGAAAACAGCTATAAGTTTGGTGTGTAAATTTTTATTTTATTTTTCGCTTCCATGACAAATGTTTGATTTTGTTTTAAATGAATATAAACTAGCTGCAAAATGTGTTATACCATAAAAAGAATAGCTGATATATTATGGGAAGTTTCCATAGCAGAGAAATTTTATATTCAAGAAGTCAGAATCATTTTTCCTCGGATGTCCTTACATTCAACTTTCGAGTATTATTGAGAATTATAGATCCTTGGGCAAAACTTAAGTGTTCAGGGTTTAGTTTCACTGAAGTTTCAACTTTAATATGTTATATTAGTGTAAGTCATAATTCAGGCTACTATGAGCCTGAATTGTGGACATCAGTTGTATGGGTGATTGTTTACATTGCTGTACGACATATATTCCTTAAGTTCTCAAGTCATGACAAATGGTTGCAGAACAAAACAATGCAAATGATGTATGAAACCATCTCTAAGGCTCTGATAGAGGTGGGGCTTGAGGATGCCTATACGCCTCAAGATTACTTAAACTTCTTTTGCCTTGGCAATCGTGAAGGTCCAGATGGAACCGAGGGTGCTCCAAGTCCTCACCCACCCAACACTCCTCAGGTTGTGATTCTCTCTTTGTAAACTATGACGCAGATGATGTTCTAAGTCTATTTTGTGTTTTCTAAGGCTTGCCTTCTCCTTAGACCTGCAAAATTGATTGGACTTAAATTGAGCAGCTTCTGGAACCCAGATTGGCCTGAATTGAAACGATCCAATCTGAAATGGCTCAATCCAAAATCACTTGTATTGGCCTAAAGTAACCAATTTGGAATGACATATTACTTTAACTACGTAAAAAATTGCGAAAACCTTAGTAGACACGACATGAAATGGCCTGACTGGAAACCCGATAATTGGATCCACAAACGACCTGACCTATAGTACCATACCCAAAATAGATATGAACCCAAACTGACCCGACCATTCCAAATAATGAATACACCCAAAAAAATTGTTTTGTACCAAGCTGAATGGCCTGATTCACGATTCGCCATTTGCCACATGCCCTATTAGATAACCAATTTACTGAGTTATGATCATTTTGATTCTTGTCAATTATTGAAATGGGGATGGATTTACAATTTATATTTCTGATTTCTTGTATCTGTTGTGCAATATATAGGCTTTATCACAAAAGAGCCGAAGATTTATGATTTATGTTCACTCTAAGGGCATGATAGTGGATGACGAGTATGTGATCTTGGGTTCTGCAAACGTCAATCAGCGTTCAATGGAGGGAACCAGAGACACCGAGATTGCAATGGGAGCCTATCAGCCTCTTTACACTTGGGCAAAGAAGTCAGGGCATCCATTTGGGCAGGTATATTCCCATGAATCATTTAAAGTTGGCATATATGTAATTATTAACTCATATGTACGACATTGTACCCAGTTACTCAAAGGCTTCCGTGAGATGTACGTAGTATACCCCTTGTGTTGAGAACACGGGACTGTTTCTAGATGACCCATACGACAACCGCGTAGAGTATTAATAGATCCATTAGGTAACAATATTAGTGTCTTTGGCTCCATTAGGTAACAATATTATATGTAATTGTTTGCTATTCCCATGAATAAAACAGCACAAATTCTCATTGAAAATGGACATTATCCGTCACAAGTTGAAGACGGATAGTGTCTCTCTCACAAAATGCAAATGGATAGTGCAAGTGGGGTGAAATGGATACCCCCACTTGCCCTCGCACTTGCATTTTGTGAGAGGGTATTGAAAACGGACACTATCCGTCACAAGTTGAAGACGGATAGTGTCTCTCTCACAAAATGCAAATGGATAGTGCAAGTGGGGTGAAATGGATACCCCCTTGCTTGCCTCCCACTTGCATTTTGTGAATCATACTATCTCTGTCTTGACCATGACGGATAGTGGCCGTCTTCAATGAGACGGACTGAACAAACAGTATGTTTTGCACGTGAATAAAAGAGCACACTGAGATATGAATGAAAATGCGAAGTTGAATAAAGTGTGTGGTCACACACCGTAATGGCAACGAATTACATTACAAAGGGATTTCAAGTGAGTTTTATTTTCATGGATTAGTTATAAAGATCTAAGGAGGTAGAATTTAGACTGCAATCCACTTTCTTTGCAGTGAGTTTGTGATCCTTGAAACAGTTTGTGATCAAGAAAGAACTGGTTGATCACAATCAGTGTACATATGTGTAATCAAATGACATGTTTATTACTATACTTGTCGTGCAGATATATGGTTATAGAATGTCCCTTTGGGCAGAACACCTCGGACTTGTTGATGACTGCTTCACTGAACCAGAAACCGTCGAGTGTGTAAGAAAAGTAAGAACAATGGGGGAGATGAACTGGAAACAATTTGCAGCCGAAGATCCAAAAGAAATGGCCGGCCACCTGCTTAAGTACCCTGTTGACGTTGATAGAAGGGGAAAGGTAAGGCCCCTTCCTGGTTGTGAAAATTTTCCCGATCTTGGTGGAAGCATATGTGGCTCCTTCCTTGCAATTCAAGAAAACCTCACCATCTGAGCTTCTAATTCACATCACCAAGTAGGTTTTATCGAGATTATGTAATATTTGAGTATGAGATAAGACTGCCTATATACACTAAAAAAGAGTACAGTTTTTTGAGGTAGTTTTATCATGGATAGGCTTTCTAACTGTACATTGTCTTCATGTTTTCCCTTTTCTCCTTTTGAGGATGTAATTTTAGACACAGTTGTGAGTAGTACTCCATACTTGTGTATAGCGGTATAATATCAATTTGGATCGTCTCCATTTCCATACTCGTATAACAGTTGGTTATTATAAATAAGATGTAAGTTTTCATACTACAAGCAATCGAACAATTATCTTTTATCGTGTTACATGTTCTATATATGGTAGATTGGGAATTTTTATTATGTGCTACCTCTTAAATGGGCACTACATTCCTCGAAGCCCCTTGGCTACCCTCTCGTTTCAATGGTATTAAACATCGGTTTTTCATCTTCTGATCAAACAATTTCCAATTAGGGGATCTTCAAAAAGTGCTGGTACTTGACTGATACACCCTAGCTGACCGATGCCAGGCTAACATTTGACCGACATTCTCGAGCAATTAGAAAACAAACGGCACTGGTTGATTGTCCATAACAGAGTAATGCTACCATAATTCATAATCGTTACCATAGATGCCGCAATTTTTTTTACATTTTTAGTACCATGATCAATTCCCGTCCTATGCGCCACAGCATCATTTTCTTCAGCATGACAGAGTACATAAAGGGGGATAATCCTTGTTATCAGCAAAGTACCATTGCAAAAAGTATAATGATTCAACATTTCATCAAAAATTAATAAACGAAATTTTTTGGACAATACTAACTACTCCGTAATAAAGATTCTGCACTTGGTACATAAGAAATGCTATATAATGATTGGTACTCACGAATCAAGATTCAGTTGAATCCCGTCAACATCAAAACTGTACCTTGTGTGTCCCTTTGCAAAGGAAAAGAGATCATCATAATCATTTATGCAGCTCAAGTGATATTCACAAGTCTAGCACGTTTAGTATTCGGGTCGACTTCTGCTCGAAGTCCAATGTCAGCAAGTTGAGGAAGATCAACAGTGCCTTGCATCTCTAAACTTGCCACAACTTGCTGGTTTTCTGCATTACCTTCCAGTAAACTTTTAGCACAAAATATGCCCCATTCCCTAAGAAAAGGGTTGTCTTCGTCAAGAACACATTGTTGTAAAAGAAGAATAACCCCATTCTTTTGCCTTACTTCATCTTGTACATTCTTCCTTCTATACGAGCAATTCCCGATGACTGCAACTATGTCTCTTCTGAAACCCTTATATGGGCAAACTTTAGGTGACTCACTATCTCCCATTTCGCCCTCAGACCGACTGGTGGTTTTCCTGATTGATGATGGAAGCTCTAGTTCACGAAGTAAAGATAAGAGCAGGTCCAAGAATCCCCTGTCAATCAATGAATTAACAACTACAGAACTGTCTTGTGCACATGTATCTCTCAGGACAGTCAGTGAATAACCTAACACATCGATCGAAGCAGACCCAGTAGGCAAACCAGATTGGCCTCTGGTGTGAAAGTCCACGATTTTGACGGCTGTCTCAAAAATACCAAGAATATATAAAGCAAAGTCGATATTGATATGAATCTCCTTAAGTCGCTCATTCAAAATTTCCGAGACCATGCGCAGAAGATATGCTTGTGAGGTAGTAAATCTCTTTTCGGGATTTTTCAAGTTTTCAGAAGCAAAATTTTCACTTAGCACAGAAAATAAGACTGAAAAATGAGATTCCTCTAGGCATATTCTTGAGATAAGTAGCTTCAGCCAATCTTCTCCGAACCCAACTGAAAGCACAAAAGGAAATGTCGTTTAGACCATTTTCCATCCAACATTAAGGCTACTTTGAACAAACGACACCAACAATCACAAAAACATATACTAGTGAGACCGGTCCTATCAATCATGTAATGAAACAGCCACTACATTCGGATTGGGCAAGTCTCACACATTGTGAGACCGCCTCATACAAGACTCACTACCCAATAAAAAAAAGGGGATGTATAAAGCTACCTTCTGAGGCGGTCCTAGCAATTTCTGCGATTACAGCTAACCCTGGATCTCTGCAAAGCTCGGTAAACAGTTCAGAGCTTCCATCACTACACGTATAAATAATCATACACAGAGGATCACAAGTCTCCCTTCTACGAACTCCAGCAATTTTAAGAAAGACGTCGGGAAACAGTCGGTCCCATATAGCACGTTGATGTTTCTCCCCGGCAAGTGATATATTTGCCAGTACTTGTAAGGCAGCACGTATAATCCCATAACCAAAATCATCACAGTCAAACCGCACATTATTAATTACACCCGAAATAACTGCAACTCCATTTAACTCAAGAAACAAGTTCTGGTTTGTTGCCTCTCCTGCACATAAGTTTCTTAGCAGCCTAAGAGACAGCAAAAGAAGATGATGAGCAGATTCACCAACGAGAGACTGTGAAAGCTTTAGTACTGATCCAAGAATACCCTTGGAAGCAAGCTCCAACCGACCTTTATCGTTTCTAGAAGTTTCAGTAAGAATTTGAAGGGCTTCATCCAATGATGAAGAATTCGAAGTTCTTAACAAAGACTCAATAACATCCTCCGGGATGCTCAACTGTTGGGCCAATGCAGAATCCATTTCCTACACATATTTTCGACACATACCCACATCCAATAAATATTTGCTGATGACAAAATTCATGTCATACACCTCATTATATAAATGTCTGAATCATTTAGACCGTCGCACACATTACTAACCGTCTGCTAATACATAATAATCATAGATATAACCCTAAATCATATATAGATGATTCATCGCAAAAACCGTAAAAAAAATGGAATCTTTACAGGAAAAGTAACATTACCCTTCACAATTTAAAGGTTCAAACTTAATTCCCATTACATCAAAAGACTTGAAATTTGAGAAACATAATCCAAGTAGTTATTGTACTAACATAAACAACTAAAACCCTAGTAAAATCAGCTATTAATTGATGAAAACTAGTGTATAATCTAATCAAACCCAGAAACATGATGGCTTTAACATTAACTAATTCCATAATGTTATCAGCATAAAGCAAGTTCATATCATATTATAAGCATACTTGGATTGATTACAGAAGATTAAAGAAAAACAAATAATAAAAGTGCAGCGAAGAATGTTAAATCTAACCTTAAATTACAGCAGAGTCGCGTTCAGACTTGAGACTCATAATACACCACTTCGTTCAAGAATTCTGACTTAATATTACGTGATCGATGCGCACTCGGACTTCCTATTGAGTGAGGCAGGGGATTAGACTGATGGGAGTACCGACTCCCTCTCATACTATAAACACAAAATCTCTTTTGTGACGGCACGTATCCGTCACTTTGGAGTGACGGATACCATTTTCCCTCATAAATGACCCAAATAGAGGAGAGAGGGAAGCACATGGAGGTGCCCCCACCTTGTCCCCCTATCCGTTTTGTGAGTGGCATTATCCGTAACTTGTTCCGACCCGTCTTCAGCAAGACTAATTGTACTATAAATGAGGTAATATCTTATTTAGAAATTCGCTTTAGGAAGGTTCTAGTCGTAAATAAAACTTGTTAAAGTTAATGTTGCACCATATAGTATACTCCCTCCTATTCACAATAAACTACCCTATTTCTTTTTCCGTCTATTCACAATAACTTCTCTATTTTCTTTTTTGGTAAGTGTTTGTGTGGTCCAAATTTAATTGTATGGTGTGGTAGTGTATTTGTGTGGTCCAAATTTAATTATATGATGGGGTAGTGTGTTTCCTTAATTTTTGTGTCAAAATGAAATGAGAGGTTTATTGTGAATAGGAGGGAGTATATGTTTATTTTTTTATGATGTCAAGGTGTTTTATAATTTATATACTCGTTGCGCGTAATCGTTTGTCTAAGTCTTTTAGATTAGACTTATCTAATACAAGCAACAAAGGAAATTGTGATGGAAGTATACAATAGTCAAGCCTCAATTCAAGATCAAACATGTGAAGATTTATTCAAGATTTATGTGAAGACGAAGTCCGTCTAAAGATTAATCAAGCTTGGATGATGATGTAGCCTATACTCGATTAGAATAGTATAGGTGATTATCTCGTAATGATAACCAAGAATGAGTTTCTTGAATTGGTAAAGTTATAGCTTTGCATAACATTACTAGTAAAAGAGTTCAATGTTATAGCTCTCCTACTATAACATTGAGATGCTGAGTTTATTATACACGACATATAATGTTTCAAAATTGTTTTGAAAATTGTTTAAAGTTTATTTTAAATGTTTTGATAAGAGTATTTATTTTATTAAGCCCGGTTTAGTGCGGAGTTCGGTTTTATGTTGAACGTTGACTAGTAGTCTTTTTGGGTCAACTTATGAGTTGGACCATGCTACTAATTAGGGTTTCAACAAAGCCTCTCTTAAAACCTAAATTCTAACTCATATATTGAGCTAGGGTTTGCACGAGTCACGAGGCATATGAGCCGTGACATCTCGTGTAACCTAAGGTATATTTGGTAAAGATTTATTCTGTAAGGAATATCTTTACATATCTTGTATATCTTACTTAATATATTCTATCTTTTGGAATATTCTTTATTATCTTTTAGGCTTTTAGGAAAGAAGTAATAGAAGATATGATTTGTTAACATATCTCATATTTTCGGCCATTAGGGTTTTAGAAACCGAGTTGCCTTATTCTTTCCTCCCTATAAATACTTTGCTCTTTGCAACATTTAACAGAGAGACCTTAAGCATAAAATTGATCTTATTTTTACAGAACAAAATCGTGTGTGTCAAAGCAGAAAACCGTTTTGTTATTTTGAAAGGTCGTGTATTCTAAGCTCGTATATTCATTTGTTAAAGTTATCGTTATAAGATAATAGTGCTTATTTGATTTCTTACTTGTTCATTAACGTGAACTTTTAGTAGAATCATTAGTGCTTTCTTATTAGCGTAAGTTAGTCACTCGAGTATTTAACGGTACTCATTGAGTTACAGCTAGAGTTAGTTGTACGAGTTGGGTTAGTAAATTTGTAATCCGTAGAAAGGTACTAAAATTATTAATCGAGAATAGTGGACGTAGGTTTCGACTTGTGAAACTGAACCACTTCAAAACCGTGTGTCTCTTCTCTTTCGTTCGTTTCTTTATTTCGTTTTACATTCATTAGTTGATTAGTTAAAGTTTAATCAATAAACTTTAAATAATCAATTACATACACATAATCGAAAAAGCTTTCAAAAGTTTTAAATCCTCAATTCACCCCCCCCCCCCTCTTGAGTATTTTGGATCAATAGACTCTTCCTTCATACACATAATCGAAAAAGTTTTCAAAAGTTTTAAAAAAGTAGTGTTCGAAAATACCATTTATGAAGAGAAACGGGGTCGGAACCAAAATCCTCGGCAAAACGCAACAAATCCCTCAGTTGATGGGATTGAGACTGACGGAAGGACAGGTTGGTCAAGCGATTAGGAACTTTCTTCCCCCACTTGCGGCTCCTCCTGATCAGGATCCCGAGGAATCCAGAAAGTTTCATTTGGACCAGTTTTACTTGTGAAATTTAAAAATAAAACCCGCATGGAACCTTTTATCATGTCTCGACAAAGGTGTCGTTATTTTTGATGCTAACGAGCATAATATCACATCAAAGTTACAAGAACCAAAGCCAAAAGGAAGCTGCTCATATACTTATATCTAATAGGGATGCAACACTTCCTTTCTGTTCGACTCAAGACCTAAAAAAAAAGAGACTAAACGCATGGATTGACATGCTGCCACCAGAAGCAGAACCCCATATTGTTTAAAAATCAAATTTTTTAATAAACTCGCGATTTGAGCTTGTGATCTGATTTCCACTCTAAATACACATTTTGAAATACTCATTTTGCTGTTCATAGAGACACGAAGGGGTTCGTTTGGCTAGCTAGAAAGACGGGAAGCCGCCCGATGACTAAGAAATAGGTTTGCGCTTGAATTAAAGTGATGAGGTCGCAAAGAAAAGAGGAAAGTAGGACTCCTATTGACTAAAGGTTGGCTCTTCGGTTTCCATTTGAAAGAATGAATTTGAAACTTTGAAACATCTTGATGACGAATTCCACGATAACAAGAAAATGAGTGAGGGGGAGATTTGTTGGGATGTTCCCATTTTGAAATCTTCGAACATATTCGAGTTTAAATGAAGAAAGATCTACCGACCTCGAGATTGATTCTATATGTTAAAGTGGGGAAAGACGTTACTTTAGCTCCCTTCCACCCGAAACAATTGGGATTTTTTTGGAGATTGTGTCTGGGGATGTGGGATATGGCCTGCTTCCCTTGGGTTTTGTTCCCCAGTCTTTTTAGAAGTCCCCATAGATTGAATAACAGTGCTCTTGTAAGAGGGTAACTTTGATGCCTGTTTGAAATTTTTTAAGAAGGGAGTAGGTTCCTTCTTGGAAGACCAGCCCTTATTCTCTACTTCAGGGGGGTTGATTCCCTTTTCTTTTGTACTCTTTCGGACTACAAATCCTGTAATGACGGTTCGACCCCGTGAAGTGATAGGAAGGAAGTTATCCCCCTCGGACTAAGAAAGTGAACTCGTCTTGTTTCGCCACTTCAGTCGTGCTCGTTGTTTCTCGAAAGTATCTTTTTTCTGGGAATTAAGGAAATGAGATTCTATTCTCCAAGTCTGTTCCAAATCCCCTATACGTGCACAGATTTGAGTCTTTGACCGATCTAACTAAAAGGGACAGTCCCAAGTCTCAGAATAAAGTACAATCTCGCTCGAACATCAAGGTAAGGACTCAATCTGATCTTTCTTCCTCCACTCCAAACCCGGCATCTTAATCCGCAAACTGTCCGAGAAAGGTTAAGGATTGATGGACATTAATTGACGTAACTCGTGAAATACTCCCGAACAATCTAAGTACTTTCCGAGAAAATCCACTAGTTTAGTTCTGATCTAAGTAGGCTCATAATAGGGCAAGTGGGCGACGGCATTGCTCGTCATGACCAAGCTACCTCCATCTATCCACAATTAACCCAAATTTCCGAGTTTCATAGGAATCAATGGGAGAATGAGATTGTTCAAGAAAGTCCATTACTGAGAGAAGTGGTGATCTCGTCTTGCTTGCTGGAAGATATTTGTCCTCCCGAAACGGCCGGAGGTTGGCTTCTAAATAAAAAATCCAAAAGCCCCCAGAGCCAAGTGGAGCATGCATGAAGGAGTCAGACGCTTCTTCTCTTGACTTGATTGGGTTTAAGATTCCCTGTCCGAGGCTCCTCTATTTATTTTCTAGTCTACTATCCCTTATTGGATCTGGCAGTTTCTGCATTTTCTGGTCGTTCCCAGTGTACAAGATGTGATGCCACTCCCCAAACCTCCAGCGGGCGTTCATACTTGTTGCAAGATCTAAAAAAAATGGAATAATAAACAACTCCGCGGAGGGTTCGAGAATAGGGTGGATGGAATGAGTAGAGTGAGCGGAACGATGCGTTTTTGGGATTTGCGCGCTCCTTGGTTAGAACCCACAACCTTTCTTTTTTCTTCTTCAATCCAGCACCTTGTCCACTAATTGCTGCCTTTCTTTGTCCAGCTGCGGTTGTACCTGATAAACCATTACTTTAGTTCGTCAAAGGCCTCTCTTCCATATATATACTAAGTCAGATTGAGACTAAGATTAATTGAGAGTCAGATTAACGGGGTCTTGTTTCTTTCTACCATCAACAACGTCGTAGGTGTATCAAAAAACATTCTTTTCACTAAACGTATATAATAAAATATGATGACCCGGTCGAGACAGTACAATACATTGGTGTAAAAGATTGAGTGGGATCTGTGAGGTTGCTTTTGAGAGGAACTTGTCTAGCCCTATATTATTAGAGAGGGGAAGTTAGGTGTCTAGATGAGGCTCGGGATCAACCTTAGAATGAATCTCAGGAAGATGACTTTTTTATTTAAAGATCTCGGAATCGTAATTTCAACGGCACACCGCTGCAATTTCATATGAGGAAGGGCTCTTCTCATCAGTATACACTTAATATAATATAGAAAAATAAAAGAACACAGGAAAGCGCCAACGGCGTAAGTTTCATTCTATTCCAAAAGCAGTGGTCGAAGTAGGTTCACGGGGATCATGGGGATCAGGATCATCTATAACAGGAACAAGAATTCTTGAGTGAACTTCAACTTCTAATGCTCTGGCTGGTAATGGTTGCTCTGGCTCTGGAAATGCTGCTTTTTCCAAAACCTCTGGAAATGCGTCAACTTACTTTGCTTACTCTGAAAAGTCTTCCTCAGAGTCAGAGAAAGGATCTGAAAGAACTCGAACTCATGTAAAAGAGTTGGTCGAGACTTGTGGCCAGGTCTAATTGTAAAGTCAAATAGAATAGAACAAGGGAAGAAAGTGGCTCTAGTTACGGGAGAGGGAGCTAATAGAGGAGAGCATGCGCCTTTGACTTTAGTGAAGAAGGCGCAACAATTATAATTACATGAATCCGGTGCAGGCAGTTTAGTCGAGTTAGTAAACTCCGTACACTATGCCCGCTCGTTCAGTATGATTCCACCGAAGCAAAGGAATTTCGAGCCGTGTTCGTTCTTCTCAATTGGAGATTCTACAGATGTAACATGCTTATTGGTTACAACGATCAAAATTAAAAAATGAGACTCTCGATGGCCTACCATCTCGTTTCTTATATTCCCGAGTTAAACAAAGATCTTCACATCAGCGTATTCTGGCATTACTTTCTCGCTCGGGTGAATGGTTATATAATCCTGATCAGATTTCTTTGGAGATTACTTCTTTTTTCCATGACCTCCTGTGTGTTACAACTCCTCAAGATCCTGGCTCACCAAAAGGTTTTATTGACTCACTACTTTCATCACCTGATCTTCACATGCTTAGCCCCGAAGACTATTTGTTGTTGTCGGCTCCTTTCTCTGAAACTGATATTGTACATGCTCTGAATGGTATGGATGGATCGAAGTCACCTGGGCCTGATGGTATTACCCCGAAATTTTTCTAGTTTTTTTGGCCCCAGATTGGTCAGTTGGTTACGTTGGCTCTTCTTCGATTCCTTAATACGGGTGTTATGTTGAACGAATGGAATAACACCCATATTATTCTTATTCCTAAAGCGGAGAAACAATAGTGATCTCTCAGTATCGTCCTATCAATCTTTGCAATGTCGTCTATCGACTGGCTTCCAAGTGCCTTGCCAATCGACTCAAACTTGTTATCTCTTCTGTTGTTTCGGATTCCCAACAAGCTTTTGTCCCTTCTCGTCTTATGTCGGATGGTTATCTTATTACACATGAAATTATGCACTATATAAATATGTAATACTCCGTGTTTATGAGTCTTTGGGTACTCTATCGAGTAGGCCCTACTCTGTCGAGTAAGGGCAAGTTGCGTTTTAAAATAGTTTCTGACCTGTTGGGTACTCGATCGAGTAACTAGGATACTCGATCGAGTAAGGGGGTACTCGATCGAGTAGCTTAGATACTCGATCGAGTAGCCGGTTTTACGGGGAGTTTTCTCGGGTTTTGTTAATTATGCGATTAAGATATATAACCTTTTTCCGTCATCATTCTAAACACTTTTGCAAAACCTAATTTACTGTCAAAGAGAGAAAGCAAGTACGTTCATCATCTTAATCGCATTGTTAGCAATTCCCGGAGTTTGGAAGGTCGGTTTTCATCGTTTGATATACCGTTGGGATCCTTGCGTCGAGGGTAAGATCTATGTACCCTTTTTGTTGTCTTTCCTTTAAGTTGGTTAAACCCTAATCTAGGGATTTGGGGGTTTTTGAGTAGTTTGTGATTTGGTAGCATTTGTATGTTGTGTGATAGGAGGAGGTTTCGTAGAAGAAGCTTTTTGAGATAGCTGTAGAGACCGTCTGATAGTTGTGCTTTCCAGGTAGGATTTCCTACTCAGTATTAGTCCCATAATGGGATGATTGTTGATGTGTTTTGGTTGATTGTTTGATATAGTAATTGTATTGTGACGGCTGTGATTGTGATTGTGATTGTGATTGATTGTTCTCTGGTTCTCGAGATGCGTTCTCGGCTGAGTGGAGTCACTTGCGGGAGTGGCTTCACGCCCTAGTTTCGCCCTTCTTGGAACCTGCAATGGAATGGGATGTGCACATTAATGGACAGGGTTAGCGCTCATTATGAGGAGCGGGGCTTAGGTGGGAACGGCTGCGGTCCCGCACTGGCAGGACTGGTCTAGTGGACAGTCAGTGATTGAGATTGTTGGATTTGGTGTGGATGTGTGTGTGTGTGTGACGGTTAAGCTGTCTGTTTATCTTATTGTTGATATATTGAGTTGTGTGATTAGTACTGACCCCGGTTGTTTTGTAAACCTGCGGTGATCCATTCGGGGATGGTGAGCGATGAATGAGCGGGTTTGAGTTGAGTCTTTGGATAGGCTGGGAGGTGCCACCGTCGACGATAGAAGTCTTCCGCTGTAGTCTTTTAGTTTTATGACATTTCAGTATTTCGATGAAACATTGGTTTTAAGAACTTGTACCCGTATTTTGGGATTTGGTTTCAGTTGTACTTTTCACTAAAGTTATATTATTTAAGTTGTTTCGTTATTGTCTTATGAATATCATGCCTCGGGTAACCGAGATGGTAATATCTTCATACCTGAGTGGTCCTGGTAAGGCACTTGGAGTATGGGGGTGTTACAAAATAAGACTAAGAAAGGAGTTGTTTCTTATGCTGCTCTGGAGCTTGATATGCACAAAGCGTTTGACCGCGTTTCCTGGCCTTTTCTTATTGCGGTATTGAGGAAATTTGGATTCCCTATCTTTTGGCAGAATGTTATCTGGGAATGCATCTCCACTGTTACTTATAATATCCTGATTAATGGCGAGCCATCTGCTACCTTTCGACCTTCTTGCGGCCTGAGGCAAGGTGATCCGCTTTCCCCTTATTTGTTTATTTTGTGTATGGAGATTTTGTCCTGCCAATTACGTGCTGCTGCGAAGGTTGGAACCATACATGGTCTTAATATTTCTCGCTATACTCCTCCTATCACCCATCTTTTTTATGGTGACGATGCCTTTATTTGCTGTAAAGCTACTCCGAGTCCTTTTGAGGCACTCCGGGATTTGTTTCGTTGTTTGGAGCTTGCCTCTGGACAGATGATAAATCTTGATAAATCCTTTATTAAATTCAGTCCAAATGCACCGCCCGATTTCAAATCACATATGGCTTCCATACTCAAGATGAGGACATCTAATTGCTTTGGAAATTATTTAGGTGTCCCGGTTGATCTTCCGTAAAAAAAAGTCTATAGTGTTTCAGCCTCTTGTGGACAAGATGACAACTCGTATTATTTCTTGGTCTTCTCTTCATCCCAGTCAGCCTTGTAAACTGCTCATCATCAACTCTATTCTGTTGGGTTCAATCCGATATTTGATGACTTCCATCCCTTTTCCAATTGGGATTTGTAAGAAGATTGACTCTTTGATTGCAAATTTTTGGTGGCGTAATGATGTTCGCCATAGATCTATTCATTGGCTTTCTAGCGATTCTTTGCAGCTTTCGCGTGAGAATGGTGGGCTTGATTTCAAGTTTGTCTCAATGTTAAGTCAGGCTTCCCTTATGAAGAATTTTTGGCGTATTCATCATCAACCCTCTGGTTTATTAGCGAAGTTTATGATCCCCAAATACAAGAAGGATTTACCAATTCCAACTTCGAAATCGAAAGTTTCTCATCCTTCTTTTTTATAGGCCGGCTTATGTCGTGCAGCTTCTGCTTTCTCTCCTGCTTTATCCTGGAAACTTGGTAATGGTGTCTCAGTTGATTTACTAAAAAGTCGCTGGATTAATGAGAATGTTCCATCTGTGCAACCATTTTTTTCTGCTGCCTCTCTGGTGCTCTCTACTCTGCTCACTAAGTCAGGTAATTTGGATCATAGTGCAGTTTTCCGAGTTTTTGAGTCTCATTGTGCCAAGATTATTATTTTTATGGAACCACCTCATATAAATATTGATGATTTCCTCTACTGGAAGTTCACTGAGGATGGAGTTTACACAGTTCGATCCGGTTATTCTTTTTTAATGTCACATCATTCCTTTTCCTGCTCACCCTCGTTTTATTCTGATTTTCCTTGGAAAGTTCTTTGGGGTATTCGGGCTCTCCCAAGTTACTTCTTCTTGTTTGGCGTATTGTACATAATATCCTTCCCTCGTTAGATAATCTTTCTCTGCGTGGTATTCAGGTTAGTACTTCTTGTGTATTTTGTCAATCTTTCTCTGAGTCCGTAGATCATTTATTCCGCTCTTGTACTGTTGCTCGACATGTGTGGCTTTCTTCGACTCTTGGCCTTAATTCTGTGGCTAACTCAGCAGTTCCCTTGCAGCGATGGCTTGCTGATCATATTGGGTATTTTCACAGGCTCAAGGATAATGACGATCGTTGTTTGCTTCACTTTCTTTGTATTATTAAGGCCATTTGGATGGTTCGTAACTTTATAATTTTTGAGGACTGTAATGTCAACCCGGTTCAGATTTTACATTTGTCGGACTACCTACTTGCCACTCACTCTCAGCTGCCAACACTTTGGCCTTTCCAGTTACAGAGCAAGAGTTTTACTTCCTTATCAAAATATGAACATGTTCTGCCTGTTTCTTATGTCTCTTATTATATTCTGGTGCACAGGTCATCTCCTGGGGATCGATTCATCATTTCTACATCGGACTCTCTCACGGGCGTTCATTTTCTGCATTTCGTTCGTGCATCCTCTTTCTTCGCGGCAACTACTAAAGGTCTTTTGCTCACCATGTACTGGGCCCAGTCTTCGTTACCTTCCGTTTCTTTCCGAGTTACGTCTAAAAAATTATCAGTTGTTCTGGCTTCTACAAAGCCAGTACCAATAGAATTACATCACTCCTTGTGCACAATTCGCAATTTCCTTCGTATGTTTGTTCATTGGTCAGTTCGCCTTGCTACAGGCTGATCTGTTTTATTGTAATCAACAATCCTGTTTGTTTTTTTGCTTTAATATATGAAGTTCATTGTTGTCAAAAAAAAAGGAGAAAGTAATATTGTTGAAGAACAGTGAAGAGGTACGCAAAATTTGGAATTCTCTGGTGTTCACTCTGTATATGAGGAGTTCTTTAAGCAATTTGTCTCGTGCTTATATATACCAAGTATATTTTGGATTGGCTCTATAAGCTTTACTTTTTCATATAACCTTTACTTTTGGGTTTTTCTATGTTATATATGTTGCTGGTTTTTTCAAAATTATGAAACATATATAATTGGTATCTTTCAACTTGATGAACTCGGAGCATGGAATGAGACCGTGTCACACAATAAGATGGTCTAATTTTATAAAATAATTATTTATTTTTATTTATTGGGTAATTAATGAGTCGTCTTTTTACATAATAAGGATTGTTTCATAATGTGAGACCGTCTAACGTAAGTATTGTTGTTTAATGAAAAGTTCTACTCTTTTGATTATTTTGTTTGAGCTATTATACTTGATTCCTGATTAAATATATGGATTTTCAATATAATTATTATTTAATCATCACTAAACAACTTCTGATGACAAAATTTGGGCTTTCAAAATTCCGAATTATGTCGTGTACTTTGGGTATTGGGTATTTATAGCTAGAACTAATCACAATTGAGGGGTATATTAGATGATTTCTGAAAATTTAAGGTATAAATTGGAAAAATATAATCAATCAACCAATTTTTTTAGAATTCCTATAATTAGCAAACTTCAATAAAATTATCCTAACGACAGTAGATTTCTAAACAAATTTAATAAAATTATACTAACTAAAGTAGATTTCTTAAAATTTAAAACATCATATTTTACTAACATACATTATGTAATACTACGGTTTTCTAGTCCTTGATTACTCGGTTGAGTAGGCCATACTCGACCGAGTAAGTCGTCGAGTGTTTTCTGGACAAGCTACTGTTCAGGTGTACTCGGCCGACTTGTGAGGAACTCGGCCAAGTAAGGCTACTCAGTCGAGTATGTTAATACTACGGTTTTCTGGTCCTTTATTACTCGGTTGAGTAGGCTATACTCGACCGAGTAAGTCGTCGAGTGTTTTCTGGACAGGGTACTATTCAGGTGTACTCGGCCGACTTGTGAGGAACTCGGCCAAGTAAGGCTACTCATTCGAGTATGTCAGGTACTCGAGCGAGTACCCGGTCAGACGGGTTTTTTTCGCGGTTTTGATTAAAATAGTTGGAGAAGTATAAAATCGTGATTAACAGTTACTAATCACTTTCTTAATCATTTTCTTTTAAAACCTAAACTACGTATACTGCTCTCCAACTATCTTAATCATTTCCAAAGTTAGGGTCCATAAATTTGGGGAATTTTAATCTCTTTCCGCGTTGATTCGATCAGTAAGTAATTTTACCCTTTTGTTTATTGATATTTGATTATAGATACACGAACCCTAATTGGGTGATTTGGATTTTGGGGTGATTAGTCATATTATGTGTGGTATATTGATTGTATGATATCGTAATAGGTGAGTACTTCGTAATGTAGGCGTTTTAGCTTGAATTGCTGTACTTTGCTTGATCGTGATAAGGTAGGGGTTTCCCTACTCATTTGATTGTATAATAGTTTATAAGATGTGATATTGACTGATTGGTTGGCATGTAACACACCCGTACACCAAGGTGCCTTACCAAGGACCACTCCAGTGAATGAAGGTGTTACCATCTCGGTTGCTCGAGGTAGTAGATCAAATAAACAATAGTAGAACGTATACTAAATAGATTTATACTTTACATGGTTAAACATCGGAATAAAGATACAACATGAACAACTATCAAGACTACTAAGCATGAGTGACGGTGACATTTACTTCGGTAGCGTGATGACTCGATTCCCTTCCAAGCCCCACAACAACAAAACCAGCTCTACCTGCTAAGACAACTGCTCACCATCCCCGAATGGATCACCACAGTTTTAAAACACAACACGGGGTCAGTTCACTGCATAACCAAAATAAGACAAGTACGATAAAAGTAAACAGCTGTCACAATCCACCTTCAACTCCCAATCTCATCAAGTAAATGACTACGCACCAAAGTATGTAGCCCTGCTAGTGGGGGACCGCAGCCGTACCCACTAAATCCCCACTTATCTAAGAGCGATAACCCTGTTCATTAATGTGCACATCCCCTCCCGTGGCAGGTTCCACAGAGGGCGAAACTAGGGCGTGAACCCACTCCCACAAGTGACTCCACTCAGCCGAGGACGCGCCTCGCGAACATCACCAACAACCATCACAACACCACCACCAAACTCCAATCCAACAACAGCAGATAATCAGAATATCAATCGTACAAATAATTACAACAACATCTTAAATCAATTAAACAGTTAACAAGTAGGGAAAACGTACCTTATCGCAATCCATGAAAAATGCATCCAACAACTAGCCAGGCAAGACTCCGAGACGAATCCTACAAAGAGTAACCACATCCTATTACAAGACTACCCCAAACGCCAACTGAAAGACAACAACGAAACAACGACTTACCTTGAGACGCGGACCGAAGTCGACGACAATGACATCCTTACTTGAATACTCCACGCATAAACCAACCCCCCTTCCTAGGTTAGTGTCTAGGCTAGATGAGAGTGTATAGAGAGGTGGGTGATAGGTGAGAGAGATATATATTAGGGTTAGAGAGATAGGGAACCATAAAAAATAAAATAATACTTACCAACTTGCGTTTTATAATAACGCGCCAACAACGGCGATACTCGGTCGAGTACTCTCATAATCGGTCGAGTAAGCTCTACTCGGTCGAGTGTTACTATTACTCGACCGAGTATCCCCTACTAGGTCGAGTAAACAGATACATAGGTTCTTTATCCTCTCACATATCCCCCCTACAGTCCTCTCTGGTCAAACGGGCGGTCAAGGGGTCCTTAAACAGGGCGGGTATTATAGTCTTCCTCCCTTAAAAAGGAACTTCGTCCCCAAAGTTCATCCCAAACTTCCAAAAGAAATGACAGAACACCTAAGAAAAGATCTATCACTCCATGACAAGGAACGACCTAAAGTTTAAGACACATCAGACACCTATTGAGTTAAGTTTTAAACATCCTTGACAAGGCTCTGACGACCACAAAGCATCACTATGCTATTACCTTGTACAACTCATAACTTGGAAGTTAAAATAAAGATGAAGCATAGAAGAACTTTGTCAAATCATTAGAACTTTTAACCACGATGTTATCTACCCCTCTAAAAAGGAACTTCGTCCCCGAAGTTCATTCTACCCATCCACCAAACTCATACACATGCAAGAAGACAACAAGCATGGAACATGTATCATATCACAAGGCAAGTAAGACACACCCATAATGTATGTAAATAACCACCTTCTTCATGCCATTCAAAGAGACGAGACACAGAACATAAATAGGGAGATGCGAATGGTATTATGATATCATTGCCCTTCGATCAACACTGACTACTGTTAAAGCACACATACCACATCTCATATTACTATTACCGTCGCATCTCAGATTCCGATCATATATCGTGACCATATAAACAAGGCGCATGTCATAAAGTCCGAACACATTACTAAGGTATTGAAACATGCACTTAACAAAACAGTTACCCAACTAATTCTATAATAATTTCAAACAACGAAGGTTGTAAGCGATACTCGGCCGAGTATTGGCATACTCGGTCAAGTTTTACAAGGCAGAAAGCAATTCCCCGGTTCCTAAAACATACAACATTCAAGTTCGAACCTGCAATTGGTGAGATATCTAATACCAACTCAAAGTCCTTATCTAACCAATTCAAACGGAATACTAAAAGCAAGTGATGGCTTTATGGACAGTTACAATCATCCAAAATAAAAGAGTATGATAAAAGAGCAACAAGTATTCAACAACAACCAAAGAGACAAGTCCAGAAATACAAAGGAATCAAATATCATCACCATCCTCCATCTCCTCGCCACCTTCAGTGTCAGATGTACCTGTTCCAGATGTTCCGGCTCCCTGAAATGCTCCAGCTGAGTAGCCTCCACCGCCTAGCTGACTGCCATAGTTGGCTCCCTATGGTACCGCGAGGCAGCCAAACTCTGACTCCTCTGGTGGTCTCTAAAAGTTAGGGTCAACTCCGTAACTATGGAAGACTCTCGTGTCAACTTCGGGTCCTCTCCACCAAACCGGCCGTGCCAACCCTGTCCATATACCCTGGTTGTAGGTCATCTCATGCATGTTTCGGAGCACCAAGGTAGTAGAGATCCGCTCAGTCAGGTCACTAACCTGCATCCTAGGGTCGTGGACAGTGGGGTAGGACGAGTACTATGGTGGGTAAAAGCTCGGTGCGGATAAAGAAGGCTCAGTCTCAGCCTCGGCCTCCCTTGATGATCTCCCTCTACGACGCTCACGGGGTGGAGGAGCGATCGGTTGCTACTCCGTCACGGTGGTAGGCTCAGGTAGATCTAGCAAAATCCGGGGGTCGATCAAGTAAGACTGAGGGTCGGGTCTAGGCTCACCACTCTCAGGGTCATACTCTGTCAAATGGTCAACCACGGGTAGGTGCTCGGGAGTGGAAAATACCATCCACATGGATCCCCTCACTCTCCACGCATACGACCCATCCCCTAACTTCCTAAGCCACCTGATATGACACCAATATTTCTCGTCCATCGTAGGGACGGACTCAAACAACCCGGTATCCGATGCAGGTGGAGCCTCAAAGTCAGTCAACCTCTTAGCCAAGCGGGTCACTATAGCCTCACAAGAAATGTGACGGTTCGAAGACCGTGCCATATGGTCCAAGCTAGAGCACATGACCTCGGGGGTACTATAGTAAAAAGGCTCCCCCCGGCAGAGGTTAAGATAAGACATCAACAACATCACCTCATGAGAGTTCAACTTACTCACGTCCTCCCTCGCGAACAAAAGGCAAGTCATCATCCTAAGGAACATACGAAGTGACACGTGTTGAACATCATTAATCAACATGGCACACGCACTCGGAATGGGTCTACCGGTCAGGTAAGGTAGATAGTGAGGTGCCCCACTATTATTCGCCACATCACTAATGTACCCCTCTTTCTCTGTCTCTAGGACAAGGTGGTCGGCAAACTCATCAAGGGTTAGCTCATGATCCTCATTTATAAGGTGGAAATAAATGGCTTTTCTCTTCACATCATACACAATGGAGCTCAAAAACTCTAGGTTCAGATACGGGTAGGACTTTTTGCGCAGGTGGTAGAGTCCCTCCATCTCCAAAATCTCAAAGATATGCACGATGTACCATTTAACCTCTAAGGTCTCCAAAATGTCCGGGTCTATACAATGAGTTGGCCTCATGGGCCGACTCATCAAGGCCACAAAAGCAGCCCGCTGATCAAAGTTAGAGAAAATTACCGATGGGTACTCCTCCACCGGTGGAACAACCGGTTCTCGGCTAGATTCACCTGTTTCCAATTGAATATTGGCGCGAGTCCGCTTCTTAGCTGGGGCTTTGGCTTTAGGCATGCTGAAAAAGGATGAATTTCAACAAGAATATAACCAAAAATTTGCTAGAATAAGGGCTGTTTTTCGAATTAGGCAATTTTAAGAGGAAGTTTTAAGACGATTTTCTCTCTCAAAATACAAGGCACACTAACCCAAAGAAGCATTTTTATCATCAATTAACCCTTAAGGAACATTCTAAGACAACCTAAGGGACCAAAAACCAAACTTGAAGCAAACCCTAAAAATTTTTTGTAACATAAGATGGGCAATTTCAAGCATAAAATCGTTTTAGAGGATACATAGGTGGTGTTTAAGAGCAATTAGAACCCAATATATCAAAATAGAAGCATCAAACCGGTATTACAAGAGCTAAAGATTCAAAATTTTGAATAATTTTACCATAAATTGAAAGCAAAGTTGAAGAAATAGGTTGAATACTTTACCTTGGTCGAAGTTTTGAGCAAGCAAGAATGAAATACAAAAGAAATCTCTACCAAGAATCACCCAAGTGTTTTGATAGAGAAAGAGTTTTGAAGGGTTATGAGGAAGAGAAGAAGTAATGAGGCGGAAATAAGAAGGAAAGAAGAGTTATAGGGTTTTTGAAATAAACCGAGCGGGGTCGCGATAAGCGGGTACTCTGTCGAGTATTGGGTTTACTCGGCTGAGTATGGCTTACTCGGTCGAGTATTTGGTCTGCTCGGTTGAGTATCTAGAGATCAGTAGCACGTATAATCTGTCATTCTGGCTACTCGGTCGAGTACCTATTTACTCGGCCCAGTGTGGCCTACTTGGTCGAGTATAAACTCCACTCGGCCGAGTTCAACAGAACAAGAATGGAGTTCGAAGTTATCAAGAGTTTTTTCTGCAAAACAATTAACAACGTTCGGAGTTCCACATAATCGAGCTCGTCACCGTTAGACCCTAATTCTATCACAACAAAGCACATCACGAGTCATAAAACTTCATTATAATAGCTATGAGAGACACATGTTTCCATTCACATAACCATAGTAAACAATTCATGCCATAACGAGTATACTCAATCATTCTTGACTACATAACAAATACGATCGAGCTATAAACTTACGTCAACATACCTTATGATGCAATTTCTATACACATTCAATACTTCCTTACTACTTTTTGGAAACCATATAAATCATGCCACCACGTCCTATTACAAGACTACCCCAAATGCCTACAGAAAGACAACAACAAAACAGCGGCTTACCTTGAGACGCGGACCGAAGTCGACAACAATGACATCCTTACTTGAATACTCCACGCATAAACCAATCCCCCTTCCTAGGTTAGTGTCTAGGCTAGATGAGAGTGTATATAGAGGTGGGTGATAGGTGAGAGAGATATATATTAGGGTTAGAGAGATAGGGAACCGTCAAAAATGAAATAATACTTACTAACTTGCGTTTTATAATAACGTGCCAACAACGGCGATACTCGGTCGAGTACTCTCATACTCGGCCGAGTAAGCCCTACTCGGTCGAGCGTTACCACTAGTCGACCGAGTTACTAGGTCGAGTAAACAGATACATAGGTCTGTTATCCTCTCACCTATCCCCTCTACGGTGCTCTCTAGTCAAACGGTCGGTCAAGGGTTCCTTAAACAGGGTGGGTATTACATGGCATGGTTATCATTGTGATTGAGTTAATACTATTGATTGGTTATTGTTATGGGACCATTTTTAGGAGATGGTTCCAACCCCATGTTCGCCCCTTGTAGCTCTCGTCACAAGGGGGATGTGCACATTACTGATCTGTGTTCGCTCATTGCGATGAGCAGGGATTTGGTGGGCAAGACTGCGGTCCCCCACTAACGGTGTGGGTTTCTCGTTGCAATGGGAACCTGGCATGGCTACACATTTCGGTGTGTAGTCAGTTATTGGTAACTATTAGAGTTTGGAGGATGTTTACTATCGATTGGAATAGATTGATTTTTGGATTGTATTATTGTGTTTCTTATATTGTTTATGCAGTTGACTGGCCCCGTTTATTGTTTTCAAAACTGTGGTGATCCATTCGGGGATGGTGAGCAGTAGGTTTAGCATGTATTGGATGTTGATGTAGCTTGCGGGTTTTGGACGGGGCAGAATCATCATATCCTCTTAGTTAGTGTAATACTCCGTATTTATATGTCTTGGGGTACTCTATCGAGTAGCCCTTACTCTGTCGAGTAAGAGCAAGTTGCGAAATAAAATAGTTTCTGACCTGTTGGGTACTCGATCGAGTAGTCAGGGTACTCGATCGAGTAAGGGGTACTCGATCGAGTACCTTGGGTACTCGATCGAGTGTCCCATTTGACGGGAGTTTTTCTCTGGTTTTGTTAATTATGCGATTAAGGTATTTAAACATAATCGTCATTGTTTTAAATCACTTTTGCAAAACCTAAAACCTGTTTAAGAAAGAAAGCGACCACTTCATCTTCCTAATCGCATTCTTAGCAATTCCGAGTTCGACGGTCGGTTCGTGTCGTAGTTCGTATCGTTGAGTTCCTTGCGTCGAGGGTAAGCTTTTAATACAATTTTTATAATGTTTTGCTAAGTTTGGTTAATCCCTAAATTAGGGTTTGGGGGTTTTATGAGTAGTATGTGATGTGTAGTCTTTATGTGTGATGTGTTAGGAGGAGGATTCGTAGAAGAGGCGTTTTGATACAGCTGTAGATACCGTCTGCTTGTTGTGCTTTCCAGGTAGGATTTCCTACTCAGTATTAGTCCCATAATGGGATATTGGTGATGTGCTGTAGTTAGTTGTTGATGTGATGATTGTGATTGTGTTTGTGATTGTGGTTGGTTGTCTATGGTTCTCGAGATGCGTTCTCGGCTGAGTGGGGTCACTTGCGGGAGTGACTTCACGCCCTAGTTTCGCCCTTCGTGGAACCCGCCATGGAAGGGGATGTGCACATTAATGGGACAGGGTTATCGCTCGGTATGATGAGCGGGGCTTAGGTGGGAACGGCTGCGGTCCCCCATCGGCGGTGGTCCGGTGGACGGTCGATATTGAGATGATGGGAGTTGGTGTGTGTGTGTGTGTGTGTGTGTGATTCAGGTTGTCTGTGTATCTTATTATTGTTATCTCGTATTGATTGTGTGATTAGTCGACCCGGTGTTGTTTTGTAAACTGCGGTGATCCATACGGGGATGGTGAGCGAGATATTGAGCGAGTATTGAGATGAGTCTGGGATAGCCGGGATGCCACGACAGATGATAGGAGTCTTCCGATGTAGCCTTAGTTTATTTACATTTCAGTTAGAACAGTCATTTGAGAATATTGTATCGTACTTTGGTTTGGTTGAGGATTGTATTTATTCATTAAACTATTTATAATAAACGTTGTTTCTGTTTTTTCTATTTGATTATCATACCTCGGGCGACCGAGATGGTGGCGTCTTCATACCTGAGTGGTCCTGGTAAGGCACTTGGAGTATGGGGGTGTTACAAATGGTATCAGAGCGACGATCCTGAAACCTGTAACCAATGAACTTAATGAACATAGGGAGTCAATTAAAATGAACCCGGGGTAAAAGTTGTAGGAGCTAGTGCAAAGGCTTGGGAGACGTCCTAAAGTCGCGGGGGTCGCCCTACAACTTTGAACCGGTCACATGGGAAGGTGTTTGTCGAGTCATATGTGTGCTTGGTTAACTTGTTAACAATGTGATGAAGTGTGTGATTGTTGGATGTTGAAGGAAAAGTTGAGAATGTGAAAGAAAAGTAATATATGTGTAGACTTGATGTTGGAATAACATGTTGGATGTTTACAATGTGGCTTTAATGGCATGATGAATTGATCTTGTTGATAGTAGAATAGATGCGTAGCATATTTATTATGATATCATGTGGTTTTATAAAGTTTAGCATGTTAGTATATGACGTAATATGCGGGTAGCTCTTACGTATTAGTGGTACTCGATCGAGTGAGACTGACTCGATCAGGTGGGTTTTTGGCGATTTTGAGTCCAGAATCGAGTTTTGGGGCACTCGATCGAGTAACTAGGGGTACTCGATCGAGTAGGGGGTCACTCGATCGAGTAACCTAGATACTCGATCGAGTATGTAAGAGATCAGAAGGTCTGTTTGGTTCTGGAGTTTGGGTACTCGATCGAGTACGTGGGGCACTCGATCGAGTAGCCCGTTACTCGATCGAGTGTGTTTGGGAACTCGATCGAGTGGGTTCTGGGCATCGTGTTTTCGTGTTTTGAAGTTTAGTACGTGTGTTTATGTTTACCCCTTTCTTATATAGCTTCAAGATGCCGCCCAAGAGAACTGCTTTGTATGCGAGAGCTGAGCTTATGACCACGGATGACATCGTTAAGATGTTAGAGCACCAGGATGCTCTTACTGAGACCCTGAAGAGAGTGAATGAGGACAAGGATAAGAGTAAGGAGAAGGAGGTTGATCATTCAAAAATCAGCCTCTACATTGCGAGGTTTAACCCGAAAGAATACAAGGGGGTTGGGGAACCCAATCTGCTTGATAGTTGGCTGAGAGAGATGGAGAACATATTAGACTTGGTTCATTGCCCCGATGAGATGAGAGTGGAACAGTGCGTTCTATCCGAGGGAGGCAGCGGGGCAAGTGGTGGGATTCGGTGAAGGTGAGTGCTAAGGAGATATACACCAACCAAGGCTTACCGCTATACCTTGGGAGGAGTTTCGTGAGGGCGGTGAGGAAGGAGTTTGTGCCGGAGCATGTGAGGAGTAAGTTGAGGGAAGAGTTTGATAAGTTTAAGATGACCGCCGAGATGTCGGTGGCCGAGTACTACGAGACGGTTCAATGAGAAGTCCAGGTATCTTTGAGGATATGGGTTTGAGTGAGGAGAACCTGGCATTGAGGTTTGAGAGAGGGTTGACTACCACGATTATGGATAAGTTACCCGTGGGGATCCTTACCGATGTTAAGGAAGCTTATGAGAGGGCCGGAAGAGCCGAGAGGTTGGTGGAGATGGCTCGGGAGAGGTTAGGTGGGGAGAAGAGGAAGTCGAGAGCGAGGTGGTGGCCAATCGAATCACAAGAAGGGCAACCACAATCGGTCTAAAGGATTTTCTTAAGTCCGGGTTTAGTGTTTGGGCTTCCTTTGGGCGTGGCCGTGGGAGTGTGAGTAATAGTTGGGGAGTGACTGCTTTGGTTGTGGTGGCGTAGGCCACAAGAGACATGAGTGCACAAGTGCACCGGATCTTTCCGAGAGACTGCGCGAGCTTCGCGAGCAACAGACCGGGCTGGATCATGGCCAAACCGGGAAGTCGAGTTACAGTGGGAGGCAACCGCAACGGCGGTAATTCTTATCAGAAGACACCGACGAACAACAACAACAATCAAGGGTTGGGTGCTAAGCCGACCGCATCGGCCCAAGATCTTGTCCGGGGAGGTGGGCGGAAGACCGATGGCAAGTTGTTCATGATGGAGAAGAAGGCGGTGAGGAGGATGCGCACGTTATCACCCCAGTACATTCCTTGTTAACGGTATTCCTACGTTTGTTTTGTTTGATTCGGGGGCTTCTCGGTCGTTTGTGTCTTCGAGTCATGTAAAAAATTGGGTTTGAGGGTATATGAGTCTGTTAGGGAGCAAGTTTTCATACCTTCGGGTGAGTCTGTATCGTGTGGGAGATTGTTTAGAGATGTATCTTTGATAGTTGGGCAAGTCGATTTCCCGGTAGACTTGCTAGAGTTTCCTTTTAACGGTTTTGAGATGATAGTTGGGATGGATTAGTTAGGAAAGTATAAAGCTAAGATAGACTGTCATCAAAAGAAAGTGTCTTTAAGAGGTCCAAAGGGTGTTAGTGTGTCTTACCGTGGGTTTCTAGTCAAACCCAAAGTTAAGTTGATTGCAGCTGTCACCTTGAAGTCGTATCTGAGGAAGGGATGTCCTCTGATTTTGTGCCATGTGAGAGATGACCGGATAGAGAGCCCTATATTGACGAGATACCAGTGGTGGGAGAGTTTGCTGATGTTTTTCCAGAGGAGATTCCGGGGTTGCCACCGAAGAGGGAGATAGATTTCACCGTAGAATTGAAGCCAGGGACGGGGCCAATCTCTAAGGCACCGTACCGTATGGGTCCTAAGGAGATGGAGGAACTTAGGAAGCAGTTGGATGATTTGATAGAGAAGGGATACATTAGACCAAGTGTATCGCCTTGGGGAGCACCAGTTCTTTTCGTGAAGAAGAAAGATGGGAGTTTGAGGCTATGCATAGATTACAGGGAGCTGAACCGTGTGACGATAAAGAACAAGTATCCTTTGCCAAGGATAGATGACCTTTGATTGATCACCGAGCGGTGCAACAGTCTTTTCTAAGATTGATTTGAGGTCGGGGTACCATCAGGTGAAGATTAGAGAGGTGGACATACCGAAGACAGCTTTCACGTCAAGGTATGGACATTATGAGTATGTGGTGATGCCGTTTGGGTTGTCTAATGCGCCGACAGTGTTTATGGATTTGATGAATAGAATCTTCAGATAGTTCTTGGATCAGTTTGTAGTAGTGTTTATCGATGACATCTTAGTCTACTCTAAGACTAAGGAGGAGCATGAGGAGCATCTGAGGATCGTGTTGCAGACTTTGAGGATCATGAGTTGTATGCTAAGTCATCCAAGTGTGAGTTCTGTTAGAGAAAGTTGCCTTTACGGGGCATGTAATCTCTAAGGATGGGGTAGGCTGTGGATCCGGCGAAGATTGAGGCAGTGACAAAGTGGGAAGCACCGAAGAATGTCGCTGAGGTTAGAAGTTTCTTGGGTTTAGCTGGATACTACAGACGGTTCGTGAAAGATTTCTCCAAGATAGCTAGACCGATGACAGCGTTGATGAGGAAAGAGAACAGGTTTCGTTGGGATGAGAGTTGTGAGACGGCGTTCCAAACATTAAAGGAGCGTTTGACCACAGCTCCTGTCCTCGCATTGCCTGAAGGGAGCGAGAATTTCGAGGTTTATACAGATGCCTCGAAGAATGGGTTGGGATGTGTGTTGATGCAGAATGGTAAAGTGATTGCCTATGCTTCTAGGCAGTTGAAGCCTTATGAGGAGAACTACCCTACTCATGATCTGGAGTTGGGTGCAGTGGTGTTTGCTCTCAAGATTTGGAGGCATTACCTTTATGGAGCAATCTTTAAGGTATTTTCTGACCACAAGAGTCTTAAGTACATCTTCACGCAGAAGGAGTTGAACATGAGACAGAGGAGGTGGATGGAGTTGATTGGCGACTACGACATGGAAATCATCTACCATGAAGGGAAGGCCAACGTTGTAGCTGATGCTTTGAGTAGGAAGAGTGTACATTCCTTGTGTACACTCTATCTTTGATGAGGCGAGGATGAGGTAGCGAGCTTTGGGATACATATGATGCAGAAAGGAGATGCCATGGGTGATATGACAGTACATCTGGAGTTTTATGATGACATTCGGGATAAGCAGGCTTTGGATCCTAAGATAGTTGAGTGGAGAGCTGGAGTAGAGAAAGGGACAGTGTCCCGGTTTTCTATTCATACAGATGGTAGTTTGAGGTTTGATGGTAGGTGGTGTGTTCCTAATGATGAAGAGTTGAAAAAGACGATCATGACAGAAGCGCATTGCACACCATATTCAGTTCATCCAGGTGGAGACAAGCTATACAAGGATTTGAAGAAAACGTTTTGGTGGCCTGGGATGAAGAAAGAGACAGCTGAGTTTGTGTCCGTTGTTTGACATGCCAAAGAGTGAAAGGGGAACAGAGAAGACCACAAGGTAAGATTGAGTCTTTAGAGGTGCCTGAGTGGAAGTGGGAATCCATTTCCATGGATTTCATTATGGGTTTGCCTAAGAGTCAACAAGGTAACAACATGATTTGGGTGATAGTGGATCGTCTGACCAAGTCAGCTCACTTTGTTCCAATGAAAGATACATGGACTAAGGCACAATTTGCTATGGCCTATCGAAAGAACGTGCTTAAGTTACATGGAGTCCCTAAGGACATAGTGTCCGACGAGATGCGAGGTTTATATCGAGGTTTTGGAAGGAGTTGCGGGAATCGTTGGGAACGACTTTGAAGATGAGTCGACATTTCATCCTGCGACGGATGGGCGACCGAGAGAACAATCAAGACCCTTGAGGATATGTTGCGAGCTTGTGTGATGGATTTTGGTGGTAGGCGGGAGCGAGAGGTTGGACTTGATAGAATTTTCTTACAAACAACTATATCACACCAAAGATAGGTATGGCACCGTTTGAGGCTTTGTATGGGAGGAGGTGTAGGAGTCCAATCTGTGGGACGATAGTCTTTGAGGCAAAGGTTTTAGGACCGAGATGGTGCATGAGATGGTGGAACAGTTAAGATGATCGGGGAACGGATGAGAGCGACCCGGGATCGACAAAAGAGTTATGCGGATCTACATCGTCGGGACATAGAGTTTCAAGTTGGGGACAAGGTTCTTCCAAAGTATCTCCGATGCGTGGAGTTATGAGATTTGGGAAGAAAGGCAAGCTAAGTCAGAAGTTTATAGGGCCTTATGAGATCTTAGAGCGAGTTGGGGAAGTTGCTTATCGTTTGGCCTTACCGGCTGCGTTGGAGAGAGTGCATAATGTGTTTCATGTATCGCAGCTGCGGAAGTATGTGAGTGACCCGTCACATGTGTTGGAGGCAGAGAGCTTAGAGCTAGATGAGTCCTTATCATATCTTGAGGTGCCTAAGCGGATTCTAGACCGAAAGGTTAGAAAGACTCGGAGTGGTGAGACAGTTTTGCTTAAGATCCTTTGGTCTAACCACGAGACTGAGGAAGCTACATGGGAGGCAGAGGATATCATGAAAGAGCGTTACCCTTTCCTTTTTGATCAAGTATGTATGGTTACGGGGACGTAACCTTGTTTCTTTTAGGGGGGGAGGAGATGATCGCGAGAGTTTTTAAGAGTTTTATACACCTTTTATATGTTGTGTCGGGATGTTTGTCTTGGGTTAGTGTCATGTTTTATGTTCGGTTGCTGAGTCGGGAATGCTAGGGAGTACCTTTGTTTAGTAGTGGTTTGAACTTCGGGGACGAAGTTCCTTTTAAGGAGGGAAGAATGTAATACTCCGTATTTATATGTCTTGGGGTACTCTATCGAGTAGCCCTTACTCTGTCGAGTAAGAGCAAGTTGCGAAATAAAATAGTTTCTGACCTGTTGGGTACTCGATCGAGTAGCTGGGGTACTCGATCGAGTAAGGGGGTACTCGATCGAGTACCTTGGGTACTCGATCGAGTGTCCCTTTGGGGAGTTTTTCTCTGGTTTTGTTAATTATGCGATTAAGGTATTTAAACATAATCGTC
Organism: Silene latifolia; assembly: GCF_048544455.1. Classification (NCBI taxonomy): domain Eukaryota; kingdom Viridiplantae; phylum Streptophyta; class Magnoliopsida; order Caryophyllales; family Caryophyllaceae; genus Silene; species Silene latifolia. The sequence goes on from NC_133533.1 coordinate 52,281,368, forward strand.
ATTGTTTTAAATCACTTTTGCAAAACCTAAAAACCTGTTTAAGAAAGAAAGCGACCACTTCATCTTCCTAATCGCATTCTTAGCAATTCCGGAGTTCGGACGGTCGGTTCGTGTCGTAGTTCGTATCGTTGAGTTCCTTGCGTCGAGGGTAAGCTTTTAATACAATTTTTATAATGTTTTGCTAAGTTTGGTTAAACCCTAAATTAGGGTTTGGGGGTTTTATGAGTAGTATGTGATGTGTAGTCTTTATGTGTGATGTGTTAGGAGAAGGATTCGTAGAAGAGGCGTTTTGATACAGCTGTAGATACCGTCTGCTTGTTGTGCTTTCCAGGTAGGATTTCCTACTCAGTATTAGTCCCATAATGGGATATTGGTGATGTGCTGTAGTTAGTTGTTGATGTGATGATTGTGATTGTGTTTGTGATTGTGGTTGGTTGTCTATGGTTCTCGAGATGCGTTCTCGGCTGAGTGGGGTCACTTGCGGGAGTGACTTCACGCCCTAGTTTCGCCCTTCGTGGAACCCGCCACGGAAGGGGATGTGCACATTAATGGGACAGGGTTATCGCTCGGTATGATGAGCGGGGCTTAGGTGAGAACGGCGCGGTCCCCCATCGGTGGTGGTCCAAAGTGGACGGTCGATGTTGAGATGATGGGAGTTGGTGTGTGTGTGTGTGTGTGACAGTTCAGCTGTCTGTGTATCTTATTATTGTTATCTGTATTGATTGTGTGATTAGTACTGACCCCGGTGTTGTTTTGTAAACCTGCGGTGATCCATACGGGGATGGTGAGCAGATATTGAGCAGGTATTGAGATGAGTACTGGGATAGCTGGGATGCCACGACAGATGATAGGAGTCTTCCGCTGTAGCCTTAGTTTATTTACATTTCAGTTAGAACAGTCATTTGAGAATATTGTATCGTACTTTGGTTTGGTTGAGGATTGTATTTATTCATTAAACTATTTATAATAAACGTTGTTTCTGTTTTGTCTATTTGATTATCATACCTCGGGCGACCGAGATGGTGGCGTCTTCATACCTGAGTGGTCCTGGTAAGGCACTTGGAGTATGGGGGTGTTACAGTTAGCTTTTGTTGTTACGTTAATACATTAGTTATTCTTTACCTTCATTCTGGATTTGTATTTTGGATTTTGGCTTTGTAATGGTTAAACCGTATTGTACTTTTAATAAATTTTCTTTTATGGTCAATTTAATATAGTCTACCTCAGACAACCGAGATGGTAGCACCTCTATATGCTATGGTGGGCTTTGTTAAGGCACTTTTGTATATGGGGGTGTTACATATTAACCTAATATATCTAAATTAAGTTACAAAATTGGATGATGTATCTGTAATACCACAGTTTTCTGATCCTAGTCTACTCGGCCGAATAGGGGGAACTCGGTCGAGTAGGGTGTCGTGTGTTTTCTGGTCAGGTTACTGTCCAGGAGCACTCGGCCAAGTAGTGAGATACTCGGCCAAGTAGGTCGTACTCGGCCGAGTAGGTCGTACTAGGCCGAGTACCCCAGGTACTCGACCGAATACCAGGTCTGACGGGTTTAATTCCGCGGTTTTGATTAAGGTGATTAGAGATTATAAATTATAAATTAGGTTTTAACAGTTTACAAATCACTTTTAAAAAACCTAACGACGCTCATCACCTCTCTAATCACCCTAATCACTTCCAAGGTTATTTGATCGATCGTGAGTCTACATTTCTGGGGGTGTTACATTATTCCAAAAGGTAATCAAATGGCGCGTAATTTTTATGAGATTAAGAATGTGTGAAGGGACTCCAACTACCCCATGAGAAGATCGATGCATGTCCTAGTGGATGCATGCTTTTCTGGGAGGAAAATGCTAATCTTGAGGAATGTACAAAGTGTCATGCATCTCGGTATGAAGCTACAAAAAAATCAAGTGGGAGACGAATTCCTTTTAAACCATTAACTTATTTTCTGCTTGTGCCAAGGTTACAACGACTATATGCAACCAAGCACATAGCAGGTGAGATGAGATGACACTACAAAAACTCCCGATTAAGAAGTAGAGGGATAATGGCACATCCAAGTGACGGAGAAGTGTGGAAATATTTCGATAGAGAGCATCCAGAATTTGCAAGTGAGCCTCGCAATGTTCGGCTAGGTTTGTGTACAGATGGATTTAATCCTTTTGGAAAATACGGGAAGAACTACTCATGTTCGCCCGTGATTGTCACTCCGTATAACTTACCTCGTTGGTTATGCATGAAGAGACAATTTATGTTCTTATCTTTACTCATTCGCGGTCTTAAGAATCCTAAGTCCATCTTGGATGTGTACCTCCAACCTTTGATCAAAGAGTTGAAAAAACTTTGGGAAACCAGCGTGTATGCCTACGACGTCTCTAAGAATCAGAATTTTCAATTAAAGATTGCGTTAATGTGGACAATCAGCGATTTCCCAGCATATGGCATGCTTTCCAGTTGGTCCACAAGTGCATACCGTGCTTGTCCTTATTGTCAAGAAAAAGAGCATAGATCTTTTTGGCTCAAACATAGTGGCAAGGTTCTTGGTTCGATTGTCAAGGTGAGTTCTTGAGACCTGATCATCCTTTCCGCAACAATTGCAAGCATTTTCTAAAGAACAGGAAAACTGAGGATCTCATAGCCGCATCAAAATTAATGGGTGATGAAGTGTGGGATTCCGTTAAAGATTTACCAAAAATAGTTGACACTTCCGACGAAGAATTGAAAAGATTGAAAAACGACAAGGATGAAGGTTGGTCGAAACAAAGCATTTTCTGGGAACTTCCTTATTGGAAAACATTGTTGATTCGACATGACTTAAACGTTATGCATATTGAGAAAAACGTTTTTGAGGAGCTTATCAACGCGGTGATGGATGTACCAACAAAAACTAAATTTGGCCCTAAGGGTAATGCTGATTTTATGACCTTTGCTATAAAAGGCCCATATCATCCAGGTTTGTTTTAGACACCGCGCAGAAAAAGGCTTTATGTGAATGAGTGGCTAATTTTAAATTCCCAGATGGCTATGCTTCAGATTTGAGTCGGTGTGTTGAGCATAAAAAGATGGTGTTGCATTCCATGAAAAGTGGTCGAGAGGAATATGATGGGGATGTAGGAGAAGAAGAGGATGAAGATGGACTTCAAGAATTTATTAGAGCTGAAAATGAGGAAGAAGAGGAAGAAGTCTGAGTGCTTTTTTTAGATGATGAACCTCTTTTGATTTGTAATAGTGATAGTGAGGGAGACTATTTGTATAATCCATTTGTAAAAAAGTATGAACTTTAAACATTCAATAAAATTTGAACCACTTTTAAGAAGTTTGTTTGATTTCATTGTTTTTATATAGCCTAGATAATTGAATTTCTCTCCTTGATAAAGATTTTCTCGAATCACGTAGCCTAGCTATAATATACAATAGAGTTCTGATCTAATCTTTCAAATTTTCCCCTTGAAACTATTATCACCATCGATAAAAGTACTTGAAAAAAATTATGAAAACATCAACGATAAAAGAAAGAATATTTAACCTTTTTTGAGGTATTAATACTTGACTTTATTTGTTTTCTTGTAAGGGTTATGTAATTTAATTTATATTTACTTAGTTATTTTGTTCAAATAAGCAATGTTTGGACTAATGATTTGCATTAACGATATCCCTTTGGACTAACTATTTGCATTGTTTTTAAATAGTGTTAATGTCGAGGTTTTTCGGACGTCTAGTAGGGGGTAATAGTAGTGGTGGATCTCGTCGTGAGGACGAGAACGCGAAGATTACGGATGATAACGACCCAGTTACTACTCCGACATTGGTGCATAAGGGTGGGCAGGTGACTCTCTCATCGCGTCGTGCTTAGCCGGATCATTTTTGGTAAGTTTTTTTTAAATCATATTTTTTTATTATTTTCATAAAAGATATATCATTTAAATACTTATATTTGAATTTCTAATATTTATGTGTTTTTCAGGTGGGATAACAAGGTTATCGGGCAATACATTACTTGGTCGTTTACCCGTAGCCTCGGAGATGAGTATTTCACAAGATGGGTTGAGGCGAGCCATGCACAATGTTTAAAGATGTGGATATACTTTAAGGTATTTTGAAAGTCCCCTATTCTTTTCTTCAATAATAATTTATTGTTGTAGTTAACGTGATGGATCAACTTTTCTATTACTAATAATTCGTTTTTTGAAATAGACACATGTAACTCCATCGATCCTTGCTATGACCCAATTCCCGAGTGGCAGACGAGGGTAACGAGATGGATTACCTCTCTTATTAATGGATTCAAGTATAACAAGAAAAAGCCAGACTGGGTGCCTGTGACTTGGTGGGAGAACCTTAAGAATAGGAAAACAGAAAATCCCGAGTTTGCCAAACATTCGAAAATAAATCAGGCAAATAGAAGGTCAGGTGGTAAAGATGAGAAAGCATTGGGCACCCACATTCTTGGTCGGAAGAGTTGCTCCAATGCTTTTAGTGAATTTGTAAGAATAGTATTTATTGCTTTCACAAATTGGTTAATATAAATGATTGACGAATATACTTTATTTTACTTCTTTTCATGCTTCTTTCAGGGTCAAGAGGCCACTCCATACAAGTTGTTTCTAAAGACAAAGAAAAAGAAGAAAGGCGAGTTTGTTAATCCTCGAGCTGCTGAGACAGATGTAAGTTTTTGTAATCAATTTAATGTTTATTTTTCTAGAAAGAACGATAATATTTATTATATTTAATTTCATTCTATATATAATTTATAACGGTTTTGTTGTGCTTTTCAGGCTGCTTACAACGAGGAGATGAGTTAACCACAGCCAGATGGACAGGTTCCAGATGAGTACCGGTTGTACCTCAATGCTTTCAAGGGCTTCGACAGGAAGTCAAGGCTAATTGGGACTGGAGACAAGGGGGCTAAAGTGTGGTATGAACCTCCTAATAACAGAGGTGCTAAACGATCTATCTCTTACTCCCCAACCATGGTTACTGAAATTATCATCCAATTGAACACTGAGTGATCCGCTCGGCTAGCTTTAGAAGAACGAATTCGCTAGACTCAGGCAGAGGTGGCAGCCATGCGAAAGGCTTGGGCTGAGATGCAGGCATCTCAACCCCCAAACACATGCTCTTTCCCTACCCCACATCGTAGAGACGACTTTGCAGACGATGGGTATGGGTTTGGAGGTTGTTTCGTTCAGCCTTTAGGTCATTGAGCTAACCTTAGTTTGTAGGTAGGGGTCTGTTGAGCCTTTAGGTAATAGAGCTTGCCTTAGTTTGTAGGTTTGTTGAAAACTCCGACTTTGATAAGTGTAATAAACTAGTAAGACATTGTAAGAATTTGAGAAACTTTCTATGTAAATAACTTTGTTTTTCCAATCACGTTCCATTTTTTTTTGTTGGCTACTCTTGATTCCCGCACTTGCGGTCGACTTGAAAATGGATTACCGCGTGGCGGTCGACGATGGATTGTATGTTGTGTTTTGCACTTGTATACACAGATTTGAAACGATGCAAATATTAGCATCGTGGCTGCGCAGAAGCTGCTGTTTCCAGCAGCTAAAAAAAAACAATCCTGACGGAAGTTAGAACATCACTGTTACCAAAGAGGTCTGACGGATAATTCGTCAGTATTTTAATTAATCCCGACGGATGTTCCGTCAGACCTCTTTGGTAACAGTGAAGTTCTGGCGGAATTTTCGTCAGTATTTGGGTCATTACTGACGGTTTTTTCGTTAGCACTTGCAAAATTCAAATTTTTTGGGCCCACCACAGGTGACACATGTGACGGTTTTTCCGTCAGTATGGCTCATTACTGACGGATATTCCGTCAGAACCACCTTTTGACTGTATGACGGATAATCCGTTAGTTAGCCGTCAGTAAAATGAAATACTGACGGATTTTCCGTCAGGAAGGAGTTTTTAGTGACGAAACGTAGCGACGTACGTTACTGACGGAATTTTCGTCAGGAATGTGCTGTTCTGACGGATAAGTGGCATTCCTGACGGAATTTTTCCGTCAATATCCCGCGTTTTCCTTGTAGTGGAATTTATTTCTAATTTCAATTTATTTCACAATTATTGTCTTTCATTTGCTAATATATTACAATAAAAGTAATACACATACGTATCCCAAAAAATCTAATACATCATAGAAAACAAAAAAGTCATTGCATAACAAAAAAAAAAAAAACTAATCAAAGAGGACTGGAAACAAAAAGAGGCGCCTAAACAGATTCGTGAGTATCACGGATCGTAAACCTAGTTATATATTAAAATAAATTTCTTAAATTATCAATGTTTTGAAAAACCTAGAAAACATAAGTGTGATTTGTAAGAAAATCAAAAATTTAGACGACAAACTTTTCTTTGCTTGCATATAAGTTTATAAAATTTTAAAATTTTTTATTAAAGTAAATAAAACTATAAAAAATATTAATTGAATTAATCAAAGTGTTTCTAAAATTTCGTATTTAAATGTATTTTCATATTATTATATTTGATTAAATTTCATTCATATTTTGTCTTTTTTAAGCAAGCAAATTTTAGGTTTGCCTTAACATGAAAATATCTTAATTTAACTCGGAAAAGATACTCGCCACTTGTGTTTGTTAGTTTGTGGCTAATAAAATATCTCCCACGGAACAATTCATGACTAAATAAAATTTCGCCACGGGTGTGACATAACTCGTTACTAAAATTATTATTTGCCACGAGTATTGCCTAATTTGTGGCGGAAGTGACTTTTTGCCACGGGAAAAGTTATCCCATGGAATAATTTTTTTTTTCCAAAATATTGAATAAGTTTTTCCCGTAGCTAAGCAAAATTTAGCCACGAATTATAAATTCCCGTGGCATAATTCGTGGCGCAAGTGACAAATTATTGTACTGAGATGTTTTAAGGGTCATTCTCACACACCTCTATTCAAGTGTCAGGAGAGGAGCGCTATTATATGAATAGTCCATTGGGAAAATCTTTCATGTTTACATCTTCAAAGAAGGCTCGCCGACTAGAGTAGCAAGTTTCAAGCAAGTCGAATGGAATGCTACTGTTAACCTTTATAAACGTTGTTTACTCGGTCTAAGAAACGAACATCTCACAACATTTTTACTTATATGATTCTATATTTAACTTCATTTTTGGCAGAAAAGAAAAGCTAAAATTGATAAAACAAGGAAAGCCTAAAATTGTGAAAAAAGAAAAACCTAAAATTGCGAAAAATCAAGAACAATCGTAACAATGCAAACATGTCACGGAATTAAACAAACATAATACAAACATGTCAAAATTAGACAAACATAATCATAACATGTAAGAATTAAGCGACATAATCATTACATTTCAGAATTGCGGGAATTTTAAATTGAACAAAAAGAAAGAATTGACTAGGTTTTACGTGTTAAGTGAGTGAGCAGAGCTGTTATGAGTTTGAAGAGCAACTTGAGTGGGAAACTTGTCGTGACACCAGCTGAATTTCTAGGATCCTGCTGGTTTCGCCATGTTAAAGGCTCAATATTTGGTTTGGTAATGCGTTGATCTGGATTTTCTTGCGTGAGAGGTTTGTTACAAGTGTTATAAGAGTCTAGTAATATCAGCCTACATCGGCACATCAGCTCACATAATCACTATATATATGAGTCCAGTAAAATTACCCAGCCCTACATCAGCTTATCAACTCTCATCATGTCAAGTGTCGGTTCTAACCTCTTCTCCTGCATTTTAAAAATATAATAGTTAGTTGTAGTGAATTGAAAATGAATGAATTTGAAAATAAATTATAATATGAGGGAACGAATTGTTTTAATAGAGTGAGTGGTTGGTTTTCCATTCCTTTTCCCCTAACACCAACCACCAATACCGTCACAACTATTTGCCTCTTTTGCAACCTGTTGCAACTCTTTGCAGACCCACTTAGTACTCCCCACCACCTTATCTAGTAGTGGAAATCAAAGTAGCTCACAAAACATACCTAAATCTGCTGCAAAACGCATCCCGCACTTTTCTCGACCACACACAAGTCTTAAAACCCCATTTTCACCTCTTCCAAATCACCATGGTTTTGAGAGGTGAGGAGAGGATTTTGAAGCTTGGGGGTGGTGGAAGACAGGGTCAATTGTTCCAATAGACGTACGTTTATTTTGTGGGTTACTTTGACGTGTGGGGTGCAGAGGGGTCGTTAGCGACATGCTAGATGGGGCCAACATAGGAGTGCAATAAGGGCGAATGTAACACCCCCATTTATTCAGGAGCCTTTAGCTAAACATTCCCAAATAAATAGGACTGTTACCATCTCGGTTTCCCGAGGTAGTGAATAACAAAGTACAACAATACCAAGTACTTTAAATTGAAACTTTAATGATTACATGTTTATTACAAATTATCCAACTAAAACTTAGTATAAATATTTACAACTCGCAGCGGAAATAAATAAAGTGATATAACTATATATGTGATCTAGACTTCTTCTAAGGTTCCAAGTTTGGCTCTCATCCCAATGCTCCCAAATCAGCTAATCTTTGGTACCTGTCAAATCTGCTCCCCATAAAACGGTTCACCGCAGGTGTTCACGAATATACAGTCAACCGTGAGGTTGAGTAGGAATAAAACTAAACAACAAGAACATACAATTATCAATCCAATTCAATTCACTTTCATTGCACAACTCCCTGACAACGTGCTCATTTCCTTTACTTAGCACAACTCCCTTAACAACGTGCTCACATTACTTTGGTACCCCTCCCTTAACAACGTACCGCAATATGTAATAATATCCCTCCCTCACAACGTACATATTACCATCACCCCAGTGTACAAACTCCCTCAACAACGTACAACTGACTGTCGCACAACTTTTTATAATAACCACATTCCAATCAACGATAACAATTCAATTCACCTCATCAATATAACCGACACAAATCAACATAAGTCACCCTTCCAACCATTACGATATTATCAACCAGCATATACAATATGAATCTCCCTTCCAACAATTACGATTATATCAACCAACACAATTCACATACGATCAATTCACTTTAACGTAAGTAATCCACCATACCAAACATAGATAATTAAAAGTCGAGTTGAGTAGGATTATCCCTACCTGACAAGCGATTCCAATTAAGCAGCTCAAACAATCCAATAAATAAAGCAATCCGATCCAATTATAATTCTTCACAACCGTCACCTAATTAAAATATTATAATTCAACTATTTACTTGTTATTATAATTTATTATATTAATTATTCAATTATATTTTAATTATATTAATTATTTCCCGTTTAAATTATTATTACGTTAAACTCCGTTTATTAAAGTCAAAACCCGATTACTTATAATACCCGAGTTAACCCGTCTTAAAACTAGATAACCAACCCATAAACAAAACCCAAACCCCAAGTATTCCCGTGAAAAAAAAAACCCACGACACAAACCACACAAAACCCGTCGATACCGTGTTCAACACCCCCACCAAAACCCGTCCTTCACGACTTCACTAACCACCATCAGCCCCGACCAATCTCACCACCTCCTAGTCCACACCACGACGAACACCAGTGACTAAAACCACCAGCCAACCCGCCACCAGTAGCCCCCAAAACGCATGCCCTAACCCCCCTTCTCCACTCGCCACTCCCACTCCCAACAGCCACCACCATTGTCACCCTTGGTCTACTACGGTTCTAATGGTACCCCCATCCTTACTCATGGTCAGAAACGCGGCCACGACGCTCATCTTAAAACAGCTGCGTCAAAACCCCTGTTCTCGCGAGTTCCGGCCACCAACAACACCAGCCGCCACCTGACGCCACGCAAACACCTCTACTTTGGTCGACTACCTCCCCCCATTACAATCCTACCATGCCCAGGTCAAGACTCGGCCAATTAGGGGTTCAATTACCCACTACAAATACCCACGACCTAACCCGCAACACCCCCTGACCAGCCACCTTTAGCCGCCTGCCACCGCCACCCTAGGCCATCCCTGACACCACCAATACACCCATTCCAACCCTTGCAACCCCAAGAACCACCTCCCAAAGTTTGGTCTCATTCCGTCAAGGTTTGGGTCAGTTTCTAAGTGTCTTAAGATCGTCTGACATTCAGCTGTATAAGAAAATAAAACGAGATTAAAAGTTGTTACTTATTAATATCGCTTGCTAATTCCGTCTCCAAAAGCTCCTCCTCTTAATTTGTGATTTATTTATTAGATTTAATAGGGTATTTATAGGGTAGGATTATAGAGAATGCGAGGTTGATTAGGAAACTATCTTAATTTATCTATTCCAATTAATATAGGAATTACTATTATTATAATTATCATTATATTATTATTATCACAATTATATTATTATTATTACATATATCATAAGTAGGATTCCCTTATTTTATCTTTACTAATTTATTATTGTCATAAATTATTATTAGTATTAATATAATTACCACATTTCCATATTATATTATAATTATTTTCCGATGCAAATCCCGATTATACTCTTACCGTATTATACCTAATTTCGGTCCAGTTACTTAATGACACATGGTCCAATACTCGATTAACAGCTAAGCCCAATTCCCGACTTGTTGTACTTATTGTATTAATTAATTATCGTCTTATTTGTAATTCATTATTAGAAATGCCTTTAATTAATTATTAAATTACATAAATTATTCTCATAACTTATTATTAAAATACGGGGTATTACAGCGAATAATTGTGGTAGTGAGGGTGTGGACTTGTGGTGGTTGATGTAGGTGTATCACCCTCATACACCAAGGTGCTTTACCAAGACCACCTAATGCATGAGTGTGGTACCATCTCGGTTATCTGAGGCAATGTATATCAAATTGTTCATAAAAGAACATACTTTAATAGATAAGTTTAAAGCGATTACATAACAAAATCCCAAAACTGTAAAGTGATACAACTATTCCAAATCCAAAACCAACTAAAGCAAATGTAAAGTTTGATGACACAACGGAAGACTTCTAAACGACTCGTGATAACTCAAGCCCAACTATCCCTCGCGCATCCATATCATATCTGCTCAATAACTGCTCACCATCCCCGAATGGATCACCACAGTTTTTAAAACAATTAAACGGGGTCAGTTACTGATTACACAATATAAGATAAGACAATAACAATAATACATATAATCCTCCAACACCGTCACATCACCAATCACCTGACTAGCTTGAAGGTCTAGTCCTGCAAGATTATGGCCCCAACTAGTAATCCACACCACCAGTGGGGGACCGCAGCCATTCCCATCTAAGCCCCGCTCATCTATTCCGAGCGCAAACTCATGTTCCTTAATGTGCACATCCCCTCTTATGGTAGGTTCCACAAGAGGAGAATCAAGGGTGTGAAGACAAGCCCGCTAGTGACTCCACTCAGCCGAGGATGCATCTCGCGAACAACAGACAAACACAACAAATAGCTACAATACCAACAATTACCAATCCAAATACGATATAGAGAAATGCCATTAATCAACAACCAATAATCAACAACTATCTCATGATCATGTAAATAAAAACTGAGTAGGAAACCCTACCTGGAAATGCAATTACCACGATCGTCACAAGAGCGGATCAGAAACGCCCCTCTACAAATCACCTCTTATCAATCATGCAATCACCATCTAATATCAAAATACTCCCAAAATCCCCAATTTACCCAATTAGGGTTTAAACTAAAATCAACGAAACAATACAAAAACTGTACTAGGATCTTACCCACAACGCGACGGTCTCAATGGTGTAAAGAACTCTGGATTCCGACGACACAAGCCTTTGGATTTGATAGTAATGTGTGAGAGAAGAGCTACGTAACTTTGTTCTCTTGTGTGAAATATTTAGAATAGGGTAAAAAGTAAAAAGAAACTGACGAAAAACGTTTTTATACCATTCTCGCGTTGCTATCAAAACCCGGCCCAAAACCCGTAAAAACCCGCCCACTAAATCGAGTAAGTGAGTTACTCGATCGAGTGGCCCCTACACGATCGAGTTGCCCCTACACGATCGAGTTGCCCCTACACGATTGAGTTGCCCCTACTCGATCGAGTACCCAAAAGACAGAACATTGTCCAAAACGCCAACACACACTTACTCGACAGAGTAAGCCTTACTCGATAGAGTACCAAACAGCACGTAAAACCGTACTATTATAGTCTTCCCTCCTTAAAAATGAACTTCGTCCCCAAAGTTTAAACATATACACAAAAACAAATTTACCAACTCAACTACGACACAACAACGCAACAAAAACTCAAAAACAAAACCTAACCACCACTCATACAGACTCAAAATAACCACTAACTGAACAAAACCAACATAAAACCATACCAAAACCTTATGCGATCATCTCCTACCCCCCTAAAAGAAACATGGTTACGCTCCTGTAACCACACATACCTGATATAAAACAGACGGATATCGATCCTTCATAACCTCTTCTGCCTCCCAAGTTACTTACTCAACATCGTGATTAGACCATAGAACCTTGAGTAACACTGTTTCCCCAGATCTCGTTTTGCGAACCTTGCAATCAAGAATTTTTTTTGGCACCTCTAGATAAGACAAAGATTCATCCAACTTGATGCTCTCCACCTCTAACACATGGGAAGGGTCACTCACATACTTCCATAACTGAGACACATGGAACACATTATGTACACGATCCAAAGATGGTGGCAAAGCTAACCGATAAGCAACCTCTCCCACTTGATCCAAAATCTCATACGGTCCAATGAACTTTTGGCTTAACTTCCCTTTCTTACCAAACCGCATAACCCCCCGCATGGGTGACACTTTCAAAAGAACCTTATGCCCAATTGAAATTCGATTCCCGACGGTATAAGTCTACATAGCTCTTTTGTCGATCCTGGGCCGCTTTCATCTTTTGCCGAATCACTTTCACTTGTTCTATCATCTCCTGTACCATCAGTGGTCCTAAAACAACTGCCTCAGCTCTATCATCCCAGCAAATCGGCTACACCTCCTCCAATACAAAGCCTCAAACGGAGCCATCCCAATACTCGTATGGTAGCTGTTGTTGTAAGAAAACTCGATCAAGTCCAACCTATCCTCCCGACTACCACGAAACTCGATCACACAAGCTCTCAACATGTCTTCCAAAGTCTTGATTTTTCTCTATGACTGCCCATCTGTTGCGGGATGAAACGTAGTACTAATCTTCAAGGTAGTTCCCATCATCTCATGCAAATCTTGCCAAAATCAAGAAATCAACCTCGCATCTCGATCTGACACAATGTCCTTTGGTACCCGATGTAACGTCACCACATGTTTTCTGTAGCCATTAGCCAACTGCACCTTACTCCATGTATCTTTCATTAGAGTAAAGTGAGCTGACTTAGTCAAACGGTCAACTATCACCCATATCTTGTTATTACCTTACTGGCTCCTCGGTAAACCCACTATGAAATCCATGGAGATAAACCCTTATTTCCACTCAGGTACCTTAAGAGACCGAATCTTACCTTGTGGTCGTCGATGGTCCCCCTTAACCCTCTGACATGTCAAACATCTAGCCACGAACTCAACTGTCTCCCTTTTCATCCCAGTCCACCGAAAAGTCTTCTTTCGATCTCTATAAACTTGACACCACCCGAATGCAGTGAATACGGAGTACAATAAGCCTCTGTCATGATTATATTTTTCAACTCCTCATCCTTAGGCACACACCATCTCCCATCAAACCGAACACTTCCATCAGAATGAATAAAGAACTGAGACACTGTCCCTTTCTCTACTTCAGCCCTCCATTCCTGAATCTTAGAATCAAGAGCCTGGTTCCTGCGAATGTCATCATAAAGATCCGGTTCCACTATTAAGTCTCCTCTAGCATCTCCTTTTTGAATCACATGTATCCCCATCTTACCTACCTCATGTCCTCATCTCTCAACCTCATCAAAGATATAGCCGTGCATAGAGAATGCACACTCTTCCTGCTCAACGCATCAGCAACCACGTTTGCTTTCCCTTCATGGTATATGATATCCCTGTCATAATCCCCGATAAGCTCCATCCAGCTTCTCTATCTCATGTTCAGCTTCTTTTGAGTAAAGATGTACTTTAGACTCTTGTGATCAGAAAACACCTTAAAGGTCGCCCCATAAAGATAGTGCCTCCAAATCTCGAGAGCAAACACAACTGCACCCTACTCTAGATCATGCATCAGATAGTTCTCCTTATATGGATTCAATTTCCTAGAAGCATAGGCAATGACTTTCCCATTCTACATCAACACACAACCAAACCCGTTCGTTGAAGCATCTGTATACACCTCAAAGTTCTCACACCCTTTAGCTAAAGATAAGACTGGAGCTGTGGTCAAACGCTCCTTTAAGGTTTGGAACGCCGTCTCACAACTTTCATCCCATCGAAACCCGTTTTCTTTCCTCGTTAACGTGGTCATAGGCCTGACAATCTTTGAAAAGTCTTTCACGAATGTCTATAGTACCCTGCCAAACCCAAGAAACTCCTAATATCGGCTACATTCTTTGGTGCTTCCCACTTAGCTACCGCCTCTATCTTGCTAGGATCCACAGATACACCCTCTTTAGAAATTACATGACCCAAAAAAGCCACTTTCTCTAGCCAGAACTCACGCTTAGACAACTTTGCATACAGCTGGTTGTCGCGTAGAGTTTGCAACACCAACCTCAAATGCTCCTCATGCTCCTCCTTAGTCTTAGAATAGACTAAGATATCATATATGAACACCACCATGAATTGATCCAAGAACTGACTGAAAACCCGGTTCATCAAATCCATAAACACTGCAAGTGCATTAGACAACCCAAACGGCATCACCACGTACTCATAGTGACCATACCACAACCAAAAAGCTGTCTTTGGCATGTCTTCATCCCGAATCTTCACCTGATGGTACCCTGATCTCAGATTAATCTTTGAAAAGAATCCTGCCCCACTCAGCTGGTCAAACGGATCATCTATCCTTGGCAAAGGATACTTGTTCTTTAATGTAACACTGTTCAGCTCCCTGTAGTTAATACACAACCTCAAGCTCCCATCCTTCTTCTTCAAAAACAGAACTGGTGCTCCCCATGGCGATACACTAGGTCTAATGTATCCCTTCTCTATCAAATTGATGTGACCATAATTAGAGCATATTTAGTCCCCGAATTAGCCTTGTTCTCATGCTTTTTAGTGCATATTTGGGTCATTTATTGTCTTTAGTTCTTTGTTTTGCATATTCTTTGAGGTTTTGATCCCTTGGTAGGAAAGGAGTGCAAAACTTGCATTTTCATGGCAAAATGAGACTAAATTGATTGAATTCAATGACCAAGCATCAAGGAGAGACAAGATTAGAAGGCCTTTGTACATACTATAGTAGATGGGCAATGATGAGAAAGGATCCTTGCATCCCCGAGGAAATCCCCAAGGATCTTATGAAGAAAAAGGAAGAAAAGAAGAAGGAACGAGACTGCCCAGCAATCCGTGCGGATTGTCCAGAAGACGCCCGTCTTCACTCCACAATCCGTGCGTCTTCACCCCAAGACGCCCGGGCAAAAGCTCCAGAAGACGCCCGTCTTCCCCCACAAGACGCCCGGGCAGAGACCACCAAATCCGCCCGTCCCGTGCTGAAGAAGCCCGGATTCCCAGGCAGACCCATTTCGTCTTCTTCAAGCTTCAAGGAATGATGCACATCTTTTTCTAGAGACCGGAGTCTCCCTAGAGACCAGAGTCTTTCCAAAAAGACCGGCGTTTCCTCAACAAGGGACTTAATCGTCATTTAAGCCCTTAGTTAACCCTAATTCATGCACCTAATCCCCACTATAAATACCCCATTAGTCTAATTAGAAGAGCATGTTCTTCTTAGCAATCTTTAGTGTAGTTAATATCAATCAAATCTCTCTTTAATCTTGTAATCAACATTTAATCAAGTTTTAATACAAGCTTTATTTCCTTAATCTCTCTCTTGTTCATCCTTTATTTTGGGTAATTGAAGATTATTTGGGTTATTATTGGGAGATTGACAACCTTCCAATCAAGCATCAAGTACTTATTTTATTCTTTGCTTTATTATTGGAATCATTAGTAGGTATAATTCTCTTAATCCCTTTTTAATTATTGTTAATTACTTTTATTTATTCATCATGTTTCACTTTGTTGGTATGATTGACAACCTTGCTAGCATGTTCAACATGATAATGAGTGAGTAGTTTCCTTAGCTAGGGTTAATGGGTAATTAGGGGAAACCAACATGGGGAATGATTCATGCTTAAATTAATATGCTTTCATAGTTTATTTGCTTGCTTGTTGTGATCTCAAATTACGCACATGTTATGTTTGATGAAATGTGAGCCTATGAATCCTTGCATTTTTTACCCATCATCTATCTTTTCAATGAGACTTGTAAGACATAAACCAACTCGAGTCTCATTAGACCATGCATATTATTGAGTAGGGAAGATTAAGTCGACTTGTAGGTGTTGTACAATCTAATCGATTCGGCTCCGGGACCCAAACTTTCCTAGGATTGTAAGATATAAACCAACTCAATCCATCACAACAATAATTGCTTGCTTATAACTTGAGAATATGTTTGTATGATCAATTCCCATGAATCCCCTATGACCCCATGACAACCTAGTGCCTTTTTATCAATTTTTTACAACCCTTTTAATTCATTTTGCTTGTTTACTTTCATTGCTATTTAGTTTAGTGACCTTCTACTTCAAACCCCAATTGTGACACCCTTAAGACACCACTAGTTACAATAGAAATCTCATCTCAATTCCCGTCCCTTGGGATCCGACCTTTACTTGCCTCTTTACTAATTGTAGAGTTGTTTGTGAAGTTATAAATTGTGTTTTGGTCTAGGTGCTTCTAACGACAAGTAACCGAAAAATATAGTCCGACCAAAAATGGCGCCGTTGCCGGGGACGGTGTTAACTTGATTTAGATTTTCTTACATTGTTATTAGTTGTGTCTTTCTTTGCCTTGGGGAAGTAAAACTCCTCGAGGTTTGTTCTAATTGTTTTCGAGTTGTTTTATATTGTGCATGTCTAGAAGGTCACAAGGTGACTTGTTACCCTTTGATCACGAAATTGAAAGAACTTTGACAACCAATAGAAGACTTGCTAGGAGAATTTTGAGAGGTATTGGTAAGGTTGTAGATATTCAACCAAATATTATTGAGTTCATCAACCCTTTTGCAAGAGAAGGTGAGGAGAACCCAACACAAAATCCAACACAAAATCAACCCACAATGCCTAAATTTTCATCACATTCCGTACCCACCGACGAGAACCTACCCAAAGGTACTCCCACACCACAACATCTAACCGGAAATTTTATTGCCAAATCCGCATTTATTCAATTAGTCGAAAGAAGCCAATTTAGGGGGATGCCTAGTGAAGACCCTCACTCTCATATGGAGACCTTTTGTGACTATTGTGATGCGATTTCCCAAACCGGTGTAACTCAAGACCAAATTCGATGGGTCTTATTTCCTTTTTCTCTAGTTGGCACCGCAAAACAATGGTTGAAAGGCCTTGATAAGGCTACTCTCGGAATTGATTCTTGGAAGAAGTTGGCTCTAGCTTTCTACAAAAAGTTCTATCCACCGGAAAAGACTAACATGCTAAGAGCTCAAATTACGGGCTTTAAGCAAAGGGATGAAGAAACTTTGTATGAAGCTTGGGAGCGATTCAAAGGAATTCGTCGCTCATGTCCTCACCATGGACTTAGCGAGTGGCTCTTGGTGCAACAATTTTGGAACGGTCTTTATGAAGATTCAAGGAACATTCTCAACATGGGATCAAATGGAATGTTCACCGAAGTTGATGACAATCAAACTTGGAACAAAATTGAGGAAATGGCGGTCCATAACTCACACTATAGTAGACCTTGCAAGGCTACTAGAGGAGGAAAACATGAAGTGGACTCCATTACTCAATTGGGTGCTCAACTTAGTGCTCACATTGATACCATCAATTTGAAGTTTGAAAAAGCTATGGCTAGACTTGAAGAAGCCTCAAAATCACCAAATCATCATGTTAATGCCATGACGGCATCTTCATCAATCCCAAGTGGGATATGTGAGAATTGTGGAACTTTGGGACATGACCAAAGTGAATGTAGGGGAACAAATAAACAAGTGAATGCTTTCCAAGCATACAAGAGTGGTACCCCTTATTCCAACTATTACAATGAAAACACCAAATTCCATCCAAATCTCTCATACAAAAGCCAAAATGTTCAAAACCCTCAACCAACATACACCCCACCTCCCATGAGAAACCAAAATCAAAGACCCTTTTACAACCAAAACCAAGGTTACCAAAATCAAACTCCATACAATCAACAAAATGACCAAGGTTTTGATGTTAAAAAAGCGGTCCTCCATATGCAAAAGAATCAACAAGAGTTTTTCACTCAAATGCAAAAAGATAGTCAAGCAAAGGAAATCACCATCAACAACATCCTAGCTCACACCAAAATGTTGGAAACCCAATTG
Organism: Silene latifolia; assembly: GCF_048544455.1. NCBI lineage: Eukaryota > Viridiplantae > Streptophyta > Magnoliopsida > Caryophyllales > Caryophyllaceae > Silene > Silene latifolia. Next base: position 52,299,884 of record NC_133533.1, read on the forward strand.
ACTCAACTAGCATCTTCAAGCTCACAAAGACAAAATGGGCAATTACCACCTCAAAGTAATCCCCCAAGACATGAAACGGTTAGTGCCATTCACTTGAGAAGTGGTACAAGGTATGAAGCACCGAAGAAGCAAGTTGAGGATGAAGTTGTGGAAGCTAGTGACAAAGAAGAAATTGTGCAAAACTCCAAGGATGGGGAACCATCAAAAGAAGAAATTTCAAGGAAAAATGAAGACAAGGTCAAGGAGAAGGAGCCCATTGTGATTAGACTTCCTTTTCCAAGTCGTCAAGCTAAGCCCAAATTTGATGACCAACTTGGAAAATTTATGGAAATTGTGAAGAATTTGGAAGTCTCAATTCCTTTCACGGAATTAATCAATCACGTGCCGGCCTATGCGAAATACATGAAAGACATCCTCACAAAGAAGAAGTCAATCCGGAAGCTTGAGACTATCGCCTTCACTAAAGTGAGTAGTGCAATACTTCAAGGGAGTTCACCTCCAAAACTCAAAGATCCGGGAAGCTTCTCAATACCGTGTACCGTTGGCGACACCACGATCAACAAAGCCTTATGTGATCTAGGGGCTAGTGTGAGTGTTATGCCATACTCGGTAAGTAAAAGGTTGGGGATGGGAGAGCTTAAATGCACCAATATCACACTCCAAATAGCCGATAGATCGACGAAGACACCATTAGGGATATGGGAAGATGTTCCCGTAAGAGTTGGGAAATTTTTCATCCCGGTGGACTCTGTCATTGTTGACATGGAAGAAGATTCCAACATTCCAATCATTCTAGGAAGACCCTTCTTACACACCGCGGGTGCGGTGATTGATGTGAAGCATGGAGAGCTTACTCTAGAAGTGGGAGATGAGAGCATAACTTTCAATCTTGACAAGACCATGAGAGCCCCCCGTTTGCATGAACCATGCTTTATAGTTGATCATTATAGCCGGAAGGATGATAGGAAGAAGTCGGAATTCCGATGGAAGAAGAAAATTGAAGATGCTCCATTCAAAGAGCAAGTGAATTGTAACAAGGAGAGCTTGAAAAGCTCACCAAAGTCAAGCAATGAAGAGGATGACCTCATTGGCTAAGACAAGAAAGTGGGAGAGTTGTCTCTATCAACTCAAGAGATCTTTAGTGATCAAGTAGATGAAGTTTGTGGTCTTTGGGACGATGAGTTTGAAAGGATTTTCAATCCCTATATTGGTAATGTTATCGATCAAGACCGACAACAAGGGCAAAGATCTATTAAAGATCTTTATCATGATAATGAACAAGCTTTTGATTACTTCTTCAAGGTGTTGAGCAACATCAACAACACCTTGGACATGCCCCCATGACATCTCACTAAGGATGAGAGTTTGGTGGAGTCCTCCCTAAACCACCATTTGTAAATATTTCTAACTCTCTAACTCGCATTTTAATTCTTACATTGCATTTTTGTCATTTTTGGATTTTGATACTTTGATCAAGATAATTATCATTTTGAGAGAAGTGAGGGAGGGACTAATGATTCTGATTGATGTGTAGTGCTTTAGCCTAGTGTGGGGATAACAATTGCCTAGGCTATTCATGCCTTAGTAGTGCCCCTACAATGAAGAACACGAGATTTGAAGAATGAAAAATGACAAGGGATATGCAAGTGCACGGATGGAACTGAATCCGGGTAAAACAGGGAGAATCCGAGCGTTTTCTAGGGAATCCGCCCGTCTTCAGGCAACACGGGCATATTTGTCAAAATTCGCCCGTCCATCTGACCTGAGAATTTGAAATTTTGGGACTGTTGATAAATCAGAGCGTCCTGCAAGAGAATCCGCCCGTCTTCAGAAAGACGTCCGTCCTGAAAGGAAAGACGCCCGTCTTTTTTGCTGGGAAAAACAAGAAAACTCACTGGAAGAGAATCTGCCCGTCTTCAGCAGAAGACGCCCGTCCCGCAGTCGATAAATACGAGTGTCTTTGCTGAAAGACACCTGTCTTTAGGCGAGAATTCTCAACCCAAAACAGGCAGAATCCGAGCATCCCGAAGGAAAGACGCCCGTCTTCCCCTGCTATTTCAAATTTTTCAGGTACTTTAAAACCCCCTCCCACATTCATTTCTTCATTCAAAACACTACCCATAAACCCCAAAACTCAAAAACCCTCATCCTCTCCATCACCAAAACAAGATTTCCTCAACCAAATTCAACAGAATCAAATCCAAACTTCCTTCTAACAACAATTAATCACTCCTCTTCCAAAAAAAATCAAACCAAGCACCAAAATCTTCAACCTTTGAGTCGATTTTTGAATTTATATAGGCAAAGCCTTTCATCTTAAAATCGATTTGGGTATACTTGGAAATTGAAGATTTTCACTCTTTTCTTGGTTAAATCATCAATGGCAAGGACAAAAGGAGCAATAAAGGCACCTAAGGCAAAGGCACTCTCAACAAGACAAAAGAGTCTTCAAGAAAAGAAAGCCTCATTGGCTATGGTGGTAGCTAGTTCAAACTTGGAAATGCAACAACAACAACCTCCCTTGGAAGCAACAACATCAACAACTCCGGAAATTGCTCAACTATCGAACTATCCGGAGGTAATTTTCATTTCTAACTCCCATAGGGATACTTTTGCCAAGTATGCTAGAAAATCCTTTCTATCCACCAAGTTCATATGTGAAGATGCCTTGAACAAATTGGGTGTCCTTGAACAAACTAAAGCTTTCTTTGAAGCCATGAGGTTGGGAAAATTATTTGCTACAAAAGAATGGACATACCCCTCCCTTACCTTAGAATTCTTGAGTTCTTTGAAAGTTACTAAGGTAGAGACTAGGGAAAACATCGAGTTCCGCCTTGCTAATGTGAATAGGCGCATCACCTTTGATGAATTGGGTAAAGCATTGGGTCTTAGTGATTCACCTAGTTATTTCAAGAATCCCGGAAAGTATGACCCCGCTCCTCTTTGGGAGGCGATTTCCGGGAGGAAATTTGAGAACTATCATGCTAGTCGCGCTCTATTAGTCCACCATCCGGGCATTAGAGTGTGGCACAAGGTCATCGGGAATACCATCATTGCAAGAAAAGACACCAACCACTTTACCAAGCTCGATTGTGTTCTTCTTGAGTCGGCCTTAAATATTGTAAGGGAATTTACCAAGCCTTACAATTCTCTAAGGCTTTTGGTGGAAAGATGGCTAAATGTTGATTGTGGAAAGCAAGGCACCACCATTATTGTAAATGGAGGTATAGTCACTCTTTTGGCTAAGTACTTTGATCCGAATTTCAACAAGGATAGCAAGTATGTGGCGAAAGAGGGGGGTCATCTCATTGACATGGATGCTATGATTAACAAGTACAAGTGGGTCACTCATAACCCTCTTGACACCAAATATGGGTGGCTCACCAATGAGGCTAGATCTTTTACTTTGCCTTCCAAGATATGTCGTTTGAGTGTCCATCGGACCAACTACCTTCTTCCCCTCTCAAAAGAAGCCGAATCCATCATCCGTCAACAAAGGGGTGAAATTGAAATGCCCTACTCCTCCATTGTCACACCACCCTATCTATTCAAGTATCAAGAGTTCAAACCCGAAGGTGTTGAAGCAAGCAATGACTACATGACTCTACTTATGCAAGAGATGCACAAACAAGCTTTTAAGGATCGGGAAGATGCATACTTAGCCTAATATCCACCCCTCCTTCATTTAGCTAGGCAAGGACTACTTGATCCTTCATGTCCTTTGCCTAGTTGGGCGGATAGGGAAGTCTTCTTTCCGAGTGCATCTAGGGGTGAGATTCCGGGTGACGATGAGGTTGTCGGTGATGAGGTTGTTGATGATAACATTGAGGAAGAGGCTAGTGATGAAGAAGAAGAGGATGATGAAGGAAGTGAGCAAGGAAGTGAAGAAGAAAGTGGTGATGAGTCCACTTCTATTAAGGAAGATGATGATAATGATGATATGGTGGAAGACTAGCAAGCTTTGGAGGCTCCTACCCTCTTAAGGTTTGTCTACTTCTTTCTTTGTTTTATTTATTTATCTTGAACATGGTTGAAGAGTCCTAGCAACATAGAGGACTAACACCTCGGCCCCATTGAGGTTTTCTTATTTCATTGTTCCCACTTTTGAAAATCCAAAATGACAAATTTAGTTTCATGCATTGCATCTTGTGTGCATGAACTACCCCCAACTTTAGGACATTAGAAATAATGTCTAACTCGGTTTGGGGAAGTACATGCATACGCAACGGGAGGTAATCCAAATTACGCTCTCCGTCATAAACAAAAAACCCATGCATCATGTAGTGTAGATTAGTATAGCTTGAATTTAGTGTAGAATTCATGCATCATGCTTGCATAATTTCCCATCATTTTGGCCATTGAGGACAATGCCCATATTAGTGTGGGGATGGGGAATTCTAACTTAACTTTTATTCAAAAATCCAAAAAAACCAAAAAAATTTCGAAAAACCATAAAATTTTGAAAATTTGAAAAACCAAAAACAAGTTCATTTCCTTTGTAGTGTAGTCATGTATATATTGTGTTTGTTTTATCCTTGTTCACATTGATCAACTACGCCACATCCGAGATATGAGGATATTGAAGATCGCATGGTATGATCTTTCCAATCTCCTTTTTCCTCTTTATGTTAATGACTATGTGGCTTTATTTTGATTGATGCGGTATAACAATGTGAACTTAGGACTTGCATTTAGTTTATATGTCATATTAGTTGGTAGAATCATTTGCATTAGGATGTTTATATGCTAGTTGCATCATGGCATGTAGTTGCATGTTAGAAAAATTTTGCGATACCATCTACTTGGGAAGCTTGACAAATGTATATAAGGCCCTAGTAGATGCTTTTTCTTCTTAAGACTTTGCTTGTTAGAATACTTGTAAAACACCCTAGGATGTGTCATGCTAGTATCCTTTGACCCATGGATTAAGGCCTAGTCAAGAGTACCTTATGGTGTGATAAATCCTTGGCTACCATTTATTCCAAGGTGACCCTTGAAACCATGCATCTATCATCCATGTTCTACCACATTTTTGTCATCAAAGGGAATGGGCACAAAAAGAAATCAATTTGAGTTCAATAAAATGAAAAGTGAAAGAAAGTTTGCAAAAATGCATCAAATGAAAAGAGGAGCAAAAATAGAACTCCTAAAGCTTCAAATATAAGTCACCCTCACTACATATGGGGTGACTTTGAAAATGTTCAAAAAGAAATGCAAAAGAAAAGTTGAAAGTTGTCAAGTTTTCAAAAGCCAAAAATCAAAAGAAATGGCAAAAGAAAGTGTTCTCAAATGTCAAATGCCACAAGAAATTGGGGGGAAAAACAACAACAAAGCAAACTCCCAAAGTGAAACTCAAATATCTATCGATCCCTTTATCCATCGTATCCATTTTTGTGCATGGTAGAGAGGGGACGACCCTTCTTCTTGTCTAGGCAAGAGGGGGAATTCCGCGATCCTCCAGTGTTTCTAATACCATAGGGAGTCTACTCTTGACAAAAGCATTTAACGATTAAGGACAAAGGTACCCTAGCTTGACACAACTTGGAGGTGTTTTATTGGTATCCTTCTAGGCTTAGTAGTTTGAAGAAATTGCATCTATGAAGGAGTGTGTACCCTTGAATTGCTTCCCTTGTAGATAATTTCCGCCACTTAGATGAGGAAAGTGGCTATTCTTTTGTAGATGCATCCATTACTTGTTTTGTGTGCTTAATGTTTGGATGTGTCGCCATTTTGGCAAGACCCACCTTGCCTTGCAAGAAGGCATCCTACCTCATGGTTGTCTTGTTGTGAGTTGAAGGGGCGGAGTGAGACCCGCTAATTGTCTCATATCGGCTATGTTATTAGGTTAGTTTAAATAATGGTCCTAGTCTTTGTCACCTCTTTACTCGGGACGAGCAAAGGTTCGGTTTGGCGATATTTGATGTGACCATAATTAGAGCATATTTAGTCCCCGAATTAGCCTTGTTCTCATGCTTTTTAGTGCATATTTGGGTCATTTATTGTCTTTAGTTCTTTGTTTTGCATCTTCTTTGAGGTTTTGATCCTTTGGTAGGAAAGGAGTGCAAACCTTGCATTTTCATGGCAAAATGAGACTAAATTGATTGAATTCAATGACCAAGCATCAAGGAGAGATAAGATTAGAAGGCCTTTGTACATACTATAGTAGATGGGCAATGATGAGAAAGGATCCTTGCATCCCCGAGGAAATCCCCAAGGATCTTATGAAGAAAAAGGAAGAAAAGAAGAAGGAATGAGACTGCCCATGAATCCGTGCGGATTGTCCAGAAGACGCCCGTCTTCACTCCACAATCCGTGCGTCTTCACCCCAAGACGCCCAGGCAAAAGCTCCAGAAGACGCCCGTCTTCTCCCACAAGACGCCCGGGCAGAGACCACCAAATCCGCCCGTCCCGTGCTGAAGACGCCCGGATTCCCAGGCAGACCCATTTCGTCTTCTTAAAGCTTCAAGGAATGGGTCATTTCGTCTTCTTCAAACTCGCATCCGTCATAGCCACGTCAAAGTCACGCAGCTCGGAGATCGTCGTCCTCCCGATCGCGTCAGTGTACTCGAGGGTCTCGGGGTATCTCTGGGGGCTCGATGCCCGCCGCCTCAACCTCCTGCAAAGACAAAGGATTGCTATTAAATCGATGATCATTCATCATGCTTTCGAAATGATCATAAGGAGAGTAAATACTTACCACAACCGGCCAGTACGCCAACCTCCCGTAGAGGAACGCCGAGTAGTCCTCACCAGGAAGAAGGAGGGCGTCACCACCAACGCCAGCCAAGTCAGCCTCCCTCTTAGCCTCAGAAGGCTTCCTGAACATCGTCCTAGGAGGATCGATGGGAACCGTCAAGACATCCTGAGAGCACTGACGAGCCAAGCGCTCGCCCAACTACCACACAGGACCCATCGACGTCCTCAGCAGCAACCGGCTCGAGCTCCTAGGTCGTAGGACCTTAGCCACGAAAGGAGGAGCGCCAGCGTACTCCGCCCAAGGCCTGGGCACCCACTGAGAAAAGACAAGTAAGAAATCATTCTTATGATCGGTTAAAAAGTAATAAAGAAGCAAAACGAATATAAGTGAGATGCTCACGCTGTCCAGCTGAAGAGCATTCACGTCCCGCCGGTAGACACCGTGAGAGGAATGCTTGCTCCTCGTCCGACACATCACCCAATCCCTCACGACGGGATATGCCTTCTCCAGCGGCTCCGTCCTCTTGGGCGAGAGGCTTGGAAAGTAGGAGTACACCCACGCCTGTGAAGCAAGATAGTCAATAACGATCTTTCGTAATTCGATAAGGAAAAGAAGTGATTATTAGTCCAAATGAAGGTTCATACCTCCAACAATAGTCCAGGGCCGACAGCACCAGGAGAAGTCCCCTTCTCCATCAACTCTGGATGAACCATGGCCCTCATGAAGCGGATGAGGACCGCAAAACCAGCAGTGACCCAGTCCCAATGTCCTAGGGAGCTCAGGTTAGAAAGGAAGGGAAGAAGCTTCGTCGACAACCTCTCTCCCTTGTCTCCGAGGTAGATCGAACACAGAAACCACCAAAGCCACAAACGGGCCCTCTGCTCAGCTGTATAGGGAGAAGGAGCCGTCTCTCTCCCGTCAATCACCACCCGCGCCGGGGTCTTCTCCGCAAAGTAGTCTCGGACATAAGAACTAGGCAACAAACCAGGCACTGTAACAGCCTTTGGCGCCAAGTTCCAGCCGATCAACCTCCTAGCCTCGGCCGAGTCCACCCCCATGGTAGTCTCCGGCCACTTCACCTCCTCAGTCCTACAAGGCAGCCCAGAGATCATGCCGTAGTCCTCCAGTGTGACTCCCACCTCACCAAAAGGCATGTGGAAAGTGGAAGTCGTATCCCAGAATCGGTCCAAGAAAGCGCGGACCAGGCTAAGGTTAGCCCGCAGCTTCCTCTTCGCGATATCCCTCCGTAGCCCAAAACTAGTGCCTGTTGTCCCAGGTCTCAGCCCACGCAGGTGTTCCCCTCAGCTGGCGACTGCCTCGCCCAACGTTAGCCCGCCTCGGGGCCTCCTCCTCCTCCTCGAGGATCTCGTCCTCAGCAACCTCACCAGCTGCCCTAGCCGCAGCAAAAGCCTCCTCGAGAGCACGAGAAGCGTCAACGGCTGTGTCTATGTCCATGGGAGCCCTCCCAGAAGTAGAAGCCTCGTCACCTGCAACGTTAAAGTAATTTTAGGCCGCGTCAAGTGACGACGAGCCTTGATTAGGGGATTTTCGAAATTTAGAAGCCCCGAAGTCGCTCTTTTCTCGCCATCTTTGGCCATATTCCCACAAACCCGATCACTCATGTGGTAATTTGGGTTAAGTCAAACCTAAGTTGAAGCCTAGTCATGGGTTCGAGTCGAAATTTCGGCAGCATTTCGTTATAACGGCGATTATGCCCTAGAAAAGTGTCCTGAAAAAGCCATCACAAACCAAAATTCCGAGATGGTAGGAAGTTTACTCATCATCCAAGGATTCCAAATATCAAGTTTCATCGCAAATGGGCAATCCTAAGGCCATTTTCGAAGCAATTTACGGTTTAGCTGTGAAACCGTCTCAATTTCACTCAATGCCCAAAACTCAACGAAAATTCGAAACAAATACATGGTTATGATCCTTATACTACCAATTAGCCATTTACAAGGTTAATTTTACAAGGCAAGATCATTTGGGGGAAAAGCCCCAAATTTTCGACATTTTAAGGTTGAAAACCCTAAATTTTGTCGATCCAATTCGTCCATTATAGAAGATTAATGCAAGAATGATATACACACCTCGATTAGTCATGGCGAATGCAAGCTTTTGGATCAAATTTTGGCGGAAATGGTTGAAATTTGAGAGATAAATTGAGGAATTGTGTTTCGAAACAAATGAAATGAATCCCTGTTTCATCGCGCTTTTACGCAAGAAAGACACCCTCAGGAACAGACGCAGCAGGTGTTGCGCCTCTTCCAAGAGACGCAACTCTTGCTGCGCCTCTTCCTCAGCTTCCCTTCATACGAATTTTCAAAAATTCGTTATGAGTTCGTTATTTGTGGGCCCATATTTGGTGTGCCTCTTCCCCGATGCTTTTTATCTTTTTTGGTCCGTTTGACGATTATTCTTCGGTCAGACCCGCGTTTCTAAGCCAACTGCAGACTATCATACATTATTTATCGCTTCCAATATCTTGGTTGTCACAACGAGCAAGTATTCCCTGACAGGTGTTTCGACACGCCTTCATTATATTTCCCCAGCGAGAGTAAGCGGATAGACAATCCCTCTCGAGACATGGAGATAAGTTCCTGATAAGGTTTCCCCAACGAGAGTTCACGACATACAATCGTCCTTCTCGAGTTCTTCTGAAATTTGTTTGAAGACGACCCAAGCAGATTTCTCCCAGCAGTTCCCGCCTGTGTCCTACTACTCACGATATTTCTTGTTTCCCCGCAGAGTGCGATAAAGGTGTCGTTCTCCAGAAGTTCCCAGACCGGTAGAGTTATTACACTCAAGCCTTAGTTACCCCCTCAGGTTGAAATTATATTTTGGGCCTCCTTCCCATTGATGCTTTCCGTTGGGATCCCACACCCTAGCACAATCCTTACTTATCTTTTAGGTCTTATCCTTTAGCTCTTACGCTTATCCTTTAGCTCTTACGCTTATCCCTTAGCTCCTACGCTTAACCTTAGCTCCTATACACCTCCGGAAGCGTCTCGAGGAAGAAGTTTCAGGTATGGTCTCTTCTTATGGCTGGCGAGCCTCCTTACGTAGTCTAATGGACTTTAAACGACCCTCCCCGATAGTCGACAGACTCTAAAATGTTCCCGACGACAGGTCCTTGGTTCAGACCCCTTGAGCCGCCTCGCGTCGCCATAGTCGTTAGGTTGTAATCTTCGATTGACCTGATGGCTATACTTTGACTTTCGCCTTGTCCAAGCCTCAGTCAAAGTGGGGGCTCTGTAGATACCTCATTTCTGCACCTCCCGCAAACCACCCGGTGATGATTGGGCCGCATATTTGGTACGCGGAACAATTTGTGACAGTTTGTAAGTTTATCGTCAAGTGATTGCTCAAACACTGATGTCTATCTCTTAATTGTCATCTACGCGCCGATACGGTCGTTTTGACAGTAATTAGAGTACATTTGGAGTCCGGGCCTAAAACCGTCTCCATTTTCTGATAACCGCTAAATCCCGAGTCAAAATGTTCTGGAATGTTCCGGATATTTCTATTCCATATTTCAAGGTCTTTTAATCTTTGGTAAAGAATTTCCCGTAATATTCACATAAAATATTAAGGAAAATAGGATTAATCCGTTATTCCATAAACTAAACACGGAAATCTTTCTTCCGCAGGAGGAAACCACCTGGGAACAGACGCAGCAGGTGCTGCGCCTCTTCCAAGAGACGCGAGTACTGCTTTGCGCCTCTTCCCAGTCCTTTCTCGCGTATTTTTCGTATCTTTTCATATCTTTTCGAGATTCACTTGCAAAGTTTCTCCGAAAACCCTAATTCCTCCACGTGATTAGTATAAATAGGAGCCTTCGCTCCTCATATTTCTCACGCGAGTGTCCGCCCTTCTCTTCTCCCTTTTCATTCTAGACCACGTTCTTACTTTTTGGCGTCTACGTGCTTGAACATTCGACCACGTAAGCTCGGATCCTTCTGAGTACCAGCCTCATTTGCATGACCGACCAAACCAACTCCACCATAATCAACTTAACTAATCTTAATCGTTTTCCTCGTACGAGGGCACTTTCGTTACATTCGAGTCGAGAATCACTTAAACGTTAACTTAGTTCATCTCGTTTCATCAAACATATAAGTCTGAGAGTGTAAATCCTTCTTTATTTATTGTTATTTACTTTTTGTATCATTAATGTAAGATTTATGTCGAAAATACAATTAAAACCGATTTCTAAAACCCTTTGTTTAAAACCCTTTTTACGGATTATCAGGAGACAGACGTCGAGAAAGGACGTAGCAACTGTTGCGACTCTTCGAAGGGACGCAACACCTGCTGCGCCTCTTCGTGAGGCTGCCGCAGTTCCTGCTTCCTTTCTTCTTCCTTCGTCTTCTGTCAATTCGTTCGTTTTGTGATTTTCTTTCGTTTATTGTTCTTTGTTCATATAACGATTTAAACATAATTTAACATATTATTTATCACTGTTAGTATATAATTCATCATTAATTCCCGACTTAAATCCCTTATAACCAATATTTGCGGGTTTTCGTCATTAAAATCAATCCGGGTTGTAGAGATTCGATTCTTTCATATTGAGTCTCTGGAATTCGATCTTTGGTATATTTCCATCTGTCTATTGTCATATCCGTCATTAATTCGTTATATTTACCCTATTTAGTTCACATATGTCACTAATCAATCTTTCATTCATGTAATTAATTCGTTCACATTCGTTTCATCCATGTTTTATCGTTTTTATGACTCATTCGCATGTAATTAACCTATTAATCACTTTCGTCCGAGTCGAATATCATAATCGAGCATTAAATTCACCCAAGAATATTAACGATTTGCGATTCCCGGCTTCACGGCTTAACTCACCTTGAACAGACGCAAAGAATCGCCGCGCTCTTCCGAGGGCGCGCACTCTGCGCGCCTCTTCCAGTTGACTGCCTCTCGAACTTCCGTTCTACTTTGACCTAGTTTAATTAGTTTACGTATTTTAATTAACTATTAATCGTATTATCGCGTAATCTCTGTTCGTTAATTCTTTTGTTTATTCTTTCTCAAATTATCCGTTTTGAAAGTATTTTCGACATAAATCATTGAATCCGATGTAATTATTGTAATTTTCATTATTGTAATCTTTATTATTGTATTTCTTTTATTGTACCACTTGTATGCCTTCACATGTAATTGAACTTAAATTCCTACTTCGACCTAATTGTTTGCTAATTAATTATTCACCGACTTAGTTAATTCTTCACATGCTAGGATTAAAACTTGGATGTTGCATTGCATGCATATAATATACGATATATCAAGTACGAATAACTTCCCTAATCATAAGTAGAGGTCGCTATCGAGGCGGGCGGGATTAGGTGTTCGATCAAAAGAGCTTCCTAATACGTACCCTCACCCCTTACTCCAGATCTCTGTGAACATTCGTGTTCATTGTCATCCACGAGAGTCATTCTAGACATAGAATGCTAAGGGTAACGAGTTCTTGGTGTTCATGTCACTACTTTGTGTCTTGACATGACACGAGGTATTCGAACGGTTTCCAATTTTCCACAATAAATTGGTGGCGACTCCACAAATGCAAACGATTGTTCTCCTCCCAAGCGCCCCCGTGGGCCCGCGTCCACACCTTGGCGCTCTTGTACACACCAACATTCTTTCCCCCTCTACCTTAGACATTACTCCCACCACGAAAGAAACCTGCACCGCCCCCCCCCCCAAAAAAAAAACGCACCCAACCCTATGCTCACTTCTCAATCCCACCAGATCCAGTGGTTTCGAGAGGCGGGGAGAGGGTTTTACGACTTCGGGGTGTTGGAAGAGGAGGTTGAGTGCTTTTTCCGGCAGAAATAGGTTTATTTTGTGGGTTACTTGGAAGTGTGTGGTGCATAGGAGGTCGTTAGAGATAAGGGCGACAGGCTGGGTGGGGCAGCAGAGGGGTACAACAAGGGCGGATAGTTGTGGCAGTGAGGTGTGGACTTTTAGCTAATAGGCTTGTCGTATACCTAATCAAAGATAAAATTCCCTAGACACAAATGAATGTAGTACAAGGGGTCGAACACAAGGAGATGGGAATTGCGTTATGAAGTGCTATGAATAGAATTCTATCAAGGTCGATTATGATTGTTTGTTTGATTGGTTTGATAACTAGTAAATAAAATGATGTAAAATATATGATAAAGGAGTCTAGGGGAGTTGGGTCACATATGCAATTGTATATAAATGTTTATGTTAAACTAAGAATAAATAACATTGTTAATTGTTTAGGTCTTATAACAACCACCTCTCGGCCTTATTGTCAACCATAGGTCGGGTCCTAGAGAATTCTCGTTATGACTAGGTCATCCTACTAACACATGCTTAGTCTAATTCGATTTCGTGTCTCTCGACTTATAGAATGACTTAACAAACTTAATCAATGATTATGGCCACTGAACAAAGATTAATCAAGACGATGCAAACATGTGATAGAAACAATTAATCAATATTACATCAACCTAATTTAACATTTACAAATATTAATCATTGATGGCTTCCCTATTCCCTAAACAAATGAAACTACTCACTCATGATGGAAATAAAACTAATGTTTTATGAATTAGTAAACATGATTATAATGTAAATATAACTAAATGAAATATTATAAATTATGAATAAACTAAATATTGGTAACATATGAAATAAGTGAAATTGCTAAGATGAGTAATATAAATAGACATGCTAATGATAAACTAGTGACGATAACAACTTGATAATAAAATGGAATAACAAACTAATATGAAATGATAATAACTAAAATGTAAATTATAAAATAAGGATAATGGAAAATGCAATAACGTAATGAACTAGAATCGAAATTACCGAAACTAAGAACTTGGAACTTGAATGAAAGAACACAAATGAAAACCCAAATATAACTTGAATGGAAAGATTGTATTATAAGAACCAAATGTTTAACAAAATGTAAATTGTTTAACAAACCAAATGCTTAACCAAATGTAAACTAATGAAAACTAGAGAGAATTTGTCCTTAAAGCAATATGAAAGGTCTAAGAGAGTGTAAAAATATATTCCCCGATGAAGGATTAAGGCCTCTATTTATAGTAAAATAGGGACATAACATAAAATTCATGGAGCAAGGCATCCCCTAATGATCGTGGGTTTTCTCTTTAATTTCTTGATTAATTGCTAAGGGGATCCAAAGTTTGCGATTAGTGCCCCTTAATTCACCCGGGTAAATGCATATTTGGGCATCCTAAGAGCATCTCTAAGCTTAACTTTTCCACTCGCTTAACTTGGGCTTTTCTTTGGGCCAATTTTATTTCTTCACTTGTTCATCAACCTAAGCTCCATTCCTTCATGCTCGGGATTCTTTTACTTGGTTTTCTCCAAAATGCCCTTCCTTTTGCATGTCTCGTTTGGTTTAGCCTTGGAACTTTAGTGCTTGCACATATGACGGGAAAAAGCTATGAAAGCCACATTTCCTACAAAATACGATAAAAACAAGCAAAGACACTAGAACATGGAATTAGCTCGCAGATACACTAATAAAAGTGTGATAACAAGTAAAACCGAGCTAAATTAAGGGGTAAAATCCTATATAAAATGGACACATCAAACTCCCCCAAGCTAAACTCTTGCTTGTCGCCAATCAAGAAACCATATCCCATCAATTGCAATATCCTAAAACAAGCTAAAGCATAATGATTCAAAACCGGAAACAACATGGGCATAAGGATAAAGAAAATCATGGATGAGATTTACATGACGGCGGAGCATGAATGACTATGTATGAACTTTTCGGCCCTTGCATGATATTTTTGACTTTGGATTCTCACGATTCACTCAATACTCATTATATGTGAAAGGCTTTTATGTGAGTAACACTCACCTATCTTCGACTCATGACAGTGTGCTCGCAATCTAATATGGTAGTCATTTCAAATCACAACTAAAAAACAATCAAAATCCAAGCATGAAAAAGAAGCCAAATGTGTAGAAGAAGGCAATTTTGTAATGGGTAAGAAAGGGGAACATATGAATTATGGTTATGTGGAGCCAAGTCAAGCTAGAAACAACCAAATGAAATGATGCTCAATTATAAAACTAAACCCAAAAATTTCAATGCAAACCATAAGAAAATTCTCCAAAAGATGATAATAAATCATGAGAATTTTTCTTATTTCTACTTCTTCTTCTTTTTTTCTCAATACAATTCATGTTTCTTTTTTTCTTTTCCTTTTCATTCATTTTCTATTTTTTTTTCACATCTTTTCTTTCCTTTTCATCAGTTTTCATTTCTTTTCTTTTTCACCTCCTTTTTCACTTCTTTCTTTCATTAACTAAATCCAGAAAATAGCAAATCCGGCATAATCAAGCTCACAAAGACCAACAATTAAGCATTTTTCAAATGAGCACCCTAACACCAATTACATAGCTACTAGCTTAACAAGGTAGGCAAGTGTATAATGTAGCTAGATAAGTTGTAAACATGTGTAAGGAGGGGATAGAAATGGGTAATAAAGTCTATGTGAACGGCTTCAAATGCAAGCATATAATGAAAATAATGCTCATAAAAGATGAAATAAAAGCCATACTTGTGAGTTATTGATATAAAACACACTATAAGGAGTCCTACACTGTAATACCCGTCCTTTTAGAGATCTGTTGACCGTCGTTGACTGACCTTGGACACCTGTCTAAACCTTCGCAAACCTTACGAGTGAAACCTTGTGACATTGTGAGCCTTTGAGTTCGTGTTACTCGATCGAGTAGAGGCCACTCGATCGAGTATGTGGGTTACTCGATCGAGTAACATGAGTTTAGCGGGGAATTATAAATTGTAAATCGTGAAACCCAAATCATTTCTCTACCTTTCTTCCTAAACCTAAATGTCGTCATTCCACTTCTCCTTCACCATGGTTCATCTCTTTGAGGCCTTTGAGAGTGTTTGCACCATAGGGATGGGATGCTTGAGTCGGGTAGCGGTCTTCTTGCCGAATTGCTTTGCATAGGTATGTTGTCATTATCACCGTCTCCCTTGATTTCAGTATGGTTATAGTAGTAGTAATAGATGTTTATGATGGTTGTAATAGGTGGTTTTGGTGGTTGGTTGTTATCTGGTGATCGTGCACGGAATCGCTGTGGTTTGCTAAAGGTAGGTTCTCCTACTCAGTACTGTTGGTTGACTAGAGTGTCTATTGTTGTTGTACAGTTGGTTTAGGGTCATTGTTGATGGTTGGTTGTGGTCGGTTGATTAACCTTTAGTTGGAATAGGAATTGTGATTGTTGATTGTACAGTTGGTTGAGATTGTCTGTCTGTGGTTCTCGAGGTGCGTCCTCGGCTGAGTGGAGTCACTTGCGGGTGTGGCTTCACGCCCTTGATTCGCCCTCTGTGGAACCCGCCACATAAGGGATGTGCACATTAAGGAACATGGGTTATTCGCTCGGATTAGATCAGTGGGGCTTAGGTGGGAACGACTTTGGTCCCTCACTGGCAGGACTGGATCTTCGCGCAGTCAGAGATATGAGGTTGGTTAGAGAAGGTTATGTTTGTGTGTAGTGTATTTCCCCGTGTCTGCCTTTGTATTTGTTACCTCAGTTACTGACCTTGTGTGGTGTTGTTGTGTTGTCTTCTTGTTGTGTCTGCCGTGATCCACTGTGGTGAGCAGTTAGTCTCAGCAGGTTGGTGTATGGATCTTAGCTGGGTGCTTGAGGGACGAGTCTACCACGAGTCAGGGCAGAGATAGTTTCACCTAGTTGATAGTGATCACGAGTTGTATCTTTTGTATCGTATGTTTGGTTTAAATCACTTGTAATTAATATATTTGTTCTTTTATCGACGTTTGATTATTAATGACCTCAGGCAACCGAGATGGTAGCACCCTTATTTGCTAGGGAAGGTCTTGTTAAGGCTCTCTGGTATATGGGGGTGTTACAAAGTGGTATCAGAGCGACGATTTTGGAACTTGTAACTAATGAGCCCAATGAATGTAGTGAGTCTAATAAAATGAACCTGGTGTATGTATGTTGATGGCCTCGGCTGATGCTTGATTTTGGGTGAGAAGGCGCCCTCATTTCAAAATCATGGCCCCAATATGCTTAAGACAGTCATCGAGTCCGGGGATATTGAGTCGAGAATTATGTGCATAAGTGTGTATGATAAATAAGTTAGAAAAAGTTGTGATGGAGTCTATGGTAATGTTTACTGCGTGTAATTCGTGATGATGAACTGTGAAGGTTTGTGGTTGGGTGGAAGTGTGTGTGGATGTGATAAAGATGGTGAAGTACTGACAGTTGCATGATAGTATTGGATAATGTGATGATAATAATGAGTTGTAAGTCTTTGTATGCGTACTAGTTTATAAAGGAATTGTAAGTCTTTGTATGTGATGATAATAATGAGTTTTAAGTCTTGTACTAGTTGATAGTGTTTGTCAAGTAGTAATTGGAATTGCCATGGATGAATTGTTGTGACATGTTTGGAATTTTAGCAAACTTGAGTAGGATAAGGTAGTTATTGATAGGTGGATTCTTAGTGTAGTGTATACATAAGTTGGATAGTTGAATTGGCAAATGCGTAAGCAAATGAGAAGTAATGTGTTGATTTTTTATATGTATGAGCCGATATCATAGCGAATTGTCTTGCATAATGTTTGTTATAGGATGGAATGATACATGTAACGTTCGGATGAAGTAGTTGCGTACATTTGAGTAGTAATAATGTGTCGTGATTGGATGAAATAATCTGTGACGATTTCCAAATATACTTTGGAATCGACACGAGTTGTTGTTTTGCAGGAATCGTTAACTAAACTCGTAGCTTTTGACCGTGTACCTAACCTTACTTGACCGAGTACAAGTGCCTACTCGACCGAGTAGACCTTACTCGATCTAGTTGAGGAGTTATAAGATCGAAAAGGTTAGAACTGCCAGCGAAAACTCGATCGAGTAGCTCCAACTCGATCGAGTAGAGGCCACTCGATCGAGTACCCAACTTACTCGATCGAGTAAGTGCTACAGTACCCGGTAAATGACGGGATTCTTATACCTTTCCCAATTTTTCTTCTTCTTTTGTTTCTTCATAATTCTAAACCCTAATTTCCCCTAAATCTCTTTTCCTCTCAAAAACTTGGTGATTATTGTGTTGGAGTATGTGTCCTCGACAATAGTGCAATCACATTATTAAAACTCATAATAAGTATACATAAAGGGATGATTCATTTTTATACGTCAACTGATCAACATTAATCGGTAATGATTGGCTGACTAGAGTTTGAGATTACTGTCGTTTGACGGTGGTGATCAGTTGATCCCTTAAGGTCACACCTAAAGGACAATTCCCTTATTAGATAAATTAATTAATTGTATAATGATGCAGATTAATTAATTCCTTAAAATTGAACAGTTTACATATGTGAGTAAGAATATGAATCTTGTTGTAATTCGATTAAATGAGATTTGTTTTAGTAATTAAGATGTTATATTACTAAAACTTTGTTTTATGAAACAATTAAATTAAGAATGAACGGTTATTTATAATTGCAATATGTTGTAGATTATATTAACATGGACCATTTTATATACTTGTAATTGAGAATTACTAGTCAATTGTTGTATATAATTAAATTAATACATAATGATATTTAATCGTTAAATATGCATTAATATTATTAATAACATGTTACAGGTCACATGTCACACATTATATGACAAAATTGACAAAAATAAAATGAACTCAATTTTAACCTAGGGGCACCGGTTTTATGGGGTAGTTTAAGTGAAATGGTTAAGATTGTTTTATTAGTGGTAAACACAATCATTACCTTCAAAATCTAAACTACACCCTAGCATCTTTGATAAGAACAATTAGAAAAAGGAAAATGGCATGCATTGGCTCAATTGCCATCCCCCTACCCACCGGTTGTTTTACCCCCATATGATAAGAATTGTTCTTATTTTTTTACATTCATTCTTACACATTCTTAGTTCTTACTCTTCTCTCCTTTTCTCTCTAAAATTAAGTTTTAGAAAAGAAAATAAAATTATTCAAAATCTTATATTTAGATTACTAAAAGTAGTAATAGAAATAATAATAAGATTAATTTTAAGGTCACTATTTATATATATCTAGTTAATATATATTAATTAGTAATTAAGGGTTTGTCTTGGTGCAATTGAAAGGAGGTTCTCACATTATTGAGAAAAGGAGGATCATCCATTTATTTTGAGCTCAAGAACAAGTAAGAAAGGTGTTCTTACTTGTGCCCATAAAATCAATTTCACTAATGTAAAGAACATTTTCTTTACTTATATATTTTTTTTTTGTTTTGTTTTGCATGCATAAGATCATTATCTAATTTATGAGTAATTAGATCTAATATTAAAGAGTTTAATTTGAGGTTAATGAATTCTTTCAAGTAGTATCAAGAGTTATGGTTGTTGCATGCATAATCGGCTTAGTTTTTCCGACTAAATTAAAACTAGAAATTTGTGATTTACATGATTAAGCCACGAAATTATTTTGCATGTCATATATTCTGGTCCTAAAATTAATTTAGGTCATTTTGATGATTTATGGTATTTTTTAGCTCATTTTAGTAATTTTATTACATTTTATTGATTAAAATGGGGTTTAAAATGCTAAAACTATTTAAACTTTGTCTCTGATCTTAAATTTTTTATATGACCTCACATGCATATTTTACTTATTGTATGTAAAAATTCGTATAAATTTGATTTATTTTGCATGTTTTATAATTTTTATGAGATAAAAATGACATAAATGGAGGTAAAATGGTTACAATTAGTTAACCTTCAAAATAGGCCATGAAATTTTAATATGTTATCACATTCACATTTTACTCACTGTGTGTAAAATGTTAGATGAACTTGATTCATTTTGCATGATTTATGAATTTTTTGGTGTAAAAATGACATAAATGGTAACTATTTTAGCATAAATAGCTAAAATAAATTAAATGACATGAGAAAATTATTTTAGGTTGAATTTTTATTCCATATATCATATATAAAGTTGTAACATTTATTAGATTAATCTTCATATGCTTTAAATATTTTATTAGATAAAACCGATAAATTGCAACTATATTTTTCTCGAAATAAATTCGAAAGTTTTAACCTTGATTTTTGACATTATGAGTGTCATGAAATTATTCCGGAATGTTCAAAATTTTAAAATTCAAATTTTGAAATTATTGTAATTTAATTTGAATTTATTCATAAAAGGTTATGATATTAAGGTCAAAAAAGAGGATAATTGATAAATCAAGTTGAATTATTGTCAAAAATTGAATAATGACTAATTTTTGAGTCCTAAAATTTTTGGATAATTAACTTGGATTAAAATTTGATTTTAGTATTATTTTGTGTAATTTTAATAAGTTAAAATTGCGAATATCCATAAAACCGGTTTATATTTACGATATAAGTTTAAATAGGGCGATTTGGCACATAATTTGGCATGTTGATTACATATTATAATGCTGCATATTTCATTGATGAATGTCATATTTTATTTATATAATTTTGAATTATGTAATTTTATCTTAGTATGACCTTAGTTTAATCGATATACCCGTAATGTAAGGGAATATTGATTCAGTTGTAATTTATTGTGATCTCTTATCACTTTTATTTTATTTCATTTAGATTTCATTTTAAAAATGTATAATAGGAAGTACAATGTACATTTTATTATTTAATTATTTGTAATCCCGGAGTTTCCTAAAGACGGTGCCATTCGGGAAGGAGTTCCGATCAAGACGGTGTTTATCCTTGGGAGACTTGTCAAATGAAGATTCAAGGGACAAAAGGAGTTGGTTTCCAAATATGTAATAGAATAAAAGATTTTCTATTTAGGAAAGGCCATACTAGGAAATTTATTTTCTTTATTTGCTTGCTTTATATGTTTGCATGCATTGCCAAATCGCCATAACTACATATGCATATTATATCGTCATATCGACTATTGTCAATTATAATTACCAAGTATTCATCAACTTAGTTCACTTAAAGATGATAGATAATAAATCGACAAGACCTCTCACATATTTAAAATTAAGATTAGCCTTACCAAATAGTAGGACTCATGAATCCCTTTGACATTTGGGGTAGATTCGGTTCCCCGTAGTACTTTCATTTATCATTGGGTAAGTGGGGTAATAAAACTTTATTACACGCGAAATTTGGTTGGACTCAACGGAATATAAAGACTAGTCTTATGTTCCGGGGCTAGAGATGGAATTTATGAAATACATCGACCGAGAATTCTATAGTAGAATCAATTAAAGAGTTAATTCACCAAATTTATGCAAGTATGGGTTGTATCAATTTCCCGTACCCATGTTTGTATAAAAATGGATCTCGGAATCATTATATAACTTAGGTGCGAGGTCATTATATAAATGCATATTTTCTTTAAAACCTTGTTAAAATGTTTACAAGTAAAAATGATAAATGTTAAATGTTTCCTTCATTTCCGTTTTGTAGTCAATTTCGATTAATTTGCAATGACAACTCCGATTTCATCCGCTTCTACTAGTGGAACCGCTCCACCTCCCACCAATGCTTCTTGGCTCCGATCCTTTATGGATCGATGTAAACTTGAAAAGAATGGCACTAACTTTGCCGATTGGGATGCGCAACTCCGCTTGGCCGCGGAAGGTGGCGACAAGCTTCGTTACCTTACCGAAGCCGCTCCCGCTATACCTACTACTAGGTCCACCGCCGTAGTTATGGAGGCTTATGAGGCTTACCTAAAGGTATCGGCCGCGATCAAGAATGTCTTGATCTTCTCAATGGATGTCGATCTCCAAAGGAGTGCTATTAAGATAGGCACCGCCTATGAGATCTATACCAAGCTTGTGACCATGTTTTCACAAGCTGCTAGGATCCTCCAATATGAGGAGGCCTCCGCATTCTTTGAGCTCAATATCAAAGAGGGTCAAAAATTTAGCCCTCATGTGCTCAAATTGATTGAGTATGTTGAGACGCTCAAATTGCAAAAGGTTGAAATTCCCGACCAACTCGTTATTGACCGAGTTCTCCATTTCTTGAATCGCATCAAAGAATTTGTACAGTTTAGGGTAAACTACAATATGCAAAACATGAAAACCTCTCTCCATGAATTGCACAACTTGCTTGTACAAGCCGAGAGAGACATGGGTCTCAATGTGAATACGACCAAGGATGTGCTCAACATTAATGATAAGAGCAAGGGGAAATTCAAGAAAAGCGCTAGAAAGGGTAAGAAACCCACTCCCAACAAGGGCAAAGGGAAAGCTATTGTGAATAGCTCATCCAAGCCCAAAAAGGGTGCATCTTCCGAAGATAAGTGCCACTACTGTTGTGGTACGGGCCATTGGAAACGTAATTGCCCAAAGTATCTAGGAGATGTCAAAGCTGGACGTGTGACTCCAGCAGGTAATAAATTCTCTAATTTATTGTGTTATTGATATAAATCCAAACTTTGGTATTTAGATAGAAGTTGTGATTCTCACCCCCTTTAAATGTAATATAGGGCATGTGAGCAAAGACAAAGGCAAGGAGAAGCAAGCTTGAAGAAGATCTTCAACAAAAGGATGCTAGGGTAGCCGCCCATAGTAGAAGACCTATAGAAGCTTGGCTTTTTATTTTGTATTGTCTTCTTAGTATTATTGTATTTTGGTTTATTGTTTTTAGAACTTCTTTTAATTTCCATGTTGGACATGGAAGTTTGTTTTATTTCCATTTTGCAAACAATGGTTGTATGAATGTTAATGACTTGGCTTTCAACCTAAGTCATTCGGTTTATGGAATTTTTCTTTGTTTTAAAAACTCGTCACTATGCACTTTTTACATCAACAACATAAATTTATTTGACTTAAATTAATCATAAAAGAATTACAACGATTGGATCATTGTAATGAAATCCTAAGCCATGAATTTGATTCCCTCTTATGCTTTTATGACTAAATATCACATCTTATTTGAGAAATGATAGAAAGATTGAAAAGTCGAATAGAGTTATTTGAACTCAAGGTAGAGAATTTTATAAACCAATTGAGAACACCACTTATAACTAAGACTTGTAACCACTTATAAGACTCCATACGAGTTATGCGAGGTCTTAAAACCCTAAAATTGTATAAGACATGGATATGAGTCAAATCCTTTATCTTATAATGGTTTGTCTATCTTACTACTAGATTACAATGTAATTACAAGATGGTCATCTATTAAGGCCATAATGTGCGACATTTACTCTTGAGAATTGTTTGTTGCTTACATAGCTATCTTTCGATAAAATAGGCGTATTTTTCAAAAGATAGAGTGGGAGAAAATTAGCAACAAACTCAAGACTAGTGAGGAGACCAAAAGAAAGCTTCTTAGGTCAACTCGAGACTAGTGAGGAGACCAAAAGAAAGCTTGTTATGTCAAACTCAAGACTAGTGAGGAGACCAAAAGAAAGCTTGTTAGGTCAAACTCAAGACTAGTGAAGAGACCAAAAGAAAGTGATCTTTTATAAAGATTATGAAGTGGTTATATCGAGTAATTTCAAGTCAATTTATATAAGAGCCTAACGAACCAATGTGAAGTCTATGCATAGGAGTTGCATGGATAGACATTAAATTGTCCACAAAGCTAAGTTAGAAAGTAACTATGCTAAGATCCATATCAGCATTGCTACACCTCATAATGTAAATGATCAAGTTAGATGTTAAAATCAATTTCTAAATAAGTATTTAGAAAAGAGTGTATGTGTGACATAAGCACGAAGTTTTAATTAACACTTAAAAATTGCAATGGTCATTACAATTATGTGATGAGAAAATGGTTTCACTCGAGTTGTCGAGAGGCCATAAGTATACATGGATTTAAGTGGGAGGCGATATTGTCATGTTTAGACATGAAATACGGTGGGAGAAATTTTAATATCATTGAGGATGACATGCTAACACTACCGTCGATGAAGGAGTGTTTTTTTTCAATTCTCGATGAAAGAAGACATGTTGCATTTTAAAATTCCAAATCTATCATTATATAGGGAATTTTAAGTTGGCACGTAGATGAGTATCTTATGCTGATAAGATTCTTTATTGGTTTAATATCAACGTAGGTTGAGGAGGTTATTCATTTAAATGAAAGTGGAATTACTATGATAGAGTCATAGTCATTCACTGAACCCCATAAGTTGTTGATCACATGAAATCAATTGCTAATGTTTCCGCCATTAGAACGATCATGTATGCCAATGCATGCACATGCCAGGATGAATAATATGCTTGGAGTATAATGAGTCAATGACAAGTTATTTCGTATAAAAGTCATCTGAAAGCCTTCAAGAACATCCACTATAATTCCTGAGAAGAAATGAGGATCCGTTCTTGTGTTTGGAAGACATACTAAGTTGTGTGTTGAAGGGTTACACAAACTCTGGTATCCAAACCTATAAGGATTTATTGAAATCCTGGGCTAATTGTATCGACTTAGGAGTAAGTGACTAGAAAAGTGTTCTAGTATCAATCATTGGAAATTCTACAAATGGAGTCTGAGTACATTGTGTAAGGTGGTTTATAAAGGGACTATAGGTAGTTCCTTCCACCAAGTGTTTTATCACAAGTTATATGATGATAGTGGGAGCATCTTTCAAGTTAAAGAGCCCAAGTCTATGAAGAATTCTAAACATGTACTTAGAAAAGTTCATAACATTAAAAATGACATTGAATAGAAGGAAATAGCAATTCGTAAAGTTGGACTGAATGGATACATGGTATATCCACTAACCAAGCCTTTATTGCACCTTGACATTGTGTAATATATACACTTTAGACTATAAGATATGAACTAGTAATATGATATTGACTATTCATATGTGATAATCACATTTATCATTTGAGTTTCTTAAACTCATCTATGACCTTGTTATATCCAAATAGGTTGTTAAGACAACATTGAACCCTATTAAAGTGAACTGGATTAACATAGTAATTGCCCCTGGTCACTCATATGAGGTGACGTCTCTAAGTGACTAGAGTGTGAGTCGATTGATGGCAAGTTCAAGTGCCATAGAGTCATAAGAGATGACTAGTCGATCACGTAGACAGACTGTTAGAGACACTCTGTCGGTCAGTGACCGCTTATAGAGTTCTGGTAATTCATATAGCCTGGTCGTGGCGAGAGCTACTATATTATTCTTTTGAGTCAATTCTTTGACTAGAGACTGTTCGCCCAAATTAGCACAATTTAAGAGTGACTTTAAATTATACTCTACGACTATCGTAAATGAGGTCAAATGGGCATCTTTTGGGTCATGATGAGATATGGCTAAACAAAGGGAATATTGCAATAGGAATTGTCCATCCCCTTGTCAGGGTTATTTAAAAATTTCAGGGCCACTCGAGGAGTAGTGAACTGAAAATGCGTGGTCACGCTCGAAAGCTATCTAGGGTAGGTAACTCCGGTCATACAGTTACTCTCCAGATCGAGGAAACCACTATTGATATGATCACTTGCAAGAACGACCTGCAAGACACCTTGCATTGAGTGGGAGATTGTAATAGGACAAGAGAATTGGTGACGCACACTTGTCTCGAACAAGTGGGAGATTGTTGGAGTATGTGTCCTCGACAATAGTGCGATCACATTATTAAAACTCATAATAAGTATACATAAAGGGATGATTCATTTTTATACGTCAACTGATCAACATTAATCGGTAATGATTGGCTGACTAGAGTTTGACATTACTGTCGTTTGACGGTGGTGATCAGTTGATCCCTTAAGGTCACACCTAAAGGACAATTCCCGTATTAGATAAATTAATTAATTATATAATGATGCAGATTAATTAATTCATTAAAATTGAACAGTTTACATATGTGAGTAAGAATATGAATCTTGTTGTAATTCGATTAAATGAGATTCGTTTTAGTAATTAAGATGTTATATTACTAAAACTTTGTTTTATGAAACAATTAAATTAATAATGAACGGTTATTTATAATTGCAATATGTTGTAGATTATATTAACATGGACCATTTTATATACTTGTAATTGAGAATTACTAGTCAATTGTTGTATATAATTAAATTAATACATAATGATATTTAATCGTTAAATATGCATTAATGTTATTAATAACATGTTACAGGTCACATGTCACACATTATATGACAAAATTGACAAAAATAAAATAAACTCAATTTTAACCTAGGGGCACCGGTTTTATGGGGTAGTTTAAGTGAAATGGTTAAGATTATTTTATTAGTGGTAAACACAATCATTACCTTCAAAACCTAAACTACACCCTAGCATCTTTGATAAGAACAATTAGAAAAAGGAAAATGGCATGCATTGGCTCAATTGCCATCCCCCTACCCACCGGTTTTTTTACCCCCATATGATAAGAATTGTTCTTATTTTTTTACATTCATTCTTACACATTCTTACTTCTTACTCTTCTCACCTTTTCTCTCTAAAATTAAGTTTTAGAAAATAAAATAAAATTATTCAAAATCTTATATTTATATTACTAAAAGTAGTAATAGAAATAATAATAAGATTAATTTTAAGGTCACTATTTATATATATCTAGTTAATATATATTAATTAGTAATTAAGGGTTTGTCTTGGTGCAATTGAAAGGAGGTTCTCACACTATTGAGATAAGGAGGATCATCCATTTACTTTGAACTCAAGAACAAGTAAGAAAGGTGTTCTTACTTGTGCCCATAAAACCGATTTCACTAATGTAAGGAACATTTTCTTTACTTATATATTTCTTTTGTTTTGCATGCATAAGATCATTATCTAATTTATGAGTAATTAGATCTAATATTAAAGAGTTTAATTTCAGGGTTAATGAAGCCTTTCATATTGTGTTTGAGTTGTTTGTTTCTTCTTGTTTAATTCGTCCTTCTCACTTGCTAATCATTCAAGGTAAGAATGTTCATCCCTTTCTTTGTTTTTAATCGATTAGAACCATATAAAGTGTGAGATTTTCTGAAACATTTGATGTATGCTCATGAATTCTTGTTTATAATTGTTGGAAATTGGTATAATTGGTATAATTGCTTTAACTTGTTGATTATTGATGCTAGAAGTAGAAAAATCGAATCAATATGGGGGTTTATGTGGACCGAAATTTCTAGGGTTGGGATTCAAATTGAAATTTTGTTTGTCTTTTGGGTATGGAATGGGGAAAATTGAGTAATGTATGTTGTGAATATCATGTTTGGTGTTGATTTTGTTTAGTTTTGCCCAAAATTTTGTCTTAAAACTCCGTCTTAAAAGTGCCCAAACTAAAATTTGCCCCAAATTGATGGTTGCCTATTTATGAAGCTATTTTGAAAAGATTAATACCTTAATTTGTTAGTTGATTTGTTAATTGATGTTACAAATTTCATCTTTTGGGTAGCTATAAAGACCGTCTGTTATTGAATTTTAGAAGTAGCATGTTTAAACCTTTTGGATTGTTTTGGTGAAAGTGTGTATATAGTTGTTTCTCCTTCCATGAGTATGCATGAAAAGTTTATTTTGTTTCTTCAAGTAAGTGTTGTTTGTGTGCCTAAAGACATGTGTTGAAACAGATGCCGAGACCTGCAGTTGGTACCTGTCAAAGTAAGAGGGGGAGGGCTTCTGAGCCTGAGGTTGGTGAGGGGAGTCAGGGACCCACCGTCCCACCCGTGCCCGAGTACCCTACCGTTGTCTTTGTTGATTTTAAGCAAAGAGAGGCCTTTGTCGAGTTACAAAAACGTCGTATGAAACCAACTCGTTGTATCGACACTACCATATTAGAGGACCTTAAGGCAGAGACGGATGTGAGGCACATATTTGAGACCTTGGGGTTGACTGGTTTATACCGTCTTAGGAAACATTCCTATGTCATCTTGACTTTGGAGTTCATGAGTTTTTTTCTCTATGATGCGGCGGCTAAGACCGTCCAATTTCGCCTCATGAACACTAGTTTCATCTTGACCAAGGACTTGTTTGCTAGCCACCTTGGTCTTGCCCAACCGGAGAAGGGAGCCCTTAGGGATATCCCGACTGAGTGTGGAGCCAGTAGTTACATGCCTTGCTTTACCGGTAAGCACGCCTCCACCTCTAGCAACATGTTGATTAATGATGTGCAACACATCACTTTGAAGATCTTTCTTCGTGTCTTGACTTGCCTACTCTATGACCGGAAGGATGTGAGTAAGCTTAACTCACATGAGGTGATGTTGCTTGTTGCCTACCTTAACCCCACCCGAGTCCCGAGAGTTTCTTACAGTGCCCCGGCTATAGTCTGTGCTAGCTTAGCTTTGATGGCCACCTCTGGGACCCCATACTTGAGTTGTGGTGCCATTGCCACACGGTTGGCGGAGCGTCTGACCACCTTTGAGGCCTCCTCGGCCCTTACAACTTTGGCCACATATGTGCCTACCTTGGACCGTCAGTAATTTCTCGACCAGAAATGGTTGAGAACTTTGGAGGGTGGTGGTTTGTCTTGGAGAGTTTGGGGTATGAGCTGGATGAAGTTACCTGACCCTGAGCACCTTCCCGTGACTGAGCCCTCGGTAGCTGCGGTAGTGGTAGCGGACTCCGATGACGAGGAGGAGGCTCTTGCACGGCAGTATTACCTCATTGATGATGATCTTTCGGAGGTAATGCAAGAGCCGACTAAGAAGGAGCAGGCTACACCCGAGGATAGGCAGCCTAGGAGAGGACTGAGACGGGTGAGGGAGAGGGTTGCTGAGACCCAGCCAGAGCAGCACGTGCCTCCACAACATTACTTTCCCAGCTACCCTTCGTTCTTTAGTCCAGAGATGAGGGTAAGTGAGCTCACGGAGAGAGTGTCTGCCACTTTGACACTCCAGAACCTCCATGAAATAGCTTATGTTCAGGGCATTGGGACCGAGGCGGCCCAACCGGTGTGGTGGAGAGGTTTTGGAGATGACAGCGAGGTCTTCCATTCCTTAGGCGTGGATCGGACTACTTGGGGAGAGCCTCCGAGTTACCCATACGGTTGTTTGGCACCATGGCGCGTGGGAGCAAATTCTGGCATTGGTGATATCGCGGGTGTAGATACCTCATTTCTGCACCTCCCGTAAGCCACCCGGTGATGATTGGGCCGCATGTTTGGTATACGGAACGATTTATGACAGTTCGTAAGTTTATCGTCAAGTGATAGCTCAAACACTTGTGTCTACCTCATAGTCGTCATCTACGCACCGATACAGTCGTTTTGACAGTAATTAGAGTACATTTGGAGTCTGGGTCAAAAACCGTCTTCATTTTCTAATAACCGTTTAAAATGCTGAGTGAGAATGTTCTGGAATGTTCCGGATATTTCTATTCCATATTTTCCAATCTTTTAATCTTTGGTAAAATATATCCCGAAATTATCATATAAAATATTAAGGAAATAAGATTAATCCGCTATTCCATAATAGAAACACGGAAATCTTTCTTCCGCGGGAGGAAACCACTGAGGAAAAGACGCGGCGGTCTTTGCGCCTCTTCCAAGAGACGCAGTGCTTGCTGCGCCTCTTCCTCAGTCCTTTTCTGCATATTTTTCGTATCTTTTCGAGATTCACTTCCAAAGTTTCTCCGAAACCCTAATTTACGTCGTGTGATTAGTATAAATAGAGACCTTCGATCTCACATATTTCTCACGTGAGTGTCCGCCCTTCTCTTCTCCCTTTGCATTCTAGACCACGTTCTTACTTTTTGGCGTCTACGTGCTTGAACTTTCGACCACGTAAGCTCGGATCTTTCTGAGTACCAGCCTCGTTTTGCATTACCGACCAATTTGACCAACTCCACATCAATCAACTTTAATCAATCTGTTTAATTCCTCCTAGAGGGCACTTTCGCCGTACATTCGAGTCGAGCATCACTAAACGTTAACTTAGTCAATCTCGTTTCGTCAAACATGTAAGTCTGAGGGTGTAAATCCCTATTTTATTATTGTTCTTTATTTATTGTAATCATCATTTTAAGATTTATGTCGAAAATACTCTTAAAACCGATTTATAAAACCTTATCTCAAACCCTTTTTACGGATTATCAGGAGACAAACGTCGAGAAAGGACGCAGCAACTGCTGCGCCTCTTCCTGAGGCTGGCGCAGTTCCTGCTTCCTTTCTTCTTCCTTCGTCTTTTGTTTGTCTTATTGTTTTTATTTTGTTTTCTATTGTTCATATTTCTTTTAACACGATAATTTGGACTCTCTAATATCGCTCGAAAAGTTCCTGTTTTATTTATCACAAATTATCACTTTAGACGAACACTGACCGTCTAAAGTTGTAGACGGGTCAAATATCACACCACTTTCATAATAAGACAAACAACAAGTGGGATGTCACCACTTTGTCTTACTATGTAAGTGGCGACATATTTGATCCGTTTACACTTTAGACGGATATACCTGTCTAAAATGAGACTAATTGTTTATATATATATATATATATATATATATATATATATATATATATATATATATATATGTGTGTGTGTGTGTGTGTGTATTGATTGATTGGTCTATAAAAGTATTATACTCCGAATAAACTTTCTATAAGTCACACCCTAAGATATATACCATCATCATAATAACTATGAATTCGGAATGCGTAACTTTTCAATCAATAAAATTTAACTAACGTATGCCGCGGACGCAGATAACACATCGTTAGTGAACCACGTAAATCTATGTATTTTGTTTTTTACGCTTTGTATCATCTTTCTTACTTCTATTATAATAAAAAAAATCACTTTATAGATTAAAATTCAAATTTTCACAGTCAAAGTTTTCAAATTTACTCCAACTTAATTTCTATCTCCAACCTTTCACTATATTAATTTTAGGAGTACGTTAATTGCCATTAGGATAATTCAAGATGTAATTTTTATTTGTGTTCCTGGATCTAAAATGACCAGTTAATTTAGTCTCGAAATCCGACCCGGTGGGTTAAAGACTCGAAGATATAAACTATCAATGTCTTAAAGTAAGTATATTATAGATTATATATCAAATAATATCTAAACAAATTATTATTTTTAATATTTTATACAACTTATGTCATCATTTAATAAAATCACTTGTTTTAAACCCGTGCAATTTGCACGGGTTTGCTATTTAGATTTATTATTATCAAATAATTTTAAAAAATAACTTAAGAGCTTTATTGTTTTTGAAGCTTCCACCAAATAATTGCACGGGTTAATATGATTATTTTTCGTTAAAAGTTACTTTCTCCTTTCAAACAAATTTCATATATTTGAGTAAAATATAACTTGGAAAAAAATGTGTGTAGTACTTAAGCCTCGTCTAATTCATAATTATATGAGATAATTTATGGTAAGATTTTATGAACCCAAATGCTTGACCCACGTAATAAAAAAAACAAATGCGAGTTTCGATAAGTCAAATCTATTTCCTAAATCTACTATGAATATACATATATTTTATATTTCATTATATGGACATTCAAAATTGACTCAATTTATGAATGTATCGCAGTTAAACCTGTTAAGACTTGAATGACCTCGTAAACCCAACCTGGTCTAGTTTTTTTAGGGTCAAAGACCCGTTAATCTTGACACAAAATTACCTGTTATTTTAGGGTCGCAACCCGTTTAGACCCGAGCTCAACCAGTTGGGCCAAAGATAAGTAAAAAATAATAATATGAATTAATGCTAAATTTTATTATATTATTAATATTGATTTAATTGTTTAAAAATATGTCTTTTCACCTTAAAATATGGCAAAGTAAAAGATGTTGGAATTTTTTTTTGGTCTGTATTCTGACCCTCAACACACCCTTATTTTGACGCAACCTATATAACCTGTATTCTGACCCTCAATGACCCTTATTTCACAGTTCCAAGATTATACAACTGGATGTACAATGCTATTGTACATCCAAGGGTATTTTAGTCCTTTTTCAAATACTTTTACAAAAAAAAAAAAAAAAATTAACGTAATCCAATTTTCAATTCAATCCCCCTTCTCTCCTCTGACTGCTTCCATATTTTTACATTAGCTCGTATTCTTATTACATTAACTCGTATTCTTTTGTGCTCGTATTTTAAAGCTCTTGATCCTTTTAAGCTCGTATTCTTTTTACATTAGCTCGTATTCTTATCTTAATAGCTCGTATTATTATGTGCTCGTATTTTAAAGCTCTTGATCCTTTTGAGCTCGTATTTTTATTACATTAGCTCATATTCTTATCTTAATAACTCCTATTCTTATCTTAATAGCTCCGATTCTTATGTGCTTGTATTTTAAAACTCTTGATCCTTTTAAGCTCGTATTCTGTTTACATTAGCTCGTATTCTTATCTTAATAGCTCGTATTCTTATATGCTCGTACTTTTTAGCTTGTATTCTTCTAATAATAGTTTGTATGATTGATGTAGAAATTTACCTCAAAGTATTGTTAGATCCATTTTTCCTTCTTGATGATGATGTAAATTGCTTCTCGTTCAACAAAATATTATTAGATGCTTGTTTTTCCTCCTTGATTATGATGCTAATTGCTTCCTTTTCATCATATTAGAATCAGAATTATAGAAAAGAAAGGTTTGCCAGCTGTCGTTTAAGAGAAATTTAGTGAAAAGAAAGAGAATGGTTTGTCGACTTGAGAGAAATCAGAATTAGGGAAAAAGGAGTTGTGTATAATTTTTTCTTTTATTGGGCCTAAATAGTTTAATATTTAATATATATGGGCCTGTTGTACAATGCTATTGTACAACAGGTTGTAGGATCTTATTTTTGTTTATTGCACTATGCATTATATTTTTATCCTATTTATTATACTATTTATACCCGTGTTAAATAAGTTTGCTCCTTTATATCTAATAATAATAAAAAGTTAAATTGGCCCCATAACCCTCTCCCATTTACATATCTACCCACCCATATAAACTAGGCTCCTCCATTATGAACCCATATCAATACTATATATTAAATCCAGAAATTAAGGGACTTTAATGTAATTAAAGAAAGTTATACAAATTAATTATACTATATAGTTTTAAATTACTAGCACCGTGTGATGGACCCGATTAAGGGATCTCAATGCAAATATTATATAGTTTGGTTTAAAATTAAATTATATAGAAGTTTGATAATTTTCCTAAACATTTGTAAGAGACTAAAACATGGTCAATTTTCTTAAAATAAATTAATTAATTAAGATGGTGACTTTCCTTAAAATAAAATAACTAATTAAGATTGTCAATTTCAAGGAGACTAGAAGAAAGAAGATGCTTGATAATTTTTCTAAATATTTATAGAAGACTGGAAGATGGTCAATTTCCTTCAGATAAAATAATTAATTAGTATAAATGCACACTTATGGTATTAATTATTATCATCATAAAATTATGGAGTATATTAAATTTAAAATCTATGCAATTTTATTAAACTTTATACTTTATTAGATGTATAGAGATGTTAATTATTTAACATACAAAAATATAATATAAGTAGGTTATAAATACTTCAAGTTAGATTCCATAATATATAATATTGCATAATTCTTTCGATTTTATTTAATGCATATATGTAATATATTTATATAAATATATAATCCTCTTAAAATTGCATGCCTAAGTAGTAAAAGTAATTTCGTCTGTAAAGAAAAGAATTGTAGTAACATTGGATAAAGTTATACGATAGTAATCGCTCATTTGAATAGTAAAAGTAACAATATTATTAGCGAGATTAGTGAAAGTGGTAGAAACAACAACAAGAGTAGTGAAATAATCAATATCAATGCGGCAATAGTGAAAGTAACAATAATTACGGCGTGAGTAGTGAAATTATCAATATTAATGCGGCAGTAGTGACAGTAACAATAATTACGGCGGGATTAGTGAAACTAATAATGATTACGGGCAAAAAGTGAAATGTTATTACTATTATTTCATTAATAAGAGTAAAATATTAACAGCGGGAGTATTGAATTTGTCTCAAAATTTATTTCATCGTAGTTTTAGGATATGTCATAGAAAAATATATTAATGATAAATTTATGCGTTATGCAACTTTAACTAATTTTATTTAATGAAAAAAAAATTAATGGTAAGTAGAGGTAGCCCGGGTGAAGCCGGGCACCAATACTAGTCACTCATTATAGTCATATACAATTACCCTCTCACTAACGTGTCATTCTCCATAAAAAAAACACCTAGTTTCCTTGCTTAAATCCATTCTTAATCATCTGGCTAATCAATATACATCTTATCTATAATCTTATACAGTTCTCAATTTCTCATTCATGTTGAAATGAAGATCTTACGAAATTTTTTTTATGTTTGCTCCCTCTTTTACATGGTGCTAATTTATCTTTCATTACTATGTTAGTCTTTCCTGATTTTTTTCTTCAAGAAAATAACCTTGTCTAATAAATTTCTAATTTTTTTAAAAAATTCACTGTTTTTGCATCTTTTCTTTTTCTACAGTAGTAATGTTATTTTCTAAGTTTTTTTCTGTATAATTAAATTTTCATATCTTTTATACCTAAAATTTTGATGATTTCTCTTAATTATGTATATCTAGAAAATTAGAGATTTTTAAAATATTATTTTGTTTCAGTTATTTTTTCTCAAATATTTATTCATCATTTGGACCAGAAATGATTATTATAATCTGTTAAATAATTTGTTTTAAACTTTTTTCTTTAAAAGAAATTTATTTTTTGGTATATAAATGCAATTTTCAGTATTAATTTCATAATTTGATTTCCGTCACATTCCTAGGTCTCATTGCTCTCATAATTTATTGTTTTCCATCATTTCTCTATTATTATTTGATTACAGTTATACAATTTACTCTATAATTGTAAGTTTTTAAATATATAATCATTTTGGCCGAATTTAAGTTGATTATCATTGTTCACATATCAAGTCTCATTTGTAAAGCATAAACTATGTGGAGTATTGCTTAGTTTTTATGAGTGGTAGGGTAATTCCAAACAAAATTAATTATCATCAAAGAAGCGGCCCCCTACTTTTAAGGATTGTTTGACAAATAAGCTTTGTAGTTGTTCTATTAAATATAGGATACAAGGTACTCCGTAGTTTTCAGTTACTGAACAGTGAACACAGAGTATAGAATAAGATGTTCTCACATAATAAGTTGTCTTCTTATATAATGAGATCGTCTCACCATGTGAGACCGTCTAATCTAATTATTGTCTAATGAAAAGTTGTACGGGTCTGATTATTTTGTTTGAGCAATTATAGTTGATTCATCATTAAATATGTGGAATAAACAACTTTTGATGACAAAATTTGAGCCTTCAAAATCCCGAATTATGTTACTTGGGTATTGGGTACTCCGTATTTATTTAATTAAGGGGTATATTAGATGATTTTTAAAAATTAAAGGTATAATTCGTAAAACTATAAGAGTACACGATAGAAAACTCCTTTTTTTAATGATAAGAGAAGGTCAAAGCCATTACACAGTTATGGGTCGAGTCATTGAGTGGCTCATTCCTTATGCATCACGGATCATCAGGTCAAAAATCCCGTGTGGGGGACTGAAACTCATGCTCACCTGAAGAAACTGACATGTTATTTTAGATCATTTGTGCACGCTGAAAGTCACCTGGTACAACCATGAAGCGAATAGTGTCATCTTTCGAAAGAAGCAATAATAGAACAGGTAGTCGAATAGCGTTCTCACTGACAACATCCTTAGTAATTTTGAAACTGATGGACCTCCGATTCAACTCTATTATACATTAAAATAGATTTAATTCTCTCTTCTTGGAGGCGTAAGATGATTGGAAGAAACACCAATATGGGAATAACCTTTACCTGTAGGCTGTAGGCTGTAGCCCACAACACCACATCTCTAATTCCAGTAGCTTCAGCTTGAATAGCCGATTCAGCCTAGAAGCTGTGACCTAATTCAAAATTAATCTTGCCACATTCGTCATACACCGAGACACCATAATTCTTAATTGCATTAACTTAGACGTTTTTACAACATTCAACTCTCAGGAGATTATTCAATCAAAATTCATGCATAGCTGGTTGAGCTTTATGGTGTGCCCGTTTGGATTCAGGCATGACTGACTATAGAGACCTATGTAACAACTAAAGCTTGTATGAATCCAGATCGCAAAAATCAATCTACATCCTTACATTTGAAAATATTCTTATCTTTGCATCTAGGGGACATGCTTACAAGTAAGAATACACGTTGTCTGGTAATGTCGGAATAAAATCGGCCTTCCACCACTATGACCCTGACATATAAGTATACCGTGTCTGAGCTCCAAATATAAGATCCACAACTTTTTCTGCAAGAAATTGAACATTGTCATGCATTTTAACCATTATAAACTGCAGCCATAACATTAATCAGCAATCTCTCATTTTGTGATCAGAACTACGGCAACAATTAGTCTCTCTTTAGACGGATAGACGGATATATCCATCTTAAGGTTAAAACGGGTCAAATACTACACCACTTGCATAGATAGGACAAATATTTTTCTACTCCCTATGCATTTTACTTTTATCCCATCTAGCATATTTGACCCGTCAAACTTAAGACGGATATAAGAATTTGTGTTACGGGCAAAAGGGCAAATATTAAAAGCGACGACTGTGAAGGGAAAGATTAGTCTCACATCACACCTGTAAGCAACCCGATAATCGGTATAGGTTCCACAACCCTTTGGGTACTTTCAAGCCTTCGCCTATGAAAATAAAACCAACCATTAACAATTTACACACAAAGCATTATGCATTTGAGCAAACTATAATAAACAGTAATATAGAAAGAAACAAACTAAAGAAAATATTGCACCTGGTATACTGGTGAAAGAACGGGTCTCTCATGATGTAGAATGCCCACAACACCTTCCGTCTTCTTAGCTGCACAAGAAAGCGGAAAGCACTTAGTAGGAATACTCAATAAAATGAATTTCAGGAATTCAGGCTACATAAATGTTTCTCTCTTCATTTCACTTATATTATCTTTGTCTGGCGCGGACAATTCAACAATGTGAACTTTAAATGGTTTGAGCACCCTAGTCAAACAAGACAATATGGATAGAATAGTTAAAATTTTATCGTATATGAAACGGTCTAACATGTGATACCAACCACTTAACCCTATAAATTATTGAGGCACGCATAAGGATTTGGGTTGGTCTCACAATGTGAGGCCATCTCATATAAGACTTAATTTATACAAATGGGATGAAGGTAGTAAAAAGTAAAGCATTCAAGGATTGTAACCTCATCTTTTTCAGCTACAGAAAGATTAATGTCTTTATGTGCATGTATTGATTGCCTTGACGTTGTTGCTAGTGAAGAAGTACCCAGTCCAACCAGATCTATAGACAAGGAAACCAACCACGGAATCCATGATCGTACACCATACTTTCTTACAAATGATACATAGATGAGTGGCCTCAAGATAAATAGTATCTCCCCTATGAGAAATAATCCCCCACGAAAACCCTTCTCGGACAATATTGAACTCAATGTTGGCTTTTCTTTAGTCACCATAGCTGTAAAGAAAACAATTTATGAGTAAGTGTATGAGACAATCTCACATGTGAGACCTACCAACACTTTTTTGTACACATCATTCAATTATAGGGCTGACGGGTTGGTCTCACATGTAAGACCATATATATATTTGTTATATTATCAGCTTTAATGTTCTGAGACAACAATTACTTGGAATTTCCGTGATTCCACCTGGGGGTTGAGTGCGGCTTAGCCATGGTGGGCTGTTAATCATTCTCGCATTTTCACCGAACCTGCTCAAAGCAGACAGTGCCTTCCCTTCACGATTCCATGGGTTTTGGGGATTGAGATTGTTAAAGTACCCAGGCCTTTGATTTTCTCCGGGTTTTACCAAATCTCCCAGTCCACTATCAGGTTGATCATCATTATTTGGTGTTTCTCCACCATGCAAAAGCATCTTGTAACCACCATCGCGAAACAATGCTAGCCTCAGCAAGGCCCTGGATTAGGTTTCGCAACATGTTTAACCAGGTATCATAGAACCAAAAAGGTATCTCAGGTATAGAAGAACATAGGATTTTTTATTTTTTTACAAAAAATATTTCTTACTTCGAGGCTTCGGTAATCACGAGAAAGTTCCACTTCTTGTCGTCGCCATACAGCTGTTGCGCCACAACTTCAACCAAAGTTTCCACTTCTTTCAAAGCTGATATACATAATGAATACGGGAAAGACGAAGGTGCAGGGACCCTTGAAAATGTTGGAGCTGTGTCAATTATATATTCGTTTATCGCTGTAATTATGCCTAAGGTTGAGGTAACTGCAATAAAATTCAATATGTATTAGAGAGCTGTTTGCATGTAGCCTAGCAGAAAGCAAGAATATCTTCTCGAGAGGCAAACAATTAGCTAATGAGAAGAACACAAAGGTTACCAAAATTTCACAAAACCTGCTTCTGGCCCAATTTCTGATGAAGAAAAGCGCTCAGGAAGAAGCCATGTCAGCCCCTGGCAAAGAAAGAGAGTATAAGACAATAGACACTCTCCGAAAAGAATTCGTCATATGTTTTCTTAACATTACATTTGCCTTTCAGTACTCCCTCCCTTCAAATCCAACACTCCATATTCCTTATTGGTCCAATTCAAATCCAACACTCACATTTCCTTTTTGGTAAATTTTAGACCAACTTTGTCCTCATTGGGTTGTTTATTTTACAGAAAATGCCGTTATATAGCATTATAGCCCGCTTACTTTTCACTCATTGGTTGCTTATTTCCACCTGTTGTACAATTAGTAGATTTTAATTACTACCTAAAACCTAGTGCAAAAAGAAAATGTGAGTGTTGGATTTCAAGGGGGAGTATATTTTAAATACAGTAGAATGGTTGTACCTGTTGTCCTTAATGTTTTGGGGTAGAAATAATTATCATAATTCGTCCCCTTTTGTGGATCAGGCAACATTCTCACAAGTATTAAAAAGAAGCCCTTATAGTTACTTTCTATAAATTCTGAATCGGGTTCTTATGCGAAATTAAGTATCTTGACATTTGAAATCTTAAATGGCTAACAGCTATCTTCCCCAGTCCAAATAAATATCGTCAAAAAGAAAAATACGGAAGATGTCACTACACCAAAGGGCAGGATTGCAGGACTAGCTCGACTATGTACGCCATAAAGCAAATTACGGGTGTACTGGAAGAGAGGGAACACATAGCTGAAAAACACGGATGATCAACTTAAGGAAATATGTGACCCAAAAGCCACAAGTGAAAGCGAAAAGGGAATCTTTTTCCTAGATAACATTTGTATATAGACTGCGAGAATCATAACTAGATTCACAAACTTACATATCCATGCAACCAAAGAGCACAAGCTCGAGAAACTCTCAATCAAGAGCTTCTCTTAGTAGCCAAGCATTATTGGTGATCCAACTATAAAGACGTACCATAACTTGACTGGAGCCTATGGACGTCTCTGAAACATATGTAAAATGGAGTGTGTTTGGGTCTTTGGGAGCAAGATAAGATGGTCGAACCTTAAAGGTTTGTTGGATAATTAGGAGGGGAGGGGCATGGAGCTGCCGTATTTTACTTCCGAATATTTCTTCTCTTGAAAAGATTTTAAGTTCCTTGATGTGAAGGAAAATAGATCTCTCCATTAGTCCATTTCCCTTCTGTCACCCCTAATTCCATCCCCTCATTTATCTTCAATCCCACCATCCAGACAAATAGTAAGTGTAAACTGAGACATTTTGATTAGATGCCACTACAACACAAAGCTAATTAAGTGAAGTTCATATGCTGGTATGGGTTGAGTAACGGACAAGAGTACTACCCACACCTATATTACTCCTAATCTACATATTGCCTCGTAACTGTGTATGACACTTAGACACTCGGACATGAATATGACAATCCAAGAACATGACATCTCTTCTTTAGGTAGCCAAGTCTGATACTCGGGCTGAAAACACTTTTACCCAAGAGTAGCGTTGATGAGAATCCCAGCATCAATGAGTTTAGCGTTTGGAAACGATGATTCAACATTCTCATAGCCCAACTTTAAAGAAATAATATAGCAATACGTTCACGGAGTAATTGTGGAACTCTTTTATTTATGAAGTATTATAAATTTCATAACCAACCCATACTCCCAACTTGGGTTACCGAATTCCCTTACACCAATATGAACAGTGAACTCATTGGCATATAATACGACATGTTATGAATTTGGTTAAAATCCACCATATTACGGCAAAAAAATGGGTATCATTATTGGGGACGTACTACGAATTAGGCAACATTGACCCCAACCATAAAATCAATCTTAAAAACACTAAATCTTGTTTAAACCCTAATAGTTACAGAGTATCACGCTACATCATAATATTATATAGAGAGGTATGAAAGGGAATCTGCAGTTTTTTTTTGCTTTTTTCAGAAACAACTCAATCCATTTCTGCAAAATGAGTCTAGTCTTATACTCTAATACCAAACCCACGATAATATAATCATTCTGCAACAAAATGAGTACATTAACACCAAATTCTATAATATAAGTCTTGAAGCCAATACACACAAATACATCAAACAAACACCTCCAAAAACTCAATCTTTCTTCTAAATCATCCAAAAAAATTGCAAACTCATGAACCAAAAATACAATTGATCATATGTACAAGAAATTACTATAAAGATTCAAACTTTAACCAGTAATACAACAACAACATTACCCAAGTGCCTCAAATAAACCCGCAAATTGAGGGTAAGGGGCCCTAAGCTATGTTAGGGACACAAAGAGGCTGTTTCCGAATCACCCGAAATCAAAACTAAACTCTAATCAGTAAAAGAACAAAACAAAGGGACTTACATTAGCTAGAGACTCCAAGGAGTGAACATAGTCCTTATTTTGTCGAACCCAATTCTTGTAAGCTTCCATTTTACTCCAAAAATTCCCAAATTAAAAAGAGAAGTGTAACAATAAATTACCTTATTGAAAGATGTAAACCCTAATTCTAATTCAACCCCACAAATTTACTACTTGAATTTGGTAATTTTCTTCCCAAATTTATATTGCAAACAAATTTGAACAAATTTTATTGATACCCAGAAGCAATATAATCTAGTAGAATTAGATTTGGGGATTAAAATTGAAGTTCCAAGCTGCTTAATTTCTGAGATTTTGGGGTACAGACAATAGAAAAGAGAGATGTGATGGACAGAAGTAAATCCATCATCAGATTAGATCATCACACTTGTGTTATATGGGAACTCCGGTGAGTTTAGAGTTAGCAATCAGGACACTCGGTTCGGTTATATGTCACTCGGATTAGTTAATGTCAGGTTATATCGGATTCGGATTTATTTCGGTTAACAAAAACGGATTTGGGTCGTTGCAATTTATGTTGGGTCATTGTTGGGTTGAGATACCCCCACTTAAAGATGAGATGTTCACCTTTGAGTCTGTTTTATCCTCACTTAAGTCTAAAAGTATAAGGCTTTGTTTTTTTTTTTTTTTTTTTTTTTTTGATGACGAGGAGGTTGGATCCTCCCTGGATACGGGACCCCACCGCTGGCGCGCTGCACTACACGTGAGTTCTTTCCGCGGGATTATTCCTCTCCGGCGTCAGGTCCCCAGGAAAGTGTTCATTTAGGGAATCGAACCCAGGACCTCGCAATTCCTCCTTAGGAGGCTTTGAGGTTACCCTGGAATTCCACTAGACTCACACATCTTGGGTAAGTATAAGGCTTTGTTACTAATGTGGTGGGTAGAATTTTTTACTCACAAATTCTCATTTGTGACGGGTATTTCCGTCGCAAACTTGCGGCGCTCATTTGTGACGGGCATTTCCGTGGGTAGTACTTGACCGTCGTAAGCTTGTGACGGATAATGCACGTTACAAGGGAGACTTGCTATTCTTAGAAACATATCATAAACTCTCCTTATTTTCTCGATGTCCGACAACTTTTCTCTCAATCTCTTCGAGTATTACAGACTTACAGGATCATCATCAGATGACAAGTCGATTCGGTTCCAGCATCAAGTCAACTTATCAACGTGTATTTTATCTTATATATTTAATTTTGATCAATAATTTCTTGTTAAACAGATATATAAGTGCATTTATCTTAGTTTAAATGACAACGATTAAGATGAATCTCAATTTAATTCCTATTTGAACTATTATTAAGTTAATTCACTATTGGGCCATCCATCGAATTTAGTCAAAATCTTGGTCTCGTTCAGATTGGCACAAAATAAAGTTTCTATTGGTTATTACTTATTAGTTTAATCTCGGGACAGTTCGGTTTTGACTTACTAATTTTCAAGTTCTGACGAGGTGGGGCCGGTTAGCTTTTGCCAACCCCTACAATAAATATTTTTGAAGAGATGTCGATATTCATGGTTAGAAGTTAGTCAGTTTAGTAATCATTTCGTTCTAATTTTGTTTAATCTTTTCCAAATTATTAGTTTGCTCCTTTCATAACTTGAGTAACGACATAGAGTATATTTTCAATATTATCGTCTTCTCAATTCCTTTA
Organism: Silene latifolia; assembly: GCF_048544455.1. Taxonomy (NCBI): domain Eukaryota; kingdom Viridiplantae; phylum Streptophyta; class Magnoliopsida; order Caryophyllales; family Caryophyllaceae; genus Silene; species Silene latifolia. The sequence goes on from NC_133533.1 coordinate 52,342,112, forward strand.
TCGGAAAATGAGATAACCCTTAAAGAGAATTTGCTTTCTAATATAAGCTGAAATGTATTTTCATCTCAAAAGCCGTTAATAATGATTAAATTAACTTCTTAGTTTATAATAAAGCGAACAAATTCACCGAGGTGAGTTACTTACTACAGTTACTACGACTCTGCGCACTCCCCGTGATTTCTTTGCTATTCTGCCCTGCTCCTGTCCCCATCTCACCTTAGACGCCCTCGGCACTAGGTAATGTCCTTGTTTGAAGGTGTGACAATCCTGTATTCTTCTATGATGTATTTCCAGGAAAATGAAACAAAATTGGAAAGACAGCGGTTGAGCATGCTGAAGCATTGTCTAATTTTTCCTATTTATAACATTTAATTGTTACACAGGTAATCTAACCAGCACAATAAACAATCTGTGGTATGAGCTATAAGCCATATGGCGTAACTTGTACGGTAAAAACATGCTACAGTATAAAAAGGAATAGATAAACCAACCTTGACGAAGCTCCAAATGGCTCGCCACTATCCATGACGCAAAAAAAAAAAACAAAGGAAATAAGGTTACAAAAATGAAAAAAGCTCGAGAAAAGACAACGGAATATGTGGGGGATTGGGTATTGGACATGATTATGCCTTTTGCTTTCCCTTCCGTAGTTTATCGAGCTCATCTTCAGCATCTTTCAACTGCCGATTTAATTCGGCAATCCTCATCTCTAACTCCTCAACCGTTCCCCTTTTTATTGCGGGTTGATATGGTATAAGGAAATGGCGTGAAAATGACTTCAATGCCTGTAGTCCAGTGACCTATAAAATCAAAGCAAGATTAACATCATAGAATACAACAAAGCACAGTTTTTTTGACATTGCACTTAACATATTCATGTGGAATGAAAACAACAGCACTAATGTCTAAACAACCCCAAGTAGACTTGACAAATGGGACATTCATGTTCAGGCCGGGTTATTACAGGCTTGGGTCATCTGGGATACAGGTTATTCCAAACTCGAGTTGTTTTTATGTCAATGATCTGGTCAATAGAATTATTTTTGGGTCGTGGTTCTTGAATATCAAGGATTTTGTGTCAAAATAGTCATTTCAGTCCGGCTCCACCTCAGGTTGTTTTGTTCCGGGTTTGGATCAGGTTAATCCTAGTCAGGTCAGTTCTTCAATATCTACAAGTAGCCGAACTCAAAAAGTACAGGTCGGGAAAAAAAAACATAATTTACTGCACGTACCTCCTCTGGCATCAAGGGCAATTTTGAGATGTTGAAATCCTCGTACAACATGTAGAACTGATCAATATACCTCTCTTGCATTCTCATTCTTGCTTTAAGCAGCTTAGAATCGACAACTAGAACCACCAAGTAACAATAAAGGACAATCAGGTGGTCTATTCAGGCAGAGATAGTCACAATTCCAACAAAACATATACTGAAGATTACGGAAAATACCTTCATCATCAAATAGCACTTGGTTAATGATGATATTGTGAGTGTCAATCTCGAATTTCGCGAGTTCCTGAACCAACCTTTCGGTTTCATATAGAGAAAGGAATTCAGGAATGCAGACACAAACAAATGTCGTCAAGTCCTGCAATAGCAACATCACAAGTATCAAGAGCAAGCAACTATGATGGATTGGGTGAAACTAGGAATATCAACTTATCAAGTAGACCAGAGGCGAATCTGGAAAAAATTCAGGTGTAACCACCCTAGAATTAAGAAGCAAGATTTACTATGTACTATTCCTAGTTTTTGCTCTCAACTGTTCTACATAGTTACATAAGAAATCATCTTTAACCCAGGTGGTGATTCTCAACATATTGACGTTCTTATCCTTTACCAACTTAGAGCATAATTAATCGGATGGAAATGAGCGGCGGTAGATTCAGTACAGTATAAATGAGGAACAAGGGGGCTTACAGGGTCTCTGAACTGCTGGTTCACTTGTTCAATTACATCTTTCATGCCCTCAAGCCGGCCAAGGATTGCATCCTCACCAAATTCATCTTCAACGCCAAACATACGAGTCATCTGTGAAAAGAAAAGAAAAAATTAAAAAAAAATAATTGTCAAATATGTGATAACAATCTCGACTAAGTACTACTACGCCTAAAATATTAAATATTACTCTACTCCCTCCATTTTCGTGAGTGGAAAATTGGCCAATGGGGGCAAATCCAACAAAATGCAAAGTAAAAGGCAAACATACTGCTCTCTTAAATAACCCATCATAAGACAGGAGAAAAAGCAAAAACATACAAGCTCTTAGGGTGTTCGGATATTGGTGAACAGGATAACCATTATTTACCACCACTTGCTACTTTCCTAATAGTAAAAATCCCTCTGCATTCTAGGAATGTGTGGTGTTAAGAATTGAATTAACCTAACTGGCATTATTTGACAAATATATTTGCCTTTGGCGTCCTTCATCTCTAGCAGACTAGTGTTTTTTTGGCTTAGGACATAATGAAGGAAATCAACAGGGCTCATAGTCCCTTTATGGTCCTCTCTTCAAGTAGTAGATGTTCAGCTTAATGTTTCAATTTTCTCACTCTGACTGTCAACACTCCAATTTCTCACTCTGAATGCTTTTTCACGATATACGGCTTGCATATAGTAAAAGTTTAAAATCTCCATAAACGCTGAGAAGTGAGAACTGCATCCCCACTTAGATTTTTCTCTTATAGCACCATTCTTATAGCACCATGATTTACAAGACAAGCTTTTTATACTTTGTATTCATCAATCTCAACCAAAGGTAACTTAGATTGATAGGGCCATGAAAGTTATAACAGCTTTGTAGTTCATAGGTTTTGTTGACTTATTTAACATAAATATCACGCGTCAGTGTGTCACCAATAAAGGATCAAACAGTAGAGGCACTTTGAAGTTTGTGCGATGGCATGCAAAATTGCCAATGGCATCTTATATAGAACCATATCTCGTCGACTTTTGAAGATCCGTGATTTTTTTTTCCTCCATTAAGGGTATTTCTTAGATTATATCTCACAGTGTCAGCCTAATGGCATGATAATAAATATTACTAAGCTTGAAAAGAAACATAAACTAATAAAGTGCATAATCTGTCAAACTTCCAGCACGAAGCAAGAACCCAGGGGAATTAAAACATCATGAGGGTTACGACTTCATCAACTAAAATTACTCCCTAATAGATGTCACGTATAAAAATACACTTATACATACACATACCTGGCTTAATAAGCCTCCAAATTTATTCTTTAACGTCATCAGTTTTGTAAGACCCTTCTCTAATGTGGAAGGGAATTGCAAAAGCCGGAGTGTATGACCAGTGGGAGCTGTATCAAACACGATCACAGAATAATCCATTGTCTGGACCAATCTGCATTAAATCCAGGGGACCGTAAGCTGGCAAATTAAGGCAACAGAGAAATGAATAAACTAATCTATCAAGCAGAAATCAGAATGCATTTTCAGAAACAAAATTGACGTAATTGTCAAATGTATGTGGTTCATGAATTACACATTTGTTTTATGAATCAAATGTCAAAAGCCAATCAATATCTGATTCAAAGAACCACTACATCTATGGTTCAAGTCAACAAAAGGTAAGATTTTTTTTCATGTGAAATACACACAAACAAACACATAAAAATAAGTCAGGACTTTATGAGCATCATTGCTGGGCAATTCAGTAAAAAAATGCTCTGAATCTGGGAAAAGAAAATATAAGCCTATGTAGACACACTTTCTACAAATAGTGTGCCTCCAACCATATTTTGATAATTTCTTTAGTTTGGAACATTTAAAAAGGGTTCAAGAATACACCCACATAGTTGAACTTGTGCAGTGCTAGGATCGACGCACACCTAAAGAAGCTACCAAGTTGTAAGCCTAGTTCAGTTTTACCTTTTTCCCTTTGGAGGATGGAAAAAAAATAGATAAAGATGAGAATACCGTGTGTTTATTTATATTAATCGTCATGATGAATTATGTCACGCCAACAAGTAACGACTGCAGAGGTGACTACAACCACACTACAAAGAACAAAGGAATCTTAACAAATGCAATCTCACAAAAGGTAAAGGCAGTATGTTTTACTTTAGCATTTCAGCAAAACTCATGGCTTCATCAATCCCAGGAATCGCATTTGCCAGCTCCGACACAAAATTGTCTTGCCCATCCCCTGTAATATCCTCATTTTCTACAGATGGATCAACCTCCTGCAAGTATACAAAAGTTGGCAAGATTAAATTTTAAATAGCAAATACAGCTATACAAGATACTAAAGATACAAACAACAACAACACTATGCCAATGCCTCAAGGTCTCCCACAAAAGGCCAGTACACAATCTGACAGGGAGGTTATATACGGAAGACCCGAAATAAAAAATTGCATTGTTAATTACATCAACAACTACTAATCCCTCCATCTCTTCCTGATCTTCCCACTTATAAGGAAATTTTGTTGTGTTCTTCCCTTTTCATTTCTTTCCATTTTTGGTAATTTTGTAAGGGGTGAAACTACTAAAGCATCCTAATAAACCTCATGTATGTACTACTTGTTCCACCATTAACACAACTTAAACACTCATTAATGAGAATTTGAGACTATTAACCACTAACTCATTAGCCCCAGTAATACCCTCAAATCTCCAGCCTCCACCCTCGCCCATTCTTCCACCACTTACCACCGTGAATCCGAAATACAAACTTGCCAACAACGCGGCCACCACAAAATCTCGCCGAAACCACAGACCCTTCCTCTCACTGTGCTCGAGGCCCATTCTCTAACCGGACTGTCCCAATTTCTCTGCCGACGACCTTTCCTCAAGTCAACATCCTAAATCCACATCACCACACATCTTCTCCATTCTAAACAACGGAGCCTCCTTCCTCTTCAACTACTCCAACAAAAAGCAAAAAAAAATTCGACACTTTTTTATGAGAGATACAAAGAAATACCAAATGCGAAAATAAACATGAACAAAGTACTCATCTCAGATTTTCAAGTCCAAAAATGTTATTCTTGAACGAAAATGTTGTTCATGATGGTTTGGTGGTGGTTCGTTGGTGACCGGGGATGTTGGATTTGAGTTTTGGATTAGGGGTCAAGTAAAAACTTACATTTGGGTTTTACGAGTATTATTGAAGATGAAAGACATATTTGCAAACGAAAATAAATCTCATGGAGTAACTAGATACGAACAAAACATCTCCGCCAGCCATCTCCTAAAAATTTTCTATACGTCATATACTCCATGTGTCTGTCACATGGCTTCACTTCAACATTTGCCCTTGGCTCACTCTTCAATCTTTCAGCCTCACAACATTCAACGAGAGTGTAACCACTTTCTCAAGGTCTTATTACACATGAGACCTATGCTGGATTAAACCCTAGCGCTACGCAACCATTTGTGCTGACACATAATTTCCCCAACTCAAATCCGAGAACTGCTAACTTTCAAAAGCCAAGCTAACTCTGAAATCTAAAAATCCGTGTAAAGCCACCCTTAGTTAAGTGTTCAAGCCCCTAGCTACAGTATTACAGTGGCTTTTTTTTTCCCTCGCTAGCTACCCTTAGTCAGGTGCCTCAAGTCCCTGGATATAGCATTACGGTAGCTAGAAGAGTTACGTACGAGTGATACATACAGAAAACAAAATAATTCACAGGGTCCTATTAAAAGGTTCGAGTCATTCTATAGGAATTGTAGATTTCAGAGTTTTCAACACCAAAATTTTATAGACAATGCACAACAAATTAGCTTTACAGTGTCATGGGAATCCATGTCAATACACATGGATCCATCCCTGCATTACAATGAAGTCTGCACACCAACCATCAGAAACTCCGCAAAAACAAACAAATGCAATCCTAGGAAATCCAGGAAGCTACTTCTAACATCCCAGCATCTAAAAGTAGCCAAGACAGTAATGGAATACACAACTAAAAGTACCAAATACAGAAACAAAAAAAAAACACTTAAAAGACTATATAAAAACAGCAAATACATTACCACCCATTCCTCACACTTCTCACCTAGTCACCTAAATTCGACAATCCAAAACATAAACAACCAAACCCGAAACATTAATCCCACAATTCGGCAATGACAAAACCTTTGTCTAATCAACCTTACTTCAATTATCCTTCTTCACATAGTAATTACTAAAAATACCCATAATAATGGAGATATTAGCATCAAATCCCACACTTGCCACCCTCAATTCGTCAATCGAAAACATACACAATCTAAACACTAAACATCCCACAATTCAGCAAAGACCCAACCTTTGTGTAATCAACCTTACCCCAATTACCCTTTCAACATACTAACCACCTAAACACCGACAATTATCGATTGAACATCTCCTAAAACCTCTCTAATCCATCAAAGAGTTCAACTTTATCATCAAACCATAAACCCAAAACAACAATTTCACATTGTAACCAAATTATCATCAACAACAACAGCATTACCCCAGTGTCAGGGTCGAATGTACGCAGTCTTACCCTGTTTCTGAAATTCTAACCAAAACATTATAGAAAAAAACAAGTAAAAATTACCATGGCAAAGAGATTGGTAAATCCATTAACAAGGGTAGGAGCCTTAGTAAAACGCTGTTGAAAAGCGTCACTAAGATTATGAGCAGGATCAGTAGAGATAATAAGAACAGAAGACCTAACACTTGCAAGAAGAATTGCCAAAATTGAACTACATGTAGTTTTACCAACACCTCCTTTTCCTCCTACAAATACCCATTTAAGGGTATTTTGGTCCAATATATTCTTCAATGTTCCTTCTGGTATTTCTTGATCTGGTGATGCCATTGAAATTATGAAGAAAACCCCTTTTTTTTGGTGTATAAATTTGTCAAGATCCAATCTTTTTCACAGTGATTTTGTTCAGTGAGGTTGAGATTTATGGGTTTTAATTACTGTGTGTGAGTGATAAAGATTGGAGATGATGATGATGGTGGGACTTTGATTTATTTTCTGGGTAATTTATAAGATTAGGATTTTGCATGAACCCAGAATAAAAGGAGTTGCACCACCAAATTACCTAAATCAATTGGGATTTGGCAATCGAGTCAAATAACGGTGAAGTTTCTTTCTTTCTACGGTTTGCACGTAGATCTTAACCGATTTTGCTTGTCGACATGAGACAACATCTAAGCCGACCCGTATTTAATTTGACAATGGGGATCGGAGTGGGGGTTTAAGCCTTAAGGGGGTGAGGGATTGGTGGAAGTCAAGTCGACTTGACTTGGTAATATTGACTCGTCTGAATAACTCGAATGAGATCCTATATCTGAATCAAGGGCCTAGATTTGACCCGTAACTTGATTAACTCGACCCGGATGTTTATTATTGCATAATAATTATTATCTCTAAATAACTTGATAATGACAAATCCAAAATGACCCAAACACAAAATAACTCGGAGTGACCCGATCCGATTGACCCGTTTGTTACTCTAAAGGAGACAGGAAGATGTGTGTAGGGGGTTGTAGTATGGGGAACGAGAGGTGTATAATGAATTATTGTGTGATTCAAATGGTAGTTTTGAAAAGGAGATGGTGAATTGGGATTGGGTTTTTAGGTGAGCCTATGAATAGAGGAGGGAGATGGTAGAGGAGAGGATGAGAGCGGACATGAGAACGTTAGTGTGGTGTCAATGTGTTATGTCATATGTAAGAGAAGGGTGGGTGGGAGGCTCAAAATGGTTTGTTGAAATAATGACGGGTGGTCATGTGCAAATTGACAACGAGGATCTAAGGATGGCTGAAGCGAAAGCACTGTTCGAAGGTTTTTGGGCTATTAAAGGTAGACAAAGTGGGGGTAAGTCCAGTTCGGCCTAACCCGCTCATGAGTATAACCAATTATTTCATAACAATAATCTATCATATTGGTGGTCTGCAATAATCACTACATCCTATCAATAATCCCAAATAAATCCAACCTAAGCAACATACCTTCTAATAACGAACCAGCTGATATTTTTTTGAAGTTTATGTTGGAATATATTTGATAGTTTTTGGACAACGTATCTGTATATGTGAAGTTTATGTGTAATATTTTCAAGTGATGAATCAAGAACTTGGTTTATTTGATACACATGAACATCATAAAATATCAGCTGGTTCGGTATTAGAAGGTATGGTGTTGACGTTGGATATAATTGGGATTATTGATAGGATGGAGTGATTATTGTAGACCACTAATAGGATGGATTATTATTATGAAATAATCCTTTAATTTATATGAATCATTTAACTCAATAAGTAGTACTCCTAAAATAACAATAAATTATAATTGATCTACTTAAATCGTTGTTTCGCTAAACTTTCATAAATAACTTGAGAAACAATCTATATCTATCTATCTATCAACTATATTAATAAAGGAAGTTTTTTTCGAGCGTTTATAGAGTCTCCAACTTTCATAAAATACATAATATATATATATATATATATATATATATATATATATATATATATATATATATATATATATATATATATATATATATATATATATATATATATATATTTAATTGAGTTAATCTAAAAAGCTATTTAATGCAATTAGAAATAGTTTATAATGATATTTGGTGTACGTTAAACTCTACAATGACAACTTTAATCCAATCCTATTTGCCAAAAAAGTTGGCTTGCGGTTGGAGACCAAGCATATGACTCTATTTGTGTACAAATGCTTATTAAGAACAACGCACAATGGTGTTTGAATTAGAATGAAACTATAAGTTTGCAATTTTCTATTAATTTTTTGCGGAAAAGTAAATCTAAATTTCAATAATATTAAAAAATAAAGAATTACAATAGAATTTGAGAGGTATTCAAACTGAAATAATACCCAAAATATATCGGTATATATTGAGTCATATGTACTTCTACCGAGCATATTTTATTTTTGTCCTGCTTTTTTGTTACGTTCTGCTAATCTGCTTTATTGATGTGATTGCAGTTATTGTTTTGTTCTTCAGTTCATATGATTGATTGTTGATACTGTGATAATGAATCTAATTAATTCTCTTTATTCTTCATGTCAGATTAGAAGAATATGTTATGATCATTGTCTAAAATATCGTTCATTTGCTCGGCTTGGATTTATGATCACGAAAGTAAATTTCAACCCGTGTTAAAGGCCATGATTGCGAATGACAAGAAGTAACCTTCATTGTTAAATACGTGATAATGTGGTATTGTCTTCTTTAGAGTAGCTGCTATAGAAAGGTCAATGTATTTTCCCTTTATAATCAATATTAGTAGTACATTAACCATCTTAATTATTCTATAGCTATTATGTACGAGTATGTCGAATGTCGATTATAGTTTGTCGCAAACAAGCGAGTAAAAATAGTTATTAAAGGGATCCGTTTTACAACAAACTCGTCCAAGTCCGCCTTATACAAATATTTCTGTTGTTATTGTTAATGTTATTATGCGAGATTATTGTAGTTGTTCGATTCACTGAATGTTTCTCCATGCTTCACTTTGTTTATTATAGTTGGATTTTTTAGCTGTAATAGAAACTTCAAGTATTTGATGAACATCCCAAAATTATGTCAAGAATTTGGCGTTAAAGAAGGTAGTTGTTACCAGTTTAATCACGAAGAAGGAAGCTTATGTAAGATTACTTGTGTTTCGTGTAAATAGTCGAGATGTCTTATGCGTTTATCATTATTCTTACAATATAGTGTAATTTTAACAGAAAATAGTGTAATTTTAATAGATCCTAAATCAAACAATACCAAGACAAAATTGTAAATACGAAAATTGGCAAACATATATAACAAGACGGATATTAACAAGGCGAGATTTGTAAAATATAAAACAAGACCATATAATAATAAGACGAGTAAATATAAAAATTCACAAGTAAATCTGAAATTTTTTAAAATAAAATAAAATCACAAGTAGATTTAAAAATATAATTTGTTAATAAAAACCGTCTCACAAAACACCAACCACTAGACAACAACACCACATCACCACCACGATTTCTTTGAAAATGTCACACAAACCCGAGCTCTGAAACCGAGATCTGAAAAACCAATTACCGATAAATAAAATATAAAAATAAACGAAAAAACCCCCCAAAAAAAGAGAAATAGAAGATAGGAAGCATAGAAGTAACAGATCTGAAAACCCCCTCAAAAAAAGAGAAATAGAAGACGGCGGTGGGCCGTGAAGGAGGAAGGAGCCGGCCTGGTGGCTGTGAAGGAGGGAGGATGGTGTTTAGGCGTCAGATCTGGTGTTTAGGGTGTCGGGTTTTCGGTTGTGGTGGGCGAGAGTATATGAGGCGCGATGGTTTGTGGTGTCGTCACTGTCGTGGCTGTCGGGTTTGGTGGACGGCAGGGGAGGAGAGGAAGGTTGTCGGGTTTGGTGGACGGCAGGGGAGGAGAGGAAGGCTGTCGCGGTTGTGGGGTTGTGGAGGTGAGTCGGCCGTGGTTGTGGGGGTGAGTCGGCTTGGTTGTGGTCGTGGGTGGGTGTGGGTGGTGGTCGTTGGTCGGTTTTGCCGGCTGGGTTGTGGTCGTGGGTTGGTTAGTTGTGGTCGTGGGTGGTTGTGGTGGTCCGCGTAAGGGTGGTTGTGGAATGCTTGGGTGGTTTTTTTTTTCTTTTGTTTTGTTTTTGACTGTTATTTTGGGTTTTTTTTTGAGTATATTTTGGTTATTTTTTTCAGATTTTGTTTGTTTGGTTTTGTTATTTGAGAGAAAAAGGAGAGATTGTGAGATTTAGAGAGAGGGAAGGAGTTTGTGATAATGAGGGATGAATGGATTAGTGAGTAACTTAATTGCAATGAGGAGCTAATTAGACTAGATTAATTTGTGGCTATCCATTGAGATGTAATCTCATCCCTTCATTCCCTTTATCCAAGAGCCCTTATAAGGACTTAAGGACTCAATAGATGTAATGGACTTAGGAGAACTTCACTCTCTCTCTCTCTCTCTCTCTCTCTCTCTCTCTCTCTCTCTCTATATATATATATATATATATATATATATATATATATATATATATATATATAGGTGAGTTCTTATGAGTCCACCATATGCCATTGAGTCCCTAAGTCCCTCTAAGGGTCATTGGATGAGAAAATGGATGGTTGAGATGGATGGAGAAGGGATGGATTAGGGACTATTAAAAAGAAAAGGAAAAAAATGTGGATGGTTGGATTGAAATGGATGGTTGAGATTGAAATTAACAAAAAAATTATTTCACTAATCAAATTTCTATACACTAATTAATTTTTCTTTCTCTCTCTAGCCCCTAATTAATCGGTTTGAGTTTGATTTCAAGAGTGTAAATGTAATGTTGTATGAGTTTTACAAGTGTAAATCTAACATTTTACGAGTGTAAATGTAACATTTTAAGAGTGTAAATTTGATTTTTTGTGACGGAAATTTTGAATTTATATAATTTTAACATTTTACAAGTGTAAATTTGATGTTTTACGAGTGTAAATGTAACATTTTAAGAGTGTAAATTTGATTTTTTTTGTGACGGAAATTTTGAATTTATATAATTTTAACATTTTACAAGTGTAAATTTGATGTTTTACGAGTGTAAATGTAACATTTTAAGAGTGTAAATTTGATTTTTTTATGACGGAAATTTTGAATTTATAAAATTTTAACATTTTACAACTGTAAATTTGCAGTTTTACGAGTGTAAATGTAACATTTTAAGAGTGTAAATTTGATTTTTTGTGACGGAAATTTTGAATTTATATAATTTTAACATTTTACAAGTGTAAATTTGATGTTTTACGAGTGTAAATGTAATATTTTAAGAGTTTAAATTTGATTTTTTTTGTGACGGAAATTTTGAATTTATATAATTTTAACATTTTACAAGTGTAAATTTGATGTTTTACGAGTGTAAATGTAATATTTTAAGAGTGTAAATTTGATTTTTTGTAACGGAAATTTTGAATTTATATAATTTTAACATTTTACAAGTGTAAATTTGATGTTTTACGTGTGTAAATGTAATATTTTAAGAGTGTAAATTTGATTTTTTGTGACGGAAATTTTGAATTTACATAATTTTAACATTTTACAAATGTAAATGTGATGTTTTACGAGTGTAAATGTGGTGTTTTATGAGTGTAAATGTAGTATTTTAAGTGTAAATTTGAAGGTTTTAGAGTGTAACTTTGGTCCTTTGAGTGTGGCTTTGGTCCTTTATAAGTGTGACTTTTGTCCTTTAAGAGTAAAACTTTAGTCCGACTACCAATAAACACCACCACCATCGTCCTCCACCACCAACTCATATCCACAAAAAATGTGAATGCAAATCTATATAATTTTAACGAGTGTAAATGTACAGATATACAAGTGTAAGTGTAAAGAAATATGAGTGTAAATGTAAATAAATACGAGTGTAACTGTAAATAAAAACGAGTGTAAATGTCAGGTAATACAAGTGTAAATTTAAAGAATTAGAGTGTAAATATCCACAAAAATTTTATTTTTTAGGCAATTCATATCCACCACCATGTAGTACAACTTTGATAAAGAAATATAAGTGTAAATGTAAAGAAATACGAGTGTAAATGTTAAGAAATACGACTGTAAATGTTAAAAAAAATATGAGTGTAAATTTAAAGAAATACGAGTGTAAATGTGAGGAGATACAAGTGTAAATTTAAAGAAATACGAGTGTGAATGTGAGGAGATACAAGTGTAAATTTAAATAAAAACGAGTGTAAATGTGAGGAAATACAAGTGTAAATTTACAGAATTATGAGTGTAAATCTGACAAAAATGTATAGAATACGAGTGTAAATCTGAAAATAAATATATTTATTAGATCTAATAATAAAAAACATGACAATATGATTATTTTTCAATAATCTACTATATATTTTTTTAGATCTAAGAATAAAATATGCTAATTGTATTTAAACATAAATAAGAAAACAAAAAAATATATATATAAAAAAACGACTTGTTAGATTTAAAAAAGAAAAAGGATCTTACAAAAACAAAACAGAAAACACACAAATACACAACTCTTAAATCAGATCTTTAAAAAAAAAAAAAAAAAAAGGAAAACGAGAAAGAGAGAAAAGTTGTGGTGGTGGAGGGCGACTTATGGCAGCCCTTGCGCAGGGACGAGACAAAGGTGGCGGTTGGCAGATCTGGGGTTGTTGTGTGTTGGGGGTATCGGGGTTGTCTTTGTGGTGTTCTTAATGGCGGTTGGAGTAGTTGTTGTTGGTGTTGTTGTCGAGGAGAGGGTAAGGTGTTTGGGTGGTTTGTCGGGTGGCGGCGTTGTCGGGGGTGGGTGGTGGTGTTGTCAGGGTCGACGGTTGTAGATATGAGGAAGGAGTGGACAGTGGTGTCGGGCGTGGCAGATTTGGCCGGAAAAGGGAAGAGGAGGAGGTGGATCTGGTGCGTGGTGGTGGTTGTCGTGGGGTGGTGGTGAGGTAGTGGTGGTTGTCGTGGGGTGGTCATGAGGTAGTGGTGGTTGTCGTGAGGTGGTTGTGGTGGGGTGGTCGTGGGCCAGTGGTGGTTGTAGTGAGGTGGTTGTGGTGGATCTGAAAAGGGGGTTGCAAATTGGTGGTGGCGGTAGTAGAATAGTGGTGGCGGCAGTAGTGCGAGTTTGTGGTGGAGATCTGAAAAGGGTGAGGGGTTTTTCGGGTTGTGGGCTGGTTTTGCGTGGAGGGTGGACGTCGGAGTTTTTTTTGTTGGTGATGGTGGTGGTGGCGGTGGGGGTTCGGGTGGAGAGGAAGGAGGGATGGTGCGTGGTGGTGGTGTTGGCTCGTGTGTGTTCTTTGGTGGTGTGTGGTGGCCGACGGAGGAAAGGGTGAGGTGGTGCGTGGTGGCTGACAGGTCGGGGTAGGGTAGGGTGGGTGTGGTCGGTGCCCTCGCTGGTGGTGAGGATCAGAGGAGGGAACTTTTTTTTGTGTTTTTTGAATTTTTTGGATTTTTTGGTTTATAGAGAGATGAGAGTATTTGTGTGATAGGAGAGAGAAGTGGGTGGAAAAAGAATAATTATATAGTGAAATTAAGGGTTGATTAGTGAGGTAGTGAGCGAGAGTGTTTTACATTAGCATTAATCCCTCATTTTAGCCTTAATCCCCCACTTTTTCCCTTCAATCTCAGCCCTTCATCTCATCTTTTCAAGGGTCCTAAAGAGGACTTATGGACTCAATGTAAAAAGGTGGACTCACTAGATCTCTTCTCTCTCTCTCCCCCCCCCCCCTCTCTCTCTCTCTCTCTCTCTCTCTCTCTCTCTATATATATATATATATATATATATATATATATATATATATATATATATAGAGAGAGAGAGAGAGAAGAAAGAAGAAAGTTCTTATAAGGCCTTCATACCATATAAGGCCCTAAGTCCTTATAAGAGCCCTTGGATGGAAGGGATGGAGGGATGAGATTACATCTCATTAAAGGGTCACAATTCTCCCTCCCTAATCTCCTTCCCTAATTGTGTATAACTCTACCTAATTGTGTATAACTCTACCACCATTCTAATCTCCCAACTCACTTCCTCATTCACTCATCCCCTCTCATTTCTCACATTCACTCTTTCTCTCTCATTTTCTCCCACCCTCTCTAAAAAAAAAAACCAAGTTGATAAAAAAAAAACCCAAACTAAAATAAAACAAAAAAAACCACAAAAATCACTCCACCACACCCGACCCACCACCACCCCACCACTACCCGACCCCACCACCCTCCTATCACTGCCTCCACCTCCTCACACCGCCAACTTCCAGCCCCACCACCGCCGACAACCACACCCCGACAACCCACTACCCCTGTCCTTTAACCGACAACCACACCCCGACCCCGCCACCACTAACCCCCTTCGCCAAATCTGGCCTCCACCACTACCCTCGGCGGTTTCCACAACACCCTCTGCAACCTCCCTCATCCTCTCCCCTCGGCGGTCTCCACCACCACCCTCGGGATTTTTCGTTTTCGATTGGTTTTTGCGTTGTTTTCGATGGTTTTTTTTTTCTGATTTTTGAGTTTGTGTTGGTTTTGGTTTTGTTATATTTTTTTTTTCCCAGATCTACAATTATTAGGCTGTTTTGGTTTTGTTATTTGATTTTTTTATTTGATTTTTTGTTTGTTGTGTGTGTGTGCTGTTAGTTTGTTGCCAAAACACCCACCACTTCCGTTTTTTTTCTCTTTTGTTCTTTGTTTTTGTTTTGTTTTGAACTTTACGTTTTGAACTTTACAATTATTAGCCTGTTTCTCTTTTGTTCTTTGTTTTTTGTGTTTTGTTTTTTGTTATTTGATTTTTAATTTTTTGTTGGTTATTGTTATTTGGTTTTTAAATTTTTGTTGGTTATTAATTTTTTGTTGGTTATTGATGGTTGTTATTTAATTTTTTTTCAGATTTAATATTTGTTGATTAATTACGATTTTTCATATTTATTTGGTTTTTATAAAAGTTATACTATTTACGACTAAAGTTATACACTTAAAACATTAAAGTTATACATTTTATGACTAAAGTTATACATTTTATGACTAAAGTTATACATCTTGTCTATTAAAGTTATACACTGCGTGCATTAGAGTTATACACACGATATTTAAATTTGGTTTTTTTTTTATTGTTATTTGGTTTATTTTAGATTTCGGGTTTGGTTGGGTTGTTGGTTTTTTGGTTTTATTATTGTTATTTGGTTTTTTGTTTTTGTTATTATGTGTTTTTTTGGTTTTTGTTATTATTTTTTTTTTTTCATATTTTTCATATTTATTGTTTGATTTTTTTACTATTTACGACTAAAGTTATACATTTTATGACTAAAGTTATACATTTTATGACCAAAGTTATACAAAAAAAGACTAAAGTTATAAAAAAATGGGACTAAAGTTATACAAAAATTGGACTAAAGTTATACAAAAATGAACCAGAGTTATACAAAAATGAACCAAAGTTATACAAAAATGGACCAAAGTTATACAAAAATGGACTAAAGTTATACAAATATGGACTAAAGTTATACAAAAAATGAACCAAAGTTATACAAAAATGAACCAAAGTTATTCAAAAATCGACCAGAGTTATACAAAAATGCACCAAAGTTATACAAAAATTGGACTAAAGTCATACAACAATGGACTAAAGTTATACAAAAAATTGGACTAAAGTTATACAAAAATGAATCAAAGTTATACAAAAATGAACCAAAGTTGTACAAAAATGCACCAGAGTTATACAAAAAATGCACCAGAGTTATACAAAAAATTGGACTAAAGTTATACAAAAAATGAACCAAAGTTATACAAAAATGGACCACAGTTATACAAAAATGGACCAGAGTTATACAAAAATGCACCAGAGTTATACAAAAGTTAGTCCATTTTTGTATAACTTTGGTTCATTTTTGTATAACTCTGGTTCATTTTTGTATAACTTTGGTTCATTTTTGTATAACTTTAGTCCATTTTTTGTATAACTTTGGTTCATTTTTTGTATAACTTTGGTTCATTTTTGTATAACTTTGGTTCATTTTTGTATAACTTTGGTTCATTTTTTGTATAACTTTAGTCCAATTTTTTGTATAACTTTAGTCTTTTTTTGTATAACTTTGGTCTATTTTTGTATAACTTTGGTTCATTTTTGTATAACTTTGGTTCATTTTTGTATAACTTTGGTTCATTTTTGTATAACTTTAGTCCATTTTTGTATAACTTTGGTGCATTTTTGTATAACTCTGGTGCATTTTTGTATAACTTTGGTACATTTATGTATAACTCTGGTCCATTTTTGTATAACTTTGGTCCATTGTTGTATCACTTTGGTTCATTTTTTGTATAACTTTAGTCCAATTTTTTGTATAACTTTAGTCCAATTTTTGTATAACTTTAGTCTTTTTTTGTATAACTTTGGTCTATTTTTGTATAACTTTGGTTCATTTTTGTATAACTTTAGTCCATTTTTGTATAACTTTAGTCCATTTTTGTATAACTTTAGTCAATATTTTAGTAGATCTTAGTTGAAAAAAAGTACATCACCAAAAAAAACGATATTTAAAACCCGAAATTTTTATTTAAAAAACGTATAATAAGAATAGATTTGAAAAGAATAAATAACAACAAAAACTAACAAAAATTAAGAAATAGAATAAACCGACCCCAAACAACTAATTTAACACAAAAATCGAAAAAAAAAAAAAAAAAAAGTGACGAAATAAACCGAGACGCAAAATCTGGAAAAAAAAAAAAGAGTTTATATAATTACCGACGGCGGTGGAGGTGGCGGTGGATGTGGGCGGTGGGTGGTGGCGGTTGGGATAGTGGTGGGTGGTGGTGAATGAGGAAGAGAGAAATGAATGATTTATTTGGTTTTTTGATTTATTTGGATTTTTTGATTTATTTGGATTTTTTGGGTTTTTTTTATTTATTTGGATTTTTTGGGTTTTTTTTATTTATTTGGATTTTTTGGGTTTTTTTTATTTATTTGGATTTTTTGGGTTTTTTTTTTGAGGTTTTGAGAGAAGAGAAGAGTGAAATGTGTGAGATGAGAGAGAAATGGGTGGGTAGAAAACAAATATATAGTAAATTAGTGGTTAATTAGGGTGGATTAGTAAAGTGTGTTAAATTGCTTGTATAATGACTTTTGGTGGGTTCATCTCATCCCTCCATCTCCCTCCATCCAATGGCTCACAAAAGACCTTATGGACTCAATATATATCATGGCCTTACATGAGGCAAGTTCTAATGAGTCCACCTAAAATGGTGAGTCCACTAAGTCCTAATCCTAGCCATTGGATCATTTAAGATTGTAACTTTAATCTATGATTGTAACTTTAGTTCTTTAAGATTGAAACTTTAGTATTTAAGGTGATTTTGTAAATTTATTTGATTTTTGAATATAACTTTAATGTTTTACGAGTGAAACTTTAATGCTAAAATTTGTAACTTTAATTTATTTAGGCTATTTATAATATAAAAAATTGAATTTATGTAATAATGTAATTATACCTAATATTTATTTAATTTCACTGATTTATGAATGTAACTTTAATGTTTTACGAGTGAAACTTTAATGCTTAAAAGTGAAACTTTAATCTTTTTAGGTTATTTTTAAATAAAAAAAAATTGAATTTATGTAATAATGTAATTTTAATTAAAATTTATGTAATTTTACCAATTTTTGACTGAAACTTTAATGTTTCTTAATGAAACTTTAATGCTTAAAAGTGAAACTTTAATCTTTTTAGGTTATTTTTAAATAAAAAAAATTGAATTTATGTAATAATGTAATTTTAATTAAAATTTATATAATTTTACCAATTTTTGACTGAAACTTTAATGTTTTACGAGTGAAACTTTAATGCTTAAAAGTGAAACTTTAATCTTTTTAGGTCATTTATAAATATAAAAAATTGAATTTATGTAATAGTATAATTTTGATTAAAATTTATGTAATTTCAGCAATTTTTGACTGAAACTTTAATTTAATACAAGTGAAACTTTAATCATATACAAGTGTAACTTTAATGTTATAAGTGTAACTTTAATGTTATAAGTGTAACTTTTAATTTCTTTAGGCCATTTTCATCATGTAATTATGTAAAGAGTTTTGTAATTTTACCGATTTATGAGTGGAACTTTAATTATATACGAGTGAAACTTTAATTGTATACGAGTGGAACTTTAATTCTTAACGAGTCATTTTATATATAAAAAAATTATAGGAGTGGAATTTAATTGTATACGAGTGAAACTTTAATTGTATCCGAGTGAAACTTTAATAGACGATATGTGTAACTTTAATCGATCCAACCACCGCGGCCTAACAAACACAACGACAACAAAAGAGGCGGGATTTCGAAATTCAAAATTCGAAAATAAGAATGGCGGGATTTCAGAAAAGATCTGAAAACCAACACCACCCATGCCGGCTTCTGACCACCGTAGCCCTACAACCATACAACAACAAACACCAATGAATCTCCTTCCCTTTTAATCAATAATGGAGCAAATCAGAAGACAAAAAAACTCTATATTTGAAAAAAGAAAACGCCAAACACCATCAAACCCACAGCCACGACCACCAACCACCCACCCATCGCGCCACCAGCCCCACACCCACGACGCCAGCAGACCACACCACGACATTTCCACCCCAACACACCTCCACCACCACATCTCCACCACGACACCTCCACCACGCCACCACACAAAAAGAAAAAAAAAAGAGCACGAGGGAGGCGGCCACAACCGCGACAAACACCCCCACACGACCCAACAAAATACCACGACAACCACCAATGAAAACTGAAAAAAAAAAAAAAAAAAGGAGAAAGGGGGAGGGATAGAGGCGGCGGCAGCCATAACCACCCCTAACCACCCCAGATGCCGCACCACAACACCACCCAACAACCAACAATCAAAACTGAAAAAAAAAAAAGAGAAAGGAAGGTAGCAGCGGCGGGTGGTGCCGAGGGAGGCAGAAGAAAAGAGGAGGAAGGCGGCACGGGTGGTGGGAAGCGTGGTGGCTGCGGCCGAGAGGAGAAGGAGGAATGGCGTGGTGGTTGAGGTTAGGGCGAGGGGCAGAGGTCGGGGTTGGTTTGGGAGGCGGGACGGAGAGAGAAAGGAGGAAGAGAGGGAAAGGGAGGAAGAGAGAGAAGCAGTAGGAAGGGAAATGAAGGGAATTAGGGTTTGGTTGTTTTTGGTTGTTTTATATAGGGCTTTTATTTTCAGATTCAATCTCAGCCCTTCATTTTGTTCTAATCTAATGGTTTAGATTAGGACTCATGGACTCATCTAATGTAAGGGGACTCATTTGAACCTAATTCTATATATATATATATATATATATATATATATATATATATATATATATATATATATATATATATATATATATATTTGGGATCCTATGAGAACCACTAGTATAATGAGAACCATGAGAACTTATTAGGAGTCATTAGATTAAATCTAATCGAAGGGTTCGGATTAAAGCCTTAGTTTTGAGATAAATCTATATTGTTTTCCTGTTTTACGTCACTTTACCCCCTGACACTTCTTCCCTCTTACCTCTCTCTATTCCCTTCTCTTTTTCCCCAATTACGCAACTCTCGATCACAATCATTCAATCAATAGCTTATTAATTTATCGAAGATCTTGTCGTTTCTGCTTTAATTAAAGAATATTTCGACTTGTTTATGCTTCAATCATGTAAGTTTTTTTAATTTC
Organism: Silene latifolia; assembly: GCF_048544455.1. Taxonomy (NCBI): domain Eukaryota; kingdom Viridiplantae; phylum Streptophyta; class Magnoliopsida; order Caryophyllales; family Caryophyllaceae; genus Silene; species Silene latifolia. Next base: position 52,362,304 of record NC_133533.1, read on the forward strand.
ATAAGGTGATTAGTTATTCTCAAAGTTTCTTGTTCGTTTCCATCATATTACCTCTAATTTCATCGTCTGTGATCATATTCTTCTAATTCTCGTTGATTTGAAGCAAAACACACCTTTGTCTTTTTGACAATAACCTCGTCAAATTGAAGCAATCCAGTAAATCATTCTGTTTTGTCTTCATTTGTTGCTTCAATTATATAGATACTTTGCAACTCAGTAAGTAGGTTGCATTTTATGAGTGTATTTTCGTAGTCATCAAATTTTATTTATGAACAATTATATTTTGTTGGAGTTAATGCAATTTTAGTACATAGACTTGGAAAGTTCTTATCCTTTTTTTATCCTAGTGTTCTTTAACAGGTGAGAGCAACTTGGTCAATTATAATATTGGGATATTGTGCAGAAGATATTGAGTCTTTACCTGAGTACGAGATCTTGTCTTAGTAAGTTGATGCGTAGTGAATCGCCTCTTGTTCCTTGTACTGTTGCATTTGGCAGATTTAGTATTATTCGTTGCATATTATTTCACTACGCATTTTAGAGGCTATTAGCTCAATGGTAGAGCAATGTGCCAATTTTTGCACAAAGGTATGGGTTCGAGTCCCATATAGCCTATTAAATAGCAAATCACATGATTGGAACTTGTCAAAAAGCAAGCAATAGACTACAATTACGATTAAGCAAGCAGCATTAGTTGGGACGGGATCGTTTTCATAGCAAGTTGTTGGATTCAAGTATAAATCACTTTGGCGACCTAGTTCTGTACGAACTCTGTTCCTGCAGGATGTTTCAATTTGAGGATGAGCCAACTGAACGTGAATTGTACAACATGGAAGCTGATTGCATTTCTTGAAAACATGCTACTAGAACAAGGTAGCTTGCAGCAAGACATACTCCGTAGCTTGTATGCTTCTTGGTAATTCTAAATAATACAGTAAGCTCTTGTAATTCTTGTGTATGTCTAGATAGTTTGTGCACATAATTTGGTACTGTTGATGCAGCTAATATAATCGAGAAAGATGTATTAGTATGTGATGTTTCGACTTTCAAAGTCTAAGTTTCGCTTCATCTATGATCAATGATAATCTTGAAACTGTAATCAATTTTCGGATCAAAGTCTTCACATGCATGAAATAAGTGTTATATGTGCATGAAATAAGGTTCTATGTGCATGAAATAAGGTTCTATGTGCATGAAAAAGTTCTCATTATGATACTAATCACGGTTAGTTAAGGACATTAATTTTATATGGTCATGAAATAAGAGTCTACGTGCATGAAATAAGGTTCTCTGTGCATGAAATAAGTGTTAAATGGGCATTAAATAAGGTTCTATGTGCAATGAAATCTATATATATATATAAAAGAGAGTTTTTTCGAGCGATTCTAGAGCGTCCACATCATCAAAAATTAATTTAGGAAAGTTTCATAAATAATATTTTCCACATAAAAAATAAAGTGGAGAATCTTTTAATTATTATAATATCTATATTTCCTATTTTATATTCATGAGAAGTTTCTAATTTTTATATAAAAACTTTGACATTTCATTTGGCAAAAAAATGTTGTTATAAAAATTATGAAGATAATATAATTAGATTCGTGGTAAAAAATGCTTTCATTAGAGTATAGATTTCATATGATTTGCACATACGAGTATTAAAAATGGTGTACTTCTTTTAATATGTTATATGTCCCACATCGAAAAACAATGTTAGTGTGGTGATTATAATAAGTATAAATTATAAAATTGTCCCACATCAAAAGATTAACATAAGGTGGGTGATCTTATGATTATAAATAGGAGTCATCATTGGAACCTATATACCAACCAAAAACCTTTTGAGCCTCTTAAGTATTGTTTTGGAGAGCTCTTATGAGTTTATATCATTATCTTCATAATCGTTGTAATAGAGCGTTAATGAGTCGTTATATGTACGATGTAGAGATCCATATCTAATGATCGATACTAAGTGGTTTTACCTTCAAAGAAATATAATATGTATACAATAGTGGTTTTTTAAGAAGAGATATGTATTTCTTGGTATGTTATATCTTTCACATTGAAAAATAATGTAGGCATTATGAACATACTACGTGTAAATAACTAAATTATGTATCTCACATTGAAATAATAGGAGTTTATATCATTATTTTCAGAGTATGATATATACATATTTTTTCTATATTATGTATTATATTCAAGTGATGTTTATAATCTTTATATAAAAACTTATAAATCTCATTTCCAAAAAAGTATTATAAAAAAAAATGTACGAATATTAATAAATAGTACTCCCCCCCATTCAAGACCAAATACAACATTTTCATTTACACACTTGCCAAGACATAAATTACAACGTAAATATCTTTAAGTTTACATTATAAAAAATTTAAAAATTTGATATTCTCATTGTACTTTATAAGTGAATCAAATAAGATCCCACATGACCATATTTTGTCTTACATATTGCAAGGAATCGTAAAGATTCTATTCGTTCATGAATAGTGTAAAAAAGGAATGTTGTATTTGGTCTTGAATCGAGGGAGTATAGTATTTGCTCATTATTATTAACCCGGGTTAGATGTCGAATTATGTGCGAAACAGATGGTGTATTTCTAAGTATGTTATTTGTCCCACATTGAAAAATATGTTGGTGTGGTGAATATATTACGTATAAATAATAGAATTGTCCCACATCGAAAGTTTAGCATAAGGTGGGTGATCATATGATTATAAATCGAAGGCATCCTTAAAACCTAAATACCAACCCAAAACCTTCTGAGTCTCTTAAACATTGTCTTGGAGAGCTCTTAAGAGTTTATATCATTATCTCCACGATATGATATATATGTTTTATATTATGTCAAAGTGATGTTTATAATTTTTGTATAAAAACTTATACATCTCATTTAGCAAAAAAGTAACATAATTTTTTTTTTTTGAAAAATTATATAATTAGATTCGTGGTAAATAAATGCTAGCATTAGAATATAGTATCATATTATTTGCACATATTTGTTTGTCCCACATTGAAAAATAATGTAGATGTGGTAAATATAGTACATATAAATAGTTGAATTGTCCCACATTAGAAGATTATCATGAGGTGAGGTATCACATGATTATAAATACGAGTCATATTTGAAACTTAGGGGCATGTACCCAAAATCTTTTGAATCGCTTAAAAATTATCTTAGAGAGTTCTTATAGGAGTTTGTATTAATGACAAACCTTAGTTACAACAATACCATACAAATATTAATCACGTAAATATTTATAAAAGCGATTATATATTACTATATTAGTGATATTATAATGTTTATTTTAAGACAATCGATAGTATAATAATTTTATTTAAGATAAAATCATAATAAAAAAATAAAATGGGTGATAAATATACATAAATTGGTTATTAATGTGTCATATAATGATAATCTCTGCACTAAAATAGAAAATTTAAGAATTATAATACAATCAAGTGCTGCATAAAAAGATCTTGAATCCACAAACAAATCAATAATGAGCTTTTTTACTTTGATAAATAGTAGAATTAAATCTTTTTAACTTTCAAATATAGGTAATATTATGCCTCATTACATTTGAGTAACTATAACACATCATAATTTTTAACCATTAATAAAAATCGCACTTTTGAAAAAGAAAATATTTTGCATTTGTTTATACATTTTATTGCTCCCTCAATTACATCTTAAAAGTCGTGTTAGGAAAAAAAATGTAATTTAAATCATATCATTTGTACATATTTTAATTGTGACAAAAAATGGAAAAGAATGTACGAATATAAATAGATAGTATAGTATTTTCTCATTATTATTATTAAATTGGGCTGGATATCGAAATAGGTGCAAAAAAGATGGTGTACTTTTTCGTGTGTTATTTGGTTCACATTGAAAAATAATGCAGGTGTGGTAAATATACTACATATAAATATTTGAATTGTCCCACATCAGAAAATTATCATAAGGTGGGGTGATCTTAAAAATTAATTTAGGAAAGTATCATAAATAATATTTTTTGATGTAAAAAATAAAGTAGAGAATCTTTTAATTATTATAATATATATTTCCTATATTATATTCAAGTGATATTTCTAATTTTTATATAAAAAATTTACATTTCATTTGGCAAAAAAATATCGTTAAGAAAATTATGAAAATAACATAATTTGATTCGTGGTAAAAATAATATCATTAGCGTATAAATTTCATATAATTTGTATATATATAAAATTGTGTATTTCTTAGTATGTTATATGTCCCACATTAAAAAATAATGTAGGATTATATAAAAATAATATAATTGTGCCACATTGAAAGATTAACATAAGATGTAGTAGTCTTATGATTATAAATATGAGGCATCCTTGGAACTTAGTTATCAACCTAACATCTTTTGCGTCTCTTAAATAAGATGTTTTGACTTTTGATCTATCTAAATAAATGATAAGACATAAGATGTAAATATTAAGACCTTATAACCAATTTTTGTTTACTAAGTTAATTACCCCGTTGCAACGCACGGGCATCCAAACTAGTAAGGTTCTATATGCATGAAATAAGGTTTTATATGCATGAAATAAGGTTCTATGTGCATTAAAAAGTTCTTCAGTTGCACAGTTCGTTATATTATTTTACTAATTACTGTTGGTTAAGGACATTAATTATCATAATATGTGCATGAAATAAAGTTATTTGTGCATGAAATAAGGTTCTATGTGCATGAAATAAGGGAAATGACTGTGAAGGAGATTTAATGTATTTATCGGCCTTTTGAAGGCATTTTAGGCTTCTACATAGAAACAACCATTCCTTGGCAATCACAATGTAAAAGAATATAAAAGAAACACCGGTATTTCCTAGCCAATGTGGGAATTGAACCCACATCTTGTGCATTGCACAATGCTCTGCCGTTTGAGCTAATTGGCTTTTGAAATAAGTAAAATGCACATCCTGTTTTACAGCATAGTAACTTCATAATGTGCTGCTTTTTTTGTAGCCTAGTAACCCCTTCGGACTATCACAATAGTTTTACAGTCCTATCTATGTAGTCGAAAGCAAAGTTTAGTGGATCTTAACTTCATTCGAATATGTAAAATACGATAAGAAAATTACCATGACTGACTGCTACTATCAAATGTAAGAACAGTTCATTTTCCGTGGTGAAACAGCATTGCATTGGTAATTGCTTTAGCAAGGAGAGCGGGATCTTAGTCCAGAAGAAAGACGATCCTGAAAAAAATAATCAGCATTGCTGAGCAAGCATCCGGCAGCATGTATAATGCAACAGGAGCAATGAGAAAGATCAGTATAATCTTTAAAAAAGTGGTAACATTGATGGCGATGAGGCTGCTAATTTCTTAGCTTCTCGATCTGATAAACTCAGTTATGGAGCGACCGGTATTAAAACGCAGGCTCAAATTAACAAAAATTAGCAGGAAAAGTGTCGAGAATAATGTAATCTCTTAACAACATTCTTTCTTGTCTCAATTATGTTCTCATGTGTTTCATCCTAATGAACTTAAACTCGGTTAGGTACACTCTGACTTCCACTACAATAGGCTTGAGCCTCGGTTTTGCAACTACCTTGACCGGTAAGTACATCACTAGCGACATATTGTTTACAAGAAAACTGTTAACGGTATCTTAGGAGAAGGCTTGAATGAAACAACCAGTTAATAGATCACAATTCAAATTTACCAATCCGACCTGTACTATGCTCAAATTTGCTTGACCCAATCTGACCCTCACCCAGAAAGCAAAACCAGTGTTACCATACCAAAATGTACTTGAACCTGAAGTGACCAAACAAAATCCAGCCTGAAGTGATCAAATATACACTAGACCTCGATGACCCGTTTGTCCATTTTTAATCAAGACAGTATTCTTTCGAAACTATTCAATCTTATGGTACACCTCTTTTGTATATGCAGTTTTCGGAGTCCTGAGATTTCGACAGGTAGTTTACATGTAAGTAAACACCAAGTATTTGAGTATTATCCTTGACTGTGGAAGACGACAGGGTGACGCTCTCCATTAGGCTTGGGATACAGTGAGTTTAAGTTGTTGGAGATTGGTCTTCCCAGGAGTTTATAGTCATGGTTGGACTAGCATTAGCTTAGTACTGAGAAGTTCATCAGTTGGTATGATTAGGTGTCCAATGGAAAAGGTCTTTCGAAGTCGCCCACACCTTGTAGCCTTTGCTGAAGTGTAATCCATTGTCAGATGACAGGCCTTATTTCGCATAGTGGGTATTCTATGTAAACAGGCTTCAACTATATTTTATTTGTGCTCACTGTTTTTTAGAATGATGTAGCTGACAATATACAGTATATCACACTTGAGTGGCTTAGTGATATTTGGCTTTATTTGGTGGCCATGGGCTGAGTGATTCGGAATATTGGATGGGAGATGTAATAGTGGTCGTGCACTCTTGCAGATGAGTTAGTCACATGATCGGTTATTCTGCTTTCATCACCCTCTAAAATGTCAGTTTTACATTGTTCATTGTTGACGCTATCAAATGAGCTGTTTGCCTTGTTCTCCAAACTCCTAATTGGGCCCATCTTCCGAGGATGGAAACCTTCTGAAGCTTGTTTTCAGAATTCATAAATTCCATATCTAATATCTTAATATTCCTGTCTTGCTCATATCCTAAGTTTACTTTTATATATACAGGCCTCTCTTGAAATACTTTGAAAATTCCACACGCTAGTCATACTATGTTGGATTCTAACGATTATCTGCTAGATGTAATTTGGATCCTACTTCGTCATTGAAAGGTAAACATTGTGGCTCTTGACAGTCAATGGCTTAATGACTCGACGTAATATGAGTCTAGCCAAACCGACCTCAGAACTCGCACATCTCCAGTATGTGCATCTCCATTTGCAGCAAAAACGAAAGCAAGCTAGCAGATTTAACACCTAAATCAACTTCAAAATCTACTCGGATAAGGCCTGAAATTTTCGCCCTATAATAGACTCAATTCGCTACCACAAAATCAGAGTAACATCGTCTGGAAGTCGACCATAACTTGAAGTAATTGAACCCAAAGAAAGATTTCTCAAACCCTAATTTCACAAATTCGACAACTTGATGCAGTTAAAAAAATTAGGGATTAGAAGATACCTGAAATTGGAGATATGATGCCAATGTAACCCTACTTGAATCAATTAGAACACTAGCCACACTCAGATTCGAAGCAATAACTGGGTAGAAATCAACTCGAAGCAGCAAAACGGCACCGAAATTGTGACAACAAATAAGATTGATATGGATTGGGTTTGTCGCGGTGGTCGCTACAGAGGGGGACGGAGGTGAAGATGAGGATGGGGGTCCTTGCGAAGTAAGAGACGGCTCGGAAATACGGTCTTGGTAGAGGTGTGCGTCGCGCAGCCCGGCGAGGGATGGTGGTCGAAGAGAGAGAAAGAAATATGAGAGAGCAGGGAAAATTGAGAAATGAATTATGTTTGGAGGGGTTAGGGGATGCGCGAGAATTTGAGGGATGACCATTATTAGTCAAGGGTCATGAATGGTTCTCACGATTCTCATTATACTAATGGTTCTCACCGGATCTCGACCCTATATATATATATATATATATATATATATATATATATATATATATATATATATATATATATATATATATATATATATATATATATATATATATATAGTAATAAGATCATCTAAGTCCACCTCTTACATTTGAGTCCATAAGTCTCATTGTGAGCCTTTGGATCTTGGAAATGGAGGGCTTAGATGAGAACAAAAAAATTAAGGTTAATGCTCTAATTTGTCCATCTTCCTCTAATTTTCTCATTAACTACATTAATCCTCCTCATCTTTCATTCACCAACTCATTATCACATCTCCTCATTCTCTCTCTATATCTCACTTCTCCATATTCTCTCAAAAAAACCAAGAAAAAAAAAACCCAAAAAACCAAACAAATAAAAAACCCAAAAAATCCAAATAAATCATTTACTCATCTTTTCCTCATTCACTATCCACCATCCACCTACCACCACCAACCGGAAACCACCACGATCCGCCAACCGCCACCGCACCGCCGCCCCAACGTCAATTTTTTTTTTTTTTTTTTTTTTTTTTTTTTTTTTAAAAAAAAACTTGATGTTTGGGTGTTCTTTTTATTTTTTTTGTTGTTTTTTTTATCCTTATATCTTATTGCTATATAATATTGTTTTAAATTTGTGAGTTTTTTTTAATTTTAATCTTAGATCTATTAAAATAGATCAATTTTCATTGACCCGTTTTTTTTTCATTTCCGTTTTTTTTTTTTTTCAATTTTGATGTTTTAGTATTTTTTTTTCCGGTTTTTGACATTCTTACAAATTATAGTGTGATTTTAGTACTAAATCAATTACTTATGAAATCTCATTTTTTACTTTTTTTTCTTGTTGATATCACTTTGTTAATATCCGTCTTGTTATATATTTGCCAAATTTCGTATTTAAAATTTTGTCTTGGTATTGTGTGATTTAGGATCTATTAAACTTACTTGTTCGGTTAAAATTACACTTTTTCGGTTAAAATTACACTTTTGTCCGTTAAAATTACACATTTTTCCGTTAAAATTACACTTTTTTTGGGTTAAAATCACAGTTTTTTCCTTGTTAAAAATACACTTTTTTCCGTTAAAATTACACTTTTTTGTGTTAAAATTACACTTTTTTTTCCGGTTAAAATTTTAGTACTAAGTCTATTAGTTATGAAATCTCATTTTTTACCTTTTTCTTGTTGATATCACTTTGTTAATATCCGTCTTGTTATATATATTTGCCAAATTTCGTATTTAAAATTTTGTCTTGGTATTGTGTGATTTAGGATCTATTAAACTTACTTGTTCGGTTAAAATTACACTTTTTCGGTTAAAATTACACTTTTGTCCGTTAAAATTACACTTTTGTCCGTTAAAATTACACTTTTTTCGGTTAAAATCACAGTTTTTTTCCTGTTAAAATTACATTTTTTAACGTTAAAATTACACTTTTTCCCGTTAAAATTACACTTTTTTCTGTTAAAATTACACTTTTTTTCGTTAAAATTACACTTTTTTTTCCGATTAAAATTACTTTTTCCCGTTAAAATTACACTTTTTTTCTGTTAAAATTACACTTGTCTTCATTAAAGTTACATTTATCTCTATTATTAAAGTTACACTTATCTCTACTAAGGTTACCCTCTCAATGACTAAAGTACGCTTTTGGATTAAAGCTAGAACAATTTGGACTGAAGTTACACAAATTTGGACTAAAATTACACAATTTGGACTAACTAATGGAGTTATTTGTAATTTACACAAAAATTGGACTAAAGATACACAAATTTGGAATATAGTTATACAATTTGGACTAAAATTACAATTCCGTGGACTAAAATTACACTTTTGTAGACTAAAGTTACACATTTGTGGACTAAAATTACACTTTTTTGGACAAAAATTATACTTTTTTGAACTAAAATTACACTCATAAAATGATAAAACATATAGACTATCAATGTACTAAAGTTACACTCTAGTCGACAATGATTGAAATTGCACAATATCAATGAGTCAAAATAAATGAATTTTGTAACTTTAGTCCAAGTTTAGTCGTAAATAGTGTAAATTTTAACCCAAATTATGTAATTTCAGTCCAAATATGTTTAATTTTAGTCCAAAATTGTGTAATTTTATTCCAAATTGTATAACTTTAGTCCAAATTGTATAACTTTAGTCCAAATTTTACCTTTAGTCCAAAGTGTATTTTTAGTCCAAATTATGTAATTTCAGTCCAAAATTGTGTATTTTTAGTCCAAATTATGTAATTTCAGTCCATTAGTCAGTCCAAATAGTCCAAATTAGTCGAAATTAGTTAGTCCAAATTAATGTAACTTTAGTCCAAGAGTATAACTTTAGTCATTGGAAGGATCACCTTTAACAGGAAAAAGTGTAATTTTAACCAACAAAAGTGTAATTTTAACGAAAAAAGTGTAATTTTAACGAAAAAAAGTGTAATTTTAACGAGAAAATGGTAATTTTAACGGAAAAAAGTGTAATTTTAACAGGAAAAAGTGTAATTTTAACGAAAAAAAGTGTAATTTTAACAGGAAAAAAGTGTAATTTTAACGAAAAAAAGTGTAATTTTAACGAAAAAAACTGTAATTTTAACAGAAAAAAGTGTAATTTTAACCAAAAAAAAGTGTAATTATAGCAGAAAAAAGTAATTTTAACCAAAAAAAGTGTAATTGTAGCAGAAAAAAGTGTAATTATAATAGAAAAAAGTGTAATTTTAACAAGAAAAAGTGTAATTATAACATAAATAAGGGTAATTTTAACCAAAAAAAGTGTAATTTTAACCAAAAAAAAGTGTAATTGTAGCAGAAAAAAGTGTAATTGTAACTTTAATAAAAACCAAAATAACAAATCTAAAATATAGTATAACACCCACAACATTAACATAATAAAAAACCAATCTAAAAACCAAGTATACTAGATAAAAAATTCAAAAAAGTGTAATTTTAACAAAAAAAGTGTAATTTTAATATACTAACAAGACGGATATTAACAAAGCGTGATTTGTAAAATATAAAACAAGACAATATAATAATAAGACGAGATTTTAAATAACAAATCTGAAAAAATATAGTCCGTATAACATAGCAAAAAAATCAACAATACTAGATCTAAAATAATAAATTGAAAAACCGAAAAAAAAAAAACGAAACTGAAATTATTAATGTAATCTTTAGCCCAAAAATCGAGATCTCGCTACAAAAATTATTAGTGTAATCTTTAGCCCAAAACAGATCTCGCTACAACAGAAATAATAAACAATAAACAATAAAATTGTGAGACCATCTCACTTGAAAACGAACATGATGTCGTAAAATCGAATCAAGAAGAATGTAACGAAATTAAAAAAAAATCAAAAGACAGAAATCAAAAACAACAAGACGTTTTTTTTTAAAACAAACAACATTAACAAAAATCTGAATGTAGCGAGATCTGTTCATTTGCACTAGTTCTTTCATCAAATTGGATCATTTCAGTTGTTTTACAGCATCTGGGTAATTTAAATGAGATTCCATGAAACTTGTTCATATAAATCTTGAAATTTATGAAATGGGTAGTTCTTATTTGATTGAAAGATTGTAACTTTGAATCAAATTTGTGTTGATTTGGAGTAATTGCAGCATGAGAGAAAGATGAGCTTGCGAAACTGGTTAATCCCATGGTTGAGTTTTTAGTGACTACTGCTACAAGAACTCAGGTATTGATCCAAGGCGGGTCGTGGTTGTGGGTGGTGGTGGTTGGGAAATGGGTTTTTTTTTAGAGATTTGTGATTTTAGAGAAAATGGGTTTTTTATTTTGTTGGGATTTTTTTTGGGTTTTTTTTTGGTTTGGTGATGAGAGGAAGAGAGGATGAGAGATGTGGTTTTGTTTTTGGAATGAATGAAAGAGAGATGAGTGAGTGGATGATAAGAATAAGATTAGAATGAGGAGGGGATTAGGAATGATTAGGGAGGAAGATTAGCTAGATGCATTTCTAGCCCTCCATTGAGATGCAATCTCCTCCCTCCATCCCCTTCATCCTAAGGTCCTTAGAAGGACTAAGGGACTCAATTGATGTAAGGGACTTAGGAGAACTTGACACTATATATATATATATATATATATATATATATATATATATATCTTTAAGTCCATAAGTTCTATTAAGAGCCTTTGAATGGTGAAAATGAATGGCCAAGATCAATCCCCAAAAAGTGTGTTTAATGGTTAATCACCATCTCTCTCCTCCCTCACTAATCTATCTTAATTAATCACTAATTTATTATATTATTGTTTTCCACTCACCCATTTCACTCTCATCTTACACATTTCACTTCTCTCTTCTCTCAAACCCCAAACAAAAAAAACCCAAAGAATCCAAATAAATAAAAAACCCAAAAAATCCAAATAAATAAAAAACCCAAAAATACAAAAATCCAAACAAATCAAAACCTAAAAAAATACAAAACCTAAATAAATCATTCATTTATTTCTTCTTCATTCACCACCACCCACCACTACCCCACCCGATTCCCCACCGCCACCCACACCCACCGCCATCACCACCACCGTTGCCGCAGGTAATTTTAAAAATTCGTTTTTTTTTTCCCCAATTTTGCGCCTCATTATTTCCGTCACTTTTTTTTTTCCAGATTTTGTGTTAAATTTGTTGTTTGGGGTCGGTTTATTTTATTTGTTAATTTTTGTTGTTATTTATTCTTTTCAAATCTCTTCTTGTTATACGTTTTTTTTAAGATTTCGGGTTTTAAATCTCGTTTTTTTTTTTTGTGAGATACTTTTTTTTTCATCTAAGATCTACTAAAATATTTTTCATAAAATTTGTTGTTTTAATCTTAGCTATATAAAAATTCTTATAATTTATTGATTTTAATCTTATATATCACATTTTTATATAAAAATGATATAAAATGACTAAAGTTACACAGGTATGGGCAAAAGTTATACTGTTATGGACTAAAGTTATACAAAAATGGACTAAAGTTATACAAAATTTGACAAAAGTTATACTGTTATGGACTAAAGTTATACAAAAATGGACAAAAGTTATACAAAAATTGACAAAAGTTATACAAATATGGACTAAAGTTATACAAAAATGGACTAAAGTTATACAAAAATGGACTAAAGTTATAAAAATAAGAACTAAAGTTATACAAAATGGACTAAAGTTATACAAAACGTATAATTCTACTCAATAAATGTATAACTTCTACTCAGTAAATGTATAACTCTAGTAACAATATGAGTAACTTCTACTCAACGAATGTATAACTCTAGTAGGAATGTGTAGGAGTGTGTTGAACTTCTACTCAATGAATGTATAACTCTAGTAACGATATGAATAACTTCTACTCAACGAATGTATAACTCCAGTAGAAATGTGTGTAACTTCAATGAAAGTATAAATTTTGTTTTCTCATTTCTCTTTGTTGACAAATGAAAAAATATATAAGTATAACAACAAAAAATAACAAATAAAGCCAACACTATAAATTTGAATTTATATAAGTACTGTTTGTATAAATTTAGTCCATATTTGTATCACTTTAGTCCATTTTTGTATCCCTTTAGTCCATTTTTGTATCACTTTAGTCCATTTTTGTATAACTTTAGTCCATATTTGTATAACTTTAGTCCATTTTGTATAACTTTAGTCCTTATTTGTATAGCTTTAGTCAATTGTTGTATGACTTTAGTCCATATTTGTATAACTTTAAAGTTTAAAGGGTATAACTTTAGTCCATATTTGTATAACTTTAAACTTTAATGTTAAAAGGGTATAACTTTAGTCGTAAATAGTCCACCATAATAACAAAAAAACGTTAATCTAACAAAAAAACCCGTAAATCTAAAAAAAAAACCAAATATAAAAAAAAAACCAAATAACAATGATCACTGAAGTTGCACATAAGGGCATTGAAGTTGTACACAATGACCACTGAAGTTGCACATATAAGTTTAAATTTTAAATCTGAAAAACAAAAACAAATGAGAAGAAGAAACAAACTAAACAATACTACATTAGTCCATAATAACAAAACTACTGACATGAAACTATAATGCCAAAAAAACAATAATATTGCAAAAAAAAACCATTTGAACTTTAAGTTTAGAATATAAAAAAAACCAACAATAACAAGAACAAAAAAATCGAAAATAACTTTAATCTAGAGGTGATCAAATGGCCCAAGCCCATTGGCCCGACCCGACCCAGTCCGCTTTTTTGAAGGGCTTGGGCCTTTTATTTTGGCCCAAAAAAGTCCATGGGTCGGCTAAAAAAAGCCCAATGTACTTTTGGGCCGGGTTTGGGCCACGCATTTGGCCCAAATTTTGGCCCGGCCCGACCCATATTTATTAATTAAGGAATATTTTTCTTATAAAATTTATTTAAGTAGCGTAAATTTTATATATAATTCCTTATAAACTCATGTATATATTTATTGAGATTTAAAAGCGATGTTCACGTAACATAAATCATATCTACTAGATATGATTAAGCATTATAATGTGTCGATGATTGTCTTTTATTCTATTTTTGGAGATTAATTCATATGTATTTCATCATACTTTGTACGATTTTTTATACTAAGTGCACATTTAAAGTACAAGTTGAAGGTATTATACTACTTATCTCGTTTGGTAAGTCGTAAATTTTAGGGCCCGAAAAGCCCATATAGACCCAAAAGCCCGATTTAGCCCATAAGGGTCGGGCTTGGGCTCGCTAAATAGGCCCTCTCATTTGGCCCGGTCCAGCCCAACCCGCACATGTGGGCCATTTTTATCATCCCGGCCCGGCCCAAGCCCGCATAGGCCCGGCCCATGATCAGCTCTACTTTAATCCATAATAACAAAACCCCGTTAATCTAACAAAAAAAAAAACCGTAAATCTAAGAAAAAACCAAATAACAAAAAATTATAAATAGTATAACTTTAGTCGTAAATTGTGTAACTTTAGTCGTAAATAGTATAACTTTAATCATAAATAGTGTAACTTTAGTATTAAATTGTATAACTTTAGTTGTAAATTGTATAACTTTAGTCGTAAATAGTATAACTTTAATCATAAAGAGTATAACTTTAGTTGTAAATTGTATAACTTTAGTTGTAAATTGTATAACTTTAGTCGTATAGCCCAATTAAATCAACAATTATATATATAACAAAAAATGTCATTAAAATTTAACAAAAAATCACCAATAGACATGAAGAAAATTAATACCAAATCTAAAATAATAAAAAAATATCTAAACCAAAAAAAACTATTAGAGGTAAAGAAAAATCAGATCTGGCAAACACAAGGAAATCAGGAAAAAAAAAACAAAAAAACCAACTTTCAAATACTCAGATCTGGCAAACACAAGAAAATCAGAAAAAAAAAAACAAAACAAATACAAAAACCAACTTTCAAATACTCATATACGGTTTTTGTGAGTGGGGTATCTGAGTATTCAACTGTCAAATACAAAAACCAACTGTCAAATACTCAGATACAGTTTTTGTGAGGGGGTGGTTATCGTCGGTTCGGTAAGGCGGCAGGAGGATGGTGGTTGTGTGTCGGGGTGGTGTAGATCTGGCAGAGGAGGAAGGCGGTGATGCGGAGGAGGTAGGCGGCAGTGGTGGTTGTTGTCGCGTGATTGTTGTCGTCGTCGTTGTCGTGTGATTGTTGTCGTCGTGGTTGTCGCGTTGGTTGGGACGGCAGATCTGGAATGTGGTGGTGAAGGAGATGAGATGTGTTGGTTTGGTGGGGTGAAAGAGGAGGTGTGACGGTGGGGTGAGTGGTGGCTGGTGGTGTGCGTGCTGGCGGTGGGCTGAGTGGTGGGTGTCGTTATTTGGTGACGGTCGTGGGCTGGCGGTGGGCTGAGTTTTTGGTTTTTTTTTTGTTTGTTTGTTTAGAGAGGGTGAGAGGAAAATGAGAGAGAAAGAGTGAATGAGAGAAGTGAGAGAGGATGAGTGAATGAGGAAGTGAGTAGGGAGATTAGAATGGGAAAGAGTTATACAGATTAGGAAGAGTTATACAGGATTAGGGAGGGAGGGAGATTAGGGAGGGAGATTTATGGCCCTTCATTGAGATGTAATCTCATCCCTCTATTCCCTTCATCCAAGAGCCCTTATAAGGACTTAGGGACTCAATATAGATGAAGGACTTACTAGAACCCTTCTATATATATATGGGAAGTGCTAGGGCGACACCCGGTGTTACCGAATTTGAGTAACACCCTATTAAAATAATAAAAATAATGTAAAGATAATTTCAACATCTAGATTTTGCGCCAAAAGCTCTAAGGGTGAATATGTAATTAAACTATACATTTATAAATTATGGTAGAAGTTTGAAGACACAATAAGTAATTATTCAAACGATATTGATAATTATAGAAATAATCAAACACATTATCATTCACGAGTCACGATTAGTGAAATTCGGGGGATGTGATTAATATAATTTACAGCTTAGTTGATAGATTATTAGGACTTCATGCAATTGCTAATGACCGCAATTCAAGCAAATAATGAACTAGTAATGTAAGAAGAACCACGCCATATTCATACTGCGAGCTGTCATACATATTCATAGTTCACCCACTGACATTCATACTTAAATTAGTGCACCATATCAATTTTGTTTTGCAAATTGATTTTCGAAGTATGGAGTACCGCTCCATTGATGACTCAAAATAGATCTAGAGGAAATTAACATAAATATAAAATCCAATTTAATTAGGCTCCTTATTTTTAGTATTCAGTTATGTAAATCTAGCTTGACATAAATTTCCAGTAATACCCTTTTGTATATTAATAAATTTCAGATTTTAAAACTTAAAAAAAACCATAAATATGAAGTAAATTACGATGATGCCATGGGTGTTACACAAATTGAGTAACACCGGGTGTCGCTATCTCATTTTCCTATATATATACAGGGGCGAGGCCACTAAGGCCTTCGGTGTCGCAGCCGCTACACCAAAGGCGAAAAATTCGGTTAGAATTTTGTGATTTGCTACACCAAAATTTACTACTTTCACACTAATTATCTATACATTTTACCTTGAGTATATATTTTGCTACACCGAAATCAAAATCCTAGACTCGCCACTATATATATATATATATATATATATATATATATATATATATATATATATATATATATATATATATATATATATAATAAGGTCGTGCATGGGTTAAGTTTGTGTCGCATAGCATTATTAGCAGCCATCTTAGTCCATGCAAAGCTAATTAATACTCAGATTGTATGAATGTAATTGCATTATACGTAACAAATAATTAAGGGAATCTGGGAAGAGTAAAAAAAAACAACGAAAACCCACTTGATTTCATAATGGAAATTGTTATCACCCAAGTCCGAGTTTGAATTAAAAATCTAAAACCCTATAAATAAGGGCCTATGCTCATGAGTAGAATACAAGTAGCTAACAAATACTCGTAGCTTATTTTATATGAGCAGATAATAGGGCATATGGAAATTAGTGCTGAAAGCCAATTATCAAAAGACGAATTATATTACAAATTTCTACGGGGTAGTTGGTTAACTTTCATCCAATTTAATCACTTGGGATTAGAGTCAAAAATATATTAGTCGCAAAATTTTAGTAGTTAGGCCATGTTTTTTTTGGACTTATAAGTTTAGTTGAGAAAAGTTAAAGTTAAAGCTCTTATAAGTTCAATTGAGAAAAATTAAGTTCAAGTTATTTCAGCTTCTATAAGTTCAGTTCAGAAAAGTTAAGCTCAATTCATACCCATTTTTCTATAAGTTAAGCTCCTACGAGTCCAATTCAGCTCTTATAAATTAAGTTCAGAAAAGTTAAGGTCTTAAGTTTAGTTTAGCTTTTGTATGTTCAGTTCAGAAAACTTAAGCTCCTATAAGCTCAGCAAATTTAAGTCAAAAAGATAGGGTCTTAGAATATTATTACATCATAATAAAAGGATATTACAAATTGGCCCGGGCATCGCCCGAGCATTAAATCTAGTATCTATCTATCTATATTAATAAAGGAAGCTTTTTTCGAGCGATTATAGAGAATCCAACTTATTCGAACTACTCTTAAGCAATATTAAAAAAAAAATTAATTAAAATTGGGATTGTGATAATACTCCATATTTGACAAAGACTATGAAACTTAATAACAATAAAAATCTATGATTAAATAACAAATAACAATTTGAAAAGAAAGAAAGTTCAATTAAACTACAAACACTTCAAACAACTTTGTGAAGATGTATATATGGAATACTATATAAGCTTACGCACAAATCAAATTTTATGACTCTATTCTAAGATTAGTATGATTCTAAGATTAGTATGATTAGCACTCTCTTAATTTTTTTCCGGAATCTTTGTTTGGTTTTCTTCAATTATAATATTTTTGTTAGAATTATAAACAGTG
This sequence comes from Silene latifolia, assembly GCF_048544455.1. Taxonomy (NCBI): domain Eukaryota; kingdom Viridiplantae; phylum Streptophyta; class Magnoliopsida; order Caryophyllales; family Caryophyllaceae; genus Silene; species Silene latifolia. Next base: position 52,380,318 of record NC_133533.1, read on the forward strand.
TTCAGCGTGGCATTTGGTAGTAATACGAGTAAACGTGTAGGGAAGGATATTAAATAGAATGATATGGAAGCGTTTGTATGCAGAAGAAAGCGAGCCTTATGTACTGTTGGTAGGCAACATCTGGACACCAAAAGCAATTAACGTCAAAGTGGCAATTGATACGATGACCCGTCTTTGAAATTCAAAAGGTGGTGTTATAGGTAACGTGATTAATGCGGCGGAGAAGATTTTGGTTTTTCGATTTGATCGCCATATCCCTATGTAAACGAGAATATATGATCTGTAACACCCTCATTTATTCAGGAGCCTTTAGCTAGACATTCCCAAGTAAATAGGGACCGTTACCATCTCGGTTTCCCGAGGTAGTGAATAACAAAGTACAACAATATCAATGTACTTTAAATTAAAACATTAGTGAATACATGTTTATTACAACTTAACCAACTAACTTAATATAAAATACAATACAACTCGCAGCGAAAATAAATAAAGCGATATAATTATTCTATGTGATCTAAACTTCAACTATGGTCCAAGTCAAGCTCTCATCCCAATGCTCCCGAGTCAGCTAATCTTTAGTACATGTCAAATCTGCTCCCCATAAAACGGTTCACCGCAGGAGTTCACGAATACACAGTCAACCGCGAGGTTGAGTAGGAATAAATACTAACAACAAAAATATACGATAAATAATCCAATTTCCTTTTTGATTGCACAACCCCCTGACAACGTGCTCCTTTCCTTTACTTACTTGTTACACTAATCATCCCGCCAATCCCTGGCCGGGGCAGCCTCAACCCGAAGGTGAGTAAACACACACTACATTACCAAAAGGTAATGTCTGCCTCAACATATAGTTGATTAAATATCCACCAGATGGCCTGCAGACCAATCTGGGGCCTGCCTCGAGTAAATACGATAAAATATCGTCTGCCAGAATAAATCTGAAATACGTCACCCGAAGGCTCTTACCATGACGTCTGCCAATATAACCTCAATAATAATCTACATCACCACGAAGGGATGTCTGCCAGTATTAAACTGAATAACCAATGTAATAACAGTAACTCCATCATAACTAATCCAACCAACATATATAATATAATTCTCCCTTCCAACAATTTCAATGATATCAACCAACACAATTCTCATATGATCAATTCACTTTAATACAACCATCCAACAAACATTATCGAGTAAAAGTTGCGTAGGATTTATCCCTACCTGATAAGCAATTCCAATTAAGAAGCTCAAGCAATCCAATAAATAAAGCAATCCGATCCGATTATAATTCTTCACAACCATCACCTAATCAAAATATTATAATTTAATTATTTATTCGTTATTCAATTCATTATATTAATTTATTCGATTATAATTTAGTTATATTAATTATTTTGCGTTTAAGATATTATTGCATAAAAACCCGTTTCAATAAATAAATATGACAACCCATAAAGAAATACCCAAAACCCGACAATCACGTGAAACAACTAAGCATACACAACCCGTGAAAACCCCGCAAACACAACCCCATATAACCCTTCCAAAACCGTGTTCAACGCCCCACCAAAACCCGTCCTTCACGACTCCCCTAGCCACCATCGGCTCCACCCAAACCTGCCATCTCCTAGCCCGCAACCCGACGCACCCCGACAAGCAACAACCACCAGCCAAGGCACCACCACCAACCCGCAACCTCACGCCCTAGCTACCACGACCATGCACACCAAATACCGAAAACCCGACACTCTCATCTACACCAACCACACCACCTCTGGCCACCACCGTTGCCACCAATGCCTCACGGTGGTTCCAGGGGTGGTCCCTCCTTACCCTCGACCAAACACCGCCACCACAACAACCCCTAAAACCGCCAGCAACAACAACAATCAACTCTCCCCTGTTTTCGCGTGATTCCGACTGTCACCACACAAACCACCACCTAAGGCCACCCACAACCACCCAGTACACTCAAATCTTACCCCTGGTACCAACCCTAACTCCGGCCAGGTATGGGTCAGACTACATGGTGGTCAATTCCGTGCAAACCGTGTTCTAACATTGCTATAAACCCATATTCGAATTCCGTCCAACCACCGCCAAAATCACCAGCTTTAACCACCCTTGACCAGCCACAGTGGTCGACCAACCACCTTGGAGCCACCTAACCCAGGTCCAGGTCTGACGAGTCAAAGAAAAGGGTTCAAAACCCGTGTTCAATCAATTCGGTGCTCCCTTAAACCACCCTCGAAAACACCCTTTGAACAACCCTTTCTCGTCGGTCAATGGTGGTCAACGATGGGTCCGGTAAATCCCTGGTGTCCCACGGTCAAGGTGATGGTCTCGGGTCGGTCAACGGTTATCTATTTAACGAGTTATATTAGTCTTAAGGCGGGTATGTTATGAGACCTAGCATCGGCTGGGGCTCCCAACGCGCATACACCAGGTTCATTTTAATTGACACCCTATATTCATTAGGTTCGTTGGTTCAGGTTCCAAAATCGTCGTCTCTGATATCACTTTGTAACACCCCCGTACACCAGGATACCTTACCAAGGACCATTCTAATGTAAGAAGGTGCTACCATCTCGGTTACTCGAGGTAGTAGATCAAATAGACAATAAAAGAACATTAAAGATATTAATAATACATTAACATACTCTTTACAACTCGGTACAAATATAATTACATACTGATATAAACTACTACAACTCGTGATCCTGCACTTCTAGACCGATAGCGTGATGACTGGATCCCTCCAAGCCCAGCAGCCACAACCAAACGCACCTTCTAAGCCAACTACTCACCATCCCCGAATGGATCACCGCAGATGCCACAAAACAACAACGGGGTCAGTACTGACTAACCAAATGAAAGTCAAACAAACAATGTAACCGGCTGATCATCCTCCAAAGTAACCGACTACACACCGAAGTGTGCAGCCCTGCCAGATTACCCATCGCAACAGGTAATCCATTCCGCCAGTGGGTGACCGCAGCCCATCCCCACCTAGTCCAACTCATCAACGAGCGACTAACAATCCCTGTCCCTTAATGTGCACATCCCCTCCCGCGACGGGTTCCACGGAGGGCGAACTAGGGTGTGAAGCCACTCCCGCAAGTGACTCCACCACAATCACACACAGCATCACAGCTCTCACAACACCACAACCTTAACAACACAACCACACCAACACCGTCACCACAACACCCATCCTCCGATGATCAGCAGATAACAACAATTATGAAATATATGTAATCTCAATCAATTAATAGTACTGAGTAGGAGAAACCCTACCTCGTCGCAAATCATGAAAGACATCCATACACAGCCAAGCAAGACTCCAATATGCATCCTACAATGATAGCCATCCCCTATTATACAACTATCCTCAATAATCTACCAAAAGAGACACAAGGCAGAGACTTACCCAATAACGCGCATCGACGACGGCATGGACGACAACCACGCACGCAACCTTTCTAAGCGAATCCCGTCTTTCCCATGGTGGAGGTGTAGGCTATATACATGAGAGTGTATAGAGGTGAGGGTGATAGAAGAGAGTGGTAGGCTAGGGTTAGAGAAAGAGGAACTGTCGAGAAAATGGGAAAAATGAAATAAATCTCGCTAACTTGCGTTTTATATTAACGCGTCAACAACAACCATACTCGGTCGAGTACTGGTGTACTCGGCCGAGTAGGCTCTACTCGGTCGAGTATAGACGATACTCGGCCGAGTAGCCTCTGCTAGGCCGAGTAAACAAGCCTACAAGGTTTATGTTGCAAGTCTGGTCCCTCACCCATTCCTCCCTAAGGTCTATCTTGGTCAACATGGTCGGTCAACAGAGTCCTTAAATATCCTGGGTATTACAACAACTCCAGAAGCTGAAAAATATTATCACAGAGAGATTACTCGGCCGAATATGCTTTACTCGTTCGAATATGAAAGATACTCGACCGAGTAGGGCCTACTCGGTCGAGTATCGGCACAATTCTCAGCAACGTCCAGCTTTTGTAAATCAGTCATATCTCACTCGTTACTTGGTTATTTTGAGCGTGTGACCTATCGTTAGAATCGTAAACGGACAAGCTATCACCTCCTATTAGAATTATAACAATATCATTTTTAGAACTCGACTTATGACAGTTTTAAGATAGCCCTTCCGTAATTGGTTTTCATACAAATAAATTTTGTCTTAACAAAACAACTTGAACATGAATAAAACAAAGAATAACAACTCAATACTTCTAAAAACCAGTACATAGATGAACTTTTATCATACCCGCATGAAACTTAAACACAACATTCATATATATTGACGCATGACCGTAATCACATGCTACTACCAACAAACCAAACATTAACATCATCATGATCATATAAACACATCCCACCTCACATTACATATACTCCAATTTCACATTCCGTTAACATACTTAAACATGCTTTTCCATTTATATGTGACACTCCACTACCCATTTCAAAAGCCAAGCAGTAACCACATGCTTTAGGATCTGTCACACACAACTACACAGTTCCTTTATCATATACCACCATGATCAAATCCTTTCACTTCATCCAACAACTAAACAAGTTTCACGGCTAAAAGTACCACACACATGACTTGAAATACATAACGATTCCCAAGACTCCCCCATGTGACCGACTCGAGATCGTAAGGGCCTTAATGCGACTTCGGGACGTCTCCCAAGTCTTTGCGGTAGCTCCAAACAACTCTCCCCGGGTTCATTTTATTTAGACTCTCTATGTTCATTAGGTTCATTTGTTTTAGGTTCCAGAATCGTCGCTCTAATACCACTTTGTAACACCCCTTCACCCTAGCAAGACAGACTGTTACCATCGCGGTTGCCCGAGGTTAGTATGTCATAGTTACCATTCCGAAACATCATTTATTAAAGTATGAATAGTTAATGATTACATGTTCCATAAACCAAACCGAAATAACGATTACTAATGTTTAACAATTGAAACTTAAAGATAAATCTCATGACAGCAGAAGTTAGACTCGAGTGCTGACTCCCCATCTCGTCCCCATAGCTCATAAACATCATCACCTGTCACAATCTTCCCGAATGGATCACCACAAATTTTATAAAACAACAACGGGATCAGTTACTGAATAATCAAAGCAAGACAAGTACGAAAGATAAAAAATGATCATCATCCACCTCCAACTCCCGATATCACATAGTAACAAACTACACATTAAAGTGTGTAGCCCTGCTAGATTACCCATCGCAACAGATAATCCTCACCGCTAGTGGGGAGCCGCAGCCAATCCCCACCTATGCCCTACTCATCAACGATCGATATCCCTATCCCTTAATGTGCACATCCCCACCCGTGGCGGGTTCCACGGAGGGCGAACTAAGGTGTAAAGCCACTCCTACAAGTGACTCCACCACAATCATCACAACACCAACACAAACACCATACCACACCATACCACACCACACCAACACCAACACCAACACCAACACCAACACCAACACCAACACCAACACCAACACCAACACCAACACCAACACCAACACCAACACCAACACCAACACCAACACCAACACCAACAGATGATCACAATATCAATCATACAAAAATTACCACATAAATCTTAATTCAACTAAACAGTAAAACTGAGTATGGAAACCCTACCTTTTCGCAATCTGTTATGCCGCAGCCAATCATACAAATGCACAACTAGTAACACATCATCACCTACAACAACGATAATCAACAATCAACAACACATACGATGACCAAAACCCAAAACCCCCAAATTAACCCAAACTAGGGTTTGTTAACTTATAAGAACAACAACAGATCAACAAGGATAAGACACTTACTATGGCGATTGACACGGAATAAGATGCTAGAACCCACAATCGACGACCTTTGCCTTGGAATTGATGAAGATGATTAGAGGAGAATGAAACGTAGTTTATGTTTTAGGTAAAATGATTTTAGAAACTGACAAATGACTTATATATAATTTCTAATCATTCTAATCAAAACCGCGGAAATAACACCCGTCAGACCGGATACTCGGTCGAGTAAGGAGTATACTCGGCCGAGTATCCTCTACTCGGTCGAGTATTCCCATACTCGGCCAATTATTCCTGGGCAGAAAGCTGTCTAGAAACACACGACACACTTACTCGGCCGAGTAAGCATCCAAAAGGAGACCGACACTAGAACCCTAAGCAAATAAATGAAGTGAATTGGGAAATGATGAAAGATTCATGCATCCCTATGACAGTCCCCACAAATTGTTAGGGAGCTAAGAACAAGAAGTGAACCCTGTCCCAGGATCCGAACGTCCTGAGCTCAGGATGAGCGTCCTAGAGCCAGGATTCGAGTGTCCCGATGCCAGCTCGAGGGGTCACCTTAAAGGACCAAACGTGCTTCAGGCTAGGACGCGCGGATTTCCTTGGGAGTTGCTGCATGATCTACGCATGTCCCTCGAGAGTAGCAAATTATAAGCTTCTCTTAGGGTCTTAATCGTCATTTAAGCCCTTAGTAACCCTAATCCCTGTACTTAATTTTAGTATAAATACCTTATTGTACTAGCTAGATTATCATCTTATCATATTCAATCTCTTAATTTAGTCTTAATAAAAGTTGTAATACACATTTCAATATTAATCACATCTTTCATTAATCTCTCAATTGTTCTTAGTTTTAGTTGGGTAATTAGAAGATTATTTGGGGTTTATTGAAGGATTGACAACCTTCCATCAATCATCAATTTTACTTCTATTATTCTTTGCTTTATTACTTGGATCATCTCAAGTAGGTATAATCCCTTTTTACCTTTGCTTAATTATTGTTAATCACATTATTTATTCATCATGTTTTGCTTTGTTTGTATGATTGACAACCTTATTAGCATGCTAAACTTGATCATGAGTGAGTCCTTTAGCTAGGGTTAATGGGGAATTAGGGGAATCAATCATGGGATTAGATCTATGCTTAAATTAATATACTTTCATAATTAATTGCTTGCTTGTTGTGATTTCAACCTGTGCACATGTTATGTTTGATGAAATGGTAGACTATGAAACCTTGCATTTTGTACCCATCTCTCATCTTTTCAATGAGGCTTGTAAGATATTAACCAACTCGAGCCTCATTAGACCATGCATAGAGTTGAATAGGAAGAGACTAAGTTGACTTATAGGTGTTGTAAAGTCTTGATCGACTCGGCCCCAGGATCTAAATCTACCTAGGAATTGTAAGACATATACTAACTCGATTCCATCACAATAATAAGTGCTTGCTTAAATTGAGAACATGTTTGTATGATCTATTTCCATGAATCCTTTATGAAACCATGACACCCTAGTGCCTTTAATAAATTGTTACAAATCCCTTTAACTGCTTTACTATGTTTTCATTAATTTACATTCATCTTGTTGATTAGTTTAGACCACATCTCATCTCAACCCAATTTGTGACACCCTAACACATAACTACGTGCAATTGAAATCTTAAATCGATATCCATCCCTTGGGATCCGACCTTTACTTACCACTCTACTAAGAGTAGTTTGTGAAGATATAAATATTGTTTTGGTTGGTAGCGACAACGACTAAGCATAACACAATAATCGACCGAACCAAAAATGGCACCGTTGCCCGGGACGGTGTCAATTGATTTGATTTTCATTAATTGTTTTTAGGTGTGTCTTTCTTTACGTTGGGGAAGTCAATCTCCTCAAGGCTGTTCTAATTGTTTTCTAGTTGTTTGATATTTTGCATGACTAGGAGATCACAAGGTAATTTATTACCTATTGATTTCGTGATTGAAAGGACCTTAACCAACAATAGAAGAGTTGCTAGAGGTACTTCAAGAGTTGTAGGTATTGGAGAGATTGTGGACATTCAACCAAATATCATTGAGTTTGTCAACCCTTTTGCAAGAGAAGGAGAGGATAAGCCAATTCCAAACCAACCATAAAATCAACCCACAATGCCTAAATATTCATCTCATTCCGTACCAACCGAGGAGAACCAACCAAACGGTACTCCTACACCACCACATTTAACCGGTAATTTCATTGCCAAATCGCATTCATACAATTAGTTGAGAGAAGTCAATTTGGAGGAATGCCTAGTGAATATCCTCATTTACATATGGAGATTTTTCGCGACTATTATGATGCAATTTCTCAAACCGGAGTTAGTCAAGATCAAATTCGATGGGTATTGTTTCTGTAACACCTCCATTTATCCAAGAGCCTTTAGCTAGGCCTCCCAAGTAAATGAATGTGTTACCATCTAGGTTTCCCGAGGTAGTGAATAACAAAGTACAACAACCAAAGTACTTTAGATAAAATTTAACGACTACATGTTTATTAAACCAAACTAAAAACTCAATATAAAATTAATACAACTCGCAGCGGAAATAAATAAAGTGATTAGTAAACTTTATGATCTAGACTTCTAGGTAGACTGGCCCAGTCCTTACGCATCCCCATAAGCTCCCAATTCAGCTAATCTTAAGTACCTGTCAAATCTGCTCCCCAGTTACTGTTCATCACAGGTGTTCACGAATACACTGTCAACCATGAGGTTGAGTAGGATAAAATACTTCATAATAACAAAGCAACAATATAAACTCACAACTGTCAACATGTCATATCTCTTCTCAACTGTCGACGTTATCCACCAGAGACTAAGCCTGGGGCCTTCCAATCATTCACACACGTTATCCACCAGAGACTAAGCTTGGGGCAGTCCAATAAACCATTCATGTTATCCACCAGAGACTAAGCCTGGAATAGTCCAATAATCACAAACACTCATATGATCCACCAAAGACTAAGCCTGGGGCAGTCCAATAATCACAATTCCATTTCCAAGTCAACATATGCAATATATGCAAACTCAACTCAATTCAACAATAGTATCTCTATATCAAAACTTAACAGCAGAACCATCAACCATTATCATATTCCATGCTCAAGTCAATTCCAACAGACACAATTAAGATGAGTAGATTATCCTACCTTTTAGCAAATCCGCACACACAAGCCAACTAGTAAGAATCTTGTATCAAGTAGGACCCTACAATTATAACACATTATAATTAATTAATAACTCAATTAACTAATTTATGACCTATCCAAACCAAATTGCTTATTTGACGATTCATATGAAAATATATTAATCTAAGTGACCATAATTAACTAACAAATATATAACTAACAACCACTCCCCTTTACCAATCATTGCCCTCATCATTACAATATGATATGCCATTCATTCATCATCAACGTAGTAAGACTTAATCCATCTTGCACATGATCATCCACCCTCTTACCACCCAACACCACCACGCCCTTCATCCTCATCTGACACCAAGAACCACGACAATCTAACACTGACTTTAACTCCGCCCTTACGCACAACCCATGCTTGGCACTACCTCAAACCTCATGCATAAAACAAGGATCAGCCAACAACGTCGTCGCAACGACGATGAAACAGCCCCAAAAACGACTACCATTACATTACCTTTCAACAGTTTTAGATTTGGAACAAGTTTCAGAAATTGACTTGCATAATAACTCGCTCACCTCGACATATAGGTTCAGCCCAACATGGTAAAAAAATAGGATATACTACCTGCTATTGTCCAGTCCTTCTTACGACATTGAAACAACTCTAAATTGATATTAAGAAAATTCTCATGTGCAGTCTTATCGATATAGTTAGCAACCATAACGAAGTACCCATATATAGACTTTAAATCTCTCCAAATCAAGCCTGGAACAAGTCAAGAACATTAGCAGTATACCGCCTCATAAAGCTATTAAAAGACTATAACAATAAATTTTGGTTAAAGAAAAACTACTAGCATTGTCATAATAAAAGGAAACACACACTTACCTAGTTCTTTAGAGGACGGTGAAGTTTGTGTTAATGGCGCCGTCCGAATGGCTGCTGGTGCATATGTTCTCGTTGCTGTTCGCACGTTCTCGCCGCACACCCTCTCTTTCCCAATTATGATTTTGTGTGTTTTGTAGATACAAGGGGAATACGGGAAGGGGAGGGATATAATTAGGTTAATAAGTATTACTAAAATAATATAATATTATCTTTATAGTTTTACCTTTGTCAATATTATTACCACCCCATCTCATAGCTATATTAACTGAATTATATCCTATTAATATATCGACAACTATCGAGCAATTCTATTAAAAACGTTTATTAAAATAATTATTTATTCTAAAATTACAGGGTATTACAGTTTCCTTTTTCCTTGATCGGTACCGCAAAGCAATGGTTGAAGAGCCTAGACAAGGCTACCCTTGGTATTTGATTCATGGAAGAAGTTAGCACTTGTCTTCTACAAGAAATTATATCCTGCACAGAAGACTAATATGTTGAGAGCCCAAATCACCGGTTCAAGCAAAGGGATGAAGAATCGTTATATGAAGCATGTGTTAGGTTCATATACCTCTTATAAGACATTTCTTATAGTGAACTAATAATATTTTAATGTGAGTTCTATAGATCTAGTACATGTATAACTAAATAAGAAATAAAATGAGAAAAATAATATTCCTTACATTGTTATTTTCGGATTATTGGGCACAAGGAAGGTCTACTACCTTCACTTGTTCTTGAGCTTTGAATAGTAGGATGATCTTCCAACCAAGTGCTCAAATAAGAACACCTTCTTTAGAGAACACCCAAGATTAAACACAAAAATTACTATAAGTTTTTAACTAGAAAGTTGTAGTAATAACCCTTATTAAATATTACTACTCTAGTAATTTAGGAATAATATCCCCATATTATTTTAGAGAGTTTAGATGAGAGATGTTAGAGAGAGGTTATGTAATGCATCAAGTAATAAAAATAGAGCAAGAAGTGCTATATATTAAGAGCACAAAACTGGCACCCCTCTTATGGTTGAGTGGGTTTTTGCTTTTCTATTTTTAATTGTACCATTAGACTAGGTGTAAGAGTAGGTTGTGATAATAGAGAGTGTAATAACTATGTTTTCTAGCATCTTTTCCAAACACAAAAGACAAAACCTAATAGAGTCCTAAACACTCCACATAAAACTGGTTATGGGGTGTTTACGGGTCCATTTCGATTTTCGACATTTGTTCCGTAAATGCTTATAAATCGTGTATTTAATTATCTAGCATAATTAAATATTAATTGATCAAATACCTATTATGTGACAAATTAACACCGATAAATATATACTCAACTTGTTGAGTAATATTTTATTATTATCACAACATATAATGGGTATTACAATGCCCATATTGTAAATATAATTAACTTACAACTTATTGTAAATATAATTAACTTACTACCCTTACCTCAAAATAATTATAAATCTCATTTACAACTATGAGTTCCAAACTCATATAACTCAATATTTATAAGGGATTAATTAACTTGTATCAAATACAAATAATTACATTTTCCATTTGTGCGTCATCCTTTAGGTGTGACCGAAGGGATCAACTGATCACCACTGTCAACACGACAGTAACATCAAACTCTAGTAAGCCAATCGTTACTGGTTAATGTTGATCAGTTGACTATATTATTTATCATCCCTTACGTATTCTTAATTTGAGATTTGAACATGTGATCGCACTATTGTTGAGGACACATACTCCAACAATCTCCCACTTGTCCGAGACAAGTGTGCGTCACCAATTCTCTTGTCCTATTACAATCTCCCACTCAATGCAAGGTGTCTTGCAGGTTGTACTTGCACTTGATCATATCTTGAGTGGTTTCCTCGATCCGGAGAGTAACTGTCTGACCAGAATATCTACCGTAGATACCTTCCGAGCGTGGCCACGCATTTTCAGTTCACTACTCCTCGAGTGGCCCTGAGATTTCAAACAACCCTGACAAGGGGGTGGACAATTCCTATCGCACTATTCCCTTCATTCAGCCACAGTTCATCATAACCCAAAATACACTCATTTGACTTCAGTTATGATAGTTGTAGAGTATAAATCAAAGCCAATCAGAAACTTGTGCCAACTTGGGCGATGAGTCTCTAGTCAAAAGAATTGACACATGAGAATACTATAGTAGCTCTCACCACGACCAGGCTTTATGAATTTTCAGAACTTTATAAGTGGTCACTGCCCGACAGAGTGTCTCACACAGTCTGTCTACGTGATCGACTAGTCATCCCATATGACCTATGGCACTTGAACTTCCCATCTATCGCATCACACTCTAGTCATTTCGAGACGTTACCTCCTATAAGTAAGCAAGAGCGCATACTATGTCAATCCAGTTCACTTCAATGGGGTTCAATATTGTCTCAACAACCCGTTTGGATATAACTAAGTAATGGTTGAGTTTAAAGAAACTCAAACAATAAATGTGATTATCATATATGAATAGTCAATAAACTATTACTACTTCATATCTTATAATCTATAGTGTACCTTTTACGCTAGTTAAAATGCAATAAAAGCTTGGTAATTGGATATATACCATGTATCCATACAGTCCAACGTTATGAATTGCTATTTCCTTCTATTCAATGTTATTTCTAATGACATGAAATTATCTAAATATTTGTCTAGTCTTCTTACTAGACTTGGGCTCTTATACTTGGAAGATGCTCCCACTGTTATCATTTACCTTGTGATAAAGTCTATAGTAGAAGGATCTTTTCTCATTCCTTACGTTGACCATCTTATCACAATGTACTTAGATTCTGTTTGTAGAACTTGCAATGGTTGACAGTAAAACATTTCTCTAGTCTCTTACTCTTAAGTCACTAAAATAAGCCAAGGATTTCGATAAATCCCTAATGGTTTGGAAACTAGAGTTTGTGTAACACTTCAACTCACAACTTAGTATATCATCCAAACATAAGAACGAATCCTCAATTCTTCTCAAGTATCTTAAAGGATGTTCTTTATGGCTTTCAAAAGACCTTTATTCGAATTAATTTGTTATTGACTTTATTATGCTCCAAGCATATGATTCATCACGGCGTGTGCATTTAATGGCATACATAATCGTTCTAATGGCGGAAATATTAGAAATCGATTTCATGTGATCAACAACTTATTTAGGTTCAGTGAATGACTATGACTCTACACTACTACAAAAATGATCAAAGAGAACGGTTGTCAAGCATTCTTATAGCTACTTTGGACCGTCCTGTGGCCAAGCGTTCTCTTTTATCTAAGAGAACGGTTGAAATCAAGCTAAATCGGTTTCTTTGTAACAACAATCAGAACGGTTGCGCTCCACAACCGTTTTCTTTGATATATCAAACAGAACGGTTGCATATTAGAACCGGTCGCTTTGATAAGGGTGATCTCCTTGATACAGTTGTCGATTTATTTGGCGCCGTTGTTTTACCTTTTCAAAGAGAACGGGTTTTATAAGGAACCATTCTCTTTGTTACTTTTTTTTAAAAAAAAAAAATATTTCAGTTTTTATCGTACCCCCTACACGATTGAATCGTATAGCTCATAAGAATTAAACCTGCATTACAATTCCGAAACTCCAGCATGTTTTACGCAACAAAGACCTTCAGATTTAATTTTAATTCATAAGGAGAAATCCTTCAAAAATTATACAAACGTCCTATGATATTTTTAAGAGCCTAGAGGGTACAAATATCAAAATACGTAAAACATAGAAATTAAACTATAATAATCGTCTTCATCCACCATTACTTTTGGGCTTAAAATTGAGTGTTAATTCAGCCCAAATATTCCGCACCTCGTCAATTTGCTCAACCGTATATGTCTTTGGGGCGTTAAGCATGAACTATATACATAAGACACCCAAGTAGTTAAAACACTATATATGACGTGTTAAGTAAAACAATTACTAAGATGGAAATGAGTAAAACAAAGAGATGAAAATGATTGAAATGAAGAATAAAAACACATATATTTGGGGTAATATTAATATATCTTCCTTTGATAAGCTCCAACATATATCGGCAAACATAATATCCGCATAATACGCTCCCAAGAGGCTCCATAGGACACTAAAATAAAAACCCATAATGAGATATACATAGCAATAAATTTCCCCGCCTTTATGAGACACCAATCATGACGGTCATGTTTCTGTCTAAAGAGTAACAAACCATCATCAATACACATAAGGATCTTCAAGTAAAGAAATCTCATGAAGCCCAACAGCCAAAAAAACTATCTGATACAATTCCTCTGAGCTATTTTAATAGCTGCAGCACGCTAATATGCTTTTAATAGTACTTAGATAAGACTATATTACCATTGATCATATCAATATATCATACTATGCAAGTGTTTACAATTATAAGTGTAGCTTTAAGAGTTTAAGGTAGGATTAAGGTTTTGACATAGTATAATCTCCTGTAAAAAATCGGTTAAGAACTAACATGGAAACCTTGTAAAATGTAAACTAACATGATATGCCCGTATGGAATGGCAAGGGCTCCAAGTCCAAGTCTCCAAATTATTTAAATGAACAATATTCATAATTTTCTTTTACACTGCAAAGATGTCATCTGCAGCTCCAAAAAAAGCTTAGAGGACAACCAAAAACTTTCCTTTAGCACAAGTTGCATAGCCATTAGAGAACTACACAAAAGTAAGGAGGCGCCAAGAAAGAGTTGACCAGCTAAGGTGCATATGCATTTCAGGTAAGATGGTGATTGGTAATTGTCAAATTTTTGAGTAAGGGGGAAACACTCACCATCTAATCTAGCTACCTCTGCACAGTAACCCTTATCTTCAATCTTTCTGCAATTAAAAAAAGCCATGAAACATTTAATTACAATAGCTTAAATGGCTACATCCATAGTCAACACCTATAGTCTCAGACAATCTGGGTCCTTGAGATCATAACTGCCAGAACAGTGAAAACTTGGCACATTATTATACTCTAAGTCCTCCTCGGTCTCTCCCCCAAAGCCATTACAACCAAAGAATAAAGTGATTTAAAACCTATTATCCACAAATAACACATGATCGCTGAAATAAATTCATACTCTCTATAACAAATCTGGAGTACATTATTTGGAAGTACATGGGAGTCAAAACAGACAAATTTAGAAGTCCTGTTGTTTTAGTTGTTATTCAGATAGGAAGTCATAAAACGTGGTATATGTTCTCAAGATATAGTATGAAATTCACCTTAATATCACTCAGCTTCAGACAATGGCGACTTCTCCTGCTTCCTCTGTTGGACCATATAGCTTATATATTTATGTTTTGATGATGTCAAGGTGTTTTACATTTTATATACTTGTTGCGTGTAATCGTTTGTTAAGTATCTTAGAACTAACCTATTACGAGCAACAAAGAGGATTGTGACAATTGCATGAGAAGTTCAAGCCTTCGTTCAAGATCAAACAATTCAGATTCATTCAAGTATCATGTGAAGACGAAGTTCGTTTAAAGATTAAACAAGCTTGGATGATGACGTAGCCTATACTCGAAGATCTCCTTGAAGATTAGAATAGTATAGGTGATTATCTCATAATGGTAATCAAGAATGAGTTTCTTGATTAGTAAAGTTATAGCTTTGCAGCTATAACCTTACTAGTAAAAGAGCTCAATGTTATAGCTCTTCTACTATAATATTGAAATGCTGAGTTTTTATACACGACTTATAAATGTTTCGAAAATTGTTTTTATAATTGTTTAAAGTTTATCTTAAATGTTTTAATGAAAGTATTTATTTAATAAAGCCCGGTTTAGTGAGGAGTCTGGTTTTATGGTAAGCGTTAATTGGTGGTTATGTTGGATCAACTTATGAGTTGGACTTTACTACTAATTAGGGTTTTCATATAGCCTCTCCTAAAACCTAAATTCTAATTATATATTAAGATTAGGGTTTGCATGATTCACGAGCTTATGAGCCGTGATATGTCGTGTTGCCTAAGAGATATTAGGTAAAGATTTTATTCTATAATAAGATCTTTACATATCTTATATATCTTACTTAATATATTTGTTTATGGTAAAAGATATTCTTGATTTAGGAAATCTTATCATAATCTTAGAATTTATAGTAAAGATAATATTTAGAAAGATTATATTCTATCTTTTAGAATATTCTTTATTATCTTTTAAGGCTTTTAGGAAAGAGATAATAAGAAGATATAATTTGTAATTATATCTTATTATTTCGGCTATTAGGGTTTGTGTAGAAACCGTGTAGCCTACCTCTTCTTTGCCTATAAATACTTTGCTATTTACAACATCTAAGATAGTGACCTTAAGCATAAAAATTGTTTTCATATTTAAAAAGCAAACCGTGTGTTTTAAGCAGAAAAAACCGATTTGCAATTTTGAAAGGTCGTGTGTCACAAAACTCGCATACTCGTTCTTCGTTTATCGTTATAAGATAATAGTGCTTAGTTGAATTCTTAACTTGTTCATTAACGTGAACCTTTGTTAGAATCATTAGTGCTTTCTTATTAGCGTAAGTTAGTCACTCGAGTATTTAACGGTACTCATTTAGTTACAGCTAGAGTTAGTTGTACGAGTTGGGTTAGTAAATTTGTAATCCGTAGAAAGGTACTAAATTTATTAATCGAGAATAGTGGACGTAGGTTTCGACTTGTGAAACTGAACCACTTCAAAAATCCGTGTGTCTCTTCTTCTTTCGTTTGTTTCGTTTATTTTGCTTACAATCGTTAGTTGATTAGTTAAAGTTTAACCAATAAACTTTAAATAATCAATTACATACGCACAATTGAAAAAGTTTTAAAAAGTTTTAAATCCTCAATTTACCCCCCTCTTGAGTATTTTGGATCAATAGACTCTTCAATTGGTATCAGAGCCTCGTGCTCTTGATTGCCTAACCGTAAAGAGGCTGATCTATCTTGTTTTTCATTTATCGTATTGTTTTATATTCCGCTGCCTATCACGTGATAAATGGATTCCAAATATCTTAAGTGTCCTGTCTTTGATGGGAAAAATTACGGATTGTGGAAAAACATGATGACTCACTATGTGAAAGGACACGATTAGGAGTGCTGGAGGATTATTCAAAACGCACCGCACAAAATTCTTGTTGCATCCGAGTAAGGCACTACCTATGAATAGAAAGAAGAGGACTATGTCGAGGCCGACTACAAGAAGGCCGAAAAGAACTCCAAAGCAATAAGTCTTCTGCAAAACGGAATGACTTCTACCGAGTTTGATCGGTTCTCTTCATGTTCCACGGCCAAGGAGATATGGGATGGGCTCGAATTAGCTTATGAAGGTACTTCCATTGTTAGGAAGCACCGAATTGATTTGCTTATGCAAAAATATGAGCTATTCATCATGGAGCCTAATGAGTCTCTAGATAGTATGTCCGCAAGGTTTTCAAGTATAATAAATGAATTAAAAAACCTAGGTAGGAAATTCTGTACCGAGGACATTGCTAGAAAGGTTCTTAGGAGCCTTACTAAGAAGTGGCGTGCTAAGGTCACCGCAATGGAGGAATCACGAGATCTTGAAACCTTATCCTATCAAGAACTCATTGGTGCTCTCATGGCCCATGAAATTACTCTTAACAAAGACGACGCTGAACCAAGTCACAATAAGAGTATGGCCTTAAAGAGCGAAGAAGTGGACTCTGACCTTGAGGATGAAACTGTCATGTTTGCACGGCGTTTTAAAAATAAGATTTTCCGAAATAAACAAACAAAATCATCCTATAACAACAATAACAAGAAGTCATTCAACAAAAAGGTTAATGACTCGAAGTCGTCCTTCGCAAATAGAGGTTGCTTCAAGTGTGGAGAATCCGGACATATGATCAAGGATTGTCCAACATGGGAAAAGATAAAGGACAAGACGAAACGTGAGAAGACAAAGAGAGAATTCAAGCAAGTTATGATGGCGTCGTGTTGGGGAGACCTTGACTCAGAAGATGACGAGGAATCTGAAGACAACGAAGTTGCAAACCTGTGTCTCAGCAGTGTGAGTCTTGACCTAATCTCCGACAGTGACGATGAAAGTACAAATTCTCACTCAAACTATTGCTTTCTTGGAGAATCAGACGAAGACGACGATGAAGAGGTAAGTTATCTTGAGCTTAAGAAACGTGTTAGGAAATTGTCTAAAAGTGCTTTAATTGAATACTTTGAACAATCTCTTGATAAGTGTCACGAACAGGATTTGGAATTGAAAGATCTAAAGGAACAGATTCTCGAAATCGCGGAAGAGAATCATACTCTCAAGACTAAAGCTAAGAAGTTGAAATCTAAAGTTATAGCTGAGAAAGCTACAACATTAGATTCTACTATGGCTGAAAAGAAGGAATTAGAGTCCAAAGTTATAGCTAATGAAGCTATAACTTCCGACCTAAAGCTTAACATCAAGCACCTTCAAGCCAAAGTTATAGCTAATGAAGCTATAACTTTAGAACTTAGAAAAGTCAAAGAACTCTTGGAAACTAAGGTCACATCTAATGAAGAAGTGATCTTGGATCAAAAGAAAGAGATAGATTTTCTTTCAAAGCAATTGAAAGAATCTAAGACCGATATGATCAATGTTAAGAAACACCACACCGATGTTGTGTTCATTCTTAACAAAAGATTCCAAGACTTTCGTGAAAACTTTAAAAAGGACAATGATGTAGATCACACGAAATGTCAAGAGGAAATTAAAACCCTAAAAGACCTTCTACATGCTAGAAAGGTCCATGACAAGTGGGAAGGTAGCACAAAAGTCCTAAACTTCCTCACCGAACAATCTGACAATAATATGAAGATGGGGTTAGGACATGAATGCTACAGCCGTAGAGATCACTCTAAATGCAAATCAACACCCTCGGATTTTGATTTTAGAAAGAGGAAGTATGCTGATCTTCCTGAATACTTGATTTGCAATTACTGTGGTCATACGGGTCATATCCAAATCAATTGTGTCAAAAAGGCTCGCGATTTACGAAGAAATGCCGAACATGCCAAAACTGTTGACACAGTTGTCGAGGATAAGGAAACCCCCACTAACGAACCTAATGAAGAAAGGAACAATAAATTCCGTTGGTTCTATGACATGGCCTTTGACTATTCTAAGAAACCTAGCACTTCACAAAGCCCTTGTTGATCTCAACCCAGTAAACCTATTCACAAGGGAAATAGTCGAGAGAGACCTAGAGAAATTCCTAGACCTAGAGAAAAACCTAACCCTAGAACTCCTCCCAAGCCAAACAAACCTAAAGTTACAAAAACGGTTATTAGACAAGTTTGGATTCGAAAGGATCTAGTTTATAGAGTAACTAATCATAAGGGACCCAACTTAGCTTGGGTACCTAAAAACTGTATCTAATCCGTTATGCAGGAAGAGGTGAAAGAAAACAATCAATGGTATCTTGACAGTGGATGCTCAAGACACATGACCAGAGATAAGAATCCGTTTCTTTCACTTAAGCCCTTCAATGGAGGAAAAGTAACGTTCAGGGATAACAAAAAGGGAAAGGTTATTGGCATTGGCAAAATCGGAATTTCTAAATCTCACGCAATAAGTGACGTTTACCTCGTGGATGGTCTTAAACACAATTTGCTAAGCATATCCCAATTATGCGACAAAGGTAACAAAGTAGTTTTTCATACTGATAGTTGTCGCATTATTATTGAAGGAACTAGCAATGTTATTCTTGAAGGCCACCGAAAAAGGAATGTTTATATGGTGGATTTAAATGCTGTGCCTACTAACTCCTTTTCATGCATGAAAGTTACACTTGATGATCCTTCTTTATGGCATAAACGGTTTGGTCACATTAGCTCACTAACCTTGAACAAACTCAAAAAGTGGGACTTGGTTGAGGGATTACCTAAGATCAAGTTCGACCAAGAAAAGATGTGTGACACGTGTGCAAGGTGTAAACAAGTAAGATCATCATTCAAACCAAAAAGAGTAGTAAGCACAAATCAAGCCTTGGAACTGGTACACATGGATTTATGTGGACCTATGAAGGTAAGAAGTAGAGGAGGATCCAGGTACGTTTTTGTTCTTGTAGACGACTACTCGAGGTATGTATGGCCTATCTTCCTTCATTCAAAAGACGAGACTTTTGATGAATTTGATTGTCTTATGAAACGTGTTCAAAATAAGTATAAGACTAATCTTGTATCTATTCGTACGGATCATGGCACCGAATTTGACAACCAAACTTTTATAGAATATTGTAGAGTTAATGGTGTAGGACATAACTTTTCTGCACCAAGAACTCCTCAACAAAAAGGTGTTGTTGAACGTATGAATAGAACTTTAGAAGATATGGCACGTACAATGCTTTTGTGTAGTGGTTTACCTCGTAACTTTTGGCCTGAAGCCATTAGTACTTCTTGCTACATCCATAATCGTGCCATGATCCGACCTATCCTTAAGAAAACCCCCTACGAACTCCTTAAAGGTCGAAAACCTAATATCTCCCACCTTCGCTGTTTTGGGAGTAAATGTTTTGTACATAATAACGGTAAGAACCGTTTAAGTAAATTCGACCCTAGGAGTGACGAGGCGATTTTTATAGGATATTCAGATCATAGCAAGGCTTACAAAGTCTTCAATAAGAGAACTTTTTGTATTGAAGAAAGTGTCCACGTTATCTTTGATGAAGATAATGTGTTCGATAAGCCTTTGCAGGATGAGGAAGAAGACTTGGATGAACCCGACTTTCGTCTTTCAAGAGACGATTCCCCGGATTTGGAATTAGAGGATAATGAGATTGAGGGAATAAACGATGAACTTGATCGTTCCTCAAAAGATAAAAAGGAGAAAGGCAAAGTTATAGTTGATGATACTGAAGGAAATGTAGATTCATATACATGTTAACATACTCTTATATGTCTAAATAATTTGTCATAAAATTAAAATGGATCTTATGCATGCAAACAATATAATAAAATAGAGGAGAAATCATGTCCTTACATAGTAGATTTCGGCTATTAGGGCACAAGAGAGATCACCTTTCTCTTCTTGTTCTTGAGCTTTTCCAATGGAAGAACAAAGATCTAAGTGTAAGATCTCTCCCTATGCTTTATACCCAAGGCTTCTCTTAATTAAATTAATATTACAAATACTAGTTATAATATTAATCAAGGTAGAAAAATGGAACCAAAATATTTATAAACTCTTATACTATTTCGGTTTTTAGAGAGATAAAAGGGAGGATTTTAATTCTCTCTAAAACTATATTTTTGGATGAGTGAATTAGAATGAATACCCACTAAAACATTTTAGTGTTATTAGGTAAAATTATAAGAAAAACAATGATGGCATTTGCTTCCCCAAAACCGTGTAAGAGGAGAGAAAAATGGGAGCCAATGCATGGAGAAATTGTTCTTCACAAGGAACAATAGGCTTGCATGGCTAGGTTTCCTTTTAATCATTGTGTTTTCCACTAATTATAAACAACTTATAATTAGCTAAAAATCCTTCTTATTTTCGGCCCTTTGCTTAATATGGTGTCCATATTATTTTTGTCAATTGTCTATATGTTACATGTCACATGTCACATATATTTGTTTATGTATTTTTATCATATTAAAAATCAACGTATTAATAAAAATACGTCATATACAAAATCGACTTAGTAATTTCATAATTACTTGTGCCAAAATTTTTACCAATTTATAAATCACAACAGATTGTATTTATAATAATTTATTCAATTCCGATTGTTTCTTTAAACAATTTATTTCATCCGAGTAATGATACAATTCAATTACTCAGACCGTATCTTATTTAATCACATTTCAATATGATACGTAAATTTTACTTCCAAAATCGTCCGTCAATTTTCAAGTAATATAATTAACTCGTAACATTATACGATTAATTAAATAATCAATTAAGAGTATTGCCCTTTAGGTATGACCTAGGGGGTCAACTGATCACCACCGTCACACGACAGTAATGTCAAACTCTAGTCAGCCAATCATTACCGATATATGTTGACCAGTTGACAGTAATAATATTACTTCCCAATTGTATTCATTTTAATGAGACTTAAACACGTGATCATCATGATCAACAGTCGTGATCGCATTATTGTCGGAGGACACATATTCCAACAATCTCCCACTTGTCCTCGACAAGTGTGCGTTCACCAATTCTCTTGTCCTATTACTATCTCCCACTCAATGCAAGGTGTCTTTCGGTCGTACTTGCAAGTGATCATATCGAGAGTGGTTTCCTCGATCCGGAGAATAACCGATTGACCGGATTTATCCACTCGGATGCCAACCGAGCGTGGCCACGCATTTCCAGTTCATTACTCCTCGAGTGGCCCTGAGATATTTTTTATAACCCTGACTAGGGATGGACAATTCCTATCGCACTCATTCCCTTCGACTAGCCACAGCCATCATAACCCAAAATATGCCCATTTGACCCCATTTACGAAGGTCGTAGTAACACAAATCAAAGTTAATCTGAAACTGTGCCATCTTAGGAGAATAGTCTTTAGTCAAAAGAATCGACTCATTTGAATACTATAGTAGCTCTCGCCACGACCAGGCTATATAAATTTGCCAGAACTCTATAAGCGGTCATTAGGCCCGACAAAATGTTCCTAACAGTCTGCCTATGTGATCGACTAGTCATCTCACATGACTGTATGGTACTTGAACTTGCCATCAATCGCCTCACACTCTAGTCACTTCGAGACGTCATCTCATATAAGTAACTATGGGCAAAAACAATGTTAATCCATGTTCACTTTAACGGGGTTCAATTGTCTCTACAACCCGTTTGGATATAACAATGTACAGGGTGAGTTAAGAATAACTCATACGACAAATGTCGACATCACACTCGGGTAGTCAATATCATATTACAACCTTGTGACGTATATCATAAGTGTAAACACTTATTGATTGCAATAGAAGCTTAACATCCCATGTGTCCATGTGTTCAAACTTCTTACACTTGCATTTTCCTTCACATTCATATTCTCTCTCATAGCATGAATCTTACCAAGTACACATCAAGGTTCCCAACCTTGGTTTCGGTTCTTTATCTTGAAAGAACTTTCTTATCGATCATCTCATAACGAACGAATTTGCGATGAATAGTACAACTTGCACCGATCAAGTATTTCATCCACACACAATGCACTAGGTATATGTTTTGTAGAATCTTGTAACAATTGACAAGATTATTAGCTTAGTACTTCTCACAAGTCCTAGCTTAACTAGGAAAGATTATCTTTGAATAACTTCTTATTCAACCAACCATCTTTCCAAAACTTCTCATTTCTCTTTTCAAATTTGAAAGATTTGGGATTCTCATAAATCCTTATATGTGTTCGGATTTCATATATATGTGCAACCTATTGTCACATAATCGAGTATTCCGTCAAACACCGAAATCACTCATCGGATTCTACTTGAGAATTCATGACGTTTCTATTATGGCTCACCAACCAATCATCATGCTCTTATGCATATGATTCAAAATTTGGACATGTACATGATTATTCCAATGGCGGAAACATTAGTTATTGATAATCATGAGATCAACCGTTCTCAGGTTCAATGAACTACCATGACTGCTAATGGTAATTCCATTTTCATTCATATGAATAACCTATGTATATGTTGATACGATGTGTATCTCTTTAATACTAATCCAACATCCCATGATGTAATTGGATTCATCATTGTCCATTTTCATCCAGAATTGAAAACTCAAAAGCTTCTTTATGAAAGAAGGTATTAGCTCGTCATTCTTTAATGAGTAATGAGTTTTATACATTCAAGGATGATAGCTCCCACTAAATTCCATGTCTTCACATGAGAATTTCCTAACTCCCACTCAATTCAACATATTTCAAAATTGACTTCTCAATCGAAATTTGTCAAAGATATAAATATAAATTGCTTTGCCAAGTTACTAGGATAAAACCATATATGTTCCCATCATATCCTTTCAAAAAGCCTATTTTGAAGTGGTCTCATCTCAACCTTACGGAAAGAGATTTTTTAAATCTCTAACACACTCATGTCATAATGATGTGTAGCAATGTCATTATTCAAGTATAAACAATATCTAGAATACGTCCTTCACAAATACCCTTTGGAAGGAAATTTAACCATTTCATAGGGAGGTTAAGCAATGACATTTGTATGGTTTAACTTTTAGCAATTGAGAATACCTAAATAAACAAATCTTGTAACCTCTAGTTATAAATGTCGCTTATTACTAGGACGTTACTTTAATTCATTTAGGCTCTTAAGTAAAACTCATGATTGAAACTATTTGGTCAAAATTTATCGTATAGAACTAAGTCAAAAACTTGTTAAGACTTTACATTAGTCACTTTTATCCAAAACTTCTTTTGGTCTCCTCGTGTAGTTATCTTGAGAATATACTTTTATGATTACTACACTTGGTCTCTTAAGTTATATAGAACTAACTTGAGACCATAGATCTCATCTATTTGGCATACTATGCAAATAGATATACCTTCATTCAAATCATTTTCTCTTGCGTAGATCTTCATTTACACAAGTACATAATTTTAATTTTGCCTTATGTGTTGTGTCCTCATTTTTCTCCCACTCTATCTTTAGAATAGATACACTAAACATTCAAAGATAGCATATGAGACACAAATTAATGATGTTGAAGTATAAGGAGAACTATCTCATAGATAGACTAATAGTTTTTATTTCATATGTGTACTTGGTGATTGACATACCTTTAAGAGAGTTCATAGACTCAAAATCACTTTATAAATGATCATACACAAGCCTTAAGCATGTGGACATATAATGAAACTTGTCATTATATTTGTCTATTAGATCACCTTTAAGTGAATAATCTTATGTTTCAAAACGCAAGCATTTTAAAGATGAAATTTAGAACATTAAAAGGATAAATGATAAAACGGGTGACTCGGGTTGCAAACCAAGTCACCATCATCCAAAATACAACTCATTATCCAAAATACTTTTCCATGTCGAACACGGAAACTCAAAGTTCTATAATCCAAAACATAACTTAAAATAAGACAATGAAAAACAAAGCTCCATAAAAGCTATCCTTAGCTTCTCCATGGTTTCTCATGCTTGTTTTTCTTTTCCTTTGTCTTTGCTTGGTGGAGGCCCTATTTACAATAAAAAGGGAGATACATTATCACAACTTTGCATCATAATACCATAGTTGAATTTAGAAACATAAAAGAAGGTTAGTCATTTACCTCTTTGGAGTGATCTTTCCAACTTTGATATCACCAAGGTATTTGGAACAATTCCTCTTCCAATGTCCCATGCCATTACAATAATGGCATTTGTCAAGAGGACCCTTCTTGACTTTGGAGGTACTAGCTTCACAAGACTTAGCTTTGGTGAATGTGGGAGCTTGCTTTTTACCCTTTCTCCCATTCTTCTTGAACTTCCCCTTACTCTTTGTGCTTATGTTAAGCACATCCTTGGGAGGGTTCACATTTAACCCCATGTCCCTTTCGGCTTGCACAAGTAACTTGTGCAACTCCTTAAGAGACACATCCTTGTCTTGCATATTGAAATTCACCCGGAATTGCACATATGCCTTGACCTTAGACAAGGAGTGTAGAATCCTATCTACGATGAGTTCTTTGGGGATTTCAACCTTTTGAATTTTCAAGGTCTCGACAAGCTCCATGAGTTTGAGCACATGAGGGCTAACCTTTTGGCCCTCTTTGAAGTCGAGATCAAAGAATGCCGCGGCCGCCTCATATTGGACGATCCGCGGAGTTTGTGAAAACATGGTCACAAGTTTGGAGTAAATCTCATTAGCATTGCCCATTTTGAAGGCTCTCCTTTGGAGTTCCGCCT
The DNA here is from genome assembly GCF_048544455.1 of Silene latifolia. Classification (NCBI taxonomy): domain Eukaryota; kingdom Viridiplantae; phylum Streptophyta; class Magnoliopsida; order Caryophyllales; family Caryophyllaceae; genus Silene; species Silene latifolia. The sequence goes on from NC_133533.1 coordinate 52,406,121, forward strand.
CCATCGCAAATATCAATACATTTTTCATTGCGGCGGACTCCTTTTGGTAAGCCTCATAGGCTTCCCTAGTGGCCGCGGTGGACCTAGTGGAGGGTTCGGGTGGAGAGGCCTCGGTAAGGTAACGAAGCTTGTCGTCACCCTCGGCGGCTAATTTGAGTTGGGCATCCCACTCGGAGAAATTTGACCCATTCTTTTCAAGTTTACATCGATCCATAAAGGATCGGAGCCAAGATGAAGTAGCGAGTGGTGTAGCATTAGGAGTTGGTGTTGCCATTTGTTATGAAAAAGAAGTGGTCTACAAAAACAAAATATAAGGAGTAAAACAATTGTCGTTTTAATAATACTCGTAAAAAAGTATGATTTAAACAAGTTTTATGCATTTTTCTAGTGACCTCTACCCAACTAGATAAATGATTCCAAGACCCAAATTCATATTAATTTGGGCACGGTGTGGCCGATGAAACCCTCATCAATATAACTCGGTGGATTAACGTTTTAATCGATTCTACTTTTAGAACTCTTGGTCGACAATATTACATTAACATTTATCTATAGCCCAAAACACATTCAACAAGGGGACGGTGTGGCCGATAAAACCCTTATCGAAAAACTTTTGTTGAGTTCAATCCAAATTTCGAATAAATGTGTCCATGATCCAAACCCATATTAACTTGGGCACGGTGTGGCCGATGAAACCCTCATCAACATGAATTCGGTGGATAGACATTTATCACCCACTTCCCCTACGTAACAAGGTTTGTACCCCGGTGTGGCCGAGTGCACTCCCTCACGAAATAGGTTTTCATGGTTTCTACTATTTGGTAAGGCTGTGTCTCAATTGATTGTTTTAGCGAGAGGTCATGTCAATTTATTATCTATCACGTTTTAAGTGAACTAAAGCGGTGAACTACGATAATTCGAATTGACACGGTCGATAAACTCGATAAAATAACAATGCATGTTTAGTTATGGCGATTTAGCGATGCATGCGACATAAAATAAAATGCAAGCATAAAATAAATAAATCCTAGTATGGCCTTTCCTAAAATAGAAAAACTATTAATCTATTACATATTCGGAAACCAACTCCATTGGTCCCTTGAACTTGGGTTGTGGCACACATCTCGAGGTAACACCGTCTTTATGTATCGCCATTCTTGAAGAAATCCGTCTTTAGGAACTCCGGAATGAATAAAATTACATAATAGATTACATAATTTCCTATTATACATTTGTAACTAAAATAAAATAAATCTATTAAATTACAAAACGGTGATACGAGATCACAATAAAAATTACAACCGAATCGATATTCCCATACATTTCGGGAAATACCAATTAAAAACTATGGCCATACTAAGCAAAATTACATAATTTCAAAATTACATAAATTAAAATTATGACAATCATAAAGAAAAATGCAGCATTATAATATGTATGAACATGCTCAATTTTTTATGCTAAATCGCCTTTTAATTAGCCAATATCGTATATTACTCGGTTTTTACGGATTTGCGTGATTTCAACATTTTATAATCACAAAAATGCATAAACTCATATTTATGCATAAGTTAATTACCCTAACCTCTTAGGACTCAAAATATAGTCTCCACTAGTAATTTGACCATAATTAACTTTTATTTACAAAATTGTTCATAAAAGGACCAAAATTACAAAAATAAGCTATTAAACTTCAAATAAATCCAAAAATTTCAAATAAATTTAAAATTTGAAATTTAAATTCATGAACATTCTGGAAAAATTCCATGACACTCATAATGTTCAAAATCTTAGGTTAAACATTTCGAAATTTTTCCGGAAAAACAATGTTGCGGTTTATCGATATTTAACAAAATAATCATAAAAACATGGAAAAATTATTATCATTAACTTTTCAATTTTAGATCTGAAAAATATAATAAAATGCAACATTAGACGTTTTTCCTAGGTCATAATTATGTTTTATTAATTTTCAACTAATAATGTCACTATTTATGCTATTTTTCTTCAAAAATTCATAAATCATGCTAAAAGACTTCTTTATAGCCAATTATTTTACACACATCTTGTAAAATTGCATGTGACAACATATTAATTTTCTATGACCAGATTCGAAATTTAACTCATATTAACCTATTTTTCTCTTAAATCCGAATTTAATAATGAAAAAAAATCATTTTTCGAGCATAACAAGTCCAAAAATTATGAAAATTTAAAGGTTATCTCAAAATAATATATGTAACAACATATCCAAAAACCAAGTGAAAATTCGAAGTATAGCTATTTTTAGACCAAAAATGACATTTTTACTCATAAAATCACATTTAAATGCCATTATTGTAAATTATGAACAATAAAAATCCGAAAAATTAACCAAAATATCCTAAAACACTTTAGGACCAGAAATATTAACATGCATGTAATAATTTCGTGATATATCATAATAACACAAATTTTACAAGTTTTATTTTGTTATTCATATAACTCGGAAAAACTTTTAACCAATTTGCATGCAAACAACCGTGGCTCTTGATACCGATTGAAGGAAATGTAGATTCATATACATGTTAACATACTCTTATATGTCTAAATAATTTGTCATAAAATTAAAACGGATCTTATGCATGCAAACAATATAATAAAATAGAGGAGAAATCATGTCCTTACATAGTAGATTTCGGCTATTAGGGCACAAGAGAGATCACCTTTCTCTTCTTGTTCTTGAGCTTTTCCAATGGAAGAACAAAGATCTAAGTGTAAGATCTCTCCCTATGCTTTATACCCAAGGCTTCTCTTAATTAAATTAATATTACAAATACTAGTTATAATATTAATCAAGGTAGAAAAATGGAACCAAAATATTTATAAACTCTTATACTATTTCGGTTTTTAGAGAGATAAAAGGGAGGATTTTAATTCTCTCTAAAACTATATTTTTGGATGAGTGAATTAGAATGAATACCCACTAAAACATTTTAGTGTTATTAGGTAAAATTATAAGAAAAACAATGATGGCATTTGCTTCCCCAAAACCGTGTAAGAGGAGAGAAAAATGGGAGCCAATGCATGGAGAAATTGTTCTTCACAAGGAACAATAGGCTTGCATGGCTAGGTTTCCTTTTAATCATTGTGTTTTCCACTAATTATAAACAACTTATAATTAGCTAAAAATCCTTCTTATTTTCGGCCCTTTGCTTAATATGGTGTCCATATTATTTTTGTCAATTGTCTATATGTTACATGTCACATGTCACATATATTTGTTTATGTATTTTTATCATATTAAAAATCAACGTATTAATAAAAATACGTCATATACAAAATCGACTTAGTAATTTCATAATTACTTGTGCCAAAAATTTTACCAATTTATAAATCACAACAGATTGTATTTATAATAATTTATTCAATTCCGATTGTTTCTTTAAACAATTTATTTCATCCGAGTAATGATACAATTCAATTACTCAGACCGTATCTTATTTAATCACATTTCAATATGATACGTAAATTTTACTTCCAAAATCGTCCGTCAATTTTCAAGTAATATAATTAACTCGTAACATTATACGATTAATTAAATAATCAATTAAGAGTATTGCCCTTTAGGTATGACCTAGGGGGTCAACTGATCACCACCGTCACACGACAGTAATGTCAAACTCTAGTCAGCCAATCATTACCGATATATGTTGACCAGTTGACAGTAATAATATTACTTCCCAATTGTATTCATTTTAATGAGACTTAAACATGTGATCATCATGATCAACAGTCGTGATCGCATTATTGTCGGAGGACACATATTCCAACAGATGATACTATAACATTGACTCAAGATAAGAACTCCCAAACCAATGTTATAGATGATGTTACTGTAACATTGAATTCAAATCAAGGTGTTGAGTCCGAAGTTATAATCGGCTCAAATACAAGACCCGAATTGGATTCAGGGGGAACTCTCTCTAATTCCAAACCAAATGGAGTTGGGTCAAGCTCAAATAACGAGGAAGAACCAAGCACTTCGACGAAGTGGAAATACAAGAACTCACACCCCATGGACAATATTCTTGGAAATATTAAGAAGGGTGTTCAAACAAGACGTTCCTTGAACAATTTCTGCTCTTTTTACTCTTTCCTATCCATGATCGAACCAAAGAACATCAATGAAGCTCTTGCTGAATCAGATTGGATTATAGCTATGCAAGAAGAGCTACAGTAGTTCGAAAGAAACAAGGTTTGGCACTTAGTTCCTAGACCAAAAGATCGTACAGTCATTGGAACTCGGTGGGTCTTCAGGAACAAATTAGATGATGCCGGAGTCCTTGTCAGAAACAAAGCAAGATTGGTGGTTCAAGGGTATAATCAACAAGAAGGAATAGATTATGACGAGACTTTCACACCTGTTGCTCGTCTTGAAGCTATTAGACTTCTGATAGCATTCGCCGCACACAAGGGAATGAAGCTCTTCCAAATGGACGTCAAGACGACATTCTTGAATGGATATTTACAAGAGGAAGTCTTCGTTGAACAACCCCCTGGTTTTAAGAATATCAAATTTGAGGATCACGTTTTCAAATTAGATAAAGCCCTATACGGATTGAAGCAAGCACCTAGGGCTTAGTACGACAGATTATCCAAGTTTCTACTTGACAATGGATTCAGTAGAGGATCCGTCGACAAAACCCTATTTCTAAAAACGGAGGGTTCGGACCTTTTGGTTGTTCAAATATACGTCGAGGATATCATCTTTGGATCGACCAACCGAAGCCTATGCAAATATTTTTCTGAGTTGATGACTTCCGAGTTCGAGATGAGTATGATGGGAGAATTGAAATTCTTCCTAGGTCTGCAAATACAACAAACAGATGAAGGCATTAAGATCCATCAACAGAAATATATCAAATAGTTGCTTCGGAAATTTGGAATGGAAAATTCATACGCTATGCCTACACCAATGGTCGAAAACAAGAAATTGACATTGGATGAAAACGGTAAATCAGTTGATGAAACTACTTACCGTGGGATGATTGGGTCACTGTTATATTTGACCGCAAGTAGACCCGATATTATGTTCAGCGTATGCGTTTGTGCGAGATATCAATCATCTCCCAAAGAATCGCATATGGCGGCCGTAAACGGATTTTACGTTATTTGATTGAACGCCAACTTATACCTATGGTATCCAATGGAGTGCAATTTTGATCTAGTCGGTTATTCGAGATCTGCGACTACGCAGATGTTCTCCAGGCGGAAAAGCACGCGGTGTCGCCACGTTTGTCGGACCGTTCATCACGTTGGGTTCGAAGAAACAAAATTCAGTTGCTCTCTCAACTGCTGAAGCCGAATATATTGCTGCAGGACTGGTATGTACTCAACTTTTATGGCTTAAGCAACAATTACGTGATTATGGTGTTGACGTAGGATGTATTCCTATTTTATGTGATAATACTAGTGCGATAATTATTTCTAAAAATCCTGCACAACATTCACGTACCAAACATATTGAAATAAGACACCATTTTATTAGAGACCATGTTGAGAAGGGGAATATAAAACTTGAATTTTGTAGTACTGAAAACAATGGGCAGACATTTTGACAAAATCATTAGCTAGAGAACGATTTGAGACTTTACGGTTGGAAATTGGTTTAATCAGTGGTACCTAAGCTTCTATATTTGTTCAATCTTTTTATGACTGACTAGTTAAGTTAAGATTATATGACTGTGTCCGTATATTGCGTTGCATGAATATTTGCGTTTATAGAAATATTTTTATCATAAGATTCTATTTGCTATTTAGAATTTAATTGATATACAAACTTATTCTTATCACAATAAACAAAACACACCATATATTTATCTTTCCAAAACATAAAAATCTCTCAAATAAGCTCACAAGTACACGGCTCATATTTCCTACATCAAATCAATTTCCTAATTCATGTCTTATCACCATAAATTCCCATACTTATCACTTTCCTATTCCTAATTAAAGACACTTACCATATTTCACCTCCACTTGTTAACCCTAAACCTACACCTATATCTACCCTTGCGTGTTACCCGTCCACCCATCCCCCACTTGCCTACTTTTCTTTCTTCCAAATTTTTACCATCATTACACCTCTTCTCCTTTACTCAAACCATCACCATCATCCCCTTTTTCAATAAATCACTATCATCATGCATGCATCTCATGCAAAAAATACCTGATCCTCAACCCGTCACCACCAAAACCGCCCCTTTCCTAACCAAACATCACCTTTACCACCACATGATTCTCATTCCATGAATCATCCTTCACCTCAACCAAATTCAAACTCGCCCCTGTTTCGTAGTCGGGACGAATCGGTATCCGAAGGCAAAAGACGCCGTCTTTTCAAGGGTAAAAATAAAGTTGTTGTTGATGATAGTGAAGTTGTGGAGGAACCCGAGGTGATAGTTCGGAATGGTGTTGCTCGTACTCTGCTTAGGGATACTTCAAAAGCCGCGACCAAGGAAGGTTTAAATCATGTTCGGCTTACTCATGATGAAAGCATCTTAGTTAATCGAGTTTTGAGGTATTCCATTCATGGCGGTCGGTACTATCCGAAATCTTGGTTGGTTAGTGTACCCGCTCTTGCTTTCTTTGTTAATTTTCTTGATTTTCAAGGGTGGAGTCACATTAGTCAGTTTTCGGGTCCTATTTACCCAGTTGAGGTGGTACAATTCTTTGCTAGTGTCTCAATCAAGAAAGGTGTCTTGCATGCGGTTGTTAATGGAGTTGATGTTACTGTCTCTGTTTTGGATTTTTGCTCTGCTTTTTCGGTTCCCGATGAAGGAATCGAATTAAATCCGAGTCTTGAGTGGTCTAATGTTGTGAGTGAGAACGAGTTGTTAGTGAAGAAGTATTTTGAGGATATGACGGAGGGTGTCAATATCGTGGTTCGTCCTCTCTCGGCTAAGATCAAGTTCCTCTTGAACGTTTTGTGGAACACAGTGGTGCCGAGGAGAGGCGGCCATGATAAGGTGTCGAGTTATGAAGCTATAATGGTTTATTCTGGGTTGGAAGGTCAGAAGGTGAATTTGGGTAGTGTTGTCTTGCATCGTATCATTCAGACTAGTCTTACGGTCACTAAGGATAAGTTGAGCACTACAATCGATTTGCCATATGGTATGTGGATATCTCGTTTGTTGGAAATTAAGCGAGTGGTAGGGCCTGACAGTTACGGTGTTAGTGCTCGGGATTGTATGTGTGACAAGTTGATCAAGCTGATGGGTTTTGTTGTTGATGGACCCGAGTTGCAACTTGCAAAGGATGTTGAGAAAGCCCCGGTGGATTCGGGTTTAGGAGCTATGGAGTCGAAGTTGGAGGGGTTTATAAGTGGTTTAATGGAGAAATTCGAGGAGCATTCGACTAATTTGGCTACGGCATTGTCACGGGTTGGACCAAATCGGTCTTTAGACTCGGGCTTGGATGCTAGTCGGGTGTACTCGTGGATGGTGGATGTAGACAAAAGGTTAGCGGGTTTTGAGAGGGAGTTGAAGGCTATTCGTGGGGAAGTATTCCCACACGGTGATCGTCTCACTTTCCTTACGAGTCAGGGTGGCGCTTTGGTGATGCACGGGAAAGCAATGGCGGGTGATCAAGCTCTCACGTTGGAGGCCACAAAGGCTCTTTCTTTGAAAGTGATTAATTTTGAAAGGAGCATTGGTACTCTTTCGCAGTTGGTTCGGAGCTCGTTTGACCGTCTGGATGCTTTGGAGCACCGCACTAGACCCGACTACGTGAACCCGTATAAGACCCGCAATATCTGATTTCTTCTCCTCCTACCCTCATTAACCCTTACCTTAATTAACTTTTCTTTTTATTTTTCTTAATGGTGTGTTAAACAAACTCTTATTCGGTCCATTTTGGCAATGCACTTGTGGTTATGGCCCAAGTGTTCTATTAGACATGTGTTCATTCGGCCCACTTTGGCGTTAAACATGTTTAATTCTTAGTTTGTATGCTAATTATCTTTTGGATGCTTCTAGTCTTGCGTGTTATTATTATTTCTTATGACGTTTTTATCTCTTGTCTCGTATTATATTATTCTAGTCATTTTTGATTTATTCTTAACTTTTCGATGATGTCAAGAGGGGGAAAAGATCGTCTATAGTAAGCATCTACCTAAGCTTGCTCCTTGTCAAGACCAATTGTCTCTTAAAGTCCTTAAAGTTTCGATTTTTGAAAAATTGTCTTGATCTTGCGTTAATCTCTATTATCAAGATAACGGTATTATATTGAGGGGGAACTTTTTAATTAGTCACAATTTTAGGAGACTTGCCATCATCAAAAGGGGGGAATTTGTTGGACCATATAGCTTATATATTTATGTTTTGATGATGTCAAGGTGTTTTACATTTTATATACTTGTTACGTGTAATCGTTTGTTAAGTATCTTAGAACTAACCTATTACGAGCAACAAAGAGGATTGTGACAATTGCATGAGAAGTTCAAGCCTTCGTTCAAGATCAAACAATTCAGATTCATTCAAGTATCATGTGAAGACGAAGTTCGTTTAAAGATTAAACAAGCTTGGATGATGACGTAGCCTATACTCGAAGATCTCCTTGAAGATTAGAATAGTATAGGTGATTATCTCATAATGGTAATCAAGAATGAGTTTCTTGATTAGTAAAGTTATAGCTTTGCAGCTATAACCTTACTAGTAAAAGAGCTCAATGTTATAGCTCTTCTACTATAATATTGAAATGCTGAGTTTTTATACACGACTTATAAATGTTTCGAAAATTGTTTTATAATTGTTTAAAGTTTATCTTAAATGTTTTAATGAAAGTATTTATTTAATAAAGCCCGGTTTAGTGAGGAGTCTGGTTTTATGGTAAGCGTTAATTGGTGGTTATGTTGGATAAACTTATGAGTTGGACTTTACTACTAATTAGGGTTTTCATATAGGCTCTCCTAAAACCTAAATTCTAATTATATATTAAGATTAGGGTTTGCATGATTCACGAGCTTATGAGCCGTGATATGTCGTGTTGCCTAAGAGATATTAGGTAAAGATTTTATTCTATAATAAGATCTTTACATATCTTATATATCTTACTTAATATATTTGTTTATGGTGAAAGATATTCTTGATTTAGGAAATCTTATCATAATCTTAGAATTTATAGTAAAGATAATATTTAGAAAGATTATATTCTATCTTTTAGAATATTCTTTATTATCTTTTAAGGCTTTTAGGAAAGAGATAATAAGAAGATATAATTTGTAATTATATCTTATTATTTCGGCTATTAGGGTTTGTGTAGAAACCGTGTAGCCTACCTCTTCTTTGCCTATAAATACTTTGCTATTTACAACATCTAAGATAGTGACCTGAAGCATAAAAATTGTTTTCATATTTAAAAAGCAAACCGTGTGTTTTAAGCAGAAAAAACCGATTTGCAATTTTGAAAGGTCGTGTGTCACAAAACTCGCATACTCGTTCTTCGTTTATCGTTATAAGATAATAGTGCTTAGTTGAATTCTTAACTTGTTCATTAACGTGAACCTTTGTTAGAATCATTAGTGCTTTCTTATTAGCGTAAGTTAGTCACTCGAGTATTTAACGGTACTCATTTAGTTACAGCTAGAGTTAGTTGTACGAGTTGGGTTAGTAAATTTGTAATCAGTAGAAAGGTACTAAATTTATTAATCGAGAATAATGGACGTAGGTTTCGACTTGTGAAACTGAACCACTTCAAAAATCCGTGTGTCTCTTCTTCTTTCGTTTGTTTCGTTTATTTTGCTTACAATCGTTAGTTGATTAGTTAAAGTTTAACCAATAAACTTTAAATAATCAATTACATACGCACAATCGAAAAAGCTTTAAAAAGTTTTAAATCCTCAATTCACCCCCCTCTTGAGTATTTTGGATCAATAGACTCTTCATCCTCAAATGCTAACATATCTCCCTGACTCATTGCCTTGACCTCCTTCGCAACAACTTCCATGGATTTTCCAAGGCTTTTGCCCAGCACACTACGATGAAAAAAGGTAGCATTATCAACAAATCAACATAACAAGTAGTATGTGATACACCCAACTACTTGACGGAAGAATCCACTCGGAATACCTGAAATCAGGCTCAGCACAAAGGGAAGCATATTTCAGAGGATTATTCCAGGGGACAAGTGACCTTATAATCAGCTCTTCAAGAACATACTGCAATTTATATGATTATAAGAATGCATTTCGTAATGTAAAGATTTACTTGAGAGGAATTAGAATATGAGCATGACAAAGGCACAACTTACCACACCCTTTATAGTAATATAAAACACACACAAAAAATTGATCCCGAAGCCCACATGGTATGCATCTCAAAAGCATTCACCTCCCAGAACTACATTGACATTCAAGATAGGACTAGCATTGAAGTTAGTAGGGTCTAGAGGGCTAATCAATATAAATATTTAGGCAAACTCAGAATTCAAGTATCTGAAAAGTCAGCAAAACTAGGGCCAGTATCAGTTTAATGGGTAATTCTAAGTTGCGACAAGTTATGACAATAAGGTATTTTACCCTTTTTGGCGCCGATGAAAACCTTGATGAGATTAACATAGCTGATTGATCGAGACCTCCATAACTAGTAATACTAATCAAAAGTGCTTCCAATACCGGACAACACTCAAGGTGAATACTAATCAACAGTCAAAAATAGTGAAGTGAAAAAAAATAGAGAAAACGTCAATCTCCAAGATGCCTCCTATTTATAATCATAGAATCACATCACCTTAGACTAATCTTTTGATTAAATATGGTCTCGTAAAAAGAATAGATTGCAAACCATCCATCTTCCATATACGCTATTCCAAAAGCTTATTGCAGGTGCCAACGCCAACAGCTGCAGCAAGATGCCATGCCGCGTGTAGGTATGGAGTATCAAGGAAAACATCATTAGCAACAAACAATGCACCACCTAACAATGGCGATGCTTTGTGTATATTATGTGCCATTCTTAGCTCTGGGTCTTTTACTGCTCTCTTTGCAAATGCTACCTGCAAATATTATACGATTTATTCTTGAACAAACTTGACAGAAACTGCACAAACCAATCATTCAGACACTGCCATAGAAGCTGTACTTAACAGAGGCCACAAGGGAAGTCCCCAAGAATTAGATACTTAGTAATTACTAATGTCAGAGACACATAACTACAACTTGACAATAGGCATTAGGCTCCTCAACAAGTACAGGAATCTCACTCAAAACCATAAAGTCCTAAGTTTAAGCGTTCCAAGTCAATTTTTTAGTGGACTTTCCTTTTGGAGAAACCAATATCTTCAAAAAATTATAAAAACAAATTTATCACTTCATGCATTCAAAACGCTCAAAAAAATATGGCATCCTATTATATCTTTTTGGTGAAATGTGAAATATATTATAATAATAAAGAGTTTAAGATTACAAGTTCACCAAGTACATCATAACAATTTACCATAACCTACTAGCATACACGATCAAATCATACTAGTCCATGGTAACCAATTCATTTGTTGAAGTCTAGTCCCCCAAGTAATACAATGACCACGCATCTGGACATCTTTCTTCACCCTCGCAACAATTACCTCAGGTCTAGGTACCAAAAGATCAATCCTGCTAAGGTTGCGTACTTGCCATATGTGATACACCATTGCAATTAGAGCAGCAAATACAATGTATTTCTTCATCAAAGATCTGCAGCGCCACTGTAAACTCCATCCCAGGATATTATCAACAGGCATATTAATCCCTAGCCAGTGCTTCAGCAAACACCAGCACCTGGCACTGAAGACACATTCATATAATATGTGTTGATGCGTCTCAGTGTGAGCCAAACACAATTCACAATGATCATCAGAGATGACTCCAAACTGCAACAATCTATCCTTTGTCAGGAGCCGTTGTTGGATAGCTAGCCACCCAATGAACGAGTGCTTAGGTAAATTAATTTTATTCCAAATCAGAGGAAGCCAACTCACCTTTTCCTGAGGACCTTGCAGCCAATGGTACCCATGAGCAACAGAATAAGCATGTTGCTCAGTCCACTCCCCTGCATAGTACCCTTCCTTCAATTTTTCCTTAGTTTTACAGATCATACGCCAAGACCAACTAGACTGAACAGGGGGAATGTAAAAAAGACAGTCCTGACCCTTAATGTAAATATGATTAACCCACTTGATCCACATATGATCAGCCTTAGAGACTAACCACCAAACAAATTTACCCATCATAGCCATGTTCCACTTCCTGCAATGAACAATTCCCAGTCCACCATACTTCTTATCACAGCATACTTTTTCCCAAGCAACATTAGGAATTTTGTGGAACTGCTCAGATCCTCCCCACAAGTAATTCCTGCAAATCCTCTCTATTCTATCAAGTACAGTCACAGGAATAAGGAAAATGCGAGCCCAGAAAGTATGTAATTGAGTCAAAACAGCCTGAACAAGGACCAATCTCCCAGTATAGCTGAGTTTCCTGGCCCCCCACCCTCTGATTCTTAACACCACTTTCTCTACAAGTCTAGAGCAATCACCAATGGCCATCCTTTTATGAGAAATGGGTATCCCTAAATACCTAAAAGGAAGCTGCCCTTCTCTGAACCCAGATATGTTCAGAATGTGGTGAACCTCCTCAGCTCTCACCCCATTAAAATAGATGTCAGATTTCTCACAATTCATCACCAAACCAGAAGCCTGTGAAAATGTAGCAAAGGCTCTCAACATCACAATTATAGAACCTCTATCCCCCCTACAGAACATTAGGAGATCATCAGCAAAGCACAAATGAGTCAACCTAAGGGGTCTACAGAGAGGATGATAACTAAAATCCATGGTAGAAGTCACCTCAGCAAGCATTCTGCTTAAGTACTCCATACAAAGAGTAAATAACAGGGGAGACATAGGATCTCCTTGTCTAATCCCTCTTTTGCCTTGGAAGTACCCAAAACTATTGCCATTAAGAGATAAAGTAAACCAGGGTGTAGAAATGCATTCCATTATCCAAAGAATAAATCTCCTAGGAAATCTCAGAGCCCTCATCATTTGCTTAATAAACTCCCACTCAATGGAGTCATAAGCTTTCTTCAAATCAATTTTCATAAGACACCTAGGGGAGCAAGACTTCCTCTTATACAGTCTCACCAAATCTTGGCATATAAGTATGTTATCCACTATATCTCTTCCTTTAATAAAAGCACTTTGGTTCTCACTAACAATACTTGGCAAAACTCTAGCCAACCTATTGCAAATAACCTTAGAAATGACCTTATAGATCACATTGCAGCAAGCAATGGGTCTGAAATCTGCTACATTCTCAGGCCTAACTTTCTTGGGTATCAAGGTAAGAGTAGTTGCATTAGCCTGTTTAAGCAGCCTACCAGAGTGAAAAAATTCCTGAACTGCCTCAATTAGATCATTCCCCACCACATCAGAAGCATCTTTAAAAAACTGGGAAGTGTACCCATCAGGCCCAGGCGCCTTATTAGGAGGGATGGCAGCTAAAGCTTCCTTGATCTCACTGGAAGTGACCTCAGCAGTAAGTAAATTCCCCTGATCCACACTAATAACAGAGCCCTTCCTAACAGTTGGGACATGAACCCTAGTCACAGGTGTGCAGGCCCCTAACAGCTTCTGGTAATACTGTATAAAGGCCTCCTCAATCTCCATTGCAGTAGAGGCCAACTTACCATCCATATCTTTGATGGCTAGAATCTTATTTTGCATTCTCCTTGCCTTGATTGCACTATGGAAAAATTTGGTGTTTCCATCTCCCTCAGACAGCCACTGTATTTTAGCTTTTTGAGCAAGGAAACTCCTTTTAGCCTCAGCCCTTTCTTTATAAATAACAGCTGCTGCCTGAGCTTCCTTCTGAAGAATGATGTTCCTAGGATCCAGCTGCAACTTGATCTGAGCATCATGGAGAAGTACTTGAGCCAGTCTAGCAGTAGTCTCTATCTGAGCATAATTAGCACCATTTAGCTCCTTCAATGGTCTCTTCAACAATTTCAGTTTCTTGACAAACTGGAAAATCTTATGGCCAGGAATATTAGTTTCCCAAACAGACTGAACTATCTTGAGAAACTCAGGGTCCTTACCCCACATATTGAAATATTTAAAATTCCCTCTCTTCCTTACCCCATCAGGTTTCATGACCATAGTGCACGGGCAATGATCAAAAAGGCCTTCAGGGTGGAACATAGTCAGAGTGTCAGGGTATTTGATTAACCAATCATCATTGACCATGGCTCTATCAATCCTGCTAAACACCAGATCCCCCACCTCCTGCTTATTATTCCAGGTAAAAAAAAGCTCTATGGGCAGGGATGTCCCCTATACCACAAGCATCCACACAGTCCTGAAAATCCCTCATCTCTGCAGCAGAAATCTCAGAACCAATCCGCTCACCCATTGCTAGGACACTATTGAAATCCCCCATAACCACCCACGGGCCAGCCACCACCTGATGCATCAACTGAAGGGACTGCCACAGTGGTAATCTATCAGCAACCCTATTAAAGCCATAAACCACAGAGGTCCACCATATATCCCCAGTAGGAAGAAAAGTGACTCTAGCATTAATAACTTGAGCTTCAGAACTCAGGATATCCACCTTATAGTTAGTATCATCCCAAATAATCCAAATTCTCCCTCCATCATGACTACTAATATTATTAACCATAGCCCATTCATTACCAATGCCTTGGTGAACTTTATTAATAGCAGGTAATCTAACTCTAGTCTCTAATAAACCAAAGAAACCTACATTATTATTATGCAAAAACCACCTAATGTCCTTTTGCTTATTCTCATTATTCATACCTCGAACGTTCCAGAACCCAATGCTACCCATTTTCCAGCAAAGGATGTTCCCCAGACATGTCCTCCTCAAGCACCCTCCTATAGTGGACAGAATGCTCAAGGACCTCCATAAAAGGTCTCCTACCAGCTCCATGTTGAGTCTCCTGCCTGGACATTCTAGTGAGAATTCGAGCAGAAGATAAAGGAGTGAAAGGGCATGGTATAGGAGTAACCATCCCCCTTGCATACCCCCTACCAACAGGCTGAGTCTGGACCATAGGAAAGTTTGGCCCAGGAATCATAGGCACCACAGGAGGTGCAGGCTCAGCAGGTTGTTGGGTCTGCCTCTTAGGAACCCAAACTTGCCTCACCTTCTGTTGTCGAGGCTCCTGCTTCTTCCTACAGTCTCTCTGTATATGCCCTAAACCATTGCATCCAGCACACAGTACAGTTTCCATTCATAATAGACTATCTGCCTGTGCATAACATCCATCTCATCAGCAAACTCTATGACGTCAGGAAAATTTCCCCCCATCTTGACCTCAATCATCACTCTAGCATGTCCAATGAAAGTTTTTAGCTGGGTATTACTATCAACCCTCACTGGCTTCCCTACCAGACTAGCAATTTTCATCAGAGCATTACCCCAAAATTTCAGCGGCAAACCATAGAACCTGATCCAGATAGGCACCATGTCCACAGTTTCCCTGACCAATTTCGAGGTAGGGGTCCATTCCTTAACTACCACAGGTTTGTTATCAAAAAACACAGGACCTGCTTGTAACACACGCAACTTCATGGCTTCAGTTTTGAAACGAACGAGGAAAATACCATTAGAATGGAATGAGATTTTTTCATACTCAGTATATCCCCATACCCGTTTAACAAAACCCTCAACCACTTTAAACGGCGGATTTGAACCCAGCACGTAATAGTACACTGCAGTAGACCAATACGCAAGTTCATTCTCAACATCATCACTAGTTAGTTGAAGAGGTCTTACCCTTGACGATTCAGACTCTTGGGAATGGTGAGAAACCTCCGTCCAGTCGCTACCATCATCGGATTCCTCCTCAACGATCGAACTCATTCTATTACTAAGGGAGAATGGTCGGATTTCATCTTCAGAAACATGAGCGTGTTCCCCGCACTGAATATCAGCAGGAAGAACATCATCGTCATGAACCAAAGATTGAAATCGCGAACCACTAGCATTATTATGTGGCGTATTACTAGTTTTTTTTGGATTTTGATGAATTATTATGTGATATTACTCTAATTACTCTATTATATTTGGGATTATTCCTCTTTTGTCGAGCCATTGCAGTAAAAAAATTAGAAGAACCCTAAATCGTAATCTCTCTCTAATCGCATTCCTCTCTCTAATCGCATCCTATTATATCTACATTGTCAGTTGTCAATATAAGCACCAAGATGAGAGTTGCGATTTGAAGCAAATACAAATAATGACGGTTCAATTTGAAGGAACCAGCAACTCCTAGAATGATCTCAAAAATCAAATTACATGGAAGTTGCAAAACATTGGAATTAACGTCGGTTTGGAGTTTAGAGTATTTGCACAAAATTGGAATTACGCTGAAATTAGCAGATCTAATTTTCACCTAACCCTAATTCAAATTAAACAATAACCCTAAAATATTTGAAGGAATTCAGATCGGTAAGAAAACTAATACCTAGGATGAAGTGGCTGGGATTGAAAATGGACGGGTTGAAAGCATCGTCGGTGTTGATGGAAGAACATCGCCGGAGTACGAGCGATCACGGACAAGGGGCGAGACCGCACTAGATTGAAAGAAAGCGATAGAAGCGATATGTGTTTCAAAGAAAGCCCTTGATCAAGTGTGAACCGGAAGTTTGATTGTATATAGGGATTTACAAATTAAAAAATAGAACGGTTGATAAAGAGTGACCGTGCTCTTTGTTTTTCAAGGAGAATGGTTATAGATACTAACCGGTCTCTTATTTCTTTTAAGACGGTTGGTCAAATATAACCGTTCTCTTTTTTAATTTACAAGAACAGTTCTAACAAACAACCGTTCTCTTTTGGAGTCGTATATGCCCGCCAAACTAAAAATAAGAAAGACACCGGTTCAGCTATCAACCGTTCTCTTAGATGCGTTCTCGTAGCCTTACATTGTAGTAGTGCTATCATAGTAATTCCACTTTCATCAATATGAACAACCTATTCAACCTATTTGATATTAAATAGATATGAAAGAACTTATCATCATAAGGCTCTCGACTCTATGCCAATATACTCTCAAATTTACCACATAGATTTGGAAATCTAGAATACATTACACCTTTTTCTAGTCTCCCAATCACTCTTCCACAGAGGAGAGCATTGGTACTATATTCTCAATGAGTAATACGTTATCAACATATAAGACATGGGAAAAATGATTCTGGCTCCCTCTTAACTTCATGTATAAATATGATTCTTCAATCATGTGAATGAAACCATTCTCAATTATCACATGAACGAAAAGTATCATTATTATAATCCTTTGATGCTTTCTTAAGACCATTCTAGGATCGCTTAAGTAAGCTTTGCATAATATGTTAAGATTTTTAGAACTTTATTTAAGGTTTTGTGTTCCGTACACATCCTTCTCTAAATTCCCATTTTAGAAAAACAAATCTTTAATATCATTTGCCATTCTTCATCAAAATGAAATGTGGCAATTCCTAACATGATTTATCTTGATTAACATCTTCATGTCGATCTATGCTTTTAGGTACTCTAAAGCTCTATTTATTTTAAGGAGACTATCGCCTTAAAGTAAATCTACTCTTGAGTATAAAATTTTTGATTGTAATGCTATGGCTATTATGCAATAAAGTCGATTTGAGACTACTCGCAATTGATCGTTCAATAGGTCATAATTCCATTACTTTCGAAAAGTAACATATTAACAATAAGACATGTGTACTTTACTCCTACTCTATCTTAATAGATTATAGTTCCATTACTTTTAAAAAGTAACACAATGACTATAAGACATGTTTGTGACGATCTACTCCCAGTCTATCTCTTAGAAATACTACTATCTTCTTAAGAAATAGCTTTGTGAGCCACAAACATATATGGTGAAGTAATACTAGTTCGTCTAGACTAACGTGTTATCTCATAAATAGACCGGCTCTATTATGGCAGTTTTATTCACGTAATATGCGAGTCTGATCCATGTCATTTGTTAAATAGACTTGCTATTTTAGGTATCTCAAGGCTGACCCTCCAGATTAAATAAACATCCCCAAAAGTGAGTTCAACAACTCAACCTGACTCATATTAGTTTGATCTTATAGGTAGTGACATAAGGTCATAATCCATAAGTGAGAATAAAATTCATAACTTAGATATTAGCTACCACGATCGGATCGTAATGTTTTAGTTCTTTTGTTCAATTGGTTCTCTACTTGATTTAGAAATTCTTTAAATTTCTCAAATGCTTCACTTTATATTTGATTAAGTAAACATACCCATACCTACTTAAATCATTAAGTGACAAAGTAGTCATGATTTCCCCTTGCGTTGATACTCATTGGACCACATACATTGGTATGTATTAGTCCCAATAAATCACATGCTTGTGTCCCTTTATCGCTAAAGGGAGTACGAGTCATTTTGCGAAGATTCGCATATTTCATACAACGATTGAAAATCCAATGGTCCAATAAATCCAGTCAACACTAGCCTTTTAATGCGTTTCTCATTTATGTGACCTAATCGAAAAATGCCAAATGTACAAATCATTTGGATCACTTGTTATGAGTCTTTTGGATTGTATGTTATAGATATGTTTAGTTGAGCTGGAGGTGTCTAAAACATAAATACCATTTATAAAAGTGGCTTGGCTCATGGTCAAGTCATATTCAACAAAATACAACGATTAGTTTTGATGGCAAAAAGAATAATCCTTCCATGTCTAACATAGAAATAATGTTTTTTAGACAAAGTGGGTACATAATAATAATTATGTAAGTACAACTCAAAGTTATTAGCTAAAACAAGTATATAAGTCCATCTTGAAGTGGCGGCTACCCTAGCTCCATTTCCTAGTCGGAGATCTATATCACCCTTGTTTAGCTTTTCCACGCTTCCAATCCCCTGTAAATGATTACAAAGGTGAAGAACCACAACCGGTATCCAATACCCACGTTGAGGTAGAATTATAATTTATATCAATAACAAAGATTTCGGAAGAAATAGTACCAAGTGGAGTGACAAGTCCAACATTGATATCTTACAAATACTTGGGGCAATTACGCTTCTAATGGCCCATGACATTACAATAATGACATTCGTCGTAGGATTGGTCACCCTTCTTGGTTTTGGTTATGGTAATCTCATATCTACTTCCAATCCATTATCGGGTTTGGGTTTCTTACCCTTCTTTGTCTTTCTTTATTAATACCATTATTCCTTTTAGTTGCAAGGACATTCTTGCTAGAACTCTTACTCAATATGATATTTCTCCTTGCTTCTACAAACAAGGATGCCTTGGAATTTGTGAGATTCTCTTCACAAGGTTCTCTTACCAAGGAGGTGGGTATGAATATGGGAGTGGGAGTTGTGTAAGTGGTAAGGTAACAAAGATTTTCATCCTTACCAATGCCAAAGCGTAGTTCTCTAGTCGTGTCATTGTCATACAAAGAGCATTTTTCATTGAATGATTGGAGCCTTGAATTAATGGTGATCGGTGTAAAAGTATTAGATGAATCCGTTACGGATAAATAACTATAACAACGGAGACGAAGGAAACAATTAACATTTATCATTATAATACTCATAAATACAAGTATTGCATTCATATAGTGACCTCTACCCAACTACAATAAATGATTCTGAGATCCAAAATTCATATTAACTTGGATGTGGGCCTACGGACCCTCTACATCTTTACTAATATAACTTGGTGGGTTAACCCTCTTAACCGATTCTACATTTAGACCTCTTGGTCGATGAATTTACGTTAATTTCATCTTTAGCCCGAACCTATTGCGGCTACGATCGCAAAATACCTTTGTTGAGATCAACCAAACTTTCGAAGTGTAATAACTACTTATTACCCCACTTATCCAATGTCAATAGAAGCACCCCAAAAAATCGTATTGTACCCCTTATGAAATTGAGATTCATGGGCTCCTACTATTTGGTAAGGCTAAGTCTCAATCTTTTAAAAGTAAAGGTCTTGTCAATTTATTATCTATCAATTTTAAGTGTGCTAAAAGTTGAATTTTCGATAATTATAATTGACACGGTCGAATAAACGATATGATAAGCGTGTGTTGTTATAGCGATTTGGCAATGAATGCAACATATTAAAAGAAATGCAAAGCAAAATAACAAATTTCTAGTATGACCTTCCTAAAATAGAAAATCAAATAATCTATTACATAATCGGAAACCAACTCCTTTGGTCCCTTTAATCTTCAAGTGGCACGCCTCCCTAGAACACGGTCTTCGTCGGAACGCCTTTCCGAATGGCACCGTCTTGAAGAAACTCCGGAATTAAAAATAATAATAAAAATACATAGCTATTCCTATTAAACATTTGTAAAATGAAAAACTATTAAAAATAAAAGTGATACGAGATCACATTAAATTACAACCGAATATTCCCTTACAATACGGGTAATATTGATTAAAAATAAGGCCATACTAAGATAAAATTACATAATTCAAAATTACATATGTGAACCCCCGCAATAACGGTAAGAAAAATACAATAATAAAGTGCGGAATTTTAGGAAATTTTTGAAAATTTTAAAGTTTAAACCGCGGGTTCATTGAAATCTAAAACATAAATAAAGAATGCGGAAATAAAGTTAAGTTTACACAAACTTGATTGTCAAGGCGAGGGAAAATATATCCCTCGAATGACAAAATATAACAGGCGAGTCTAAACAATCCTAATAAACCGACTACTAGTCCAAGGTTTAGTTCTCGCTAACCCACACGTCTTCCCCATGTAAGCATCTTCACAACCTGTCATTCATGTAAACATGAACGCCACAGTCAGTGGGTAGTAACTCAAGGTTCTCCCAGCCACAAAATGTCGAAATACAGATAAACAAGAACATATTAGAACATCATAAATATAAAAATTTGATGCAAGCATTGAGACATGAGACTAACATTCAAAACATGCGCAGTCAATCATAGATAAGGTATACGATACATACATATGAGACAATCCAACCAAAACGTCATAAACGATAATACAACTACAAACACGATAGATATCATATGTCACGGATAAACAAGATTACATAATAATACATGTGAATGGAAATCTTAGCCATGAACTTTGAAAACCAAATAACATAAATACTCGAAATAGGACTACTAACATCACATAATAAGCAAAGCATCCGGCTTAGGGGCTACCTTTAAAGCATGTCCGAGACACAAGTCCTTAAGTACCTTGGCTCAGCGGTTACCTTTAAAACATGTCCAAGGTACGACCACTAAAGTATGTGGCTCAGCGGTTACCTTTAAAACATGTCCAAATACTACAAACAAGTGCCCGACTCAGAGGTTAATTACCTTTAAAACATGTCTGAGGCACAACACATAAAGTATCTGGCTCAGCGGTTACCTTTAAAACATGTCCAAATACTTCAAACAAGTGTCCGACTCAGAGGTTACCTTTAAAACATGTCCGAGACACAACATATAAAGTATCTGGCTCAGCGGTTACCTTTAAAACATGTCCAAATATTACAAACAAGTACCCGACTCAGAGGTTACCTTTAAAACATGTCCGAGGTACAACAAACAAGTATCTAGGACGACATTATTAATGTCACATTCATACTTATGGCTTGCATCTCACCATAAGTACGGATGGGAACATCAATCCCGATGATCATATCGCAACTAGAGGGCTTATAGCTCACCTCTAGTATCCAATAAGACTAAGACTCTCACAACTGAACAATACAAGACATTATCTAGAATACGACCCCTCCTAAGTAGATATTTATAATAAATATTTCATACATGCATTACATTAATAAATGTTCCACTTCATAATTTAACATACCGATTAAATAAAATATAACAAGAGATAATGAATAATTTACGTTATGTGAAATTTACGAAAAAAATGGAAATACGCACAAGTGACTCATTTATGAGCCCACTACAAAGCATAGGGTTATTTAGTCCAACAATTTAATCATGTGACAAGTCCAACAAATGAGACACAGCAAGCTCAAACAAAGGAGGCATATGACTCCAACAAGTGACATACAAAAAGCCCAATAAATTAATCATTTAAAATCCAATAAACTAGTCATGTTAAGTCCAGCCATTTACTCATATAAAGCCCAACAAAAGATTAACATGAAATCTAATAAGTGACATACAACAAACCTAATCACTTTATATACGCAGATCCAACTAATTTAATATAACTAGCCCAACTAATTTAACATAATAAATCCCAACTAAATATAAAGATTGGAATCCTTCTGTGAGGGCATGCAGCATGCTACAGGTCAATATTGTAGTGTGCTAACTGTTAAATGTTGTCATGCCATTACTAATTGTTACGTTATTTTTGGAAAGTTATAATAAGGGAATCCATGCAAGTTGAGAATTGATGGACTAAAAGTTGGAGCATTTCCCACTTGTCCAACCGTCTTAGGACAGTTTTTCTAGGCTAAACCAGGACAGATTTTACCCAAACAAAAGATCCAATCCAAACATGTATATGCTCTTGAGACAGTAGAAAGGAAGTTGGTTCAATTTAACATAAAGAAACCCGTCAAAACAGCCCGCGAAAACTGCTTGACAAGGTCCATTTTCACAATTTGTAAGCTTCATTCATGACCGTCTTAAGACGAAATTTTAAGCATGGAAAGGGAGAAATTTATCACATACAACCAACCTATTACATACTTAGATATACAAAGGAGGCGGGAATCAACTATTTGGTTCAAATCATCCGTGAGATCGACTCAAAAACAGTCCACAAAAGTCACCCATCAACAACTTATATATACATGGTTTTTCTAGCAAATTCATGAGGCCGTCTTAAGACAAGTTTTTAAGAATGTTACCAGGCGGAAATTAACCATACAAAGGACCCATATCATACTTGGATATACACTTGAGACGGAAGTAAGAGAGTTGGCTCGAACCACCAACCAACCATAGACCAAAAAGGAGCACAAAACGTCTCATAGCAGTCCCCTGTATTCATGTGTTACATGTATGCTTGTGTTGTACACATTTCATTAATCGATTCTTAGAAAAGATATCCTTATCGCTGGATGTTATTATGATTCATAAAACAAAAATTGGAATAACAATTAATGAGGATTACTTGGCCACTTAAAAAGGCATTTGGCTTTCCTCGTATTTCACCTACCCCAAAGCCAGAAACCAAGCAATTTAGTACGTATTCTTTCTATTTCATGTCCATTGAGCTATATTTCGACACCAGTGAGGACACGGTTTAAGACGGAATTTGACACGATAAACTCAAGCATACAAGTGAGAAAAGCATAAAGAACCAATCTTTAACACATAAGAACATGAAAAACGACATATGAGACAAAATTTCGACACTTTGTCGAGTAACCTATCACCGTTAACTTAAACGCTCGTTATTCTTCGAATAAACAGTCCCCAAAGCTTGAGTCTTCCACCGGAAAACCTTCATCAAGGAGCAAGAAAACGAAAGGGTTGAGGCAATAACCGAAACTTTTATAAGACGACGATAAACGAAACCATCACAAAAATGAGACTTTATTACCTTGAAAGAAGGAGGAAGAAAAGAGCAAGAGAATGGTACAAAAATTTAGAGGAATGTTGAAGAAATGGAGTCGAAATCTGAGTTTTTGTGTGGACGAAAATGGCGTTATGAGCTCTGCTTGAAGTTTGTTGGTTTGCTGCAGGTGCTTTGTTGTTTGACAGGAAAATTGAAAAAGAAAGGAGGGTTAGTGGGTTGGGATTGGTCCAAAAACATTGGGAGGGTGAGAGAGTGGGATTATTTTATTTAGGTACAAAAGTGAGCGATGTTTTGTCGATAGGGATAGGTCGAGAAAAGATTCGGCTCACATGTGAAAAAGTGACGATCTTTAATTAGACGGAAATTCGTATTAAACCTACTATAATTTAAGACGGAAATTTACTATTATTAATAATATTATTATTATTACATTATTATTAATTAAGCCTCAAAATATTACTTTTATAAAATCGAGTTTAAAATAAATAAATTAAATTAAATAATTTAAAAATATGAAATAAAATAATTAAACGGTTAAATAAATTTTGAATGTCAAAATGAGAAATTCGCGGGTGTTACAACATAAATAAAATATGAAATTCAACGATAAAATATGCAGCATTATAATATGTGTCTATAATGTCAAAATATGTGCCAAATCGCCCTACTGAACTTATATCGATTATATAACCTGATTTTATGGAAATGCACGATTTTAATTTATTAAAATTGCTAAATAATACTAAAATCAAATTTTAGTTCCAAGTTAATTATCCTAACACTATTAGGACTGAAAAATTAGTCATTACTCAATTTTTGATGGTAATTCAACTTGATATAATTTTTTATGCTCATTTTTACCTTAAAATCATAACTATTATGAAATAAATCCAAATTAAATTATAATAATTTAAAAATTTGAATTTTAACTTTTTAAATATTCCGGAAAATATACATGACACTCATAATGTCAAAAATCATGGTTAAAATTTTCGAATTTATTTTGAGAAAATATAGTTGCAATTTATCGGTTTTATCAAATAAAACATCTAAAATATACAAAAATTAATCTAATCAATTTTACAACTTTTGATCTGATAAGTGGGATATAAATGTAACTGTAAATAATTTTCTCATGCCATGTAATTCGTTTTAGCTATTTACGCTAAAATAGTCACTATTGATGTTATTTTTACTCTAAAAATTCATAAATCATGTAAAATGAATCAAGTTCATCTTAAATTTTACACACAGTGATTAAAATATGAATGTGACAATATATCAAAATTTTATGGCCTGTTTTGAATTTTAACTATATTTAACCATTTTACCTTCATTTAATTCATTTTTATCTCATAAAAATAATAAATCATGCAAAATAAATCAAATTTATACGAAATATTACATACAATAATTAAAATATGCATGTGAGGTCATATAAAAATTTCAAGGTTAGAAACTAAGTTTAACTATTTTTAGTCATTTAACCTCCATTTATACCATTTTTATCACATAAAAATCATAAATCATGAAATATTACTCACATTAATATGAATTTTTACATACAATACATAAAATATTCATGTGAGGTCATACTAAAAAAATATGGCCAGTAGTGAAGTTTAACCATTTTTAGTAAATAAAAGTTCATTTTACTCATAAAAATGTAATTATTTCACTAAAAATCATTAAAATGAGCAATAAAATACCATAAATCATACAAATGGCCTGAACACATTTTAGGACCATAATATATAACATGCATCATGATTTCGTGATTTTATCTAATAAATCACAAATTTTTAGTTTTAATTAAGTTACTAATAACTCGAAAAAACCATAAATCGATTATGCATGCAATATCCTATGCTTTGATACCAATTGTTAGGTTCATATACCTCTTATAAGACATTTATTATAGTGAACTAATTAACATTTTAATGTGAGTTCTATAGATCTAGTTCATGCATAACTAAATAAGAAATAAAATGAGAAAAACAATGTTCCTTACATTGTTATTTTCGGATTATTGGGCACAAGGAAGGTCTCCTACCTTCACTTGTTCTTGAGCTTTGAATAGTAGGATGATATTCCAACCAAGTGCTCAAATAAGAACACCTCCTTTAGAGAACACCCAAGATTAAACACAAAAATTACTATAAGTTTTTAACTAGAAAGTTGTAGTAATAACCCTTATTAAATATTACTACTCTAGTAATTTAGGAATAATATCCCCATATTATTTTAGAGAGTTTAGATGAGAGATGTTAGAGAGAGGTTATGTAATGCATCAAGTAATAAAAATAGAGCAACAAGTGCTCTATATTAAGAGCACAAAACCGGCACCCCTCTTATGGGTGAGTGGGTTTTTGCTTTTCTATTTTTAATTATAGCATTGAACTACGTGTAAGAGTAGGTTGTGATAATAGAGAAAGTTTAATAATTATGTTTTCTAGCATCTTTTCCAAACACAAAAGACAAAACCTAGTGGAGTCCTAAACACTCCACATAAAACCGGTTATGGGGTGTTTACGGGTCCATTTCGATTTTCGACATTTGTTTCGTAAATGCTTAAAAATCGCGTATTTAATTATCTAGCATAATTAAATATTAATTTGACCAAATAATTATTATGTGACAAATTAACAACCGATAAATATAGACTCAACTTGTTGAGTAATATTTTATTATTATCACATATAATGGGTATTACAATGCCAATTTTAATTAATTTACAACTTATTATAAATATAATTAACTACTACCCTTACCTCAAAATAATTATAAATCTCATTTGCAATTATGAGTTCCAAACTCATATAACTCAATATTTATAAGGGATTAATTATCTTGTATCAAATACAAATAATTACTTTTTCCATTTGTGCGCCATCCTTTAGGTGTGACCGAAGGGATCAACTAATTACCACTGTCAACACGACATTAACGTCAAACTCTAGTCAGCCAATCGTTACTGATTAATTTTGATCAGTTGACTATATTATTTATCATCCCTTACGTATTCTTAATTTGAGATTTAAACATGTGATCGCACTATTGTTGAGGACACATCTCCAACAGCATGGGAGAGATTTAAGGACACTTATTGTTCTAGTCCACACCATGGACTTAGTGAGTGGTTCCTTGTTCAACAATTTTGGAACGGCTTATATGAAGACTCACGCAATGTGCTTAATATTGGATCCAATGGGAGGTTTACCGAAGTTGATGATAATCAAACATGGGCCAAAATCGATGAGACGGTGGTTCATAATTCCCAATATAGTAGGCCTCAAAAGGCCACTAAGGGAGGAAAGCATGAGGTAGATTCCATTACACATTTGGGAGCTCAACTAAGTGCTCAAATTGACACCATCAATTTGAAGTTTGAAAAAGCTATGGCTAAGCTTGATGAAGCTTCCAAATTACCCAAACAACATGTCAATGCTGTTGTGGAACCTTGGGACATGATCAAAATGAATGTACGGGAAAAAATGAACAAGTAAATGCTTTTCATGCATACAAGAATGGCACCGCTTATTCCAACTACTATAATGAGAATACCAAATTCCATCCAAATCTTTCATACAAGAGCCAAAATGTCTAAAACCCTCAACCAACATACACTCCACCTCCAATGATAAATCAAGCTCAAAGATCCTTTTTTAACCAAATCCAAGGATATCAAAATCAACCTTCCTACAACCAATCCAATGACCAAAGCTTTGATATTTAAAAAGCGGTCCTCCAAATACAAACGAACCAACAAGAATTCTTCATACAAATGCAAAAAGATAGCCAAGCTAAAGAAATCACCATCAACAACATACTTGCCCACACCAAAATGTTAGAAACTCAAATGACTCAATTAGCATCTTCTAGCTCTCAAAGACAAAAGGGACAATTACCGCCTCAAGGTAACCCCCCAAGACATGAAACAGTTAGTGCCATCCAATTAAGGAGTGGTACAATATATGAGGGGCTAAAGAGGTCAATTGATGAAGATATTGTGGATGCTAGTAGCAAGCAAGGAGTTGTGGAGAACTCTAAGGAGGTAGATCCTACTACCAATGAACTTTCAAAGAAGATAAATGAAGAGAAGGCTGAGGAAATTGAAAAAGAGCCTATTGTGATTGACTTCCATTCCCAAGTTGCCAAGCTAAGCCTAAGTTTGATGAGCAACTTGGAAAGTTTATGGAAATTGTGAAGAACTTAAAAGTCCCAATCCCATTTACGGAATTGATCAATCATTTTCCGACTTATGCAAAGTACATGAAGGTCTTACCCAGAAGAAATCCATCCGAAAGGTGGAGACTATTGCCTTTACCAAAGTGAGTAGTGCTATTCTTCAAGGGAGTTCCCCTCCAAAGCTCAAAGACCAGGGAAGTTTTTCTATTCCATGTACCATTGGCGACACTACAATCAAATAAAGAATTATGTGATCTTGGAGCAAGTGTAAGTGTCATGCCATACTCGGTATGTAAGAGACTAGGAATAGGAGAGCTTAAATGTACCAACAGTACTCTTCAAATGGTGGATCAATCAACAAAGATACCTTTAGGGGTATGGGAGGAAGTGCCCGTGAGAATTGCCAAATTCTTCATCCCGATAGGCTTTTTCATTGTAGACATGGAGGAGGATTCCAACATTCCTATCATCTTAGGAAGACCTTTCTTGCATACCGCGGGAGCAGTAATTGATGTGAAACATGGAGAGCTCACACTTGAAGTAGGGGACGAGACAATTACTTTCAATCTTGACAAAACAATAAGAGCTCCCCAACTACATGAGCCATGCTTCATGGTCGATCACTATAGCCGAGAAAGTGATAGAAAGAAGTTAGAATCTCTATGCAAAGATCAAGCCATGGATAAAGAAATACCACCCATATGGAAGGACAAAGTGGATGACCTTCAAGTAGCTCTATTCGGAGAGCATGAGATTTTCAACAACAATGAGAGCTTGAATAGCTCACCCATCATGACAAGTAATGAAGAAGGCCTCATTGACCATGACAACAAGAAAGGAGAGTTGCTCTTGTCAACTCATGACATCATTGGAGAACAAGCTAGTGAAGTTTGTGGTCTATGGGACAACGAATTTGAAGGATTGGTCAATACTTATAATGGAAAAGCTATGACCTTAGAGCAAGGCTTTGTTGATCCTTGTCATCACTTTGACTCGGACTACAACAATGAAGAAAATAATGCACAAAGATCTATGCAAGATCTTTATCATGAAAATGAGCAAGCCTTCGACTACTTCTACAAGGTGTTGAGCAACATCAACAACACCTTGGCTTTGCCCCCCTTGACATCTCATCCAATAAGGAGAGTTTGGTGGAGTCCTCCCTAAACCACCATTTGTAAATATTCTAATCCCTTAATTAGCATTTCATTTACTTTATTGCATTTTTGTCATTTTTTTTGGATTTGCATTTTTGTGATTTGATACAAGATTTTTGACGTGAGAACAAGTGAGGGAGGTATTTTAACGTGTTTTAATGTGTATTGTTTAATCAAGTGTGGGGATGACAAATTCCTAGGCTAACCAAGCCTTTGTAGTGCAACCCACACCATTTAACAAGGAAAGGAAGAAGGAATGATACGAGACGAAGAATCCCCGCGAGCAGACCTGAGCTCGTGGGAGCTGTGAGCAATCCGAGCATCTCAAGGCATGATCTGAGCGTCCTGGCCTTACAACGTGGGAGTTGGGAAGCTTTAATTTGTGGAAGAAGTCCTGTAAGAAAATCTGCGCAAGCCGAGCTCGGGATGCTCGTCCTCCAACATCATGACGCTCGTCTTACTTTCGAGTAGCGGGTCCTGGGAAGTTTCAAACTTGTAAAATTTTGCCGATGAAAAATCTGTACGTCCCAGTGGTCGGAATTATTTTTTTCGGTTACTTGTCGTTAAGAGTTACCTAGACCAAAACAATATTTATAACTTCACAAACTACTCTACTATTAATAAAGAGGTAAGTAAAGGTCGGTTCCCAAGAGACGGGTATTGATGTAGGATTTTCGATTGCAAATGGTCGTGTCTAAGGGTGTCACAATTTGGGTTGAGGTAGGAGATCAACTAAGCTAAATAACAATGTAATCAAAGTAATGAAAACAAGCAAGATGATTAAAATGAGATGTAAACAATTGATTAAAAGCACTAGGGTGTCATGGGTTCATAGGGGATTCATGAGATTTGATCATACAAACATGTTTTCTACTAGATGCAAGCAATTATTGTTGTGATGAGATCGAGTTATTGTATATCTTACAATCCCTAGGAAGGTTTGGGTCCCGGAGCCGAATCGATTAGATTGTACAACACCTACAAGTCGACTTAATCCTCCCTATCCAACTATATGCATGGTCTAATGAGACTCGAGTTGGTTTATGTCTTACATGTCTCATTGAAAAGATAAGTGATGGGTAAAAAATGCAAGGATTCATAGGCACGCATTTCATCAAACATTACATGTGCATAAGTTGAAATCACAACAAGCAAGCAAATTAATTATGAAAGCATATTAGATTAAGCATGAATCAATCCCCATGTTGGTTTCCCCTAATTCCCCATTAACCCTAGTTAAGGTAACTACTTACTCATTATCAAGTTTAACATGCTAACAAGGTTGTCAATCATACTATCAAGGCAAAACATGATGAATAAATGAAGATGATTAACAATAATTAAAAAAGATTAAGAGAGAATTATACCTAAAGATGATTCCAAATAATAAAGCAAAGAATAATAGAAGTACTTGATGATTGATAGAAGATTGTCAATCCTCCAAATAAGCCCCAAATAATCTTCAATTACCCAAAATAAATGATGAACAATAGAGAAGTTAAGTAAAGATTAAGAAATGAGATTTGTATTGATGCTAAATTAAGAGTTGATTACAAGATTAAGAGAGTATTAAGACTTGATTAGAATAAGATTAAGATGAGATTAAAAGAACATTAAGATTGGATCATAATCTAATTAGTACAATGGGGTATTTATACTAAGGATTAGGTACAAAAATTAGGGTTACTAAGGGCTTAAATGACTATTAAGACCCTTAAGAAAAGTTGAGGAAGTGCTCCTCTCCAAGGAGAAGCTCATCTCCGTTTTGTTAGTCTTCATGGAGTACGCTCGTCTCGAGCGTCTTGGCTGAGGGACAGTTGGCACTGGAGCAGAATCCGAGCGGATTGTGGGTCGGGACGCTCGGATCATTTGGCTTCAAGACGAGCGTCTTCGCCACGGAACGCTCGGACTGTAGCAGGGGGAGACGCTCGTCTTGGGCACTGCGACGCTCGGATTGTAGTTCAGCACCTTCTCTTCTTTTCTTTCTGCAACAATCCTCGAGAATCTTGTTGGAGATGCAAGGATCCTTTCATCATTGCCCAATCTACTTCATTAACTACATAGGCCTTCTAGCATTGTCTTCCCTTTGATGCTTGGTCATTAAATTCGATCAATTTAGCTCCATTTTGCCATGAAAATGCAAGGTTCTTACTCCTTTCCTACCAAGGGATTCAAAACCTCAAAGAATATGCAAAACGAAAGACTAAAGATAGTAAATGACCCAATTATGCACTAAAAAGCATAGGAACGAGGCTAATTCGGGGACTAAATATGCTCAAATATGAGTCACATCAAATATCCCCAAACCGAACCTTTGCTCGTCCCGAGTAAAGAGGTGACAAAACTAGGATCCTTATTCAAACTAACCTACTAATATAGCCGATGTAAGACAATTATCGGGTCTCACTCCACTCCTTCAACTCACAACAAGACAACCATGGGGTAGGATGCCTTCTTGCAAGGCAAGGTGGGGCTTACCAAAATGGCGACACATCCAAGCATTAAAGCACACAAGATCAAGTAATGGATGCATCTACAAAAATGAATAGCCACTTTTCTCATCTAAGTGGCGGAAATTATCTAAAGGGAAAGCAATTCAAGGTACACATTCCATCATAGATTTCTTCAAACTACTAAGCCTAGAAGGATACCAATAAATCACCTCCAAGTTGTGTCAAGCTAGGGTACCTTTGTCCTCAATTGTTAAATGCTTTCGTCAAGAGTAGACTCCCTATGGTGTTCGAAACACTGGAGGATCGCGGAATTCCCCTTCTTGCTTAAACAAGAAGAAGGGTCGTCCCTTCTCTACCATGCACAAAAGTGGATTCGATGGAAAAGATCAATAGGTTTTGAGTTTCATGTGGGAGTTTGCTTTTGTTGTTGTTTTTCCCCCCAATTTGTGGCATTAATATTTTGAGAACACTTTCTTTTGCCATTTCTTTTGATGTTTGGCATTTTCAACACTTGACAATTTCAACTTTTTGCATTTCTTTTTGAACATTTTCAAAGTCACCCCATTTGTAGTGAGGGTGCTTATATTTGAAGCATAGAAGTCTATTTTTGCTCCTCTTTTCTTTTTGATGCAATTGCAAACTTTTTCTACTTTTCATTTCATTTCTTGAACTCAACTTTTTGAACAATTTTTGTGCCCATTCCCTTTGATGAAAAAATGTGGTAGAACATGGATGATGGTTGCATGGTTTCAAGGGTTACCTTGGAATAAACAGTAGCCAAGTAGTTATCACACAACAAGGTACTCTTGACTAGGCCTTAATCCATGGGTCAAAGGATACTAGCATGACACATCCTAGGGTGTTTTACAAGCATTCTAACAAACAAAGTCTTAAGAAAAAAAAGCATCTACAAGGGCCTATATACACTTGTCAAGTTTCCCAAATAGACGGTTTCACAAAATTTTTCCTAAATGCAACTATATGTCATGATGCAACTAACATTTATACATCCTAATGCATATGCTTCTACCAACTAATATGCCAAATAATCTAAATGCAATCCTAAATTCACATGGTTTTTACCGCATTAATCAAAATAAAGCCACTTAGTCATTAATATAAAGAGGAAAAATGAGATTGGAAAGATCATACCATGCGGTCTTTAATATCCTCATGTCTCGGATGTGGCGTAGTCAATCAATGTGAAAAAGGATGAACAAACATAATATATACAAACAATATATACAAGACTACACTACAAAGGAAATGAACATGTTTTTGGTTTTTCAAATTTTTCAAATTTTTATGGATTTTTATTTTTATGAAATTAAAGAACATATTTTTGAGTTTTTTTCGAAATTTTTCAATTTTTATGCATTTTTTGAATGTAAATTCTCATCCCCCACTTTATTTTGGACATTGTTCTCAATGTACATGTAGGAGTAGGAAGAAAAAGGAAATACATGTTTTTGGATTTTTTGATTTTTTGAAATAAAGTACAAATGCAATGATATGATATGAATGCATGCTCTAACTAAATGCAATTCTATATGACATATATAACAAATGAATGCAATCGAAACTATATTATATGATGCATGATTTCTAGTAAACTATGGTCACCTATGATCAAACCTCCCCAAACCGATTTAAGCATTATTTCTAGTGTAAGAGAAATGAGCTTTGGTCAATAGTGATTATGTATGAATTCTAGTCTATATGCAACTAACTACATGAACCATGTGAGATATATTACAATGCAAACTAATCTAATCATATGAAATATATTACAATGCTACTATACTATATGATCTAACTAATGTAAATGCAATATGATATAGATGCAAATGAAGATTAAACTAAATGTGATGCACTATACATAAGAAAGAGGGAGAGAAGAGTATTATACGATTGGAGATGATGAGGTAGGCATCTCTCACTCGTTATCATCATCATCATTGCGGTAGCCATACCCGCCAGAGCTTGCTCCTTGGTCATACTCTCCTCCTTGACCAAAGTGTCCTCCACCTTGACCGTCAAAATTCCCGGCTTGGTTCCCTTGATTAGGGAACAAAAGGTGCGGTTGAGCTCAAGATGGTCGAGGGCCATTAGGGTCGATATACCCTTGTTGTGCCATTTGGTAGTATTAAGGATAGAGGGCCAAATAGTTATCGACCCTCCCATCGTATACTCCAAGATCAACCCTCTTCATAAGATCCATCAAATCATTCATATCCGGAGCATCGGGGACTTGCGGTGCGAATGGCCTATGAGGAGTGGGGTATGGTGGGATAGGCACATAGGAAGGCGGGGCATTGGGCCTTGCCGGTATCCCGCGAGGCGGTGGAGGGTGGCGGGGTACTTCTTCTCTTTGAGGGGGATTGGGGTAGATTTCAATGTTGAGGAGGTAGCTCGGCATAGGTGAATACCGGCTCAATCTCGGGTCGGTGCCGGGTATATTCCATTCTGAAAGAACAATAGAAGAACACCCTTTTGTGAACCATTCTACACTCCCGTCTTGAGTGTAGGCACACCACCGGTGGTGGTTGAAGATGGCGTCCTCATCAATCAAAGTACTACCCTCAAGTGGCGCATAAGTCCCATTGTTGTTGAATCCGGGACAAAGGTTGTTAGCCAAAATAGTAATTAGACCTCCCATCACGAAGGTCTTGAGTTGGGAGTTCCCTTAAGAAAAGTCGAAGAATCTTGTAAGCATTTCAAGGGGGGTATTGAAATTGTATTGCCTTGTCCCCTGAACATTTAGATAGGACTCTACATTTATAAGTATTCTAACAAGTAAAGTATTAAGAAGAAAAAGCATCTACTAGGGCCTTATATACACTTATCAAACTTCCCAAACAGACGGTTTCACAAAAATTTTCCTAAATGCAACTATATGCCATGATGCAACTATCATATATACAACCTAATGCATATGATTCTACCAACTAGTATGCCAAATAATCTAAATGCAATCCTAAATTCACATTGTTTGTACCGCATCAATAAAAATAAAGCCACATAGTCATTAACATAAAGAGAAAAAAGGAGATTGGAAAGATCATACCATGCGGTCTTCTATATCCTCCTGTCTCGGATGTGGCGTAGTCGATCAATGTGAAAAAGGATGAACGAACACAATATATACAAAACAATATATACAAGACTACACTACAAAGGAAATGAACATGTTTTTGGATTTTTTGAAATTTTCAAATTTTTATGGTTTTTATGATTATGAAATAAAAAGACATGTTTTTGTATTTTTCAAAATTTTTCGATTTTTATCAATTTTGTTTAAAAAGTTAAGTTAGAATTTTCCATCCCCACACTAGTATGGGCATTGTCCTCCATGGCCAATACGATAGAAAATTATGCAACCTATATGAAAATGCATGATTTCTAAACTAAATGCAAACTAAACTAAACTATACTACATGATGCATAGGTTTTTGTTATGGTTGGAGAGCATAATTTAGATTAGCTCCCAATGCATATGCATAAACTTCCCCAAACCAAAATAGACACTATTTCTAATGTCAAAAATTGGGGGAGTTCATGCATAAAGATGCTATGCATGAATCTAAAATTGTCATTTTGGATTTTGAAATATGGGAACAATAAAAGAAACACCTCAATGAGGCCGAGGTGTGAGTCCTCTAAATGAGGACAAAGAGCGATTTCTAAAAGTCTTGCAAAAGATTAGAGCTCCTGATAGGTATGGCTCAAACATCTCTAGATGCATGAATATGAAACAGAGAAAACTCATTAATCTTAAGAGCCACGACAATCATGTCTTAATGCAAGATATACTTCCTGTGGCATTGAGGGCATCCAAGGCTACTAAAGTTATTGACTTACTTGGGGAATTATCTTGCTTTTTCAAGTCTCTTTGTTCGCATACCCTTGAACACGACGAGTTAAATGCCCTTCAGTCGAAAATTGTGCTAATACTACGTCGTATGGAAATGGAGTTTATGCCAACCTTTTTCACAATTTTGGTTCACCTATTGATTCACTTAGTCGAGGAGGCGAAACTTGGTGGTCTTGTCCAGTATAGATGGATGTACCCTATTGACAGGTAATTATCAGATACTATTTAAGTGTTTTTTCTAAACTGATTTTATGAACTCTCTAAAGGTATTTGGCTCACTTAAAATCATACGTAAGTAATAAAGCGCAGCCAGAGGGATCAATTGCTGAAGGGTACATGATTGAGGAGACAATCACATTTTGTTCAAGGTATTTGGAAGGTATTGAGACTATCTTTAATAGATCGAAGAGGAATGATGATGGTATTCAAGACATGAGTGATTATTTGTTTCGCTCTGGTGGTAAAGTTGTTGGTATGATTGAAAAAGTACGCCTAGATGACAGAAGTTTAAAACAAGCTCACCGCTACATTTTGCTTCATTCTGAGGAGATGAAAGAGGTTCTTGAGTAAGTATAAATGACTCAAATTTTTATAATTTAGCACACATCCTTAACATAATCCGGTAATGATTTTTTTCCAATTCTTTTAAAGTGCATTTCTTAATTACAAGCGGCGGGAGATGGTTCATCTCAGTGTTACCCAAAATAATGAAAACGAATGGACTGTCAAAGAATTTGCGGAATGGTTGCAAAGACAGGTCCACCCCTTTTAAAACTTCTAAATGTGGCTTATCAGTTTTATATTATTCATATTGATACAATTGTCTGTTGTCATAGGTACAAAACCTAGATACAAGTACCTCAAAAGGACAACTTAGGAAAGCTTTGGCAGGTGGTTTAAATAATCATGGTAAAAGGATGACGGGATTTATGATCAATGGATATAAATTCCAAACGGTTGATCGTGAAGAAAATCGAAGAACTCAAAATTCTGGAGTTATGGTCGAAGCTGATGGTGAAACATATTATGGAAAACTAAAGGATATTTATGAGTTAGATTATTTTGGCCAATGCAAAGTTGTAATGTTCAGTTGTGCTTGGGTTGACATACACAGAGGTGTTAAGAAGTTTGAAGATGGGAGTGTGTGTGTCAACTTTTCTAAATTGATGCATACTGGTCGAAATTTAGCCGATGATCCTTTTGTTTTCTCGTGTCAAGCAAAACAAGTTTTTTATGTCGAAGATGAGACGCAAAAAGGATGGTCTTATGTAATTAGTACAAAACCTAGGGATCTTATTGAGACTGGCGAAATTCTGTTGAACTAGTTTTTGTATACTTTTGATATTAGATGATTTTAATTATTAATCTAAATAAAGTTTTTGGTTTTGGTTATGCAAATGTTGTGAGCAACTCTTTCCCTTTATTATATTATTATATGCTCGTTGACCTTTACTATTATATACAACTAATGGATTTAATGTTTATTTTAGGATTTATTAACGAGTATCACGTTCAAGGATGAGTTACCGAAGCGAAAGGACCAGGGCTCAATTTAAGGAAGCTGATGGGCCAATGCCACCTCTAACCACACTATCATCTCTTACTACGGAATCAGGTGCTACTGATGACAGATGGGGGCCATTTTGCCCTCAAAAAACAAAGTACCTGCAGTTGTTAAGGCACCGCAGCAATAGCCATTGCTAAAAGATTGTCGTCCTCATGGAAATATTGATGAGCCTTATGCTCAGGGACGAAGCTCGGACCATATTCTACCTAGGGCCGAAATTTTTTTTATGTCTACTATAAAATTGAGTTCATAAATATTACTTTATTATGATGTGATTATAAACACAGAAATTTTAAATGCTCATAAATAACGGTAAAATGTGTATTTAATAAAAAATAAATTAAAGTAACTAAAAAATAAAAATAACTACTCCAAAAAGCATAATTCTATATTCTAGTTAATTCTAAAATCTAAATCCCCTTCTTCCTCTACACCATTTTGTTTCTCGCATAAAACCCCTTCTTCCATTTCTCCTAATTTCAACTTCACCTCCTAAATCAACCAATTTACTACAAATTCCTAAATCAGCCGATTAACCAATTTTGTTATCTCATTTTATTACTATTCCTATTCCTATTTCCTAAATCAACCAATTTACAACAAATTCTGCCGATGAGCCGATCTAAAGCGATATGAATAACTGAATATGTGATGCGTTTTACGGCGGTCTGAGGATAGCGGGTTGATGTTCGTCGGACAATCGGAGTAATATATTCACTAAGGTAAGGGATCCATTAGAAACTACTCATTTTTCTCATCAATTTTAGCTTAAACAACGAATTTGCAAAAAAAATACTAATTAATAGCAAGCTTCAATCAATTATAATTCAAAATTAATACAAGTATACAAGATACAACAACAATGCTTTTCAAATGAAAAAAAACGAATTAAATATGAATTTAGAGATTACTTGTAAGTTGTAATGGTTCTCCGACTTTCGAGATCCCGACTTATTATCAACGGGAAATCAGCAATGGAGACTTTTTCACTCTTTTGTTCTTTTAAATTATTTTCTAGTGAAAATTAGGGTATAGTAACAAGTAAAATTTTACCTTAATAAATAGAATTATAGAAAGTTGGATTTTTTTTAATTATGGTAGTTATTTTCTAATTAATTTCTTTACCAAATTTACTTTGTTTTTCTATAATATGCAGGCCTAAGATCACGGAGTAGAATAAGAAGATGAAGAACATATATTTTTTTGGATTTTTTTTTTGAAGTATTACAAAATTTTCCGAAAATCTGCCGGGGCCGTGGCCCGGCCGGCCCGGCTTGTGCTCCGTCCCTGCTTATGCTGCAAAGGCTTCTTTTTCAAAGACCCAGGTCAATCCGTCTTTTGAAAAAACTAGAAATGACCCAAGTTCAAGAATCCAAATCTCACACACTTTTCAAGAACATGCAGCTAAATATGATCAACCTAAATATGATCAACCTGACCGAGGTTTTACTCCAAACCCCTTACTTTCAAAGACCCACGTCACCGCAAATTCTGATGATCTTGCTACTATAAAGCTCGCGAACTCTCTGCCAATCAACTTGATGCATCTAAAAAAAGGGGGGAACAAGCACAAGTAGGAGGGGTTAAACCAGCCGGTACGTTCTGCAAAAAATTTATTAAGAAACCTGACGGATTTTTTACTACAAACCCCCTACTTTCAATGACCTTGTCCCCAGAAATTCTTATGATCTTGTTGCTAGAAAATCCAAAGAACTATCTGCCAAGCAACCTAATGCATCTCAAAAAACGGGGAAAGAGGCACAAGTAGGAGGAGTTAAACCACCTGATCCTTTGTGGAAAATTTTTACTTCCTTTACTACAACCCTCTCTAGTTTCAAAGACCCACGCCACCATAAATTCTCCTGATCTTGCTGTTAGAAAAGCCCGAGAACTCTCTGCCAAGCAACTTGATGCATCTCAAAAAAGGGGGGAACAGGCACAAGTAGGAGGAGTTAAACCAGCCAGTACATTCTGCAATAAATTTATTAAGAAACCTGACGGATCTTTTACTACAAACCCCCTACTTTCAAAGACCCATGTCCCCGGAAATTCTTATGATCTTGTTGCTAGAAAATCCCAAGAACTATCTGCCAAGCAACCTGATGCATCTCAAAAAACGGGGAAAGAGGCACAAGTAGGAGGAGTTAAACCACTTGATCCTTTGTGGAAAACTTCTACTATGAATGATTGGTCTTTTACTACAAACCACCTACATTCAACGACCCATGCCACTCGAAATTTGCATGATTCTGCTAATGGAAAAGCCCCACAACTCTCTGCCAAATAGCCCGATGTATCTCAAAAATTTGGGGAACAAGCACAAGTAGGACAATCTGATGTCTTGTGGAAAAATTATCCTACTAACTCGTCCCGAGTTTTGACTCTCAAGTCCACTAGTAATAGTGTAAAGCCTGCATTATTGTCAATGTCTCAACCCACTTGTCGTCCGCTATCATCTGAACTTGTTGGCAGGACCAACAATGGGTGTAATAGGTCTAACACAATTGAGAAGTCATCGGTCGAGCATGAAGAAGTTCTGAACCAGCAAGATGCTAATGTAACTCCTCTAAAAAATTTCAAACTGAAACATCGTAATGTGGTACACGATTGGTCTGATAATGTAGAATTTGACGAAAGTGAGGAGGTTCTACTTATGGGTAAGTTCTCTTTGTTTAATTTTTGTTGTCATGGTTGGCTTTCTGAATTCTTTTCGTTTAATTTTTGTCTATATGAGAATCTCTGGTTTCGTATACACAACCATTATTATCATATCACCTCTGTAGATGAGTTGTCAGTGTTGGTAATAGTTGGTAAATTCAAGTATACACACCCTTCCGCTTTGAATATAATTAGCTCTTTATTAACTTGTAATAGCTGGTAAATTCAAGTACGGGTCCCACTCTTCTCCCTATGATCTTCATTTTCCTCCCTCTCTGTACAAAGCACTTAACGTTAGCCAATTAAATGGTTTCTTCTAATGACATTTTGTGGATGTTGGGTTCCTTATGTTGATGATAACATGCCCATTTGATTTGTGTTTCTTAGTTTACCTTTTCAGGATTAATGATGTAATCAAGCTTGGATTAAGAAGTGTTGAAGTTGTTATTAATCCCATTGTAATTAGTCGTGTGTCATCTAATGTACAAGCAAGAAAGTTAAGTATAGTAGAGTAATAGAAACAGTCCAGATGACTGTTGCTTCAACAAGTAAACAGCTGAGTGGACTTTGTCACAACTCGTAAAAACTTGAAGCTTCCTTTTTATCTTTCAAATGCTTTCACGTGACTCATATTTTTCAAAGATAAAAATTCAGATTTTTATTAAGGAGGTAGTATCCAATAAAGAGTGGTTTGAATTATTCAAAATGTTTCCTCTTTATGCAAATTCAATCCTTTGGTTTTTAAGAAAACAAAAGTTCCTTTTTGCCATATTTGTGTTAACTTGTCATCATGTGACTTGTCTCACATCCTTTGTTTTCTGAAAATGCATGAGCTTTTAAGGTTATCTTTCAAACCTTCTTTCTCTATTCTTACCTTTGCAAAAGACTCCTTTTTGGTGCAAGTTTTGGGTGGTTGCTATTGCCCTTCACATGTGTGGTCTTTGACCCTTCAAAGCCCTTCAAAACCCTAGCAACCCCTTCACTCACCTCCTCTATATAAACCGTGTCCCTCCTCATTAAATCTCTAAGACTTTTCTGAATTAATTCTTTCATGTTTTGCAAATTGTTTTTAAAAGCTTAAAACCGTGTTCTTTGCAAAATCCTTTAAAAGTCTTCAAGTGTCTTCAGTTTCTACAGTCGTGGCCACTGTTGCTTTTCTATACTAAACTCTCTTGCTTAAAAGTGTTGATCTTGTAAAAGTTGTCCACCTCTATTCTTTGTTAAGAATGTGTTAGTGGAAACTTGATCCTTTACATTTTAAGTGTGTTAGTAGAGTTTAGGACGGAGTAGTCTTTTACTCTTGACAACCGGAGTAGGTTGTGAGTTGGCAATCGGAGTAGATTGCGAGTTAGCTTGTCATAAGAACGGAGTAGTTCTTGTACTAGCTTTGCAACCGGAGTAGGTTGGCGTCTTTTATTACAAGGGTCTTTTAGTTTTCGGAGTAGATCACTAAAGGAAAGTAATAAAAAGGTAGATTGGACGTAGGCACTTGAGTTTCTTGCCGAACCAATTCAAAAATCTCGTGTTCAATTGCTTACTTTATTTCCGCTGCTTTTTACTTTGTTTGTTTGTATTGTTTCGCTTAAACCTTAGAAGTAACAGTTCATCATACTGTCGCATTTGGTCTGCAGTAATATTTCACAAACTGAGACAAATAGATACAGTCAGAACGATTGTTGCTTTCATACTTCAGCAAACATTCATCGTGATACTTGTTCAATCTTTCAATATTATTCAAAGTATCCTTTAATATCTTTTGTTCACTTAACTTACTTTAATCCAATAAAGTTGAAGTTAAAATTTTTTAAAAGAGTACCTAATTCACCCCCTCCCCCTCTTAGGTACTTGAATCCATAAACTCAACAATTGGTATCAGAGCCTCGTGCTCTTGATAGAGGCTAATCCCCTTAGAGTTTGATTCGTGGGTAATGGATTCCGAGAAACACTCCAAGATCCCGGTCTTTACCGGTTCGAATTTTGGATGGTGGAAACTCAAAATGGAACATTACATCAAAAGTATCGATTATCAATGTTGGAACATCATCCAAAATAGACCTCTTGCCATTGAGGAAACCGATATTCTTAACGGTTTCACCAAGACAAAAGAGGAAAGAAATTACAATGAGAACGACTTCAAGCTTGCCGAAAAGAATTCCAAAGCAATGTCGATTCTTCAACGTTGTGTTGGTGAGGGGGAAGTTAGTCGAATCTCCGGGTGTCCTACTAAAAAATCTATTTGGGATTCCCTTGTACTTGCATATGAAGGGACGTCCCAAGTAAGAAAACACCGTATTGACCTTCTCATGCAACAATATGAAATGTTTAGAATGTCAAAGGACGAGTCTTTAAATAGTTTCTCTTCTCGTTTTTCTTGTATTATTAATGAGCTTCAAAGTCTAGGAAGGAATTTCGAGTCCGAGGACATCATTCGAAAAATCCTTCGTAGTCTAACCCCTAAATGGCAACCTAAAGTCACCGCCATAGAGGAAGCTAAAGACTTGTCAACCCTATCTCTTCATGAACTAATGGGATCACTAATGGCTCACGAGTTTAACCTCGATAAGCATTCTAGTGAGTCATCAAAGGGAAAGAGTCTCGCCCTCACATCTTCTCCAAGTGATGAAGAAGATGAGGAGGAAGACGAGTTTGCTATGTTCACAAGGAACTTAGCCGGGTTGGTCAATGGACAAGGTAACAAAAGGTTCACTAATAACTACTCGAAAAAACGCTTTCCTAAGAAACGACCTACCTCCACCGTGGGATGCTTTAAATGTGGTGATAAAACTCATCAAATTAAAGAATGTCCCAAGTGGGAAGAAATCAAATCTAAGGAAAGAAGAGAAAAGGTTAAAAAGGACTATAAACATAGAGTCATGAGTGCTATATGGGGAATGTCCGACTCCGAGGAAGATGAGGAACTCATCGAGGAGGAACTTGAGGCTAAAATGTGTCTTGAAAATCATGGTAAAGAAAAAGTCTCAAAAAACCCAAAACTTGAACACTTAAGATGCCTCATGGCTAATCCCGACGATTCCGACTCCGATTCCGACAATGAGGTAAATCATCTAAAGGCCAAGGCTAGAACTTACTCCAAAGAGAAAGTATGTAAGCTTCTTGACCAACTTTTTGATAAGTGTCGGTCTCAAACTAATAAGCTTGATTTAATGCAAAATGAGATTGAGGAAATTGCTCAAGAGAACTTTAATCTAAAAAATGAACTAAAAGCAACAGACTGTGTCACTGTCACCTCTGAGGCATATGATGAAGTTAAAAGAGTCAACAAGTTAAACAAACATTTGACTAAAGAACTAGAACGTCTTAGGTCGACACCCACGGACGTCTCTGACCTTGAAAATGTCAACACTACCTTGGTGATGCAAGTTTCCTCACTAACCAAGGAACGTGATGATCTTTTGAAGGACAAAGATGATCTTGAAAATGAGATCTATGACCTTGTAGTTGAAGTTGTAGACTTGAGAGAAACAGTCTCTAAGACTGTTGCTTCTGACCACGACTTAGACAAGCTTAAAAGAAAAAGTGAATGGTTGGAAAATGAAAACGAGTGTCTTAAGAGTGAGGTTGTTTGTCTCAAGAACGAAATAGAAGGTCTCCATGATAGGCTTACCTTCTTTCAAAAGGGTATGCCCGAATGTAGCACTTCTAGCTCTTCTCCTCATCATAGATCCGATGAAATCGTTGATCTAAACCAAAGACTTGACAAGATGACATCTAAGTATGAAGAGTCCAAAGAAAGAATCATTTATCTTGTGTCTAAACTCAACAATCACACCCATGACTTCATTGTTGAGAAAAGATTGTCCATAGAAAGTGTTAACAATGATGAACTTAAAAGAGAAAAGGAAAAGAATTTGCATCTTCTTTCATGTGTCCATGACTTGACCAATGAACTTGTTAATGCTAAGAACATCACTGAAAAATGGGAAGGAAGTCAAACCGTGTTAAACTTCCTCACGAATCAAACCGAGAAATGCGATAAAACTGCTGGTTTGGGGTTCAAATGGAACAGTCAGACGACTGATCATCATCCATCCGAAGCCTAAAAACGATTTTAGAGGAAGGAAGTATGTAGGTCTTCCCGAATATATCATTTGCAATTATTGTGGTGACAATGGTCATGTTTTTAATGGATGTACAAAACGATTTGATGACATTGACAAGAACACCAAAGCATTAAATGAAATGAACATAAAGAAAGACACCACAAGTTATGTTGATCACAAAAAGGGACCCAAATTCATTTGGGTTCCTAAACTCAAAAACTAATCTTGTGTAGGGCTTGGTGAGAGGCGGCCGCAATTGGTACTTGGATAGTGGATGCTCTCGTCACATGACGGGTGATAGAAGCCAATTCCTCTCACTTAAAGCGTATGATGGTGGCACGGTAAGGTTTGGTGACAACAAGAAAGGTGAAGTAATTGGTATTGAAAAAGTTGGTAAGTCATCCTTACTTTGTGTCGACAATGTGCGGCTTGTCAAAGGTTTGAAACATAATCTCCTTAGTATTTCTCAACTATGTGATAAGGGTAATGTTGTTGAATCTCATGCCAATATGTGTCGAATTTTTGATGCCACTACTAATGAACTAATACTCGAAGGAAGACGTGTCAAAGATGTTTACTTAACTAATTTGAACTCTCTATCCGGTCACACTATGTCTTGCATGAGTGTAATGAACAATGATCCTTGGTTATGGCATAAAAGGTTTGGTCATGTTAGTACAAAAACTCTTAATACCCTTAAAAGACTTGATTTGGTTGAAGGCATTCCTAATATAAAATTTGACATTGATAAAGTATGTGATGAATGTGCTAGAGGTAAACATGTTAAAAGTTCCTTCAAATCCAAAAGAATTATGAGTACATCTCAACCTTTGCAACTTTTACATATCGACTTGTGTGGACCAATGAGAACTAGAAGTAGAGGTGGTAGTCGTTATGTGTGTGTCATTGTTGATGATTACTCTAGGTTTGTTTGGGCACTCTTCCTAAGCTCTAAGGATGAGACATTTGATGAGTTTCTAATTTGGTTAAGAAAAATTCAAAATAAACTTGGTTTAAAACTTGTTTCCATGAGAACCGATCACGGAACCGAATTTGAAAACTCATCATTTGGTGCTTATTGTGATGACAATGGTGTAGACCATAACTTCTCGGCTCCTAGAACCCCACAACAAAATGGTGTGGTTGAAAGGATGAATAGAACCCTTGAAGGAATGGCTAGAACAATGTTATTAACTAGTAAGTTGCCTAAGAACTTTTGGGCCGAAGCGGTAAATACCGCTT
Source organism: Silene latifolia (assembly GCF_048544455.1). Lineage (NCBI taxonomy): Eukaryota > Viridiplantae > Streptophyta > Magnoliopsida > Caryophyllales > Caryophyllaceae > Silene > Silene latifolia. The sequence goes on from NC_133533.1 coordinate 52,450,906, forward strand.
GCTACATTCATAATCGTGTCATGATAAGGAGTATATTAAATAAAACTCCCTATGAATCGTTACGTGGAAGAAAACCCAACATTTCATATTTTAGATGTTTTGGAAGCAAATGTTTTGTTCATAACAATGGGAAAAACAACTTGGGTAAGTTCGATCCACGTAGTGATGAAGGAGTATTTATTGGGTAAGTTCATCATACTGTCGCATTTGGTCTGCAGTAATATTTCACAAACTCAGACAAATAGATACAGTCAGAACGATTGTTGCTTTCATACTTCAACAAACATTCATCGTGATACTTGTTCAATCTTTCAATATTATTCAAAGTATCCTTTAATCTCTTTTGTTCACTTAACTTACTTTAATCCAATAAAGTTGAAGTTAAAATTTTTTAAAAGAGTACCTAATTCACCCCCTCCCCCTCTTAGGTACTTGAATCCATAAACTCAACAGTGGACAATGGGGCCCACGGGGGCGCTTGGGAGAGAGAACAAGCGTTTGCATTTTGTGGAGTCGCCACCAATTTTATGGGAAATTGGAACCGCTCGAATACCTCGTGTCATGGCAAGACACAAAGTAGTGACATGAACACTAAGCAATCGTTACCCTTAGCATTCTATGTCTAAAATGACTCTCGTGGAAGCCAATGAACACGGATGTTCACAGAGATCTGGAGTAAGGGGTGAGGGTACGTATTAGGAAGCTCTTTTGATCGAACACCTAATCCCGCCCGCCTCGATAGCGGCCTCTACTAATGATTAGGGACATCATCTATACTCGATATATCATCGATTATATGCATGCAATACAACATCCAAGTTTTAATCCTAGCATGTGAAGAATAGACTAAGTTGGTTAACACGTAATTTAGCACACAATTGGGTCGAATCGGGATTTAAGTTCAATTACATGTGAAGGCATACAAATGATACAAGAATTACAATGAAAAATATAACTACAAAATTACAATAATGAAAAATTACTATAATTACATCGGGTTAATTGATCTATGTCGAAAACACCTTTAAAACGGATAATTTGAGAAAAAGAATAAAAGAAAGAATTAACGAACAGAACAGTAGGCGATAATACGGTTAATAGTCAATTATACGTAAGCTAATTAAACTAAGTCAAAAAACAACGGAGTTCAGAGACAGAACTCAACCTGGGACAGGCGCAGCAGGACTACGCCCTTTGGAAGAGGCGCAGCAGTCGCTGCGTCCGTTCCAAGGGTGAGTTCTGGCTGTGAAGCCGGAACTGCAAATCGTTATTATAAATTGGTGAATTTAATGGTTGGATTAATGATATTCACTCGGATGGAAGTGATTAATAGGTTATTTACATGTGATTAATGGTCATAAAAGCAATAAAACATGGATGAGACGGATTAAAGACGGATTATTTACATGGATGAACGATTGATTAGTGACATGGGTGAACAAAGTAGGTTAGATATGACGAATTAATGACAAATATGTGATAAAAGACTGATGAAAATATATCAAAGATCGAATTCCAGAAACCCGATATGAACAAATCGAATTACTACAACCCGGATTGAGTTTAATGACGAAAACCCGCAAATATGAGATTATAAGGGATTTAAGTCGAATTTTAATGATGGATTAAACGTTTTAATGATGAATAATATACATGTTAAATTAATATGCTATTGTATCGAAGAATTAAATAAAACAAACGAAATAAATAAAAGTTTGACGAATTATAGAGGACGAAGGAAGAAGAAAGGAAGCGAGAATGCGCGGCTCACGAAGAGGCGCAGAAATCGCGCTCCTTCGAAGAGGCGCAGCAGTTGCTGCGTCCTTTCTCGACGGTTTGTCTTCTGGAAATCCGTAAAAAGGGTTTTAAAGCACGGTTTTAGAAATCGGTTTTAACAAGTATTTTTGACATAAACCTCACATTAATGATGATACAAAAAGTAAAGAACAATAAATAAAGGAGATATTTACACCCTCAGACTTACATGTTTGACGAAACGAGAAGAACTAAGTTATCGATTAGTGATGCTCGACTCGAATGTAGACGAAAGTGCCCTCGTAAGAGGAAAACGATTAATATTAATTAAGTTGATTGATTGTGGAGTTGGTCAAATTGGTCGGTCATGCAAACGAGGCTGGTACTCAGAAGGATCCGAGCTTACGTGGTCGAATGTTCAAGCACGTAGACGCCAAAAAGTAAGAACAAAGGTCTAGAATGCAAAGGGAGAAGAGAAGGGCGGACACTCGCGTGAGAAATATGAGGAGTGAAGGCTCCTATTTATACTAATCACGTGAAGGAATAGGGTTTTCGGAGAGACTTTGGAAGTGAATCTCGGAAAGATATGAAAAAGATACGAGAAATAGGCAGAAAAGGCCCTGGGAAGAGGCGCAGCAGTCACTGCGTCTCTTGGAAGAGGCGCAGCACCTGCTGCGTCTGTTCCCAAGTGGTTTCCTCCTGCGGAAGAAAGATTTTCGTGTTTAAGTTATGGAATGACGGAATAAATTGGTTTTCCTTAATATTTTATATGAAGATTACAGGAAATTGTTTACCAAAGAATAAAAGATTGTGAAATATTTATAAAATATGGAATAGAAATATCCGGAACATTCCAGAACATTCCGACTCGGGATTTAACGGCTGTCAGAAAATGAAGACGGTTTTAGGCCCGGACTCCAAATGTACTCTAATTACTGTCAAAACGACCGTATCGGCGCGTAGATGACAACTAAGAGGTAGACATTAGTGTTGGAGCAATCACCTGACGATGAACTTATGAACTGTCACAAATCGTTCCGCGTACCAAACATGCGGCCCAATCATCACCGGGTTGTTTGCGGGAGGTGCAGAAATGAGGTATCTACAGAGCCCCCACTTTGACTGAGGCTTGGACAAGGTGAAAGTCAAAGTATAGCCATCAGGTCAATCGAAGATTACAACCGACGACTATGGCGACGCGAGGCGCTCAAGAGGTCTGAGCCAAGGACCTGTCGTCGGGAACATTTTAGAGTCTGTCGACTATCGGGGAGGGTCATTTAAAGTCTATTAGACTACGTGAGGAGGCTCGCCAGCCATAAGAAGAGACCATACCTGAGACTTCTGGACGAAACGGGACTGAAGACGCTTCGACGAAACTCTTTGGGTCGAAAGATAACTTGGTGTCTGAAGGCTTATCCTGAAAAGGTTATCTGAAGGATATGAAGGGAAACAATGATTTTGAGGAAAGACAGCAGGACACAGTCTGGAACTGCTGGGGGAAATCTGTTCGTGTTCAGCTTCAAACAAACTTCGGAAGAATTCGGGGTTGATGTTGATCTCCATGTCTCGAGAGGAAGTGACTGTCGGTCGTGAACTCTCGTTGGGGAACATAATCGGGAACTTATCTCCATGTCACGAGAGGGATAGTCTATCCGCTTACTCTCGCTGGGAATATAATGAAGGCGTGTCGAAACACCTGTGAGGAAATACCCACTCGTTGTGACAAGCAAAGTCTTGGATGCGATGTATAATGTATAACAGTCTGCTGTTGGCTTAGAAATACGGGTCTGAACGAAAGATAATCGTCAAACGGACCAAAAAAAGATAAAGTGGCATCGAGGAAGAGGCGCACCAATGATGGGCCCACAAATAACGAACTCATAACGAATTTTTGAAAACTCGTATGAAGGGAACACCAGGAAGAGGCGCAGCAAGAGCTGCGCCTATTCCTGTGTCTGTTCCCAAGGGTGTCTCTTCTGCGTAAAAAACGCGATAAACAGAGGGCTTAGGTTCATTTGTTCGAAACACAATCCCTCAATTTCTCTCTCAAATATTAACCATTTCCACCAAAATTTGATTCAAGAGCTTGTATTCATCATGACTAATCGAGGTATGTATATCATTCTTGCATTAATCTTCTATATTTGCTCAATTTGGATCGAAAAAATTAGGGTTTTCAACCCAATTGATTCGAAAATTTGGGGCTTTTCCCCCCAAATGCATTTGCCTTGTAAAATTGGTACTAGAAATGGATAATTGGTAGTATAAGGATCATAACCATGTATTTGTTTCGAGTTTTCGTTGAGTTTTGAGCATTTGAGTGAAATTGAGATGGTTTCACAGCTAAACCGTAAATTGCTTCGAAAATAGCCTTAGGATTGCCCATTTGCGATGAAACTTGATATTTGGGATCCTTGGATGATGGGTAAACTTCCTATCATCTCGGAATTTTGGTTTGTGACGGCTTTTTCAGGACACTTTTCTAGGGCATAATCGCCGTTATAACGAAATGCTGCCGAAATTTCGACTCGAACCCATGACTAGGCTTCAACTTAGGCTTGACCTGACCCTAACTGCCACATGAGTGAGCGGGTTTGTGAGAATGCGGCCAAAGATGGCGAGAAAAGAGCGATTTCGGGGTTTCCGAAGGCTCGAAAATCCCTTAACTAAGGCTCGCCGTCACGTGACGCGGCCTAAATTTGCTTTAATATTGCAGGTGATGAGGCTTCTACTTCTGGGAGAGCTCCCATGGAGATAGACGCTGCTGTGGACCCTTCTCGTACCATCGAGGAGGCTTTGGAGGAGGCTTTCACCGCCGCGGTGATGGCTGCTGAGGACAAGGTCCGCGAGGAGGAGGCTGTTGAGGAGGAGGAGGAGGGCCCAAGGAGGGCCAACGTTGGACGAGGAGGCCGTCAGCTGAGGGGAACACCCGCGTGGGTTGAGACCTGGGACAGCAGGCACTTACTTTGGGCTGCAGAGGGTCACCTGTCCTACAGGACGGTGAAGAGCTTGGTAATCTTGAATTCATTACTCATCACTCATCTTCTTTCATTCGATTCACTCATATTTTTCCCAACTTTCATTCAAAACTAAAGATAGCTTTTTGTTTCTAATCACAATAGGAGGCCGGGAACATCAGGTCGTTCTCGGGCTACACGACGGCCATGGACTGCTACGAGAGGCTATCGGCGGAGGAGCGCACCATGATCGAGCGTGGAGCGTTTGGTGCCTTGGTGCAGGCCTGGAGGGATATCGCGAAGAGGAAGCTGCGGGCTAACCTTAGCCTGGTCCGCGCTTTCTTGGACCGATTCTGGGACACGACTTCCACTTTTCACATGCCTTTCGGTGAGGTAGGAGTTACTCTGGAGGACTACGGCATGATTTCTGGTCTACCGTGTGGGACTGAGGTCGTGGAGTGGCCGGAGACTGACATGAGGGTGGACTCGACCGAGGCTAGGAGGTTGATCGGCTTGAACTTGTCGCCGAAGGCTATTACAGTGCTTGGTTTGGTGCCCAGTTCCTATGTCCGAGACTACTTTGCGGGGAAGACCCCGGCGCTGGTGACGATTGACGGGAGAGAGACGGCTCCTCCTCCCTATACAGCTGAGCAGAGGGCCCGTTTGTGGCTTTGGTGGTTTCTGTCTTCGATCTACCTCGGAGACAAGGGAGAGAGGCTGTCATCGAAGCTTCTTCCCTTCCTTTCGACCCGAGCTCCCTAGGGCGTTGGGACCGGTCATCATTGGTTTTTTTGCGGTCCTCATTCGCTTCATGAGGGCCATGGTTCGTCCGGAGCTGATGGAGAAGGGGACTTCTCCTGGTGCTGTCGGACCTGGACTGCTGCTGGAGGTATGAACCTCTATTTAGACTAAAATCAATTCTTTTGTTTATCAAATTACGAAAGATCGTTATTGACTACCTTGCTTCACAGGCGTGGGTGTACTCCTACTTTCCGAGCCTCTCGCCCAAGAGGACGAAGCCGCTGGAGAGAGCCTATCCCGTCGTGATGGATTGGGTGATGTGCAGGACGAGGAGCAAGCGTTCCTCTCACGGTGTTTACCGGCGGGACGTGAACGCTCTTGGTGGACAAAGATGAGCATCTCACTTATATTCATTTGCTTCTATATTGCCTTTAATCGATCATATGAATGATTCCTTGTTTGTCTTGTCTCAGTGGGTGCCCAGGCCTTGGGCGGAGTACGCTGGAGCGCCTCCTTTTGTGGCTGAGGTCCTTCGTCCTAGGAGCTCGAGCCGGCTGTTGTTGAGGACGTCGATGGGTCCTGTGTGGTACTTGGGCGAGCGCTTGGCTCGTCAGTGCTCTCGGGATGTGTTGACGGTTCCCATCGATCCTCCTAGGACGATGTTCAGGGAGCCTTCTGAGGCTGAGAGGGAGGCTGACTTGGCTGGTGTTGGTGGCGACGCCCTCCTTCTTCCTGACGAGGACTACTCGGCGTTCCTCTACGGGAGGTTGGCGTACTGGCCGGTTGTGGTAAGCATCTTTACTCCCCTTTTTTTGATTTTGAGAATAAGATGAAAGATCATCGATTAATGAGAAACATCTGACTTTGCAGGAGGTTGAGGCGGCGGGCATCGAGCCCCTAGAGTACCCGGAGACCCTCGAGTACACTGACGCGACCGGGAGGACGACGATCTCCGAGCTGCGTGATTTTGACGTGGCTGTGACGGATGCTGGCCTGGACGATTGGCAGCATCTGATTCGGAGGGTGAGCCTCTAATTTGCATAATTTTTGTGTAAGAACACATTTGATTGAACTTATTCAAATATTGAGAATTTTCTTTTTGAAAATGCAGGTAGCGCCGTCTCGGTTTGTGGCGTTATGGAGGGTGGCCAACCGGCTGCGAGCTACTGCTGTCGAGGCACTTGTCGGCGGTCGAGGTCGTCAGGTGTGAACCTTGTCTCTATTTCATTTTTGAATTTTGATTTTCCGACTTCTCTTGTAATTGCCTGAAATGATATGACATGAACAAATTTTGTTGTTTACAGGGGGACCGTGAGCTGGAGCGAGAGTTGGCCCAGTCTCGGGAGGAGACTGCTCGCTTGTTGAGGGAGCTCGAGGTTCGAGACGCCGAGGTTGCTGCTCTCGCGGCAAGAGTTGCGGAGCTAGAGGGCGACCGGCAGTAGTTTTGTTTTGTTTTTGTTTGTATTTTGCACATTTGTACATTTTGGACCTTCATTTTGGACATTTTGGACCTGGCTTGGGGCTCGAGCCCCCAGTTTGCTGTACATTTCCCTTTTGTTGTATATATGACGGCCTGAGTGCCTTTGCTGCTGGGTTGTGTTGCTTGTATCTGCAGGTTAGCTTTGAACAGGTTTGGTAGATGACGGTTTATGCCGTCATGCTGCCGAAATTTACATAGAAATCACGTAGATCATACATTTATATATACACACGGCCTAAATTAGCGCAAAACGAATGACTCAAAAGAATGCAAAAAAATGCAAGAGAAAATGCAAAAATGCAAAAATTTTGCCGGAAATGACCGGACGGTAGGGAGGGTTACTCCTAAAAAAAAATAGAAACCTATAAGTTAGAAATAAAATGAGAAAAAGAAATATATATAAATGAAATAAATATATGAATTTTAAAATGAGTTAATTTACAAATGAAAATTATTTCCTAAAATGAATTATATTCAAGTGTGGGTTAAAATGACGAAAATGTTGATATCGTCTCGGAACGCGTGCACGCGGAATTAGGAAACACGAAATATGGCAATTTCCACGTATTTACCAAAAATAATAACCCATAGGAATATGAAATTATTCGTCAAGGAATTTAGGAAAGATCTAACGCGGAAAATCACAGAAACCTAGCTGAGGAAGAGGCGCAAAGATGAGTGCGTCCTTTGAAGAGGCGCAGTCTTCTGCGCCTGTTCCCAGGTGTGTCTGTTCTGGCAGATTTTAGGAAACAGAATTTAGTATAAATAGAGACGTCGATAGAGCTTTTATTCACACAATTCTTCCGTCTCTTCTTCGTCTTATTACATAAAATTCTTAATATAATCACTCATCATGAATACTTTGGAGATTCGCCTAAAAGAGTGGACTAATGAGTTTTCCAACATGGAGAAATACGACATGGGCGCCTATAATCTTGGATCGTTGTTGAGTTTGAAGCTCATCAAGGTTGTCAAACCGTTCTTGGATACTTGTCTTGATTATTGGGACCCGAATTATCATGTTTTTGCTTTCCCCGAAGGCGACATTTGTCCATTTCCTGAAGAAATTGCTACGATCGGTGGGTGGGACCCAGAACACTTGCCTGCCATTCCTTCTACTTCGCAAGGGTATAAGAGCAAATTTAGAGACTTGCTTGGGTTGAATAGAATTGAGGTGGACCGTTTAGTGACCTCAAAGGGAGTGCGAATGTTGGACTTCATTGACCGTTTCATTAATAGGGCCGACCCCACCGTTTCTTATGTTGCTAGGCGAAGGGCATTTGGGTTTTGCTTGTTGCATGTGTATGTCCTCCAAGGGCATGTTGATGAAGACTTGAGAGGTGATCTCCGTCTTCTGGGCCTAGTTGAGCAAATGGAGCTGCGCAATAGCCCAGCTTGTTTATGCTTAGGAGAGATCCTGTTGGGCTTGGATAATAGGAAAGCCAACCGTGACCTACCGTACTTGGGAAGTCCCGTTATTCTGCAGGTAAAAGAACTTTTTTCTTTTTTCGTTTTTTTTTTTCTTTTTTTTTTCGTTCGTTTAATACCTGCTTTTGGTAGGTTTGGCTTATGGAGCGCCTTCGATTGATCGAGCCCCCAGTTCATGTTCCTTCTTATCATGCTCGTTCGATTGCGATGAGGACTAGGCTGTACATGGTGGACTTCACTCGAGTCTGCAATTATTGGGAGAACAAACTGAAGAGTGATGACGGCCCCTTGATTAGATGGATTGTACCATGGTGGCACCTCAAATCTGTCACTGGAGTATCTTCCCTGGATCCTACTCAATCTGCGTGCATTCCTGGCTTGGAATTCATGGTGTGCATCTTCCCGGAGAGGCTGATGAGACTGGTTGGACTAAAACAGACGATCCCGAAGCTTGATACTGTCCCGCAGACTGCCGTGGCGCTTACTACTGAGAGTCGAAGGGAGTGGGCCATTAAATGGGCCCAAAGAAACATGTGGTTCTTGAACTCTTCTGCTAATGCCTTATGGGTGTCGGATTCTTGTCTGCGATGGAGGAAAGCTACTACTCCGGAAGAGCGCGAGAGATTGAGGAAGCGCGAGCCCGTTGACTACAAGGTGCGCGAGGTGGAAAAAGAGAAAGAGACGCATTTGACTGAGGGAGAGGAAGAAGCCGGGTTTCGAGTTGTTCACCCTTCAAAGAAACCAAGGACCTCTCCTGCCGTGGATAAAGTGATTGACAAGAATGGGAAGTCTAGGCCTCGAGAAAGACCGTTGGTGATTAGGTCCGAAGTGGCGCAAGAGCGTCCGGCTCGAGGTCGTGACAAGAAGTATGACAAGAATGACAAGGGCAAAGGGAAAATGGAGGAATAGCCCAAGTCTTTATTATTATTTATTATTATTATTATTGTTGTAATAAAAAAAGGTGGGGTTTTTAGAATCCTAGCCTATTATTTATTTTTTATTATTATGTAACGTATTATTATTAGAAAATGAATGAAAATAAAAAGGTTAATCGGTTATGAAACCGTTGTGATTTTCTATTTATTATTCTTGTCGAATTCCAAATGCAACGCAAATGTCCTTCTATTTACATTTTTAAAAATAATGGGTTGTATCCTGTGAAGGATTGCCTACGTATTCATTAAGAAAATAAAATCAAACCCTTACGCGTAGTTCGAGTAAATGTAAAAGAATAATTGTTCTAAGCAAGAGCTTGTGATGAACTTTAGAAAATAAGCATGAGCTTTTTGCTTACTCTTAAGGTGCAAATTTAGTTTATTTGATGATATGAGGATAACAAATTTGTCAAAATGTAAGAGCAGAGTGACATTAGCTTATTTCAGCTTGGCCAGGGGCCGTTTATTTAGTGCCACAAAAGCAACATGTGGGGTTACACGAGGCGCGTTTTTGTTCCTATTCTAAACATAATGCCGCTTTAGTTGGTCGAGGTTTGTCGGGTTGGAAAACTCATTCCCATCTAGGTCTGTGATTCTAACTGCACCCCCTGGAAGTATGGACTTGACTAGGAATGACCCGGCCCAATTAGGTTTGAATTTTCCCCGTGGATCAACAGGTAAAAGAGCTCTAACCGACTTCAGTACTAAGTCTCCTTCTTTGATGTTCCTGGGCCTAACCCTTTTGTTGAAAGCTCGTTTGATACGTGCTTGATATGTTTGGACATTACGCAAGGCGGGTATCCTACGTTCATCCAGGAGGATGAGTTCTTCATATCTATCCCTCTTCCAATCGGCTTCTGGGATTTGACTTTCGAGTAAGATACGCAAGGATGGTATTTCTAACTCGACTGGTTGTACAGCTTCCATGCCGTAAGTCAAATAGAAAGGGGTGGCCCCAGTGGGCGTCCTAACAGATGTGCGATATCCCCACAAAGAAAAGGGTATCTTGCTTAGCCAATCTCGATAGTTGTCAATCATTTTCTTGAGAATTGTGACAACGTTTTTGTTTGCTGCTTCTACCGCGCCATTAGTCTGTGGTCTATAGAGCGAAGAGTGGCGATGCCTAATTTTGTACTTGGCGAGCAATTGCTCCGTCTCAGCTTGGAAATGTGATCCATTATCACTAATGATCTCATGTGGGCAACCGTATCGACAGATGATGTTGTTTTGTATGAACTTTGCCACGTTTTTAGCCATGAGACTAGTGTAGGAAGCCCTTCTACCCATTTGGTGAAATAGTCAATTGCCACTAGGATAAAACAGTGACCTCCTGTTCCGGCCGGGGTTATCTTCCCGATTATGTCAATTCCCCAGGCAGAAAATGGACAAAGAGATGTCATCGTGTAGAGCAATGAAGGAGGGACATGTTGTACATTCCCGAAAATTTGGCAATTGTGGCAATGTCTTACGTATTTGATGCAATCGGATTCCATTGTGGTCCAATAATACCCCAAACGTGTGATTTTCTTTGCCATCATGGGCCCACTCGTGTGAGGACCGCATTCTCCATCGTGAACTTCTTCCATCACTTTCCGCGCCTGTGAATGATCAAGGCAACGTAGGATTACACCAAGAGGTGTTCGTTTGTACAATTCTCCTTGCATGAGAACGTATTGGGAAGCTAGCAGGCGTATAGCACGTTGTCCCCTCTTGTCCATATCCGGTGGATAGGTGCCGTTGAGCTTGAAATGTAGGATTGCTTGGAACCAGGGTTCCTGTGCGATTTCCTCTTCATCGGTGATTTGATGGACATAGGCCGGCTCTGACCATCGTTCGATACATAAAGGCATTTCTACCATGTCATCTGGCATATTGATCAAAGATGCAAGTTTTGCAAGAGCATCTGCAAATTGATTTTCTTCCCGAGGTAGGTGTAGATATGTCACGTGATCAAAGAATTGGGAAACTTGGTCTATTCTGGCTTGGTAAGGTGCTAGGCTTTCGCTTCGGATTTTCCAAGATCCCGTAACTTGATTGATGATCAGGGATGAATCCCCATGTACTCGGAGGTTTTTAATGCCTAAGCTCACTGCCGCTTGTAGTCCAATGAGACAAGGTTCGTATTATGCGGCGTTGTTTGTCACCTCGAAGTCGAGTTTGACAGAGATTGGTGTATGCTCACCTTCAGGAGAAATGAGCAACACTCCTATTCCAAATCCTCTTAAGTTTGATGCTCCATCAAAGTAAAGGTCCCAGGAGTCTACATCAGTTTGGAGTATATCCTCGTCTGGAAATGACCAAGTGTCTATTGTTTGTGCATCATTGATGGGATTCTCTACAAAGAATTCGGCAACGGCGCGCCCTTTTATAACTTTCAGGGGCACGTACTTGAGATCGAACTCTGAGAGCATCAAAGTCCATCTTGCTAGATGTCCGTTGAGGACGGGTTTTCGAAGAGGTATTTGACTGGATCCATTTTGGAGTATATTTTGACGGAGTAGCTAAGCATGTAATGGCGTAGCTTCTTCGTCGCCCACACAAGAGCGAGGCATGTCTTTTCGAGTTGTGAGTATTTGCACTCGTACTCCAAGAACTTCTTACTAAGGTAGTAGATAGCCCTTTCTTCACTTCCTACGGTTTGAGCTAGCATGGCACCCATGGCTGTTTCGGTTACTGTGAGATATAAACCAAGAGGTTGATCTCGTTGAGGTGGCATGAGCACTGGTGGTTTAGCCAATATCTTCTTGATTCGGTCAAATGCCTTTTGACAATCATCCTCCCACATGGTGTGATCTGTTTTCTTGAGCTTCTTGAAGATAGGCTCACAAATCATGGTGAGTTTCGATATGAATCGACTTATATATTGCACTTTTCCCAGAAATCCTCTGACTTCTTTTTCTGTTTGATGTTGTGGCATTTCGATCAAGGCTTTGATTTTGGAAGGGTCTATTTTTATACCTCGTTGGCTAACGACGTATCCCAGGAGTTTGCCAGATGTTACTCCGAATGCGCACTTCTGAGGATTGAGCCTCATGTTGTACTTTCGTAGCCTTGCGAAAAATTTGCGAAGGTTCGCAATATGCCCCTCTCTATCCTTGGACTTGACAATCATGTCATCTACGTATACCTCAACTTTTTTGTGCATCATGTCATGTAAGAGTGTAGTTACGGTGCGTTGATATGTAGCTCCGGCGTTGATTAACCCAAACGGCATTACCGTATAGCAATAGGTTCCCCATTGAGTGATAAAAGCGGTCTTATGCATGTCTTCTATGGCCATCTTGAATTGATTATAACCCGCATACCCATCCATGAAGGATAGTAATGCGTGGTCTGCAGTATTGTCCACCAATATGTCAATATGTGGTAGAGGGAAGTCATCTTTAGGACTTGCTTTGTTTAAGTCCCTAAAATCAACACAAACGCGGATTCTCCCATCCTTTTTGGGTACAGGTACTATGTTGGCTACCCAGTCAGAATACTCGGAAACTTTGATGAACCCGGCTTTGAATTGCTTATCGACTTCTTCCTTAATCTTGAGAGCCCATTCTGTTCTCATTCGACGAAGCTTTTGTTTTACAGGCTTGAAACCTGGCTTAATCGGGATTCTATGTTCGGTGATATCCCTGTCGATCCCTGGCATGTCTTTGTAGGACCATGCGAAAACGTCTTTGAACTCGTGTAGGAGATCTATGAAGTCGGCCCTTTTGGTAGAGCTCAAGGTAGTCCTTATCCTAAGTTCTTGGGGTTCTAGTTCGGTTCCTACATTGATGGGTTCGGTATTCTCTATTACTGGTCCCCCTTCCCCTTCCTGTAGTATTTCTTTGGCTACGTAGGGAGCTATTTCAATTGAGTCTGGGTCTTGGTCATCCTCAGTATCATCGTAAACAGAATTGCACTCAAGATAACACAAAGAGTAAGCAGAACCTGATTTATTCATATTAAAGTTTGAGAAAAGTTGAAACAAAGAAGCCATCTGATCTGTGGTCAGTGGCGGTAAAGGGACAGTGGTTGGGACATTTCCCGAACTACTGTTACTACTTGAGGCTAAGCTAGGAGAAACGAACGGAATGGGGATGACGACAGGATAAGACTCCCTAGTGACTTCTCTAGACTCTGACTCTAACTCCGACTCCGACTCTGACTCGAATTCATCATCTTCTGGTTCTCCTTTGAACATCTCTCCTTCTCCAGTGGTGAGCTTAAAGAGTCTTCCTTGATTGTTGGTCCACTTGATTGATTTTCTCCATCCTTTCTGCTGATTCGCGTTTGTTTCTGTGATTAACGCGGTAGGGTTGAAGTGATCGTCTTGAAGTATCATGGTAATGATCTCATCCTGCGCGGCTCTAACAAATTGATCTTCTCCAAACAATAGACTAACAGCTTGTTCGTCTAAGCAAGGTGCTTGATGAGCTTTGACGGTAGGAACCGTTTCTGGAGGAATGAAGTAGCAATCGTGAAAGATCTCGATTCCGGCTAGCTTCCTCTCGAGATAGTGCCAAGGTTCGGGAAATCCGTGAAAGAGTTCTAGATTTCCTTCCTTAACGAAGTATCCGTTTAGGGTAGGGAGGTAGGGTCGCATTTGGACTCCCACGTACTTACGGTTTTGAACTTAAGCGAGCATTTCGAGAACTTTCTCTTTGGTGGGTTTGTACCCTAGTCCAAGTGGTATCCTTTTTGAGTTGCCTTCCTTGTATGGTGCGAAGGTGTTTCTTCGGATAGGGTTTAAAGGCATTCCAGGGAAGTATCCCTGGGATTTGAGTATGTGGTTGACCACCAAGTTGGAGTAGGGATCGTAGTATAAGGGTGCCAATTCACTTTCTATGATGCTTATGCTTTGGAAGCCCCCAAGCTCATATACTGGATCAGCAAGGACTTGATTGTTTGACTTCTTTTCGATTATTGCCTTGATGGGTGACGAAGTGATCGTCACCACTTTGCCATTTAGTGGGATTTTGATCTTTTGATGAAGGGTGGAGGTCACCGCTTTGCAAGCGTGAATCCAAGGCCTTCCTAGAAGTATGTTGAAGGAAGCTTCAATGTCCACTATTTGGAAGTTAACCTTTCGCTCAATTGGCCCTGTGGCTATGGTTAGGTTAACGAGTCCTACTACCTTTCGTCGTGTACCATCATATGCGCGAACACCTTGATTGGTAGGGGTCCAATCCGACTCTTTCATGCCTAGTTTGTATGCCGTTTTGAGGGGTATGACGTTGACCGTGGAGCCATCATCTACCAAGGTCATTGGCACATTCTTCTTTAGACAAATGACAGTGATGTAAAGAGCCAAGTTGTGACTAGCGCCAAAAGGTGGCAAATCTTCATCTGAGAAAGTAATAGGATTACTTAGCTTTGGTGATTCTTGGAAGACCAAGTTGACTACATCTTCGGGTGTGGAGTTATGCGCTATACTTAGCTTGGCCAAAGCTTGCAGTAAAGCTTGGCGATGTGGGAAAGAGCTTGCTACTAGTTGCCAGACTGAAAGATCAGCCTTTTTCTTCTGTAATTGCTTGAGCAAGTGATCAGTGGAGTCATCTTCGTTATCATTTGGTGTGACAACGTTGGTTGGACCATTTTGAGTAGTATTTTGATATGGACGGCCCGAACGAGTTAGGTGGCCCACATCTTGGTCTTCACCATTTTGGACTATTTCTTTGACTAGGGAGTTTTCAATGAGATACTCGTCCTCATCATCATCGGCCCATACTCCATTGATTGTAGCTATTTCTCTCATTCTTATGATCTCGTCTTCTAATCGTGTGATTTGGTCGACTAGTTTATCAACCACGGCGACTATTTCTTGCATAGTGGCATTTTGAGAGAAGATTAGTGGCACATGCTCTTTAGGTGTCGCGTTGGGGTCATGTAAAGTTGTCACCATATTTTCCAATTCCCAAACTTGCCTATCCACAATCCTTGCCCGTGTGATGAAGTCGGAAATGGTAGGGGAGATGGTAGAGTAGAACCCTTCATTCTCGATCGCGTGGATCTCGTGGATCTCGTCTTCAATTGGCGAAATGAGGTGTGAACAATCTAAGGTAGATTCTTCACTTGTGATCACTAGAATCCCAAGAGGGTTCTAAGTGTTGTTGGGTTTACCTCCCGGCGGTATTGGTAGTCGACCATCTTCAATCATATCTTGAAGCACATTTTTCAACTTGTAGCATTTTTCTGTGTCATGCCCCTTGCCCCTATGGTATTCACAGTACGATTTCTCGTCCCAGAAGTTGGATTTCTTTTCAGGTTCGGGAGTAGGTCCTATGGGTTGGAGCTTGCCTTGTTTCATTAACCTTTTTAGAGCGTTGGAGTAAGTGTCCCCAAGATTTGTGAATTTCCTTGGTGGGGTACTTTTCTTTGATGGCTCAAGAAGGTTAACTTCATCAGTCTTGCTAGTGGAGCCGTAAGAACGACTAGTTGAGCCTTGATATCCTCGACCTACCATTTTGGACAAGAGCCCTTTATGGATGTCATCTTCAATCCTTGTTCCTTGTACGGTTAAGTCCTTGAAAGTTTTGATGTTTTGGTATCTCAAATGATTGGCATAGATGGGTTTAAGATTGTCCACGAACTTCTCCACAAGGGTAGCCTCATCCGGGCGTTCAACTAGTTGGGTACTAGTCTTCCTCCACCTACTTAGGAAGTCGGTGAATCCTTTGTCATTATCCGCATATTGCTTAGAAAACTCGATTGCGGCATCTTCCCAAGTGGCGATCTTCTTGTGTTCTAAAGAGTAGAACCATTGCTTTGGGATGGTGTCAAGAGATGAAGGAAAGATCCTTAAGAACATCTCGGGTTTAATGCCTTTGATAGACATGTAATCCTTGAAGGCACGGATGTGGTTCAAAGGGTTTTCGTGCCCCTTGAATTTAGGGATATCCGTCATATTGAAGTTGGTTGGCAATTTGGAATTGACGGCCTCATACTTGCGGTTATTCTCCATATAAATGCCATCCCCTTTAAGATACATCAATTGCTCCTCTAAGTATTGGAGTCTTTTCTCGGCTACAGTTATTCCCATGGGAGGATTTTCGTCCTTGGATTCACTCGCGAAGTCACCTACTATTTCACTTTCTTGAGGAGGCAACCTCCCCTCTACGGCGTAGATCCGGCCCTCGATGGTGTCAAGGCGATCATACACTTGATCTTGGGTAACTTGGATTTGAGCTAGTGCGGCTAGGATTCGATCATTACCATCTTGAAGTTGATTGAAGTTTGCGTCACTTGTTTCAGGCATCTTGAAAACTGGATAAGAGATCGACAACGAATCAAAACACGATCGACCATTCTAACACACTTGCTAAGAGAAGAAATGTTTTGACTCGTGAAGTGGGTGTGTGCCACTTTAATTGTGTTGAGTGAGCTTTGAAGAAAAGACGAAGTTTTGAGAATGTGTATCCTAGTCAACTATATTGTAGTTGTAGGAGTGGACTCGAAGTGAGGTTTTGAAATGGGCTTAGGTCCGAATTTTGACTCGACAAACGGACAGAGTTTTGACTGGGTTTTGCGCTAATCAATGGCCTTTTCGAAATTCTGTTTAAAAAAAGGGGTTTTGATTTTTACAAAAATCGTCATGGTTTCGTTTAGAAATGGTGATCACGTAAGGTACAAACATTCATACAAGCATTATAACGGGATGCTGAGTGCGTTTAAAAAGGTTTTGGTTTAAAGGGTGGGTTGCCATACCGAACAATCAAACCCGAAGTCTGAGGAGAGGCTCGTACCAAACAAGAGTAAGGCTGATTCCTAGTCCATTTCCTCAAGTAGTGAAGGTCCTTGATACAAACAAGAGTAAGCATCATGGTATGGATGACGTCAATCGGTATCCATCCTTAGGCCCAAATAAGAATTAGGACCGTTTAGATGGGATAATTGGTCGAATGGGTTGGGTTGGGCCTAGGAAGGCCGAGTGAAACGATCTAGGAAGACCGAGTTATGAAAACCGACAATTGTCTTGTACAAACTATTCCCTAACCTTGTTCAAGTTTCACCCTTTTGGCTACACGTAAGTGTATTATCCCCAGCGGAGTCGCCAAACTGTGGACAATGGGGCCCACGGGGGCGCTTGGGAGAGAGAACAAGCGTTTGCATTTTGTGGAGTCGCCACCAATTTTTATGGGAAATTGGAACCGTTCGAATACCTCGTGTCATGTCAAGACATAAAGTAGTGACATGAACACTAAGCAATCGTTACCCTTAGCATTCTATGTCTAAAATGACTCTCGTGGATGCCAATGAACACGGATGTTCACAGAGATCTGGAGTAAGGGGTGAGGGTACGTATTAGGAAGCTCTTTTGATCGAACACCTAATCCCGCCCGCCTCGATAGCGGCCTCTACTAATGATTAGGAACATCATCTATACTCGATATATCGTCGATTATATGCATGCAATGCAACATCCAAGTTTTAATCCTAGCATGTGAAGAATAGACTAAATTGGTTAACACGTAATTTAGCACACAATTGGGTCGAATCGGTATTTAAGTTCAATTACATGTGAAGGCATACAAATGATACAAGAAATACAATGAAAAATATAACTAAAAAATTACAATAATGAAAAATTACAATAATTACATCGGGTTAATTGATCTATGTCGAAAACACCTTTAAAACGGATAATTTGAGAAAAAGAATAAAAGAAAGAATTAACGAACAGAACAGTAGGCGATAATACGGTTAATAGTCAATTATACGTAAGCTAATTAAACTAAGTCAAACAACAACGGAGTTCAGAGACAGAACTCAACCTGGAACAGGCGCAGCAGGACTGCGCTCTTTGGAAGAGGCGCAGCAGTCGCTGCGTCTGTTCCAAGGGTGAGTTCTGGCTGTGAAGCTGGAACTGCAAAATCGTTAATATAAATTGGTGAATTTAATGGTTGGATTAATGATATTCACTCGGATGGAAGTGATTAATAGGTTATTTACATGTGATTAATGGTCATAAAAGCAATAAAACATGGATGAGACGGATTTAAGACGGATTATTTACATGGATGAACGATTGATTAGTGACATGGGTGAACAAAATAGGTCAGATATGACGAATTAATGACAAATATGCGATAAAAGACTGATGAAAATATATCAAAGATCGAATTCCAGAAACCCGATATGAACAAATCGAATTACTACAACCCGGATTGAGTTTAATGACGAAAACCCGCAAATATGAGATTATAAGGGATTTAAGTCGAATTTTAATGATGGATTAAACGTGTTAATGATGAATAATATACATGTTAAATTAATATGCTATTGTAACGAAGAATTAAAGAAAACAAACGAAACAAACAAAAGTTTGACGAATTACAGAGGGCGAAGGAAGAAGAAAGGAAGCGAGAAGCAGAATCGCGGCACCTCACGAAGAGGCGCAAGCTAGAATCGCGCTCCTTCAAGAGGCGCAGCGATTCTTTGCGTCCTTTCTCGACGGTTTGTCTTCTGGAAATCCGTAAAAAGGGTTTTAAAGCACGGTTTTAGAATTCGGTTTTAACAAGTATTTTCGACATAAACCTTACATTAATGATGATACAAAAAGTAAAGAACAATAAATAAAGGAGAGATTTACACCCTCAAACTTACATGTTTGACGAAACAAGAAGAACTAAGTTATCGATTAGTGATGCTTGTAGACACCTCGTTTCTGCACCCCTCGCAAACCACCCGGTGATGATTGGGCCGCATGTTTGATTCGCGGAACGATTTGTGACAGTTCGTAAGATTATCGTCAAGTGATTGCTCAAATATTAAATGTCAACCTCTTAGTTGTCATCTACGTGCCGATACGGTCGTTTTGGCAGTAATTAGAGTACATTCGGAGTCCGGGTCAAAAACCGTCTCCATTTTCTGATAACTGTTAAATCCCGAGTCAGAATGTTCTGGAATGTTCCGGATGTTTCTATTCCATATTTATCAAATTTTATCTTTTGGCAAGCAATATCCCGTAATATTCAAAAGATAATCGAATTAAATCCGTCCTACCATAACTTAAACACGGAGATCTTTCTTAAACAGGAGGAAACCTCCTGGGAACAGACGCAGCAGGTGCTGCGCCTCTTCCAAGAGACGCAGTGGCTGCTGCGCCTCTTCCCAGGCCCTTCTTTGCATGATTTACGTATCTTTTTTATATCTTTCCGAGATTCACTTCCAAAGAGTCTCCGAAACCCTATTCCTTCACGTGATTAGTATAAATAGGAGCTTTCGTTCCTCATATTTCTCACGCGAGTGTCCGCCCTTCTCTTCTCCCTTTGCATTCTAGACTTCGTTCTTACTAATTGGCGCCTACGTGCTTGGACTTCCGACCACGTAAGCTCGGATCCTTCCGGGTACCAGCCTTTCCGTTGCATGACCGACCAATTTGACCAACTACACCAATAATCAATCCTAATTAATCAATCTTGTTAAATCATTTTCCTCTTTCGAGGGCACTCTTTCCTTGCATTCGCGTCGAGCATCACTAATCGATCTTCTTAGTTCTTCTCGTTCCGTCAACATGTAAGTCTGAGGGTGTATATTCCTTTTATTTATTGTATTTTAATTATTGTATAACAATTGTAAGATTTATGTCGGAAATACCATTAAAATCGATTTCTAAAACCGTCTTTAAAACCTCGTTTTTTGCGGATTTCCGAGAGATGACGTCAAGAAAAGACGCAAAGAATCGCTGCGCCTCTTCGAAGGAGCGCAGCACCTGCTGCGCCTCTTCGTGAGGCTGCCGCAGTTCCTGTTTCTTTTCTTCTTCCTCCGTCCTCTGTAATTCGTATCAAAATTGTTCCTTTTGTTTTGTTCTTTGATTCTTCATCACGGTAATTTATAAATTATATGTATATTATATAATTCATCATTCATGCTTAATTAATCATCGAATCCGACTTAAATCCCTTATAATTCATATTTGCGGGTTTTCGTCATTAAATTCAAGTTTCGGGTTTTAGAGGCTCAATTCGTTCATATTGGGTTTCTGGGATTCGTTGTTGATATATTTGCATCTGTTTATTTATTGTTCATCACTAATTCGTCGCATTCATCATGTTTAGTTTAATTCGTTTAGTTTAGTTAGTTTAATTAATCATTCATTAACATCGACCCTTCACATAATTAATCCGTTTAATTCCGTCTCATCCATGCTCTACTGTTTTATGACGCATTCATATGTAAAATAATCCATTAATCACTTTCATCCGAGTCTAAAAATCAATCAATCCATTAATTTAACAAATAACATTAACGATTTGCAGTTCCGGCTTCACAGCCAGAACTCACCCTTGGAACAGACGCAGCAACTGCTGCGCCTCTTCCAAAGGGCGCAGTGTCTGCTGCGCCTGTTCCAGGGTGATTTCTGTCTCTGAACTCCTTTTCTGCCTTGACTTAGTTTGTTTAGATTACGTATTAATCAACTAATATTCGTATTATCACTTTCTGATTTGTTCGTATTTCTTTTAATTTAATTCTTTTATTTCTTTTTCTCAAATTATCCGTTTTAAAGGTATTTTCGGCATAAATCACCTAATCCGTTGTAATTATTGTAATTTCCATTATTGAGTTTTATCGTTATTGTAATTCTTTTATTGTTTGTATGTTTCACATGTAAATGAACCTTAAATTCCAACTTCGACCCAATTGCATGATAAACTAATTGTTAACCGACTTAGTCTTAATTCACACGTTAGGATTAATCTATTGGATGTTGCATTGCATGCATATAGCCGACGATATATCAAGTACGAATAAACTCCCTAATCATTAGTAGAGGCCGCTATCGAGGCGGGCGGGATTAGGTGTTCGATCAAAAGAGCTTCCTAATACGTACCCTCACCCCTTACTCCAGATCTCCGTGAGCACCCGTGTTCATTGGCATCCACGAGAGTCATTCTAGACATAGAATGCTAAGGGTAACGATCGCTTAGTGTTCATGTCACTACTTTATGTCTTGACATGACATGAGGTATCGAACGGTTCCAATTTCCCATAAAAATTGGTGGCGACTCCATACAAAATGCAAACGCTTGTTTTCGAGCCCCTTCACCAAGCGCCCCCGTGGGCGGCCCGCTGTCCACAGTTTGGCGACTCCGCTGGGGATATTACACTTACGTGTAGCTAGGGTGAAACTCGAACAAGGTTAGGGAATAGTTTGTACAAGACAATTGTCGGTTTTCATAACTCGGTCTTCCTAGACCGTTTATTCGGCCTTCCTAGGCCCAACCCAACCCGTTCGACCAATCGTCCCGTCTAAACGGTCCTAATTCTTATTTGGGCCTAAGGATGGATAGCGATTGACGTCATCCATACCATGATGCTTACTCTTGTTTGTATCAAGGGCCTTCACTACTTGAGGAAATGGACTAGGAATCGGCCTTACTCTTGTTTGGCACGAGCCTCTCCACAGACTTCGGGTTTGATGGTTCGGTATGGCAACCCACCCTTTAAACCAAAACCCTTCTAAATGCACTCAGCATCCTGTTATAATGCTTGTATAAGTATGTAAACCTTATGTGATCACCATTTCTAAACAAAATCATGTCGAATTTTCAAAAAATCAAAACCCGTTTTCAATCAAGAATTTCGAAAATAGGGCCTTTAATTAGTACAAAATCCGGTCAAAACTCTGTCCGTTTGTCGTGTCAAAATTCGGGCCACAAGCCCATTTCAAACCTCACCTCGAGTCCACTCCTACAACTACACTACAGTTGACTAGGACACACATTTTCAAAGACCTTGTCTTTCTTCAAAACTCACTCAACACAAGTGGCACACACCCACTTCATGAGTCAAGTCTTTTCCTCTTTTAGCAAGTGTGATAGAATGGTCGATCGTGTTTTGATTCGTCGCCGACTCTTGTACATTTTCCAAGATGCCTGGGTCAAGCGATGATACGAACCTCCAGCAAATTCAAGAGAGTAATGATCGAATCCTAGCCGCGATAGCCCAAATGCAAATCACTCAAGAACAAACCTATGACCGCCTTGAGCTTATCGAAGGCCGCATCTTTGATGTAGAGGGAAAGCTACCTCCCATTAAAGGTGAAGTACTACAATTTTCCGATGACGAGTCTAAAGATGAGAATCCTGTCCTAGGAACAACCGCAGCTGAGAAAAGACTCCAATACCTAGAGGAGCAATTGATGTACCTTAAGGGGGATGACATTTACAGAGAGAACAATCGTAAGTATGAAGCCGTCAATTCCAAGTTGCCAACTAACTTTAGCATGACGGATATCCCTAAGTTCAAGGGGCATGAAAACCCTTTGAACCACATCCGAGCTTTCAAGGACTACATGTCTATCAAAGGCATCAAACCCGAGATGTTCTTAAGGATCTTTCCTTCATCTCTTGACACCATCCCAAAGCAATGGTTCTACACTTTAGACCACAAAAAGGTCGCTACTTGGGAGGACGCCGCCATCGAATTCTCGAAACAATACGCGGATAACGCCGAGATCCAAGTCAACATGCGCACTCTAGAGGTTCTTACCCAAAATGACAAAGAAGGATTCACCGACTTTCTAAGTAGGTGGAGGAAGACTAGTACCCAACTAGTTGAACGCCCGGATGAGGCCACTCTTGTGGAAAAGTTCGTGGATAATCTCAAGCCCATATATGCCAACCATTTGAGATATCAAAACATCAAGACCTTCAAGGACTTAACTGTACTAGGGACACGAATTGAAGATGACATCCGTAAAGGACTCTTGTCCAAAACGGTAGGTCGAGGATACCAAGGGTCCACAAGTCGTTCATACGGCTCTACTAGCAAGACCGACGAAGTTAACCTTCTCGAGCCATCCAAGAAAACTAGCCCACCAAGGAAGTTCACAAACCTTGGAGATACATACTCCAATGCTCTAAAAAGGCTAGTGAAGCAAGGCAAACTCCAACCCATTGGACCTACTCCCGAACCCGAAAGAAAGTCTAAGTTCTGGGATGAAAGTTCATACTGTGAATACCATAGAGGCAAGGGGCACGACACTGAAAAATGCTACAAGTTGAAACACGTGCTTCAGGATATGATTGAAGATGGCCGACTCCCAATACCACCGGGAGGTAAGCCCAACAACACTCAGAATCCTCTTGGAGTTCTAGTGATTACAAGTGATGAATCTACCTTAGATTGCTCACATCTCATTTCTCCCACCGAAAATGAAATCCATGCAATTGAGAAAGAAAGACTCTACTCTACCATCTCCCCTACCATTTCCGACTTCATCGCATGGGCAAGGAGTGTAGATAGACAAGTGTGGGAACTAGAAAACATGGTAACGACCTTACGTGATCCCAAGGCAACGCCTAAAGAACGCGTACCATTGACCTTCTCTCAAAATGCCACTATGCAAGAAATAGTCGCCGTGGTCGACAAGCTAGTCGATCAAATCATACAACTAGAAAGTGACATCATGAGGATGAAGGAACTAGCTGCGATCAATGGAGTTTGGGCCGATGACGATGAAGACGAATATCTCATTAAAAACTCCTTAGTCAAGGAAATAGTCCAAAATGGCGAAGACCAAGATGTGGATCACCTAACTCGCTCGGGTCGTCCATACCAAAGCACTACTCAAAACGGTCCAACCAACGTCATCACACCGAATGACAACGAAGATGACCCCACTGATCATTTGCTCAAGCAATTACAAAGAACCAAGGCTGATCTTTCAGTCTGGCAACTAGTGGCAAGCTCATTTCCACACCGCCAAGCTTTACTGCAAGCTTTGGCCAAATTGAATGTGGCACATAACTCTACTCCCGAAGATGTAGTCAACTTGGTCTTCCAAGAATCACCGAAGCTAAGTAATCCTATTACTTTCTCAGACGAAGACTTGCCACCTTTTGGCGTTAGTCACAACCTTGCTCTATACATCACCGTCATCTGTCTAAAGAAGAATGTGCCAATGACCTTGGTAGATGATGGCTCCGCGGTCAACGTCATACCCCTCAAAACGGCATACAAACTAGGCATGAAAGAGTCGGACTGGACCCCTACAAGTCAAGGTGTACGAGCATATGACGGTACACGACGGAAAGTGGTAGGACTTGCTAACCTAACCATAGCAACGGGACCAATCGAACGAAAAGTCAACTTCCAAATAGTGGACATTGAAGCTTCATTTAACATACTTCTGGGAAGGCCTTGGATTCATGCTTCCAAAGCAGTAACATCCACCCTTCACCAAAAGATCAAGATTCCACTAAATGGCAAGGTTGTGACAATCACTT
Source organism: Silene latifolia (assembly GCF_048544455.1). NCBI lineage: Eukaryota > Viridiplantae > Streptophyta > Magnoliopsida > Caryophyllales > Caryophyllaceae > Silene > Silene latifolia. Next base: position 52,475,411 of record NC_133533.1, read on the forward strand.
CGTCACCCATCAAGGCCATAATCGAGAAGCAATCGAATAATCAAGTCCTTGCGGATCCCATATACGAACTTGGGGGCTTCCAAAGTGTAAATGTCATAGAAAGTGAGTTGGCACCCTTATACTATAATCCCTACTCTAAATTGGTGGTCAACCACATACTCAAAAACCAGGGATACTTCCCTGGAATGCCTTTGAACCCAGTTCGGAAGAACACCTTCGCACCATACAAGAAAGGCAACTCATCAAGAATACCACTTGGACTAGGGTACAAACCCACCACAGAAGAAGTTCTCGAAATGCTCGCCCAAGTCCAAAATCGCAAGTATGTAGGAGTCCAAATGAGGCCATATCTCCCCACCTTGAATGGATACTTCGTTCAAGAAGGAAGTTCGGAACTCTTTCATGGATTTCCCGAACCTTGGCATTACCTCGAGAGGAAGTTAGCTGGAATCGAGATCTTTCACGATTGCTACTTCATCCCTCCAGAAACGGTTCCTACCGTCAAAACCCGTCAAGCACCTTGCTTAGACGAACAAGCTGTTAGCCTCCTATTTGGAGAGGACCGATTTGTTAGGGCCGTGCAGGATGAGATCATTACTACGATACTTCAAGACGATCGCTTCAACCCCACCGCCTTGATCACGGAAATCGACACAAAGCAGCAGAAAGGGTGGAGAAAATCAATCAAATGGACCGACAATCAAGGAAGACTCTTCAAGCTCACCACTGGAGAAGGAGAGATGTTCAAAGAAGAACCAGAAGACGACGAGTTCGAATCAGAGTCGGAGTCGGAGTCGAGTCGAGTCTAGAGGAGTCATTAGAGAGTCTACTCCCGTCGTCATCCCCACTCCCCTCGTTTCTCCTAGCTTATTTTCAAGTAGTCACGAGTTCGGAAATGCCCCACCATCGTCCCTTTACCGCCACTATCCATCGATCAGTTGGCTCATTTGTTTCAACTTTACTCAAATCTTAATATGAATAAATCAGTTCTCGCTTACTCTTTGCGTTATCTTGAGTGCAATTCTGTTTATGATGATACTGAGGATGACCAAAACCCAGACTTGACCGAAATACCTCCCTACGTAGCCAAAGAAATACTACAGGAAGGGGAAGGGGGACCTGTAATTGAGGACACCGAACCCATCAATGTAGGAACTGAACTAGAACCCAAAGAACTTAGGATAGGGACTACCTTGAGCTCTACCGAACGGGCCGACTTCATAGACCTCCTAAATGAATTCAAAGACGTTTTCGCTTGGTCCTACAAAGACATGCCAGGATCGACAGGATATCGCCGAACATAGGATCCCGATTAAGCCAGTTACAAACCCGTGAAACAAAGCTTCGACGAATGAGAACAGAGTGGGCTCTAAAGATTAAGGAAGAAGTTGACAAGCAATTCAAAGCCGGGTTCATCAAAGTTTCCAAGTATTCTGACTGGGTAGCTAACATAGTACCCGTACCTAAAAAGGATGGGAGAATCCGAGTTTGTGTTGACTTTAGGGATTTGAACAAAGCAAGCCCAAAAGACGACTTCCTCTACCTCACATTGACATATTGGTAGACAATAAATACGTGACCACGCATTACTATCCTTCATGGATGGATATGCGGGTTACAACCAAATCAAAATGGCCATGGAAGACATGCACAAGACCGCGTTCGTCACCCAATGGGGAACCTATTGCTATACAGTAATGCCGTTCGGATTGATCAATGCCGGAGCTACGTACCAACGCACCGCGACTACACTCCTACATGACATGATGCATAAAGAAGTCGAGGTATATGTGGATGACATGATCGTCAAATCCAAGGAAAGAGAGGGACATATTGCGAACCTTCGCAAGTTCTTCGCAAGGCTACGGAAGTACAACATGAGACTCAACCCTCAAAAATGCACATTTGGGGTAACATCTGGCAAACTCCTAGGATACGTCGTTAGCCAACGAGGCATAGAAATAGATCCTTCCAAAATCAAGGCTCTGATCGAAATGCCACAACCTCAAACAGAAAAAGAAGTCAGAGGATTCCTGGGAAAAGTTCAATACATAAGTCGATTCATATCGAAACTTACGATGATTTGCGAGCCTATCTTCAAGAAACTCAAGAAAACAGACCACACCATGTGGGATGATGATTGTCAAAAGGCGTTCGACCGAATCAAGGAGATATTGGCTAAACCACCAGTGCTCATGCCACCACAACAAGATCAACCTCTTGGTTTATATCTCACAGTAACTGAAACTGCCATGGGTGCTATGCTAGCTCAAACCGTAGGAAGTGAAGAAAGAGCTATTTACTATCTAAGTAAGAAGTTCTTGGAATACGAGTGCAAATACTCACAACTCGAAAAGACATGCCTCGCTCTTGTGTGGGTAACAAAGAAGCTACGTCACTACATGCTTAGCTACTCTGTCAAGATATTCTCCAAAATGGATCCAGTCAAATACCTCTTCGAGAAACCCGTTCTCAACGGACGTCTGGCAAGATGGACCATGATGCTCTCAGAATTTGACCTCAAATACGTGCCACTAAAAGTAATAAAGGGTCGCGCCGTCGCCGAATTCTTCGCAGAAAATCCCATCAACGACGCACAAGCCATAGATACTTGGTCATTTCCCAACGAGGATATACTTCAAACAGATGTAGACTCCTGGGACCTATACTTTGATGGAGCATCAAACCTAAGAAGATTTGGGATAGGAGTGTTGCTCATTTCTCCTGAAGGTGAGCATACACCAATTGCTGTCAAACTCGACTTCGAGGTGACAAACAACGCTGCAGAGTACGAGGCTTGTCTAATTGGACTACAAGCGGCAGTAAGCTTAGGCATCAAAAACCTACGAGTGCACGGGGATTCGTCATTGATCATCAACCAAGTTACGGGATCCTGGAAAATCCGAAGTGAAAGCCTAGCACCCTATCAGACTAGGATAGACCAAGTGGCTCAATTCTTTGATCATGTAACCTACTTACACCTACCTCGGGAGGAAAATCAATTTGCGGACGCTCTTGCGAAACTTGCATCTTTGATAAATATGCCAAATTACATGATGGAAATGCCTTTGTGTATCAAACGACGGTCGGAGCCAGCATATGTCCATCAAATTACCACTGAAGAAGAAATCGCACAAGAACCCTGGTTCCAAGCAATCCTAAATTTCAAGCTTAATGGTACCTATCCACCAGATATGGACAAAAGGGGACAACGAGCTATACGCCTACTAGCTTCCCAATACATCCTAATGCAAGGAGAGTTATACAAAAGAACACCTCTTGGTGTAGTCCTACGTTGCCTTGATCATTCACAGGCACGAAAGGTGATGGAAGAAGTCCACGATGGAGAATGCGGTCCTCACATGAGCGGACCTATGATGGCAAAGAAAATCACACGTCTAGGGTACTATTGGACCACAATGGAATCCGATTGCATCAAATATGTGAGGCATTGCCACAATCACAAATCTTTGGGAACGCATACAACATGTCCCTCCTTCGTTGCTCTATACGATGACATCTCCTTGGCCATTCTCTGCATGGGAATTGACATAATTGGGAAAATAACCCCAGCCGGAACAGGAGGTCACTGTTTCATCCTAGTAGCAATTGACTACTTCACCAAGTGGGTAGAGGCTGCTTCCTACACCGCTCTTACGGCTAAAAATGTGGCAAAGTTCATACAGAACAACATCATCTGTCGATATGGTTGCCCACATGAGATCATCAGCGATAATGGGTCACACTTCCAAGCCGAAACTGAACAATTGCTAGCCAAGTACAAGATCAAGCATCACCACTCCTCGCCCTATAGACCACAGACTAACGGTGCGGTAGAGGCGGCTAACAAGAATGTCGTCACAATTCTCAAGAAAATGACTGACAATTATAGAGATTGGCCAAGCAAAATACCCTTCGCTTTGTGGGGGTATCGAACATCTGTCAGGACGCCCACTGGGGCTACTCCTTTCTATTTGACCTACGGCATGGAAGCCGTGCAACCAGTCGAGCTAGAAATACCATCCTTGCGCATCCTCCTCGAGAGTCAAATCCCGGAGGCCGACTGGAAAAGAGATAGATACGAAGAACTCATCCTCCTGGATGAGCGTAGGCTACGTGCCTTACATAATGTCCAAACATATCAAGCACGTATCAAACGAGCTTTCAACAAAAGAGTTAGGCCAAGAAACATCAAAGAAGGAGACTTAGTACTCAAATCGGTTAGAGCTCTTTTACCTGTCGACCCGAGGGGAAAATTCAAACCTAATTGGGCCGGACCATATCTAGTCAAATCCATACTCCCAGGGGGTGCGGTTAGAATCACAGACCTAGACGGGAATGAGTTCTCAAACCCCACAAATCTCGACCAACTGAAACGATACTATGCCTAGAATAGGAACAACAACGCGCCTCGCGTAAACCTACGTGTCGCTCTTGCGGCACTAAATAAACGGCCCCTGGCCCATTTGAATGTCACTATGCTCTTGCATCTTGGCAAACTTGTCATCCTCATATCATCAAACAAACTAAATTCGCACCTCCCGAGTAAGCAAAAGCTCATGCTTATTTTCTATGTTCATTACAAGCTCTTGCTTCGAACAATTATTCTTTTACATTTACTCGAACTACGCGCAAGGGTTTGATTTCGCTTTTTTTAAGTGAATACGTAGGCAATCCTTCACGGGATTCAACCCACCGTTATATTTAAAATGTAAATAGAAGGACATTTGCATTGCAATTGAAATTCGACAAGAATAATTAAAGAAAATCACAACGGTTTCATAACCATTTAACCTTTTTATTTCATCCATTTTCTAATAATAATAGTACGGCAAATAATAATAATAGATAGGCTAGGATTCTAAAAATCCCTCCTTTTTGTTACAACAATAATAATAATAATCAAATCAAATAATAATAAATAAGACTTGGGCTATTCTTCCATCCTTCCCTTGCCCTTGTCGTTCTTGTCATATTTCTTGTCACGACCTCGAGCTGGGCGCTCTTGCACCACTTCAGACCTAATCACCAACGGTCTTTCTCGAGGCCTGACTCTTCCGTTCTTGCCAACCACCATCTCTCGGCGGGAGTAGTCTTCGATTTCTTCGAAGGATGAATGACTTGAAAGCCGGCTTCTTCTTCTCCTTCAGTCAGATGCTTCTCTTTCTCTTTCTCTCCCTCGCGCACCTTGTAGTCAACGGGCTCGCGCTTCCTCAATCTTTCGCGCTCTTCCGAAGTTGCAGCCTTTCTCCACCTCAGATAGGAATCCGACACCCACAAAGCATTGGCAGAGAAACTCAGGAACCACATGTTTCTTTGGGCCCATTTCATAGCCCACTCTCTTCGGCTCTCGGTAGTCAACGCCATAGCATCATGGGACGGTGTCAAGCCTAGGGATCATCTGCTTCAACCCGACTTGCCTCATCAACCTCTCAGGAAAGATGCATACCATAAACTCCAATCCAAGAATGCGCACGGACCTAGTAGGATCCAAAGAAGACACTTGATGACAGACTTGAGGTGCCACCACGACAACCCACCTGATCAAAGGACCATCATCAGTCTTCAGCTTATTCTTCCAATAGTCACAGACCCGAGTGAAATCCACCATGTACAACCTCGTCCTCATCGAAATCATACGGGCATGATAGAAGAGTGCATGAACTGGGGGCTCGAGCAATCGGAGCCGTTCCATAAGCCAAACCTACCAAAACAGGTATTAGACACCCGAAAAAAAAAAAAAAAAAAAAAAAAAAAAACGAAAAAAAAACGAAAAAAAAAAGAGAAAAAAAGAGAAAAAAAAAGAGGAAACGAAAAGAAAAGAAAAAAAAAGAAGGTGTCTTTTACCTGTAGGATGACGGGACTCCCCAAAAATGGAAGATCGCGGTTGGATTTCCTGTTGTCCAAGCCCAAGATAATCTCCCCTAAGCATAGACAAGCTGGGCTCCTGCGCAGCTCCATTTGCTCAATAAGACCCAATAGACGGGGATCACCTCGCAGTTCTTCGTCAACATGTCCCTGAAAGACGTATACATGAAGCAAACAGAAGCCAAATGCTCTCCTTCTAGCAACATAAGAGACAGAAGGGTCGGCCCTGTTGATGAATCGATCTATAAAATCCAACATCCGCACACCTTTCGAAGTAACAAGACGATCCACCTCGAGTCTGGTCAGTCCAAGCAAATCTCTAAACTTGCTCTTATACCCTTGAGCAGTAGAAGGAATGGCAGGTAAGTGTTCAGGGTCCCACCCGCCAATAGCAGCAATTTCCTCCGGAAAATGACAAATATCACCTCCTGGGAACGCAAAAACATGATAATTTGGGTCCCAATAATCAAGGCAAGAATCCAAGAACGGTTTTACAACCTTAATGAGTTTCAAACTCAACAAAGACCCAAGGTTATAAGCACCCATATCATACTTCTCCGTGTTCGAAAATTCATTGGTCCATTCCTTCAAGCGGATCTCCAAAGTATTCATGATGATAATTTTCTCTTGAGAATTTGTTTTGAGAATTTTATGTGAGGCGACGAAGAAGAGACGGAAGAATTATATAATTTAAAGCTTCGTCGACGCTTCTATTTATACCAATTGTCGTTTCCAAAATCCGTCGAATCGACTGCTTTGGGAACAAAGGCGCACTCCGCGCGCCTCTTCAAAGGGACGCGACTCACGCTGCGCCTCTTCCCGCACTCACTTCGTGATTTCCGTGTTTGGATCTTTCCTAATTCTATAGCGAATAATTTCCTATTCCTACGGGATTTTATTTTGGTAAATCCGAGAAATTTACCATGCTTCAGGTTTCCTAAATTCGCGGGCACGCATTTCGAGGCGACATCGACACTTCCGCCATTATAGCACACTTTAAATCATTTCTTTTTGACATAATTTCATTTTCATTTTCATAAAATTTTATATTTCTCCATTCTTCTAACTTATAGATTTCTCTTTTTCTTTTTTTTAGGGGGTAGCCCTCCCTACCGTCCGGTCATTTCCGGCAAAATTTTTGCATTTTGGTCCTTTTGAGTCTCATTTTTCACTAATTAAAGGCCTTATGTGTATATAAAATGTATGTGTTGCGTGATTTTTTCTATGTAAATTCCGGCAGCACGACGGCGTAAACCGTTGTCTACCAAACCTGTTCAAGAACTAACCTGCAGGTACAAACAACACAACCCAAAGAAAAAAGGCACTCGGTAGCCATATATGCAACAAAAAGCAAATGTACAAGCAAACTGGGGGCTTGCGCCCCGAACAAGGTACAAATGTACAAGCAAACTGGGGGCTTCGCCCCAAACAAGTCAAAAAGACCAAGTACACTGGGGGCTCGCGCCCCAAACCAAGTCAAAAAATGTTCAAATCAGAAGTCAAAATGTACAAGTCTACAAAACTACACAAAACTACCGCTGGGCGCCCTCCAACTCAGCAATTCTTGCCGCAAGAACGACATTCTCGGCATCCCGAAACTCGAGCTCCCTCAACAAGCGAGCCGTCTCCTCCCGGGACTGGGCCAACTCTCGCTCCAGCTCACGGTCACCCTGTAATCAGCAACAAATTGGCTCATGTCGATCAATTCAATCAAAACCAAAATCAAAAATCAAAAGAAATCAAATGAGGTTCATACCTGGCGACCTCGACCGCCGACGAGTGCCTCAATGGCCGTAGCTCGTAGCCGATTGGCCACCCTCCATAGTGCCACGAACCGAGAAGGCGCGACCTGCATTCCAAAAGAATTCTCAGTAAATTAAACAAATTCAATCAAATGTGTTCTTACACGAAAACTATGCAAAATGGGAACTCACCCTCCGAATCAGATGCTGCCAGTCATCTAGGCCAGCATCCGTCACGGCTACGTCAAAGTCACGTAACTCGGAGATCGTCGTCCTCCCAGTAGCGTCAGTGTACTCGAGGGTCTCGGGGTACCCTGGGGGCTCGATGCCCGCCGCCTCAACCTCCTGCAAAGACAAAACGACTCTCATTAATCGATGATCCTTTGTCGTAATTTTCAAAATCAAATTAGCAAGAAAACAAAGGATACTCACCACTACCGGCCAATAGGCCAACCTCCCGTAAAGGAACGCCGAGTAATCCTCATCAGAGAGAAGAAGGTCGTCACCACCGGCACCGGCCAAGTCCGCCTCCTCTCGGCCTCGGAAGGCTCCCTGAACATCGTCCTAGGAGGATCGACGGGAACCGTCAACGCGCCCGAAACACCGACGAGCTAACCGCTCGCCCAAATACCATACAGACCCATCGACGTCCACAACAAAGAAATGACTCGAGCTCCTAGGACGAAGGACCTCAGCAACAAAAGGAGGCGCTCCAGCGTACTCCGCCCAAGGTCTGGGCACCCACTGCGACAATACGAAGGCAAAGGTCATTCCTATGATCAATTTAAAGCAAAGGACATGAATGAATACAAATAGGATACTCACGCTGCTCAGCTGAAGGGCGTTCACATCCCGCCGGTAGACATTGTGAGAAGAACGCTTGCTCTTCGTCCGGCACATGACCCAATCCCTCACCACGGGATAGGCCCTCTCCAACGGCTCCGTCCTCTTGGGCGCGAGGCCCGGAAAGTAGGAGTATACCCACGCCTGTAAAGCAGAATAGTCAATGACGATCTTTCAACCTTCGATAAAAGAAAGGAATTTGCGTTGATCTAAAGGAAGGTTCATACCTCCAACAGTAGCCCAGGTCCGACAGCGCCAGGAGAAGTCCCCTTCTCCATCAGCTCCGGACGAACCATGGCCCTCATGAAGCGGATGAGGACCGCAAAACCAGCAGTGACCCAGTCCCAACGCCCTAGTGAACTCAGGTCAGCAAGAAAGGGAAGAAGCTTCGTCGACAGCCTCTCACCCTTGTCTCCGAGGTAAATCGAAGACAAGAACCACCAAAGCCACAGACGAGCCCTCTGCTCGGCTGTACAAGGAGGAGGAGCCGTCTCCCTCCCATCAATCACCACCGATGCCGGGGTCTTCCCCGCGAAGTAATCTCGAACATAGGTACTGGGTACCAAACCCGCACCGCAACACCTTTCGGCGGACGAGTTCCACCGATCAACCTCCTCGCCTCGGCCGAATCCGCCCTCATGCCGCCTCTCGCCACGTCATCTCCTCGATCCCCACACGGCAGACCAGAAATCATGCCGTAGTCCTCCAAGGTGACCCCCACCTCACCAAAAGGCAGGTGAAACGTGGAAGTCGTGTCCCAGAATCGATCCAAGAAAGCGCGGACCAGGCTAAGGTTGGCCCGCAACTTCCTCTTCACGATATCCCTCCAGACCTGAACAAGAGGACCAAACGCTCCGCGCTCAATCATGGCCCTCTCCTCCGCTGACAGCCGCTCGTAATGCTCCATCGCTGTCGTATACCCCGAGAACGACCGGATGTTCCCGGCCTCCTATTATGAGTTGAAACAAAGCTATCTTTAGTTTTGAAATAGATTTGAACAAAATAGAAAAGGATAGGTAATGAGTTAGGGAATTCCTATTTACCAAGCTCTTCACCGTCCTATAGGACAAGTGACCCTCTGCAGCCCACACAAGGTGCCTACTCTCCCAGGTCTCAGCCCACGCAGGGGCACCTCTCAGCTGACGACCTCCTCGTCCAAGATGGGCCCGTCTCGGAATCTCCTCCTCATCAGCGGCCTCCTCCTCGGGAACCTCCTCTGCAGCAGCCATCACCGCAGCGGTGAAGGCCTGCTCCAAAGCCTCCTCAACAACAGCGGCATCTACATCCATCGGAGTTCTCCCAGAAGTAGAAGCGTCGTCACCTGCAACGATTAAAGCAAATCCAGGCCGCATCACATGATGACAAGCCTTTGTTAAGTAGTATTTCGAGCCTTCAAGGCCCGGAAATCGCCCCTTTCTGGCCATCCTTGGCCATAATCCCACCAAATCAATCACTCATGTGATGAATAGGGTCAAGTCAAGTCCAAGTCAAAGACCTAGTTCCGAGTTCGAGTCGAAAATTCGGCAGCATTTCGCTATAACGGCGATTATGCCCTAAAAGGTGTCCTGCAAAAGTTGTCACAAACTGAACTTCCGAGATGACGGGAAGTTTACCCATCACCCAAGGGTTCCAAATATCAAATTTCATCACAAATGGGTAATCCTAAGGCTGTTTTCGAAGCAATTTGGGGTTTAGCTGTGAAACCGTCTCAAAATTCGCTCAAAGGCTCAAAATTCGATGATAAATACATGGTTATGTTCCTAATATTGCCTACTACTCATTTCTAGTATCAATTTGGCATGACAAATCCGTTTGGGGAAAAGCCCCAAATTTTCGATCAAAAGGGTCGAAAACCCTAATGTTCGCGGCTCAAAATTCGACAAATGTGGAAGATTAACGCAAGATTAAAGCACATACCTCGATTAGTCATATTCCAAGCAAGCTTTTGAATCCAACCTCGACGGAAATGGTGAAGATTTGAGAGAGAATGGAGTGATTTATGTTTCGAATGAAATGGAATAAAACCCTTCTGATTTCGCGTTTTTTACGCAGAATTGCCAAATTGGGGAACAGACGCAGCAGGCGCTGCGCCTCTTCCAAGAGACGCAGCTCTTGCTGCGCCTCTTCCTTTATTTCCCTCCAGATGGATTTTCAAAAATCCGTTATGAGTTCGTTATTCGTGGGCCCCTTCTTTGGTGCGCCTCTTCCTCGATGACATTTTATCACTTTGGTCCGTTTCGACGATTTCCTTTCGTTCCGGCCCGCATTTTATCCAGTGCGACAGTATTTTGCAGTATTGTCCAAATTCATTTTATCCCGTGCAGCAGTATTTCGCAGTATTGCTCAACCATTTTATCCCGCGCAGCAGTATTTCGCAGTATTGCTCAACCATTTTATCCCGCGCAGCAGTATTTCGCAGTATTGCTCAACCATTTTATCCGGCGCAGTAGTATTTTGCAGTACTGCTCACTCAAGACTTTCTTTCATGACGATCAAGATGTTCCTAGTCGTCAAACCATTTTACCCGGCGCAGTAGTATTTTGCAGTACTGCTCATTCAAGGTTTCCCCTACGACGATCAAGATGTTCCTAGTCGTCGATATGTTCCCCAACAAGAGTTCGCTTGAGACCAACGCAAGCAGATTCAACTTCCAAGTTTCGCTAGAGTTCGCTTGAGACCGACGCAAGTGGATTCCCCCAGCAGTTTCTACTGACGTCCTGCTGTTTTCAATATCTCTTATTCCCCGCGAAGTTCGATTAAGTCTCAGGTATGATCTCTTCTTATGGCTGGAGAGCCTCCTTACGTAGTCTAATGGACTTTAAACGACCCTCCCCGATAGTCGACAGACTCTAAAATGTTCCCGACGACAGGTCCTTGGCTCAGACCCCTTGAGCCGCCTCGCGTCGCCATAGTCGCCAGGTTGTAATCTTCGATTGACCTGATGGCTATACTTTGACTTTCGCCTTGTCCAAGCCTCGGTCAAAGTGGGGGCTCAGAGACACCTCGTTTCCGCACCCCTCGCAAACCACCCGGTGATGATTGGGCCGCATGTTTGATTCGCGGAACGATTTGTGACAGTTCGTAAGATTATCGTCAAGTGATTGCTCAAATATTAAATGTCAACCTCTTAGTTGTCATCTACGTGCCGATACGGTCGTTTTGGCAGTAATTAGAGTACATTCGAGTCCGGTCAAAAACCGTCTCCATTTTCTCGATAACTGTTAAATCCCGAGTCGAATGTTCGAATGTTCCGATGTTTCTATTCCATATTTATCAAATTTTATCTTTTGGCAAGCAATATCCCGTAATATTCAAAAGATAATCGAATTAAATCCGTCCTACCATAACTTAAACACGGAGATCTTTCTTAAACAGGAGGAAACCTCCTGGGAACAGACGCAGCAGGTGCTGCGCCTCTTCCAAGAGACGCAGTGGCTGCTGCGCCTCTTCCCAGGCCCTTCTTTGCATGATTTACGTATCTTTTTTATATCTTTCCGAGATTCACTTCCAAAGAGTCTCCGAAACCCTATTCCTTCACGTGATTAGTATAAATAGGAGCTTTCGTTCCTCATATTTCTCACGCGAGTGTCCGCCCTTCTCTTCTCCCTTTGCATTCTAGACTTCGTTCTTACTAATTGGCGCCTACGTGCTTGGACTTCCGACCACGTAAGCTCGGATCCTTCCGGGTACCAGCCTTTCCGTTGCATGACCGACCAATTTGACCAACTACACCAATAATCAATCCTAATTAATCAATCTTGTTAAATCGTTTTCCTCTTTCGAGGGCACTCTTTCCTTGCATTCGCGTCGAGCATCACTAATCGATCTTCTTAGTTCTTCTCGTTCCGTCAACATGTAAGTCTGAGGGTGTATATTCCTTTTATTTATTGTATTTTAATTATTGTATAACAATTGTAAGATTTATGTCGGAAATACCATTAAAATCGATTTCTAAAACCGTCTTTAAAACCTGTTTTTTGCGGATTTCCGGAGATGACGTCGAGAAAAGACGCAGAATCGCTGCGCCTCTTCGAAGGAGCGCAGCACCTGCTGCGCCTCTTCGTGAGGCTGCCGCAGTTCCTGTTTCTTTTCTTCTTCCTCCGTCCTCTGTAATTCGTATCAAAATTGTTCCTTTTGTTTTGTTCTTTGATTCTTCATCATGGTAATTTATAAATTATATGTATGTTATATAATTCATCATTCATGCTTAATTAATCATCGAATCCGACTTAAATCCCTTATAATTCATATTTGCGGGTTTTCGTCATTAAATTCAAGTTTCGGGTTTTAGAGGCTCAATTCGTTCATATTGGGTTTCTGGGATTCGTTGTTGATATATTTGCATCTGTTTATTTATTGTTCATCACTAATTCGTCGCATTCATCATGTTTAGTTTAATTCGTTTAGTTTAGTTAGTTTAATTAATCATTCATTAACATCGACCCTTCACATAATTAATCCGTTTAATTCCGTCTCATCCATGCTCTACTGTTTTATGACACATTCATATGTAAAATAATCCATTAATCACTTTCATCCGAGTCTAAAAATCAATCAATCCATTAATTTAACAAATAACATTAACGATTTGCAGTTCCGGCTTCACAGCCAGAACTCACCCTTGGAACAGACGCAGCAACTGCTGCGCCTCTTCCAAAGGGCGCAGTGTCTGCTGCGCCTGTTCCAGGGTGATTTCTGTCTCTGAACTCCTTTTCTGCCTTGACTTAGTTTGTTTAGATTACGTATTAATCAACTAATATTCGTATTATCACTTTCTGATTTGTTCGTATTTCTTTTAATTTAATTCTTTTATTTCTTTTTCTCAAATTATCCGTTTTAAAGGTATTTTCGGCATAAATCACCTAATCCGTTGTAATTATTGTAATTTCCATTATTGAGTTTTATCGTTATTGTAATTCTTTTATTGTTTGTATGTTTCACATGTAAATGAACCTTAAATTCCAACTTCGACCCAATTGCATGATAAACTAATTGTTAACCGACTTAGTCTTAATTCACACGTTAGGATTAATCTATTGGATGTTGCATTGCATGCATATAGCCGACGATATATCAAGTACGAATAAACTCTCTAATCATTAGTAGAGGCCGCTATCGAGGCGGGCGGGATTAGGTGTTCGATCAAAAGAGCTTCCTAATACGTACCCTCACCCCTTACTCCAGATCTCCGTGAGCACCCGTGTTCATTGGCATCCACGAGAGTCATTCTAGACATAGAATGCTAAGGGTAACGATCGCTTAGTGTTCATGTCACTACTTTATGTCTTGACATGACATGAGGTATCGAACGGTTCCAATTTCCCATAAAAATTGGTGGCGACTCCATACAAAATGCAAACGCTTGTTTTCGAGCCCCTTCACCAAGCGCCCCCGTGGGCGGCCCGCTGTCCACAATGCTCGACTCGAATATAGACGAAAGTGCCCTCGTAAGAGGAAAACGATTAAGATTAATTAAGTTGATTGATTGTGGAGTTGGTCAAATTGGTCAGTCATGCAAACGAGGCTGGTACTCAGAAGGATCCGAGCTTACGTGGTCGAATGTTCAAGCACGTAGACGCCAAAAAGTAAGAACAAAGGTCTAGAATGCAAAGGGAGAAGAGAAGGGCGGACACTCGCGTGAGAAATATGAGGAGCAAAGGCTCCTATTTATACTAATCACGTGAAGGAATAGGGTTTTCGGAGAGACTTTGGAAGTGAATCTCGGAAAGATATGAAAAAGATACGAGAAATACGCAGAAAAGGCCCTGGGAAGAGGCTCAGCAGTCACTGCGTCTCTTGGAAGAGGCGCAGCACCTGCTGCGTCTGTTCCCAAGTGGTTTCCTCCTGCGGAAGAAAGATTTCCGTGTTTAAGGTATGGAATGACGGAATAAATTGGTTTTCCTTAATATTTTGTATCAATATTACGGGAAATTGTTTACCAAAGAATAAAAGATTGTGAAATATTTATAAAATATGGAATAGAAATATCTGGAACATTCCAGAACATTCCGACTCGGGATTTAACGGTTGTCAGATAATGAAGACGGTTTTAGGCCCGGACTCCAAATGTACTCTAATTACTGTCAAAACGACCGTATCGGCGCGTAGATGACAACTAAGAGGTAGACATTAGTGTTTGAGCAATCACTTGACGATGAACTTACGAACTATCATAAATCGTTCCGCGTACCAAACATGCGGCCCAATCATCACCGAGTGGTTGGCGGGAGGTGCAGAAATAAGGTATCTACACATTTCCAATTTGAATTTCTCTTATGGTTTTTGAACTTAATTATTTGGTTTTCATCAGTTGAGCTGCAAATCCGATTCAGAGGTATATTTAATTTCATATAAAATAGTTTATGAATAAACATTGATTTTGTCATTGTTGATGTCTCTTTAGAATGCTACGTTTTGGTCTTATATGGCTGTTACATTCTGTTAGATTTGTTGACCCGGGTCTGGGTTGCGTGCGTACCACGACATACTGGCGGATGTAGTTTCTTTGACTTTATGCCTAACTTCACATAATTCATAAACCATCTTTTCGCAAAAAAAATGGCCCGATTTTATTTGATCAGCGTACCCCAGCTCCATCATTTTTTTTATAATCCAACCAGTGATATTAAAATAAGTCTTTCAGTTACAGTGATATTGATGATAGTTAACGGAAAAACTAACGGTCTCAGGTTTGAGTTCCTTAACTGTATAAAAATATGTATAAGTTCCTCCTGCATTCCCTGCGTCCAATTTTGGTATTATCATTTATTTTGTATATTGTTATGTCACTAGAAAAGTATAAAAATATGTTTTGAGATATGAACATATGTATTTATGTGTTTTGGTAGATAATGAAGGAAATATTAAAAAGGTCAGCGATCCAATTCAACCGCATGATGTATGGTGTACTAAGGGGAGGTATTGTGTCACTTTTAATGAATTTCATCAGCCACTCAAAAAGGGAGGACACATCCTCGTTAAATTCATTGGTAATATGGCTCGGAAGGAAAGATTTTGTCCAATTGGAGAGACAAATTGGCACCGTGTGCCTGAAATTTTCAAAGTTGAAATCATCAAGTGTATTCGGGTATGTTGTTACTAACTTCATAACATGGATAATTGTGCTAGTTTGGTCAGCTCATATTTTTTTTGTTTAAATTAACCTTTTTTTTTCGAAGGATCATTTTGTTATTCCCGATGGTGATGGCTATGACAAAGGTATTCTGAAACGTGTAGGCAATCGTGTGAGACAATATAGGCATGACTTGAAGAAGACTTTGTTTAAAGCCACCAAAAAAACTAAACAAGAAATCTATCAAACTAAACCAGGAGGGGTCCCTCTTGATAGTTGGATTCATTTAGTGGATTATTGGTATTCTGACAAGGGAAAGGTATTTGCCCAAAATTAAATAGTTGCTTTCATTATCTTCACTATTTTTTTATTATGTCAGCACTCTATGTAATGTCTATTTTATTTAATGTAGAAATTTTCTGAATGCGGAAAAGAGGCCCGTGCATCACAAAATCATGTTCACACAACCGGGTCAATAAGCTATGCTAATATACGGGCGGAGTTTGTAAATATTTTATCCTTTATTGATGATTACCACCATCTTTACATTTATTTAGAATTAAATACAAGCTTAGGTGTATAAGCTAATTACTCACCGATGACTCACAGAAGAAAAGAAAAGAAAAAAGGGAACCAACTGAATTGGAGGTTTTCAAGCAAACTCATAAGAGGAAAGATGGGTCATATGTGAAAGATACAATAACGGAAGAATTTGTGGTACTCATATATAATAAAAATGTTTGATGTACTCTAAAATTTCTTGTAAATTGACACATACTAAGCATTTTTTTAATCATGCGCTTGGATGCCGATACTTATGTTCAATCTAAACTTGCAACTAATCCTACCAAGCCCAAAGCGCAAATCCAAAATGAAGCTTTCAGTAAACTAATTTATGGGGAAGATATCCCTAAACGCCCATTAGGCTATGGTTTCGGCGTGAAAGGAAGTGATGTATTTGGGGTGCACGGTATTTTAAGGAAAGAGACTTTTAAATCTGGAGATAGTAGTTCTTTGGAACTCAAGCATGTGGAAAAGGTGCAAAATATGGAAAAGGCTGTTTTAAGTTTGACTAAGGACAAAGAAGAGCTGCAAACCAAGTTGAATGAGACGAATAGCATCTTGTATAAAATCTTGGAAGGTATGAGTTCGGGAATGCCGTCGCCCGAGATAGCCCAACTTGCAAAATCATCCTTGAACTCAAAGGTATTTTTTTATATTTATGTTGTCTTTAAATTAATATAGTACTGAATGGTAGTATGATGCAGTTTGGTAGTTTTGTCTATGCTGAATGGTTCTATAGGAATGATGCTCGGTTATATGCCTTAGGGTTAGTTGTTGCCCGCAACCCCTTTCATTCTTAACGTTATTTAAAATAGTTGCGAGATGTCATAAACTTGTGACCGTCACAATTCACAAGTAAGAATTTGTGACCAATGTGTAAATTGTTGTAGTTAGGTGTAAAACTTTGTTGGTTTCCACTAGGGAATCCCCTGATTACTGTTAGTATTGTTATTGCAGAAGCGCGAATTAGGTTTCAGATTTTCAGGGATTCTGTTATTGTGTTGAGAATTGAGATGTAAAGTGCTGCTTATTTTTGTTGTTTGGAGTGTGGAGGTATATTGATCATTTAGCCACAAAGGCGTGTGCAAATGACTATTAGTTAGTATTTCTGTTGTTTGGAGTGTTGCGGTATATTGATCACTATAGCCACAAAGGCGTGTGCAAATGACTATGAGTTGGTATTTTGGAGTAGACTTGAGTACTTGTGGAGGTAATTGAAACCTAGAAATGTCGTAGCATTGGTTTTGGTCTCTGTCGGAGTTTTAGGTGTGTCTACTTTTTGTAGATATGACGATTCTTGAGTATATTACTTGAGTGTTACCCCCCCCCCCCCCCCCCCAAACTGCTTGATTTTTATCATCCGGATATTTAAGTGAAAACAAGGGTGATAAGAATGAAAATAGTAAGATACTAAGAACAACGTGAACCCAGTCGGCCAGTCTTTACATGAAAATTGTAAGAATCAGAGTCGGAGCTAAGGGAGTAGCATATTTGGCATATAATAAATAGCTAGCAATTGTAGCGGTTAGTGTAAGGTAAGTGCTAGCGTTGTTAAGTGTTCATTAAGGTTCATGTAATCATCTTTTTTTATGTATGGTTTCTTAAGTATGTAGTATTTTGATTTCTTTTCGTTATTAGTAGCACAACTTCCTACTTGATTGCCTTGTTAATGATATTTAATTTCCTTACATGTAGATATCAGACTCAACTAATGGTGACGGTGCATCCGGATAGAAGGACCAAATCTTGAATTCACTTTCTGGAGTAGATTAGTTGCACCTTTTGGCTTAAATCTAATCGTTTCGAAATAATTTACTATTTTTGCGTAAAAGCATTAATATTTATATTTCTTATTTCTATTGTTCGGATGAAATAATTACGATATTTTTTTTTTAGTATTTTTGAATTTTGAAAGCATGTAATTTGATAATTGCAATTTTAATTTATGGTATAAAATTTTGTTTTGGTTTAGTCAAATTAATGTTTTTTATACACACTTTAATTTATGATGTCATTAGCTGGTAATTTATATGATTTAATTCAAATCGTATTAACGAAGATAGTATTAGTGAATTTCTCTAGTGACGGGAAAAAGCTACCGTAGAGAAATTCAAAATTTCGACGCAAAGAAGTGTAGATAAACTTTGACGCTTAAAACTGTCGCTGCTCTCGACACAGAAAAGCGTCTACAAGGTTGACGCTAAAAACCGTCAAAAATTCCTGACGCCCCAAAAAACCACGCTTTTAAAAGCGTCGAGAAATAAAATGGCGACGCTTTTAAGCGTCGAGAATAGCCCAATAAAGCGTGGGCAAAGTAAGGTGTGTGTAGTAATGGATGATCATCTGATTGCTTTATACACTTGTCTTACTTTGATTATTCAGTAACTAACCTCGTTGATGTTTTATAAAACCTATGGTGATCCATTCGGAGGTGGTGAGCAGGATGTGACAGGTGATGCAGATGTTTAGCTATGGGACAGTCTTGGGGAGTCACCACTTCGAGTCTAGCTTCCTCTGTTACGAGTTTAGCTGTCTTGATTTCAGTTGTATTGAGATCCTTGTACTTTTATTAATAGTTGGTCTAAGACAATGTAATCGCTAACTCTTTATACTTCAATAAACGTTGTTTGGAATTGGTAACTTTGATATACTAACCTCGGGAAACCGAGATGGTAATAGTCTTTCATGCTAGAGTAGTCCTTGGTAAGGTACCTTGGTATGAGGAGGTGTTACAGAAGTTGGGGAAGGGGAGCAAGAAGAAAAAAAGAGAAGTAGACAAGGATAAGGAAAAAGCAGATAAGAGAAGTAGAAAAGGACGAAGAAAGAAGAAAGTCGTTGGGTATTAGCTGTAACACGTTTTGACAGCATCTTGTACGTTTTTTTTTAATGTTGTAACAACCAATAGAAATACAACACTTGGAAGGTCACCAACATTACCATTGTCTAAACTCAAGGTCACCAATTGGCCCTATCTAATTCAAGGTCATCCTAAACAACATCGATTTACTAGTTAATTACATCATTAGCGTGACCCAATAAGGCCAAGGTCACGACCCGATTGGTGACCTTGCTTGGGCATGGTCTAAGTGTTACTCAATACTAGTGTATCTGATCACAACTCGTTACTAATACAACATGGCTACATAATCACCCTTTACAATGAAATTCGGAATACCACCACCACCAATTAAGTAAAAACAAAAATCACATCATGAGTATCATCTCTTATGACTTTATTAACTAAATTAGTTGACATCTACTCTTGGTTAATAATGTTAAGCGAAGAATAGATTGTAACTAAATTAGTTGACATCTATTTTTGATTAATAAGTTTAAGCATTAACTTGATTATGATGAGAATAATAAAAGTTGAAGATATAGTTGATATTTCAAAAATGCGTAAGAAAAAAAAATTCTAAATAAAATATGGGTTTTATTTTGGAAGCTTTATGATACAAAATTTCTTCCTTTTTTAATGTATGGAAAAAAAAAGTAGTTTCTCGCCATGTGCATCAAAATTCTCATAACCGGCCCTAAGTATAAAGTGTAAGCGTTCACAAAATAACTACCAGTTTGTTGTTATTACTTGTATATGCCCCGTGCAATGAATGCACAATTTATACAAAATTTTGTTTTTTAGATTATTATTTGTAGATTTTAAATTGATGGTTCATTAATTTTTTTCGTTTCTCATCCATGTATTTTAATTTGAGGAAAAAAATTAAATTAAAAAAACAATTAAGAGAAATAATTAATGTCATGAAATGTATATTTCAATGAAAATAAAATTTTTACACAAAATAAATGAATTACTGTATTTTGTAGATTTTTTCTACTGCCATATTTTTTAGTTACAACAATTTTTTTTTAAAGTCGGTGATAATTTTCATCATCAAAAGTCAAAAGACAAATATTTTGTGTGGGAAAATTATACAAAATCTCGTAAGAGCAAGTGAGAGAGAGAAGGATGTGAAAGATCTTTTGATCGTCACAAGCAAAATTTGTGCCTTTATGGCAGTAAGTGGATTATAATTTATACATCTGATGTAATACATCAGATGGTATAGTTTTTGAGCATTAAGATAAAAGTTTTTGAGTTTTAATCTAAATTTTTTGAGTTTTATTATAAAGTTTTTGAGTTTGTTTACTTAAACTTTAATCTCAAAAAGTTACATTATAACTCAAAAAAGTTACATATAAACTCAAAAAAAAAAATGATTTTTTACATTATAAAACTAAAATGTAATTTATACTCTATAGTACTCGAAAAAAATACACAAAAACTCAAAAAGTTATTAAGTATGATGTAGTACATCTAATGTATAATCCTTTTTCTCCCTTTATGGTTATAAAAATAGGCCCACTTCTACTTTGTGATGTTTTAAGTGTTCAATTTTAGAACTTTTCTTATTCTTTTGAAGATAGGGGATTTTAATTCTCCTAAAAACATTGATTTGTTTTGATTTTTATCCATTTTTGATGAAATATATCCTGAAAAATTAGAAAAAACAAATTAAATAATTAAATTAAAATAGTTACAAATCAAAGTTGATTTTCTTCCTTTGATATTTGTCAAAATTGAAATATTTAGCTAATTATATTTTCAGTCTACCAAAGATTAAGATTTTAGAATAGATTATAAATAGACAAAATTTATTAGAAAATAAGTGTATTAATCCAAGTTATAGGTGTTAACATTCGTGTCTTCCCCTCAACTTACAAATATAATATATGGCTTCACAATCACCCCTTACAATGAAATTTGAAGTACCAACACCACCAGCTGAAGTGGTGAGTAAAATAAGTGAAAAGGAAATCACAGAAAAATATATCAACAGTTCAGGCATAAAGCAAGAGAACTCGTCGCTTCCTTACATGGATCCAGCCTTAGTTGATTTTCAACTACTTTTACATTCCGACGAAGAACTTCAAAAATTTGGGTCACTTATCAATTCTTGGGGTTGTTTTCAGGTACATGTTTTTATTATGTTGCATTACATTTGTTATAATAAACATCTTGATAATATACTTCAGTTACTATTATTACATTTATTTTACAAATAATACCCAAAAATATATCAACATCTTTTCAAAATATTTTTTTTTTTATGATACACATTAGACAAACCGACATATTAAAACCAAAAACAGTTAGTATATATAGGGGCTTTCCCTCCTGTATCCCTGAAATACTAATTGCACCCTTAAACTTGATTAGTCAAGTTTAAGAGTATAATCAATACTATGCCAACCGCAGGGGTACGATTAGAAAAAATGAAAATTTCAGAGATAAAAGAGAGAAAAGCCTTATATTATATAACCTATATATTTTATAACGCATTACAAGTGCTCTATGATTATAAAAACCAAGAGAAAGGAGATTCACTCCATCAAATTTGACATCCACTATCATCCTCCTTTTAAGAAAAGTCGTATTTTCTCTTCAGTTACGACCTCGTCTACCTTTTTTTCGGTTATACTAGGTAGTTCCGGGGTCTCTAATCCCCTTTGTTTATATTTTGAACGAATGATTTGTACTAGTTTATTTTATTTATGAATGTTTATTGTTGTCCAAAAAAACAAAACAAGTGCTCTAAACCAAGCTATCTAAGAATTGATGCTAGTATGTCATACTTATATACTCCTTCTATTGCGCGATCATTTGTTTACCTATTTATTTTTAGGTTTTTTATTCATTGTTCACCTTTACATATTAGCAATATTTCTAATGGTAATTTGATGTTTCACATTCAATTATTATCTCCTTGTTATCCGTTAACATTTAACAACCACCACAAATGGCTCCATCATCGTTGTTTTAACCTTAGAGGTAAAGGTAAACAAATAATTGAGACGGAAAGAATATAAATCCTATGAATAACGGCACTAGCAGAACCTTAAACCAAATTAATTTAAATAAACTTAGGCAAGGTTAAGGTGGATACTCATATGACGCTAAATGATGCGGAGTAAAAGATATAAATAGAAAAGGCGTGATAAATAACAAATATAAACACAAAGCTAAGCAAATAACAAAAGTATGTACAATAATTATTTTATAAATAAATAGAAAAAAAATA
Source organism: Silene latifolia (assembly GCF_048544455.1). NCBI lineage: Eukaryota > Viridiplantae > Streptophyta > Magnoliopsida > Caryophyllales > Caryophyllaceae > Silene > Silene latifolia. The sequence continues at coordinate 52,497,580 of NC_133533.1, forward strand.
GTAAATAATAAATGGGTATTAAGAAGAACAACAAATAGAGTGACGTATAGTAGAATTATCTTTTTAATTAATTTTGTTGGAAATTTTATATTACTACCAAACCTAATCGATTTCACCATTATTTCTCAGTATATAAATTTGTTTCAACTTTCAAATATATCAAAATAACAAGGTGAAATATTTAGGTTTAAATAACTCAGGTGGCCGGTCAAATTTTATTGAGTTTAGATCATTTATTCAGTTTTTATGGTTTATCTTGTATCCGAATACTTTAACATCTTGACACACCATTTTCAAACAATAAAAATCGGTATATCAAAGTGTTTATGTGTCATTAAAAATAGCAATGGGGCACAAGATAAAACTAGGTATGACAATGGATCCAGGATCCACTCCAAATCCGCAAGAACTGACCCGCATGGTTCAGATACGGATCCTAATTTTTGGGACCCGTTGGATATGAATTAAGTCTGGATCCATTACTTATAAAACGAATCTAGAGCTGGATCTCACCACTCAGATCCAAATCCAATATTAATCCGCGGACCCATTTTCAATTAAAAAGAAAAAAACTATTAAATTACTCGTTTACCGACTTCATAAATTATTAGTTATAGCATAAAATAAATAAAATTGGTAGTAAATGACATGACTTAGTAATTGTTAATAGCAATGCCATTTAATTTGGCCGCTGACATTAAATTTTGTAGATTTTATGCCACTTTGTAATTCTAAAAGATGAAGTTGGAATGCTACGATGTGCGTACAATATGCCACAATATGCCAGTGACTTAGTCTATTATTGACACACTTAATTTGGCATGGGTAGTTAGTGTTACTTAACTCATAATGATATTGTGTTTGTTGTTTAATTTGCTATTGACTTAGGTCCTTATAGGATCCAAATCTGACCCGGATCCGTCGGATATGGATCTTAGAAAATTGGACCTGTCAGATCTGGATCCATGTGGGAAATGCGGATCTGGATCTGGATCCAGCTAGATCCGGTCCAAATACGACCCGTTGTCACCCGTAGATAAAATAATAAATAGGACAGAGGATTTCCAATGAAATTTTATAGGATGTTGATTTTCACAGTACGCATGTTATTCTCGCACTAATTTTTTTTTTTACTATTACACTCTTCTCATTTTCCCTTTTATTTCTCTCTAGTTTGTTCTCCTCTTAATCCTTATCTCATCCCATTTCCTCTCCCACCAACCATCACCATCAACTACAACCGGTAATTACTCCTTACACCATCATCATCGACCATTATTATTATTATTATTATTATTATTATTATTATTATTATTATTATTATTATAAATTAGAGTACATTAATTTTTTTTTTACTTTTGTCGATGTAGTATATTAGGTGTTTGTACTGGGATAACTACGGCTAAAATATTTTACGGTGTATTACTTACTGAGTAAAAAAAATGTAAAAAGAAAAAAAAACATGCATGTATTGCGTAAATAAATTTTACAATCAAATGTACTACGTAGTATATCTCGAGAAAAAAAGGAGAACAACAAAAAACATGAAAACCTATATAACACCAAATTTGACCATTACCTCCATTGTCTATTAGCGCCAACCGTTGAGCATCGCTTGTTGCAGCCATCAGCCTTATTGGACGCCATCGCCCGTGCCCCTCTCCCGGTTCTCTCATCCCTCTCGTACTCCTTAGGCCTCTATCTCTGGCTTCCTCGCCGGTCACCAGCCATGCTCTCTCAACCGATCCTCTCGCTGGTGACATTTGCAATATATAACCAGACTTTTGGTGACATTGCAGTTGGTAAATCATGGCATAACAAGCTCTAAACTTGATCAAGTAATTCAAGTCTGCAAAGATTTTTTCGCGTTACCTGTAGAAGAGAAGCAAAAGTACATTCAAGTTCTAGGCCGCTTAGAGGGATGGGGAGGTGACACAATGTCTAAGGATCAGAATTTGAATTGGAATAACAGATTCCTCCTATTTATTTACCCGGTGGAACAAAGAAATCCCAAGTTTTGGCCTGATGAAAGCCTATCTAAATTCAGGTAATAAATTCACTTAACATGTGTACATTGATCTTTTCATATAAAATGTAACCTAAATATTTGAACTTTATGATTATAATATATTTACAATATAAATATGCAGGGAAATAGTTGAAGACTATGCTGCGGAGTTAAGAAAAATATTTGAAGTGGTGTGTAAAGCTATCTCTAAATTATTGAACTTGGAGGAGGACAACTTATTAAACAAGTATGCAAGAGATGGGATAATGGGTTTCAGAGTAAACAATTATCCTTCATGTCCATTCCCAGACAAAGTAGTTGGCCTAAAAGCACATTCTGATGTGCATATATTGACCTTTTTGTTGCAAGACAAAGAGGTTGAAGGACTCCATGTTGAGAAAGATGGCCAATGGTATAAAGAACCAATAGTTCCTGGTGCCCTTGTCATTAAACTGCTGATATGTTGGAGGTAATTCCACCCTCACATTTTACACTAGTAACGAAAATAAGTTTTGAGATTAAGAGACGAAAATTTTCGAAGGAGAATTAATATTGCAAAGGAGCAAATTAGAAAAAAAAAATATAAAACCTTTACTGTGAAGTATAAAATTTTCATTGTTGGGTTGAGACTGGTTAAGGCCTACCCTTGAACCTAAACTTTAATGTACAAAAAAAAACTATTTAGAAAAGTGTATAAACTATGTAATAGCATTGAAAACTATAAAACGACAAATAAAGAAAATGTTAAATCTTTTCTAAAATGACAAAAAAATTGAAACGGATGGAGTAGATTATCTTCAATACTTCAACAAGAAGACGGTATAACTAGTTCTAGATAAGTAGTTCGACTTTTAAATCTTATAATACAAATTGTAACAATAAGGAATGTTGTGCGGAAGCGTTGATAACCTCATGTTGAGCTCCTGCTACATGGTACATAATAGTAGATATTGTCTATTTTAGGCTAGGCCTTCAAGGCTTTATTTGTGAGCTCTTTTCCAAAAGGCGTCGAACTACTAAAGTTGGCTATTATTGTCGGTTTTAGGCAAAGCCATCAATTATTATTCTTGAATCCTTCTCAAAAGGCCTCAAGAATTTGTCAACGTGGAATTTGGGTTTGCATCTAATAAGAATCACAAATTCTTGTTTCAGACGGACACTTTTGGTCTTATTTGTCAGACGGATAAAATGTTGCCATTTTTTAAGAAAATGTAATCAATTAATTCATAAAATGTTATGACTAGATGTGTCATTTTTTACCCTGAAAATGATGTGAACAATAATGGTAACATGTTATCAAAAAATAACAACATTTTATTGTAAAATGATAACATGTTACCCGTCTTATTTCAGACCAAAAGCAATAGTCGTAAGAAAAACGGACCGAATAAGAATGGTTTCATTCACCGAAGAAATAACGATTTTATTTGAAAATTGTATATAAATTTTTTAAGGAATTTACAAACATATTCAATTTGAATGAATGCAGATTTTGACTAATGGCAAGGTAAAGAGTGTTTATCATAGGGCTGTGGTTGATGGAACGAGAGAAAGGATTTCTTTAGCGTGTGGATTTGGTCCACCACAAAATACAAAAATTGGGCCGTTGAATGAACTTATTACTGAAGAGACACCCAAACTTTACAAGACCGACTCAAATTATGTGATGACTGCCGTCTCTAATTATGCACTTGGTAATAGAACCATCGACACTATGAAAATTCATAGATCTTCCAATATATAAGTCTTGATTGGTAGTGAATTTTAATATTGTTTTCTCCTGTAAGGCATCGAGGGTTTTCATATGAAGAGAGAATTTGTTATTATAGACATGAAAGAGTAATATTTAAATCAAGTATACCTTATACATACTTCTATCAGATTTTCCATCTGCTATTAGGAAATTGTGGACGGTTGGTATTATAATTAGTACATTACTAGTATTGGTGCCCGGCTTCGCCCTGACTGCCTCTACTTATCATTAAATTTTTTTTTTCATCAAATAAAAATACTTAAAGTTGCATAACCCATAAATTTATAATTAATACGAGTATATTTTTTATAACTTATCCTAAAATTACGATGAAATAAATTTTGAGACAAATTCACTACTTCCGCTATTAATATTTTACTTTTATTAATGAAACAATAGTAATAACATTTCACTACTTGCGCGTAATCATTGTTACTTTCACTACTCCCGCCGTAATTATTGTTACTGTCACTACTGCCGCATTAATATTGATAATTTCACTACTCCCACCGTAATTATGGTTACTTTCACTATTGCCGCATTAATATTGATTATAGAATCTAACTTGAATTATTTATAACCTACTTATTATATTTTTGTATGTTAAATAATTAACATCTCTATCTATACATCTAATAAACTATAAAGTTTAATAAAATTAAATAAATTTTAATTTTAATATATATTTTTATGATGATAATAATTAATACCATAAGTATGCATGTTTGTACATATTAATTAGTAAAATTATCATGCATCTTCTTTCTTTTAGTCTCCTTGAAATTGACCATCTTAATGTCTTCTATAAATATCAGGAAAATTACGCATCTTCTTTCTTTTAATCTCTTTGAAATTGACCATCTTAATTAATTATTTTATTTTAAGAAAATTGACCATCTTAATTAATTATTTTATTTTAAGGAAATTGACCATGTTTAGGAAAATTACCAAGCTTCTATATAATTTAATTTTAACCCAAACTATATAATATTTGCACTGAGATTCCTTAATAGGGTCCATCACACGGTGCTATTGATTTAAAACTATATAGTATAATTAATTTGTATAACTTTCTTTAACAACACGGAAGTCCCTTGGTTTCTGGATTTAATACTTCCTCCAATTCACAATAACCTCTCATTTCATTTTGGCACAAAAATTAAGGAAATACACTACCCACCATATAATTAAATTTGGACCACACAAATACACTACCCCACCATACAATTAAATTTGGACCACACAAACACTTACCAAAAAAGGAAATAGGGAGGTTATTGTGAATAACCGAAAAACAAAATAGGGAGGTTTATTGTGAATTGGAGGGAGTATATAGTATTGATTACCTAAGTTTTTTTAAGACAGTAAAATGATATTTTACTGAATAGTGGTTGCATTTAAATTATACTTTATGAAGTTTTTAATTACCAAAAAGATAGGAATGTAGGATTGAGCACTTTTCAGTCTTTAACAAAAATGTTAATAAAGCGAAGCGTTTCGTCTGAAATCAATATGAATATAATACTTGTAGAGTTATAGTCACTTGTCCTTAAATTTTAAATTTGCAGCTCACGAGTGGATCTCTATACTTGGATCAAATAAATTAAAATATTTGTTTCTTTAAGTAAATTAATTTTCAAGAATTATAAACAAATGGGATTTACTTTTTTTTTTCCTATGAAAAATTGTATTTTCTTATATATGAAACAATCATTAAAAAATTAAATTGTTTAGTGTTTTATAAGTATAGGAATGAGAGATGATCATAGTAGTTAATGTCAGGATGGAACTGGAAATTAATATAATTAAATGTATTTAGGGCTAAATTTAAAAGTTATACAAATCAAAACCATACCATAACTTTGAAAACAAAGGAAGAAATTGAGTTAAAACCTTACCTTGAATTGACTTGTGGCAAGTAAGAACAAGTTGGCTACCAAGACTTTACCCAAAATGCTTGAGGAAGGAGGAATATGGAGTTTTAGAGAGAAGAAGAAGAAGAGATGGGAGGCGGAAATAAGAAAGAATGGGACGAAAATAGGGTTTTTGTATAACCCGGCTGAGTCCCGATAAAGCAGTACTCGGTCGAGTACTTGGTATACTCGGCCGAGTGTCGACTACTCGGTCGAGTATTATACTTACTCGGTCGAGTTTTCAAGAACAGTAGCAATTTTAATTTCCACAAAATGAGCACTCGGTCGAGCACCTTCATACTCGGCCGAGTGTGGTCTACTCGGTCGAGTACGCATTTCTACTCGGTCGAGTGTCCAAGAGTTGAGATAGAATTTGACTTTTAATGTTCTTGCAAAACAAATAGCATAGTTCGGAGTCCAGTGCAATCGGCTCATCACTGTTAGAGCTTACTTCTACCACATAAACACGCATCAACACGGATTTTTGCACATCCATTACCAATTCGATCATCATTTCTACCTACATTCCTTACTTTACTATAAGAACAATTTACATGTCACCCTTAAGCATACGTAGCAATTAACTATAGTACCTACAAAGTTTAACTCATATACCACATCATTACACATTCCACTAATCATATTGTACTCACCTTAAACCAAGCGTTTACAAGACAGCAATCATCACATAACGCAACCATTGTCAAACAAATTAATTGACTTACCCCTGATCACACATTACAGCGATTCATTCACCAATTCTAGACTTTTCACGCACGTTAGAAAATTACCTTGTGACGATCTTCTAGCTAGTTCTTCCTTCTCTTTTCTCTTATTCGTATGTGAATTATTTGTGTTGTTTTATGATCAATAAAGTTTATTTATATAGGTAGGTCATAGGTATAAGGAAGCAATTAGGAAACTATATAATTCCCATATTATTTCTATTATACAAATACGACGATTATTATTAGGAATTTATTATACTTATTATTTTATTATTAAAACCCGCTTCAAATCCCGACAATTAATCAACCAAATTACGCAACATATATAGTCGACCCAAGCCATATAGCACATGACCCAACTCCAATCCCGTCTTTTTATTATTTTATTATTTAATTATCGTCTTATAACAAATATTATTATTATAAATACAATTACTATTATTATTATTATTACTATTGTTATTATTATTATCGTATTACTATTACTATTATTATTATAACATAATAATCAATCACTATTACCATATAAATTATCGTATATTATTATTACCCAATTACCATTACGACCCATTACTCTATTATTCTATTATTTTATTATATCCTTCCATCTTATTCACAATTATTAATTATAATTGTCATAATCAATTATTCGAATTACATAAATTAGTTATATAAACTTCACTAAACTACGGGGTATTACATGATCTTTTAGTGCTTGGGCCGTTGGGTCATGGGTGTACTAATGAAGATAACCTGATAAAGATTGGTATGAATTAGGTAGCTATATTAGCATGGAAAAGGTGCCCATTATGGGGTTGAAGCTAGCAATACGTATCCGCATAATTCTTGATATACGTAAACCATTGAAGGAGCATGTCAATATGGGTATGAAGAATGGAGATGAGACAAAATTTACAGCAAAATAAGAACGTGTTCCTACGTTTTGTTATGGATGTGTTGTTCTAGGGCATGGGGAAAAGACTCTCAAGATGGGCTATTCAAGGAAAGGGAGCTTCGTGCCTCACCGTGGAAAGTAGTAAACGCTATAGTTGATACTAACCCAAGGGCTGCCAAATCATTTAACAAACTCCAATCTTTTACAAACTGGGAAAAAAGATGGCAAACATTGGAAATAAGATTAATAATTGTATTATTTAGAGATAATTAATTAATATGTTAATATTATGTATTATACTCCTATTGGAATTCATGTGGGGGTAAGATCATAAACGAACTACATACCGAGTAATAATTAAAAAATGTCAGAAAAACCTATACTATACCTATGCACTCCATCTACGTAGAAAGCATTCAAAGAAATTCCAAAGTCCGAAGTTGTGTTTGTATTCAATATATTACGAGTCCATCATATGTACTATTTTTCATGGAGGATTTAATTTTGTAAGCATATATTTCGTAAATAGTTTGTAAGGATCATTGATATAGAGTATTAGAGTGCGTTTGATTCGTGAATTTCTCTAAATTGGTTGCATCTAGCCATGTAAATTAAATGGTCATAGCATACAGTGACGGTGTCTAGCATACCGTGACGGTGTCTAGGGCGAAAACTTTCAGCAGGCATGTAAATATGTAATTATTTTATTTTATTTGTATTTATAAAAGGTTAAATTGTTGGCAAAAGTGGTTTAGCAAGATCTAGGTTACATGCATGGAAGATGATTTTGTAGGCAACAATGGTAACCAGACCACTACTTTAACACCAATTGTGCAGTAGGTCCTCAAACATAAGAGATTTGCTAATGAGTGGATAGCCATCTTAACGTACCTATTATCTTATTAACAACGCACGATAGAAGTTTATCGCTTTCACCGTATACATTCCTTCATAATTTATTAATGATTAAAATATTAGAATAGAATGACCGTATGAAAGTACCTACCCAGTTTTGCATGGATCTATTTAATTGTCAGTAGGAAACCAATTCAAAAAAATACTCCATAGAAAGAAGTATTTTTATTACGGCACCCCCCCCCCCCTCATAATTTTGTGTTTAGTCTTTATTTAGTTTAAGTTTCAGTGGCAAATGCTTAGCTAACAATTGGTTGTAATAGTTCATAAGTCTACTATATATAAATTATTATAGTGACTTAATCAATGATTTTTTTTCCTATTAAACGATAACTATCAAAGTCTTTTGTATCATAAACTTCATGTCTAATATGAAATATACTCCGTATTTGACAAACCAATTCTATTAGAGAGTATTTACATCTAATAAAAGGTACAATAAAACCTTAACATGCCACCATTATACACTAGCCAACTTTGCTCCATAGTCCATAGTTCCTAATGAACTTCACTATTTCAGCACAAAATCGCTAATGTGTAGTTCATGAAATACTTGGAAGCCCCAATTCAACATTGGGTTGAGTTTTAGAACAACTAAATTTATATTTAAAGTAATGATAATTATTAATTACGTATATTTTATCCACTTTGTCATAGTCAATTATTTACACTTGTGAGAGATATTCTTCCAATCGCTCCTACAAGTTCTACCATAAGACATGACACACCCATCATATACAAACATTGATGATATTAACAAAAAAATTTAGGGCACGGCTGTCTACGATATGATATAAAAAATAAAGTGGAGATTGATGATAACTACCCGGGAAAGAGTTAAGAACATGAACAAGAGAAGCGAAAATCACTTCTTGGTATGTTATAACATAGGCAACCTATAATGAACAACATTACAATATAATGAACAACATTACAACATACACAAAGTTACAGCACAATACAAAACAAAGGGTTTTATTAATGGTAGTCTCTTAACACAATACAAAACTAAAGATTTTACTAATGGTTGTCTCCTGAATGCACTAATAGAGCGTTAATGAGTCGTTATATGTACAATGTAGAGATCTCTATCTAATGATCGAGACTAAATGGTTTTACCTTCAAAGAAAAATAATATGTACACAATAGTGATTTTTTTTTAAGAAGAAACATTTACTTCTTGGTATGTTATATCTTTCACATTGAAAAATAATGTAGGCGTGGTGAACATACTACGTCTAAGTAATTAAATTATATATCTCACACAGAAAGAATAGTATACTGTAGGGTGATTCTATACATATAAATATGAGACGTCCTTGAAACTTAGGTATTAACCTAGAAATTTTTGATATAAAAGATATGTTCTTCTTAGTATGTTATATGTCCCACATTGAAAAGTAATGTAAGTGCGTTGAATATACTATGTATAAATAGGAGTCATCCTTGAAACTTAGGTATCAACCCAAAATCTTTTAAGTCTCTTAAGTATTGTCTTATAGGGAGCTCTTAAAAGTTTGTTAAAGTTTATTCTCATCGCCTAATAATCTATAAACTAGTTTTGTGACCCGTGAAAATCACGGGTTCACCTGTTTTTGTTGTTTTGTTTTTGCTTTATTGTTCGTGAAAGCGTAATTCTGTTTTCTTGTCTATTTTCTTTTTATCTTGGAGATATGTTGTTAGGTGTTATACCTAAGCAAGGCAACAAAGAGGGTCCAGCCATGGAACCTGGGTGTATGATATATTATAGTTAGGGGATTTAGATATTTCTAATATGAGAGTAGTTGAAACTTGTTGAAAATAAAAAAACTCTGTATTAAACAATGACACCAAAACCCCTAGATCCCTCATTTAAAAAATCATTCGAATGTCTGTCCACTGATTTCCAAGACGGGTGTGACATAAGTGAAAAATTAAATGGGAATTCGAATTGTTTGTGGATCATCGTAGCACCTACAAGCAAAAGTCAACACAAATTAAAAGTAAACGTAAAATTGCATTACAACAGTGGTATTAAGTTTGCAAACTACTCCTATTTTGCTATGGTCCTTTCTGCCTGTTGTGTTAATCAATGTCAATCCACTTTCTGTTATCGTTCTCTGCTTTTTTTTTATACGATGTTTGGATTGTTTTTGGACTTGAGGGCGCTTGGCTTTGTCACGGGGATATCCAGTTCAGTCATCATTGATGGAGTTGCGTCATTCTTGTTAAGTTGAAGTTCTTAACGTTTGTATAGAATCTGAGTTTTTGTTTTTTAACTTAATCTTCTATCAACTTTTCTTGGCCTTCATTCTGTTTCACCACTCATTGCATGGTTGCTTGTTGGACATCCTGTTTTGATGTGTTTCGTTATTACTCCCTCCGTCCCGGTCATTTGTTGTCCTTTGGTTTTGGCACAAAGACCAAGGAAAGGGGGAAGGGGCCAATTACTAAATGACATGTGGAATAAATTGAATGTAAATGATCAAATTACTCATCAAATTCATTCTTAAAATAGAAAAGACAACAAATGACTGAGACACCCAAAAATGGAAAAGGACAAGTATATTATAAGAAATTTCACATGTTTGTTTTTTAGCATTGTTTATTACCACGTCATTTTGTTGATCATTCATGTATGACTCCTAATTTTTTTATTGGGAATGCATGTCTTCACTTTCAACTCTTTGTCTTCCCCGTAGTTACTTTTTCCAATCAGGACTTTGAACGCTTGCCTACACAATTTTGGGGTATGTTGTATACCTTTTCCTTTCCTTTGTCCTCCATTTGTTTTTTTCATGTGTTATAATATAGTAGTAAGTAATAATGGATTATGGATTACTTTTTGAAGTAGGACTACTTTTTGAAGTATTATCTTACCTTTTCGCAGATCTCTACCAAATTGTTGATTTGTTTTTCGATGACCTTTTCTGCCTCCTTATCGAAAATCACGATGTTGGCTTTCGTTATTCCGTCGGATAGTGTTGCGATGATTTTATACCTGTAAGCTTTCAGTTGTTAGTTTGTCATTGGATTGTTTTTTTCTCGGTGAAAGTGTGTTTAATTTGTTACCTCTCTGTTGGGTAAAGTATTTCTTGGCTACATTTTGGGCAAATATTGTCAGGGCCGATCTCCTTTCTATATGCTGGACATGAGATATATCTCCATTCAGTATCCGTGCGTATTCCGTTGATTTCTCCATAACATGTGAATGTGACTTTCTCGTACATGAGATTGGCATACTTGCGGCGAGGTTGCTTGTCGACGTGATAGTAAACGGCTGTCTGCGCATTTGGTGGTGGCTCCTGCAGTTTTGGTCTACAAATAATAAAATATGTATTTTGAAAGAGACAATAGAATAAGATCAGCAAATAATACCACCACTATTAATTTCTCATCTTAGTAATGCTGGTTGTGGAATCCTGTTGTTTAAGTACCGAGGTGGCTGTGGAATGCTGTTGTTTAAGTTTGGCATGACGGGCCCAAGCACCATACGTTTGCGTCCTCTTCATCGATAACTGCAGTCCCCTTCATCACTGTTAGCAAGTCTCTTCCGTGGAGTTGTTTCTACAAAAGCTAAAATGTTTGGTAATGTGATGTTAGGCGAAGGTTTTGACGACGCCATGGGATGTGTCTACAGGGTTTCAAATTGTTTGTCTTTGTTACTCGTACATGAGCTTTCTACTGGATTGGTATTTGTTGGTTCAAATGTGTTCTTTGTAAATGAGTTATGATCCATCTTGTTGGTTGTTCGCCATTTCACTTCCTTTCCTAGTAATAAAAAATGAAATTAATTAGTAAATTAATATTGAATATCCTTGTTTTAAAAGCACTACCTTTCGAGAATCCTTACCCCACAAATTTAGTTATTATCCTCAATCTTACGAAGCCTTGTGACATACTCAAATAAGGATGCAAATTTAATTTAAAGCAAATATGTGAAAGAATATCTGATTTCAGGGGGTTGTTTGATCCTGATGAGTTCACATAGTTGATGAGGTTTTGAAGATGGTGACTTGGCGGGTTAATAAAATTATTCTCACAAGCGATTTTGATATCAATTGTAACTTTGGTTATATCCTCTATTTTTTATTCATCGGGGTAGAAAGGGATTAGGACTTGAGTTTAATTATGTATATTGTTCCTATCAGATATCTCAATTTGTTCACGAAATCAGGGGATTGTTTTCACCTATGCATACTTTAAACCGCTTCAAAAAAATTCAACTAATTCTGTTCCAAATAGGCAAATCATCTTGGATAACTAAAACATTTGATAAAATCTTAAGGCAAGACAGAAATTATACCAGGATGAAGACGATAAACACCCAACGGAGCCAATCCAGAAAAACCTTTTGACAGAGAGCATATACAACACATCCCAGAAGCAACCTACAGTGTAATAAAATTATTCTTACAAGGGATTTGCAATTAAGAACACAACATAACTTAGTATGCTATATAATTCTGAAAGGGCTTGCTAAAAAATTTAACTTTTAAAAAATCACTTAACTTAATGACATTTGACACATTAATTGAAACGCATCTCATACATGAAGAAGTCGAGGAGGCGTGGGTCTGGGAATACCTTCAGTCACGGCGGATGTGACAAATATATTATAATTAATACTCCCCCGTCCCGGTCATTTGTTGTCCTTTGATTTTGGCACAAAGACCAAGGAAATGGGAGGGAGCCAATTACTAAATGACAAGTGGAATAAATTGAGTGTGAATGATTAAATTACTCATCAAATTCATTCTTAAAATAGAAAGGACAACAAATGACCGAGACATCCCAAAGTGGAAAAGGACGACAAATGACCGGGACAGAAGGAGTACATCCTACTTTAAGGATCCTTTAATTATAGTCTCTTCAACTCCAATAATAACAAAATGTGTAAGGTTTGGTACGGAATTGATTGATTGATAAATTGAATATGGCAATGCAAGATCAAAAAACATCTACTCCACCATCATGTGCAAAGAAACAATATGAATTATGGTGATATGTAACTTCAAAATACCAGGTTATTGAGATAAACAAAGTTCATCTGCAAATCATAACATTAGTCGGAACTGAACAAACTCTACTTAGTTCAAAACCACCGGAAAATGATTACTGAAACATTTGAAATAATATCTAGTTAAAATCACATACGTGTCATATTGACAACTCAACTCTTTTTGAAGATTGATTACTATGGTCTATGGCCACATGATTTCAGAGGAAAATGGTGGAAAAATAAGCATAAACTCCAAACCAATATATGAATGGTTGAACTAAAAGCAATAGCAAAATATATCACCGAACAAATAAGCAGTAAGTACGATTAACAACAAACCAAATAAAGCCTCGCCACATATGACCGTGAAAATTAAAAGGGGCTGGTCCATGTATGGTGTAGCAAGTGCTGCCCCCGAACTAAGATTGCAAGAACCGGCCTCATGTTGTGGTTCTCACCATCTGTAACTCTAAGCTTCTTCATAAATCAATAAGCCGCTTGTGATCACCAACCGTAAATGGACATAAGGGAGGCCTGATCTACATGATACTGAGTACTTACTGATGTGGCAGCCAAAGACAAAGCAACGACAATCATTTAATCGTAGGCGAAGTAAGTGGTTGGAAGTGAATACCTTGGCACCACCATAGGCGACACAAACAGCGAAGAATTAAAGAGGACGGACATCACATGGAGTTCAGCTTCAGGGAGTATTATGGTCTGTCATCGGAATCAATTCTACAATACGCAGCAAAAGCACGATTTTAAATTGAAATGGATATATGGGCAAGAGAACAGACGGACTAATACCTTTGGAGTCCGGTGGCCGACGAATAACCGTGATGAAACCCACCTGAATCACCTTGTCGGACCCCTGCTGAAATTGTCATGTCGATTGCAGAGTATTGCGTTGCTTTCCGACTACCTATTTGGGTTCAATTGCTATACAGAGTACCATACAACAATAAAGCTCAAAAACACATTTGTAGAATACCAAAATTCAAATAAAACCAACAGAAATCAAACTACCAAATCACAGTGAATAGATTACATTACGAATAACAGATTGCACCATCGGTTGAAGGTGAAGCACAATGCCAGAATTCTCAAACACGGACAAAACGAATGACCCGCAATTAACTCCAATATATAGACAAAATTAAATCTAAATACAACAAATATAAGTTCAGGCCATCGACTAATTATAAACACAATCAAGACTACCTGCTTCTCTAATTTTACTCTAATTGGCTAGGTTGTAAGTTAGGTTTGTGTAATGTCTCCAAAGAAAAATGCTATAAGACCCAAATTTAATCAAATTGTGTGGAGTAATCAATTTGGGGAGACAGAGGGACGACAATTAAGTGTCATCAATATAGGAGCTAGTAACCGTGAGAAGAGGAGGTTGAAAAGGCGCAATAAATTTAAGACAGAACGACTGAAAAGGCGTAATAAATTGACGGCGGTAACTCACCTTAAGCCGGAACCGCCACCAACCCCGCACAAGAGTAGCACCCGACGGTCCAACACGCCGATTATGGGCTGAATACAACCCAAAACCAAGGGCGTCGAGGGGCTCTCCGGACTGACCATTTTCGGTAACCGTGTGAAGGCCAATTGGGGGAGATGATTTGCTTAAGTAGTAGGAATATAAGGTGGCAGTTGATGTGGAAAGCACGTGGGAAACGGAAGTCCAGCTGGCTTTTTTCAATCCTACGTGGATTTGTCCGCTTGGCGTTTATTAGCCATTTTAGAGGAGGCTTTTAATAATATTTATAGATGGTTGGTAAAAAGTTTATGAAAAATAATCTATAAATGGTTGGTAAGAAATTTATTTATACTATTATTTTTCTTAGAATATGTTATTTGTCTCACATTGAAAATTAATGTAGGTGTGGTGTATACTACGTATAAATAGTAGAATCGACCAACATCGGATTACCATAAGGTGGGGCGATCTTATGATTATAAATATAAGTAAAAGTTTGTATTATTGTCCCTACAATAATGATTACCAACCTAAATTTATTATCCTGTTGCAACGCACGGGCGTTTAACCTAGTATATTATATTTGAAACTAATTTAAACTCGTAATGCTTCAGTCCTGCAAAATACAAATAGATCTGAGTTGGTCAATTGTAGATGATCCAAAATTCCAAACTCTACACTTGTTGGCTTTAACATTACTTTAGATTCACATCTTATTTGAAATAAAAGCATTTATAATTATTTTGCATTAATACGCGATATAAAACAATTCTTTAAAGATGATCTACACTTACCAATTGACTCTACCACCTGCTAATCAAATTGTCGCTCTACCACCTACCCTCAAAACCACTTTACCATACAACCATTCTACTACCAATCTCAATTCCACCGTCCATAATATCATCCACTTTAGACCGAAGTAGTCGCTAAACCTAGTCTCGTAAGCCAAATGTGTGTCCACGCCCCAAATCCCAACCTTATTACACGAAAAAATAGATTTTCTTTCAGTTTTATTAGTGATGGTGGACGAGAACAAGGTCTGACATATATCATGACGCCAAACAGAATTTTCGCACACTACCTAGTCCACAAGACCGCATGTCTCTTGAATACCATCTCAATAATCCTAACACAAGCCCGAGTCCTACGAAGACACCACCCCAATAAACTCTTCCTTCACCTTCGGAAAAACTAAATGTCATTTAGTTTAAGGCTCTCTTTGGTAAATGGCATATTGGCCAAATTTCAGCATATTGGGGAGGTTTAGCATGTTTGACTTACGAATATGCTATTTAGAGCGTTTGGTTAATGGAATACTAGTTTTTGAACCCGTGCACTGCACGGGTGAAAATAGAAAGTATTATTAAAAGTAACAACTTATATATTTTTTGGATTTAGTAAATTATTGAATTTTAGAAAATTTCACTTTGTCTATTACTCATACACTTGTGATACTATGATTTTTTTTATTCGAAAGACTATGATTTTTTTTTTCTCAACTTTTGATAAGTTATTGGCAAGTAGTCGAAGTAGGCGGTTGAGGTAACTTAGACTTGTCAAAATTGAGCTGATTCGAATAACCCTCTACCCGACACCCAAATTCAGGACCAAAGCTTGATCTGAACCTGAATTGTGTAAAACAATGGATAAGTAACTCCTTATATGTAACTCCCTTTGTACGGCCCACTCATTTGTTTGCTTATTCCATTTTGGGTTATCACAATTAATTGTGTGCCTTTATATTTTAGGAACGTCTTTGATAATTTAATACTCCACACTCAATTTGATTAACTTGTTATTTAATAATTGACCCCCTCTTTTCTTGGCATTTGTGTCCAAACCAATGGCAAACGAATGATCGGAACTAAAGGACTCAAGGGAGTATGAAATTTCATATTTTATTTACCCAATTGTTATTACAAAAACTGGAGTTATTGCAATGCGACACATGTTATTTTCCTACCCCGTTAACGTATCAATGTTTACGTTCTCATATGCATTTAAGTAAAGATGTATAAAATGATTTTCCTACCCCGTTGGCATATCAATGTTTACGCTCTCAATTCTAATACTCCGTCTTAAACTTAAAACAGATCAAATAAAATACATAGGAAAAAAGCATAATATCTAGGGATTAATAATAAGGTTGTCCGATCCATCCAAGTACGGTGTTATTTAACTCCATCTTAAGAAATACCAACTATGTCTTTATAATGTGAAATATCAAAATGGTGTTAAATACAACCATAACCGTTGTGAATGTCTACGTCATTGGTTAGTGTTGTATTGTCACTTTTGTAAAATTATATGGTAGATATATAGTTTTTAATAAACCTTAATTAGAGTAACTGCAAGTTAAAAGAAGTATTGTAAAGATTAGATTAGAGCACACAAAAAGATGAATCAAAGGATGATTTATTTAACATATCAATTTATATGAATCCGTTGACCAAAATTTTTTTTATATGAATCCAATATTAACCTCTGTCTATCTCATCTCCAATAAATTGTTCAATCAATTTGTGTTAGTTATATTGCTTGAAAGATACTCTCTTCGTCCAATTCATTTATTTATGTACCTTTGATTAAAAGACCTCTCACAAAGAATATCAAAGATAAACAAATGATTTTGACGGAGAGAGTAATATGGAGTACTCGAGTCCAATAGTCCAATCTACTCATTGAAATATTAATTGAGGCAAATTTAACGTAAATCACACTACTGTTAATTGAGGTAAATTTACAATTCTTAACCATTAAACAGTTTGGCAAATATAATATATGATTATGATAATATATGGTAATAATATTTTAATATATAGGGTTATGACACGTGACATTCAATACGAAAGACTATGATTTTTGTGTACTAATTTCGACTGTGTTAATTACTATACAATTAATTATTCATCTGAGAACAATTTACATCCTTCTATAATAAAAAAAAATCTTATAAAATTTCATGAAGAACTCTAACATTATGAAAAATGATCTAAAAATTGTCAAAATTATTAAAACACTTGTTTATTTTTATTTATTACTCCCTCCTATTCACTATATTCTTCCCTATTTCCTTATTCGGATTATTCGGGTTTTCTTCCCTATTTCCTTTATTGGATTGATTTGTGTGGTCCAAATTCAATTGCATGTGGGGTAGTGTGTTTTGTATGGTCCAAAATCCAAATTCACTTGCTTATTTCTTGTGCATAAAGGAAAGGGGAAGAATATAGTGAATAAGAGGGAGTATAAAAGACATAAAATTGAAAAATTTTAATTTTTGTATTTGATTTGATTTTAAAATGATTAATTGATGAAATATTTTGATTTATCCCGAATTTCGAATTTTGATTCTGTGGTGACTATTACTCTTATTGGATTTTGCTAGCTTCAGCTCTTTAGACTTTAACGTGTTTCTTATACCATACTCGTGTAATCGTGATGTCTAAGATTACATACGGAGTACTCACTCCTATACAAATCAAAGGTTACATTCATTTTTTGGCAATCAAAGTTCAAAAATCCGACCATAAATATTGCTAAAAATATGAACTTTGAAAGACAAAACATATAAGAGTATGTCTCCTGAAAGATGGTCTCTTAATAAGCTTTATTGAGAAACCATTGTACAATTTTAAGAAAAAGTGGTACTAAAGGTAATAAAATAGGTACAAATCATCATTAATGATAAAATGGGTACATTTATTATGTAAATAGGTACGAAATTACTATGTCACAATCAATAATAAAAAGGTACATACGAAATATAAATTAAAGGGTATGAAATATTAGTCTCTCAATAACTTAGTGAGAGACCGTCTCTCCCAAGTTTTAGTGAACGTTATAAATATATAGTTTTCTTATGAAAAGAGATTTTATAAAATTTAAATATTTGTAAGAAAAAAGAGTCATGTATATCACGAAAATGACAATTAGCCTCCAATACTTTGGCCAAATGGTGAGATTAACCCTTATGTTTCAAATGGGTTGAATTTCACTTTTTTTTTTCCAAAGTTATAGGACCTAATTACTACATTTGAAACTTAGAGGAGTTAATCTCACAATTGATCAAAATAAAGGAGGCTACCACTTCAATTGTTTTAAGTTGAGACATACGAAGTACAATAATTGTCTTGTAAGACCAGCTTATCATCAAGACTTAAGAGTGTCTTCCGAGTTTTAAAGTTTAATCAACCTTGCAACCTATAAGCTATTCCATCCATTTCACCTTTATAATCTTTTTTTTTTTTTTTCAAAAAATTATCTCAAATCTTTTAACTAATTATTACCTCTAATCTTTTATCACTACCAACGTTTCATCTAAATGACATTATCCTCTTTCATTTTATTTGAAGGAATATTATTGATGTCACTATTTTTGATTTTTTGTCAAAATGAAAAGTGGGATAATAAAAGGGAAATTGAGGGAGTAGTAAACAAATTTTCAAATGGCAAACCCCATAGTTACTAAGTGGACAGTTGTATTTTGCGACGTCCTTATTAGTCAAAGTAAAAAAAAAAAATTGCTTTAAAATTAAAAACGAAAAGAAATAAAAAAAAAGGAAAAAATGTAAAGGGTTGGTTACTTCCGCTTCATCATTATATGCATCAACTTCTGCTCCATCATTAAGCTAACCGAAAATATTGCACACAAATATCGGCGAATCATAGAGACTCATTCAGTAGAGCTCTAAGAGGTTGTTCAAAAGATAAACTTAAGGATGAAATCTTTGTTATTATTAAAAAAGATCAAGATCACTACACTACTACACATACAAATACATTGGTTTTAAAAATAAAACATAGAATAACATCCTTACTACAACAATAAAATTAAATCTCATTGAAAGAGCAACTACTACTATAATGGCACTATGAGAGATTAGCTATTAGACTATCCTTTGATTTTGTACTGCAGTTTGTAAACTGTTTTAATTTATTAGCTAGACAATCCTATACAAAGTATATTGGCATGTGTTTTAATTGTTTTAATATACTAATATTCTTCGTATATAAGCATGTGAATATACAAAGTATATTGGCTCTATTCTTGTATATAGATAATAAATACATAAAATGGAAAAATATATAGTGGAGTATTATCTTTTGAAAAAGTGGGAAACTTTCTGGTGTTATTTAAATTTCGAATATTTTCAAAATAAGTAAATTCATTATTATATGTGTGATTTGAGGAAAGTTATTTAAAAGAAATGTTATTGATTTCTAAGTTTTTTCTTTAATTTAGTAAATATCTTGTTTTAGGAAAAAATTTAATGATGGTTTATGGCTATGTGCAATTGTGGGAAAGAAAATATTTCCATTTGATATGCAGTATTGTAAGACTGATTTGTTGCAAAGTAGTAGCAATAAGCTTCCTAATTGTTTACGTAATTTCAGCCATATAATACTTCAAAAGATACAGTTTCCTCATTTTTCTAATTGTTTGTTATGGCTTAGTTAATACGGAGTACATTTTAGTTATTGGCTCTTAAAATCTATCTTTTCCATAATTAACATACCAGAATAATTAACATACTAAAATCTTACTTAATTTTTTTAATTACGTGTTAAAAATCTAGCAAATGACACGTGTCATATTATTAAGCTGATGGTTACCGCTTTAATATAATATATGATTGGCCCTGTTTGGCAAACGGCATCAACAGATTCATAATAGTAGAAAATGTTAACAGAATACGGTTAGTAGATTTTAGTAGCATGTTTGACTATCAAATTAAATTAGCAGATTAAGAAAGAGTGTTTGGTAATTAACAGATTATAGGATAATTAGAATGATTTCATGAATAAATTAAATATGCTAAATTGTTCATACAGTGGTCCTGTTTGGTAAATAATAGATTAATTTCAGCATAAACATATTGTAAAAGCAGATAGCATAATTAATTTGAGTGTTTACTAATTGACAGTTTACGATTAGTAGATTGTTAATTTTCTTTGTAAAATGTAATAAAGTTTACTATTTTACAATATACATGCTGGGGTAAGCAGCATATTGTAAAATAACATATTGACCATAAATATACTATTTCAATACGTTGTTCACCAAACACTAAAATTAGCATATTGATTGGTCAAACATGCTACAACCCTTGAATATGCTAAAAATCGGCCAATATGCCGTTTACCAAACACCCCCAATATGCTGCTAATAGCAGCATATTCAAAAATAGTAGATTCCAGTCAATATGCTATTAGAATACGCCGTTTACCAAACACATGAAAATGGTAGATTGGTGAGTCAACCTACTAATTAGGCCGGAATCTACTAATTTTACTCAATATGCTGTTTACCAAACATGGCCATTGAAATAGTATATTGCAGTCCAATATGCTATTTTGCAATATGCTGCTCCTACCAGCATATTGGATTAGCGGATTAGATAGGAAATAAATTGTCTTCTTTACCCCTTAAAGAATCACAAATTCTCATTTGTGACGGTCTAATATCCGTCACAAGCTTGTGACGAGTCAAATAAAACACACATGGGAGGATAAAAACAAGTCATTTGTGATTCTCTATGCATTCTACTTTTTGCCGTATCTACCCATGTGGGTGATACTTGACCCGTCACAGATATATCCATCACAAGTGAGACCTATTGTTAAAGAATACTAACCTTCCTTTTATATATTTAATAAATAAATTGTTCATGTCCTTGTTTGTCATTTTACAAAGGACCTAAACAATCTGCTAATCTAAAATTGTCAATTACCAAACACCTCTAAAACAATTCTACTAAATAAATCTGCTAGTCAAACCTGCTGAATCATTATGTTAGTCAAATATGCTTTATAAATCCGCTTCTGCCAATATTAATCCGCTATTTACCAAACAGTGCCTTAACCAAATTACCTTAAAGGCTTGCTTGGTTGCCAGTTGCCACCATAAAAAAACGAGAGAATTGGAAAATCCCATGATTTGGAAAAATGAGCGATGTTTGGTTATCTCAAATCACGGAATTTCTTTTTTTTTTCCATCAATTGTCAACTCCTCGATAATGGAGGATACGTTGCCCCTAGATAATTGGAAACTCCCGTGTCAATTCAACTCCCGAATGCTAACCAAATGAGTTTTGCGCAATTCGTATGAATTGTCCAATTCATATATTTTGTAAAGTTATGGAAAATTAATTTCCGTATGACAACTATGTGGGAAATAATCTGTATACTTCCCTTAAAATGAAGGATTATAACGAATTTAATGATGACGATCACTAGTCATAAAATTAAAATACATAAACAAAATACAGGATTCAGAAATAACCTTCGGTCCTAGCAAATACGGCCTAAAAACAATATCAAAGTAGATATTCGCCTATCAGTTGCACCCAAGACGATATGAGATATGCCCTATTGATAATGCTAGAATCGATCTAAAATTTTCTGTAAAATTTAGTTGTTTTGTGTTTTTCTTCTGATGAGAGAGGAGGCTAGGTCAAAAAAGGAATTAGGGTAGAATAATGATCTCCCTTTTTCTTCTTCTGGTGACCGAAATATGGGAGTGAATTAGGGAAATATAATCTTCCCTAATTCGGCCTATATAACCGAAATAAGGAGTGTAATCTCCTTATTTTTGGTCTTTCCAAAAATGTATAAAATGTGTTAAATTGTTATCTAGTGAGGATCGAACCCATGACCTCTTGGTTTGTGTACCCTCACTATTACCACTATGACACATTTATCTTGTTGATATTAAATATAACTGATTACATTTAATTAGGAATTAACAGATTAATTCGTCCAAGCTAACATTACATACATTTAATTAAATATAACTTATTATATTCAATTTACGAATTGACAGTTAATTCGTCTCAACTAATATTATTTAATCTTCATTAAATAATTGTCTCATCAACACATTGACTAACTGTTTAGTCATATTAGGCATCAATGTGATTATATTTCTATAACCACATTTTTCAAACACATCTTATAGATGTGACCTTTAGGGACCAGTTGATCACCGACATCTGTATGATAATAACGTCAAACTTTCTAGCAAGCCAACCGTTATTAGGTAAACGTTAATCTACTGATTAAATATACGAAGTATACCCTTGTGAACCTGTAAGAGATTTACAAATATTATCACACTAATTTGTGGAGGACACAAGCTCCAACAAACTCCCACTTGTCCTCACAAGTGTATGTGCGATAACCGATTCTCATATCCTAAAATTTCTCCCACTCAATGTAAAACAATTTGCAAATCCGTATTCACAAAGGTCGTATTTTACAAGCGATCAATATCAAGAGTGGTTTCCCCGACTAGAGAGTAACTTAACTGATAAACGAATCAACATTCGACCATGGCCATGCATTTCAGTTACAACTTCTCGAGTGGCCCTGAGAAATAACTATACCTGATAAGGGTTGGATATTTTCCTCAACTCGAATCCTGCAGATGTAAGCACAATGAAATGACCCGAAAAAATCTACTTAGCCTCCGATTTACGGCATCCGTGAGAAAGAAATCAAAGTCACCCAAAAACTGCCTTAATCTCAAGAGACAGTCGATAGTCAAAAGAATCGACTCTAGGAACACAATGGATGTCCTATCCACGACCTGGCACCGAATGTTATTAAACATTTAGGACTCCATTACGTTGTCACAAAAAAGTTGTCCTACGAGGTATCGTTATAATCTCGCATCTGTGATCGATCAGTCAACCGTTTGACTTATGGCTCGTTGAACCCACCATCAATCGACTGCACAATATAATAGCCGGAGTTATCAGCTCACATTGGCGATTACGGACCAAAACAAATATAATGTAATTCAGTTCACTTTGTGGCGTTCAATGTTGTCAATACAATCCACATGAAAAACAAAATATTATATATAAAACGATGAAGTTATAAATAGTATATGAAAAAGATAATTTATCAAATCCATAATCAAGTACTACAACTCAGGAACACGTTTAATTCCCATGGAATTAACATGCCCTACATGCTTATCATAATTCAACAGTTTAGTGAGAGGATCCGCGATGTTATCATCCGTCACAATCTTGTCTATCACTATCTCCTCTTGCTCCACGTAATCACGGATCAGGTGAGCTTTCTGATGTACATGTCTAGATTTGTTGCTAGACTTTGGCTCCTTAGCCTGGAAGATGGCACCTCTATTGTCACAATAGATGGTGATCGGGTCATTCGAACTAGGAACTACTGTAAGTCCTTGTAAGAATTGACGCATCCATATCGCTTTCTTTGCTGCCTCCGAAGCAAAGATAGTACTCGGTTCAGAGTAGAATCTGCTACAACACTCTGTTTGGAACTCTTCCAACTGACCGCAGCACCATTAAGAGTGAAGACGAACCCGGACTGAGATTTTGAGTCATCTCGATCCGTTTGGAAGTTAGCATCTGCGTAACCGATTGCGCATAGCTTAGTATCGCCTCCATAAGTCAATACCCAATCCGTAGTCTTCCGTAGGTACTTGAGGATGTTTTTGACAGCTATCCAGTGTGTTTCACCTGGAGTCTTTTGGTACCGACTCGTCATACTCAATGCATATGCCACGTCTGAACGTGTGCATATCATGGCATACATGATCGATCCTATTGCGGATGCATAAGGAACACGACTCATTCGCTCAATCCATTCAGGCGTCGTGGGTGACTGAGACTTGCTCAACTGCATCCCAATCGTCATTGGAAGGTTCCCCTTCTTGGAGTTGGTCATGCTGAACTTCTCAAGAATCTTATCCAAATAAGACTCCTGACTAAGTGATAACGTCCGTCGTGATCTATCTCGGTAGATACGGATTCCCAAAATGCGTTGTGCCTCACCCAGATCTTTCATCTGGAAATGGTTCTTCAACCATTCTTTAACCGAAGATAGGAGAGGAATGTCATTCCCAATCAGGAGTATGTCATCGACATACAATATCAAGAATACAATCTTGCTCCCACTCGACTTGATATATAAGCATGGTTCCTCGACCGATCGAGTGAAACCATACTCTTTTATCACTTGGTCGAAACGATGATTCCAACTCCGAGAAGCTTGCTTAAGTCCATAGATGGAACGCTTAAGCTTGCATACTTTCTTAGGATGTTCAGGATCTATGAAACCTTCGGGTTGCACCGTTTAAGAAGGCGGTTTTCACATCCATTTGCCAAATCTCATAATCATGAAATGCGGCAATCGCTAAGATTATCCGAATGTAACGTAGCATGATTACAGGTGCAAAAATATCATCATAGTGCAATCCGTGCACTTGAGTGAAACCTTTTGCCACAAGTCGTGCCTTATAGGTATCTGGTTGCACGTCTACAGAACGCTTTATTTTGTAAAGCCATTTGCATTGTAGAGGTTTTACCTTATTAGGTAAATCAACTAGATCCCATACGTTATTCTCATACATGGAGTCCATCTCGGATTGCATGGCTTCGAGCCATAGCTTTGAGTCGGAACAGGCCATAGCACCTTTATAGGTTGTGGGTTCATTACTTTCTAGAAGTAAAACGTCATTCTCCTCGACCATACCAATGTATCTGTCCGGAGGATGAGAGACTCTTCCCGACCTCCTAGGTTCCTCAGGAATATTAACCGTATCACCAGTTGGAGGAACAGCTTCCTCCATCCGTTCCTCGGTTGTTGGTTCTGGAATCTCCGACAGCTCGAAGGTTCTATTACTCGTCTTGTTCTCGAGAAATTATTTCTCTAAGAACGTCGCACTAGCCGCAACAAAAACTCGATGTTCGGTAGGCGAATAGAAGTAATGACCAAATGTTCCTTTTGGATAACCTATAAAGTATGTCTTGACCGATCGCGGGCCGAGCTTATCCTCGTGTCTCCACTTGACATAAGCCTCGCAGTCCCAAACCCGAATAAAGGACAAGTTAGGGACTGTTCCCTTCCACATTTCATATGGAGTCTTGTCGACAGCTTTAGACGGACTTCGGTTAAGTATAAGAGCAGCTGACAAAAGAGCAAAACCCCATAATGAATCAGGCACTACCGTGTGACTCATCATGGATCGAATCATATCAAGTAAGGTTCGATTTCTTCGTTCGGACACACCATTTAATTGAGGTGTTCCAGGTGGAGTTAACTGCAGAACGATTCCACAGTCTTTCAGGTGTTGATCAAACTCATTTGAAAGATATTCGCCACCCCGATCTGAACGGAGTGCTTTAACCTTTCTACCCAGTTGGTTTTGTACCCTGTTATGATATTCCTTGAATTTCTCAAAGGACTCACTTTTATGCTTCATTAAGTAGACATATCCGTATCTACTCAAATCGTCCGTGAAAGTGATAAAATATCTATAGCCATCTCTAGCGGTAATTGACATAGGTCCACATACGTCCGTATGTATGAGTCCTAATAGGTCACTAGCGCGCATTCCAACACCTTTGAAGGAAATTCGAGTCATCTTGCCAATGAGACATGATTCACACGTGCCATATGTAGAAAAATCGAATGCGGGATTAGTCCCATTATCGACGAGTTTCTTCACGCGTTTCTCATTTATGTGTCCCATTCGACAATGCCATAGATAGGTTTGATCTTTGTCACCAACCTTTATTTTCTTATTATTCACGTGTAATACTTCTATAGTTTGGTCTAAGATATAAATTCCATTCATGAAAACTGCTTTGCCATAAATCATTTCATTGAAAGAGAAAATACAGCTATTATCCTTTATTGAAAATGCAAAACCGTCTTTAGCAAGTACTAAAAAACAAAATAATGTTCTTAGACAAACTGGGTACACAAAGAAACAATTATTTAAAAATAACTCAAAACCACTAGGAGTTGGATTACATATGTTCCTTCGAGACAAAGAAAGAACTCGTGCTCCATTCCCGACTCGCAGGTCTACATCACCTTTTTCGAGAGGTATGATGTTCTTTAGGCCCCGCAAATGATTACACTGAGATGAGAACCACAACCAAGATCAAGTACCCAAGTTTTCAAACTTGCATGGTTAATCTCAATCATATGAATATAAGATGACATACCAACAGGAACGACGCGGCCTGCTTTGATGTCCTCACGATAGGCGGGACAGTTCCTCCTCCAATGTCCAGTCTTGTGACAATGGTGGCACTCTATGTCACCGCCCTTGCTCTTTGCCTTGCCCTGTGAGCCACTAGTCTCACCAGGCGCACTCTTACCGTTTCCTGACTTCTTAAACTTTGGCTTACCTACAGCTAGGTCGCCATGAGCCTTGCCCTTACCTTTACCTTTGTTGTAAATCGTGAGAACATCCTGCTTTCGCTCCCACTCAATTTCATATCCTTCTCGGTCTGTACGAGAAGGGAGTGTAGCTCATGAGGACTCTTTTTCAAGTCATTCATATAGTAGTTCGCCCTGAAGAGGGCAAAACCATCGTGAAGAGAATGAAGCATTCGGTCAATGACAATGCTCTCACTGATTTTACAATTCAGTGCCTCCACCTTCTCGACATTCTCAATCATGTGAAGAATGTGTGGGCTAACCGGTTGGCCCTTCTGGAGTTTCGCATCAAAGAAGCGACAGATATGCTCATATGTAACGATTCTCGGTGCTTTTGAGAATTCGTTAGTGAGCGTAGTAAAAATATTGTTTGCACTTTGGGCAATGAAGCGTCTCTGCAAATTGGTTTCCATTGCAAAGATGAGTACGTTCTTTATCGCACCCGCTTCCATAACGAAATCACTATAAGCGAGTGTCTCATTGACTCCTGCATTGGGGCCTGGGTTGACCGGTATTGGCTCAGTTAAGTACTTGAGCTTACCGTCAGCAATGGCAGCATTCCGTAGTGCCCCTCCCAGTCCGCAAAGTTGGACCCATCATTTTTCAGACGTGTGAACTGATTCATCTGGTCCATGAATACTTTCAGCCAGGACGCGCGATCAAGTGTGGCACTAGGCATTGGGATTGCGTTATTTCCAGCCATTTCGTTGTAACAAAGATTATGAAAAATAATCGTGTTCTACATCATGAGAAGAAGAATAAAAATAATGAGCATGTGCATCGTTTATATTTTTAAGTCTAATGAACTACTGTCATAACGCGAAGACTCAAAACATTTATACAATTGACCTCCCTTAAGAATTATATAAATGATCCCAAGACTCAATTCTCTGTAAATTGATAAGCTAACCTTTTAGCTAATTCTACCGTTAGAATTCTTGGTCGATAAATTTCTGTAAATTCTATCTTTAGTCCATCATAATCACGAGAAACTCTTTGGACTATGATGTTGAGGTAAACTAAGTCAACACAACTACTTACCCAACGTAGAAGGGGTCATATTATGCCTACCGACGAAGAAGGGATTCATAGTTGTTTGCCCTTATAAAGACTAATCTCAATTTCCATTTTAGAGGAAGATCCCATCAACTTTATTTTAATTCATTTTAAGTGAACTAATATCTAGCATGCGAGAATGAATAAACTAAGGTGGTGACTTGAAGACAGTGACATCTGTATGTCCATGAAAACTAACATACAACCTATATGAGTCAATTTTCATGCATTTTATTTGTAGGTGGTTTGGTTTTAGGCGGAATATGATGCATAAACTAACATGTGAATGAAAAACAATAAGAAAGAAAACGTAAAAACAGTAAAAGTCCTAGTGTGACCTATCCTATCAAAATGAACAATAAATACAAGTTTGGAATCCTCCTTGGACCCGAGAAGCTTGTCTTGATGTTCCATCTTGATCCATGTAGCGGGAGTGAGCTCCAATCTCCATCTTTAGTCTTCTTTTGAAAATTACAATAAATAAAATTTACATAATAAACCTATTTATTACATTCTAATTTCAAAACCCAAAAACTAAAGAAAAATAAAGGAGATTCGAGATCTCATAATTACATTAAAAATTATGTTTCCTTCATTACGAAAACATAATTTGACTAAGGCCACACTAAGTATTACAACTGATTGAAAAAATACGTAAATTAAATTCATTCAATCGATTCATTCAACAAAAATAAAATATAATGCATCAACTAAAATAAATTAAACATACATGACACAATTCCTTAATTATGTTGATTAATTTATCCAAACCACCTATTTAAATCAAATTAAGTGACAATTCCTCAATTAATCACATTAATTTCAATCTTAATCCATATTAAACTTGTAATATGAATTCAATCCGTCAAAATTTTAAACTACTTTAAAATAATTCGGTATCTTTTAATTGTGAACCGTTTCACAATAACTAATTGGCCAAAATCAAAACAAAAACAAAATCCTTTTTTTATTTGGTCTCGGCATAAACAAAGAAAAACAAAACAAGCATGTTTCTTATTTTATACACGGTTTTATCTGTAAAAACCGAAACAATTTTTTTAAAAAAATTCCGTCCCTTGAACAACATGCACGTGAACAAGAATAACAATTTTTTTTTTTTTTCGGATGCTTTTCCAAAACGGCATAAACAAAACAACCGCGAAAAAAAAACTATTATCGGTTTTCTTAGAAAAACCGAGAGCAAAAAAAGCAAGAAATTTTTTTTTAATACTGTTCATCCGTGAACAAGATGTGAAAACAAAAAAACAAATTTCACGGTTTTTAAATTAGGACCCTAATGCCTTTTTAATTTCAACTTAATCTGCATTAAATCAAACATGACGATTCCATTTATGTTTTAACTTAATCTGCATCAAATCAAACATCTACCAATTCTTCATATGATAATTTTAACTGATTAAAACAACATTATGAAAAATAAAAATGGAAATCTCGCATCAAAAAGAACAAACACCGGCTGCAAACAATTTTTTTTTTTTTTTTTCAATCGGCATTAACAAAAAAAACAGTAGTGCCTAAATTTTTCGAAACCTAAAAGTTTACATACAATTTTTATGAAAATCATCAAAATTAAATTCGTGGCCTTTGCTCTGATACCACTTGTGGGAAATAATCTGTATACTTCCCTTAAAATGAAGGATTATAACGAATTTAATGATGACGATCACTAGTCATAAAATTAAAATACATAAACAAAATATAGGATTCAGAAATAACCTTCAGTCCTAGCAAATATGGCCTAAGAACAATATCAAAGTAGATATTCGCCTATCGATTGCACCCAAGACGATATGAGATATGCCCTATTGATAATGCTAGAATCGATCTAAAATTTTCTATAAAATTTAGTTGTTTTGTGTTTTTCTTCTGATGAGAGAGGAGGCTAGGTCAAAAAAGGAATTAGGGTAGAATAATGATCTCCCTTTTTCTTCTTATGGTGACCGAAATATGGGAGTGAATTAGGGAAATATAATCTTCCCTAATTCGGCCCATATAACCGAAATAAGGAGTGTAATCTCCTTATTTTTGGTCTTTCCAAAAATGTATAAAATGTGTTAAATTGTTATCTAGTGAGAATCGAACCCATGACCTCTTGGTTTGTGTACCCTCACTATTACCACTATGACACATTCATCTTGTTGATATTAAATATAACTGATTACATTTAATTACGAATTAACAGATTAATTCGTCCAAGCTAACATTACATACATTTAATTAAATATAACTTATTATATTCAATTTACGAATTGACAGTTAATTCGTCTCAACTAATATTATTTAATCTTCATTAAATAATTGTCTCATCAACACATTGACTAACTGTTTAGTCATATTAGGCTTTAATGTGATTATATTTCTATAACCACATTTCTCAAACACATCCTATAGGTGTTACCTTTAGGGACCAGTTGATCACCGCCATCTGTATGATAATAACGTCAAACTTTCTAGCAAGCCAACCGTTATTAGGTAAACGTTAATCAACTGATTAAATATACGAAGTATACCCTTGTGAACCTGTAAGAGATTTACAAATGTTATCACACTAATTTGTGGAGGACACAAGCTCCAACAAACTAAACGAGACCTAAGAAGAACACACCAAAAAAAAGTAACGATATTTCCCTAATCATTGTCGAAAAATCAACCCTCTCAGCCTAGATTAACCACGAGTCCACGACATAGAAATATACACAAAAAAATATTTATTTAAATAAAATGACTTCTAAAAGAACATAAATAATTTATTTTAATTTAATTGACTCAGTCTTGTATAAAATGATTTTACACTTATACTTATAAAACGGATCAAAACACAATCAAAACACAACTTTATTAGAGAGGATAAACAAAAGTAAATACCGGGCCTTATTCTTTTGGACTGAAACTATTTGAATTGAACTCAATTGAAATTAATGGAGTTGAACTTAATTGAGCTGAAATAAGAGTTAATTTGTGAAGAGAAGAGCTGAACTAAACTGGATGAAGTTGAATTAAACTGGACTGAATAGAGCTGAATTGAGCTAAAATAAGTTGAAATTAAGTCCAAAATAACAGGACCTAAAACCATTCTTTTTTTACGATAAATTTGCATAAAATTGCCTTATACACATTTGTCATATGAATTTCTGAACAATATAAATCCTTAATTTTTTGTTTGGATGGGAGGAAGTGGGTGTTTGGTTGACATCATTGGAATGAAATGTTTGGTTGGAGTATTTGAGAATGGAGTTAGATACCCAATGGATTCTAACTCCTTTCAACCCCTTAGAATCTCATACTCATCTCCTCTTTATGGATTCAAACTCTATACCTTTATGTTTATTTTTCCAATGAACCAAACAAGTTTTAAAAGATATGGAGTTAGAACCCATACTTCCCTAGTTTCTCATTCCAATCCATTCCATTCCTAAGCAGCAAATCAAACACCCCATATAAGTGGTAATGGGAGACATACGCTTTTTTGGGACCATGCTTGGGTGGATGGTACTCGCCTTTCTGATGTCAATATAGCACCGATACCGGAATCTATGCTTGGAGATACGGTAAGTGATATGTGGTGTGAACAAAACGGTTGGAAATAGGACCGTTTCGCAGATTTGCTACCGCAGGTTCAACTTCAAAGAATAGCTTCTATATCTCTTATTAATGACCCGTATTTAGAAGACACTCTCTATTGGAAATATACGATCTCTGGTAAATTTTCTATTAAATCAGCCTTAGGTTTTCTTAAAGAATTGGATACTACAGACGAACCGGAATCTATCATTTGGAGAACTATATGGCGTCTTCTAGTCCAACAACGTATTTGTATGTTCCTTTAGTTAGCTGCTCATGGTCGTTTAATGGTTAATGTGAACCGTGTCAAACGGAATATGGGTGATAATCCCATGTGCCCTCGGTGTGTTGATAATGAAGAAACGACGGAACATCTCTTACGCTCTTGCCCTATATCTCGTCAGATATGGGACTTGGTTGGTATACCTCCCTATAATAATTTTTTCTACACTTCTCCTTTCTCTGAGTGGCTCTCTAAATGTGCTACTAATGATGTAAAAACTACCGTTGAGGATTGGCCGATTTATTTCGCTGTCACATGTTGGTGGATTTGGATGTGGAAAAATAATATTATTTTTGGCCGGGATAACGAGAATCCATTGGACCCGCGCAACTTCCTCTATCGGCAATTCGAAGTAACCAAGCAAGCCTTCGATCGTTTTAACATATTTATACCCCAGCCAATTAACCCAAGAGTTGAAATATTCGTACGTTGGCTTCCACCAGCTTATGGTTGGGTTAAATTAAACACCGATGATGCCTTTAAGGGCAATTCGGGTCCAGCAGGGGGCGGAGGTATTTTTAGAGATGAGACGGGTAATTTTGTTACTGTTTATTATTTCTCTTATGGGGAGTGTACGTCTATGAAGGCCGAATTTCTTGCTCTATTAGCTGGGTTGAAAAAGGCAAAATCACTTCGTTTAAATAAACTTATTATCCATATGGATAATTCTCCTTGTGTCGACATTATTAATGAAGAGCAGCTGGTGAGCAACAGTTTGAAGTTCATAGTTAAAAGATGTCGGGATCTAATTAGAGACAACCAATGGATGGTCAAGCTCGAACATACCTATAGAGAAGCAAACAGAGCCGCAGATTTATTAGCTAATAGAGGAATTTCCTCTAGTACTTTACCTATGCATTTATAAGTTCCTTTTACTGCTTTACTACTATCCTTCGTGAGGATATTTTTGGGGTTGCTATTCCCCGTATAATAGCTAACAATTAATTTACGGACTTGACGTTCTTTTGCACCAAAAAAAAAAAAAATACTCACTCTTAGTCTGATTGTTGGTTCATCTTCCCTTTTCGATGCCAGTCGGGTGTTGGTTCCCCTTTTCTTTTTTGGTAAGTGTTGTGTGATCCAAATTCAATTCCATGTGGGGTAAGGTGTTATGTGTAGTCCAAATTCATTTTCTTAATTTTGGCGCCCAAAAGAAAGGTAATCAACAATTAGACTAGGAGGAAGTATAATGTTTCCCAACCAAATAAAACCTTAGCTAGTCTTGCTTTTAACGGGCTAATTTCGTTACAAACTTGTGACCTTTCACAAAAAGGGAGAGGGGACGGTAGGACACCCCATGTGCTTCCCACCCACCTCTCAATGGACATTTTGTGAGAGTGGTTCAATGAGATTTTGTGATAAAACCTATTCCGTACTAGCTTAACACAAGGACCTCGAATACTGTGTTGGAAATGGCGACCGAAGAAGAAACCAAGCTTCAACTTTTCCTCCAATGGCTTCAGGTAATTTCTATCTTCACATCCTCTCTGATTTCGTTCTGCTTGCATTTATTACTCTTATATTTAGTTAATTATCATCATTATTCATTTCTTCACAATCGACATAATCAGGTAAATGGAGTGGAACTTCGTGGTTGCAACATCAAATACTGTGATTCCAGTAAAGGGTTTGGCATTTTCTCTGATACCCATGTTTCTGATGGTATGTTTTCCATATTTATGACTGCATTTTCTTCAGATTATTCATGTAGAAATGAATTGTTGAAATAGTTGTTCGTTAACAAAATTCGGGTTTGAATTTCAATCGATGCCGACTTTTTTTATTACTTTGCTACTCGGCATGACACTTGAACGCTTCATTATAAGCAAGGAATGGGAGATTTTTGTAAGTTATCGTGTTCTCTATAATATAATGAATATGCATGATTAAAGGCGGAACCTTTAAATTAGATCGAATTGCATACCTCCGGCCATTGCTTTGAATTTCGTTGAAAATGATTAATCTTTTCAAAATCCTCACTTATCAGTTCTAGTTAGTGTGATTAATTGAATGGAGATTAGGATTAGTGGCCTTATTTAGAGCTTAATTACGTTTTTTCTTAAGTAGCAGTCTTGCCATTAAAGTACTCGTAAACATGGAGGTTGTCAGTGATTAAAATGTAGGTGGGAGAGGCTACTTTTCTTAAGTGGGATGTAGTAATCTTGATCATGGGAAACAACTTTACTCCCATTGACATTACATTTTTTTTCATACAACCTCTATCCAATCTCAGAACCCTAATCATTTCGTTAGGCTTCAAATTATTGCGAGTCTTTTTCTCAAGTGTAAGGGTAGTAAATTTCATTTTTTTGCCCTTTCCTCATCTGAACCAACAGGGCAATAAGCTATTAAGTGATCATTTGTCATTGTGTGTGTTATAAGAGATCTTAGAAGGGGAATATTGTCGAGCTCACCGAAAGCTTCACATAGGGTCAATATGAAATTCTTGTTGAGCCCCAATATCCTTTGCGCGCGCAATTGCACATGATATAATCACGCACTCCCTTAATCTTAGTGGTAGGCCCCATAGATAAAAACTGCATAATTATAGTAGTAGGAAGAGCTTTGTTAGAAATTGCAAACTGCTAATCGATGACCTTAGGATCATTAACTTTAGTATGTTGATAGACGAAATCATGTATACGAGCACAAATTTTTGTCTTTATGAGCATTAAGGAGATGCACATTTTCATACAGATCAACTATTTCTAGAGTATTAATCTCGGTTATGGTAGGCGGTTCGTCTTTCCGAATAGTATAGTCGACATCCATTAATCTCAAACGCAGTAACACCTTTTTCCTTGCACACCTTTACAAAATATATGTTGTTATTTTTTCAGTTATTTTACCTTTTATTAAATAGCTTTAATGTCAAGGACTCAAGGTGACATTTTTGAATTAAGGCATGATAACTAGAATGTGTGGAAAGAAAAAACATTAGTGTATTAATATGGATAGATTTCGACTATGCAACTCGGAAATTCGAACCACCTATCATAACGAATACTAGTATTCTAATTTTTTTTTTGATATTTATAAAAGTGCAAGCGATCTAATCGTATCTCCGTTCTGTTCAAGAAGACCAAAATTTGTGCTAGTTTTCGAGCTTCCGTCGATCAACATACTAAGGTTGAAGATCTCTTAAGGTCATTGATTAACAGTTCACAGCCTCTGAGAAAGCTCTTACTAACACTTTAGTTATTTAATTTTCATCTGAGTTCACTAGAGGGAAATAAATTAAGAATGTTCGTGATTATATCATGCACTTGAGGAATATCGTGGCTTTGCTTAAGAGTTTAGGATATACCACGTGTGAAGCTTTCATGGTGCGTTTTATTTTGCGTACTCTTCCTTGGCACTATGGCCCTTTTAAGATCTCTTATAACACACATAGCAATGGATGGTCGACTAATGAGTTTATGACCATGCGTGTTCAAAAGTAGGGAAGATTATTGAGTAAGTAGTGCGAAAAAGTGAACCTTACTACTCTTACAAAAAGGAGCAAAAGGCTCGTATTAAGTTAAAGGCCAAAGAAATGACTTTGGATAAATACGTTGTAGAGAAAGACTTAACGTGCTTCTTTTGTAAAAAGAAGGAGCACATGAAAAGAGTATATTAAGTTCAGGACTTGGCTTGAAAAGAAAGATAATTCTTTAGAATTTGTTTGTTATGAATCTAATATAGTTAATTTAATTCTAATCATAATACATGGTGGGTAGATTTTGGTACTACAATCCATCTTTCGAATACCTTGTAGGGATGGCAAACCTAAGGAAATCAATGGGAAGGAATCATTACATCTATTCACGATGTTAGATACGTTCACATATGAAAAACTGTTGGGACCTATAATTTAACATTAATTTTTGGTGGAATTTTGCATTTTGAAAAGGCATTTTATGCTCTCAATGTCTCTAGATATTTGATTGGAGTTTCAAGACATGTATCTTTAGAATTTTTCTTTAAATTTTCGAATTCTTGCTCAAGAGAAAATGAATTCTTAAGTTATTGATTATGGTATTTTTTCAATGGTTCATCTTGTATTGAGTTGCAAAATGGTATCCCCCATACTACACATGGTAATACTAGTTTAAAATGATGTATTATGAGTAAAAGGTTTTCAATTTTGCGACACATGGAGATTGGAACATATTTTTATTGGATATAGGTGTAATACAGTAGATACATTAAGAACTGAGAACGACAAGCATATCCTTCATTTGGATAGAGGCGTAGTACGGTAGACATACTGTTCCTTTGGGTAGAGGTGTAGTACGGTAGATATATTGAGAACCACAAGCCTATCGTTCATTTGCGAAATTTGTTCAAGAGCACGAGATTCTGTAAACTATTCTTCAACAATATGGCCTAAGATCTCTTATAAGACACACAAGATAATGGTCAATTAATGAGCTTATGACCGTGTGTTGAAGAGGAAGGAAGATTATTGATGGAGGAGAGCGTAAAGGTCAACCTTACTATCCCTACAAAGGAGAATAAGCTTACTATCCCTACAAAGGAGAATAAAGCTTACATTAAGGAAAAGGCTAAGGGAAAATTCCGGGTAAGCAAGTAATTAAGAAAGAGTCTACGTGCTTCTGTAAAATAAAGAGGGACATGAAGAAAGAGCCCACTAAGTTAGATCAAATTATATACCTCCAGCCGTTGATTAAATATTTTTTGTAATTGATTAAGCTTTTCCAAACGGTCATTCTCAGTTTTAGATAGTGTACTTCAGTGAATGGTGGAGCAAAGCTCAATCAAGTTTTTCTTAAGTAGGGGTCTTGCCTTCAAAGAACCCTAAAACATGGAGGTTGTGGGTGATTAAGTAAAGGTGGGAGAGGGCAGTTTTTTTAAGTGGGCTGTAGTTACCTTGGTCATGGTCATGAGTAACCTCTCGGAAAAGGGACCACATTAAGATTAATTTCTGGAAAACGTTTATATTAATTCTTAATTAAGTATACCCGGGTAATGGAACAATTTTTACATAAAATAGCAGAGTCTGGCATCTAGACACACTGGTTCAGATGCTTCTAAATGTTCTAATCAAGTATGAGTAACAAAGGTCCGAAACTATGCCTAATTATCCGTGATACATTTTTCAGAAATTTCAGTAGCATTTTTGCATTGTTTTAGCTGGTATTTGATGGATTCTTGATGGTTTTTCCATTTTCCCTAACTAGTGTAAGCTTTGACAATTAGATAGAATATCTGTCTTTTTATAACATTATTGACTCTCTTGTCTCTTATATGTAACGTGCGTATGTTGGGTTTAAAATTTTGAATACACCGTGAGCTTCTTACATTGTTGTTGCATTTAAAAGTGCCTAGTAATTTGTGTAATTATAGCAAGATCTTCACATTGTTTTAGCTCTTTGTGGATTCATGATTGTGTGATTGGTTTCTTAACTAGTACTCTTATAAGTTTAATACAACGTTATAGAACCTGAAAATTTATACTATGAAATACTACTGCTTAAAATGTAATGTGTGGTTGTGGATTTATTCTTTAGGGGTGTTTCTGGTTGTGCCACTTAATTTGGCCATAACTCCTATGAGGGTATTGCAAGACCCTTTGCTGGGACCATCATGTAGAGCAATGTTAGAAGAAGGTGAAGTAGATGATAGGTTGTTGATGGTGTTGCTTTTGACAGTGGAACGTCTTCGCAAGAATTCTTCATGGAAACCGTATGTTTGTTCCTACTGAGTTATTGCTACTTGGTTGAACATTATTCACTTTTAACTAGATTGAGTACATGATTGTTTTAGGTACATTGATATGATTCCTTCATCCTTTGGAAGTCCACTTTGGTTTACCGACGATGAGTTTGAAGAATTGAAAGGGACAACAGTGTATCGAGCTAGTCTTTTGCAGGTAATAAGTGATATTTTGCTTGATTATATATCTTCTAGACCTTCTCGGAAAGTCAGATATTAAAATTCATGTTCAGGACCTTCAAGCAGTTGAAAACTTTGTAGCGTTGTGGGCTACAATTTTGTTGACCTTTCCATGTGTGGTTATTCGTGTTAATGCTGCTTGTAGTTTTATTATTAATTCATGGTATTAAGTCGGACGGTATCGATCATGAATTGCGGTAACGTACACTATGATGCAGTGACGCGGTATATCGCAGCTTATCTTTGTTTGAGTCATATCAGCTGCATTGATTTTGTTTTAGTTCTTTTCGTTAGGTATCGGCATAGAATCTGCATTGCCGATTAAACAATTGCCCTAACAGTCAAGCAGCAGGCATAATTGTCAAATATCGGCTATTTATGCTGGAATCCTCACATACTGAAAATATTGGTGTGGTTGGTTTGCCTTTACATAACGCCATATTGCCTAAAACTTAACACCATGAGTTAAATGACTATAGACTTGTTGAGACTTCTTGTTATATTCTGTATCTGTTAGTCTGTCAAGTTGTCTTAAATGTTTTTTTTTTGGGACTTTTGCTTTGTTAATGACTTAAATGACACGTTAGACTTATGTGTATGAAATAATCTACTGTGAAAGAAGTTTTAAAACATCTCCTTGTGTTCATAAATTGTTAAATAGTACGTTGGTACGGACATTGTTTATGAGCTAGTAGTTTGACTCTCAAACCATCTGCAACACTATGCAGTCAACTCTTTTGTTGGGTCATAGACCTTAATGCTCATCTTTGTTCATAAAACCTTTTTTGTGCTTCATTATAACCGTGTTTTTCTAGTTCAATGTGCTTACTGTTTTGGATGTATGTTCCTTTCCACCAATAGTGTAGGACTTTAGTCGTGTCTCTTTTGAACACTGCAGAAGAAGAGTTTGCGAGCTATGTATGAGGATAAAGTGAAGGACCTGGTGAAAAAACTTCTGATTCTGGATGGAGACCGGGAAAGGTTGGTGTTTATACTTGTCAAATCTTAAAATGATAAGATTTTACTCAAAAGAGCCAGGTCACTCTGCTGGAGCTCCCTTTATCGACAGAAAATGAGCACCTGTGATAGAGCATATTTTGGTGCACTAGCTTATATTTTTATTGTTTTTTGAGGGGTGGGGGTGTAAATCTCTTAAACTTTTACGAGAAGATCTACAGGCTCCAAAGCAAGTATTATCAGTATATGAAAACACGGAGTGTTATACTACAAGTTTCTTATTTTTCCTTTGCGCTATCTTATTTCTAGACCTTCATTTTGTTGCCAAACGGCAGTCATGAGTCAATCAGAGTTTTCAGTCTTAGTCATTTGTGTAAAGCCTAAAACAATAGCGATGATAAGACCCATGAGTTTTCTTGTATGGTGTCTAGTAAGTTAGCGTGTTCTCGCTTTATCCAACCTGAAAAGGTTGAGCACAACAATAATTTTTTTTTATGCTTTGTAATCTTTGCCTTTTCATTATGTAATTTATCTTGAAACGTGTAAAGGTTTGCTGACAAGTTTACTTTTTGCATTACAGTGAGGTGAGCTTTGAAGATTTTCTATGGTATGCAATTTTTTTTATCTTTCAGGGTCTACTAACTAGCTAATTTTTAATTCAACACAGCATGTTTGTTGATTATGTTGATTATTTTTATTTTATTTTTTTGTTAGGTAATTCATATGACAAAAAGGTCGTGCTTGCAGGGCTAATTCTGTCTTTTGGACGCGTGCTTTGAACATCCCTCTTCCACGATCTTTTGTATTCCCTGGAAGTGAAGAAGAAACGAATTTGTCAAAGCCTAGCCAGGATTCAGGTTCCCTTTACTTTTTAGATTCTGTGTCACTTGATCGCAAAATTATTGTCATGAATTTACACGATTACTTTTTTCAGGATCTGAGAATCATGAAGCTAATGGTATTGCTGGTAAAGTTGATATCAACTCTGGGCAAGGAGAGACTCTGTGGGTAGAGGGTCTTGTTCCAGGAATCGACTTTTGTAACCATGGTAATACTGCCTATATTTTATAGACCCCGTGCAACTCTTGCACGGTATATATATATTCTTATTTTTTTCCCCTAGTATATTACTTATAGATTTTCGATTGACAACTTATTATAATTTTCATATTTCTCATCCTTATATTTTGATTTGAGAAGAAAAAAAATTGAAATAAAGAACTAATCAAGAGAGTTAACTGATGTTATGAGATGTGTATTTTTGTATAACGAAACGAATAATATTTTTTTTTTCTCAAATTATTGTAATGGATTTTTTTTTTCACGAAACTAATTATAGTAGTGCATGGTGTTCATAATTATAATGATTTGCAATTAATTTGTATGAATTGATATATTATGTATGTATTATCAATAGTATAGTTTCCTTATTAAATTTAGCTCTTTGGAGGGAAAATTTTCAAGGAGAGTTAATCTCTTAGTATATAGGGGATTATACTTTATTGTATCACGTTTCTCCTCAACATTTGTTCTGCTAACTACCTCCGTTTTGTATTATAAGACGTTTTATAAAAAATAAAAAATTTCTTTTTGTATGTCGTTTTATATTTTTCCATGTATTACATCGTCACTACATTTTTCAAAACACCATTATTTTGAAAAAAAAAAAAAGGAACTTTTAGCTATTGTATTGGTGGAAATATTCAGGTCTTTTTATCTTCAAAAATCATTTATCACATATAACTACTACAACAATTTCCAACACTTTGGTTTACACCAAAAAAAAAAAAAAACAATTTCCAACGCTTTCTTAATTTGTGTGCAATCTCCTAAAACGACTTATGAAAACGGAGGGACTACCATGTTGGAGGCAAAGACTCACTATTCTCTGGCTATAAAAATATGATGTACTCTCTCTGCACTTCTGTTTTCTATCTGTATTCCTTTTTAGGAAGGTTTTACTGTTACCATTTTGGGTATGCACAACTTAATGTCCCACTTACTCTGTCAAACTTTCAGTCTCTCCACTATATCCATTTCACCTCCTTGCAAACAACCACCCCATGTCCTCCACCCAACATCTACCATAGATCTGTTCGTGATACCAGAGAACCGCCCTCACATCATCTTGGGTCCAGCCATAGTGCTCCACCACGATATTGTCCTTTAGACTTTTACGGCTGTCTATTCGAAAATCACCACCCTGTCCTCTACTCTGGCAGTGTTTTGTTCTCCACTACCTGACCTCCAGAGTTCTCCTTCCTCAGCATGGGTCATGGGTCATGGGTCAGCTGGTCAGGGTTGTTAGTTGTGCATCAGGGTCGTGGCTTTGGCGTCGAGTTTGTCTGTTGTGGTGGTTGATGGGGTTGGTTGGGAGGATGTTAGTCTGCAGGGCTGGGTATGGAGGTGGTTGGTAGGATGGGAAGGGAGTAGGGTGGTGAAATTAGAGGAGTTGGTTAAATTCAACTGTCCAGCTGTGTAGGCAGCATGTTATATTTGGTTGTTCTATGTGTACACTAGTGATCATTAAGTTTTTGAGTTTAGACTAAGTGATAAACTCGAGTATGGAGACTTGATTAATGCCATGCTACGTAAAATAAGTGCTGATTTTCTTTCGACCGAACATTTCATTTTTGAATGGAGTGATGGAATCTGATTATATTCCACTGAAACTGTTTGTATGTCTAAGCTATATGGTTTAAATCTAGTTGGACTTATAAAGGTTCAAAGTAATTCAGATGTATACATGGCTATTTCGGATTTGTATGATTTCGATTGCAATTTCTGAGTCACTTGCGATTTGCAATTCAGATTTGAAAGCTGCAGCAACATGGGAAGTGGATGGCACTGGAGCTGCTACTGGTGTGCCTAACTCTATGTATCTTCTATCTGGTAAGTTCTGTTTCTTCTCAGATCTTTATCTCGATACAGATCAGGAGTACTAAAACTTTTAAATAGTGATTTTTTTCTATATTCCAACCTGTATGACTGTTAATATTGTTTGATTGCCATTTTGTAACTGTCTTGTGCTCTTGGCTGGTGGCTGATCAGTATATATATCTTCTTCATGTGCATAGTAAACCAAGGTCATTCGGAAATCAGCAAAGAGATAACCATTAGCTATGGTAATAAAGGGAATGAGGTACATCTTGCACTCTTAACACTTGCTTATTCCCTTTGTACCAAATATTAGAGAGTTCGGATAATTCATGCGGTACCTTTAAGGTTTGCCACTTTGCACGAAATACCCAAATTTTTGATCCGGAAATCTTAAAGAGGTCATAACTCGTGTTTACGAGTTCCAAAAGTGACGAATTTTTTTCCAAATCGCTCATCTTTCGGAGAACTACAATTTGAAAAAAAAAATTGTCGCATTTGGATTCCGCTACTAGGAGTTGTTGTGCGTCAAAGTTTTTTCGACCAAACAAACTTTGAGTGAGCATATCTCCTGGTCATGAGCTAGGTAGCACGGACACTCCTCCTAACTAGCCGTCCCGTGTCCGACACCGTGTCCGACACCCGGACACCCGACACTTGTCGGGCACACGCCTAATCATGTTATAGTTTACACGAGGAATAAATTCTCAAAAGAGATTGACTAGAAGATTGGTTTGGGTCCGAAATTAAAATTAGTTATAGTTAAGGTCGAATTTACCTTCAGTTATCTAAATTTAGTATCAAATACATTAAATTTAGAATCA
Organism: Silene latifolia; assembly: GCF_048544455.1. Classification (NCBI taxonomy): domain Eukaryota; kingdom Viridiplantae; phylum Streptophyta; class Magnoliopsida; order Caryophyllales; family Caryophyllaceae; genus Silene; species Silene latifolia. The sequence continues at coordinate 52,539,958 of NC_133533.1, forward strand.
AATACATTACAAAAATAAAATCATACGTTATTTATAACCATAAAATATGTTTTTTAATTAAATTTAAATAGCGTGTCCCGTGTCCTAAATTTCATGGGATGCCGTATCACGTGTCCGTGTCGTGCCCGTGTCCGTGTCTGTGTCCGTTTTGGTGCTACCTAGGTCACGAGTTCCAAACTCGTCAAACTTTTTTTCCAAATCGTAGTACTCGGAAAGATGATCGATTTGAAAAAAAAAAATCTTCACTTTCTGAGTTCGTAAACCCGAGTTATGGCCTCTTTAAGTTTTTCGGATCAAAAATTTGGGTATTTTGTGCAAAGTGGCCAACTTCAGGCGTACCGCGTGAATTATCCGTTGATTTTGCTCGACAAGTGATAACAATAGATGTTACAGGCTTTCACCTTGGTAATTGGAATTGGAAAATTCCCTTTCAGGGTGAGGGTTCTTCTTGGCCTCTAACACCATAAGTGCTCTCTTGTTTGTTACACATTCAAACTGCAAATGTGTTTGGAGTATTTGTTAAAGTATATGAGTAACATTATAACAACAAAGTTGTCATCACTATGTTGCCTCCATTCCCACTAAAACTACACATTAAATATTCTTACCCCTGCTCAGCATTTCAAACGTTTGCCGTCCTAGCTCCAACTTCTTTTAATTCCCATCTTTCGTCTCATTAATCAACATAATATCATTCGCAAGGATTTCAAGGTTTTAATATTTATGTGGAAGATTTTGGTCCATTATGAGATTAAGCCCTATAAGTTACAAATGTATTAATTAGGCCCCGTAAGTTTGACCAAAAGTGAAATTGAGCTCAATTTTCATTTTCAACCTAAATTGTATAATTAAATAATTATATATCTAAGCTCATCATCAACTAAAAAATTATTACAATTTTAAAAATCTGTAACTAATTTATTGACATAACTTTTAGAATATATTTATTCGTTTGTTCCAATTTTAATACAATTTATATACATGTGAGAATACTTTATTAAAAAAAAACCCAATTTCTTGTAATTCATGCAAGTAATTTTTATTAAATGTAAAATAAAGCGCATACAAAGTTTGCAAGTTTATTATAAGCGTTATTATATGTTTTAATAAGTTGTATAAATATATATAAAATGATTTTTTTTTCTTTTTTGTGAATCTTGTGATTTTGGTTTAAAAGTAAGAAATTGGGTTGAAGTTTTTGTTCAAAGTATGGGGCAATTACTACGTTTGAAACTTAAGGGGTTTAATCTCTCAATGGTAAAAATAAAGGGGCTAGTCACCACTTTCGCAGTTTACAAACTTCTAGTCCTGATCTTACACGTAAATATTATAACTTTGAATAGAGTTTAATGCCTAACTCTTCTATTTTAAAAGCTTGCAAATCAATCTTGGTCTTACACAAGTTTTTTGTGTAAATGAATACTGTGTCTATGACGTTAACCTATTGCCATATTCTGATAGCGAAATTTAACATGCATTTGACTCAGGAGCTGCTTTACCTCTATGGATTTGTTATTGAAGACAATCCAGATGATTATCTAATGGCAAGTCTTTGTCTGAAGCAATCTGACTAGCTGATGCAACTTCTGGGGTGACAAAAATGTCATTATTTATATTTTTTTGGCATTGATTTTTCATGACAATGCTGATTGATCTCATTACTAACAGCCCTTGTGTTATTTGCTTGTCTGCACATCTTTCTTTTCTTTTCTACTTTTTCCTCCCTTTTGCGTGATTATACCAGTATGCACTTTGTAGGTTCATTATCCAGCCGAGGCTCTACACAATGCTCCCTTTTCTGACTCCAAAACACAGCTTCTCCAAGCACAGGTAAGTTGAAGAGACATTGGCTTCTTGTGTTCACTAGTCACTTCTCATAATATACCCAGCTCGTGTGAAATTGAAGCATTGCAATAATGATATTGTTTTACAGAGAGCTGAATTAAGATGTCTGCTGCCCAGAAGCTTACTGGATCATGGTTTCTTCTTGGACTGCACCTCAGAAAACAAGACTACTCCCGAGAGCAGTGTTAACAAAACTTGTAACTATAGTTGGAGTGGTCAACGGAAGACACCGTCATATGTGAATAAGCTAGTTTTCCCAGATGATCTGTTGACTTCATTGCGGACTATAGCCATGCAGGAGGACGAACTTTTCAAGGTCCAATCACTTCTTGAAGAGGTGAAGTTTCATTCAATCTATTTATGTTTTACCGATGGTATTATCTAATTTAGTTTCTTTGCATAACCGAATTCTGGTCAACCCTCTAGCAGAACATTGTTTTTATTACTTATATTCTAGTTGCGCCATGACTGACTGACTCATTCTTCATATTTAAGATTAAGGCCATATACTTTATAGATGTCTGCTCACTCTCCCTGCTAGCTCTGTTCAAACTATTATTTCAAGATGGTTTTAGTGAATGGAAATCTCTTGGAAGATGTGAGAAGGTTCTGGTCTCTTTGGCAATTGGCATACAGTTGTGCTTGCAATTGTGACCAGTTAGCATGATCTTCAGATGATTTTACGTCCCTGTTTCTTCTTAAAGGATCTGGGATATCTGGGCTAATGCTGCCTAGAATTTCCGTTACTTTTTTCAGTCTATTTCTCGTTCTAATCTGGTCAGGCTAAAGTTCTTTCTTCCATGTCATGTTATATACGAGTAGCTTGTAGGAAGTGAAGGGGAGAGGGAGCCATCTGATACTGAAGTTCGAGCAGCGGCGTGGGAGGCTTGTGGGGATTGTGGAGCTCTGCAGCTTCTTGTTGATTTACTGAATACCAAGTATGTCCTCAGTTCCTTCTATGAAATTGCGTTGTGAAATGCATCGACACTACTCTGCTACTTTCGCAGTACAAAGAAACATAGTGTTCAATGAGTCGCAGAATAATGTCTTTGGCCTGATTGGAAATAGAAACCTAACTCTGGAGTGTATAAGTTGGGAAATTGAACACGGGTTCAAGTACCGACTTGGCATTGGAACTGGAAAGTAGACTCTTACCAAGTGAGCTTCTGCAACCAGTTAATAAATTGTTTTTTCTTTGTGCGAAGGAAGCAACAAGGGAGGGTTTTGATGTTTAATTAGATTCGAACCCAGGTCACGAGAACCACCTCTCATGACGTTAATAAATGAAACTGGTGAAAGTAAATGCAACGATCCTTCTTTTTATCCTGTAAAGAGTAGAACACACACATCCAGTTCATTCCGGCGTCTTTTTTCCCCCTTTTATGTGAGTCATCCTAGCATCTAGATTAATGCCTTTTTTACGCTTTTCCGAAAATCTTACCTATCAGGTTGATGAATCTCATAGAAGGCTCTGGCACTGAGGAATCCGATACAAGATTGCTACAAGCAGATTCAGTGATGAGTAAAAACAGGAGGGCAAGTATAGTCTATCGGCGAGGACAAAAACAACTCACTCGTCTTTTCCTCAGGGAGGCAGAACATGTTTTGCAGCTATGTTTGGATCAAGAAAAGCCAGGATCATCTTAACCAACTTCAAGATCTGCACTTACTCATATCATGCAGTGAGTATTCTATCTCCAAATCTTTCTTGTATGTAATTTGCGTGGTAGTAGATTATTGGTTCGTAGAAGTCCGACGTTTCTTTGACTCGGCTCTAAGAATCCTTAACTGGGATATGCTACGTGTCCGATGCAAGTTTTCTAAAAGTTTGTCACGTTTTGGCCTTAAAATAAGTGCCGAGTATCTGATATGGTAGTTAAGAAAAAAAATGGGAGGTCAATCAACACGGAAAGAACACCATCTAACTTAAATGAAATGGAAGTTAAGCTCATACAAAATGGAAGATCGTTTCACATAACTTTTACTAGAAATGGCTATATACGGCATGCTTGTTGCGACAGCTTAAAAACATACTTCTAAGTTCTAAACATTACTCCGGTATTTGTGTTGCTAAACACAGACCAGCGTCGGGAATTGCCAACTGACTCCTCATCAAAAGAAGAGCAACCAATTCCGTGTGTCATTTTGTATGAGCTTCAGAGTAGCGAGTCTTTGGCTCTTTGCCTCGAAGGAAATGGAAGCAAGCTTAAGAAACATAGATTGAAAACTTTAAGCACCCATCACTTTGTGGCTACCAATCTTATCAAATTGTATATTTCAAGTCAAGACTTGTTCGCATCATAAGATGCCTTTTACATTTTTCAGGGCTCTTCAAGGCCGGCCACATTTCTAAGAGCCCATCCAATGCCGTACGCAGTGCCAGCTGCTATTGCACCATTTGACAGCGTCACCAAAGCCGAGATACCATAGTTTTCACCAGAGATCTTCGCCTTTGCCAGTCCAAGAAGCGCAAGGGCCAATCCAGAGAGGACACATGCTCCAATGAACTTGACATTGTCGTCATTTGTAAACGGTATTAGGATGATGAATGAAAGAAGAGGAGCGCTTCCAAAGATTAGGAAGGAAGTGAAAGTGACTAGGCCACTCTTCCATGGTTTCTCGTCTTGGTCTCCTGGTATTATTCCCTTTTCGCCCATCATTTCTTCTTCCACCATTATGTTTTTGTATTTGGATATAATACTCACTACCTGTTCGCAAGAAGCAAAGGTTGAAACTTCAAAATCATCGACATCTTGTGTGCTACATTCTGCATTGTTTGTTCATCTCTTATGAGACATCAATTCTCGGATCTCCTGTTTTTTTTTTTATCGTCATGTTAAAATTGACCCGACTTGGCCGTTTTTCTTAATGATGGCAAAGGTCATGACAATGTGGATCGAAATTTCAAAAAAGAATGGGGATGGAGGGACTATTTGAGAATTACCATGGCGGCATCATTTGGATCCATGCCAAGTGATTCATACCGCCGAAGCAAATTCCTAATCTCGGACTTGCCATTATTACCAACCTCCCATTCAGTCACATCCTTTTCCATGGCAGCCATGTTCTTCTCCGTACTACTACTCACATAATCCCCAAACCCCATCGAAATACCGTCAGCCACGAGATTAGCAAACCCCAAGACGAGGACATCGACTGACGACATACTCCCACCACTAGATATGGAAGATATAAGAGAGAAGCATGTAACAATAGCATCCAACCCACCATAAACAATGCTCTTAGCATGCTCTCCCTTCCATGTTGGGCCTTTTGGTTTGGGCCTATCACATTTCTCTACCCTAATCATTGGGCTTTCTTCATCAATTTCTTGCTTCAAGAGTTTGCTCTTATCAATTTGATTTTTAGGCATTTGCATGGTTACTTTATATTTGGTGATAATTTTTTTTCTTTTTTAAAAAAATTGTCTTATTTTGCTACTGAATAAAAAAATTTAAGCTCGAATTTTAAAAGTGTTTAATATAAAGTTTGCTTCTATTTAAAGTAAAAGAAAGGAAGGTGGTGTATGTATGCATGGTAAATGTAACAAGTTATTGAGACGTGTCAATAGTTTGCATAATATTAGGCAGATTATTCGAAATTGTTTGATTCACAATTATTGTTGGTTCTATCATCCACTTTATTTTCTTGATTTTCAGTGCATGTTATTTATCACTGGTAGGAATAAAACTAGGTGTCGTAATACTAGAATTAACCTACCAAATTAACAATTTATAACCTAGACTTTGACTCTACTAACTTTAAACTTAAAACAATAGCAAAGTGGAAGTAAAGGGTCGTACCCAAGAGAAGGGGATAAGACTAGAGCTTGAATTGTAAATTAATGGCTACTAAGCGGGTCTCTACTACTAATTAAGATGCTAATGACACTTTAAACTTAATCAAAAGGGCACTAATCACAAACAATGGGTATTAACAAAGGTCAACAAGTAGAAAACATAGATGGAAAAAGATTGGTTTTGAGAGACAAACATGGAAATATGAGTAGAACTTGAATATCTTCCTATTGAGACAATTCTACAAACAACTAGTATGCAAGATTCAATGTAAGGGGGAGTACTTGATGTAATTCTCTCTTAGTAACCCAACAATGGTAAAGCTTGACTCTTTTTACTCTCTCACAATTATCTACCCACTACTATCACCTCAAGATGTTGATACATGTAAATTAAACCATCTACACATACCCTTCAAGCTTAAGCAACAAATCATTAAACCATGAAAAGAGACTAAGCATGAGCATTAAGAATTTACCAAAAGATGAAGCTAGGATCAATTCCTCATGAGATTAAACCATACAAATGAGCAAAAGACAAGAACTTTCCTATTTGTTGTAAGAATCCTTTAAACCAAATCAACTAACAACAAATTTGCTTCAACAATCCCAACTAAATTAAACCATTTCATTAGGATTTGCACTAGTCAAGTAAATAACATGCAAGGATGGCCAACCCAAACATTCAATTACTCAACAATAGAAATTAAGCACAAGGAAAGAACTTTAGATAAATAAAGAGAGGTTTAAGAGTCTTACAATTACCAAAGTTGGATACTTTGATCAAATTACATCAAGATGGGAAGGATTTAGCCTTCCATAGTCTTCAAAACCCAAAGAAATGAAGAAAGATTACAACTTTGCATCCAAATAGTCCTCTAAATTATTACAAGATTAAACCCTAAGAATGAGATTAAAAGAGATGATATGATGGTAGGTGATAATCCCAGGTCTTCAAACTCTCGGGTATTTATAGGCCTTCACGAAAACCTAGAAAGATTTCCACTTAAGAAGCCCACGAAGAAGATTAGAGAAACCCGTAAAACAGGGATGCGCAGTCGCGCAAGAAGCTGTTTTCATGCTGCGCATTTTTGCGCACTGCGACTTGTTTGCGCAGTGCGCGCATGATCTCGCAAATCAACTTCTATTTTCCTCGAGCTAGACCTCATCAATTGCCTTCATTTCTTCTAGCCTTCATTCCTACTTCTCCCAACTGATTTCCAGGTTACAAGTGATCCTCTTGTGCCTTGCCTTGACCTTTGAAAGGTGCTCTAATGCCACTCGGGTTCCATGCATAAGGATTGAGTGCCCAACCGAGTAAAAATGCACAAGTTACCACCATATAACCGATTACCAATTGTTAGGAAAAGTGTACCAAAAGACCCATATTAAAAGACACGAGGGTGATAAAATCGCCCTCTTAGACCGACACAATACATGACTATCAAACTCCCCCACACTTAGACTTTTGCTAGTCCCGAGCAAAACCCGAAACAAGCAACCATGAAGTCTACAAGAGAGCGTAGGAGAGTATGACCACTCTTCCCTTTCCTCTTCCTTCTTATATCTCCCTCAAAACAACCACCGATTAAAAAGAAAAAGACATGACTCAAAGTTTTTGCACACACTCTTCACTCACTCACCCTCCTTATTTCTCCCTCAAACAAGACACGACACACCACCAACGCCGACTCATCACGCAACTCCACCCTTCTTATATCGCCAACAAGAGATGGCCACTTTCACCTTATCCCAAGGTGGAAGCAAAGTGGCCTAAGCAACTCCTAAAACATCCTAATTCACCACTTATATCACCCCCTTATCACTCCAAGCAAGGTATGATCATGCTACTTGGTTGGCCACACTCCGAAGTAACTCAACAACCAAAGTAGCCAAAGCAAAAATCCACCGATTTGGGACAAGTTTTGTGACTCAAAAAGAAATTAAATCCTAATCTAGCCTCCTTCCAAGACCCTCCTTATCACTCCCTTCTTATCCCTCCATCTTTTTGGTGTTACAATTTTCAATTTTTTTAATTTTTTTGGTGAAAATCCCTCATTTTGCCTAAGGTGCCCTTCCGGGTTTTCACCTTAGCTTTTCCTTTCCTCTCATGGTGGCTCGCAACTCATTTCTTCATTTTGCCCGGAATGCCCTTTCGGGTTTTCATCCCGTCCTCGGCCACCTTTCCCAATCTTGCCTAGGCGCCCACCCTTGTGGGTTTTCACCTAGCCGGGATTTTCATTTTTTTTTTATTTTTTTTATTTATTTTTTTTTTTTTCACTTTTTTTTTTTTTTTTTTTCTTGCATTTGACTTGAAAAACAATTTACATATTTTACAATTCTCACTCCTCCACACTTAAATGTCACATTGTCCTCAATGTGAGGGAGTGCCAACTTCTTCAAAAATTAGTTGGAGGGGCCCGAGCCTTCGCCTTGCTCATATGCCCCCCGGTTATTTCTTCTTCTTTCTCTTCTTTCTCTTTCTTGTTGGGCCCTTATGTAGGCCGCATTAACTTGAGTCTCATCGATGGTGGGTTGATAGGTTGGGTCATTGGAGTGAAGAGTCATGCCGAAAAGGCCTTGAATAAGGCCAAAGGAGTCTTCATGGGCTTTGGCGTCATAGTAGGAGTCGTCAAGGTATTGGTGGTGCCTTTCGTTTTGCACCCCAAATTGTTGACTCACTTCTTCCCGCCACTTGTTTTGATCTTGCCACATAGCTTGATTTTCCGCCCAAGCTTTGGCACATTGGTGTTGCCATGCTAGAGACTCCTCTTGCCTCTTGGCAATGTCGTCAAGAATTTTCTTTTGGGCCTTTTCGGCCTCATCTCCCAACCGTCTATGCTCCTCAAAAGATCTTCGGAATTGATCAAAACTCTCCAATCTTGGCGTTTGTTGTTGTTGCCAAGAATGGGAGCTCTCAACCCTCCCACTAATCGCTTCCAACGTCCCCCGGGTATCCTCAAAGTACTTAAACAATTTGTGTTGCCATGGTGGTAAAGGTGTACTTGAAGAACCCTCGGCCTCAAATATAGGAGTGTCTTGAGGCGGTTGGTAGGTCGACGGAATGTGTGGGGTCTCATGGAAGCCCCCCTCAATAATCTCGACTTCTCTTTCTTCTTCTTGTTGGGGACCTCGGGAAGGCTCAACGGCTCTTCTCTTCCTCATTCGTTGCGGTGGTGGGTTAGGGAGGTTGCCCTCGGGAGGACAAAAGAAATCGCGGACTCGTGGTCCACTCGGGAGGGGGCCATTCAAGGAAGCTTCATGTAAGGTACACCCCTCCCCAACCAATGACAACTCCATGGAACCGTGTCCAAAGAATGAATCATGTGACACTCCACCAACCCCGCTTCATTGTATAGGTGATTCCCCCACACATGAGGTTGCTCGTCCGGAATTTCCCCAACCAAACTAGCCACAAAAAGAGTGACCAAAGCTCCACAATTTATACTTCCTTTCTTTTCACGTTGCTTAGTTGCACCCACCACAAAAAGCCTTGCCCAATCCGCACTCCTCCCCCCTCGGGCAACATCGCCCACAAACACTCACGGACCCCATCATTGAGCTTGGTAGGCTCCCCCATCGTAAAGAAAAAGCATGAAATCATTCGGGTGAGAATCCGGATGGGAGGGTTTGTGATTGAGGCTATTTTGTCATTGTTTGTCCGGGGTGTTTTCCTTGTGAGCCCAAACCAAGAATCATCCAAGGCCGTACCCGGTAGGTTTATTGGGGAGGGTGGTTTGGTGATCCTCAAAATTTCCCTTACCCGCTCAAAGGTTATGGTGTGCCAAGTTTTGTTCAACCTAAAGTTCACCCTTTCATTCCCTCTTTCCCCCGTGATTTCGATGGTCGAGAGGAATTCTAAGGTGTAAGCGGAGTAGGTGCGAGGTTGAAGGTTAAGGTACCTCTCTAACCCCACCTTAGTGAGGAAGGCAAGGGTGTGGTCAAGGATTCCCATATCCCTCAAGGTTTCCGGGTGAAGGAATTTGGAAATTGGGAGGGGCTTACTCTCAAGGAACCTAAAGTAAGTCTTAATGTTGTTTGGTAACCCTTCATCCCCCTTAAAAGGTTTGGGTGGTGCACTTGGTGGAGGTTGGTTTGAGGCTTCCCCCTTCTTCTTAGACTTCCCTTTTCCAAGACAAAAAACCATCTTGTGCTTGTAAAAAAATTTCAAAAACAACCACTTAATACAACCAAAAATCTGAAAAATTTTCTAAGGGGCAATTCAACAAACACCTTATGTGCACGAGCACCAAATTGTGTATCTAAGGTAATTTTGTTGAATATTTGCCTTCCCTAACAGAAAATGATTGCCAACAATCCCCAAACAAGCTATTACAAGCAAGAAATCAACTCAACTACTCAAAGAAAATCGAATTGAAAAAAATAAGACAAGGATAGTGAAGAAAGTTGTTATACCTTCCCGAAAAAAAAAAATCCTCAACCTTGCTTGAATATGGAAGAATGTTGCATAAAAACCCCTTTAAAACCCAGAAATCCACTTGAACAAGCTTCAATTCAACCCGGAAAAATTCTAGGGTTTGGGAGATTTGGGGATTTTTGTCAGAAAATTGGAGATTTGATGGTGTTTTTGATGTCAAGGATGAATTTGGTGAAGAAATTGGTGATGAGAAGGAGGTTTGTTGTTGATGTGGAGTGATTTGGTTGAAAATTTGTTGAATGAGAGGAGGGGGTTTTGGGTGTTGTCGAAAAAATGTTGTAAAGATGAAAGGATGAAACACGGGATAAGAGAGGATAAGAGAACGAGGTTGCAGACCTGCGCAGGCTGCGCATTTACTATTCACGCCTGCGCAAAATTGCGCACCTGCGCAAGCCTTATGCGCAGGCTGCGCAAGGTTTCGCAGTTTTGGCTCTTTTTCTTGTAATTCCAATTTCACTCCTTAGCCAAAATTTTTCCCATTTCTTCTTGTTCTCTTTTCCTTGGTCTCTTCCATAACTTTGTTCATCAAACCCGACTCTCATCTCTCTTGGGCACGCCTTCCAAGAGGGTTCTTGCAAATCACTATATCAATAAACAAACCTCAAGTGCCTTTTTACATGTCAAATGCAAATGAAATTAATTCAACGAAAATTAACATGCGAGTAAATAAATTGCGGAATTAAATTGCGAAAATAAACTACTCTAAGAAAGCAATGAAATTGGGATAGAATATTTACAAATTTGCCGTTATTTAACGTCGATGGCTCGACTTAGTCAAAGTTGGAGAATCAATCTTTATAAATTGGATCTTCTAAAAGAAGATCCTCTTCACCTTGTAGTTCGATTCCTTTGTAGTACTTCTTCAACCTATGCCCATTTACCTTTATCACTTTCCCCGAGGTCGGGTCTTCCACCTCCACCGCTCCGTGGGGAAAAACCTTCTTGACTTTGTAAGGTCCAAACCACTTTGACCTTAGCTTGCCGGGAAAATTCTTGAGGCGACTTTGAAAAACCAACACATCTTCTCCCTCTTTGAAAACTCTTCTTGTGACCATCTTGTCATGCCAAGACCGAGCCTTTTCCTTGTAGATGCTAGCATTGTCATAGGCATTGTGCCTAAGCTCTTCCAATTCTTGTATTTGAAGCTTTCGGTGCAATCCCGCCTCATCGACATTTTGATTAAAAGCTTTGATTGCCCAATAGGCTTTGTGCTCCACTTCTACGGGAAGGTGGCATCCCTTCCCATAAATTAGCCTATATGGGGACATGTCGATTGGGGTCTTATAGGCCGTTCTATAAGCCCAAAGAGCATCTTCAAGCCTCTTGCTCCAATCCTTTCGGTCGGGATTGACCGTTCTTTCCAAGATGTGTTTAACCTCCCGGTTAGAGACTTCCGCTTGGCCATTTGTTTGGGGGTGATATGCCGTAGAAACTTTGTGAAGCACACCATATTTTTGAAGCAAGGTTGAGATTACCTTGTTACAAAAATGAGTCCCCCAATCACTCACAATGGCTTTTGGGAAGCCGAATCTTGAAAATATATTACTTTTGACAAATGCTTGCACCGTCTTTGCATCATCACATTTTGTGGGGATGGCTTCTACCCACTTAGACACGTAGTCGACCGCCAAGAGGATGTAGATGTATCCATAGGAGTTAGGGAATGGCCCCATGAAGTCTATTCCCCAAACATCAAAAATTTCCAAGTAGAGCATCGGTTGTTGGGGCATTTCGTTCCTACGTGATATGTTGCCAAAACGTTGGCACCTATCACAAGTAGTAACGAAAATATGAGCATCTTTAAATAACTTGGGCCAATAGAAACCGCACTCAAGGATTTTACGTGCCGTTCCATGCGGCCCAAAGTGACCCCCACAAGCGTACTCATGGCAATGCTTTAGGATGGACGGGATTTCTACATCCGGCACACAACGGCGGATGACTTGATCTTGGCACATTTTCCACAAATATGGCTCATCCCATATATAGAACCTAGAATCGGACTTGATCTTGTTCCTTTGACTAGATGAAAGAGAGGTGGGAAACTTCTTGGTGACCATGTAGTTTACCAAGTTGGCATACCATGGCTCCGTCATCCTCAAACTATAAAGAGATTCATGAGGCAAACTCCCATCGAATACCCCCATTCGTTGCATTTGTTGATCATTAAGTTGTAGTCGACTTAGGTGGTCGGCCACCACATTTGCCAATCCCTTTTTCTCTCTTATCTCTATGTCAAACTCACTAAGTAGGAGAACCCACCTCATTAATCTTGGTTTGGAGTCCTTCTTGCTCACAAGTTGAGTGATGGATTTGTGATCGGTATAGACAATCACCTTGACTCCTAGTAAGTATGAGCGGAACTTCTCTAGAGCATAAACCACCGCCAAGAATTCCTTCTCGGTGACGGTGTAGTTTCGTTGGGCATCATTCAAAAGAGATGAAGCATATTGAATCACATAAGAAGCTTTGTCATCCTTTTGTCCCAATACGGCTTCAATGGCAAAATCACTTGCATCGGTCATGATCTCAAAAGGTCGATCCCACTTGGGTGCTTGAATGATTGGGGCCGATACAAGTCTTTCCTTCAACAAGTCAAATGCTTCCCTACAATGATCATCAAACACGAACTCCACATCCTTGTGCAAAAGTTTGCACAAGGGGTTAGCGATTTTGGAGAAATCTTTAATAAACCTTCGATAAAAACCCGCGTGGCCCAAGAACGACCTCACGTCTCGAGTATTAGATGGATACGGTAAGGTTTTAATCACATCCACCTTTGCCGTATCCACCTCAATCCCTCTTTTCGACACTATGTGTCCTAACACGATTCCACTACTCACCATTAAGTGACACTTTTCAGAATTTAAAATGAGGTGAGAGTCTATGCACCGTGATAGGACCATAGCGAGGTGGTCTAGACACGAGTCAAATGAGTCCCCATGGATGGTGAAGTCATCCATGAAGACTTCCAAAATACGCTCCACATAGTCCGAGAAAATGCTCATCATGCATCGTTGGAAAGTGCCGGGGGCATTGCACAATCCAAAGGGCATGCGGCGGTAAGCATAAGTACCAAATGGGCAAGTAAAAGTTGTTTTGGATTGATCCTCCGGGTGAATGGGGATTTGAAAATACCCGGAATATCCATCCAAAAAACAATAGTACTCTTTCCCACCTAACCTCTCTAGCATTTGATCTAGAAAGGGTAGGGGAAATGGTCCTTCCAAGTGACTTGGTTGAGGCGGCGATAATCAATACACACCCTCCATCCCGTTTGCAAACGGGTGGGGATCAATGCCCCTTGAGTGTTTTTGACTACCGTCACCCCTCCCTTCTTTGGCACAACTTGAGTAGGACTTACCTATTGGGAGTCACTAATTGGAAAGATAATACCCATTTGAAGGAGTTTGATGATCTCTTCCTTGACAACTTCCATCATAGGTGGATTAAGCCTCCGTTGTGGTTGTCGGACGGGTTTTGCATCCTTTTCCAATCGAATTTTGTGCATGCAAGTGCTTGGGCTTATCCCCTTGATATCCGCGATGCTCCATCCAAATGCTTCTTTATACTTTTGCAAAACATCCACCAACCTCCTCTCTTGTTCACCCTCAAGTTGGTTTGAAATTATGAGGGGTAGAGTGTCATTTGCCCCAAGAAAGATGTATTTCAAATTGTCGGGGAGTGGTTTGAGGTTGGGGGTGGGTGGCTTAATGATGGATGGAAGGGGCCTTTCAAGGGAGGCCTCTAAGGATAGAAAATGGGACGGGTTGTCATAAGAGTAGGAAGAAAAACATGACTCGGATGGGGTCGGGAATTGCGCAGTCGCGCATAGGGTCTCGCGCAGTCGCGCAGATTGCGCAGTCGCGCATTGTGGGTGCGCAGGCTGCGCATGGTCTCGGCATTCCTCCTTCAATTTCTTTCACTTCTTGTTCATCTTTTGATTCTTCTAGTGGTTCTTCCTTTTCCAATTCTTCTACACTTTCCTGCACATCATTAGACAACAAAAAACGCAACCCTTCCTTCTCGACATTGTTAGTGAGGGCCACCTCAAGTGGGTCCCTATGACACAACATATAAACTTGAGAGGTAATTGGTTCAATGATGTCTAAGAAATAACATGAATGTGAATCGCTAGGTTGTTTCATAGCATCATAGATGTTGTACGTGAGTTTCTTTCCATCAAATTCCATAGTGAGGTTCCCATTAGACACATCAATCTTGGTTTTAGAGGTCTTCATAAAAGGCCTCCCCAAGAGGATTTGAGTGGCCCTCGAGTCGGCTTCCATGTCAAGAACATAGAAGTCGGCCGGGAAGGTTAAGTGATCTACCTCTACCAACACATCCTCCACCATCCCCTTTGGGTATATGTTTGAGCGATCCGCAAGTTGGATCACTACATCGGTTTTGTTCAATGGTGGAAGTCCCAAAGTCTCATAGAGGGCATATGGCATAACATTGATTGATGCACCAAGGTCTAACATAGCATGAGTGAAACTTTTGTCCCCAATAGAGCATGGTATGGTGAACATTCCCGGGTCTCCACACTTTTTGGGAAGTGATTTTTTAAAAATTGCGGAAACATGTTCACTTACCCTTACTCTTTGGGTTCCCTTCCTTGGGCTTCTCCTAGGTGTGCAAAGTTCCTTGAGAAACTTTGCATACCTAGGCACACCTTTCAAAAGATTTAGCAAAGGGATATTTACTTCACACTTCCTAAAAGTTTCATAGAGATCCTCATCTCTTGCGACACTTTTAGAATGTGTGAGAGCACTAGGAAAAAGTACCTCCACAACATATTCTCTTTCGATCTCCTCAACATGATCCTTGGTTTTGTTGCTTTCACTCTTTTCTTTGTCATTCCTCAAGGGAGTCTTCTCCTCTCCCCCATTAGCTCTGAGAGGTGTCTCTTTCTCTTTTTCAACCACTAGCTCTTCTTCAATTTGTTCTTCAATGTCAATGACCCTCTCATGTGACTTGGCCTTCCTCTTCTTCTTCTTCTTCGGGGGAGATTCTAGGGTTCTCCCCTTTCTCAAAGTCATGGAGCTTGCATTTTCCTTTGGTGGAAATGTTGTAGATGGAATTGAGTTAGAGTTCCTTTGATTGTTCTTGGCCATTTCTTGTGCAAGTTGGCCAAGTTGGATCTCAAGGTTCTTCACTCTAGCATCACTTGAAATTTTGTCCGCATCCATTTTGTCAAATCTCTTGGTATTTTCGGCTTGCCCTTTCATGATCATTTTAAACATCTCATTTGTAGACAAATCTTCATTTCCTTGGGAGGAAGAGCCCCCTCCTTGTTGGAAGTTCTTGTGGTTACCTTGGAAATTCCCTTGGTTTCCTTGGTTTCCAAATTGGAAGGATCCTCCCTTGGATTGTTGATGATTGTTGTTTCTTTGGTAATTGGAGTTTTGTCCTTGAGAGTTGGAGTTCTTCAAGTGGTTGAATTGACCATTTTGGAAGCTCTTGGAGGTATCTCCTCCCCAACTAAGGTTTGGATTGTCCCTTGACCCAATGTTGTAAGTATTGCCACTCGGATCATACTTATAATACCCTCCCCCATTGGGGTTCCTAGAGTTGTATTGACCGTGCATCATGGCACTCACATTCTCCTTGCTTAGTCCTTGCTCTTCCATGATGGGACAAGTTTCCATTGGGTGTGGCCCTTGACAAAAATTACACTCCACATTAGATCCTTGTGCTCCTCCTTGATTGTTCCCCACTAGTTGAGCAACCATTTTTGTGAGATCATCCACGGTTTTCTCAAGCTTGTGGGAGGAAGGAGAGGATGTCTCAATGGAGTTAATATTCTTTGACCCTCGGCTTCTTCCATAGTTCCTTGTGCTAGCGGCCAACCTTTCTATGATTTCATTTGCCTCCGCCACGGAATAGTTGTCAACTCCACCACCCGTAGCGGAATTAACCATGATTTGGTATTGTTGTGTAAGACCATCACAAAAGTTGACCAAAAGGTCATCACCACTAAGGCCATGGTAAGGACATTGAGCAACTAGCTTCTTGAATCTCTCCCAATACTCATATAAGCTCTCACTTGCATCTTGCTCCGAGAGAGTGATGGCTTTCTTTGCATGGTTATGTCTTGAGTCGGGGTAGTATTTCTCAAGAAAAGCCGCCTTCATGTCCTTCCAAGTACGGATTGTACCCGGTTGAAGGTAAAACAACCAATCTTTTGCCGCATCTTGAAGTGAAAATGGGAAAGCTCTCAACTTAAATTGATCTTCCGTGACACCATTTGGAATTGCACCCTCACACATCATATGGAATTCGGAAAGATGGCGATTTGGGTCATCCCCCGCATGTCCATGAAACTTTGGGAGGTTGTGAATGAAATAGCCCTTCAATTCAAAGTTGGCATTAGCCCCCATGGGTGGGTAGGCAATGCAAAGAGGTTGAGTGTCATAATTTCTTGTCCGGAGCTCCCTAATAGTTCTAGTATCATTCGCCATTGAAGGGTATTCCACTTCAATTGGCTCCACGTCAATAGGGTCTTCTTCAATAGGGGCTTCTAAGGGTGGTTCTTCCACTATATGGTCTCTTTGGGCCCTTCGGTACCAAGGGTTAGTGAATAGCCAAGAATAGGCCCCAAAAGCGTCTTCTTCCACGGGAGTTGATTCACCGTGTTGTGGGGAACCAAACATATACCTTCGCACTAAGCAAACAAATTAGAACTTCCTATTACTTCTAACAACAAGAGGAGTAATAAAACAACTAAACATAAATTCACAAACTCAAGTTCTAGCTATGTTGCCCTTCCCCGGCAACGGCGCCAAAATTTGGTAGGAATAAAACTAGGTGTCGTAATACTAGAATTAACCTACCAAATTAACAATTTATAACCTAGACTTTGACTCTACTAACTTTAAACTTAAAACAATAGCAAAGTGGAAGTAAAGGGTCGTACCCAAGAGAAGGGGATAAGACTAGAGCTTGAATTGTAAATTAATGGCTACTAAGCGGGTCTCTACTACTAATTAAGATGCTAATGACACTTTAAACTTAATCAAAAGGGCACTAATCACAAACAATGGGTATTAACAAAGGTCAACAAGTAGAAAACATAGATGGAAAAAGATTGGTTTTGAGAGACAAACATGGAAATATGAGTAGAACTTGAATATCTTCCTATTGAGACAATTCTACAAACAACTAGTATGCAAGATTCAATGTAAGGGGGAGTACTTGATGTAATTCTCTCTTAGTAACCCAACAATGGTAAAGCTTGACTCTTTTTACTCTCTCACAATTATCTACCCACTACTATCACCTCAAGATGTTGATACATGTAAATTAAACCATCTACACATACCCTTCAAGCTTAAGCAACAAATCATTAAACCATGAAAAGAGACTAAGCATGAGCATTAAGAATTTACCAAAAGATGAAGCTAGGATCAATTCCTCATGAGATTAAACCATACAAATGAGCAAAAGACAAGAACTTTCCTATTTGTTGTAAGAATCCTTTAAACCAAATCAACTAACAACAAATTTGCTTCAACAATCCCAACTAAATTAAACCATTTCATTAGGATTTGCACTAGTCAAGTAAATAACATGCAAGGATGACCAACCCAAACATTCAATTACTCAACAATAGAAATTAAGCACAAGGAAAGAACTTTAGATAAATAAAGAGAGGTTTAAGAGTCTTACAATTACCAAAGTTGGATACTTTGATCAAATTACATCAAGATGGGAAGGATTTAGCCTTCCATAGTCTTCAAAACCCAAAGAAATGAAGAAAGATTACAACTTTGCATCCAAATAGTCCTCTAAATTATTACAAGATTAAACCCTAAGAATGAGATTAAAAGAGATGATATGATGGTAGGTGATAATCCCAGGTCTTCAAACTCTCGGGTATTTATAGGCCTTCACGAAAACCTAGAAAGATTTCCACTTAAGAAGCCCACGAAGAAGATTAGAGAAACCCGTAAAATGGGGATGCGCAGGCTGCGCAAGAACTGTTCATGCCTCACGCATTTTTGCGCACTGCAAGACTCTGTTTGCGCAGTGCGCACGCGATCTCGCAAATCTGAACTTCTATTTTCCTCGAGCTAGACCTCATCAATTGCCTTCATTTCTTCTAGCCTTCATTCCTACTTCTCCCAACTGATTTCCAGGTTACAAGTGATCCTCTTGTGCCTTGCCTTGACCTTTGAAAGGTGCTCTAATGCCACTCGGGTTCCATGCATAAGGATTGAGTGCCCAACCGAGTAAAAATGCACAAGTTACCACCATATAACCGATTACCAATTGTTAGGAAAAGTGTACCAAAAGACCCATATTAAAAGACACGAGGGTGATAAAATCGCCCTCTTAGACCGACACAATACATGACTATCAATCACAAACGAAATTAATGAGTCGGTCTTGCGTATGAGCTAACATATACGTATATATACTTCATATATAAGACGATCTTACATCTAAGATTAACAACCAAACTATTTAATGTATATGTATAGCTAAATGTAAAAGTGATAATTATAAGCCCTACTCGAAAATTACGATCTTACATCTCTCATTTTAGTTTGTAACAATAGGGATATTTGTAAGTCATACTCGAAAATTACTTCCTGCATGTTGAACCACAAGTCGAAGTCGTGCTATTGAGCTTGGAAAATGGATTGCTTAGTAAATATAGGTAATAATAATAAGAGGAATATCATTAGTGATCATTTGACAATCACAAATTCTTGTTTCAGACGGACACTTTTGGTCATTAGTACAAGTTATGTTACTTTCAGACAATCGTGCAAGTTATTGGGACTAGGGATGCTAACGAGCCGAGTCGAGCCCGAGCTTGCCCTTGCTCGGCTTGTGCTCAAGAACCAAAACCCGAGCTCGAGCCGATCTCGAGCTTACCCGAGCTTGAAAAAAATGTGCTCGTTATAAAGCTTGCGAGCTTTAACGCGATCTCGAGCCAAACTCGAGCCTATATAAAAATGTTTATTTTTTATTTATTTTTCTTTCGATATTTTCAATAACAAAGTTTGAAATTTATATGTAATAATATTTGGCAAATCGGCGAGGCATTTGATACGTGTGATACAAAAATATAATCATGATAAAATATTTTTATAATATATGAACAATATCTTATGTAATCACACAATTTCGAGCCGCTCGCGAGCTTTTCGAGTCGAGCCAACCTTTGCTCGGCTTGACTCGTTAAGCTCTCGAGCCGAGCCCGAGCCCGAGCTGAGCTTTGACCGAGCTTTGACCGAGCCGATCTCGAGTAGCTCACGAGTTGTCTCGTCTCATTAACACCCCTAATTGGGACATCATTTGAAAAGTAACCACACAAATAAGTTACACCATTTTTTGCGTAAGAGCGTCTTAACTTATGACGAGTACTCTCACATCCGATTAAAACAGAGGTAATAATAATAATAATAAGGGTTATTTAATGACAATAATCCAACCTAAGGCTCCCCTTCCCCATTTAATCCATCCTATTGATTATCCCATATTAATCTTATCTTTGCTATCATTTATCTTATTTTACACCAACTTTTATGTTACCGGCTGTGACAGGTTATGCTTACTTATTAGCAGGTATTTTTTTTTTTTTTTAAAGACTTCATCTTCCTGTTCTTCCTTCATCTTCAACCTTCCTTTTATCTTCTCCATTTTATTCACCACCATGGCTGCCAAATCACCCAACACCAATTTGACCACCATTTCCCCAAATCACCCAACCATTACCATTACCTAAAGCCTTTCGACCTCCATGATAATAATCACTCTCCTCTAATGGCCATATACCACATGACCCACTCACCCTCGCCTTACGAATCCTCACCGTCCGACACCGCCACTAGCAGCAGCCACCCCAACACGAATACACTACGCAAAGCATCACCCCAATTTCAACCATTGAATTCGCACACCATCACACCATATAAACCATCTTATACACCACCAGTACCAAATCCCCTCACAACCCTTACGCACCACACCTTCAAGCCATCATCGTTCACCATTAACAAGAGCACCATCTTCAACTAGCGAGCACTTTTCATCAATTAAACACCATCATTCACGCCACCAATAGTAGTGCGAATTTTCGAAACCCTAGATCCCTAATTCAATTTGGGGGTAAATTTTAATTTAGGTTTTGGGTGATTGTGTGGTGATGGTGTTAATTGGAGAATGAAAATGAAGACAGAAGGAGAAATGGAGAAATGATACTAGTAATGAAGAAAGAAGAAGAAATTGAAGATGGTAAAGAAAATTAAGATGATAATGATAATGATGGAGAACAAGATCTGGGCAAATGAAGAAAAAATTGGAGAATGGAAATGAAGAAAGGAAAGAGACGAAAGATAAAGAAGGTGTTAAATAAAGGGGTGACCTGTTTAAGAGGTTGCCCTTCCAAAAGATCAAAATAAGATAAATGATAGTAAAGATAAGATTAATATGGGATAATCAATAGGATGGATTAAATGGGGAAGGGGAGCCTTAGGTTGGATTATTGTCATTAAATAACCCTAATAATAATAATAATAATAATAATAATAATAATAATAATAATAATAAGAGGAAGTTGCGAGAGGTCTTAAATCAAGACAGTTTTAAGCAAGACCAACTCGGTTATTATAAGTTTATAACACCTTCTCGCTGTAAACTTCGGAATAATTTGACAGGACATAACACCGAATGGACCAATGACATACACACCAGAATAAAAAAGGAATTTAATTAACCTCTATAAACTTGTTTTTCTCATAGCTTAAAAAAGGTTCCTAATTTTGTCCCTCAATTGCAGGGGAAACCTATTCTTCAAGAAAAGAACTCCACTAAACAGGTAATAACAATGTGATATATACTTAACATCATTACTATTCTCACACCTCCGACCGCATTTCTTGACCCTCATCTTTAATCAACCGGCTAAATTCTTCTTCTTTGGACAATTGTTTCTCGGACTTGAACACCGCTATAGGGAGAGATACTCTTCTTTGAGGAGGCTTGTTATTATCAGGTAAGAGTTTGAGTGCAATCCCCATGCCTATCAATATCAGTCCTGTTCCGTGCTGTTCGGTCAATGGTTTTGTGAAGATCAAGTATGATAGAAGCAATGTCACTGCCTTCCTAGCTGTAGTCACCTGAGATCCAACTCAATTAAATTAATACCCTCAAATAGAATATTATACAATATATATACCGCTCTTGCATGTCGATACGCTACCTTTGACCCTTAATCTGTCCAAGATATGCTTTCATAAGCATTTTTGTATATGAATTGAATGTTGTCGGCAACATAATTTTTGTTCCGAAAATTGAAACCCAATGGTTCCTCCTTTTTTCCGCTGTAAGGAAGCCACGAGGACAGTTTTGTGCTAATGAGATTCGACCACAACCTATGAGTACCACCTTTCATACTTTTAACAAAAAATTCCGAATAATGAAAAGCATAAAAAAACGGGGTTTTGTAAAATTTATGAAGTCATATGGTATCGGTTTTTGTCATCAGTTTTTCCAAAAATAAAATTCAAGTTTTTAAAAGTTCCTTTGGAAGAAAATGACAAGGGTAAAAAAACAGTTAAAAAGCTGGTTGAAAGAGCATATTTAGGTATTTACCATGGCAGTGGTTGCAGCACCAAACAAAGCAATGAGAGATAAGACAGAGACTTGACCAATAAAGGTAGCCATGGCTTCAAAAACCAACACACCATACACATAGGGATGCTGCACAAGGGTTAAAACAAATGTGTCAATTAAAACAGAAAGACAAAGTGAGGAGTTAGGGAAAAGACAACTATATGGTTACTGAAAGCTGAAAAGAGGAATTCTACCTGAGAACATGATGTCCATGCCCTGAATAATTCTCCTGTTAGGACCATAGGCGGGATCAACATCGGCAAACCCACGACGGTTGAGCAGAACAACATCTCCATCTATGCAGAAAACCCGAATAAAAGTCGTTATAATTCACTTGTTTCATATGACTGTTTTTGAGTTTTAGAGCACAACAGTGTGACATAAGATGCTAAGATCACACCTGAGTTGTTTCGGGATTCATGGTAAATATCGCCTCTTGCACGTTTCCGAGGAATGAATCCATGACTAGAGCGCCAGTAATCATGATAACGCCAACTATGCTGAAGTTTGGGGAAGTTTGGGCATCTGCCAGGGTGAAAAGGATCAAACCGACCACTAATAGTATTGCAGATATATACTCATGTGGGGGGTATTTTCGCCTTAGACCCGGGATAAAAGCGCCCATTATCATCACAGGCAAAACCTGGTGGAATCACAAGGTACATGATTAGTAACTTGGTGAAAGCAATATCAGCTATCGTGCATCGATAAACTGCATCCTAATTTGTAAACACTACTTATTTAGGAGGCATCCGAGAAAAGGATAGGGAAGGCGTAGAGCCACAGCCGATAGCATAACAAGTCAAACCAAAAACATCTCTTTCAACCTCCACTTGCCGTAATTAAATGACAAGAGTATCTTAGTTCCTTCAGAAAGTTAACTCTAAACAAAGTCACCATCACACATACAATAGTACAGTATATTACTACCTAATACTTCTCAATTAACACAATTTCTAATGACTATGCCTAAACTAGAATTCACCATCACACATGCATTATTTGACTTTCTTATCGTTACTTGTATCGACCCTACTGTTGTTTTCATAATTTATCTCGTCATCAGCAGTTTCAACTTTCAAATCACGATTATGTCGGCCGACCCCAATACATTATGGAACTAAGACTGTTTTGTTGTTTCAAACAACTTGTAGACCTATCATACAAGGCCATCACTAAAATATTAAATCAAGCAGAAATCATGCACACGATTCAGGAAAATCGAGTACCTTGGTGGATTTGAACATAATTTGCGCCGGGTAATTAAGCCAAGCCAAGGATCCTTTAGTTAATCCATGAGATCCCATGAGCACAGCAGACAATTTGACATAAGTCTTCCATGGGTTCACCATTTGTTTGGTGGTAAACCCATTCAAGTAGATTAAAGCTAGGTACACAAACCCCTGAATAAATGTGAAGTACCAACCATAGCTGCAATCACACACCCATATAACCACATTAAAAAATTGAACACTTTTTTTTTAGTTTGCATCATCTACAAATAAAAAAGTGAATGTCACCGGTTAATAATATAATCGGTTTTAGAAATAACTTCCACTTTACAAGAATTATGAAGTGGGATTAGGAATTAGGATCATTGAGACTTTGTGTTTCTTTACCACATTTTCGGACAAATATACTACTCCCTCCGTCTCAATATTTTGTTTACTTTTTATTTTTATTTTTTATTTCAATCAAATGCAAACAAATGATTTCGACCCAGGAAGCATGTTTTTTTTGGTTGAAATGCAAAAAAAAAAAAAAAATAACTAGTGTTATTTTAATACAATTATGGAAAATATTTCTGAAACGGGCCAAGAGCTACATTCAACTTTTGATAACATAATTAGAGCCTGAGATTATTTAGCAGCTACACAGAAGGCCTAAAAATGACAAAAGAACAGTGTACCAAAATTCTGAAACTCACCTAAATTTGAGCCTGTTGTATACATATTCCTGCAACAAGAAAAATACCCATTTACCAAAATCAGCTAAATTTCCCCAAATAACACAATTTGCAAATTGCAATTGTTTTAATCATAAATTAGCAATCACATATAGACATACACCATGATCAATTAGGCCCATAATTTCCATTAAAAAAGTGATTCACACATTTATCTGCCATAAACCATAACTACATACATACTACATTACAAAATCCTATTTTTTGATCACATGCATGGATAGTTTAGATACCAAAATTACCAGACACGGTAACTTTTACCATGACTCACGGTAAAAAATGACTTATCTCAGTGTAACAAAAAAAAAACAGAGAAGTCAGGTCAGATAGATAACTATTGACCGGAACTTAGTATAACGAAAAAAGGTTGAAAAGTCGAAACTTAATTAATTTGATCATTGAATTATCAATCCCTGAAAAACCCAATTGTTTTAAATTTTAATAGACTAAAAAATTGGAATAATTAAAAAGAAGAACAAACCTCACAAATGCCATTAACAAGATAACCAAAGAAAAACCCAGAAGAACAAATAAGAAATTGATGCCAAACTGGTCTGCTTGTTAAGTTAATTCCAAACAAAGACCTTGTTTGTTCTTCATTATTATTATGATTATTGTTCTTCATTTTCCTGATTATAATTACTACCAATTAAATAAAAAGTGAATGAAATTAATGATTTTGGTTAGAAATTATATACTCATATATATAGACATAAATAATTGGGATTTGATTATGGTATTCTCTGGTTTTTTTTTTGAAAGAAAAAAGAGGTGTGGTGTGTTGTATACAAGTTTGTGAATTGTTGAATTTTAGGAGAAAGAGGTCATCTTTGGGAGTTTTAGCAGTGGAAGGAGACTGATTGAGGTTTAGTACTTGCATACCTTTTATAATTATTATATTCTCTTGAGGGGTGCCGGGTGGGTCCGATTTGTAGTAGTATGATATTTCTACCGGTTTTTGAGTTAAAATTTGGACCTTTTATATAAAAAAATATAAAATATATATAAAAAAATACTATAAAATGTTTAAGAAAAAATATATGTAGCTATTGACGAAACCAGGATTTTAACTCTTAGAGAGGAGACATTTTTTTAACATGGAAATTCGGAAAAAGTTGGAATATTTTAACTTCATTTATGAAATTTCTATCCGACAACGAGGGTAATCATTCTCATTACCCCATCTAGCTCCACCAGTGAATGTCTACATGAGGCAATCATATATGTATAAAAATAATGTGATTTTTAAATGTTTATAGATGTTTTTAGTAACATACGGAGTAATAGTTAACGATCGATTTAGTATACACTTTTCATTTCATTTTTATTCATTCTCTGTTTAATTTGGTAGAGGTTTGAAACTAACATTTTAATAACATATTTTTATATTTTTGTTGTAAAAATATACTCCTCCGTCTGGTCAATTGTTGTCATTAGTTTTGGCACAAAAAGATCGAGAAAGGAAGGAAGGACCAATTACTAAAATGGCAAGTGGATTATATTGTGTGTGAATGATCAAATTGCTTCAATGCTTCATTCTTAAAAGAGAAATGACAACAATTGATCGAGACACCCAAAAATAAAATAGGACAACAAATAACCTAATGCAATTAGTATATTTTTGGAATCGTTTTTTAATACGGTCAAAGTTCTAATATGTGTTGACCTCAATAAGATAATGGAAATAAATTATGATCTTTTCACTTAGTGATCTTTGTTTAGGTGTTATTCAAGAGTATTTATATGGTATAGGTATGTTTTTATATCATTTTAATTAAATATTTTTATATCACTTCAGTTACTGATGAGTCTAGTAAATCACACTAATGAGACCAGCCAAAACCTTATATATATGATATGAAGTATCATTTAATTAATTCATAGGACTCAAGGGAAACATTTACATATAAAACTTCTCTATTTTAACTAAAGTCTTTACTTTTAATTCCATTAAGCTAAAATAAAACTTCGGTCATGTTCTTTTGTACTCCGTATTTAATTTCAGCTTAGTTGTTCAATTCAACTTCATTCAGTTCAGCAATCTCATCTCTTCATGTCGCGCTGTTCTTTTGACTTAATTTCAACTCATTTCAGTTCAGTTCAGCTCTATTCAGTTCAGTTTAACTTCATTCAGTACACTCTAGCTCATCTTTTTAGCCTTATTTTTTTCGACTGGAAAGAGTTGAATTTAACTTAATGAAGCTGAAATGAATTGAATTAGTCTGAATGGAACTAAATTGAATCGAAATAAGAATTAATTTATGAAAAGATAAGATGAGCTGAAATGAACTGAATGTATTTATTTATTTATTAAGTATATAAAACCAACCAAATTACTCATAATATATGACAATTTTCATTTAATTAGTTACATTAGCGGCTAGGTATATAGAGATGATTTGATACCAGATTTTTTGCATAAAAAATAATGCTCAAAGAATTAGGTAGTTTATTAAATCAGACGATGCCCCTTACGTTGTGTTGTTCCTAGTTTAAGTCAATTTCAGGTATGATTCTTTTTTGTCATTAAATTCCGGTTCTTATTTGGTAGTTGTCATTAATATGCACGGGTATTGTTACTATGGAGTATAAAATTCCGTAATAACTACTATACCATGGAAAGGATTCCAATAAACAATTTTTATATACGAGTTTTAAAATTGGATAATTTATAGTGCACAAATTGTTCTATAAGACTATTTTTTGTAAAAGACTAGTCTAATGACACAAAGCCAGGTGTATGAGGGCTCTCATACACCACCAATGAAAACGCGCCACTTGTCCAACTCAAAGAATCTGATTTTATCTAATTAATCCCTTGATTCCTTCATTAATTACCCTCCCTAATTAATGTCCTCGGTTTTGCCATATATTTTATTAATTAAATAAAACTTCTCTCCTAATTTATATTTAACTGTTATTTATATTATTAATATTTTTGTGTATTTCAATATTTATGTATGCATTTGTATACCGTATATTTATACTGAGGCGGATACATTAATTAATACGTTATATTTGTACGTTTTGCATATACGATATTAATACGTTATATTTATACAATATATTTTGTATAATTATTTTCGCTGATTATTTTTTATATGTATTTTTCGTTTTAATTTATTATTGAATATATTTGCGTTCTGTATTTCAAGGTTTTATTTTTTTATTATTATTATTGATAAATTGTTTTTGCATTTTATAAGGCACTGTTTTTACATTAAATTTTCTTTGTTTATTTTCAAAATATTAAGTATGAAATTAGTGAGTTAAATAAAAAAAAAAAAAAATTATTTTTTAATTTTCTTTAAAAAAAACTATTGGACATAATTATTTAATAAAAAATTCTTAAAAAAATGTTAATAATATAAATTTGTTTGACATAATTATTTATGGTACAACTATTTTTATTTAAATACTTTTTTTTTTACATAAAGTACACAGAAAAAACTTGTTAATAAAAAACATACCGCAACAAGGTTCGAACCTTAGACGTCTGGTTAGAAAATGATGTATCTTACCAACTGTGCTACACGAATTATTTGCTGATAATCTATACGTTGTTATTTTTATTTTGTAATGATTAAGAAGATGAAAGGTCGTTAGGGTTTTCCCCACCTAACTTGCATTTGGCGGTAAACCATGCATTGATTGTTTTTTTTTGGAGGGAAATATTGTATTATAAATATAGTCATTCCCTCCAAATTTTAATTCATCCAAACTACATCTTCCCTACTAAATTAATTTAACTATCCTAAAGTGAAATAACAAAAATGTCGGAAGAGAGGAAAGCCCATGCAAGAGACATTGTGTGCACGAGATTGTTCATGAGAGAAATAATCAAACAAGTTGGTCCTACAAATGTCCAAAATGCTTTAACGAGAGCTAGTCCAGGTTACCATGGAAATACTTTCCTTGTCGATTTATTTGAGGAGGAATTTAATATGCTTAATTGGGGTAAATTTGAACTCGACAAAATGTATTGGAAGAAAATTGACGATGGGATAGAGATGTTAGCTACCCCTAAAGTTGATTCCTCCATTGTTAGGGTGGAGGAGGTAGAGGAGGACGAAGTAGTGGAGGTGATTGATGTTATAGCAACCCCTCCTAAGCCGAAGAACTCCGGAAAAGCTATGGGGAACTCGCCATGCACAAAAACCCCCGACATCCTCCCTTCAAAGATGTCCAAGAAGAGGTTCGGGAGGACTCGTCCAAGAAGGCTCAATTCTAAGAAACTTAGATTTGATTCTTGTGTTGGTTGTAGTCATTAGGTTTAGTTTTTAAATTCTGTTTGTTGTTTTTTTTTTTCCCTTTGTACGTCGTTTTTAATATTAATGAAAGTAATTTTCTTTTCATATTACCTTTCTTTTAATTTAATTGTCCTTATAAATTAAAATTAAAAAATATAAACCAAAAAGGGCGATTTGTTATCATACTCGATAAAATGGAATTAAAAAAAAAAAAAATAGTGTAACTCTTACTATTCTCCATAAAATTGAATTATTAACGTTTGTCTTCCCTATGCATCTTAATTTATTTTACAGATTTCGAAAAGGCAAGTAGATTAAAATTATTAATGACCAATTATATTATTAAAAATAATAGTAAATAATATATATCTTAATTTATTTACATGTTTTTAAATAATTGAAAGTAAATATTTTATGTAATTCGTAGACTAAAGTAACATATTAATGCCGAAACATATTTTTAAATGTTAGTTTTATTAAGTTAAAATATTAAAATATAAATTTTATTATTGAAAACATAATATAAATATACAGTTACATTGATAAAGTAACATATTAATATAATAAATGAATATAAAAAACAAGTTTTAAAATATTAAAATATTAAAACAATCGTTAAATTGATATTAAAATATAAGTTTTTATTTGTTATGAAATAAAAAACAACAGTTAAATTTATATTAAAATATAAGTTTTTATTTTTGTTGTGTTTAAAAAACAACAGTTAAAAAATGAATGGTTTTACTGTTACTTAATTTATTTTGTTTATTAAGTTAAAATATTAAAATAGAAATATAATACAAATGTTCTACATAGCTTGTCGCGTTGATGATCATCCAAATTTTAGTCCATCATGGTTTGGTTAAAATAAAATTTTAGGGTTTATTTGGGGTTTAGGGTTTATTTGGGGTTTAGGGTTTAGGGTTTATTTGGGGTTTAGGGTTTCTAGGTTTTTTAGGAGTTTTGGGTGTATAGGGTTTATAGGGTTTATTTGTGGTTTTAGGGTTTTTAGCCATATGTACGATGTATGTGTAATACGTAAGGTTAAGATGTAAATTTAAGACCTAAGGTTAAGACTTAACGTTTGATCAATATGAGTTTATATATGATTAGAACGGGATAATTGATTAAGATACCTATGTCTTATGGTTTAAGATGTTATCGATCGTGCATTGCTATTGAGTAATCATAGCAATATACGATCAATACGAGTTTAGATCCCAATGTATTATGGTCCTATGTATTATGGTTGAAGATGTTATCGATCGAACGTTGCTATTGACTAATCATAGCAATATACAATCAATACGAGTTTAGATACCTATGTCTTGTGGTTTAAGATGTTATACATCGTACATTGCTATTGACTAATTATATCAATGTACGATCAATACGGGTTTAGATGCCTATGTTT
The DNA here is from genome assembly GCF_048544455.1 of Silene latifolia. Classification (NCBI taxonomy): domain Eukaryota; kingdom Viridiplantae; phylum Streptophyta; class Magnoliopsida; order Caryophyllales; family Caryophyllaceae; genus Silene; species Silene latifolia. The sequence goes on from NC_133533.1 coordinate 52,569,295, forward strand.
AAAATGTTATAGATCGTACGTTGCTATTGACTAATCATAGCAATGTACGATCAATACGGGTGTAGATACCTATGTCTCGGGACGTAAGACCTAAGTTAAGTTGTTATCAATCGTATGTTGCTATTCACTAATCATAGCAATGTACGATCAATACGGGTGTAGATACCTATGTCTCGGGACGTAAGACCTAAGTTAAGTTGTTATCAATCGTATGTTGCTATAATTAGTTAATTATTCCGATCAACAGTGTAGGACTAATTTTAACAAGTTTCTAAGACTTAAGATGAGATCGTACGTTGCTATCGACTAATCGTTGCAACGTATGATCAATAGGATTGTACGAATATTTTGGCGGGAAAAGGACAATCTAGTGTTAAAACAACTTAAAAAGTGATGGTACTTAATAGTTAATCGTGACCGTTCAGTTGTAATTAAAATATTTGATGATATTCCACATTAAATCGTGGCCGTTGATCCTATAAGTGACCAATCACAAATAAAGCCACGGATTGGTAAATATTACAACCTTTATAAGCATTTTTTTTTTGTTATCATATCAACTAAAACATAATCAAAATCTCTCTCTAACTTCTCTCAATAGTACTTATTTTCATCTCTTTCTCTATTTGTTCAACTTCTCTCTCTCTTCTCTCAATAATACCTTTAATATTCTTAATTCTAATTTAATCCTTATATTTGTATACGTCAAGATGGAAAACGCGGCCGTTGATGTTGTTAATAGATCAATTAGAGGTAAACAAGCTTTGGTGGATGAGCTCGTGTGACGAGTTGGAGCATGTTTCGAGGATGAAATCCCTTATGGAACGCCGCAACCGTTGGCATGAAAGAGGTATCAAAGATTTCGACAAATCACTCGAGTCCCTCATACAATCCTTCTTACGTGACTATCAGAGGACATACGATTTCAGGAAGGACTTGGAGAGGGAGATCGGAGCCTTAGAGGCTATTTTGCCTTCTTTATCTTAGAAATTAGTTTTATTTTTTTTCCTTAATATTGTAACCTTTAATTTAGTTTTAGTTTTAGTTTTTATTAATTTAGTTTTCCTTAATATTGTAATCTTTATTTTCCTTAATATTGTAATTATAATCTTAGAAAATTTTGTCTTTTAGTATTCCGATGTGTTTCTTTAATTTTCATTGCATTTATTAATGAACCACCACATTTTATTAATTTAATTTTATTTAGTTTAATTTAATTTAATTTATTCATGTTATGGTTCACCAAAGGTCACCATCCTTGTTATAAATACGAGGGGAGTTAAAAGAAGAATCACCTTTCTCCCTAACCTTTTCTTACTCATTCACTTTATCTCTCTTTATTTTCTCTCTAAAAACTCGATTTTTGAAATGGCAATCGAAATTGCAGGCCTTAACGATCTTATGATTGGATCTATGAGTTTTTTGGAAGAACAAGTTTCCTGTCTCCGTGAACAGGAGTTGAGGGCGATGAAGATGGTGGTCGGGGCGATTAAAATTCGCAACGATTGTTATGCAAATGGCATAAAGGAAATGGAGAAGGAAACGGATGGTTTCATCAAATCCGTGTTGGGTACTTATGAAAAATGTTGCAAACTTAGGGAAGAATTTGAAGATGACATTAAGATTTTACGATCCTTACTTAATAAGGATTAGGCTTAATATTGTACCTTTTTTAAGTTTATCTTAATAATAATAATCTATTTTCGTTCTTACATTTTGTCGTTTAATTCTCTACTATTTGTTTTTTTAGTATAAATTTGATTGTTAATTTTGCAACTGAAGAGACATGCATGTGGGTAATGAAAAAGGATCTTCATAGTTTTATAAAATATAATACAAACCAAAGGATCCGTCTCGTACATGAGACGCTCTGGTGATTAGGGTTTCCAACCTCAGCGTATTATTCATAGTTTAATTGAATTTATTCATGAACCACTTAATTTAATCTAATTTAATTTATTTAATTTAATTCATGAACCAAAGGTCACCATCCTTGTTATAAATACGGGTGAGTTAAAAGAAGTATCCATTTCTACCTAACCTTTCCTTACTCATTCACTTTATCTCTCTTTATCTTCTCTCTAAAACCTCAGAAATTTCAAATGGAAGGACTTCACAATATTGCTATTGAATCAGAATCGGTTTAGAAGAACAGGTTGCCATGCTCCATGAACAGGAGTTCAGAGTGATGAAGATGGTGGTCGGGGCGATTAAAATTCGCAGCGATTGTTATGCAAAAGGCATGAAGGAAATGGAGAAGGAAGCGGATGATTTCGTCAAATCCGTGTTGGGTACACATGAAAAATGTTGCAAACTTAGGAAAGAATTAGAGGATGATATTAACATTTTAAAGTCCTTGATTAATAAGGACTAGGCTTAATATTGTACTTTTTTTTTTAAAGTTTATGTTAATAATAATCTATTTTCGTTTACATTTTGTCGTTTAATTCTCTCTTTTTTTTTTTTTTTTTTTTTTGTATAAATTTCATTGTTAATTTTGCAACTAAAGACACTTGCATCCGGGTAAATAAAAGGATCTTCATAGATTCATAAAATATAATACAAACCATACTTACAATAATCCTTACAAAATACGAAATATTAACTAAAATTAATTAAAATCCAAGAGATTCAAGTTGAACAATCTCCCTTTCAATTTTGCTAATTTCTATTAGCGCTGGTTCGCGATTTGCCCTTAATATGCTTATCATATTATCCATATTTGCTTGTACGTCATGCATCCCTCTTGTTATGGCCATGTCTCGTACATGAGACGCTCCGTGATTAGGGTTTCCAATCGAACGTCAATCTCTCGCAGTAAGTGAGAACGTTTCTGCGATCCATTGTGTATTGAAATAAGAAAGCAACAAACTGTCTATCCATCTGAAACAATTAAATTAAATTAAGAAGCAACAACCGCACAATCAGTTAAATAGATAGTTAAAAAATCGATTTGGGTTTGGGATTTATTCAATAAAATCAATTCGACAAAAACAAAAACCCAAACAATAATTGAAGATAAAAGAACAAATACCTTGATTGATAATGGAGGAGTATGGATAAAAAAAGATTAGGGTTTGTGTACTGAAAGATAATTTTGAGATGAATGTGTTTTGCCTTTTATAATGGGAAAAGGTAGTAGTTAGGGTTTTAAAATCCTTTTTTTTTTTTTTTTTTTTTATTAAAAGTTGTGACTTGATTTGATTTGGAAGTCAAATCGTTTCTCAGAATTGAAGACTTTATGCATGCCGCCGGATTTTCTTACACACGCAACAACAATAGTCATTTCAAGTTACAATAGTCATTTCAAGTTGTGTTATGTCAAATCAAATTTGAATTGTTCATTTTTTATTACTCTTTTTGGTTGGTATTATGTCAAATCTCCCAATTGTTCAGTTCATTATTCTTTTTGTGTTGTGTTTTGTCAAATCAATTTTAACTGTTCAACTAAACAAGTACGAGTAAAAGAGATGGAATTGAATAAAGTACATCAATGGAAAATACTAGAAGTCCACATTTTATATAATAATTTAAATATTTTACAAATTAAAAAACTAACAAACCGAGATGAATACCCAAATAGGAGGAAAAAATGTGGATTTGGGTACAACATCCAAACATACATACATACATACTAAATTAATTTGAAAAAAATTTAGCAATAACTTTTTCAAGGGAGTCATTCTCTTCCATGAGAATGCTCCTATTCTCCTTTATTTTTTGGAGGTCTTGTATAGCAGATTCATAATCGCATGCAACCTCATCTGCTCCATCTCCGACAAGACGTCATGGCTAATACCCATCTCCCGAATCTTATCAAGGTAGTCGTGGATCTTCGTCTCTAAATCGTCTAAGCGGCGGATATAGTATTTGTTCCTCTCCATGTGTATCAATGTTAGGCGAATGTTCTTATCCATTATATGAAAGAAGAAGTTTGGTGTTTAAAGATTTAGGGTTGTTGAGCTTAGGGTTTTAAGAGAAGGAGAAGAGGAAAACAGAAATGAAGAATGGTAAATTGTTGGTTGAGAAACTAGGGTTTGCATTTAGTGAAAGTGTATTTATAGATGAGATAATGAAACAACATGTGGCCTTTCAACTGCCACGGATTTTATTTTACTTAATAAATTAAAATTAATAAATTTTGTTGAAGGAGTTGGGAGAATTTTTTAAATAAATATGTTTAGGAAATGACATTTTGTCCTTCAATATTCCAATACAATGAAATTGTGTCCTTTAAAATTCTTTAATCGATTTTTTTATTTTATGTAAATAGAAATTATCGATTTTTTTATTTTACGTAAATAGGAATTATCGATTTTTTTATCTTACGTAAATTATCCCGTTACATGTATGTAAGATATATTTAATCTAAATTGTTCAAGTACGATAAATTGAATTTAAATTAACCATAACAATTCTTGAATAATATTTGATTCAATTACACATTTTACACAAGAAAGCACCATAGGTGACTTGGAATTACGCCAGTTCTAATGATATAATCCCTCTCCATCTCCCAATAGTTCCTCCATTCACCTTCTACGTCGCGATCATCAATCTCATAATAATCAAGAATAGCTTGAATGTCAAGTACGACAATTGCTTTCAAGTAAGTTGGATACGGCGATGAGACAATTTAGATGTCATTTTCCTTGTAAGAGGCCTTCTTGGCCTAGGAACGACTGGGTAAGTGTCACAACCAGGTAAAAAACCCAACCTAGCGCCTGCAAGATCAATAAATTTCTGACGATTGATCATCACCCTTTCCATGAACTCCTCCCCAATTAAGAAATTCGGATTTCTACTGAGCAACTTGTCATAGCTTTCTAGGGTTGTTACAAATGAGGGATCGCAATATGGTGACGGCAAGACACCCATAATCTTAATATTTGAAAGATTTTGTAGTTGAAAAAAAAAAGTCCTATATGACTAAATCATAGGGATTTATAGGGAGTGTGGATAATGGTAGGATTAGGTTGGCGGGAGAATTAGGCGGGAATTTTTCATCAAACTAATTAAAAGAAAATGAGGAAGAAAACCTTCCAACTTCCACCGTAAATATTAGGTTTTATTTTTAAAATTATAAATAATTAAAAATAAAATATGAGTAAGAAATTAAAAATAATTAAAAGAAAATTAGGGAGAAAACCTTCCAACTTCCACCCACCGTAAATAGTAGGTTTTATTTTTAAAATTAAAAATAAAATATGAGAAAAAAATAAAAATAATTAAAAGTAAATTGAGATTAACCTTTCAACTTCCACAATCAAAGTAGTTCAACACAAAGAAACTCTAAGTTCATCAACTCCATCACCTTCATCTTCTCAAAACAACCTTCATCATTTAAAAATGTCGAATAGTTTTGATTTAAATGCTTTGTATATCGAGGAGGAGGGAGAAAACGAAGTCATTGACGAGAATGAAACAACACTGAATTGTTACGGCATGCGGCACATGTTCGAAGGCAATGAAGACAATCAACCAGCTATTGAGCCTACGATTGGTGCGGAATTTGAATCGGGTGAACAGTTTGTCTTTCATTATACTTACGCTTATAAGACGGGGTTTGAACTTCATGTTCGTAGTAGCCAACTTTTGGCTCCCTTCAAGGAGCAGGGGGTACGTCGAAACGGAGTTGGGGATAAAGAACCACGATTCCACATGATGAACAAGATTAGGTTTATGTGTTCAGAGGGCAATACGACGAAGAAAAGCTCGTGTGTAACACCATGTAAAATGTATGTATTTGGGAAATTAAATCACGACAGTGGGAAATTTGTAATCTGTACTTGTGATTTGGTACATAATCACGATTTGAATCCTGAGGTTAGCCGGCATGTAGTCAATTATAGGCACATAAGCGAATATTTCAAGGCCAGGTTGGTGTTGAACGCAGAGCCAGCCGGCATACCAATTACCTGGAACTTCAACACATTAGTTAGGGAGGTTGGAGGGATTCATAATCTACATTTCAATGGGCAGGACGCGAGAAACTTCATCAACAAAATGAACGTCGCAAAAGTAGGTTCCGTGGTGACGCTAAAGAGGTCTTAAATTATTTTGAGGGCTTAAAAGAGCGAGAATCCGATTTTTACTACGCCGTTGAAAGGGACGCGGATAATAAGTCATTGAACATTTTCTCGTCGATGCACGATGTCGTGCCATGTACAAGGCTTTTGGTGACCCATCGTCGTTCGATAGTACATTCCTAAGCAACAGGTACCAGATGCCTTTCTGTCCATTCGTTGGAGTTAATCATCATGGAAGTACAATATTATATGCAGCGGCTTTAATTTCATACGAAGACACAGAGTCATTCGAGTGGGTGTTTGAGAAGTGGATAGAATGTATGGGTAGAGCTCCAACCGTCTTACTAACTGATCAATGTAAAGCAATGGAAGGGGCAATCAAGAAAGTGTTCCCGGAGACTAAACATAGATTATGCCTTTGGCATATTCTTCAAAACGCGGATAAGAATCTAAAAGACCACCCACAATTTTCTCAGATTGACAGAGATTTGCGTACGCTTGTACACGAGAGTATCACCGAGGAGGAACTGCAAGATATGTGGGACGATTTCATGGAAAAATACAACTTGCGACGCAACAAATGGTTGAGGGGTGCATGGGATATGAGACAGCGGTGGATGCCTGTTTTTTGGAAAGACACTTTCTGTGCGGGTATGTCTTCTACTCAGAGGAGTGAACAAACAAACAGGTTTATTAAAACGTACATGAGCATAGAAACCGGCCTGATGCAATTCATGGAGCGATCGAGGATGCCATAGAGAAAAAGGTGGAGGACGAGAAAGTCAATAACGCCAAAGACATTAAGAGCCCACTTAAATGGGATCCCATGATATTATTCGAGGATATCTTTAGTAAGGTCTACACAAACAAAGAATTCGGAGAGGTGAAAACAGAGGTATATGGTTGTATAAGCACCAATGTCGAAACTCTTCCAAATAGTTTGGGTTTCATCAAGAGGTTTAGGGCCACATCAAAAGTGACAGAAGCATTTTGGAAGAAAGATCGAAGAAGTTTTGAAGTGAGTATTGACACAATCACTGGTGAGTATAAATGTGGTTGTAAGATGTTTGAATTTAGAGGGATCTTATGTCGCCATATCATGAAGTGTCTTGATGTGTTGGACGTAAAAGCTATCCCAGACAAATACATAATCGAACGCTGGCGCAAGGATTTGGTTAGAGGATACGAAAATATTCGGGTTGGGTACTACAACCCGGATGAGTCAGAACGTGTTAAAAGGTCTCTTGAGATAACGGTAAAAAATGATTACATTAAGAGGTTGGCTATGCAAAGTGAAGGGTCTTCGCCATTTATAATAGCGAGAACCGATGAACTAATCAAAGAGTTAGAGGCTCATCTTTGGGATACGATCTATAGATTCATTTGCGGCAGGTGGAGTTTCCTCAAAAATGTGGGGTCGTAGGAGACTACGACCTAGGGAGACTATCATAAACACACCTCAACAAGAAGGTGACATTAGAGACCCCCCCGACAAGCGAGGGAATGGCAGAAGACGTATTGTCAAACAGACAAAGAGAAGGAGAAAGACAAATGATGAGGATCCGACAACCACTACGCTCCCCCCAAATACGAACCCAACCCGACATGTTCCAAACGATGATGCTTCATCCTTTATGAGTGGCTTTAGTGGTACACAAAATACTCCACGTTTTACACCGTCACAAAATACTCCGACGTTCTCCCAATCGCAATTTAGGTCACAATATTCAAATTCTCAATATTCTCAATATACAAATTATAGTCATAGGTTGTAAATAGGAAGTATGATTTTTTTTTTTGTATATCATTTGACTTCTTTAAACAAATAATGTATGATCAATCAAAATCAATGACTATTTTCCTTAATTCATTTTCACAGTATTGAGTATATGTCTTCAAGTATTAGAATAGCATACGGTTAACTTGTGCAAAATTATGCCAAAAACAAAAAGAAAAACCCACAAGAGGATTCGAACACGAGACACTTGGAAAGCATGAACTAAGTAAGGAAACCACTGCACCCACTAACTTATACTGTCATATGTCCAGTCCTATATATATATAAGGTCTTTTTAACTTCCGGTCATGGATATTAGCAAATAAAATATTTATCAATTTAATTAAAATTTTAAAATAATGTGTATAAAAAAAGACATAACTTACTCATACCCACATAAGCAAAAAAAAAAGTACAATGAAAATTAATCATAAAATAAATTTAATTTTAAATTTTTTTAAAAAAAAATTAATTTCAAGAAATTAAATATTAAAAACAGTGTGTATAAAACAAAACATTACGCAAAAAAATAAATTACAACGAAATTTAGGTATAATTTAAAATAATATAACACAAAAGAAAAGGTATTATATGAAAAAATATTAATTGAAAAAAAAAATTAAAAAAAAAAATTAACGTAAATACATAAACATACATATAAGGAATAATCATACCGTATAAAGAAATTGATACAATACGTATCAATTAACCGTAGCGTATATACAGATCGTGTACGTATATTAGAGGTATACATAAATATACGAAATATTAAAGGTATATACTGTATACATAAATACTAAAAATAATAAAAGGTATTAGTAATAAATAAGACTTAAATATAAATTAGGAGAGAAGTTTTTTTTAATTAATAAAATATGTGGCAAAACCGAGAACATTAATTAGGGGGGGCAATTAATGAAGGAATCAAGGGATTAATTAGATTAAAAAAGATTCTTTGAATTGGACAAGTGGCGCGTCATTATTGGTGGTGTATGAGGGCCTCATACACCTGGTGTAACTCTACCATCTTCCGAAAAAAGAGGTGTGGTGTGTTGTATACAAGTTTGTGAATTGTTGAATTTTAGGAGAAAGAGGTCATCTTTGGGAGTTTTAGCAGTGGAAGGAGACTGATTGAGGTTTAGTACTTGCATACCTTTTATAATTATTATATTCTCTTGAGGGGTGCCGGGTGGGTCCGATTTGTAGTAGTATGATATTTCTACCGGTTTTTGAGTTAAAATTTGGACCTTTTTATATAAAAAAAAATATAAAATATATATAAAAAAATACTATAAAATGTTTAAGAAAAAATATATGTAGCTATTGACGAAACCAGGATTTTAACTCTTAGAGAGGAGACATTTTTTTAACATGGAAATTCGGAAAAAGTTGGAATATTTTAACTTCAATTTATGAAATTTCTATCCGACAATGAGGGTAATCGTTACTGTTACCCCATCTAGCTCCACCAGTGAATGTCTACATGAGGCAATCATATATGTATAAAAATAATGTGATTTTTAAATGTTTATAGATGTTTTTAGTAACATACGGAGTAATAGTTAACAGTCGATTTCGTATACACTTTTCATTTCATTTTTATTCTGTTCTCTGTTTAATTTGGTAGAGGTTTGAAACTAACATTTTAATAACATATTTTTATATTTTTGTTGTAAAAATATACTCCCTCCGTCCTGGTCAATTGTTGTCCATTAGTTTTGGCACAAAGATCAAGGAAAGAGGAAGGGACCAATTACTAAAATGGCAAGTGGATTATATTGTGTGTGAATGATCAAATTGCTCATCAAGTTCATTCTTAAAAGAGAAATGACAACAATTGATCGAGACACCCAAAAATAAAATAGGACAACAAATAACCGGAACAGAATTAGTATATTTTTGGAATCGTTTTTTAATACGGTCAAAGTTCTAATATGTGTTGACCTCAATAAGATAATGGAAATAAATTATGATCTTTTCACTTAGTGATCTTTGTTTAGGTGTTATTCAAGAGTATTTATATGGTATAGGTATGTTTTTATATCATTTTAATTAAATATTTTTATATCACTTCAGTTACTGATGAGTCTAGTAAATCACACTAATGAGACCAGCCAAAACCTTATATATATGATATGAAGTATCATTTAATTAATTCATAGGACTCAAGGGAAACATTTACATATAAAACTTCTCTATTTTAACTAAAGTCTTTACTTTTAATTCCATTAAGCTAAAATAAAACTTCGGTCATGTTCTTTTGTACTCCGTATTTAATTTCAGCTTAGTTGTTCAATTCAACTTCATTCAGTTCAGCAATCTCATCTCTTCATGTCGCACTGTTCTTTTGACTTAATTTCAACTCATTTCAGTTCAGTTCAGCTCTATTCAGTTCAGTTTAACTTCATTCAGTACACTCTAGCTCATCTTTTTAGCCTTATTTTTTTCGACTGGAAAGAGTTGAATTTAACTTAATGAAGCTGAAATGAATTGAATTAGTCTGAATGGAACTAAATTGAATCGAAATAAGAATTAATTTATGAAAAGATAAGATGAGCTGAAATGAACTGAATGTATTTATTTATTTATTAAGTATATAAAACCAACCAAATTACTCATAATATATGACAATTTTCATTTAATTAGTTACATTAGCGGCTAGGTATATAGAGATGATTTGATACCAGATTTTTTGCATAAAAAATAATGCTCAAAGAATTAGGTAGTTTATTAAATCAGACGATGCCCCTTACGTTGTGTTGTTCCTAGTTTAAGTCAATTTCAGGTATGATTCTTTTTTGTCATTAAATTCCGGTTCTTATTTGGTAGTTGTCATTAATATGCACGGGTATTGTTACTATGGAGTATAAAATTCCGTAATAACTACTATACCATGGAAAGGATTCCAATAAACAATTTTTATATACGAGTTTTAAAATTGGATAATTTATAGTGCACAAATTGTTCTATAAGACTATTTTTTGTAAAAGACTAGTCTAATGACACAAAGCCAACTAAATAAGTTAATAAATGTGTAAAAATTGTTTATTTTGGTAACATAATAATTTATCTTGATAACTTGCATATTTAAATATGTCGGTATTCATTATTAGATATCGGGTAATCAAAATAAAACTGAAATATGAATGTAATTATATGTTAACTTTGGACTTTTCTCCTTTTGGGTCAGTCCTATGCTATAGGATAGTCCTATAGGAAAGTTGGTGTTTATAGTGAGGGCGGTCCAACTCAGCCCGCTAATATAAATGTTTGCCGAATAGGTAGCTTGAGGTCCAAATGATGGACCTTAGTTTCGAGAGGAGGCTCGGCCTCAGCTAATCATTCATTCTTTAATTTGGCATTATCATCTACGTTACTACGGTATAAGATGAATATCATACGCCGTAAATGATTATGATCCAAACATCAACATCTATCTTACTTGTTGTAAATATAGGCTAGTATGCTATATGGCTCATTTACTTATCACCAAACTCGGAAGTAGTGATTAGTGAAAAGACTAGGTCGCTAAATACCAGAATTAGACTATCAAATTAACAATTTATAAGCCAAACTATACTCTAGATTACTCTAATGGATAAAGCAATATAGTGCAAGTAAGGGTCGATCCCAAGAGAAAGACTATTAAACTAAAAACTTGAATTGTAAACTATTGAATACTAAACAAGACTCTACTACTAATTTAGGCTCTAATGACAAGTTTATAAACACACAATGGTTATTAACAATGACCAACAAGTAGATGAACATAGATCAAAAAGAGAGGGTTTGAGTTGATTGGTAACATGAATGTAAGGTAAAATGACAATCTTTTCTAACAAGCAATATAACAAACACTTGGTGAGCAAGAAACGTTCAACGGGAAAGTGGTGATTTACCCCTATAACTTTGTGCAATTGTGAAATTAACCCCCATAACTTTCAATTGGAGTGATTAGGCCCCGTAACTTACATAATAAGTGAAATTAAACCCTTTTGTCAAAATCTCGCGAGAAATTCAATTTATCATATCACAAAAGTAAAAATGGTTATGTTTTTATGAAAAATACAAAATAAAAGTTTAAATTAATAAAAAAATTAAAATATATTAGATAAAAAATTAAAATATATTAGATAAAAAAATTAAAATATTATACGAAAACAAACAGATTATTATTTTTATATAATTTCAAATTTTTTACTGTACAATTTTTGTAAAAAAAATTCAATTGCAAAATATTTTGTTAGATAGTTATCTTAAAATTAGAAGTCGGAATAAAAGATTTCATGACAAAATATATAAAAAATATAATAAAAGGGTAAAAAAAATATATTCAAATTTTTATATTTTTCAACATTTTAAAAAATATATTCAAATAGTTTGTTTTTTTTTTCAAAAATCATACCGAATTACATACGTATTTAAAAAATTGTTTTTATCTAATATATATGCTATTTTTTTAATTAATTTTTTAAACTTTTATTTTGTATTTTTCGTAAAAACATAACCATTTTTACTTTTGTGATATGATAAATTGAATTTCTCGTGAGATTTTGACAAAGGGGTTTAATTTCACTTATTATGTAAGTTACGGGGCCTAATCACTCCAATTGAAAGTTATGGGGGTTAATTTCACAATTGCACAAAGTTATGGGGGTCAATCACCACTTCCCCGGAAAACTCAATATTAAGGAGAACTTGGTGTGATCCCTCCTTAGTAACCAACAAAGATAAAGCTTGACTCTTTTATAACTCTCTTCTTATTATCCACCAAATACTATCAAATCAAGATGTTAACATACACAAATTAAACCATCCATGTATATCCTTCAAGTTTATAACCAACAATTCATTAAACCATGAGTGAGAATTAAACATGAGCATTAAGAATTATACCAAGATAAGAAGCTAGGATAAAGTCTCACAAGATTAAACCATACAAATGAGAAAATACATGAAATTTTCTACTTATTGCATGAATCCTTTAAACCAAATCAACATACAACAAGCTTGTTCCAATTAATTCTAGATAGATTAAACCATTTCTCTCGAATTTGCAATAGTTGAACAAATAATAAGCATGGATGACCAACCCAAACATAAACTCATTCAACATAAGAAAATAAGCACAAGGAAAGAACAATAGATAAATTAAGAGAGATTAAAAGAGTCTTACAATACCAAAGTTGAAAACTTTGGATGAATTACACCAAGCAAAGAAGGATTTATCCTTCCATAGTCTTGTTAAAACCCACAAAATGAAGAAAGATTAACATCTAATATCAAAGATTACAACTTTTCTCCTAAAATACCAAGTTTTCTTAACATCCAAGTTTTTGAGATTATTGCCTCCCAAGATTTGATGAGAGTAGTAGTGTGACTAGTGTCTTTAGATCTCAAAATTCTAGATATATATAGGGAGGCACGAGAATCTAGGTTAAGTTCCTCAAGAAAGCCCAAAACACGGAACTAGATTTGCGATTTCAGAGCAGAGCGCAAGCTGCGTCATATGACGCAAGCTGCGTTTCAGACTGACAGCAGCATTTTTCGAAGGCATTATCTCCCTCGTTTCTTGGACAAATGAGGCGTGTGACCTACCGTTGGAAAGATAAGATCACAAGCTTTCACTTCCAATTGGCCTTGCGTCGATACAAGCTCTAGAACTCGAGATATACTCGTTTGAAGTTGACCCTTGTGAAATCGAGTTTTCAATTCTTCATTTTGGCTCTTGTTTGTGCATGCCAAGGCTTCAATTCTTCCTTTTACTTGCTTCTCTTGACTTTGCACTTATTCCCTTGGCTTACCTTTGCCTCTCCTCCTTCACCTTGGTAAGTTATAAGTTAAGACTCTAAAATTACAACCAAAAGTGCAAACCGGTATATTACAACAAGTCCAACTAAAACCCGGTATCAAACATATTTATTATGATAACATTAGCCTATTGACTCGTCACAATTTGACACTATCAAGTAGCTTAATTCCAAAAAAAAAAAAAAAAAAAAAAACTCGGAAGTAGCTGGCAGCATAAAGTAAAAGAGTAAAAAGGTGGTAGTATAATTCTCTAAGGGGTCGTTTGGTTCGCTAAGGGAATTGAAGTTCCAAGGAAATAAGAGTTCCCATGATTTTGTAAATCACATGAAATGGAAAAAAGTTGTTTGGTTGGAATGTGGGAAGTTAATTCCACAGGAATTCACACTTACCTAGAGGGGCCTAGGTAAGCAACTTCCCACATCATGGAGGAATTGGAGTTCCTATGGAACTTCAATTCATGTGATTTTGGGCAAACAAACAACTCTCCCATTTTACAAATCCCATGAATTGTAATTCATGTGTTTTATAATGGGTAACCAAACAACCCCTAAGCAAATCAAATGGACGCCTATCACCAAGGATGCGCCTCGTTTCATGCTTCGTATAATGTTAATCTACTATATCATTGATGTTAGTTCTTGCACTACAATAGCTAATTGCACATGCATCGGAGAGTTATACGCGACAATTCATGGACTATACAACCAGATGTATATGTTGTACGGTGTAGAATCTGAGTTTTGTGTCAAAGTATCCGAGCTTTATATTAAAGAATATGACCTTTATTAGAAATTATTGAGTTCATTCATTTACACATTAAAAACATGAAATTTAAATTAGCTTAGAAAAAATACACGTAAGCTCGAATTCTTATACTTGGTTGTACCATGCTTATGGTACAACTGGATGTATAATCCTATTTATGTATACGCGACCTTACATCGTGAAACAATCTTATTTATAAATTGTGGTTGATAAAAGAAATGTGAAGGAAAATTATGTTTTACCTATCTCCAACCTTCTAATATCGCGAACTATTCACTTATAATTGAGCAAGTAATTATACGGTGAGTCGGTGACAATATCAAAATGTTCCAAAATTTAAAACCGGATGCTCTTAGGTTAGGGGTATACAATTTTAGGAGAGACGAATTATGCAATACCATAAATTAACATACTAACATTGTAAAGTTTTCAACCAAATGAATTTGGTGTGGTGGTTGTCCAGCTTATCATCTCTTAACTATGAGGTCAGATGTTCGATCCCTACCCATGAGAATGGAGCAAACTCGATATTTACACTAAAAAAAAACAACGTTTTTGGGCGTCTTTACTAGCCCTATAAATTCGCTAGTGGTGGATTTTGTATGTAGGTGCTAGTAAGAACGCTTTTGCTAACAGAAATTTGAATATTTTAAAATTTCGACTATAATTTTTGTTTTTTTCTCGAGTTTTCTTTACTCTATTACTCCGTATTACTTATTTACCCCCGTTACAATTCTTCCCCCCTAACTCTAAATTCCGACTCTCTTTTGGCAAACATCCGAAAATCGACTATGCTAATAAAGTGATCGTTTACTTCTGTTTCTTATATTTCTGTTTTCCTTTTGTCATACACCGATCTCTCTCCAAGGAGAAACCGAAACCTTTTGCAAGATTTCTTATTTTATATAGAAAAACCCTTTATATCAAATATGATAAAACTTGCGGAGAATATCATAATAATATGACGTTAGTGTGCAAAAGTACTTGAAAATGTCGTGCTACTCCTAAGTCTTAACACGTTATTATATATAAAGACGAAGTTTGTATTTTAGAGAATAAAAGCAAAGTATATTTCTCGTTCCTACTTCACTTGCACGCACCTTGCTTACATTTCTTTCGTTTTTTAGTCTACTCCCTACTATTCTTTGTGTGCCCCACTTCACGCATTTTGTGCAGGAGTGTATGCCCTCAAAGGTTCAATTTCATTAAAGTCGTTTTGTTGGAGCAAAAAAGTGCAGATTCAATAGTATCTTTGTTGCGGAAGCTCTCGCTTTAAAAAAAAGTATTTTAGCAGCTAAATACTTAGGAATCTCAAAGTTAATTGTAGAGGGTGATAATTTATCTGTTATTAACTCAATTTGAGGTACTTGACAAATTCCTTGGAAAATTTCTAATACTATCAAGGATGTGAAATTAGACCATTTTTTCGATGAAGTGATAATTAAACATTGATTTCGTGAAGCCAACAAGGTTGCTGACTTCATGGATTCTATTGGACATTCATGTCCAACTTTTTCGAGGTGGTTTGATAGCCGGTGGCTTCAACTTACCTCCCGCATTCGAAAGAATGAGATATGTTGGTTCTACCCTAGAGAATCAACCTAGTTTTCTTACCTAATAAAAAAAAAAGGTTCAATTTCATTAATAGACAACGGTATAGTCTAACAATTAATACGGAGTACCTTTCTTTTTTAATTAGTCGAGTTTTAATTAGTCGAGTTTGGTGTAGCTTGTAGGGGTGATAACGAGTTGAGACGAGCATGAGCTTGGTCTTACTCGATTTGTGCTCATAAAGAAAAATTCGAGTTTGAGCCGATCTCGAACTCACCCCAGCTTGAAAAAATTGAGCTCATTATTACGCCCGCGAGCTTCAACCCGAACTCGAGTTCAACTCGAGCCTATAAATAATTGTTCAATTATCGTGTTTTTTTGTCTCAATTTGAACTGATTGAAGCTGAACTGGACTGAATTGAGCTGAATAAAGCTAAACTGAACTGAAATTAGCTGAAATTAAGACAGAAAAAACAAAGCCTAATAGACAACGGTATAATGTAGCAATTATTACCTTTTTCTTTTTTGTAATTATTAGTCGAGTTTGATGTATCATGTATATAATCAAGTCGTTAATTTATCATAAAATGACTTATATATAATAAAATGAATTTAATTTGTTATATACATATAACGATTTATTTCATATTCTTTTTATTTTGTTGGTTTTTGAAATGTATAGGAATAATTATAATAGTTGGGTCTTAATCATCACCTTAGAATTTTGATTGAGATGGTTTATCTATCATGTATCAATTTGAGTGTGAGTTAAACAAAAATACTGCAAAAATTATGAAAATAATAGTACTCATTTAATTATTTTCATTTGAAGAAGTTTCAAACTACATTATTACACGATATACTCTATTATATTTGAAAGATACTAAAAACTAATATATCCGTCAACGAATAGTATTTTAATTAGGTTTCCTCTGACAATAAACACAAACAAAATGATACGGAGTAACTAGTGGTGGAACATGGAACTACGCAGCTAGCAGCCTAACACAAATTATCGTCCAAAATGTCATACTTCTAGTTAATACGGAGTAGTATACTTCATTCGTCTCATTTATTTGTTTATTATCAGTTTTTTTGTGAGAGTATTTTAGTTAAAGGTACGTCTTGTCTTGAATATTGTACGGAGTATTAATTTTGAAACTAATGTTAAATACAAATTTAAACTCATTGAGGCTTAATTGCATGCATCTAATTAAGTTGTCATGTATATATGAGAATGTGATACGGTTTTACAGACATTGGGAACCCATATGTTGTCACATGATGAGGACATGAGCGCCTCCCATGATACCATGAAACAATTAATTTTTGTCTTTTTTATCTAAAACTAGTTTTGTGACCCGTGAAATTCACGGATTGTTCTGTTTCTAGTGTAATACTTTAGTGATTTAATACAATAACATACTACGATCAATTCAATTTACGGGTTTCATGTTTTAAGGGTTATATAAATTCAATTAGTCTTTTATACAACATTTTATCAGAAATTAAAATTTCATACATTAGATATACTAAGATACCCCTATCAAAACTAAAGTAACTCAATGCAAGCTAAAATGAATTAATAATATAAGTATTCATATAATCAAATTAAACAAAACTATATTATCAAACAAAGATCTCCAAAGATAGAGCACCCTCACAAATTCAACAATTCTGAAAATAACATAAAACACACAATTAGAAATGTTATGACAAAACTAACATTTCATACCCCTATAAAATTGAAGCTAATATAATAACAAATTGCGGAACTAAAAATTTTAAAGCAACAACAACTTGAACAACAATTGGATCATTATTGCCGAATAATTCACCTATTAAACAATATTATACAAAAAATGCTATGTCATCCCCTCAAATTTCCACCTTTTAGCCATATATTTCAACAGTAGGTCTCATGAAAGACAGTCTCCCACGCACTAATTTAGTGGGAGACATAATAGGGGAAAAAAAATTCAGTGGGTCCCTCACCCCATCATGTGAGAGGTGTCTCAATAACGTTATTGAGAGACCGTTTCTCCGGAGTTTTTGTGATATTTCAAAATATATATAATAAATGCTCAGAAAATTATTAATCATCCACGATTCCACGTTGATGTCACCAATCTTTAGTTAGTATGTAAAATATAGTTGTTTAAGCAATCTTAGTATTTCTCTTCTCCTTATAATCTTCTTTCTTCAATAAATCATACCTATTAAAAAAAAAGTAACACAATAATAGTGGAATTTGTTTTATGCAATATTATCGTTATTAACTTAGTTTCACCGTAAGTAATGAGAAAAAAAGGGAATAATAATCAAATCGTAGAGATGTAAGTATATTTACCTTGGAAGAGCTTAATACAATAAATAATCTTGAGATCACCTAAATGAGAACAAAACAAACACATACGCAAAATTGAAAATGTGATGAACACTTTATAACCCAATGAAACTCCCAATAAAAAAATAAAAAAAATTAGTAAATAATATCGGTGACACAAACCATTCTACTAACGATAGAGATAAGAAATTTTTTGCTTACAAATTTTGCCTTTCATAAAAAATATATAAACAATTGAGGATGCGTTTTATGGCTATTAAATATTATTTTTTCATTATTATCAAATTTAATATAGGTATAAATAAAGATCAAGTTCATGACTTTTGAGCATCCATATTTCATTATTATGAAGTTTAATATAAACTTAAATATGGGAAAATGAGAAATGGTATGTAAAAGGTTTGCTTTATTATTATTATTATTATTATTATTATTATTATTATTATTATTAATTTTTTTTTCTTACAAACTCCACTTTGCATGAAAGTCATTAAAAAAGTTATCTTGTATATATAATTAAAATATGACATATTGATGATGATAGATATTTTGATTTTCCTTTTAATTATATTTATAAATTTGTAGATATTAGTAACTTTATAATCCAAATTATTAGATTTTTTATTTACCATATATAAAAACTTTTAGCTACTATCTTTATGGTTAAGGAGGAGTTAGATGAACAAATTGAATGATTTAAATGATGAGAGTAAATTCTTAATTTATTTTTATTATTTAAATCATGATCTTATGGTTTCCACAGACAAATAAATATTACTAAACCTTATAATGAGTTTTAATAAATTTATTAAAGTAGCATTAATATTAACAATATAAATTAATAGAATTTAATTATGATAATCCTACATGGCAAAAAATTAAATGTATTAAGTTGCCTCTTAACTATATAGTTAAAATATGACATATTGATGATGATAGATATTTTGGTTTTCCTTTTAATTATATTTATAAACTTGTAGATATTAGTAACTTTATAATCCAAATTATTATATTTTTTATTTACTATATAAGACCTTTTAGAATTTTTTTTCAAAGTGGGGTTATTTTGCAAACTATTTCTCGTTTTAGGGTCGGTTTCAAACTATTTCTTCCCAATGGGTCCACGTCATCACTTTTGTTCCTAGAAATTTCAGATAAATCGCTATTTGAAGTAGCGATTTACTCTGAAATAGTCAAATCGCTATCCCAAGTGGCGATTTTATCATGCCTTATTAAAAGAAATGTAGTAATGATAATTGATAAGAGGAATTATGATAAATCGCTAGTTCAACTAGCGATTTGACAAAAACCACACCTAACCCAGCAACCTCAACTCAACGCTAGTAGTAAGAGCCATACGGTCCTACACAACCTCTCTAAAATACCATTGTTCATGTAAAGCTAATGCTACATCAGTGATGATCAGGGTGGAAGAGTTGTAATCCCAAACGTTTCGTTCCTTTGGCAGAGAAGAATATATACATGATATTTACAACATATATAATTAAAAATATAATGCAATTAGAGAGCATTCACGAAAATAGTAGGAACGTAAGCGTAAAATGGACTTTAATTAAGTCGTGAGGTTAAAGTGTGGGTTAAGGCTCTCTTGTGTTGTTTTCGATGACGATTTGAGCGAGTTTTAATGGTGGGTCGTTGGTTTCTAGTAGCCCTTTCTTATTGGATGGTTCTTATGGCGTTATAGAATGTTTTCGGGTTCGTTCACATCCGTCCGAGAGCAGCGGCGGTGACGCTCTGTTTCGGCACCGCTACGGCAAAGTTTCGCCGTCGTTTTATGCTTCCGATAGAGCATGTCTACTTCCGAGTCTTAAATTGTGACTTAGTATGGTTCTAAGATGTACTTTATCTAGTTCTATTCGTGGGTTGTTTTGACTCTGACTCGATGTGGCTGAATCACGCCCTTGTTTTCTCGCGGTTTCAACTAAGTTTCGTCGAGACCGTCCGTCTTGTATGGTTCGATTAAGCGTATGAAACTGATGCAACGGATTAGGATATTGGCGGGCCACACAATTGCAGTTAATTCACACCATATCGTTGCCATTGCGGTGAAGCCGTCAGTAGTTCCTGTTTGGAGCCAAGAGGTAGTCGTGAACGGTTAAAGGCAAGGTGGTTCGTAGACTCGGGTTGGTTGTGCTCCTGGTGCAGTAGCAAGTTTGGCTAGTCGAGGGTAGTGTGGGGTCGTGCTGCGTTGTGGTGTTCATGGGTAGTACTGGGGTCGTGCTGCGTTGTGTGTGAAATGTATGGTAATGGGACTTTGGTGTAAAACGCTACTTTACATAGCGATTTACATTCATCAACATTTTTTGATACATTTCTTTATATTAGATGATAAAATCGCTATGTGGAGTAGCGATTCTACCATTTAGTCTAAATCGCTATTTCAAGTAGCGATTTATCTAAAATCTATAGAAAAAAAACAAAAGTGATGACGTGGACCCATTGGGAAGAAATAGTTTGAAACCAGCCCTAGAACGAGAAATAGTTTCCAAAATAACCCTACTTCGAAAAAAAATTCGACCTTTTAGCTACTATATTTATGGTTAAGGAGGGGTTAGATGAACAAATTGAATGATTTAAATGATGAGACTAAATTCTTAATTTATTTTTATAATTTAAATCATGATCTTATGGTTTCCAGACAAAACAAATATTACTAAACTTTATAATGAATTTTAATAAATTTATTAAAGTAGCCTTAATATTAACAATATAAATTAATAGGATTTAATTGTGATAATCCTACATGGCAAAAAATTAAATGTATTAAGTTGTCTTTTAACTATATAGTATAGATTATATAGATTTATAGATGTGGCATTCATAATGCACGCGTGGCTTTTTCTTCGTCTATGTGACTTTGTCTACGTGGCCTTTTAAAGTTACCCTTTTAATATTATTTTATAGATTTTGGTGCTAAAAAATTCTAACATAACTTGACAAATTGTATACGGAGTAGTCCTATAGTAATGATTTCTGAAATGAAAGTTACTGATGATGTAAAATATGTCTCGGCTATTGTGAAAAAGTAAAGGTAAAGAATCTATTGAAACGCATAGAGTAATAATTTCGAAAATTAACTTTGATGCTGCGTATTGTCAGCAGTTTTGCATGTATGGGAAATGGCGGAAGCTCACCCAACTACAATAATTATTCATGTCCCTGACTTCCTCTGCAGTACTTGTTAAATTTAGCCTGCTCAACCATGAGGGAATTTTTACATGCATTTATCAACTACGAGTACTTTGCTTCTTAGAAAAATTGTCTTCAATATTGGATTTGGAGAATTGGGAGGGTATTAATTTTGATATTATTGTGCTTATGTAAAAGTGTAAAACTATCCGATCAATTTCTAAAATAAAATCATTTGTACAACTCTGCCTTAGAGCATGTACTATAGAGAGGAGAGTTTCATCCTCTTATTTCTTATCTCTCCCTCTAATTTTTTGACACCTCATCATCTCTTTCCTCCACTACATTTTCCACTATCTATATCCTCTTCCTCTTCTATTCTTCAATTTTTCTCCTACAATAGAGAGGATCCTCTTACATTACTTTTCTTATTATTTTAATTTTTATAAAATATAAAAAATAAAAAATAAAGCCACATGTAAAATGTTAACTAGTAAGTGGGCACAAGGGCCAAGATGAGCTTTCCTCTAAAATTAGAGGAAGAAGCTATCTTCCTCTTACTAAGAGGATGAATACTAGAGAATCCACAATAGAGAGGATCTCCTCTTAGTGGAGAGAGAGTGCTAAGAGGAGGGGTGATCCTCTCTATTGTACATGCTCTTATATACGGATAAGGAATTAATGATGATCGTGCATCACACCTAATACACTTTCTAAAAGAAGTTTGAAGTAATATACAACTGAATCGCCGAGGATTTGAATTCCTCCTTATACATATTATCATTTGACAAAAGATATAATGCAAAGTTGGACTTGTATTACAGAGTGACAAATTATTACGAGACTGGTTCATAGTAATTCCGCACAACTACAAAGAATTTATAATTTTATATACTCCTTCCGCTCCAATTAGGCAATGAGTAATTAACATTTGTTTTATGCCGTCACAAAATAAAGTAAATAAACTATTCAATGAAACAGAAAAAGTAATACCCTAATAATTTAGACCCGGCAAAAGCAACTCGACCCGAAAAGAGTGACCCGAGACCCGAAGCGACCCGAACTACATCACCCAAATGTGACCAAAAACCCGAATTGACCCGATCCGACTCGAACATGACCTGAGCTTCTTGGCCCGTAACTGACCTGGCCCGAAAATGATCCGATCCGAAACCATCAAACCCGAAAATGACCCAACAAATTATAACTCTAATTGAACCGAAAAGACTTGAAACAGTTATTTCTCTATTATTCATTGACCCGAAAATGAACCGACCCAAAACAACCCGACCCGCTTAACCCGAAACAGACCCAAAACCCGAAATGACCCGACCCGACCCGAATTAACCCGAAATCAATGAGAGGTCCAAACTAACCTAACCCAAATTGGCCCGACCCAAACCCGACTCATTGATCCATTTTACCAGGTCTACCTAACGCTAGCGTTTCCAATTTACTCCTACGTCCCTAATCGCTACTACGGAAAAGGGCCCATGGAGTACTATATTACTACTATGGAGTAGTGGACAAAGAGACATGGGCCGTTGGGCTTTCATCGAGAATTGGGTCTTGGAAATGTTTGTAGTACAAAGTATCGTGTATGGGCAAATGGGACATTGGCATTACTTGGCTTAATTTAGCAAGGCGAATTTAATGAAAATAATCCAACCTTTACCTATTCTTCTCAAAATAACCCAACCTTTCATCTTAAATATTAATAACCCCACCTTTAAACATGTATTTCAAAAATGACATAAATGCCATCGGAGAGAATCTCCGACATCAATGTAAAATGCACTCCACCTAACAATACATATACACCACAAATAAAGAAAATATTAAAAAAAAAAAAAAACAATTACAGTACAAGGAAAATAAATCCCGTACAAGATGAGACTTGGAAAATGGAAAGCTATACTCCATGTCTCCATCTTCCTCTGACCAAGCTGTACTCCATTCTCAATCAATTTGAGAAAAGTAATTCATCCTCCATCGTCAAGCTTTCAAGGTAGATTTTTCATTTGCTTGTCTTAATTTTACCCATTTTGAGATGTATGAATTCGTTTTTATTGTTCATTTTTGCTTAAAACAATTGTGATTCAACTGCAGGTATACTGATTTAATTCCTGACGATAGATTTTCACATATTTCTGTCATGTATATTAATTTATGTTGTTTTTAGACATGTGCTTTGGGAAATTTAGGGGTTGAATTTGGTGAAAAATTAGCTCTAATTGAAACAAAGCTCAGCTAATAATGAAAATAAATCATTAAATTTCTCATTTTCGATGTTCAAAAGATCGCAAAATAAAAATATCCAAAGAAAAGGAAACAAAACAAGAGGTCTTGAGACGACTGACAAATCCCATTCCGAGTAGCTATGTTGATTACCGGATCGAGTCACATTAAAAGTATCATATTGGGTGAGAAGTTGATGTCTTTGTTGTTGTCTGGCTGCTCATCAAAGGCGTAATTATGCTGCTTATGTTTACTGGACCATGCTGTCGAGCAGTCTGCATCATCGGTGAAACATCTATTGAGTTTTTGAGCATTTTACATATCCTTTTATTCAATAGAGTAGAGTTATGTAATGCTTACATTTGTGAAAGTCGTGCCTTCATTGTTGATATATACTCCATATCCCACTGGCACCTGCAAATTTGTGATTCAAATTGTTATGAAATGAACAATTATCATTTTACAAGGTTAAATGCCTAATATATGATAAATGACATACTTTGCTTCTTCTTGCATTTCCACCATTCATGTTGGCACCTCCCCTCCCTCTACCTCTGCCTCTTCTTGATGGTTGCGCTGATGTTGTATTAAGTGTAGAGGATTCTGTGTTTTCACAAGTAGATAATGGATTTTTTCGAGGCCTTCCCCTTGGCCTCTTGGGTGTAGGCATAGTAATATTATCCTTCTTTGGGCATCTTCTCTTTGTATGTGTAGTCGATTTGCACACACTACAATGCATCTCTTGTCCATGCTTTGTCAACTTACCAGGCCTCTTAGGATCTTCAAATGGATCTTTTCGTCTATTCTTCTTTGGCCTTCCAGGAGCTACTCTAACTGGGGAAGGTTGCATCGGAAGATGAACCGAGGGCCAGTGTCTCTCCCCAGCACAAGGGGCTATTGAGTATGAATAACTCTTCGAGTAAGAGGGTTTTTTTAAGTACTCGCTAACATAATCTTCCGCTTTATGTCTAAGATAGAAAGCACATGCCACAACATGACAACATGGAATTCCACTTAAATCCCATTGTCTACAGGTACATGTCTTCTTCTTCATGTCAACAACCAGTTTGTCTAAATTATGACCAACTTGAAACTCCATGACATCAGAAACTCTTGGAAAACAGTTGCGGGCTTCATCTTTTTCCTTCTCTAGCTTGTCTTGCACTCTAGGACAAACTAAGTTCCAAGACTGCATTTGAGCTCTTTTTGTAGATAATCTTTCCATCACTTGACATCTAATATCCTCGACCATGTACAATATATGTTTCGATCTTGCTTGAATAACCCAACCATTAAACGTCTCTGCCATATTATTAACAACAATATCACAGATGCTATCTGTTTTAAAAAATGCTCTACAAAATGTTGTTGGGTTCAAAGCTTTGAATGCTTCCTTCGCTGAAGAAGACACAAGGGCCATGCTCTACAAAATGTTGTTGGATTCAATAAACTTGCTCATGGTGACATAATGACTGATCTCCCTTACATCGTCATCCCCATATACCATCTTCAACCCGGAATCCAAACTCATTCCAGGTACAGCAAAGTATACCCCTTCAATTTTTTCATAATTCCCACATTTCTTTGCTAAATCAAATAGCCAAAATGTACATAATTCATCGGGGTCATCCAAATATTCCTTGCATTGTCCACCTATGTACTCTAGGTTAGGGTTTCTCTCAAATCTACCCCCATGAAAGAAAATTAATTTAATCATTTCCATATTGCCTGCATATGTTGACTAATTATATGTTAATTAACCGTGAAAAAACAACATAAACATTAACATGAGTTGAAATCCTAAACCCTAAACTTGATTACAATTTTTTGTTTCTGTGTTGCAGAAGGAATTGAAGCTAACAACCACATATCTATGCGATAAATTAATTTTGCATAATCAAAAGTTAGGGTAAGAAAATACCTGGAGAATTATTGTGCTGTTGTAACTAATGCTTGATGTTCGTCTTGTAGAAAGAATTAAACTGAAATTAAGAATGGAGTAGAGAGGCTTGGATGTACTATGGAATTTGTTTGGTCATTGGATATTTAGAATGAAGCGTATTTTATTTTTTGTTTTATTAATAGAAATGAAAAAAAAATGTCAGTTGCTCAAAAATAGATTCTGACCGGAGATTCTATCGGAGATTCTTACTCCAACTTTCTATTGGTTATTTTTGGAATACATGTATGAAGGTGGGGTTATTATTGTTTAAGATGAAAGGTTGGGTTATTTTGAGAAGAATAGTTAAAGGTTGGATTATTTTCATTAAATTCGCCATTTAGCAAATGTATGTTGCCCGTTATAGAACGCCCTTATTTTAGCACAAATACTATCCTATAACCAGTTGTATAATAATATTGTACAACCGCTTCAAAGTTGTTGAACTCTTACACAAAGTTGTTGAACTATTTTACAAGTTATTAAGCTATTTTACAAAGTTATTGAGCTTAATAATTATTCTGTTAAGCTCAATAACTTTGTATCATAGCTCGACAATTTTGTTAGTAAAGCTCGATAACTTTATCACAAAGCTCAACTACATTAAATAAGTTGTATATACAACTAGTTGTATAATACATTAACGGTTATTTTAGTGTGTTACTCCCTTTGTCTTGGTCATTTGTTGTTCTATTTTATTGTGGGGTGTCTCACTCAATTGTTATCCTTTTTATTTTAGGAATACATTTGATAAGCAATTTGATCATTCACACTTGATTTGATCCACTTTTCATCTAATAATTGGCTACATTCTCTTTTCTTACTCTTTGTGCCAAAACCAAAGGACAACAATTAACCAGGACGGAGGGAGTACATAAATACACTTTTAAAAGCTACTGAAAACTAAAATTATATGTAATGGACAACAATACCCCTAACTCTATTATAGTGACGTGTTAGAAATTCAAGGACAAATCAGTCATATACAACATAAATTTAGTGTTCCAGGATATCTTCTGAGTGTATTACCCAATTTTTATTTTGATAACTTGATGTCTTACGTAGAATTAGTGCAATAATAAAATGTCCGACTAAATCAATTAATAAACTTAGGAATGATATTTATCGTGATAACCTAATGTTTTACTCCGTATGCTGTTAACTTTTACATTTAAATGTGTCGATGTTCATCGTAAAATGTCGAGTTATCAAAATAAAATTAAAATATAAATACAATTTTTTGTTGACATTGGACCATTTTACTTTTGGATTAGTTGTATACTATAGAAGAGTTTTATAGAAGAGTTACTGATTGTACAATTAGCCATATTATTGTGAACTTTATCACAAATTGTTTAATAAGACAATCTCTTAGCATAAGACCAGCCCATTAAACAAAAGTCCAATACATATGGAAAGATTCTCAGTCACGTAACTGCTATATCATATGATTCATATATTCACATCCTTCTTCTTCCTATTCGTTTTTGCAACATCCGTAAAACGTCAAAACCATACTACCAAACCACCGCCTCTAAACCATCATCTCACGCCAGAAATCGTTGATTGGTAATTTGGTCCAAAGCATCCAGCTCACCAATCATCGACCCACTCCACACAGCTCCTCCCCATAAATATTCATGTAGAAGTCATGAGTTGTGAACTTAAAAAGTCAAGTTGTCAAACTAATTGTATTGAAACTAAAAATCCTTGTTTAATTTAATTATAAAGCAACACTCTTAAAACAATGAGTTATTAAACTAAACTAGTTTTGTGACCCGTGAAATTCACGGGATTAACTTTTCTATTTCTTTAACGTTGTATCGTCAAAGTGTAATTCGCTTTTCATTTGTTGCATATTTAGTGACAGTGAATATTCATTCGGCCTCAGTGCCATGTTTCACATTCTTGTTGCTCAGGCCAAAATTTGGAAGCGTGATTTTGATGGGACCATTGCGGCTATATTAATGGAATTTGAGACAATCTCCTTTTTGCTATTTGAGATTAGTTTTTTGTTTGTGTTAGTGTTGTATTATTTGTGTTAATTCACATACAATCGTTTGTCAAATATATTTATGAATTATTTTAATTTGTCTATTAATGCTGGGGTTACAATGTTTGATTTTTAACTTTAATACGCTAGTTTTATGTGTTTTAGGTTTTGGGTGCTTCAAAAGTTTGACTGTTGTTTTGTTGAGTTCCTGTGTTATTAATTTTTACATATTTATTTGTTGTCATCTTGACTTCTTTACTTTAGCCGTTTTTTTTGTCTTATTTTCACTTGTTGTAACACCCCGGCCCAAACCTAGACTCGGGAGCGGTCACTCACGATAGCTCGCCAGACTATGTACATGGCCCACAGATCAACATAGGTTTTTTTTCAGTGCATTTTGTCCTCACTCATGCGCATCCCCGGAACCTTCCAGGAGGTCACCCATGCTAAGACTACTCCTAGCCAAGCACGCTTATCTGTGAAGTTCTTTTGCATGAATATCCAGAAAAGAAAGTCACTTTGTTGATATGAGTAGTACTTTTGTAGATACCTCATTTCTGCACCTCCCGCAAACCACCCGGTGATGATTGGGCCGCATGTTTGGTACGCGGAACGATTTGTGACAGTTCGTAATTTTATCGTCAAGTGATTGCTCAAACACTGGTGTCTACCTCTTAATTGTCATCTACGCGCCGATACGGTCGTTTTGACAGTAATTAGAGTACATTTGGAGTCCGGGCCTAAAACCGTCTTCATTTTCTGATAACCGCTAAATCTCGAGTCAAATTGTTCTGGAATGTTCCGGATATTTCTATTCCATATTTCACAATATTTTAATCTTTGGTAAAGAATTTCCTGTAATATTCACACAAAATATTAAGGAAAATAAGATTAATCCGTTATTCCATAAATTAAACACGGAAATCTTTCTTCCGCAGGAGGAAACCACTTGGGAACAGACGCAGCAGGTGTTGCGCCTCTTCCAAGGGACGCAGTGCATGCTGCGCCTCTTCCCAAGTCCTTTTCTGCGTATTTTTCGTATCTTTTCATATCTTTCGAGATTCACTTCCAAAGTCTCTCCGAAAACCCTAATTCCTTCACGTGATTAGTATAAATAGGAGCTTTCGCTCCTCATATTTCTCACGCGAGTGTCCGCCCTTCTCTTCTCCCTTTGCATTCTAGACCACGTTCTTACTTTTTGGCGCCTACGTGCTTGAACTTTCGACCACGTAAGCTCAGATCTTTCTGAGTACCAGCCTCGTTTTGCATGACCGACCAATTTGACCAACTCCACCATAATCAACTTTAATTAATCTGTTCGTTTTCCTCTTACGAGGGCACTTTCGTTACATTCGAGTCGAGCATCACTAAAACATAAACTTAGTTCATCTCATTTCGTCAAACATGTAAGTCTGAGGGTGTAAATCCTCCTCTATTATTGTTTTTTACTTTTTTGTAATCATCATGTAAGATTTATGTCGAAAGTACTTCTAAACCCGATTTGTAAAACCATGTTTAAAACCCTTTTTACGGATTATCAGAAGACAGACGTCGAGAAAGGACGCAGCAACTGCTGCGCCTCTTCGAAGGGACGCATCACCTGCTGCGCCTCTTCGTGAGGCTGCCGCAGTTCCTGCTTCCTTTCTTCTTCCTTCGTCCTCTGTTAGTTTCGTTCCTTTGTTTTCTTTCGTCATTGTTTGCTCTTGTTTCGTTCACATGATAGTTTTACATATTGTTAATCACTGTTAGTATATAATTCATCGTTAAATCCCGACTTAAATCCCTTATAATCAATGTTTGCGGGTTTTCGTCATTAAAATCAATCCGGGTTGTAGAAATTTGATTCTTTCATATTGAGTTTCTGGAATTCGATCTTTAGTATATTCCCATCTGTTTATCCGTCATTAGTTCTTCATTAATTCGACATATTTAACTTAATTAGTTCACTAATGTCACTAATCAATCTTTCATTCATGTAATTAATTCGTTTACATTCGTCTCATCCATGTTTTATCGTTTTTATGACTCATTCACATGTAATTAATGTATTAAATCACTTTCATCCGAGTCGGATATCGTAATCAATCATTAAATTCACCCACGAATACTAACGATTTGCATTTCCGGCTTCACAGCCATAACTCAGCCTTGGAATAGACGCAGCAACTGCTGCGCTTCTTCCAGGTTGATTTCTGCTCTGAACTTCCATTCTGCCTTGACCTAGTTTAATTAGTTTACGTATTCAATTAATTGTCATTCGTATTATCGTTAATAATCTGCCCGTTTATTTATTCTTTTTCCCAAATTATCCGTTTTAAAGGTATTTTCGACATAAATCATTAATCCGTTGTAATTATTGTAATTTTCATTATTGTATTATTATATTTCTTTTATCGCATTGCTTGTATGTCTTCACATGTAATTAAATCTAAATCCCTACTTCGACTCAATTGTATGTTAAATTAATTGTTTACCGACTTAGTCTAATTCTTACATGTTAGGATTAAAACTTGGATGTTGCATTGCATGCATATAATCGACAATATATCGAGTATAGATGATTTTCCCTAATCATTAGTAGAGGCCGCTATCGAGGCGGGCGAGATTAGGTGTTCGATCAAAAGAGCTTCCTAATACGTACCCTCACCCCTTACTTCAGATCTCTGTGAACATCCGTGTTCATTGGCATCCACGAGAGTCATTCTAGACATAGAATGCTAAGGGTAACGAGTTCTTGGTGTTCATGTCACTACTTTGTGTCTTGACATGGCACGAGGTATTCGAACGGTTTTCAATTTTCCACAATAAATTGGTGGCGATTCCACAAATGCAAACGCTTGTTCCCAAGCGCCCCCGTGGCCCATGTCCACAGTTTGGCGACTCCACTGGGGATAATACACTTACGTGTAGCCAAAAGGGTGAAACTTGAACAAGGTTAGGGAATAGTTTGCACAAGACAATTGTCGGTTTTCATAACTCGGTTTTCCTAGATCGTTTATTCGGCCTTCTTAGGCCCAACCCAACCCATTCGACCAATCGTCCCGTCTAAACGGTCCTAATTCTTATTTGGGCCTAAGGATGGATAGCGATTGACGTCATCCATACCATGGTACTTACTCTGGTTTGTATCAAGGACTTTCACTACTTGAGGAAATGGATTAGGAATCGGCCTTACTCTTGTTTGGTACGAGCCTCTCCACAGACTTCGGGTTTGATTGTTCGGTATGGCAACCCACCCTTTAAACCAAAACCCTTTTAAATGCACTCAGCATCCCGTTATAATGCTTGTATAAATGTTCGTACCTTACGTGATCACCATTTCTAAACGAAACCATGGAGATTTTTGTAAAATCAAAATCCCTTTAAAATGTAAATTTCGAAAAAAGCCAATGATTAGCGCAAAACCGAGTTAAAACTCTGTCCATTTGTCGAGTCAAAATTCCGGGCCCAAGCCCATTTCAAAACCTCACTTCGAGTCCACTCCTACAACTACACTATAGTTGACTAGGACACACATTTTCAAACTTTGTCATCTTTTCAAAACTCACTCGACACAAGTGGCACACACCCACTTCCTAAGTCAAAACATTTCTCTCTTAGTAAGTGTGCTAGAATGATCGATCATATTTTGATTCTTCGTCGATCTCTTATCCAGTTTCCAAGATGCCTGAAACAAGCGACGTAAGCACCGACCAACCCCAGAATGGTAATGATCAAATTCTCACCGCGCTAGCTCGCCTCCAAGTTACTCAAGATCAAGTGCACGACCGCCTCGATACAATCGAAGGCCGAATTTATACCGTAGAAACGAGGTTGCCTCCTCGGGAAAGTGAAGTAGACGTTGGCTTTGTGAACACCTTCAGGGAAGAAAACCCTCCCATAGGAATGACTGCAGCTGAGAAACGACTCCAATATTTGGAGGAACAATTAATGTATCTCAAAGGGGATGACATTTATAGGGAAAATAACCGTAAGTATGAGGCCGTGAGTTCCAAGTTGCCAACCAACTTCAACATGACGGATATCCCTAGATTCAAGGGGCACGAAAACCCTTTGAATCACATCCGTGCTTTCAAGGACTACATGTCTATCAAAGGCATCAAACCCGAGATGTTCTTAAGGATCTTTCCTTTATCTCTTGACACCATCCCAAAGCAATGGTTCTACTCTCTAGAACATAAGAAGATTGCTACTTGGGAAGATGCCGCGATCGAGTTTGCTAAGCAATATGCGGATAATGCTGAAATACAAGTTAACATGCGCACTTTAGAGGTTCTTACCCAAAATGACAAAGAAGGTTTCACCGACTTCCTAAGTAGGTGGAGGAAGACTAGTACCCAACTAGTTGAACGCCTGCATTTAAGCTACCCTTGTGGAGAAGTTCGTGGATAACCTAAAACCCATCTATGCGAGTCATTTGAGGTACCAAAACATCAAAACTTTCAAAGATTTAACCGTACTAGAAACAAGGATCGAAGATGACATCCGTAAAGGGCTCTTGTCTAAAACGGTAGGCCGAGGATATCAAGGCTCAACAAGTCGTTCTTACGGCTCCACTAGCAAGACCGATGAAGTTAACATCCTCGAGCCATCCAAGAAGAGTACCCCACCGAGGAAATTTACAAATCTTGGGGACACTTACTCCAATGCCCTAAAAAGGTTGATGAAACAAGGCAAACTCCAACCCATAGGCCCTACACCCGAACCGGAAAAGAAATCCAAGTTCTGGGACGAGAATTCATACTGCGAATATCATAGGGGTAAGGGACATGACACAGAAAAATGCTACAAATTGAAAAATGTGCTCCAAGACATGATTGAGGATGGCCGACTACCAATACTGCCGGGAGGTAAGCCCAACAACACTCAGAATCCTCTTGGAATTCTAGTGATCACAAGTGAAGAATCTACCTTAGATTGTTCACACCTCATTTATCCAGTCGAATATGAGATCCACGCGATCGAGAATGAAGGGTTCTACTCTACCATTTCCCCTACTATTACCGACTTCATCGCATGGGCAAGGAGTGTGGATAGGCAAGTTTCGGAATTGGAAAATGTGGTGACAACTTTACATGACCCCAATGCAACACCTAAAGAACATGCGCCACTAATTTTCTCCCAAAATGCTACTATGCAAGAAGTAGTCGCCATGGTTGATAAACTAATCGACCAAATTACACAATTAGAGGACGAGATCATGAGAATGAGGGAACTAGCTACAGTCAATGGAGTATGGGCCGATGATGATGAGGACGAGTATCTCATTGAACACTCCCTAGTCAAGGAAATAACCCAAAATGGTGAATACCAAGATGTGGACCACCTAACTCGTTCGGGGCGTCCATATCAAAGTACTACTCAAAATGGTCCAACCAACGTTATCACACCAAATGATAATGAAGATGACTCTCATCGACCATTTGCTAAAGCAATTACAGAAGACAAAGGTGATCTTTCGGTTTGGCAACTAGTAGCAAGCTCATTACCACATCGCCAAGTCAGATCTTTGCAAGCTTTGGCCAAACTAAATGTAGCACATAACGCCACACCCGACGATGTAGTCAACTTGGTCTTCCAAGAATCACCGAAGCTAAGTAATCCTATTACTTTCTCAGATGAAGATTTGCCGCCCTTTGGCGTTAGTCACAACTTGGCTCTTTACATCACTGTCGTTTGCTTAAAGAAGAATCTGCCAATGACCTTGGTGGATGATGGCTCTGCGGTCAACGTCATACCCTTGAAAACAGCATAGAAACTAGGCATGAAAGAGTTGGATTGGACCCCTACCAATCAAGGTATCCGCGCATATGATGGTACACGACGAAAAGTAGTAGGACTCGTTAACCTAACCATAGCCACAGGGCCAATTGAGCGAAAGTTTAACTTCCAAATAGTGGACATTGAAGCTTCCTTCAACATACTTCTGGGAAGACCTTGGATTCACGCTTCCAAATCGGTAACATCCACCCTTCACCAAAAGATCAAAATCCCACTAAATGGCAAAGTGGTGACGATCAATCCGTCGCCCATCAAAGCAATAATCGAAAAGAAGTCAAATAATCAAGTCCTCATGATCCAAAGATATGAACTTGGGGGCTTTCAAAGTATAAGTGTCATAGAAAGTGAGTTGGCACCCCTATACTACGATCCCTACTCCAACTTGGTGGTCAACCACATACTCAAATCCCGGGATACTTCCCGG
The DNA here is from genome assembly GCF_048544455.1 of Silene latifolia. NCBI lineage: Eukaryota > Viridiplantae > Streptophyta > Magnoliopsida > Caryophyllales > Caryophyllaceae > Silene > Silene latifolia. The sequence goes on from NC_133533.1 coordinate 52,603,100, forward strand.
GAATGCCTTTGAACCCACCAAGAAACACCTTCGCACCCTACAAGGAAGGCAACTAAAAAAGAATACCACTTGGACTAGGATACAAACCCACTAAAGAGGAAGTTCTCGAGATGCTCGCTCAAGTTCAAAGCCGTAAGCACGTAGGAGTCCAAATGCGACCATATCTCCCTACCCTAAATGGATACTTCGTTAGGGAAGGAAGTCAAGAACTCTTTCACGGATTTCCCGAACCTTGGCACTATCTCGGAAGGAAGCTAGCCGGAATCGAGATCTTTCACGATTGCTACTTCATTCCTCCAGAAACGGTTCCTACCGTCAAGGCTCGTCAAGCACCTTGCTTAGACGAACAAGCTGTTAGTCTACTATTTGGAGAAGATCGATTTGTTAATGCCGCGCAGGATGAGATCATTACCATGATACTTCAAGACGATCACTTCAACCCTACCGCGTTAATCACAGAAACAAACGCGAATCAGCAGAAAGGATGGAGAAAATCAATCAAGTGGACCAACAATCAAGGAAGACTCTTCAAGCTCACCACTGGAGAAGGAGAGATGTTCAAGGGAGAACTAGAAGACGATGAATTCGAGTCAGAGTCAGAGTCAGAGTCAGAGTCGGAGTCTAGAGAAGTTACTAGGAAGTCTCCTCCTGTCGTCGTCCCCACTCCATTTGTTTCTCCTAGCTTAGCCTCAAATAGTAACGGTAGTTCGGGAAATGTCCCAACAACTGTCCCTTTACCACCGCTGACCACAGATCAGATGGCTTCCTTGTTTCAACTTTTCTCAAACTTTAATATGAATAAATCAGGTTTTGCTTACTCTTTGTGTTATCTTGAATGCAACTCTGTTTACGATGATACTGAGGATGACCCAGACCCAGACTCAATTGAGATACCTCCCTACATAGCCAAGGAAATACTACAAGATGGGGAAGGGGGACCAGTAATAGAGAACACCGAACCCATCAATGTAGGAGCAGAACTAGAACCCCAAGAACTTAGGATAGGGACTACCTTGAGCTCTGCCGAAAGAGCCAATTTCATAGACCTCCTAAACGAATTCAAAGACGTTTTCGCTTGGTCCTACAAAGACATGCCAGGGATCGACAGGGATATCGCCGAACATAGAATCCCAATTAAGCCAGGTTTCAAGCCCGTGAAACAGAAGCTTCGTCGAATGAGGACAGAATGGGCTCTCAAGATTAAGGAAGAAGTCGATAAGCAATTCAAAGCCGAGTTCATCAAAGTTTCCGAGTACTCTGACTGGGTAGCCAACATAGTACCTGTGCCCAAAAAGGATGGGAGAATCTGTGTTTGTGTTGATTTTAGAGACTTAAACATAGCAAGTCCTAAAGAGGACTTTCCTCTACCTCATATCGACATATTGATAGACAATACCGCAGATCACGCGTTACTATCCTTCATGGATGGGTACGCGGGATACAACCAAATCAAGATGGCCATAGAAGACATGCATAAGACCGCCTTTGTCACTCAATAGGGAACCTATTGCTATACGGTCATGCCGTTTGGGGTAATCAATGCCGGAGCTACATATCAACGCACCGCAACTACACTCCTACATGACATGATGCATAAATAAGTTGAGGTATACGTAGACGACATGATTGTCAAGTCCAAGGATAGAGAGGGGCATATTGCAAACCTTCGCAGATTCTTCTCAAGGCTACGAAAGTACAACATGAGGCTCAATCCTCAGAAGTGCGTATTCGGAGTAACATCTGGCAAACTCCTGGGATACGTCGTTAGCCAACGAGGTATAGAAATAGACCCTTCTAAGATCAAAGCTCTGATCGAAATGCCACAACCTCAAACGGAAAAAGAAGTCAGAGGATTCCTGGGAAAAGTGCAATATATAAGCCGATTCATATCGGAACTCACCATGATCTGTGAACCTATCTTCAAAAAGCTCAAGAAAACAGATCACACCATGTGGGATGATGATCAAAAAGGCATTCGACCGAATCAAGGAGATATTAGCTAAACCACCAAAGTGCTCATGCCACCTCAACGAGATCAACCTCTTGGTTTATATCTCACAAGAATGAAATGTAAATGGGGCGCCATGCTAGCTCAAATCGTAGGAAAGGAAGAAAGGGCTATCTACTACCTTAGTAAGAAGTTCCTGGAGTACGAGTGCAAATATTCACAACTCGAAAAGACATGCCTCGCTCTTGTGTGGGCAACGAAGAAGCTACGTCATTACATGCTTAGCTACTCCGTCAAAATATACTCCAAAATGGACCCTGTCAAATACCTCTTCGAGAAACCCGTCCTTAACGGACGCCTAGCAAGATGGACCTTGATGCTCTCAGAGTTCGATCTCAAATACGTGCCTCTGAAAGTTATAAAAGGGCGCGCCGTTGCCGAATTCTTTGCAGAAAATCCCATCAATGATGCACAAACAATAGATACTTGGTCATTTCCAGACGAGGATATACTCCAAACCGATGTAGACTCCTGGGACCTTTACTTTGATGGAGCATCAAACTTAAGAGGATTTGGAATATGAGTGTTGCTCATTTCTCCTGAAGACGAGCATACACCGATCTCTGCCAAACTCGACTTCGAGGTGACAAACAATGCTGCAGAATACGAAGCTTGTCTCATTGGACTACAAGCGGCAGTGAGCTTAGTCATTAAAAACCTCCGAGTGCATGGGGCATGGGGATTCGTCCCTGATCATCAATCAAGTTACGGGATCTAGGAAAATCCAAAGCGAAAGCTTAGCACCTTATCAAGCCAGAATAGACCAAGTTGCCCAATTCTTTGATCACGTAACCTATCTACACCTACCTCGGGAAGAAAATCAATTTGCAGATGCTCTTGCAAAACTTGCATCTCTGATTAATATGCCAGATGACATGATGGAAATGCCTTTATGTATCGAACGACGATCAGAGCCAGCTTACGTCCACCAAATCACCGATGAAGAGGAAATCACAGAGGAACCTTGGTTCCAAGCAATCCTAAATTTCAAGCTCAACGGTACCTATCCACCAGATATGGACAAAAGGGGACAACGTGCTATACGCCTACTAGTTTCCCAATATGTTCTCATGAAAGGAGAGTTATACAAAAGAACACCTCTTGGTGTAATCCTACGTTGCCTTGATCATTCATAGGCGCGGAAAGTGATGGAAGAGGTCCATGATGGATAATGCGGTCCTCACATTAGTGGGCCCATGATGGCAAAGAAAATCACACGTTTGGGGTATTATTGGACTACAATGGAATCCGATTGCATCAAATACGTAAGACATTGCCACAACTGCCAAATCTTCGGGAATGTACAACATGTCCCTCCTTCATTGCTCTATACGATGACATCTCCTTGGCCATTTTTTGCCTGGGGAATTGATATAATCGGGAAGATAACTCCAAATTAACAGAGGTCACCGTTTCATCCTAGTGGCAATTGACTATTTCACCAAATGGGTAGAAGCGGCTTCCTACACTAGTCTCACGGCTAAAAATGTAGCAAAGTTCATACAAAACAACATCATCTGTCGATACGGTTGCCCACATGAGATCATTAGTGATAATGGATCACATTTCCAAGCCGAGACTGAGCAATTGCTAGCCAAGATAAAAATTAGGCATCACCACTCTTCACCATATAGACCACAGACTAATGGCGTGGTAGAGGCGGCAAACAAGAACGTTGTCACAATTCTCAAGAAAATGATTGACAACTATCGAGATTGGCCAAGCAAGATACCCTTTGCTTTGTGGGGATATCGTACATCTGTTAGGACGCCCACTGGGGCCGCCCCTTTCTATTTGACCTACGGCATGGAAGCTATACAACCAGTCGAGTTAGAAATACCATCATTGCGTATCCTACTCGAAAGTCAAATCCCGGAAGCCGATTGGAAGAGGGATAGATATGAAGAACTCATCCTCCTGGATGAACGTAGGCTACGCGCATTACATAATGTACAAACATATCAAGCACGTATCAAACGAGCCTTCAACAAAAGGGTCATGCCAAGGAACATCAAGGAAGAAGACTTAGTACTCAAGTCGATTAGAGCTCTTTTACCTGTTGATCCACGAGGAAAATTCAAACCTAATTGGGCTGGACCATTTCTAGTCAAATCCATACTTCCAGGGGGTGCGGTTAGAATCATAGACCTAGATGGGAATGAATTTGCCAACCCAACAAACCTTGACCAACTAAAGCGGTATTATGCCTAGAATAGGAACAAAAACGCGCCTCGCATAACCTCATGTGTCGCTCTTGTGGCACTAAATAAACGGCCCCTGGCCAAGCTGAAAAAAAGCTTATGTCACCTTGCTCTTGCATTTTGACAATCTGTCATCCTCATATCATCAAATAAACTAAATTGCAACTTAAGAGTAAGTAAAAAGCTCATGCTTATTTTCTAAGTTTATTACAAGCTCTTGCTTAGAACAATTATTCTTTTACATTTACTCGAACTACGCGCAAGGGTTTGATTTCATTTTTTAATGAATACGTAGGCAATCCTTCGCAGGATACAACCCATTAATTTCAAAATATAAATAGAAGGACATTTGCAGTTGCATTTGGAATTCGACAAGAATAATAAATAGAAAATCACAACGGTTTCATAACCAATTAACCTCCTTTATTTCATTCATTTTCTAATAATAATAATAGTACATTACATAATAATAATGCTAAAGATAAACAAAAAAAATAAAATAGGCTAGGATTCTAAAAACTCCACCTTCTTATTACAATAATAATAATAAATAATAATAAAGACTTGAGCTATTCCTCCATTTTCCCTTTGCCCTTGTCATTTTTGTCACATTTCTTGTCACGACCTCGAGCCGGACGCTCTTGCGCCACTTCAGACCTAATCACCAACGATCTTTCTCGAGGTCTAGGCTTTCCATTCTTGTCAATCACTTTGTCCACGGCAGGAGAGGTCTTCGGTTTCTTCGAAGGATGAACAACTCGAAACCCGGCTTCTTCCTCTCCCTCAGTCAGATGCTTCTCTTTCTCCTTTTCCACCTCGCGCACCTTGTAGTCAACGGGCTCGCGCTTCCTCAATCTCTCACGCTCCTCCGGAGTAGTAGCTTTCCTCCACCGCAGAGGCACTAACAGAAGAGTTCAAGAACCATACGTTTCTTTGAGCCCATTTAATGGCCCACTCCCTTCGACTCTCAGTAGTAAGCGCCACGACAGTCTGTGGGACAGTGTCAAGCTTCGGGATTGTCCGCTTCAGTCCAACCTGTCTCATCAGCCTCTCCGGGAATATGCATACCATGAATTCCAAGCCAGGAATGCGCACAAATCGGGTAGGATCCAAGGAAGATACTCCAGTGACAGATTTGAGAGGCCACCATGGTACGATCCATCTAATCAAGGGACCATCATCACTCTTCAATTTTTTTTTCCAATAATTGCAGACTCGAGTGAAGTCCACCATGTAGAGCCCAGTCCTCATAGCAATCGAGCGAGCATGATAGGCAGGAACATTAACTGGGGGCTCGATCAATCGAAGACGCTCCATAAGCCAAACCTTCCAAAAAGCAGATGTTAAAAAAAAAAAAAAAAAAAACGAAAAAAAGAAGAAAACGGAAAAAAAAGAAGAAGAAGAAATTCTTTATTATTTTACCTGCAAAATAATGGGACTTCCCAAATAAGGTAGGTCAAGATTGACTTTCCTGTTATCCAAACCCAATAGGATCTCTCCTAAACATAAACAGGCTGGGCTCCTGCGCAGTTCCATTTGCTCAACTAGGCTCAGGAAACAGGGATCACCTCTCAAATCCTCATCAACGTGCCCTTGAAGGACATATACATGTAACAAGCAAAATCCGAATGCCCTTCGCCTAGCAACATATGAGATGGTGGGGTCGGCCTTGTTAATGAATCGGTCAATAAAATCCAACATTCGCACTCCTTTCGAGGTCACTAGACGGTCCACCTCAATTCTTGTCAACCCAAGCAAGTCTCTAAATTTGTTCTTATACCCTTGTGAAGTAGAAGGAATAGCAGGCAATTGTTCTGGGTCCCACCCACCGATCGCAGCAATTTCTTCAGGAAATGGGCAAATGTCACCTCCTACAAAGCAAAAACGTGATAATTCCGGTCCCAATAATCAAGACAAGCATCTAGGAATGGTTTGACCACCTTGATAAGCTTCAAACTCAACAACGATCCAAGATTATAAGCACCCATGTCATACTTCTCCACACTGGAAAACTCATTGGTCCACTCTTTTAGACGAATCTCTAAAGTATTCATGATGAATGATTATTTTGAGAGTTTTATGTCATAAGACGAAGGAAGAGACGGAAGAATTGTGTGAATAAAACCTCTATCGACGTTTCTATTTATACTAAAATCTGTTTCCTGAAATCCGCCAGGACGGATACACCGGGAACAAAGGCGCAAAGGACGCAGACTGCCGCGCTCTTCTTCCTCAAAGAACGTCTCTGTGATTTTCCGCGTTGGATCTTTCCTAAATTCCTTAACAAATAATTTCCTATTCATACGGGTTATTATTTTGGTAAATACGTCAAAGTTACCATAGTTCGTGTTTCCTAATTTCACGGGCACGCATTTCGAGACAATATCAGCATTTTCGTCATTTTAGCACACTTATATATTTCTTTCTATTTTTTCTTTTTTCGGGGAATCATTTCTCCAATTTAATGTAATTTATTTCAAACCTATATATTTCTTTTTATTTTTCTCTTTTCAGGGAATCATTCCACTCCCGTCCTGCATTACATTTCTAACTTATAGGTTTCTATTTTTTCATTTTCTTTGGGGGTAACCCTCCCTACCGTCCGGTCATTTCCGACAAATTTTTTGCATTTTTGCACTTTTGCACTTTTGACTCATTCATTTTGCGCTAGTTTATGCCATATATACAAATGTATGTTTTACGTGAATTTCTATGTAAATTTCGGCAGCATGACAGCGTAAACCGTCATCTACCAAACCTGTTCAAAGCTAACCTGCAGGAACAAACCACACAACCTAGCAGCAAAGACACTCAGGCCGTCATATATACAACCAAAAGAGGGACATGTACAACAAACTGGGGGCTCGAGCCCCAAGCAAAATCCAAAATGTCCAAAATGTGGGTCCTAAAATGTACAAATGTGCAAGATACAACCAACAACAAACAAAACAAACAACAACAAAAACTACTGCCGGTCGCCGCCTAACTCCGCAACTCTCGCCTCGAGAGCAGCAACCTCGGCGTCACGAACCTCGAGCTCCCTCAGCAAACGAGCTGTCTCCTCCCGAGACTGAGCCAGCTCTCGCTCCCTCTACAAGCGCAACAATTGGCTCATGTCAATCATTTCAAGCAATCATAAGAAAATTAGAAAGTTAAAAAATGAAGTAGATGAAAGGTTCATACTTGGCGACCTCGACCGCCGACAAGTGCCTCGACGGCAGTAGCTCACAGCCGGTTGGCTACCCTCCATAACGCCACAAATCGAGACGGCGCAACCTGCATTTTCAAATAAGAAGTTCTCAATAATTGGATAAGTTCAATCAAATGTGTTCTTACACAAAAATCATACAAATTAGAGGCTCACCCTCTGAATCAGATGCTGCCAATCGTCCAAGCCAGCATCCGTCACAACCACGTCAAAGTCACGCAGCTCGAAGATCGTCGTCCTCCCGATCGCGTCAGTGTACTCGAGGGTCTCGGGGTACTCTGGGGGCTCAATGCCCGCCGCCTCAACCTCCTACAAAGACAAAGGATTGCCATTAAATCGATGATCATTCATCATGCTTTTGAAATGGTCATAAGGAGAGTAAATGCTCACCACAACCGGCCAGTACGCCAACCTCCCGTAGAGGAACGTCGAGTAGTCATCATCCGGAAGCAGAAGGGCGTCACCACCAACGCCTGCCAAGTCAGCCTCCATCTTAGCCTCAGAAGGCTCCCTGAACATCATCCTAGGAGGATCGATGGGAACCGTCAAGACATCCCGAGAGCACTGACTAGCCAAGCGCTCGCCCAAATACCACACATGACCCATCGACGTCCTCAGTAGCAACCGGCTCGAGCTCCTAGGTCGAAGGACCTCAGCCACGAAAGGAAGAACGTCAGCGTACTCCGCCCAAGGTCTGGGCACCCACTGGAAAAAGACAAGCAAAAATCATTCTTATGATCGGTTAAAAAGTAGTAAAGAAGCAAAACGTATATAAGTGAGATGCTCACGCTATCCAGCGAAAGAGCGTTCACGTCCCGCCGATAGACACCATGAGAGGAACGCTTGCTCCTCGTGCGACACATCACCCAATCCCTCACAACGGGATATGCCTTCTCCAGCGGCTCCGTCCTCTTGGGCGAGAGGCTCGGAAAGTAGGAGTACACCCACGCTTGTGAAGCAAGATAGTCAATAACGATCTTTCATAATTCGATAAGGAAAAGAAGTGATTTTATTCTAAATGAAGGTTCATACCTCCAACAGTAGTCTAGGACCGACAGCACCAGGAGAAGTTCCCTTCTCCATCAACTCCGGATGAACCATGGCCCTCATGAAGCGGATGAGGACCGCGAAACCAGCAGTGACCCAGTCCCAACGTCCTAGGGAGCTCAGGTCAGAAAGAAAGGGAAGAAGCTTCGTCGACAACCTATCTCCCTTGTCTCCGAGGTAGATCGAAGACAAGAACCACCAGAGCCACAAGCGGGCCCTCTGCTCAGCTGTACAGGGAGGAGGGGCCGTCTCCCTCCCGTCAATCACCACAAGCGTCGGGGTCTTCCCCACAAAGTAGTCTCGGACGTAAGAACTAGGCACCAAACCAGGCACTTCAGCAGCCTTCGGCGCCAAGTTCCAGCCGATCAACCTCCTAGCCTCGGCCGAGTCCACCCTCATGGCAGTCTCCGGCCACTCCACCGCCTTGGTCCCACACGCCAGACCAGAAATCATGCCGTAGTCCTCGAACGTGACTCCCACCTCACCAAAAGGCATGTGAAAAGTGGAAGTCGTGTCCCAGAATCGGTCCACGAAAGCGCGGACCAGGCTAAGGTTAGCCCGCAGCTTCCTCTTCGCGATATCCCTCCAAGCCTGCACCAGGGCGCCAAATGCTCCCCGCTCGATCATGGCTCGCTCCTCCGCCGACAGCCTCTCGTAGCACGCCATCGCCTTCATGTAGCCCGAGAACGATCTGATGTTCCCGGCCTCTTATTGTGATTTGAAACAAAAGCTCTCTTTAGTTTGAATGAAATTGGAAAAGATATGAATAAATGAAACAAAAGAAGATGAGTGATGAGTAATGGATCCAAGATTACCAAGCTCTTCACCGTCCTATAGGACAGGTGACCCTCCACAGCCCAAAGCAAGTGTCTGCTGTCCCAGATATTACCCCACGCAGGTGCTCCCCTCAGCTGACGACCACCTCGCCCAACGTTGGCCCGCCTCGGGGACTCCTTCTCCTCCTCCTCGAGGACCTCGTCCTCAGCAACCTCAGCAGCTGCCCCAACAGCAGTGAAAGCCTCCTCGAGAGCACGAGAAGTGTCAACGGCTGTGTCTATGTCCATGGGAGCTCTCCCAGATGTAGAAGCCTCGTCACCTGCAACGTTAAAGTAAAATTAGGCCGCGTCAAGTGACGACGAACCTTGATTAGGGGATGTTCGAGTTTTAGAAACCCCGAAGTCGCTCTTTTCTCGCCATCTTTGGCCGTATTCCCACAAACCCATCCTCTCATGTGGTAATTTGGGTTAAGTCAAGCCTAAGTTTAAGCCTAGTCATGGGTTCGAGTCGAAATTTCGACAGCATTTCGTTATAACGGCGATTATGCCTTAGAAAAGTGTCATGAAAAAGCTGTCACAAACCAAAATTCCAAGATGGTAGGAAGTTTACCCATCATCCAAGGATTCCAAATATCGAGTTTCATCGCAAATGGGCATTCCTAAGGCTATGTTCGAAGCAATTTACGGTTTAGCTGTGAAACCGTCACAATTTCGCTCAAATGCTCAAAACTCAACGAAAATTCGAAACAAATACATGGTTATGATTCTTATACTACCAATTAGCCATTTACAAGGTCAATTTTACAAGGCAAGATCATTTGGGGGAAAAGCCCCAAATTTTCGACATTTTAGGGTTGGAAACCCTGAATTTTGTCGATCTGATTCGTCCATTATAGAAGATTAATGCAAGAATGATATACATACCTCGATTAGTCATGGCAAATAGAAGCTTTTGGATCAAATTTTGACGGAAATGGTTGAGATTTGAGAGAGAAATTGGTGATTTGTGTTTCGAAATAATGAAATGAAACCCCTATTTCATCGCGCTTTTACGCAGGAAAGACACCCCCAGGAATAGACGCAGCAGGTGCTGCGCCTCTTCCAAGAGACGCAGCTCTTGCTGCGCCTCTTCCTTAACTTCCCTTCATACGAATTTTCAAAAATTCGTTATGAGTTCGTTATTTGTGGGCCCATCTTTGGTGCGCCTCTTCCCCGATGCCATTTTATCTTTTCTGGTCCGTTTGACGATTATTCTTCGCTCAGACCCGTATTTCTAAGCCAACTGTAGACTATCGTACATTATTTATTTATTCCAAGACCTTGCTTGTCACAACGAGCAGGTATTCTCTGACAGGTGTTTCGACACGCCTTCATTATATTCCCCCAACGAGAGTAAGCGGATAGACAATCCCTCTCGAGACATGGAGATCAGTTCCCGATAAGGTTTCCCCAACGAGAGTTCACGACATACAATCGTCCTTCTCAAATTCTTCTGAAGTTTGTTTGAAGATGACCCAAGCAGATTTCTCCCATCAGTTCCCCCCTGTGTCCTGCTACCCACGATATTTCTTGTTTCCCCACGGAGTGCGATAAAGGTATCGTTCTCCAGAAGTTCCCAGACCGGCAGAGTTCTTACACTCGAGCCTTGGTTACCCCTCAGGTTGTGATTATATTTGGCCTCCTCCCCATCGATGCTTTCCTTTAGGGTCCCACACCCTAGAGCACAATCTTTTTATATCTTTTAGGTCTTACCTTTAGCACCTATGCTTACCCCTTAGCTCCTATGCTTACCTTTAGCTCCTATGCTTAACTTTAGCTCCTACGCACCTCCGGAAGCATCATGAGAAACAAGTCTCAGGTATGGTCTCTTCTTATGGCTGGCGAGCTTCCTTACGTAGTCTAATGGACTTTAAACGACCCTCCACGATAGTCGACAGACTCTAAAATGTTCCCGACGACAGGTTCTTGGCTCAGACCCCTTGAGCCGCCTCGCGTCGCCATAGTCGTCAGGTTGTAATCTTCGATTGACCTGATGGCTATACTTTGACTTTCGCCTTGTCCAAGCCTCAGTCAAAGTGGGGGCTCTGTAGATACCTCATTTCTGCACCTCCCGCAAACCACCCAGTGATGATTGGGCCGCATGTTTGGTACGCGGACGATTTGTGACAGTTCGTAAGTTTATCGTCAAGTGATTGCTCAAACACTGGTGTCTACCTCTTAATTGTCATCTACGCGCCGATACGGTCGTTTTGACAGTAATTAGAGTACATTTGGAGTCCGACCTAAAACCGTCTTTATTTTCTGATAACCGCTAAATCCCGAGTCAGAATGTTCTGGAATGTTCCGGATATTTCTATTCCATATAAATTTCCTCGATACCATGACTATTTGTAAGTGGTTTGGTTATCCAGATTTATTCATCACTTTCACCTGTAATCCAAAGTGGCCGGAAATAGTACGATTTGTTTCTAAAAGAGGCTTGCGACCCGAGGATCGTCCAGATATTGTTTGTCGCGTCTTTAAAATGAAGCTTGATGAGTTGATTAGGGACTTAAAGGATCGACATATTTTTGGAAGAGCGCGAGGAGGTACTACCAATTGCTAATATTTTAATTTAATATATCGTTTGCTTTTTTAGCATTACTGTAGAAAAATCTATTGACATTTATGAACGTGTTTTTTGCAGTCGTGTATACTATTGAATTTCAAAAACGTGGACTCCCTCATGCCCATATAGTATTGTTCCTACATCGGGAGGACAAATTTCCTACAGCCGCAGATGTTGACAAAATCATTTCCGCGGAGATTCCTGATCCGACTACAGATCCCGTCTTGCATAGTGTTGTTTGCGAGTATATGCTTCATGGACCGTGTGGTAAAGCAAAGCCCTCATGTCCGTGCATGGTCGGAGGCAAGTTCTCAAAATATTACCCAAAGCCGTGCACCGAGAGAACAACGGTTGACGGTGATGGGTACCCTATATACAAGAGAAGCAAGGAAGGAGTTACGGTGATTAAAGATGATGTGCCCCTGGGAAATGGTTTTGTCATTCCATATAACTCTCAGTTGTTGTTGAAATATCGGGCTCATATCAATGTCGAATGGTGTAATCAATCTAGATCCATAAAGTACCTATTTAAGTACATTAACAAGGGCTCTGATCGAGTTACCATGCAGTCGTCTTATACACGACGTAATGAGGAGGACCCTGGTCGATTTGATGAGATTAAGAGGTTTTACGATTGTCGATATCTCTCAGCATGTGAAGCCGCTTGGAGAATTTTTGGGTTTGATATTCACTACAGAACTCCTGCTGTTGAAAGACTACAATACCATCTTCCGGATGAGCAACCTATTGTCTTCCACGATGATGATTGGGTTGATGAGGTCGTAGAAAAGACTTCGCTCGGAGTGTCACAATTTCTTAATTGGATGGGTCTGTAATAATTCGACAATTCGACAGCGAAGAGATGCAGTTGCTAAAGAATTATTGTATCGTGAATTTCCAACCAAATTTGTTTGGAAAAAGAAACTTCATCAATGGAGCCTTAGGAAAAAAAGGATTTACAATTGGTAGGTTGGTTCACGTTCCCCCGCAATGTGGTGAATTGTATTTCATGAGAGTAATGTTGAATCACGTTAAGGGACCAAAATGTTTTGAGGATATTAGGACCGTGAATCGGTTTGTTCATCCGACATTTAGAGAAGCATGTTATGCATTGGGATTAATTGGTGATGATCGAGAGTATATTGCGATTATCAACGAAGCGGTGATTGATTGGGGTCCGCTTCTACCCGAGAAATTTGTTCGCGACGTTATTATTTTGTGGCACTTTGTCTATGCCGAGCGAGTCCTGGGACGAAACTTGGCAATCGCTATCGACGACATCCTTCATAGGCAACGCACTATTCTTAGCAATCAAGGTGTGTCTTCATTTAATAGTAAACATTTACCGCTATTTTAATTAGAACAACTTTAAAACAATTCTTCATATTTCGCATTCTTACCTTCATCTATTCTATTAATTGATTGTCATGCAAAGATATAAAATCACATAGATAATATTGCAACTTTTTTAACCACATTTACTGACTTCACCGATGAAGAGTTGCAAAATTATGCACTTATTGATATTGAAAATTCTCTTCAAATAAATGGTAGTTCACTTCGTCGATTTGAGGGAATGCCGTTCCCAGACATGTCTGCAACGACACATCATCGAAATAGTTTAGTCATGGATGCGTTGTCGTACGATAGACAGTCCTTGAGTGAAGAACATGAGATTCAGTTATCTTCAATGACTGACGAGCAGAGGTTGGTGTATAATGAAGTGATGGAAGCTGCTTTAAATAACAAAGGAGGGGTGTTCTTCGTTTATGGATATGGTGGAACTGGGAAAACTTTCCTTTGGAGAGCCTTGTGTGCCTGTTTCAGGAGTAAGGGCGATATTGTTGTGGCTGTTGCGTCAAGTGGAATTGCAGCAACATTGATACCAGGTGGTGTAACGGCTCATTCCAGGTTTGGAATTTCTATTAATGTAACGGAGGATTCCATATGCTCTCGAATTAAGCCCGGCAGTGATTTAGCTGAACTTTTGATACATGCTAAACTCATAATATGGGATGAAGCACCGATGACTCATAGGCATTGCTTTGAGGCCCTTGATAAAAGTTTAAAAGATGTTATGTGTGTTTTGGACGTGGGAAATGCTGAAGTGCCGTTTGGTGGGAAAGTTGTGGTATTCGGGGGTGATTTTAGACAGACATTACCGGTTGTTTCAAAAGGAAGTAGAGCAGATGTTGTGGCTGCATCCCTGTGTTCATCGTATTTATGGTCTTTCTGTAAGGTATATATATTTCTTTCTTTAAATATCAATATTACCGTTTTATGTGAGTCTTAGTTAAATTATTTTTGTCGTACTGTATTTATATAATTTAAAACGTATACCACTTATAGGTACTTAGATTGACCAAAAATATGCGATTGCAAGCTGGTAGTTCAACTGACAATGTTGAGGAGTTACGAAAATTCTCCGAATGGCTCTTGGAGATTGGAGATGGTATAGCAAAGGTGAAAATGATGGAGAAGTTGATCTAGAATTACAGTAGACTTACTAATTCAGGATGTGACGAATCCTATTAAGACATTAGTAGATGTCACTTATCCGGATCTGCTAGCACAATTGTGGAATCCGGAATATCTCCAACAAAGGGCAATCCTGGCCCTACTCACGAGATTGTTGAATCAGTAAATGAATATGTTTTGTCGCTTATTAAAAAGGATGAGAGAATTTATTTAAGCTCCGATGAGGTGTGTAGTGATGACAGAGGTACATGTGGCGGTGACATTCACTCTATTGAATTCCTCAACAAGATTAAATGTGCCGGACTCCGAATCACCATTGAAGTTGAAGGTCGGTGCTATGGTGATGCTTCTGCAAAACATTGATCAATCACGTGGGTTTTGTAACGACACTAGACTAATTGTGGACTGATCCGGGGCACGCGTGATAAGATGTACTTGTCTTAATCGGTAGTCATAAAGGTGATAGAGTGCATATTGCTCGACTAACACTTACTCCATCTGGACACCATGATTTCCTGACGTTTGAGAAGACAATTCCCCATCGCCGTTTGTTTTGCAATGACGATAAACAAGAGTCAAGGCCGTCTTTTATCTCAGTCAAGATCTATCTTCCAAGACCAAAGTGTTTAGTCATGACCAACTTTATGTCGCACTTTCCAGGGTCACCCGAAAAGAAGGCTTGAAAATTTTAATTTGTGACTCGATATATGCGTATTTCTACTACGACTACTAATGTAGTGTATCATGAAATTTTTCAATTTTTAGAATAACTTGCATTTGTTAAAGTTGATTATTAGATTATATTTCTTTTATCCGAATGTAAAGTTTTGTATGTATGCATTTTTTATTTACAAGATTAAATTACGTTATTTCCTTATAAACCAGTGCATGTGAAGACATGTTTTTAACAAATTTAAACATTAATTATGTACATCGTTGATTTAGACCATTTAGAGAGGTACAATAGAAATGCAAAAACAAATATACATCAAAAAAAATTCTTCCCGGCCCAAATACATACCCGTGCAATTTTGCACGGGTTTAAAACTAGTAGTTGTTTATTAGTGGGTTAGATTAGAAGAGAAGGTATAAAAGAGAAGGTGGTTAACTATACTAATTTTTGGTTCGACTATAATAGTACAGATTAACCGTAGGATTATTTGCACTGTTGATGAAAGCAAGTCATTTTGAGTTTCTGTTGATCAAATAAAATCTGGCTTTGATTTGGTAGAGTGAGAAAGAAACATTATTAATGGAGATTCAAACCGGGAAAAAGTCAAAGTCGAAGTCGAGTCGCAGGATACGCAAAAAAAATAAGGTCGACCAGTATCACGAAATATGGTTCGAGATCTTAACGAGGCTGTCTATCAAGACACTTTTCGCGGCTCAAGGTGTGTGTAAGTCTTGGTGGCTAAAGGTATTTTTGCTCCAACAACGTTCAAAATCTCGTTCTCTGCCTTTGTGTGGTTTTATACTCAAATCGAATAATACCAATAATGTTCCTACGAGTTTCATTAACTTGATTACCAGAGAGGCGACATTAATGCGGTCTACTGACCCGGGAAGTCATATTGTCAATATCCCTTCTAATGCCAATGATGAATATAGATTAATGTCTGACTTATCATTCGACTTTGGTGGTCTATTTGGAAGAACCCGTTCTCCAACTCCATTCAAATTCCCAAGTAGCATTACCGGAACAAATTTGTCTTTTAATTTTAACGGGTTATGCATAGATCAAAGACCTCAATCGTCTAACACTTGCTTCTTTGCTATACATCGAGGGTTGGTTCTAGTTGTTTATGATGATGGTACTTACCTTGTGCATAATCCACTCACGAGGGAATTCACCCGATTGCCAAAACCTCCTAGCTTGAACAACCAATATCAATCGAAATGCAGCATTTCACTAGTAGAGAAAACCGGTTTTATCATGAAGGGTACTAGGAATACTTTGAGTTATGGGTGGATTTATTTTGTTTTGAGAGTTTGTCGCATTTCCAAAGTAATCGAGTTGTATAAATCAAATGACCGACCTTCATGTTGGAACGTTTCAAAACTTGGATTGGATGAAGAATTGATTCAAGCATGTTGGTGTTGGGAGAATACGGTTGTACTTTCTGAAGTTCATGCCTACTTTCTATTAACAAACAAGGATCGCGGAGTGACAATAAGGGTCTTAAGACGCCCAAGAGTTGGAGCTCCCCCAAAAGTCGTAGCTTATGGGTTTGCTTTACCTAATTGTGTTGTGCAACAAGGATTCCAAAATGCAAGATTAGGGGAATGTAGAGATTATCTTCATATTTCCTACTATAATGCTAATGGAGTTTGGATTTGGAAACATATTGATAACGGCAGGACTCTCACGCCGGAAGCATGGATTCCGTTATTTGAAATAAGCTATCATAGACAATTGTGTAAACCCTTGGCTATGGAGTGTTTAGGTAATGTGTTCAAGTCAGGCAATCTAGTGGTGCCTCTAGCCTTCCATCCGGAGGCTCCAATTGTGTTCTTTCGGGTTAAGTCATGGATCGTTGCTTATGATAACGACAAGGACACGTTTGACAAGATAGCTGACTTTGGATTGGGGGATCCTGTATCATCATCTGTGTCCGTCTTTCCGTATTCTCCATGTCTCGCTTCTCCTGTGATTAAAAGATATGGTCCGTTTTTTAAATATTCACGGGTATTAAATACCGTGATGCGTTATTAAGAACCCAAGTGATTTTTCACTTGTAAGTTTATCAATGACTACTGCATTTCTTAGTTCCCTTTTATTTTTCTTCTTCTATCTGCCTTGAATAAAATTGTTTCGGAAGTTGTATTTCAAGTCTTTTTACTTGTCTGTTAGTCAGTTTAGATGAATTGTAGGAAAAAGTTGCTACTTGGGTTCTAAATTGCTCAAATGTCGTTATAATAGGCATTCCGTATTATCTTACCATGGAAGCATCTTCTACATGAACACGACAATATAAGTTATCGTGAATGTATCGACCTTTACAATCTCAACTGTAGTTCATAATTGTGTGATTCACGGACCACTAAATAATTATGTTTCATAGTTTTGGACTAAGATTAATTGATTATGATGATGAGGTTGACTGTATGCGATGAATGGCCCGAGGATTCCCCACCAACATTCCAGTTCCATCTGAACCCGGGATTGGAGCCGGGTACTGTCCATTCCATTCATTCTGTTCTAAAATGCTGTTCATTTTCCTGGCGCTTCTCATCTTACCCACCGTATTGGCATTTGTGTCCATCACGGGCACACTGGCCCTTTGGAGGCGGGGTTTGAGTCGCGTATGAGCTGAAACAATGGAAATCATTACAACAAGAGACATGAATATAGTAAGCATGATTTAGTAGCCATGTCTACTGCTTTGAATTCCCTAGCGTACCGTCATTCAGCATTTTAAGTTATACATCTCAGCCATAATTCATGCATTGAGGAGAAATACCAACACAGAATGAAACAGAGTAACAGAAAGCTACTTCATCTTTTAAGCTGATGCAATGTCTTATTAATTAAGCTAAAAGATAGCACCATTTCGTCAGTAAGATGAAAGAATAAGGTATCACATTTCCTCCAAGATTACCACTTCCATCAGACTTCTCTAATATCAAATTACAGTTCCCCTGACTCCCTCGGAAATATAAATAAAGAACTACACGAGAAAAAAAAAGGTCGACCGGATTTATATAATAATAAACGTGTCTATATATACCGATTTCTAAGCTATTATCATCACCTAGATCACCAAATTAACAATTGCCAAGTTTCGACTGATTCGATCATGGCGCTTACTAAAATCAATATATGAGATATTAGAACTGTACTGGATGTGCCTTACTCATAACGAATTAGGCAACCTTGACAAAATTATACTGTACAACATAAGACAGTAGAAGTCTTTTAATACTCTCATATCATTAGCATAATAATTGTAGTACACCGATGCAAAGCCTAATAAGCTCACTCGAGCCAAACATAGATAGCATAGGTTACAAATTTTGCATACCAGTAACTCATAAAATACTACTCCGTAGTAGTAATAATAATAATAATAATAATAATAATAATAACTTATGTTGTTCATTTTACTTGCATTCCATTCATTCTGTTCCCTATGTTGTTCATTTTACTTGCACTTCCCATCTTACTCGCCATACTGACATTTGTGTCCATCATGGGCATGCTAAGACCTTTGGAGGCGGGGTTTCAGTCTCGTATGAGCTGAAACAATGACAATCATTACAACAAGAGACATGAATAGTAAGCATGATTTAGATGCCATGTCTACTGCTTTGAATTCCCTAGCGTAATAATAATAATAATAATAATAATAATAATAATAATAATAATAATAACAAGAGACATGAATAATTGTAGTACACTGATGCAAAGGCTAATAAGCTCACTCGAGCCAAACATAGATAGCATAGGTTACAAATTTTGCATACCAGTAACTCATAAAATACTACTCCGTAATAATAATAATAACTTATTTAATAAGACATACAACCTTCCTTAATTAATACGGAGTAATAAAACTCTAAGACCCTCCTCCGTTAATTTTCCTCTTCTTCGTGGCATCACCATCATCACCGTCATCATCATCATCATCTTTTTCTCCTTCTTCACCACCCGCAGTCGTCGCACCACCATCGGGGCGGACGCAGAAATTTCTTATAAGGGGGGCACCGGAAAAAAATCTCTAGTACATTATTTTTATATTTACGAACATTTTAATATTTTGAATTTTTTTTCTCTAAACTAATGTCGTAGAAAGTAAAAAAAATGACAAATTAATTGGTTTGATTGATATTTTTTTTAATAAATAATGTTTTAGGTTGATTTTTTTTTCTCTCTAAAATGCAGTAGATTTTATTATATTTACTTTATAGTAATTGATAACATCCCTAAGTGCAAGTGGTTCAATGGTTATGTAGTTGATATATTACCTTAACGTCTAGAGTTCAAATCGTGTTGCTAACATTTACCAAGGCTGTTGGGCAAAAGTTAGTTAACTAAAAAATTGCAAAAAAAAAATCTAATTTTCCAAAAACAAAGCTCCGATTTTCTAATTTCTCACCCCGACTCATTCTCTTTTTTTTTTTCCAATTCAAGACCCAAATTATCGAGTATTTTCTTCTTTAATTAGTATACTTAATTTAGAAAACTCTTCTTCTAAGGCTCTGTTTGGCAAAACTACCTGAAAAGGTAGCTGAAACCTGAAAAGCTAACTGAAACCTGAAAAGGTAACTGATAAGGTAGCTGAAAATTAGGAGCTGATAAGGTAACTGATTATATAAAAATGTGTTTGGCAAACCAGCTGAAAAGGTAGATGATTTTGGTAAAATGACGTAAAAGGATATGAAAATCAATATCTATCTATCTATATTAATAAAGGAAGCTTTTTTCGAGCTTGTAGAGAGTCTCCAACTTTGCTGAAACACAAAAAACAATACTAATCTGACCGCAATACCAAGTAGAAGCATTTGTTATTGGGTTACGTTGTTTGTTATTGATGAATTTTGGTATGACATGAATTCTACAACAAAACAAATACTTTCATATATATTTAATTAGCTTCAACGTCTATGCAACTATATATATACTCCTATATTGTATATCAATATGTCAGTTTCTCATCCTCCTAAAAAAATATAGTTCCATGTTTCTTTATTTTTTTTTCTCAGCGCTTCATAATATTGTATGTTTATGTTATGGTGTTCAATTTTTGGAGTTTCGACCATCGAGGAGGACTGAGATTATTTGTATCTTAGTATGTACGCCTTTTGTTATTAATGTTTTGTCGTAATATAGATTTTTGTATTCTCTTCTAAAAGGGTAATACTAATACTGTAGTATATAAAACATTGAAACGCATCGACAATGAAAACATCAATGGACAACTACGTATACTGACCTTTGTGAACATCAGGCCGAGTATATTGTTCACCTGCTGGCTATGCGTAGTAATTTAAAGATTTATCATATTTTGTTCTTTGAGTTACTCAACAAATTGCATGATAATTTCGTTTTTACCGTGTTCGTAATTTGATCACCGACAGCTTGAGAAAGCTTGGAACTTGATCCATATTGACAGAAAAGCACCAGCAGTAGAGAGAAAAAGATATGACGTGTATGGTACGAACTACTTTTCCCTTGACCCTAGAAATATAGTGTTAATTAACGAGTACCTCTTCTAAGAGTCTAAGACTATGCCACAATAAAAAAAAAAAAAAAAAAAACTGTGTCAAAAATATAGTGTTACCGAGTACGTGTTTTTTTTGTTGAACCAACAAATATAGTGTTACGGAACTACCTCTTATAATCGGTGATTCGGTGAATGTATTGGTTTTAAATTAGATTGGTTTATGTGCTTAATTATATGAGTAAATTCTATTTACGTACAATACTCATGAAGATTTTTCACAAACTAAAATTTATACTATTATAATGGAAGCTAATCTCTTATTCACAATTTGACGATATCTTCTACTCTCTTGATACAGTTTGTGTAATACCCTGTATTTTAGGTTGGGTTTATATGGAAATAATAAGGTAATTATAAGTTCATAATCAAATAAGACGGAAATACACTAGCATATATAAAATTTGGTAATGTTATTGTATTTTTATATTATTCTCCGTATATTATATTGGCTATCTTATAGTAGTAATAAATAAAATTACATAATACAATATAATAATGTATTAGGATTGACCAGTTGGAAAAGGGCTTCTAACCTTACCAAATCACAACACTCATACATATATAAATATAAATAGGTATAATTCGTGTAAACCCTTCCCCTTTTTCCCATCTTCAACAAGAAAACAAAAGAGGAGAGTCGGCTGAGAACAAGAACGCGATCGGTCGTCACGCTTGTCATTGCCACCGAGTCTTCACCATAGATATCGCCTCCAGTCTCCCATTAGTATCCAAGGTAACAGTCCGTCTTCGTTAATACATTAATTAGTTGTTAGTAAGTCGTATAAATCCTTTTATTATAGCAAGATAAAGACCGTCTGAAATTGGAATTAGCTAGCGATGTCACCGTAAATATAGTGGTAGGATAGGGTGATGTGAGGTTTGTTTTAGGAGCGTTTTAATGTTGTAATAAGATCTGGGCAGTAGCAAGTCATACCGTTTTCGACTGTTTTAGGCGGAGCTTTATGGACTAGAGAGGCGATTAATTGAGGTATTTATTTCCAAATCGGTGCTAATGTTTAAGCCTATTAATGGGTAATGTAATGGTGAAAATTTTATGATGCTTCATTATTGTCACGCCGATGTTGTAACATCATATTGGTCATTGTCGTAGTTGGGAATGGGCAAGTCCTGGTCAGTTATCTAGCTGTGTGCGGTCAGGCTTCGAGTCCGTGCGCGGTGTTAGTGTGACGTGAGGAGTGTCGGGTCATGGAGTATGCGTTTGATGGAGTTGTTTTGAGTATAATTTTATTATATTAATAAAGACTATGATGGTTGTTAGTTTGCTACATGCATAGGTTGCGGGTAATGGTGTGGAGCTTGTAATTGTGGTTGTCTTGATTAAATAGCAAAGTTTGGCTTTTTGTGGGATGGTGATATGTTTAGTGAACATCTCATAACATGTATGTTTTAGTATGTATGTTTTTGTTACGTAGCCATGAAGGAAGTTATTCGGGGCAATTAGTTAGCTAAATTATTAATTTATATTTGTTATAATTGTAGGATCCGATTTTGTACAAGATTGTTACTAATTGGCTTGTGTGCGCGATTTGCTAAAAGGTAGGAATTTCCTACTCAACTCGGGTTTTATTGTTAAGTGAATGAATGTTTAATTGTGGCGGTCGATGAGATTAATGTTAATATTGTGATTTATTATTGGGGACGGAGTATATGTGTAGTTGTTGACGGAGCTGTATGACGGGATTGTTATTGAGTTTTTGTTGTTGGTTATATTTCATTGTTGGAGAGTTGATTATTCAGTTGAGCATAACACGGAGGGTGTTACTGCCAGTTGTGCATAGCGAGCAATCGTTACTGCCAGATATGCATAGTAAGTAATTACTACTGCCAGTGATAGTTGTGCATAGTAAGTGATTACTACTGCCAGTTGTGCATAGTACGGAGGGTACTACTGCCAGTTGAGCATGGTATGAAAATACCACTGCCAGTTGAGTTGAGCATAGCACGGTGTTAAGAGAGTTGTGCTACTGCCAGTGACGTAAGTGAATTGTACGGATGAAGTGATGAGAATTTGAAGGATGTTCATTTTGGTTGGATTATTATTATTGTTGTTTAGTTTATTCCTACTCAACCTCGCGGTTGACTGTGTATTCGTGAACACCTGCGGTGAACCATAATGGGGAGCAGATTTGACAGGTACTAAATATTAGCTGACTTGGGAGCTATGGGATGCGTGAGGACTTGGCCAAGCTACCTAGAATTCTAGACCACATAGAAGATTTTGTCACTTTATTTATTTTCCGCTTCGAGTTGTATTTATTTTATATTTAGTTTAGTTGGTTAATTTGTAATAAATATGTAATCATTAAAGTTTTTATTTAAAGTACTTTGGTGAGTTGGACTTTGTTATCTACTATCTCGGGAAACCGAGATGGTAACAGTCCTATTTATTTGGGAATGTCTAGCTAAAGGCTCCTGAATAAATGGGGGTGTTACAAAGTGGTATCAGAGCAAAACGATCCTCAGGCCTAACCAATGAACATGATAATGAACATAGGATGTGTCTAATAAAATGAACCCGGATAGAAACTGTTAGGAGCCCACTTGAGACTTGGGATGAGTTAGGGCCCCCTCACACCAAACTTCTGGCCCTTTCAGTTTTGAACCGGTTCCCTTGAGAGATATTACAGAGTGGGGTAAGTTAAAATGAATATTGTTTATTTTGTCGTAGGAGTTTTGGTTGCTTTGTTTGAATATTGTTTTCATTGATGACCGAGTTTACGGGACGTAACCTTGATTTTTAAGGGGAGTGGAATGGATGAAATGAGGAGTTGATGTTGAATTGTTTTGACCATGAGCATGATAATAATTATAAATTGATATTGATTTTGTGGTTGGACGTTGTATGATAGTAGAATCATGTCTAGTGATATGCGGTTGTGTGAATCCCAAAGCCATGTTATTTAAAATATATTATGAAATGATTAAGCTTGTGATATGAATGCTTTAGAATATATACTAGTCGTGTGTGAAAGTTTATTGACCAAGTTGTGTTGATATAGGAGTAGGAGGGTGTTAATGAGGGCTTGTGACCTAGTAGAAAGGAACCTAGAGCTGAACTTTATTCCGTCAGATTTTACCCCTACTTGATTTAGTTGCCATTTGACCTCCATTTATCATACAAGGTTGTAATTTTTATGAGTGATAACCCAATGAGTTAGCTTACCAATTCCGTTAGTCTCATGTTTAAAAGTTTTACGGTTTGGGAGAAATAAATAATTTAGTGGACAGTGGTCAGAATGTTCCTGTACAGTTATGTTTTCGACAAACAATTTCGTAAAATTTCTCATTTAATACATACTTAATCTTTTTACTTAATTCCAACTCCACTGTTTAAAAGATTCAAATATGTGTCCAAATTAATAAGGCGCGTGGCAAGGTAAATTTTTGACAATTAATAGTGATTTTTACAAGTTGACCCAAGTTTTTGACAAATTGCTGATCGGTTTCTGTTTGGACCCACTGAATTGTAAAAATCTTCATAAAATGGTTGTTCGAGATTTGGACTTGATTCTTTTTCCCATGTTTTGAAAACTCTTTATATTTTCTGGAAAGTATAAAAACTCAATGTAGAACGTAACGGTTATTTAATGACGATTTTTGAAATTTACAGCTTGACTTTGATTTCCGAAAACGCGAGTTTACCAAAAGTTTAATATACATGTTTTGTCGATTCCTAACCTATGATAATTGGGAGCTAGGAGTGATTATAGGAGGACCTAAAGAGGGGTGAGAAAGGATAAAATTGACCAAACCTTGTTTTGTAAGTATAGAATATTTAAAAATGTTGAGCCATCTTTCCTCGAGTAGAAACTTATGTTGTCTTGTTTTGCTTTTATAGAACCATGCCTCCAAAGATATCTACACCTACACCCTCTACCATGTCCCAAGAGGAGATTGATCGTTTGATATCCATGAATGAGGCTTTGACTGCGGCACTGAAAGCTAAGGGGTCGGTTCAGGATCCAGCAAAGATGAGTGCTAGTATCGCAAGGCACAACCCGACAAAGTATGACGGATTAGGTGAACCATCTTTACTTGGGGATTGGCATAGAGAGTTTGACAACCTTTTGAGTTGCTAGGATGTCCTGAGGAGTTGCAAGTAGATCAAGTCGCTTACTATTTGAGAGGAAAAGCGGGTTTGTGGTGGAATCGTAGTAAGGAAGTCTTAAGGGAAGCTTGGAGGGAGAGTGATGAACCTTTTATCACTTGGAAGGGTTTCAAGGAGACTATGAGAAGTGTATTTGTACCGGAACATATTAGGAGTAAGATGAGAGCTGAATTTGATTCTTTCAAGATGACTGAGGAGATGACAGTAGAGACTTATTATAACAGGTATATGGAATTGTTAGAATATGTAGCTGATTTGAATTTTAGTGATGTGATGTTGGCACTCAGATTTGAAAAAGGATTAACAACAGCTATTAAGAAGAGGCTTGCGGTGGTCACCAAGTACCATGGATGATGTTTATCAACGAGCTGGGCACGCAGAGAGAATTGCAGATATGTTAAAGGAAGAGAGGAGGGAGAAGGAGGAGAAGAAGGAAAAGAGTGAGAAGAGAAAGGCTGAGTCATCAAGTGAGGTAGTTGGGGGTAGTAAGAAAAACAATACTCAATCTAAACATTTTTCACCCGGAGGGTTTAGTTATAGTGGAAGTGCAACACGAAGTGGAGAAGGAGGCTCAGGTCAGATTCCAGTTCGAGGATGGAGATGTTTTAACTGTAATAAAGTGGGACATAGAGCTTTTGAATGCAGGAGTGCACCTAGGGGAAGTAATGAAAATAGGAACCAAGAGGGTTATCGAACTCACGCACCAAGTTTTGGGAGCAATAGGTATCCAGGACAATGGAGTACCCAGAGGAGCTACAACAATAGGCAAGGCAATGGGGGCACTCAGAGTAATGGTGGAAAGACTTTTGGTACAAATAGTACGGTCTGCAAGGGAATGGAGAGAAGGGTAACTAGTTTTATTGAGAGGATTAGAGTCTTATAATTTATATAAGTATTTAAGTTGTCGTAGTTTAATAAGTAATAGTAGTTCAAAACTTCGGGACGAAGTTTTTTTTTTTTTGGGAGGTAGAATGTGACACCTCATGTTTTGAGTTTACTTTGAGATATACTTCCGTGTTTTGACTTTATTTTATGATGTATTTTGATAAGTTGATATAGCCTGATAATAATAATAATAATAAATGGTTAATTGTGTTGCAATGATCATAAGTTGGAATGGTACTCAGTTGTAAGGGTGTTTACAAAGAATTTTGTGGTATTCTTGGGTGAACTTCGGGACGAAGTTCATTTTAAGGGGGGAAGAATGTAATACCCTGTATTTTAGGTTGGGTTTATATGGAAATAATAAGGTAATTATAAGTTCATAATCAAATAAGACTAAATACACTAGCATATATAAAATTTGGTAATGTTATTGTATTTTTATATTATTCTCCGTATATTATATTGGCTATCTTATAGTAGTAATAAATAAAATTACATAATACAATATAATAATGTATTAGGATTGACCAGTTGGAAAAGGGCTTCTAACCTTACCAAATCACAACACTCATACATATATAAATATAAATAGGTATAATTCGTGTAAACCCTTCCCCTTTTTCCCATCTTCAACAAGAAAACAAAAGAGGAGAGTCGGCTGAGAACAAGAACGCGATCGGTCGTCACGCTTGTCATTGCCACCGAGTCTTCACCATAGATATCGCCTCCAGTCTCCCATTAGTATCCAAGGTAACAGTCCGTCTTCGTTAATACATTAATTAGTTGTTAGTAAGTCGTATAAATCCTTTTATTATAGCAAGATAAAGACCGTCGAAATTGGAATTAGCTAGCGATGTCACCGGTAAATATAGTCGGTAGGATAGGGTGATGTGAGGTTTGTTTTAGGAGCGTTTTAATGTTGTAATAAGATCTCGGGCGTAGCAAGTCATACCGTTTTCGTTTTAGGCGGAGCTTTATGGACTAGAGAGGCGATTAATTGAGGTATTTATTTCCGAAACTGGTGCTAATGTTTAAGCCTATTAATGGGTAATGTAATGGTGAAAATT
Organism: Silene latifolia; assembly: GCF_048544455.1. Taxonomy (NCBI): domain Eukaryota; kingdom Viridiplantae; phylum Streptophyta; class Magnoliopsida; order Caryophyllales; family Caryophyllaceae; genus Silene; species Silene latifolia. The sequence goes on from NC_133533.1 coordinate 52,629,731, forward strand.
TTATGATGCTTCATTATTGTCACGCCGATGTTGTAACATCATATTGGTCATTGTCGTAGTTGGGAATGGGCAAGTCCTGGTCGATTATCTAGTTTGTGTGCGGTCGGGCTTCGAGTCCGTGCGCGGTGTTAGTGTGACGTGAGGAGTGTCGGGTCATGGAGTATGCGTTTGATGGAGTTGTTTTGAGTATAATTTTATTATATTAATAAAGACTATGATGGTTGTTAGTTTGCTACATGCATAGGTTGCGGGTAATGGTATGGAGCTTGTAATTGTGGTTGTCTTGATTAAATAGCAAAGTTTGGCTTTTTGTGGGATGGTGATATGTTTAGTGAACATCTCATAACATGTATGTTTTAGTATGTATGTTTTTGTTACGTAGCCATGAAGGAAGTTATTCGGGGCAATTAGTTAGTTAAATTATTAATTTATATTTGTTATAATTGTAGGATCCGATTTTGTACAAGATTGTTACTAATTGGCTTGTGTGCGCGATTTGCTAAAAGGTAGGAATTTCCTACTCAACTCGGGTTTTATTGTTAAGTGAATGAATGTTTAATTGTGGCGGTCGATGAGATTAATGTTAATATTGTGATTTATTATTGGGGACGGAGTATATGTGTAGTTGTTGACGAGTCGTATGACGGGATTGTTATTGAGTTTTTGTTGTTGGTTATATTTCATTGTTGGAGAGTTGATTATTCAGTTGAGCATAACACGGAGGGTGTTACTGCCAGTTGTGCATAGCGAGCAATCGTTACTGCCAGATGTGCATAGTAAGTAATTACTACGCCAAGATAGTTGTGCATAGTAAGTGATTACTACTGCCAGTTGTGCATAGTACGGAGGGTACTACTGCCAGTTGAGCATGGTATGAAAATACCACTGCCAGTTGAGTTGAGCATAGCACGGTGTTAAGAGAGTTGTGCTACTGCCAGTGACGTAAGTGAATTGTACGGATGAAGTGATGAGAATTTGAAGGATGTTCATTTTGGTTGGATTATTATTATTGTTGTTTAGTTTATTCCTACTCAACCTCGCGGTTGACTGTGTATTCGTGAACACCTGCGGTGAACCATAATGGGGAGCAGATTTGACAGGTACTAAATATTAGCTGACTTGGGAGCTATGGGATGCGTGAGGACTTGGCCAAGCTACCTAGAATTCTAGACCACATAGAAGATTTTGTCACTTTATTTATTTTCCGCTTCGAGTTGTATTTATTTTATATTTAGTTTAGTTGGTTAATTTGTAATAAATATGTAATCATTAAAGTTTTTATTTAAAGTACTTTGGTGAGTTGGACTTTGTTATCTACTATCTCGGGAAACCGAGATGGTAACAGTCCTATTTATTTGGGAATGTCTAGCTAAAGGCTCCTGAATAAATGGGGGTGTTACAAAGTGGTATCAGAGCAAAACGATCCTCAGGCCTAACCAATGAACATGATAATGAACATAGGATGTGTCTAATAAAATGAACCCGGATAGAAACTGTTAGGAGCCCACTTGAGACTTGGGATGAGTTAGGGGCCCCCTCACACCAAACTTCTGGCCCTTTCAGTTTTGAACCGGTTCCCTTGAGAGATATTACAGAGTGGGGTAAGTTAAAATGAATATTGTTTATTTTGTCGTAGGAGTTTTGGTTGCTTTGTTTGAATATTGTTTTCATTGATGACTGAGTTTACGGGACGTAACCTTGATTTTTAAGGGGAGTGGAATGGATGAAATGAGGAGTTGATGTTGAATTGTTTTGACCATGAGCATGATAATAATTATAAATTGATATTGATTTTGTGGTTGGACGTTGTATGATAGTAGAATCATGTCTAGTGATATGCGGTTGTGTGAATCCCAAAGCCATGTTATTTAAAATATATTATGAAATGATTAAGCTTGTGATATGAATGCTTTAGAATATATACTAGTCGTATGTGAAAGTTTATTGACCAAGTTGTGTTGATATAGGAGTAGGAGGGTGTTAATGAGGGCTTGTGACCTAGTAGAAAGGAACCTAGAGCTGAACTTTATTCCGTCAGATTTTACCCCTACTTGATTTAGTTGCCATTTGACCTCCATTTATCATACAAGGTTGTAATTTTTATGAGTGATAACCCAATGAGTTAGCTTACCAATTCCGTTAGTCTCATGTTTAAAAGTTTTACGGTTTGGGAGAAATAAATAATTTAGTGGACAGTGGTCAGAATGTTCCTGTACAGTTATGTTTTCGACAAACAATTTCGTAAAATTTCTCATTTAATACATACTTAATCTTTTTACTTAATTCCAACTCCACTGTTTAAAAGATTCAAATATGTGTCCAAATTAATAAGGCGCGTGGCAAGGTAAATTTTTGACAATTAATAGTGATTTTTACAAGTTGACCCAAGTTTTTGACAAATTGCTGATCGGTTTCTGTTTGGACCCACTGAATTGTAAAAATCTTCATAAAATGGTTGTTCGAGATTTGGACTTGATTCTTTTTCCCATGTTTTGAAAACTCTTTATATTTTCTGGAAAGTATAAAAACTCAATGTAGAACGTAACGGTTATTTAATGACGATTTTTGAAATTTACAGCTTGACTTTGATTTCCGAAAACGCGAGTTTACCAAAAGTTTAATATACATGTTTTGTCGATTCCTAACCTATGATAATTGGGAGCTAGGAGTGATTATAGGAGGACCTAAAGAGGGGTGAGAAAGGATAAAATTGACCAAACCTTGTTTTGTAAGTATAGAATATTTAAAAATGTTGAGCCATCTTTCCTCGAGTAGAAACTTATGTTGTCTTGTTTTGCTTTTATAGAACCATGCCTCCAAAGATATCTACACCTACACCCTCTACCATGTCCCAAGAGGAGATTGATCGTTTGATATCCATGAATGAGGCTTTGACTCACGGCACGAAAGCTAAGGGGTCGGTTCAGGATCCAGCAAAGATGAGTGCTAGTATCGCAAGGCACAACCCGACAAAGTATGACGGATTAGGTGAACCATCTTTACTTGGGGATTGGCATAGAGAGTTTGACAACCTTTTTGAGTTGCTAGGATGTCCTGCAGAGTTGCAAGTAGATCAAGCTGCTTACTATTTGAGAGGAAAAGCGGGTTTGTGGTGGAATCGTAGTAAGGAAGTCTTAAGGGAAGCTTGGAGGGAGAGTGATGAACCTTTTATCACTTGGAAGGGTTTCAAGGAGACTATGAGAAGTGTATTTGTACCGGAACATATTAGGAGTAAGATGAGAGCTGAATTTGATTCTTTCAAGATGACTGAGGAGATGACAGTAGAGACTTATTATAACAGGTATATGGAATTGTCAGAATATGTAGCTGATTTGAATTTTAGTGATGAGATGTTGGCACTCAGATTTGAAAAAGGATTAACAACAGCTATTAAGAAGAGGCTTGCAGCTGGTCAGCCAAGTACCATGGATGATGTTTATCAACGAGCTGGGCACGCAGAGAGAATTGCAGATATGTTAAAGGAAGAGAGGAGGGAGAAGGAGGAGAAGAAGGAAAAGAGTGAGAAGAGAAAGGCTGAGTCATCAAGTGAGGTAGTTGGGGGTAGTAAGAAAAACAATACTCAATCTAAACATTTTTCACCCGGAGGGTTTAGTTATAGTGGAAGTGCAACACGAAGTGGAGAAGGAGGCTCAGGTCAGATTCCAGTTCGAGGATGGAGATGTTTTAACTGTAATAAAGTGGGACATAGAGCTTTTGAATGCAGAAGTGCACCTAGGGGAAGTAATGAAAATAGGAACCAAGAGGGTTATCGAACTCACGCACCAAGTTTTGGGAGCAATAGGTATCCAGGACAATGGAGTACCCAGAGGAGCTACAACAATAGGCAAGGCAATGGGGGCACTCAGAGTAATGGTGGAAAGACTTTTGGTACAAATAGTACAAAGTGCAAGGGAATGGAGAGAAGGGTAACTAGTTTTATTGAGAGGATTAGAGTCTTATAATTTATATAAGTATTTAAGTTGTCGTAGTTTAATAAGTAATAGTAGTTCAAACTTCGGACGAAGTTTTTTTTTTTTTGGGAGGTAGAATGTGACACCTCATGTTTTGAGTTTACTTTGAGATATACTTCCGTGTTTTGACTTTATTTTATGATGTATTTTGATAAGTTGATATAGCCTGATAATAATAATAATAATAAATGGTTAATTGTGTTGCAATGATCATAAGTTGGAATGGTACTCAGTTGTAAGGGTGTTTACAAAGAATTTTGTGGTATTCCTGGGTGAACTTCGGGACGAAGTTCATTTTAAGGGGGGAAGAATGTAATACCCTGTATTTTAGGTTGGGTTTATATGGAAATAATAAGGTAATTATAAGTTCATAATCAAATAAGACGGAAATACACTAGCATATATAAAATTTGGTAATGTTATTGTATTTTTATATTATTCTCCGTATATTATATTGGCTATCTTATAGTAGTAATAAATAAAATTACATAATACAATATAATAATGTATTAGGATTGACCAGTTGGAAAAGGGCTTCTAACCTTACCAAATCACAACACTCATACATATATAAATATAAATAGGTATAATTCGTGTAAACCCTTCCCCTTTTTCCCATCTTCAACAAGAAAACAAAAGAGGAGAGTCGGCTGAGAACAAGAACGCGATCGGTCGTCACGCTTGTCATTGCCACCGAGTCTTCACCATAGATATCGCCTCCAGTCTCCCATTAGTATCCAAGGTAACAGTCCGTCTTCGTTAATACATTAATTAGTTGTTAGTAAGTCGTATAAATCCTTTTATTATAGCAAGATAAAGACCGTCTCAAATTGGAATTAGCTAGCGATGTCACCGGTAAATATAGTGGTAGGATAGGGTGATGTGAGGTTTGTTTTAGGAGCGTTTTAATGTTGTAATAAGATCTGGGCGTAGCAAGTCATACCGTTTTCGATTTTTTTAGGCGGAGCTTTATGGACTAGAGAGGCGATTAATTGAGGTATTTATTTCCTAAATCAAAAGCTAATGTTTAAGCCTATTAATGGGTAATGTAATGGTGAAAATTTTATGATGCTTCATTATTGTCACGCCGATGTTGTAACATCATATTGGTCATTGTCGTAGTTGGGAATGGGCAAGTCCTGGTCGTTATCTAGTCGTGTGCGGTCGGGCTTGAGTCCGTGCGCGGTGTTAGTGTGACGTGAGGAGTGTCGGGTCATGGAGTATGCGTTTGATGGAGTTGTTTTGAGTATAATTTTATTATATTAATAAAGACTATGATGGTTGTTAGTTTGCTACATGCATAGGTTGCGGGTAATGGTGTGGAGCTTGTAATTGTGGTTGTCTTGATTAAATAGCAAAGTTTGGCTTTTTGTGGGATGGTGATATGTTTAGTGAACATCTCATAACATGTATGTTTTAGTATGTATGTTTTTGTTACGTAGCCATGAAGGAAGTTATTCGGGGCAATTAGTTAGCTAAATTATTAATTTATATTTGTTATAATTGTAGGATCCGATTTTGTACAAGATTGTTACTAATTGGCTTGTGTGCGCGATTTGCTAAAAGGTAGGAATTTCCTACTCAACTCGGGTTTTATTGTTAAGTGAATGAATGTTTAATTGTGGCGGTCGATGAGATTAATGTTAATATTGTGATTTATTATTGGGGACGGAGTATATGTGTAGTTGTTGACGGAGCTGTATGACGGGATTGTTATTGAGTTTTTGTTGTTGGTTATATTTCATTGTTGGAGAGTTGATTATTCAGTTGAGCATAACACGGAGGGTGTTACTGCCAGTTGTGCATAGCGAGCAATCGTTACTGCCAGATGTGCATAGTAAGTAATTACTACTGCCAGTGATAGTTGTGCATAGTAAGTGATTACTACTGCCAGTTGTGCATAGTACGGAGGGTACTACTGCCAGTTGAGCATGGTATGAAAATACCACTGCCAGTTGAGTTGAGCATAGCACGGTGTTAAGAGAGTTGTGCTACTGCCAGTGACGTAAGTGAATTGTACGGATGAAGTGATGAGAATTTGAAGGATGTTCATTTTGGTAGGATTATTATTATTGTTGTTTAGTTTATTCCTACTCAACCTCGCGGTTGACTGTGTATTCGTGAACACCTGCGGTGAACCATAATGGGGAGCAGATTTGACAGGTACTAAATATTAGCTGACTTGGGAGCTATGGGATGCGTGAGGACTTGGCCAAGCTACCTAGAATTCTAGACCACATAGAAGATTTTGTCACTTTATTTATTTTCCGCTTCGAGTTGTATTTATTTTATATTTAGTTTAGTTGGTTAATTTGTAATAAATATGTAATCATTAAAGTTTTTATTTAAAGTACTTTGGTGAGTTGGACTTTGTTATCTACTATCTCGGGAAACCGAGATGGTAACAGTCCTATTTATTTGGGAATGTCTAGCTAAAGGCTCCTGAATAAATGGGGGTGTTACAGTTTGCCTAGCACCGCGTTATGGAGGATGTTGTCAATGTTGTTGATTCCATTAACAATTTTGAGATATTCATGTGCCATAAATTTAAATAAGAAGGGAATTAGTATGCTTTGTTATTTGCATTCTTATAGAGTAGTTTTATTAAATTATACGTAGAAATCAGCGAGCCAGATACATTGTTTTTAGATCGTGACAATCAACTGATATCTATCGATATTAGTATAGCACTTTTACGAGTCTTCACCATAAGATGAAAATACTTTTGCCAAGTACTTTTTGAATCGTTAAAGAGTATAAAAATTCGTTTTTGATTCTAACAATGAGTAAACCCAGTGAAATAAATAAAATATTAAAAAGGTCATATGTTTGTTTCCCGTTGTAGTATAAAAAGTATCCTTAACGTAACTCATGCCCATAATTAAATATGGGTCGTTAAATATTTTTTCTGGTGAAGAAAATCGGTCGTTAAATATTCGAGAGGTCTTAATTGCGAAATAGAATACTCTCTATTACATTATAGAGTTGTTAGCAATATAAAATACGGAGTATAACATTAACACAAGCACACCTTGACTATTACTTTGTATTTTGTCTTTAGAAATAAGAGTAATAATTAACCCAAGCACACCTGACTATCACTTTGTATTTTGTCTTTAGAAATAGTAATGTCCTTATCGTAAAATGAGAACTATGAGTAATGAGAATTTATCTAGATAAGATATTGTTTAAATGTACATATCAATAAGATTATTTAATCTAGAAAACGATTAGAACTTTTGCTTATATATTAGAAATGCATAATGTTAATTACTGGATCACACTAATTGAATTGAAAGTTTTAAAAGCTATTGCTATTATTTTGATTTTTATGCGATTACAAAGATCACAAATTAAAAAAAAAAATAGATTTTTGAAATCAAAGATCATACCACGAAAAATAAGGTAAGAACTAAGAAGAGCTTAATATCTTACCCCTATAACAAGAGTTCTAAAGATCACAAATTAAAAAAAAAAAAAAATTAGATTTGGAATCAAAGATCATAACACGAAAAATAACGTAAGAACTAAGAAGTGCTTAATCTCTTACCCCTTATGACCCGAACTGAACTTAATGGAGCTGAAGTGAACTGAACTGAAGTAAGGAGTTAATTTGTGAAGAGAAAAGCTGAACTGAACTGAACTAAAATTAAGTCCAAAAGAACAAATGCAAAAGTTCTAAGGGGAATGGTGTATGTAATTAGTTGAGTTCTATTATAGTTACTAATTCATATACAGAGTATCACCGTATGATTTGTAGTCTTATCGTAAACTTACGATTGCATTGCACTACTCCGTGACTTCATTGCTATATACTTACGATTTGTAGAGTCCTATTGTAAACTTACGAGTTGTAGAGTCCGTCCTATCGTATATTTTTGAAGTTTATCATATTGTTATGACTTAGATTCAAATGAGCTTTGAATGTAAACGTTAGTTAAGGTAGTCTACGAGACAAAGGGTGAAAGGGTAATAAGAAATTGTAGTTTATTATATTGTAGTTTATCGACCGTCCTCATAAATTATTTTTCGTGTAGTTTCATAACTATTATTTCGTATTTTTTTTTTCCAAATTTAGTTCCTTTTACATTAATTGTGAATTAGTGAAGAGAATTTGTAAGTAAATACTAAATACGGTACAATACTAGCCCTATTTTGTTTATAACATAAATATATTTTTCTTGTCGTCGTTGGCATTAGTCTTAAAACTAATCGAATGCTTTTAGTGAATTAGAAATTATAAATGTATTAGTATGAGTAACTTAGTCAATTTGTTGTTGGAGTTGGCATGGAGCCACTTTGTCGACAGGAGTTGAAATTAGTAGTAGCTGATACGTGCCTAATGTATAGTCTTTTTAGCCTATTTCAGCACGTATTTCTATGCATATTTATACTATTTTTATGGTATTTTGCCCCGAATTGGCTACTTTGGTTCGTTTTGCGTATTTTGTAGAAATGAACGCGAAAGTAGTGGAACCATACTCCTTTTCGTCCTTTTTGCATGCATTTAGAGGAGACGGGATTGTTCCAGAGAGAGATACTGCATTTGGAAGCGTCGTGGCACGCATTACGAGGCACTTAGGTGAAGACGTGAGCTGAAATGAAGATAAAGTGCTCGATCGAGTTGTTTCCCAGTCGATCGAGTGGTTTCTACACCCCCTGATGGTCGATCGAGCTGTTTCTCAGTCGATCGAGTAAGCTGCAACAAGACCATCTACTCGATCGAGTGACTTATTGGTCGATCGAGTAACTTTTGCTGGAGAGTTGGTCGATCGAGTGGTTTTATCCACTCGATCGAGTGGTTTCGTCATTATGGGCTTTTAAGCAGTCCGTGTGATGCTTTATTTCGCAAACCTTAGTTACTTTTTCTATTTAAACCTATGCTAATTAGGTTAATAGACATGATATCTTGGATCTTATCATCTTTTACTCTATCTTTCACAGTAGAAAACTTTTACTACGTTACTTTTATTCCTCTTCACTGTTACTTTACTTTGGGATTATTATTGCTCGGATTCAGTTGCTCTTTACGCCGGATTCGCATTGATTGTAATTCCTTCTCTTCCCTTATTAATAATAATCAATTGGTTGCTTTAATTTCTTGTCTGTGTTATTATTTCTTATGCCCTAATTTCCATCATTGCAAATTATTGTTTATTCATTATGTTTTCTGCTGGAACTTTAATTGCTGTTAGTTTAATTAAGAATATGAGTAGCTAAACCCCTTTCATGTTGGGATTAGGGGATCTGCGGTAGAAATGTGACGATGTAGTGAATGAATTAGACGAATTAATTACGAGACTCTGTCACTATAGCAATTTAACTGTAATTTCCGACCTAGTTGAGTGCACGCTTCTATGTCACCCTTTAATCTGGCTAAAATTAATCCTGGATCGAAAGATTGGACTAAATAGGCCTGCTATAAACAGTGGACTACCCTAATGAGGATGAAAGTTAAGTTAGTGGTATTTTAGGATAGAAAGTGGACCGAAAGGACCTTTTAACGTCCGTCTCACATCTAGTTCGTCTGAATCATTTACAGCTGAGTCACAGGACTACCGTAGTGAACCGAATTCCCGACATGTCCCTCTCTTATTGATAGTTTAAATCGATTTTATTGTCTTTATTGCTCTTTACTTTAATTCTCTCCCTTTCAAACTTCGTAGTTTAGAACCAAAATTCAAACAAACCCCCAATTGTTACCATAGGATTAGAAATAGACAGCTATAATTACATTACCTCCCTGTGGATTCGATACTCGACTGCCTCTGCTACATTTTAGTTGAGATCGTTAGGTTTTATCTTTGATAGGGTTGCGATAGCCGTGTCAAATTTTGGCGCCGTTGCCGGGGAGGCAATTGTTCAATTTATTAGCTGTTTTATTTTTAGTCCTTCTCAGTTTAAGGAACGCCGTTCCTTAGACTATTCTTATATTCCGTCTGTAGTTTCTTCTTATGCGCAGATCGCAGGGTGGTCCACTACTACCATTCGATCCGGAGATTGAGCGAACCTTGCACGTAAAGAGAAGGTTATTCCAAGACCAACAGTTGGAGGAAGAGCCCAATTCTCGTTCTAGCTTTTACGAGAACGAGCTGTACGAGGAAAATCCACCGTCTTCTCTAGTTTCCAATTCATCAGTTGAAACCGTTACTTTTCCTGACTTTCTACAAATGGCCGAAGAAGCAACCATTGCCAGTCATTCTGAACCAACAGCTGAAGATCTCTATAAGGGATTTGTACTACCAGGGGAGGCGAGAAAATTCGAACCGAAACCTGCTTATATCAGCTTGATCGAGAGAAATCAGTTCGGGGGAGCTACAACTGAAGATGCTCAGCATATGGAGACCTTTATTGATTACTGCTGCTCCATACCTCCTCCCACTGGCGTGACAGCGGATCAGATAAAAGAAACCATGTTTATTTTCTCACTCCGCGATGCTGCAAGGGAGTGGTATAGGGATTTGGACCGAGCTGCTCACGGTATAACTGACTGGAATTCACTGGCCTTAGCATTCTATAAGAAGTAATTTTCTGCATCGAGGACTATTGCCATTAGAGCTCAGATAACGAGTTTTAAACAAGGGCCTGACGAGAACTTTCACGAGGCATGGGTTCGATTTAAGAAGTTGGTGCGAACCATTCCGCACCACGGGTTCGAGAAGTGGAGTCTATGCAATCATTTCTATAACGGGTTGTACGACGATCAGAGGGCCATTTTGGATGCTGCAGCCAATGGCCGATTTGCTGAAAACTTGGGAGCAACCAAGGGGTGGAAGATCATAGATGATTTGGCCATCCATAAGGCTGAATATGGGAACTCGAGAGGAAATCAAAGAAGAGCTGCTGAATCTTCTTCTGTCGCTGCACTTGAAGCCCTCACTGCAAGGTTCGACAAGTATGAGTTAGGAGGAGTTTACAAGGGGGGCATGTACCAGGTTAATGCTGTGACAGACGGTCCCTTCGTCTGTAGAAGATGCGGAGGAGAGGGACATATCTTTGATCATTGTCCCCATTCCTATGAGTCATGCGCTGCCTTCCAACATTACAGGCAGAACAACAGTTATTACGAGCCGAATGTCCACCCCAATTTGAGGTGGAGTAGCCAGAATGTACTCAATCCTACCGCCCCTCCGAATCAGCAGCAGCAGCCATACCTCCACACAAGAATCAACAGGGCTATCAGAAGCCTCCTTCTTTCAACCCTCCTAATCAAGGTGCATCATCTCCAAGTGGGGTGAGTGAATTGAGTGAGTTAAAGTCAATGATGCAGTCCATTTCGAAGCAATTACAACAGAAGGACGCGTCATTCAAGGCACTTAAGACTCAAGTTGCCCAACTTGCTGCGAATCAATCCTCGAGAAAGCCGGGTCAATTACCGACTCAAAATGAGAAGAATCCACATGAGACGGTAAATCTGATAGAATTGAGAAGCGGTCTTTCTTATGAGGGACCGGAAGTGCAAAAATCAGGCCCTAGGGAAGCTGTAATTAATGATGAACAGTACTCTGGCGTGAATAATGAGCTGTCAGCCAAGAAACAGCTCGATCGAGTGGTTTTTAATGCTCGATCGAGTGGAAATGGTGAAGAAGTTGGTCGATCGAGTGATCTTTATGCTCGATCGAGTGAAGCAGATAATGAGATTGGTCGATCGAGTGGAAAAGTTGCTCGATCGACTGATTTTGATGAGAAAACTGCTCGATCGAGTGAGCATATTGGTCGATCGAGTGGCATTGATGACGGGAAGCTTATTCGAGAGCCTGCTAGTGCTCGTTTAAGCGAGAAATCACCGGAGAGACCTCGTTCGAGAGGTAAGAAGCGTCCAAAGGATACAGAACTTGCACCGGAAGATACATTGAAAGCGAGAAACAAGGGACTCGAGATACCAATCACGGTTCCCTTCCCGAGGCGGTTGCAAAATACCAAAGTTAATCAACAGTTTGGCAAATTTGTTGAACTTTTGAAGAGTTTGGAAGTCTCCGTGCCGTTCACTGAATTGCTGACTAAGGTACCCTCTTATTTAAAGTTTATGAAAGAAATTTTAGCACGTAAGAGGAATATTAATGACAATGAGACCGTAGCTTTGACCGAGGTAGGGTCATCCCTGTTTCAAAGTAAGCTACCCCCTAAGCAATCAGACCCGGGTAGTTTTTCAATTCCGTGTCATATCGGTATGCATTTGATTGATAACGCGCTATGCGATTTAGGCGCTAGCGTAAGTGTCTTACCTTTGTCTCTGGCTAAGAGACTTGGTTTGACAAACCGAGTTGCACCAACATGACCGTCCCGGATGGCCGACCGTAGTTTATCACGGCCACTAGGTGTAGCAGAAGACGTACCTGTTCGGATCGGGAAGTTCTTTATTCCCGTTGATTTTGTCGTCTTAGATATCCCCGAAGATGCACACACCCCTATTATTTTAGGGAGACCATTTTTGTCTACTGCCCGTGTAGTAATAGATGTCGGGGGTAAGACTTTGACCTTTCAGGTAGGGGATGAGGAGCTGATTTTTCATCAGTCTAAGTTCCGGAGGGCTCCCATGCAAGCTCAGCCTTGCAATGCCCTCTCTTCTATTGCTCCTATTATTGACACTCCAGATGAAAATTTGGAGAATATTGCTGTTATTGTTAACCCTCCGCCTCAGACTGAGAGCAAGAAGGAGGAAAGTTCGTCTGTTTTCCTTGCTGCAGGTACAGATAAAAGCAATAAAGGAGTTGTCAAAGGACGTTGTGCAACTGTTGTCAATCAAACTGGAAGTAAGGAGGCCAAGGAAGATGACAGACGAGCAAGGACGAAGAAAGTTCGAGCTTACATAGATTGGAACTACGTTCCTCCTACTGTTGCAAATGGTAATTCAAGCTCATGGAAATTAAAGAGGACGGTCAATGTTGCTGAGGTGACGTCCTCCAGTCAGAAGCCCACCGAGGGGCTACTGAAATTTGATGGGAATTGAACGGGGAAATGCCCCGTGTAACACTTTGTAATAGATAATTTGTTTGAAATTCTTTCGAATTTGTTTTATTGCGTTTTAATTAGGACAATTAGTTTTAGACAATTTTTAGCGTAGACGTAAGACTATAGACTGTGCTTTTGCGTATTTGGTATTTGGGAAACTCTTGGATGTGTTTTTATGCAGGTTTGGGGAATTTTCACGCAATTCAAGGAAGAAAAGACGAAATTCAAGAGCCTACGAGAGGAAAGTCCTCGATCGAGTACTTTCTGTACTCGATCGAGTGAAAATATGGTCGATCGAGTAGTTTATTTACTCGATCGAGTAAAGCCAAAAGAGGAGCTGGTCGATCGAGTGAGTGTTTATCGATCGAGCAATAGGGACATCAAAAGTCCTCGATCGAGTGATTTAAAATCACTCGATCGAGTGAAATGAACATGACACGGGAGTTTTCTAACTTAAACTCTTTATTTCCTTTTCTAATTCATTTGCATCCCTAATTCCGTCTAACCCTTCCCCCTAATTGCGATTTCAACTCCCCCAAATCCCCATTTTCTTGCCCAAATCACCAAATCCGTCACCTACATTTCATTGCTTGCATATCAATCTTCAAAAGCCCCTTGATTTCCCCTCTATTTGTGTCCATTTTCGCGGTTTTAAAAGGGATTTAGGGTTTGCGGGTTTTTCGACTGAAATCCGCCTTTGTTGCTTGTTTACTTGAGGATTAATTACATTTGTAGGTTCATCATCATCAAGTAAGTGTTTCATTCACTCTCTTTGCATTTTTTCTTCGATTAATTCGAATTTCATGAGGTGATTTTGAACTAGGGTTTCGAAAATCCACGTCTAGTCGATTTTTTTCGATTTAATTGTGTTTATATGCCCTGAATTCGCTTGCTTAATGATCATATTCCAATTCCTCGCTGTTGTTGCTTGTTTAATTCGAAATCTGCGCAAGAATTCCGCGACTAGGGCTTCTCACTCGAATTTTTCGACTGTCAGACGATCTATATGCTGCCATGCTTTGTTTAACTGCAGTTCTTGCCTACTTGCTGCTGCTGTTAACTGTTTTTCCGTCCCCTATCGCCATTACATGCTGTAACTTGTTGGGAATCTTGTACTGTGAGTCGGAATTTTCGACTGCTAGGAGTCTTACAAGCTGTCATATACAGTCTTCGTGCTGCTTTTTAGTCTCCGTTAGCAGTCATTACATTGTCACTTTATCACCATTCACATACTGCTATTTCCAAATTCCAGAGGAATTGTTGGATTTTATCTGCTGTAAGTCGAATTTTTCGACTGATAGGGCCTTTATGTGCTGTCACATGCTGGTTAACGTGTTGTTTTAACCACGGTTAGCAGCCGTTTTTCTTATCATGCCCTTTACCATGTTGCAGGATGGATACTAGTTCTTTACCTTCCACTAGTACGTCCTCCAGTCCGTCCTTGAGCGAGTCAGTGGCCCCTGCTGTTGCCACTGGCTCCACCTTAGCCACCACTGCAGCTTCTGCTGCTGTTCCTGCCCCTACCAGGCCTTTATCTATGCTGGACAGAGGATTCACGCCTCGTTTCCCGACGCCTAGTATGCTGCCACCTAGGCCGAGTCAGCAGGCTAGCCAGTTAGCCATTACTTCCAGCCCTTCAACAGGGTCATTGTTACGAGAGAGGCCACTCTTACTCCTTTAAAGGAGATGCCCACGGTACGTTTCGCTTCCACGGATCACCAGACTCGGTTATCCGCTTTACTTCATTGCCCTCTCTCCTCCACCCGTTTCATTGCACGGACTGACCTGGAGACCTTAGGAATTTATGAGGAGGTCTGTAGTTTGTTGAATGGGACGGGAATGTCGGGTCTGATTACCTTGCAGGAAGCTACTATTCGTATCCCTACATACGAGCTTTTCAGCTCCTACTCCTTTGACACCGACTCTTATGCTGCCAACCACTCTAGTCCTTGCATTCACTTTCGACTCCGCAATGAGTCGCACCATTGGACTTTGGCCAGGTTTGGGGAGGTTCTAGGCCTAGTTAGTGACGGCCCCATCGACCCACCTCGGGATATCCTTCAGCCGCTTTGGGCCGCACTTTCTCACACTCCTTACCCCACGCGGAGGGGAGCCCACGTTCACTTACCGGCTCCCCGTTACTTCTTGCGACTTATAGGAGAGACTATCTTTGGGCGACCTGAGCCCAATAACGTTACCAACACTGAGCTAGCGATTCTCGCGGGGTACCTTAACATTGACTACGGTGCCCCGTTTGTTCTAAACATTGCTTATTTAGTAGCTCAGCATTGGAACGGAATTGGGAAGAGGGTCAAGACCTCTGTTGTCTGCGGCGGGTTAGTGACTAGGATTGCCCGCCATCTTTACCCCACTGAGCCTGGACTTACCGCGCCTGATAAGCAGGCCTACCTTGACTTGGCTGCCATGGTTGACTTCGCTTGGTTCCCAAAGAAGAAGGGCGCGAGGACGTGGAAGATTTATGGTTCCACGTCTGTTACCTTGCCGTGCCCTACCCTTCCTCCACTCTTACCACTCCCGACTGCTGCTGAGGGAGCGAGGCCACCTCCACCCACCTACCACCTTACCCTTACCCCTACTTCTTCTTCTTCTTCTAGGAAGAGAAAGCGGGAGGTCGGAGAGTCTTCTTGCTCTCAGGCTCAGACTCAGGCTCAGGCTGGACCGACTCCCACGCCTACGCCTCCACTTACCCCTCCTCCTTCTGGTTCGGCCTTGCCGGCCAATTTTGTTTGCCCTCCTGTTTTAGGGGCGCCCGAGGTCATGGACCAAGGGCGTCGTGATGCCTTGCTTCTGGAGATGTGCAGGTACATATCTGAGATGAGACGGGATCAGGCTCTTGCCTTGTTCCCGATCTACGAGTTCCATATCCGAGCACGGCGACCGATTCCAGAGGGGTGGCCGCATCCCTCCTTCTACCGATACCCAGAGGGTGGGTACCCTCCACTCCCTTCTGACTCAGAGGACGAGGTGGAGGAGACACCGGTAGCACGGGAGTTGCGGCTGCGGGGCCGATCAAAGCACAGACAACAATGCCGCCGAGAGGAGACGAGGGATCCCTCATTTACACCAGGTGCGGAGGATGAGGCTGGAGATGACGATTCGAGGTTCCCCTAGTTTGTTGCTGGTTTGGGGAAACCGTCTTGTTGAGTCGGAGTACCGGGGAGTTGGAGATGGCGGCGGCGACGACGACGAGTAGCTACTGGTCTACTCACTTCCCCAGTTTTCTGGCTGGTTTGGGGAAGTTCGTATTTTGTATGTATTTCTTTCTCTTTTATTTTGTCTCCTTTATTTTATTGCTTTTATTTTGTTTATGGGTTGTATATTCCCGTTCCCCCATATTTCTGCTGGTGTATGCTGGAGGACAACGAGGGCGTTGTCCATTTTGGTTTGGGGAGGGTATTGCATCCTTTTGAGTCTGCATCTGCATTTGTTTTGCATTCACGTTTACTTTTCAGCTTGCATTGTTCTTTATTTTCCATCAAAAATACAAAAAAATTAGAAAAATTTCAAAATTCAAAAATTTCACGTTTATTTTTGCATATAGGTTGAGTCGGAACGGTAGATTTCCATGATGACAATGCACTATAACTTGTCAATTTACTTGAGCCTTGCACTTTATTGATAGTTTTTAGCTTGTCATACGCATAGTCTACGAATTTCTGTTCAAATATAAGCTGACTGTTTAGACTTGACCTATAAATTGGCAAACTACTTCAAAAATTCTGAGTTTTTAGAGCCATAACTGGTGACATTCATGACCAGTTCATTAGGAATTTTGAGAGTAGTACTCCTTGCATAGCATGTTCATCTCATTTGCACATTTATGACATTCAATTTCTTGTCAAATGCACATATTCGGGTTTGTGGTCGGTGTCACATGCAGGGAGGGCTTGCAAATTTCCCTTTCCTTATATTTTTCACCCACTTAGCTCCACATTAGCCAAAACTTGCCCTTTTGACCCATTAGCTACATCCCAAATTAAGCCTGCCTAGTCAAGCTAGTTTAGTATGTCCTTTTGTGGTATGATTTTCCGTCTCAGCTTGGCTCATATCTCATTGTATGGAGTTGGTGTAAATAGAGGAAGGAGGAAAAGAAAAAAAAAAGAGAACTGAAAAAGAAAAGAAAAAAAAACGTGAGAAAAAAAAAGGAAAAAAAAAAATGAAAAAATTGGAAAGGAGGAAGCTGGAACGTGAACAGAAAAAAAGAAAAAAAGAGAGAAAAATGAAAAAGAGTTGAGAAGATGTTCAAGACGTACAATAGAAAAGGGGTTGTTTTATTCCGATTAGTTATTTCAGACGGTGTTTTAAAAAGGGAATTTTGTGACCGTCGACTCTCCGTTTTATCCCATATCTTTTTGAGGAGATTGTGTTTGAGTCTAGGGAGTTTTGTGCCAAAGAAGGGCACTTGTGCTTAGTCTTTCATCGATTGAGATCCGGATGGTTTTATTATGGTCCTGTTAGGAACTAGCTTGATGCTTTTACCTCCACATTTCCATAACATGTTTTGCCTTTTCTCACCGAACCTCACTGTTCCCAAATTATTTGCAAGCCCTCGGTACTGTGACGGACATTATTGGTTGGAGTGTGTGCATTAGTACTTGAATTGTCTTTCATTTTTGTTGCATGCATGCTATGTAGGTCGCAGATTAGGTGAGTGACTATCTTTTCTTCTCTTTTTACATATAACATTCACCCTTTGCTTCATGAGAGAAGAGTGACCACGTGAGAGTCCAGCTTTTGTTGGTCTTGCAAGGTCGATAGGTCGCTTTATTTCGAATGCTTATAATTCGTTTGCGTATTGACGCTTGGCTTTAATCGTTGATTTTTGTTGCATTAATTTGGCTCAAGTAGACAAGTTAAGCTAGCTACGAGTTATCATTTCCGTTCCATTAGTTTAGTTTTGAGTTTACTCGAGGGCGAGTAAAGGTTTGGTTTGGGAGATTTGATACGTGCCTAATGTATAGTCTTTTTAGCCTATTTCAGCACGTATTTCTATGCATATTTATACTATTTTTATGGTATTTTGCCCCGAATTGGCTACTTTGGTTCGTTTTGCGTATTTTGTAGAAATGAACGCGAAAGTAGTGGAACCATACTCCTTTTCGTCCTTTTTGCATGCATTTAGAGGAGACGGGATTGTTCCAGAGAGAGATACTGCATTTGGAAGCGTCGTGGCACGCATTACGAGGCACTTAGGTGAAGACGTGAGCTGAAATGAAGATAAAGTGCTCGACCGAGTTGTTTCCCAGTCGATCGAGTGGTTTCTACACCCCCTGATGGTCGATCGAGCTGTTTCTCAGTCGATCGAGTAAGCTGCAACAAGACCATCTACTCGATCGAGTGACTTATTGGTCGATCGAGTAACTTTTGCTGGAGAGTTGGTCGATCGAGTGGTTTTATCCACTCGATCGAGTGGTTTCGTCATTATGGGCTTTTAAGCGAAATTCGTGTGATGCTTTATTTCGCAAACCTTAGTTACTTTTTCTATTTAAACCTATGCTAATTAGGTTAATAGACATGATATCTTGGATCTTATCATCTTTTACTCTATCTTTCACAGTAGAAAACTTTTACTACGTTACTTTTATTCCTCTTCACTGTTACTTTACTTTGGGATTATTATTGCTCGGATTCAGTTGCTCTTTACGCCGGATTCGCATTGATTGTAATTCCTTCTCTTCCCTTATTAATAATAATCAATTGGTTGCTTTAATTTCTTGTCTGTGTTATTATTTCTTCTGCCCTAATTTCCATCATTGCAAATTATTGTTTATTCATTATGTTTTCTGCTGGAACTTTAATTGTTGTTAGTTTAATTAAGAATATGAGTAGCTAAACCCCTTTCATGTTGGGATTAGGGGATCTCATGTAGAAATGTGACGATGTAGTGAATGAATTAGACGAATTAATTACGAGACTCTGTCACTATAGCAATTTAACTGTAATTTCCGACCTAGTTGAGTGCACGCTTCTATGTCACCCTTTAATCAAGCTAAAATTAATCCGGATCGAAAGATTGGACTAAATAGGCCTCGCTATAAACAAAGGGACTACCCTAATGAGGATGAAAGTTAAGTTAGTGGTATTTTAGGATAGAAAGTGGACCGAAAGGACCTTTTAACGTCCGTCTCACATCTAGTTCGTCTGAATCATTTACAGTGGAGTCACAGGACTACCGTAGTGAACCGAATTCCCGACATGTCCCTCTCTTCTTGATAGTTTAAATCGATTTTATTGTCTTTATTGCTCTTTACTTTAATTCTCTCCCTTTCAAACTTCGTAGTTTAGAACCAAAATTCAAACAAACCCCCAATTGTTACCATAGGATTAGAAATAGACAAACTATAATTACATTACCTCCCGTGGATTCGATACTCACCGCTCTCGCTACATTTTAGTTGAGACCGTTAGGTTTTATCTTTGATAGGGTTGCGATAGCCGTGTCAGTAGCTACTCTATATTTTTTACCTCGACACTCAATAGTGCTTCAAGAGACAGAATATTACAAGTGGCCCGTGCATCGCACGTGCATTAAATCTAGTATATATATAAAAGAGGTTTTTTTTTCAGGCACTCAGAGAGACTCCAACTATTTCTAAACACGTTTTTTATTTTCATTAATTAATTCACTTAAAAGATAATTCTTCGTTTTAATTTTTTATTAATTAATTAACTTAAAGATAATTTTTCTTGACAAATCCCCCCTACTACTAAGAGAATAAAAATTCTCAAAAGTTTTCCCTCCAAACTCCACCTACTTATATAAGGAAAGAAATAAAATTTTCCAATTAAGCTATAATCTTTTTCTTAAAGCATGACTTTTTTTTATCAAATTCTAAATTATAATTATATATGATTTTAATCAAAATAAAATAAAAGGAGTATAAAATTATAAAATACAAAATCGTTAATTTTTCTTCAAAAATGATTTAATGCATACTTAAACTATATAAAACAATAAAATAATATTATTAGCTACCTGAAAAAAAACTCATTAAGATAATTTAAGCAAAGTTATAAATTAAAATCATTAACTTTGTGTTAAAAAAAATCACGACATACTATGTTTTTTTTCTCATATTAAAATATAATTAGGTGAAATATAAAAATCTGAAGGTATAAAATTTGGAATGAATCCTCCTATATACTAAGAGAATAAAATTCTCCACAGTTTTCCTCCAAAAAGGTATCAAGCTAAATAAAAAAACAAAAATACTTCTTGATTTAAATTATTATCATTTCATCAAAATATAACCTTTTAATCAAATAATAATATTTTCTTTGAAAATCTAAATTATAATATTTTACTTAAAGAAGATAAATTCACTATAATTTTATAAACTGTAAATTTCTAAATTTTTGTTATGTATTACTCCCTCCTATTCCGAATAAGTGTCCCATTTGGACAATTGCACGAAAATTAAGAAATATAGTTAAAATAATGAAAATTATTTTATAGGGGTAAGAATATAAGAGTTAAATAATGAAAAGTATTGAATATGATGGGTTAGGGGTGGTTGGGGTGGTAAATAAAGAAAAGAGCCAAGGGTAAAAAAGTAAAAAACCATGTCCAAATATGGCAAATGGGACAGTTTTGTGAATTGACGAAAATGGCAAATGAGACACTTATTTAGAATAGGAGGGAGTATTATATATGAGAGAATGACTTGACACTTTTTATATAAAACAAAATATTAAACTGATATAAGTAGCTTCATCACAAAAAAATAAAAAATCATTAACATAACTTGAGAAAATTTATTATTTGTAATCATTAGTTTTATGTTAAAGAAAAAAATCATTAAACATATTTTATAACTTTACTAAATTCTCTTGATTAGTTCATAGTTCATTTTTTTTCTCATATCGAAATACGATGAGGTATATGAAAAATATGAAAAATTAATAATTTATCAATTTAAAATATTTAAATAATAACTAAAAATAAAACCTCTATATATACCGCAAATGTGCGGGATTTACACTATTAAATACCAATAGTATAATTGTTACATTCTCTAATATTCCTATCTAAAAAACCGCGCATTTGCGCGGGATCTATACTAGTTATTATATAAAGATAATAAAATAGGCAAGGTATTTGATTAGGACACAAACCACTTCATCTATATATAAACTTCATACCATCATACATTTTATTCTACACCTAAAATTTTACGTTTTATGTCACATAGTTTGATCATTAAGGAATGCGGTAATATGCACTATTGATAAAGAATTCACGATTCTACTTGCATTACAAACACATCGACAGCAAGCGGTGCTTAGCTAGCCTTACAAACGGGTAATCATTAATTATGAGAAAGTATTTTTGAATGCTGTAGTACTCTCACCTACGTGTATTATTTTGTGCAGATCATACTTTTTCTACGCAGATTGCATGAAAATGAAGAGACGGTGGGTTACCAAAGCATGCCTCAATCATTTTCATCGGCAATACAATATATACAGAGTTATTGTCTTTCCTAAGTTTACTACGGAGTATGTTGCAATTAAGCATAATAAAAGATGTACAGAGTAATAGATTTGTTAATCGTTGACAAAGAGATCAATTCCATTATAAGCACAACACCAAATTAAGTTAAACCATCTTTACACCTTGATATCACATTTCCGTGATGTATACAAAAATTTATTTTTGTGACAGATATTTATTTTGACAATTAGTCATATTCTGTGATTCAGATATTTATTTTGACAATAGGTTATACTTAAGACGGTCTTAAGTTAAGACCTCTTAATGGATGTGTTTAATTTTGGCAGGATTATACGTACTAATGTACACGCCCAACGTTACATCTTACGGAGCAAAAAAACTCATGGTATATATTAGTTTCCCATTTGTTTATTATTCGTATAAGATTATTTTGGTATATAATTGTTCTTCAACATCGATTTTTGAAATAATAGTATCATGTCTTTAATTAATATAAGGCGATTTTACATAAATTTATCGTAAAACGGGATCCTTTATTAACCACTTTTACCCATAGATAGGGCATCATAGGGCTACATACGGATCCTTATCTTGTCATTTTTCGATTAAGTTTTCTGAAATTTGGAGACGGGGCATGAATTCAACAATTTTTAGGCTATTACTGACCTCAGTCACCTCACCTCCAAAAATTTTTTTCACGTCTTATGAGGGATGGTATACCTATCACTGGCAGAGCCTGAACCTAAATTTTGGGTGGCCAAAATGGTAAGGTTTGAGTTTTCCGGGATGAACAGTAAGTATAGCATGAATACAAGAGAAAACAGACTCTATTATGCTTTAATTGTAGAAAGCTATATTTATTCAAAGGTGACTGTCCCGCCCCCGAAGTACTTTATCTGGTGCATTTGGGCCACAAAATTGTCGAACTAAGCAAGATTTTGAGGAATAGAGATTCTTATCTCCATCGGGCTTTTCATTTATCGTGTAGTACGTGTACCATGACCGATCAAAGAATGTAACTTATATTTAAAGTTGTTTTTTTTCGTCATTCTATGGCTATCGACAATTCGACATTGCTAATGACTACTACGTACATTTGTTTTATTGTTTATGTTATGATTCTAGAGATGTAATTATTTATGCCTTTATTTTATCAAAATCAATGTACATATTATAATCTCGCTACAAGTTTCATGCACATAGTCACGATAATATCCTCCCATTGGAAAAGCATGGTCCTTAGTCCTTACCTCAATTTATCATCCTCAATAGGTCATAATTAATATAATTAATTAATAAGAATACCTTAAAAAGGTACAATAAAATTTGTCTATCAATAACATAGTGAGAGACCATTTCTCCAAAAAAATTGTGTTGATATAAAAAATTATATGAAAAATGATGTTATTAAAATATAATATACTAAAATATGAGTAATGATTATGAGCATATCAATGATTTTGTGGTTGGAGGAAAGTAGGATATTTAAAGATGTACAAAGTTTTTGGGTTGATGTAAAATTGCAAGTATGGAATATTATAATGATATACAATTTCCTTGCCTAATTATTCTTCAAGTAAGCTTTAATGTTTAACCAAAGTGAATCATACCTAAAGTCTCCTAAAAAATACGGAGTATTACACAATATTAGCAGTTGTTACACTTATTATTTAAATTAACAAAAAAAAATACAAATACCTTATGATACCCTTTATCTTTCAATATGTCTTCTTTTTTACGGATATATCCGTCACAAGCTTATGACGGGTCAAGTAGTAGCCACATGGGTAGAAAAGACAACAATTAAAGTGCATAGAGTAATCACAAATGATTTGTCTTATTAAGCCATGTGGGTTTTACTTGACCCGTCACAAGTTTGTGACGGATATCGGCCGTCACAAATGAGAATTTGTGCAACATTAAAATTTAATTCGAGTCTTTTGCAACAAAAATACAATTAGAGGCGAGTCAATATTATAACCCGTACAACGTACGGGCACAATTTCTAGTTATTTAATATTATAGAATAAAGGGGTAAAAAATGAAAAATAAGTCCTTTCAGGTACCTGATTTCTCAAATGCTACCTGAGGTAGCATTTCATTTCAGGTACCTTATTTGACCAAATAAGCTACTTACCAAACACTTGCAAAAAAATCAGCTAGCTGAAATTTTGGTCAAATAAGCCAATTTGGTCAAATAAGCTACCTGAAGTGTCGTGCCAAACGGAGCCTAATTCTAAAGCAACGACTTTTTAATTTCAACGGCACAATGTTAATTAAGATATATGACTTCCAATTGGGATTGTCTTTTAATATTTTACTAGTTCTACTAGCCGTGAAATTTATAGGATTAACTATGTTTTGACGTTGGTGGTGCTTTGAAAGCCCGAATTTGTGATCGCGTTGGGCCTTGTGGAGAAAAGAGTTTCATAAGAATTTTTTTCTTCTATTAATCAGTGCGTATATTGTCATAGTATATCGTCAAAGTATAATTATGTTATGTATATGACCACAATTTACTAAAATTTTGCCACGGATTATTAGTATTTTGCCATGAATATTGTTACATTATTAGTGTTTTGCCACGATTATTGTTATTATTGTAGTTGTATTCGAATTTTTTCGTCTTGTTTATTATACTCATTTCCTTCCGTTCATTTGTATATTAAAATAAAAATTAATGTTGGTTTTGTTCCTAAGATTTATTCTAACAATAAAATCTCTAATAGTATTTGTTTTGATGTTTAATGATTGTTTAATTTACTTTTAGAATGAAAACCAAATTTTAATGATTCTGTATAATGCTACAAAATCTTTCAACATTTTCTCTTCTTTTTTAAGAAATTAAATAAAAATAAATATCTGATGGTTTGGCTTGCTAATTTTTTTTAAGGTCCCCAATTTACACTTTCGCCTAAGGCCTCGGAAAGCTTAGAAACGGGTCTGATCGTCAGACATGTTGTGGAGGGTGTTTCTTACACTGTTTTTTTAAATAAAGTTATAACTTGTGAATTGTGATGTTAATCAAGTGCATAATATAAATAGTACTAACGAATGTATGAATGTATGATGCATGATATATGAGTGTATGAACGCATGATATGATATTTCGTATGAATGTATGATGCATGATTTATGAGTGTATGAATGCATGATATGATATTTGACTGAACTTAATAACTAAGTTATACGGAGTAATCCTTATTACACCAGAGGGAAAAAAATAAAAATGGATGATATGATATTTCGTATGAATATATGATGCATGATATATGAGTGTATGAATGCATGATATTGACTGAGGTTAATAACTAACTTATAATAGATAAAATGAAATAAATAAAAATTAGAACCCATGATGTAGTAGAACAAGTCGACAATTTTAACCACTGAGCTATACAGGCATCTTCTTGTATTTTTGTATCGCTTATTAATATTTAGCTCATTCCTAATATTTTAGCTATTTTAGGGTAGCATAATTAATTTTTAAACCGATTTTTTGGATTTGGGGTGCAACAAGGTAGCTTCGCCACCTGCCTATAACTAACATGATTTTGAAACCTCTCCTCCTTTTTATTTTGAAACCTTTGGTTATGTTAGTTGAATAGTGATGAGACGGACGTATGTGACTATTTTATGTTTAAATGTAACCACAATGGTATGGCCGGTGTTACAACTTATTATGGTAACTTATTTTTCAATAATGGTCACATTTGACGGTAAAATAGTTACAAAATCTCGTCATATTTCTTTAGACCAAAATGGCCCGTGCCCGTATGAAGCAAGACCAACTCTGAATCGCAAATTTAGAAGCTTTATTTACATACTTTTGAGCAAGAATGAGACGTTATTAGTGTGATCTTATTGCCAATTCCGTAATATAGTTTGAATTGCATAATAATGGGGATTGATTTATTAGATGATGAGTGTGTGGGTTGTAAGAAGTCAAGATGATTTAGTTTGGAGTTGTTACTGTCTTGGAGAGAAATTGATTGTTGGAAATATATCAGTGGTTGACACTCCGTCGACTGTCAATGGCAAATGCTAAACTTGGATAACGATAGAATCACGAATCGTTTTCCTTCAAGAGTATTTCGACATTTACATTTGTGTCGGGTTACACGAAATCTCTCGCAGGACAAGACTATTGATTCTATCTCGTTTTTAACAAATAGAATCGAGAGAATAAAAATGGATTTTGTAATTTGTTTGTTCTTTCAAAGTTGAAAAGTTTCTGATTTTTCTTAATCATTTTCATTTATGCATAATCATTTCCAATGGAGCCAAAGATTCATTACTCTTTGGTTCTGGATTATGATGGAATAAAGCAAAATGACTCACTAAAGTGGCTACGCTTCTTTATCTTGTGAAGTAGTGGTCCTTCGATGCGATTCTCGACGCAATTTTCATCTTAGATCATTCGGAAACAACCTCTTTGTGTTGCTAATACAAGGGTAAGGTTACGTACATCCGACCCCTTACCCCGCACCTGCGGGAGCCATTGAGGCACTGGGGTAATGTTGTTATTTATAATCATGTATATATACAAGTAGTATTATGCACAAATGAGAAAATAATTAGTTATTTCCAAAAGGCACCTTTTGAGACAAGTTCAATTAATGCAATGTCGAATAAATACCCGATCGGGGTCGAAATAACGCACTAGAATAAACATCAAAATTACTTGTCTTTAAAACCCGTAAGCTCAATTATAGCTTATACAAGTATGCACTCCGCATTCCCTAACTCGTATTATAGCGAACCGAATTTACTTGACTTTAACCGAATCCCGACTACACTCAAATGTATCCAAAGGATTCACTTAAATCACCAACATTCCTCCCTCATTTAAGTGTAATCCTTGATTCATTTACAACAAACCAAACCAAACTCATACATAAAGTGAAAATGTCAAGCGGATTGAATTTCCACCTTAGTGAACTACACATTCCGCATTCGAGTATTGGAGTGTCTCTATGGATTGAACTCATATGAATACATGAAGATAAAACACATATAAGTTCAAGACAACTCCATAAGTTTATTACCGACACTATGTTACATGGTCTAATGTTCCTACCCATTCATGTAATACTCCGTATTTTAGTTGGAGTACTCGGTCGAGTACTTGGTTGGTACTCGGTGGAGTGTGTTACTCGGCCGAGTGCACTTGACCGAGTAAACCGGTTCAGCGAGTGTCACAGTTTTCATTATGTTTTGACCAAGAGTTTTGTTTATAACTCTTAAGTCGTTTATAAAATCATTTTAACATCTCTAAAGCTATTTCTAAAACTAGAGAGAGGGAGAGGAAGAGGATTTGTCGAGCCCTTCATTTGATTGAAAATTCCTCACCGATTTCAACCTAATTCGATTTCCCTGTTTGTAAGTCAATCTCATTCAATTGTTTATACTGTTTTAAAGTCGTCGTCTTCGAAAAGTTTGAAAAGAGAGCCCTATTTATTTGAAGTCTAGTTTATGCATATCAAATTTCGTAGTCAAATTCATTATGGTTTGTCCTAGGTGATTTATTTATGAACATGTCGCTGAAAAGTCCGCGAATCTGATTTGGTTGTGAAAAATAATTTGAAATCCTAATTTATATGTCGATTCATTTTTGGGGCTTTTTCATAAATCATATATGTAGAGTCTATATGACAATAGGATTTGGAATTTCTGAAAAATAATGTTTTAAACTCGTTTTATGAATCAATACCTTTTATGCGACAGATTCTGTCAGCTTATGGAAATCAGTCTGAAAACCCTTGATAAGTTTGGAATTTGAGAAACCTTTGTTAGATATAATTTGTAGCCAAGACTCACGGGGTTCCAATCCAATTGGCCTTGAATCTATTCGATTTTTCTGGAATTAGTTATGTATTTTATACCGAGTCTGTCATATGCTGGAAAATCAGGAAAAGTCGTGTTAGTTCTTTAAGTTGATATTCCTATTAAGTTATGATGAGTCTAGGTTATGTGCATGATTAATTGATTAAGTAGGTGGTAATTATATATAATTATGTTATGTAGGTGATGGATATGTGAAGGATCATAGTTGATTGCTTGTGTGTGCTTGGATTGCGAAAAGGTAGGGTTTCCATACTCAGTTCCTGTTTAATTGACTTGAGATGTATTGTTGTATTGTGTATGATAGTTGTCTTCTGATCATCGTTGGTGTGTTGGTGCGGTGGTGGTGTGGTGGTTGTGATGATGTTGTGATGATTGTGGTGGAGTCACTTGCGGGAGTTGCTTCACACCCTAGTTCGCCCTCCGTGAAACCCGCCACGGGAGGGGATGTGCACATTAAGGGACAGGGTTATCGCTCGTTGATGAGCGGGATTTAGGTGGGGATTGGATGCGGTCCCCCACTGGCGGCGAGGATTACCTGTTGCGATGGGTAATCTGGCAGGGCTACACACTTCGGTGTGTAGTCGGTAACTGTGTGAGATCGGGAGACCGGGGATGGAGGATGATCAGCTGGTTGCTTTATACGCTTGTCTTATTTTAATTATACAGTAACTGACCACGTTGTGTTTTGTAAAATCTGTGGTGATCCATTCGGGGATGGTGAGCAGATTGTGACAGGTGATGCAGTTCTTTAGCTATGGGACAGTTATGGGGGAGTCATCACTCGAGTCTAGTTTCCGCCGTCAAGAGACTTAGCTTTCATTTCTAGTTGTTTAGCTTTCACAGTTGTATATTGGTTTTGGATTTTTGGAACATGTAAACATTAATCAGTTATACTTTAAATTGTGTTTTGGATTGGTAACTTTGATATACTAACCTCGGGCAACCGAGATGGTAACAATATCTCATGCTAAGGTAGTCCTTGGTAAGGTACCTTGGTATGAGGGGGTGTTACAAAGTGGTATCAGAGCCGACGATTCCGGCACCTAAAACTAATGAACCCAATGAACTTAGGGAGTCTAAATAAAATGAACACGGGGATAGTTCTTTGGAGCTACCGCAAAGACTTGGGAGACGTCCCGAAGTCGCATTGAGGCCCTTACGATCTCGAGTCGGTCACATGGGGGAGTCTTGGTAACCGTTGTGTGCTTAAAGTCATGTGTGCTTTAATTGTAGTTGTGATTTTTGTGAAGTTGTTGGATGAAGTGAGAAAGTAAGTTGTGTTATACGTGTACCTTTAAGTATATATTGGATGAAGTATATTTTTTTGGGTTGAATAGAAGTGATTGGAGTATATGTAATGCGATGTGGGGTATGTCTATATGATCATGATGATGTTAATGTTTGGGTTGTTGGTAGTAGCATGTGATTAAGGTCATGCGTCTTTATATATGAATGTCGTGTTTAACTTTCATGTGAGTATGATAAAAGTTCAACTATGTACTGTTTTTTAGCAGTATTGAGTTGTTATTGTTGCCTTATGCATGTTCAAGTTGTTTTGGTTTAGAAAACTTGATTTGTCTGAAGACCGATTATGGTAGGGCTATATTAAAACTGTCATAAGTGGAGTTCTAAAAATGATATTTTTGTAATTCCAATTGGAGGTGATAGCTTGTTATCTTACGATTCTAACGATAGGTCACATGCCCAAAATGACCAAGTAACGAGTGAGATATGACTGTTTTACTTAAAAACGACAAATCTTGAGAATCATGCGATACTCGACCGAGTAGGCCCTACTCGGCCGAGTATCTTTCATACTCGACCGAGTAACCCATACTCGGCCGAGGAATCTTTCTGTGAAAATCCCGTTCAGCTTCTGGAGTCGTGAACTCGGTCGAGTAGTCTCACTACTCGACCGAGTGTCCTGTACTCGGTAGAATACGTCATGTACTCGACCGAGTTTGTTTTATGTGACCGAATCTTATGACCAATTGTACTACGTGATATTACGTTTTTTTTACTTTGTGTTTGATAAATGCTTGGTTAAGTACCTGGAGAAGACAAGTACAGTAGCATAAAGAATTGCAAGGAATAAAGATTGAAAGATGGTTTATTTCTCAGATTCTGCCTCTTAATTATTTTGGCTGTTATTTTATACATGGTTAAGATATGTTAACTAAATTTTTTATATGTGTTAGTCTCATGTGTTAGCTTTCAATTGCCGATGGTCTCATGCCTATACGAGTTACGGATTAAGAGAAATAAATATTTTAGTAAACAGTGGTCAAAATGTTACTGCATAGTGCCAATTTCGACCAACCAATTTGTAAAATTTGCCATTTTATATGTATACATGATTTTTGAGTGATTCTAACTCTCCTAATTAGTAGACTCGTAGAAGTTTCCATATTGATAAACCTCACCTGATATGGATGTGTCATTAATGAATTATGATTTTTGCAAGGGGTATTGCTCTTTCACATACGCCTTTTACTCTTTCACATACGTAGTTTACACTGTTACCCTTCTCAGTTATTTCTTCCTTTACCCATTAGATTTTTTTCTCCCTTTCATAATCCCCTTTCACCATTAAATCACCATCATCTATCTCCATTAACCACCTCACACCTCCATTAACCAACACCTTGCCGGAAACCCATTACTCCGGCCGACCCCACGCCTACCGGAGTAATGATTTACGGAAAAAAAAAACAATGAACAGTAACCCCTACCCTGCAACTTCGCCTCCCCCGCACTCACCCTCCCCCGCAACGCCCCACCCCTGCGACTCCGACCACCGCCCACCTGACCCGACGACCCTTCTTCACAGCTCACCACTCAACATGCCTTCCGCCATCAACATAATTGAAGAACTTTTAGGGTGATTATAAACCCTAATTTTAAGACAAAATAATGAATAAACAATAAACAAGTTTTTAATAATAGTTAAACAAATTAGTATTACTTCATTAATTGAAGAATTTGAAGAATTGTAATTCATTGTTCAAGTTGTAGAATAATTAGGTTTTAATTTTAGGGGAAATGAAAACCTAATTTGTTTAGATTTAGAAAAAGGGTAGAGGATGGAAATTTTATGAAAAAAAGTATGTGAAAGAGTAAAAGGCGATGTGAAAGAGCAACACCGTTTGCAAAGTTGACCTTGAAATGTGACAAATTGCTTTGATAACAATCTGCTTTGACCAATCGGTTTGGGAAAATCATTATAAATTGATTATTTGTGCTTTGGACCTAATTTTAACTCTCCCCATTCCGTGACTCTCTGTATTTTCTAAAAAGTCTAAAAACTCATGTATTCGTTAAGTTGTTATTTATTGGTGATTCTGGAAGTTATAGCATGTTTTATAGTGCCTGTGAATGTGTGTCTGATGACAAGTTTCTAATAAAGGTTATACTATGAATTTCGAAATCTTAGTTTCTATGTTTTGGCGACATGTTTATGTGTAATTATAAGTAGCTTAACCTATAAGCTTATGTGGAATAAGTGATGACATTGAAAGATTGGGGGTGTCGTGTCTTATATGTCACTTATTACATAACGATGTCTGCAAATAGCATGAACATGAATGATAGCTAGGATTGATTAAGTGGATTGATTGTTGCACATATTATAGATACTAACAAGTGTGATTACGTGCAAGTAATTTGTGGTCACCTAAGCTAACGAGTCTGGTCGAGTCAAATATGTTACATGGTTGATTATTATATTATCGGCATGAATATGGGATAGAACACAGTAGGTGTTAAATGAATCGTTGTAGAATGAGGTAATTCATATAATAGTCCATGAGTAATGTACGATGAGTTAATGGGGTGTTAGTAATTATCATGTAAATTAAAGTAGACATACAAATAAGAAGCTAATATGTTGAAACGGAAGTATTAAGTGATTTATTTGTATAAGTCTAGCATGTCTAGTGATATGAAAATATATGGTTGACGGTGCAAATAGATGGCTTATGTGATGACGTGAGCAGCTGAATGATAGTTAATTGATGGTAATATAATGGTGTTGAAGTGTGCATTTTTATTTATTTATTTAGTGATCCACATGAGTTGACATAGAACATGTTATTAATCACGATGCAAATGATG
Organism: Silene latifolia; assembly: GCF_048544455.1. Lineage (NCBI taxonomy): Eukaryota > Viridiplantae > Streptophyta > Magnoliopsida > Caryophyllales > Caryophyllaceae > Silene > Silene latifolia. Next base: position 52,661,090 of record NC_133533.1, read on the forward strand.
ATTGTCCTAGTATGTATTGTGCTTGTAAACAAGTGTGTAGTAATAATTCGAACATGTGTGGGTACCGAGTTTGAGCATGATGTGGAATTACGGGTTATACATGTATAATTGATTCATGTGCATATTTTTAATTTATTTTCCAAATAGTACTAATGTGGATACAAATTTGTGCGTAATAGCAAGAATTAGCAACTTATACTATGTATGTACAACTTAATGAAAGTAATAAGCATGAGTAACAATAAGATGGCTTTTGTTGTTTACATCCCTTGTGCATTCTTGATAATCACAATAAATTGGTAACTCATTAGGAAGCTTGATAAGTAGCATAACAAGTCAAGCATGTTAGGTTATTTGAACTAGTATAACATTGATATGTAATTAAAGGTTGTGTTATTACATGTGTTTATTGTTCGAGTATATGTGCATAAACAATGATTTGGTCTCGTCCTTTTGGTATTAGTTGGCTAAGTGAGCTTTGTAATACTCCGTATTTATAAGTCTTGGGGTACTCTATCGAGTAAGCCTTACTCTGTCGAGTAAGGGTAAGTTGCGAAATAAAATAGTTTCTGACCTGTTGGGTACTCGATCGAGTAGCTGGGGCACTCGATCGAGTAAGGGGGTACTCGATCGAGTGTCCGGTTTTTTTGCCAGGGGAGTTTTCTCGGGTTTTGTTAATTATGCGATTAAGGTATTTAAGTTTCGTCGTCATTGTTTTAAATCACTTTTACAAAACCTAAAACCCTGTTTAAGAGAGAAAGCAACCAGTTCATCTTCTAATCGCATTCTTAGCAATTCCGGAGTTGACGGTCGATTCTTGTCGTTATTCGTATCGTTGAGTTCCTTGCGTCGAGGGTAAGATCTATGTACCCTTTTTTTCGCTTTTTCCTAGTTTTGGTTAAACCCCCAATCTCTAAATTAGGTTTAACCAAATCAAAGGAAAGACAATAAAAAGGGTACATAGATCTTACCTCGACGCAAGGAACTCAACGATACGAATAACGACAAGAACTCGACCGTCCAACTCCGGAATTGCTAAGAATGCGATTAGGAAGATGAACTGGTTGCTTTCTCTCTTAAACAAGGTTTTAGGTTTTGTAAAAGTGATTTTAAACAATGACGACGAAACTTAAATACCTTAATCGCATACTTAACAAAACCCGAGAAAACTCCCCGTAAAACCGGACACTCGATCGAGTACCCAAGGTACTCGATCGAGTACCCCCTTACTCGATCGAGTGCCCCAGCTACTCGATCGAGTACCCAACAGGTCAGAAACTATTTTATTTCGCAACTTACCCTTACTCGACAGAGTAAGGCCTACTCGATAGAGTACCCCAAGACTTATAAATACGGAGTATTACAGTCTTCCCTCCTTAAAAGGAACTTCGTCCCCGAAGTTCAAACCACTACTAAACAAAGGTACTCCCACAACATTCCCGACTCAAAAGCCAAACAAAATTTAACATAAAACATGATACTAACCCAACTCATCCCGACAAACATACCGACACTACATATAAAAGGTGTATAAAACTCTTAAAACTGCTCGCGATCATCTCCTACCCTCCCTAAAAGAAACAAGGTTACGTCCCCGTAACCATACATACCTGATCAAAGAGGAAAGGGTAACGCTCTTTCATAGCTTCCTCTGGCTCCCATGTAGCTTCCTCGGTCTCGTGGTTAGACCAAAGGATCTTAAGCAAAACTGTCTCACCACTCCTAGTCTTTCTAACCTTTCGGTCTAGAATCTGCTTAGGCACCTCAAGATATGATAAGGACTCATTTAGTTCTAAGCTCTCTGCCTCTAACACATGTGACGGGTCACTCACATACTTCCGCAGCTGCGATACATGAAACACATTATGCACTCTCTCTAACGCAGCTGGTAAAGCCAGACGATAAGCAACTTCCCCAACTCGCTCTAAGATCTCATAAGGCCCTATAAACTTCTGACTTAGCTTGCCTTTCGTCCCAAATCTCATAACTCCGCGCATAGGAGAAACTTTCAAGAGAACCTTGTCCCTAACTTGAAACTCTATATCCCGGCGATGTAGATCTGCATAACTCTTTTGCCTGTCCTGAGCTGCTCTCATCCTTTCTCTGATTATCTTAATCTGTTCCACCATCTCATACACCATCTCTGGTCCTAGAACCACTGCCTCAGCACTGTCATCCCAACAGATTGGACTCCTACACCTTCTCCCATACAAAGCCTCAAACGGTGCCATACCTATACTGGTGTGATAACTGTTATTGTAAGAAAATTCTATCAAGTCCAACCTTTGCTCCCAGCTACCACCAAAATCCATCACACAAGCTCGCAACATATCCTCAAGAGTCTTGATTGTTCTCTCAGTCTGCCCGTCTGTCGCAGGATGAAATGCTGTACTCATCTTCAAAGTTGTTCCCAACGATTCCTGCAACTCTTTCCAAAACCTCGATATAAACCTCGCATCTCTGTCAGACACTATGTCCTTAGGGACTCTATGTAACTTAAGCACGTTCTTTCGATAGCCATAGCCAATTGTGCCTTAGTCCATGTATCTTTCATTGGAACAAAGTGAGCTGACTTGGTCAGACGATCCACTATCACCCAAATCATGTTGTTACCTTGTTGACTCTTAGGCAAACCCACAATGAAATCCATGGAAATGGATTCCCACTTCCACTCAGGCACCTCTAAAGACTGAATCTTACCTTGTGGTCGTCTCTGTTCCCCTTTTACTCTCTGGCATGTCAAACAACGGGACACAAACTCAGCTGTCTCTTTCTTCATCCCAGGCCACCAAAACGTTTTCTTCAAATCCTTGTATATCTTGTCTCCACCTGGATGAACTGAATATGGTGTGCAATGCGCCTCCGTCATGATCGTCTTTTTCAACACCTCATCATTAGGAACACACCACCTACCATCAAACCTCAAGCTACCATCTGTATGAATAGAAAAGCGGGACACTGTCCCTTTCTCTACTCCAGCTCTCCACTCAACTATCTTAGGATCCAAAGCCTCGCTTATCCCGAATATCATCATAAAACTCCGGATGTCTTTGTCATATCACCCATGGCATCTCCTTTCTCGCATCATATGTATCCCAAAGCTCGCTACCTCATCCTCACCTCATCAAAGATAGAGTCAGACACAAGGAATGTACACTCTTCCTACTCAAAGCATCAGCAACAACATTGGCCTTCCCTTCATGGTAGATGATTTCCATGTCGTAGTCGCCAATCAACTCCATCCACCTCCTCTGTCTCATGTTCAACTCCTTCTGCGTGAAGATGTACTTAAGACTCTTGTGATCAAAAAATACCTTAAAGATTGCTCCATAAAGGTAATGTCTCCAAATCTTGAGAGCAAACACCACTGCACCCAACTCCAGATCATGAGTAGGGTAATTCTCCTCATAAGGCTTCAACTGCCTAGAAGCATATGCAATCACTTTACCATTCTGCATTAACACACATCCCAGCCCATTCTTCGAGGCATCCGTATAAACCTCAAAATTCTCGCTCCCTTCAGTAATGCTAGGGACAGGAGCCGTGGTCAAACGCTCCTTTAATGTCCGAACGCCGTCTCACAACTCTCATCCCAACGAAACCTGTTCTCTTTCCTCATCAACGCTGTCATCGGTCTAGCTATCTTGGAGAAATCTTTCACGAACCGTCTGTAGTATCCAGCTAAACCCAAGAAACTCCTAACCTCAGCAACACTCTTTGGTGCTTCCCACTTTGTCACTGCCTCAATCTTCGCCGGATCCACAGCTACCCCATCTTTAGAGATCACATGCCCCAGAAAAGCAACTTTCTCTAACCAGAACTCACACTTGGACAGCTTGGCATACAACTCATGATCCCTCAAAGTCTGCAACACGATTCTAAAATGCTCCTCGTGCTCCTCCTTAGTCTTAGAGTAGACTAAGATATCATCGATAAACACCACTACAAATGGTCCAAGAACTGTCCTCAAGATTCTATTCATCAAATCCATAAACACTGCCGGCGCATTAGACAATCCAAACGGCATCACCACATACTCATAATGGCCATACCTCGACGTGAAAGTCGTCTTTGGTATGTCCACCTCTCTAATCTTCACCGATGGTACCCCGACCTCAAATCAATCTTAGAAAAGACTCATTGCACCACTCAACCGATCAAACAAGTCATCTATCCTTGGCAAAGGATACTTGTTCTTTATCGTCACACGGTTCACTCTCCTAATCTATGCATAACCTCAAACTCCCATCTTTCTTCTTCACGAAAAGAACCGGTGCTCCCCACGGCGATACACTTGGTCTAATGTATCCCTTCTCTATCAAATCATCCAACTGCTTTCTAAGCTCCTCCATCTCCTTAGGACCCATACGGTACGGTGCCTTAGAGATTGGCCCCGTCCCTAGCTTCAACTCAACGGTGAAATCTATCCTCCTCTTCTGGTGGCAACCCCCCTAATCTCCTCGGAAAAACATCTGCAAACTCTCCCACCACTGGTATCTCATCAACTGTCGGAATCTCTATCCGGTCATCTCTCACATGGCACAGGATCAAAGGACATCCCTTCCTCAGATAAGACTTCAAGGTAACAGCTGCAATCAACTTAACTTTGGGTTTGACTAGAAACCCACGATAAGACACACTAACACCCTTTGGACCTCTTAAGGACACTTTCTTTTGATGACAGTCTATCTTAGCTTTATACTTTCCTAACCAATCCATCCCAACTATCATCTCAAAACCGTTAAGAGGAAACTCTAGCAAGTCTACAGGGAAATCAACTTGCCCAACTATCAAAGATACATCTCTAAACAATCTCCCACACGATACAGACTCAATCAACATGAGAGGGCTCCCAACATACATACACCAGGTTCATTTTAATTGACACCCTACATTCATTAGTTTTATTGGTTTCAGGTTCCAAAACCTGGCTCTGATACCACTTTATAACACTCCCACTTACCAAGGAGCCTTAATAAGACCTTCCCTAATAAATAAGGGCGTCACCATCTCGGTTGCCCGAGGAAAAATATATCAAATTGACAATAAAAGAACAATTAAAGCTTTATTAAAAGTAAACTCGTTAAACCGTTACAAGGCCCAAAACATAACTAACCACTACAACGGAAGGTACAAAAGAACTAAAGTGAACAGTCTGATCTAGGTGATTACAACGGCGACTCGTTCCCTCCATGAACACCAGCTAAGCTTCCAACTATCGACACACCTGATAAGACTATCTGCTCACCATTTGCCGACAATATAAATGAATCACCACAGACACACAACAAACAGAAACACAAGGCACACACACATGGTCAGTCAACTATACAATCAATAATACACTAAAGTAAAATCCAACCAATACAAACAAATCCTGTAACAATCATCAATTGTCACTCCAAAACAAGTGTTTGAACCGCAGTCCGGACACGACGAATCCCCGCAGTGAGTAGTTCTGCCAGGTTACTTATCGCAGCAAGTAACCTACTCCGCCGGTGGTCTGGTAGACCGCAGCCGTGCTACATCCCTCTTATGACGGGAGCCACAAGGCCCGAACATGGGTGTGAAGACCATCTCCCGACAATGGCTCCACACTCAATACTATCAATGTCAATAATATTACAATAATTCCACACCAATGATAACCACACAATGCCGCAACAACTTATAATCAATCATACAGAAGAACTGAGTGGGGAAACCCTACCTTTATCGTTTCTCTAGCAAGCACCGACCATCACACACGCACACGGACACTGCCATCTACACCTACAACAACGGTATGATCCTATCTCAACCAACTATAATCCTAATTGAAACCACAGGGGTGACAACGACTTACCTAACTCGATTGACTGATGATAGGGTTACGTCCCAACTCGCGCATCTCGCTCCCATGACGGTCTTTTAGGTGGAGGATTCAAAGGTGCTAAGATGAGGAGAGGAAGGGAGGGAGAAAGGGAGACAAAGGTCTGGTTTAGGTTTTGGGATAAAATGAGAAATATTTTTACGAAAATGATTTAAGCCGTAACTTCCGTGTTATATTATAACACGCTGACGCTAGGCCACTCGGTCGAGTACTGAACATGCTCGACCGAGTACGCTGCACTCGGTCGAATGCCACCGACACTCGGCCAAGTGACCCGTACTAGGTCGAGTCCACAACCTCTAATACAATCTAACTCTATCTTTATCCCCTAGCAAAGGTCTCATTAGGTCACGGGTCGGTCAACGGGTGCCCAATAGGGCGGGTATTACATTATGTTATAGGACGGTCTTATAAGAGAATTAATGTTTTATTTTAAAATTATTTGATTTTTTTTGGACTTTTAGTTAATGGGTTGGTTTTATGGTAAAAGACCGCCTTATTAAACAATTTGTGTAATAAGAAAGGGCTTTAACAAATATGAGCCCAAATTAAATATCTAGCCCAAACCAAATCTCATGCTTGACCATTTATATGGAGTGTTGTAAACCTAGTCCCTCCGTCCCGTTGAATAGTTAACGTTTACTTTATTTTGTGAAGGAAAAATAAATCAAATGTTAACTATTGACTAGGAGAGATGAAGTAAATGGTTCTCTTATTCTATGAAATGTTAGTAGAAGCTGTGTTGAATATAATAAGATGCTTGATAGATTGAAACTTATCATGATAGACTTATACTCCGTATTTGTTAAAACACTATGCTTATATTAAAACTAAGATCTGTATACATTAAGAAAACATAGGGCACGAGAAATACCCTCTTACAACTTATAGGACTTTCATAACTGTTCTTTGAGACTTTTATGTGCATTGTACGAGTAACAAATGAACATTGAAAATGAGATGACATCATCGGATAGTTTCGAGTCTTGATATTAACCTATCTCATATACTCCGATATGTAAGGTCCAGTAAGATGATGAACCCCGTCTAAGGACATGTAAAAGCGTGATATCGACACTCAGTATCTCCGATAATGCTCTACCATTTTCGGTAGGGGTAAAAAGCTATTATGACCCTCATAACCCTACTATAATACTACCCAAAGCTAAATCCGATGATGTAAAAGAGAAAAATATAAATAATTTCTTTATCCAAAATGGTCAATCAAAACCTCATTCACCAAATCACTCAATACTTGGACTTCCAATTCAACTCCCAATTCTCTCTTCTCTTCTTCAAACTTACTCCATTGCTCTTGTTCTTCTTCCATATATTTAATGCTCCCTTCTCTATCCTTAAAAGCTTGGCTTCTCCATGTAATCTTCCCTATTGCCCTGCTTAAGTATTCCCTTGATTTTACTTCGATTTCATCGTCGACTTTTCGTATCTCATCTTCTTGTTCTTGTACTACTTCTTCTATATCTGTCTCGTCGTCATCTTCGAAAACACCAGCAAGATTTTCGAAAGAGCGGATACTTTGAAGTAACCTTTGTTTAGTTCCTGTAGTTATAGATTCACAAGTTAGCTTTGACATTGTGTTTAGGACAATATGCTCTTTCCTATACAGTATCTATCAATGTTACTTGAACCCTTCACTACTTCAAGTAATTTTGATACTTGATTCATTTTTGACAAACTATGTTATTATATATGGAGTACTTATTAATCTATAAAACAATTGTATTTGACATGCAAATGAGTGCGACATTTGCAGTCGAGTCTAGGTAGCATAACAATCGAAAAAGGCTTAGAAACAAGATTTCAATTAGTGGTAGAAGTATAGTTTCTTACTCTCCATGTTTGCCAAACTTTTGTCGAACGAGGAAACGAATTCTTCATCGGATACTTGTTCACTAAATGGTGAATCAATTTCTTCCCTAAATGGAGAATTAAGTACTGAAACAGGGCTATGTTGCTCTTTGCCATCTTCCATATTCATATTATCTAGCTCCTGCATTGTTAACCAGATTTCTAATTAATTAAGCTCATTGATGTATACAAAGTCATGCCAATACTCAACTTGGTTTGCAAACATCAATCAGTTATACAACTAAAATCACTAGGAAACCATAATGCTTACCATAATGCAAACATCAATCAGTTATAAATTCATACATGGAGCCAAAGACTTTATATCCTTCAATTCCGGATTTTGAAGGAATAAAACAAAATGACTTGACTAAAGTGAGTGCAGTTCTTTCTTTAGTGAAGCGACAATCATTCAATGTAGTTTTCGACGCAATTTTTATCTCTATTCGAAAACAGTCTTTTTATGTTGCTAACACAAAGTTAAGATTGTGTATATCTGATTTCTTACCCTGCAATTTGCGGGATCTATTGAGACATTGAGGCAGTGGGCAGTGGCGGAGCCAGGATTCTAAGTCAGCAGGGGCGAAAGAGTAATATTATAAGGGGAATCGAAAAAATTCGAAAATTTTAACTATAAATTTCGAAATTTTCAAATGCCAGCGAGAGCGATCACCCCTGCTAGTCCCCTCGCTTCACCACTGCATTGACGTGTCAATGTTATTGTAGTAGTATAGATAAGGATGAAGCCAGTTGAAGTGACAATAAGTATGATGAATTGGTAGTCCGATGAGTTAATTAGCAAACAATATGAAAAAGAGAGGTAACATGCAACATTAATATGTGTCATATAATTGTATGAATAAAACCCCACTTGCTGTTCACTAAACATATAATCCGTATATTGTTCATCAACAATGAGACAAATAAGACGTTGAAATAACGCGGTTACTCGTACCAACTTAGCACACATTGACCCATGGACCATAGTTTAAGTGATTAATTAACAACTCAAAGCCAGATTTGGTGGAATATAATCATATAATAACAAACACAAGCTTCTCAAATCATCAAACAACAGACATATACACGTACTTTGCTTTTATTTATCATCAGCTTTTGTCCCCCGGGACTAACATCATACTACTCCCATCCAAACCAAAGGTAACACTTGCTTTTTGGCACTATTCATGGTCATAGGGAATATTTGATATCACTCTTAATCTATAAGACAAAATATAGTCATGTGAGATCTTGTTTGATTTATCGTCATGAATGCTACAAGAATATCAAATTTTTAAAATTTTTAATAGTGTGTAACTATAGATATTCAAGTTGCAAAACGTGCCTCGGCAAGTGTGATAAAGCAACTGTTACCTTTAGTTTGGATGAGAGGGAGTATATGCTATTGTCATTTGTCTTAATTCCATTGGGCACCCCCTCACACGTATCGACTACGGAATACTATGATCATCGTCTTTGGAATACTTAAACTAACTTAATATTTTAGACTCCTTTTCAACTTGCTTTTTTTATTCACAGGAATCCAATTTGAAACCATTTTATTAAGAGATTAGAGCTATTATAAGTTTGTAACTTCTACTAACCAACTTATGGTTTACCCTCCACCCTTGCTCTATAGACCATACAAATCAATTGAGAATAAAAGCTGTCTACGTAAGTATTAGTTTGAATGTTTGATCTTGTTTTCAACACCATCATCAACCAAAATATAGGCTTTGATAAATTCGTAACATAACCCAAACGAACGCGCTTGCAAAATGGTCACTTGTAAGTTTTACCTCGGCAATAAATTGGCCATGAATAGGGTAGTATTTTTTACTACATCAAACAATCAAATTTCTCCTTTTAATTTCTGTTTGCCAAACACTATAAATTTAGACTTGTAATGAACATAACTCCTACCATGTTGTTAATTCTAGCAATAATATATATTTGTCTCAATTTTTCGTGTATCCTTTGGCTTATTTGACTTTTAAATAACAGTCGATGACGAAGATAATCATCAATTGTAAATATTGTTATTGGATAAGAAGTGGACCAAACAGCAAATGATAATAATTAAGTAATATACTCTTTAAAGCATTCTCAATTACTCCGTATATAAAAAGCTAACAAAGGAACATATACAACAAAAAATATACTCCCTCCGTCCCGTTTATTAATAGAGCATTTTGGTACTAACAAAAGTATTGCATGAACATCGAAACTCATTTTTGGATTTACTAAAGCAGGAGACTTTATTTATTTAGGTGTCTATAGGTCGACTATACTTTGAAAAAATTGTTTGATTCTAGAAATAGGGATCGAACTTGTAATCTCGTAGTTAAAGAGAGAGCGTACAATAAATGAGCGAGTAATCTTTAGTTTGACAAAATTACGCAAAATACGATGAAAGAAAACAATAAAAACTGACCGACCTCCTTGGATCCCACATAAGAAACCGTTGCCACCACGTCGTTATCCTGGTCCCACAATTTACTTTCCTCGCAAGAATTTCCCCACCAACACGGTAACTCATCCGCAGTAAAACAACTCTCCTCCTTTTCACCTAAGCTCGACTCTGACCCGAACAAATTGCTACTATCAGAACTAGTAGCAATGGAGATTCTTTCATCATCAACAGAAGCAGTAACAGGGGAATAATCCAGCGGCTGGGATGCTTCTTCGACCAAGTCACGAGACGATCTCCACCGTAGGATGTCCTTAACTTTAACCCTGTTATCATTGTTGGACGTATACCTATTCTTTTTACTAAAGGAAAATCTGTCGAGTAGACTGGTAGATAGGCTTCTAGGAAGTGATGAGGTAGAGGACCCCCGGCGAAGAGATTTGATTGCGGAGGAAATGAGTTTCTGAAAGGAGGTGACTGCGGCTCGTGAGCGGCTGCTTCGGGTTCTAGGGAGTGTATTCGGGTGTCGGCGAGGGTTGTTGTTGTTGTTGTTGTTGTTGTTGAGTTCTTGGAGGAATTCTTTGAGCATTTTGGGAGGGGGTTCTGTTATGCACTTCTTATCTCTGTTTTTAGAAGCCATTAACATTGTTTTTGTTTTTGTTTTTTCGAGAAAAAGGATATGATGAGATAAAAGTATAGAAAAGTGTAGGAGGAATTGTAAGAGAGGGGATTATATATATTATATATATGTGGGGGTGTTGTATGGAGTGGGTGAGAATTGGTGAGTTGCCAAGGGAGTGTTGGGATGAGAAAGGGTGAGGTAGTTTCTCTTATGTAGAAATTCAATTATTATCTTCCACCGTTTAAGAAATGTTGTATTTCAGTTTCAGTTAGTGTCGCTTGTAATTCTAGCTCGGTTAGTTCAATATCAAGTAGTAATCCTTAGCATGTATTGTAATTTGGTATGTTGTCTTGTTGGAATCGAATAATATATGCTCCTTTTTCATAGTTTATATAATAAGATAGTACACGTTTGTTTAAAAAAAATACAATTATTCTCCATTTATAAGATATAGGTATCCGTCTTAAGTTAAAACGGATCAAATGATAATATGAATAATTTCTTGGTATTCTATTACCCCAACTTATCTGTTTTAGTTAAGGTTTTAAGATTTTATGCAAGTATTTAAAGAGACTAGTAATACATGCTCCGTATATACATATATACCAATATGCACTTTAAAAAAAAAATAATGGCCAGTTTATTGCAATAATATCGAAAAACTAATATTTTCTATGGAATTTTAAAAATAAAAATATTCAAAGACAAGAGTGATTCCACTAGCAATTAAGGTTTTCTTCCTAAAATCAATAAATGAAATTAATTATAAGTAGCTCACTAGCTTATAAATTTGTCTACTCTAACTAAATCAAACGATGTTGGATAACTCCACAATACAAACATAGCTAGCCTGGATAGTGACCTAAACAATCCCTCCCTTTACTTTCACATTATCTTTACTGACCTAGTCGGAGGCCAATAAAAACAACAGTTTACGTACAAGTCAGTGAAATTCTGTCATAAAAGCAATTGACAATAGAGATAAACTCACTAACTTATAAAGTTATCTCGTTATTACTTCTACTAGTGTGAAACTAATTGGTAATATGGAGAGAAGCTCACTAATACATGGCTCAAATATCGTCACATACGTAGAAACAAGCAAGTAATAAAACAAAGTACTCCGTATTAAACTATTAATCTTATAAACATATACGTAGTATGAAAAAGTAGTCGATTTACACTAATAGATCATATCAACAAAATGCAAGAGTCATGCACCCCATTTTAAGGTACTCCGTATAGGATAACAAGAGTAGAAGCGTGTATGTTTCTTAGATTTGGAGGCTAGCTACCACGCACTAAATAAACTAATTATAATTAGTAATGATCAACTAACTTTAAAGTGTTAATACCAAAAGTATTTGTCCATATTAGAGACATGAGAACATGCTAAACATCCTTGATTATATACGAATCTTTACTCGTCTTGGGACACTACTTGGAGTACTTACGACTCCTACTTTATACTCCACCTTAACAATCGATTCCCCAACTATGTAGACTTAAGTGACTCATTTTTCATGGGTCAATGCTAATATTCAATTCATCAAGTACAATATATAGTAGCATATGGAAAATTAGTACATATCCTCTAATAGAGTCAGAATTATATATGTGAGTTCATCTATATATTTTAGTCGGTAAATTTCAATCTCAACTGTTAGATGAAGAAAATGAAGGGCCAAATCAAATTTTGTAAGACACAAAAAACACGGACCACTCACAGACAATTTTATGCGACTCGCTCATGCTTTTTTTTTCCGTTGTTTTTAATTTTCTCTGTTTTTCTCTTTCTTCTGGGTGAAATGTGAGTATATTATAAAATGAGGTCAATATACGATGGGAGAGCTAGTTATCTTTCAAAAGACTACTATTACACGAGTGTCATCTTTCTTACCAAATCTAAATCGCTACTTTCATCTCATTTGTTTATTTCTCCTCCATATCCTTGTCTCCATCCCCTCAAGAATCTGCAATGCAAACTTCGTGGCCTAGCTAGAACCCCCGTCTACTACTCGCATTTGTATATCCGGTGTCGGACTTGATAGATGGCATCCATGGCCGAGCGCTTGTACCCCTCTTTGGACCTTCGACCTGTCTTGTGAGCACACCACCAACACATTGTTCTCGGTATACTCCATCCTATACCATGTTTCGAGACAATCGAAAGAGCTTGTTGTTATAAACACACGCAAAGAAAAGGTGGTCTTGAGATTCTCACATTGTCCACACAGGTAGCATCTGTCATCAAATATCCATGCCATACAACACCAATTTGTCATTAGTGTGCAAACTCTCATGAGCAAAGAACCAACCCAAAAATTGATGCTTAGATATGACCCATGCATTCCAAACCACAACATACCAAATGACTTGTGGCATGACATCTTTGAGTCATTTGTAGCAACCAAGATGAGTATAACCCTAAGCCAACATCCCATTTCCCATTTGCATAGCCAGCAATGAATGTCCTGCTTTACTTAACAAATTCTCCTCCAAACCCAACTGGAATTGACACTTAGCTTGTAGTCCATCCAATTTTGTCCCTTTAGGTAGTTCCGATGCATCCGATGCACCCGGATAGAATCTCTTCTCATAGAATCGTATCAACTAATCTACCAACCATTGCTTTGTTCCAATATCATCCCGATCCTTAATCCCAAGTCCTCCTTTATCTTTTGGCCTACATATTTTGTCTCATGCCACTAAAGGAACCCTTCTATAGTCTGCACTGCCATCCCATAAAAAATTCCTGCATCAGTTAGCCTCAATATTATTAATAATCCCCTTAAGGAGAATGAACATAGAAGACCAGTAGAAGTGCAAGGAAGTTAGTAAAGTCTTAACAAGTATTAATTTCCCAGCATAAGAAAACTTCCTGACTCCATAACTGTGAATTCTACTACATATTTTCTCCACTAAGCACCCACATTCCTTTTTCTTCAATCTTATGGTTTGTATAGGCATGCCCAAATACTTGAATGGCATCACACCTTCAGCAAACCCTGATACCCTAAGGATATCCTGTTTAATCTACTCTGGTACACCATTAATATAGGCATTTGATTTGGACGCACTAACTTTCAGTCCTCTAGCTTTAGAGAAAGTAAAGAAATATTAAAGCAGAAGCATCATTGAAGTAGCATCTCCTCTACTGAATAATAGAACATCATCAGGAAACATCAAAATTGCTAAGCTTAGTTATTTATATAAAGGGTGATAATTTGAAATCAAACTTGGCAGCAACATATTTTAGAGTTATAATCAAATACTCCATGTAGAGAGTAAAGATAAGGGGAGATAGGTGTTCCCCTTGTCTGAGTCTTTTGCAAGGGAAATAACCAAACATTTCATCATTGATAGATTATGTAAAAGTGACAGTAGTGATGCATTGCATAATTATCTCTTTAAACTTAACAGGGAACTTGAGCATATCCATGAGCTGGTCCACAAAAGTCCATTCCACCGTGTCATAAGCCTTTTGTAAATGAATTCTAAACATGCATCTAGGTGTAGCATTAGGCCTCTCATAAAGTCTAATTAAGTCCTGACAAATCATAATATTTTCCCGAATGCTTCTGTTCTAAATGAAGTCTCCCGGGTCTTGATAAAAAAATATAAGGCAGCACCTCTGCTAATCTAGCACATAGAAACTTAGAAATGACCCTATAGACCACATTACAACAAGAAATTGGACGAAATTCTAAAACACTTTGTGGTCTCTCACATTTGGGAATGAGGGTCAAGTTAGCAGCATTTAGCTGTTTGAGTAGTTTTCCTTGATGAAAGAAATCCATTACAACACTTATAACATCACCACCTATCTCACCCCAAGAATCTTTGAAAATTTTATTAGTATAGCCATCTGGTCCAGGTGATTTGATGTCAGGTATGCTAAACAAGGTATCCCCGATCTCCTTTGTAGTGACTTGTTTGAGAAGACTGACATAATGTTCAACATTGCATCTAGCTAGGTCCCCGCTCAATGATATTTTTACGTATCTCGTATTGTGTCCTGCCTGGTCCCTAACAAATATTGATAGTATTTCAAGAAAGCATTGTGTATCTGCTAAGCATTATCACACATCTTTTCATTCATATCCTCTACCATGACCACTTTATTCTCATTCCTTCTTTTCTTAAGAAGACCATGAAAGTATGCACTGTTAGTATCTCCCTCCTTTATCCACAAACTCTTTGATTTTTGGGATAAAAAACTATCTCTTGCTATACTTAGTTCCTTTAATTCCTTTGAAGCTTTATACTCTTTTGTGATCAACTGCAAATTAGAAGGGTCTTTTCCAATTTGCTCCTGCAACTCCTCCACATGCTTCTACAAGTATGTCAAGTAGTATTCTCAATATCACCAAGCCCTCTCTGTTTTCAATGCGGGTTTCAATTTTCTCAAGTTTTTGGCCAGTTTGAACATACATGTACCAGCAATACTGGTATCCCACTTTTTTTGATGAAGTAATAATTAAACATTGCTTCTGTAAGGCTAATAAAGTTGCGGAATTTATGGGCTCGGTCAGACATTCTTGTCCAATTCTTTCGAGGTGGTTTGAAAGCCGGTGGATTCAGCTCACCTCTATCATCCGAAAGGAGATCAATCTAATTTTCTTGCCTTATCAAAATAAAAAATAAAAAAAATACTGGTATCCCAATTACTTCTCACAATAGGCATAAAATCCTTTGAGCCACCCCACATGCTGAAATACTTGAAGCCGCTCTTACGCTGGACTTGCTTAGAGCTACTTACAATGCAAGGAGTGTGATCAAACATTCTTTCAGGAAAGAAATGAGCATATAAATTTAGGGAAGTGATCATAACAATCTGCAACACAATTTACGAAAGGCTCTATCTCAACAGAGGGAGTATCACCACCAAAACTCTCATTTACAGGCTAGCACACATTGAAATCACTAGCAATTGCCCATGGACCATTAACATGTGCAATTCTCCTCAAGTGATCCCAACGAGGGGCGCAATCTTGAATCCCATTAAAAGCATAGACCATAGTCATAAAGAAAGCAATCCTCTGTTTTTCCGTGTTATAGTTTCTTATAACTTGTGATATTGTTTGCTATAACTTCTGATATTGTTACTAAACTCATGGACTCAAATATCTAGGGTCCGTTTCCGTGATCCTAATTCTCCTTCGATATGAGTATATATATATATTCATAAATATTGACATTAAGGAGTAATTGTATCATTTATTAGATAGGTAAGTCGATATTGGTGTAACCGTTCGATAAGTAAGGTAAAAGGTAAAAAAAAAAGTGATGATACTATTAATGAATGAAATATGATTCCGCACTCGAAAAATTTAAGCGTGGCTTAATAGACTCCTCAAACGTATCGTAAATTAGCATGTATGATAATAACCCTATATAAATTAAAAAAATGAGATGATGTTATCAAGTTGTATAGACATTTTATATATGTAATGTTTATTTTTGAAGTCTAACAAAGAGCCGAAAATATCTAAGACAACGACCCTTTACTTAAAAGTTATGCACGATGATTCACCGTAATGAACTAATGAAGATAAGAGATTCAACTAATTTTCTCAAATTTATGAGACAAATGAGTGAACAATTAGTAAGTGACACGTGAATAATTGTACAATTACGTTGATATACAACTATTGAGAGTCATCATCGTGATGAACTGATGATAACGATTGTTTGAGTTATGCTAATTTAATCAAACTTTAGGCATAACACGTGCTTGCTTAACATATGTTGATTTTACATAAAATTATTAATTAATGGGTCAAATCTTTGTTTCATTCATGTCCATTGCATCATAGTACTCCATATGATTGATTTTTCTAATTAATAGTGCACATAGACTATACAGATTATTAGCTTCTATACTAAAAATATGTTGTGATCTCGCAATTAGTTCACTTTAATCACTTTCAATGGTGGAGTAAGGATTGAAGGGTAAAAATATCTAAAATTTTAACTAATATAATCAAAATTTCTAATGTCTAGTGGGGGCAAGCACCCTTGCTAGCCCCCCTCTAAATCCGCCCATAGATCACATTTGTTACTTATTCGGGAGAATCTAAGTATAATGAGTACGAGTGAAATATATAATTTTAATTAAGTATTTCATGAACCCATGTTTCACTAAAACGGTTTCTAGCTATTTGTACTTCTATTTTATTTTATTTTCCAAAAGATGATATATTATAAGTAGCTGCTAGAGTTGTAAGGGTGATATATAGTCAACTACTCATGAATTGGGTTGAAATTCCGTGAACATTATATTCGCCCTTATAACATCATTTACGCTAAAAACTTGTTACGGATGAATATGGCGAATATGACGAACATGCACTTATTTTAGATTGCCTTTTACACAAAAAAATAAAAATACAGGAAAAAAAATCGCATCACCAAGATAGCCCTTGATGAAAGTGACCTGCAGAAAAATTGAATAGCATGCTTGAATTACACTCGATAGATAGATTTGAAATACGATATGTTGGCTCCAACGGTTAAGTTTTAGTGTGTCGTCGTCCATGGAAGAGCGTGATTAGTAATAATGCATGCACAATCTATTGGGAGTGCTCCACTCTACGTTTAACAATGAACATTTAACAACATTGAGCAACGTACTGCCCCCGCATGTAATTAATTCAATATCATTACATATTTGATCTTTGAATAATCAGACCTTTGACGGTCACAAACTTGTGACTTCTCACAACCCACTTTCCATTTGTCCTTTCACTTACTTTCCCACTTATTCCTTGTGAGATGTTACACGCTTGTGATTTTAATAGTCTTGTCGTCAAAATGAAATTTGCGTTGAATAATAGCCATTTTTGTAGAGATTGATGTTTGCGATTGAATTTAATATTTTCAAATAGAGCATGGCTTAGTTGTATAGTTATACTCACCGGGGGTAAAGTGATAGATGAAGTAAACTCAGTACTTAGACTATACAATTGGTTGTATTAGAACTGGTTTTATAGTTTTCAAGTTTTATAATACATTATTTAGGGGGTGTTTGGAACGACGGATTGATAATTTTTTGGCATATTGAAAACATTTAGCATGTTTGTGACTCATGAATATGTTGTTTGGGGTGTTTGGTAACTAGCATATTGAAATAGTAGATTGGGGCGCAATCTTTTATTTTACAATATGCTGCTCCCCCAGCATATTTGATTAGTAATAGATATAAATTGACATTTTTATCCTTTGAAACATATCTTATTAATTAATTAATTGTTCATGTCCATAATTGGTCATTTAAAAAAAAAAAGATAAACAATCTACTAAAATGAAACTATTGATTACCAAACACGGTTAACAACTCTACTAATTATATATTTTAGTCAAACTCGCTAATAAAATCTGCTAATTATAATCTGCTTTTGCAACCTGCTTCTTCTAATATTAATCCGCCGTTTACCAAACATGGCCTTAACTTAGATAATGTACACTATTATCCTTATCATTATATATAATTAAAACAGGAAGTTTTCGAGTAATTATAGAGAGTCCAACTATTGTGAACAATTTTCGAGCCTCCACATTAAAAGTTGAGATTTCAAGGGACATGAGAGAGTAAATAACAAATAAAAAATCCTAAAAACAGATAATGGGCAATAAATACGATTAAAACACAAAGTTGTTTATGATGACAAGATAAACATTAAGCAATATTAAATGAGGTTTTTACTAGGTACTAATTACCAAACTCTTAAACCCTGGGAATAAGCCAAACAAACCAAACAGATGTATAGTTCTAATAGACCTCAAACATAATTGCAGTATTATATATTCGTAATTGTTAGCTACGAACAAATTTATAATAGAAATGTAGAATCTATAAGCTATCTTACCTAAACAGCTAAACTACAAAACAATCATATATGAATCATAAGTTCATGAGTATTAGTATAAATATTAAGCATGTAATTCAACTAATTATTGTCTTTTTCCTTCCGTAGTTCCATATATGAATCATAAGTTCATGAGTATATATTAGAACAAAATATACCAGGCCAACATAACTGCATAAGTTTTACTACATATAATTTACTCATAATGCTTCAAGTACTGATTTTAACAAATGATCCTAAATATTAGTATTACATTTGGCATAAAGATAAGGAGATGGGACGGGACCAATTATTAGATGATAAGTTAACTGAATTGAGTGAGGAGGATCAGGTTACTCATTAAAGACATTCCTAAAATCAAAATGTAAACAACTAACTAAGGCACCCTAAAATAGGTAAATAATTGACTGGGACGGAGAGAGTACTTATTATCTCATCAAGAAACATTATGTTTTTGCGAAAGACCAGTGATAAGATTTTATAGTAAGCTAACAAATGCAATAGTTATAACAACTTATCTATGAGACACCTTAAAATGGAATAGATAATCAAATAACGGGACAGACGGAGTATAAAATTATCGAGTTCGAATAAGCATTGTTCAATAGACCAGATTCATGGCACATCACGGTTGGAGCAGAGGTGTAGCAGTTTTCAATAGACCAGAATAGTTGATTAACATTTTACAATGAATATTCGATAAAACACTATAAGAAGATGCATTGGGAATTCAATGCATGGAAATTACTAGCGCCCGTACATCGTACGGGCATTCCACCTAGTATAAGCTTTATTAGAAAGAATATGGATTCGTTTATATAAATATTGAAGTCAATAATTTATAATGAAACTCTAAAATAATACAAATAAGCTAAATTCGATTTTCATTTTGATACAAAAAATTAAAATTTAACTCAAAATTTTTTAAAGTTCGAAAAAATTACACATAAGTAGTTGAGTTAGATTTATTAAGGTTGTACAATACTCTTTTACAACAAGTTGTATAATCTATTTACCAAGTAAATTTATAAGCAAAAAGTCACCTCTTGCATTGTCAAAACACACACTCTTTCCAATGATTTGTTTACTTGTGATTCGGATTGCTGAAGTCGTTATTGGCTTATGTTCGACCATAAAAAAATGAAGAATGAAAGACCAGTAGGACGGTTTTGCCCCCTCATTTAATGACCTAGCAGCAGTTCTTATATGTCTAACGTTTTGTTTTAAGTCTAGCTTCCATGTAACATTCTCATATTGATAACCATGACTAATGAATAAGTATATTTTGGGTGAGTTAGAATACATTCTCATTTAAATTAATTAGAAACATACAAACTCATAAATTTCAATGAACACAAATTCTTGTTTGTGACGGCACATATCCGTCACCATTTTACCTCACAAAGTACCCACTTTTTCTCTCTCTGCAACACTATTCATGTGGTCCCCTTTCTCCACTAACCCATTTTGTTACCATTTTATCTCACAAAATATCCGCCACAAATGGTAACCCGTCACAAGGGAGACCAATTGTTCAATGAATACGTATGTTTTAGTTTCATTTAAACCAATTACAAACATACAAACCCATAAATTTATTAATTTTCAATCCTCATCCATTGCACGCTAAAAAAATCAGGTATGAAAGGAAAGATAACCAAAACAAAACCAAAAAAAAAAAAGATGTTCAAGTCAAAATTGCAAAGAGCCTTGGCAATTAAAAGGGTGAATATTGCCGGAATATTCAACAATAAAAGAAAGATATAATCATCGTCCTAGATTCAAAGCTTGTGGTGTTGTTAATGGTTCCAATTACTTCACTACTGATTTCACAAAAACTTCTAAAGATGCCAAAAACTTAGCTGTTAAGCTTGCTATATAATATATTGCTGGTAAATCCGGTTGATAGAATTTGGTTACGTAATTTAGCTCGCCCCCTCCCCCAACGTGTAGAGGTTCTAAATACCACAAGCTTTGTGTGTTGGATCATCTTTCAATGCGAGGCGCTGGACTTGCACCGGTTCACCACGCCAAAAATTTCAATTCTTGATCCCATACCGCCAAGTGTATGCTGTAAATTCCAGTACAAAACACCACATCTTTCCACTTTAGATTGGCAAAAAAATTTACAGCGTCATAATAGATTCATCAGACCCAATAGGAACAAGTGGTTTATCCCCTTATCGATCATCTTCTTTATAAGGTCTAAAATCTTTCAAATCTTAGAACATCTGTTCTATGAAATATTTTTCTTTTATTGTCTGTAGGAAATAACCCTATTTTAAAGCATTATACCAATATTCTTCTCTTTAAATCAAGTCATGTGTGTACACACTACCGTATTCATAACTCACATTAATCAGTTGAACACATATGGTCTAGGCAAATAACTGCACTGCTGCCATCTTTTGAACATCCAATGTTACATTCAATGATTCATAATCCCCTACACTACAATGATAACAAAATAAAAATAAGAAACAGATTTTAGGTGATGTATATCTTCATATTTATTATTATAGTTTTACTTTTCCCCAAGAAAAAAGAAATAATGGGGATAAAGCAATGACCTTTTGTTTACAGTATTCACTTCGCAGATATGATCCATAAGATATAACCTCACAAACCTTGATATCCGTAAATTCCCCCCTCCCAGGAAGTGAGAAAGTATTCTTAATGAGTGTGTTGAGCTTAACTGAGAAGCAATCCAAAAAATCCATGTCGTACCGCTCTCCTGGAATACCAGTTTCTTCTCCAAAAACTACATCACAAAGAAGATCCAAGTAAATTGGAATGTAAGCACCGTCTTTCAACTCTCTCATCTAGATCACGACAAGTACATTAGCTCTAAAAACCAAAATTAACAAAAACCAACCAACCGGTTACCAGATTCAAATTACAATTGATTCGAATTTGTAATAAGAATACACAATTTGCTCAAAAATAATGCATAATTTGGATCCCTAAGGATGACACTACCAGAATAAAATAGACTACAAGAGTTCATATACTAGATTTAATACAAACAGAACAAGGTGTGCATCGAACACCACGAAATCCATCAAGATTGGATTTTAAACAAGATAATAGCTAACTAAATTGATTCACCATAACAAAATACCTTCAAATGAATAAACCTAAATCCAACAAGGGGAATTCATTTTCATAAAAATAAGACAAAATCAATCAATCAACAGAATAAAAATCAAAACATACATCTGTTTTTTCAATTTTAAATCAAGAGGCAATGTGGAGCTACTAACACTCGATGTCTCTCGAGGACGCTTGAGGTTTCGTCTTTCGTTTACTTAAGAGGCCATGGTAACTGATGCAAATTACTTGTAATTATAAAGGGGGTCGTCGAGCTACTTATTAGATATCATCATTGAGTGGATATGATAATACCCATGAGACTTATGTCTATCCATCACCTCTGTCGGTTGGAGGTGATATTAGAAGTCCGACTATTGCACTTATCCTTTATGTCAGAAGGAAGAAATATTTTTGTGTAAGGTAGGTGAAAGTTGTTCACGTAAAATAAATTGAGAAAAGAATCCCTTGTTTATTTTAGCAAGTGTCATTGTCAGAGTTGGACACGAGTTCGGAGCGGACCGAAATCAAGTTTTTTAGAGGGAAAAGCAAGATAACCAAAACTCATAAAGGAACTTAGGTTACACTTGTGATTGTTGGAGTCGTTATTGGCTTATATTCGACCATAAAGAAATGAAGAAAGAAAGACGAGGAGCATGCTTTTGCCCCTCATTTAATGACCTGACATCAATTCTTATATGCCTCATGTTTTGTGTTAAGTCTAACTTACATTTAACATTCTTATATAGATAACCATGACTAATGAATAAGTATGTTTTTGGTGAGTTAAAATACATTCTCATTTAAATCAATTAGAAACATACAAACTCATAAATTTTAATGAATAAGTATGTTTTTTTGGTGAGTTTCATTTAAATCAATTAGAAACATAAAAACTCATAAATTCTTTTCTTTCCAATGCGCATCCATTGCACACTAAAAAAGTCAGGTGTGAAAGGCAAGATAACCAAAACCAAACCAAAATAAAAAAACGTTCAAGTCAAAATTGCAAAGAGTCTTGCCAATTGAAAGGGTGAATATTGCCGGAAAATTCAACAATAAAAGAAAGATATGATCATCGCCCTAGATTAAACCTTGTGTTGTTGTTAATGGTTCCAATTACGTCACTACTGATTTCACAAAAAATTCTAAAGATGCCTGATAAGTCCATTTTATATAGACTTTGTCTCCTTATTTTAGCTCTAAAATATTTGATTATTGCACTAACCTTAGTGATTTTATGAGCTAATATTGTATTCTAGTTGTCTTTGCATGGTTTGTCACATTTTGTAGGAACTTGAGCTTTTAGAAGTTGATTTCTAACAAATTTGCAAGAGCTAGTATACAAGGCTAAGTGTGAAGCAAACATTGGACCAAACTTGAAGTGTTACATGGATTTGCATGCATAAAGATATGGATTAAAATGAGAAATGCAAAATAAGGTTTTGTGCAAAGTCAAGCCCAAGATTTGAAGTCCAATTAAGGTGAAAACTTTGAATGCTTAGTGAAGCTTTGGATGCTAATATCACATTTAACCAAGTGAATTAAGATAGAATTAGTGGCCCACATTGGATTCCCTTGGCATTTAATCAAGAAGTGAAGAGATTTGAAGCAAGCTTTAGGATGTTCATTGGATGCTCTTAGGATGCTCACTAAACATTTAACCGGAGGATTGAAGTTGAGTTAATAGATCACTTAGGATTCCTTTGGTAATTAATCAAGAAATTAAGAGAAAATATTTGGGGTTGACCCCTTATATTTACTCTAAGTTTCACCCCTCATTTCCTATATAAAGGGTGTAGACTTCAACACCTGGGACATATACTCTTACACACCTTTACACACATTTTTCCACACATTTTCATATATGTTTTAGTCTTAGTTTTAGAATAAAATGTAGGTTAGATTTCCTTTATGTTATTTACATTTCCTTTAGAATTTCAATATTGTATTACAATTTCTTTTCAAGCATTGTTCTTCAATTCCAATTCCATTTCCATTGTTGAGGTAATTTATTTCTAGTATTATTTCCTTATCATTATGTTTATCATTTTGTTCATCATTAGCTTAATTTACATAATGCAAGAGTAATATATTTTGTCAAGGGGATAAAGGAAGTCATGTTAAATAACTAATCACATGTGTTAAAATGAGATGTCACGATATTAAAATAGTTTCTATAACATGTTCGCATTATATTGTTTAATCTTTGGTTATTGGCCGTAATCGTACATTAAGTTTGTTAATTCATTCTATAAGTCGAGAGGCACGGAATTGAATTAGATTAAGCATGTGTAGTAGGACGACCTAGTCATAAACGAGAGTTTCTCTAGGACCCGGTCTATGGTTGACACTAATATCGATAGGTGGGTGTCTCTAAGTCTAAACAATTTATCATTATCAATGCATTTCTAAATTAACATGACTAATTAGTAATTTGCATGTGTGACCTGATTTCCCTAGACGTTTTTTTTCCATTTTATTTGCATAACCAACCAACCAACAACCAATAAACCGACATCGATAGAATCCAATCCATATTAACTTGTTTAACAAACTCCCGTCTCCTTGTGGTTCGACCCCTATTACTACATTTATTTGTGTTTAGGGAATTTATCTTTGGATAGGTGTGCGATAGCTTATCAAATTTTGGCGCCGTTGCTGGGAAGACTGTTTTTGTTTGTTTGTTTGTTTTTAGTTGTTGAATTTTATCTTATTTTATTTTTTCTCGGGGAACACTTGTTCCTCGGAATATTTTCACGGTTTCTTTGTAGTTTTAGTGCCTATTTTGTAGGTAATAAAGCTTGGCCTTTCATAATGAATTACGAATTCGTCCCACAACTCCAAGATGAGCCTTTTCCTGACTATCTTGACCGATTCTACTACTTTTGCGATAGTTTCATCTCCCTTAGACATTTCCTTGATGGGGATTACTTGGGTCATTTCGTGCTTGGTGGCATAGATTCTGAAACCCGTGGATTGGCTCTAAAGTTGAGTAATGGGAGTCTCTACTACATGATTGGGCCGGAACTTTAGAATTTCTTAGATTTCATGGCTTCCGAATGTCGGGAATTAGCACGCCAATTCCATTATTGGCGCATCGAAGAGGAGCTTAAAGTGTTGCAGGCTCGTTTGGAAAAAAATTCTCAAGAGAAACCGAGACAACGTGAGCCTATCTTTTCTGATTTTGCCTTTTTACCTCCCCAATGTGAGTCTTTTCAATCTAATGATATTAAATTATTAGATGACGATGATGATAGTCCGACTTTTTCTTCTAAAAGTCCACCTAATGTCATTCCAATTGAAAATTTAGAGACTAATGTTGATGACACTGACCTTGTAGTAAATAACACACTCACCATGGATGATGTTGGGCCCGAATATAATGAAAAGGATGAGGTTTTACCCGAGATCTTAGACTCCTTTGAGAATCCTTTCTTGGTGGATGTAGTTGACCCTTTTGAGATTGATAGAGGACTTAGCGATTTTCATATAAAGGTTAAGTGGGATGCACCTCCCACTTTTTATGAGTCCTACCACTTAGAGTTTTCATACCACCAATTTGAGACCATTCATGATTATAATTTGTGCACTAACGGTTATTTTATGGTCTTAAGCAAGGTGCTCCTTCTCTTGATGACGAGGGAAGTACGGTGTTTCTATTTGAAATCTCTCATGGGCAATTTGATAAGATTAATTATAACAACCCGACCCACCATAGTCGTAACACAACCCAATAAGATGGAATATGTACCTTTGGGCCCATTACTTGTCCTCACTTAAGCCCAAAAGCACAAGGCCTTGTTACTAAGTTGTGGGTGGAATCCCTTATAAACATATCACAACCTCCTCAATTCCCCGATGTGGGACAACCTTACTCTCAATAACTTGGGGTGTTACAATCTCCCCCACTTAAATAACACAACGTCCTCGTTGTGCCCGCAGGCTGACCGCAGCCAAGCCCAGAATCCTCCCCCGCTAGGTGTGTGACCCGGGTATTCCCTACCACGGGCTCACCACACGGTCGCAGGGTCGCTCTGATACCATTTATAACAACCCGACCCACCATAGTCGTAACACAACCCAATAAGATGGAATATGTACCTTTGGGCCCATTACTTGTCCTCACTTAAGCCCAAAAGCACAAGGCCTTGTTACTAAGTGGTGGGTGGAATCCCTTATAAACATATCACAACCTCCTCAATTCCCCGATGTGGGACAACCTTGCTCTCAATAACTTGGGGTGTTACAATAATCCTTTCTTGCCTTTGATCTTTCATGCTTATATCTTATCAATTGCTTACATATTCTTGTGTATTGCTCATGCGCAGGAATATGATCAACTTCTAAGGGCATTGACATGCTTTTTAAAGAATAATGGATACTCATTTCGGGAAATCGCTTTTATTTATTTTTGTTTTTCATTTTCTGCAATTTAATGTTTTCGTAGAATTAGAAATAAAATTACTAGACTTGACGGTGTTTTGTTTTGTGATTTAAAGGTGAAAAATGAAGAAAAGGCGATTGCACGCTTCCCCATGCATGAAATCTCGTCCGGGGTCGTAACTTTGAACAACGGAGAAGCTAAAAGAAATGCGGAGAAAGTCAAAATATGGCAAGATATGGTTAACCCCGATCGGGGACGCAACTTTTTCCGAAAAAAAATTTTTTTTTTCTTTTAAAAACAAGAAAAAAAATTCCCAAATCACTTGCAAACATTACTCTTTCACCAAACTTTTAATTTTTGGCCCTTTTCTTGAATTATTGATGAATAGAAGAGTCACCCGTATACTTTCTAGCTTGGGGGGAGGCTAGCTAGTCTAGTAAGTGTTCTATACTTTGCATTTTAGTTTATTTCCTCGCAACCCATTAAATATGACCCCTTGTCCTTCTTATTTATGTGCTTTGAGCCATTTTTATGGTTTAGTTGGGTGATTTACATGTTGGCACATTGAGGACAATGTTGTGTTTAGCTTGGGGGGAGATTGCATTTGCATTGTAGTGTAGTTTGCATGTAGAAATTTGAAAATTTTGAGAGAAATTTGTGTGTTTTTGCTTGCTTTTGGTCTACTTTCCCTCTTGGTAATCCTAATGATAGCTTATATCTAATGATTTATTCTTATTTGATGGATAATTGCTACATGGGGATGTCTTGACATAGTAGGTGGGAGATGGAAAATGAACCAAATAGGCTTGATCTTGACTATTGGCAAACTACAAATTGGTAAGGTAGAACCTCTTTGGACCTATGCATCCATATCCGGTCTCTCTTAGGTAAGTGTAGGTCTCCTTATGGTGCGTATTTCATCAAAATGCACAAGTATGGTCTTCATTTCATCTCTTTATAAGTATGCATTCATATGTTGTTAGCATTTTGGAGCCATTCACATGATTAAAATTACCTTTTTGAACCCTTCACAAAATTGATCCCTAGATACATATAAAATTGCCTACCTTGTTGAGATAGTAGCTTTGATTAGTTGTGTTTGGGTGTTCATTTGGGATTTGTTTTATTTTGAAATATCATTGTGAGCTTGGTCTTAATGCTCTTGAAGAAGAAATGAGAAAAGAGGAAAAAAAAAGAAAGAAAAATGATGAGAAAGAAAAGAAAAAATGAAAAAAAAGAAAAAAAGAAAAGAAAAGCATGAAATGAAAAAAAGAAGTATGATTTGAATTGAAAGAAGAAGAAGAAGAAGAGGTTGGTGTAAGAAAACTCTCATGTCTTATTCATATATTTTGGAGAGAATTCTTATGATTTCTATCGGAATTATTGGGTTAGTTTCGAGATTGAACATCCTTTCATTTTGGATAGTTGCTAGCTTAACATTAAGCTCCACATTTCCGTAATTCATTTGTTCCCCTTTCTACCCATGTCTTTTATCCTTCTTCTTACCCATTTGACTTGTTTTTCATGCTTGCATATGATTGTTTTTGGCTTGTAGTTTTGAAATGATTCCCATATTAGATTGTGGGCACATTCTCATGAGTCGAAGATAAGTGAGTGTTTTCACACAAAATATCTTTTCACATATAAACGAGTTTGAGTACATCGTGAGAGTCCATTAGTCAAAAGATCATGCAAGAGCTTAAAGATTCGTTCAAAGTCTTCCATGCTACGCCGTCATATAAATCTTATCCATGTTTTTGCATTATTCCTTATGCCCATTGTATCTCGGCTTTTGAATCATTATGCTTAGATTATTTTAGGATATTGCAATTGTTGGGATATGGTTTCTTGCTTAGGGACAAGCAAGTGTTTAGCTTGGGAGAGTTTGATAAGTCCATTTAATATAGACTTTGTCTCCATATTTTAGCTCTAATATATTTGATTATTGCACTAACCTTAGTGATTTTATGAGCTAATATTGTATTCTAGTTGTCTTTGAATGGTTTGTCACATTTTGTAGGAACTTGAGCTTTTAGGAGTTTATTTCTAAGAAATTTGCAAGAGCTAGTATACAAGGCTACGTGTGAAGCAAACATTGGACCAAACTTGAAGTGTTACATGGATTTGCATGCATAAAGATATGGATTAAAATGAGAAATGCAAAATAAGGTCTTATGCAAAGTCAAGCCCAAGATTTGAAGTCCAATTAAGGTGGAAACTTTGGATGCTTAGTGAAGCTTTGTGATGCGTGTCCAAAATATGATGTTTTACACCCCATTTTACACGCATTTCAGAGCTCATTTGTGTAGTTTATGCTACTATTTGCCCCATTTCGTCTACTTTCGTATTTTTATGTAATATTGCAGATTTATGCGGAAATGAGTAGAAATTGAGCTAAATCCGTCCCTGAGTATCCTGCATTGCATTTGACGTGAAGTATTTACTCAAGGAATGAGCTTGGTGCGCATTTCGAGGTCCGAAAGACAAATCCACGAGAATTTAGAAGTCAAGTATCAGCTACTTCAGTCGATCGACCGCTGCCTTCAGTCGATCGACCAACCCGCGAGTTCTAGTAGCTACTGTTCAGCGAAGAGCAGTCGATCGACTGCCTTGTGTGGTCGATCAACCAAGCCGCTAATTCTGACGTGAATAAGAAGATCGAGAATTAAGAAGCCCATTGTACATTAGGTTTTGGAATAAGAACTACGTTGTATTCCTATATAACGTAGCTTTAACATTCATAATAATCATCCAGTTTTCTATCAAGTTTTTATCATTCAGTTCGAAATACAATTCAACATTCATAGTTTAGTTCGTTCTTTAATAAAGTTTCTGTTTTGCATTCGGTTCTGATCTTCCCTTTACAATTCCTCTACACGGTATTCTTCTGTTTTATTATTCAATTTGTTGCTTCCATTCGTAGTATAGGATTGCTAGGTTAGATCTCCCGAAGCCAATTTATCGTCTTATGTTATTCGTTTATTTAGCCGTTTTAATCATGAATTCTGTAGTTTTATTAGTCAATCTTATTGTTGTTATTATTTCCAGCATGAGTAGCTAAACCCCTTGTGCTAGGATGTAGGGAAACTGTAGGTTAGGCGGCATTAGAATAGGACGACCTAGAGCGCGCCATGGTCGATCGACTGGGTTCCCTGGTCGATCGACCGGCCTCGTGAGATTACCTTCGTTTTAATTAATTTAATCTCTATGTTTGACGAATCGAGTGCGCGCGACTAGTTGAATGTTTTAGGATTGACCGACCCAATAAAGATCGAAAGATAGGGAAGGGAGATAGCCTACCTTATTAAGACGACTAGATTAACGAGATCGGAAGATAAGTTAGTTTAGCCTTTTTAGTCACTTTTCAGGATGAAAGTTAGTATTAGTGATATTAGGGACTTGTAGCGAGATCGAAAGATGCTACCTGTGAGAGTGGACCGAGAGGACCTCTTATTTTCCCGTCTCACCTATTTGTTTTAGACCTACCTAGTATGCTGTCGCCGAAACTATAGTGAACCGACCATCTTAGCACCCCTTTTAATATATATTTTCATCAATTAGCTTAGTTTACTGTTCTTTTTTTGCCATTAGTATAGAACAAATCAAATCAAACCCCCACTCTTGTTACCTTGGACTTTAAATTAGACAACTAATAATTGCATCGCCTCCCTGTGGTTCGACCCTGACTGCCACTATCTATAGTAGTAGTTTGGACTATAAATTTATCTTTGGTGCACACAACGACGGGCATCAAATTTTGAACTTCCCCAAACCAAACCCTTACTTGTCCCCAAGCAAGAACTAGACTCGATCCTAAAACCTAATGGAACGAGTTAAATCTCAGAGCGAAGTGCAAACTGTAAAGCCTAAACCAGTTTAATGCAATAACCAACAATCAACTAGCAATATGAATCATGCAAACGAGTTATGAAGTCATTAAAAACTGTTGAACCGTCAACTATAGAGACTTATCATTATGGACTCTCACGGGTCGCTCAAATCACTCAAATAAGCATAGGTGAGAATATGTAAAAGATAGAAAGAATTCATCTTGTTAATGACACTCACCTAACTACGACCTATAAGAACATGCCTGCAATATAATATGAAAGTAATCTCTACAACCGTACATACGCATTTCAACCAAACAGATGACCATGACACATGCCGAGGTAAATATGGATATGTGAGGCTATGGGCAAGAAGGGCTAAGACGAATTTGGATAAAAACAGAGTTAAAAGCCAAGATAGTAACTAAGGGAACCAAATTAATAAACCATCCCAAATCCTTGCTCAAAATTTCAATCGAAACGGTGCTAATTTTCAAGCACAAAACTCACAATCTCCATAATTAACAACCCCCCATAAGATACAAATGAAACATGGGAGTATAAATCACCAACTCATAAAGATTCAAACCATGTGATTTTTGATTTTTTCTCTTTCTCGGGTTTCAGTCGATCGACCGGAATGGGCAGTCGATCGACCGTCCTCTACAGTACAGCACTCTTTTTTTTCTTTTTTGAATCATTTTTCTTCTCTTTTTTTTTTTCTTTTCTTGTTCCTTTTTCATCTCTTCCCAACATCATCTCAAAATGAGCATTAGCTACCAAAAATGAAGTAACAATCCCAAGAACGTAAACTACTAGCTTGACAAGGGCAGGCTAAATGTAGGATGTAGTAACGGGACAAAAAGGCTATTTTTGGCAGTGTGGAGCTTATGGGTAAAATGAGAAAACGGGACCTCTACCACATGTGTCAACTAACCACAGACCGAATGCATACAGGTATTAAGCAGATCAAGTTCATATTAATGCAAATTGATGTAACATGTCTCATAAGGAGTAACTACTCACAATCCTAGATGAACTGGTCATGAATGTCACCAGTTATAGGCTCTAAACCTCAGAAAATGATGTAGTTTGCCAAAATTTTAAGTCAAGTTTCAAGTCCAACAAGGAATTTTAACGAAAACTCGTAGACTATGCATATATGATTCTACTAATAACATGTCAATTATCAAGGCTTAGGCAAAAACAGATGCAAATGCAATGTCATCATTGAAATACTACCGTTCCGACTCGACCTATATGCTAAAATAAACGTGCAATTTTTTTGAATTTTTTGAATTTTTCAATTTTTTTTTTGAATTTTTGGTATATATAAGGGAAAAATAAATAACCAATGCAAGACAAAAATGTAAACGTGAATGCAAGCAAATGAAATGCAACGCAAAACCCTTCCCCAAACCAAATCACACAATGTCCCCATTGTGCAAAAATCATATAATGAAATGAAAGGAAAACGGGAATTTGGGTGAAATTAACTACACAAAACATGAAGTAAGAACTCGGAAACTCACAAGACTTTAAGCGCAGCAAAAGGAAACCTCCCCAAACCAGCGTGAGCTAGGAGGTTTCAGTAGCCAGCAGTGCTACCAATAAGTACCTGAAAAGACAAACAATACCACGCATAAATCCGAGAAAGCAATGTGGAAGCGGTAATTATGTGCAAAAATTAAAAACGGAAGAAAACAGAAATATGGCGAAAAATAAAGAGGAGGGAAGACTCCCTCAATTCCGCAAAACGACCAAACACAGTAGGGGAAAGGTCGAGAACAGGTACAGCAGCGACAATGGTCGATCGACCATAGCAGGCAGTCGATCGACCGGAATGAACAGAAACAGAAGCTCCTGGAAGTCGCAGCTCAGTCGATCGACCATAGGGGGCAGTCGATCGACTGGAAAAACTGCTGTAACTTTCTGATTTCTTCGAATTAGCTCGATAACTTGAGCTATCAAGGTCTATAGACCTGCAAACACATAATAACGCGCCCAAAATTGCGCAAAACCCAAAGCAACAGTATAAAGTATTCAAAATCCTAAGAAAACTTATTAAAATGCGAAGTCTCGCGCACACAAAACAATAAAAAGAGTCTAAAAGCAATAAAATGTTTGTAAAATCTCAATCAACTAATAGTTGATCAAGAACAGCCACGGAATGGCCCACTTGGTCGGCTTCTGGCTACTAGAGGTAGCCTCTACAGTGCTCATCTTCTCAGCTGCACTCTTCTTAGCTCCAACATCCGCAGAACTCAATGGATCAACATGTCGGACATCTTCCCATTCAATGACCTCCTCCAGCTCATCAGAATCCAAATCGGAATCCGTCACTTTGACTGGCTCATCATCGGGCTCCTCATCCGTGCCATAGCTAAGGCATCCTAGACCACCTCTTTGAACGATTGGCTCCTTCGCAGCTGGAGCAACATGTAGCTTTCCCTTCCCCAAACCAGCTCCTGCAATATTTAAAACAGAAGAATCTTCCTCCAATTTGCTCCCAATCTGGGGCGGAGGTGTCACAACAGGAATAGGAAGAGATATAGGCATATCAGGAAGTACAAAATAAGATTTCTTTTCCGAAACCGTATTGCAAGTTATTGGCCACATGGGGTCTTTCTTCTTAGAGGTCTGAGCAAAGACGATGGAATGTTTCCCTACCTTAAAGGTCAAAGTCCCAGAGCCAACATCAATAACTGCACCAGCAGTGTGCAGAAATGGTCTACCTAGTATGATAGGTATGTGGGCATCCTCGGGCATATCTAGTACAACGAAGTCAACAGGGAAAAAGAACTTTCCTATTTGCATAGGAATGTCCTCTAAGACTCCTATAGGCTGGACCGCAGAACGATCAACCATCTGTACGGTCATGTTGGTAACTGCAAACCTAGTCAATTTCAGCTTTCTAGCAAGACTTAAAGGCATCACACTAATACTGGCTCCTAGGTCACACAAGGCTTTCTCAATAGGAAATGTGCCAATATTACATGGGACGGAAAAGCTACCTGGGTCTTCTAGCTTATGAGGTGCAGTGTGGGTCAGATAAGAACATGACTCCTCAGTCAGTGCGACAGTATGCACAGTTTCAAGTGACTTCTTTTTAGACAAAAGTTGCTTCATAAATTTCATGTAAGCAGGCACTTGATTAACTAATTCAAGAAAAGGAACTTGTACGTTTAAGCTACGAACAACATTTTCAAATTTATTAAACGATACCTGTTCCTTTGTCAGCACTAATCTCTCCTGATAAGGGGCTGAAAGAAGCAACTTAGCCCTCTCCTCTAAATCTCTCATGTCGGCATCAGTGGATTTAGGCTGAAAATCCACGACCTTCTCTTTGTTGAAGCTCGAACCCTCTTCAGACCGTCTCAAAATTGAGCTATTAACCGTCATCGGGTCGTACTTCGGAACTGGAACTGTCCCATCAGCATTTGGGTCTTGACTCAATATTTTCGGAGTAGTCGTACCCCGAAACAAGTGATCCCTCAAGTTTTTAGGCATTGGAGGACGAAAAGATTCACTATCAGCAGCGCTGTCAGTCGATCGACCAGGTTGGTCAGTCGATCGACTGACTTCTACAGGACCAGAAGCTACTGTTTGTCGCGGTCTGGTCGATCGACTGGGTATGTCAGTCGATCGACTGGCATACCTGGTAATCGTCTTTTTCTTTCCACTGTTCATTCCAGCTTTCTTCTGACTCTGCTCTGCCTCATCTTTTTCAGCAATGTCCTCGACCATAGCGGGCCCATCAAGGGTAGATCCACTCCTCAAAGTAATGGCATTAAGGGTCTCCTTTTGATCCGTCTGAGTCGGTAAATGTCCCGGAGCTCGAGTTGTATTCTTGCTTGCCAATTGAGCAATTTGGCTCTCCAACATCTTCATCCCGGCCTCTCTAGCTTGAGACTCTTTCAGCAACAAATTCTTCAATTCGGCAAATTCGGAACCTTGGGACTGCTGCTGCTGAGGAACATATGGAGGCTTTTGGAACTGTTGTTCCTTATGAGGGGGCACATAATTCTGCTGCTGCTGCTGCGTTTGTGGAGGTTGAGTCGGATTTAGGACATTTTTGCTACTCCATCTCAAGTTGGGATGGGTATTTGGCTCATAATAAGTGTTTGTCTGCCTATAATGTTAAAAGGCAGCACAAGACTCAAAGGGATTAGGACAATTGTCTGAAACATGTCCCTCAGCTCCACATCTTTTGCAGACGAAAGGATCGTCTGAAACAACATTTACATGATAGATCCCTCCTTTTGAAGCTCCTCCCAACTCGTACTTATCAAACCTCGCCGTGAGAGCCTCTAGTGCAGCTACAGAAGGAGATTCAGCACTTCTCCTTTGATTTCCCCTGGAATTCCCATATTCAGCTTTATGGGTGGCCAAGTCATCGATTATTTTCCACCCCTTAGTCTCTCCAACATTCTCCTGGAACCTACCACTAGCTGCAGCATCCATGATAGCTCTCTGATCATCATAGAGCCCATTATAGAACTGATTGCATAGGCTCCACTTCTCAAACCCGTGATGCGGAATGGTTCGCACCAGCTTCTTGAAACGGACCCACGCCTCATGAAAGTTCTCATCCGGACCCTGTTTAAAGCTCGTGATCTGAGCTCTAATGGCATTCGTTTTCGAGGCAGAAAAGTATTTCTTGTAGAATGCTAGGGCCAAGGAATTCCAGTCAGTGATCCCATTAGCAGCTCTATCCAGGTCTCAGTACCACTCCCTTGCAGCATCACGAAGGGAGAATATAAACATAGTCTCCTTCACCTGGTCCTGGGTCACACCGGTTGGTGGGGGTATGGAACAACAATAATCAATGAATGTCTCCATATGCTTGGCTGCATCTTCATTTGCAGCTCCCCCGAATTGGTTTCTCTCGACCAAGTTAATGTAAGAAGGCTTCGGCTCGAATTTTCTATCTTCCCCTGGTAGTGTGAATCCTTTGTAAAGATTCGCAGCTGTCGGCTCAGAGTGACTGGCTATACTCGCTTCTTCAGCCATGACTGGAAAATCTGGAGATGTGACGGTCTCAGCTGAAGAAGTGGAAACGGGAGATGAATGTGGATCCTCCTCAAATAGCTCGTTCTCGTAGTAACTAGACAGAGTACTCAGCTCTTCCTCTGTCGGAAATACTCTAGATGATCGTCTCAACTCCCGCAAAGTCTTCTCAATCTCTGGATTGAACGGTAGTAATTCACCATCCTGTGACCTGCGCATAAGAAGAAACTACAAATAGAATATGAGAATAGTTTAAGGACCAGATGTCCCTTAAACTAAGAAAAAGACTAAAAATAAAACAACTAAAAATTTTAAACAATTGCTTCCCCGGCAACGGCGCCAAAATTTGATGCCCGTCGTTGTGTGCACCAAAGAAAAATTTATAGTCCAAACTACTACTATAGATAGTGGCAGTCAGGGTCGAACCACAGGGAGGCGATGCATTTATTAGTTGTCTAATTTAAAGTCCAAGGTAACAAGAGTGGGGGTTTGATTTGATTTTTTCTATACTAATGGCAATAAAAGAACCGTAAACTAAGCTAATTGATGAAAATAGATATTAAAAGGGGTGCTAAGATGGTCGGTTCACTATAGTTTCGGCGGCAGCATACTAGGTAGGTCTAAAACAAACAGGTGAGACGGGAAAATAAGAGGTCCTCTCGGTCCACTCTCACAGGTAGCATCTTTCGATCTCGCTACAGGTCCCTAATATCACTAATACTAACTTTCATCCTGAAAAGTGACTAAAAAGGCTAAACTAACTTATCTTCCGATCTCGTTAATCTAGTCGTCTTAATTAGGTAGGCTATCTCCCTTCCCTATCTTTCGATCTTTATTGGGTCAGTCAATCCTAAAACATTAAACTAGTCGTGTGCACTCGATTCGTCAAACATAGAGATTAAATTAATTAAAATGAAGGTAATCTCACGAGGCCAGTTGATCGACCAGTGAACCCAGTCGATCGACCATGGCGCGCTCTAGGTCGTCCTATTCTAATACCGCCTAACCTACAGTTCCCCTACATCCAAGCACAAGGGGTTTAGCTACTCATGCTGGAAATAATAACAACAATAAGATTGACTAATAAAACTACCATGATTAAAACGGCTAAATAAACGAATAACATAAGACGATAAATTGACTTCGGGAGATCTAACCTAGCAATCCTATACTACGAATGGAAGCAACAAATTGAATAATAAAACAGAAGAATACCGTGTAGCGGAATTGTAAAGGGAAGATCAGAACCGAATGCAAAACAAAAACTTTATTAAAGAACGAACTAAACTATGAATGTTGAATTGTATTTCAAACTGAATGATAAAAACTTGATAGAAAACTGGATGATTATTCTGAATACTAAAGCTACGTTATATAGGAATACAACGTAGTTCTTATTCCAAAACCTAATGTACAATGGGCTTCTTAATTCTCGATCTTCTTATTCACGTCAGAATTAGCGGCTTGGTCGATCGACCACACAAGGCAGTCGATTGACTGCTCTTCGCTGAACAGTAGCTACTGGAACTCGCGGGTTGGTTGATCGACTGAAGGCAGCGGTCGATCGACTGAAGTAGCTGATACTTGACTTCTAACTTCTTGTGGATTTGCCTTTCGGGCCTCGAAATGCGCACCAAGCTCGTTCCTTGAGTAAATACTTCACGTCAAATGCAATGCAGGATACTCGGGGACGGATTTAGCTCAATTTCTACTCATTTCCGCATAAATCTGCAATATTATATAAAAATACGAAAGTAGACGAAATGGGGCAAATAGTTGCATAAACTACACAAATGAGCTCTGAAATGTGTGTAAAATGGGGTGTAAAACATCATATTTTGGACACGCATCCCTTTGGATGCTAATATCATATTTAACCAAGTGAATTAAGATGGAATTAGTGGCTCACATTGGATCCCCTTGGCATTTAATCAAGAAGTGAAGAGATTTGAAACAAGCTTTAGGATGTTCATTTGATGCTCTTAGGATGCTCACTAAACATTTAACCGGAGGATTGAAGTTGAGTTAATAGATCACTTAGGATTCCTTTGGTAATTAATCAAGAAATTAAGAGAAAATATTTGGGGTTGACCCCTTATATTTAGTCTAAGTTTCACTCCTCATTTCCTATATAAAGGGTGTAGACTTCAACACCTGGGACATATACTCTTACATACCTTACACACATTTTTACACACATTTTCATATATGTTTTAGTCTTAGTTTTAGAATAAAATATAGGTTAGATTTCCTTTATGTTATTTACATTTCCTTTAGCATTTCAATATTGTATTATAATTTCTATTCAAGCATTGTTCTTCAATTCCAATTCCATTTTTATTGTTGAGGTAATTTATTTCTAGTATTATTTTCATATCATTATGTTTATCATTTTGTTCATCATTAGCTTAATTTACATGATGCAAGAGTAATATATTTTGTCTAGGGGATAAAGGAAGCCATGCTAAATAACTAATCACATGTGTTAAAATGAGATCTCACGATATTAAAATAGTTTCTATAACATGTTTGCATTATATTGTTTAATCTTTGGTTATTGGCCGTAATCGTACATTAAGTTTGTTAATTCATTCTATAAGTCGAGAGGCACGGAATTGAATTAGACTAAGCATGTGTAGTAGGACGATCTAGTCATAAACGAGAGTTTTTCTAGGACCCGGTCTATGGTTGACTCTAATATCGATAGGTGGGTGTCTCTAAGCCTAAACAATTTATCATTATCAATGCATTTCTAAATTAACATGACTAATTAGTAATTTGCATGTGTGACCCGATTTCCCTAGACGTTTTTTTTTCATTTTATTTGCATAACCAACCAACCAACCAACAACCGATAAACCGACCTCGATAGAATTCAATCCATAGTAACTTGTTTAACAAACTCCCGTCTCCTTGTGTTTCGACCCCTATTACTACATTTATTTGTGTTTAGGGAATTAATCTTTGTATAGCCTATTAATGCTAAAAACTTAGCTGCTAAGCTTGCTATGAAATATATTTGTAATACCCCAACATACCAAGATGCCTTACCAAGGACCACCCCAGCATATAAGGGTGCTACCATCTCGGTTGCCCGAGGTAAGTTGATCAAATAAACAATAACAGAACATTTATTAAGTAACTTTATCCTTTACAACATAAACCAACGTGAGAGAGATTACAATATATACAACTGAAAGAAAGAACTACTTGACATGAGTAACAACGACATCTAGTTCGACAGCGTGATGAATCGATTCCCTTCCATGTCCTACAAGTATTGTGACTAGCAACACCCGCTAAACCAACTGCTCATCATCCCCTAATGGATCACCATTGTTTTGAAAATACAACACGGGGTCAGCTCACTGAGTAATTAAGATAAGCTAATCATAAAGAAACAACCAAGGTAAACAACTGTAAAATCATTCTCCAATTCCAATCACATCTAATATCCGGGTACACACTTAAGTGTGTAGCCCTGCAGATTACCCGTCGCGACATGTAATCCTCTGCCCACCTAATCCCAACTCATCGTAACGAGCAACAACCTATGTCCATTAATGTGCACATCCCCCTTTGTGACGGGAACCACAAGGGGCGAATCAAGGGCGTGAAACCATTCCCGAAAATGACTCCACTCTGCCGAGGGCGCACCTCGCAAACGTAGACAAACAACAATAATTCCGACAAACAAGAAAGACAATGCCAACAATAATATTAATCATGTCAATACCACAATAAACCATCTTAAATCAATTAAACAAGCAATTGAGTAGGAAAACTCTACCTTTTCGTTATTCCATGAAAGTGCGCCTAACAAACAAGCCAAGCAATACTCCATGATGAATCCTACATGTAGCAACCATATCCTATTACTAGACTATTCAATATCGACTGAAATATAACAACCAAACACAAACTCACCTTGAGACGCAGACCGATGCCGGTAACAGCGACAACCCGACTCGATGACTCCATGCATAAACCATCTCCCTTCTTGGGTTAGTGTCAAGGCCATTTGAGAGTATAGGGTGATAAGAGATGATTGGGAGAGAGAGATTAGGGTTAGAAAGATAAAGAAACCGTCGAAAAGTGAATTGGTTTTACGATTTCGCGTTTTATAATTACACGCTGACTGACGAGGTTCTCGGTCGAGTACAGACTTACTCAGCCAAGTAAGCCACACTCGGCCGAGTGGCCTCAGCTAGGTCGTGTAACAAGTTACATAGATCTAGTAATCTCTGTAGATACCTAGTATATGTTAAATCCCCAACAAACACCCGATGATTATCGTACTACAACATGCTTAAGAATCGCTACATTTAATCGACAGTTTGTATAACTATACGTCGGAAAACTCAAAACGATTTCAAAAACTAAACAATCTCAAAACATTTCAAAAATACCTGGAGTGTTTTATGCACGATGACGGGGTCGCAATGACACTAATTAGAGTCAAAACCAACACCGGACCAAAAACTGACTCGAAAATCAAATTCCGACTCCAACAACGAGTCAAACTGAGTCAAACATAAAAAACAAACATCACAAACCTTCCATGCTAAGTATACACGGTATACTTGATGGTCAAGTACAACAATCATGACATCCAAAACCTAGGATATAACAAGCCATGATTCCAAATGCGTGATAGTAGACAGCTCGAAGACCCGGGAACATGCTCGCGCCTCTTCGAGTAGCCTCTTTGAGTAGCCTCTTTGAGTAGCCTATACGGCCACGTTGCTCAAAACACACACAAACACACAATCCTCTATAAATACCCCTCAAATGCCACCATTTTAAAGTACACGAGCGTCCGCCCCCTCTTTTCTTCGTTAAAATTCTAGATCTCGACTTCCCGAGTTAACAAACGACACGTATTTTCGACCTACCGATCGAAAATATGAGCCTTCGTGTCAAGTAATCATTGCCCGTCATAACACTAGGATCATTTGTTGTGAACTCTTGGTGGGCAAAGAGGTAAGGAGGTACCACTAAGGAGGAGGTTTCTTCATTTGGACACTGTTGTTCTTTGATGATGTTCTTGGCATGCTTTGAGACATGGAGAAGGTAGTTGTAACGGCGAGTGTTGATACGACAAATTTTCCCGCGCAAGATAATCGAATTGGTATCCTAGATCACCCACTCATATCCTTGGGCGGAGTTGTCATGCATTACCCAATGGAACTTGTGAATTAAAGTACTCATGTCAAGGAGGTTGCCACCTTTAATCGGTTTCTAGGTGTTGTCTTCATTGAATTTTGGGTTAAAGTGATTTGCCAATCTTGTTATCAAGCCTCCATTCACAATGAAAACCGCTTTTTTCCTTCCTTCCTTGAAGTCCAACCATCTCCCAATCAACAATTGAAGGACATTATACTTATTCTTTGATTTCCTATGGGCATTCATTTTGGAATCCAAGTAGGTGAGGTCGCGTTCGGTCTTATGGGTAGCTTCTTTCCTAGTAATCAAGGTGTTTGAAACGGACCTATGCCAACACAGTATACCCGGATGTGGGTATACAAGGCATTGTATTCTCTAAATGTAGTCAACTCCCTCCCGTAAATTGCCTTCCAAAGGGGTTTGGCATCAAAGTTGTGGGGTTTCTTGTGGATATCCCGAAGGTCACCAATTCCAAAAACCTTTCCGAAATCACCCTTAGCCATTCTCCTACTCTTGTTCTCAAGCCGAAATTCAACATATTTTTGGGTCTCAATCTTATACTCCCTCAAAGAACTAATGAATTCCAAGGTTAAGGAGGGGTATGTCAATTCATTCATTTCAAATAGGGTAGCTAACCCCATGGACCCGAAAAATGTCTTGGTTTGGTCCCGCACTCTCAACTTATCCAAAGTATCTTGGCATACAAACTTAGTGGCAATGATTTTATTCTTAGCAAGGGATTCAAATGCAATTCTATGCTCATTAGAAATAAAAGTTACCTCCGGATAATCCTTAAGTTGCTCAATTTCTGGTAAAGTAGTAGTAACTTTCAAAATGGTCTCAATGACTTCCCTTGGTTGCTCCATAGCTTGTTGGACTACCACTAGAGCATTTGATGCTAGAATCTTTTCCTCTTGGATAAAGTTGGGGGTTTTGATGCTTTGGTGTTGCCCTTTGTTCTTGCCATGATGATTCTCCTTGCAATTTGATATCAACAAACCTAGAATATGCTTGAATGCTCCTTTCTTCATCAACCTTCAATAATTTTCTAAATCAATTTGAGGTTTTTGGATTCTATGTCTAGAATGACTTGTCAAGAGACAAAGTAGTGACATGAACACAAAGTAGTGACATGAACACTAAGAACTCGTTACCCTTAGCATTCTATGTCTAGAATGACTCTCGTGGATGCCAATGAACACGGATGTTCACAGAGATCTGGAGTAAGGGGTAAGCGTACGTAGTAGGAAGTCCTTTTACTGAACACCTAATCCCGCCCGCCTCGATAGCGGCCTCTACTATTGATTAGGGAAGTTATTTATAATTGATATGTCATCGATTATATGCATGCAATGCAACATCCAATAGATTAATCCTAGCTTGTGAATTAAGCTATGTCGGTAAACACGTACTTTAGCACTCAATTAAGGTCGAAATTGGAAGTTAGAATTGATTACATGTAAAAGTCAAGAAAATAAATCATACAAAAGCGATAAATAAACTATAAATAAATTATGATAATTAAAATTATAATGATTAAAATGGTTATCTGATTTACGTCAAAAATACACTTGAAACGGATTTCGAAGATGAAAATAGAGGAAAAATAAAATGGTTGGAAATTAAAGTAATAAAATAGGTCAGATTAGGGGCGATATTACAATTATTAGTTAATTA
This sequence comes from Silene latifolia, assembly GCF_048544455.1. Classification (NCBI taxonomy): domain Eukaryota; kingdom Viridiplantae; phylum Streptophyta; class Magnoliopsida; order Caryophyllales; family Caryophyllaceae; genus Silene; species Silene latifolia. The sequence continues at coordinate 52,702,894 of NC_133533.1, forward strand.
AACACGTAATTAGAAACTATGTCAAAGCGAGAAACGAGTTCAGGGACAAAAATCATCTCAGAACAGGCGCAACATCTGCTGCCTCCCTTGGAAGAGGCGCATCTCCTCCTACGTCTGTTCTTGGGTTGAGTTCTGTCTGTGAAGTCAGAACCGTAGTCCGTTAATTTTCTTTGGTAAGTTTAAGATCGATTATGAATTGGGAACTCTAGTAAAAGTGATTTAGCAGGTTATGTACATCTGTAACCGTCATAAAGCGATAAAAACAGATTAAAGCGAATTAAAACGAGTTAGATTCGTTATGTTTATTTACGATGTCGGAAATACAAAAGGAACGAACTTGAACTCGAAAAGAAGTTGATAAACTGAAATCAAATAAAGAAGATTATGTACCAAAGACGAATTCCAGAAACTTGATATGGACAAATCGAGTTTCTAAAATCCGGGTTTTGATTTAGTGACGAAAACCCGCAAATATCGAATTATAAGGGATTTAAGTCTAAATAAAGCGTCGTGATTAAAAGAGAATTATTAAAAGATGTTTATGTACTGAAAGACGAAAGGAAATAAAAAAATAATTCGAAAAAGGCAAAACAATGGAAACCCGAGGAAGAAGAAGAAGAGCAGAAGCAGCAAGCAGCCTCTGGAAGAGGCGCAGCAGATGCTGCAACCCTTCGAAGAGGCGCAGCTGCTACTGCGTTTCTTCTCGATGCCTGGTATCCGCTGATGCGTAAAAACAGTTTTATAAAAAGGTTTTTAAGTCGGTTTTAAATATACTTTTGACGTAAATCTTACATTAATTGGTAGAAAAATAAAAACATAAATTAAAGATGAGATTTACACCCTCAGACTTACATGTTTGACAGAACGAGATTTAACTAAGTTAACGTTAGTGATTGCTCGAATCGAATGTATGTAGAAACTGCCCTCGTTAGAGGATTTTAGATTAATTGATTGATTGATGTGTAGTGGTCAAATTGGTCGGTCATGCAACGTGACTGGTACTTAAAATGATCTGAGCTTACGTGGTCGACTGATCAAGCACGTAGGCATCGAAAGCTTAGAGCAAGGTCTAGAATGTAAAGCGAGAAGAGAAGGGCGGACACTCGCGTGAAAAATATGGAGACCGGAGGTCTCTATTTATACCAAAAAATGTGAAGAGTTTTGGAATGACATAAACTTTGGAAACAAAACACGAAAATATTCTGTAAACAGCCAAAGAGGGCTGGGGAAGAGGCTCAGCAGCTGATGCGGTCCTTCCAAGAGGCGCAGCACCTGCTGCGTCATTTCCCCAGAGGTTTCCTCCTCCGGAAGAAAGATTTCCGCGTTTCTGTTATGGAATTGCGGTAGTTCTATACTTCCTTATTCCGTAAAATATGATATACCGAAGATATTTTACCAAAAGATATAGAATTTGACTTGGGGAATAAATATCTGGAATATTCTAGAACATTCCGACTCGGCATTTTAAACGATTTCTTAGAAAATGAAGCGGTTTTTGACCCGGACTCCAAATAAACTCTAATTACTATCAAAACGACCCTATCGGTATGTAGATGACGACCAAGGGGTAGATTCGTTTTTTTGAGCTATCACCTGACGATAAACTTACGGACTGTCATAAATCGCTCTGCGTACCAAACATGCGGCTCAATCATCATTGGGTTGTTGGCAGGAGGTGTAGAAACGAGGTATCTACAGAGCCCCCACTTTGACTGAGGCTTAGACAAGGCGAAAGTTAAAGTATAGCCATCAGGTCAATCGAAGATTACAGCCTGACGACTATGGCGACGCGAGGCGGCTCAAGGGATCTGAACCAAGGACCTGTCATCGGGAACATTTTAGAGTATGTTGATTATCGGGGAGGGTCGTTTAAAGTTAATTAGACTACGTATGGAAGCTCGCTGGCCATAAGGAGAAACAATACCTGAGATACTCCTGGGCGAAACGGGACTGAAGGTGTTTAGGCGGGACTTTTGGTCTGAAGATAACTTGGTGTCTGAAGAAATTTCTTGACATTTCTAAAGGCTAAGGATTACATGAAAGATAAAAGATTATCTGAAAAGGTCTAAAGGATTTGAAGGGTCAACAGGACGTTGGGAGAACTGCTGGAGAATCTGCTTGCGTCGGTCTTCAAGCGAACTCTGCTTGTGAGAAATTCATGGGCTGTGAACGGAAACGAAATCTCACTTGGGGAGTGTATAAAGTCTTGATTGTCAACAGCAACACTACAAAATATCGCTGGAGAAGCATATACTGACGACTAGGAACATCTTGATCGTCATGACCAATACTGCAAAATATTACTGGGGAAATGACGTTGTCGGGATTAAATCATTCTTGGGAGATCTGCTTGTGTCTTCTCTCAAACAAACTCCACTTCTCGAGAAGTACATTGGCTATAATGAACTCTCGCGGGGAATATAAAGGCATTTGACAAAGGTGCGTCTTTAAACACCGTCGAGAAAAAAATGAAGAGGCTTGACTGATAGTGGCGCGTCCTAAGCACCGCCGGAAATCCGCTCGGTTGTTGCAAGTGAAATCCTGATGATAAAGAAGATGAGCCCGTGAACTGTGTTCAAAGGATCCTTGCTGGGAAATAAAAACACCGTGACGGTTTAGCAGTCTGTCAAAAATGCGGTCTGAATAGAAAGAATGCCCAAGAGAGCTAAGTATATGGTATAAGTTCTCGGAGAAGAGGCGCACAAAACTTGGGCCCACAAATAACAAACTTATAACGGATTTTCAAATTTCGAGATGAGAACTCGCCGGGGAACAGGCGCAGCAAAAGTTGCAGCTTTTAGAAGGGGCGCAGCAAGTGCTGCGTCTTTTCTAGGGTTGAAAGATTATATTACGATTGTGTTTTCTCACTCAACAGCCGATCACAGTAGAAAAACAGGTAAAATGAATGTTCTAGGTTAATTTATGGGTATTTTTGTTAGGCCCAATATTAGTAGTCTAAGGATGGTATATGTGGATCGGGTTAAACATGTTTTCGTGTCAACCCGACCTGGTTATGACCCATTTAATTAAACGGGTTATTCGTGTCGGGTTCGTGTTTTGATACCTCAACCCTAACCCGACCCAATTAATTTTCGTGTCGTGTTCGTGTCGACCCACTTACTTAAATGGGTCATTAAGTCCTAACCCAAACCCATTAATTTTGTGTCGGGTTCATGTCGTGTTTTCGTGTCGTGTTAACTTTTGCCATGCGTAGTCACACCTATAGGACAATTCCCTTAATATATAAGTTGATTAATTGTATATCGGTACAAGTTAATCAATTCCTTAAAATTGAACAATTCATTTGAGAGTGAGAATAATTGTATCTTATTGTAATTTGATTAAATAAGATTTATTTTAGTAATTAAAAGATTTCATTACTAAAATTATTTATTGTTTGTGAAACAATTAAATTAAGAATGATTGAATAATTATAATTGCAAAATGTTGTGAATTATATTTATATGACCCATTTTAATAATTGTAATAATGTATTACTAGTTAATTTGTAACAAGTAATTTATTTGTTATAAAATGATATTTAAGGGGTTAAATATGCATTAAAATACATATGGGCATGGTGTGTAACACATGACCTACATTATTACAAATGACAAATTGACAAACATAAAATGGAGTCCATTTTATCTAAAGTGACCGAAAAATGGAGGGTTTATAGGATAGTGGATGTTTTATTTAATTGTTAAATAAAACACCATCATAATCTATTTGTAAGTAGCCTTACATCTAGTTTCTTGTGAAGAACAAAAGAAAAAGAAGAGGGCATGCATTGGCCTTCTCTTGGCCCTCCAAAACCGGTACCCTCCCTATACATTAAGGGTTTGCCTCTTATTTTTATTATTCATTCATTCTTACAATATTGTATTGTGTAGTTTTCTTTCTCATCTCTCTAAAATAGTTTTAGAAACTTTGCTTTATTGTTCATCTAAACTCTAATATCACATAATAATATTACTAGTGTAGTAATACAATTATTATTAGAATTATTAAGGAAATCTTATATATTAATCTAGTTAATTAGTATATAAGCTTTAAGGATTTTGTTTTGGGTGCAACAAGAGGAGAATCTCTATACTTAGGATTTTGGAGGATCATCTATAATATTTAAGCTCAAGAAAAAATAAGGAAGGTGTCCTTATTTGTGCCCAAAATTTCGAACCATATATATGATGTAAGGAATATTATTTTTCTTTTTATCTCTACTTTTGTTATGCATGCACTAGATCTTAAGAACTCATATTAATATGTTAATTAGTTCACCATTAGAAAAGTCTAATAATAGGTATATGATCCTAACATAAGATTCGTGAAGTAGCAAAGGAGAACCAAAAGTATTTGACTGAAGTGGAAGAAGAGGCCGAATTCCGAGTCGTTCGTCCATTGAAGAAACCGAAAAGCGCCTCTGCCGAGAAGATGGTGATAGATCGAAATGGTAAAGCTAGACCGCGAGAACGACCGTTAATGATTAGGTCGGAGATAGCGCAAGAGCGCCCGGCTCGTGGTGGAGACAAGAAGTATGATAAGGGTGGCAAAGGCAAAGGGAAGATGGAAGAATAACCTTAGTCATTTATTATAGTATTATTTATTATTATTTGGCTTGTAATAAACATCGGGTTTTTAGAACCTAGCCTGTAATTTATTTTCAGCATTTTTATCTTATATGTATTTGGCATATTATTACTATTGAATAAAAGATTTATTAGTTAAGAAACTGTTATGACTTTTCCTTTATTTATCCTTGTCGAATTTCAAATGCAAATGGAAATGTCCTTCTATTTATATTTTAAAATAATGGGTTGTATCGTGTGAAGGATTGCCTACGTATTCATTAGAAAAAAATGAAATCAAACCCTGTGCGTAGTTCGAATAAATGTAAAAGAATAACTGTTCGAAGCAAGAGCTTGTAATGAACTTTAGAAAAAAAATAAGCATGTGCTTTACTTACTCCTAAAGAAGTGCAATTCAATTTTGATGATGTGAGGATGACGAAATGTCAAAATGCAAGAGCATGATGACGTAAGCTTTTATTTCAGCTGGCCGAGGGCCATTTTTATTTCCTGTTGCAAGAGCGACACATGAGTGTTACACGAGGCGTGTTTTAGTTATATGTTAAGGGTAATATCATTTCAGTTGGTCTAGATTTGTTGGGTTAGCAAATTCATTCCCATCTAGGTCTAAAATCCTAACCGCACCCCTGAGAGTATGGACTTGACTAAGAAAGGTCCGGCCCAGTTAGGCTTAAACTTTCCTCGTGGATCGACAGGTAGGAGAGCTCTGATTGATTTGAGCACCAAATCTCCTTCCTTGATGTTCCTGGGCTTAACCTGTTTATTAAAGGCTCGCTTGATACGCGCATGATATGTCTGCACATTATGTAATGCGCGCAACCTTCGTTCGTCCAAGAGGACAAGTTCATCATATCTATCTCTCTTCCAATCAGCTTCTGGAATTTGACTTTCTAATAGGATGCGTAGAGACGGGATCTGTAGCTCCACTAGTTGTACAGCTTCCATGCCATAAGTCAAATAGAAAGGAGTAGCCCCAGTGGGCGTCCTAACTGATGTGCGATATCCCTACAACGCAAAGGGTATTTTGCTAGGCCAATATCAATAGTTGTCGATCATTTTCTTGAGGATTATGATGACATTCTTGTTAGCTGCTTCTACCGCGCCATTAGTTTTAGGTCTATACGGCGAGGAATGGTGATGCTTGACCTTATATTTGGCTAGCAATTGCTCAGTCTCGGCCTGAAAATGTGATCCATTGTCACTGATGATTTCATGTGGGCAACCATATCGACAGATGATATTGGTTTGTGTGAACTTTGCTACATTCTTAGCTGTAAGACTAGTGTAGGATGCTGCTTCGACCCATTTGGTAAAATAGTCGATACTACCAAAATGAAACAGTGACCTCTTGTCCCAGCTGGGGTGATTTTCCTAATGATGTCTATTCTCCAAGCGGAAAATGGCCAGGGAGATGTCATGGTGTAAAGCATTGAGGGAGGAACATGTTGCACATTCCCGAAAATCTGGCAATTATGGCAATGCCTGACGTATTTAATACAATCTGACTCCATTGTCGTCCAGTAATACCCTTGACGTGTGATTTTCTTTGCCATCATGGGTCCACTCATATGAGGACCGTATTCTCGATTGTGAACTTCTTCCATTACTTTATGCGCCTGTGAATGATCAAGGCAGCGCAAGACGACACTAAGAGGTGTTCTTTTGTATAACTCTCCCTGCATGAGGAGGTATTGAGAGGCTAGTAGGCGTATGGCGCGTTGTCTCCTCTTATCCATATCTGGTGGGTATGTACCATTAAGTTTGAAGTTTAGAATGGCTTGGAACCAAGGTTCCTCTGGGATTTCTTCTTCATCTGTAAGGAGGTGTACGTAGACCGGTTCTGACCGTCGTTCGATGCATAAAGGCATTTAAACCATGTTGTCTGACATATTAATCAAAGATGCAAGTTTTGCAAGAGCGTCTCCAAATTGATTCTCTTCACGAGGTAGGTATAGATAAGTGACCTGGTCGAAGAATTGGACGACTTGATCTATCCTAGCCTGATAAGGTGCTAGACTTTCACTTCGGATTTTCCAAGATCCTGTAACTTGGTTAATGATCAAGAATGAGTCTTCGTGAACTCGAAGATTCTTGATGCCTAAACTCACTGCTGCTTGAAGACTAATGAGGCAAGCTTCGTACTCTGCTGCATTATTTGTCACCTCGAAGTCGAGTTTGACGGAAAGTGGTGTATGCTCGCCTTCAGGAGAAATGAGCTACACTCCTATTCTAAACTCTCTTAAATTCGATTCCCCATCAAAATAAAGATCCAAAGAGTCTACATTGGTCTGTAGGATGTCCTCGTCTAGAAATGACCATGTGTCTATTTCCTGGGTATCGTTGGTAGGGTTATCTGCGAAGAATTCAGCAACGGCGTGCCCCTTGATGACTTTCAAGGCTACGTATTTGAGATCAAACTCTGAAAGCATTAAGGTCCATCTTTCTAAACATCCGTTGAGGACGGGTTTCTCGAAGATGTATTTGACGGGATCCATTTTAGAATACACCTTAACTGAATAGCAAAGCATGTAGTGGCGTAGCTTCTTTGTTGCCCACACAAGAGCGAGGCATGTCTTTTCGAGAGGTGTGTACTTACACTCGTATTCTAAGAACTTCTTACTAAGGTAGTAGATAGCTCTTTCTTCCTTTCCAACAGTTTGTGCAAGCATAGCTCCCATGGCCGTGTCGGTGACTGTGAGACATAAACTAAGAGGTTGATCTCGTTGGGGAGGCATTAGCACTGGTGGTTTGGCCAATATCTCCTTAATCTTGTCAAACGCCTTTTAACAGTCGTCGTCCCATATGGTATGATCTGTTTTCTTTAGCTTTTTGAAAATGGGTTTGCAGATCATAGTGAGCTTCGATATGAATTGGCTTATATATTGCACTCTGCCTAGAAATCCTCTAACCTCCTTCTCTGTTTGGGGTTGTGGCATTTAGATTAAAGCTTTGATCTTGGATGGATCAATCTCTATCCTTCTCTGGCTGACTACATATCCTAGAAGCTTGCCTGACGTGACTCCGAATACGCATTTCTGAGGGTTGAGCCTCATGTTGTATTTGCGCAGTCTTAGGAAGAATTTGTGAAGGTTATCGAGGTGCCCTTTTCTATCCTTGGATTTGACAATCATATCATCTACATATACTTCCACTTCTTTATGCATCATGTCATGTAGTAAAGTGGTTGCAGTGCGCTGGTATGTAGCTCCAGCATTGATTAGCCCAAACGGCATAACATTATAACAATATGTGCCCCACTGAGCGACGAAGGCTGTCTTGTGCATATCTTCTATGGCCATTTTGATATGGTTATACCTTGCATACCCGTCCATGAAGGATAACAACGCATGATCTGATGTATTATCTACAAGTATGTCGATGTGTGGTAGAGGGAAGTCATCCTTGGGACTGACTTTGTTTAAGGCTCTGAAGTCAACACAAACCCGAATTCGCCCATCTTTTTTGGGTACGGGGACTATGTTAGCCACCCAGTCTGAATACTCGGAAACTTTGATGAACCCGGCTTTGAATTGCTTATCGACTTCTTCTTTGATCTTAAGAGTCCACTCAGTCCTCATTCGACGAAGCTTCTGTTTTACAGGTTTGAAACCTGGTTTGATTAGAATGTGATGTTATGGAATATCCCTGTAGATCCTTGGCATGTCCTTGTAAGACCAAGTAAAAACGTCCTTGAACTCATGTAGGAGGTCGATGAAATTGGCCCTTTTAGTTGGGTCTAAGGTCGTCCATATCTTAAGTTTTTGGGGTTCTAGTTCGGTCCCTACGTTGATGGGTTCTGTGTTTTCTATAACTGGTGCCCCTTCCCCCTCTTGTAGTATATCTTTGATTATATAGGGAGGTAATTCGACTTAGTCTGGGTCAGGGTCATCCTCATTATCATCGTAAATAGAATTGCATTAAGAAAAACACAAGGAGTAAGCAGAATCAGATTTATTCATATTAAATTTTGAAAAGAGCTGAAACAAAGAAGTCATCTATTCAGTAGTCAGTGGCGGTAAAGGGAGAGCTTCTAGGACATTTCCCAAGCTGCTGTTACTATATGATGCTAAGCTAGGAGAAACAATGGGGTGGGGAGTGCCGACAGAGGAAGACTCTCTAGCGACTTCTCTAGACTCAGACTCTGATTTCGACTCTGACTCCGTCTCTGACTCGAATTCATCTTCTTTGGGTTCTCCTTTGAACATATCTCCTTCTCCAGTAGTGACCTTGAAGAGCTTCCCTTGGTTGTTGGTCCATTTGATCGACTTTCTCCATCGTTTTTGCTGATTTGAGCTGGTGTCAGTGATCAATGTTGTGGGGTTGAAATGGTCATCTTGAAGTATCATGGTAATGATCTCATTCTGCGCAGCTCTGACGAATCATTCTTCTCCAAAGAGAAGGCTGTTCGTCTAGACAAGGTGTTTGACGAGTTTTGACGGTATGAACCATTTATGGAGGGATGAAGTAGAAATCGTGGAAGACCTTGATTCCAGCTAGTTGTATTCCCTTATAATTAGACCTAGCAAAACGGGTCAACGGGCCGGGTTCGGGTGGGGCCAACTCGGGTCGGGTCAATTCGGGTCTCTCGTTGCGTTCGGGTTAATTCGGGTCGGGACGGGTCTTTTCCGGTTTCGGGTCTGTTTCGGGTTTGTTGCCGGGTCTGTTTTGGGTCAAGCGGGTCGAGATGTTTCGGGTCGGGTCATTTTTGGGTCAATGAATAATAGAGAAATAGCCATTTAAAGTCTTTTCGGTTCAATTAGAGTTGTATTTTGTCGGGTCATTTTCAGGTTTGGTGGTTTCGGATCGGGCCATTTTCGGGTCGGGCCAGTACGGGTCAAGAAAGCTCGGGTCATGTTGGGGTCGGGTTGGATCAATTCGGGTTTTTGGGCCACATTCGGATGATGTAGTTCGGGTCACTTCGGGTCTCGGGTCAGCTTTTTCGGGTCGGGTCAATCGGGTCAGGTTGCTTTTGCCAGGTCTACTTATAATGCCAAGGTTCGGGAAATCCGTGAAAGGATTCTTTATCCCCCTCCCTGACGAAGTATCCATTTAGGGTAGGGAGATAGGGTCGCATCTGGATTCCTTTGTCTTTGCGGTTTTGAACCTGAGTAAGCATTTCTAAGGCTTATGCTTTCGTGGGCTTGTATCCCAAACCTAGTGGTATACTTTGAGAATATCCTTCCATATAAGGTGAAAAGGTATTCTTCTTGGCAGGGTTTAGTGGCATCCCTGGGAAGTGTGGGAGAATATCCGTATACTACCCCTTTAATTGTAGGACTATAACGCAAAATTTACATGTGAATATTGTCATAAAACGAAAAACATTAAGAAACGATAAAGAACAAGAAATCAACCTCGGGTCCTTTAAATTGCGGCGTAAAGAACAGAAATCAAAACAGATTTCCTCCTAATCGTTGCACCCAAGACTTTGTCCGAGATATGCCCTTGTGCTAGAACAGTGTTCTCCGATTGCCTTGCAATATAGGGAGAACTGTTGTGAGTTTTTGTTGAGATGAGAGATCTCGGGTTTTTCAGAGAAGAATACTCTTCAAAACCCTAGTTTTCTGTAAAAAGAAATCGCTAGGTCAAAAGGAGAGGGAGTCTCTCCTTTTGTTAACCTCGGTCCGCGGGTCAAGAGAGGAGGGAGTGGGCTTTCCACTTTCTCCTCATTTGACTAGTGATCCGATGATTCGACCCGTCTCGCTAAAATGTATATGGCGCGGTTTATATTATAAATCATATTATCGGTTATCGGAAATTAAGGCATCGCTAATTATACGGGTTAGTCAATTGTTAATTCGTGTCCGACAAAAAGCAAAATATTGTATAATTATTTTTAATATACATTTAATTAAATATAAATCACGTATATTTAATTTTACGAATTAATCCGTTAATTCGCCTTAGCCCATGATATTTAATCCGTATTAAATATAATATATCAACATCACATATTTGACTAATTACTAGTCAAATAACTCGGACTAACTGGTTAGTCAATTTTTGGCATCTACATGACAGTATTTTCATACCGTCACATCTCTCGAACGTATCCTATAGGTGTGACTTTTAGGGACCAGTTGATCACCGCCATCTGTATGACAATAACGTCAAACTTATCTAGCAAGCCAACCGTTATTGATAAACGTGGATCAACTGATAATAATACCAAAGTATGCCCTTTGATCCTTTTAGAGGTTTATAAGTCCTTGCACTAACTGTTAAGGACACCAACCCCAACAAGCTCCCACTTGTCCGTACAAGTGTATGTGCAATGACGTTATCCGCACTAACTGGAGGACACAAGCTCCAACAAACTCCCACTTGTCCGTACAAGTGTATGTGCGATAACCGATTCTCATATTCATTTAAAATTTCTCCCACTCAATGTAAAACAATTTGCAGATCTGGATCCACAAAGGTCGTATTTTACAATCGATCTGTATCTAGAGTGGTTTCCCCGACTAGAGAGTAACTTAACTGATAAAACGAATCCGTGATCCGAGCATGGCCATGCATTTCGATTCTGACTCCTCGAGTGGCCCTGAGAAATATCGAGTACCTGATAAAGGCTGAATATTTCCTTCAACTCGACTCCTTCCGATCTAAGCACAGCATGAAATGACCCAGAAAAAATCTACTTGGCCCCCTGTTACGGATGACCGTGAGAAAGAAACCAAAGTCACCCAAAATCTGCCGTAGTCTCAAGAGACAGTCGATAGTCAAAGAATCGACTCTTAGGATCACCATGGTAGTCCTATCCACGACCGGGCAACGAATGTTATAAAACATTTAGGACTCCACGTCGATGTCACAAATTTGTCCTACGAAATATCCGTATAAATCGCCTCTGTGATTGGTCAGTCAACCGGTTGACTTATGGCTCGTTGAACCCACCATCAACCAACGTCACAAAATAATTGCCAGAGTTATCAGCTCATGTGGGCAATTAAGGACTGAAAAATATAATGTTCGTTCAGTTCACTTTGTGGTGTTCAAAATTTGTCGTACAAATCCACATGAAAAACAAAATATATATATAAAATATCAAAACGATGATGTCGTATAGAGTACAAAGGAGAATGAATCTGATCCATAAAAGAGTACTACAACTCAGGAACACGTTTAATTCCCATGGAGTTAACGTGCCCTTCATGCTTATCTTGTCGTAATGCTTTAGTGAGAGGATCTGCTATGTTATCATCTGTAGCAATCTTTTCTATCACTACTGTCTTTTGCTCCACGTAATCCCGGATTAGATGAGCTTTCCGTTGTACATGTCTAGACTTGTTGCTAGACTTTGGCTCCTTAGCTTGGAAGATGGCACCACTATTGTCGCAATAGATGGTGATCGGGTCATTCGAACTAGGCACTACAGATAGCCCATGTAAGAATTGACGCATCCATATCGCTTCCTTCGTAGCTTCAGACGCGGCATAGTACTCGGACTCGATCGTAGAATCTCTATTGTGTTTTGTTTCGAACTCTTCCAAATGATCCGCAAAGCGCCATTAAGAGTAAAACCGAATCCAGATTGAGATTTCGAGTCATCTCGATCTGTTTGGAAGCTAGCATCTCACAGAATCGGTTGCGCATAGCGTTTGAGAGCCTCCATAAGTCAATGCCCAATCTTTAGTCCTCCGTAGGTACTTAAGAATGTTCTTGACAGCCAGCCAATGTGGTTCACCTGGATGCTGTTGGAATCGACTTGTCATACTCAATGCATATGCCACGTCCGGACGTGTGCATATCATGGCATACATGATTGATCCTATAGCCGAAGCATAAGGAATCCGTGTCATGCGCTCTTTCTCTTCCTGTCTCTCGGTGCCTGAGACTTGCTCAAATGCACCCCTGGAGCCATAGGAAGAAAACCCTTCTTGGAGTTAGTCATGCTGAATCTCTCTAGGACTTTGTCTATGTAAGACTCCTGACTGAGAGATAGCATCCGTCGTGATCTATCTCGATAGATACGGATGCCTAGAATTCTCTGTGCCTCTCCCAGATCTTTCATCTGGAAATGGTTTTTCAACCATACTTTCACCGAAGTTAAGAGAGGTATGTCATTCCCAATCAGGAGTATGTCGTCAACATACAATATTAGGAAGACAATCTTGCTCCCACTCGACTTGATATATAGACATGGTTCCTCGACCGATCGAGTAAATCCATTTTCTTTTATCACTTGGTCGGGCGATGATTCCAACTCCGTGATGCTTGCTTAAGTCCATAAATGGAACGCTTAAGCTTGCATACTTTCTTAGGATGTTCAGGATCTATGAAACCTTCGGGTTGTACCATGTACAACTCTTCCTTCAAAAAGCCGTTTAAGAAGGCGGTTTTCACATCCATTTGCCAAATTTCATAGTCATGAAAAGCGGCAATCGCTAAGATAATCCGAATGGAACGCAAAGATAACTACGGGTGCAAAACTCTCATCGTAGTGCAAACCTGGCACTTGGGTGAAACCTTTAGCAACTAGTCGTGCTTTGTAGATATCTTGCGACCTTCCACGAGAATGCTTTATCTTGTAAAGCCATTTGCATTGAAGGGGACGAACCTTGCGGTAAGTCAACAAGATCCCACACGTTGTTCTCATACATGGAGTCCATCTCGGATTGCATGGCCTCAAGCCATAGCTTTGAGTCTGAACTGGTCATGGCACCTTTATAGGTTGCGGGTTCACTACTCGTTAAGAGTAGAACGTCATCTATGTCATGTTCCTCGACCATACCAATGTATCTCTGTCGGAGGAATAGAGACTCTTCCCGACCTCCTAGGTTCCTCAGGAATATTCACCGCAGCCGGGATTGAAGGAATTGGTTCCTCCAATGGTTGCTCGGTGTTTGGTTCTGGAATCTCCGATGTGTCGAAGGTTCTATCACTCTTTGCATTCTCGAGAAATTCCTTCTCTAAGAATGTCGACCGGCCGCAACAAAAACGCGTTGTTCGGTTGGCGAATAGAAGTAATGACCACGTGATCCTTTAGGATAACCTATAAAGTATGTCTTGACCGATCGCGGGCCGAGCTTATCTTCAGGTCTCCACTTGACATAAGCCTCGCAGCCCCAAACCCGTATAAAGGACAAGTTAGGGACCGTTCCCTTCCATAGTTCATATGGAGTCTTGTCATGCTTTAGACGGACTTCGGTTAAGTATTAGAGCGGTGACATAAGAGCATAACCCCATAATGAATCGAATCGTAATATCGTGTGACTCATCATGGATCGAACCATATCAAGTAGTGTTCGATTTCTCCGTTCGGACACACCGTTCAGCTGAGGTGTTCCAGGTGGAGTTAACTGTAAGGCAATCCCACAGTCTTTGAGGTGTTGATCAAACTCGTGAGAAAGATACTCGCCACCACGATCCGAACGCAGTGTTTTTATCTTTCTACCCAATAGGTTCTGCACCCTATTTTGGTATTCCTTGAATTTCTCAAAGGATTCACTTTTGTGCTTCATTAAGTAGACATAGCCATATCTACTCAAATCGTCCGTGAAAGTGATGAAATACCTATAGCCTTCTCGTGCGGTGATTGACATAGGACCACATACATCCGTGTGTATGAGCCCTAATAGGTCAGCAGCGCGCATTCCAACACCTTTGAAGGAAATCCGAGTCATCTTACCGATGAGACATGATTCACACGTGCCAAAATGATTGAAAATCAAAGGCCGAGATAGCTCCATGTTTGATGAGTCGTTTTACGCGTTTCTCATTAATGTGTCCCATACGGCGATTACCATAGATACGTTTGATCTTTGTCACCAACCTTTAACTTTTTATTCATTACGTGTAATATTTCGGTGGTCCGATCTAAAACATAAATTCCGTTCATGGAGACTCGCCGTAAATCATATCGTGTAATGAGAAAATGCAAGCATTGTTTTCTATTACAAATGAAAAACCAAGTTTATCAAGCGCAAACCGAAATAATGTTTTTGGAAAGACTAGGAACATAATAGCAGTCATATAAAGACAACTCAAATCCGCTAGGAAGTTGGATCACATATGTCCCCTTGGAGATGGCAGCTACTCTTGCTCCATTCCCGACACGCAGTCCACCTCACCCTTTACGAGGGGTTCGATGTTTCGGAGCCCCCGCACATGATTACACAGATGAGAACCACAACCAGGATCAAGTACCCAAGTTCCGTAACTTGCGTGGTTAATCTCAATCATATGAATAAAAGTAGAAGAGAGAGAAGACATACCAACAGGTTTAACACGACCCGCCTTTAAGTCCTCATGATAAACAGGACATGTGCGTCTCCAATGCCCAGTCTTGTGGCAATGGTGGCATTCCATGTTTTCACTCTTGCTCTTTGTCATGCCCGATGAGTTGCTCGCCTCACCAGGACCACTCTTCCCCGAACCCGACTTCTTGAACTTCGCTTTACCTCTTTGTTAGGTTTGCCGGAGCTTTGCCCTTACCTTTCCCTTTGTTTGACACAACGAGAACATCCTGTTTCGAGCTCCCACCGCACTTCATGTACTTCTCGGTGCCCGAGGAGGGAGTGCCATTCATGGGGAGTTTTCTTCAAATCATTCATATAGTAATTCGCTCTAAATTGCGAAAAACCATCGTGGAGTGAGTGAAGCATACGGTCGATAACAATGTTCTCGCGATGTTACGCTTAAAGGTCTCCGGGTTTCTCGACATTCTCAATCATGCTTTGAGAATGTGTGGGCTAACCGGTTGGCCCTTACGGAGTCTCGCATCGAAGAAGCGAGTGGTATGCTCATAGGTCACGATTCTCGGTGCTTTCGAGAATTCCTTAGTGAGCGTGGTGAAAATCTTGTTTGCACCTTGGGCTATGAAGCGTTTATGCAAATTGGGTTCCATTGCAAAAATAAGTACGTTCTTTACCGCACCAGCTTCTAAAGCGAAATCGTTATACTCGTTGATTTCGTTAATTCCGGCCGTGGGGCCCTGGGTTTAACGGCATGGGCTCAAGCGATATCTCGAGCTTTCCGTCGGCGGCGGCAAAGATTCCGTAATCTTTGCCTCCCGATCCAGCGAAGTTGGATCCGTCATTCTTCGATCGAGTAGACCGATTCATCCGACTCATGAAGATCCTAAGCCAGGACTCACGGTCCAATGTGGCACTTGGCATTGGGTTATCGGGAGAACCAGCCATTTGTTGTTTAGCGATTAAAAACGTGATCTACACCGAAAAAGAAAGAAAAACAAAACGAAATAAGCAACTCATCGAGGTGATTTAAGTCTATTTTAAAATCCATTTTAAACATGTAGACTCTAGCACTTGCATAATTGATCTCCCTCAAGAATGATACAAGTGATCCCAAGACTCAATTTCGAGAAATTGATAAGCCAACTGTTTAGCTAATTCTTCCTTAAGAACTCTTGGTCGATAGATTTCCGTAAATCCTATCTATAGTCCACCATGATCACAGGATCGTACGAGTGACCATAGTGTTGAGATAAAATAGGTCAATCGGTTCCAACTTACCCGACGTAGAAGGGGTCATAGTATGCCTACCGACGAAGAAGGGACTCATTGGAGTTTGACCTATAAAGACCGTTCTCAATTTTGGTTTATACGAGGAAGATCCCATCAACTAAGTTTTAATTCATTTTAAGTGAACGAATAACTAGCGTCTGTCGTGAATGAATTAATTTAGATGATGGCTTAAAACGTGTGACATGCGAATGTCAATGAAAACTAACTCGTGACCTCTATATGTGTCAGTTTTCATGCAATAATTAGGTGGTTTGGTTTTAGGCGGAAAATGATGCAAATTATCGTAACAATAAATAAATAAAGTAATGCAATACGTAAATAAAAATTTCCTAGTGTGGCCTATCCTAGTAAAAGAACATAATACAACTTTGGAATCCACCGTTGGACCCGAAAAGCTTGTCTTGATGTTCCATCTTGATCCAAGTAGCGGGAGTGAGCATCTGGTCTCCATCTTTGGTCTTCTCAAAAATTACAATTAAAATTACAAAATATAAACCTATTTACATTCTAATTAAAACTGTAATTACAAGTGAAAAATCCAAAACCGAGATACGAGATCTCAAAATACAACCAAGACCGTGTTCCATCATTACGGTAACACGTTCTACTAAGGCCACACTAAGTTACAACCGCTTGTAAAATTAAATACGTAATTAAAAGGCATTCACGGCATTCATAAATTACGATAAATAAAAATGCATCAACTAAAAAAAAAAAATTCATTCGTGACATAATTCCGTAATTATGTTAAATTTATCCAAACCACCTTTTAATGATTAAAATTCATGTGATAAAACCGCTTCTATCATTTAATTTTAATCCATTATAATCCGTCATTTTAAAGACGCTTTAAAACAACTATATGGTACGTGAGTGAACCGATTCACTATAAAGCGAGTGTACTATATCCGTATAAAGTACATATTGAAGCCAAATGAAAAATTTAAATCAAAAGAAACAAATTTTCAAAGCTGTTAAAGACGAAATCCCTCGATCCAGGGACACAAGTGCTCGATCGAGGGACATGAGTGCTCGATCGACTGAACTGCAAGTCGATCGAGGGGTATGCTAATCAGGAGGTGCTCGATCGACTAAACTGGTGGTCGATCGAGTACCTATATCAGCAAAACTACTCGATCGAGTACGAGGACAACTCGATCGAGCAGAGGGGTTTTGAGAGCAGGTCGATCGAGTACAGCAAGGACTCGATCGAGCAAAAAGTTTTGGAACAGGGTCGATCGAGTACAGCAGGGACTCGATCGAGCAAAAATTTTACAGAAAAGCCACTCGATCGATTAAAAACATGGTCGATCGAGTGCAAAAGTCTCTGGAAAACGCAAAACCCTCGTGAAAACATATTTCGAGACAAAATCAATTGCAAATATGATCAAAAAACGCATTAAAACAAATTTGACAATTGACAAAACATGACATATTGTTATAATCTCTGTATAAAACAACAATATGCAAAAACCAAATCGAAAAAACATGGAATTACCGTGTAATACATGACACGGTTTTTAAAAAAAATTTCTGCCGTGTATACTAGGCACGGTTTTCGAAGTAGAAAATCATCGTTTCAAAAACGTTTTATGAAAAACACATGAAAAATTCACGTGGCCTCGCTCTGATACCACTTGTGGGAGAATATCCGTATACTACCCCTTTAATTGTAGGACTATAACGCAAAATTTACATGTGAATATTGTCATAAAACGAAAAACATTAAGAAACGATAAAGAACAAGAAATCAACCTCGGGTCCTTTAAATTGCGGCGTAAAGAACAGAAATCAAAACAGATTTCCTCCTAATCGTTGCACCCAAGACTTTGTCCGAGATATGCCCTTGTGCTAGAACAGTGTTCTCCGATTGCCTTGCAATATAGGGAGAACTGTTGTGAGTTTTTGTTGAGATGAGAGATCTCGGGTTTTTCAGAGAAGAATACTCTTCAAAACCCTAGTTTTCTGTAAAAAGAAATCGCTAGGTCAAAAGGAGAGGGAGTCTCTCCTTTTGTTAACCTCGGTCCGCGGGTCAAGAGAGGAGGGAGTGGGCTTTCCACTTTCTCCTCATTTGACTAGTGATCCGATGATTCGACCCGTCTCGCTAAAATGTATATGGCGCGGTTTATATTATAAACTGTTATCGGTTATCGGAAATTAAGGCATCAGCTAATTATACGGGTTAGCTGAATTGTTAATTCGTGTCCGACAAAGCAGTATTGTATAATTATTTTTAATATACATTTAATTAAATATAAATCACGTATATTTAATTTTACGAATTAACTGGTTAATTCGCCTTAGCCCATGATATTTAATCCGTATTAAATATAATATCTCAACATCACATATTTGACTAATTACTAGTCAAATAACTCGACTAATCAAGTTAGTCAATTTTTGGCATCTACATGACAGTATTTTCATACCGTCACATCTCTCGAACGTATCCTATAGGTGTGACTTTTAGGGACCAGTTGATCACCGCCATCTGTATGACAATAACGTCAAACTTATCTAGCAAGCCAACCGTTATTGATAAACGTGGATCAACTGATAATAATACCAAAGTATGCCCTTTGATCCTTTTAGAGGTTTATAAGTCCTTGCACTAACTGTTAAGGACACCAACCCCAACAGAAGTATCCCTGGGACTTGAGTATGTGGTTGACCACTAAATTGGAGTATAGGTTGAAGTATAAAGGCGCTAGCTCGCTCTCTATAAGATTTATGCGTTGAAATCCCCCAAGCTCGTATACTGGGTCTGTGACTACTTGGTTGTTTGACATTTTCTCTATCACGACATTAATAGGTGACGGAGTGATCGTCACTACTTTGCCATCTAGAGGAATCTCGGTCTTCTGGTGCAAGGTGGAAGTTACCGCTTTGGAAGCGTGAATCCAGGGCCTACCTAGAAGTCCATTATCTAAAAATTAACCTTTCGCTCGATTGGCCTTGTGGCTATAGTAAGGTTAATTAGCCCTACTACTTTACGTCGTGTTCCATCGTATGCTCGAACACCTTGGTTCGTAGGAGTCCAATCTGATTCTTTCATGCCCAACTTGTATGTTGTCTTCAGTGGTATGACATTGACTGCGGAGCCATCATCCACTAAAGTCATTGGTACGTTTTTATTTAAGCATGTGTCTGTAATGTATAGAGCGAGGTTATGACTGGCGCGGAAAGGAGGCAAGTCCTCATCTGAAAAAGTAACTGGGTTACTTAGCTTAACTGAGTCTTGGAAGACTAGGTTGACTACGTCGTCAGGTGTAGAATCGTTCGCAACGTTCAGTTTAGCCAATGCATGCAGTAAGGCTTGGCGATGGGGAAATGAACTCGCAACTAGTTGCCAGACTGAAAGATCAGCCTTTGTCTTCTGCAGTTGTTTTAGTAAATGGTCAGCAGATGTATCTTCGCCGTCATTTGGTGTGATGACATTGGTGTTAGTAGCTGGACCATTAACAGTAGGACCGCTTTGAAAGACATTTTGATATAGACGTCCTGAGCGAGTGAGGTGATCTATATCTTAACCTTCGCTAGCCTTGACTATATCCTCACTGACCTTGACGAGATAGTGTTCCGTGAGGTATTCGTCTTCATCATCGTCCGCCCAGACTCCGTTGACGATACTGAGTTCTCTCGACCTGATTATTTCAGCTTCTAGATTGATTATTTGCTCGACTAGATTGTCGACTACTACGATTACCTCTTGCATCGTGGATTCTTGAGATAGAGTTGGGGCCAGTGACATGTTTTCCTTAGGTATAGTGCTTGGATTACGTAGGGATGCCACTACAGCTTCTAGCTCTCAGACTTACCTACTTACACTCTTTGCCCATGCGATAAAATCAGCAATGGTAGGAGAGATGGTGAAATAACCTTCCTCATTTTCTACCGCATGAATCTCGTTCTGGACTGGAGAAATGAGGTGTGAACAATCCAAGGTGAATTCTTCATCTGTGATTTTCAGGATTCCAAGAGGATTCTGAGTATTATTAGGCTCGCTTCCGGGAGGTATGGGTAAACGGCCATCTTCAATCATATCCTGAATGACATATTTCAATTTGAAGCATTTCTCTGTATCGTGTCCCTTGCCTCTGTGATACTCGCAGTATGCGTTCTCATCCAAGAATTTAGACTTCTTCTCTGGTTCATGTGTTGGAATATGAATCACCAATGTTTGTGAACTTCCTTTGCGGGTTATTCTTCTTATATGATTCAACAAGGTTAAACTCATCGGTCTTGCTAGTGGAGCCATAATAACGACTCGTGGAACCCTCATATCCGCGACCTACCGTTTTGGACAAGAGTCCCTTACGGATGTCGTCTTCAATTCTCGTTCCTAAGACAGTAAAATCTTTAAAAGTCTTTATATTTTGGTACCTCAAATGGTTCGCATAAACGGGTCTCAGATTATCTATGAACTTTTCCACAAGAGTGGCTTCGTCTGGGCATTCAACCAGTTGTGTGCTAGTCTTTCTCCACCTACTTAGGAAGTCCGTGAAGCCTTCTTTCTCATTTTGGGTAAGAACATCTAGAGTGCGCATATTGACTTGAATTTCAGCATTATCTGCGTACTGTATGGTGAACTCAATTGCAGCATCATCCCAAGTAGCAATTTCTTGTGTTCCAAGGAGTAGATCCAATGTTTAGGGATAGTACCAAGAGATGAAGTAAAGATCCTTAAGAACATATCTGGTTTAATGCTTTTGATGGACATGTAATCTTTGAAGGCACGGATGTGGTTCAAAGGGTTTTCATATCCCTTGAACTTTGGAATGTCAGTCATGTTGAAGTTGGTTGGCAGTTGAGCATTTACCGCCGCATACTTGCGATTATTCTCCCTATAGATATATTCTCCCTTAAGGTACATTAGTTTCTCCTCCAAGTATTGGAGTCGCTTTTCAGCTTCAGTAGGACCTGTAGGAAGATTGAATTCTAGTTCTCCAACAAAGGGTGGAAGGTTATCATGCACGAGCTGTAACACCCTCATACTCGAAGTGCCTTACCAGGACAACTTAAGTCATGGAAGTGCTACCATCTCGGTTACCCGAGGCAATGATAATCAAATGACAATGAAGAAACATAATTTAAATAACAATATAGTTTAAAGTGATTACATGATCGAAACCAAAACTGTTAAACTGAAATACAAGATTCTCAGACGGTCTACTGCTAAAACTATCAAAGCTATAAAACATCGTCGACCACACAAATGAAGACTTCTAATCGCCACGTGATGACTCATCCCGCTATCCCATACGCGTCATATCATACCTGCTCAATAATCGCTCACCACCCCGAATGGATCACCACGCTTTTAAAACATTTAAACGAGGTCAGTACTAATTACACAAAAACAATGCCACAATGAAACAAGTACACAAACAGTTCAAACAGCTCAACACAATCCCAGTCTCCATCTCCCATCTGCACTCAACTGACTACACACTAAATTGTCTAGCCCTGCCAGAGTACCCATCGCAACAGGTTACTCCACGCCGCAAATGGGGGACCGCAGCCGTTCCCACCTAAGCCCCGCTCATCTCCATCGAGCGATAAACCCATGTTCATTAATGTACACATCCTTCCTGTGGCGGGTTCCACAGAAGGCGAATCAAGGGCGTGAAGCCACTCCCGCAAGTGACTCCACTCAGCCAGGGACGCACCCCGAAGATCACAGACAATTAAACAGTAATCACAACACAACCTCAACAACCGTCTGAAACATTCAACAATACAATATCACAACCGTCTGAAACAATCAACAATACAATATCACAACCGTCTGAAACAATCAACAGTTACTATCTACAGAACAATCACCACACACATCATGTAACTAATACTGAGTAGGGAAACCTTACCTGAAATAAGCCATCACCAAGATCGTCACAATCAGCTAATCATAATCATTCTTCAACGAAATCACCTCCTATAGACACACAATCATACAATCACAATCTACAACAACAATACTCCCCAAAACCCCCAGACCTTGACATCTATCATGCTCATATAACATTTAACTTATCATTCATGTACTACCACATAATTTAACTTTATAACTTTTCGTCAAATAAAACATACTCATAAATTACAAATCATATTTACATGTTACTATATATTACAAATCCACTTTATCACCTAAACATATGTTCATAATTACGAAATTCATATTCTCATGCAATTGCTACTTCATCTTTTCCAATAAATTCATCCAACATGTGCATATGAAACAGCAGAAAACAATTATGTAACTTCATTATATGACTTTACGCAACTACAATATACGTATACGACACAACATTCCTAATCACATGTTCCTTATTATGCCAAATCATAAATCATCCATCATTCCATTCATATATTCAACCAACAACATACATAATCATATATGATTATCCTTCACTACACATCTCACATCCTCCACATGCATGCATACATCGATTCATACAACACCTTACTATATAGATACACAACACACAAGGTAAACACGTAGCAATCTCAACTCATATCTCATGTGACCGGTTCAAAATTGTAGGGCGAGTTCGCGACTTTAGGACGTCTCCCAAGCCTTTGCATTAGCTCCTACAACTTCTACCCCGGGTTTATTTTAGTTGACTCCTTATGTTCATTAGATTCATTGGTTACAGGTTTCAAGATCGTCGCTCTAATACAACTTTGTAACACCCCCATACTGCAAGTGCCTTACCAGGACCACTTAAGATATGAGAACGTCACCATCTCGGTTACCTAAGGCAATGATAACCAAATGACAATAACGAAACATACTTTATTAAATAAGTTTAAGTGATTACATAACAAAACCAACTGTAAAGTAAAAATACAAGTATTCTCAAACTATAAACCAATTGAATGAAACTATCTTAACAAACTCAGCGGAAGACTAAATACTCTGATATGTGATGACTCCATCCCCAGCTAGATCCCTCGCGTATCCAAGATATACCTGTCAAACAACTGCTCACCACCCCCGAATGGATCACCACAGTTTTTAAAACATTTAAACGGGGTCAGTACTAATTACACAATACAAACCAACATGAAGCAAATACCAAACAGCTCAATCAACACATCAATCCCCAGTCTCCATCATCAATCTCCACACAACTGACTACACACTAAAGTGTGTAGCCCTGCCAGAGTACCCATCGCAACAGTTTTTCCACACCACCAGTGGGGGATCGCAGCCATTCCCACCTAAGCCCCGCTCATCTCATCCGAGCGATAAACCCATGTTCCTTAATGTGCACATCCCTTCTGTGGCGGGTTCCACAGAAGGCGAATCAAGGGCGTGAAGCCACTCCCGCAAGTGACTCCACTCAGCCAGAGACGCACCCCGAAGATCACAGAAAGTTAAACAGTAATCACAACACAACCTCAACAACCGTCTGAAACATTCAACAATACAATATCACAACCGTCTGAAACAATCAACAATACAATATCACAACCGTCTGAAACAACCAACAATTACTATCTACAACACAATCACCACACACATCATGTAACTAATACTGAGTAGGTAAACCCTACCTGGAAAAGCAATCACCACAGACGGTCTAGCAGCTATTCAAAATCGTTCTTCAATACAATCACCTCCTATAAAACACACAATCATACAATTAACATCTTATAAACACAATACTCCCAAAACCCCCAAATTACCCAATTAGGATTTCAACTAAAATCAATGAAACAACATAAAAATTTTACAAGGATCTTACCCTCGACACGACGAACTCAATGGCATAAAGAACGTGACGATCCGACAACAATAGCCCTTGGGAGTTTATGGTAACGCGACGACGTAGACAACGTAACTTCTTTTCTCTTTTGAAAGGTTTTTATAAAAAGTATAAATGATGAATAAAGTGACGGAAAGCTTAATATATATATCACGCGTTACTAACAAAACCCGACTAAGACAACCCGTAAAGTAACTTACTCGTTCCAGTAAGTAACTTACTCGATCGAGTGCGCCTTACTCGATCGAGTGCCATACATACTCGATCGAGTACCCATCAGATAGACTACTGTTTTGTATAAAAACATACTTACTCGACAGAGTAAGCCCCACTCGATAGAGTGCCGAAAGACTCGTAAAACTGTAGTATTACAGCTTGTTTGGAGACGAATGAGCGTGGCTAGGATTTGATCATTACCATTCACGGGTTGTTTGGATCGACCATTAACGCTTCCTTAACTAGTTCCCACCATTTTGGAACTGGGGATAAGAGATCGACGATGAATCAAAACACGATCGACCATTTTAGCACACTTACTCAAGAAAAGACTCGACTCGTGGAGTGGGCGTGTGCCACTGTGTCAAGTGAGGTTTGAAAATGACAAAATTTGAAATGTTGTCCTAGACAAATGCAGTGTAGTTGTAGGAATGCTGACTCGAAGTGGAGTTTGAAATGGGTTTGAGGCCCGAATTTTGACTCGACATTTGGACAGCGTTTTGACTTATTTTGTGCTATTTTAGGCCACCTCGAAAATGTTTATATTTTGAAAGGATTTATTTTACAAAATTTTGTCATCGTTTTATTTATAAATGGTGATCACGTATATACATACATACATGCATTATAACGGTATGCTGAGTGCATTTAAAGGGTTTTAGCTTAAAAGGTGGGTTGCCATACCAAGCAATCAAACCCTGTTCTGTGGAGAGGTCCGTGCCAAACATGAGTAAGGTCGGTTCCTAGTCCATTTCCTCGAGTAGTGAAAGCTTTTGATACAAACATGAGTAAGCATCATGGTATGGTTGACGTCAATCAATATCCATCTTTAGGCCCAGATAGGAATTTGGACCATTCAGACGGGACGATTGGTCGAATGGGTTAGGTTGGGCCTAGGAAGGCCGAATAAAAGGACCTAAGAAGGTCGAGTAATGAAAACCGACAACTGTCTCGTATAAACTATTCCCTAACCTTGTTCAAGTTTCACCCTGGGTAACACGTAAGTGTATAATCCCCAGCGGAGTCGCCATACTGTTGACATAGGCCACGCCGCGGCGCGCACGGAGGAGCTTGAAATAAGCGTGCATTTGTCGAGTCGCCACCAATTTAAATGGGAAATTGTAACCGTTTGAATACCTCGTGCCATGTCAAGACACAAAGTAGTGACATGAACACTAGCATTCTATGTCTAAAATGACTCTCGTGGATGCCAATGAACACGGATGTTCACAGAGATCTGGACTAAGGGGTGAGGGTACGTAGTAGGAAGTCCTTTTACTGAACACCTAATCCCGCCCGCCTCCATATCGGCCTCTACTAATGATTAGGGAAGTTATTTATATTTGATATGTCATCGATTATATGCATGCAATGCAACATCCAATAGATTAATCCTAGCATGTGAATTAAGCTATGTCGGTAAACACGTACTTTAGCACTCAATTAAGGTCAAAATTGGAAGTTAGAATTGATTACATGTGAAAGTCAAGAAAATAAATCATACAAAAGCGATAAATAAACCGTAAATAAATTATGATAATTAAAATTACAATGATTACAATGGTTATCTAATTTACGTCAAAAATACACTTGAAACGGATTTCGAAGATGAAAATAGAGAAAAAATAAAAGGGTTTGACATTAAAGTAATAAAATAGGTCAGATTACCGGCGATTTTACGATTATTCGTTAATTAAATACGTAATTAGAAACTATGTCAAAGCGAGAACTGAGTTCAGGGACAACAATCATCTCAGAACAGGCACAACATCTACTGCGTCCCTTGGAAGAGGTGCAGCTCCTCCTGCGTCTGTTCTTGGGTTGAGTTCTGTTTGTGAAGTCAGAACCGTAGTCCGTTAATGTTCTTTGGTAAGTTTAAGATCGATTATAGATTGGGAACTCGAATAAAAGTGATTTAGAAGGTTATGTACATCTGTAACCGTCATAAAAGCCATAAAAACAGATTAAAGCGAATTAAAATGAGTTAGATTCGTTATGTTTATTTACGATGTTGGAAATACAAAAGGAACGAACTTGAACTCGAAAAGAAGTTGATAAACTGAAATAAAATAAAGAAGACTATGTACCAAAGACAAATTCCATAAACTTGATATGGACAAATCGAGTTTCTAAAATCCGGGTTTGATTTAGTGACGAAAACCCGCAAATATCAAATTATAAGGGATTTAAGTCTAAATAAAGCGTCGTGATTAAAAAAGAATTATTAAAAGATGTTTATGTACTGAAAGACGAAAGGAAATAAGAAAATAAGACGGAAAAAAGCAAAACAATGGAAAGCCGAGGAAGAAGAAGAAGAGCAGGAGCGGCAAGCAGCCTCTGGAAGAGGCGCAGCAGATGCTGCGACCCTTCGAAGAGGCGCAGCTGCTATTGCATTTCTTCTCAACTCCTGGTGTCCGTTGTTGCGTAAAAATAGTTTTATAAAAAGGTTTTTAAGTCGGTTTTAAATATACTTTTGACGTAAATCTTACATTAATTGGTACAAAAATAAAAACATAAATTAAAGATGTGATTTCCCCAGCCAAAGAGGGCTTGGGAAGAGGCGCAGTAGCTGCTGCGGTCCTTCTAAGAGGCGCATCACCTGCTGCATCATTTCCCCAGAGGTTTTCTCCTCCGGAAGAAAGATTTCCGCGTTTCTGTTATGGAATTGCGGTAGACGTATACTTCCTTATTCCGTAAAATATGATATAATGAAGATATTTTACCAAAAGATATAAAATTTTACTTGAGGAATAAATATCTGTAATATTCTAAAACATTCCGACTCGGCATTTTAAACGGTTTCTAAGAAAATAAAGCGGTTTTTGACTCGGACTCCAAATGAACTCTAATTACTCTCAAAACGACCGTATCGGTACGTAGATGACGACCCAGGGGTAGACTCGAGTGTTTGAGCCATCACCTGACGATAAACTTACGGACTGTCATAAATTGTTCCGCGTACCAAACATGTGGCCCAATCATCACTGGGTGGTTGGCGGGAGGTGTAGAAACGAGGTATCTACAACATGTTATAGTATAATAGGAAGTTTGAGTGTGGGTGTAGAATAAAGGATGGATTTGTGTTGTGGTCGATTTTATTACAAGTAATGATAGTGCTTGTAATAGTATGATGTTTATGAGTGTAAGTAAACTTCGATAATGTTGATGGATTGGGTGATGATGTTTATGTGCATGAGTAAACTTCGAGGACGAAGTTCTTTTTAAAGGTGGTAGAATGTAACATTCCGTTTTGGTGGTTGATCTTATTTTGTGGATTGTCTTGGTATTGAGTTTGCTAGTAAACATTGTGGAAGTAAGCATGGTGGGTGGATTTAGTGCCAGGTGTTCATGTTTTATAGGTTGGGTTTGAACTTCGGAGACGAAGTTCATTTTTAAGGAGGGAAATCTGTAATACTACAGTTTTTCTAAGTCTGTTACTCAGCCTAATATGGCTTACTCAGCCGAGTAAGTGCGTCGTGTATTTCTGGTCAGGCTACTGTCCAGGGATACTTGGCCGAGTATGGGAATACTCGACCGAGTAGGGGATACTCGGCCGAGTATACTCTATACTCGACCGAGTATACTCTATACTCGACCGAGTATCCGGTATGACAGTGTTTATTTATGCGGTTTAATTTAGAGAGGATTAGAGTTATATAAATGAGATTTACAGTTTCTTAATCACTTTTACCAAAACCTAAACTTTCAACGTAACTCTAATCATCTCCAAATCTTTCTCAAGTTCGTGGATCTCTCGTGAGTCTTGTTCATCCTTCTTTCGCATTGATTGTATCGGTGGAGATTTCATAGAAGAGTCGTTTTAGCTTGATTGATTGTCTCGTTTCAGATTGTGCTAAGGTAGGGTTTCCTACTCAGTTTGCTGTATAATTGATTTAATGCATTGTTGTGATTAATTGATTTCATCGATATTGTGATTGATTGTTGTTGGTGTATTGGAGTTTGGGTGTTGGGGTTGAGATGGTTAATGATGTTCGCGAGGTGCGTCCTCGGCTGAGTGGGGTCACTTGCGGGAGTGGCTTCACGCCCTTGAGTCGCCCTCTGTGGAACCTGCCACAGGAGGGGATGTGCACATTAATGAACAAGGTTATCGTTCGTTGATGAGCAGGGGCTTAGGTGGGCAAGGCTGCAGTCCCCCACTAGTAGGGCTGCACACTTTATTGTGTAGTTAGTTACGAGATATGATTGAGAGTTGGAGATAGATTGTGGAACAGCTGTTTATCTTTACCGTACTTTTCCTTATTTTAATTATGCAGTGAATTAACCCCGTTGTTGTTGTTGTTGTTGTTGTTGTTGTTGTTGTTGTTGTTGTTGTTGTTGTTGTTGTTGTTGTTGTTGTTGTTGTTGTTGTTGTTGTTGTTGTTGTTTTGTAAACCTGTGGTGATCCATTCGGGGATGGTGAGCATATTGTGACAGATGATGGTTGTCTTTAGCTACGGGGACGAGATGGGATGTCATCACTTCGAGTCTAGCTTCCACTGTTACGAGTTTGCCTGTTTTGATTTTAGTTGTATTTATATCTTTATACTTTTTTTTTGAGTTGGTTTGAGATAATGTAATCGTTAACATCTTTATACTTTAATAAATGTTGTGGAATGGTTACTTTTGATATACTAACCTCGGGAAACCGAGATGATAACAGTCTCTCATGCTAGGGTGGTCCTGGTAAGGCACCTTGGTATGTGGGGGTATTACAACAAGGATCTATAAAGCCTTGGTCTAGGGTCGTAGCATTCCCAATGTAAGGGTTAACAAATCCTTCAAATTCGTCATCCCATAGACCACATACTTCCCTTGCTTCTTTCCCTATGTTGGGAGGATCATGAGTTGAGAAGAACAACTCTTCTTCCTCATTGTCATGGCCAATTAGGCCTCCATTGATACTTGTCATGGGTGAGCTTTGCAAGCTCTCATTCTTATTGTGAAAAATTCCATGCTCTCCGAATAGGGCCATTTCAACGTTATCCACTTCTTTCTTCCAATTGGGCGGCGTGTCTTTGCCATTCTCTTTAAGATTTCCATCTTTCATTTGTCCTTTGAATGGAGATTCCACTTTGTTCTTATCACCTTTCTGGCTATAATGATCAACCATAAAGCATGTGTGGACATGGCCCACTTCAAGCCCACTTCGATCTGTGGACATACAACGGTCTTTTTTGAAAGCCACGCTCGGCGGCATAAAAATGCTTTCGACCGGATCGTTTTAGATCGGTTGGTTTTGTCTCGGTAAGGGTCTCGAAACGATTAGAGATGTTCGGAGTCGCCACCAAGAATTTTTGGGATGCCTGGAACCCGTTCGAATTCCACTTTATACCTCGGTCAAATCGAAGCACAAAGCAGCGTTTGACATAGGTCCTAAGGATAAGGAAATCGTCCCTCTTTAGCATCCTATCTCTAGAATGACTCTCGTACGCCCTGGATAAGGTCGTCCACTATCCAAAGTTTCTGAGTAAGAGGTGAAGGTACGTATTGGGAAGCCCTTTAATCAGACACCCAATCCCGACCGCGTTTAGCGGCCTCTACTGATCGATCTTGGTTGGTTGAATGCAAAAGTTGATAAAACGGTTTAAATGCATGAATGCGCATCCAATGATTTAAACCTAACATGTGAGAGCTTTCTGAGTCGGTTCATTTAATCCAAGTATCAAGTATAAGATGTCGAGTTGGATTAATGATTGATTTGCATGCAGACGGAAATTAAACATCCATTTACCGTATTAGGTTTAGGGTGCATAACATGATCCATTTGTCTTAGTAAGGCATTTTGCAAACATGATTTTTGAATAATCAAATAGTCATCTGATCCGTCTTATATCCGGGTTAACCGGAGTCGGGATCGTCCTAGACTAATGCTGGAAGGGATCAGACCTAGTATCAGACAGCTACATGAGGCGCGAGCCAGCTGGCGATACAAAGGGCTTCCCTCTGGTTTTGAAAATGAGAAATGGAGAGCCTGTTTAAGCGCGGGTTAGCCCACGGTTTATGTGCCGTGTTCTGACCTTTTAGAAAACGCTATAAAACGGGTTGAAAATGGGTATTCGAACCCGGTTTGATTTGACTGGGTCGTTTAGACCGCATTTGTTGATTTGAAGAACTATACTCGAATAATCATCATTATTTAATAATATTCGGTGTCGGGTTCGATTTGACAAACTTGACATGAATAGTTTTGAAAATGATGATGGACTAATTGTTTTCAGTCCATATGAATGTAATTAGTCGGTACTCATCATCGTACCCGGGTTAAAATCCGGCATGGTATGTAGAACTAAGGATGACTTTGTGTTGGTGACTAATATGTCGGTTTGAAAATGTAAAGAAATGAAATAAAAGGCTTTAAAATACCTTCTAAATGTCATTAACCAAATATTATCACCGAAACACGGATTTAACCGTCATGGTATGAGGAACCAAGGGTGAAAAATGTTTTATGGTTAAAACATGTGAAATAAAATGAAAAGGGTTCGAAAATACTTGAAATGGTGAAAACCGATTACAAATATGAAAAATGGGTTAAGGGAAATGACGAGAACAAACACGGTTGATTTAAGTCCGAATACCCCATTTAGGCGCGAGCTAGTTGGCGACCTAAGGGGCTTCTGCCTCAGACCAAAAATCAGTTTTGGCTCGTTTATTCCATGTTTTGGTTCATGTTATGCATGTTTTAGCATGTTAGAGTCATGAAACAAATGAAAACATAATAAAAGAGGATTTTTACACCCTCATACTTACATGTTTGGTTATGGCGAGTGACCGTCGTAAGTGTAACAACTCGTTTGATCGGAAAAAACTCGGTTTAAAACCGTTTTGGTAAGTAAAAGAGTGTTTTAAAAGTTTAGTGATGGTGTAATAGTCGAAATGGTCGGTCAAGTGATTTAATGCACGATGACGGTACCAAACAATATGTAAGGCTCGTGTTTACGATTGGTAGGTCGTAAATACGCGTCGGGTTGTGACTTAAGAAGTCGAGTCGAGAATTTTAAGGGAGAAAAGAGGGGGCGGACACTCGCGTAAGTCTCAAATGGGTGGCATTTGAGGGGTATTTATAGGAGAATGAGTGGTTGTGTGAGTTTTGAGCGACGTGGCCACTTGGGCTGCTCAAAGAGGCGCGAGCCACATCGCGGTTTGACTCGTTGTTGGAGTCGGGATTTGAATTTTTGAGTCGGTTTTTGGTCCGGTGTCGGTTTTGACTCTAGTCAGTGTCATTGCGACCCCGTCGCCGTGCATTAAATACTCCAGGTATTTTTGAAATGTTTTGAGATGTTTTATTTTCGAAATCATTTTAAGTTTTCTGACGTAAAGTTGTACACGAACTGTCGATCAAACGCCGCTATTCCAAAACTTGTTGTAGTCCGATAATCATCGGGTGTTTGTTGGAGTCTCAGCAGATACTGGGTATCTACAGAGCCCCCACTTTGACTGAGGCTTGGACATGGCAAAAGTCAAAGTAGAGCCCCCAGGTCAATCGAAGATTACAACCTGGAGACCCAACCGACGTCGAGGCGGCTCGAAAGGATTTGGGCCAAGGACCTGCCGTCGGGAAGGGCGACGCCAAGGCGACTCGAGGGTACGAGTCAAGGACCTGTCATCGGGAACAGTTTAGAGTCTGTCGACTGTCCGTGCGGGTCGTTTAAAGTCCGTTAGACTACGTACGAAGGCTCGCCAGCCATAAGAAGGAGTCATACCTGAGGCATCTTCGGATATGTCCTTGCACGCTTGCGGACAAAGGCTCGCCAGCCATGATAAGGAAATGTTCCCGAGCCATCTTCGAGATGTGTCCTTGAAAGGTTGCGGACAAAGGCTCGCCAGCCATTGTAAGGAAATGTACCCGAGGCATCTTCGGGATGTGTCCTTGAAAGGTTGCGGACAAAGGCTCGCCAGCCATGGTAAGGAAATGTACCCGAGGCATCTTCGAGATGTGTCCTTGAAAGGTTTGTGGACAAAGGCTCGCCAGCCATGGTAAGGAAATGTACCCGAGGCATCTTCGGGATGTGTCCTTGAAAGGTTTGCGGACAAAGGCTCGCCAGCCATGGTAAGGAAATGTACCCGAGGCATCTTCGGGATGTGTCCTTGAAAGGTTTGTGGACAAAGGCTCACCAGCCATTGTAAGGAAATGTACCCGAGGCATCTTCGGGATGTGTCCTTGAAAGGTTGCGGACAAAGGCTCGCCAGCCATGGTAAGGAAATGTACCCGAGGCATCTTCGGGATGTGTCCTTGAAAGGTTTGCGGACAAAGGCTCGCCAGCCATTGTAAGGAAATGTACCCGAAGCATCTTCGGTATCTGTCCTTGAAAGGTCGCGGACAAAGGCTCGCCAGCCATGGTAAGGAAATGTACCCGAGGCATCTTCGGGATGTGTCTTTGAAAGGTTTGCGGACAAAGGCTCGCCAGCCATGATAAGGAAATGTACCCGAGGCATCTTCGGGATCTGTCCTTGAAAGGTCGTGGACAAAGGCTCGCCAGCCGAATGGTACGGTCGGTTAATGGATCATGGGAGTAGCCGCGTCGAATGGGCTTGTTTTGAAAGTAGCGAACTCGTGATGTCGCTGGGGAAATAATGAGTATGGATTCTCACTATCACTATTTTTGGAATGAGCGGGTTCCGCGAGGAAGCCCCCTGCTGGTATTTGAAAGAATACTGAATTTGGGATCTTCACCATTCGTCGTTCTTCTTTGAACTTGAAGTGGCGGTTTTGATCGCCGTTTGTTTGAATTTTGAAGGAAAATAGCAAATTTTAAATCTGCTATTGCGTTTGAAATGACGGTTTATATGCCGCCGTTGACATTTGATGGAAATAGTGAATTTGGAATCTTCACTATTCATTGAAGTGACGGTTTATGTGCCGCCGTTGACATTTGATGGAATAGTGAATTTGGAATCTTCACTATTGATTGAAGTGATGTTTTATGTGCTGCCGTTGACATTTGATGGAAATAGTGAATTTGGAATCTTCACTATTGATTGAAGTGACGGTTTATGTGCCGCCGTTCACATTTGATGGAAATAGTGAATTTGAAATCTTCACTATTGATTGAAGTGACGGTTTATGTGCCGCCGTTGACATTTGATGGAAATAGTGAATTTGGAATCTTCACTATTGATTGAAGTGACGGTTTATGTGCCGCCGTTGACATGTGTGGTGAAAATAGTGGAGTTCAATTTCCAACTATTATCTTGAAAATGGCGGTTTTAATTGTCGTCGCTTAAAATTTGGAGAAATAGCGGTTTTTGAATTTTCGCCATTATTTTTGAAATTGGCGGTTTTGATCGCCATTTGCTTGAAAATTCTCAAAAATAGTGAATTTAAATTTTCACTATCCGATTGGAGGGACGGTTCATGTGCCGTCGTTTAAAGCTTTCGAAAATAGTGAATTTGAATTTTCACTATTTGTTTTTGAGAAAATGACGACCTTTAATATCGTCAAATGAAAGTTTGAAGTTTGTCACGGGAAATTGGGCTAAAGCCCAAAGTCCGCTGAAAGAGCAAGGGGAGGTCTGCTTTAGGCGCGAGCCACCTGGTGAACCAAAGGCGCTTCCCTATTTTCTGTAAAAGACGCGAGTTCAGGCCGCATCTCATTCATCATTCCGCCTTCTTCATTTTCGACATAAAACCTGCGAAAATCTCCATTGAAGGACCTTCTTGCTTGTTCGAGTTCTTGCCTTCATCAACAATGTCATCTCAAGGTAAGTATTTCCTCTTGAATCCATTTAAATTTGTTGATCTTTAGCTTGATTGAATTAGGACGAATTTTGCCCTAAAAATCGAATTGGGCGTTTTTTATTGAGCCCATTTCGAGTGAAATTGATGTTTGCATTAGGTTAGAAACCTGTTTAGGAGTATAGGGGTGCTTTTAGTTTGCATTTTGGTCCCCGTTCCCGCTCCCTATGCTCGAAAAACGTGAGTAAGACGAGAAACCGTCTCATTTCACAATGCCAAGTTTATTTGCTTGGGTAGTGGGTCCCACTAGGTTGCATTGTAGTTGGAAAAACCCGTATTTGTCATTTAAGGACCTTCGTTGGATGTTTGTGGGCAAAATTGGATTTTCGCCCTTTGTGACGGTCTTACGTCTAACAAAATAAGCGCCTGTTTGAGCTTGAATTGAGTCAGTTTGCCTTGAATTGGACCTTATTGGTAATTTAGGTCACCTTGAGGTGTGATAAAATCACGTTTGCCTTTTTGCAGTTGTTTTTGAAATTTTGACCGATTTGGGCTCAAATTAGCCTATGAATTGCCTTTTTGAGCCGTAGAAAAATACCCATTGTGTCGGGAATGTATTTTGGGTTGTTGGCGGACCTTGTAGGGGTCTTGAAATGCCGTTTTTGTGATTTTGACTCGTCTTTTGCTTGAAAAGAGGGGCGAGTCGTTTTTGTTTTTTTTTTGTGAATGGTTTTGTTTGGTTGGATTTTGGGCGGGATTGTCCTTGTTTTGCATTGCAGGTTGTTTTTTTGTTTTTGGATTTATCCATTTCATGCCGTCGTAATGCCGAAATTTCGGCTGACGTATTTTTGTTGTTGCTTTTTGTCCGCAGGGTATCGTCTGGGACCTATGGGGTCCGTCATTGAGGCTTTGGAGGAGGAAGTCGATACTGGTGGGGCTGTGACGACTGTTTTTTTTTGTTACAGGCTTGGTTGTGTTTCTGCCTGGCGACCTTTGCCCGAACAATGATCGGGTATCGATCGTTGGTCGTTGCCTGCGGAAGTTCGGACGTCCGATGAGTGGGGTTCAGTACGAGCGTGTTATCCCACGTTGTCGCTTTCAGTTGTTGTTGAATTCAGCTGAGTGGGGTTCAACATCGGGGTAGTGATACCTGTCGTTGTGAGTACCAAAAATAATATTTATAATTCCTATTAAAACTAACCTAGGCTAGTTGTAACAGGGTCGAACCACAAGCAGGCGAATGTAATTAATAATTGTCTAATTCTAGTCTAAGGTAACGAATGTGGGGGTTGAATTGATTTGGTCTACAGATAAAGGCAATAAACTAAATAGACGGATAAAACAGATAAAAGAAGGGGTACTAGGATGGTCGGTTCACTATAGTTTCGGCGGCAGCATACTAAGCAGGTCTAAAACAAACACATGAGGCGAGAAAACAAGAGATCCTCTCGGTCCACTCTTAACAAATAGCATCTTTCGATCTCGCTACAAGTCCCTAATATCACTAATACTGACTCTCGTCCTGAAAAGTGACTTATAATCTAAACTTTACCTATCTTTCGATCTCAGCATAGTTAGTCATTTTAATTGGTGATCTAACAACTTTCCCTATCTTTCGATCTAATGGGCCAGTCATATATTAAGCATTCAACTAGTCGCATGCATTCGATTCGTCAAATACAACATTTAAATCAATTAAAACGAAGGTAAACCTCACGTGGTCAGTCGATCGACCAGGTATGGCGGTCGATCGACTGACACGCGATTTCAGGCCAAGTCAATACTAATGCCGCCTGCACTATAATTCCTCTACATCCTAGTACAAATAAATTAGCTACTCATACTAAGAATGATAACAAAAGTAAGATTGGCTAAATAAACTACAGAATTCATGATTGATACGGTAAGATAAACAATTAACATAAGATGGCAATTCAGCTTGGGAAACTGATCTAGCAATTCTATAACTATGAAAGAAAGCAAAATAACTTGAACAAAACAGGAGTGTACCGTGTGAATTGCGAAGGAAAAGAGCAAAGCCGAATTATCAAAGTGAATTGTATTCAATCTCGAATTAATCCTTGAACCCTAATTATTGATAAACTAAAACTGTCTACTAAACTTGAATAAAAATTAGATACCTATTCTGAAAACTCATGCTGCGTTATAAAGGAAAAGTATGCAGCTATTATTCCTAAACCTAATAACTCATGGGCTTGATAAATCTCGATCTTTTAATTCTCGTCTGAAGTAGCGGCTTGGTCGATCAACCAAGCATGGCGGTTGATCGACTGCTCTGAGCTGAACAGTAGCTACTGGAACCCGCAGGTTGGTCGATCGACTGAAGGCAGTGGTCGATCGACTGAAGGCAGTGGTCGATCGAATGAGCTCTGAAATGCGTGTAGAATGAGGTGTAAAACATCATAAAAATGACACGCATCAAACTTCCCCAAACCAAACCCTTGCTTGTCCCCAAGCAAGAACTAAACTCGATCTAATGACCTAATGGAACGAGTTCAATCTCAGAGCGAATTACAACATGTAAAGCCTAAACCATTTTAATGCAATAACCAACAATCAATTAGCAATTATGAATCATGCAACCGAGTTATGAAGTCGTTAAAAAGTGCTGAACCATCAACTATAGAGACTTATCAAATTGGACTGTCGCGGGTCGCTCATATCACTCGATGAATAGGGGTGAGTATATGTAAAAGATAGAAAGAAGTGATATTGTAATGACTCTCACCTAACTACGACCTATAAGAACATGCCTGCAATCTAATATGAAAGTAATCTCTATGACCGTACATATGCATTCCAACCAACAAAAGACCATGACACATGCCGAGGTAAATATGGATATGCGAGGTATGGGTAAGAAGAGGAAAAACAATTATGGGAAAGTTGAGGTACAAGTGATCAAGCTAGTACCAAAACAGAACCATATGACAACGTCCTTCTTCTTGCTCAAAATTCAATCGATACGGTGCTATAGCAAGCACAAAACTCACAATCTCCAATATAACAGTAATCAACCAACTCCCCATAAGATACTAATGCAACATGGGAGCAAAAATCGCCATAAGATGAGGATTTTGAATTGTGCGAATTTATTTCCTTCGGAACCCAGTCGATCGACTTGATGTAGTGGTCGATAGACTGAAGTAAACAGTACATAACTCTTTTTTTCCTTTTTCAAATCATTTTTTTTCTTTCTTTTTTCTTTTCTTTGAACTTCTTTCCTCCTTCATTCTTTTTATCCAACAAAATCTCAATAAGAGCAAATGCTACCAAAAACTAAGTAACAATCCCAAGAACATAGACTACTAGCTTGACAAGGGCAGGCTAAATGTAGGATGTAGTTAACGGGACAAAAAGGCTATTTTTGGCAGTGTGGAGCTTATGGTTAAAATGAGAAAAGGAGACCTCTACCACATGTGTCAACAAACCACAAACCGAACGCATACAGGTATTAAGCAGATCAAGTTCATATTTATGCACATTTATGTAACATGTCTCATAAGGAGTACTACTCACATTCCTAGATAAACTGGTCATAGATGACACCAGTTATAAGCTCTAAACCTTAGAAAATATGATGTAGCTTGCCAAAATTCTAAGTCAAGTCTCAAGTTCAGCAAATAATTAACGAAAACTCGTAGATATGCACTTATACGATTCTACTAATAACATGTTACTCAGCAAGGCTTAGGCAAAAACAGATGCAAATGCAATGTCATCATTGAAATACTACCGTTCCGACTCGATCTATATGCTAAAATAAACGTGCATTTTTTTGAATTTTTATCAAATTTTTCAATTTTCTTGAATTTTATGTATATATGAGAAATGAAAAAACAATGCAAAACAAAAATGTAAACGTGAATGCAAGCAAATAATATGCGACGCAAAACCCTTCCCCAAACCAAATCGCACAATGTCCCCATTGTGCAAAATCATGTAATGAAAGAAAAGAGAAACGGGAATTTGCGAGAAAATAAAGAAATATGACATGAAGTGGAAATCGGGAACTCACAAGACTTTAAGCGCAGCAAAAGGAAACCTCCCCAAACCAACGAGAGCTAGGGGGTTTCAGTAGCTAGCAGTGCTACCAAAAAGTACCTGAAAAGACAAAAGAACCACGCATAAGTCCGAGAAAACAATTTTGAAGCGGTATTATGTGCACCATTGAGAAAATAGAAGAAATAAATAATATGACGGAAGATAAAGTGGAGGAGAAAACTCCCTCAATTCCGCAAATCGACCAAACACAACAGGGGAGAGGTCGTGAACAGGTACAGCAGTGTAGGGCGGTCGATCGACTACATAGCCCAGTCGATCGACCAGAGTGAACAGGAACAGAAGCTCCTGGAACTGTGCAACCAGTCGATCGACCATACAGACCAGTCGATCGACTGAAAATACTGCTGTAACTTATGATTTCTTCGTATTTGCTCAATAACTTG
This sequence comes from Silene latifolia, assembly GCF_048544455.1. Taxonomy (NCBI): domain Eukaryota; kingdom Viridiplantae; phylum Streptophyta; class Magnoliopsida; order Caryophyllales; family Caryophyllaceae; genus Silene; species Silene latifolia. The sequence continues at coordinate 52,741,105 of NC_133533.1, forward strand.
AGCTAATGAGGTCTAAAAAACCTGCAAGTGCACAATAATACGCGCCTAAAATTGCGTAAAACCCAAAGTAAAGTCTAAAGTGCTTAAAAATCCTAAACAGAAAAAATTAAATGCGAAGTCTCGCGCACCCAAAAGCGATAAAAATAGTTTAAAAGCAATAAAATGAAGTTTTTGATAAAGCGCGTGATCAACTAGTAGTTGATCAAGAATGGCCACGGTATGACCCACTTCGTCGGCTTTTGGCTACAAGAGGTAGCCTCAACGGTGCTCATCTTCTCAGCTACACCTTTCTCAACTTCAGCATCCGTAGAGCTTGACGGATCAACAGCTTCGTCATCTCCCCAATCAATGACCTCTTCCGGCTCATCAAAGTCCAAGTCGGACTTTCTCACTCTGGCAGGCTCATCTTCAAGCTCCTCATCAGTGCCATAGCTCAGGCATCCAAGACCGCCTCTCGAAACGATTTGCTCCTTCACAAATGAGCAACAGGGCATCTCTCCCTTCCCAAACCAGTTCCTGCAATGTCTAAAACAGAAGAATCTTCCTCCACTTTGCTCCCAGTCTGGGGCGGAGGTGTTACAACAGGAATAGGAATAGAGACGGGCATATCAGGAAGCACAAAATATGATTTCTTTTCAGAAACCGTGTTACAAGTGACAGGCCACATTGGGTCCTTCTTCTTAGCTGTCTGAGCAAAGATAATGGAGTGTTTCCCTACTTTTAAGGTCAGGGTCCCAGAGCCAACATCAATAACTGCACGAGCAGTGTGCAGAAATGGCGTACCTAGAATGATAGGTATGTGGGCATCCTCAGGCATATCTAGGACCACAAAGTCTACAGGGAAGAAAAACTTCCCTATTTGCACAGGGATGTCCACTAAGACTCCTATAGGCTGGACCGCAGAGCGATCAGCCATCTGAATGGTCATGTTCGTAACTGCAAACCTATTCATTTTTAAATTTCTAGCAAGACTCAAGGGCATGACGCTAATACTAGCTCCTAAGTTACATAATGCCTTCTCAATAGAGAAGGTACCTATATTACAAGGAACGGAAAAGCTACCTGAGTCCTCTAGCTTATGGGGTGCAGTGTGAGTCAAATAAGAACATGACTCTTTAGTGAGTGCGACAGTATGCACAGTTTCAAGTGACCTCTTTTTAGAAAGTAATTGCTTCATAAACTTCATATAAGCAGGCACTTGATTGACTAATTCTAGGAAAGGTACTTGTACGTTTAGACTACGAACAACATTTTCAAATTTATTGAAAGATACCTGTTCCTTCGTCGGCACCAATCTCTCCGGATAGGGGACTGTAAGAAGTAACTTAGCCCTCTCCTCTAAGTTTCGCATGCCGGCATCCGTGGACTTAGGCTGGAAGTCCACGACCTTCTCTTTATTGAAGCTTGACCCCTCTTCAGACCGTCTCAAATGTGAACCGTTGATCGACATTGGGTCGTACTTCGGAACCGGAACACACCCATCAGCATTCGGGTCTGACCTCAATATTTTCGGGGCAGTCGTACCCCGAAACAAATGATCCCTCAAGTTATCGGGCATTGGAGGACGAAAAGGTTCACTATCAGCAGCAATCTCAGTCGATCGACCAGTTAGGTCAGTCGATCGACTGACTTGAACAGGACCAGAAGCTACTGTTTGTCGCGCTTCAGTCGATCGACCGGGTATGTCAGTCGATCGACTGACATACCTGCTGTTCGTCTTTTTCTTGTTCTTATTCGCTTCAGCTTTCTTTTGACTCGGTTCTGCCTCATCTTTTTCAGCAATGTCCTCAACCATAATGGGCCCATCAAGTGTAGGCCCACTTCTCAAAGTAATGGCATTGAGGGTCTCTTTTTGGTCAGTTTGAGTTGGTAAGTGTTCCGGAGCTCGAGTGGTACTCTTGCTAGCCAATTGAGCAATTTGGCTCTCTAGAAGTTTCATTCCGGCCTCTCTAGCTTGGGACTCCTTTTGCAACATATTCTTTAATTCAGCAAAGTCGTAATTTTGGGATTGTTGCTGCTGCGGCACATAGGGAGGTTTTTGATATTGCTGTTGCTTGTGAGGGGGCACATAACTTTGCTGCTGCTGCGGAGGTGGAGTTGGATTTAGGACATTCTGGCTACTCCATCTCAAGTTGGGATGAACATTAGGCTCATAGTAGGTGTTTGTCTGCCTATAATGTTGAAAGGCAGCACAAGACTCAAAGGGACTAGGACAATTTTCTGAAACGTGTCCCTCAGCTCCACACCTTTTACAGACGAAAGGACCGTCTGACACAGCATTTACATGGTAAATACCTCCTTTAGAAGCTCCTCCTAACTCGTACTTGTCAAATCTAGCAGTGAGAGCTTCAAGTGCAGCTACAGAAGGAGATTCGGCACTCCTCCTTTGATTCCCTCTGGAATTCCCATACTCAGCTTTATGGGTGGCTAAGTCGTCAATGATCTTCCACCCCTTAGTCTCTCCCATATTCTCTGCAAATCGGCCACTGGGTGCAGCATCCAAGATAGCTCTTTGATCATCATAGAGCCCATTATAGAACTGATTGCATAGGCTCCACTTCTCGAACCCATTGTGCGGTATGGTTCGCACCAATTTCTTCAAACGGACCCATGCCTCATGAAAGTTCTCATCCGGCCCTTGTTTAAAGCTCGTGATTTGAGCTCTAATGGCATTCGTCTTCGAGGCAAAGAAGTATTTCTTGTAAAATGCCAGGGCTAAGGAATTCCAGTCGGTGATCCCATGAGCAGCTCGATCCAGATCTCTGTACCACTCCCTTGCAGCATCGCGGAGTGAGAATATAAACATAGTCTCTTGGGTCACACCGGCCGGCGGGGGTATAGAGCAGCAATAATCAATAAATATCTCCATATACTTGGCTGCATCTTCATTTGCAGCACCCCCGAATTGGTTTCTCTCAACCAAGTTGATATAAGCAGGCTTTGGCTCGAATTTTCTGTCTTCCCCTGGTAATGCGAATCCTTTGTAAAGATTCGCAGCTGTAGGCTCAGAGTGACTAGCTATACTCGCTTCTTCAACTATGACTGGAAAATCAGGAGATGTGACGGTCTCAGCTGAAGAGGTGGAAACAGGAGAAGAAGGTGGATCTTCCTCGAATAGAGCGTTCTCGTAGTGACTTGACAGAGTACTCAACACTTCCTCTGTCGGTAATACCCTAGCTGATCGCCTCAACTCACGCAAGGTCTTCTCAATCTCAGGATTGATTGGTAGTAATTCACCACCCTGTGACCTGCGCATAAGATGAAACTACAAATAGGATATAAGAAGAGTTTAAGGAACAGATGTCCCTTAAACTAAGAAACAGACTAAAATAAAACAACTAAAAATTAGAACAATTGCCTCCCCGGCAACGGCGCCAAAATTTGATACCCGTCGTTGTGAGTACCAAAAATAATATTTATAATTCCTATTAAAACTAACCTAGGCTAGTGGTAACAGGGTCGAACCACAAGGAGGCGAATGTAATTAATAATTGTCTAATTCTAGTCTAAGGTAACGAATGTGGGGGTTGAATTGATTTGGTCTACAGCTAAAGGCAATAAACTAAATAGACGGATAAAACAGATAAAAGAAGGGGTACTAGGATGGTCGGTTCACTATAGTTTCGGCGGCAGCATACTAAGAAGGTCTAAAACAAACACATGAGGCGGGAAAACAAGAGGTCCTCTCGGTCCACTCTTAACAAATAGCATCTTTCGATCTCGCTACAAGTCCCTAATATCACTAATACTGACTCTCGTCCTGAAAAGTGACTTATAATCTAAACTTTACCTATCTTTCGATCTCATCATAGTTAGTCATTTTAATTGGTGATCTAACAACTTTCCCTATCTTTCGATCTAATGGGCCAGTCATATATTAAGCATTCAACTAGTCGCATGCATTCGATTCGTCAAATACAACATTTAAATCAATTAAAACGAAGGTAAACCTCACGTGGTCAGTCGATCGACCAGGTATGGCGGTCGATCGACTGACACGCGATTTCAGGCCAAGTCAATACTAATGCCGCCTACACTATAATTCCCCTACATCCTAGTACAAATAAATTAGCTACTCATACTAAGAATGATAACAACAGTAAGATTGGCTAAATAAACTACAGAATTCATGATTGATACGGTAAGATAAACAATTAACATAAGATGGCAATTCGGCTTGGGAAACTGATCTAGCAATTCTATAACTATGAAAGAAATCAAAATAACTTGAACAAAACAGGAGATTACCGTGTGAATTGCGAAGGAAAAGAGCAAAGCCGAATTATCAAAGTGAATTGTATTCAATCCCGAATTAATCCTTGAACCCTAATTATTGATAAACTAAAACTGTCTACTAAACTTAAATAAAAATTAGATACCTATTCTGAAAACTCATGCTGCGTTATAAAGGAAAAGTACGCAGCTATTATTCCAAAACCTAATAACTCATGGGCTTGATAAATCTCGATCTTTTAATTCTCGTCTGAAGTAGCGGCTTGGTCGATTGACCAAGCATGGCGGTCGATCGATCGCTGAGCTGAACAAGCTACGAACTCAAGAGGTTGGTCGATCGACTGAAGACAGTGGTCGATCGACTGAAGTAGCTGATAGTTGACTTCTATAATCTCGTGGATTTGTCTTTTGGGCCTTGAAACGCGCACCAAGCTCATTCCTTAAGTGAATTCTTCACGTCAAATGCAATGCAGGATACTCGGGGACGGATTTAGCTCAATTTCCGTTGAATTCTTCACATTTCTGCAATAATGTACAAAAACACGAAAGTAGACGGAAATAGGGGAAATGGTAGCTTAAACTACACAAATGAGCTCTGAAATGCGTGTAGAATGAGGTGAAAAACATCATAAAAATGACACGCATCAGATAGTATCCGTTGTCCTGATCCCTTTTCATCCTTGAATTCTGACGATTGGAGGCCAACGTCAGGGTAGCGCACTGAGCTACGAGCCTCGATTATCGTGTCGTCCAAAATCTGCCAGGCGCCATTTTTCTTTTTGTCGTGGAGCAGGAACGAGGTATTACCGTCATGGTAACCACCTCTACTTCCAATGCTGCTCCTCTGTTTCCCATGTTGCTCCCTTTCTTTTCTGATCGGAAGGGTAGGGAGTGCTTAGTTCGGTAGGTGGCGGATAGCCCCCAGTTCGTTGTCTTAGGCCAGTGTCTGTATGATAGACGTTTGTTTTAGGCCAGTGTCTGTATGATAGATTATTATTTTAGGCCAATGTCTGTATGATAGACGTTTGTCGATGTATTTTGCGTAAGGCGGTTTGTATATATGTGTTTTTGGATTGTGGTTTGTTTTGTGATTTTGGCTTTTTTGTGTTGTGTTTCGGAGGAGCACTGTCGGCTGTCGATTCTCCTTTCGCTTCGCATTAGTTCTTGCATCGTTAGTGTAGAAAACAAGCAACAGATAGCACATACGCAAAATGGCAAACACGTAGAAGCGTTTGATTGAAAACCAAAATTAACCAAGATGACTTGAAGTTAAAATTGAAATTTTGAAATGACTTTTGAAAATTCCGTTACAAGTCGTCACGTTCGGAATTCAAAGGAAATGATTTGAAAATTTGAGCAATTAACTCGTGTCGTGAATTAAATTGCATCGAAATTATTGAAATTAACTCGAAAAAAATTCAAACTCAACCCGTCAGGAAAGAATTTTAGAAAAGGATTTTTGCGAGTATATTTGATTTTTGATTTTGGAGGTCAAGACTCGAATTTGTGAGTGCTTGAATTTTTGAGGAAAATTGACGTCGTGTTATCAATTTTCGGTATTGATTTTTGATGGAAAATTGCGAAAAGGCGAAGAATTTTCGGAATTTCAACTGACATGGAAACGATCCATCGCGGATCGGGGCGACTAGCCCTTCCCCCCTTAAAAAAAAGAAAGAAAGATCCGTATGTTTAAAGCTGCGTCATGGAAACCGTGTCGGATTTCGTAAAACGCGAAAACATGGAAATGTGAGTGCGAGGAAACACAAAATGTCCTGGATCATCCTGAAGAGGCGCGAGCTTCCTGGCGGGAGGTTTGAGGTGTCAGGAGAAAGCACAAGTTGAAAGAGACAAGTCAACAGCGGGAATCCTAGGGAAGCCTCAAAGAGGCGCGAGCAGCCTGGCGATGGAAGTCGGCTCTCCTCTTTTTCTGAAAAAATGCGCTGATCATTTTGTATAAATAGGAAGTTTGCGCTTCATTGTTTCATCATCCGAAACACAAAAAACATCTCTACAAAACCTCTCCTTCTTCCACAAAAATACTTCATGGATGCTTTTGAGAACGCATTACGACAATGGTGTCGGGATTTGTCGCCTCCCGAAAAGCATCAACTCGCTTGCATGGGAGTTGGTCAATTGTTGGTGCTTCGTCAAGTCAAGGTGCAACCTTCGTTTCTTGAAGCATGTTCTCGGTTTTGGGATTCGAAACATCATGTTTTCGTGTTCCCGAAAGGCGAGCTTTGTCCTCTTGCCGAAGAAGTTGGAGCCATTGGTGGGTGGCCGGGTTGTGTTCCGGTGCTTCCTCCGACTCAGTTGTGCTACAAGGAGAAATTCCATTCCATGTTGGGCTTGTCAACAAGCCAAATCAACTTTCTTCTTGCTCCACATGGTGTGGATATGTTGGCTCTTATCAACATCTTTTCAAACCGATTAGATGCTAATGTCTCGGAGGTGGCTAGGAGAAGGGCTCTTGCATTTTGCCTTGTCCATGTGTACCTCTTTGTTGATGTCTTAAAGAAGGAGGGGCCGAGATGCCATGGTAGCATGACCCTTATCCATGTGATTGAGTAAATGGAGTATGGTAGAGATCTATCGTGGTTGGTGCTTGGAGAGATTATCCAAGCTTTGGACAAGGAAGGCTCTTGTGGAGAAGCTCCCTCTTTCGGGTCCCCGAGGATCCTCCAAGTGTGGCTTTTGGAGAGGCTAAGGTATGTAGAGCCTCCGGTTAATCCTTCTTCTTACTCCTTCTGTCACCTCACTATGAGGAAGAAGTTGTACCCGGATAGTTTTGCTTCCACCGAGGCCTATTGGGCCGCAAGATTGGCGGAGGAGGGTGGTTCTCATATCTGTTGGGTAGTGTCGTGGTGGCACTTGAGGTCCTTCACGGGGTTGCCCGCTTCGGGTGCTAGTCCTCGTTCTTTGATGGTGGTGGATTTGAAGGTTGTTTCCTTCATTTATCCCGAAAGGCTCATGAGGCAAATGGGGCGTCAACAAAAGGTGCCCGCTCAAGATACTCTTGTCCAAGAGAATGTTTTCCGGAACTCCGAGCTTGTGGAGTTCTTCGAAAGGTGGTGGGCCATTCAGCCGCTTTGGGAGGTACCAAACCCCGTTGCCACGACATGGGTGACTCCCGCTTATGTCAAGTGGTCACGAACTCCGTCCTTGGAAGAGAGATCCAAATTCCGTAAGGACGAGGTTGTCGATTTGAAGTACCGAGAGGTTGGCAAGGCCAACTGTGCCTTCTTTGAGGAGTATGTTGATGGAGCTACTCCCGATGTGATGAGACCACTGAAGAGGAGGAGTTCCGGCCCCAAGAATATGGTAGGTCGTGCCTTGGCTCGTCTTGGGTCGAATATGGGGTCTTGTGCTAGACGGGAGGCCATCGTCGTCTTAGATTTGTTGAGGATCCGTTCCGAGGAGGAAATCCATGCTAGGCGGGCCAACAAGAAGAACAAGGGGAAGATGTACCCCGAGGGAAAAGGCAAGGGTAGAATGGAAGAGTGAAGACCTCCATTACCCACTTTATTATTATGTTGTATTATTGTTGTGAGTTTTTATTATGTTGTACTAGCTAGTTGTTGTGTGTTTTGTGCTAGTTTTACTATGTGAGTTGTTTTAGTTGACACCTTAGCTTTTGACAAGTTCTAGACTCGTCGAGCTTTATTTGTTGTTGGACTTGTAATCCCTCCCATTATTAATTAAATAAGAGGATTGCTCGTGTCGAAAATTGTGAACGCTTGTTTCTTCCATCCATTTGGTAAAGGCAATTCAATTTGAATCGTCCTAAACAATTGCACTTGGGAAAGTGATGTTTTATGGAAAGGGAGAAAGGCTCATTTTGTATTTTGTTGGGAAAGGGATGGTTTTCCGTTTCTTCCTTTTTTTGGGATGCTTTTTTGTATGTGGGGATTTTTGTATGGGAATGATCGTATTTGATTGTGGGAATGGTTGTATCCTTCTTGTGTAAGAAAGGACTGCCTACGTATTCACCTGAAGAGGTGAAATCAAACCATGATCGTAGTTCGAAATGTTCTGTGAATTTGAATTGGGTTTTGTGGTTGTATCCCTCAGGCATAAGAGGGACTTCCTACGTATTCACCTGAAGAGGTGAAATCAAACCATGCTCGTAGTTCAGGGGTTTTTTGTTTTAGTGCAAATGGACGTTGCCTTTGACAGATCAAAGGACATTTGAAACGGGCAAGGTGCCGTAGCTTAGACTCGATAAAACATGCAATTTCAAATCAGAACACGTTTGAGGAACTTGACTTGAAAAGGGTTGAGGTCGTTGCTAGCTGTAAAACTAGGCTAGGCCGTTGGTTGCTATGGTTCAAGGGTAGTATTTCTTGAGTTGGTCTAGGTTGGTCGGGTTTGTAAAGTCCTCCCCATCTAGGTCACTCAGTCTCACTGCGCCCTCGAAAGTATTTTCTTGACCAGGTATGGCCCGGCCCAGTTGGGTTTGAATTTTACCCTCGTATCGACGGGTAATGGTGCTCGAACTGATTTGAGGACCAAGTCGCCCTCCTGGATGTTTCTGGGTTTAACCTTCTTGTTGAATGCCCGTTGTATACGTCGTTGGTATAGCTGGATGTTGTGCAAGGCATTGAGTCGCCGTTCGTCTAGAAGAGTGAGTTATTCGTACCTTCGACGGGTCCATTCCGCCTCTGGGACTTGACTCTCCAGTAGGATGCGTAGATATGGGACCTCTAATTCTACCGGTTGAACCGCCTCCATACCATATGCTAGGTAGAAGGGTGTGGCGCCTGTCGGTGTTCGAATGGAGGTTTGGTATCCCCAGAGTGGGAATGGGAGTTTGCTCGGCCAATCGCGGTAGTTGTCTTGCATTTTCTTGATAATGGTGACAAGAGTTTTGTTTGCTGCCTCCACCACTCCGTTAGTTTGGGGACGGTAGGAGGATGATCGATGTCGTTTGATCTTGTATTTGTCCAGCAAAGCTTGAGTTTCCGCCCGGAAGTGAGAGCCTTGATCGCTGATGATTTCATGGGGTACCCCATATAGGCAGATGATGTTGTTTTGAATGAACTTGGCCACTTGTTTGGCGGTCAAGATTGCATATGACTGTGCTTCCACCCATTTGGTGAAGTAGTCGATGGCGACGAGGACGAAGCAATGCCCCTTGGTGCTAATCGGGTTGACTTTCTAGATGATGTCGATGCCCCAGGTTGAGAAAGGCCAGGGTGACGTCATGGTGTACAAAAGGGATGGTGGTATGTGTTGTATGTTGGTGAAGATTTGGCAATTGTGGCAATGTTTGACGTAGTTACGGCAATCGGCTTCCATGGTGGTCTAGTAGTAACCTAGCCGCATGATTTTCCGTGTAAGCATCATTGCACTCATGTGAGGGCCGTATTCTCCATCGTGAACCTCTCTCATGACTTCTTTGGCTTTGTGATGGTCAATGTAAAGGAGGAGAATTCCTTGGGGTGTTCTTTTGTAGAGTTGATTTTGGTTTATCACGAATTGTGATGCAAGTAAACGGATGGCTCTTTGTCCTCTTTGGTCAGAGTTGGGAGGGAATTCGTTTTTGGTTTTGTAATTGAGGATGGCTTGGTACCAAGGTTCATCATGGCTTTCCTCGTCGTCGATAATAGCACAAATGTGAGCTGGCTCGCTCCTTCTCTCGACACATAGGGGCATTGATGTCATGTCGTCAGGTATGTTGACGAGCGCGGCAAGTTTTGCCAGGGCATCAGCGAATTGATTTTCCTCTCGCGGCAAGTGGAAGTAGTCGATTTGGTTGAAGAATTCGGCCTCTTGACTGATCTTTGCTCGGTAGGGAGCTAAGCTGTCAGATCAGATTTTCCATGATCCGGATACCTGATTGATAATGAGTGAGGAATCGCCATGGACCCTCAATCTCTTGATGCCAAGTGTGATGGCTGCTTGTAGGCCGATGAGACATGCTTCATATTTAGCGGCATTGTTGGTGACGACGAAGTCTAGCTTGACCGAGATCGGAACATGTTCTCCCTCTGGTGATATTAGAAGGATTCCTACCCCGAAGCCTCTCAGATTAGATGCACCATCGAAGTATAGGTCCCTTGCGTCGGAGTCGGCACAACGGATGTCTTCGTCAGGAAGTGACCGTGTGTCGGTCGTTGGATCCTCGTTGACGGGATTTTCTGCCAGGAAATCAGCGACTGCTCTTCCTTTGATAACTTTGAGGGGTACAAACTTGAGGTCAAACTCGGACAGCATGAGTGTCCATCTAGACAGCCTTCCATTTAGTACGGGTTTTTCGAAGATGTATTTAACCGGGTCCATCTTGGAGTAGATGTGGACCGTGTAGCTGAGCATGTAATGCCGCAGCTTCTTTGTTGACCATACTAGGGCAAGGCATGTCTTTTCCAGTTGGGTATACTTGGTCTAGTACTCAATGAACTTTTTGCTGATGTACTAGATGGCTTGCTCTTCGTTGCCAACTGTTTGTGCTAGCATTGCTCCCATGGCTGTGTTGGTAACAGTCAGGTATAGGGATAGAGGAATCCCTGGTTGAGGCGGCATGGGGACAGGAGGTTTGGATAGGATTTCCTTTATCCTGTCGAACGCCTTCTGACAGTCGTCGTCCCAATCGGTGTGATCGGAGGCACGAAGCTTTTTAAATATCGGTTCACAAATCATAGTAAGCTTGGCAATGAACCGGCTGATGTATTGGACCTGACTGAGAAATCCCCGAATCACCTTCTCGTTCCTAGGCCGAGGCATATGTTGAAGGGCTTTGATTTTGGTTGGATCAATCTCAATGCCTCTCTTGCTGACGACATGTCCTAAGAGTTTTTCGGAGGTGACCCCGAATACACACTTCTGAGGATTTAGTCTCATGTTATATTTCCGCAGACGAGCGAAGAATTTCCGGAGGGCACTGATGTGGCCGTCCCATTCTTTTAATTTGACAATCATGTCATCGACATATACCTCTACCTCCTTGTGCATCATATCATGTAGGAGAGTGGCAGCGGTCCTCTGATAGGTTGCCCCGGCGTTGATGAGGCCGAAAGGCATAACCGTGTAGCAATATTTACCCCACTGTGTAGTGAACGCGGTCTTGTGCATGTCTTCCTCAGCCATTTTAATCTGGTTGTACCCAGCATACCCATCCATAAATGATAAGAGAGCATGTTCGGCAGTATTGTCCACCAGAATGTCAACATGTGGCAAAGGGAAGTCGTCTTTAGGACTTGCCTTGTTCAGATCCCTGATGTCGACACAAACCCGAATCCTTCTGTCTTTCTTCGGTACAGGAACAATGTTGGCCACCCAATCCGAGTATTCGGACACTTTGATGAACCCAGCCTTGAACTGCTTGTCCACTTCTTCTTTGATTTTTAGGGCCCACTCAGACGCATCCGGCGTAGCTTCTTTCACACGGTTTAGCCCCGGAGTTTAATGGGTATCCTGGTGCTCTTCAATTTCTCTGTCAATCCCAGGCATGTCTCTGTAAGACCAGGCGAACACGTCCTTGTATTCGTGGAGGAGGTTAATGAACTGTTGTCTTTCCGAGGGGTCCAGGGTTGTCCCTATCCTAAGTTCTTGAGGTGTATTGTCGGTTCCTACGTTAATAGGTTCGGTTTCCTCAATGATGGGGGTTCTGGTTTCCCGTTTGTCAAGTTCTTTGGCTAAGTGAGATGGGTAGTCACTCAAGTCAAATTCCTCATAGTCATTCAGAATTGCATTGCAGTTAAATTGAGACGAGTTATAAGTAAACTTAGCGTTCATTAAGTTGACATGAGCGAAAAGCTCGGAAAGGACAGACATCTCGTGGTCAGTCAGAGGCGACACAACAGAGGAAGTGGCCCCTGGAACAGGCTCCAGGTTGTCACCTTTCATGGGAGTGGGGGTGACCTTACTAGACTCAGCCTCTGAATCAGCCACGACCTTGTGATAAAACAGCGGGAAGGGGACCTTGACCGGGACATTAGGAGCGTTAGGAGCTATGACAGACATCGACTCCGACTCAGACTCAGACTCAAACTCAGATCCTTCTTCACTTCCCTCTTTGAACATAGGGCCTTCTCCGGTTGTTATCCTGAGGATGCGGCCTTGGCGATCGGTCCACTTGACGGTCTTCCTCCAGCCTTGGGTAGCTTTCTCCGAGTCAGTATCGGAGATCAAGGCGGTTGGATCAAATTGATTGTCTTTCAGGATGATGTTGATGTCCTCATAGTCGAGGTGCTTGACGTTATCTTCCCCAAAGAGGAGTGTGACAGCTTGTCCGTCAAGGCATGGTGACGGCTTGGACTCAGTTGATGCAGCTTCGATGTTGTCGGGGATAAAGTAGCAGTCCTGGAAGACTTCCACTCCCGGGTACCTAGCCTTGGCCACAAAGTCATAGATCGGTTCCGGAAAGCCGTGGTAAGGCTCGGACTCTCCCTCGGGGACAAAGTATCCGTTGAGAGTCAGGTGGCAGGGACGGAGGATGACTCCGTGCTTCTTGCGTTTTCGGATTAGGAGGTTCATCTCCCGGATATCTTGGTCAGTAGGTTCGTACTTTCCCAAAGGGAATGTTGGGGACCTTAGCCTGTTTCAAAGGAGGCAATGGGTCCTTTAGTGGATTGAGCGGCAAACCCGGAAGTAACCCGACACATCATAATACGGTTGACCGTGAGGTTGGTGAACGGGTCACACTCAGAGGTCGCCGATTCATCAGTTATGGCGTTTACGGCTTGGAAACCCCACATTTCATTGTCGTCCTCCTCAATGGCTTGGGAGGCTATCCCCCTTCTCATAACTGCTTTGATTGGGGAAGCGGGAATCATGATCGTTTTCCCGTTGAAGGCGACCCTGATCTTCTGGTGGAGCGTTGATGTGAATGCGTTGACGGCGTGAATCCAGGGACGTCCCAGGAGCATGTTGAAGGACGAGTCGATGTCGACCACTTGAAAACTGGTTTGTCTTTCTAAGGGTCCGGTTGCAACGGTCAAAGTGACTAACCCAGCGACCTTGCGATGAGTGCTGTCGTAGGCGCGTACTCCTTGATTCGTTGGGATCAAATCAGATTCCTTGACACCCAGCCTGTGGGCAGTTTTGAGAGGAATGACATTCACGGCGGAACCGTCATCCACGAGAACCATTGGTATATTTTTCTGGAGGCATTGTACGGTGATGTACAAGGCCAGGTTATGGTTGGCTCCGAACGGAGGGATGTCCTCGTCGGAGAAGACGACCGGGTTAATCAGATCAGGGGCGTCTCTCGTCATGTGCGCCACTATTTCTTCTGAGGAAGAAGTGGAGGGCACGGTCAATTTTCCCAAGGCCTGCAACAAAGCCTGTCGGTGCTCAAAAGACGTTGCGATCAGTTGCCGAATTGAGATTTCGGCTTTTTCTTTCTGGAGCTGTTTCAGGATTGAGTTTTCGGGGGTCTTTGGTTGAGTGTCCACCTCTGGGACGATTTGGTCATTCGTTGTTGGAACGACCGTCGAATTGTTCGGATTTTGATAGGGACGTCTGGACCGGGTGAGATGTCCGATTTCTTTCAACTGCTTCTCCTTCCCTGGGAGGATATAGACATCCTTAACATCATCCCTCCATATGCCGTTAATTTCAGAGTCTCGAGGATACCTTGGAGGGGTATTCCTCGGTGGGTAGTTCTCGTGGGGAATATTTTTGTGAGGGCGATTTTTATGGGGGTAGTTATTTTGAAGGTGATTTTCATGAGGTCTATGCCAGAATGGTCACGGGAGCAATCCATCCTGGGGTGGGTAGTTTTGAATGCTTGGGGAATTCTTCCTTGGGCGCGGTGTTGGGGGATTGAAGATGAGTCGACGGTAAGCGTCGTCGAGTCGGGTGATTCCTTCAGAGAGGCTGGCTATGGCCTCTTCAAATTGTTGAAACATAGTGAGCATAGTGGCAGCACTAAACACAAACACTCCGTCTGAAGGATCCTTTTCCAAAACATTCACCTCGTCGTCAATCGGCAAGATGAGGTGAGAGCAGTCTAGGGCCGGCTCATCGTCAGAGATGGCGTGAATCCCTAGAGGATTCGTCTTGTTGTTCGGCTTAGTTGGTGGGGGTATAGGAAAATCTCCCTTCTCAATCATGTCTTGAATGAGGTGCTTGAGCTTGAAGCAATTTTCGGTATCATGCCCCTTCCCTCGATGATACTGGCAGTAGGCATTGGGGTTCCAAAATCGGGACTTCTTAGCGTCGATCGGATCCGAGGTGGGTCCGATCGGTTGTAGCTTCCCTTGGTCCATGAGCCTTTTCAGGGCACTTGCATAAGTCGACCCTATGTTGGTGAACACTCTCTGGGGGCGCTCGGTTTTCTTGGCCGATGGTTCAACGAGGTTGACCTCATCAATCTTGTTTGTCTGACCGTAAGGGCGAGATCCGGTTGAGGTGGATCCCTGGTAACCCCTGCCAGTGGTCTTTGCTAGGACACCCTTTCGGAGGTCGTCCTCAATACGCGTCCCCAGAATCTGCAGATCTTGAAAAGTTTTGATATTCTGATACCTCAGTAGGTTGGCATAAACCGGGCGGAGATTGTTGAAAATTTTTTCCACTAGAGTTGATTCACTCGGCTTACTGACCAATTGAGTACTCACCCTCCTCCAACGGGTTAGGAACTCAGTGAACCCCTCCTTATCGTTTGGGTTAACACCTCGAGAGTGCGGGTGTTGGCCTGGATTTCGACGTTGTCGGCATACTGCTTGGCAAACTCAACTGCGATCTCATCCCAAGTAGTAAGGTTTTTCGGGTCCAAGGAGTAGTACCATTGGCGAGGAATCGGCTCCGAAGAGGATGGGAAGATCCGGGTAAAGAGCTCCTGTTTGACCCCCTTAATGGCCATATAGTCCTTGAAAGCACGGATATGGTTGAGTGGGTCCTTCACTCCCTTGAACTTAGGTACATCAGTCTGGGTAAAGTTGTCAGGTAACTGGTCGTCGACAGGCTCGAACCTTCGGTTGTTCTCAAGATGGATGTTGTTACCCCGGGCTAGGAGCTGTTCCTCTAAGAGTTTCAGCCTCTTCTCAGTTTCAGTTAGAGGTGGGGTATTGTGTTCCCCAGTTTCCTTGTTCTCCAGGGCATCGATACGGGTCTCGACGCGATCCATGGTGACCTTAAGAGCGGTAAGCAGGCTGGCTAGCTGATCAGTTGTGACATCTGTGTTGTTATCATTATTGTTGTTCGATGAAGCTGAACACGGGGCCATGGCTCTGAGGCAGAAAAAACGCTCACATTACAACTCAATCCGACACGGTTCCAAGACTGAACGCAGACAACACAGAGGACGAGACAAAGACAGACTCAACAAGACGGGGCGACCGTGTGTGGTCCCTCGGTGCTGACTCGATTTATGATGTGACGGTGTTTGACCGAACCTTTGACACGAGTCCAATCATGATGGTGCGACGCCATTGGACGGGCCTCGTGGTGAGACGACTCATAAGTAAAGACCCACAAGTACGTTTGCTTTGACTCGATAGACACGAGGCGGAATTGG
Source organism: Silene latifolia (assembly GCF_048544455.1). Lineage (NCBI taxonomy): Eukaryota > Viridiplantae > Streptophyta > Magnoliopsida > Caryophyllales > Caryophyllaceae > Silene > Silene latifolia. The sequence goes on from NC_133533.1 coordinate 52,756,793, forward strand.
AATGGTGGACTGAAGTTTTCGAAAATAGAAATTTTCAAAAAGATTCATTTGTCGCTTTTTAATGGGCGGCTTCCGAAGATAGAAATCCCCGCAAGTTAATCGGTTGAAAAGGTTTGTCTTAAGTTTATTTGCAAAAGACGGTTTGAGTTTGAGTCGGCTCGGAAAACAGTGCATTGTTTCCCAAGACGGTTTTGAAATTCAAAATTGTATGTTTTGAAGATCGAGTTTGAAATGTTTGAAGAGGTCTTGGGGATGGTGCATGGTCCTCGGGATCCCAAAAGTGTCTCGAGAAAAGGGTGTGTGCCTTTCTCGGGTTTTGAAAGAGCCATTGTCGACGCGAAATGGGTTAAAATCCGTGTCTAGACGCAGCGATTATAACGGCGTAAAAAGGTGATTTGAAATGGTTATACAAAACCAGGTTTGAAAATCGTCATTATGACGGCCTAGAAAGGCGTGTTGAAATGTTTATACAAAACCGGGTTTGAAAATCGTCATTACGACGGCCTAGAAAGGCGTGTTGAAATGGTTATATAAAATCGGGTTTGAAAATCGTCATTACGACGGCCTAGAAAGGCGTGCATCGGTCGGCGAAAGACCGAGGTTTGAAATGGCCATTATAACGGCGCAAAGAGGTGTTTTTTGAAAGTTTGAAAAATGACACGGAAGGACTTATGATCAAATAGCACATAAGCACTCACAGTTTCATTATATTATGCATTATGCTGACACGGGTTTTGGCTTAGAAGGGTGGGTTACACACCAAGCAATCAAACCCCGATTTGCGAGAGGGATACCAATCCAAACAAAATGTGTAAGGAGGGTGCCCTAGCCTCGTGCTCGAAAGTGATGAAAGCTCTTTGACGAAATAGAAATGTGTGACATCAACGGTATGCTTGACTCAATCGGGATTCGAAACGCTGGGATGATAAAACTCACGCCGACGAAACGAGCCAGTTGGTCGAAAAGGGTTAGGTTGTGGGCCCGGACAAGGAAACCCGACCGTGACCGTAATATCAATTAATGAATTCCAACCAAGACCTCGTTTGAGTCTCACCACCTAGGGATCAGAAAGACGTAAGTGTCCTAGTTTTCTCCAGCGGAGTCGCCAATCTGTGGACATGGCCCACCTGCAAGCCCTCTTCGATCTGTGGACATACAACGGTCTTTTTTGAAAGCCACGCTCGGCGGCGTAAAAATGCTTTCGACTGGATCATTTTAGATCGGTCGGTTTCGTCTCGGTAAGGGTCTCGAAACGATTAGAGATGTTCGGAGTCGCCACCAAGCATTTGTGGGATGCCTGGAACCCGTTCGAATTCCACTTTATACCTCGGTCAAATCGAAGCACAAAGCAGCGTTTGACATAGGTCCTAAGGATAAGGAAATCGTCCCTCTTTAGCATCCTATCTCTAAAATGACTCTCGTACGCCCTGGATAAGGTCGTCCACTATCCAAAGTTTCTGAGTAAGAGGTGAAGGTACGTATTGGGAAGCCCTTTAATTAGACACCCAATCCCGCCCGCGTTTAGCGGCCTCTACTGATCGATCTTGGTTGGTTGAATGCAAAAGTTGATAAAACGGTTTAAATGCATGAATGCGCATCCAATGATATAAACCTAACATGTGAGAGCTTTCTATGTCGGTTGATTTAATCCAAGTATCAAGTATAAGATGTCGAGTTGGATTAATAATTGATTTGCATGCAAGACGGAAATTAAACATCCATTTACCGTATTAGATTTAGGGTGCATAACATGATCCATTTGTCTTAGTAAGGCATTTTGCAAACATGATTTTTGAATAATCAAATAGTCATCTGATCCGTCCTATATCCGGGTTAACCGGAGTCGGGATCGTCCTAGACTAATGCTGGAAGGGATCAAGCCCGTGTCGATGACTACATGAGGCGCGAGCCAGCTGGCGATACAAAGGGCTTCCCTCTGGTTTTGAAAATGAGAAATGGAGAGCCTGTTTAGGCGCGGGTTAGCCCACGGTTTATGTGCCGTGTTCTGACCTTTTAGAAAACGTTATAAAACGTGTTGAAAATGGGTATTCGAACCCGGTTTGATTTGAAGGGGTCGTTTAGACCGCATTTGTTGATTTGAAGAACTAGACTCGAATAATCATCATTATTTGATAATATTCGGTGTCGGGTTCGATTTGACAAACTTGAAATGAATAGTTTTGAAAATGATGATGGACTAATTGTTTTAAGTCCATATGAATGTAATTAGTCAGTACTCATCATCGTACTCGGGTTAAAATCCGGCATGGTATGTAGAACCAAGGATGACTTTGTGTTGGTGACTAATATGTCGGTTTGAAAATGTAAAGAAATGAAATAAAAGGCTTTAAAATACCTTCTAAATGTCATTAACCAAATATTATCACCGAAACACGGATTTAACCGTCATGGTATGAGGAACCAAGAGTGAAAAATGTTTTATGGTTAAAACATGTGAAATAAAATGAAAAGGGTTCGAAAATACTTGAAATGGTGAAAACCGATTACAAATATGAAAAATGGGTTAAGGGAAATGACGAGAACAAACACGGTTGATTTCTGGTCTGAATACCCCATTTAGGCGCGAGCTAGTTGGCGACCTAAGGGGCTTCTGCCTCAGACCAAAAATCAGTTTTGGATCGTTTATTCCATGTTTTGGTTCATGTTATGCATGTTTTAGCATGTTAGAGTCATGAAGCAAATGAAAACATAATAAAAGAGAATTTTTACACCCTCATACTTACATGTTTGGTTATGGCGAGTGACCGACGTAAGTGTAACAACTCGTTTGATCGGAAAAAACTCGGTTTAAAACCGTTTTGGTAAGTAAAAGAGTGTTTTAAAATTTTAGTGATGGTGCAGTGGTCAAAATGGTCGGTCAAGTGATTTAATGCACGATGACAGTACCAAACAATGTGTAAGGCTCGTGTTTACGATCGGTAGGTCGTAAATACGCGTCGGGTTGTGACTTAAGAAATCGAGTTGAGAATTTTAAGGGAGAAAAGAGGGGGCGGACACTCGCGTAAGTCTCAAATGGGTGGCATTTGAGGGGTATTTATAGGAGAATGAGTGGTTGTGTGAGTTTTGAGCGACGTGGCCACTTGGGCTGCTCAAAGAGGCGCGAGCCACATCGCGGTTCTTCGAGTTGTGTTGTCACTTTCACAACAAACGCAATCATGATTTGTTCTATCCTAGGTTTTGTAGTCACATGTTTGTTACTTGACCATTCATGAATCCGGGAAAACTTAAGGTAGAAGATTTGAAATGTTTGTTTTTTGTGGTTGACTCGGTTTGACTCGTTGTTGGAGTCGGGATTTGAATTTTTGAGTCGGTTTTTGGTCCGGTGTCGGTTTTGACTCTAGTCAGTGTCATTGCGACCCCGTCGCCGTGCATTAAATACTCCAGGTATTTTTGAAATGTTTTGAGATGTTTTATTTTCGAAATCATTTTAAGTTTTCTGACGTAAAGTTGTACACAAAATGTCGATCAAACGCCGCGATTCCAGAACATGTTGTAATCCGATAATCATCGGGTGTTTGTTGGAGTCTCAGTAGATACTGGGTATCTACAACATGGCTCAAGCAAGTTAGGAGCTCTCATAGTCTTATCAAGATTGAAGGTGCTGGTTTCATCACCAACTTCAAGTGTGAGCATCCCGTGATTTACATCAATAACCGCTCCGGCGGTGTGTAGGAATGGTTTTCCTAGAATGATTAGAATGTTGGAATCTTCCTCCATATCAACAATAACAAAGTCCACCGGTATGTAGAACTTTCCAATTGTCACGGGTACATCTTCCCATACTCCAAGTGGTTTATTTGTTCTTCGGTCCGCCATTTGTAGAGTCATGTTACTATGTTAGTGCACTTGAGTTCTCCCACTCCTAGTCTTTCACATACCGAATATGGCATGACACTTACACTTGCACCTAGATCATATAGTGCCTTGTTGATTGTGGTATCACCAATGGTACATGGAATGGAGAAACTTCCCGGATCTTTGGGCTTAGGTGGGGAATTCCCTTGAAGTATTGCACTACTTATTTTTGTGAAAGCGATGGTCTCCAACTTCCTTATGAACTTCTTCGTAAGGATGTCTTTCATGTATTTTGCATAGGCCGGAACATGGTTGATCAACTCCGTGAATAGGATAGAAGCCTCTAGGTTCTTCACAATCTCCATGAACTTTCCAAGTTGCTCATCAAGCTTGGGCTTGGTTTGGCGACATGGAAATGGAAGTCTAATCACAATAGCTTCTTTTTAACCTCTTTGGCCTTCTCTTCATTTCTCTTCTTTAATGAATCATTGGTAGTTGGTTCCACTACCTTTGGATTTCTCCTCAATGGTTCCATCACATCTCTTTGCTTGACACTTTCCTCAATAACATCCTCTTCAATTGGCACTCTAGGTCCCTCATATCGTGTACCACTCCTCAAGTGAATGGCATTGATGGTCTCATGTCTTATAAAAGTATTACCTTGTGGAGATAATTGTCCTTTTTACCTTTGGGAACTTGAAGAGGCCAATTGGGACAATAGTGTTTCCATCATCTTGGTATGAGCAACGATATTGTTGATGGTAGTGTCTTTGGCTTGGCTATCTCTTTGCATTTGAGTAAAGAAATCTTGTTGGCTCTTTTGCATTTGAAGGACCGCATTTTGAACATCAAAGGCTTGGTCATTATATTGATTGTAAGATGGTTTGTTTTGGTTGAAGTAGGGTCTTTGAATAGAATATCTCATTGGAGGTGGGGTGTATGTTGGTTGAGGATTTTGAACATTTTGGCTTTTGTATGAGAAGTTTGGGTGAAATTTGGTGTTTTCATTTTAATAGTTGGAGTAAGGGTTCCATGCTTGGAAAGCACTTACTTTCTCACTTGTGCCCCTACACTCTTGTTGATCATATCCCAAAGCTCCACAATTCTCACACACTCCATTTGGGATAAAAGATGTTGCCACCATGGCATTGACATGTTGATGTTGCTTGGATGATTGAAATGCTTCATTCATCTTGGCTATGGCTTTCACAAATTTCAAGTTCATTGTGTCAATATGGGAGCTTAGTTGGGCACCCAAATCGGCACTCAATGGTGTGACGGAGTCAACTTCATGTCTCCCCCCTAGTAGCTTTTCTTGGCCTACTATATTGAGAGTTGTGAACCGTCATCTCCTCTATCGTTGCCCACGTTTGGTTGTCATCTACCTCGGTGAATCTTCCATTAGAACCTATGTTGAGCACATTCCTTGAATCTTCATACAACCCATTCCAAAATTGTTGGACAAGAAACCATTCGCTTAGTCCATGACGAGGACAAGAGCGACATGTATCTTTGAATCTTTCCTAAGCCTCATATAGAGACTCTTCATCTCTTTACTTGAACCCGGTGATTTGGGCTCTTAACATGTTGGTCTTCTCCAAAGGGTAGAACTTCGTGTAAAAGGCAAGTGCTAACTTCTTCCATGAATCAATTCCAAGAGTGGCCTTGTCTAGGCTCTTTAACCATTGCTTTGTGGTTCCGATCAAGTAAAAAGGAAACAATACCCATCGAATTTGATCTTGAGTTACCCCCGTTTAGGAAATTGCATCACAATAGTCACAAAAAGTCTCCATGTGTAGGTGAGGATCTTCACTAGGCATCCCTCCAAATTAATTTCTCTCAACTAATTTTATGAATGCGGAATTCGCAATGAAACTACCGGTCAAGTGGGGTGGTGTTGGAGTACCATTGGGTAGGTTCTCCTTGGTTGGTACGAAATGAGATGAAAATTTAGGCATTGTAGGTTGATTTTGTAGTTGGTTTTGAATTGCGTTCTCCTCTCCTTGTCTTGCAAAAGGATGGGTAAACTCAACGCTATCCGATTGGACAATACCAATGTCCACAAGTTCTCCAATACCCACAATTGTTGAAGTTCCTCCAACAATTCTTCTAATATTCGTCAAACTTCTTTCAATCTCGGGATCAACAGGTAAAGGTTCGCCTTGTGATCTCCTAGACATGCAAAAATCAAATAACTAGTAATAAACAATTAAAACTACCTTGAGGAGTTTGACTTCCACAAGGTTAAGAAAGACACAACTAAAAACAACAAATGATAACAATTCAATTGAACACCATCCCCGGCAACGACGCCATTTTTGATTCGGTTCAAACTTCGTCGTCTAAACTTACCAATCAAAACAATATTTATAATCTCAACAAACTACTCTTGGTAAAGTGGTAAGTAAAGGTCGGATCCCAAGGAACGGGTATTGTATTGATTTATCGGTTGTAGAAAGCTATGTCTTAGGGTTTCACAATTTGGGTTGAGTTTGAGGTTTGTAATCTAAACTACTTAACAAAGGAAATGTAAACAAATGAAAGCAAGTAAATAGAGTTTCTAAACAATTGACTAAGGCAATAGGGTGTCATGGGTTCATAAGGGAATCATGATGAGATCACATAAACAAGTTTCATAGATCCAAGCAAACTATTGTTGTAGTGGAATCGAGTTTGTTTATATCTTACAATTCCTAGGAAGCTTTGGGTCTTGGACCCGAGTCGGTCAAGACTTTACAACTCTTACAAGTCGACTTAATTCTCCTTATTCAGCTATATGCATGGTCTAACAAGTCTTGAGTTGGTTTATGTCTTACAAGTCTTGTTGAATGGATAAGAGATTCATGCTAAGTTGCCAATCAAGCATTTCATCAAACATAACATGTACATAAGTTGAAACTACAACAAGCAAGTAATCATATGAACTCATTAAGTAAATATCTACTCCATGATTAACTCACCTAATCCCCCATTAACCCTAGTTAGGAGACTACTCACTCATGATCATGGAAAATATGCTAATAAGGGTGTCAATCACATTAACAAGTCTAAACATGATGGATGAGTAAAACAATAAACAATAATTAAGCAAAGGATAAAAGGAATTGTACCAACTTAGGATGATCCAAATAGTAAGCAAAGAATAATAGAAGAAAACTTGATGAATGATGAAGAGTTGTCAATTCTCCAATAAACTCAAATAGTCTTCAAATTACCCAATTAAATCTAAGAACACTTGAATAATTATGAAAATATTAAGATGTGATTAAGATTGAATTGTGTAATAAAACTTGATTAACACTATTAAAACTTGATTAAAACTTGGTAATAAACTCTACAGAAAATCTCATTATAGACGGCACATGTCCGTCTATAACTAAAGATAGGCCAAATACAATATCACATTCATAATATGACAAGTAACAAGTGGGGTGGTGGGGACCAAAAATTTCACCACTTTCAAGCTATTTGACCCGTCTTTAGCTATAGACGGATATATCCGTCTACAGCAAGACTAGCTGTAAACTCTATGATAACTTGAAGATTAATCTCCTAAGACAATGGGGTATTTATACTAAGTATAAGTATTAGGGTAACTAAGGGCTTAAATGACGATTAAGTCCCTAAAATGAAGATTAACGCCTTGGAAGTCCCTCAAGGAGACGCTCGACCTGCCCCTGTTGGACGCCCATGCTGTAAAGGAATACACCCGTCCTGCTTGTGGGACGCTCATGCTGAGTCTTGGGACGCACGTCTTGATCTTTAGGACGCTCGGGCTGAGCTTGGGACGCCCGTCTCATAGGCCAGTTTGGCTTCTTCTTCAATTGACTGCCCCATGATCCGTGGGGAAAGTTGAGGAGCCTTGGGGGTCCTTCATCATTGCCCAAATACTTGTTTTATTGACTTAGGCCTTTAGTATTGGTCTCCTCTTTGTTGCTTGGTCGTTTAGATGCGATCCATTTAGCTCCGTTTTGCTCCATTTATGCAAGGTTAGCATTCCCCACCTACCAAGGACACAAAACGTCAAAGAATATGCAAAGTAGGAAGCTAAAGATAAGAAACGACCCTAATGCATGCAAGAAAGCATAGGAACGAGGCTAGTTCGGGGATTAAATGTGGGCAAATATGAGTCACATCATGATGAAGCATCATATTAACCTCTTGCAGAACCCCCAAGTAGAATTATGTACGCTAAACCCTTTACATGCATCATTCACAATCCCCCGTGGTACACAAAGGACGGGCATGGAAATTAAAGGCTATACTATCGTATAACCTTGACTGGTTAATAGGTTTGATTCGGTTAGCCGGATTGAATTTGGTTCAACGTATCTACCCGGACAATGATGTGCATGATGGCTTAGGGCGGTGCGCCCTCATTGAGTTTGGCGGGGGTGAGGAGCGGGAATGCTTTCGTCAGGCTCGCAAACTTGAGCGGGCATTCGATGTCTATGGAGCATCTCCACAAATTTGCATTAACAAGTAATAATTCCAAGGCTTAAACCTGCTTCGTGATCTAGTTTAAGTCATATCCCTGGTTACTTGTTCTTGTTTTCATGTCAAAACAGTCCCAAAGTTTCTGTTTGGTTGTTTTAAGTCCTTGTGGAAACTGTTATTTGAATGATTAGTTCATAAGCATTTAAATTACAATCTTATTTCCATTGTTTTCATTCAAATTACTCAAGTTAATTAAGGTCTTATTTTCGTCCAAAACAGGCTGTTTCGTGCCTTGTTTTGGTTGAGTCGTTTGTTAGCTTTTAAAACTGTCCTTGTGTTGTTTGTTGGTCCTTAAAACAGTCCATTCAAGTAGGGATGTCAATGGATCGGGTTCGGGTCGGGTGATACTTCATCCGCATCCATCCATTACATTAAAAATTTCAACCAACCCATCCATCATCCGCGAAACGTATCATCCATCACCCGCCCATCCATCATCCGCGGATGAAACGGGTAGATCGGGTGATAAATGGATAGTTATATAATTATGTTATAAGCCTTAAAAAGTATTGAATTTTATTTTACCCAAAAATATGTAAGGTAAATTAGTTTTATACTACGTACTTTAAAAATCTTATAACTTAATGTTTGTTCGAATAGTATATAAAGTAAGTAGATTAGTATTGGTTATCTTAAATTTTATATAAATATGTATTTTTTTTCAAGAAACGAAGAATATCGGGTGGCGGATAGATGACGGGTTGGATTTAGCTTCATCCATCATCCATTTATTTCGTCCATCATCCATCATCCATCCATTTAAATCGGGTGGATGGATATTTAGCGGGTGCGGGTGAGATTGACATCTCTACATTCAAGTGTCCAAGTCAAATCCTTAGAGTTTCTGTCAAAAATATTTGTTATTTGTGTTTGTTTTAATTTGTGTTTGTTTTATTCATTTTAATCACAATTAAACAGTCCGTTACACTGTTAAAATTTGAGTCTTAGTAGTTTTATTCCAAACTAATTTTAGCTTATGAAATTGATTACTTGAACTCATTTCATGATTGATTAATGCAATGTCTATGGAAAAGATCTTCTAATTGTTGTTTCTATAAAATGGATGGTCGACATGAAAAACTAGCTTACGTTATTATAAATGAAAATTATGAGGCAGAAGTGGAAATTTCGTTGGAGAAATTCCGGAAAATGAACAATAATACTGTCGCACAGAAGGAGTTTGATGATATGTCGGAACCAGTTTTATGCGGAACTCAGACTGTACCATCTGAAGAAAACTTGGCACACAACCTGTTTGATGCTAATGAAATGATTGCGTCATCTGGTATTTTACAACATTGGGAAGTTGTATGTGGTGCAGATAACGTGTTAGACGAAATGTCAGATTCAATTTTGGGCTCAAATCACAGTGAGACTGTATTGTTCGATAATGAGTCTCCTCTAGTCTACAAAAATGATTCCCAAGTTGATTCAGATGCTTCGGAGCCACACAATGGGCAAGATTCTATGTCAAATAATGAAATACAAATCCAACTTGTGCTTCAGGACCGATTTTCGTTGATCAGGAACAATCGTCAACTGCACAACATATGTTCGATCAAAATTTCAGACTCTATTATTTGATGATGGGAATGTCCCAATGCGTGAAAATGGTCGGCAAGATAATTTAGATGTCATAGGGCAACCACTAGAATTTAAGTCACTTGAAGACGTGAGTGTATCAAATATGGACATGCCTCCAAAGATCGTTGCTACTGAAGTAACTCAAAATCTGACTGGCTTTATTATTGATAAGAGTACTCCATTGTCCGTTGTTGCTAAAATACAAGTTGATGATGAAGGTTTTGAATAAAATGCTCATTCAGCTCACGAAGTCCATGTCGAACATGGAGTCGTTCTAAAATACAAGCAATGGATGTTTTCTAAACTCAGTGCATTCGATGGCCCATACTTCCGGGATTTGGTAACTATATGTGCTAATTTAGAGTATTTTTATGAACTTGAGGGTGTAGCATATCTCACTGATATGCTTCTTCTTTCTGATGAACACTATAGTGGGTGAATGTCCATGCCTTCAGGTGAAAAATGATTCTCTTCTGGTATTATATTGCCTTTATTGTTGGGTGATAAGGACTGGTTCTTGGTTTCAAGTTTATGTACAATTTTTGAAGTACCAGTTTATAATATATGTTAGTCGAAGGATGTTCTTAAATTTCAGACAATTACATGGCTGGGGTATACATCAAGTGTGGTGGATTTGTCCTTTGTCGAAATTGAATGCAAAATGTGTTTTGGAATGGTGTGACACTACGATATCGTCACTTAAGTGTATGAGTAGTCCGTCATAGTCATACATTAACTCATTCTTTAAGCAAAATTTTGATCCTGGTGGGGAAGGGTCTCGAAGTGAGACTTGAAGGATGTGATGAAGTTTTGACAGATAACCTTCACAGTGAGTGTACTCTGTGTCACGAGAATGCCATAAGTGAAGATCTTTGATCCAGGACCAATGTTTAGAGATGTTGTGGAAGTACTGCATGTCAATAGCATTTTTTCGGTTATGTCGTGCAAGTCTGAAGGTATTGGTACTATACCATTGAGATGCTGCATCATGGCTGGTAATACTACATTTGCTATAATGATTACCCTTAGGATATTATCCATTATAAAAATGTGATTTTTCAAACGGAGGCCTATGACAGTTGCATCATAAAGAAGGTAACAATCATCTCAAATGTATCTAATTTAATATGTGGAACTTTTTCATCGAAACTCATCTTTCGTTCCCGCGCCCTTGAGGACAAGGGTGATTTTGAGGAGGTGGGAAATGACATGGGTTTAGCTCTATGGTGGAGAATGTCTAGTTTGATATATATCCGGAATCATCTATCAGGAAGCATCTCGCAACTAATGGCAGCATCCTTATGACTATGACGTATAGCTCTCTTTGTTTTGACCCGGGTGGGTTGCATAACAAATTTGGTGTTGTGATCTTAATTGGCCCGTTGAGAATCTACTAGTGTTTGGATTTTCTACCAGGGTGGTATTGGCGGTTTGTTAGGATCGACTAGTATTATGAGCACATTATACCTGGTGTATGGAGTTGGTATAAACCGTGATGGCATAATGTATCTGATGTTCTTCTCTCACCATGAAAACGATCTTTTTCAAGGTGGTGTTGTAGGTTACGTGTGCTACTGTGTACATCTTGGCTTGGTTTCTATTAACTCGGATGAAATGTCCAAGTCTCTTACAAGTCACTTCATAGTTGGACATATGAAATAACTTTCTGCCATAGGACACTACCAGGTAAGCACATATTGTCATTCCCTACGGATTACACTATGATACTGAATTATGGCATTAAAAATCAGAATGTCACTATCTAGATTTTTGACCCCGGTCGTTTTAAAAGTTGGCTGAAGATGAGGGAGCGATCTGAATCATATCAGTTCACTGGTTGAAAACGATTCAAACCAATGAGTAACGAAGACTATCAGGTGTCCGTGTTTGACCCAAGAGGACCATTGATGAGGCTGGTAATGGATGCTATGGTAACGAACCATAAACCTGGAATGTGTGATGATATCGCTTGCTTGTCTTTGATCCTTGAGGATAAAGATCGTTTCAAGAGGCGGTTATTGATACACATAAAAAATGAGACTCGAGATAGCTTAAGTCATTTATCTCCTTTGTTTCTTACTCCGTATTTCCCAAGTCATTAAGCTATATAAGGGCATCAACTAATGTGTAATAATCATCCAAGAATTTTATGAAAGAATTATAGGATTTATCTCATTTGGTTAATAGATTCCAGGTGTTAATTACACCGAAATTTTGTTAAATTGGGTGGCCTATAAATCTTTGATTGAACAGTCGCATTTTCTATCCCTTTATTTCCTTAGTCTTAATCCCGATCGTATCATAATGATGTAGTGGCTCTATATAAGACAGTTTCATGAACTGTAGTAGGAGACTGAAGAATGGCTTCATCAAAATGACAGAAAACATAGGCTGGTGATACAACAATAACGTAAAACTAACTCAATATACAACGATAATCAGCTTGTTCCTTAGTAGGAGGAAGGGTAGATTTAATCGATGAATCCAGATCCATTTGTTCTAGCTGCCTTTTAATTCTTCAAGATGACAAAACACTTGCCAATCCTGATGGGTCCAACAAACCAAGGACAAGGACCTTAACTAGCAAAACATTTCAAACAAACGCAAATCCATTTATCCTACCTCTAAAGCTCCTCAATGACAAAAGGCGAAACTAAGCTTGGGACATATTTAGCAATTTTAAGCGATTCATCAAACCCCAAAACCAACCATTGTGTGTTGGATAGGTTTCATGTGTGTGTCAATCCCCAACAATCTATAATGCACATTCCTTTGCTTCTCATGATATGGCCTCGTCACAAAAAACTTTCCAGTCCTTGTAAACTCGATCATTTCAGATTCCAAGTCTAATCAGAACCCCTCTAATAGACTAATAGATTTCACTACTGGTGGAGGTTCCAATATGGACAATAAGTTGTCATCTATAAATACATCATACGTGCATGGAAAATGAATGGGCGTCACCGGGTGACACCCAATTTGGGCGCCACCCTCTCACATGGGGTGAATGGGGACCCCTTCAATAAAGAATTGTTGTGAGAGGGTGGCACCCAATTTGAGCGTCACCCGGTGACGCCCTATCACTATTGTAATACTACGGATTTATGAGTCTCTAGGTACTCTATCGAGTAGGCCTTACTCTGTCGAGTAAGGGTGAGTTGCAGTTTAAAATAGTTTTTGGCCTGTTGGGTACTCGATCGAGTAACGTGGATACTCGATCGAGTAAGGGGGCACTCGATCGAGTACCTCGGCTACTCGATCGAGTAGCCGGTTTACGGGGGATGATTTCTCGGGTTTTGTTAATAATGCGATTAAGTATATAATAAATTCCGTCACTTTTCTTTAAACACTTTTAAAACCTAGTTACTTTCAAAGAGAGAAATCAAACTACGTTCTTCGCATCAATCACATTGTTGGCAAATCCCGGAGCTTGGAAGGCCGGATTTTACCTTTCTTTATACCGTTGTGATCCTTGCGTCGAGGGTAAGATCTATGTACCGTTTTTATAGTATTTCATTAAAGTTGGTTAAACCCTAGTGTTGGGATTTGGGGGTTTTGTTGTACTTTTATGTTTGGTAGTGATTATATGTTTGTATGATAGGAGGAGGATTCGTAGAGGAAGCGTTTTGATATCAGCTGTGAGATCGTCGATTGTGTTGTGCTTTCCGGTAGGGTTTCCTACTCGGTATTAGTCCCATAATGTGTTGTGGTGTTTTGTGGTTGTTGAATATTATCATACTCGTATTGTGACGATTGCTGGATTTGGTTGCTGATAGTAGTTGTGATTGATTGTATCTGTCTGTGTTCTTCGGGGTGCGTCCCTGGCTGAGTGGAGTCACTTGCGGGAGTGGCTTCACGCCCATGATTTGTCTTCTGTGGAACCCGCCATAGAAGGGATGTGCACATTAATGGATTTGGGTTTATCGCTCGGTGGAGATGAGCGGGGCTTAGGTGGGAACGACTGCGGTCCCCCACTGGCGGCGAGGAGTGACCTGTTGCGATGGGCACTCTGGCTGGGCTACACACTTTAGTGTGTAGTCAGGATTGTGGAGTTGCGTTTGGAGTTCAGAGAATATCTGTGATGGTTGAGCTGTTTGTTTTACTGTATTGTTGGTTTATATAAATTGTGTGATTAGTACTGACCCCGTTTAATGTTTTAAAAACTGTGGTGATCCATTCGGGGATGGTGAGCAGTTATTGAGCGAGTAAGAGTCGAGTTCTTTGGGATAGTTGGGGATGTGCCACCGTCTGACGATAGAAGTCTTCCGCTGTAGCTTAGTAGTTTAATAAACATTTCAGTTGTTTCAGTAGACAGTTGGTTTTGAGAACATGCATTCGTATTTTGGATTTGGTTTTGAGATTGTAACCTTTCGCTAAAGTATTTCTATTTAAATGTTGTTTCGTTATTGTCTATTTGACTATCATTGCCTCGGGTAACCGAGATGGTAGCATCTTTATACCTGAGTGGTCCTGATAAGCACTTGGAGTATGGGGGTGTTACAAAATGGTATCAGAGCGACGATCCTGAAACCTGTAACCAATGAATCTAATGAATATAGGGAGTCAATTAAAATGAACCCGGGGTAAAGGTTGTAGGAGCTAATGCAAAGGCTTGGGAGACGTCCTAAAGTCGCGAACTCGCCCTACAATTTTGAACCGGTCACAGGGGGTATAAGTCAAGGTCGTATGTGATGTTTGTTAGTTTGCATGTGAATGTGGTGATGTATGCTGTAATTGTTGGATGTTTGGAGTAGGAGGTTGAGTTTGTGAATGAAAGGTTGATGAAGTATATAGAACTGTTGTTTGAACATGAAGCATGTTGGATGTTTACTACGTGGCATTTGATAACATGATATAATTGTTTTGTTGATCATATGAAAAGCTTGGTAGAATCGAATGCTTAACTATAGTATAATGTTTAGTTTATAAAGTTGTGTAGTATGTTGGGATATGATATAGCATGCGGGTAGCATATTCGAGTTAGCATGACTCGATCGAGTGGGTCTGACTCGATCGAGTGGGTATTTGACGATTTTGCAACCAGAACCGTGTTTTTGGGCACTCGATCGAGTACCTCGGGCACTCGATCGAGTAGGGGGTCACTCGATCGAGTAGCCTGACTACTCGGTCGAGTATGTTAGAGATCAGAAGGTCTGTTTGGGGTCCGATGTCGGGGCACTCGATCGAGCATGGTGGGCACTCGATCGAGTAGCCTCTTACTCGATCGAGTAGGTTTAGGCACTCGATCGAGTGTGTTCTGGGCAGTCCGCTTTCGTGTTTTGAGGTATTAGTGCGTATGTTTATGTCTACCCTTTCTTATATAGTTTCAAGATGCCGCCCGAGTGAAACGCTTTTTATGCGAGAGCTGAGACCATGAACATAGATGATATCGTTAAGATGTTGGAGCATCAGGATTCTCTTACGGAGGCCTTAAAGAAAGTGGGAAAAGATAAGGATAAGGAGGTTGATCACTCTAAGATCAATCTCTATATAGCGAGGTTTAACCCAAAAGAGTACAAGGGAACCGGGGAACCAAACCTTCTTGACAACTGGCATCGTGAGATGGAGAATATACTAGACACTGTTCACCGTCCGATGAGATGAGAGTAGAACAAGCTGCGTTCTACTTGAGGGAAGCAGCTGGCGAGTGGTGGGATAAGGTGAAGGTGAGTGCTAGGGAGATGTATGTGAACCAGGGCTTAACTGCTATACCTTGGGAAGAGTTTCGGAGGGCTATGAGGAAAGAGTTTGTACCGGAACATGTGAGGAGTAAGCTGAGAGAGGAGTTTGATGGGTTTAAGATGACATATGATATGTCAGTTGTTGAGTACTACAAGCAGTTGAATGAGAAGTTTAGGTATGCTGAGGATATGGGTTTGAGTGAGGAGAACCTGGCGCTGAGGTTTGAGAGGGGGTTGACCCCTAAGATCATGGATAAGCTACCTGTGGGAGTCCTTACTGATGTTAAGGAAGCTTATGAGAGGGCTGGGAGAGCTAAGAGGTTGGTGGAGATGGCTTAGGAGAGAGTGGGTGTTGAGAAAAGAAAGGCTGAGAATGAGGGTGGTGGCCAATCTAGTCACAAGAAAGGCAACCACAATCAAGCTAGAGGGTTTTCTGTTGGGTCAGGGTTCAGTGCTGGGGCTTCCTTTGGGCGTGACCGTGGGAGTAGTAGTGGTAGTTGGGGGATGACTTGTTTTGGCTGTGGCGGTGTAGGCCACAAGAGACATGAGTGCACGAGTGCACCGGGAGCTTTTCAGGGATCGGCTCGGGGGAGCTATTCTCAGGGACCTGCACAGAGTTATGCGAGCAATAGACTGTCTGGGTCATGTTCTAACCGGGGAAGTCAGAGCTATCAGGGTGGAGGTAACCGCAATGACGGTAATTCTTATCAGAAACCAGCTACGAACAACAACAACAATCAGGGGTCGGGTAGTACTGTCCAGGGAGGTGGACAGAAGACCAGTGGAAAGTTGTTCATGATGGACAAGAAAGCAGCTGAGGATGATGCACATGTTATCACTGGTACTTTTCTTATTAACGGTATTCATACCTTTGTTTTGTTTGATTCAGGGGCGTCTCAGTCGTTTGTATCTTCGAGTCATGTTAAACGGTTGGGTTTGAGGGTATATGAGTCTGTAAGTGAGAAATTTTTTATACCTTCGGGTGAGTCTGTATCTTGTGGGAGGTTGTTTAGAGATGTGTCTATGATAGTTGGGCAAATTGACCTACCTGTAGACTTGCTAGAGTTTCCTTTTGACGGTTTTGAGATGATAGTCGGGATGGATTGGTTGGGAAAGTATAAAGCTAAGATAGACTGTCATCAAAAGAAAGTGTCTTTGAGAGGGCCTAAGGGTGTTAGTGTGTCTTATCGTGGGTTTCTAGTCAAACCCAAAGTTAAGTTGATTGCAGCTGTCACCTTGAAGTCTTATCTGAGGAAGGGATGTCCTTTGATCTTATGCCATGTAAGAGATGACCGGATAGAGAGTCCGACAGTTGATCAGATACCGGTGGTGGGAGAGTTTGCAGATGTTTTTCCAGAGGAGATTCCGGGGTTGCCACCGAAGAGGGAGATAGATTTCACAATTGAGTTGAAACCGGGGACGGGGCCAATCTCTAAGGCACCGTACCGGATGGGTCCTAAAGAGATGGAGGAGCTCGAAACATTAGATGATCGATAGAGAAGGGATACATTAGACCTAGTGTATCGCCGTGGGGAGCACCAGTTCTTTTCGTGAAGAAGAAAGATGGGAGTTTGAGGTTGTGTATAGACTACAGGGAGCTGAACTGAGTGACGGTGAAGAACAAGTATCCTTTGCCAAGGATAGATGACCTGTTTGATCAGTTGAGTGGTGCATCAGTCTTTTCTAAGATTGATTTGAGGTCGGGGTACCATCAGGTGAAGATTAGAGAGGTGGACATACCAAAGACAGCTTTCACGTCGAGGTATGGCCATTATGAGTATGTGGTGATGTCGTTTGGGTTATCTAATGCACCGGCTGTATTTATGGATTTGACGAACAGAATCTTCAGACAGTTTTTGGACAAGTTTGTGGTGGTGTTTATCGATGACATCTTAGTCTACTCTAAGACTAAGGAGGAGCATGAGGAGCATCTGAGGATTGTGTTGCAAACTTTGAGGGAGCATGAGTTGTATGCTAAGCTGTCCAAGTGTGAGTTCTGGTTAGAGAAAGTTGCTTTTCTGGGGCATGTGATCTCTAAGGAGGGAGTAGCTGTGGATCTGGCAAAGATTGGAGCAGTGACAAAGTGGGAAGCACCAAAGAATGTTGCTGAGATCAGAAGTTTCTTGGGTTTAGCTGGATACTACAGACGGTTCGTGAAAGCATTCTCCAAGATAGCTAGACCTATGACAGCTTTGATGAGGAAAGAGCACAGGTTTCGTTGGGATGAGAGTTGTGAGAAGGCGTTCCAAACATTAAAGGAGCGTTTGACCACAGCTCCTATCTTAGCATTGCCTGAAGGGATCGAGAACTTTGAGGTTTATACAGATGCCTCAAAGAATGGGTTGGGATGTGTGTTGATGCAGAACGGCAAGGTGATTGTATATGCTTCTAGGCAATTGAAGCCGTATGAGGAGAACTACCCTACACATGATCTAGAGTTGGGTGCAGTGGTGTTTGCTCTCAAGATTTGGAGACATTACCTTTATGGGGCGACCTTTAAAGTATTTTCGGATCACAAGAGTCTCAAGTACATCTTCACTAAAAAGGAGTTGAACATGAGACAGAGGAGGTGGATGGAGCTGATTGGCGATTATGACATGGATATTATCTACCATGAAGGGAAAGCCAATGTTGTTGCAGATGCTTTGAGTAGGAAGAGTGTACATTCCCTGTGTACAACTCTATCTTTGATGAGGTTGAGAGATGAGGTGGGGAAGTTTGGGATACATATGATGCAGAGAGGGCATGCTGTGGAAGATTTGACAGTACAGCCTGATCTTTATGATGATATTCGAGGTAGACAGGCTTTAGATCCTAAGATGGTTGAGTGGAGAGCTGGAGTAGAGAAAGGGACAGTGTCTCGATTCTCTATTCATACATATGGTAGTTTGAGGTTCGATGGTAGGTGGTGTGTCCCTAATGATGAGGAGCTGAAAAAGACTATAATGACAGAGGCACATTGTACACCATATTCAGTACATCCAGGTGGTGACAAACTGTACAAGGACTTAAAGAACACTTTTTGGTGGCCTGGGATGAAGAAAGAAACAGCTGAGTTTGTGGCCCGTTGTTTGACATGCCAGAGAGTTAAAGGGGAACAGCAACGACCACAAGGTAAGATTCAGTCTTTAGAGGTACCTGAGTGCAAGTGGGAATCCATTTCTATGGATTTTATCGTGGGTTTGCCAAAGAGTCAACAAGGTAACAACATGATATGGGTAATAGTGGATCGACTGACCAAGTCAGCTCACTTTGTGCCAATGAAAGATACATGGACTAAAGCACAATTAGCTATGGCTTATCGAAAGAATGTGCTTAAGTTACATGGAGTCCCTAAGGACATAGTATCTGACAGAGATGCGAGGTTTATCTCAAGGTTTTGGAAAGAGTTGCAGGAATCTTTGGGAACAACTTTGAAGATGAGTATAGCTTTTCATCCTGCGACAGACGGTCAGACTGAGAGAACAATCAAAACTCTTGAGGATATGTTACGAGCTTGTGTGATCGACTTTGGTGGTAGCTGGGAACAGAGGTTGGATTTGATAGAGTTTTCTTACAACAACAGCTATCACACTAGTATTGGCATGGCACCGTTCGAGGCTTTATATGGGAGGAGATGCGGGAGTCCGATTTGTTGGGACGACAGTCTTTGAGGCGAAAGTGGTTCTAGGACCAGAGATGGTACATGAGATGGTTGAACAGATTAAGATGATCGGGGGAACGGATGAGAGCAAAATCGGGATAGGCAAAATAGTTATGCAGATCTACATCGCCGGGATATAGAGTTTCAGGTTGGGGATAAGGTTCTTCTGAAAGTGTCTCCTATGCGTGGGGTTATGATATTTGGGAACAAGGCAAGCTAAGTCAGAAGTTCATCGGGCCTTATGAGATCTTAGAGCGAGTTAGAGAGGTTGCATATCGTCTGGCTTTATCAGCTGTGTTAGAGAGAGTGCATAATGTGTTTCATGTATCGCAGCTGCGGAAGTATGTGAGTGACCCATCACATATGTTAGAGACAGAGAGCTTAGAGCTAGATGAGTCTTTATCATATCTTGAGGTACCTAAGCAGATTCTTGACCGGAAGGTTAGGAAGACTAGGAGTGGTGAGACAGTTTTGCTTAAGATCCTTTGGTCTAACCACGAGACTGAGGAAGCTACATGGGAGGCAGAGGAGGCCATGAGAGAGCGTTACCCTTTCCTTTTTGATCAGGTATGTATGGTTACGGGGACGTAACCTTGTTTCTTTTAGGGGGGTAGGAGATGATCGCAAAGAGTTTTTAAGAGTTTTTATACCCTTTTTATGTTGTGTCGGTATAGTTGTTGCCGTTGAGTCGGGTTGAGTTTGGGTTAGTAGCATGTTTTATGATGAGTTTGTTTTGGTTGTTGAGTCGGGAGTGTTGTAGAGTGAGTCTTTGTCTTTTTGTGGTTTGAACTTCGGGGACGAAGTTCTTTTTAAGGAGGGAAGACTGTAATACTACGGATTTATGAGTCTCTGGGTACTCTATCGAGTAGGCCTTACTCTGTCGAGTAAGGGTGAGTTGCAGTTTAAAATAGTTTCTGACCTGTTGGGTACTCGATCGAGTAACGTGGATACTCGATCGAGTAAGGGGGCACTCGATCGAGTACCTCGGCTACTCGATCGAGTAGCCGGTTTACGGGGGATGATTTATCGGGTTTGTTAATAATGCGATTAAGTATATAATAAATTCCGTCACTTTTCTTTAAACACTTTTAAAACCTAATTACTTTCAAAGAGAGAAATCAAACTACGTTCTTCGCATCAATCGCATTGTTGGCAAATCCCGGAGCTTGGAAGGTCGGATTTTACTTTTCTTTATACCGTTGTGATCCTTGCGTCGAGGGTAAGATCTATGTACCGTTTTTATAGTATTTTATTAAAGTTGGTTAAACCCTAGTGTTGGGATTTGGGGGTTTTGTTGTACTTTTATGTTTGGTAGTGATTATATGTTTGTATGATAGGAGGAGGATTCGTAGAGGAAGCGTTTTGATATCAGCTGTGAGATCGTCTGATTGTGTTGTGCTTTCCAGATAGGGTTTCCCTACTCAGTATTAGTCCCATAATGTGTTGTGGTGTTTTGTGGTTGTTGAATATTATCATACTCGTATTGTGACGCTTGCTGGATTTGTTTGCTGATAGTAGTTGTGATTGATTGTATCTGTCTGTGTTCTTCGGGGTGCGTCCCTAGCTGAGTGGAGTCACTTGCGGGAGTGGCTTCACGCCCATGATTCGCCTTCTGTGGAACCCGCCACAGAAGGGATGTGCACATTAATGGATTTGGGTTTATCGCTCGATGGAGATGAGCGGGGCTTAGGTGGGAACGGCTGCGGTCCCCCAGCGGCGAGGAGTGACTGTGCGATGGGCACTGCAGCGGGGCTACACACTTTAGTGTGTAGTCAGGATTGTGGAGTTGGGTTTGGAGTTCGGAGAATATCTGTGATGGTTAAGCTGTTTGTTTTACTATATTGTTGGTTTATATAAATTGTGTGATTAGTACTGACTCCGTTTAATGTTTTAAAAACTATGGTGATCCATTCGGGGATGGTGAGCAGTTATTGAGCAGGTATGAGTCGAGTTACTGGGATAGCTGGGATGTGCCACCGTCTGACGATAGAAGTCTTCCGCTGTAGCTTTGTAGTTTAATAAACATTTCAGTTGTTTCAGTAGACAGTTGGTTTTGAGAAGATGCATTCGTATTTTGGATTTGGTTTTGAGATTGTAACCTTTCGCTAAAGTATTTCTATTTAAATGTTGTTTCGTTATTGTCTATTTGACTATCATTGCCTCGGGTAACCGAGATGGTAGCATCCTTATACCTGAGTGGTCCTGGTAAGGCACTTGGAGTATGGGGGTGTTACAACTATCCTACTTGCAATTGCTCAAACACCCTCCCATAACTCCTAAGACGTTCATCCCAACGAAATCGACCGTAATTAGGTCAAACCTCTTAACCCCTAAATCAAAACTAAGAATTATAATACCATCTCGATCACTAAAGACAGCCCAATACAATTTTTCATTAATAAGCACAACTCGATGACCATGAATATATTCCCAATAAAATTACCAAAATTCGAACATATTTGAAGTCGTCAATAGAAGATGCATATCCAAATTCATAAGCATCATACCAATAACGCAGATTACTACTACTAATACGGTTTAAATACCCACCATATGACGTATATTTTTGCAGCTTACGGGTAGTCGGGTTCCATATAATGAAGTATTTACGTGAAGATGAGGCTAAAAAAACCAACCCACTGCAATAGTCTATAAGTTGAAGATCATCTTTTCCGACCCCAAACTCGACATCTAACTTAACAAAATTATCTTGAATATTACCAGAAATTTGATCATCATCATTATAACAGAAAATGTAACAATTATCATCATATTTGATAAACAAGGTGTTAACAGGAGCGGAAGCATAAGACAAGGGGGATTTGTTTTTTTTTTTTTGGTGCGAAAGACAAGGGGGATTTATTGAGATGGGCTTTGGCCAAATCAGAAGAAGAAAGAGTAGAATACCATTGTTTGAAAACCGATTTAAATCAAAGAACGGATTTGATGGGTAATCTTGTAAATATTTCTTCAATTATTAAATCATTAGAGAGGCAGCATTGTTGTTGGGGAATCACTTGTTTCTTTATTGAATTATGTGGGTTTTTGTCTCCAATTTTCTGAGATATTCAACAGTAAATTGTACTCCCAGTCACAAATCCTAGGAAGAATCCTAATTCTACCTCCTTTCTGTATTCACTTCACTAACTTTCTTTAAAATTTGAATTGAAAAATTAAAAGACCGTTTCAAGATATCACTTGTTGTTGCTCTATCACCAGAATCCAGATGAATTTTTCAGCAATTTATTTTATTTTAGATTTAGATGATGCCCCTCTTTGTTGTACTTTTTCACATACGGATTTTACTCTTTCACATACGCTTTTTACGAATTTACCCTTGTCATTTTTTCATCCCTCCCACAACTGAGTTTCTTTCTCCTTCCTTCACCTTCTTTCCCTTCACCTACCTCCGGCTAGCACTTAGTCCAACCTTACTCCGGTCGAGTTGTGGTCCGGACGCCCATGCTCCGGCCAAACTACCCTTAGCCGCCCTCTTTTTGGAATGAGGTTCAAACAACTCACAGCAAACACAGGATTGAAAGAAACTTACCCACAGGTACTTAATCAACACTAGAAAATGTTATTAAGCCTGATTTAACTCTAGGACTCGGCAAGAATTAAGATTTTGGAATACTTGAGAGAAATCTCAGATTTTTTTTGTTCAATAATCAAAAGTCTACCTTACAATTCTAAGAAGTGGTCCTTATATAGGTCATTTCCTTACATCTCACGTACAAATAACCCTAAAGATCTCTCATCCAAGGGCCAGGAAATGTCTTAGGAAGCAAACAAACATAGAAGAAATATATTACAAATGGATATAAAAGCAGTAAAGGCAAACTGGACTGATAAAACAAAAGAGCAGTTGTGATGTTGACAGGTTCTGACTTCTCTTTTGGCCTGGCTTGGGAAAGGTCTTCAGCTTTGTTTCAGGCTCCTTTTGGTGGTCAAGGTGTTATCTCAGATTTGTAGAAACAATGTTAAAGCAATTCCAAGATGTCTGGCTAAATATAGTACTCCCTCCATACCACAACAATGGTAACATTGAGAATCTTGGCACTATTCATGGTCGTAGGGAATCTTCGATATTATTCTTAATCTATAAGATAAAATATAGTCATGTGAGATCTTGTTTGATTTATCGTCCTAAATGCTATAAGAATATCAAATTTTTATAATTTTTAATAATGTGTAACTAAAGATATTCACGTTGCAAAACGTGTCTCAACAAATGTGAAAAGGTCAATGTTACCATTGGTGTGGTATGGAGGGAGTAATAAACTTTATGCAGAATAGTCACATGCTGCTGCTTGGTTCAGTTTGTTTTTCTGTGATATGCAATGTTGGTTAGTCGTGGCTCCTTGGGTTGTTTTTGTGGTTTAATTAAAAAGAGTTTCAGCTAGCCATGATGGCTGCTGCTGGTAGGACTGGTGTTGGCTGGCTTGGTCTCCTGGATCAAGGCTCAAAGTTGTTGCAGCCAGACCCTTGCTACAGTGGCTTAGATTGTAGCTTGGCATCTGAAGGCCATGGCTGGTCTGTTTTTGGTTGTTATCAGAAATGTGTAGGCCATGGTTATCAGCTCCTGCTGCACCTCTCAGGTCAAGTTATACAAGCCAAGTATTATATAGGTCAGGTCGAATACAAGTCGTGTTATAGAAGTCGCGGTTTTGTTATGGTCTAATTAGTAGACTATACAACCACATGATTTTCTTCTAATTCCCGTCATACACTTTAATCCATATTCAAGGAAGGTAGAACCACATGGCACCAGAAACCTCTACATCCTAATATTTAACTTTTTTTTGGGGTTTGCGCCAAACCAGAAAGGGTTTGTTTTAACTTAGTCGATCCGCGATCACTTTTCTCGGCTCTAAACCTTAAACAAACTCAAAACCTGATCAATAGCTTCTCACTTTCCGAGTAAACTTAATCTTTAGAGAAATCATACACACACGTCTAAGGGGTAACTATTAGTGAAATATTAAAAAGCACGATTTTTTTCTACTCTCACTTTCCGAGTAAACTTAGTCTTCATATAAATGACATTTGTTAAGGGGTAACTCTCTACGCCATATTCTACATTTCTAGTATTGTTCAACACTTCATCATGCTTCCCTAACATGTAACTCAATTTCAGATTTAAGGAAGCATCACCATGGTAGGTAATTCTTGTAATACCCCTCATATTCTAAGGTTATAAGACCATTTGTATATGTCAAAGTACAGTAAAGACTATGAAAGAATAATAAGGAACTTGAACAAATGTGTCATAAGTTGGAAATGTGATCGTTTGTTTTAGGGGTATTTTCAAACTATCATATCTAGAGTTGTAGAGCTCCGATGAGGGTGATTCAAATTGGAGGTGAAAGTTCATTGTCTTAGCTTTCCAACCCATGGTCACAAACTTAATTCTAATAAGTAATGAAGATATGACAACTGTTTGAAATTCAGTGCGCAAAGATGAACTCGCTGAGTTGCCCACGCGCTAATATTATTTCCTAATTCCGAACTTTCCTAGAATATTCCTAATATTATAATGGTATATCCTATTCCTAGCAATTGCCTAGAAGCTTCCTAATCCCTATATATAATCCCTTCACATATCACCTTATATTCTATTGCTCACAATTACATAACACAAAATATTTAGAGAGATAAAGGGAAATTGTGAGACAACCTTATGGTATGAGAATCTGAAGGCGGATCGTGCTCGTGGAGGCAAAGAAAAGATGAATTCTTGGGAGTCACTCAAGCGCAAACTACATAAGAGGTATGTCCCAAACGATTATAGGATTGATTTATTCTGTAAATCCGCAGAATTAATGCAAGGGATTATGAATATTGCGGAGTATATTACAGAATTCGAAAAGCTTGCTATGTTGTGTGAAGTCGATGAAATAGAAGAACAGAAGATTACGCGATTCTGTCGAGGTTTAAACCGTTCTATTGCTAATGTTGTCGATTTGCAGAATTACTCATCCTTTGATATGCTTTGTAATTTAAGTTTGAGAGTTGAAGCCCAATCAAAGACCAGCTGTAACCAGTCCAGCAACACTCCACAACTTCTTTCGTGGAACAGACTCGAACAACCCGAAATTGCAACTGGTTCCAGCAGTACGAAGTCGAAATCTTCAATTAATCCAAATCCTCCGCTGAAAGACAAACAGGCTGCCGTGTCCCAGGAGCAAAATTTATCCAAAGTGTGTTGCTTTAAGTGCCAGGGATTCGGTCATTACAAGCATTCTTGTCCGAATAAGAGAATCGTCACGCTAAGGGAGGCTAATTTTGACAATTTGGCTCGTCCTATTATCGCTATCTTCATGTAGCTTTTGAGGGGATCCTGCATTTGATTTATGAGAAAAAATTTACCTCTGATTGGTTCCAAAGATTGTTGACAAATCACTTTACCCTTTGAAAGAACACATTGCAAACCACCAACGAACTACTCTTGACTATACTACTGATGAAACTAAACCCACGAATAAATGGAAAACCCCCGAAATAAGGGACGGAAAAACAATTCTCACCAAAAGGGAGACTTTTATTGAATAGAAGATAGATATGCATACTATTGATTAACATTTGAAACAATTTTGGGGCTTACCATCGATCGATTGATAATCGATGGGAGCCCCCTATCTAATTTGATTGAGGCTTGGGTTTTTTAGAGAGAGTTTTTTTAGAGAGAGAATTTTTCCTAGAGCTAGATATTGAGTATGACTTTTGATTTTGATGGAATAATGTGAAATGATTCGAAATATGTCTATAGTTTTTATATTGTTGCTTGTTTAGAGTTCTTATTTAGTTATAATGGTATTACATACTCTCCTCATTTCATTTTATAAATCATCATTATAAAAGAAAAAAAATGTTTATTTTATTTGTCATTTTACATTATTTATTTATTTATTTCTCTTTTAAACTAGACGTGGCAAAGTAAACCTCAACCCGAAAAACTGGTTGTTCCCTATATTGATAATCGATCGAACACCTAATATGACTATCATGGATGGTACACGAAAACCGACTCAATCCGAATCGGACCGAAACTGAACCAAATTCAATAATAACCGAATGATACTCGAACCTGAATATATCTGAACCAATAATAACTGAACCGATTGACCCGAATTAAAAATATTTATTTTCTCATAAATGGATTCGTGTTTAGGTCTTTTTTCATTCATTCTCTGTTTATTAATGATATTATCAGTATTACTGTGGACATGGGCCACGGGGGCGCTTGAGAACAAGCGTTTGCATTTGTGGAGTCGCCACCAATTTATTGTGGAAAATTGTAAACCGTTCGAATACCTCATGCCATGTCAAGACACAAAGTAGTGACATGAACACCAAGAACTCGTTACCCTTAGCATTCTATGTCTAGAATGACTATCGTGGATGCCAATGAACACGGATGTTCACAGAGATCTGGAGTAAGGGGTGAGGGTACGTATTAGGAAGCTATTTTGATCGAACACCTAATCCCGCCCGCCTCGATAGCGGCTTCTACTAATGATTAGGGAAAATTGTCTATACTCGATATATTGTCGATTTATATGCATGCAATGCAACATCCATTAGATTAATCCTAGCATGTGAAGAGTTAGACTAAGTAAGTGAACAAGTAATTAGCACATAAATTGGGGTCGAAGTGAATGTTAGATTAATTACATGTGAATGTCAAGTAAATAAATCATACATAATAAATACGAATACGAAATAAAGAAATAAATTACAATTGATAAACTTGAATTTACGTCATAAACATGCCCAAAAGAGTTTTAGAAATAAAATAAAAGAATAAATGAAAATTGGAAAATTGGAAAAAAAAATAAGGAAATTGGAAATTGATTTAAATTAGAAAAATTGGAAGATAAGGAAATTGGAAATTGATTTAAATTAGGAAATTATGGAAATTATGGAAAATAAGAAAATTTGGAAAATAAGGAAAATATGGAAAATATGGAAATTTGGAAAATAAGGAAATTGTGGAAATTATGGAAATTATGGTGATAATAAGAATAATGGTTAATTAAAATCCTAATTAGAAACCCTACGTCAAAACGAGAAGAGTTCAGAGGCAGAAACCACCTGAGAACAGGCGCATCATCTGCTGCGTCCTCTAGAAGAGGCGCAGCACTTCCTGCGTCTGTTCCTGAGTTGGGTTCTGACTGTGAAAGTCAGACTCGCGGTTTGTTAGTGTTCGTTGGTTAATTTACATTGATTTATTGATTGGTAACTCGAGTAGAAGTGATTAATTGATTTACATGCATCTGGGATAGTCATGAAGTGAAAGAAAACAATTTAAAACAAATTATTATAAGTTAGATATTATTTACGATGTTGGAATTGATTTATTTACAAACTTGAAGTTAATGGTGGAAACAAAAGATTACGAATTGATGAAGAAAACAGATTTAAAACATGTATCAAAGACGAAATCAAGGGACTTGATATGAACGAATCGAGTCTCTAAAATCCGAGTTTGAATTTGTGACGAAAACCCACAAATATTAATTATAAGGGATTTAAGTCGAAAATTATTGAAAAGGATTCATAAAAACTAATTTGAAAATTACTAGGTGAAATAAGGGAAATAACGAAGAAAGAAAAATAAAAAACGAAAGGAACAAAAACCCGAGGAAGAAGAAGAAGTGCATCAACTGAAAGCAGCCCCTGGAAGAGGTGCAGCAGACGCTGCGCCCTTTCCAGAAGGTGCATCAGTTAATGCGATTCTTCCCCACGTCAGATCTGTGTTACTTCCGTTAAAAATGGTTTTAAAAGACGGTTTCGAGCATGCTTATGACATAAATTCTTACATTAATTATAATACAGAAAATAAATACATTAAATAAAATACATTAAATAAAATTGAGATTTTACACCCTCAGACTTACATGTTAGCGTCGCGAGATTTAACTAAATCGGTTTTTAGTGGTAACTCGACTCGATCTATAATGCAAATATGAAAGTGCCCTTGAAAAAGGATTTAAAAGCAAATTGAATTGATTAATTGATTATGGTGTAGTGGAGTTGGTCAAATTGGTCGGTCATGTAAAACGAGGCTGGTACTCGGAAGGATCCGAGCTTACGTGGTCGAAAGTTCAAGCACGTAGGTGCCAATAAGCAAGAGCGTGGTCTTAGAATGCAAAGGGAGAAGAGAAGGGCGGACACTCGCGTGAGAAATATGTGAGACCGAATGTCTCTATTTATACTAATCACGGAATTAGGGTTTAGGAAAAGAGAGAAAGATCCGGAAACAACCGACTTAGGTTAACACGAAAACTTGGACAAAAAGAAAACCTTGAGGAAAAGGCGCAGCAAGGACTGCGTCCCTTGGAAGAGGCGCAGCACTTGCTGCGTCCTTTCCTCAGCGGGTTCCTCCTGCGCAAGAAAGCGCGTTTGACAGCCTGTCGTATTTTAGGCATAACTTTCTCTACAAGACTCGGAATAAGGTTATTTCGGTGGCGTTGGAAAGCTAAGAGAAAGATCTAGAACTTTCTGTGAAATAGGCATGTCCCAAAAAAGTCGTTATCACCTCGTAAAACGGGCCTAAAGGTCGGGTTGTCATTTTAGCTAAATGAAATGTACATTTTGTAATGTAAACCTTTAGTTTAGCCCAAAGAAGTGACATAGGACTCAAAATGAGATATAATCTCAACATTTATGACATCCTAACCTTAGGTAGACAAGCACATTTCTTTGACTCGGGATTTGACGGTTTAGGAAATGAAGACGGTTTTTTACCCAGACTCCAAATGTACTCTAATTACTGCCAAAACGACCGTAATGACACCTAGATGACGACCATGAGGTAGACACAAGTGCTTGATTTACCTTTTATTAACCGATTTACGAAACGTCATAAAATCGCGACATATGCTAAACATGCGGCCCAATCATCACTGGGTGTTTGGCGGGAGGTGTAGAAACGAGGTGTTTACAGAGCCCCCACTTTGACTGAGGCTTGGACAAGGCGAAAGTCAAAGTATAGCCCTCAGGTCAATCGAAAATTACAACCTGATGACTATGGCGACGCGAGGTGGTTCAAGGGGTCTGAACCAAGGACCTGGCGTCGGGAACATTTTAGAGTCTGTCGACTATCGGGGAGGGTCGTTTAAAGTCCATTAGACTACTTAAGGAAGCTCGCCAGCCATAAGAAGAGACCATACCTGAGACTTCTTTCTCGAGATGTTTCCGGAAGTGCATAGGAGCTAAGGTTAAGCGTAGGAGCTAAGGTTAAGACCTAAAGGATATGTAAGGATTGTGCTAGGGTGTGGGACCCTAAAGGAAGACATCGACGGGAAGGAGGTCAAATATAAGTTCAACTTAAGGGGTAACCAAGGTTTGAGTGTAGGAATTCTAAGAAAAGGTGATCCTAAAGAGAAAAGGTGATCCTAAAGGAATATGATCCTAAAGGGTATAAGGTGATCCTAAAGGAATATGATCCTAAAAGGAAAAGGTGATCCTAAAGGAATATGATCCTAAAGGGTATAAGTTTAGGAACTACTGGGTTACTAATTCTTATTTTAAATGCGTGCGTTTAAACTTTCTGAGGTATGAGAACTCCAAAAGGATTTATGGGTTTATGAACCTAAGGTCGTTGGTGTAGGGGCTTAAAGGTTTATGAACCTAAAGGAAGCCATTTTGGGATCTAAGAATCTAGGGGTAAGAATCCTAACTTTGGGTTTACGAACCTAAGGAAGGAGGCTGTGGTTTGGGAACTTCTGGAGAACGACACCTTTGCCGAACTCTATGAGGAAACAAAAATGTCAAGGATAGCAGGACGTTGGTAGAAACTGCTGGGGATCTGCTTGCGTCGTCTTCAAACAAACTTCGATAAGGCTTGGGGTTGATGTTGATCTCCACGTATTGAGAGGGATGATTGTATGTCCGTGTACTCTCGTTGGAGGAACATAATCGGGAACTGATCTCCATGTCTCGAGAGGGGCGATTGGCTGTCCGTGTACTCTCGCCGGGGGAACAGAATAGAGGTGTGTCGAAACACCTGTCAAAGAATATTCGCTCGTTGTGGCAAGCGAGGTCTTGATAAAGTACTGCTTCTGATACTTACCTGCATAGTTAGTAGCCACACAAGAATACAATCTAATATATGCACGTAAGCAATTATCACATGGACCTCGAATGAGGAAACACATAGGCTTTGCAAAAGTCGTTTCTTTTTAAAAGTCGTTTAAAACTTGTTCAAAGAAGTTTGTCGTTTATAATGAGTTATGCATATTCAATGGGCTTTAGACATAGGACTTGACATGACACAGACCAACTAGAACACGACGCGAAATGTAGACTTAGGTTTGACTGACGCGACACTAACTTAGATTTGACGCGACACAAGGATGACTTTGACATACTTTGTTTAAGTATGCGCAACCCCTAGCCAAGTGTGGGTGACAATGCGTATCAACTCCAAAGGTGTAAGAATTGCAAGAATGATGAAGGCATATAAAGGCAAGGCATGAGCCATGGATCAGCTGTCTAATAGGACTTCTTTCACCACTGTTTGCTGTAAAAGAGATCCCTCTTGAGGCAAGAAGACTTGGAGAATTGATCTAAGATCTTTGTCATTGTCCGGACCGAGTACTAGCTAGACTTAAAGGAATAAAGGAAGGGTGGCATCTTTTAAGATAAGCCCCCAGGATGAGAAGATGACTCTGGACTTTGGTAAAAAAAGAGGCTGGGCGACAATAAGGAGCCCTCAGTATAGGGGTGTTGGTTGTGGAAGGGATGTTAATTGAGGCTGGAAGGTTGAAATAGAGGTTGAAAGTTTATGGTTGATAATTGAGGTTGAAAGTTGGGAGTGGGGATGGTTGTGTCCTTGAGGACTGCCTACGAATTCACGTGAAGTGAAATCAAACCAGATCGTAGTTCTGAGGTTTGGTTAATTTTGTTTGGGTGTTGCGGTTGTATCCTTCTTGTGTAAGAAAGGACTGCCTACGTATCCACCTGAAAAGGTGAAATCAAACCATGCTCGTAGTTCAGGTGTGTGCCTAAGCTTATGTTGTCAGGACCTTAAAGTGCATGGGTCACAAGGGTAATATTCCTTTGGTGACTCGAAGAATTGATTTGAGATAACTCCCTCTCATCATAGACCAAAGAGGTATAACTAATTTTGTAAAAATTTCCTTGTCATGTGAGCACACTTAGTGGACCCTAAGGATGAATATGGGTATGTCCCGTCCTAGGTAGCAAAGTTTTTGAAGACTCCGTGTCTGGGTCAAAGTGAAACTGGATTGGATATTTGGAATGTGGAGCTCGGAAATAAGAGGCTTTGATGAAAAAAATCTCTGGAGCTTGATTTTGTGGAGTTAAGGCTTAATGGGGTTATGGCTTGTAATATGGCTTGGAAATGGAGTCTCTCGGCTTGATGTAGCCTGAGCACATAAAGGTAGGTTAAAATGACGTGGGTTCAAGTTTCCATGTCTTGGCTCTAAAGGATGGGTATATTTGACAAGTTTTAGAGGATTCTCAAAATTCCTAACTATCTCCCTGGTAACGGTCTCGAGAAGGACTTAGGGTGTGATGTGTGAAAGGCTAAGTGAGGGTGCTAGTTGACCATCTTCATCAATGTCTTGATTCTATATAGACTTCCAGCATTGTTCTGTCTAGCCTTGTTCTTGATTCAGATTCACGTTCTTGGTCTAGAATATATCTCGGCTTTTTGCTCTAATTTTTTTGATTGAGGCTTTTTGAAGATAGTTTTGGCTTTGGATATTGACATGATTGATTGAACCTCTTCTTTTGACTCTTTTGTGTTGGATTATGGGCATAATTGTGGCCTTGGATATTGACCTCAGTTTCTCTTGATTGAGCCTTTTGTCTTTGATCATGGCTCGTATCGTCTTGGATGGACTTGAGTCAGACTAGCACCTTTTAATGTGAAACGGGTTGGTCTTTAGTAACACGGGTTGTTTATTGTGGGGAATGGGCTTGCTTTCCGTCATGGATTGTCAACAAGGGAGACGGTCTGGATTCGTCCTATAATCTCTTGAGATACGCTCGTCCTAGACTAGGGTTATATTGTGGTTTCTATTGCCAGACATGGAATAGGTAAGAAAAGAACACGGAGTTTCGGGTCCTCTACAACTTAGAATGGAACATCGTTTAAGCGCACTCACATTGACCTGCCATGCGTTGTCGTTATTATTTTTTTTAACAAAAAAGTCTCAAATCAATTCTTGTTGTCATAGGAGAAGGATAAAAGATAATATAGGATAGAATATATGGATGAAAAGTGTATTTTTATTGAAATGAGTAATGAATGTACTTAACAAAGACTCGAAAAGACATGTGACTCGTGGGACAGCCCACAGGTTGTCACTAGAAACGGAAATGGACACGAAGAAAGACACTATGACAAAATTATGGGATAGAAAGCCTAAGACTCGGAATCGGACTCGGACTTTGACTCGATTTCAGATCTAGACTCGTAATCATCGGCCCACGCTTGAACGTTTACTCTTCCAGCAACTGGCTTCGGCATCTGGCTTTGAGCATTCACCCATTTGAGCACCCCATCCTCATCATTGGGAACATTGGAAGGATAACAGTCAAGAAGAGTTTCTTGATAATTGGTATAGCCATGGGGATTGCCTAAGCTACCTTGTGGGTTAAAGGTTGAGAGGGACAACCTCCCACTTTCAATCATATCCTAAATGACATGTTTTAATTTGTAACATTTCTCTGTATCATGCCCTTTGCCTCTATGGTATTTGCAGTAGCCATTCTCATCCCATAAATTGGATTTCTTCTCTGGGTTAGGCGTAGCTCCTATAGGCTTCAACATTCGTTGTTCCATGAGTCTCTGAAGGGCATCGGCGTATCTAATACCAATGTTGGTAAATTTCCTAAGAGGTGTGCCCTTATTTTCGGAAGCCTTTGTAAATGACCTTGGAGGGTTGTTAGGTTTCTTTGACGAAGGGTCCATGAGGCTGCCTTTGTTGATTTTGATTCCCGGATGAGAAGAACTAAGAATAGGTTGTCCACTTGTTGCTTTCTCCTTAGGACTGTCAAGTTGAGGGTTTGTCTGGATATTTTTCATCTTGAGAGGTTTGGCATCAAGCTTCTTACCCATTTCGGCGAACTGGTTTTCTATGTTGGAAAGCCGAGAGTTTAGGCTATCAATAGCTCCCTCTATTTTGGAAAATTTGTTGTTTAAGGCAATGCAAAGCATGAGCATTTCACTTTGGATATCGTCATCTTCGAGAACATTGATTTCTTCATCGTCACGAGGATTGAGGAGATGAGAACAGTCTAGAGATGATTCTTCGTCATGTTTAATGATATTAGACCTAAGAGGGTCGATTTTCTTAGATTGCGCGACAAAAGGTGGCTTAGGAAGCTTGCCTTCTTCGATCATATCTTGGATGGTGTGTTTCAAGAGAAAACAACCTTCAATATCATGGCCTCTACCTTGGTGATATAAGCAGTATTTGTTGCCCTTCCAGAGGTTCACCTGTTTCTCTAATGGTGGATCCAGAGTCGGCCCTATTGGATGTAGCTTGCCTTGGGCAGAAAGTCTCTTCAAAGCATCGGCATAAGACATGCCTAAATCGGTAAGCACCCTTTGATGCCTCCCAGGTTTTCTTTCAGCTGTATTTGGCTTTCTAGGACGATGGTTATTGCAAGAGGTAAGTTTTGGACGACCTAGACTAGAGGTTTCTCCAGGTGGTGTGTTCTTTTCCACCATTCCATTCTCGAGGGTGAGGACTCGAATGCTCAAATTTTCCATTGTAGCTTGAACTCCTAAGACCATGGCATAAACATCTTGGAGAGACACGGTGATTGTGGCTTGATCTGCCTCGTGACTTTGCTGACTGACAGAACTTGCTGGATTCCTACTCGACAGAAATGACGCGCATTACAACTCGATTCGACATGGGATCACGCATACTAAGGCAACAAACAAAGGAAGGGATAAGATGACAAATCTAGACTTGACTTGTGAATTCGTGAGCGACTTTTCGTGTTTGAATTCACGGTGCTTGACTATAATTTTAGACTCGAGTGTTAACTTTGACGGAGTGATCTTTATATAATTGACCTTATTGACGGGATTGATGACACGTGTTGATTCTAAGACGTGTGTTTAAGACAGACTTGACTCGAGGTTCGGGTATGTGTGTCCCGAACGTGTCATTAGGAGAATTCAAGAAACGGATATTGGAATGACTCGATGTGTTAGCCTCGAGTGTGTGAGTCGAGGTGTGGAAATGTTTAGATCCTAACTGAATTGGGGTTGGGGGTCCAAAATGACGGCGTGACGCCTTAGGACTTGACTTGAATTTTGAAAAGACCCAAAATGTAAAGGAAGACGAGTTTATGACTCGACAGAGTTCCGACTAGGACATAGTCGGTTTGAACTTTGACTCTAACTTAGCCCAATTGAATTTACATATTTACATTTACATGGCTGGAAAAAATATTTTGGTTTTTTTTTTTACGTTTTTTTCTTTTTACTTTTTTTTTGGTTTTTTTTTTCGTTGGACTCTTTTTTCTTTTTTTTTATACGTGTTTTGAAATGGTTTTTAGGCCCGACGTTTGACTCGACACTTGGACAGGGTTTCGGCTTTGTTTTGCGTTGTTTTGAAAATGATTACATTTTGAAAAGGATTTTATTTTACAAAATTTCGTCATGGTTTTGTTTAGAAAATGGTGATCACATATGATACAAGCATTCATACAGGCATTATAACGGGATGCTGAGTGCATTTAAAGGGTTTTGGTTTAAAGGGTGGGTTGCCATACCGAACAATCCAACCCGAGGTCTGTGGAGAGGCTCGTACCAAACAAGAGTAAGGCCGATTCCTAGTCCATTTCCTCAAGTAGTGAAAGTCCTTGATACAAACAGGAGTGAGTACCATAGTATGGATGACGTCAATCGCTATCCATCCTTAGGCCCAAATAAGAATTAGGACCGTTTAGACGGGACGATTGGTCGAATGGGTTGGGTTGGGCCTAGGAAGGCCGAATGAAACGATCTAGGAAGACCGAGTTATGAAAACCGACAATTGTCTTGTACAAACTATTCCCTAACCTTGTTCAAGTTTCACCCTTTTGGCTACACGTAAGTGTATTATCCCCAGCGGAGTCGCCAAACTGTGGACATGGGCCACAGGAGCGCTTGGGAACAAGCGTTTGCATTTGTGGAGTCGCCACCAATTTATTGTGGAAAATAGGAAACCGTTCAAATACCTCATGCCATGTCAAGACACAAAGTAGTGACATGAACACCAAGAACTCGTTACCCTTAGCATTTTATGTCTAGAATGACTCTCGTGGATGCCAATGAACACGGATGTTCACAGAGATCGGGAGTAAGGGGTGAGGGTACGTATTAGGAAGCTCTTTTGATCGAACACCTAATCCCGCCCGCCTCGATAGCGGCCTCTACTAATGATTAGGGAAAATTATCTATACTCGATATATTGTCGATTTATATGCATGCAATGCAACATCCATTAGATTAATCCTAGCATGTGAAGAGTTAGACTAAGTCGGTGAACAAGTAATTAGCACATAAATTGGGATCGAAGTGAATGTTAGATTAATTACATGTGAATGCCAAGTAAATAAATTATACATAATAAATACGAATACGAAATAAAGAAATAAATTACAATTGATAAACTTGAATTTACGTCATAAACATGCCCAAAAGAGTTTTAGAAATAAAATAAAAGAATAAATGAAAATTGGAAAATTGGAAAAAAAATAAGGAAATTGGAAATTGATTTAAATTTGGAAAATTGGAATATAAGGAAATTGGAAATTGATTTAAATTAGGAAAATATGGAAATTATGAAAATTATGGAAAATCAGAAAATTTGGAAAATAAGGAAAATATGGAAAATATGGAAATTTGGAAAATATGGAAATTATGGTGATAATAAGAATAATGGTTAACTAAAATCCTAATTAGAAACCCTACGTCAAAACGAGAAGAGTTCAGAGGCAGAAACCACCTCAGAACAGGCGCAGCATCTATTGCGTCCTCTAGAAGAGGCGCAGCACTTCCCGCGTCCATTCTCGAGTTGGGTTTACACTGTGAAAGTCGACTCATGCGGTTTTTTAATGTTCGTTGGTTAATTTACATTGATTTATTGATTGGTAACTCGAGTAGAAGTGATTAATTGATTTACATGCATCTGGGATCGTCATGAAGTGAAAGAAAACAATTTAAAACGAATTATTATAAGTTAGATATTATTTACGATGTTGGAATTGATTTATTTACAAACTTGAAGTTAATGGTGGAAACAAAAGATTACGAATTGATGAAGAAAACAGATTTAAAACATGTATCAAAGACGAAATCAAGGGACTTGATATGAAAGAATCGAGTCTCTAAAATCCGAATTTGAATTTGTGACGAAAACCCACAAATATTAATTATAAGGGATTTAAGTCGAAAATTATTGAAAAGGGTTCATAAAAACTAATTTGAAAATTACTAGGTGAAATAAGGGAAAGAACGAAGAAAGAAAAATAAAAGACGAAAGGAACAAAAACCCGAGGAAGAAGAAGAAGTGCATCAACTGAAAGCTGCCCCTGGAAGAGGCGCAGCAGACGCTGCTCCCTTTCCAGAAGGCGCATCAATTGTTGCGATTCTTCCCCACGTCAGATCTGTGTTACTTCCGTTAAAAATGGTTTTAAAAGACGGTTTCGAGCATGCTTATGACATAAATTCTTACATTAATTATAATACAGAAAATAAATACATAAAATAAAATACATTAAATAAAATTGGGATTTTACACCCTCAGACTTACATGTTAGCGTCGTGAGATTTAACTAAATCGGTTTTTAGTGGTAACTCGACTCGATCTATAATGCAAATATGAAAGTGCCCTTGAAAAAGGATTTAAAAGCAAATTGAATTGATTAATTGATTATGGTGTAGTGGAGTTTGTCAAATTGGTCGGTCATGCAAAAAGAGGTTGGTACTCGGAAGGATCCGAGCTTACGTGGTCGAAAGTTCAAGCACGTAGGCGCCAATAAGCAAGAGCGTGGTCTTAGAATGCAAAGGGAGAAGAGAAGGGCGGACACTCGCGTGAAAAATATGTGAGACCGAAGGTCTCTATTTATACTAATCACGGAATTAGGGTTTAGGAAAGGAGAGAAAGATCCGGAAACAACCGACTTTGGTTAAACACGGAAACTTGGACAAAAAGAAAACCTTGAGGAAAAGGCGCAGCAAGGGCTGCGTCCCTTGGAAGAGGCGCAGCAAGGGCTGCGTCCCTTGGAAGAGGCGCAGCACTTGCTGCGTCCTTTCCTCAGCGGGTTCCTCCTGCGTAAGAAAGCAAGTTTGACAGCCTGCCGTATTTTAGGCATAACTTTCTCTACAAGACTCGGAATAAGGTGATTTTGGTGGCGTTGGAAATCTAAGGGAAAGATCTAGAACTTTCTGTGAAATAGGCCTGTCCCAAAAAAGTCGTTATCACCTCGTAAAATGGGCCTAAAGGTCAGGTTGTCATTTTAGCTAAATGAAATGCACATTTGTAATGTAAACCTTTAGTTTAGCCCAAAGAAGTGACATAGGACTCAAAATCAGATATAATCTCAACATTTATGACATCCTAACCTTAGGTAGACAAGTACATTTCTTTGACTCGGGATTTGACGGTTTTAGGAAATGAAGACGGTTTTTGACCCGGACTCCAAATGTACTCTAATTACTGCCAAAACGACCGTAATGACACCTAGATGACGACCATGAGGTAGAAACAAGTGCTTGAGTTACCTTTTATTAACCGATTTACGAAACGTCATAAAATCGCGACATATGCTAAACATGCGGCTCAATCATCACTGGGTGTTTGGCGGGAGGTGCATAAACGAGGTGTTTACAATTACATCCAACTAAAAAAGTTATAAAATACATTTAAGCTAATTTTTCTACCGACAACTCAAGAAAATTATGACTCGAAACTCAATTGAACTAACATCTACCCGATCTGAACCGTACCCGACTCGAAATAACACAAATTGATTAAAGTGGTTAACTTAAATGAACCCGATCAAAATCGAACTTAAAATGAAACTGAGGTTAACCCGATCTAAACGAACCAATTTATTCTTAATTCTTTTGTATGTGTGTGTGTAGACTTATTACTCAATTTGGTCATCGTGAACTAATCTATGTCGTTACCTCGAAAATGCTGGCGACACTGCTTCGTGAATGAGTCGGGATATAGTGTCTCAACTAGACCTGTCAAACGGGTCGAACGGGCGAGTTATGGATTTGGTCATTTCGGATTCAGGTAAAATACGAGTCGGGTAAGTTTAGGGTTTAAAAATACGGGTTTCGAGTCCAGTTCGAGTCAGAAACGGGTCCAATTAACTCCTTTTTGCAAATGTATATTGTCTTTAATTTTAATTATAAAACATATAATCGTCTTGTTTAATACTGTATTATTAGTAAGAGTAAGCATTTTTTTTGCTTAATATATTTAATATCACCACGTTATACGAAATATTGAATCGATCAATTGTTACACGTACATGACAAGCGGTGACTATATTTATATGGCCGGTAATCATTTGAGTAATTAATCATGTAATAAAACTATGCTTTAAAATAAACTTAAACATATTTTATTCCACAATTTTAAAGTTTCAAATTATTTTCATCATTTTATATTAGTTTTATTTGCTTTAAATACATAATTTTAGTAAATTTAAATATTTTCGGGTCAGGTCACGGTTTAGCGGGTCTCGACCCTAAATGCGCGTTATTATCGGGACGCATCGCCTTCGGGTTCTGTTGAAAAAATCGGGTTATTTTCGGCGGGTTCCGGTGGGTTTTTCGGGTCGGGTCATCTTTTGACAGTTCTAGTCTCCCATATTTAATATGGAATATCATGTTTCTCATGTTCTATCAATCCACTCATCGCATGTAACGTAAGATGTCAATTTTCAAAAGATAGTCTCTTACGTGGAGTAACGCTCCGCTCCTGTGATATTTTACCTTATTTGCAAATTTCATGAGTTTTCTTACTTTTTTTTAGTCTAGAGGAGTCATTGATATTATCTCCATTTCATTATGGAGGTTACCAAAACCAACAACGGTTGACCCAATGGTAAAGAGTCCAGCTTCTTATTTTGCGTTCAGGGGCTTGATTCTCACTGTGTTAAAATATAGCCACTTTAACTGTTGGTAAACAATATGTAAACACCATTGCTTGTAAGCCCTTAAAGAGGCCGATGGTCTGCCTGACCTTGAACTGGGTAAGACCTACCCTTTGACCTAAACTTTTATGTACCCAAAAAAAATTATGGAGGTTACCGATACAAACTTTGTGAACTTATGTGACGATACACGTGCAATGCGAACTTGTCACGTTTGATTTATCTAAATAATTGTTTTCAAAACACCATATTTGAAAGGCTATGGCTATTGTTGTATATTGGGAAAATTGACATTTTTTTTACCAATAAACTCAAATGGCGACAATATAAATGGGATGAAGTTGGTATTAATTTGTTTTTAGGTCGATTTCCCTGGCAGATAATATTTTGGCGTATGCGGCAGATTTCGACAAATAATAATCACTTCTTTCTTGAAATGGCATTGAATTAATCAATAATAATCTCTTACCGAATCACTTCAGATTATCATATAGAAACTCTTCCAATTTTGCTCAATTCATGGATTATACAACCAGTTGTCCGGTGTAGAATCTGAGCTTTGTAATAAAATATTCGAGTTGGTTAAATAATATGAGCTTTATTATAAAGTATTAAACTCATTCATTAACACATTAAAAACATGAACTTTAAATTAGCTCAGAAAAAATAAATATAAGTTCGAATTCTTATACCTTGGTCAATATAAAAGTCATTCATAAGTATTGTTTTTCCATATAAATATCCAAACCTTATGTTCTCTCTATTTACTTCATTTCTGCTTTTTTAGTTTCCCTCCCCCCTCCTTTATACAACTTTGTATCATGGATATGGTGTCTACACAAAATGTTTGCATCTTAGTAGTTGATTCTGACCTTTCAGAAAGGGTGGCAAATTTACTCAAGGCCAAATATGAAGGTTTGTACTTAATTAGTTATTTATGTATGTGTGAATATTTCCTTACACCTGTTGTGTCATTCCTTTTTTCATGGTACCTTTTAACTACCTAACTTATGTAGACTGCAACTCGTATTGGGATTTGGGATTGTGGTTCATAAGAAAAATAAGGACAAATTATACCTTAACAATCATTGTCCAAATGTTGTTAATTTTCTTATAGGAAGTCTAGCTTTCACTTTATGTTAGTCACTACCCTTTTTCCATAAAAAAAATTCATTTTATCCTCACAAGCGTCCAATTTCAGACACGACAACAATTCTTCGCTAATGTCACTTGAATTAGTTTCAATGGTGTCAAATAAGAGGAAGGTGTGAAAAGGGTAAAAGAAAATTGATATACTAACAATTACCCACAAGGGCTAGTAATATTTTCAAAAATTGGCATTTAATTAGTTTCAATGGTATCGTTTTTAAATCTAGGAATGATGTTTTCTATAATAACAAAGAAAACAGATTTACAATTGAAAAGGCAAAATAAAAAATTCTAATAAAAAATAGGTTGGGATAAATATTTTTTCATCTTCTTTTTAGAACTTATGAGATGTTTCG
Source organism: Silene latifolia (assembly GCF_048544455.1). Taxonomy (NCBI): domain Eukaryota; kingdom Viridiplantae; phylum Streptophyta; class Magnoliopsida; order Caryophyllales; family Caryophyllaceae; genus Silene; species Silene latifolia. Next base: position 52,797,670 of record NC_133533.1, read on the forward strand.
TATATGTGTCTACAAAATGGTCAGACACTCATTTGAACGCGTTTCTCTATCGCCAAGTTTTCAAAAGTTTGTGTCGGATACTCTAATATATGGTCATACATGAGACTTCACTGCCTAATCGGTAAAACATAACTTAAAGTGACCTGTTAATTTAGGATCGAAACCCGATTCGATCAATTAAGCCTGAAAATAAGTTTATTTTAAGTGAATTTTAAACAAATAACACGAAAAATAATGATTCAATGTGGAGTAAGTGTCTCAAATTTTAGAAGAAATAAAAATTATTAATATAAAAATATTTAATGTGAAATAGTTATTAGAAAATATGATCTCTGTATTTTATATATGTCTTCAGTTTTTAAGACACTCGCTTCTCAGTACAATATCTCTCAAAAATTTTGTGTAAATATTATTTAACTGTACTCACCTCATATGAAATTTCATTTTGTGAATAATCTAGCTGTATAAGTTTTACAATTTTTCGGATTATATATTTTTGTAAAAATTAAAATCGAATGCTCACCTCGAAAAAACGAATTTGTTCATATAAAAAAAACGGAAGGGAATATACTTCTAGTATTTTAAATCATAAATATGATTAAAAAGTTTATTTTATTTAACATATAAATCATAATTTATTTAATAATAAAATAATCTGTAAAACGCCAAAGTGACAATTTACCCTCTTAACTTTGTTCAATGGTAAAATTAACCCCCTTAAGTTTCAACTTTAGCAATCAAGCCCTTAACTTTCACAAAAAGTGAAATCTAACCCCAATTTTTATTTTTAACTAATAACACATTAAAATTACTAATTTCAACTTTATTAATTTATATCACAAATAGGATCTTAGACCCTATTGTACAGTAGCATTATACAACAGGTCCATATATTGTATATCAAACCATCTAAATCTCAATAAAAAAAAAAATCTACCCATCTCCTTTTCCCCTAATTCTTACTCTTCAGACAAACCCCCCTCTTTCCCTTCTCTAAATCACTCTTAAACGACAGTTGGCAAACCTCCCTTATTCCTAATTTTGATTCTAAAATGGTAAACGGGAAGCAATTGACATCATCATCAAGGGGGCAAAACCGCAAAACGCATCTAACAATATTTCGGTGAACGAGAAGCAATTTACATCATCATCGTCAAGAAGGAAAAATGCATCTAACAAAACTTTGAGGTAAATTTCTACACCAATCAAACGAGCTATTATTAAAGAATACAAGCAAAAAAATACGAGCACATAAGAATATAGCTACTAAGATAAGAATACGAGTTATTGTAAAAAGAATACAAGTATCACGAACTTAAAAATACGAGCACATAAGAATACGAGCTATTAAGATAAGAATACGAGTTTATGTAAAAAGAATACGAGCTTAAAAGGATCTCGAACTTAAAAATACGAGCACATAAGAATACGAGCTAGTAAGATAAAAATACGAACAAATGTAAAAAGAATACGAGCTTAAAAGGATTATGAGCTTTAAAATACGAGCACATAAGAATACGGGATAATGTAAAAAGAATACGAGTTTCAACTTTTTTTCATGCATTTGAAATTTTGGATAAAAAAATCCGTTCAAGATGATGCTCACGAGTTACGTCATATAATTTGCTCCGCATAGTCAATTAATTATAATAATTTAAGGGAGAAAATGATTTATTAACTGGATGATGGAGGGAGATGGAGAGGAATGGAAAAATATGGAAGTAGTCAGAGAGAAGGGGAATTGGATTGAAAATTGGATTATCCATTTATCCCCTCCCATTTGTCTTGGCCCGTCACCTAACCTGTCGTGTCGGACCCTGGTTGGCCCGCACTGTTCCCCAGACTCGTGTCGTCCGTCGGGCCTTGGCCCGAAATGCCAACTCTAGTTCATTCCGGCCATCATCAAGTCAGATCATCATTGGATGACAAGTCGTGTCGGGTTAGTATCGGGTCAAGTTTTGGGTTATTTCATATTAAAACAATGTATAAGTGTATCAATTTTAGTTTTATGGGAAAAGCATTAAGATAAATGTAAATTTGGTCCTATTTGCACCATTATCTAGTTAATTAGTGATCGGGATTATCCATTGTGTTGAGTCAATATTGAGTCACGGATCATTTAAAGTCGAATTCAGCTTTGAAAAAATAAGACCGCTATTGTTAATTTGTTATCACTTATCAGTATAACCTCGGTTCATTTTCAATTCACCAAATTTTCGGATTCTTTTCGTGTTGGGTCAAATTTTAAGAGCTCTAAAAATAGGTTATCTAAGCAATGCCAATTAATAGGGTTATCATCAAATATGATTTATAAATGGTTGTGTAACTTAAAAACAAAATTGACCCGTACTCTGACTCGACTTCTGACCCGTATCACCCACACCTGAACCAAACCCGTCTCGTTTGCTAGGTCTACTTATTAGTAACTAAGCCATCTCAAACAAAAACAAAAAAACTGACATATCTGATGTGCCAGTTTGTTATCTTTTGTACTGCAGTATAATTTCTTTCCTGTATTGCTTAAATATGATCGCATCCTCTTAATTATTTTTCGCGTTGCATCCTTAGTTGTGACTGCTTCAACCGGAGAATTTGCACTGCAAATTCTACTGAAGAAACAGCATGGTATCTCCTTGGTGGTGGCAGACCTAAATTTGCCAGATATGTCCTGTCTCGAGTTTCTGATGAAAGTCGAAACAGAAACGAGGTTGCCAGTCGTAAGTAAGTACAATCTCTCTTTTGATTATGTTTCCCAAGTCCCATTCTCTCCTGTTGTCAATATATTTTGAACTGATACCTTTTTTTACTCTATGCAGTGATGTCAGATGCTTTTAACGAGCATCTCGTCATGCACGGTCTGTCCATTGGAGCATTGATGTTTCTACTGAAGCCATTGTGTGATAATGACATAAATCAGATGTGGCAATTCCCTATTGTCAAACAAAGGGAGGTCCTGCTTGAATCTCGCCAACCCCTAATAGGATCCCGTCAACTTCCTCCTGTAATTCCGAATAATAATCCAACAATTCTCGAGAGCAGTAATGGGTCCCAAAGGAACGGAAAAAGGAAGATCGACGATATGCAGAGAGGTCATTGCTGGTCTGTGGGACAGACCTCAGCATCCAATTGGGCACAGGATCTACGCCGAGGATTTTTAAATATTGCTCAGCATTCGGGCGTTCCCAGTAAGCACAAAAACTTCGACGTGTTACATGTGAGACTAACCCATTAATCATATAACTAAATAAGGAAAATGTAAGTATTTGGGTTGATCTCACATGTGAGTGCGTCTCATGCAAGCCTCACTATCTATTAAGAACTATGCATGTGTTTTCACTTACATTGTTGTCTTTCCATGCTCTCTTGATTCAGATGCCTCTCCTTCAGCGGTAGCTCAGTTTATTAACGTCCCTGGTGTCGCTTCAGCGAATAGTTTGCAGGTTTGTCTCCTTTTATTTCTAAAATTCTGTGGAAAAAGCTGAACTTTTCTCAGATGATACATAAACACCACAAATTGACATTATTTTTTTAAATATCGCAGCGAATTCAGATGTACTTCAGCACACAGCATCAACTGCAGACCCGAATGGTTCCTCCTTTTGCAGCATCTGCAATTCCTCCAAACCCGAATTTTATGATGGCCCATCATATGGGCCAGGCACCCAACAACCATCATGGCCAGGCACCCAATGGTAATTATGTACAGGCACCCAACGGCAATTATAGCAATTATGTACAGGCAGCCAACGGCAATTATGTACAGGCACCCAACGGCAATTATGGCCAGGCATCCAACGGCAATTATGGCAATTATGTACAGGCACCCAACGGCAATTATGGTAATTATGTACAGGCACCCAACGGCAATTATGGTCAGGCACCCAACAACAATCATGGCCAGGTACCCAATGGCAATTATGTACAGGCACCCAACGGCAATTACGGCAATTATGTACAGGCAGCCAACAACAATTATGTACAGGCATCCAACGGCAATTATGGCAATTATGTACAGGCACCCAACGGCAATTATGGCCAGGCACCCAACAACAATCATGGCCAGGCTCTCAACGGCAATTATGTCCAGGCACCCAACCACAATTATGTCCAAGCACCCAACAATAATCATGTAACCATACATAGAACAGAAAGAGAATCAGCTTTAACAACGTTTATGCGGAATCCCTACAGTAGGGAGCAACTGAAGAACATAGTCAGGGGATCCCTATCTAGATGGGCGGTTCAGTATGGAACTCGTTCGAGTGATTCACTACCACCACTGGCATCAACAACTGTTTTCCAAGGACCGACAGTTGTGCAAATGTCAGTGCCGATTGCCCTGGCAAATGAACTTGAGAGATTTATATATGCTCATCTGAATGCTACATATGCACAGCCAAGGGGGTTCATGGTACCATTACCACAGCGTATGGGAGGTAACGGGGAGCTGGTGCCCAGTTTCCTAGGTGTACTCGATCCTCAAGCTGTGCTTAATGCTATCACCGAGCTTCTTAATCATTGACGACCTTGAGCTTTACTTTTGGCAAATTTTGTATTTCTGTTTTAAGATTGTTGAACTAAGTTTAATTACTGCTATATGTTGTTTGTGTTAAGTTTATGTGGCTATGGCTTTTCTATGATGTGTTTTTACTTGAATGATTATTTAGATTTAAAAACGGCAGTAAAAACTGGAGTACCGGGCTTGCTTCTACCGGTATGCTTTCTAGGTCTCGACTTCAAATTTGTGAGGTCGATCGACTTCTAAAGTGAGGAGGAGCAGGCTTGTGGTCGGAGGCTTGGTAAAAACATGGATGATAGGTAATAATCATTCTCCGACTTGAAAGAATCTTCAACTGATCAAAGAGAGGAATGAAGGCCTAGTTTCAATTTTTATTTTGTTAAGACAATAGGAAAATCCCGGGGAGATTATACGCAGCATTAATTCAGGGAGCGGCGGATAAATCACGGGGAAATCCAACGAAAGAACTGAACAATATCAAGAACATCAGCAATGATGGGCTTCAATAGGTGACTTCTTGAAACGATCCCAAAAATCTGCGAGATGACTTCTTGTATGGACTTGGCCAACTGGATGACTTCACGGATAACCAAGATCTTGAGTCTGTTCAGATGATTGCACCCGGGATTTTGGTTTCATACCCAACAAATCGATAAAATACATTCCATGGAAACCATCTAACCAAGGGAAATACAAGGATCATGTTTCCATGAGGCATATAATAGAGCCTCTTTTAACAAAGGTCCAAGCCAGTGGTATCTCCAACAGGTTGCCATAAGATTGCGTCTGCTTTGCCAAAATAAAATTCCCCTCATGTCGTAATTTTCACCCATGCTAGCTAGCGACCATTACTCGGTCGCAGTTTTTGATATAGCGGCTGATTATAAAACGGTCGCAGATTTTCATTCATGTGGATTACATTGAAAATGGAACATAGCATATATTTATGAGTCTAATTTATGAACTATGTAATACAACTCACTTAATTGCAGTTTTGTTTTTTTACAGTATAAATACATCTGAATTGGACATACATCGACATAATACAGTTACCTGGTACAGAACCGACACTTGTTACAGGTTTGCACTCCCATATTGTAATCCTGCTGCTATAGCTTAAGTAAACCACCAGACTATCTGATTCTGGTTGTATATGGAGCCATAAGTGAGCGATATAACGCCAAGAAGTGTCAGCCATCTACAACGGAGTTATGTAGTTTTACAAAATCGTCCAGTGTTAATTCCTCGGGCCTTGCCTGATCAAACATGGTAAAAGAGAGAAAATGAGTTACGAGTATATCAGTAGGGACGAAAGAGAGTCGGGTAAGTTCTCGTGTTTTGCTACTTACTGTGGCTGGAAGACCGACAGCTGTTAATGCCTCTTCGATTTCTGATGATGTACAAATATGTTGAAGTGTATTCCTCAACATTTTGCGCTTTCCGTTGAATGCAGAATTAACCTTTGGCATACCAACAACAACTACATTAGACTGAGAACACGATGAGGAGAACTTGTGATATGGATGCATACAGCCACGAACATTTCCTGCCTTGGCAATATAAGAGACTAAGAGTGTCCAAATATATGCAACCTTACCCCAGTGTTAAAAAACACTAACTGTTTCCAGTTGACTCATAATATACTGCATAGATTAAAGTGATTGGAAAGAGTGTTTAACAAAATTCAAGTTTAATACTAATACAGTGTAAGGTGCGAGGAAAAAGAGGGATAACCAGTGCAAAGAAACTTTTGGATGATGAAACGGGGGGATAGTTGGAAGGTTGCTTCAATTTAAAGGTAACAACGGCACCATCAACCTGCAAAACAATCATAATTTCAGTGTGGACGAGGGAAATATTCTTATATCAAGTCAGGCTTTTTTCTGCACAGAGAGATGACAAACTCCACATAACGCCAAAGAAAGTAAGCACAGTTTCTCAAAATGAACAGTCGCTGGTTATTCATTTGAACAGGGTCATCTGGATGCATTAATTGCAGTTTTAAAACACTTAAATGAATGAAAAATCACTGGGAGACGTGCACCCTCCTCCTTGAGACGTAGTAGTAGAAATATCTCTGCAATAAAGCAGCCATCTAAGTGAAGGAAAAATAATTACTTACATTGGGTTGAGGGAAAAAATTCGTGCGTGGAACTTTGAAGTTGTATTCTGGATCTGTAATGTGAAATTATGAAAGTAAAATATATTGGATGGCAATCTGGCATTATGCTACTCATGGGACCTTGTACACAGCAATAAGATTTTACGGCTTATTGCCTTATTTTCATGCATGACCAACCCTTAGTTTAAAAAAGCGTGCCCTGGATAAGACGCTTGCCAAGACGCCTCGGTGCATCTAGGTGCTCCTTTTAGACAAGGCTCACCTAACAAGCCTAACTAGTACGCACTTTCCATATCTTTTAGACAAGGCTCACCATTTCTTTTCCCCGTTATTCCCAGCCTTTACTTCTTGACATGTTAGCCAACTTGAAAACTCCTAAAAAGGGTATTATTGCCTAAAATTTTATTTGGAAAATAGAAATTTTCTATAAAACATAGGGCGCCTCGCTTCCATAAGGCGCGCGCCTTCGCTTTGCGCTTTGCACGTCAGCGCCTCGGCGCGCTTTGCGCATTTTCAAAATAAAAACCAACCCAAATTGAAATGTATATTTCATCAAGACTGAGTTTTAAATGGTGGAAGCACCTCCTTTGTTGATTTTACACAGAATTAAACCCAATTCATCTGTCAGGTTCTATATTATAGGCAGATAATCATTCAGATGAAGATTTAACTTATTTACCTGAATAGAATTTTACAAATACACTTATAGGTCTGTACTCGGACGACCGTGTAGACGATTCAACCAATCGCAGGGCCGCCTCATCCTGAAAGGACAAGAGAAAACCAAAGTTGCAATTGATCAATATATCAATGTATAGACAATGAATTAGCCACAAGTGGCTTTTAGGATAAATAAAGCATAAAAAGATAGAACCAAAAAAAAAAAAAGCAAACGAAAAAAAAAGGTGAAAACAAAGATTTTGAACTAGAGATCTCATAAGGACACTGAAGTGGAAATCTAACTCACTAAAGTCAGAAATCCTCACTAATCTAAAATTAATAAATGACCATTCATATTTTTTCAGTAAGTATGACAGGTATAAAGCATACACACCTATACTAAAGGGTCATAGGACTTAGCTACTTGAAGGACGCAAATGGAAAGACCACTCTGGCACTTGGTTCATTGAGCAGTACAACCTAAGTGAACAGAAGGAAGAGAAAAGGAACACCATACCTGAAGTAAAAGCACTACTTCGGAAAATATGTCGCCCATAGGAAGAAGTTGCTTCACCACATCTTTGCTAATGTTGAAAGGTATATTCGCCACTACCTGGAAGAAGAAACATTAGTAGGGAACTGCGTTTAAGGAGTAAGAAGCCTTGTCCAGCGTCACAATTTGACGACTATGAAGCAATTATAACTAATCAATGAAAGAAGACACTCCTATTTCACAACACTAAATAAAACAGTGTGAACACTGCCTACAAAGGAAGACGCCACCTGCACCAAGGGGAGGATCCATATGGAAGAACATAGAGTCACGACACTTCTAAACAAATTATTATGTGCATTTTGTACAATTTTGGTATAAAAAAACACTTCTTAAATCTGCAACTTTTATATAGAAGGTTTTCATGCTTACACAGTCATCAAAACAGACACGAATTCAGGAAAACAAGATCATCTTAGGTTCAATAGAGAGCTTACTTTTGCATGCCTCGTCTCTGCAACTGCCAAATTTTTACTTTCCAACAGAGACAGCATATGGGACCGAATATGACATTTGGTAAAGTCCTCTTGTATAACCTGTATCAACCATAAAATTCCAAAACCAAGTTATGCAAAAGCTACAATAGTCAAATCTACTGCATTCGTAGATATTCATGTAAACACCTGGGAGTGGTGATACGTACAATTGTACAAACACATGAAATCTCATACAACTATGATTTACCGTCAGGCGATTTGTTGCAGCAAATCGTTCATTGACAAGGGTAGCCATGTACTGATCCTGAATCAAATTTCAAAACAAAAAAGGTAGGCATTAAAAATTTATGGAAACAAAGTAATACTTGCAAGTTGCAAATTAACCTAACTAGTAGCAAAGGGTAGCACTCACTACCCCAAACTTCCAAAAAAAATGGTTAAGATCACCGATTTTTGCTACCAAAAAGTTCTTAACTATGGGACCTTAACGTAAGTGTAAACAACTTCATAAAAATTCGCTACCAATATTTTATTTCTAAGTTCACCCCTGATCCTAAGCGAATTATATCGTAAGTATTTACTCAAATTTAACAAAAAAAAAAAAAGATTGAACCTTTTCTATGGCCAGAACAGTTGCACCAGCATCAATGAGCACATTTGTCAAGGACCCAGTACCAGGACCAATCTCAAGCACAAAATCCCCATCTTTTACATTCGCAACCGCAACAAGCTCCTCATTAATCGCAGAATTCAACATATAATGCTACAAACAACAACACAAAACACACAATACCCATCAAATGTTCGACGAAATGCCTCAATGAACAAAACCTCAGAATCAGCACCATTTTGAAAACAAATTGATACCCAATACCACAAATTTCACAATAAAAAAAAGGGTAGAAAGAACAATTTATACCTGGCCAAGAGATTTTCTGGGAAATCGGTTTTTGGAATTGAGAGCTTTGAGGGTGGAATGGTAATCATCTGAGTTAACAGAGCATAGTATAAATAATGGTTTTCTTTGATTTGGGAATTTGGTTAATTTTGGTGAAATTGAAGGTTTATGTTCAAGTTTTGAGGTTGAAGATAACGGTATTTGATTTGGCGGGAAGGATGGTAGTAGTGACACCATCGTTTCTGTTGAGGTGAGAAAGTATGATTGGGTTTAGTCAAATGGCTAGACTGAACATTGGACTAATAGTCTAGCCGCCGGGTAAGTTTCTTGTGACACCGTTTTATGCTATCACATTCACGTTGGTTTATTGTGAAACGCTCAAGTTATCTTTGTCTCAGTTAATTATTAATTTTTATTTTATTTTTTGTGTTTCAGTCAATAATTTACGTTTCTATTTTGGGCATGTTTTACTCTATATTTTAACTTTTAATAATACTAGTTTTATACCCGTGCGAAAATTGCAGGGGATTAGATGTAATTAATAACTTGACGAAATGTTTAAATATTGAAAATTAAAATTGCACATAATTATAAAATTTGAGATATATTAAGTTGTTAAAACTTTTATAAACGGAAATGAAAATACAAAGATATTGAGAGAAATGTACAATTAGGATGAAATAAGCATCAATTTGATTTGTAGAAATTAAAGTTTAATCAATGTATTTGTAAAAATTAATGTAGAAACTACTCATATTAATAGCTTAAACCATAAATTTAAGTGAGCGGGCTACCTAATCTATAAAAGTATATTAAAAGGGTAACCTTAAAAGGCCACGTAGACAAAGCCACATAGGCGAAGAAAAAGCCACGCGTGCATTACGAATGCCACATCTATAAATCTATATAATCTATACTATATAGTTAAAAGGCAACTTAATACATTTAATTTTTTGCCATGTAGGTTTATCATAATTAAATTCTATTAATTTATATTGTTAATATTAAGGCTACTTTAATAAATTTATTAAAATTCATTATAAGGTTTAGTAATATTTATTTTTGTGTGGAAACCATAAGATCATGATTTAAATTATAAAAATAAATTGAATTTAGTATCATCATTTAAATCATTCAATTTGTTCATCTAACTCCTCCTTAACCATAAATATAGTCGCTAAAAGGTCTTATATAGTAAATAAAAAATCTAATAATTTGGATTATAAAGCTACTAATATCTACAAATTTATAAATATAATTAAAAGGAAAGCCAAAAATTCTATCATCATCAATATGTCATATTTTAACTATATAGTTAAAAGGCAACTTAATACATTTAATTTTTTGACATGTAGGATTATCATAATTAAATTCTATTAATTTATATTGTTAATATTAAGGCTACTTTAATAAATTTATTAAAACTCATTATAAGGTTTAGTAATATTTATTTTTGTGTGGAAACCATAAGATCATGATTTAAATTATAAAAATAAATTAAGAATTTACTCTCATCATTTAAATCATCCAATTTGTTCCTCTAACTCCTCCTTAACCATAAAGATAGTAGCTAAAAGGTCTGATATGTAGTAAATAAAAAATCTAATAATTTGGATTATAAAGCTACTAATATCTACAAATTTATAAATATAATTAAAAGGAGAACCAAAATATCTATCATCATCAATATGTCATATTTTAATTACTTATACAAGATAACAATGATGATGATGATGATAATAATAATAATAATAATAATAATAATAATAATAATAATAATAATAATAATAATAATAATAATAATAATAATAATAATAATAATAATAATAATAATAATAATAATAATAATAATAATAATAATAATAATAATAATAATAATAATAAACCGTTTAGAGAAAAGAACTTTCTCTCTCTAAAACAGATTCTCTGGAAATCCCCGCCATTTTTACGCTTTCGAGCTCCTGAAGCTTTCTCCATGGCTCGCGGTCGAGGTCGACCACCTAAAGGGAGACCTCCAATGGATTCTCCATCTCTTTCCGCACTCAAGGTACTTCTTTGCCCCCAATTCTTCTACTTCTGACTACTTTAGTGATGATTTGATTTCTTCACCACGTCAACCCGTGATCTTGAATGATTATCTTGTTGATGCTATTCGATCAAATCCTAAGCGTAGTTCTCCCCGCGACTTCCATTGTTGTTCCCTCTAATTTGGATAATTCAAATACTAATTGTGAAAACCCTACCGCCATTGATGTCCCCTGTTTCAAAATCACAGTGATATCCACGACGATCAGAATCGCTTCGGAGAAGTCTCCAAACCCCGTGTTGGAGAATTTTTCTCATTACAGAGGGCCCTGTTGCTCAAGAGACTTCATCTGCTACTCCAGAGATTCCTATCCCAGAATCAGTAGGGCAACCTAAGGCTAAACCCACTTGGTCTGAAATTGCAAAACCCAAAAACCCGATTGGAATGAGTTTATTCATGCACTATGAGAGTAAACATGCCTCCGAAATTGATGTGGGTCTTGATGACATTGTTTGATGAATCAAGTTTTGGCAATTTACCTTAATGGGTCATTTGATTGAATCTAGGCCTACTCTTACCCATTTTACGATTTTGTCTCTAAACATTGGGCATCTATAGCTTCACCAAAGGTTCAATACTACAAAAAAGGATGGTTCGTTTGATTCTCATCCGAGGTTGAAATGAACACGGTTCTGCAGAAGGGTCCTTGGAAAATTGGATCATCTTCCTTAATTCTGAAGCATTGGTCTCCCTCCTTCTCCTTTGAGATGGAAAGGGTTTCATGGGTTCCTGTCTGGGTCTTGTTTCATGATTTGGATCCCTATCTTTGGTCTAGTACTGTGCTGAGCAAGATGGCTAGCAAGATAGGCAAGCCTTTGTTTGCTGATGTCCCTACCACCTGTAAAGCAAAGCTTTCTTTTGCTAGGGTTTTGATTGAGGTTGATATCTCTTCCTCCCTACCAGTGGAAATTTCTCTGAACACCCCATTTGGTCCTTCCACCCAGAGGGTAGAATATGAATGGCTCCCTTTCTATTGCTCTGACTGTGGGAAAATGGGGCACAAATCCAATTCCTGCAAGAAACACAGGAAGAAGTCTACTGGAAAATCTTCCACTTCTGATTTGCTAGGTGATACCTCAGGTTCACAGAAGTAAGTTTCTCCTCCCCTGAGCCAGGGTCCATCTATCCCCTTGGTTTCTGGGACTAGTTCTTCTTCTCTGAATACTGTAATGCACTCAGGAAGTACTCAGAAGGTGAGTATGAACCCTCAAATAGCCTTGAAGAGAGGGAGTTCATCTCCAGCTATTTCAGTGACTAACTCTTTTACTCCTTTAGCTCCTGTGGATGAGCCTGAGCCTCTTCCCATTCTTCCTTCTGCGGAAGAGCTTGTTCAGTATGTTCAGGAACCCACATCTGTTTCGGTTCCTGGCACCCTTATTCCTTGTTTGCTAGGTGATACCTCAGGTTCACAGAAGTTGCATTCTGATTCAGTCAGTCTGGTGCACAGCTCAGAATGCTTGATGCTAGGCTCTTCTCACCAGACCTCTGAATCTGAATCTCCTTCTTTGAATGCTGAAATGCACTCAGTATGCAACAAGAAGGATGAAGTTGATCAGCCTCAAATAGCCATGAAGAGAGGGGATCTAACTAAGTCTTATTCTTTGGATAATAGTTCTGATTTGCATAGTCATAGCTCTACTACTCCATGTCTGGAGGAGGATGCCTCTGATGACACCCAGATGGTTCTCAAAATGGGTTTGACTCCTATAGATACTGGAAGATTGCCCTCCCATACTTTGTTGGTTGAGAGCATAGGGGATACTCATCCTTTTGATACTGGTGGTCAATGAAAGTCTCTTCTTGGAATATTAGAGGGTGTAATGACCCTTTGAAGTTGCAGGAAATTAAGGACTTCCTATGGGTTAATAAATTGGATATTTTGGGTGTTTTGGAAACAAAAATTAAACAGAGGAACTATGGTAGGATTATTTCTTCCTACTTCAGTAATTTGGGATCTTGTTGCAATCTTGAACCCCGCTCTAATGGTAGAATCCTGTTGCTTTGGAATGTTTCTACTGTGGTTGTTACTCCTATTCAAGTTCATCCCCAGTTTATGCATTGTGAGGTCTTCCATAATGCTACTTGCCAGGTCTTTCATATCACTTTTGTTTATGCTAGTAATGATGCGAGGGAAAGAGATGGTCTCTGGACACATCTTTTACATATAAAACCTCTGGTTGATAAATGGTTAATTTTGGGAGATTTCAATGTTATTAGGGATATCTCTGAAAAGATTGGTGGCACTCTCCCTGATTTAGCTGATATTATGGACTTTAACTCCTGTCTCTATCAATGTGAGGTGGAGGATCTTAACAGTTCAGGATGTGACTTTTCTTGTAATAATAAGCAGCATCCTGAATCTAGGGTCTGGACTAAGCTTGATCGAGCTATGGTTAATGTCCAGTGGCTTACTCATTTCCCTGCTACTTCTTCTAATTTTCCTGAACCTGGTGTTTCTGATCACTCTCCAGTGGTGGTCACTATTTTTGAGGACCGTTGCAGAAAATCAAGGTTTAGCTTCTTAAACTGCTGGCTTGATCATTCTGATTATGATAACATTGTTCATGAAGCTTGGAATGTTCCTGTTTCTGGCTCTTCCACTTATAAGTTGTTTGCTAAGCTGAAAAATGTCAGGAAAAGCTTAAGACTAATGCATAAAGAGCATTTTACTAGCATCTCTATTAAGGTTCAGGGATTGAAGCAAGAACTGAAAGACTGTCAAATGGCTATGCAAGCTGATAATTTTTCTCCTGACCTAATTTCCAAAGAAAAAGAGCTCCTGTCTCTTTACTGCAAATTTAAGCATATTGAGAAAAACATCGCTCAGCAACAAGCTAAGGTTCATAATATCATTCATGATGACTGTTCTTCAAAATTCTTCTATGCAAAAATTCAAGAAAGAAAACAACAAAGAAATTATAGGTCGATTAAGGATAGACATGGCAATCGATAAAATTGGCCGGATAATGTTGTCACTGGCTTTGTGGACTACTATCAAAGTCTTCTTGATGCTAGCTCTCCTGTCTCTCCCTTGGATACTGATTTCATTCAGCTGAGCCCTACTGTTTCTAGAGAAGCGGCTGATATTTTGATTCTTCCTATTACTAATGAAGAAATTAAAACTGCTCTTTTTACTATTGGTTCGGACAAAGTCCTGGGCCGATGTGTTTTCCTCCCTTCTTTAAACACAATTGGCCTCTTATTGGGGAGACTTTTTGCAAAGTCGTTCATTCCTTCTTCTCTACTGGTAGAATGAGTAAGCAAGCAAATTCTACCTTGCTTGCCCTTATTCCTAAAAAGAAGGTTAGCTCTCATCATCATGGATTTTCGCCCAATTTCTTGTTTGTACTACTTTTTACAAGACAGTCTCAAAATTATTTCCACTCGGACTCAAGACTCCTCCCTCTTTTAGTTGGCCCCAACAGGCAAATTTTGTGAAAGGGAGAAGCATTCATGAAAACATTATGTTGTCCCAATCTTTAGTTAAAGGATATGGCCGTAAATATCTCACTCCTAGGTGCTTGATTAAGGTGGATATTAGAAAAGCCTTTGATTCTCTCCAGTGGTCTTTTATAGAGAATATGCTAACAGCTCTGAAATTCCCTCCTCAATTTATCAGTTGGATAATGGGATGCCTTACTAGCTCCTGGATCTCTATTAAGCTAAATGGTTCAGTCCATGGTTTCTTCCAAGGGAAAAGTGGAGTCAGGCAAGGTGACCCTCTCTCCCCTTATATTTTTGTCCTAAGCATGGAGATTCTTTCTAGATACCTGAGATGCCTCAACTCTCATCCTCAAGTGTCTCTTCATCCAAAGTGTTCTAAAATGAAGCTCACTCACCTAATCTTTGCTGATGACCTCATGGTCTTTATTAGAGGGGATGTGCCATCTGTGCAGGCTGTTTCTCAAACCCTTAATCTCTTTCCCTGCTGGTCTGGGCTTCAAGCTAATGTGGATAAAACTGAAATTTACTTTGGCGGAGTTTCCCCTAGCATAAAGTCCCAGATTCTGCTCACCTCTAGGTTCTCTGAGGGATCCTTCCCATTCAAGTATCTTGGGTTGCCTTTAAACACAGCTCGCACTACTGTGGATATGTATGGTATCCTTGTGAACAAAATTCAGGCCTCCATTCAACATTGGTCTTCCAAATTACTCTCTTATGCTGGTAGACTTCAGCTTCTCAATAGTGTAGTCTTTGGCATTGAGAACTTCTGGTGTGCCAGTGTCTTGCTCCCCAAAAGTGTGATTAAAACAATCAACAAGTTATGCAAGAATTTCTTCTGGAATATCAAAGCCACTGACAAAAAGATGATTGCCAAGAGCTGGTCCAGTATTTGTGCTCCATCTAATGAAGGTGGTTTTGGGGTCAAAGAGCGACTCTCCTGGAACAAAGCACTTATATCTAAATGGTTGTGGCTGCTAGATAGGACTCCTCAGGGACTTTGGAGCATTTGGCACTCTGTCTATCATCTCTCCCATTGTTCTATCTGGGATGTTGCTGTTCAGGACAGGTACAGTGAAAGCTTCAGGAGTATAATTAGTGTCAAAAATGACTTGTTGTCAGCCACAGGTTCTCCTGCTGCTGCAAAAGCTTTACTCCATAGTTGGTGCTCTGGTGAAAAATTCCATGTTGCTGCAGCTTATACCTGGTTTTGGCCTTGTCACCCTACTGTCTCTTGGTCCAAGGGTCTGTTTCACAGGGTGGTGGTTCCTAGACATAGCATTATATCTTCTCTGGCTTGTCAACAAAAACTAGCAACAGTGGACAACCTAATCCTAAAGGGACTTATCACTCCTAATAGATGTGTCCTTTGCAAGCAAGCTAGTGAAACTCATGACCATTTGTTCTTTGCTTGCCCATTCTCTCAGCAGTTTTGGCAGGAGCTCATGGTTTGGACTCGCATCTCCAACAGGAGTAACCATTATCACAGGGAGTTGGACTGATGTTTGCACAGGCAGTCCAGACGACATTGGAAACACGCATGGTTTTTAAGCTGTCTTACCTGTGCTATCTACACTATCTGGAAAGAGCGTAATTGCAGGATTTTTAGCACCCAAGAGCACACTGTGCAACAGATGCTCAATCAGGCCAAATTTATAATTTCTGTGTCCTTGCTATATAGGTCTTCTCCACGATGTTCTTCTCGTTTTATTGCTACCTTACATTCTTGATAGCCTTTCTTTTTAAGGCTATAGGGGCTATTCTTTTGTAAGATTTTATCCTTTTCTTTTTCCCCAACTTGAGGATGAATAAAAGGATTATACCTTCTTGCAAAAAAAAAAAAAAAAAAATAATAATAATAATAATAAACAACTTTTGGGAACAAGTACAACCATCACTCCGCTTTCTGCTGATCTTTTTCAGGCTAATCAGCTCACCCCTGACTCTGCTTCTTCTTTGATTGGACATGTTACTAATGCTGAAATTTTTGAAGCTTTAAAATCTATTGATAGGAATAAGAGTCCTGGTGTGGATGGCTATACCTCTGGTTTCTTTCTTGATGCTTGGAGTATTGTTGAGCCGACTTTCTCAAGTCGTTCAGAATTTTTGTCAATGGAAATTTACCTAAAGTCACTACTCGCTACTCTCCTGGTCCTTATCCCTAAGAAGGCTGTCCCCAATTCTGTTACTGATTTTCGTCCCATAGCCTGCTGCACTACTTTTTACAAGGTAGTTAGTAAGGTTTTAGCTAATAGGCTTGTTGGGGTAATGGAAGATATTATTGGTCCTGAGCAAGCAGCTTTTGTCAAACACAGAGATTTATTTGAAAACTCTATGCTTGCCCATGAGCTATCTTTTAAGTACTCTAGGTCTCTCATTACTCCTAGATGTCTCTTAAAAGTAGACATTCAAAAAGCTTTTGACTCTGTACATTGGGATTTTCTAAAGAACAGTCTTATCTCTTTGGGGTTCCCTGCAAAGTTTGTCCTGTGGTTAATGGCTTGTGTGTCTTCCCCTACTTACTCTATCAGCATTAATGGCTCCACTGAGGGGTATTTCTCTGGAAAAAGGGGGCTGAGGCAGGGAGACCCTTTTTCCCCCTACCTCTTTGTTATATGTATGGAAATTCTTTCCAGATTGCTGAGAAAACTCCCACACCACCCTGGATTCTCCTTTCACCCAAAATGTGTCAAGCTCAATCTTACTCATTTTGTTTTTGCTGATGACCTGCTGGTCTTCACTAGGGGGGGACCTCCCTTCTGTTCTAGCTGTTTCCAACTGTCTCAATCTTTTTGCTGGATACTCAGGTCTTCAAGCCAACCCTATGAAAACTTGTCTCTATTTTGGGGGGGGTGGCTCAGGATTTAAAGCAGCTCATCCTTACTACAACAAGATTCTCTGAGGGAGAGTTTCCTTTTAGATACTTGGGCCTTCCTTTGCACACATCTAGATTGACAAACTCTATGCATTGTCCTTTGTTGGAAAAGATTCGAGCAAAAATTCTTCACTGGGCAAATCAGTCTCTTAGCTATGCTGGTAAGACCCAGTTGATCACCTCAGTTATCTTTGGCCTGCAAAATTTCTGGGGTGCTAGTATTCTTCTTCCAAAAGGAGTTATTAAAAGCATCAACAAGTTATGTAAGGATTTTCTTTGGGGGATTGACACTGGCCAGAGAAGGCATGTTTTCAAGAGTTGGAAATCCTTGTGCATGCCAAAGCAAGAAGGAGGCATGGGCATTATGGACATTAGTTCTTGGAATATGTCTCAAATGGTTTCCTGGATCTGGAAGCTAGTTTATAGGCCTCGCAGCTTATGGGCTAGATGGACTCAGCATTATATTTTGAAAGCTTCTGATATTTGGCAAGCAAAGGCTAGTCCTAGTTTCTCTTGGTACTGGCATAATGTGTTGGCTGCTAGAAATCATCTCCTTAATGCTGCTGGGTCTCCTTCACATGCTCTTAACTATTTGCAAACCTGCACTCATGGTCAAAAGTTTCAATGCTCTGCATATTATGATCTGATTAGGGACAGAGGAGCTCCTCTTAGCTGCTGGAAACTCCTCCATTCTGCTGTAGCTGTTCCAAAGCACAGGTTCATAAGTCTCCTTGCCATCCAAGACTGCCTTCCCACTGTTGAAAGGTTGGTTAACAGGGGTCTCTATTTGATTAGCCGTTGTTCTCTATGTGAACAGGCCTTAGAAAATGTCTCCCATATTTTCTTTGCTTGCTCTTATTCTCAAGTCGTTTGAAGTCCCTTCTGAGTTGGCTCCCTACTTAATTCATCCCTCTTACTCTTATGGATGCTTTTGCCTGGTTGTCTCAGCATCATTCTTTGGATACACAGCGTCAAAGCAACTGTGCTCTGCTTGCCGCTATATTCTACTTGTGGCAGGAAAGAAATAGGAGGATATTTGTAGGTCTTCAACGTTCTCCTGAGCTTCTTGGACACCATATTAGATTTGTTGTCTATAGTCACATGTGGGTTTAGCCTGCTGGTTATTTTGTGTTTGGTCTAATCTTTTGGTTTGTCTAGGGAAACCATGTTTGGTTCCCCTTGTAGAAACTGGCCCAGGGTCATGTATTGCTTTATTCTTGGGACAGGGGGCGTGATGTGTGCGTCGACCTGACAGGTTCTTCACCTTTGACTCAGACTGGGTTGACAGATTTTGTGCGGGCCGGGTTGTCGCCGATCTTTGCTTTCAAATGAAAGTGTGCTAAGTATGGGGATTTGTGCGCGATAGCGGGTTATGGTTTCCTTCCTTTCTCCTTCTCTTCACTTGGGAGCTGGGTTCGGATCTTTGTTGCCTTGCTCAAGCGGATCCAGAAATTCTCGGTATCTCAGGATGCTGGGGCTCGGGTGGCCGCTTACATTTTTACTAGACTTAGCTTTGCTATTGCTAAGGGTGTGGGAGCCCAGATTGTCTCTCGGCTCCCCACCAATTTCATGTAAACCTTTATTCTTATTTTAATGAAAGCTGCGCGCATCCCTTTATAATAATAATAACAATAATAACAATAATAACAATAATAATAATAATAATAATAATAATAATAATAATAATAATAATAATAATAATAATAATAATAATAATAATAATAAAACCGTTTAGAGAGAAGAACTTTCTCTCTCTAAAACAGATTCTCTGGAAATCCCCGCCATTTTTACGCTTTCGAGCTCCTGAAGCTTTCTCCATGGCTCGCGGTCGAGGTCGACCACCTAAAGGGAGACCTCCAATGGATTCTCCATCTCTTTCCGCAGCTCAAGGTACTTCTTTTGCCCCCAATTCTTCTACTTCGGACTCGCCTAGTGATGATTTGATTTCTTCACCACGTCAACCCGTGATCTTGAATGATTATCTTGTTGATGCTATTCGATCAAATCCTAAGCGTAGTTCTCCTGCGACTTCCATTGTTGTTCCCTCTAATTTGGATAATTCAGCGCCTAATTGTGAAAACCCTACCGCCATTGATGTCCCTGTTTCTGAAACTGTTGTGATATCCACGACGACTGTAACTGCTTCTGGAGAAGTCTCTGAAACCCCCGTGTTGGAGAATTTTTCTGTTACACAGGAGGGCCCTGTTGCTCAAGAGACTTCATCTGCTACTCCAGAGATTCCTATCCCAGAATCAGTAGGGCAACCTAAGGCTAAACCCACTTGGTCTGAAATTGCAAAACCCAAAAACCCGATTGGAATGAGTTTATTCATGCACTATGAGAGTAAACATGCCTCTGAAATTGATGTGGGTCTTGATGACATTGCTGATGAACTGAAGTTTTGGCAATTTACCTTAATGGGTCATTTGATTGAATCTAGGCCTACTCTTACCCAGTTTTCTGATTTTGTCTCTAAACATTGGGCATCTATAGCTTCACCAGTGGTTCAATACTACAAAAAAGGATGGTTCAGTTTCAGATTCTCATCTGAGGTTGAAATGAACACGGTTCTGCAGAAGGGTCCTTGGAAAATTGGATCATCTTCCTTAATTCTGAAGCATTGGTCTCCCTCCTTCTCCTTTGAGATGGAAAGGGTTTCATGGGTTCCTGTCTGGGTCTTGTTTCATGATTTGGATCCCTATCTTTGGTCTAGTACTGTGCTGAGCAAGATGGCTAGCAAGATAGGCAAGCCTTTGTTTGCTGATGTCCCTACCACCTGTAAAGCAAAGCTTTCTTTTGCTAGGGTTTTGATTGAGGTTGATATCTCTTCCTCCCTACCAGTGGAAATTTCTCTGAACACCCCATTTGGTCCTTCCACCCAGAGGGTAGAATATGAATGGCTCCCTTTCTATTGCTCCGATCGTGGAAAATGGGGCACAAATCCAATTCCTGCAAGAAACACAGGAAGAAGTCTACTGGAAAATCTTCCACTTCTGATTTGCTAGGTGATACCTCAGGTTCACAGAAGTAAGTTTCTCCTCCCCTGAGCCAGGGTCCATCTATCCCCTTGGTTTCTGGGACTAGTTCTTCTTCTCTGAATACTGTAATGCACTCAGGAAGTACTCAGAAGGTGAGTATGAACCCTCAAATAGCCTTGAAGAGAGGGAGTTCATCTCCAGCTATTTCAGTGACTAACTCTTTTACTCCTTTAGCTCCTGTGGATGAGCCTGAGCCTCTTCCCATTCTTCCTTCTGCGGAAGAGCTTGTTCAGTATGTTCAGGAACCCACATCTGTTTCGGTTCCTGGCACCCTTATTCCTTGTTTGCTAGGTGATACCTCAGGTTCACAGAAGTTGCATTCTGATTCAGTCAGTCTGGTGCACAGCTCAGAATGCTTGATGCTAGGCTCTTCTCACCAGACCTCTGAATCTGAATCTCCTTCTTTGAATGCTGAAATGCACTCAGTATGCAACAAGAAGGATGAAGTTGATCAGCCTCAAATAGCCATGAAGAGAGGGGATCTAACTAAGTCTTATTCTTTGGATAATAGTTCTGATTTGCATAGTCATAGCTCTACTACTCCATGTCTGGAGGAGGATGCCTCTGATGACACCCAGATGGTTCTCAAAATGGGTTTGACTCCTATAGATACTGGAAGATTGCCCTCCCATACTTTGTTGGTTGAGAGCATAGGGGATACTCATCCTTTTGATACTGGTGGTCAATGAAAGTCTCTTCTTGGAATATTAGAGGGTGTAATGACCCTTTGAAGTTGCAGGAAATTAAGGACTTCCTATGGGTTAATAAATTGGATATTTTGGGTGTTTTGGAAACAAAAATTAAACAGAGGAACTATGGTAGGATTATTTCTTCCTACTTGACTTTGGGATCTTGTTGCAATCTTGAACCCCGCTCTAATGGTAGAATCCTGTTGCTTTGGAATGTTTCTACTGTGGTTGTTACTCCTATTCAAGTTCATCCCCAGTTTATGCATTGTGAGGTCTTCCATAATGCTACTTGCCAGGTCTTTCATATCACTTTTGTTTATGCTAGTAATGATGCCAGGGAAAGAGATGGTCTCTGGACACATCTTTTACATATAAAACCGCTGGTTGATAAACGGTTAATTTTGGGAGATTTCAATGTTATTAGGGATATCTCTGAAAAGATTGGTGGCACTCTCCCTGATTTAGCTGATATTATGGACTTTAACTCCTGTCTCTATCAATGTGAGGTGGAGGATCTTAACAGTTCAGGATGTGACTTTTCTTGTAATAATAAGCATCCTGAATCTAGGTCCGACTAAGCTTGATCGAGCTATGGCTAATGTCCGTGGCTTACTCATTTCCTGCTACTTCTTCTAATTTTCCGAACCTGGTGTTTCGATCACTCTCCGGTGGTGGTCACTATTTTTGAGGACCGCTTGCGAAAAATCAAGGTTTAGCTTCTTAAATCTATTGGCTTGATCATTCGATTATGATAACATTGTTCATGAAGCTTGGAATGTTCCTGTTTCTGGCTCTTCCACTTATAAGTTGTTTGCTAAGCTGAAAAATGTCAGGAAAAGCTTAAGACTAATGCATAAAGAGCATTTTACTAGCATCTCTATTAAGGTTCAGGGATTGAAGCAAGAACTGAAAGACTGTCAAATGGCTATGCAAGCTGATAATTTTTCTCCTGACCTAATTTCCAAAGAAAAAGAGCTCCTGTCTCTTTACTGCAAATTTAAGCATATTGAGAAAAACATCGCTCAGCAACAAGCTAAGGTTCATAATATCATTCATGATGACTGTTCTTCAAAATTCTTCTATGCAAAAATTCAAGAAAGAAAACAACAGCAAATTATAGGTCAGATTAAGGATAGACATGGCACTGATAAAATTGGCCAGGATAATGTTGCTGCTGGCTTTGTGGACTACTATCAAAGTCTTCTTGGTGCTAGCTCTCCTGTCTCTCCCTTGGATACTGATTTCATTCAGCTGAGCCCTACTGTTTCTAGAGAAGCGGCTGATATTTTGATTCTTCCTATTACTAATGAAGAAATTAAAACTGCTCTTTTTACTATTGGTTCAGACAAAAGTCCTGGGCCAGATGGGTTTTCCTCTGCCTTCTTTAAACACAGTTGGCCTCTTATTGGGGAGACTTTTTGCAAAGCTGTTCATTCCTTCTTCTCTACTGGTAGAATGAGTAAGCAAGCAAATTCTACCTTGCTTGCCCTTATTCCTAAAAAGAAGGTTAGCTCTACTGTCATGGATTTTCGCCCAATTTCTTGCTGTACTACTTTTTACAAGACAGTCTCAAAAATTATTTCCACCAGACTCAGCACTGTCCTCCCTCTTTTAGTTGGCCCTGAACAGGCAGCTTTTGTGAAAGGGAGAAGCATTCATGAAAACATTATGTTGTCCCAATCTTTAGTTAAAGGATATGGCCGTAAATATCTCACTCCTAGGTGCTTGATTAAGGTGGATATTAGAAAAGCCTTTGATTCTCTCCAGTGGTCTTTTATAGAGAATATGCTAACAGCTCTGAAATTCCCTCCTCAATTTATCAGTTGGATAATGGGATGCCTTACTAGCTCCTGGATCTCTATTAAGCTAAATGGTTCAGTCCATGGTTTCTTCCAAGGGAAAAGTGGAGTCAGGCAAGGTGACCCTCTCTCCCCTTATATTTTTGTCCTAAGCATGGAGATTCTTTCTAGATACCTGAGATGCCTCAACTCTCATCCTCAAGTGTCTCTTCATCCAAAGTGTTCTAAAATGAAGCTCACTCACCTAATCTTTGCTGATGACCTCATGGTCTTTATTAGAGGGGATGTGCCATCTGTGCAGGCTGTTTCTCAAACCCTTAATCTCTTTCCCTGCAGGAGCTCATGGTTTGGACTCGCATCTCCAACAGGAGTAACCATTATCACAGGGAGTTGGACTGATGTTTGCACAGGCAGTCCAGACGACATTGGAAACACGCATGGTTTTTAAGCTGTCTTACCTGTGCTATCTACACTATCTGGAAAGAGCGTAATTGCAGGATTTTTAGCACCCAAGAGCACACTGTGCAACAGATGCTCAATCAGGCCAAATTTATAATTTCTGTGTCCTTGCTATATAGGTCTTCTCCACGATGTTCTTCTCGTTTTATTGCTACCTTACATTCTTGATAGCCTTTCTTTTTAAGGCTATAGGGGCTATTCTTTTGTAAGATTTTATCCTTTTCTTTTTCCCCAACTTGAGGATGAATAAAAGGATTATACCTTCTTGCAAAAAAAAAAAAAAAAATAATAATAATAATAATAAACAACTTTTGGGAACAAGTACAACCATCACTCCGCTTTCTGCTGATCTTTTTCAGGCTAATCAGCTCACCCCTGACTCTGCTTCTTCTTTGATTGGACATGTTACTAATGCTGAAATTTTTGAAGCTTTAAAATCTATTGATAGGAATAAGAGTCCTGGTGTGGATGGCTATACCTCTGGTTTCTTTCTTGATGCTTGGAGTATTGTTGAGCCGACTTTCTCAAGTCGTTTCAGAATTTTTGTCAATGGAAATTTACCTAAAGTCTGCTCGCTTTACTCTCCTGGTCCTTATCCCTAAGAAGGTCATCCCCAATTCTATCGATTTTCGTCCCCATAGCCTTTTTACTACTTTTTACAAGGTAGTTAGTAAGGTTTTAGCTAATAGGCTTGTTGGGGTAATGGAAGATATTATTGGTCCTGAGCAGCAAGCGACTTTTGTCAAACACAGAGATTTATTTGAAAACTCTATGCTTGCCCATGAGCTATCTTTTAAGTACTCTAGGTCTCTCATTACTCCTAGATGTCTCTTAAAAGTAGACATTCAAAAAGCTTTTGACTCTGTACATTGGGATTTTCTAAAGAACAGTCTTATCTCTTTGGGGTTCCCTGCAAAGTTTGTCCTGTGGTTAATGGCTTGTGTGTCTTCCCCTACTTACTCTATCAGCATTAATGGCTCCACCGAGGGGTATTTCTCTGGAAAAGGGGGGGCTGAGGCGGGAGACCCTTTTTCCCCCTACCTCTTTGTTATATGTATGGAAATTCTTTCCAGTTCTTGAAAAAAACTCCCACACCACCCTGGATTCTCCTTTCACCCAAAATGTGTCAAGCTCAATCTTACTCATTTGGTTTTTGCTTTGATGACCTGTGGTCTTCACTAGGGGGACCTCCTTCTGTTCTAGCCGTTTTTCCAACCTGTCTCAATCTTTTTCTTGGATACTCGGGTCTTCAAGCCAACCCTATGAAAACTTGTCTCTATTTTGGGGGGGGTGGCTCAGATTTAAAGCACTCATCCTTACTACAACAAGATTCTCTGAGGGAGAGTTTCCTTTTAGATACTTGGGCCTTCCTTTGCACACATCTAGATTGACAAACTCTATGCATTGTCCTTTGTTGGAAAAGATTCGAGCAAAAATTCTTCACTGGGCAAATCAGTCTCTTAGCTATGCTTTAGTAAGACCCAGTTGATCACCTCAGTTATCTTTGGCCTGCAAAATTTCTGGGGTGCTAGTATTCTTCTTCCAAAAGGAGTTATTAAAAGCATCAACAAGTTATGTAAGGATTTTCTTTGGGGGATTGACACTGGCCAGAGAAGGCATGTTTTCAAGAGTTGGAAATCCTTGTGCATGCCAAAGCAAGAAGGAGGCATGGGCATTATGGACATTAGTTCTTGGAATATGTCTCAAATGGTTTCCTGGATCTGGAAGCTAGTTTATAGGCCTCGCAGCTTATGGGCTAGATGGACTCAGCATTATATTTTGAAAGCTTCTGATATTTGGCAAGCAAAGGCTAGTCCTAGTTTCTCTTGGTACTGGCATAATGTGTTGGCTGCTAGAAATCATCTCCTTAATGCTGCTGGGTCTCCTTCACAGGCTCTTAACTATTTGCAAACCTGCACTCATGGTCAAAAGTTTCAATGCTCTGCATATTATGATCTGATTAGGGACAGAGGAGCTCCTCTTAGCTGCTGGAAACTCCTCCATTCTGCTGTAGCTGTTCCAAAGCACAGGTTCATAAGTCTCCTTGCCATCCAAGACTGCCTTCCCACTGTTGAAAGGTTGGTTAACAGGGGTCTCTATTTGATTAGCCGTTGTTCTCTATGTGAACAGGCCTTAGAAAATGTCTCCCATATTTTCTTTGCTTGCTCTTATTCTCAAGCTGTTTGGAAGTCCCTTCTGAGTTGGCTCCCTACTTAATTCATCCCTCTTACTCTTATGGATGCTTTTGCCTGGTTGTCTCAGCATCATTCTTTGGATACACAGCGTCAAAGCAACTGTGCTCTGCTTGCCGCTATATTCTACTTGTGGCAGGAAAGAAATAGGAGGATATTTGTAGGTCTTCAACGTTCTCCTGAGCTTCTTGGACACCATATTAGATTTGTTGTCTATAGTCACATGTGGGCTTAGCCTGCTGGTTATTTTGTGTTTGGTCTAATCTTTTGGTTTGTCTAGGGAAACCATGTTTGGTTCCCCTTGTAGAAACTGGCCCAGGGTCATGTATTGTTTTTTATTCATCTAATATATTGATCCTTGCAGTAGTTGCTGCAAAAAAAAAAAAAAAAATAATAATAATAATAATAATAATAATAATAACAATAATAACAATAATAACAATAATAATAATAATAATAATAATAATAATAATAATAATAATAATAATAATAATGCAAACCTTTTACATACCATTTCTCATTTTCCCATATTTATGTTTATATTAAACTTCATAATAATGAAAAATGGATGCTCAAAAGTCATGAACTTGATCTTTATTTATACCTATATTAAATTTCATATTAATGAAAAAATAATATTTAATAGCCATAAAACGCATCCTCAATTATTTATATATTTTTTACGGAAGGCAAAATTTGTAAGCAAAAAATTTCTTATCTCTATCGTTAGTAGAATGGTATGTGTCACCGATATTATTAACTAATTTATTATTTTTTTTATTGGAAGTTTCATTGGGTTATGAAGTGTTCATCACATTTTCAATTTCGCGTATGCGTTTGTTTTGTTCTCATTTAGGTGTTATCAATATTATTTATGTGTTAAGCTCTTCCAAGGTAAATATACTTACATCTCTACGATTTGATTATCATTCCTTTTTTTTTCATTACTTAAGGTGAAATTAAGTTAATAGCGATAATATTGCATAAAATAAATTCCACTATTATTGTGTTACTTTTTTTTATTAGGTATGATTTATTGAAGAAAGAAGATTATAAGGAGAACTGAAATACTAAAATTGCTTAAACAACTATATTTTACATACTAACTAAAGATTGGTGACATCAACGTGGAATCGTGAATGATTAATAATTTTTTGAGCATTTATTATATATATTTTGAAATATCACAAAAATTCCGGAGAGACGGTCTCTCAATAACGTTATTGAGAGACCTCTCACATGATGGGGTGAGGGACCCACTGAATTTTTTTTTCCCTATTATGTCTCCCACTAAATTAGTGGGAGACGGTCTCTCATGAGACCTATTGAATATATGGCTAAAAGGTGGAAAATTTGAGGGGATGACATAGCATTTTTTTTGTATAATATTGTTTAATAGGTGAAGTATTCGACAATAATGATCCAATTGTTGTTCAATTTGTTGCTGCTTTAAAATTTTTAGTTCCGCAATTTATTATTGTATTAGCTTTAATTTTATGGGGGTATGAAATGTTAGTTTTGTCATAACATTTCTAATTGTGTGTTTTATGTTATTTTCAGAATTGTTGATGAAATTTTGATATCTAATTTGTGAGGGTGCTCTATCTTTGGGGATCTTTGTTTGATAACATAGTTTTGTTTAATTTGATTATATGAATACTTATATTATTAATTCATTTTAACTTGCATTGAGTTACTTTAGTTTTGATAGGGGTATCTTGTATATCTAATGTATGAAATTTTAATTTGTGATAAACTGTTGTATAAAAGACTAATTGAATTTATACAACCCTTAAAACATGAAAACCGTAAATTGAATTGATCGTAGTATGTTATTGTATTAAATCACTAAAGTATTACATTAGAAACAGAACAACCCGTGAATTTCACGGGTCACAAAACTAATTTTTTCCTTAATTTCTGTCAGCCAATCACAAATTCACAATCCTCTAAATAACTTAACATTTATATATAGAAGATTAAAAACAATTTTTTTTCTAATTGTAACTTCATCTTTATATATAAAACATATCTACATATGTAAACATTTTATCAAAAAAAGAGTATAAAACTATACGCAAATTCTTATTTGCGACGGAGGTATCCGTCGCAAATAAGAGACGGGTACCATATTATCTCACACAAAACCCATAAAGCAAGAGACAAGAGCACATGGGGTGGGTGCCCACCTTGTCCCCTCTACCCATTTCTACTCACAAAATACCCGTCGCAAGATCCGACCCGTCGCAAGCAAGACTTATTGAAAACTATAAACTGTGTACTAGTAAAATATGTCCCGTTAAGATGGATCAAATTTTTTGATAATGATCCTTTATTTTTCACGATTGTATAAAACGGCTTTATAAGAGACTAACAAATACTAGTGTGTGGAGATTAAAGAGGTGATCCAAGTGTGCCAATATCATCACAGGGAAAAGTGAAGTGTGGATGGTTGGGTAGAACTTGGAAGAGGGAATAAAAATGGTGGCATTGTCTCCTCCATTCACCATTGTTTCACTCTCTTCATGTAAATGCCGTCCTACTTTCACCCCTTCTTCTGCTTCTCGTCTCTTCTTTACTAAACCCACCTCATTTAATAGTATGTTTTCTTCAAACTCTCCTTTTTACTTATTCTTGTTCATTTATTTGTCAATTTTTCGCCAGTGACAGTGGCCGAACTATGATTTATAGTAATGCAATAGGGTAAACCGAAAGAAAATTATTCAAAACATTTAACTAAAGTTTCTATTTTTCATTGTTCTGCCACTAATATGCCATTTGTTTATCTTAATAATTAACATATTGCTAACTCTCCGATGATGATTTATGGTTAATAAGATGCTTGTTTGTTTAATTATGAATGTAAAGTGTTGATTGTTTGCTGAATTTAGGTTATGGATTCCAATTTTCCATTTGAAATTAGTTTAGTAATTGGATTTTAACAAAGGGTATTTGTATTGGGTTGTTGGGCAGTTGTGGCAATGAGTGAAGACCCAGTTCTTGAATGGATTCTAACACAAGGAAAAGCAACTCAGATTTCTAGAACAAGTCCTGTTGGTGGTGGTTGCATTAATCTCGCCACTCGTTATGATACTGATGCTGGTCCTTTCTTTGTTAAAACTAACAGGTACTTGAGCAAGTGACGGTCCCAGAAAAATGTTGTTTCTGGGTTTGGATTTAAAACATTGGATGCCAAAAATAGTTGTTTTTTTTCCAAAAATTTTTAAGCATGAAAGTTGGGCAAAATGCATAATGGTTCTACCGTTTGATTTTAAGGAGGCGCGTTAAATCATCTGTTATCGTGCTTCATAGTAGTTAGTTAACCCGCTTCCCATTTCATAGTAAAGCCAAAGGCGTGGCTGTTTGTGCTGCGAGTTGACAAAGAATGTTAGATTGGTTGCTAATGTCGGGTTTTGTGGGCTTAATGTAAAGTTGTCAGATTTTGTGGGTTGTGAGCTTATGTTCTTGCTCCACATTGGAACAGGAGCGTTGGTCCAGGGATGTTTGAAGCAGAGGCTCTAGGATTACAACTTATGTATGAAACCAATACGATTCGAGTCCCAAGGCCATACAAGGTATTTGGGTATTTAGGCAATACTAAGTACACAACCAATACTTATGAAGTAGCTTAATCCTTGATTGTGTTTGCTCTAAGGACTGCAGGTCGGATCTCTTCCCCGAGGTGGCTCTTACATCATAATGGAGTTTGTAGAATTTGGGTCATCTAAAAGTGGTCAGGTGAGGCAGGCTTTGCCGGAACTCAGTTCAGGAAAAAAAACTTGACGTAACGTGGTGTATTCGTCCTGAATAGTTCATTTATTCTTAGTCTGCTTTAGGGAGGAAGCTGGCTGAAATGCATAAAGCTGGAAAATCTGACAAAGGCTTTGGTTTTAATGTGGAAAATACAATAGGAAGGTACATTCTTTTGAGCTATCCCATCGTTTTTGGGCCTATAATATCTCCGCCCAAATCCCACGAGTGAATCAAAAGTTGGACCTACGGTGGATTTTTCCTAAAATCACGATAATGGAGTTTCATCGCATGTAAAGTAGTAACCAGTTTGTGCCAATAGGTTTGGATTTGAGTTGTCCATCTAACTTTTGCTTGACTTAAAATTAACAAATGACAAAGCTGATTAATTGTTAACTTGAAAGCTTCTGAGATTTGTGATATTGATTACGTACGCGCTTTCCTGAGGTAATTTGGTCTCAGGAGTGGTGTCGTTAATGGAATGTAATCATAATTGAATGTCTACATCTTGTCTCTAACTGATGTTACCCTCTGCTACAATTGTTCGACAGTACTCCACAGATCAATACATGGACCTCAGATTGGATTTCGTTTTACGCTGAGCACAGGCTGGGTTATCAACTTAAATTGGCACGAGATCGATATGGGGATTCATCTATTTATGAAAAAGGTGCTCATTTTCCCTAACTTTTTAGCTACGCTTCTTATGCAAAGGATTGGCGTTGATGCATAAATTTTGACAGGACAAAGGCTGGCAAAGAACTTGACACCACTATTTGAGGATGTTGTGATAGAGCCGTGTTTGCTACATGGAGACTTATGGAGTGGAAATATAACCTATGATAAGAATGGGGAGCCTGTTATTCTTGATCCAGCATGCTATTGTAAGTTCAGTTTGTTTCCACATCCTTTTTATTCGAGGTATTACATGACATCAATGATAGTTGTTTGGCTTATCCTGATCTTACTTGAGTACACCCATTAATTAACAAAAAAAATGAGCTTGCGTCACCCTTTGGTACTGGCCACTGGGAGGGTAATAATGCGTTGTTGGCCTCAAAAAAATCACGGACTTGTTAATTGCTATGGATGTTATAAACCTTTCTAGGGCGATTGGTGTTTGTATATAACCAGTGTGACTAGTGCCTTCTTTAAGATGGACCTGATCGGACGAGGCACCGGCCTTGGGCCTGCTTGATACTTGCTCTAGCTGTTGGTGGCTTTGGAGTTTGTTGGACCATTTGAAGGCCCTTTACGGTCAAACAGGAATAGATGACAGGATTTTTAAGGCACTAACTATTGAATATTTTCGTCCTGCAGATGGACACAATGAAGCAGAATTCGGAATGTCGTGGTGTGCTGGTTTTGGACCTTCATTTTACAATTCTTATTTTGAGGTACTCCATATAAATTGTCTCCTTCATCCTTCAACGAATCAACGTAATAGTCAATTGATTATAGCAAGAGCTTGAGTTTGGACGTAATTTTAACTACAAAAAATTCTGGTTGGTAAAGTTACGAGTCTTTCAGAGTCATGTTTGCCGTTTGTATGACTATGTTCACTCTAATTCTCCAAAGTCCAAACCTATGTTACTTCATCTTGGTTGCGTGCCGCACATCAAGAAGACACTCCTTCATGACACGGCGCTCAAATTTTAGGCCGAAAACATAAACTTATTTTCTTACAAAATAGTTGTCTCGACACTTTTTGCCGAGTCTACACCAAATCACAAAATGCTCTTTATGTATCCTTGACGTCTCTGCTTTTGCAGGTGATGCCTAAACAACCAGGTTTTGAGAAAAGAAGAGATCTTTATTTACTGTACCACTACCTGAATCACTATAACCTTTTCGGCTCTGGCTATCGGTCTTCTGCCATGTCTATAATAGAAGACTACATACGTGTACTAAAGGTTTAGCGATCCAGGTTAGTTGTAAATTCTGTATAATTCTACAAATTTACTCCGTATGTAACTAATTTCTTGTAATAAATGATCTTGATCTTTGTTTTTTTATATGAAAGACACATTTTGTATATCCATATTAACCATAGAAGGCAAGAAAAATGGGGGAAAGAAAAAAGAACACAGTATCATCCCCATCGCTTCACCGAGACAACCTATCTTACCAACTTCACCAGTTCCCTCTTCCACTAGGCACCTTGTTGGATACTCCGGTTAGCAGTACTCCAGTTAGAAACACGTTGGCCACCACTTTTTTAACCTCTTCCCCTGCTAGCGTGTCTTGATTTTGCAAATTTTGTATTATAAATTTATGATGGACTTGGGAGGAGGATTGAGGAAGGGGGTGTTGGAGAGGGCCATGGCACATGGTGGGTTCGGCCATACCATTTAAGCATTACTAAGAATGGAAACTCCGATACTGTGTGAGACTATTTATGCACAAACCCGCTCTATTTCTCTCTTTAGGTGAACTCAACTTAAATATCTCTTCTGTTTTATCTCTTGTTTGAGCATATTTTTCATGGGGCGTACTTTTAAGTCAATAAAACGAAGATAGTTCTCATACTGGCTAATATATGACAACAAAATCTAACAAGGTTGGAGTTACCCTAAAACTGTCTACCACTAAATTTTTCGACAGAAACCTATCCCGACTAGGATTATGATTTAGTAGTACGTGTAGGTTAAGTAATACGTTCTTCCCTAGTTCAACTCGTAATCCGAGTCATAATAGAATTAATTAACATGCAAACCCTTTCAGGGGGTGTTTGGTTCAACTCATAAAGGTATGAGGTATGGGTTTGGAATGAGCCAAACCCATACCAAGTGTTTGTTTGGCAAAAATAGGGGTTTCATACCCATACCTCAAACCCATGAGGTATGGGTTTCTCATACCCAAGGGGAGAGGTGAGTATGAGATTGATACCCATGGGTATCAAGTAATAAAACCAAAAAACATGAAAAAAATTTAAATGGAACATTTTAAATGAATTTTTTTTACATTTATTTGATTAACTCTTTATTTTCGTGATTTTTTGGTATCAAAAATAATTATTTTCAATGTTGTATTTTAGATTTTTTTAACTTTGGTGAAGTTCGATCTCATTCCACCCGAAATTGAAACAAACACATGGTATGAGGAATCAAGTTCCAAACCCATACCACCCGGGTATGATTCCTGATTCCAAACCCATACCCACGCGCGAACCAAACACCCCCTCAGTATAAATAGACATTGAAGCCATTGCTATTATTCATAATCTTCCCATCAGAAAATCTTCTCAATCATATAACTTGCCATTGCTACTAATCATAATCTCTTCCCATCAGAAAATCTTCTCGATAATAACTTGCAATGATGAAGTCCGGTTTCTTGTTTCTTTCCCTGTTCCTCTTATGTCTTTCTCTACCTCATATAGCTCACTCAGCTCCGCAAGAAAATCCACCTTTTAAGTACATGTATCAGTTTGGGGATTCCATTAGTGACACCGGCAACCTTGTGATCGAGAACCCCATTCGTGGGGGAGCCTGTGCCAGGTACCCTTACGGGGAGTCCATTCGGCGTCCTACAGGCCGTTGCTCAGATGGCCTCCTCATGGTTGACGACTTTGCCCTCTCCTTTAACATGCCTCTCCTAACACCTTACCTTGCCAGAGGCGGGAATTTTAGCTATGGCGCCAACTTTGCTGTCGCAGGGTCCACAGCTTTAGACGCTCAAACCCTTCTAACCATGGGTGTTCAATCCCCCGGCACCAAAAGTTCCCTGTCTGTACAGCTCGGCTGGTTTAGGTCCCATCTTCGTGATACCTGCTTGAATTTAGCTGAATGCCGAGAAAAGGTCAGTAACTCGCTTATATTAATCGAGACCGGTGGCAATGACTTCAATCATGCCTTGCTGCAAAACAAACCAATGTCTGATGTCTACCCAATGGTCCCAAGGGTGGTCGCGGCCGTCACAGATGCTGCTAGAGAACTCATCAATCTTGGTGCAAAGCGGATTTTCATCCCCGGCAATTTCCCAATTGGTTGTTTACCAGTTTATTTAGCCACCTTCCAAACCGCAGATGTTACTAAATATGACAGAATGCACTGCCTCAAAGACTTGAACTCCTTTGCCAGGTTCCAAAACGATCAACTACAACATGCTATCAGAGATCTTCGCGAACAACACCCTGATGTGCGTATCGTTAATGGTGACTACTACTCGGCATTGAGTTGGCTTCTCGAGAATGCTGGTCACTTTGGTTTTGACTTAGCCCGACGTCAAACCGCGTGTTGTGGATCTAATATTAACGTCTATAATTTTAATCTGAGAAACATGTGTGGGAGTGTAGGAACTCGTGTTTGCTCGGACCCTCACCGACGAGTTAGTTGGGATGGCATCCATATGACGCAACGGGCTTACCGGTATATGGCTCAGTGGCTACTGCGGAACTCCTTCCACGGATTGCTGGAATAGTTTGTTCCTTAGATTTTGGAGGATGTCTTTGTGTAACGGATTTTTTAAAATATTTTTGTACGTACGTTTTTTGTATTTGCTTTATGGGTTTCTTTTATCTTGCATTGTATAATTGAATTGCACTCTTTTTTTTATCAAGAATAGCAGCTGCTACCTTGGTTTCGTTCATAGAATACCTCTTATATATGAATGTTTGCAAATCACATACTTCGTACATCAATTTAGTCAACTAATTACAACGGTGATTTTAAATACCGAAAGTTGGATTCTGGGATGTTGAGTGGTGGTTGTGATGCGGCGTGACCAATATGGGGAAGAATGAAGAACAAGTTCCCAACGCTTGTCGGACGGGTAGTAGGCAAACACGGATTTGATGCTAAGGAATCTTACCAGGATCCGGTTATTCTCATGGTCGGCCGAAAAACCGTACCTGAGGTGGTGGAAGCAATTTCTCCCACTTAGAGATGTGATCAAAAACTTTGCAGACTTAGACTTGGTGGTAGTGAGTGCTATGAAAGAGAGATAAGTTACCAGCAACAGCAACGACAGAATGTATAATGCAGAGATCTTTGCTCACATAAGGGACTTCCTTCCACCCCCCTTCACAATCACTTCCACTCAAGTCTAGAAAAGACATTCCCTTGTGATACCCTTTTCGTGGTTAGTTATAGAATTGGGTGGTTTAGCGTTAGAATTGGGTGGTTTAGCGTTGCATCCGATCGTATCCAATTTCGGACTGCCAAAAATGTTGATGACTGAACCTAGAGCCATAATTGGCAAATAAAAGAAAAGGGCAATCTGACACTTGACCGGTCCGAAAATCGAGGATGTAGAACTCAGAAAACCTGAACCCTCCTTCCTCAACGCTCGTTACCTGCAATAACAGCTACTCTTTCTCCACATCTGTTGAGATAGAACTACTAATCTTCTCCTCAGTCTCCATTTTTTTCCCACCCCTATTTCATGCATATTTGTAGACAATATATGACAAGATCTATTAATTCTGAATAGAAAGATAGACTAACTATTCATATTTAGAGCGAATACAAGTACTCCGTATATTTTACCATTTTCGGGATAGCGCACATAACTACATCAGCATTCTTAAAAAGAATTTAAATTACAGATAAATAGATCCAAATATTTTCATGTCTCCAACATACTCCCTATCTATCTTTCCAAGGTTCTGTATTAGCAGCATTATTAAAAATCACGCAGCAGAAACGGAATTAGACACCCTATCTATTTTTTTAAGGCCCTGTATTAAAAAACACGCATACTCCCTATCTATCTTTCTAAGGTCCTGTATTTACAAATAAAAAGTCGGAAACTTTATCGTGGGGATCCTTCTCTAAGACTGAAATGCATTTTCCCAAATAACAGAAGGTAAGATATCAACAATAATCGAATTAGGTAGCGATTTAAAAGCAGTGTGATAATTAATTCATTGACGCAAACCATCGAACAGTTAAAGTGCATACAGAAGCAATCAAACAAAAGGCATGTAGTTTTGACCTCTAAGCTTATATAGGTAAGACGACGATAAGTAAACCGCAACTCGGGTCAAGATAACACGGGCTTGGAAGTAATTTTGGTACGGGTTGGTGGTCTGTTTTCAGCGCGCGAAACAGGGTGTCGGGTATGGGTTTTTGGTCGGTTTGGGACGTGGATCATGGGTGTGGTTAAGGTTATGGATATTGGGTAGGTGTGGTGAGGACATTGGGTTGAGTTGGAGTCAAATACGGGGCTGTTTTGGTGTTCGATTCCAGTGTTGAAACAGGGGCAGCGGGTTGTGAAGGAGGCTGGTTGGTACTAGAGCTGATCAAATGGCCCAAGCCCATTGGCCCTACCCGGCCCGCTTTTTAGAAGGGCTTGGGCCTTTTGTTT
The DNA here is from genome assembly GCF_048544455.1 of Silene latifolia. NCBI lineage: Eukaryota > Viridiplantae > Streptophyta > Magnoliopsida > Caryophyllales > Caryophyllaceae > Silene > Silene latifolia. The sequence continues at coordinate 52,833,497 of NC_133533.1, forward strand.
TGGCCCAAAAAAGCCCATGGGCTGGCCCAAAAAGGCCCAACATATTTTTGGGGCGGGTTTGGGCCAAGCATTCGGCCCAAATTTTGGCCCGACCCGCCCCATATTTATTAATAATTGAATATTTTTTTTTTATAAAACCTATTAAAATAGTGTTTAAGTTATAAACAACTTTCTAAAAACTCAAGTATATTTTTTTAGATTTATAAAACAATGTGTATATAACATAAATCATATCACGAATGCATGATTAAGCATTCTAAAGTGGGGGTGTTTGTCTTTATTTTATTTTGGAGAGCAATTCATAACCATTTCATCATATTTTGTACAATTTTATAAACTACGTATGTTTTTAAAGTAGTAATTGAAGGTATTATGCTAATTATTTTCTAATGCAAGTCATAAATTTCAGGGCCCGAAAAGCCCATTTAGGCCTAAAAGCCCAAATTAGCTTATAAGGGCCGGGTTTGGGCTTGCCAAATAAGCCCACACATTTGGCCCGGCCCGGCCCACACAAATGGGCCGTTTTTGTTAGAAAGGCCCGGCCCAAGCCCGCACTGGCCCGGCCCATGATCACCTCTAGTTGGTACGCAGGTTTTGGCTACGAAAAGGGGGTGAATGGGTGCTTGTATGGGGGATCGAACATGTGACTTTGAGGGGTAGAAGATGGGTCGAAGTCACGTCGAAAACCAAGCCCAAATCGAGTAGAAAACAAGCTCGCAAATCCTATATAAGACGGTTGCAAAAATTGAGTTTTAAAGTTCAAATTAAATCTTACGGCCCTGTTCTTTTGGACTGAAATTGTCTGAACTGAACTGAACTTAACTTAATGGAGCTGAACTGAAGTGAACTGAACTGAACTTAATAGAGCTGAACTGAACTGAACTGAAATAAAAATAAAAAGATAATAATAATAATAATAATAATAATAATAATAATAATAATAATAATCTAATAAGGAAAATAAAAGTTGTGCGCATCCTTTTATAATAATAATAATAATAATAATAATAATAATAATACCAATAATAATAATAAATGTTATAATCATATTATTCATTATTATTATTATTAATAAAATATCATTATAATATAATAATAATCTAATTAGTAATATAAAAAATAAAATAGTAATATAATAATAAATATAATAATAATATATTATTAATATAAAAAATATTATTAATAATATTATAATATATTAATAATAATAACTAAAAACAAATATGATAAGTATAATATAAATATTATAAATAATAATAATTAATATAAATAATAATAATAATAATAGATGTAATATAATAATAATAAATATGTTATTAATAATATTAATAAAAATGAATATATTAATAAAATAATAAATATAATATAACAATATAATAATAATAATATTAATAATTATAATAATAATAAATATTAATACCTTAATATTGCCATTAATCATAATAATATAATAATACATAAATATAATAAATATAAATAGTAATATAATAAATATTAAAAATAAATTATAATAAAATAATAACAATAGTAAATAAATTAATATAATAATAATAATGATAACAATAAGAATATAAAATAAGAATAATAATATTAATATTGATCTGAACTGAACTGAACTGACCTGAATGGAGCTGAACTGAACTGAACTTAATAGATCTGAACTTAACTGAAATTAAGTCCAAAAGAACAGGGACGTCTTATAAAACAATCTAAAACTTTGAAAGTCGATTTTTTCAAATCGACCACACTTAATAAATTAAGAAAATAAAGTTTCAGAAACTATTTAAAAAGGTAATGTTACATATACAATATTAAGAAGTCTCTCTCTAAAAAAACCCTCTTCTCTCTAAAAAAACCCTAGCCTTCATCAATCAAATTTAGGGCTTCCATCGACTATTGATCGATGGTAAGCCTCCCAAAAAGCTTTATTTATCAATTTTTAGTATGAATCTTTACGAATTAATCAATAAAAGTCTCCCTTTTGGTGAGATCCGTTTGTCTGTCTCTATTTTCGGAGTTTTTCCAGACCTTGTTTTTCTAGGTTTTAGTTCTATTGGAAATATAGATAAGAGCGCTTTATTCGTTCCTCATATGGTAAAGATGCGGAAGATCAGTTTCGTAATAAATCGTTATATGGTATTACATATGTTGTCAAGTTGTTGGTTGCACTCAATTTGGTCAGATGAAATCGTCTCTCATCAAGGCTCAAGATCCTATGATCCTCTTGTGAAAAGCTGTTTGTAGCGATATGATAGAGAACGTGCTTTGGAGCAATTCAAGTTTACAGATCTTTATTTGAACAAGATTTTATTTTATTTGGTTCTAGTTGAGTTGTATCCATTCAAATTTGTCACATGTAGATGTCGGATGACTATTTATTAATGAATTAATCATTTCCTTAAAAAAAATCATGTTTTTAATTTTAATAAAATGTTAACAAATGACTTAATTTCAAATTAAATCCAAAAAAATGAATTCTAAAAATAATAATATAAATTCATTTATTTTTTAAAATCAATTTATCATAAAAGTTAGTTATCAAAAACAAATAAATTCATTTTTAAAACAAACTAATTAAATTGATTAAATTTCACTAAATCAATTAACTAAAATCCGTCAAACAATTCCCCCATTGTACATGGTAAAACGAATCCCAATAATTAACAGTGTTGATTTGATATTACATATTGTCCTATCATCATCGAGTGTTTATCAAATTGTCGCACAAATAAGACTATCCATCCAGATGTATATAAGCATGGTACATCCAATACAAATCCTATTGAGCTTATATGCAATCTTTTGGAGCTTTTAAAGTTTTTGAGTTACATTTTAATTTGTTAGGTGTCAAAATTAAATTATAATTGAGCTTATATGTATTATTTTTGAGTTTCATTATAGTATTTTGAGTTTAATATTTTTATAAAGCCGTTCATATTATTTCCAATAAAGTTCGTAAAATGTACATATAAGCTAAAATCCTTTATTATAAAGCTTGAAACCTATACAACCAGATGTATAGTCTACTAATTGTGTTTCTCGAAAGTCTTATAAATTTTAATATCGACAAATAGTCAAATACGAGTATCTATAATGTAACTTATTGGTGTTCACTTGTTTACAATATACTCATAAATAGTCTCTCTCTCTTTTACTGGTCTCTGTACATGTAATAATATGTTATTGTAGTCAATTTTGGAGTGTTCTAACATGTGGTTGAAACGTTAAAATATGTATTTTTTTTTGGATAGTGATAGGGCGTCACCGGGTGACGCCCAAATTGGGTGCCACCCTCTCACAACAATTGTTTATTGAAGGGGTCCTCACTCACCCCATGTGAGAGGGTGGCGCCCAAATTGGGTGTCACCCGGTGGCGCCATTTCATTTTCCTTTTTCTAATTGTAACTTTAATGGCATGCATAGATATCATCGTGCGTGATCAGCAACATATCCTCTCCGGCCAGACTGTCCACGCGTTACATCAATATTATATACTCCCTCCATTTTATTCAATAGTTTACCCCTATTTTATTTTATCCTTATAATAAAGTAATTGTAATAACAGAGGTGGTTTCATTCACCTATATATTGTGATCTTCGACGAACTAATAATCTTACATTAATAATGGATTATTATTACACCATAACTCTTTCTCTAATTGTAATCTTATTAGCTACTCTCTTACTTAAATTAAAACTCGGCAAAACAAAACTTCCACCAGGACCAAAACCATGGCCTATAATAGGTAATATTCACATGCTCGGCGACAAGCCTCATCGCTCCGTTGCCAAACTTGTGAATAAGTACGGACCTATAATGTCTCTCAAGTTAGGAACCGTGACTACCATAGTCATATCATCCTCCGAAGTAGCCAAAGAAATGTTCCTTAAACACGACTTAGCCTTGTCTAGTAGAATGTTTCCGGATGCTTCAAGGGAAACAAACCATGATAAACTTTCCATGGTTTGGCTCCCTGTGGGTCCCAAATGGCGAAACCTTAGGAAGATCGTCATGGTCCAATTATTCACTAACCAACGACTTGATGCCAGTCAAGGTATACGGCAAAAAAAGGTTAATGATTTGGTTGAACATGGGCGAGTGTGTTGTGAAAAAGGGTTGCCTGTTGATATAGGCAAGGCCGGGTTTACGACCTCCTTAAATTTGTTGTCCAACACGTTATTCTCTATGGATTTGGCTAGCCATGACTCTTTATATTCACAGGAGTTTAAGGATCTTGTTTGTCATATAATGGAAGAAATTGCAGTGCCAAATGTATCGGATTTTTTCCCGGTACTTCGGCACTTGGATTTACAAGGGATAAGGAAAAAAACCAGGGGTCATTTCGAAAAGATGCTTGGGATATTTGAGAAGATCATTGATCAAAGGGTGAAAGATGAGAGGGTTGATGCTCAACATGATGTGCTAGATAGTCTTCTTCAGCTTGTCAATGATAACGAGTTGAGCCTTGATGATGTCAAACATTTGTTAATGGTAAGTTCATTCCGCTCTCCTTACCTTATAAATTATAATCCTATAAAACAATTGTAAAGTATTGATCGGGACGGAGGGAGTATTATGTTTCCAATTTGTTTGAAAATTTTCGTTGAGTTTAAAAACTTTGATTAATATGAAATGACAAAAACGAATATTGTCTATTGAGAACCTGTGTTATTCAGACACAATTAAATTTTAGGTTGTCGTTTAAAGTAGTCGGCTTATATGTTACCGCCAATATTTAATCGGGTTCTTGGGCAGTACTGGAATAAGTGACAAATTCGGTCATTCATATGCCTATATATGTTGACTAAGAGTAGTTATTGCGTGGGACGATCTTATACTGGGAGACGGTTCCGTTATATAAAACGACATCTCATTTATTAGTATTAAATAAATAATTTTCTTGTGGAAATAGACCCCGTTTCACATTATAAAACTGCCTTACTCTATAAATTGTGATTTATGTGCTCTGGTGTGTCATGTGTGTCAGGATATCTTCGTAGCCGGAACAGATACAACCTCAAATGCATTAGAATGGGCGATGACTGAACTATTACGTAACCCAGAAAAATTGGCGAAAGCTCAAAATGAACTAGACCAAGTAGTCGGCAAAAATAACGGACCAATTCAAGAATCCGATATCTCAAAATTACCATATATTCAAGCAGTGGTAAAAGAAACAATGAGGCTACACCCACCAGGTCCATTCTTAATACCTCATAAAGCCGATAAGGATGTCGAACTATGTGACTTTATTGTGCCTAAGAATGCCCAAATATGGGTGAATATATGGTCAATTGGCCGTGATTCGAATGTGTGGCCGAATGCTTTGTTGTTTTGGCCTGAAAGATTTCTAGAAAGTGAAGTTGATATGAAAGGAAGAGATTTTGAACTAATACCGTTTGGATCGGGCAGAAGGATGTGCCCTGGCATGCCTTTGGCATATAGGATGGTGCATCTAATGTTGGCCACTCTTCTTTATTCATTTAATTGGAAACATGGTAATGGCCTAAATCCCGAAGATATAGATGTTGAGGAAAAGTTTGGATTGACATTGCAAAAGATTCAGCCACTTCTAGCTATACCTCTTAGTAGATGATCTCGTGATTATTGATTAATTAGTCAGGCAAGTTATCATTTTGGTCTCTCTACAAGCATTTTTTTTTCTATGTAAGAGCATTATATGCATACAATAAACTTGTTTAATGCTCTTGTATCTTGTCTCGAAATGAGCTACAGACTCCCACAATTGCTTCAACAGCATCAGGCGCGGCCATTGTCCTGGCTATCAGTAAACGCCCAGAATGAGCAGCATTATCAATTTTATCAATTCTAGTAATATTGCAATTTTGCAACAGTCCTTTTCATTAGTACAGAGACGCTGCTGAGTCCATATAGAGACGCTGAATAAGTGTGTATTACATATCGGATGTGGCGTATGCGTATTCATAATAAATTTGACAGCCTAGGATGGTGCATCTAATGTAACAGTCATCTTGTTGATGATGTCTTGGCTAATTGCCTTCTTGTGAAATGATTACCGTAGTTTGTAGAACCGTAGTAATACCAAAAAAATTAAACACGGTTGGAGTTAGCCAGGCACTTGTGTCCGTTTCAGACCAATATGACCTCAATCTTACCCTAAGACAGTCTTACACTAAAATTTTCGGCAGAAACCTATCCCAAGTCGGATTAAGATTTGGTACTTGTTGGTTAAGTAATACGCTCTTTCTTATTTCAACTCTTATTCCAATTTCCAAGTCATATTAGAACTAACACAAATTAACATGCAATTCCCTTCTGTATAAATAGACGCTGAAACCATTGCTATTATTCACAAATCACAATCTTCCTATCTCGACTAGGATTATGATTTAGTAGTACTTGTAGGTTAAGTAATACGTTCAACTCCTAATCCGAGTCATAATAGAATTAATTAGCATGCAAACCGCTTCAGTATAAATAGACATTGAAGCCATTGCTATTATTCATAATCTTCCCATCAGAAAATCTTCTCAATCATATAACTTGCCATTGCTACTAATCATAATCTCTTCCCATCAGAAAATCTTCTCGATAATAACTTGCAATGACGAAGTCCGGTTTCTTGTTTCTTTCCCTGTTCCTCTTATGTCTTTCTCTACCTCGTATAGCTCACTCAGCTCCCCAAGAAAATCCACCTTTTAAGTACATGTATCAGTTTGGGGATTCCATTAGTGACACCGGCAACCTTGTGATCGAGAACCCCATTCGCGGGGGAGTCTGTGCCAGGTACCCGTACGGGGAATCCATTCGGCGTCCTACAGGCCGTTGCTCAGATGGCCTCCTCATGGTTGACGACTTTGCCCTCTCCTTTAACATGCCTCTCCTAACCCCTTACCTTGCCAGACGCGGGAATTTTAGCCATGGCGCCAACTTTGCTGTCGCAGGGTCCACAGCTTTAGATGCTCAAACCCTTCTAACCATGGGTGTTCAATCCCCCGGCACCAAAAGTTCCCTGTCTGTACAGCTGGGATGGTTTAGGTCCCATCTTCGTGATACCTGCTTGAATTTAGCTGAATGCCGAGAAAGGATCAGTAACTCGCTTATATTAATCGAGACAGGTGGCAATGACTTCAACCATGCCTTACTCCAAAACAAACCAATGTCTGATGTCTACCCAATGGTCCCAAGGGTGGTCTCCGCCATCACAGATGCTGCTACAGAACTCATCAATCTCGGTGCAAAGCGGATATTTATCCCCGGAAATTTCCCCATTGGTTGTTTACCAGTTTATTTAGCCACCTTCCAAACCGCAGATGTTACTAAATATGACAGAATGCACTGCCTCAAAGACTTGAACTCCTTTGCCAGGTTTCAAAACGATCAACTACAACATGCTATCAAGGCTCTTCGAGAACAACACCCCGGTGTGAATATCGTTTATGGTGACTACTACTCCGCATTGAGCTGGCTTCTCGAGAATGCTGGTCACTTTGGTTTTGACTTAGCCAGACGTCAAACCGCGTGTTGTGGATCTAATGTTAACGTCTATAATTTTAACCTGAGAAATATGTGTGGAAGTGAAGGAACTCGTGTTTGCTCGGACCCTCACCGACGAGTTAGTTGGGATGGCATCCACATGACGCAACGGGCTTACCGATATATGGCTCAGTGGCTACTGCGGAACTCCTTCCACGGATTGCTGGAATAGTTAATTTTTTTGCTAATAGTATCATGTTTAGTTGAGATTGTTCCTTAGATTTTGGAGGATGTCTTTGTGTAACGGATTTTTTTAATATTTTTGTACATTTTTTGTATTTGCTTTATGAGTTTTTTTTTTAATCTTGCATTATATAATTAAATTCCACTCTTTTTTTTTAATCAAGAATCGCAGCTGATACCTTGGTTTCATTCATAGTGTATCTTGCATTACAAATCATATACTGCGTACATCAATTTAGTCAACTATTTACAAGGGTTACTCTGAATAACGAAAGTATTTATCTCCGACCAATTGATCCAAGATTTTAATAAGAAATCGCTTAAAGATTACTTTTTTTTTTAAGACCAACCGAGCCAACCCACCCGGTCAGCATGAATAGCTTACATCAGTAAATGTGCAAAATCAATTTCACTATCAATTTCAGCTGAAACCTGGGTTCTGGGATGTTGAGTGGTCATCGGGTTGGTTACCTGCATTTCGATTTCCTGTTGAATGTGTCGTGGGAATTTCAGCAGGAGGAATGCTAGAAAGTGGATCACTTATTGAGACCGACCTGGTGTGCTTTAGGTCGAGCGAGTCATGTACTGATAGACGGCAAACTGGACAGGTAGATTGCTTCATTAGCCACAGATCAATGCAGGATAGGTGAAAACTGTGACCACATTTGGGCATCACTCTTAGTATTTCTTTTTCTTGGTAGTCTCCTAAGCAAATTGAACACCTGATTATGACAAGAGCGGTATGATTATTGATTACTACTGATTAGCTTCCATAGAACAACATCATTACACTCTTAATACACAGAGATTAAATTTAGAAAATGAAATTCCCATCTTCCTTTTAAAATGCTTTACTAATATGTCTGAATTTCTCATTTTGCGAGTTTCAGTTGGATGATGCAAATTTCAATGTTACAGTAAAAGGTTACTCACTGCGCATCATCGTCTGAACCAAAAGCATCTCGGTGAAATTTCATTGTGGGAATCGCAGCAACCACGATTGGTTCAAGAGCATCAGTCCTGTGTCCTGGCTATCAGTAAAAGCCAATGAACAGCATTATCAATTTTATCATCCTAGCAATATTGCAACAGTAAAAAATAAGCCAAGAAAAGGTTTCACCTTTTTACCAGAACAGATAAGTTTATCATGATTCAATCAATGATTAGAAAAGATAGTCTGACACTGACAGATGATAAAATAGAGATTTACTGTCACTGAAATACAGTAATTAAAGCTAAATCCAGAATCTATACCACACAGTAAAACATCCAAATTCCAAAACAGATGTGTCCATAAATTGTCGAAAAGACGATCTTACAGTAAGAAAGCACGAGTTTTTCAGATTACCGTTTAAGCTCTCAACTCGAAACAGTTAATATATATCCACAGACCCTTAAATCACTAGATGATGCAAAATGAAACATCTAAATCATATGCATTGTGATAAAGAGAATAGAGAATAAACCTGCTCAATGTCGATTTCGGGTTCCGGGTCAAAAGTAGTCCTCCTTGGATTTGCCACCCTGGTCCTGCCACAGATAAGCCTTGTACATACAAACAGTATGAAAGTAGAACTCATCCCAAAACCTATGATTGTTGTAACCAAATTTACATTTCCAATCATTGTAGTATTCCAGTTACTTAATCTATTAAAACATTTGCTAGAATCTATTTGTAAAACCCAAAAATACAAAAATCAAGATCACTCACAAATCTGAATTATTTTTCATATTTTGTTTCTTCTTCTTAACTATTGGTGCATATTTTCATAATCACATGCATATTTTGTTTTGCTTGTAAACTAGCATAACAATTTCCCAACAACTTCAACAAACAAACAAAAAATATTAATAATATGACCTTGGATTTATCAAATTTAAGATAAATCTCCACTAATTTAGAGAAGATTAGAAAAATGTAATGCCCAAAAATAGAAGGATTTAAATTTGAAAGAAAATGGAACTACACATTTGGAATCCTAATCCTTGGGATGCACTCAAGCTAGAGTTTGACATAGGGTCAATGAATTACGTATTAATGTGCAAGTTCCCCCTATTTAAATAAACTAGTGTTGGTGCCCGGTTTCGCCCGGGCTACCTCTACCTACTATAATTTTTTTTCCATTAAATAAAATTACTTAAAGTTGCTTAATCCATAAATTTATCATTAATATATTTTTCTATGACATATTCTAAAATTACGATGAAATAAATTTTGAGACAAATTCACTACTCCCGCTATTAATATTTTACTCTTATTAATGAAACAATAGTAATAATATTTCAATAATAACATTTCACTACTTACCCGTAATCATTGTTACTTTCACTACTCCTGCCATAATTATTGTTACTGTCACTACTGCCGCATTAATATGATAATTTCACTACTCCCGCCGTAACTATTGTTACTTTCACTATTGTCGCATTAATATTGGTTATTTTACTACTCATGTTGTTGTTTCTACCACTTTCACTAATCTCGCTGATAATATTGTTACTTTTACTATTCAAATGAGTGATTACTATCATATTAGTGACGAAGTTACTTTTACCACTTAGCCATGCAATTTTAAGAGGATTATATATTTATATAAATATATTACATATATGCGTTAAATTAAATTCGAAAGAATTATGAAATATTATATATTATGGAATATAACTTGAATTATTTATAACCTACTTATATTATATTTTTTTATGTTAAATAATTAATACATCCAATAAACTATAAAGTTTAATAAAATTGCTTAAATTTTAAATTTAATATATAATTTTATGATGATAATAGTTAATATCATAAGTGTCCATGTTTATACTAATTAATTATTTTATTTTAAGGAAATTGACCATGTTCTAGTATTCTATAAATATTTAGGAAAATTATCAAACATCTTCTTTCTTTTGGTTTCCTTGAAATTGACCATCTTAATTAATTATTTTAATTTAAGGAAATTGACCATCTTAATTAGTTATTTTATTTTAAGGAAATTGACGATGTTTTAGTCTCTTAATAATGTTTAGGAAAATTACCAAACTTTTATATAATTTAATTTTAACCCAAATTACATAATATTTGCATTGAGATCCCTTAATCGGGTCCATCACACGATGCTGGTAATTTAAAACTATATAGTATAACTAATTTGTATAACTTTCTTTAATTACATTAAAGTCCCTTGGTTTCTGGATTTAATATATAGTATTGATTGATAGTGTATAAAGTAACCATACAAAATTCAATGAAGTAAATTTCTATGTATATACTCCCTCCGTTCGGTCATTTGTTGTCTTTTGGTTTTGACACAAAAACCAAGGAAAGAGGAAAAAGCCAATAGCTAAATGACAAGTGGAACAAATTGAGTGTGAATGATCAAATTACTCATCAAGGTCATTCTTAAAATAGAAAGGACAACAAATGACTGAGACACCCAAAATGAAAAAGGACAACAAATGACCGGGACAGAGGAAATATATTTTAATATTTCAAGGAGTAAGGTATGTATAGGTGGGTGAAGGTGATAATGAGGCGAGACAATTTGCGAGCAATTCAGCTTGGTTAAAGCTCACTGTGGATCTTTAAGTCGAACAAGGTCGAGCTCGGCTCATAAAGCTTGCGAGCAACTCGATATTAAGGGTAAGATTATTGGTAGTCTTGACCCAAAACTACCAATAATCTACCAAAGTTTTAAAAAAGAAAGTCTTAAGTTGAGTCTTGGAAATCTAAGACTCAACATAAGACTTTAGGTGAGTCTTGACCCCGCTTTAAAAGAAAATTATCCAATGAGTGGATCTCATGTATCATTTTTTTTCTTAAGTGTGTAAAAAACAAAGTTAAATAAAAAAGTAGAATCTAACGAATATTGTATGAAGTTTGTGGTGAGTCTGATCTGAGTCTAAACAGTAAATAAATAATAAAAGTTAGTGAAAAGCTGATTTATAATAGTGTTAAAGACTTATATGATTCTTTCTAATAATGATGCCTTTACTCGTATTTTAGTACACTATAATTTAGTTATTTTATTGTTTAATGGATTTTTTTAGGTATTCAAATGATTAAAACCATTAAGTGGATTATATATCTGATGTACTATCATCAATTTTATAATTTCTGAGAATTATATTAAAGTTTAATTTCTGAGCTTATTCAGTTAAACATTAAGCTATAAAAAATTACAATAAAACTCAAAAACATTACATATAATTTTAGTTAAATTTGAGTTTTGACCGGAAAAAAAAAATTAAAATCTAACTTATAAACTTTAATAAACTCAAAAAAAAGTTTGAGGTAATAAACTCAAGAAAAAATATATATATGCTCAAAGACAAATAAAATTTGAGGTAATACATCCGATGATGTATGTTCCCTTTTCTCATTAAAACTGTATACTTTGATTTTGGTGGCATAAATGATGAGACTGGATCTATTCTAAGACCATCTCTAAGCAAGGTTAATTGCTAGATCATGATCTTGCTTGATCACCTTAATCACTAATTAAGGATCAAATTAGTATGACCTCTTTGTCAAAGAATATGAGCCAAATTCCACGCCAGATTAATAAAGAGGGTACATTTTTTTTACATCATAAAAGTTAGAATAAGAAAAGTAAAATAAATTAAAATAATGTGAGGTCAAAGGAGGAAGGTGTACCAACCCTGAGGTATAAGGACTTTCTGCTTGGGAATGTAAAAATGGGTTAAGATAAATAAGGTGTGATTAAGAGTAGAATCGGATCGCGACTTAATTAGCGCGACTCTTGCTTATGGATGGTCTAAGGTAATTAGGGATTATTACGAATCTAAGTAGGTAAGTAGTACATTGTATTAACTGAGGTATGCTTTCTTGTTTTTCTGAGATTAGTTCGATCTTGTATTTTCTTCCATTTTTTTTTATAATAGAATCATTATTCTGAATCATAAATCACAAATAAGAGTATTTGTTGATTAAGGAAAGTGTAATATTGAATTATTGATGCAAGAAGTAAACTACTAAACTAGTTGCGAAAAGTCCAACCTTAATCTTAATTTTTAATCGTGTCCCTCACACATGGTAATTATATTAAGGGCTGACTTGAATTGAGGGTAAAAGAGGGGGAATGAGTAGCGGAGTTATATGTGGGGTGCATTTTTCATATTTCTTATGAGAGTAACTATTCACCTCCCGAATCAATTATCCCTATGAAGAGGTAATACATTACCCACACTCTCTCCTGAGTAAAACATCTTCTGAGTAATCATCAATCAATCAATACTATATATTAAATCCAGAAACCAAGGGACTTCACTGTAATTAAAGAAAGTTATGCAAATTAATTATATTATATAGTTTTAAATCAATAACACCGTGTGATGGACACGATTAAGGGATCTCAATGCAAATATTATATAGTTTAGATTAAAATTAAATTATATTGAAGCTTGGTAATTTTCCTAAACATGGTCAATTTCCTTAAAATAAAATAATTAATTAAGATGGTCAATTTCTTTAAAATAAAATAATTAATTAAGATGGTCAATTTCAAGGAGACTAAAAGAAAGAAGATGCCTGGTAATTTTCCTAAATATTTATAGAAGACTAAAAAATGGTCAATTTTCTTAAAATAAAATATTAATTAGTATAAACATGCACACTTATGGTATTAATTATTATCATCATAAAATTATATATTAAATTTAAAATCTATGCAATTTTATTAAATTTTATAGTTTATTAGATGTATAGTGATGTTAATTATATAACATACAGAAATATAATAAGTAGGCTATAAATAATTCAAGTTATATTCCATAATATATAATATTGCATATTTCTTTCGATTTGATTTAATGCATATATGTAATATATTTATATAAATATATAATCCTCTTAAAATTGCATGCCTAAGTAGTAAAAGTAATTTCATCAGTAAAGAAAAGAAAAGAATTGTAGTAACATTGGATATAGTTATATGATAGTAATCACTCATTCAAATAGTTAAAGTAACAATATTATCAACGAGATTAGTGAGAGTGGTAGAAACAATAACGGGAGTAGTGAAATAATCAATATTAATGCACTAATAGTTAAAGTAACAATAATTACGTCGTGAGTAGTGAAATTATCAATATTAATGCGACAATAGTGACAGTAACAATAACTACGGCGAGAGTAATGAAAGTAACAATGATTACGGGCAAGTAGTGAAATGTCATTACTATTGTTTCATTAATAAGAGTAAAGTATTATAGCAGGAGTAGTGAATTTGTCTCCAAAATTTATTTCATCGTAATTGTAGGATATGTTATAAAAAATATATTAATGATAAATTTATGAATTATGCAACTTTAAGTAATTTTATTTAATGGAAAAAAAATTAATGGTAAGTAGAGGTAGCCCGGGCGAAGCCGGGCACCAATACTAGTACTATATATTAAATCCAGAAACCAAGGGACTTCAATGTAATTATATAAAGTTATACAAATTAATTATACTATATAGTTTTAAATCAATAGCACCGTGTGATGGACCCGATTAAGGGATCTCAATGCAAATATTTTATAGTTTGGGTTAAAATTAAATTATATAGAAGCTTTGTAATTTTCCTAAATATTTGTAAGAGACTAAAACATGGTCAATTTCCTTAAAATAAAATAATTAATTAAGATGGTCAGTTTCCTTAAAATAAATTTTACTATATTGCATAATTCTTTCGCTTTGATTTAATACATATACGTAATATATCAATACTATATATTAAATCTAGAAACCAAGGGACTTCCATGTAATTAAAGAAAGTTATACAAATTAATTATACTATATAGTTTTAAATCACTAGCACCGTGTGATGGACCCGATTAAGGGATCTCAATGCAAATATTATATAATTGGGGTTAAAATTAAATTATATAGAAGCTTGGTAATTTTCCTAAACATGGTCAATTTTCTTAAAATAAAATAATTAATTAAGATGGTCAATTTCCTTAAAATAAAATAATTAATTAAGATGGTCAATTTCAAGGAGACTAAAAGAAAGAAGATGTTTGGTAATTTTCCTAAATATTTATAGAAGACTAGAAGATGGTCATTTTCCTTAAAATAAAATAATAATTAATTAGTATAAACATGTACATTTATGCTATTAATTATTATCATCATAAAATTATATATTAAATTTAAAATCTATGCAATTTTATTAAATATTATAGATGTATAGAGATGTTAATTGTTTAACATATAAAAATATAATATAAGTAGGTTATAAATAATTCAAATTACATTCCACAATATATAATATTGCATAATTATTTCGATTTGATTTAATGCTTATATGTAATATATTTATATAAATATAGAATCCTCTTAAAATTGCATGCTTAGGAAGTAAAAGTGATTTCGTCAATAAAGAAAAGAATTGTAGTAACATTGGATATAGTTATATATAGTAATCACTCATTTGAATAGTAAAAGTAACAATATTATCAACGAGATTAGTGAAAGTGTAGAAACAACAACGGGAGTGGTGAAATAATCAATATTAATGCGGCAATAGTGAAAGTAATAATAATTATGGCGGGAGTAGCGAAATTAGCAATATTAATGCGGCAGTAGTGACAATAACAATAGTTACAGGGGGAGTAGTGAAAGTAACAATGATTACGGGCAAGTAGTGAAATCTTATTACTTTTATTTCATTAATAAGAGTAAAATATAAATAGCGGGAGTACTGAATTTGTCTCAAAATTTATTTCAATCGTAATGTTAGGATATATCATAAAAAAATTTATTAATGGTAAATTTTTGGGTTAAGCAATTTTAAATAATTTTATTTAATGAAAAAAAAAATTAATGGTAAGTAGAGGTAGCCCGGGCGAAGCAGGGCACCAATACTAGTCTATATATTAAATCCAGAAACCACGGAACTTCAATGTAATTTTGAGACAAATTCACTACTCCCGCTATTAATATTTTACTCTTATTAATGAAACAATAGTAATAATATTTCAATAATAACATTTCACTACTTACCCGTAATCATTGTTACTTTCACTACTCCTGCCATAATTATTGTTACTGTCACTACTGCCGCATTAATATGATAATTTCACTACTCCCGCCGTAACTATTGTTACTTTCACTATTGTCGCATTAATATTGGTTATTTTACTACTCATGTTGTTGTTTCTACCACTTTCACTAATCTCGCTGATAATATTGTTACTTTTACTATTCAAATGAGTGATTACTATCATATTAGTGACGAAGTTACTTTTACCACATAGCCATGCAATTTTATAGATGTATAGAGATGTTAATTGTTTAACATATAAAAATATAATATAAGTAGGTTATAAATAATTCAAATTACATTCCACAATATATAATATTGCATAATTATTTCGATTTGATTTAATGCTTATATGTAATATATTTATATAAATATAGAATCCTCTTAAAATTGCATGCTTAGGAAGTAAAAGTGATTTCGTCAATAAAGAAAAGAATTGTAGTAACATTGGATATAGTTATATATAGTAATCACTCATTTGAATAGTAAAAGTAACAATATTATCAACGAGATTAGCGAAAGTGTAGAAACAACAACAGGAGTGGTGAAATAATCAATATTAATGCGGCAATAGTGAAAGTAATAATAATTATGGCGGGAGTAGCGAAATTAGCAATATTAATGCGGCAGTAGTGACAATAACAATAGTTACAGGGGGAGTAGTGAAAGTAACAATGATTACGGGCAAGTAGTGAAATGTTATTACTTTTATTTCATTAATAAGAGTAAAATATAAATAGCGGGAGTACTGAATTTGTCTCAAAATTTATTTCAATCGTAATGTTAGGATATATCATAAAAAAATTTATTAATGGTAAATTTTTGGGTTAAGCAATTTTAAATAATTTTATTTAATGAAAAAAAAATTAATGGTAAGTAGAGGTAGCCCGGGCGAAGCAGGGCACCAATACTAGTCTATATATTAAATCCAGAAACCACGGAAATTCAATGTAATTTTGAGACAAATTCACTACTCCCGCTATTAATATTTTACTCTTATTAATGAAACAATAGTAATAATATTTCAATAATAACATTTCACTACTTACCCGTAATCATTGTTACTTTCACTACTCCTGCCATAATTATTATTCTTCTTGTCCTCTTCTGCGCGCATTAATATGATAATTTCACTACTCCCGCCGTAACTATTGTTACTTTCACTATTGTCGCATTAATATTGGTTATTTTACTACTCATGTTGTTGTTTCTACCACTTTCACTAATCTCGCTGATAATATTGTTACTTTTACTATTCAAATGAGTGATTACTATCATATTAGTGACGAAGTTACTTTTACCACTTAGCCATGCAATTTTATAGATGTATAGAGATGTTAATTGTTTAACATATAAAAATATAATATAAGTAGGTTATAAATAATTCAAATTACATTCCACAATATATAATATTGCATAATTATTTCGATTTGATTTAATGCTTATATGTAATATATTTATATAAATATAGAATCCTCTTAAAATTGCATGCTTAGGAAGTAAAAGTGATTTCGTCAATAAAGAAAAGAATTGTAGTAACATTGGATATAGTTATATATAGTAATCACTCATTTGAATAGTAAAAGTAACAATATTATCAACGAGATTAGTGAAAGTGTAGAAACAACAACGGGAGTGGTGAAATAATCAATATTAATGCGGCAATAGTGAAAGTAATAATAATTATGGCGGGAGTAGCGAAATTAGCAATATTAATGCGGCAGTAGTGACAATAACAATAGTTACAGGGGGAGTAGTGAAAGTAACAATGATTACGGGCAAGTAGTGAAATCTTATTACTTTTATTTCATTAATAAGAGTAAAATATAAATAGCGGGAGTACTGAATTTGTCTCAAAATTTATTTCAATCGTAATGTTAGGATATATCATAAAAAAATTTATTAATGGTAAATTTTTGGGTTAAGCAATTTTAAATAATTTTATTTAATGAAAAAAAAAATAATGGTAAGTAGAGGTAGCCCGGGCGAAGCAGGGCACCAATACTAGTCTATATATTAAATCCAGAAACCACGGAACTTCAATGTAATTAAAGAAAATTCTGCAAATTAATTATGCTATATAGTTTTAAATCAATAGCACCGTGTGACGGACCCGATTAAGAGTTCTAAATGCAAATATTATATAGTTTGGGTTAAAATTAAATTATATAGAAGCTTTGTAATTTTCCTAAATATTTGTAAGAGACTAAAACATGGTCAATTTACTTGAAATAAAATAATTAATTAAGATGGTCAATTTCCTTAAAATAGATTATACTATATTGCATAATTCTTTCGCTTTGATTTAATACATATATGTAATATATCTATATATTAAATCCAGAAACCAAAAAACTTCAATGTAATTAAAGAAAATTATACAAATTAATTATACTATATAGTTTTAAATCAATAGCACCATGTGATGGACCCGATTAAGGGATCTCAATGCAAATATTATATAGTTTGGGTTAAAATTAAATTATATAGAAGCTTTGTAATTTTCCTAAACATTTGTAAGAGACTAAAAAATGGTCAATTTCCTTAAAATAAAATAATTAATTAAGATGGTCAGTTTTCTCAAAATAAATTATACTATATTTCATAATTCTTTCAATTTGATTTAATACATATATGTAATATATTTATATAAATATATAATCCTCTTAAAATTGCATGCCTAAGTAGTAAAAGTAATTTCGTAAGTAAAGAAAAGAATTGTAGTAACATTAGATATAATTATACGATAGTAATCACTCATTTGAAGAGTAAAAGTAACAATATTATCAGCGAGATTAGTGAAAGTGGTAGAAACAACAACGGGAGTAGTGAAATAATCAATGTTAATGCAGCAATAGTGAAAGTAACAATAATTACGGCGGGAGTAGTGAAATTATCAATATTAATGCGGCAGTAGTATGTAGGATAGTATACAACTGATTGTAGGATAGTATTTCTGCAATAATTATGGCGGGAGTAGAGAGTATAACAATGATTACGGGAAATGAGTGAAATGTTATTACTATTATTTCATTAACAAGAGTAAAATATTAATAGCGGGAGTAGTGAATTTGTCTCAAAATTTATTTCATCGTAATTTTAGGATATGCCATAGAAAAATATATTAATGATAAATTTATGGGTTATTGTTGGGTTCCTTATGATTGATGATAACATGCCCATTTGATTTGTGTTATCTTAGTTTACCTTTTCAGGACTAATGATTAAATCAAGCTTGGATTAAGAAGTGTTGAAGTTGTTAATCATCCCATTGTATCGAGTCTTATGTGTCATCTAATGTACAAGTGAGAAAGTAGAGTATCCTAGAGTAATAGAAACAGTCAAGACGACTGTTACTTTCACAAGTAAACAACTGCTTGGATTGTTGCCACAACTCGTAACACTTGAAGCCTTTTTATCTTTCGAAAATCTTTCACGTGTCTCTTATTTTTCAAAGATAAACTTCAGATTTTTATTAGGATTTGGCTTTCAATAAAGGGTGGTTTGAATAATTATTATTTTCAAAATGTTTCCTCTTTATGCAAATTTGACCCTTTGGTCCTTTAGAAAACAAGAAATGCTTTTTGCCATATTTGTGTAAACTTGTCATCATGTGACTTATTTTTCCCTCTTTGTTTTCTGAATTTGCATGAGCTTTTATGGATAGTTTTCAAACACTCTTTCCTTTCTTTTGCCTTTGCATAAGAACCTTCTTTGGTGCAAGTATTGGGTGATTGTTGAGGCTCTTCACATGTGTGGTCTTTGACCCTTCAAAACCCTAGAAACCGCCTCACCCATTCTCTCTATAAAAGGCGAGCCATTCCTCCATAAAAACTCAAGACTTTTTCTGAAATATTTTTCAAGTTTGCAAATTGTTTTTAAAGCTTAAAACCGTGTTTCTTTGCAAAACTTCTAAGAGTCTTCAAGTTGTTACAGTCGTGGCTACTGTTACTTTAACATACTAAACTCTCTTGCTTATGAATTGTTGATCTTGTAAAAGTTGTCCATCTCTATTCTTTGTTAAGAATATGTTAGTGGAAACTTGATCCTTATAACATTCTAAGTGTGTTAGTAGAGTTTAGGACGGAGTAGTCTTCAACTCTTGGCAACCGGAGTAGGTTGCGAGTTGGCTTGTCATAAGAACGGAGTAGTTCTTGGACTCGCTTTACAACCGGAGTAGGTTGGTGTTTTTATTGTACGGGTCTTTTAGTTGTCGGAGTAGATCACTAAAAGAAATCAATAAAAAGTAGATTGGACGTAGGCACTTGAGTTTCTTGCCGAACCAATTCAAAAATCTCGTGTTTAATTTTCTCACTTTATTTCCGCTGCTCTTTTATTTTTGTTTGTCTTGCTTTGCTTACATTTCGAAGTAACAGTTCATCATACTGTCACATTTGGTCTGCAGTTTGTATTCCATAAACTGAGATAAATAGATACAGTCCGAACAGTTGTTACTTTCATACTTCAGCGGGCATTCATTTTAGTACTCGTGTAATCTCGCAATATTACTCGAAGTATTATCTCTTCTCTTTTGTTCTTGCAACTCAATTTAATCAATAAAGTTGTAGTTAAAATTTTTAAATAGTACCTAATTTACCCCCTACCCCTCTTAGGTACTTGAATCCATAAACTCAACAATTGGTATCAGAGCCTCGTGCTCTTGATCGAGGCTAATCGCCTTAGAGTTTGATTCATGGGTAATGGATTCCGAGAAACACTCCAAGATCCCGGTCTTTACCGGTTCGAATTTTGGATGGTGGAAACTCAAAATGGAACATTACATCAAAAGTATCGATTATCCATGTTGGAACATCATCCAAAATGGACCTCTTGTCATTGAGGAAACCGATATCTTAAACGGTTTCACCAAGACAAAAGAGGAAAGAAATTACAATGAAAACGACTTCAAACTCGCCGAAAAGAATTCCAAAGCAATGTCGATTCTTCAACGTAGTGTTGGTGAGGGGGAAGTTAGTCGTATTTCCGGATGTCCTATGGCAAAATCTATTTGGGATTCTCTTGTACTTGCCTATGAAGGGACGTCCCAAGTAAGAAAACACCGTATTGACCTTCTCATGCAACAATATGAGATGTTTAGAATGTCAAAAGACGAGTCCTTAAATAGTTTCTCTTTTCATTTTTCTTGTATTATTAATGAGCTTAAAAGTCTAGGAAGGAATTTCGAGTCCGAGGACATCATTCGAAAAATCCTTCGTAGTCTAACCTCTAAGTGGCAACCCAAAGTCACCGCCATAGAGGAAGCTAAAGACTTGTCAACCCTATCTCTTCATGAACTAATGGGATCACTAATGGCTCACGAGTTTAATCTCGATAAGCATTCTAGTGAGTCTTCAAAGGGAAAGAGTCTCGCCCTCACATCCTCTCCAAGTGATGGAGAAAATGAGGAGGAAGACGAGTTTGCTATGTTCACAAGGAATCTAGCCGGGTTGGTCAATGGCCAAGGAAACAAAAGATTCACTAATAACTACTCGAAAAAACGCTTTCCTAAGAAACGACCTAACTCCACCGTGGGATGCTTTAAATGTGGTGATAAAACTCACCAAATTAAAGAATGTCCCAAGTGGGATGAAATCAAGTCAAAGGAAAGAAGAGAAAAGGTTAAAAAGGACTTTAAACATAGAGTCATGAGTGCTATTTGGGGAATGTCCAACTCCGAGGAAGATGAGGAACTCATCGAGGAAGAACTAGAGGCTAAAATGTGTCTTACAAATCATGGTAAAGAAAAAGTCTCAAAAACCTCAAAACTTGAACACTTAAGATGCCTCATGGCTAATCCCGACAATTCCGACTCCGATTCCGACAACGAGGTAAATCATCTAAATGCCAAGGCTAGAACTTACTCCAAAGAGAAAGTATGTAAGCTTCTTGACCAACTTTTTGATAAGTGTCGGTTTCAAAATGATAAGCTTGAGGTAATGCAAAATGAGATTGAGGAAATTGCTCAAGAGAACTTTAATCTTAAAAATGAACTAAAAGCAACAGACAACGTCACTGTCACCTCTGAGGCTTATGATGAAGTTAAAAGAGTCAACAAGCTAAACAAACATTTGACTAAAGAACTAGAGCGTCTTAGGTTGACCCCCACGGACGTCTCTGACCTTGAAAATGTCAACACTACCTTGGTGATGCAAGTTTCCTCACTAACCAAGGAACGTGATGATCTTTTGAAGGACAAAGATGCTCTTGAAAATGAGATCTATGACTTTGTAGTTGAAGTTGTAGACCTAAGAGAAACAGTGTCTAAGACTATTGCTTCTGACAAAGATTTAGACAAGTCTAAAGAAAAGATTAAATGTTTGGAAAATGAAAACAAATGTCTAAAAGGTGAGGTTGTTTGTCTCAAGAATGAAATAGAAGTCCTTCATGATAGGCTTACTTTTTTTCAAAAAGGTATGCCCGAATGTAGCACTTCTAGGTCTTCTCCTCATCATAGATCCGATGACATCATTGATCTAAACAAAAGTCTTGACGAGATGACCTCTAAATATGAAGAGTCCAAAGAACGAATCATGTATCTCGTGTCTAAACTCAACAACCACACCCATGACTTCATAGTTGAGAAAAGATTGTCTATTGAAAGTGTTAACAATGATGAACTCAAGAGAGAAAAAGAAAAGAATTTGCATCTCCTCTCACGTGTCAATGACTTGACCAATGAACTTGTTAGTACTAAAAACATCACTGAAAAATGGGAAAGAAGTCAAACCGTGTTAAACTTCCTCACGAATCAAACCGAGAGATGTAACAAAACTGCTGGTTTGGGGTTCAAATGGAACAGTCAGACAGATCATCCGAAGCCTAAAACTGATTTTAGAAGGAGAAAGTATGTTGGTCTTCCCGAATACCTTATTTGCAATTATTGTGGTAAGAATGGTCATGTCCTCAACACTTGTGAAAAAATATTTCATGACATTAACAAGAACATCAAAATAATTAAGCAAATATGGATTAGGAAAGATACCATAAGATATGTTGATCACAAAAGGGGACCCAAGTTTGTTTGGGTTCCTAAACTCAAAGTCTAATCTTGTGTAGGGCTTGGTGAGAGGCGGCCGCAATTGGTACTTGGATAGTGGATGCTCTCGTCACATGACGGGTGATAGAAGCCAATTCCTCTCACTTAAAGCATACAATGGTGGCACGGTAAGGTTTGGTGACAACAAGAAAGGTGAAGTAATTGGCATTGGAAAAGTTGGTAAGTCACCATTACTTTGTGTCGACAACGTGCGGCTTGTCAAAGGTTTGAAGCATAATCTCCTTAGTATCTCTCAACTTTGTGATAAGGGTAATATTGTAGAATTTAGTGCTAATATGTGTCGAATATTTGATGCCACTACTAATGAACTAATACTCGAAGGAAGACGTGTCAAAGACGTATACTTAACTAATTTGAACACTCTATCCGGTCACACCATGTCTTGCATGAGCGTAATGAACAATGATCCTTGGTTATGGCATAAAAGGTTTGGTCATGTTAGTACAAAAACTCTTAATACTCTTAAAAGACTTGACTTAGTTGAAGGTATTCCCAACATGAAGTTTGATTTTGATAAAGTATGTGATGAATGTGCTAGAGGCAAACATGTTAGAAGTTCCTTTAAATCCAAAAGAATTATGAGTACATCTCAACCTTTGCAACTTTTACATATCGACTTGTGTGGACCAATGAGAACTAGAAGTAGAGGTGGTAGTCGTTATGTGTGTGTCATTGTTGATAATTACTCTAGGTTCGTTTGGGCACTCTTCCTAAGCTCTAAGGATGAGACATTTGATGAGTTTCTAATTTGGTTAAGAAAGATTCAAAATAAACTTGGTTTAAAACTTGTTTCAATGAGAACCGATCACGGAACCGAATTCGAAAACTCATCATTTGGTGCTTATTGTGATGACAATGGTGTAGACCATAACTTCTCGGCTCCTAGAACACCACAACAAAATGGTGTGGTTGAAAGGATGAATAGAACCCTTGAAGGAATGGCTAGAACAATGTTATTATCTAGTAAGTTGCCTAAGAACTTTTGGGCCGAAGCGGTAAATACCGCTTGCTACATTCATAATCGTGTCATGATAAGGAGTATATTGAATAAAACTCCCTATGAATCGCTACGTGGAAGAAAACCCAACATTTCATATTTTAGATGTTTTGGAAGCAAATGTTTTGTTCATAACAATGGTAAAAATAACTTGGGTAAGTTCGATCCACGTAGTGATGAAGGAGTATTTATTGGGTACTCCGATCATAACAAGGCCTATAAAGTCTACAATAAACGAACCTTGTTAATTGAAGAAAGCATCCATGTCATTTTTGATGAATCTAGTGTGCTTGGACAAGTACAAAACGTGAATGATGATGATGATAGTGATGACGATGAGTTTGAGATTGGTCTTGTTCGAAAGGACTTCGTGTTTGAGGATGAAGAAGCTCCCAACACTGACTTGCAACAGACACAGGGACTGTCACCTTCAAAGGAAATCAACAACTCAGGGGGAACACGTAGCACATCTGCCAATGTTTCTTCTCAGGAAGCAACAGACCCAACGACTGTTGCCTCCACCTCCAGAACTGAGACAACCCAAAACAGTGAGGATGAAAATCCCTCCAGGCCAAAAGAGACAGTCACTGTGACTGATGCTGCTGAGGGGGAACAAGAAACCGTTGTTCCAAAGAAGTGGAAACATCAAAGCTGTCATCCACTCTCTAATCTCACAAGTGATCTCAACTCGGGAATTCGAACAAGATCATCCCTCAACAATCTCGCTCATCTCAATGAGTATTGTGCCCACAATGCCTTCCTTTCTCAAATTGAACCTTCAAATGTAACAGCGCCTTGACCGATGCAGATCAAGTTGCTTGCTATGCAAGAAGAACTCAATCAATTCAAAAGAAACGAGGTATGGCACTTAGTCCCTAGACCGCCTAATCGTACCGTCATTGGTACTAGGTGGGTCTTTCGCAATAAGCTTGATGACTCGGGAGAAATTGTAAGGAACAAGGCTAGACTAGTGGTGCAAGGTTATAACCAACAAGAGGGTATTGATTACGATGAAACCTATGCACCGGTAGCTAGACTTGAGGACATACGATTGCTTATAGCTTTTGCGGCTCACAAAGGTATTAAACTCTTCCAAATGGATGTTAAAACCGCTTTCTTAAATGGATATTTGGAAGAAGATGTCTTTGTAGAGCAACCACCGGGTTTTGAGAACAATGACTTGCCTAACCATGTTTTCAAATTAGACAAAGCTCTTTATGGTTTAAAACAAGCACCTAGGTGTTGGTATGATAGATTGTCTAAGTTTCTTATTGAAAATGGTTTTAAAAGAGGCTCCGTTGACAAAACATTGTTCTTAAAGTCACAGTCAGACGAACTGTTGGTTGTACAAGTATATGTTGATGACATTATATTTGGTGCAACAAATGAACTCCTTTACTTATATTTTTCGGAACTAATGAAATCGGAGTTTGAAATGAGCATGATGGGTGAGCTAGGATTTTTCCTTGGGCTCCAAATTAAACAATCAAAGGATGGAATCATGATCCATCAAAAAAGTATATTAAGGAAATGCTTAAGAAATTTGGGATGACTAATGGTAAGTCTCATGATACACCTATGGTAGCCGGGTCCAAATTGGACTAAGATGAACTCGGTAAGAATGTTAGTGATAAGGTGTATAGAGGTATGATAGGCTCCCTTCTCTACTTGACCGCAAGTCGTTCCGACATTCTCTTTAGCGTTTGTTTATGTGCTAGGTTCCAAGCAAATCCGAAAGAATCACATTTTAAAGCCGTTAAACGAATTCTTCGGTATTTGATTGGAACACAAAATCTTTACTTATGGTATCCCTTACATTGTCCTTTTGATCTCATAGGCTTTTCGGATGCGGACTATGCGGGATGTACGGTTGATAGAAAGAGCCCTCCGGAATTGCAACATTCTTGGGTCCTTGTTTAATCTCTTGGGGCTCAAAGAAACAAAATACGGTAGCTCTTTCAACGGCCGAAAGTGAGTACGTTAGTGCCGCACATTGTTGTTCTCAATTACTTTGGGTAAGACAACAACTCTTGGATTTTGGTATTATTTTTGACTCTGTTCCCATAATGTGTGATAATACGAGTGCAATAAATATTTCCAAAAATCCTATTCAACACTCTAAAACCAAACATATTGATATTCGTCACCATTTTATTCGTGATCATGTGAAAAAAGGACATGTTAAACTTATCTTTTGCAAAACCGAAAATCAAATTGCCGATATTTTCACTAAGCCACTTGCAAGAGAACATTTTGAGAAATTTAAACTAGAAATTGGGTTAATTAATTGCTTGTGAATTTTAGTGTGAGTTTTACAAATTTTCTTAATTGATTAAATTAAAATTGGATATATGTTATTAAGTATTCTAAGTGCATTGACATCATTTTTAGACCAAAAAATTGACACCGTATTCGTGAGTCGGTAATCACTCAACCTCATATCTAAATTTACGTTTATAATATACTACCTTGCGTTTTTATTTCGAGTGATTGAAATTAATTGGTTGGGCCAACTACCTCACTTACCACATTTATTGGGCCACTTACTCCCTCAAACCAACCGAACACCCATAACCCACTTATCCCTTCATCTTCAAATCCCTCAATCTTACCTACCCTTAACCCACCATGGTAAAGACTTCTTTCAATACCCCTATACCCGTCAAACCAGTGAAAATGACATCCCCACCTGTCACATCTGACCCACCAACAACAACAACTCAAACCATGCCTTCACAAAAAATCTCCCATGCCTTTCCTCCACAGACCTCAACTACAACTCCAACCCCATCACCGAACTCGGAACCACCAAACCCTCATCCAACACCTCTCTCCACTGTTCCACCATCATCTGTCCCATCTGACGACATCCCCATGTCCACTATGGTTAGGCGTCGTACTCGAGGAGGTCGGAAGAAAAGTACTACTGTCCCAAGCTCTTCCTCTGAAACGGTTACGGTGAATGTTGATGATATTGAAGAAACTGAAATTGATTTGAATGAGAATCCGACTAAGTCTGCCGAGTTAGATCCGATTCCGGCAAAGAAGAACAACAAAAGAAAAGATAAAGCCTCTTCATCCCAATTACCCCTATCTCCGAAAGTGTCGAGCAAAGCAACATTGAAAACCCCACTATCCCTGTTGAAACACCCAGTGAACCACCCCTGAAAAAATCGAAACAATCAAAGAAAAAATTGGTGTATCTTTCACCCTCTGATTCGGTTTCCCTAACCTCTAAATGGGATTTGGCTCTTGTTTGGGATCAACTCGAAAGTCTAGATCTTCCTACCTCCATCTACAAAAATTGTGAGAGGTTGATGAATCCCAAAGCCATCCATTCTCCTCGGGTTTACAATCAATCTTGGTTCGAGCCTCCCGCCTTTCACACTGTCCGTGACATGATTTTGGCTCAAGGTTGGGAGAAACTGTTGGAATTACGTGAACCGGTCTTTGTGAGTGAGGTAATTCAATTCTTTGCATCCGTCCGAGTGGATAAATCGGGTGATTTCCTCACGGCTAAGGTGAATGGTAAGCCTCTGAAACTTACTCAATCTGATTTTGCTACCGCCCTCAATATCTCAACCGGAGGTTATGATAATCTCCCCTCCGAAACCTGGATTGCTTTACCCTACGCCTCACCCCTAGCAGTCGCTCAAGTTGTTTGTCCTAAAACCGTCACTTGTGGTCCTGTGAGCAACACCCAAATACCCCCTCCTCTTCGAATTGTCTTTAATATGTTGTGTCGTTCCATTTACCCTTCGGGTGACCGGGGAAAACTCTCCATAGCCCAACAATACCTAATTTATCACATTGCAACTCACAAAAAGGTGAATTTGATTGGGTTAATGTTTAAGCGCTTTCATCTCATTTCGACCAAACTCCGTAAACCCTCTTCTAGCATGCTACACTTACCCTATGGAATGTGGTTGTCAATCGTGCTCAAGGCACATGGGGTGTTAGTGAGTTCTAGTTTGGGTTCATTAGACATGTGTGACATCATGAGTGATGGTCAAATGGGGAAAATGCTTATCAAAGTGGAAAATGATGAATTGATCTCTGTGAAAATTAAGACGGATCCTGAGGGTGGGTCGTCTAGTCAAGTGAATACGGGTAGTATGCGGGAAGTTCTTCAAGCTGTGGCTGAGTTGAGTGCTTGGGTTAAGCACGATGCTAGCCAAAAGGATTTGGCCATCTCGGCTCTTGCTTCCACCGTGGACCTCATTCGTGGTGAAGTGGACATTATATCCACTCTTGTCTCAACAAAGGAACATGGTGATGATGCTCCATTGGATGATGATCCCTTGGGTAGTGACTCGGATGGTGAACAAGCTTCCTCTCCTTAGCCTATCCTATCCATTTCGGCCCCCTCGGCTTTGTCCTTGCCTTTTTCATTTTGTCCCACCATGTTGTGCCCTCATAAGACTATTTTTTACTTGTTATTTTAATGCTTGGTGGTGTATCTTAAACTTTATTTAGCCGTGGTGAACTACGGTTAACTTATATTTAATTCGTATGCTTGTGTTGACTTTGTTACCTTGTCACGGTTATATGTGCCTTTTTTGTGTTTTCTTGTGGTTATCTGCACTCTAATGCCTTTGACATCCCTATCCTTTTTGATGATGTCAAGAGGGGGAAAAGGTAAACTCATGCTCTTAATCTCTTTGCATATTGATTAACTAATGTCTAGGCCTAACCTTCTTAGCTTTTACTCTTGTTTTGGGGCAATGTAAAATTGTCATGGTAAGTTTGATTCTAGTTCTTGCTCTTTATAAGGTAATATTGTCCCTTTTCTCATTTGATCTTGCTTGTTTAAAATCTTGAATTAAGGTGTTTACATTGCTTATACATTCGTTTAGGGCTTGTCATCATCAAAGGGGGAATTTGTTGGGTTCCTTATGATTTATGATAACATGCCCATTTGATTTGTGTTATCTTAGTTTACCTTTTCAGGACTAATGATTAAATCAAGCTTGGATTAAGAAGTGTTGAAGTTGTTAATCATCCCATTGTATCGAGTCTTATGTGTCATCTAATGTACAAGTGAGAAAGTAGAGTATCCTAGAGTAATAGAAACAGTCAAGACGACTGTTACTTTCATAAGTAAACAGCTGCTTGGATTGTTGCCACAACTCGTAACACTTGAAGCCTTTTTATCTTTCGAAAATCTTTCACGCGTCTCTTATTTTTCAAAGATAAACTTCAGATTTTTATTAGGATTTGGCTTTCAATAAAGAGTGGTTTGAATAATTATTATTTTCAAAATGTTTCCTCTTTATGCAAATTTGACCCTTTGGTCCTTTAGAAAACAAGAAATGTTTTTTGCCATATTTGTGTAAACTTGTCATCATGTGACTTGTTTTTCCCTCTTTGTTTTCTGAATTTGCATGAGCTTTTATGGATAGTTTTCAAACACTCTTTCCTTTCTTTTGCCTTTGCATAAGAACCTTCTTTGGTGCAAGTATTGGGTGGTTGTTGAGGCTCTTCACATGTGTGGTCTTTGACCCTTCAAAACCCTAGCAACCTCCTCACCCATTCTCTCTATAAAAGGCGAGCCATTCCTCCATAAAAACTCAAGACTTTTTCTGAAATATTTTTCAAGTTTGCAAATTGTTTTTAAAGCTTAAAACCGTGTTTCTTTGCAAAACTTCTAAGAGTCTTCAAGTTGTTACAGTCGTGGCTACTGTTACTTTAACATACTAAACTCTCTTGCTTATGAATTGTTGATTTTGTAAAAGTTGTTCATCTCTATTCTTTGTTAAGAATATGTTAGTGGAAACTTGAACCTTATAACATTCTAAGTGTGTTAGTAGAGTTTAGGACGGAGTAGTCTTCAACTCTTGGCAACCGGAGTAGGTTGCGAGTTGGCTTGTCATAAGAACGGAGTAGTTCTTGGACTCGCTTTACAACCAGAGTAGGTTGGTGTTTTTATTGTACGGGTCTTTTAGTTGTCGGAGTAGATCACTAAAAGAAATCAATAAAAAGTAGATTGGACGTAGGCACTTGAGTTTCTTGCCGAACCAATTCAAAAATCTCGTGTTTAATTTTCTCACTTTATTTCCGCTGCTCTTTTATTTTTGTTTGTCTTGCTTTGCTTACATTTCGAAGTAACAGTTCATCATACTGTCACATTTGGTCTGCAATCTGTATTCCATAAACTGAGACAAATAGATACAGTCCGAACAGTTGTTACTTTCATACTTCAGCAGGCATTCATTTTAGTACTCGTGTAATCTCGCAATATTACTCGAAGTATTCTCTCTTCTCTTTTGTTCTTGCAACTCAATTTAATCAATAAAGTTGTAGTTAAAATTTTTAAATATTACCTAATTCACCCCCTCACCCTCTTAGGTACTTGAATCCATAAACTCAACAGTTATGCAACTTTCAATAATTTTATTTAATGAAAAAAAATTAATGGTAAATAGAGGTATCCCGAGCGAAACCGAGCACCAATACTACTACTACTATATATTAAATCCAGAAACCAAGGGACTTCAATGTAATTAAAGAAATTTATACAAATTAATTATACTATATAGTTTTAAATCAATAGCACCGTGTAATTGTCCCAATTAAGGGATCTCAATGCAAATATTATATAATTTGGGTTAAAATTAAATTATATAGAAGCTTGGTAATTTTCCTAAACATGGTCAATTTCCTTAAAATAAAATAATTAATTAAGATGGTCAATTTCCTTAAAATAAAATAATTGTTTAAGATGGTCAATTTCAAGGAGACTAAATGAAAGAAGATACATGTCAATTTCTTTAAAATAAAATAATTATTTAGTATAAACATGCACACTTATGATATTAATTATTATCATCATAAAATTATATATTAAATTTAAAATATATGCAATTTTATTAAACTTTATAGTTTATTAGAGGTATAGAGATGTTAATTATTTAACATACAAAAATATAATTAGTAGGTTATAAATAATTTAAGTTAAATTCCATAATATATAATATTGCATCTTTCGATTTGATTTAATGCATATATTTAATATATTTATATAAATATATAATCCTCTTATAATTGCATACCTAAGTAGTAAAAGTAATTTCGTCAGTAAAGAAAAAAATTGTAGTAACATTGGAAATAGTTATATGATAGTAATCACTCATTTGAATAGTAAAACTAACAATATTATCAGCGAGATTAGTGAAAGTGGTAGAAACAACAACGAGAGTAGTGAAATAATCAAATATTAATGTGACAATAGTGAAAGTAACAATAATTACGGCGAGAGTAGTGAAATTATCAATATTAATGCGGCTGTAGTGACAGTAACAATAATTACGGCGGGAGTAGTGAAAGTAACAATGATTACGGACAAGTAGTGAAATGTTATTACTAATGTTTCATTAATAAGAGTAAAATATTAATAGCGGGAATAATGACTTTGTCTCTAATATTTCATCGTACTTTTTTGTCATAGAAAAATATATTAATGATAAATTTATGGGTTATGTAACTTTAAGTAATTTTATTTAATGGAAAAAAAAATTTAATGGTAAGTAGAGGTAGTCCAAGCGAAGCGGGTACCAATACTAATTACTCTTATATGTCAAACCTATCATCAAAGAACTCATTACCCTTGTAATTAGTTTCCCTAATAAGTTACCGCTTTACCTTTGCTAACTTGCACATTACTCACTACTTCATTGGAACAAGTATCAACTAGTTTACTTGACAAAATCATAAGTGCGGGTGCTCGTAGCCAAAAACAACAATAATATCCGAGACTCAATACCAAAATATTTGAGGTTAGCTTGTTTAAACATTTATAAAATCTGATATTTTCTTATACCGGTTTGTACAAAACTACAAACCTATTACAACTCTCTCACTTTATCAAAAATTAAGGGTCCGTTTGGATTGAAGGAATTGGAGAGAAGGGGAGGGGAGGGAAAGGGAGGGATTTAATTTCCTTTGTTTGGATAAAAAATATGGGAGAAAGGAAATGGAAGGGGAGAGAAATGAGAGGACTTATTTTCCCTCTTACAGAACAAATTATAATCTTTCCAAGGGTGACAAGATTTGGAAAGAAAACATTATTTGGACTCTAATTATACCACCAAGCATCCTTCAATCCTCCATCCATTCTTCATCTCCCTCCTTCCTCCCCTTCCATTTCCCTTCATAATTTTTGTTATCCAAACACCCAAATCCTATTTGCCCTCCCCTTCTCTCCCCTCCCTTCACCTCCCCTCACTCCCCCTCCCCTCCCTTTCCCTCCTAAAATTGTATCCAAACGGACCCTAAGACTGCTAAAGAATATAGTATTTGTCTAAATACTCATTTTAGTAACCTACCAATTTAGCTAACTGACAAATTCATTGAGCCGAATGACATCATTTAGCAGGGTCAAAAATATACAATTATTAGTTACATTAGTGATATGTGACTAATTATCTCATTATGGGTGGCTTAACGTCTTTGGTAGTGACAACTTCTCCTATCATAACACTTAATTGTTGGTAATCTAGCCACTAATTGGTCCATCTTCGTTATTCTGAATTTCTGATGTAGCTCGCACATTATTACAACGATTAACACAAACATGTCAGCAATTTCGTTGCATATTAGTATATTACACAAGACTTCTATGTCGTGCTTAAATCATGTCCATAGACCATAACGTTCCGTTGGACCAAAATTCGACTCTGATAAGAACTCTCATCTTTTATATAAGTGAGTACGGATTTGAATTCTAACTCCTGAAACTAAAAATACAAATTAAAGGAGATCACATCACCAATTTTTAACCCTAAAAAAAACTGCCCAAAATTATCGGTAGGACGTATTTATTCAAACCGAAACAAAAAATTGTGTATAAATTTTTGTTTAACACGGTCATATTTGTAAATAGGTCAAATAAGATAGATGAGACAATAGTGTAATACCCTGGGACAATAAAATTGTGATATTTTATTAGAAATCGAGAGGGGAGAATTGCATAAGGGTAATCTGAAACAATGACATTGATATTATGTATACTAGTCCAAAGATCTGAAGATAATAATCGTATCTTCTAATGGTAGTAGCATAATATACTTCATAATATTAATATTATTTCAATTACAGTATATTACAATATAACGTAATATCTTTAACATATTTATTTAATTCATTTTAATTTTAAGACAAATATATTCGTCGAGATACCAACCGGAAACTTGTGTTACGTCATGAGTACTTGATTGGCCTTTTTATATTGAGTCGAAGATCATGTGATGAGGCAACTCTTGTGTTTGAAGAATCTTAAAGCAATAAAGGGAGATGGCTTTTGTGTTTTCTATAATGTGAGTTAGCAGCCATTTCAAAATAACGCTAAGTGTCAAGGATCTTACTAGAATTTATGATGACCAAAGAAAATTTCGAAATGAGATTCTTTGGATATTATAATGCAAAAGAGTAAAAACAATTGATCTAGATTACTCGTGCTTGTTCCGTGTCACTGTGGTGGCATTACAATATTAAATCCTTGGATCAACTTTTGAGTAGATTGGCAAACGGGTTAATTGGGTCAGGTTCGAATCAGGTAATTTTGAATCGGATTATTTCGTGTTTTTCAAATTTCCGGGTTAGTTCGGGTCGCGATGGGTCATTTCGGGGTACGGGTCTATTTCGGGTTTGTTGGCCGGGTTTGATTCGGGTCAAGCGACTCAAGTTATTTCGGATTGGGTCATTTCCGGGTCAATGATTAGGATAAAAAAAGGAATTTCAATTGTTAATTTTGGGGTCAATTAAAGTTATTAAAGTTATGTTTTGTCGTGTTATTTTCGGGTGGTTGGTTTCAGATCGGGTCATTTCGGGTCGGGTCTGTTATGGGTCCATCAAAGCTCGGGTCATTTTCGGGACGGATCAATTCGAGCTTCGAGTGTTAATCAGGTACGGCAGTTCAGGGCGATTTCAGGTCTCGGGTCAATCTTTTTGGGTCGAGTTGATTTTTCCAGGTCTACTTTTCAGGGATAGTAGTTTTGTGTCTCATCTGAGGGTGAGTGGTTCGTTGCTTATTCATTGAAGATAGAGGTGACAATCGGGTCACTCAGGTCACTCAGGTCGGTTACGAGCCGGGTCAACACGGGTTGGATCATATCGGGTTCGGATTAGTGACGGATTCGGGTCGGTTCGGTTCATCTTCGAGTCGGGTCGTCAACGGGTGACAAGTCGGGCCAGGTCATTAGCGGGTCAGTGTCGAGTCAGGTTATTAGCATATATTTTATCTTATATATTTAGTTTTAGATGGTAATTTTATTTTTAAATAACGGGTAAGTGTATTAATTGTAGTTTTAAGTTTTAATAAGTAAGATAAAATGTTAAGTTGGTGTTATTTAAACTATTATTAAGCTAGTTCATTATCGGGTTGAGAAAATATCGGATCACTGGTCGGGTAGGGTCGGGGCGGGTTCGGGTGGGAAAAAATAAGGCTGCTATCAGTTATCGGGTCGGGTCGGATCGGTTCATTTTTGGTTCACCCAATTTTCAGATTGTATCGGGTCGGGTTTTGGGTGGGTTGGGTCTGGTTCTTCGGGTCGGGTCAGTTTTTGTCAGCTTTAATTGAAGACCGTCCAGAGAACCTTTACACTTTGCTTTCAGTCTGGAAGTAGTTGTAGCCGAATTGGTAATAGTTTGTCTTATTGTATTTTCCTTTTCTTTGTAAGATGGCTCATAGTCTAAACAAACGAACCATCAATTTGTAAGAACTTTTAACATTTTCATATGTAAAAAAAAAAAAATAGCCTTTCCATGCTAATTCGTAAAAACTAGGCATACAAAGTTTTACTCCGAAGACTCCACGAGGCATGTTTGGTGACAGATTGCATCTCTCCTTCCGTTCTGTTAAAATTGGTTCTTAATGATTTTTGTTTTTGACATTTGAAGATCAATAATGAGGGTATAATGATCTGACCCACCACCGTCATAACACTCTCACTTGAAGATGATATGTTCATCTTTGAGCTCTTTTGTTCTCACTTAAGCCCAAAAGCGCGAAGTTTTGTTACCAGTATCACAAGTTTCTTAATTTGCCGATGAAAAACAACTTAACCTCATAATCTCTTGAGGAGTTAAAGAAGGTCTCTTCTTTCAAGTGTAAAACGTATCACAAGTACGTTTAGATTAGACGTTGATAATTTAGGGGTTGAGGAAGTTATAAAGTTGTGCAATAAACGCAAAAGGAAATTCGAACCTAGAATCCAATTTTATCTCAATGTTTGTCATCGTCAATAAGCGTTTAGGAGACAATTAATATGATGTTGGCAGAGTATTACAACATGAAGATTGAAATATGCATACAAATTAGGCAACAAAATCATCGTTCATGTCTTCATCATAAGCGTTATGCTCATCTTCGGGATCATAAACTTCAACCCCATGATCAGTCGCATATGGCATATTAAGATCCAAACCATGAAACTCATACGGCATATTTAGATCCAAACCATGACACTCACGCGGCATATTAAGATCCAAATCCAAACCATGACACTCATCACACCGCATATTAAGATCCAAACCATCCAACCCATACGGCGGCTTATTAAGATCCCAACCTATGTCATGGTTCTCGTTCATCTCCGAGGCCATTTCATAAGGATACGGTTGAATGCAAGACGGGTCCGAGATCTCAGCTTCCGAGTTGAACATTAGCAAAAACGTTCCAGGTGGTTTAAGAGGATAAATTTTAAAAACTGGGGTTAGCGGCAGCCCAACAACTTGAACATGAGCCACACTGGAAAATCATCATCAAAAATGAAACCAATTTTAGATGTAACACACGGAAAAGGGATGCCAAATCATGAGTACAAAAATACAAGGGCTAAGAAATGCAGAAGCGGATTTATAAAACCTAAGAGGCTTCTAGGCTTTTAAACAATATAACAATTTTTTTATAGCTTCAAACTACATGCATTTAGTATACGGAGTAGGAAATAAGAGTTTGCATTCAACATGATCTACAAAAATTGACTTACAAATATGATCTACAAAAATTGACTTACCTAAGAGGGTGTGTATGACTATAAAATCGATCTAGGACCCTAATCATCAGTTTAAGCTTTTCTTTGAGATGGTTTCTTGTCAAAAATAATTGAAGACCTTAACATTATTTCATGACAGGCACGGGAAAAAATGTCATTATATTGGTAATTCTAAGCCCAACAATACACAATTGGGGGTGTGCATACTCCGGTTCGAACCGGACCGGAACTGGAATTAAAAATTTAGGTCCGCTTTCCGGTCCATGTTTTTTTTAATATTTCGGTTTCAGGTCCATTCTGGTCCGGACCATAGACCACAAAGATCGGAATTAACGATTTTTTTCATATACTAGTTTATATTATTATTTTTTTGTTACTGATGCTTAAATATGCTTACTTTGTCATTATAAGGCTTAAATAATATCTTAATATTAATAATGTACTTTATAAAGTTATTGTAAGAAGGTGACTAAGGCGACTAGGGGAAAATTCCGGTCCAATCCGTCCAGTCTTGGACCGGAATTTTGTAGTTCGGTTCCGAATCAGAATTTTTGAATCCGGTCTCCAATCCGTCACTTTTTATCATTCTGGTTCCGACCCAAATCAGTTTCGTTCTCGTCCAGATCGGAGTGCATTCTTGTACACAATAACACCTTAACAAGGCATTGAGAAAAAAAAGGAAAAACAGATAGTTACTAGAGTTATTTTTCAAAGTAGCGCTCAAAAATAAAATATTTATCGTTTTGGTTTGATTTTGAAACTATTTATCAAAACGATGTCCACGAAGGCTCCAGTTATTTTATCCTGAAGCACCGAATAAACATGCCACGGTTAGTGGCTTGTTTGCCTTTACTACAAGGGTAGACTTATAGCATTCCTGATAAAACCAAACACGTCATTTACAGTGGTGTGTCTAATAAATGAAACGGCCACTGCCAGTAGCGTGTTAATGTAGTGTAGTTTTTTTTTCGTAAAACAGACCCCGGCTTTCTTTGCCTCTCATTATGACGAACCCACTCATTTCACCTCACTCTTAACTATGGATGTCATTGGGGCGGGGCGGTGGTGGATATAGGCTCCCCCGTACCCGTACCCACCAAGAAAAACTCGTACCCATCCCCGCCCCACCCTTCACTCATCTAAGCCACCCAATATCACATAATCTCCTCGACCTCTCATCTCCGGCGTGTCTCCAGTGTATTCTAGTCATCATTTACTACTTATATACTTAATTAGCAAGATAATCCAATTTCCTTTTATTTGTTTAGTGACATATTATGTACTTAGATTTTGCTTATTTATCTTCATTGAATTTAATTATGTTGATTTTGTACTTAGATTTAGGTCTAATATGTTGGTTTATGCACTTTTATAAAACGCCCCAAATTTTAAAACCCTAAATTAGTAATTTTGTTTCAATAGCTGCTAAATTGTGTGTTTTGAGTTAAATTAGGTTATAATTAGTTTATAGGTTGTTATTTTATAGAATGCAAATTTGTAATTATCGTCTTATGTGTTATTGGGATGGAGAAGTGTTGGAGCAAAATGGATGTGTTTCTTAAAGAGGAGGGAATCAAAGTTTCATTTTAGCTAGTACAAAGATGAATTATTTGGAATTAGCTGAAGAGATATATAAAGGAATTGACATTCAAAGTTTGAGTATTCAGTTGAGAGTGAAAATGAATTTCCAAACTCCGAGTGTTTCAAATTTGTACCCCTTAATAATGAGGGAGCCTTTAAAGCATTATGGGCAAGTGTTCGCCATTCAGATGTTCTATCGATGAACATATTTGTTGAAGTTTCTTCTAGCCAAATTGTGAATCCTACGCCAAGTATTCCTATTAGGCTAGACGATGTTGATCAATTTGTATCTCTTTAAACTAATGATGTAAATGAGGGGGAATTTGATGATAACTTAGAAGGTGATGAGATTGATAAGGATTTGGCCACACTTGATGAGAATTTGATGGTGAATGAAGAAGATGGCCGGTGATCATGATATTGTTTTTACTAGTGCGCCCATTATTGAGTTTAATATGCTTGATCCATTACATGAGGGGAAATTGAATAGTTGGAAAACTTGAGAGAATATGGTGAGTATGAAAAAGGGAAAGAGTTTGTAGTTGAACAAATGTTTGCAACCAAAGCTTCAGTGGTAGATGAGGTGACATTATATAGTGTTTAAAACATATCCACTACAAGGTTAATAAGGATTAGGGACGGACATCCAGTGACGGGAAAAAAAATCCGTCACATTTTTCCGATTTGTGACGGATTACTGACGGATTTGTGACGAGAATGCATTTGTGACGGGTTATCCGTCACAAATCGTCACATAATAAAGGCGCGTCAAACAAAGCCAAGGGCGCCAATGCTATGTGACGGATTTTCCGTCACAAACAAGGCTTTTGTGACGGAAAGTCCGTTACAGAAAAGAATATGTGCGACGGCTTCTCCGTCACATAATCTAAATTGAGAAACACAGGATTGTGACGGAGTTTCCGTCACATAAACCAATTTTGCGATGGAGTAGTGACGGACAGTCCGTCACATAGTCTTATTACCTTCACCAACGCTGCTTCCTCATTTCAGATCTATCCCCAAATCGATTTAAATTTTACCCTAATTTACTCTCCTCTCACCAACACTACCGCCTTCGGCCACCTCCGACCAACACCACCACCTTCGGTCACCGCCTTCGCCGTCGATAATGAAGCCTGACTTTTTTTGTTTGTTTCCTTTTCCTCCATCACCTAGCTTATCCAAGTTGCGGAATCCAAGCCTTACACCATATATTTTAAATGTGGGTGATCACCTAAACCATGCAATTGACGGTTAAGGGAGACACAAAAAGAGTTCCATTCTAAAGTTGTTACCATTATCACATATAAAGGTCCTCACGACTTTTCTTATGTTGGTGACATGTATAATACTACGGTTTTCTATG
Organism: Silene latifolia; assembly: GCF_048544455.1. NCBI lineage: Eukaryota > Viridiplantae > Streptophyta > Magnoliopsida > Caryophyllales > Caryophyllaceae > Silene > Silene latifolia. Next base: position 52,872,241 of record NC_133533.1, read on the forward strand.
TCTTTGAGTACTCTATCGAGTGGGGCTTATTCTGTCGAGTAAGTATGTTTGGTTTACGAGACAATGTTCTGCTGATGGGTACTCGATCGAGTAAGTGGGTTACTCGTTCGAGTAGGGGGCACTCGATCGAATAAGTGGCTTACTCGATCGAGTAAGTTGGTTTTACGGATTATTTTTGACGGGTTTTGATAGCAACGTGAGATAGATATATAAACTTAATCTGTCAGTTTCTTTTCATTTTTACACTTTTCGAAACTTCACAAAGATTAAACAAAGTTACGTTGCTTCTCTCTCTCATTGCTATCAAATCCTAAGGGCTAGAGTCGTCGGATCGTTGTGTTCTTTACGCCGTTGAGACCGTCGTTTTGTGGGTAAGATCCTAGTATAGTTTTTATGTTGTTTCATTGATTTTAGTTGAGTCTCTAATTAGGTAAATTGGGGGTTTTGGGAGTATTGTGTTTATTAGATGGTGATTCTATGATTGTGTATTTGATAGGAGGTGATTTCGTAGAGAACTTTGCTGATTCGCTATTGATACGATCTTGGTGATTGTTTTCCAGGTAGGGTTTTCCTACTCGGCTATTGGTTACATATTTGCTGGTGGTGATTGTGTTTATTGTTGATCTATAACACGTTGGTTTTGTGTTGGAGTTGTTGTGGCATAATTGATTATATAATTGTCTGTGGTTCGCGAGGTGCGCCCTCGGCTGAGTGGAGTCACTTGCGGGAGTGGCTTCAGGCCCTTGATTCGCCCTCTGTTAAACCCGCCACAGAAGGGGATGTGCACATTAAATAACATGGTTTATCACTCAGATGAGATGAGCGGGGTTAGGTGAGAACGGCTGCAGACCCCCACTGGCGGCGAAGAATATCTGTTGCGATGGGTATTCTAGCAGGGCTACACACTTTAGTGTGTAGTCAGGTATGTGGAGTTGTGACGGAGTTTGGGTAATGTGTGTGTTGTACCTTATATATTGTGTTTTGTGTAATCAGTAACTGACTCCGTTTAAATGTTTTAAAAACTGTGGTAATCCATTCGGGGGTGGTGAGCAGTTGTCTAGCAGGTATACTATGGATGCGCGCGGGATTAGCTGGGGATGGAGTTGCCACGAGCTGATAGTAGTCTTCCGCCGTGTTGTCATAATACTTTTGTTACTTTAGTTGTAGTTTGGTTTTAAAACGGTTGTACTTTACTTTACAGTTGATTTTGTTATGTAATCACTTAAACTTATCTATTAAAGTACGTTATTTTATGGTCTATTTAATATACATTGCCTCGGGTAACCGAGATGGTAGCATTCTTATGCATTAGGTGGCCCTGGTAAGGCACTTGGTAAATGGGGGGGGGGGGGGGGGTTACAAAGTGGTATCAGAGCGACGATTTTAGAACCTGCAAATAATGAGCCCAAGGAATATAGAGAGTCAACTTAAAATGAACTCGGGTTGGAGTTTTTAGGAGCTAATGCAAAGACGTGGGAGACGTCTTAAAGTCGCGAACTCACCCTAGAACTTTAAACCGGTCACTATGGGGTGTCATGGGAACGCTATGTGCTTATTAATGTTCTATTTCATACATATTGAATGATGTGTTGGATGAATATGTTGGATGGATGAGTGTTATGTGGTTGAATGGAGGTGTGGTGGAAAAGATGAAGGTAATTGTTTATGATAACATGAATTGTGGTTGGGATCGCTACTAGTTACTATTGTTTATATGCATATGATTGGATGAATAAAATTGTGTGGATACATGTATGAATATGATCTATGAATTGGTTTGAAAAGATGAAGTAAGGAATTGCATGAGAATATGAAATTCATGTGGAGAACATGTTTATGTAATGGAAGTGAATTTTCTACTTTTGCTATGTTAGTAACATGTGAATAGGGGATTTTATGTCATATATTATGTTATTGTTTTACGTAAAGTTATAGAATAAAAACATGTGGGTAATACATGATTGACAAGTTAAATACTATATGTGCATGATGGATGTTGTTGCTTGGCTTTTGAAGATAGTAACACGTGAATAGGAATAGTGGTTTTATGAGTATTGAGTTGTTTTTGTCTACCTTGTTGTGGTTTAAGTTGTTTGGAAGAAAGAATCTAGTAGTCATGTTGTTTGATTATAGAGAGGTTGTCTTTAAACTGTTATAACTTGAGATGTATATACGATTTTGATGTGATTCCAATTGGAGGCTATATCTTGTTCTTTTACGATTCTAACGATAGGTCACACGCCCAAGATGACCAAGCAACGAGTGAGATATGGCCGTTTTACGAAAATTGGACAGTGCTGAGAACTGCGGAGGGTACTCGATCGAGTGGCCCTTACTCAATCGAGTGCACCTCTTGTTACTTGATCGAGTACCCCTTACTCGATCGAGTAGCCCTGGTAATTTCTTATACGTGCTTCTGACCTTCACCTACTTGATCGAGTATGCTGCACTCGATCTAGTGACCCCTGTTTTGGGTCATATGCTTATCTTTTGACTTCATCGCATATTATGTTTAATTCATAGGTGTTCTTTTGCTTCTTTATGCATTGTTTTACATATGTGTTGGTTTTGATGCGTAAGTTACCCAATATTATCATGTAAGAGTAGCACCTTATGGTGGGCATGAGTTTGGTGGGGGAGGAGATGAGTTATATGTGGTTGTGAGGGATAGTGGTAAAGGAAAGGGAACATTGATGAGCTTATCGAGGCAAGAAACATATTTTGTGAGATGTGGTGAGTGATATAATCGCGAGTTTGAGTAATGTAAAGCTAAGTGAATATGGGAAAGGGATGATGTAAGTTTAAGGAACGTGAGAATGAAAAGATGGAAAGGAAGGATGTGGATTGTAGCAACTTGAGATATGTAAGAAATTATGGAGGGAGATGGTTAGGATTGTGTTGGCTAAGAATATATGTAATGAAATGTCGTTGTAGAGGGATGGAGAAGAGTGATATATAGTGAACTTAGATGGAGACATGTCACGACGTGGATTTGTAGATAGTGAGTGATTTTGGGGAATTTGGTTTATTAAGAGGTGGTATGAAATGAGTTTTTGTTTCTAAAAAAATTTGGAGAGTAAGCTTTGCTTGTGTGGACAGATTGGTGACAAGTGTGAGTGATAGCATGATGAGAGAAGATCCACGGTAAGAAAGAGTGAGATGATACTGATATGAAATTATGGGATTTGAGTTTTGGAGCAATGAGAAGGTAACCGGAGCACTAAAGAGTTAGGTAGAAGAAATAAGAATTTGAATTGTTAATTGTTTTTGTCTAGTGTAAAAGGAAAAGAATGAGGGGAGTAAACTAAGATAACGTTGACCGGAGTTAAGGAGCATGAAAGTAAGGAATCATGGAGATGTACGATATCATCATGAGAGGGTTTGAGTTAATGGTTATATAGGAGTTTCGGGACAACATCTTAGCCATGAGTTTCGAGGAATTAAGAGGAGTAAAAGTTGGTAAAGTATTGACACGATATGAGATTTTGGTGGGGAGTTAGGTGACGATATAATTACGGATAGAATTAGAATGAATGTTCAAGTAAATTTTGTAGATAGATTTGATGTTCGTTATTTGGGATGCTAACCGAAGATGGGAAACAAACCGTGATATTTAGAGATGAGTGTAAGAGGTTTGATATACGAACAGTGGTAGTGTTGAGGTGTTGTCACTAGGGATTAAGGGTGATGATAAATAGGAAAGATAGTCATTCTAAAGAGGTTGAGTTTGTAGAAACTGGATTGATATTTATGGTTGTGAGGGAGTATACGATGTGTCTATAGGAGACGGTTGCTAGTACTTGGCTATTAATGGTATGGTTACATTTGTCAGGAGGTGGTGGTTACGCAAATGGGAGAATGTGTTATGAAGGGCATACGAGTTTAAGCTCGGGCGAGAGATAACCTTTATGAAGTGTTAACTTACGTGATCATGATTGATTAGTTGGTGTGATTACGGGTCTATGATGTGTATAAATGTTTGTGTGAGGTTCTGACCTCACGAGAAGTGGTATGGTGTGATAGTTATAAAGTTGTTATCTGAATGTTCTGTAATATATGTTAGGTACGGTAACCTAATGGAATGATATTAAAAAGTGATAGTTTGGGTGATCTAGCATGGCTAGTTATACTTGTATGTGTATTCATGATATATGTTTGTTCCGTGAAATGGTAGGGGATGATATTCATGAGGTTTTTATCAGTTTATTCCATGTAATATGTTGCGTTGTGATCTAGTAAAGCGGTTTTGAGTAAGTTTTCTTGTCCGGGAAGTTATACCGAGTTAGTGTTTATAGGATTGTGTAAGTTGCGATGACTATCGATGTGGCTATTGTGCCTCGGGTGGTGATCTGGGCACGGTAGTTCGTGTTGTGATATGGGTATTTACGCGCCGCGGTGCGGCTGTTGGTGGCGGTGTTGCGATGCCGTCATCGGTTGTGGTGGAGTAGGCGGGATGATTACTATACGGGTTTTCGAAAGTACATACCAGTTATACATAGATTGTTGCTTTGTTTACTGCTGTTTCCTGCGAATTTCGGTTTGGATAAATAGACGGTTGTTTTGTTTATTGATGTTTCTTACCAGTTTCAGCTTGGGAGTGAGGGTAGAGTCTGATATGGAAGAGAGTTGTGTATGCTTTCGTTGTTGTCATGGTAGAGTGATATCCTATTGATGGGACACAGTTGCAAGAGGTTATTGGAGTACTTGTGATCTTCTTTCAGAGGAGGCATTGGTTGACATAGTAATGGTAAGTGATTTGTGGAACATATGTTGTAATGATCTGGAAGCTGCAAGTGGTTCATAATCTTTTATTGGGACAGTGAGTATAGGGTGTTGGAAATTAGTATCATGTTAAGTTGTGGATGAGTTATGGTAATAAAAAGAAGAGCTGGAGGACCTAGTGAGAGTGTGTGTAACAATTGTGGATCGTGAATTATGATTATGGAGATAAGCGCATGTATAGAGGAGTATGTCATTTTGCTGTAATGTTGTAGAGTTGGTGTGGTGATTTTGCTGAGGATTTTATGGTATAGGTCAGATCGAGTGCAGAATGAATTGAGGAATGAGGACTGTTATAGGAAGAGAGACCTGGATATAGGAATGGTTGTAGGTGTTGAGGTTATAGTCGGTTATCGTTGACATGTGGTGATGATGAGGATTTTGGGAAGTATAGCAAATGATTTAGTATTAGTGGGTTACGAGGACGTAACACTTATCTTAAGAGGAGTAGGATGCGATAAAGAGAGCTTGATAGTTGTACATGTTGCGGTATAATTGGAAGTTTGAGCCTTGGTGTAAAATAAAGGATGGATTTGTGTTGTGGTGGATATTATTAAGGTCATGGTCGTGCTTGTAGTAGTGCGATGTTTAGGAATGGGAGAATACTTCGATAGTATTGACAGTTGGATGATGATGTTTATGAGTTCGATAGTGTTGAAAGTTGGATGATGATGTTTATGAGTGTATGTAAACTTCGAGGATGAAGTTCTTTTTAAGGGTGGTAGAATGTAACATTCTGTTTGATGTTTGTAAGTGTCTTGATATTGGATTTTCTAAGTGATAAAATGTTAGTAAGACGAAGCTAGCGGCGTTTGTGGATGGTATTTGGAAGTGTATGGAGTTAGTGTCGAGAGACTATAAAACATGATAGGAGATGATCGCATAAGGTTTTGGTGTGGTTTTATGTTAGTCTTTGCAGAGTTAGTAGTTGTTTTGAGTTGGTTTGAGTTGTGATCGGGAGTTTTGTTTGAGTTTTAGTTGCGTTGTTGTGTCATGTTTGAGTTAGTAGGTTTTGTTTTTGAGTACGGGTTGAACTTCGGGGACGAAGTTCTTTTTAAGGAGGGAAGACTGTAATACTACGGTTTTCTATGTCTTTGAGCACTCTATCGAGTGGGGCTTACTCTGTCGAGTAAGTATGTTTTGTTTACAAGACAGTATTCTGCTGATGGGTACTCGATCGAGTAAGTGAGTTACTCGATCGAGTAGGGGGCACTCGATCGAGTAAGTGGCTTACTCGATCGAGGAAGTTGGTTTTACGGGTTTTTTTGACGGGTTTTGATAGCAACGTGAGAAAGATATATAAACTTAATCCGTCAGTTTCTTTTCATTTTTACACTTTTCTAAACTTCACAAAGATTAAACAAAGTTACGTTACTTCTCTTTCTCTCATTGCTATCAAATCCTAAGGGCTAGAGTCGTCGAATCGTTGTGTTCTTTACGCCGTTGAGACCGTCGTATTGTGGGTAAGATCCTAGTATAGTTTTTATGTTGTTTCATTGATTTTGGTTGAAACCCTAATTGGGTAAATTGGGGGTTTGGGGAGTATTGTGTTTATTAGATGGTGATTGTATGATTGTATATTTGATAGGAGGTGATTTCGTAGAGGAACTTTGCTGATTCGCTATTGTTACAATCTTGGTGATTGCTTTTCCAGATAGGGTTTCCCTACTCGGTTATTGGTTACATATTTGTTGGTGGCGATTGTGTTTATTGTTGATCTATAACATGTTGGTTTTGTGTTGGAGTTGTTGTTGCATAATTGATTGTGTAATTGTCTGTGGTTCGCGAGGTGCGGCCTCGGCTAAGTGTAGTCACTTGCGGGAGTAGCTTCACACCCTTGATTCGCCCTCTGTGGAACCCGCCACAGAAGGGGGTGTGCACATTAATGAACATGGGTTATTGCTCGGATGAGATGAGCGGGGCTTAGGTGGGAACGGCTGCGGTCCTCCATTAGCGGCGAGGAATATCTGTTGCGATGAGTATTCTGGCAGGGCTACACACTTTAGTGTGTAGTCAGGTATGTGGAGTTGTGACAGAGTTTGGGTAATATGTGTGTTGTACCTTATATATTGTGTTTTGTGTAATCAGTAACTGACCCCGTTTAAATGTTTTAAAAATTGTGGTGATCCATTCGGGGGTGCACTACTACAAATCCAGGCAACTACAACACCCTTTAACAACGATTATTCACGAAAATCACAATAGACGTTGTAGAATGTATGGCGCGAATTTTACTAAAATGAATTACAATGGGTATGGTTATAAAAACCGTTGTTATAAGTTTTAACAACGGGTTACACATGCACAACCGTTGTTAATAATTTGGCGCAAAATTGACGCAAAGTTAGTGAAAAGTAATCACAACGGTTACTTTTGGAACCCGTTGTTAAAACTTATTTGACAACGGTTGTTGATTTACAACCGTTGTTAAAACTTATTTGACAACGGTTGTTCTTTAGTAACCGTTGTCAATACCTTCCATACTATAAACCACACAAACACAAGTCTGCTACAACCACAAAACACAAACCTTAATACACAAACACAAACCCAGCAGACAAACACAAACACAAACACAAAACACACACTTTCTCATCGTCTCTTTCTCTCTTTCTCATCGTCTCTTTATCTTCTCGCCGTCACTGTTGATTTCATCGTCTAATTATCAGGTAAATCTCGCCGTCACTGTTGGTTTCATCGTCTTTCATCGTCATTATTTTATTTTTCTAATTATTTCATTTGCATGTGTATGTGTTAGTTTTTATCGACCATTATGTTATTTCTTTAAGTATTATTCGCTTAATTAGCTAGTAAAACAAATTAAATAAACTAAAACAAAGAAGAAGCAAGATGATAGAGAGGAATGCATGATAAACATAATTAATATATATATATATATATATATATATATATATATATATATATATATATATATATATATAATAAATACATAAATTAAAAAAAAAATTACATTAATAAAAATGCAATTCTTATATTTTCATAGAGGGTCTTATTCTCCTCTATAATATCCGTCCTCTCCTCCTTGGCTATTTGGAGGTTCCGTTCAGCAGTTGCTATATCGTCATATAGCTGCAACTGCTGCTGCTCCGTCAAGGCATCTTCTTTGGCGTCCTTCAGAATGGATCGAGCATCCGCAAGGTAGCTCATGAAACTTTCCTCAATGTGGAGCAACCGGCGGATGAAACTGTTGTTGTTCTCGATCATAGTAAGAGTCTTAAGGATGATATCATTCATTTTGTTGGAGTTTGGAGTTTGTTTTGAAAGATTAAGTAGGGTTAATTTATTTGGAGTTTGTTTTAGCAGTTAGGGTTTGGACATGTATATAGTGAGATAATGGAATGTTAGTTGAGATAATGCATGTATTTATACTAAGCAATGTGTGGTTTGAGTTGTTTTTTAATTAATATATATGTTAGGAAGTTGTGCCATAATCATCATCATATCTCTCTCTGCTGCTTCAAATCTTATTACTAACCCTTCTCATTCCATATTGTCCGTTCATATGCACAGGGATGGCAGTAATAATGCATGCATCAGAATTATAACGGGCCGTAATTATGCATGCATCTAGTAATATTTAATTTAATTTTTTTTTTAAGAACAAACAACAACGGTTATTTATAAAAAAAACCGTTGTCTTTAGTTATAACAACGGTTTTGTATATTACAACCCGTTGTTATAACTTTCCCCCCAAAATTGACTCACACTTTCCACAACGGGTTTTTATACTTAAAACCGTTGTTAATAGTTTTAACAACGGATTCCTTAAGAAAACCAACCGTTGTTAAAACCTTTTACAACGGACGCTTTAACAACGTCCGCTTTTTTATATAACAACGGTTTTTAACCGTTGTTATAGCCTATATCTGTAGTAGTGGTGGTGAGCAGTTGTCTAGCAGGTATACTATGGATGCGTGCAGGATTAGCTGGGGATGGAGTTGCCATGAGTCTGATAGTAGTCTTCCGCTGTGTTGTCATAATACTTTTGTTTCTTTAGTTGTAGTTTGGTTTTAGAACGATTGTACTTTACTTTATAGTTGGTTTTGTTATGTAATCACTTAAACTTATCTATTAAAGTACGTTCTTTTATGGTCTATTTGATATACATTGTCTCGGGTAACCGAGATAGTAGCATTCTCTTGCATTAGGTGGTCCTGGTAAGGCATTTGGTGTATGGGGGTGTTACAACATGGTTCTTCGAGACCACCTAAATTTGAAACTGGGTTTCATAAGTCATGTTATTCATAACCTTGTTGAGGTTGATTGGGGTATGAAGGTGAAGCTTATTGTTGAGCACATTATAGATAAGTTTGGTTACACTTATCATACGCCAAAGCTTGGAATGCAAAACAAAGAGCAATTGGGAAAATATTTGGGGATTGAGAGAAATCATATGAGATGTTACCTCGTTTCCTGAAAGGTTTAAAAGCATCTATCCTAGCATAATTTTCCAATTTCCAACCACGCCAACCCCAACCCCAATTATGCAAATATTCAAGCGTGTTTTTTGGGCATTTAAACCATGTATTGAAGGCTTTGAACATTGTCGACCAGTTATAATCATTGATGAAACACACTTATATGGGAAGTACAAAAGAACTATTTTAACAGCGATGTCAATTTATGTCAATAACCAATTTTTTCCTCTAGATTTTGCTATTGTGGAATCCGAAAATACCGATAGTTGGCCTTGGCTCATGGCATGTGATGCAGGGGCATCAAAGGGACAATGAAAATGAAGTTTTGATTAGTCAAAATGTGTCCCAAAATTAAAAGGCTTCAAAATTGGCTTGAAATCAGTAAGTAGGATAACATGGAAGACAATGAAGGGAGCTGGTGGCACGCTTTCCAACTCCAAGTGGCCTAGTTTTCAAAACCATGTAGAAGTTGTTGTTTCCTTAGACCGAGTCTAATATTATTTTCCTAAATCGAGTCAGTTTGATATTCGGTATTGTTTTATTATTCCCTAATACGTTTAGGAAAATTAGTTTCCTAATTTTAGATAAAGTAGAGTAGTTATTATTATTTTTTTTTGGAAGAAATCAGCTTCTCGTTAGAAAAAGAGAATTTCTTACAAAGTATAACCACTAGATAACAAAATACCCAATATAACTAAGCATTTGCTCTACAACTTCCTCTAATAAGCTACCATTAATATTAGCATACAATCGAATAAAAACATAAAACTAAATTTGATAAACTACTTGTGTTATTGTGCGTGAGACACATTGAAAATTCGTCAATTATGTTCCTGCTATAAGAAGTACACAGTTGCAGCCATACTACATCGTGCCTATTTTTTCCTCCATCCCTTACCTTGATATCTGGACAGCTTGAGTAGTTCCTGTTGTAGGCAAAGTGACCTTGTCGTGAGCCCTAACCAGAGCATTATTTATTTGTATACTGCCATAGAAAAAGAACGTAAGAAGAACAAGTGTTGTTGATCTTCAGCTGTAGCCAAACAAAGGAAGCATCTGTTCACAATGTGCATTCCCCTCCTATTCAAGTTATCAGTAGTGGCCAGACCCTTTTGCACTGCCATCCTAACAAGCACAACATGCCTAGGCATGATTACTCCATCCATGATAGGTTTTACCCATTGAAGATTAGGGTGTCTCCCATGGAACATAGAATAGACCTGGTACAGTTGCAGCTTACCGTTCCTATTCCAGTCCCTTAAACAGTTTTGAGCATCTATAATGGAACCAACCTGACCATCAAATCCATCTCTTGCAGCAAAATTGGCTTTCCATACTGTTGAAGTGGACTATGATGGCACCATATTCCAACAGTCCAATCCCTGTAGATGATAATGATGGCACCAATGCAACCAGATGGAAAGAGATGCAGTGGTAATTTTCCAAAACATTTTCAGCAGCAAGGTTTTATTCCAGCTCAAGATTTCCCTAATATCAAATCCTCCTTGTGTCCTGCTTCTACAAACTTTTTGCCAAGCAAAGAATATCAGTTTGTGTGCATTCTGATAGCCCCATAGAAACCTTCTACATAGTTTATCTATCTCATGGATTACTCCCTTAGGCAGCTTAAAACTTGCACACCAGAAACTTTCAATGCCAAAAATAACCGTATTAATGAGCTGAACCTTTCCAGCATAAGAAAAATTACAGTTGGCCCAATAAGTGATCTTGTTCTTTATTTTTGCCAGAAGAGAAAAGTACATCTCGTTAGTCAATCTTGAAGAATGCAGGGGGACTCCAAGCTACTTGAAAGGAAATGTCCCTTCCAAGTAACTTGTGTCCCTGATAATCAATTCCTTTAGACCTCAGGATGAACTCCCCCAAAATAAATGTTAGTTTTTGAGGGTTTAGGTGTCAATCCAGAGAATGCAGAAATCAAACGCAAGCTAGCCTCAACAACTTTAACAGAGGGATAGTCTCCTCTTGTAAAAAACCAGCAGATCATCTACAAATATAAGATGGGAAAGGCCTATCCTGCAATATCTGGGGTGAAAACTAAAGCTGGGGTGCTCTGGTAGCCTCCTTAAGATCCTAGATAAAACTTCCATGCATAGCACAAAAAGCAGAGGAGAGAGTAGGTCACCTTGCCTTAATCCCCTCTTCCCTGCAAAGTATCCCACTGAAGTACCATTTATATTAAGAGAGAACTTTGGAGAGGTCACACAAGTGATGGTCCCACTAAAAAATTTAGTAGGTAGTCCAAATAAAGGCAAAATAGCTCTCAAAAAACCTAGTGGACATAATCAAATGCTTTCTATATATCCACCTTTATAACACACCTAGGGGAAGAACTCTGCCTACCATATCCAGAGACCAATTCATGAGCCAACATGGTTTTGTCTACAATAGATCTCTCCTGAACAAATGCAGCTTGCTCAAGCCCTATTAGATCAGGCATTACTCTCTTTAGCCTATTAGTAAGAATATTACTAATGGTTTATTATATGGTTGAGCAACAGGAAATAAGTCTATAGTCCAATACTGAACTAGGGTTATCTCCTTTTGGAATCAGAGTAATCAAAGTAGAATTTACCTCCTTAAGAAGTTTCCCCGTTCTAAAGAAGTAAATTATTGCCTTAGTAATTTCTCCTTTATGATATCCCAAGATTGTCCGAAGAAACCAGAGGAGAAACCATCAGGCCCTGGACTCTTGTTCACATCTATGGAAAAAAGAGCATAATGAATTTCAGATTCTGAGACATCCTGAATTAACAAGCCCCCTAAAATAGCCCTTAAACATTGACCATTGAGGATAATATTGGGATCAAACTCCTTAATGGCAGTGGAAGTCCCCAACAGATGCTTATAGTACTGAAGGAAAGCTTATGAGATAGTGTCATAAGTACTGCAATCATTGCCATTCATGTCCTTTACCTTGCTAATATGACACCTACTCCTCCTAACAGCCACCTTAGCAAAAAAGTAAGAGGTATTTGCATCCATCATCTATATTCCATGAGCTTTTGCCCTTTGATAAACATCACTAAACTCAGCATTCTTAATGTTACAATATTATAGACATAACTCTTTTTCCTCAAGCATCAAAGCAGCATTCATGGGGTTCCCCTAAAGCTTGCCCTGACACTCCTGAAGTTCACCTTTCTTCCTCTTTGCTCTCTCAACTAAACTAGAATAAGATTTTTGATGTAGCAATCTTAGTCTTTTCTTAGCCACTTTTAGATGACTCACTAGTTTATATATAGTGCACCCTCTAACATTATCCTGCCAAACCTCATTAACAATGTCATAGAGTTGAGGGTCCTAAGCCTAACAGTTAAGAAATCTAAACTGTTTGTGTCTGGATGCTTCATTAGACTGCACACTAACAACTAAGGGTGAGTGATCAGACACCCCAGCAGTTAAGGCATCAGCATAGGAGTGAGGGAACACAGTAGCCTATTCAGTGTTAACAAGTATTCTGTCCAGTTTCATCCATTTCCTCTTCCCCTCCTCTTGCTTATTAGTCCAATTAATGGTGAATCCATGGGTGACCATATCTTCTAAACCAGCCATGGTAATTGCTTCATTAAAATCTACTAAGGCCTGGAGATTAGCTGCAGTATTGCTGATCCTCTCATCCTAACTTCTCACACAATTAAAGTCCCCAAGACAAACCCAAGGACATGTAGGCCTTGCGTCCTTCATAAAGTTCCATAGACCAACCCTCCCATCCAAAGAATTCAGTCCATAAACAAAAGTGACCTGGTAAGTAGCACATCCTGGAGCCTCAACTTGTAAATGAACCCATTGATCTCCAGCTGAAAGAGTATTAACCACTAAAGAAGCTTTATTCCAAATAACCCAGAGTCTGCCATTAGAATGATAATCATAATTATGCAAAATACGAAAATTCTTAAATCCTCTCCTTTTAATAGAGATAAAGTTTGAAACACGAACTCTAGTTTCATTTATTCGCATAATATCCAATTTATTAGTAGCAAAAAACTCCACTATCTCTTGTTGTTTAAACTCCTTATTCATCCCTCTAATATTCCAAACACCAATTCTCATGGAGATATAAGAGGTGGATCCTCTATGTCACTATACTCCAGTTCTTCAAAATGAACCTAAACCTCATTATTTGCAACCACATTCAGAATTGGGACCACTTTCTTATACCTCTTCCGGATCACAACACCACCATCAGTAGGGACTGACTGAGTACCTGCTTCTTTTGGCCTCTCTCTCCTTATCTTGGTAACTAGAACTACATCATCAACAAGGGATCAAGGATGACAGATGTTGTAGTAGCAATGACAGGAGTTACAGTGCCGTACACCTCTGCAGTTTGTACAACAGTAATAGGCTCTTGTGTAGGCCTAGGCTTGAGAAACCTACACTGTTTTACATCATATCCCAACTTCTTGCAATGTGTGCAATAGTATGGCAGCCATTCAAATACTACCCTCTGCAAAACTTGACTATAAGAGGTATACAAAAGAATATCCTCTGGTAGCTTTTGTGAAACATCCACTTCTATCATAAGCCTGACAAATGATAGTCTCTCCTTATCTGTAGTCACAGGATCATCATACATAGGAGTACCTATCTTACTAGCTATCTTACTTAGTGCTTTTTCAGACCAAAAAATAGGGTCCAAGTCTGGTAGAGTGACCTAAACTGGCACCCTTGAAACAGAATCCAACTCCTTAGAAATTTGAGGAGTCCATATCTTCATAACCAAAGAGTGACTACCCAAACTCCAAGTACTTCCCCTAATAATAGTACACAAATCCTTCTCTGATTGAAACCGAAAGTAGAACTACCCCTTCTTGTAATAGAGCACTTCAAGTTTTGTCACATGATTCCAGGACTTACTAACAAATTTGCGCACCTGTACAAGCGATGGTTTACCCTCTAAAAATTGACCCACAAGAGTAGTTGACCAATACGCAAGTTCATCCTCAATGTCAGATTCATCAGTAACTACACCAATATTATCCACGGAATCTGTGACGTAGTGGAGTTTTATTCCTACAGGTGCCTTAGAAATCCGATCAACCCATGTCGGTTTTACGATAGGAACGACAACGGGAGTGGGAACGGAAACCGAAGGAGTTACTAAAGGAGCGGATGTCTTAGGTGGGGAAATCCCTATCCTATTAGTCGATTTAGGATTTGTAGATTAAGAAGCTGCAAGAGCCTGATTAATACAATCGTTAAGCAAAGGTACCTGAGGAGAAGAAAGAGCTTCGTCTGCTGAAGCTGGTTGAGAGCGACCTCGCCGAAGTAAAACAGCAGGATTACGTGGTCTCGCCATTACCAGAAAGAAGAGAGATCTAGAATCGCCCTAGATCACCCTTAGAAAGAGCCTCTCAGGAGTCCGGTTGTTCTTGTATTGGTTATAGATAGATTTTATAGTCTTCTATTAGGAATAGAATGTCAATCTTAACACTATAAATAAGGATCTTTGTAATTAGTTTTAAACATGCAATTAGAGAGTTTAATACAAGAGTTTCTTGTTAGTGCTTATTGACTTGCGCATTTATAAGTTTATTGTTTCATTCTTACGAGGGTGAGATAGTTACCATTCTTACTTGCGAAGTTGAGTATTAGTCATGTTTTGAATCAATTTCTTTGCGAAGGATGAGAGATATTCACGTCATATCCTTTATTTTTCGTGCTTTTTAAATTCAATAAAACACCATAAAAATGTTATATTCCGCTGCAATTTTATTAATCTAAATCAAACTTAAAAATCGACTAAGTTTTACATCAGAGTGCACGGGAGCCTTTGTGACAATGTTCATAGGATGCATAAGAGCCTTTGTGCCAATAAGAGCCTTTGTGATAATATACCCTGGCTAAGTTTGAATCGTTAAAGATCTCAAGGCACAATCACACAGGTATAGGGATACTTTTGATACCATGCGATAAGATTAGCTTATAGGCAACCTTACACCCAACAAATTCTTTCTTTTTGCCTAATTTCTGTCATGATGACTCCGATGATTTTGTTTTGATAGCACCTGTAATATGTTTCGACATTATTGAGTGGCATTTTTCTAATAGGGTGGTCGTCGGTTTGGGTGAAAACAAGATATCCCTGCACCGTGTAATACATAACCTAAGTTGTATAAAGTTGACAAAAGGAGTGCCCATATAATTACTTGGTTGAATAAGGATAGCCCTTATTTAGAAATGTGGGGTGGGAGGGACCAATTTGGGTTTCGTGGTGTGGAGGATGACAACACTATGAGGTACTACGACCCTTAGATGGTTTGGTATCATGATCGCACTCGTTTATTCATTAGCCCTTTCTCCCAACAAGCTACTTATCAACCATATTTAGGGGGCGTTCAATATCTTAGCTTGTAAGTTATTATGCTTGTCTATTAATATTTAACACATATTTCATCGATTTTTATTTGTGATATTATTATTTTGTTTCAGGGGGTCATGGATTTGGAGCCTGGATTTGCAAACATTCATATGACATGTGATAAAGAGCTTTAAGTCATGCTTCTTGAGGTGCCTCCTCATTTCCGCTCCATGGTTCCTAACATCTGGAACTACTCCTCTCAATTTCTATAACATGTAGGCTATGCTCATCTTCTTTATCCAACGGAACAACTAAGGGGAGAAGGGTCAAGTAGGAGTAACGAGTTGCTTGACTCGATGGTCGTGGATGACAATACTACCTTGCAAGAGTTCTCACGACGAGCGAGACGCTATACTATTACCTTGTCACACGTTAATGAACAAAGTACCCCATAGTCTTCAAGGGGAAAGCGGTTGTTGTCTCGTCTTTGGGGAAAGAATAAAATTTGAATAAGTTAATGTAATAATTTAGATGTTAAATGTATTTGACAATTTAGTTGGTAGACTTATTAGTTATTAACCCCTCGTATTAGATAATGTTGTGTGTAAACATTGTTTAAATTTTATTAGACAATGGTTTGTGTCCAAAACTTTTTCATGGCAAAAAGATTGTGTTTATGTTTGGCAAAGAGGTTGTGTTTGTGGTATGGTTGTCTATTGTGCCTTAATTTAAGCTTCACAAGTATGCAGCATATGGGGAAAGCTGGCCAATGTGTGTTTGTTTTTTTTTTAAAAAAAAACATGGCCTGAGTAGACACGCTATTGCTAGTGGGCGGGTATGCTTCTATAGAAGCGCCACTGGTAGTGGCATATTTATGCTCAATAGAAACCACTAGCTTCTATAAGTCCTGTAGAATATAAATGCAGCTGAACAAACACGCTATTACTAGTGGCATGAATGCTTTAAAGAATGTCATTGATAATGGTGTGTTCTTGCCTAGTAAAGACCGGAAGCTTCTGTTTATGCGGTCAAATCACTTGACAGAAACGCCAGTGATAATGGCGTGTTTTCTTCTGTATACACGTTAATGGTAATGGCATGTTTGCTATGTTCATTTTATATTTGCTACCAAAAGTAACCACGTCATAACTAGTGGCGTGTTTACTTCGTGTTTCAGGATAAAATAACTCAAGCTTATTACGTTGACATTATTTTGATAAATAATTTCAAAATCAACCCAAAACAATAAAAAAATTATTTTTGAGCGATAGCGTAATAAATTATTCTAGTTACCATACCCTCATATTTAATGAAAGTTTTCATACTCATATTTATACATACAAATTAAAGTCGTAAAATTAATATCAAGGCCTTATTATTATTATTATTATTATTATTATTATTATTATTATTATTATTATTATTATTATTATTATTATTATTTACCCATTTATGAATATAGTATAATCACTAATGCGGTGTGGAAAAAAGTAGAAAAATATGCATTGATATCCGTGTATGTCTTTCACGAAATAGGAGAGAATACTTGAGATAAAACACATCCTCGGCGATTACTCAATTATTTTTTTTATTTTTTTTGATGACGAGGGAGGTTGAATCCCCCCGGGCCCATGCATTCCCGATTACTCCATTATTGAAATGCCTAATTTTCCTTTTAAGGCATATATAATGGTATTGCTCCATTTTTAAAACTGGAAAAATTATAATTATTTGTCTCTTTTATTGAATTTGACCTACAATAACTCTAGTGTACCACGGTCTTTTCCGTGTAAATTGGCAAAATGTGATCACTTTACGGTAAATAATAACCTCTTTGAAAAAAGTAATCATTTTTTTTTTGTCATAAAACGTGGATACTACTTACCTAAAATGATCACATTTTTCTCATCGCATGTACGACGGTCGCACAATAGAATTTGCGTTTGAACTAAGGTAACACATACTTTATTCAGTATGTCTTGCTTGTAATGGTCACACACTTGTGACCTCTCACAACTAGGCCACTTGCCCTCCCACTTGCAAGCTTGTCTCACATCACAAACTTGTGATGAATTTAGCCCCATCACAAATGAAAATTTATGTACTTTATATATTTTGGCCCACCTAACTAACGTACTCCCACCTTTCCTTTTTAACCTTAGGGTGAGATTATCAGTCAGACTCACGAAAGTCTTAAGACTCTGCCACATTAGCTTTCCACTAACTTTTATTATTTTTATATTGCTCAGACTTATCTCAGACTCACATCAGACTCTATACAATATCAGTCAGACTCACCTAAGACTCTATTTTGCCATTTCATTTCTTCTTTTTGCAAACATACAAAAAAAAGAATAAAAAGAAATGACACATGTGATCCATTCATTGGATACTTTTCTTTGATTGTGGGGTCAAGACTCACCCAAAGTCTTAAGTTGAGTCTTGGAAATCCAAGACTCAACTTAAGACTTTATTAAGATTTAGGTAGATTATTGGTAGTCTTGAGTCAGTCTTGTCTTAAGACTTACCAAAGTCTTGTCTCAAGACTACCAATAATCTTACCCTTACCTCTTGTCAATTCACTTGCCACCTTAACAATCGTGCAAAAAGAAATGAAATTACTGAAACAAATAGGATTATAGGAGGGAGTAAAAAGTCTTTTCTATTTGCTATCAAAATCATTGTAATTTCCATCAATTCTCTTCACAGTTTTTCTTCCTAGAATACCCCTATTCCGTTATAATGCAAAACTTAGTTTATTTATTTATCATCTCTTTTTTCTATCTCATCACTCACTTATTGCACTTACAATTAAACTCATAATCAAGTTCTATTCTTTCATCGCCTTCCTCTTTTTTAAACCTGTCCAATTACCCATCCTCATCGTACTCATTCTCCTTCATGCATCATCATTTTCCTCCTATATCCTCCGTTATCCTCTTTCCTCCATCTCTCTCCACAAATACATTAACTAGTTCAAACGATTTGTTAGAGATCTTGCCCCCTAAGTCTTATATTTGCAATTATGTTAGGAGTTACAAGCAACTAAATTTGCCCCAACTAAAATTTTTATAATAGAATTAAGATTTTAGCCAATTTAAATTAGCTTCAGTGATTTGTACTAAGAGCTAGAATATGATAAGGTCATTAACAATTACCATTAATAAAGACACGACTTTGTTATCAACTATCGAGAGAAGAAGGATGTTCTTCCAAGTGGGCACTTTAGAGGATGAAGGCAGAGCAAGTTTTGCATATAATGTTAGAGGAATTATAAAAGGTTTATGACATGATTGCTTTGAAGAATAAAAGGTATGTTTTAATATAGATTAAGACCAATTCATTTACAAAATGAGAAAGGTGAGAGATGAAGAAGAAAAGATATGATGACAAAATTAAATTCAATGATATGTTGCTTATTAAATATAGTTGCTTGTTATGATAAACATTCAAGATGGGTATATATTTGTAAAAAGAAAATAATTCGTCTGATACAACAAGATGTTTACATTTACTTTTTGTTCGAAGTTTTAGAAAATTTAAGATAAATGGATTAGGTGTTTTCCTTTTTACCTATACCATATACCCCTACCAACTACACTACCTAGTCATACACTTCATCTACTCAATCACCATAGGTCACTTGCACACCCACCCAAAGTCATCAGATAAAACAACCCCGATTTGAACTTAATGTCGCTCATCCGTCGAACAACAACCCAAAATTATGTCAAATCCCTCATTTCTTCGTGAACATAACCCCCACCGCACGTACAAGCGATCCCCTCCCTAAAAACTCCCCACCCTAAAATTTTATAAATCTAGGGGTTTCAACGGAAGGGAAAGGGTTTCTCGAGGTCGGTGGAGATATTTCGTTAGGGTAGGGTCATTTTTTGGCAGGTATGGATGGCTTACGACATTTGAAGTTTTCGCTCATATTGATGTTTGATGGAGGTGGGTGTTCAACATGGTTGTTGGGGGAAGAGGATAAGTTTGTGGGTAGACGTAGGGAGGAGGTTGATATGGCGAGGGTTGGTGGCTAAGGGAAATGTTTTGATAATGGAGTAGGGGTTAGTGTTGGCAGGGTGGTGGGGTGTATGGTTAATTGATGAAGGATGGTTATTGGCCCGGGTATATAAGGTGAGTGGGTATTGGGTATAGATTACGTGGATGAATGAGGGTAGTTTGGTAATAAGATTGTTTAAATTTTACCAAAAAAGGATGTAAACAATATGATGAAACACCCTAAAAAGGAATATCTAAATATCATGCTAATTAAGATGAAGTATTTATTGGATATTTATTTTCAAAGGTTCTTTTATTAAGTAGTACTTGTTAAAATAATGTATATCAGGCAGTAACTAGAAATTATTTAAAAAAATGAAATATTTAGTGAACTGACCATATATAAAAGAGACCATCCATTTCTTGTCTTTGAACTCTACCAAGAAGCTCCACCTGGAGAATTCCCCCAATGCAAAGAACGGGTTCTGGAAGCTTGAAATTTTGGAGGCGGTTCTCCTGCTTATGAGAGTGTCTAATTGAGAACTTCCTTTATTAATTAAATGATGGAGAAAAGAATGGTTATAAACAAGAACCTTGAGCTATGTAGATGAATATATTATATGTCATAATGTATGTTTATGTTACAAGCTATTGCATTCTTGCATGTCATATTAATTCTACAATGGTATACACTCCAGCATAATTATTTTGACACCACCAGTAAGCGTTCAAGTTAAGTCAAGAAAATTTTAACTAAGAACAATGTGGGGTTTCTGATTTAAAATGGTATTGATGGTTTATATGAAGATACCAAAAACATTCAACTGAAACAATATTGCTAATCGGAAAAATTCATCAAGTATGCATTCTCTAGCTAAGAACTAATTAGTTAAGAGCCAGAAATAAAGTTCAATCACAAGGAAACAGGTTCAAGGTTGATACTAACCTGTGTCATTGGAAATTCTTTTGAGATATAGGTCCATACAAAATGTTCCTCATCAGATGGTAGGCCTACATGGCCGTTTAAAGAATCCACCTCTCCCATTTCCTCATCATTGGGTAATACCTTGTAACCCAAACGAAAACGCACTGCTTTAGCTGAATATATTGGGCAGTCTGGTAGGAGAAAATCTGAGAATTCAAACAAGCATAATTAAGTTAAAAGTCATGGGGCATCCATAAAGAACTCTAATTAAAGGGGACAAAAAAGTAAAACTCTTACCTTGGAAAGGCTGAACATTTATTTCAGTGATGAGACAAAAGTTAGAAGTTAGTTTATAGGTTAGTGTCTCAGGCACTTCAGGATTACTCTGTCCTGAGCTCGACCAATATGAAGCCCCATGACTTGTTTCATCCCCGGGTTCTAGAGTGTTATATGCACTCTCATCAGGATAATTATCAGTGCTTGAAGCACTTACAGCATATGATAATATTTCACCAATTTCAGAAAAAGTTATACTTTGAGCTAGAAAGGCAAATACTCTATGTTCCGTCTTTAGCTGGTCCAATTCATCAAATTCGCTACTACCATCCTCTGAGCAATTATGTTGCGTGTCATTCGTATCTAGTACACGATAAATGGCAGATAACTGCGGGAACAGTTTGAAAAACAAACGCTTGCATATACCGTTTGATATAACTGACAAACACCAAAAACAAACATTAAAAGGTTGTTTCACCTTGAACAAAGAAAAAATGCACATTCAAATCTTAATTCATGTGATATTTTTCAAAATCAAGTGTTATATAAGGTATTGTCAATTTCAATCATGAACTTATTTAAATGCAGAAGCAGATAATTCAATGTCTTTTCCGGAAAATGCAGGTAGCGATTCACTATTCTTTAGTTTCCAAACATGATACAATGATGTAAGATACAATATACAATTTTCCCTTCTTAAATCGTGTATCATTTTAGCGATGTGATTCCTGACGCCATAAAGACTAGACATCTACATCATTAGTTTAGGAAACACATACACTATTGAGGTGTGTTGGTTACCAAGCATTGTATACTACTCATCTCAAAGAAAAACAAATAGTCCAAGAGATGAGAAAAGATTTAAGCTGAAAATACCTAACCCCGATTATAAAATTCATAAATGCACATTCTCAAAAATCATAAACAGGGTAGTGATCACTTTCATTTCATATTAGTTTAGAATCTTTGAAACTGATGGTTCAAGGAGTCACTACATCATAAGGGTAAAAACTACAATAATGAAGAGACTATGGCATTATAATATTATATGAGTATAGAATGGAGTAAGCAAACGTACGCCAAATTTTCAAAAGTCTACCTAATCCCAATACCTAATGTAGATATCCGTCTTTTACAAAAAAAACACTTACCGATATTACGCCATGCACGCGACACTGAACTGGCACGCAAGATATCATGAGGATTATCCATGAAAGTTAAAATCTTATCCGCTACATCAGGAGGGAGTGAACTTAAGAAATCTCGATCAACACCATCCATCACCAATATATATATCAACAATTGAAGCAGAACTCAGAACTCTAGATTCGGAAAACCTGCATCCCATCAACAACACAAACTTAATCTTCAGAATTAAAATCGACACTAAATTATCATAGTTCCACATATTCTAAACCATAAGATCATACCATCTCAGCTTAAATTTAAGTTCTTAACTTGAACATAGATTTAAAAAAACGGCTAGCAGCTAAATTAAAACGCGTATTCCTATGTGGTGCACATTTAACCACTAAGATAACCATTGTAATTCTCTAATGACACGTTTGAAAACATAGTTAAAATTAAATTACATAATTGAGTCATTTTACAGGTTGGTAAACCTTAGAATTTGAAATTAAAATTGGAATTGGGTTCAAAAGTTTCAAATCCTTATTAATTCCATGTTAATTAAAATTTGGGGTTCTCATATTCTTACCTCATAGTAATCATTTCGATTACGTCACTAATCGATTTCCTATCATATGCCTTTTTCATGAAGCAATTTTCGCCACAATATTTTTCTTTTAATTTTTTTTCTTTCAAATACAAATAATTACTTTTCTAATCAACTTTATTTTGTGACCCATCTAGCCAATTTCAAATTCCAAGTTCTGGTTTCCCAAACATCGTTGAGAAATTGAAATTTGGAATGCAATTTCCAAGGTATATATCTCCATACCAGTTTACGGGGACTGGATTTGGAATTGGATTGGAGAATTTTAATTTCTACAATTGATATCCTGAAAATGAACATCAATTCCTTTTTCAAATGCAACCTAAAACCTATGTGAAAGAAAAAATATTTATGCTACAAGATTTATCACTATGATAATATTTTATAATTTTATTGAGAGTAATTCATAACACAAACCATTACGACTTTGACGCTTACAAATTACTCTAGTTGAGATTCAATAATATAATGTCCTCAAGTTCTACTAGATAAATCCCTAAATATTCCCCAATTAAAAGATTCAACAATTAATAACCAAAAAATATATAACATGATCGAAATTGTGCGACCAATCCATCAAAAATTTAGGTAATTCAAGTATAAAATTGAATTAAGAAATTGCAATTAAGGTAAAAAGGCGAAAACGAAAAGCGCTGACAGTACAAATGCAATATATATTGAATTAAACAATCAATGAAAAAGAGTTTAAGATAATTTCACCTTTGCGTCAGGAAAACGGCGGAAATGATGAAGAAACAAAAACCCTAGAATGGAATGATTAACTTATAATTCTTACAAGGGTATTATATCAGCACACAAATACTTCTATAAACGACATTATACAAGATAGTATTGCGGAATGGATTGGGATGATGACTCAAAGTACACGTATTAAATGAGAATCTCGTGAAATTTGAATTACGAAATGACTTTTCCGGTTTTTTATGAAATAAACATTCCTATTTTTTAGATCATTTGCATGTGCCCAATTGGACCGATTTTAACACAAATTAGAAAACAACAAATTATTATGTCCAAATGGATTAATTAGCGATTCTAAAATCTCTTACATCATGTAAGAGATGACATATGTGGGTGGATTTTGCTTTGAATTTAAAGACGCTGGTTTAAATTCAAAGTTGAAATGTATAAGTTCAAATTAGAGAAAACCGCATTACAAGTACCTGTACAAGTGGCTAATGTTGTTTCACGATGCAACGTGGTGGCAGACAAATATTCTAAAGCAGGAAGGTCATACTGTGTTTGTTATATTCAAAATACTTACTGATCAAGTACAGGAAAAAGATGGTGTCCAAATTCATAGATGATTTGAGGCCCAGATAAAGACAGGCTACAATGATTCAGCTTTTGAAGAAATTTATTTTAGACAGAGGGCTCGTAGCTTGGCAGCTTTAAATGGAATAAAGGAATCTACTATAAATTAAAACCTGTTTTGTCCTCTTACAGCTAATTAGCACGATCCGGACACGTACCCCCAAGATTTTATCCAAGAGGTCCGAGAAAAACTCTTGAGCTTTCATGACCAGTACTCTTGGCCCAAAAGCGACTGTGATCATCAAATCTACAGAGTTAAGGGTGTGGCCTACAAAATAAAGAAATATATTCCAGGAATGAAGATATATCTGGATGAGGTGGTTTCAGGCAGTGATGACAGTGATAATGATGAACCCAAAGAAACAACCTACTCTTTTGGAGATCAGCGAGTCTTGCTTAAGACGGTACTATCCGTCTTAAGTTTAAGACAGATCAAATACATACCAAATTATCCACTTGTTGCCTAGAAAATACCAAAAGTTTTGTCTTTATTAGCACTAAGTGAGATGATTTGATATGTATTTAACCCGTCTTAAGCTTAAGACGGATAATTGCGGTCTTAAATAAGAATTTGTGTTTGGAGATAGGGGAAAAAGACAATAATGGAAGACATGAAGTGATAGCTAAATAGTAGTCTAAATAAAGGAATAGTGTATAATATAAGCTTTAATTTTATGGTGTATATTGTGTGAAGTGATTAGCATATGCTTGTAATATTCTCCCTAGCTAATACTATAAATAGGGGTGTTTGGTACTTGTCATAACCAAGCTAAGTCTAAGGCCCTGTTTGATAAACGACGGATTAATATTAGCAGAAACAGATTTAGAAAGCAGATTTGACTAGCATAATGATTTAACGGGTTTGACTAGCAGATTTATTTAGCAGAATTATTTTAAAGGTATTTGGTAATTAACAGTTTTAGATTAGCATATTATTTAGATCCTTTTGTTGTAATACCCGTCCTTTTAGGGACCCGTTGACCAACCTTGAGAGCAGGTAATAGCCCTTAGTGATGCGCGCCACAGTTACCGTGTGTCATGATTGCCTTTAGCAGTGAGTGGTACTCGATAGAGTAGAGGCTACTCGATCGAGTAGCTTGGGTACTCGATCGAGTAGGGGCCACTTGATCGAGTAAGTGGGTTACTCGATCAAGTAGCGTCTTTTCAATGAGGGTTTATAATCGTGTTTTGTTAAAATCACAAATCATTTCCGCCTCCCTCCTTCAGATCAATAGGTCGCCTCCCTCCTTTCTATTCACCAAATACCTTCCATGGGAGCCTTTGAGGATGCTAGTGCCTTGAGGATGAGTTGCTTGAGTCGGGTAGCGGTCTTAACGCCGTTGTGAGTTGCGTAGGTATGTCGTCATCATCATCTTTGTCTTGGTTGTTCCTTGTAGGGTTGTTTTGGTA
Organism: Silene latifolia; assembly: GCF_048544455.1. Lineage (NCBI taxonomy): Eukaryota > Viridiplantae > Streptophyta > Magnoliopsida > Caryophyllales > Caryophyllaceae > Silene > Silene latifolia. The sequence continues at coordinate 52,897,468 of NC_133533.1, forward strand.
GTAATAGGCTCGTATGCTGTTTGTATAGGGATTACTTGCTTGGTTGATGTCGTATGGTTGATCGAGGAATCGCTGCTTTTGGTTAAAGGTAGGTTCGCCTACTCAGTTTCTGTTGGTGGTTTAGTGTATCGGTTGTCGTATTGTTGTTGTGATCGTGTGACTGAGTATATGTGGTAATCGGTTGGTCTACGCTGTTTTTTTAGTTGTGGTTGTATTGCAGCTGTGTGTGATTGATTGTCTCTGGTTCTCGAGGTGCGTCCTCCGCTGAGTAGAGTCACTTGCGGGAGTGGCTTCACGCCCTAGTTTCGCCCTCCGTGGAACCCGCCACGGGAGGGGATGTGCACATTAATGGGACAGGGTTATCGCTCGGTATGATGAGCGGGGCTTAGGTGGGAACGGATGTGGTCCCCCCAGGGTTGGTCCAGTGGACAGTCGGTGGCGGAGATTGGTTGGAGTGGTTATGATTGTGTGTGTGTTTGGTTGTATCTGTAATATGTTGGTACTGTTTGTTGTGTCATACCTCAGTTACTGATCTTGTGTGGCTGTCTTGTTTATTTTGTTGTGTCTGCCGTGATCCCTTATGGTGAGCAATCCGTCTTAGCAGGTGTTGTCTTAGATACTAGCTGGAGTCCTGGTTGGGATGAGTCCTCACGAGTAATGACAGAAGTAGTATATAGTTGACGAGTTGTATCTTTCATTTAATAGTTTAGATGTAACACTTGTAATATAACTGTAATTGTTCTTTTATCGACTTTTGATGATTACTTACCTCGGGTAACCGAGATGGTGATGCCCTTATATGCTAAGAAAGGTCTAGTTAAGGCTCCTCGGTACATGGGGGTGTTACAAAGTGGTATCAGAGCGACGATTTTGGAACCTGTAACAAATGAACCTAATGAACGTAATGAGTCTAATAAAATGAACCTGGTGTATGTATAATGGGAGCCCCAGTTGATGCTACATTTTGGGTGAGTAGGCGCCCTCATCTCAAAATCCTGGCCCCATTGTGCTTAAGCCAGTCACTGGGTATGGGAATGTTGAGTCGGCAATTATGTGCCTAGTGTGTATGGTGATTATGTTAGAATTGATTGTGGTCGAGTCTCCGTTGAGGTTAGCGTGTGTGTAATAGTTATGTTAGAATCATATATGGTAAAGTTTTGATGGAACTAATATGTGTGTGGAATGATAATGAGGAACGCGAAAGGTTTTATACGATAGAAGTATGTGAAAAGAGTAGGAACGTGTGATGTGATATGGAATGTGGTAATGGATGTGTTTGGTTCAGGTTGTTAGTAATGGTAGCTTCTATACGGATTTATAAGTTTTATAATAGTGCTAACGATGATAGTTAGAGAGTTATAGAACTCTAATGAGGATTATCAAAATAGCAATAATGAATGTAATATATGAATGGTTGAAAGCTTCCGCATGTGACGTGATTAATTCGAGTAGACTAGTTGTTCATGTTAAAGCATAGTTACACTGCTAGTAGACTTGGATGATACATTGAAATTCAATGTTAAATAAGTGTTTGGAGTAATGCGATTGTAAGTTGCTAGTAAAGTCGTAGACAAAGGTCTAGATATGAAGTAATGCGTTAAATGTATACATGAATGATTTAATAGCACGGTAAACTATATTGTGTGGAGTTCGTTATAGAATAACATGATATGTATCCTAGTTGGTGAAACCGGTGTGGTACAATTGAGTAGTAATGGTATAATGTGAATGAATATGATAACCGGTGACGATTTCCGAACTTGGTTTGGAATCGACACGTGATGTTGTTTTGCAGGAATCTTCAGTTAAAATCGTAAATTCGACCATGTACCCAACCTTACTTGACCGAGTGTGAGTGCTTACTAGACCGAGTAGACCTCACTCGATCTAGTTAGGAAGCTATGACGTCGAGGATGTAGGAATTTCCTACGAATACTCGATCAAATAGCGCCTACTCGATCGAGTAGAGGGCATTCGATCGAGTACCCGAGACACTCGATCGAGTAAGCTACAGTACCGGCAATCTCACGGGTTCATAAACCCCTTTTCTTTACTCTTTCTTCTTATTCTTCCTCACAACCTCGCAAACCCTAACCCCTATATCTCTCTCAAGCCCTTGAATTCTTGTGTTTATGGTGATCTAATTGGTGATTTTCATTGCTTTTCTTTGTGCTTTTACTTCTTATTTGATTAAGGTATGATTTTCTTCCTATTTTAATGATTTTCATCAATTAAAAAGACAATTAGGTTGATAGAAAATCTGAAAAATCGATTCATATGGAAGAAAATTTGCTTGTAATTGTTGTAATATGATCTAGATGTTGTTTATAATACAAAAATCGAATAGAAATTGCATATGCTTGTGATCGAAATTTCTAGGGTTTTGTAATTTGAAGTGAGTTTTGGTTGCTTATTACATGTAAAAGGGGAAAAATTGGGTAATGTATGTTGTCTATATCATGTGGGGAGTTAATTTTTATGATTTCCACCTCAAAATTTGTCTTAAAACTCCGTCTTAAAAGTGCCTCAAACTGAAATTCGTCTCATATGATTGGGAATTTGTGTTGTACATGGATGTATTTTGAAGATTTAAGTCCTAAAGATTGTAATAGTTGAGTTAACTCGTGTTAACTATGATGAAATTTTCACAGCTGTAGAGACCGTCTGAGATATAAGGAATTGAAATTTTAGTTGTAATTTGGGAAATGGTTGGTGATAGTGTGTACTTAGATGATTCTTTCATGGCTTAATTTGTGTAATTAGCATGTTTTGGTGCATATGCGTTGGTGTACTTAAATAATATGTTGAAACAGATGCTGAGACTAAACTTGGGGACCAGACAAAGTAAGAGGGGTACGGCTTCTCAGCCCGAAGTTGGGGAGGGTAGTGGACCGGTGGTACTAGCTGTACCAGAGTACCCTTCTGTGGTCTTTGTAGACTTTACACAACGGGAAAGGTTTGTAGCCTTACAATCCCGGAAGATGAGACCGACTCGCTGTGTGGATACCACTCTTTTAGAGGACCTGGGGATTGAGACGGATGTCCGTCATATTTTTGAGACTTTGGGGTTCACTGGGCTATACCGTTTGCGGAGGCATTCATATGCTTTTCTGACCTTGGAGTTCATGAGCTCGTTTAAATACGAGCCGGCTGAGCAGACGGTGCAGTTCCGTCTTATGAACGCCAGTTTTGTTTTAACCATGAACTTGTTTGCCTCCCACCTTGGTTTGGCCAAGCCTCCCAAGGGATCCCTCCGTGACATCCCAGCTGAGTGCGGGGTTTGCCGTCTTATGCCCTGTATTACTGGGAAATAAGCTCCCACCGCTAGTAACATGCTGATTAATGATGTGCAACATGTTACCTTGAGGGTCTTTCTTCGTGCTATGTCGTGTCTCCTTTACGAGAGGTCTAATATGAGTAAGTTAAACTCCCACGAGTTGTTGCTTCTGATGGCTTACCTTAACCCCGAGCGGACTGAAAAAGTGACCTTCAATGCTCTCGCAATAGTTTGTGTTAGTCTTTCTTTGATGGCCTCCTCTAGCACTAGGTTTCTGAGTTGTGGTGCTATCGCCACCCGGTTAGCCGAAAAGCTAGCTTCTTTTGAGGCTTCCTCCGAGTACGTTCCCTTAGCCACCCCGGTACGTGCCATGGACAGAGATTGTTTCCTCGACCTGAAATGGTTGAGAACCTTAGTGGATGGTAGCCTAGCATAGAGGGTGTGGGGCATGAGCTGGATGAGGATACCGGCTCCTGAGCACCTCCCACCGACTGAGCCGTTAGATGCGGTAGTGCTAGCTGCCGATTCTGATGAGGAGGAGGATGAGGATGCACCCCCGACGAGACAGATGTACCTCATCGATGATACGATCCTTCAGGTTATGCCCGAGCCGAGGAAGGGGAAGAATGTGAGAGCTGCGGAGGACAGGCCCAGGATAGGGAGGGGACCACGCCGTGTGAGAGAGAGGATGGCTGAGACCCAGCCACAGCCAGCAGCACCACCACAGCAACCGTTTCCTTGTTACCCTTACCTTGATACCCCGGCGACACATGACAGCTACCTGGCAGAGAGAGTGTCCTCTACCTTGACGCTCCGGAACATGCACGAGATGGCGTATGCTCAGGGTATTGGGACCTCGGGACCGCATCCAGTTTGGTGGAGGGGAATTGGGGACTACAGCGGGGTGTTCCACTCTTACGGGGTGGATGCGTCCACATGGGGAGCACCTCAGTCTTATCCTTACGGCAGTTTAACCCCATGATACGTGATACCGTTGTTTCAGCACCAAAAATAAATACCTAACTACTACTAACAGAAGTCAGCGGTAAGTAGGGTCGATCTCCACAGGGAGGCGGTCACTATCTACTTGTCTATTCGGTCTGTCTAAGTCACAAGTTGGGGGTTTTGAAATATTTTAACTAAACTAATAAGATTAAAAAGGAATAAGAGAAATTAAAAAGAGAGAGAGAAAACTAAGATTTCGGGTCATCAATGAACGTAATCAATTGCAGCTAAGGTCACAGATTAGTCGATGTGTCGGTCTAAGGGGCAATGAATATCTCCTTTCGGTCTCAATTCGCCCTAAAATGCTATTAGCTTAACTTTCGCCCTCACTAAAGCACCCTATTGTTTACTGCGGGTCTCACCCCTTCCAACCTTTCGGTCCAAGTCAAGGTTTACCAAAGTTAAATAGGCTAATTGTGTCGACTCAACTAGCAGGATACAATTATAGCAGTGATTAACAACATAGACTAAAACAACAACGACAAATCTATAAACCTAATCAGCAATTAACAACAGTTCATTGACTACCCTAATCCTAGCAGAGAAATTAGCTAGACATAATAAAAGTAAGAACAAAAGCAAAGGGGAAAGAAATAAACATTAAATAAAATGAGAGAAAAGGGAAAGAGAATGTTACAGTAGAAGAGATCCAGAAAATCGAGAGAAAATAATATCCAGCAGTAAAACAGTTGACAAGAGAGGGAAGAGAGTTCTAAATGATGTCCCCCTTCCTATTTATAAGAAAAATAGGATTTTATTTAACCTAATGACGGATTAAAGCTAAAAAGCCCGAGCCCATAAGAGAAACCACTCGATAGAGTACTTTTAAACTACTCGATCGAGTAAAATAAAGCTTAAACCACTCGATCGAATAGAAAATCTACTCCATCGAGTAAACTCTAAAATGCAACTACTCGATCGAGTAGAAAAAGGACTCGATCGAACATAATTGTACTCGATCGAGTACTTTCCAGCGCACAATTTCCTGCTTTGCGCACTGAACTTCAAACAGCTTCCATTTCTTTGTTACTTGGGCAAACAGGGCGATTCCAGTGGCCTTGGAAAGCTAAGAGGACAAGCTTTTATCTCCAATTAGAATCACCTGAATATCAGTAGTAGAACTCGGGATATGGCTCTTCAAAGTAGGCACTAGCAATTTGAAGTTCTTCCTTTGCTCGCCTAGTTATCTTACTTCTTTGCGCATCTCAAGACAGCTACATTCCCGCTCCTAATTCACTCTTCCTCCAAATGCATGCTAAACGGACGTTAAAAAGATCGATTTCACTACTTTCTGGTCCATTCCTGCAAATAGAACAAAACAAACCAAAGTAGCATATTCGGGGCATTTCGTAGCATAAAACTACGATAATAGCATAGAAATACGTGCATAAAAAGGCCAAAAAGACTATATAAAATGCACGTATCAAATCTCCCCAAACCAAGCCTTTACTCGTCCTCGAGTAAACTAAATGCAAACTAATGGAACGGAAAAGATAACTCAGAGCTAGCTATAACTTGTCTACTTAAACCTGTTTAATGCAAACTAAAATCAACAGTTACAGCTACAATGGTCATTACGCAAACGAATTATAAGATGTCCATAAATAAAGCTGACATATCGACCCTGCAAGACCAACAAAATTGGACTCTCACGTGGTCACTCTTCTCTCATGAAGCAAAGGGTGAAAATATATGTATAAGAGAGAAAGAGAAAACAGTCACTCACCTAGACTGCGACCTACATAACATGCATGCAACAAAAATGATAGACGATTCAAGTACTACACATACATTCCAACCAACAATGTCCGTCACAGCTGAGGGCTTACAAATGATATGGGAAAGTGAGGTTCAGGTGAGAAAAGCCAAAACAAATTATGGAAATGTGAAGGTAAAGCGTCAAGCTAGTTCCTAAACAAGGCCATATAAGACCATCCGAATCTCAACTGACTGGAAAATCAAACACAAGTGCCCTTCTTTGGCACAAAACTCACTACCCAATACACAATCTCCTCAAAAAGATATGGAATAAAACGGAGGAGTGAGACCGTCACAAGATAGAAATAGGCACAGACGGACTCAAAAATCAAACCAGCTCAAAAATTTTCCAAACTTTTCATTCCTCCCTGGTTCTTCCTGAATACGTGATTTTCACTGATTTTTTTTTCATTTTTTTTCTTTTTTTTTCTTCCTTTTTTTCGTAACTTTCTCTTTTTTTTTCTTTTCCAATTCTTTTTTTCTTTTCTCCTTCCTTTATTCACACCAACTCCAATCAAAATGATACGGGCCAAACTGCAGACGGAAAAAGCATACCACAAAAGACATACTAGACTAGCTTGACTAGGCAGGCTCAGTTTTGGATGTAGCTAATGGGTCAAAAAGGCAAGATTTGGTTTAAGTGGAGCTAAATGGGTGAAAAATATAAGAAAAAGGAAATTTGCAAGCACCTCCCTGCATATGACACCGTCCACAAACCCGAACGTATGCAATTGACAAGAAATCGAATTTCATAAATGTGCAAAAGTAATAAACATGTTATGCAAGGAGTACTACTCTCAATTCCTATGTAAACCGGTCATGAATGTCACCAGTTATAAGGCTCTAAAACTCAGAATTTATAGAGTAGGTTGTCAATTTATCAGTTCAAGTCTATTCATCCAGCTAAATTTGAACAAAAACTCGTAGATATGCGCAAGACTCAGCTAATAACTGTCAATAAAGTGCAAGGCTCAAGTAAAAAAAATGACAAGTTAAAGTGCAATTCCATCACGGAAATCTACCGTTCCGACTCAACCTATATGCAGAAATAAACGTCCGTTCCGACTCAACCTATATGCAAAAATAAACGTGAATTTTTTTGAATTTTTGAAATTTTCAATTTTTTATGAGATTTTGAATTTTAATAAGAATAAACAACAATGCAAACGGAAATTAAACGTGACAACAGAAATGCAATAAAAACAAGATGTAGACACAGATATGGATGCATAACCTCCCCAAACCAAACCGTACAATGCCCTCATTGTACCCAAAAATAGGGAAAGGAAATGCAAACTAAAAAAGAGAGTGAAGATGCGGAAAACTTACAAGATAACGCGAAGAAGGGACCTCCCCAAACCAGCCAGCAACATGGGAGGTCGCAAACAACTTCATAGTGGCGTCATAGGAAGCGAATCAAAGCAAGAAAACTCGATCGAGAGAACCGATTATTAAACAAAATAAAAACTGAAATGTTTGAAAAACAACTAAAAATAAAATTTCCGGGTTGCCTCCCGGGTAGCGCTGGCTTCAGTCAGGTCCCAGCTCGACCTTTTTTTCTTCGAGCCTCTCATTAATTAGCCTGGTCAAAACAGCTCAAAGCGCACATCAACCGATCAAACAGCTGCGCATGTGCTACACAAAAATGTAAGTAGCACCAGAGTGGAATAAAGATATAGGAAATTAAAATGTACAACCGTTTAAATCTAACAAATTTCCTATGACAGCTCCTAAATTTCTCCACAAAACAAAGGAGCTCAGGAGCAATTAACAATAAATTAGGATATCGTTTCAGATTAACAAAATTGAAATGATAAGGACGGTGAAAAATCGTTAAATTAATTGACCAACTGGGAGGGGGTATGGCATTAAAAGAAGAAACACGAGTCATACGAGGTAGCCTACTATTAATATTAACAACAATAAAATTATCGCTAACTACCTCAGGTGGGTTGTTCTCAATGGAATCATTGACAAAAGAATGTATTACCTCATCCGTGCTAGGAGTAATTACCGACTCAGCTGTCTGCTTGTCACCCTCCTCTGTGGATATCGTCCCGTAAATCGCAGCCTCAATTGCATCCAGCTCGGCCTTGAAAAGGAGGGATTCACCGTATCCATTATCATCATCAAAATCGTCATCTAGAACAAACCCACATGACGAATCAATGCTCTCACTGGCCAAATCAGTCGATCGAGTAGAATTGTTACTCGATCGAAAGCTTTCCTCATGGTATTCACTCGATCGAGTACAATGAACTGCTCGATCGAGGACTTCCTCAACAAAACTATTAGATCGAGTGGAAACATCTGTTCGATCGAACGGTTTCTCTGGTAATTCACTCAATCGAGTAGAATTGTTAGCTCGATCGAGTGATTTCTCTTGTGTAGCGCATAAATCTTCATAACTCGCTTCATTTTCGGATAGATCTTCGTAATCCGAGTCATCCAAATCATTTATAGCGCTAAGCAACTCGAGTCTTTCATGGGAAAGACCACTCTCGGTAAAGTACACCTCCTCTGGTTGCCTACTATCCGACTCAGCGACTAGCTGAGCTATTTGAGACTCCAGCTCAATGAGTTGAGCTTCTATACGTCTATCATACTCTTGCCTTTTGGATGCAAGTGTCTTCAACAAAGATTTCAGCTCCGCAATCTCTTCTTTCCGTATATCAGGAGGAACTTGTTGTTGCGGTGGCCAGATAAATGGAGGCTGTTGGTAGCCTCGTTGATAGAGTGGATGTGGCGGTACAACTACAGAGGAATGGCTAGCTCGTCCACGGAGCCTGAACTCGTAGACCTCGTCATTTTCCGCCATGCAAAAGGCTGCATTGTGCTCAGCAGCGCCACATCTCTCGCAATAAATCACCTGCTGCGCCATATAATGGAACATAGGTGACGGGTCAAAGGTACTCAAGCCTTCCCTTTGACGATCTTTTACCTAGAACTGTCTAGGTAGAACCTGTAGGGCCTATCAAAACAGCACTAAAGAAAAAGATTAGAACAGCCTCAAGGGAGAATTCCCTTGAAGCTAAAAATAGACAAAATTAAACAAATAAATAAAGTAGTTGCCTCCCCGGCAACGGCGCCAAAATTTGATACCGTCGTTTCAGTACCAAAAATAAATACCTAGCTACTACTAACAAAAGTCAGCGGTAAGTAGGGTCGATCTCCACAGGGAGGCGGTCACTATCTACTTGTCTATTCGGTCTGTCTAAGTCACAAGTTGGGGGTTTTGAAATATTTTAACTAAACTAATAAGATTAAAAAGGAATAAGAGAAATTAAAAAGAGAGAGAGAAAACTAGGATTTCGGGTCATCAATGAACGTAATCAATTGCAGCTAAGGTCACAGATTAGTCGATGTGTCGGTCTAAGGGGCAATGAATATCTCCTTTCGGTCTCAATTTGTTGGAGCTTGTGTCCTCAACAAATTAGTGTGATAACATTTGTAAATCTCTTACAGGTTCACAAGGGTATACTTCGTATATTTAATCAGTTGATTAACGTTTACCTAATAACGGTTGGCTTGCTAGAAAGTTTGACGTTATTATCATACAGATGGCGGTGATCAACTGGTCCCTAAAGGTCACACCTATAGGATGTGTTTGAGAGATGTGGTTATAGAAATATGATCACATTGATGCCTAATATGACTAAACAGTTAGTCAATGTGTTGATGAGACAATTATTTAATGAAGATTAAATAATATTAGTTGAGACGAATTAATCAGAATTCAGAAATTAAATATAACAAGTTATATTTAATTAAATGTATGTAATGTTAGCTTGGACGAATTAATCTGTTAATTCGTAATTAAATATAATCAGTTATATTTAATATCAACAAGATGAATGTGTCATAGTGGTAATAGTGAGGGTACACAAACCAAGAGGTCATGGGTTCGATCCTCACTATTTTACAGAAAATTTGGATCGGTTCTAGCATAATCAAAAGGGCATATCTCATATCGTCTTGGGTGCAACTGATAGGTGAATATCTATTTTGATATTGTTCTTAGGTCGTATTTGCTAGGACCGAAGGTTATTTCTGAATCCTTTACTTTTGTTTATGTAATTTTATTTTATGACTAGTGATCATCTTCATTAAATTCGTTATAATCCTTGAACTTAAAGGGATTCATATAGATAAATCCCACAAGTGGTATCAGAGCCAAGGCCACGAATTTTAATTTTGATGATTTTCATAAAATTGTTTGTAAACAATAATTAGGGTTTGCGGAAAAAAAAGGTAATCGGCTGGATTTTTTTGAGCCGTGGAATTTTTTTTCTCCCGTTTCCGTTACTGTTCACGGATGAACAGTACTTTTATAAAAAAAAAAAAGAAAAATTTCTGTTTTTTTTCTTTCGGTTTCTCCTGAAAAACCGATTAAAGTTTTCTACGGCTGTTTTTGTTTATGCCGATTTGAAAAGCATCCGAGAAAAGAAAATTTGTTTTCCTGTACTGTTCACGTGGTTACTGTTCACAGTGGCCAGAATAAAAAAAAAAAAAAATTTTTTTGTTATGGTTTTTACAGAAAAACCGCAAGAAGAAAGAAATAAAAACGGGCTGTTTTTGTTGTTTTGTCTATCCAAATAGAGAAAAAAAAAAAAAAAAAAAAAAAAAAAAAAAAAAAAAACTGTTACTGTTCACGTGCTGGACAGATTTAAAAAAAAAAAATTGTTTTTTTTTTCGGTTTTAGCTGTAAAATCGAGAAAAGTTTTTTTTTGGGTTGTTTCGGTTTTTACCGAGATAAATTTTAAAGAAAATTTTTTTTAGGTTTGTTGTGGCCAATTAATTTTTGTAAAGCGGTTCATAATTAAAAGATACCAAATTATTTTAAAGCAGTTTAAAATTTTGACGGATTAAATTCATATTACAAGTTTAATATGAATTAAGATTGAAATTAATGCGATTAATTGAGGAATTGTCACTTAATTTGATAATTTAAAGGGGTGGTTTGGATAAAATTAATCTACATAATTAAAGAATTATGTCTTGCATGTTTAATTTTCTTTAGTTGATGCATTTTATTTAGTTGAATGAATCGTTTGAATGATTTTATTTACGTATTTTTGCAATCAGTTGTAATTTGTAATACTTAGTGTGGCCTTAGTCAAATTATGTTTTCGTAATGAAGGAAACATGATTTTTATGTAATTATGAGATCTCGAATCTCCTTTATTTGTCTTTAGTTTTTGGGTTTTGAAATTAGAATGTAATAAATAGGTTTATTATGTAAATTTTATTTATTGTATTTTTCAAAAGAAGACTAAAGATGGAGATTGGAGCTCACTCCCGCTACATGGATCAAGATGGAACATCAAGACAAGATTCTCGGGTCCAAGGATGGATTCCAAACTTGTATTTATTGTTCATTTTGATAGGATGGGCCACACTAGGACTTTATTATTGTTTTTACGTTTTACTATTCTTATTGTTTTTCATTCACATGCTAGTTAATGCATCATATTCCGCCTAAACCAAACCACCTACTACTAAAATGCATGAAAATTGACTCATATAGATTGTATGTTAGTTTTCATGGACATACAGATGTCACATACTTATTAAGCCATCACCTTAGTTTATTCATTCACGCATGCTAGATATTAGTTCACTTAAAATGAATTAAAATAAAGTTGATGGGATCTTCCTCTAAAACGGAAATTGAGATTAGTCTTTATAAGGGCAAACAACTATGAATCCCTTCTTCGTCGGTAGGCATAATATGACCCCTTCTACGTTGGGTAAGTAGTTTGTGTTGACTTAGTTTATCTCAACATTATAGTCTGAAGAGTTTCTCGTGATTATAATGGACTAAAGATAGAATTTACAGAAATTTATCGACCAATAATTCTAAAGGTAGAATTAGCCAAGAGGTGGGCTTATCAATTTACAGAAATTGAGTCTTGGGATCATTTATATAATTCTTGAGGAAGGTCAATTGTATAAATGCATGAGTCTTCGCGTTATAACAAAGATTGCATTAGACTTAAAAATCAAATCGATGCATAGGCTTATTATTCAATTTTCTTTTCGCGTAGAAACACGTTAATTTTACTCACACAACAAATGGTGGAAATAACGAAATCCCAATGCCAAGTGCCACACTTGATCGCGCGTCTGGCCGAAAGTTTTTATGGACAACATGAATCGCCACACGTCTCGAAAAAATGACGGGTCCAACTTTATGGGACTCGGGAGGCACCACTACTTTAATGCGCCATTGCGACGGTAAGCTCGTGTACTTAATCGAGCCAATACCGGTAAACCCAGGCCCCAATGCAGGAGTCAACGAGTCACTCGCTTATAGTGATTTCGTTATGGAAGCGGGTGCGATAAAGAACGTACTCATCTTTGCAATGGAAACCAATTTGCAGAGACGCTTCATTGCCCAAGGTGCAAACAAGATTTTCACCACGCCCACTAACGAATTCTCAAAGGCACCGAGAATCGTTACTTATGAGCATACCTGTCGCTTCTTTGATGCGAAACTCCAAAAGGGCCAACCGGTTAGCCCACGCATTCTTGACATGATTGAGAATGTCGAGAAATTGGAGGCACTTAATTGCAAAATCAGTGAGAGCATTGTCATTGACCGAATGCTTCATTCTCTTCATGATGGTTTTGCCCTTTTCAGGGCGAACTACTACATGAATGACTTGAAAAAGAGTCCTCATGAGCTACACTCCCTTCTTGTACAGACCGAGAAGGATATGAAATTTAGTGGGAGCATGAAGCAGGATGTTCTCATGATTTCCAATAAAAGTAAAGGTAAGGGCAAGGCTCATGGCGACCTAGCTGTAGGTAAGCCAAAGTTCAAGAAGCCAGGAAACGGTAAGAGTGGGCCTGGTGAGACTAGTGGCTCACAGGGCAAGACAAAGAGAAAGGGCGGTGACATTGAGTGCCACCATTGTCACAAGACTGGACATTGGAGGAGGAACTGTCCCGTATACCGTGAGGACATAAAAGCAGGCCGCGTCGTTTCTGTTGGTATGTCATCTTATATTTATATGATTGAGATTAACCATACAAGTTTCGGAACTTGGGTACTAGATACTGGTTGTGCTTCTCATCTGTGTAATAATTTGCAGGGCCTAAAGAACATCACACCTCTTGTAAAGGGTGATGTAGACCTGCGAGTCGAGAATGGAGCACGAGTTGCTGCAGTCTCGAAGGGAACATACGTAATCCAACTCCCTAGTGGTTTTGAGTTATTTTTATAACTGTTACTATGTACCCAGTTTATCTAAGAACATTATTTCAGTTTCCGTACTTGCTAAAGACGGTTTTGCATTTTCAATAAAGGATAATAGCTGTATTTTCTTTTTATGAAATGATTTATGGCAAAGCAGTTTCCATGAATGGAATTTACATCTTAGATCAAACCACGGAAGTATTACACGTGAATAATAAGAAATTAAAGGTTGGTGACAAAGATCAAACCTATCTATAGCATTGTCGAATGGGACACATAAATGAGAAACGTGTAAAGAAACTCGTCGATAATGGGACTATTCCCGCATTCGAATTTTCTACATATGGCACGTGTGAATCATGTCTCATTGGCAAAATGACTCGAATTTCCTCCAAAGGTGTTGGAATGCGCGCTAGTGACCTATTAGGACTCATGCATACTGATGTTTGTGGACCTATGTCAATTACCGCTAGAGATGGCTATAGATATTTTATCACTTTCACGGACGATTTTAGTAGATATCGATATGTCTACTTAATGAAGCATAAAAGTGAGTCCTTTGAGAAATTCAAGGAATACCAGAACAGGGTATAGAACCAACTGGGTAGAAAGGTTAAAGCACTCCGTTCATATCGGGGTGGCGAATATCTTTCAAATGAGTTTGATCAACACCTGAAAGACTGTGGAATTGTTTTGCAGTTAACTCCACCTGGAACACCTCAATTGAATGGTGTGTCCGAACGGAGAAATCGAACCTTACTTGATATGGTTCGATCCATGATGAGTCACACGGTAGTGCCCGATTCATTATGGGGTTTTGCTCTTTGTCACCGCTCTTATACTTAACCAAGTCCGTCTAAAGTCAGCCGACAAGACTCCATATGAAATGTGGAAGGGAACGGTCCCTGACTTGTCTTTTATTCGGGTTTGGGGCTGCGAGGCTTATGTCAAGTGGAGACACGAGGATAAGCTCGGCCCGCGATCGGTCAAGACATACTTTATAGGTTATTATCCAAAAGGAACATTTGGTCATTACTTCTATTCGCCTACCGAACATCGAGTTTTTGTTGCGGCTAGTGCGACGTTCTTAGAGAAAGAATTTCTCGAGAACAAGACCAGTAATAGAACCTTCGAGCTGTCGGAGATTCCAGAACCAACAACCGAGGAACGGATGGAGGAAGTTGTTCCTCCAACTGATGACACGGTTAATATTCCTGAGGAACCTAGGAGGTCGGGTAGAGTCTCTCATCCTCCGGACAAATACATTGGTATGGTCGAGGAGAATGACGTTTTACTCCTAGAGAGTAATGAACCCGCTACCTATAAAGGTGCTATGACCTGTTCCGACTCAAAGCTATGGCTCGAAGCCATGCAATCCGAGATGGACTCCATGTATGAGAATGACGTATGGGATCTAGTTGATTTACCTAATAAGGTAAAACCTCTACAAAGGCAAATGGCTTTACAAGATAAAGCGTTACGTAGACGCGCAACCGCAGATACCTATAAGGCACGACTTGTGGCAAAAGGTTTCACTCAAGTGCACGGATTGCACTATGATGAGATTTTTGCACCTGTAGTCATGCTACGTTCCATTCGGATAATCTTAGCGATTGCCGCTTTTCATGATTATGAAATTTGGCAAATGGATGTGAAAACCGCCTTCTTAAACGGTTATTTGGAGGAAGAGTTGTACATGGTGCAACCCGAAGGTTTCATAGATCCTGAACATCCTAAGAAAGTATGCAAGCTTAAGCGTTCCATTTATGGACTTAAGCAAGCTTCTCGGAGTTGGAATCATCGTTTCGACCAAGTGATAAAAGAGTATGGTTTCACTCGATCGGTCGAGGAACATGCTTATATATCAAGTCGAGTGGGAGCAAGATTGTATTCTTGATATTGTATGTCGATGACATACTCTTGATTGGGAATGACATTCCTCTCCTATCTTCGGTTAAAGAATGGTTGAAGAACCATCTCCAGATGAAAGATCTGGGTGAGGCACAGCGCATTTTGGGAATCCGTATCTACCGAGATAGATCACGACGGACGTTATCACTTAGTCTGGAGTCTTATTTGGATAAGATTCTTGAGAAGTTCATCATGACCAACTCCAAGAAGGGGAACCTTCCAATGACGATCGGGATGCGGTTGAGCAAGTCTCGATCACCCACTACGCCCAAGGGATTGAGCGCATGAGTCGTGTTCCTTATGCATTTGCAATAGGATCAATCATATATGCCATGATATGCACACGTCCAGACGTGGCATATGCATTGAGTATGACGAGTCGGTACCAAAAGAATCCAGGTGAAACACATTGGATAGCTGTTAAAAATATCCTCAAGTACCTACGGAGGACTAAGGATAGGGTATTGACTTATGGAGGAGATACTAAGCTATGCGCAATCGGTTACGCAGATGCTAGCTTCCAAACGGATTGAAATGATTAGAAATCTCAGTCTAGATTTGTTACTCTTAATGGTGTTTGCGGTCACCGGAATAGTTCCAAACAGGGAAGTTGTAGCGATTCTACTACATGAGCCATTGAAATATGATAAGCATGGAGGGCACGTTATTTCCATGAGAATTAAACGTGTACCGGAGTTATAGTAGTTGATTATGAATTCGATACGTTATCTTTTTCATAAACTATTTATAACTTCATCGTTTTTATAATATTTTGTTTTTCATGTGGATTGTACTGACAACATTGAACGCCACAAAGTGAACTGAATTACATTATATTTGTTTTGGTCCGTAATCGCCAATGTGAGCTGATAACTCCGGCTATTATATTGTGCAGTCGATTGATGGTGGGTTCAACGAGCCATAAGTCAAACGGTTGACTGATCGATCACAGATGCGAGATTATAACGATACCTCGTAGGACAACTTTTTGTGACAACGTAATGGAGTCCTAAATGTTTAAAAACATTCGGTGCCAGGTCGTGGATAGGACATCCATTGTGTTCCTAGAGTCGATTCTTTTGACTATCGACTGTCTCTTGAGATTAAGGCAGTTTTTGGGTGACTTTGGTTTCTTTCTCACGGTCTGCCGTAACTGGAGGCTAAGTAGATTTTTTCTGGGTCATTTCATACTGTGCTTACATCTGCAGGATTCGAGTTGAGGAAAATATCCAACCCTTATCAGGTATAGTTATTTCTCAGGGCCACTCGAGGAGTTGTAACTGAAATGCATGGCCATGCTCGAATGTTGATTCGTTTATCAGTTAAGTTACTCTCTAGTCGGGGAAACCACTCTTGATAATGATCACTTGTAAAATACGACCTTTGTGAATGCGGATTTGCAAATTGTTTTACATTGAGTGGGAGAAATTTTAGGATATGAGAATCGGTTATCGCACATACACTTGTGAGGACAAGTGGGAGTTTGTTGGAGCTTGTGTCCTCCACAAATTAGTGTGATAACATTTGTAAATCTCTTACAGGTTCACAAGGGTATACTTCGTATATTTAATCAGTTGATTAACGTTTACCTAATAACGGTTGGCTTGCTAGAAAGTTTGACGTTATTATCATACAGATGGCGGTGATCAACTGGTCCCTAAAGGTCACACCTATAGGATGTGTTTGAGAGATGTGGTTATAGAAATATGATCACATTGATGCCTAATATGACTAAACAGTTAGTCAATGTGTTGATGAGACAATTATTTAATGAAGATTAAATAATATTAGTTGAGACAATTAATCAGAATTCGTAAATTAAATATAATAAGTTATATTTAATTAAATGTATGTAATGTTAGCTTGGACGAATTAATCTGTTAATTCGTAATTAAATATAATCAGTTATATTTAATATCAACAAGATGAATGTGTCATAGTGGTAATAGTGAGGGTACACAAACCAAGAGGTCATGGGTTCGATCCTCACTAGATGACAATTTAACACATTTTATACATTTTTGGAATAACCAAAAAAAAAGGAGACTATACTCCTTATTTCGGTTATGTGGGCCGAATTAGGGTAGATTATATCTCCCTAATTCACTCCCATATTTCGGTTACAATAAGAGAAAAAGGGGGATCATTTTTTCTAACCCTAATTCTCTTTTAACCTAATCTCTCCTCTCATCAGAAAAAACACAAGACAACCTAAATTTTACAGAAAATTTGGATCGATTCTAGCATAATCAAAAGGGCATATCTCATATCGTCTTGGGTGCAACTGATAGGCGAATATCTATTTTGATATTGTTCTTAGGCCGTATTTGCTAGGACCGAAGGTTATTTCTGAATCCTTTACTTTTGTTTATGTAATTTTATTTTATGACTAGTGATCGTCTTCATTAAATTCGTTATAATCCTTGAACTTAAAGGGATTCATACAGATAAATCCCACACAATTCGCCCTAAAATGCTATTAGCTTAACTTTCGCCCTCAATAAAGCATCCTATTGTTCACTGCGGGTCTGACCCCTTCCAACCTTTCGGTCGAGGTCAAGGTTTACCAAAGTTAAATAGGCTAATTGTGTCGACTCAACTAGCAGGATACAATTATAGCAGTGATTAACAACATAGACTAAAACAACAACGACAAATTTATAAACCTAATCAGCAATTAACAACAGTCCATTGACTACCCTAATCCTAGCAGAGAAATTAGCTAGACATAATAAAAAAAGAACAAAAGCAAATGGGAAAGAAATAAACATTAAATAAAATGAGAGAAAAAGGAAAGAGAATGTTACAGTGGAAGAGATCCAGAAAATAGAGAGAAAATAATATCCAGCAGTAAAACAGTTGAAAAGAGAGGAAAGAGAGTTCTAAATGACGTCCCCCTTCCTATTTATAAGATAAATAGGATTTTATTTAACCTAATGACGGATTAAAGCTAAAAAGCCCGAGCCCATAAGAGAAACCACTCGATCGAGTACTTTTAAACTACTCGATCGAGTAAAATAAAGCTTAAACCACTCGATCGAATAGAAAATCTACTCGATCGAGTAAATCCTAAAATGCAACTACTCGATCGAGTAGAAAAAGGACTCGATCGAACATAATTGTACTCGATCGAGTACTTTCCAGCGCACAATTTCCTGCTTTGTGCACTGAACTTTAAAAAGCTGCCATTTCTTCGTTACTTGGGAAAACAGGGCGATTCTGGTGGCGTTGGAAAGCTAAGAGGACATCTTTCATCTCCAATTGGAATCACCTGAATATCAGTTGTAGAACTCGAGATATGGCTCTTCAAAGTAGGCATTAGCATTTTGAAGTTCTTCATTTGCTCACCTAGCTATCTTACTTCTTTGCGCATCTCAAGACAGCTACATTCCCGCTCCAAATTCACTCTTCCTCCAAATGCATGCTAAACGGACGGTAAAAGGCTCGATTTCACTACTTTCTTGTCCATTCCTGCAAATAGAACAAAACAAACCAAAGTAGCATATTCGGGGCATTTCGTAGCATAAAACTACGATAATAGCATAGAAATACGTGCATAAAAAGGCCTAAAAGACTATATAAAATGCACGTATCAGTACGTGAGTCCAGAGGTTGGAGCAGGGGATGATGCGGGTCTTGGGACTTCAGGAGCTGGCACCTCAGGTGGTGGTGGAGATGAGGATTATGTCATGGATGAGCAGCCGCAGCAGGAGGAGTGATACTCCTTTTCTTATCTTGTTTGTAGTTGTATCGGGTGTTAGTTTGCTTTGGTTGGAACTTTTTCATTTCGTACTTGTTATGTTCGGTTTGTATTGGTGGCCATAAGGCCGTACTTGCTTTTCCTAGACTTGTTTGCAGGATTTGTAACCGGAAATTCATTCCGGCTCACAGTTATGTGATTACTTAGTTTGTGTCTCGTTGATATGGAGCTATGTTGACCTGTGGCCACTCGACCGAGTGCCCCTAACTCGATCGAGTAGCTGCAGGTGTGGCAGAATGGGAGTAATATGATTTCGGGCTACTCGATCGAGTAGGGCCAACTCGACCGAGTGCCTAACCCACTCGATCGAGTAGCACTGTTACAGAAACTTTTTCGAAAATAAAATTGTTTGAATGTTTCTATTTTTGCATATTTTGATACTTATAATGGTTATTGAAGGTTAGTAGCATGTTTGGGTCGACTTATTAGTTATGCTTGGGTCCATGCTTGACTTATAAATGATATGTTGTGGGAATAGATGTGACAAAAAGGTTTCTTTTATTGCATTCACAAGCAAGCCTAACTTATTTAATATCGAAAAGACTTGTTAATTATTTCACAGAATTTCCATAACTACATTATATACAATTGATAAGTGCATGTTTTTATGGTTCTTGACAATTATCCTCGTAAGGTAGTATATATATATATATATATATATATATATATATAGAGAGAGAGAGAGAGAGAGAGAGAGAGAGAGTTGGGTTCTTGTGAGTTTTGTCTCTTATGGTGAGTTGTGAGTTTGTGCTTGAAAATCTTAGTCACTAGATTATATTATAGATGAATGACCAAGATGTAATCTTACCTATCATATAAAACCACTGTCATTTACTTATTTTCTCTTTTTTCTAGTGCTACTTTTTTTTTTACTTTAATTTTTTCTCTTTTTTTTTACCTCGTGTTATTATGCTTTTTTTAACTTTGATTTTTTTTTTCTCTTATGTTTTTCTCTCATTTTCTCATTATGTTACCTTTTTTTCTTTTTCTTTTTTGTACCAAATTTTTTTTTTACTTGAAATTTTTTTTACTCTTATTTTTTTTACCTCGTGTTATTATGTTGTTATTGTGCTTTTTTTTTTACTTTAATTTTTTTTTCTCTTTTTTTTACCACATGTTATTGTGCTGTTATTGTTATTCCACTGTTATTGTGATGTTATTCTACTGCTATTTTGATTATTTTTACGACTTTGATTTTTTTTTTTTACCACGTGCTATTGTGTTGTTATTCTACTATTATTGTGATGTTATTCCGGTGTCACTTTGATTTTTTTTACTACTTTGATTTTTTTTACTACTTTGATTTTTTTCCTCTTATTTTTACCGCATGTTATTGTGCTGTTATTCTGGTGTTATTGTGATGTTATTCCGATGCCACTTTAATTTTTTTTACGACTTTGATTTTTTTCTTTTTTTTTTTTACCACGTGTTATTGTGTTGTTATTCTACTGTTATTCTGCTGTTATTTTGATGTTATTCCGGTGCCACTTTGAATTTTTTACTACTTTGATTTTTTTACTCTTATTTTTACTGAATGTTATTGTGCTATTATTCTGGTGTTATTGTGATGTTATTATGCTTGTTCAGTAACAATTCAAAACATTCAGTGAGGCTTGGCTTTGATCTGTGCCACCTGTTTTTCACCAGAGTTCATCATTAACAAAAACATCGTAAAAAGAGTCAGCCAAGGAATTCACAAAATTAAACTTGAATCGTCCATTTATCACCGTTCATGTTCCATTACTAGAACCAAAAAATTTAATCAAGCAAACAGACACGAGCACAGTAAATAATCGAGCAAACTCGAAACAACGACAACGAACAATGAACTATCCTACTCTCTTCACAATTAACGAATACACAACCACTCTTGTTCGATTCAGTTACAAACAAGGGAATCCATAAAAACAACACCTTAACACTGATGACAAATTATTTCAACTGGTGACATATTATTTGAGAGAAATTCCGATTAATAACAAGGGAATCCATACAATTCGTAGTTTGAAGTTGATACAATCTAAAGTTAATCACAAAAGGAGCCAACCAATCTCCCATAATCATCATATTATCGTCATCAACAAGACAACAATAATAACATCAAAACACCTATCATTACCTAATCATATTACGAGGCGGAGACCAATGAATGAACCCGATTAAGAGCAAGACAATCAAAGCCACACCCACACTGAGGAGACTCATAAAAGCCATCAAGAGGGAAATTAGCAGAAGCAACACCGACAGAAAACTCAAGCTCATCATCATCATGAACAACCTCAACAATCTTAAGCCATACAATAGTGATCTGACAAATAATAAAATGGTACAGTGACAGAGACAAAGCGATTGATTTGATTGATGAAGCTGGTTCACTAGTGAAGTTGCGCCTTCAATTGACGGAGCCCAATTTGAATCACCAGCAGCACCGAAACCGAGCCACGGCTACCATAAACACCATCATTAACACCACCATATCCCCCATCACCAGCATGACAATTCGCCAATTCACCTCACCACCGACGACGTTTACCACGCCATCATCGACGATTGAATGAAATGAAATTGTAAAAGGAGTAATGAAGAGATTGGAAAAGCAGCAATCGAGATCCAAACAATTGATAGCATATGATAGATTAAATGAAATAGAGTGACTGATCAATAACAATTGATGAAGTAATTGTTGAAATTGAGAAGAAATTAATAGATTTTACGGAGAGATGACGTTTTTTATGAGTTTGATTTGTTTTGTTGGCCGCAAAGCGTTACAAATTACAACTTATTAGATCTAATCTCTGCCCTTGGTTTCCTTTGATCTAGTGGCTTAGATTTTTCAAACTCACAACTCACCGTAAGAACCAAACTCACGAGATCCCGCCTATATAAAAAGGCCGATATTATAATAATTTTGTTGTATACTATACTAGTTTCGTTGTTTGTTTGTAATGCTCGCTATTGTCTCTGTTATAATTCTAGCATGAAGTTATAATTGTTTTAATTGTTTTGATGAGTAATTTGTATGTTTAAGTAAAAGTTGAGTAATTTACAATGAAAAGATAGTCATAAAGAGATGAATGTGTCGGGAACGGTAACGAAGTGCTTGAATCATACAGTGTAACAGGATCGTGGTGTGGCATGTTTTGGTGTTGATAGTTGTGTACTAGTGAAAGTATAGTCCCGTAGTGCGTGCCTAAGAGTTTGGAGTAGTAGTATAGTCGTTGGTCGTGTTGGTACATGTCGTGAGTTTGGTACTTCAAGTTGTGGGTTGTAGAAGTTGGTGTATATGATCTGTCGGGCAGTGATGATGATGACATAGTGGGGTAATGCTTCTAGAGAGTAGTGAGCTGCGTCGGGAGAACAGTGATGTCGACCTTGGTGTCTTGTTTTATGGGTGGGGGAGGATGAGTTGAACTTTGGGGACGAAGTTCTTTTTAAGGGGGGAAGACTGTAATACCCGTCCTTTTAAGGACCCGTTGACCAACCTTGGGAGTAGGTAATAGCCCTTAGTGATGCGCGCCAGAGTTACCTTGTGCAATGATTGCCTTTAGAAGTGAGTGGTACTCGATAGAGTAGAGACTACTCGATCGAGTAGCTTGGGTACTCGATCGAGTAGAGGCCACTCGATCGAGTAAGTGGGTTACTCGATCGAGTAGCGTCTTTTCAGCGAGGGTTTATAATCGTGTTTTGTTAAAACCGCAAATCATTTCCGCCTCCCTTCTTCAGATCTATAGGTCGCCTCCCTCCTTTCTCTTCACCAAATACATTCCATGGGAGCCTTTGAGGATGCTAATGCCTTGAGGATGAGTTGCTTGAGTCGGGTAGCGGTCTTAACGCCGTTGTGAGTTGCGTAGGTATGTCGTCATCATCATCTTTGTCTTGGTTGTTCCTTGTAGGGTTGTTTTGGTAGTAATAGGCTTGTATGCTGTTTGTATAGGGATTACTTGCTTGGTTGATGTCGTATGGTTGATCGAGGAATCGCTGCTTTTGCTTAAAGGTAGGTTCTCCTACTCAGTTTCTCTTGGTTGTTTAGTGTATCGGTTGTCGTATTGTTGTTGTGACCGTGTGACTGAGTATATGTGGTAATCGGTTGGTGTACGCTGTTTTGTTAGTTGTGGTTGTATTGCAGCTGTGTGTGATTGCTTGTCTCTGGTTCTCGAGGTGCGTCCTCGGCTGAGTGGAGTCACTTGCGGGAGTGGCTTCACGCCCTAGTTTTGCCCTCTGTGGAACCCGCTACGGGAGGGAATGTACACATTAATGGGACAGGGTTATCGCTCGGTATGATGAGCGGGGCTTAGGTGGGAACGGCCAGTGGTCCCCCACTCGCGGGTTGGTCCAAAGGGGACGTCGGTGACGGAGATTGGTTGGAGTGGTTGTGATTGTGTGTGTGTTTGGTTGTATCTCAGTAATATGTTGGTACTTGTTTGTTGTGTCATACCTCGATTCATCGACCTTGTGTGGTCAGTCTTGTTTGTTTTGTTGTGTCCGCTGCGTGATCCCTTATGGGGAGCAAACCCGTCCTTAGCTTAGTCTTTGTCTTGGATGCTAGCTGGAGTCCAGGTTGGGATGAGTCCTCACGAGTAATGACAGAAGTAGTATATAGTTGACGAGTTGTATCTTTCATTTAATAGTTTAGATGTAACACTTGTAATATAACTGTAATTGTTCTTTTATCGACTTTTGATGATTACTTACCTCGGGTAACCGAGATGGTGATGCCCTTATATGCTAAAGAAGGTCTACTTAAGGCTCCTTGGTATATGGGAGTGTTACATTTGTAAAATGACAAATAGGGATAAGAATAAATTATTTATTAAATATATAAAAGGAAGGTTAATATTTTTTAAGGTGGTAAATAAGATATTTTTTTTCTTTCTAATCCGCTAACCCAATATGCTGGTAGGAGCAGCATATTGCAAAATAGCGTATTGGACCCCAATATGCTATTTCAATATGTCGTTAACCAAACGCTCTAATTAGCATATTCGTAAGTCAAACATGCTAAAACTCTTAAATATGCTGAAATTTGGCCAATATGCTATTTACCAAACAGAGCCTAAGTGTGATATCTCTCTAAAATATCTCTCATAAAACCTTCCTTGTAAAATATAGCCATTTCTTATAATATAAGTTTTTCCTTATTCATAATCTTGTCTTACAACTTCATAATAATCTTGTTAAGGATATATTGATCCTATAAAACCTCCTTTGTGGTTGTACTCACTATGTGTCCGTAATCCTAGTATCAGAGCCATGGCAGAATAAGCTTTGGCTCTTATCCTCCTATGTAGTTTTTAAGTAAATAATGAGCGATCTCTTACAAGATGTTTAAAATGGAAAGTATGCTCTGTGGTTACCACTTAGCGGATCTTCCACAACAGAAATTCATATTAAACACATGAATAAGAATATGAGAAAAATATTACCACGGAGTTCTATGTGTCTGGTACCTTGAGGTGGAAAATTGATTAGTTAAAGAATCACCTCGGTTTTATGACCATAGGAGCCCAAGGATTATCTTCTAATATCCTCATGCCTTTATGTTTAAAACAAGAGATAACTCATTATTCGTAAAAAATTTCAAAGGATGGATAAGAAATAAAGTGACTCTGATATGGTTTCTGGTCCATTATCATAAAAATGGAAAACACGTCAAATATTCTATCACGCTCCTACTCATCTTCTACCTACCGAAAATCTAATGCCAGTAAAATAGATTATCTTTATGAAATTTAATATAGGGGTGAAGATAGTAAAGTCCCTATCACTCAATTTCCTTTATTAAACCCATACAAGGCTTTCACAAAACCAAATTCATCTTTTCCAAAAGTCATTTGACATGCTTTTGGCCCCAATAAAAATGCGGTCAAAGAATTAATACTGGCATCACAGCTAGAACAATATCTTGTTCCTTCTACTGAAGCAGAACAAATGATCTCACTTTGTCTCAATGAGGCTATGATTCACTAATGGCGAGTCAATGGATACACACATCTTCATTACGGAGCGGTCAAGATAGCCTTAACTCTTCATAGAAGAAAAGGTCTTCCTGTCGTACCAAGGGTAGCCTTGCTAGACAAAAGATACAAAGAATACAGGCATGCCTACATAGCTACCTTGCAAACAACCTTAAATGTTGGTACTGTATTCGTCACCTTATTTCCAAATTTCAACATGGCTTTAGAGGATCCCCAAGTCCTTCAAAATATCCAGATCCAGCTCCAAATCACTAGAGCACCCCAAATTGGGAACACATATGTGTAGATACCCGGTATCTGCTGAGACTCCAACAAACACCCGATGATTATCGGACTATAACATGTTTTGGAACCGCGGCGTTTGATCGACAGTTTGTGTACAACTTTACGTCGGAAAACTTAAAACGATTTCGAAAATAAAACATTTCAAAACATTTTAAAAATACCTGGAGTGTTTAATGCACGACGACGGGGTCGCAATGACACTAACTAGAGTCAAAACCGACACCGGACCAAAAACCGACTCAAAAATTCAAATCCCGACTCCAACAACGAGTCAAACCGAGTCAACCACCAAAAACAAAATATTTCAAACCTTCTACCTTAAGTTTTCCCAGATTCATGTTTGGTCAAGTACCAAACATGTGACTACAAAACCTAGGATAGAACAAATCATGATTGCGTTTGTTGTGAAAGTGACAAGACAACTCGAAGAACCGCGACGTGGCTCGCGCCTCTTTGAACAGCCCAAGTGGCCACGTCGCTCAAAACTCACACAACCACTCATTTTCCTATAAATACCCCTCAAATGCCCCCCATTTGAGACTTACGCGAGTGTCCGCCCCATCTTTTCTCCCTTAAAATTCTCGACTCGACTTCTTAAGTCACAATCCGACGCGTATTTACGACCTACCGATCGTAAATACAAGCCTTACACGTTGTTTGGTACCGTCATCGTGCATTAAATCACTTGACCGACCATTTCGACCACTACACCATCACTAATCTTAAAACACTCTTTTTACTTACCAAAACGGTTTTAAACCGAGTTTTTTCCGACCAAACGAGTTGTTACACTTACGTCGGTCACTCGCCATAACCAAACATGTAAGTATGAGGGTGTAAAAATCCTCTTTTATCATGTCTTTGTTTATTTCATGACTATAACATGCTAAAACATGCATAACATGGTCCAAAATATGGGATAAACGAGCCAAAACTGAGTTTTGGTCTGAGACAGAAGCCCCTTAGGTTGAAGGCTTACCCGCGCCTAAATGGGGTGTCCAGACCAGAACTCAACCGTGTTTGTCTCGTCTTTCCCCTTTAATTCATTTTCATATTTGTAATCGGTTTTCACTATTTCGAATCTTTTCGAATCTTTTTCATTTTATTTGTTTTAACCATAAAACATATTTCACCCTTGGTTCCTCATACCATGACGGTTAAATCCGTGTTTCGGTGATGATATTTGGTTAATAACATTCAAAAGGTATTTTAAAGCCTTTTATTTTATTTTTGGGAGGTATTTTAAAGCCTTTCACCATTTCTTTACATTTTCGAAACAAACATATTAGTCCCCAACACAAAGTCATCCTTGGTTCTATATTCCATGCCGGATTTTAATCCAGGTACGATGATGAGTATCGACTAATTACATTCAATTGAACTTAAAACAATTAGTTCATAATTATTTTCAAAACTATTCATGTCAAGCTTGTCAAGTCGAACCCGACACCGAATATTATCAAAATAATGATGACCATTCGAGTCCCGTTCCTCAAATCAACAAATACGGTCTAAACGACCCTTTCAAACCAAATCGGGTTCAAATACCCATTTTCAACACGTTTTATAACGTTTTCTAAAAGTCAGAACACGGCACATAAACCGTGGGCTGACCCGCGCCTAAACAGGCCCTCCATTTATCATCTTCAAAACCAGGGAGAGGCCCCTTATACCGCCGGCTGGCGCGCGCCTCATGCAGCCGTCTGGTATAGGGCCTGTGCCCTTTCCAGCATTGGTCTAGGACGATCCCGACTCTGGTTAGCCCGGATATAGGACGGATCAGATGACTAGTCGATTATTCAAAATCATATTTGCAAAATGCCTTACTAAGATAAATGGATCACGTTATGCACTATAAACCTAATACGGTAAATGGATGTTTAATTTCCGTCTTGTATGCAAATCAACCGTAAATCCAACGCGACATCTTATACTTGATACTTGGATTAAATCAACTGACTTAGAAAGCTCTCACATGTTAGGTTTAAATTATTGGATGCGTATTCATGCATTTAAACCGTTTTATCAACTTTTGCATTCAACCAACCAAGATCGATCAGTAGAGGCCGCTACCGCGGGCGTGATTGGGTGTCTGATTAAAGGGCTTCCTAATACATACCTTCACCCCTTAGTCAGAAACATTGGATAGTGGACGACCTTATTCAGGGCGTACGAGAGTCATTCTAGAGATAGGATGCTAAAGAGGGACGATTTCCTTATCTTTAGTACCTATGTCAAACGCTGCTTTGTGCTCCGATTTGACCGAGGTATAAAGTGGATTTTGAACGTTTCCCAAGCATCCCACAAATGCTTGGTGGCGACTCCGAACATCTCTAATCGTTTCGAGACCCTTACCGAGACGAAACCGACCGATCTAAAACGATCCGGTCAAAAGCATTTTTACGCCGCCGAGCGTGGCTTTCAAAAGACCACTGCATGTCCACAGATTGGCTTGGCGTGCAGGTGGCCCGTTACTACGGACCGGTAGGTGGCCCCAAATCCACAGACCGAGACGTGGCCCATGCCCATAGTATGCGGCTACACTCCATTACCAGATGGCTTACAAGGTTCAAAATCATGCCATGGACCTCAGCATCCCAAAAGATACAGATGATGCTTTTCTCATCCAGATGGAGTCACCTCACAGCCCTTCATGTATTCATATACCCAGACAGATCCCAAAAAGTGAGTTGAACAAACTACTTCTTGAATCTTGGGTGACCAATTATGAAAAATAACATGAAAATACAACTCCAATACAATCTGTAGACTCAACAATAGACAGAAAAAACAAATGGCCACAATGGAAATATCTTTCAAAAGGGAACCATCTAAAAAGCCTCATCCATCCATTTTTTTTTTCCACAGAAATCAACCTCAAAACTCCACTAAATATCCCAACCAAACCCCAAGATGTCTATCTTGAAAATGTTGCAATTGAGTCTTTCAATTCTCTTGGTGACCCAATATATCCATTCGCGGATGAGTCTGGGCACAAATTTTTCGATGTCTGTGACTTTGAAAGATGTCTGATGGCAAGCTCAGATGAAGAAGATGTTCCAAAAAGAAGGAAAGGGAAGAAGAAATATATGCAACAAGAGCTCAGAGAAAGCTATGAAGCAGGTCATCCCTAACTTGGTCTCTTAGGAGAACCGTCTGGGAAATCTTTCGAATACTACGTTAGATATCCAAGAAGAAAATCACCTTCCCCTAAAAGAGAAATGTCAAACTGTTATATGTTTGGACCATCTACCTCAAAAGAAGATGATTTTCCTCCAATAGAGTTTGAAAAAGAAAATTCCACACATTCTTGGAAAATCAAGAATCCATATGGTTCAACAAGACAGATCAGTGCTGCAGAGGCAACACTAAACTGGCAATCGGAGAACGCACAAATCCAAAATAATTTCCTGAAAAGCATTGACAAGAAGGTGACAGTCATGGACCGTGCAATCAAAGAAATCAACCAGAAGATCTCTTCGTTACATCACGAACTCCTCAAGTTGGCGACTACTGCGTTCACAACTTCACCATTCATATTAGAAAAGGAGTCTGAATTAAAATCTCTAAAAGCACAATTACACTCCTTACAAAACAAACCAACCTCACCATCTCACATGCCATATGATATATTCACTCCTTATCCAATATATACCACACCACCACTAATAACTAGTCCCCAACCTATTCCTCAACTACCCCAAGATCCAAGCCCTTTCGGAGCATCCTCGTTCTTACCAACAAGGGTGCTTGAAGAACAACATGTCTCGAAAAAGAGACAGTCTACAACAAAGGATGGAAAAAGAGCATCAACAGTAACCCAATCAGAACCATCAGACACTCTACCCTCAGAAAGTGGTTCACAGTTCATGGTTGAATACAATAACCTTATTTCTTCCATATTGAAAGAGATAGTGAACCCGAAAAAGGATAAAGAGATCTTTCAAGACCTGGAAAAAGAAAAAAGGTCACCAAAGGATTCTAGTGATGAGGATAGGATCCTTGAATTCATGATGGTGATGTCATCCACTGGTGAAGAAGAAGTTGAAAGTGAAATGGAGAACCCATCAAATGCAGGACAAGGACAACCCATAACGTACCCTCCACCAGATTGGCATCCCAAAACCCACACTGAACCTGGACATGGTTTTTCGTTTGATAATATTCCTCCTTCCAAATGGAGAGACAAAGTCTACGAAATGCACGCATGGTGCACGGAACAAATGTTACACCCAAAAAGCAGTCTGTACTCACTAATTGATAGGCCGGTATCAAGGTTTTATAAGAGACTGCGGGAATGGTGGATCAGTCTTGTTGCTTATAGACAACTTCAGATGCGGCAATCCCCAATTGTGGGCATATCCACAATAAATTCTTAGGTGCTTGGGATCATTACACCACACAAGCATGAGAAGAATTCCTCAGCATGAAGTGTTGCCCTTTTAAACACAAAGATCTGGAGCGCCACTATGAGAGAATGTCAAAGAGATTTTATGCTCTTGGTGGCATGGATGACGTAAATCTGAAAGTTTTCCCTTCTAGAACCTCTGGGGAATGAAACATCCAGGCAGTTTTCTCTCAAGAACATTTCTCTCAGCAATTCTACCTTTGGAGAAATATATCAAACCTCCCTTGCGGCTCTAGAAAAGCTATGTAATCACCAAAAGTTTTTCAAACAACTACAAGAATAAGGGAAACTTTTTGGTAGAGCGTGTGACCATCCAGAACTCTCTATAAAATGCAAATCAAAGAAGTGTGGTTGTTCGTCTTTCATGGGAGAGAAAAAGTACAAGAAAAGATGGAAGAAGCGTTTCCCAAAATTATCAGGAGACAAAAAATGGAAATTCTTCAAGAAGAAAAAGCGGGAGGTTTTAAAAAGTCTGATCGTTGTTACATCTGCAAAAAGAAAATGCACTACGCAAAACAATGTCCAAATAAGAAGAAAAGAGATAATCTTATTGGTTATCTTGCCCGTTTAGGTGGCCCCAAATCCACAGACCGAGACGTGGCCCATGCCCACAGATTGGCGACTCCGCTGGGGAAAACTAGGACACTTACGTCTTTGTGATCCCTAGATGGTGAGACTTGAACGAGGTCTTTGTTGGAATGTATTAATTGATATTATGGTCACGGTCGGGTTCCTTGTCCGGGCCCATAACCTAACCCTTTTCGACCAATTGGCTCGTCTCGTCGGCGTGAGTTTTCTCATCCCCGCGTTTCGAATCCCGATTAAGTCAAGCATACCATTGACGTTACACATTTCTGTTTCGTCAAAGAGCTTTCATCACCTTCGAGCACGAGGCTAGGGCACCCTCCTTACACATTTTGTTTGGATTGGTATCCCTCTCGCAAATCGAGGTTTGATTGCTTGGTGTGTAACCCACCCTTCTAAGCCAAAACCCGTGTCAGCGTAATGCATAATATAATGAACTGTGAGTGCTTATGTGCTACTTGATCATAAGTCCTTCCGTGTCATTTTCAAACTTTCAAAAACACCCTTTTGCGCCGTTATAATGGCCGTTTCAAACCTCGGTCTTTCGCCGACCGTTGCACGCCTTTCTAGGCCGTCGTAATGACGATTTTCAAACCCGGTTTTTATAACCATTTCAACACGCCTTTCTAGGCCGTCGTAATGACGATTTTCAAACCCGGTTTTTATAACAATTTCAACACGCCTTTCTAGGCCGCCGTAATAACGATTTTCAAACCCGATTTTTATAACCATTTTAAATCACTTTTTTTTACGCCGTTATAATCGCCGCGTCTAGACACGGATTTTAACCCGTTTCGCGCTGACAATGGCTCTTTCAAAACCCGAGAAAAGCACACACCCTTTTCTCGAGACACTTTTGAGATCCCGAGGACCATACACCGTCCCCGAGACCTCTTCAAACATTTCAAACCCGATTTTCAAAACATACAATTTTGAATTTTAAAAACCGTCTTGGGAAACAATACACTATTTTCCGAGCCGATTCAAACTCAAAACCGTCTTTTGCAAACAAACTTAAGACAACCCTTTTCAACTAACCGACTTGCAGAGATCTCTATCTTCCGAAGCCGTCCACAAAGCGACGAATGAATCTTTTTGAAAATTTCTATTTTCGAAAACTTCAGTCCCCCATTCCAATTCCGCCTCATGTCTATCGAGTCGAAGCAAACATACTTATGGGTCTTTACTTATGAGTCGTCTCACCACGAGACACGTCCAATGGCGTCATGCCGTTACGTTGGACACGTGTCAAAAGTTCGGTCAACACCGTCACGTCATAAATCGAGTCAGCACCGAGGAGCCACACACGGTCACCCTCGTCTTATTGAGTCTGATCTATGTCTCGTCCTTTGTGTTTTTCTGCGTTCATTCTTGGAACCGTGTCGGATTGAGTTGTAATGTGAGCCGTTTTTATGCCTCAGAGGCATGGCGCCATCTTCAACTTCGTCTGTCAACCACAACAACAATGATAACAACAGAGATGTCACGACTAATCAGCTAGCCAGCCTGCTCACTGCTCTTAAGGTCACCCTGGATCGCGTCGAGACCCGTATCGACGCCCTGTAGAACAAGGAAACTGGGGAACATAATACTCCACCTCTGATGAAACCGAGAAGAGGTCAAGCTCTTGGAAGAACAGCTCCTACCCCGGGGCAACAATATCCATCTTGAGAACAACCGAAGGTTCGAACCTGTTGGGGATCAATTACCTGACAACTTCACCCTAACTGATGTACCTAAGTTCAAGGGAGTGGAGGACCCGCTCAATCATATCCGTGCCTTCAAAGACTACATGGCCATTAAAGGGGTCAAACAGGAACTTTTTACCCGGATCTTTCCGTACTCTTTAGAACCGATCCCTCGCCAGTGGTATTACTCCCTTGATACGAAAAACCTTACTACTTAGGATGAGGTCGCAGTTGAGTTTGCCAAACAATATGCCGACAATGTCGAAATCCAGGCCAATACCCGTACTCTCGAGGTGCTAACCCAGAACGACAAGGAGGGGTTCACCGAGTTCTTGACCCGTTGGAGGAGGGTGAGTACTCAATTGGTCAGTAAGCCGAGTGAATCAACTTTGGTGGAAAAGTTCGTCAACAATCTCCGCCCAGTGTATGCCAACTTACGAGGTATCAAAATATTAAGACCTTCCAGGATCTGCAAATTCTGGGGACACGCATTGAAGATGACCTCCGGAAGGGTGTCTTGGCCAAGACTACTGGCAGAGGCTACCAGGGATCCACATCAACCGGGTCTCGCCCTTACGGCCAAACGAACAAAATTGATGAAGTCAACCTCGTTGAACCATCCTCTAAGAGAGCTGAACGCCCCCAGAGAGTGTTCACTAATATAGGGTCAACTTATGCAAGTGCTCTGAAGAGGCTCATGGACCAGGGGAAGTTACAATCGATCGGACCCACCCCGGATCTGGTCGATGCTAAGAAATTCCGCTTCTGGAACCCCAATGCCTATTGTCAGTACCACCAAGGGAAAGGGCATGATACCGAAACCTGCTTCAAACTCAAACACATTATCCAAGACATGATTGAAAAAGGGGATTTACCTTTGCCCCCGCCTACTAAGCCGAACAACAAAACGAACCCTCTAGGAATCCACGCCATCTCCGTCGATGAGCCAACTCTGGACTGCTCTCATCTCATCCTGCCAGTCGATGATGAGGTGAATGCCTTGGAAAAAGATCCGTCAGACGGGGTGTTCGTATTCAGTGCCGCCACTATGCATACCATGTTTCAACAGGTCGAGGAAGCCATAGCCAGTCTCTCCAAAAGGATCACCCGGCTTGACGATGCCTACCGTCGACTTATCTTCAATCCTCCACCGCCGCGCCCAACGGAGAGTCCCCCGAGCACCCAAAACTACCCATACCAGGATGGATTACTCCCACGACCATTCTGGCATGCACCTCGCGAAAATCATCCTCACAATAACTACCCTCACAAAAACTATCCTCACAAAAATCACCCCCACAAAAATATCCCTCACAAGAATTGCCCGCCGAGGAATACCCCTCCAAGGTACCCTCGAGACTCTGAAATTAATGGCATCTGGAGAGATGACGTTGAGGATGTCTATATCATCCCAGGGAAAGAGAAACGGGCGAAAGAAATCGGACACCTTACCCGATCCGGACGCCCCTATCAGAACCCGAACAATCCAACGGTCGTTCCAACAACGAATGACCAAGTCATCCCGGAAGTAGACATTCAACCAAGAGCTCCTGAGAATTTGATCCTCAAGCAACTTCAGAAGGCAAAAGCTGAGATCTCAATCTGGCAACTGATCGCAACATCCTTTGAACATCGGCAGGCTTTGCTACAGGCCTTGGGAAAATTAACCGTGCCCTCCACCTCTTCCCCAGAAGAAATAATGGCGCACATGACGAGGGACGCCCCTGATCTGAACAACCCAGTCATCTTTTTCGACGAGGATATCCCTCCCTTCGGAGCCAATCATAACCTTGCCCTGTACATTACCGTGCAATGTCTCAAGAAAAATGTACCCATGGTCCTCGTGGATGACGAATCCGCGGTGAATGCCATCCCCCTCAAGACGGCTCACAAACTGGGTATTAAGGAAGATGATTTGGTCCCGACAAACCAAGGAGTACGCGCCTACGATGGCACTCGTAGCAAGGTTGCAGGGCTTATCACTTTAACCGTCGCAACCGGACCGCTTGAAAGGCAAACCAGTTTCCAGGTGGTCGACATCGACGCCTCTTACAATATGCTTCTGGGACGTCCCTGGATTCACGCTGTCAAAGCAGTTACCTCGACTCTCCACCAGAAAATCAGGGTCCCCTTCAACGGGAAAACAATCACAATTCCTGCTTCCCCGATCAAAGCTGTCATGAGAAAGGGAATAGCCTCCCAAGCCATTGAGGAGGATGACAATGAAATGTGAGGTTTCCAAGCCGTGAATGCCATAACTGATGAATCAACACCCTTTGATTGTGACCCGTTTGCCAACCTCACAGTCAATCGCATCCGGATGCGCCAGGGTTACTTCCCGGGATTACCTCTCAATCCACTGAAGAGCACCTTGCCTCCCCTGAAACAGGCTAAGGTCCCCAACATTCCCTTCGGACTGGGATATGAGCCTACCAATGAAGATGTCCAGGAGATGAACCTCCTAGTTCGGAAACGCAAGAAGCACGGAGTTATCCTCCGTCCCTATCATCTGACCCTCAACGGATACTTTGTCCTCGAGGGAGAATCCGAGCTCTACCATGGCTTTCCGGAGCCGATTTATGACTCTGTGGCCAAGGCTAGGTACCCGGGAGTAGAAGTCTTCCAATACTGCTACTTCATCCCCGACAACATCGAAGCTGCATCAACTGAGTCTAAGCCATCACCATGCCTCGACGGACAAGCTGTCACTCTCTTCTTTGGGGAAGATAACATCAACCACCTCGACTATGAGGACATCATCAACATCGCCCTGAAGGACAACCAATTTGACCCAACCGCCTTAATCTCCGACACTAACCCGGAGAAAGTTACACAAGGCTGCAGGAAGACCGTCAAGTGGACCGATCGCCAAGGCCGCATTCTCAAGATCATAATTGGAGAAGGCCCTATGTTCAAGGAGGGAAGTGAAGAAGGATCTGAGTCTGAGTCCGAGTCGGAGTCAGAGTCTGTCATAACTCCTGATGTCCCAGTCAAGGTCATCTTCCCACTGTTTTATCACAAAGTCGTGGCTGATTCAGAGGCTGAATCTACTAGGGTCACCCCCACTCCCATGAAAAGTGACAACCTGGAGCCTGTTCCAAGGGCCACCTCCTCTGTTGTGTCGCCTCTGACTGACCACGAGATGTCTGTCCTCTCCGAGATTTTCGCTCGTGTCAACTTAATGAACGCTAAGTTTGCTTATGACTCATCTCAATTTAACTACAATGCAATTCTGAATGACTATGAGGAATCTGACTTGAGTGACTACCCACCTCACCTAGCCAAAGAACTTGACAAACGGGAAACCAGAACCTCCATCATTGAGGAGACCAAACCTATTAACGTAGGAACCGACAACACACCTCAAGAACTTAGGATAGGGACAACCCTGGACCCCTCGGAAAGACAGAAGTTCATTGATCTCCTCCACGAATACAAGAACGTGTTCGCCTGGTCCTACAAAGATATGCCTGGGATTGACAGGGAAATTGCAGAGCACTGGATACCCATTAAACCCGGAGCTAAACCCGTGAAACAGAAGCAACGTCGGATGCGTTCTGAATGGGCCCTGAAAATCAAGGAAGAAGTGGACAAACAGTTCAAGGCCGGTTTCATCAAAGTGTCTGAATACTCTGATTGGGTGGCCAACATTGTGCCCGTACCAAAGAAAGACGGGAGAATTCGAGTTTGCGTCGACTTCAGGGATCTGAACAAGGCAAGTCCAAAGCACGACTTCCCTTTGCCACATGTTGACATTCTGGTAGACAACACTGCCGAACATGCTCTTCTATCATTCATGGACAGGTATGCCGGGTACAACCAGATTAAAATGGCTGAGGAAGACATGCACAAGACAGCATTCACTACACAGTGGGGTATATATTGCTACACGGTCATGCCCTTCGGCCTCATCAATGCCGGAGCAACCTATCAAAGAACCGCTACTACTCTACTACATGATATGATGCACAAGGAAGTAGAGGTGTACGTCGATGACATGATTGTCAAATACAGAGAACGGGACGGCCACATCAGCGCCCTTCGAAAATTCTTCGCTCGTCTGCGAAAATATAACATGAGACTAAATCCTCAGAAGTGTGCATTCGGGGTCACCTCCGGAAAACTCTTGGGACATGTCATCAGCAAAAGAGGCATTGAGATTGATCCAATCAAAATCAAACCCCTTCAACAAATGCCTCATCCTAAGAATGAGAAGGAGATTCGGGGATTTCTCGGTCAGGTTCAATACATCAGCCGCTTCATTGCAAAGCTCACCATGATTTGTGAGCCAATATTCAAGAAACTGCGCGCCTCCGATCACACCGATTGGGACGACGACTGTCAAAAGGCCTTCGACAGGATAAAGGAAATCCTATCCAAGCCTCCTGTCCTCATACCACCTCAACCGGGGATTCCTCTATCCTTGTACCTGACTGTTACAAACACAACCATGGGAGCAATGCTAGCACAAACAGTCGGCAGCGAGGAACGAGCCATCTACTACATCAGCAAAAAGTTCATTGAGTACGAGACGAGGTATACCCAACTGGAAAAGACATGTCTTGCCCTAGTATGGTCAACAAAGAAGCTGTGGCATTACATGCTCAGCTACACGGCCCACATCTACTCCAAGATGGACTCGGTTAAATACATCTTCGAAAAACCCGTACTAAACGGAAGGCTGTCTATATGGACGCTCATGCTGTCCGAGTTCGATCTCAAGTTTGTACCCCTCAAAGTTATCAAGGGAAGAGCAGTCGCCGATTTCCTAGCTGAAAATCCCGTCAACGAGGATCCAACGACTGACACATGGTCACTTCCTGACGAAGACATCCTTTGTGCCGATTCTGACGCATGGGACCTATACGTCGACGGTGCATCTAATCTGAGAGGCTTCGGGGTAGGAATCCTCCTAATATCACCGGAGGGAGAACATGTTCCGATCTTGGTCAAGCTAGACTTCGCCGTCACCAACAATGCCGCTGAATATGAAGCATGTCTCATCGGCTTACAAGCAGCCATCACACTTGGCATCAAGAGACTGAGGGTCCACGGCGATTCCTCGCTCATCATCAATCAGGTGTCCGGATCATGGAAAATCCGAAGTGACAGCTTAGCTCCCTACCGAGCAAAGATCAACCAAGAGGCCGAGTTCTTCGACCAAGTCGACTACTTTCACTTGCCACGAGAGGAAAATCAATTTGCCGATGCCCTGGCAAAACTTGCCGCGCTCGTCAACATACCTGACGACATGACATCGATGCCCCTATGTGTCGAGAGAAGGAGCGAGCCAGCTCACATTTATGCCATCAACAACGACGAGGAAAGCCATGATGAACCTTGGTACCAAGCCATCCTCAATTGCAAAACCAAAAACGAATTCCCTCCCAACTCTGATCAAAGAGGACAAAGAGTCATCCGTTTACTTGCATCACAATTCATGATAAACAAAAATCAACTATACAAAAGAACACCCCAAGGAATTCTCCTCCTTTGCATTGACCATCACAAAGCCAGAAAAGTCATGGGAGAGGTTCACGACGAAGAATGTGGTCCTCACATGAGCGCAATGATGCTTACCCGGAAAATCATGCGGCTAGGTTACTACAGGACCACCATGGAAGCTGATTGCCGTAACTACGTCAAAAATTGCCACAATTGCCAAATCTTCGCCAACATATAACACATACCACCGTCCCTTTTATACACCATGACATCACCCTGGCCTTTCTCGACCTGGGGCATCGACATCATCGGGAAAGTCAACCCGGTAGGCACCAAGGGGCACTGCTTCGTCCTCGTCGCCATCGACTACTTCACCAAGTGGGTGGAAGCACAGTCATATGCAGTCTTGACCGCCAAACAAGTGGCCAAGTTCATTCAAAATAACATCATCTGCAGATATGGGGTGCCCCATGAAATCATCAGCGATCAAGGCTCTCACTTCCGGGCGGGAACTCAAGCTTTGCTGGACAAATACAAGATCAAGCGACATCGATCATCCCCTTACCGTCCCCAAACCAACGGAGCGGTGGAGGCAGCTAACAAAACTCTTGTCACCATTATCAAGAAAATGCAAGACAACTACCGCGATTGGCCGCGCAAACTCCCATTCGCACTCTGGGGATACCGAACCTCCATTCGAACACCGACAGGCGCCACACCCTTCTACCTAGCATATGGTATGGAGGCGGTTCAACCGGTAGAGTTACAGGTCCCTTCTTTACGCATCCTACTGGAGAGTCAAGTCCCCGAGGCGGAATGGACCCG
This sequence comes from Silene latifolia, assembly GCF_048544455.1. Taxonomy (NCBI): domain Eukaryota; kingdom Viridiplantae; phylum Streptophyta; class Magnoliopsida; order Caryophyllales; family Caryophyllaceae; genus Silene; species Silene latifolia. The sequence goes on from NC_133533.1 coordinate 52,935,591, forward strand.
TCGAAGGTACGAACAACTCACTCTTCTAGACGAACGGCGACTCAACGCCTTGCACAACGTCCAGCTATACCAACGACGTATACAACGGGCATTCAACAAGAAAGTTAAACCCCGAAACATCCAGGAGGGCGACTTGGTCCTCAAGTCAGTTCGAGCACCGCTACCCGTCGATCCGAGGGGAAAATTCAAACCTAACTGGGTCGGGCCATACCTGGTCAAGAAAATACTTTCGGGGGGCGCAGTGAGACTGAGTGACCTAGATGGGGAGGACTTTACAAACCCGACCAACCTAGACCAACTCAAGAAATACTACCCTTGAACCATAGCAACCAACGACCTAACCTAGTTTTACAACTAGCAACCACCTTCGACCCTTTTCAAGTCAAGTTCCTCAACGTGTTCTGATTTGAAATTGCATGTTTTTATCGACTCTAAGCCGCGGCACCTTGCCCGTTTCAAAGGTCCTTTGATCTGTCAAAGGCAACATCCATTTGCACTAAACAAAAAAAAAACCCTGAACTACAAGCATGGTTTGATTTCACCTCTTCAGGTGGATACGTAGGCAGTCCCTCTCATGCCTGAGGGATACAACCACAAAACCCAATCAAAACTTACAAAACTTTTCGAACTACGACCATGGTTTGATTTCACCTTTTCAAGTGAATACGTAGGCAGTCCTTCCTTACACAAGGAGGATACAACCATTCCCACAATCAAAAAACAACCATCCCCACAATCAAAAACAACCATCCCCACAATCAAAAAAACAACCATCCCCAGCTACAAAAAAACATCCCAAAAAAAGAAAAGAAAAGGGAAAACCATTCCCTTTCCCACAAAAATACAAAAGTAGCCTTTCTCCCTTCCTACAAAAATCCCATTTTCCCAAGTGCAAATGTTTAGGACGATTCAAATCAAATTGCCTTTACAAAATGGATGGAAGAAACAAGCGTTCGCAATTTTTGGCACGGGCAATCCTCTTATTTAATTAATAATGGGAGGGATTCAATAACAAATAAAGCTCGACGAGTCTAGAACTTATCGAAGCTAAGGTGTCAACTAAAACACCTCACATAATAAAACTAGCACAAAACACACAATAACTAGCTAGTACAACATAATAAAAACTCACAACAATAATACAACATAATAATAAAACGGGTAATGGAGGTCTTCACTCTTCCATTCTACCCTTGCCTTTTCCCTCGGGGTACATCTTCCCCTTGTTCTTCTTGTTGGCCCACCTAGCATGGATTTTCTCCTCGGAACGGATCCTCAACGGATCTAAGACGGCAACGGCCTCCGGTCTAGCGCAAGACCCCATGTTCGATCCAAAAAGAGCCAATGCACGGCCCACCATGTTCTTGGGACCCGAGATTCTCCTCTTCGGTGGTCTTATCACGTCCGGGCTAGCTCCATCAACATACTCCTCAAAAAAGGCACGGTTGGCCTTGCCAACCTCTCAGTACTTCAAGTCGACAACCTCGTCCTTACGAAACTTGGACCTCTCTTCCAAGGACGGAGCTCGTGACCATTTGACATAAGCGGGAGTCACCTATGTCGTGGCAACGGGGTTGGTACCTCCCAAAGTGGCCGAGTGGCCCACCATCTCTCGAAGACCTCCACAAGCTCGGAGTTCTGAAAAACATTCTCTTGGACAAGAGTATCTTGGGCAGGCATCTTTTGTTGACGCCCCATTTGCCTCATGAGCCTTTCAGGATAAATGAAGGAAACAACCTTCAAACCCACCACCATCAAAGAACGAGGACTAGCACCCGAAGCGGGCAACCCCGTAAAGGACTTCAAGTGCCACCACGGCACCACCCAACGGATGTGAGGACCGCCCTCCTCCGCCAATCTTGCGGCCCAATAAGCCTCGGTGGAAGCAAAACTATTCGGGTACAACTTCTTCCTCATGGTAAGGTGACGGAAGGAATAAGAAGAAGGATTAACCGGAGGCTCTATATACCTTAGCCTCTCCAATAGCCACACTTGAAGGATCTTTGGGGACCCGAATGAAGGAGCTTCACCACAAGAGCCTTCCTTGTCCAAATCTTGGATGATCTCCCCAAGCACCAATCATGACGGATCTCTACCATGCTCCATTTACTCAATCACATGAATAAGGGTCATGCTACCATAGCATTTTGGCCCCTCCTTCTTCAAAACATCAACAAAGAGGTACACATAGACAAGGCAAAATGCAAGAGCCCTTCTCCTAGCCACCTCCGAAACATTGACATCTAATCGGTTTGAAAATATGTTGATAAGAGCCAACATATCCACACCATGTGGAGCAAGAAGGAAGTTGATTTGGCTTGTCGACAAACCCAACATGGAACGGAATTTCTCCTTGTAGCACAACCGAGTCGGAGGAAGCACCGGAACACAACCCGGCCACCCACCAATGGCTCCAACTTCTTCGGCAAGAGGGCAAATTTTGCCTTTCGGGAAAACGAAAACATGGTGTTTCGAATCCCAAAACCGAGAACATGCTTCAAGGAATGAAGGTTGAACCTTGACTTGACGGAGCACCAACAATTGCCCAACTCCCATGCAAATGAGTTGATATTTTTCGGGAGGCGACAAATCCCGGCACCATTGTCGCAACGCATTCTCAAAAGCATCCATAAAATATTTTTGTGGAAGAAGAAGAAGAGGTTTTGTAGAGATGTTTTTGTGTTTCGGATGATGAAACAATAAAGCACAAACGTCCCTATTTATACAAAAATGATCAGCGCATTTCTCAGAAAAAGGGGAAAGCTGGCTTACATCGCCAGGAGGCTCGCGCCTCTTTGGGCCCTCCCCAGGATTCCCGCTGTTGACTTGTCTCTTCCAACTTGTGTTTTCTCCTGACACCTCAAACCTCCCGCCAGGAAGCTCGCGGCTCTTCGGGATGATCCAGGACATTTGTGTTTCCTCACACTCACATTTCCTTATTTTCGCGTTATACGAAGTCCGACACGGTTTCCATGACGCAGCTTTAAACATACGGATTTTTATTTCTTTTTTTAAGGGGGGAAGGGCTAGTCGCCCCGATCCGCGACGGATCGTTTCCTTGTCAGTCGAAATTCCGAAAATTTTTCGCTTTTTCGCAATTTTCCACCAAAATAAAAATCGAAAATTGATTACACGACGTCAGTTTTCTTCAAAATTCAAGCACTCACAAATTCGAGTCTTGATCTCTCAAAAATCAAATATACTCGCAAAAATCCCTTTCTAAAAATTCATCCCTGACGGTTTGAGTTTGAATTTTTCGAGTCACAAATCAATTTCAATAACTTCGATGCAATTTAATTCACGACACGAGTTAATTGCTCAAATGTTCAAATTAATTCCTTTTGGGAGTCCAAACGTGACGACTTATCGCAGATTCTCAGAATTCATTTTTTCAAAAGTCAATTTTTAACTTCGAGTCATCTTGGTTAAATTTTGCTTTTTTTCAATCAAATGCTTTTACGTGTTTGCGTTTGTGTATGCGTGCTACCTGTTGCCTATTTTCTACACTAACGATGCAGGAACTGGTGCGAAACAAAAGGAGAATTGACAGCCGACAACGCTCCTCCGAAACACAACACAAAAAGCCAAAAATCACAAAATAAACCACAATCCAATAACACATATATACAAACCGCCTCACGCAAAATACATCGACACACATTTGATACGGGCAACTGACCGTACAAACAGGATCCAGTACGGACATCTATCATACATACACTAGCCTAAAACAGACATCTATCATACAGACACTGGCCTAAGACTACCGTCTATCATACAGACACTGGCCTAAGACAACGAACTGGGGGCTATCTGCCACCTACCGAACTAAGCACTCCCTACCCTTCCAATCAGAAAAGAAAGGGAGCAACACAAGAAACAGAGGAGCAACAGCGAAAGCAGAGGTGGTTCCTGCTCCACGACAAAAATAAAGACAGTGTCTTGCAGATTTCGGATGATGAGGAGGCCAAGAACCGTGATGCAATGCACCACCCCGGTGCTGACCCCCAATCATCAGCCATCTTGTCTATGAGCCACAATGAAAAGGACAAGCCGGCCATATCAGCCGCCTCTCCTCCTCTACGGAAGCGTCCTCCACCACCGCCTCAAATCCGGCAGCCTCCTCAGTCGTCTTCCCCCCTCCAGGATCGTCTTCCTCCTCCAAGGCCTCCACGGCGGACCCCGTAGGTCCCAAATGGTACCCTGCGATAAAAAAAAAAAAACAGAGAACGTCAGCCAAAATTTCGGCATTATGACGGCATAAAATGGAAAAATCAAAAAAAAAAAACCTGCAAAGCAAAACAAGGGCAATCCCGCCCAAACCCAGCCAAACAAAAACAACTCACAAAACACAAAAAACGGCTCGCTTTTCTTTTCAAGCAAAAGACGAGTCTAAACCACCACAAAAAAAGGGCATCTCAAGACCCATACCAGGTCCGCCAACAAACCAAAATACATTCCCGACACAATGGGGTATTTTTCTACGGCTCAAAAAAGCAATTTATACGCCAATTTGAGCACAAACCGGTCAAAAATTCAAAAAACGACCGCAAAAAGGCAAACGTGATTTTATCACGCCTCAAGGTGACCTAAATTACCGATAAGGTCCATTTCAAGGCAAACTGACTCAATTTAAGCTCAAACAGACGCTTATTTTGTCAGACATAAGACCGTCACAAAAGGCAAAAATTCCAATTTTGCCCATAATACCCAACAAAGGTCCATAATGGCAAAAATGATTTTTCCCAACTACAATGCAACCTAGTGGGACCCACTACCCAAGCAAATAAGCTTGGCATTGCGAAATGAGACGGTCTCTCATCTCACTCACGTTTTTCGAGCATAGGGAGCGGGAACGGGGACCAAAATGCAAACTAAAAGCACCCCTATACTCCTAAACGGGTTTCTAACCTAATGCAATCATCAATTTCACTCAAAATGGGCTCAATCAAAAACGCCCAATTCGATTTTCTAGGGTAAAATTCCGCCCTAATTCAATTAAGCTAAAGATCAACAAATTTAAATGGATTCAAGAGAAAATACATACCTTGAGATGACATTGTTGTTGATGGCACGAATGGAAGCAATCTTAAGGACCAACAATGGCGTTCTTGGGTATATGTTTGTGTCGAAGGTAGAAGACGAATGGGAATGGGATGCAGCCTGAACTCGCGTCTTTTACAGAAAAAAAAAAAAAAGGAAGCCCCTTTGATTCGCAAGAGGGCTCGGGCCTCAATCAGGCGTCCCCTTGCTTTTTCACCGAAATTTGGGCTTTGGCCCAATTTTCCGTATTAAACTTCGAATTTTCGTTGACGGTATTAAAGGTCGTCATTCTCTCAAAGAAAAAAACAAATAGTGAAAATTTAAATTCGCTATTTTCGAAAATTTCAAACAAACGGCGATCAAAACCGCCAATTTCAAAAATAATAATGAAATCAAACTTCACTATTTTCCTTCAAAAATTTCAAAAATAATAGCGAGAATCCAAAATCCGCTATTTCCTCAAATTTCAAACGGCGGCAATAAACCGTCACTTCAATTAATAGTGAAAATTCCAAATTCACTATTTCCATCAAATGTCATTGGCGGCACATAAACCGTCACTTCAATTAATAGTGAAGATTCCAAATTCACTATTTCTTTCAAATGTCAACGGCGGCACATAAATCGTCACTTCAAACGTAATAGAAAATTTTAAAGTTTGCTATTTCCTTCAAAATTCAAATTCAAAGGCGATCGAAACCGCCACTTCAAATTAAAAAAAGAACGACGAATGGTGAAAATTATGTTGGAATATGTGTCCTCCGATAATAATGCGATCACAACTGTTGATCATGATGATCACATGTTTAAATCTCATTTTAAGAATACATGTGGGATGTAATATTTTACAGTCAACAGTTCCACACATATCGGTAATGATTAGCTGACTAGAGTTTGACATTACTGTCGTGCGACGGTGGTGATCAGTTGATCCCCTTAGGTCATACATATAGGGAAATACCCTTAATTGATTATTTAATTAATCGTATACCGATACGAGTTAATTAAATTGCTTAAAATTGACGGATGATTTGTGAGTGAGATTAACGTGTCTTATTATAATTCGATTAAATTAGATACGGTCTAAGTAATCGAATTGTTTTATTACTTAGATAAATTATTGTTTACGAAACAATTGAAATTGAAATTGAATGAATAATTTATTATAAATACCAGACGTTGTAATTTATAATTTGATAAACCGTTTTGGTACAAGTAATTACGAATTACTAGTCGATTTTGTAAATGACATTTTATGAGTATGTTGATTTTTAATATGTTAAAAATACATTACATTGTGACATGTCATGTAACATGTAACATGTGACAAAATTGACAAATGACAAAATAAAATGGACTACCCATTTTATTTTAAGTGTGCCAAAATTATGGAGGGAGTATAAGATTTATATTGTGTTTTTATCTTAAGTGGAAAACACAATGATTAAAACTAGCTAGTAGCCATGCAAACCTAGTTTTTCTTGAGAAGAAAACAAGCTCATGCATTGGCTCCACTCTCCCTTGCCAACCGGTTTTTAGAGGAGAAAATGCCAATGGTTTTTCCTCTAATTATTCTACTACTTCACATAATAATTTCTAGTGTTAGAAATTATTTTTCTCTCTACACATTGTAAAACTTAGAGAAATAAAATCTCCCAAATCCTTCCTCTCTTGGCCGAAATATACAAGAGAGAACAAATTTATTTTGTGACAAAATTTTAAGTAAGACTTGTATTATTTCTAGTACAAAATAATATTAGTTATTATGGGTCTTTCCTTGGGTATAAACTTTTGGGAGGGATTATATTTTGGATCCTTTTGTTCATCCATTATTAAGAAAGCTCAAGAACAAGTGAGAAAGAGAACTCATTTGTGCCCTAATATCCGAAACCTCAATGTAAGATTGACGATTTCTTCTTTTACCTTGCTTTAGTTTGCATGCATAAGATCTAGGATTTATTTTATGACTAAATAAATTTTGAACATATATGAATATGTATAGTAATGGATTTATATAAACCTAACAAGTGGTATCAAGAGTCTTAGGTTGTTTGCATGCAAATCGGTTTATAGTTTTTCCGAGTTATATGATTAACATATAAAACTAATTAATTTGGTTTTATGAAGATAAACCTAAAAATAATATTGCATGTTAAAAGATTCTGGTCCTAAGTGATTTTTAGGACATTTTGGTTTATTTATGGATTTAATTGTTCATTTTATATAATATTGGCATTAAAATGTGATTTTTATGATAAAAATGTCATTTTTGAACGAAAAATAGCTGAACTTTGAATTTTTCAGTGGTTTTTGGATATGTTTTCACATATATTATCTACTGATGACCTGTAAATTTTCATGATAAAATGAGTTGTTTTGCTCGAAATATGGATTTTTAAAGTTAAAATCGTATTTAAATGGGTAAATAGGTTAATATGAGTTATATTTCGAATCTGGTCATGGAAATTTAGTATGTTGTCACATGAAATTTTATAAGATGTGTGTAAAATTTTTGGCTATTATAAAGTCTTTATGCATGATTTATGAATTTTTGATGAAAAATCACATAAATAGTGACTATAATTAGTAATAATGCTAAAACATACTTCATGACTAAAGGAAAAATGTCACATGTTGCATTTTATCATATATTTCAGATCTAAAAGTGAAAAGTTGATGAATATAATTTTTCTCATATTTTTATGGTCATAATTGTTAAAATCGATAAACCGCAACATTGTTTTTCACGATAAATTTTCGAAATTTTTAACCTAAGTTTTGAATATTATGAGTGTCATGGTAATTTTTCCAGAATGTTCATGAGTTTAAATTTCAAATTTTGAAATTATTTGAAATTTTTATGATTTAATTTGAAGTTTATAGCAATTTTGTAATTTTTGTGTCCATTTATGAACAATATTAAGAAATCTAGGTTAATTATTGTCAAATGTTAGTGGAGACTAATTTTGAGTCCTAAGATGGTTAGGGTAATTAACTTGTACATAAATATGAATTTATGTAATTATTGTGATTTTAAAAAGTTAAATCACGCAAATCCGTAAAAACCGATTAATATACGATATTGGCTCTTTAAAGGCGATTTATCATAAAATTGAGCATGTTCATATATATTATAATGCTGCATTTTGTTTATGATTGTCATATTTTAATTTTATGTAATTTTTGAATTATGTAATTTTACTTAGTATGGCCTTAGTTTTAATTGATATTACCCGAAATGTATGGGAATATCGATTCGGTTGTAATTATTGTGATCTCGTATCACCGTTTTGTAATTTAATAGATTTATTTTTATTTTAATTACAAATGTATAATAAGAAATTATGTAATTCATTTTGTAATTTAATTATTCCGGAGTTCCTTGAAGACGGTGCCATTCGAGAAGGCGATCCATCAAAGAAAGTGTTACCTTGAAATGCGTGCCAAGACCGAAGTTCAAGGGACCAAAGGAGTTGGTTTCCGAATTTGTAATAGTTTATTAGATTTACTTTTTTAGGAAGGTCATACTAGGATTTTATTTTTATGCTTTGCATTTTATTTATATGTTGCTTGCATCGCTAAATCGCCATAACTAAACATGCATTTTTAAATCGAGTTTATCGACCGTGTCAATTACAATTATCGTAGTTCACCGCTTTAGTTCACTTAAAACGTGATAGATAATAAATTGACATGACCTCTCGCTAAAATAAACAATTGAGACTTAGCCTTACCAAAAAGTAGAAACCGTGAAAACCTATTTCATGAGGGAGTGCGATCGGCCCTACCGGGGTACAAACCTCGTTACGTAGGGGAAGTGGGTGATAAATGTCTACCCACCGAATTTATAAAGATAAGGGTTGTATTCGGCTTTACCGATGCCCAAGTTGATGTAAATTTGGATCATGGACACATTTATTCAAAATTTGGGTTGAACTCAACGAAAGTATTCTCGACGGTTGCCGGATATGTTTCGGGCTAAAGATAAATATTAATGTAATTTTATCGACCAAGAGTTCTAAAAGTAGAATCGATTAAAGAGTTAATCCACCGAGTTATATTGATGAGGGTTGTATTCGGCTTTACCGATGCCCAAGTTAATATGAATTTGGATCTTGGAATCATTTATCATAGTTGGGTAGAGGTCACTATGTAAATGCTTTACTTGTTATTTCCAAGTATTAATAAAACGATAAATGTTAAGTTTTCCACTATTCTGTTATCATATTGTTCTATTTCTTTACCACAATTCATATACGATATCATTTCGATTTTTGATTCAAATCTCCATTAAAACATCGTAACTAAAGACAAATATGAATTTGCTTCTAAAACCTCATATGAACCATTGCTAAAGATCTTTTTGTGAAAAGTGCAGATAGAAGTTATTCATTATCAAAAAAGCTTTTGATTATTGACTAACATGTCTAATTACAATGGATAGTTATTCATATACTTAATTGAATTAAGTACTTTGAAACGTTAAATTGTTTTGGTAATTAGATTTGTAAGAAATCGTAATTGACCAAAATAACGCAACCACTTCAATGAAAATTTTAAGACTAAAAGAATAAATTGAAGAGTAGTCTTCATGAAATTAAATTTTTGCTTCTCTAAGCAAAGATTCATTGAAATGAGTGGGAGCATTCTCTTAATTGTTAAGAAAGGACGAGGTTCAGGAAGTAAAGATTGGAAAGGAATTGACAAGATAAGGCAAAAGTAAAGTTATTGGGAATAACATTATTAAACCTATCAATTTCGACCGATAAAAGTTCCCATTTTGGAAGTGTTGGACACTAGAAAGGAAACTACCCCAAGTTGTTAAAGAATAAGCAAGTTAGTTGTGGGACATCTAATAAGACTTAGTTCTTTATTTATTTGATTGACATAAGTTTTGCTAGTACCATTTCGTCAATATTAGAAACCGATGGTGGTTTTCATCATTGTATGCGATACATAGGATGATTAGAATATGACGAATAGCATCAGATAATGTCGAGAGATAGCGTCATTGTGTACTCAATCTAGTTTTGGGTTTAAAGTTGTACCTTAATTAGGAATATTAAGTACATGGACCCTAAATAAGAATATAATTTTGTTAAGATACAAAAGAGGTTTCACTTTTTGTGACCCAATACACTGCGATTTGATTTATGGCTAGCCCAAAATCAAGGTGATTACATTCTAAACCAAGCTAGAATGAGATAGCATGTAGATGATGCAAGACTCATATTGGTAACCCAGATTTAATCTAAATTCTGGAATGATAAACGCAAAGAGTTACCGAGTACTCTTGGAACCATTAGATTGTTAATCTTATGGTATATGCGTATCTTGTATTCAAAGCAAGATTTCTCGTGCCTTTTGGTAGAAAAGGAGATTGAGGATGCAAATCATTAATCCAGAAATGTTGATCATTTTCTTTTACCGACGATTAAGTTGATAGTGTTCACTTGATAAGGTGCAAAGAGAAGTCTATGAAGAAGTACAAAGAGTTCAAAGACGCACGATTTAAGCCAAAGGAAGTGTGATATAGTATCACAAATTAATCTCTCTTAACACGCATTATGGGATAAGGTTTGAAAAACTCTATTCGATATGGTTTGGACATTGATCAAGTTACTTTGAGTTACTTGATCTTATTTTTGGGATATTATCATTTTGTATAAGGTGTTTTTTCCACTAAATCTAAACTATTCATATGAGATATGGAATGGTAGTGTACCATGCTCGTAAGTTTTTCAAAAGAAACAAGCGCTGTTTTTCTTTACAATAATCACGAGTACAACGGGTTTGTGGCTCGTGAAACTGTCTTACTAGAAAACAAGTTTATTTCTAGAAGACAGAGTGGGAGAAAATATTCAAGAGCCACAAAAGAATTGTATGTCGAGAGCCACAAAAGAATTGTATGTCGCAAGAAACTGGTCTTTCTTGGCTACATAAGACATTTTGTGTAAGACGTTGCGTTGTTTCTTCAAAACCTAGGAGGTTAAACTCATCACTTGTTGAAGATGATGAATTAGTGTTACTTTTAGAAAGTAAAAAGCTTACAACTTACAAAGCAATTAATTGACTCATGTTACTTCTAGAAAGTAATGAACATATGACTTACATGAGAATGTTTAAGTCACAACTCAATACAAGGCTTAGAGCCATGAAAATCCGAAATAAAAGGCTTGATTAGTGACAAAATATTTTGCACTAATAAAGAGAGATTTCAAAGCTTGATTGGTAGCAAAGGGTTTTGCACTAGTTGAGAAGCTTAAGTCTAAGGATTGTATTTCATTATGATAAGATATATAGCGAGTGAATCCAAAAACCCACTTCTTCAAGGAAGAAATGTATTCGATACATGTTATGAGTTTTTTGCAATCCTAAGATAATGTGAAACTTAAGAGATGGTCTTGAGTAGGACATCAATGAGTTGGAATCAATGATTTGATCATGGTATAAAAATTTTCCCGATAAGTCGAGAAGTTGTGTTTATACATGAAGTTTAGTGGGAGTTACGAAAATTTTAGTAGTCTTATATGTGGATGACATATTGATCATTGCGAATGATTTAAAACTTTGGAGAAATATAGTACATCTTTAATATCCGGATTTATGGAGATAAATCTACATGATATTAATGTCAAATAAGGAGTCTTATGTTGATTAGATTCATGACTAGTTCAATAGAATTGAACATATTTGATTGATTCCATTTGCTTCCGCTGTCGAATCAATTAAATAGGAAATGATGTATAACACTTCATATACTTTGAGTATGCTGAATTGTTTCAAATTGAATTTAAGTAATATTTACCAAGTAAGCCATAAAGATTACTCTTAAGTGCTTGCAGAAGCATTAAGGATGTAATGCAAAGTGTTTTTGATGCAATTTTATGTAAGGGTGTTACACAAATGACAATTGACAATTGAGATTGCGCATGGTTTCTGACAAAACCATAATCAAAACACATCAGGATGGTTAAGATACCATTGTGGCTATGTTATTTAAGAAATAAATTTTTTAGAATCGTTCTAGGCAATAAAGAACAATGAGAAATATTTACAAGGGAAATTGAGTACACTTACAATCATGGTATGTGCAAGAGGGATGAGTCCCGCACACTGTGAAAACAGTGGGAGCTATTTTAGGGCAATAAAGCCTATGTCTAGATTGGATCTAGACACATACTCATAAAGTTTTGTAATGCAAATGTATACATTACGAAAGGAAAACAAGTATGTAGCAAGGTTAAGCAGGGAGTTGTTAAGACCTACTTACAATGTCTATTCATAGGCTTAACATAATGAGTCATGTCATTTCAATTGGATTGAGATGAACAACTACATACAAGATCAAATTAGATTATAGAATATGAAATAATAATCAGGCATTGACTATTCATATGTGATAATCGCATTTGTCGTTCGAGTTTTACTTTAAAACTCTTTTATTATACCTTGTTACATCCAAACGGGTTGTAGAGACAATTGAACCCCGTTAAAGTGAACACGGATTAACATAGTATTCGCCCACAATCACTTATATGAGGTGACGTCTCGAAGTGACTAGAGTGTGATGCGATTGATATGGCAAGTTCAAGTGCCATAGAGTCATATGAGATGACTAGTCGATCACATAGGCAGACTGTTGGGAACACTTTGTCGGGCTAATGACCGCTTATAGAGTTCTGGCAAATTTATATAGCCTGGTCGTGGCGAGAGCTACTATAGTATTCTAATGAGTCGATTCTTTTGACTAAAGACTGTTCGCCTAAGGTGGCACAGTTTCAGATTAACTTTGATTTATGTTACTACAACCTTCGTAAATGGGGTCAAATGGGCATATTTTGGGTTATGATGGTTGTGGCTAGTCTAAGGGAATAAGTGCGATAGGAATTGTCCACCCCTTGTCAGGGTTATAACAATATCTCAGGGCCACTCGAGGAGTAATAAACTGGAAATGCGTGGCCACGCTCGGAAGGTATCTATGGTAGATAAATCCGGTCAATCAGTTATTCTCCAGATCGAGGAAACCACTCTCGATATGATCACTTGCAAGTACGACCTGAAAGACACCTTGCATTGAGTGGGAGATAGTAATAGGACAAGAGAATTGGTGACGCACACTTGTCGAGGACAAGTGGGAGATTGTTGGAATATGTGTCCTCCGACAATAATGCGATCACAAATGTTGATCATGATGATCCATGTATAAATCTCATTTTAAGAATACATGTGGGATGTAATATTTTACAGTCAACTGGTCCACACATATCGGTAATGATTGGCTGACTAGAGTTTGACATTACTGTCGTGCGACGGTGGTGATCAGTTGATCCCCTTAGGTCATACCTATAGGGAAATACCCATAATTTATTATTTAATTAATCGTATGCCGATACGAGTTAATTAAATTGCTTAAAATTGACGGATGATTTGTGAGTGATATTAACGTGTCTTATTATAATTCGATTAAATTAGATACGGTCTAAGTAATCGAATTGTTTTATTACTTAGATAAAATTATTGTTTACGAAACAATTGAAATTGAAATTGAATGAATAATTTATTATAAATACAAGACGTTGTAATTTATAATTTGATAAACCGTTTTGGTACAAGTTGTAGACACCTCGTTTCTGCACCTCCCGCAAACCACCCGGTGATGATTGGGCCGCATGTTTGATTCGCGGAACGATTTGTGACAGTTCGTAAGATTATCGTCAAGTGATTGCTCAAAAATTAATGTCAACCTCTTAGTTGTCATCTACGCGCCGATACGGTCGTTTTGGCAGTAATTAGAGTACATTTGGAGTCCGGGTCAAAAACCGTCTTCATTTCCTAAAACCGTCAAAACCCGAGTCAAAGCAATGTCCTTGTCTACCTAAGGTTAGGATGTCATAAAATGTTGAGATTATATCTCATTTTGAGTCTCATGTCACTTTATTAGGCTAAACATAAAGTTTACATTACAAAATGTGCATTTCATTTAGCTAAAATGACAACCCGAACTTTAGGCCCGTTTTACGAGGTCATAACGATTTTTGTGGGTCAGGCCTATTTCACATAAAGTTCTAGATCTTTCTTTTAGCTTTCCAACGCCACCGAAATCACCTTATTCCGAGTCTTGTAGAGAAAGTTATGCCTAAAATACGACAGGCTGTCAAACGCGTTTTCTACGCGCAGAGGAACCTACCCGGGAAAGGGCGCAGCAGGTGCCGCGCCTCTTCCAAGGGACGCAGTGCCTGCTGCGCCTCTTCCCCAGGGTTTTCTTTTTGTCCAAGTTTCCGCGTTTAACCTAAGTCGGTTGTTTCCGGATCTTTCTTTCCGTGTCCTAGTCTTACCATAATTCCTCCGCGTGATTAGTATAAATAGGAGCTTTCGTTCCTCATATTTCTCACGCGAGTGTCCGCCCTTCTCTTCTCCCTTTGCATTCTAGACTTTGTTCTTACTAATTGGCGCCTACGTGCTTGGACTTCCGACCACGTAAGCTCGGATCCTTCCGGGTACCAGCCTCTCCGTTGCATGACCGACCAATTTGACCAACTACACAATAATCAATCTAATTAATCAATCTTGTTAAATCGTTTTCCTCTTTCGAGGGCACTCTTTCCTTGCATTCGCGTCGAGCATCACTAATCGATCTTCTTAGTTCTTCTCGTTCCGTCAACATGTAAGTCTGAGGATGTATTTAATTTCTCTTTATTTATTGTATTTTAATTTTCGTATCACGAATGTAAGGTTTATGTCGAAAGTACCTCATTAAAACCGATTTCTAAAACCGTCTTTAAAACCCTGTTTTCGCGGATTTCCAGAGATGAGACGTCGAGAAAAGACGCAAAGAATCGCCGCGCCTCTTCGAAGGAGCGCGCGCCGCGCGCCTCTTCGTGAGGCCGCCGCAGCTCTCGCTTCTTTTCTTCTTCTCCGTCCTCTCGTAATTCGTATCAAATTTGTCTCTTTTGTTTTGTTCGTCTGTTAATTCTTCATCATGATAGTTTAATAATTCATATGTATATTAACCATCATCATTAACATGTTTTAATTCATCATAAATCCGACTCAAATCCCTTATAATTCATATTTGCGGGTTTTCGTCATTAAATTCAATTCGAGTTTTAGGGATTCAATTCGTTCATATTGAGTTTCTGGAATTCATTGTTGATAAATTTGCACCTGTTTATTTATTGTTAGTCACTAATTCGTCATCATTCATCGTGTTTAATCTAATTAACTCGGTTCGTTAGTTTAATTAATCGTTCATTAACATCGACCCTTCACATAAATAATCCGTTTAATTCCGTCTCATCCATGTTTTACTGTTTTATGACCTCAATCATATGTAAATAATCCATTAATCACTTTCATCCGAGTCTAAATAATAATCAATCCATTAATTTATCAATCAACGTTAACAATCTGCAGTTCCGGCTTCACAGCCAGAACTCACCCTTGGAACTGACGCAGCAACTGCTGCGCCTCTTCCAAAGGGCGCAGTGTCTGCTGCGCCTGTTCCAGGATGAATTCTGTCTCTGAACTCCTTTTCTGCCTTGACTTAGTTTAATTAGTTTACGTATTAATCAACTAATATCCCTATTATCACGCTAATTCCTGTTCGTTTATTCTTTTGTTCGTTTTCCCAAATTGTCCGTTTTAAAGGTATTTTCGACATAAATCGCCTATCTCAATGTAATTAATGTAATTTTCCATTATTGTAATTTATAGTTATTGTATCGCTTTTATTATTTGTATGTTTCCACATGTAAATTGACATTAAATCCAACTTCGACATCAATTGTTTGCTAATTAATTGTCTACCGACTTAGTCTTAATTCACATGTTAGGATTAATCAATGGATGTTGCATTGCATGCATATAGCCGACGAT
This sequence comes from Silene latifolia, assembly GCF_048544455.1. NCBI lineage: Eukaryota > Viridiplantae > Streptophyta > Magnoliopsida > Caryophyllales > Caryophyllaceae > Silene > Silene latifolia. The sequence goes on from NC_133533.1 coordinate 52,951,512, forward strand.
ATATCGAGTATAAATAAACTTCCCTAATCATTAGTAGAGGCCGCTATCGAGGCGGGCGGGATTAGGTGTTCGATCAAAAGAGCTTCCTAATACGTACCCTCACCCCTTACTCCAGATCTCCGTGAGCACCCGTGTTCATTGGCATCCACGAGAGTCATTCTAGACATAGAATGCTAAGGGTAACGATTGCTTAGTGTTCATGTCACTACTTTGTGTCTTGACATGACACGAGGTATTCGAACGGTTCCAATTTCCCATAAAAATTGGTGGCGACTCCATACAAAATGCAAACGCTTGTTTTCGAGCCCCTTCGCTCCAAGCGCCCCCGTGGGCGGCCCGCTGTCCACAGTTTGGCGACTCCGCTGGGGATCATACACTTGTGTGTAGCTAGGGTGAAACTTGAACAAGGTTAGGGAATAATTTGTACAAGACAATTGTCGGTTTTCATAACTCGGTCTTCCTAGACCGTTTATTCGGCCTTCCTAGGCCCAACCCAACCCATTCGACCAATCGTCCCGTCTAAACGGTCCTAATTCTTATTTGGGCCTAAGGATGGATAGCGATTGACGTCATCCATACCGTGATGCTTACTCTTGTTTGTATCAAGGGCCTTCACTACTTGAGGAAATGGACTAGGAATCGGCCTTACTCTTGTTTGGCACGAGCCTCTCCACAGACTTCGGGTTTGATGGTTCGGTATGGCAACCCACCCTTTAAACCAAAACCCTTTAAAATGCACTCAGCATCCCGTTATAATGCTTGTATAAATGTGTAAACCTTACGTGATCACCATTTCTAAACAAAACCATGACGAATTTTCAAAAAAAATCAAAACCCTTTTTTCAAACAAGAATTTCGAAATAGGGCCTTTAATTAGTACAAAATCCGGTCAAAACTCTGTCCAAATGTCGAGTCAAACTCCGGGCCTAATACCCATTTCAAAACTAAAAACAAAAAAAGAAAAAAGAAAAAAAAAAAGCAAAAAAAAGGTCCAAAAAAAAAAAAACAAAAAAGGTCCGAAAAAAAAAAAAACAAAAAGAATGTTTTAATCAAAATATTTTCAAACCATGTAAATATGTAAATTCAATTGGGCTAAGTTAGAGTCAAAGTTCAAACCGGCTATGTCCTAGTCGAAACTCCGTCGAGTCATGAACCCGTCTTCCATTACATTTTGGGTCTTTTCAAATTCAAGTCAAGTCCTAAGGCGTCGCGCCGTCATTTTGGACCCCATACCCCAATTCAGTTAGGATCTAAACACTCGAGTCACACGTTCCGAGGCTCAACACACGAGTCTCAATGGGCCTCATATTTGAGTCTAAACTACAAGAGTCTTCCTAACACCTATAAGCAAACTCGAGTCCAGAATCAACATGTGTCATCAATCCCGTCAATAAGTTCAATCATATAAGGGTCACTCTGTCAAAGTCAACACTCGAGTCTAAAGGTCAAGGTCAAACACCGTGAATTCGAACACGAGAAGTCGCTCACGACATTTCACGAGTTCACAAGTCAAGTCTAGATGTGTCATCTCATCCCTTCCTTTGTTTGTTGCTCTAGTATGCGTAATCCCATGTCAAATCAAGTTGTAACGCACATCATTTTCTTCTCGGTAGGAGTTCCGCAATTTCCAATGAAAGTGTTCAAGAACGTTTATCTGTCGACGTCAAGGAACTAAGTGTTGCAATCATTAAGCTTCAGGCCACCATTGAAGACTTGAGCGTTCGTGTCATCAATATGGAAAACAAAATAGGCATGATGAAACCTTTACCATCTTCTCATACCCCAAGGCCAAGTTTTAGCTTCAACACGACTCACCCATCTAAGAAGGCCAATGAAGGCAAGGGAGTCAACCTCTTGGAAACTCCACCCAGAAGGCCGGGACGAGCCCATAGGGAATTCGTTGACCTCGGAACCACATATGAAGTAGCTCTACGAAGACCGGTTTCCCAGGGAAAACTTCATCCAATCGGTCCAACCCCAGACCCTGAAAAGATATTCCCTAGATGGAAGGGCGATTCATATTGTCAGTACCATCAAGGTAGGGGACACGATACGGAGGAATGCTTTTGTCTAAAGCATATTATTCAGGATATGATCGAGGATCGCAAGCTTCCTGTGCCACCTTCCGCCAAGAAATCCAAGAAGACCGACCCTCTTGGGTCCAATATCATTAAACATGATAAAGAATCATTCCTGGATTGTTCTCATCTCCTCAATCATCATGATGATAAAGAAATCAATGTCCTCGAAGACGAAGATATCCAAGATGGAATGCTCATGCTTTCCAGGGCCTTTGACAATAAATTCTCCAAAATAGAGGGAGCTATTGATAGCCTAAACTCTCGACTTTCCAAGATGGAGAATCAATTTGCTGAAATGGGTAAGAAGCTTGATGCCCAACCTTTCAAGATAAAGAATGTCCGGACAAACCCTCAACCTCATGGTCTCGAGGAGAAAGCAATAAGTGAGCGACCTGTTCCTGGTTCTTCTCATCCAAGAATCGGAATCTACAAAGGCAACCTCATGGATCCTTCGTCAAAGAAACCTAACAACCCTCCAAGGTCAGTTACAAAGGCTTCCGAAAATAAAGGCACATCTCCTAGGAAATTTACCAACCTTGGTATTACATACACGGATGCCCTTCATAGACTCATGGAGCGAAGAATATTGAAACCTGTCGGTCCTACACCTGATCCAGAAAAGAAGTCTAGGTTCTGGGATGAGAACGTCTATTGCCGGTATCACATGGGCAAAGGACACGATACTGAGATGTGCTTTAAGCTCAAGCATGTGATCCAAGATATGATTGAAAGCGGGAGGTTGTCCCTATCAACCTTTAACCCACAAGGTAGCTTAGGCAATCCTCATGGATATACCAAATATCAAGAAACTCTTCTTGACTGTTATCCTTCCAACGTTCCCAATAATGAGGACGGGGTGCTCAAATGGGTGAATGCTCAAAACCAAATGCCAAAGCCAGTTGCTGGAAGGGAAAATGTTCAAGCATGGGCCGATGATTACGACTCTAGTTCTAGGATCGAGTCAAAATCCGAGTCCGAGTCCGAGTCTTAGGCTTTCTATCTCATATTTGTTCTAGTATCTTTCTTCATTTCCATTCCTAGTGGCAACCTGGGGGCTGTCCCACGAGTCACGTGTCTTCTCGAGTCTATGTTAAATATATTTATTATCCATTTCAATAAAAATATAATTTTCAATCCACATATTCTATCATATCTCTTATCTTCTACCCTTTTCCTGTGACAACAAGAATTGGTTTGAGACATTTTTTTAATAAAATGACAACAACAACGCATGTCAGTCGATGTGAGTACACTTAGGTGATGTTCCGTTCAAAGTTGTAGAGGACCTGAAACTCCGTGTTCTTTTCTTTACCTATTCCATGTCTGGCAATAGAAACCACAATATAACCCTAGTTTAGGACGAGCCTATCTCAAGAGATTCTAGGACGAATCCAAACCGTCTCCCTTGTTAACAATCCATGACAGAAGGCAAGCCCATTCCCCACAATAAAAAACCGTGTTACTAAAGACCAACCCGTTTCACACAAAAGGTGCTAGTCTGACCCAAATCCATGGTAGCAAGCGAATCCAAGACGATACGAGCCATGATCAAAGACAAAGGCTCAATCAAGAGAAGTACCCAAAATCAATATCCAAAGCTGTAGTTATGCCTATAGCCCAAGACAAAAGAAAAAGGCTCAATCAAACAAGTTAATATCCAAAGTCAAAGTCATCCTCAAAAACCTGAATCAAGAATCTGACCAAGAATCCGAGTCTGAATCAAGAACGGGCCTGAAATCAAGTGCTGGATGGAATAATGCCGAAGTCTATATAGAATCAAGACATCAATGAAGATGGTCAGCTAGCACCTTCACTTAGCCTTTTACACATCACACACCCTAAGTCCTTCTCGAGACCGTTACAGGGAGATAGTTAGGAATTTTGAGAATCCTCTCAAGCTCGTCAAATATACCCATCCTTTAGGGCCAGGACATGGAAACTTGATCCTACATCATTTTAACCTACCCTTTATGTGCTCAGGCTACATCAAGCCAAGAGACTCCATTTCCAAGCCACATTACAAGCCATAATCCCATCGAGCCTTAACACCACAAAATCAAAACTCCAGAGATTTGTTCATCAAAGCCTCTTATTACCGAGCTCCACATTCCAAATATCCAATCCAGTTTTACCTTGACCCATACACGGAGTCTTCAAATACTTTGCTACCTAGAACGGGACATACCCATATCATCCTTAGGGTCCACTTTTAGGTGTGCTCACGTGACAAGGAAACTTTTACAAACCAAGTTATACCTCTTTGGTCTATGATCATAGGGAGTTATCTCAAATCAGTTCTTCGAGTCACCAAAGGAATATTACCCTTGTGACCCCTGCACTTTAAGGTCCTAACAACTTGGCTTAGGCACACACTTGAACTACGATCTGGTTTGATTTCACCTCCTCAAGGTGAATACGTAGGCAGTCCTCAGGGACACAACCATCCCCACTTCTAACTTTCAATCTCAATTATCAACCACCTCAACCATCAACTTTCAACCTCTATTTCAACCTTCCAACTTTCAATCTCAATTAACATCCCTTCTATAATCAACACCTCTATACTGGGGGCTCCTTATTGTCGCCCAGTCTCCTTGTTTACCAAATTCCAAAGTCATCTTCTCATCCTGGGGGCTTCTCTTCCAAGATGCCACCCTTTCTTTATTCCTTTAAGTCTAGCTAGCACTCGGTCCGGACAATGACGAAGGTCTTAGATCAATTCTCCAAGTCATCGTGCCTCAAGAGGGGTCTCTTTTACAGCAAACGGTGGTGAAAGAAGTCCTAGTAGACAGCTGATCCATGGCTCATGCCTTGCTTTTATATGCCCCCATCATTCTTACAATTCTTATACCTTTGGAACTGATACGCATTGTCACCCGTACTTGGCTAGGGGTTGCGCATACTTAAGCAAAGTCTGTCAAGGTCATCCTTGTGTCGCGTCAAATCTAAGTTAGTGTCGTGTCAGTCAAACTTAAGTCTACATTTCACGTCACGTCCATATGAGGTCTGCGTCATGTCAAGTCATGTGTCTAAAGCCCATTTGAATATGCATAACGCATTACAAATGACAAACTTCTTTGAACAAATTTTAAACGACTTTTAAAAAAGAAACAAGTTTTGCAAAACCTATGTGTTTCCTCATTCGAGGTCCATGTGATAATTGCTTACGTGCACATATTAGATTGCATCCTTGTGTGGCTACTAACCATGCAGGTAAGTATCAGAAGCAGTGCTCGCTCAAACTGGGGGCTTCGCTCAAGTCTCCATTCTCCCAAAGGTCAGCAAAGATTTTTGCGATTGCTCAAATTGTTATGTCCAAATAGCAGATATTTTGCAAAGATATTGCTCAAATTATTATGTCCAGTAAAGAAAGATTTTTGCGATTGCTCACCAAGGGTTCTTCCATGACGATCAAGATGTTCCTAATCATCATTTCTCTCCAGCGCAGCGGTATTTTGCAGTATTGCTCACCCAACGAGAGTTTGCTTGAGGACAGAGACAGGCAGATTCCCCAAAGTCATCATTTCATCACCCAATGAGAGTTTGCTTGAGGACAGAGACAGGCAGATTCCCCAAAGTCATCATTTCATTCCCCAGTGAGAGTTTGCTTGAGGACAGAGACAGGCAGATTCCCCAAAGTCATCATTTCATTCCCCAGTGAGAGTTTGCTTGAGGACAGAGACAGGCAGATTCCCCAAAGTCATCATTTCATTCCCCAGCGAGAGTTTGCTTGAGGACAGAGACAGGCAGATTCCCCCCAGTTAGGTTCCCTTTCAATCCTTTAGAGAGAAGTATCCTTCAGCCTTCCCTTTAGAGTGAATTATCCTTCATCCTTCCTCCAGTGAGAGGTAGCCTTCAGAGTTTAGCCTTCAGAAGTGTTAAGAAGTTTCTTCAGAATCCCTGTGACCCCTAATGCCTTCAGACACCAAGTTATCTTCAGATCAAAGAGTTTTGCCGAAGCGTCTTCAGTCCCGTTTCACCCAGGGGTATCTCAGGTATGGTTTCTTCTTATGGCTGGCGAGCTTCCTTACGTAGTCTAATGGACTTTAAACGACCCTCCCCGATAGTCGACAGACTCTAAAATGTTCCCGACGACAGGTCCTTGGCTCAGACCCCTTGAGCCGCCTCGCGTCGCCATAGTCGTCAGGTTGTAATCTTCGATTGACCTGATGGCTATACTTTGACTTTCGCCTTGTCCAAGCCTCAGTCAAAGTGGGGGCTCTGTAGACACCTCGTTTCTGCACCTCCCGCAAACCACCCGGTGATGATTGGGCCGCATGTTTGATTCGCGGAACGATTTGTGACAGTTCGTAAGATTATCGTCAAGTGATTGCTCAAAAATTAATGTCAACCTCTTAGTTGTCATCTACGCGCCGATACGGTCGTTTTGGCAGTAATTAGAGTACATTTGGAGTCCGGGTCAAAAACCGTCTTCATTTCCTAAAACCGTCAAAACCCGAGTCAAAGCAATGTCCTTGTCTACCTAAGGTTAGGATGTCATAAAATGTTGAGATTATATCTCATTTTGAGTCTCATGTCACTTTATTAGGCTAAACATAAAGTTTACATTACAAAATGTGCATTTCATTTAGCTAAAATGACAACCCGAACTTTAGGCCCGTTTTACGAGGTCATAACGATTTTTGTGGGTCAGGCCTATTTCACATAAAGTTCTAGATCTTTCTCTTAGCTTTCCAACGCCACCGAAATCACCTTATTCCGAGTCTTGTAGAGAAAGTTATGCCTAAAATACGACAGTCATCAAACGCGTTTTCTACGCGCGAGGAACCTACCCCGGAAAGGGCGCAGCAGGTGCCGCGCCTCTTCCAAGGGACGCAGTGCTGCTGCGCCTCTTCCCCAGGGTTTTCTTTTTGTCCAAGTTTCCGCGTTTAACCTAAGTCGGTTGTTTCCGGATCTTTCTTTCCGTGTCCTAGTCTTACCATAATTCCTCCGCGTGATTAGTATAAATAGGAGCTTTCGTTCCTCATATTTCTCACGCGAGTGTCCGCCCTTCTCTTCTCCCTTTGCATTCTAGACTTTGTTCTTACTAATTGGCGCCTACGTGCTTGGACTTCCGACCACGTAAGCTCGAATCCTTCCGGGTACCAGCCTCTCCGTTGCATGACCGACCAATTTGACCAACTACACAATAATCAATCTAATTAATCAATCTTGTTAAATCGTTTTCCTCTTTCGAGGGCACTCTTTCCTTGCATTCGCGTCGAGCATCACTAATCGATCTTCTTAGTTCTTCTCGTTCCGTCAACATGTAAGTCTGAGGATGTATTTAATTTCTCTTTATTTATTGTATTTTAATTTTCGTATCACGAATGTAAGGTTTATGTCGAAAGTACCTCATTAAAACCGATTTCTAAAACCGTCTTTAAAACCCTGTTTTCGCGGATTTCCAGTAGACAGACGTCGAGAAAAGACGCAGCAACTGCTGCGCCTCTTCGAAGGAGCGCGCAGCGCCTCGCCGCGCCTCTTCGTGAGGGGCGCCGCAGCTTCTCGCTTTTTCTTCTTCCTCCGTCCTCTGTAATTCGTATCAAATTTGTCTCTTTTGTTTTGTTCGTCTGTTAATTCTTCATCATGATAGTTTAATAATTCATATGTATATTAACCATCATCATTAACATGTTTTAATTCATCATAAATCCGACTCAAATCCCTTATAATTCATATTTGCGGGTTTTCGTCATTAAATTCAATTCGAGTTTTAGGGATTCAATTCGTTCATATTGAGTTTCTGGAATTCATTGTTGATAAATTTGCACCTGTTTATTTATTGTTAGTCACTAATTCGTCATCATTCATCGTGTTTAATCTAATTAACTCGGTTCGTTAGTTTAATTAATCGTTCATTAACATCGACCCTTTACATAAATAATCCGTTTAATTCCGTCTCATCCATGTTTTACTGTTTTATGACCTCAATCATATGTAAATAATCCATTAATCACTTTCATCCGAGTCTAAATAATAATCAATCCATTAATTTATCAATCAACGTTAACAATCATAGCTTAAAACTCACAAAGAACTCACCCTTGGAATGACGCAAAGAATCGCAGCCTTTCTTCCAAAGGGCGCAGTGTCTGCTGCGCCTGTTCCAGGATGAATTCTGTCTCTGAACTCCTTTTCTGCCTTGACTTAGTTTAATTAGTTTACGTATTAATCAACTAATATCCCTATTATCACGCTAATTCCTGTTCGTTTATTCTTTTGTTCGTTTTCCCAAATTGTCCGTTTTAAAGGTATTTTCGACATAAATCGCCTATCTCAATGTAATTAATGTAATTTTCCATTATTGTAATTTATAGTTATTGTATCGCTTTTATTATTTGTATGTTTCCACATGTAAATTGACATTAAATCCAACTTCGACATCAATTGTTTGCTAATTAATTGTCTACCGACTTAGTCTTAATTCACATGTTAGGATTAATCAATGGATGTTGCATTGCATGCATATAGCCGACGATATATCGAGTATAAATAAACTTCCCTAATCATTAGTAGAGGCCGCTATCGAGGCGGGCGGGATTAGGTGTTCGATCAAAAGAGCTTCCTAATACGTACCCTCACCCCTTACTCCAGATCTCCGTGAGCACCCGTGTTCATTGGCATCCACGAGAGTCATTCTAGACATAGAATGCTAAGGGTAACGATTGCTTAGTGTTCATGTCACTACTTTGTGTCTTGACATGACACGAGGTATTCGAACGGTTCCAATTTCCCATAAAAATTGGTGGCGACTCCATACAAAATGCAAACGCTTGTTTTCGAGCCCCTTCGCTCCAAGCGCCCCCGTGGGCGGCCCGCTGTCCACACAAGTAATTACGAATTACTAGTCGATTTTGTAAATGACATATTTTATGAGTATGTTGATTTTTAATATGTTAAAAATACATTAAATTGTGACATGTCATGTAACATGTAACATATGACAAAATTGACAAATGACAAAATAAAATGGATTACCCATTTTATTTTAAGTGTGCCGAAATTATGGAGGGAGTATAAGATTTATATTGTGTTTTTATCTTTAGTGGAAAACACAATAATTAAAACTAGCTAGTAGCCATGCAAACCTAGTTTTTCTTGAGAAGAAAAACAAGCTCATGCATTGGCTCCACTCTCCCTTGCCAACCGGTTTTTAGAGGAGAAAATGCCAATGGTTTTTCCTCTAATTATTCTACTACTTCACATAATAATTTCTAGTGTTATAAATTATTTTTCTCTCTACACATTGTAAAACTTAGAGAAATAAAATCTCCCAAATCCTTCCTCTCTTGGCCGAAATATACAAGAGAGAACAAATTTATTTTGCGTCAAAATTTTAAGTAAGACTTGTATTATTTCTAGTACAAAATAATATTAGTTATTAGGTATCTTTCCTTGGGTATAAACATTTGGGAGGGATTCTATTTTGGATCCTTCTGTTCATCCATTATTAGGAAAGCTCAAGAATAAGTGAGAAGGAGAACTCATTTGTGCCCTAATATCCGAAACCTCAATGTAAGATTGACGATTTCTTCTTTTACCTTGCTTTAGTTTGCATGCATAAGATCTAGGATTTATTTTTTGACTAAATAAATTTTGAACATATATGAATATGTATAGTAAAGGATTTATAGAAACCTAACAGATTCCAAATTCACTATTCCTTCAAATACCAGCAGGGGGCTTCCTCACGGAACCCGCTCATTTCAAAAACAGTGATAGTGAAAATTCAAATTCACTATTTCCACAGCGGCATCATGAGTTCGCTACTTTCAAAACAAGCCCATTTGACGCGGCTATGCTCACGGTCCGTTAACCGACCGCCATGGCTGACGAGCCTTACTACGCGCCATGACTGGCGAGCCTTAATACGCGCCATGGCTGGCGAGCCTTTGTCCGCAAACACTCAAGGACACATCCTGAAGATGCCTCGGGTACATTTCCTTATCATGGCTGGCGAGCCTTCTACGCACCACAGCTGGCGAGCCTTTGTCCGCAAACACTCAAGGACACATCCCGAAGATGCCTCGAGTACATTTCCTTATCACAGCTGGCGAGCCTTTGTCCGCAAACATGCAATGACGTATCCGAAGATGCCTCGGGTATGATTCCTTATTGTGGCTGGCGAGCCTTTGTACGTAGTCTAATGGACTTTAAACGACCCGCACAGGAAGTCGACAGACTCTAAACTGTTCTGACGACAGGTCCTTGGCTCGTACCCTCGAGTCGCCTTGGCGTCGCCCTTCCCGACGGCAGGTCCTTGGCCCGAATCCTTTCGAGCCGCCTCGACGTCGCTTGGGTCTCCAGATTGTAATCTTCGATTGACCTGGGGGCTCTACTTTGACTTTCGCCCTGTCCAAGCCTCAGTCAAAGGGGGAGCTCTGTAGATACCCGGTATCTGCTGAGACTTCGACAAACACCCGATAATTATCGGACTATAACATGTTTTGGAATCGCGGCGTTTGATCGACAGTTTGTGTACAACTTTACGTCGGAAAACTTAAAACGATTTCGAAAATAAAACATTTCAAAAATACCTGGAGTGTTTAATGCACGACGACGGGTTCGCAATGTCACTAACTAGAGTCAAAACCGACACCGGACCAAAAACCGACTCAAAAATTCAAATCCCGACTCCAACAACGAGTCAAACCGAGTCAACCACCAAAAACAAAACATTTCAAACCTTCTACCTTAAGTTTTCCCGGATTCATGTTTGGTCAAGTACCAAACATGTGACTACAAAACCTAGGATAGAACAAATCATGATTGCGTTTGTTGTGAAAATGACAAGACAACTCGAAGAACCGCGACGTGGCTCGCGCCTCTTTGAGCAGCGCAAGTGGCCACGTCACTCAAAACTCACACAACCACTCATTTTCCTATAAATACCCCTCAAATGCCCCTCATTTGAGACTTACGCGAGTGTCCACCCCTTCTTTTCTACCTTAAAATTTTCGACTCGACTTCTTAAGTCACAATCCGACGCGTATTTACGACCTACCGATCGTAAATACAAGCCTTACACATTCTTTGGTACCGTCATCGTGCATTAAATCACTTGACCGACCATTTCAACCACTACTCCATCACTAATCTTAAAACACTCTTTATACTTACCAAAACGGTTTTAAACCGAGTTTTTTCCGACCAAGCGAGTTGTTACACTTACGTCGGTCACTCGCCATAACCAAACATGTAAGTATGAGGGTGTATAAATCCTCTTTTATCATGTCTTTGTTTATTTCATGACTATAACATGCTAAAACATGCATAACATGGTCCAAAATATGGGATAAACGAGCCAAAACTGAGTTTTGGTCTTGGTCTAAGACAGAAGCCCCTTAGGTTGCAGGCTTACCCGCGCCTAAATGGGGTGTCCGGACCAGAACTCAACCGTGTTTGTCTCGTCTTTCCCCTTTAATTTATTTTCATATTTGTAATTGGTTTTCACTATTTCGAATATTTTCGAATCTTTTTCATTTTATTTGTTTTAACCATAAAACATATTTCACCCTTGGTTCCTTATACCATGACGGTTAAATCCGTGTTTCGGTGATGATATTTGGTTAATAACATTCAAAAGGTATTTTAAAGCCTTTTATTTTATTTTTTAGAGGTATTTTAAAGCCTTTCATCATTTCTTTACATTTTCGAAACAAACATATTAGTCCCCAACACAAAGTCATCCTTGGTTCTATATACCATGCCGGATTTTAACCCGGGTACAATGATGAGTATCAACTAATTACATTCAAATGAACTTAAAACAATTAGTTCATAATTATTTTCAAAACTAATCCTGTCAAGCTTGTCAAGTCGAACCCGACACCGAATTTTATCAAAATAATGATGACCATTTGAGTCCCGTTCCTCAAATCAACAAATACGGTCTAAACGACCCTTTCAAACCAAATCGGGTTCAAATACCCATTTTCAACACGTTTTATAACGTTTTCTAAAAGTCAGACCACGGCACATAAACTGTGGGCTGACCCGCGCCTAAACAGGCCCTCTATTTCTCATCTTCAAAACCAGGGGGAGGCCCCTTATACCGCCGGCTGGCTCGCGCCTCATGCAGCCGTCTGGTGTAGGGCCTGTGCCCTTTCCAGCATTGGTCAAGGACGATCCCAACCTGGTTAGCCCGGATATAGGACGGATCAGATGACTAGTCGATTATTCAAAATCATATTTGCAAAATGCCTTACTAAGACAAATGGATCACGTTATGCACCATAAACCTAATACGGTAAATGGATGTTTAATTTTCGTCTTGTATGCAAATCAACCGTAAATCCAACTCGACATCTTATACTTGATTCTTGGATTAAATCAACCAACTTAGAAAGCTCTCACATGTTAGGTTTAAATTATTGGATGCGCATTCATGCATTTTAACCGTTTTATCAACTTTTGCATTCAACCAACCAAGATCGATCAGTAGAGGCCGCTACCGCGGGCGGAATTGGGTGTCTGATTAAAGGGCTTCCCAATACGTACCTTCACCTCTTACTCAGAAACGTTGGATAGTGGACGACCTTATCCAGGGCGTACGAGAGTCATTCTAGAGATAGGATGCTAAAGAGGGACGATTTCCTTATCTTTAGTACCTATGTCAAACGCTGCTTTGTGCTCCGATTTGACCGAGGTATAAAGTGGATTTCGAACGGGTTCCAAGAATCCCACAAATGCTTGGTGGCGACTCCGAACATCTCTAATCATTTCGAGACCCTTACCGAGATGAAACCGACCGATCTAAAACGATCCGGTCGAAAGCATTTTTACGCCGCCGAGCGTGGCTTTCAAAAGACCGCTGCATGTCCACATATTGGCTTGGCGTGCAGGTGGCCTGTGACTACGGACCGGTAGGTGGCCCCAAATCCACAGACCGAGACGTGGCCCATGCCCACAGTATGCGGCTACACTCCATTACCAGATGGCTTACAAGGTCTAAAATCATGCCATGGACCTCAGCATCCCCAAAGATACAGATGATGCTTTTCTCATCCAGATGGAGTCACAGCACAGCCCTTCATGTATTCATATACCCAGACAGATCCCAAAAAGTGAGTTGATCAAACTACTTCTTGAATCTTGGGTGACCAATTATGATAAACAACATGAAAATACAACTCCAATACAATCTGTAGACTCAACAATAGACAGAAAAAACAAATGACCACAGTGGAAATATCTTTCAAAAGGGAACCATCTAAAAAGCCTCATCCATCCATTTTTTTCCACAGAAATCAACCTCAAAACTACACTAAATATCCCAACCAAACCCCAAGATGTCTATCTTGAAAATGTTGCAATTGAGTCTTTCAATTCTCTTGGTGACCCAATATATCCATTCGCGGATGAGTCTGGGCACAAATTTTTCGATGTCTACGACTTTGAAAGATGTCTGATGGCAAGCTCAGATGAAGAAGATGTTCCAAAAATAAGGAAAGGGAAGAAGAAATATATGCAACAAGAGCTCAGAGAAAGCTATGAAGCAGGTCATCCCTAACTTGGTCTCTTAGGAGAACCGTCTGGGAAATCTTTCGAATACTACGTTAGATATCCAAGAAGAAAATCACCTTCCCCCAAAAGAGAAATGTCAAACTGTTATATGTTTGGACCATCTACCTCAAAAGAAGATGATTTTACTCCAATAGAGTTTGAAAAAGAAAATTCCACACATTCTTGGAAAATCAAGAATCCAGATGGTTCAACAAGACAGATCAGTGCTGCAGAGGCAACACTAAACTGGCAATCGGAGAACGCACAAATCCAAAATAATTTCCTGAAAAGTATTGACAAGAAGGTGACAGTCATGGACCGTGCAATCAAAGAAATCAACCAGAAGATCTCTTCGTTACATCACGAACTCCTCAAGTTGGCGACTACTGCGTGCACAACTTCACCATTCATATTAGAAAAGGAGTCTGAATTAAAATATCTAAAAGCACAATTACACTCCTTACAAAACAAACCAACCTCACCATCTCACATGCCATATGATATATTCACCCCTTATCCAATATATACCACACAACGTCACCACCACTAATAACTAGTCCCCAACCTATTTCTCAACTACCCCAAGATCCAAGCCCTTTCGGAGCATCCTCGTTCTTACCAACAAGGGTGCTTGAAGAACAACATGTCTCGAAAAAGATACAGTCTACAACAAAGGATGGAAAAAGAGCATCAACAGTAACCCAATCAGAACCATCAGACACTCTACCCTCAGAAAGTGGTTCACAGTTCATGGTTGAATAAAATAACCCTATTTCTTCCATATTGAAAGAGATAGCGAACCCGAAAAAGGATAAAGAGATCTTTCAAGACCTGGAAAAAGAAAAAAGGTCACTAAAGGATTCTAGTGATGAGGATAGGATCCTTGAATTCATGATGGTGATGTCATCCACTGGTGAAGAAGAAGTTGAAAGTGAAACGGAGAACCCATCAAATGCAGGACAAGGACAACCCATAACGTACCCTCCACCAGATTGGCATCCCAAAACCCACACTGAACCTGGACATGGTTTTTCGTTTGATAATATTCCTCCTTCCAAATGGAGAGACAAAGTCTACGAAATGCACGCATGGTGCACGGAACAAATGTTACACCCAGAAAGCAGTCTGTACTCACTAATTGATAGGCCGGTATCAAGGTTTTATGAGAGACTACGGCAATGGTGGATCTGTCTTGTTGCTTACAGGCAACTTCAGATGCGGCAATCCCCAATTGTGGGCATATCCATAATAAATTCTTAGGTGCTTGGGATCATTACACCACACAAGCACGAGAAGAATTCCTCAGCATGAAGTGTTGCTCTTTTAAACACAAAGATCTGGAGCGCCACTATGAGAGAATGTCAAAGAGATTTTATGCTCTTGGTGGCATGGATGACGTAAATCTGAAAGTTTTCCCTTCTAGAACCTCTGGGGAATGAAACATCTAGGCAGTTTTCTCTCAAGAACATTTCTCTCAGCAATGCTACCTTTGGAGAAATATATCAAACCTCCCTTGCGGCTCTAGAAAAGCTATGTAATCACCAAAAGTTTTTCAAACAACTACAAGAATAAGGGAAACTTTTTGGTAGAGCGTGTGACCATCCAGAACTCTCTATAAAATGCAAATCAAAGAAGTGTGGTTGTTCGTCTTTCATGGGAGAGAAAAAGTACAAGAAAAGATGGAAGAAGCGTTTCCCAAAATTATCAGGAGACAAAAAATGGAAATTCTTCAAGAAGAAAAAGCGGAGAGGTTTTAAAAAGTCTGATCATTGTTACATCTGCAAAAAGAAAATGCACTACGCAAAACAATGTCCAAATAAGAAGAAAAGAGATAATCTTATTGGTTATCTTGCCCGTGTTAGAGACATTGATGATGCGGATATCGAATCCGTCTTTTCTCTTGATGATGAACCTACAGATGATACCATTTTTGCAATGGTAATAGAAACCATCAGCGATTCATCAGATTCAGATGATGATTCAGATGGAAAAGAAAGTGCAGATGAACAATTCATGTTGTTTGATGCATACACCATCGATATCTGCAAGGCTTGATTATCCCATGGGCCAAGCCTGAATCGACCTGAATTGATCGAAAATACCTGAATCGACACCTGACCGTACACCCGAAAGGTATAACTGTACTTCACCCCGAAACCTGAATCGACCTGAATTGATTCAAAATCGAACCGAATTTGTAATATCCGAAATAGACCCAAAATCGAATCACTACAACAAATAAGGTAATTGGCGACCATATAAGGCGACTGAGAACAGTCGCCATTAAGAATAAAGCGACTAAGGCCCGTCGCCCGCACTTCGTAGCTAGATTTAGTCGCTTTTGGCGACAGACTTAAATCGCCAATTTTGGCGACGGAATTTTTTTTAAAGCGGGCGACCGAAATTCGTCGCCAAAATTGGCGACTGTCATTAGTCGCCTTTTTAACGACTGTCATTAGTCGCCTTTTTACTATCCACGTCATCTCCAAATCTTCAGAATTGGCGACTGATTTTGATCGCCATTTTGGCGACTGATTTTGGTCGCCAATTGCCCAGTATCCGTCGCCAATGACCCTAAAATTAATTCATGATCAGAAACTTAGCGACGGTTTCCCGTCGCCAATTGCCCAGTATCCGTCGCCAATTTTACATTTTTTTTAGCCTAAAAATCGTTTTTGACCTAGCCAAATACGTAAAAACCTGCAAATAAACCAACACTTCCAGCAGAGAACACATGGGAAGCCAACACAACCAAACTTGATAAAGAAAATCATGTTCCATACACACAACTACGAGTTTTGGTCATCTAACATTATCCGGGAATAACATGTTCTATAAAAACCTACATAACAGGGAAACTTGCTCCCGCTCCACTACCACCTCCATAATTAGGATCTCTAGGATCCTTTGGTTGCGGGCGCCACCCAGTGTTGCAATTGGCGAAGAAGGAGTTCATCCGGTCCATTTCCTCCTTCATCCTCCGAATTTCTCCATCTCTCTCGGCATCCCGCCTCTCCCTCTCGGCATCCTGCCTCTCCCTGGCGGCTAATTGAGCTTGGAGCACACTTACGACACTTGGGGTATAAGGTTGTTGTTGGGAGGAAATTGACCCTCTTCTTCTTGTAGGAGGGTAGAAAATCTCCTTTGCCGACCCGGCTCCATACACATCTCCTCTTTGGAACCCCTCAACAAGATCAAACCATAGCTCATTGTCATCAATTTCCGGGTTGTTCTTCATACGGACAAAGAATTGTTCCTAAAAAATTGATAAAACATTAATGGTTAGAGGTTACTTATCTAAAAATTGATAAAACATATACTTTAAAAAGCTAAGAAATAATATTTTTTGACACTTACATATAACTGTTGATCTTTTTCCTTCGCGAAGATCAACTTGCCCTTGCTTGTCTTCTTTGCGTGAGTGTCAACAAAGAGATCAACAATCGTGGGTACCTTGCCCTTATTCTTCTTGGTCTTCCGGAAAAAAAAAACAAGGAAATTGTTACTCAAACATGATAATTAATGAGACAAATTAAATTAGAAAACTATTAAATTAAAAGCTAAGACAAATAACTTACATCTAACACCACACGATCATGAAAAGATTGAGACCCTCCATAATGAGTAGGCTCAACTTCCGCGTCCTTATCTCCTTCTTTCCTGTTGATCTTGTTCCGGGCCGATGCTTCCTTGAACTCAGGACTGTTCCGGTACTTGGTATATTCCTCACATGACGAACCTATAATCAATAAAATATCAATTATTAATTAATATAGTTTCAAAATATGTAATGAATTTTAACTAATTACGGGTATTAAAAGAAACTAAATACCTTTCATGAAAGATGGCGCCTTCTTCCTCTTAGACACCTTATACATGTTGTTCCTTAGCCTCTTCTTGCCAATGTCATTATACCTTTGCCAAACTAGGCGCTCAAGGTCGGCTGGCCAATAGAACACACGCTACAAAAAGTAAACACATGGATGAGAAACAAATTAATAATAAGGTAATTAGAATAAATAAATTATATTTAATAATATATATTTTATAAATAGATACCCGGAAGTTGTTGAACCACATCTCCTTATCTTCATCACTAGCGTTACTCCAACAAGTAACGCCGTGTGTCATGTTCTCTTGGGTGCTATTAGTCACACCACGAAACAACCTTTTGACTTCTAAACCTGAAATCAAACATGTTAAAAACATAATTATATAGGAAAACAAAAATAATGTATAATTAACATATGTCTAAAAAAAGTCATTTATTACTAAATAAAAAAATTACAAACTAGAATGAATAAAAAATTACCAAAGACCATTCGGATCAAGGATCATCCTGCCGTCAGTCGATCGGGGTATAGCAACCTCCTCCTCCTCCTCACTCACGTAGTAGAACGGTCAACGTCCTCCTCCTGCTCTCGGGAGCTGATATCGTGGAGGAACATAAATCTCTAAAAAATTGACTTATTTCTGTAACTGCATTCCAAACTGTAGTCGGGAGTAAATTTTTAAAAGCCACGGGTAATAAGCGCTCCATGAAAACATGACAATCATGACTTTTCAACTCTTTCAACTTCAGTTCCTTCAAATCAACACAACGGCTCAAATCGGATGCATATCCATCGGGAAACTTCAAGTTTCCTATCCAATCGCACAATACCTTTCTTTGAGCTTTGTCAAGAGTAAATATGGCTTTTGGTTTAGCCCTATCCTTACGAATATGAAGTTTAGGACGATCACAAAATTTCTTCAATTCTATTCTTGAATTAATATCATCACGTGTCTTTCCTTTTACATCCATAATCGTATGAATAAGTAACTCAAATAAGTTCTTCTCTATGTGCATCACATCCAAATTGTGTCTGATCAACATTGTTTTCCAAAGAGGGAAGCTCCCAAAAATACTTCTTTTAAACCAACCATTTTTTTTTTTTTCAACTCTTTAAACTCTTCTTCTTTCCCATCGACGCTTGATGGCAAATCACGACAAATTGACCTCCCATATCTCATCTCCTTGAGTCGAACCGAGCATTGTCACGCACCTCCTTACCTTTTAAGAAAGATTTCTTGTTCTCTCTATGAATATGTCCATCCGGTAATAAACATCTATGACAATCAAACCAACTAATTTTTTGGAATTAGGAAGATAAAATGCTTTACTCCTATCCATGCAATAAGGACATGCCTTTCGCCCGGTTTGCCCATCCCGATAGCATACCATATGCGGGAAAATCATTTATAGTCCATAACAATGAAGCTCTTAGTTGAAAATTTTGCTTCTTCGACACATCAAATGTTTCTACACCAACTTCCCACAAATACTTCAGTTCCTCCACCAACGGTTGTAAATAAACATCCAGATGGTTTTTTGGGTTATCGGGACCGGAATAAGTAAAGAGAGGAAAATAAATTGTCTTTTCGCACAAAGCCAAGGAGGTAAGTTGTACGGCGTGGTCATTACGGGCCAACACGAGTAGTTTCTACCAAACTGACCAAAAGGGTCAAACCCATCCGTACACAAGCCAAGTCTCACATTGCGAGGTTCCTCGGCAAAATCGGGATATAACCTATCAAAACGCTTCCACTCCTCCCCGTCACTCGGATGACACATCTTTCCTGGTGTACGAGGATTTTCTTTGTGCCATCTCATTTGGTTGGCAAGATTTTTCGTGGCATACATTCTTTGAAGTCTAGGAGCTAATGGAAAATAAATTAATGTGTTTTCTGATATTGGTTTCTTTCTCTTTCCACTCCTTTTATTACCCTTCTTCCCCTTCAAAACAATATTTCCTTCACTTGTCTCATATCTATCCCTTTGACATTTCTTACATTTGTCAAGCAAAGCATCATCTTTCCAAAAAAGCATACATCCTTTAGGACATGCATCAATCTTTTCATGTGGAAGTTGAAGACCTTTGACCACTTTCTTGGTATTATAGAAATTTCTGGTCATAACATTATTATCGGGTATAACATCCTCAACCAACGTAGCAATACTATCAACGGCTTTAAATGGCATATTATACTCACATTTTAAAGAAACTATCCTGGATGCAACTTGTAACAATGTCATTCTACTCCCCTCATATAAGGTTTTTTCGGAAGCACTTAGCATGTCAAAAAAGGCTTTTGCTCTTGGGTTTGGTTGTTCTTCATCAATCATTGGTACACGGTCGTCATTAATGAAATCATTAGACTGAAAGGCATCAAGTACCATTTCTCTATATGGGTTCTCATTTTGTTGGATTTGAGGCTCTTCGGGATAATATTTTTCTCCATGGGAGATCCAATTGTAGTAGTTTAGAAAAAAACCATTTGTAACAAGATGCTCTTCTACTTCAATGTCAAATAAATATTTTAAGTTTTTACATTTAGTACAAGGACACCTAAGTTTATGTTGTTCCAAATCATATGAATCTTGACATCTAGCAAATTCAATAAATCCACGAACTCCCTTTACAAATCTAGCGATAGGACGTTTCTTCTTATCTACTCTTTCTTCGTACATCCAAATACGTTCGATCTCTTCATTTTAATCTATAAGCAATATATAGCAAACTAACCATTTTAAATAATAATATTTAATTTCAACAAAAAAAAACAATGGTTATCTCATCCTCCATTTTATGCTAATTTCAAGATTTCAATTGGGTCCTTATCACTCCAACCTAAACCCATCAATGTACGTTTCAAGTCACTAGCAAACACACATTTGTGAATTATTAATGAGAAAAAATTCGGCAAAGAATTCCCTTAGTTCTCCAAATACACAATGTGGAAAAGATACATATTCCACATATGTATTCAGAGAACATTGGAGAAAATTGCAACCAAATTCTTTTCTCATTAATAAAATCACAACTATGTGTTTACTACCTAAGTGACTTGAAACGCATAAAGACAAATCCCAAAATGGGGACTATTCAAGAATTGCTCCTAATGAGTAATTCTTGAACGGGTACTAGGTCATTATATATTAAACAAGTTGTCAAAATTATAAGGCAAATTTATACAATCCCCTAATCAAATGACATTACTAATTTAACAAATTTATACATCATGCTCATTCTAACTTAATTTCGTTAATTATAAGGCAAATTTATACAATCCTAACATTATACTACCTTCATAAAACTATACTACCTTCAACAATACTACTTCAATATTACTAAAACTAAGTTACTACCTTCAATAATACTAATATTATCAAGATAACCTTCAATTACATCCCCTAATCAAATCACATTACTAATTTAACAAAAACCCCAATTTCTAACCCTAACTCAAATTAATTAACAAAAATGCTAATTAAATTACAACTACATACATTAATAAGCATCACTAATGTATAAATTACAACTAGATAGTAAATAAGCATCACAACTTAAACAAAATATGAAGGATTGAAGTAATTAAATCGATTTGAGTCGAAAACAAACCTTTATTAAAAAGAAAAACAAAGGGTTGGTAGTGATGTGGTGATGTAGTGTGCGGATGGCGGCGGCGAGTGGTGGCGTCCGGTGGTCGTTGTAGTTGGTGGTGGCGTCGGGTCGTCGGGTTTCTTGACGATTTTTTTTTTTGTTGATGATAGAATGAATGAAGGGGACGGGGTGAAGAAACTGGCAAAAAAAAAATAAACAGGCGATTAGCGACCGTTTTTGGTCGCCAAATTGGCGACGGGTATTGGTCGCCAAATTTGGCGACTGTTTTCGGTCGCCAAATTGGATAATATTCGGTCGCCCTTGGATTTCATACGGATTTTTGGATAAAAAGGTATAGTCGCCAAATTGGCGACGGGTATTGGTCGCCCGAGTTTTTTTTTCTGTCGCCAAATTGGCGACTGTAGCATGTCTGTCGCCTTTGTCCTGTTTTCTTGTAGTGAATGAACCTGAACTGTTTCAACCTGAATTGTTTTAATCCGAACCGATATATACCGGAACCGATTTCAACCGGTACATTGATGACAGAAACCCAACATTGAAACCCTAAATGACCCGAATGTACCTAGGCGTCACATCTAGGGTGTCTTTTTATACATGAGTGTCACCCATTTGATGACAATGAAGTAATATTATATTGTAGTTATACAAAAAAACATTATTTATTAATTTTTTTTTAAAAAATTATTCGTATTATATCCAATGTTTGGAATAAAGACCTAATCCCTTGACATCCGATCCGATTATGACCTGACTCGAATCTCATCTGCTATGATATTAACCCGACTCGAACTTTATTTGCACCGATATTGACCCAACTCGAACCTGAACTGATCCGAAATATCTACAACCGATTAAAAGTGAAAACTGAATCCAACCTGAGTTGAACCGAACTGAAATCGAAAAAAAAAAATAAACCGAAATAACCCGATCCGAAAGAACCCGAACCAAAACTGATCCGATTGACCCGTTTGCCACTTCTAATCTACATCCAGCTTTTCCCAGGATACATGATAAAATCCAAAGTATTTGAACCGGAAAGGATTTCATACTGGGATTTGATGTTCTTTACAGCCTCAAAAGGGTGTCCTGGCATCCAAAAGGTCTTAAACATAAAAATCATTTGTTGCCCTAGACAAAGGTCTCGCATATTTATTCTCTGGAGGTTCTTAATCCTATCAAAGAAAGTCATCATCTCATGTACTGATTCTCATTCCGAGTTCCTTAAAAAATGCAACTCACCTTTATAGCAAAATCCAGAATTTTTCATTAGTCTACCCTTCAAGAAAAATGAAGAAATAAACCCCACAAAAGCCAATCATATGGGAATGAATCCAGATCATTACACTCTGGCTCTTCAAGAGGTGGAACAACTCCAGAAGGAGGGACTCATTGAACCAACAAAATCACCTTGGGCTTGCGAAACATTTTATGTCAACAAAAAGGCGAAACAAGTTCGTGGAAAATTAAGGTTAGTAATCAACTACCAACCACTGAATAATTTCCTTGCTAATGATAAATCCCCCTTACCAAAAAGAGAAGTGTTGTTCATCAAATTACCTCAAGCCCAAATCTTCTCAAAATCTATCTATATTATTAAAGGAAGCTTTTTCCGAGCGATTATAGAGAGTCCAAGTATAAATAACTACTAAATATGTAAAAAATAATTACAAGACCCAATGTATAGTTAGTATTCTTAGGAGTCGTTTGGTTGCATGCAGGAATTTCCATTGCCTAGGAAGTGAAAAATCACATGAAGTTAGAATTCATGTGAATTAGAAAATGTTGTTTGGTTGCATATAGGAATTGCAATTCATGTAGGCATTCCCACTTACCTAGGGGGACCTAGGTAAGCAACTTCCTCCATTATGGAGGAATTAGAATTCATGGGAAGTTCCAATTCATGTGAATTGAGGTAATCAAACAAGTTACCCATTTTGCAATTCACATGAATTGTACTTCTTGTGTTTTTTAGTGGGTAACCAAACGACCCCTTATACTACAAAAACTCTCACCTAAATATTTATCTTGTGCACTAATAAACAATAATAGAAATAAGAGTTTTAATGGAGTTCAAACAACTTCCAAGTGGTTCATATATATACTCCATGTATATGACTTCATAATATGTAACAACTAGCAATCAATCTTTTTATTGCCTACGTTTAAATAATTGCATGCCAAGATAAATTTTATATATGTGCTTTAACTTCTGTTATGTTGATCGAGTACAATTCATGCATTATTGATTACATGCCCCAGCATATATAAATGATATATGATGTAAAACAATTTTTACATGTTTTCTTCTTCTACAGTTATAATCATGATTATTGGAGGATCTAGCAATAACAAAGGTTAAAGAAGGTCATTTTTTTTCCATCGAGTATAAATCGGTGTGCCTATTTTTTTTTTTTTTTTTTTTTTTTTTTTTTTTTTTTTTTTTTTACCTTTATTCTTTTGTACTCTGTTATGTATCATTCGATTGCTACACAATGTCTATATCTATATATAAATGCTTCGCACAGGATTACAGGAAGCTCACGGTGGATTTTTCCTTCAATAACACAATTTTTTTTGGTCTTTGCTACTTATTAATCTCAAGCTTTATATTACGTATACGAGGTATTCGCTACAATGTTTTTACTTTTTACTAATGAATTTCCTTTGTTATGTTGATAGGACAAACCATGAAGACGTCAACTATGGTTTATAAAAACGTGATCAATCAATATATTGTAAGTGAATAATTGATCTGCCCTATGCGATTCATTCACCTTTTATAATATTACATTATGTACGATACGATTTTGACGTTGTATTGATGATACAACCACGTTATTTTTGTTTCATTGGGGAAGGTAAATAATCACAAATCAATTCATATGGCTAATAGTGTACCATCAAAGCTTTCTTAATACAAATATTAAGATCTCTATTGACATAACAAAACTCACATAAAGATAGGAATTGAAAAATTTCACGAGCTAATGGTACCTTAAAGTCTCCTACTAAATTTTTCGTTCAAACTAGAATTTACGTGAGTTGAGTTTAATTGTATCATTATTAATCATTTAGCAAAGTTGTCACGAGTCTATTACATTGTGTGTAATTATATGGCGTTGAGTTTTGTTAGTAATAGGATAGCTTTTTTAATGTCTATATAAATATATTGTATCATCATAATTATTGTATCTCTTCACTCCCTTTTCCCGTCAAATTCCTTGACCTACAAAGGGTAATCATTATAATTTATTGTAGGGGTAATAGTAGTAGTTCACTCATTTATCATACTAAATTCAGAGTTAAGACAATTAACTTGGAATGAAATTTGGAGAAAAAGAGGGACAATAAAAGTGAAATGAAGGGAATATAATACTATACTAGCTAATAATATCGGTACACTTCGAGTGCTCTCATTCAAAGTTGAGTTTACAACTAAGCACATGTGAATTTAGTGTATTCTCATGCAAAATGAAATAGCAAAATTGAATCACAGATTTACAACCACAATATAGTCAAGTAAATGACATAAATACAAAGCCAAATCAAATCAAACTCTAAAATTATTTGGACACCGTTTTGTGAGTTCATTGTTTTAAATATGAGATGGACAACGGCATCTTCACCGATATCAAGCATAACCATATACTCCGTGCTTTTTTTTACTAAGCCATCTTTAAGGCTGAGTTAGTCGACAACGTTTTAATATAATTAAAAATATTACGATAAGATATATCAAACGGCCCGTGCATCGCACGGGCATTAAATCTAGTTTGATCTTAAAGCCGGGTTTTGGCAGTTAGGCATTAAGCCCGACGAAAGACCAAAAACAGGTTTTTGCATACTAGATCACCATTACCAATGGAAAGTCATGCCATTTGGTTTAAAGATAGCCCCATCCTTATTAGTTATTCCTAAAGGCAATGATAAAGATTTTTGAGGCGGTCCTCGCAAATGCTTTGATCTACATTGATGATATCCTTCTGTTTTCTCCCAACATTGACTCTCACACTACATTATTAGAGAAGTTCCATAAGATGTCCCACAATATCACCCCAACTCTCCTCTTCCATTAAAACATTTTGGGTATCGATGTTACACCTGGGACGGAGATTGCCACTGGTACCAAGAATTGTTGTCGATTGCTTCTCGTGAATTATTATATATTGTTCTCTTTCTATTCCTCTCCATTAGAATACCTTTATGGAATTAGTTGTCAATAAATGTTTCAAGATAAAGAACAATCTTCTAATTTCGGTGACTTTAACGAGCAATTACATCATTTTTGTGGAATTGACGTTTAATTTTTGTATTTCACATTCAAAAAGCCAAAATTGGCATTTAAATATGATGATGGTCATCTGGTTGAGTTTGTGCTAAGAATAATGGTTGAGGTTTGAATGGAAGATGAGAGTTAGGGTGGAGTATTGTGTTTGATGGTGGTAGGAGAGGTGGTAGGAGATGTGGTAATAGAAGTAATTTCAAGTAATTTTAAAATTGTGTCGATTTGCACATAATCTCAAATGTTTGAGGATAATTTACACATATAAACTTTTGGGGTAAAACGTACATAGCCCCAACCGTTTGAGGAAAATATTTTAAAAAAAAAAAACTCAGTTTTATGGGCCGACCCACGTGCAAGGCTTGATTATCCCATGGGCCAAGCACAGCCCGAACACAAAAATTGGCGTGCCAGGAGCAGGCCGTGGCAGCCTGGCAGGGGTTGGGGTGAGTGGGCCAAGCACGGCACGGCAAGCCAATATCCGTGCATGGACGGGGCCATTTTTTGGGGAAGGCACAATAGGCCGGCACACACAGCCGAAAGCCAACTCTAGATGGAATGAGATGAATATGAGGCTTAAAGAATTGACGATAATGTCATAATGTCCCGGTGACTGAAGAATTGAAGAGCATGGATGTACAAAAAATAATGATGCATGAAATCGAAAGGCAACTTGGCAAAAATCCAAAAATGAGGTCAGTAAGGTCATACTATGGAAAATCTACAATGTAAACGAGTTTCATGATCTACATCTTCTTGAAAGCGCTTGTTTTTCAAGTCATCTCACGGTGGAGATGTTTAACCACAACCCATCGACACAATTTAAACTGAACACTAATAAACAACAAAAGATGTGTCACACGTTCACAATTGAACTCGATCTGGATTTGCGTCAAGCTTCAGCTCTTGTACATAGAGCCAGAGTCAAGCATGAATTGCTATACATTACACGGCATCAACAGTAACGCTACCTTACTACCACATGGTCACAACTCAGCTCGCAACAGTAGCTTCCATAAAAAATGAGCCCTCACCTGCCTATTACAACAATTCCCAAAATTACATACTGGAGTTACCAGTTTACAGAATGTCCCGATATCAAATCAAAACGCACAAACTCATGACAAAAGATCTACCATAAGACTTTTTAAATTTATACATGTTGAACAGCAGTTAAATCCGAAGAAGCAAACATACAAGACATACACGCAGAAATAAAGCATAGGACAAAAAATCAATTAAGAAACGAGCTCAGTCAAATATACTTGAGTTTTGTCCCTGACCTCGCGTTAACGAGACCTCATAGAGCTGGGATTAGTATTTGTCATCATTGATTCACGAGAAAAATAAAACAGTACCCAAATAAAAAACAACAGACAGAGAATTGTGCACTACGGCAGCAGGCATAAGAATCAATGACCGCGATAAAAATAGCCTGTCCCGGTAAATGTAAATGATTTAGGGTCGACTAACATGAATCATATCAAAATCGATACAACCATTATTAATTAAAACGGGGGAGATGGGGATATGAAACAGAAGATAAGCTCAGGCAAATATTCGTATATCTTGTCCTCGACCTCGTAACAAATACGAGATCTCATAGAGCTGGGATTATACATTTGTCATCATAGCTTGAAAATACGGTATAACAAACATCCAACAAAATAACAAATCGATAATTCAACATCATGTGACTCAATTAAGCGAATATGAACAATAGTAGAAACTTGCTCACTGTGCCGTACCAATCATTTGTTTACATGATCGGGACGGATACAGTAAGTTTTACAAGCAAATCTCAAAAAACAACCCAAAATCTGTCAAGAAATACCAAGGTTTATGCAATTAACATACAAAACAACAATAAAATCAAATCACAGAAAACAGAAACAGACAGAAACTTGAGTTATACTACCAGTATAATCAAGGATGTGAAAACTCTGAATATAAGAAATTAAGAGATTAATTTGAAGAGGCTAGAGTAAAGAAGGAAAAGAAATTCAACCCAGGATAAAAGCTAGTTAATTAGCTTCAAGTGTGACATGAACGAAATCGTATGCATTTATAACCCTAGAATTGAGATTTTGGGGATAAACCCTAGCCGCAATGGTGAGGATTAGGGATGATTCTTTCGGCTAGGTTATTTACGTCCGGACGATATATGGGCTGGCTTAATGGTCCGATTGAATTTGTGCGGTTGTTTATAATCTAGACCGGTTCAGTAAAGGAGGCCGGTCTCCAGGTTCACAAAATCACGGTAACGATATCCAGTCTGGAGCAGAAAAAAAAATCAGATTATTCTTTAAAGTTTAACAGGTCTCGTTCAAACCTCGAAAAAAACAGATATAAAAGATTCTGGTCTGGTTCAGATTTCCTCTTAACCGTCCCGGACTCCGTTAGGGTAAGTGGTCGTCCGATTCACGGGGCTTTTCCGTCCGACCGGTGAACACTCCTACTAAGTACTAACGCTAACGTTCCTAGTACATATTTTACTCATTGTAAAACGCATTTGAAAATTTTACCCGTCGCTTTTCCCGCTTATGTACTACGTTCAAAGGGAGAAAAAAAGGAAAACAAACAAAAAACACCCAGAACTTTGTACAG
Source organism: Silene latifolia (assembly GCF_048544455.1). Lineage (NCBI taxonomy): Eukaryota > Viridiplantae > Streptophyta > Magnoliopsida > Caryophyllales > Caryophyllaceae > Silene > Silene latifolia. Next base: position 52,979,435 of record NC_133533.1, read on the forward strand.
TACACACCAATACCCCATAACACCCCACCTCCAATTCCACACCACCACCGCCCAGCCCACTATTAGATATTCGTAGTTGCCGACTACCGCGCGCTCTGCCACCATACTCAGACCAACCTCTCCCTGATCATGATCTACCTTCTTCTCATCGTTGTCCACTCCCGATTTTTACCTCAGGCGGACCACTGTCATCATATTGTCGTTCAACCTCGCCGCCACCGGTTTATATTATTTAGGACCTACCCGTAAATCTTAAAATAATAATTCAAAATTTATTACTTTTATATCTCGAATCACAAAAAATAATTAACTATAACTTTTGTATCATTTGATAATAAAATAATTATTAAAACAATTTAATTTTTATAAATGTTTTAACATAAATACGGTTGTAATAAACAAGATTATTATATTAATATTGAGTATGATTATTTTTAAAAATTATACCTTTTTGCCTTGAAAAATGGTAAAAAAAATTAATAGTTGTCAAAAATTAATTTTAAACACCTTCCTAACCTTAACCTGATTTGTATAACCCGCCCTGCCCAAAGGGTCTGCTCTAATCGTAATTCGTATATCACAAATGGGAAGGACACTAGCACATAAACCTGTCAAACGAGTCAGGTCGAAACATGGGTAAGATCAAATATAGGTTAGGTAAAAAATACGGGTCAGAACAAAACCTTAATATAGATTGATCTTGGGGTAAGTAGAAAATACACCCCAAACGGGTACACCTATGTGTAATATAGCCCCCGAATGTTTCACTATGTGCAATTTGGCTTCATAGGTTTGATTTAGTGTGCAACTAAGTCCAATTAACTATTTTCCTATCAATTGCTCACGGGAAAAGACGAAGGAAACATCAGAGAGAGATTAATATGATTATTGGTGATTACCTTGTTAACCAATGAGGATCCTTTGTCTCATTTTTGTGTCTTATCTCCTCGTCACACGCTTCCTTTTGACACATAGACATAAAAACCACATATATGGTATATTTATTATTTTCTATGTTGATGTGTCAAACAAAGAGTATCATGGGATAGGAGATGGGACACCATATGGGACGATGATCCTCACTGCTTGTTGAACTATTTAACGACTTTATCCTACCTTCAACATCACACAAAAACCGTTACCACCATTATTCCTCTCAAACTCAACAGTCACAGAATGCCACTGTGTACATTTCCCCTACCTCCTCAACTCCCACTTCCAATATGACTCGAGCCATCCCCACAATCAAAATCTCATTTCACATATTTTACAAACGCATGATAAAATACGCGACTTTAATAAATCTTTGTTGATTTTTATTTATTTATTATAATGATGATGTGTAACACCCCAAGTTATTGAGAGTAAGCTTGTCCCACATCTTAATCAAGAGGTTGTGATATGTTTATAAGAGATTCCACCCACCACTTAATAACAAGCGCCTTGTCTTTTGGGGCTTTTGAGGACAAAAGAATGGCCCAAAGGTACATATCCCATCTTATTGGGTTGTGTTACGGTCGTGGTGGGTCGGGTTGTTATATGATGTTTATGTATTAATAATCACGCACATGAATAAATCTTTGCTAATTTGCACATATTGAAACATTCGGGGCTAAGTTGCACCAGCTCGTCTTGCTTGTGAGTTGTGACGGTTACAAGTGAAACCTTATGTCACTAATCCAAATTTATCTTCAACTTATAGGATTGCGAGTCAAAAATTCAGATCTTAACTAAAAAAATGGATCAACCGAGTCAGATTTTGCAAATCTAAGCAACAAGACACGATTGATTACGTAGAAATTTATTTATTTATTTATGGATATAGATAAGACCCCCACATACTAATCTCTGACCTTTGACTGAGCAAACGACAGACAAATCCAGGAATAAAATACTCGATACAAAAATAAGTTTATCCTTTCTTCTGTTTCTCCCAAATATATTTCTTTCCCCTCTTTCGTCTTCATCAATTGAAATTCTTCCCTCCCTCCTTCGAATTTCTGGGTTCGAAAAAGGGGGGAAGAAATTGTCGATTAATTTAATCAATTACGGAGGATTAAACCATGAATGTTATGCGACGTATCAAAAGTATTTCTGCTGCCAGACCTTCTCTTTCTGATTCCGTATGAATTTTCAATTCCCCCTTTTTTTATTGCAGTTTTTGATTATTTTTGTTGTTTTTATTGAGTTTCAAATTGAATTTAATCGGAAAGTGTTAATTCAACGACCTGCTGAAGTTTGCATTGTTATGTTATGTTATGTTGATGATTATGAGGTTTTATATTTTTGATCGATATTTCTGGAAGTTTCTATCGTTGCCCTTACCTTGCAATTTGCGGGAGTCATTGAGGCACCGGGATAATGTCGTCATTGTTGCTATATTTTTTTGATGATTTGGGAAGTTGATAATGTTGTTGATATTTTTTGATGAGTAATCGATAAAATGGGACGTAAGGCGAATTAGACGATTTTAGATTGATTAGTGGTTTTGCATTTGGTGTAAAATGATCATCTTAGAATTGAAGGAATTGTATGAAAGTTGTGGGATAATAGTTTATTCTATTTGGTGGCTTTAATCATGGGATTAGATGTCGGCAACCACAGAGCGTCATTGGAAGTGTTTATTACGCAACGACACGAGGTCAAGAAAACGGATTTAGTGAACAAGAGTACAACTAATATTTACTACCAGGAATTTAATAGATCATGGGATATTGAATAGACTAGTTTCAAAAAAGGAAAATATGAAAATACAATTATGATGGAAGGCTACAATCCATTTGACTGTGTTCTAATAATAACGCTGATACTATGAGGATCGTGGTGGGGTTATGCTAAGATGTTTGACTACTGATTTTGCGAAACTCTGTAGCTTTATAACTGGTCTTTAGATATTATGGCGATTTATGGCTGATATTGCTTCTATATTGGTAAGGGTATCTTATAATGGCGAGGTTGAAGTTGAAAAAATTCGATAATTTGGAAAGACATTTTCATAATTTGGAAAAATCGGTAAGGGTATCTTATAAATCTCTCTGAACAACCTTGGTTAATTTTTTTCATTGGAGTTGTCTTCGTTAATCTTGTACCTCTCAGTCTAATACCGATAGTTAATAGGCGGTATTTTGATACTCGTAAATTCAGAATTCTCGGTAAGTGGTTGTTTACGTAGAAGAGTTGCTATAAGTCTTTTAGCGGTGTCCTTTGTAATGATGGATTATTGTCAGGATGACAATAGAGTGCTCTCTTTTCCTTGTTCAATGTGCTCGTTTCTTCTTGTAATTAGAGACCACTTACATTTTATGGAGAAAATATGTATTGAAGAAGGTCACATCTGTTTCACATAATGTGAAAAGCAGACCCGCGGTGGCCACTCTAGCTTGAAGGGTTTTGAAATAGGAAAGTCTTGGAACAATAGCAGTCTCTCTTAAAATTTTGAAGGCCCAAACTATTGTGATTTCCTGGTACTTCTGCTGTTGAATGGCATACAAGGATTTCTTTTCTAAATTCAAAGACCACCCTTAAACCCTAATTTATAAATTCCTCGTAATGCTTTGTTCAAATTATATCAGACCAGCAGCAAACATTAAGATATAAGTTTCTCGTTGTCCTATTCCGTTTTCACGTGGCTCAGTCTTCATTTTCTTTGAACCTTCTGTTCATCAGAATAGTTCTTTTCCTCCAGGAAGGTTGCTTAGAAATTAAAATGCAGGAAACATGGGTCTTATTCTTTTCTGATACTAGAGTGTGATTTACTTTAAAGCACCTTCATATCTTGCAGTTTTGACTGTAAAATCCAATTTATCTGTATTAGGGTGGGGACTGTTGCACAAAGGAGGTGAAGGTTGGCCAAGAAAGTGAAGGAAAGCCCTTCAATGATTTGCTTCCAGATGATAGATGTTCTACAGGAGGAGAGCAGGTCGTGCCTTCAACTTCTATTTTGGCTGTGGCTAGCACGTCTGATGTAAGTTTTGCTGATATGATGAAGAAAACTGATTATGATAAACTTCCTAAGGAAATGCATGGGATGAAAATCCAGGATAGTAAAGCTGATTGCCTTGACGAAAAGGTAAAATTTAAGGCGGAATGGCAAAGTAAATCTGTTGGGTTGAACACGTTTTTTTAATCTCAACATCGATTGTCGGAGTAGCAATTTTTTATTTGACTTTTGCCCGGGAGCAGATTAATCTTTTGTGATTTTCCCAAGTATTGCGGATGCAATTTGGTTCAGATAATGACTTTTGGCTTTGTTAATTAATATTGACCTAGGTGACAATGGAGCTAAAGCATATAGTTTACGTTTTGAAATTCCTGCTTTTTTTTTTATCTACTTACTTTTAATATTTTTAAGTATTGACTCCTCTATCCTGCTTGCAATTGATTAGGACATGGAGGCAGCTTTTGTGAGTGGGAATGGCACTGAAACTGGCCAGATAATTACGACAACAATAGGTGGTAAAAATGGGATGCCAAAACAGGTGATTCCCATTTTCCTCTTTGGTTTTGCACGCTTCCTTTATAAGTGATCCATTTGGTGGCAAGGATTGGCTTTGCATCTTATATTTCATTGATTGGCTTCTTCCTGATTGTCATAATTCTGTTTAGAAGCAAACATATTCTTCTTTTTCGCTTTCTTATAATTTTGTATTTTCTCCTTTTATCCGGAGAAGTTTGTATGTAACTCTCGATGTAAGTTGATTTTGTACCAATGTGTCGACACTTCTTGGCTATTGTGTTTAATAGCAGACTTATGATTCTTTCTTGATTTCTTATTATTCTGTATTCACCTTTTATCTGGAGAAGTGTGTTTATAACTCTCTGAAGTTTTGGTACATGAATCTGATGTAACCTTTCTGGTTTTCATCATCATTCATTACTCTGTTTTCATTTTAATTGAGGCGTCATGCAAATTCCTTCTTAACACTACACACATCTTTGTTCCAGACAGTTTCTTACTTGGCAGAACGTGTGGTTGGCACTGGTTCCTTTGGTGTAGTTTTCCAGGTAATTGACAATTGGTTTACCTGATGTCCCTGAGGTTGCTTGAATTTTTAAGCAGATATCGAGTTATTCATGTCCCTTATTTTCTTTTTCCTCACAGGCTAAGTGCTTGGAAAGTGGGGAGCAAGTTGCAATAAAAAAGGTTTTACAAGATAAGCGATACAAGAACAGAGAACTCCAGATCATGTGCTTATTAGAGAATCCCAGTGTCGTTCAAATGAAGCACTATTTCTATTCGACAACAGAAAAAGACGAAGTGTACCTGAATCTTGTTCTCGAATATGTTCCAGAAACAGTCTACCGAGTTCTGAAGCACTATAGTAGGATGAATCAACATATGCCTATTATATATGTGAAGTTGTATATCTACCAGGTGAGCTTATGATTGCTAACACGAATATAAATTTTGTCCCGAGCTTTTAAGAGACTGGTTTAATTTACCTGATAATTCGAATAATTATTCTCTCTTAGAGAAGTAAACACGGCTGTTGTGTTTCAGTAATACTCTTCTGCTTTTTTGTAGATTTGTCGGGCATTAAATTATATTCACAATGTTATTGGCGTGTGCCATCGTGACATCAAGCCCCAAAATTTACTGGTGAGTGTTTTGTACTTTGTTTTCGCTGTTGTTGAGTTCGAGTGTTATTTCTTGCATCTTTTGTTAATTTCTTTATTTCAATTTAATGCTCATATCACTGATTGTCTTTCACTTGTATCAAGTGGCCATGGATTTTTCGATGAATGTGGCTCAATAGTATATTTAGACAGCTACTAAGTGGCCAAGGATTGTAAAACTTCCCAGAAAAATATGGCTTTTGAGTAGGAAATCATTAAGCAGCACTGACCAGCTTCATTTCTTACAGTGAGTTGGCTATCCAAACACTTAAAAATATCCTCTGCGTGGCACTGTCATTTACAACATAGATTTCATTTTGTCACAATGTCAGTTCTCAATTATTTGGGCACTTCCAGTGACCAAGAAGCAAATTTGAACGAGTCCCTGTCTTCGTTTTGTCTTAGGAACATCCTGATTCCTCGGAGTCTTGAGTAGGATCGTGGCTTGTGAGGGTGTTGTATTAATGCTGTTGTCATCGAGATCACATTGTTGTCCAATATCCATAATAAGACCAATTTTTCGTTGATTTCGATCTGCAGGTTAATCCACACACACATGAAGTAAAGCTGTGTGATTTTGGGAGTGCAAAGATATTGGTATGTTTTTTTTGCCTTGGAGCTAGAAGTATTGTCATGAAGTTGTTTCGTTTTAGTTTGATTTGAACTAAAATCTAAATGCACTGCAGGTTCCAGGTGAACCAAACATATCATATATTTGTTCTCGGTATTATCGAGCACCTGAATTAATATTTGGAGCTACAGAGTATACAACTGCTATTGATATGTGGTCTGTCGGCTGTGTTATGGCTGAGCTTCTTCATGGACAGGTTTTCTTCGTTCTATTTCACTTTTAATTCTATGCATCATTTGCATCTTCTGATTTATCTCCATCTTTTTCTTTCTGCTGCTCTGTAATGCCTGAGGCTTTGGTGGGTTGGAATGGGACGGAATGGATTTGATCTATTCTAGTGTTTGGTTGGATGACTTGGATCGTTTTGGAATGGAGTTAGTAACTTGAAGGTTTCTAACTCCATTGCCCCTTAGGATCCCATAACCCCCCATTCCCTCAAGTTTCAAACTTAATTCCCCCTCCTTACAACTCTAGAGTGAACCAAACGCCCGCTGATTGTATGTGGGATTTCTCATGCTTTGTGTGGTTTTTTTGCAGCCACTATTTCCTGGTGATAGTGGTGTTGATCAACTGGTGCAGATTGTTAAGGTAAACCTTCCAAAGTCTCAACTCAGTGGTCACATGAAAATGTGAAAGTGGTTGCATTTTGACCTTGCAATATGTTCAACTGTATGGCTATGTGGTATGGCAGGTTCTTGGAACACCAACCAGAGAAGAAATAAGGTGTATGAATCCAAATTCCAGCGAATTTAAGTTTCCGCAAATCAAGGCTCATCCGTGGCACAAGGTTTGTTAACTTTACCCATTTACCTTCTTCAGTTGCAGAATTTCTCATCGCATTGTAATTTTGTTTCGCTTTTCTAAGCTGCTGTATGACTAATAAATTTTTGTTTTAGGTGTTCCACAAGCGTATGCCCCATGAAGCTGTGGATCTGGTGTCGCGGTTGCTTCAGTATTCTCCAAATCTCCGTTGCACAGCTGTGAGAATCCTTTCTTTTGCTTCAAGCAAATCAAATTCGTTATATACCCCAGCCTTTTTTTTTTTTGCGTTTATTATACTGACCAGTTCTGATAGCATGAGTGAGTTGTGGTGACATGTTTCAGGCTTCTAATATTGACTTTTATCTGCCATAAGTTTATTTTATATGATACTTTTCTTGTTTGAATCTTGCCTTATTGGCCTTTGAAAAAATTGTGGGCAAGTGATCTCACTTATTTAAGGATTTAGGTCGCCACCTTTGTGCTTGGTGCTATGTGATTTTAAGGCCTATCGGTATCATTTCTGAAGAATTAGGTAGATTATTAACACCTACTCTTCTTTTTAAATAGGTCGAGTGAGGTTTCCTTAGTCACTCTTTTCTTCACCTTCACTTTATTGGACTACAGATTCCTGTTCATCTCATTTCAAATGTCCACGGAACAACCTTTACCACAAATGTACTTTGATAATATGATTGTTTCCTAGTGTGCCGATCTGTGCTTGTCGTCCATTATCTGCAAATGGTAAAAGTATTTACCCTCTTTTGGACTAAAAAGTTATAGCATTATATCAGTGGGTCTTGTATGAAGAAGTGCTTGGTCGATTATTAGCTCCTACTCTTCTTTTAAAAGGGCGAGTCAGTTCTCTTAGTAACTCTTTTCTTCACCTTCACTTTATTGGATTAAAGGTCCCTGTTCATCTCATTCCAAATACCCATGGAATACCCTTTTACCACAAAATGTACTTTGATGATTTGATTGTTTCCTGGTTTGCTGATCTGTGCTTGGTCGTTGTTCATTATCTGCAACTTGTGATTTAAGTATCTACCCTCTTTCCCGACTAAAATGTCATAGCATTATATCGGTGAGTCTTCTATGAGACGGCCTCACATATGAGGCCACCATATGCAATTTTTTTTATATTTATATATATAATCCGTTTTACTTTTATCCAATTATGTCTTGATGTAATTAAGAACCCTTTTTGTTTCATTAAAGTTTACCTTTTTTTCTTTTCATTATTTACCTCTCAACGACGGTTCCACATAATGATCCATGTCAGTTGACCCTAAAATCATTATACGATCAAGGCTCTGTTGTTAACCTTTGACCTTATTCCAACCATTCTTTCAGTTGGAGGCTTGTGCGCATAATTTCTTTGATGATCTGAGGGAACCCAATGTATGCTTGCCTAATGGCAAACCCCTTCCACCTTTGCTCAACTTTACACCTCAAGGTATCTCTAGTCTCATTTTGGCTCTTCCACATTGATATTTTTGTAATCCATGTCCTCACTCTAACCGACCTTGGGTTGCAGAGCTAGCCCATGTGTCCCCCGAGCTACGTGCACGTCTTGTGCCGGAGCATGTGAAGAAGTGATCGTAACATCAAGGCTTTCAAATCTAGGATATGGTACTTTTTTTTTGTGCTCGGTTTTGGCCCCAAAGTTTTGTGATGACTACTTTAGAAACTCCTTATTCTTGTATTATACCAATACGGATGGGTAGAAATGACAGGCGATGGCATTGTCAGTCAAAGTCGCGACTTCTTTCAACCGGTAAGAAATTGATGATGGACTGAGTTTGTTGAAGGGTATTCTTGGCTTCTACCACGACTCTCGACTTCTTGATGTAGGTGGATTGTCGTCGCACCTCTGTACATGTAAAGCTTGTAATCTGTGTATGTCAAACATGTAGGTGAAGAGTATCTACTCTTTCCCATCATTGTATCTCTTGTATTTAACGTGTTTCGTCTGTATCCACTTATTTAAACTTTACATTTTCACCCTTGTGCCTAATTTCATATTCAGAGCCTTGTATTTTCATCTCCTGTGAGCTCAAGCTGATTGTGATTTGTGATGTTCTGTTTCAACTTCCATGCTATATAAACTATTACTATTTGAGATGGTATGTGAGAGATCAGTTTTGTAAATAGAGACACAAATCATACTCCGTAGACCATACACGGTCTTGAAGAATACGAATTAGTCCGTATGATCTAGTGAAACTTTGATATGATTGAAGTAAGAAATAATTCCTCTGTCCCGGTCATTTGTTTACCTATTTCATTTGGGGATCTTAGTTAATTGTAACTTTTTTATTTTGGAAATGCTTTTAATGGGCAGTTTGATTGTATCACACAAAATTTGGTCTACTTGTCAACTAATAATTGTCCCCTTTTATTTCGTTGTTTTTTGTGCTAAAATCAAAGATAAACAAATGTTGGGGACGAAGAGATTTTTGTTCTATGCTATAGCAGCTTAAATTTCAAACAAATTTATTAATGATCCATCCAATATTAATGCGAGTATATTGAAAGTAAATTTTTTTTACGATGGCATCCATTTTTTTTTTTTTGAAATTGTCATCTCATTAATAATCAACTAGGCGTAGGTTACAATGAAGATAACAAATAGACAAAGGAAAATCAAGATTGCTAACGTAAAAAATACATTCAAAATAACTATCTAAATACGTAAGAATGCATACGCGCTCCAAAATCATAAATTTCTTGAATCTATGAGTAATCGATGTCTTTGCATCCTTCTTGATGGAGGGAAACAGTGTAGCCGTCTTGATGTATTCATCCACGAAACAAATCTGATAATCTCCCCGTCGATTAAAACTTATTATATTGATAACAATCCCACGAAAAAATGGAAAAACCCCGAAAGAAGGGACGGAACAACAGATCTCACCAAAAGGGAGACTATTATTGAAAATAAGATAGATCTGCATAATATTAGTTGTTTAAGAAAGCTTTTGTGGGGCTTACCATAGATGGATGATCGATGGAAGCCCCCGAATAATAATGGAGGCTAGGTTTTTAGAGAGGGTTTTTTAGAGAGAGCTTTTTAAGAAAACCTACGTATCTTGTAGGGAATGTATGGATTCCTATGTTAATTAAGGAAAGAATTTGCTCTAATCCTTATTTTTGATGGCATCCATTTAGTTTAGTGCGAATTCGGGATAGGTAGGATCATGAGAGAGGTAAAAATCTGTGTCACAAGTTGTAAGTTCTAACCTTGAATTATATTCTCACAATTCAAACTCAACACCTCGCATATCAATACTCTACATCTGTACATATATTATCGGCTGACCGCTAAAAGTGCTAAACCTGAATTATTCTTGACAACATAATAATTTAGCAAAAATGACGTGGCAGCCTATGGTAAAACTAACATACGATATCCTGGCAAATATGATATAGGCAAATATGGTAAAAATATGATAGTATATTTCCTATATATATTTCGGTGTATATTTCCTATATTCATAAATTTCATATATATTTTGAATCTCTCTCCCATTCTTACACAATATATCTTTAAAAAAACATATAAAATATCTTTAAAAAATATATAAAATATTTCATATATATATTTTGGTATATATTTCATATATATTTTGAAATTCTCTCACATCCTTACACATTATATCTTTAAAATTAAAAATTAAAAAACATAAAAATTCTTACACAATATATCTTTAAAAACCATATAATCTTTGCGTATTATAAAAACATATAAAGTAAATAATAAATATAAATATAATATCTAAGCAAAAATAGATTATAAACTAATTTACTATAGGTCTATAGCTATATGATATTCTTTCAACAAAATTACGAAATATATTTATATAAGCAAAATTACTGAATATATGATTCTAAAACTAATTTTTAACCGAAATTACGGAATATATTTTAAATTCCTATATTGTTGTTACTCTTAACAAAAACAAACGTACTCCTAACCATGTTAAATCTACAAATTACAGTAATGGTAAAAAAAAAAAAAAATACTCCATCAGCTATTGTGGTTGTCATTAATTATTAACTTAAGACGGTCTTATACTATGAAACTGTTCTATAATGTGTAAAGACAACTTATTTGTTAGCATTAAATGATTTTTTTTTTATATAAAAATAGACCGTCTCATGGTGTGAGACCCTTTTATTTTATAATTTCTAACTCATTAAATTAAAAAAACAATTTTTTTTATTAATTTAATAATAAAACTGAACGTTTTTTATTTACAAAAATGGACAGTTTCATAGTTGATGTTGTCTTAACCTATAAGTTATGAATAAGTTTTACAAGCATTATTTTTTTTTTCCGATGACTTTTTAATGTGTATACGAGGGTAGAAGGGCGGGCTTCATTTGATATTATTTTTCCGATAATTTTTTACACCATTTAAGTGGGGTTATATATCCTTTATGTTGTCTATATATCTCAAACGGGTTGGGCGGGTCGGAACAAACAAGTCGGGGTACGGTGGGTTCAAATACGGGTTATTGGTCAGGTTATTAGGGACAAAGTGCTGGGCAACAATTAGTATCTAACGCCTTTTATAGATCGGAAAAATATTTTTTAAAAACTAAAGTATATTTAATATTAAAATTTTAATCATATTCAATGTTTAGTTTTTTAATTATTTTTTCAAATATATTATATAATACAATAAATATTAATATTTTTATTAAAATTATTTTAGTTTATCTTTGACTCAACGGGTCGACGTGTTCGTGTCGGGTTTCACTTAAATTAACGGGTCATTTCGGGTTTCATATCGAACGGGTTTCTGCTCGAGATTTTCGGGTTTTAACCCTGAAAAAAATGGATGAAGTCGCGTTGGGTCGAAATTTGACAGGCTTATATCTTAGTCATGTCTTAAACTCATAACTTATCATTTAGTTAAAATAATAACATGGATACGAATTATACAAACAACCAACTCTAATTTGTTGTATTCTACATTTATGTAATATCGACTTTCGTATGACTTTAAGTTGATTAACAATATATGGAGTATTAGCTTAAAGATAATCATTTAATTACAGAGTATAAAACAACCCGTGAGTTTCGCGGGTTTAAAACTAGTACGGCCGTAATCTTGAAACCTTGATAACTCAGTCGGTATTTTATCTACCGGGTTTAACGAAATGTTGAACTTCTTACTATGCATTGTTGAAGAATTACATTACTAGGAAAATATTTAATATTGTTTGAGAATTAGCTTAGCATCGGAGAAATTTGTAGCTTGACAATATTAATTTATAAATGTGATGTGGGAGGGATGGCAGTGGGTCGGAGACCCGACCCAGATCCTGAGGGTCGGACCCTAATGGGTCGGGTATGAGTCTCATTTTTTCAGATCCAATGGGTATGGGCCGGGTATGGGCCAGGTATGGGTCTTAAGAAAATATTTCGGGTCCAGGTCCGGGTCTAAGTTATGAGACCCATACCCGACCCTTAGACCCTTTATTAAAAAAAAGAAAAAAAATCACAACTTCTCTGAATTCATACTGGCAGACCGTAGAAACCAAAGCAACTAAAATCTTTTTCTCTTCCCTTCATCCCATAAAGTGCTAAAACCCAACCAAACTCTTCTGACAATACCACTACTCCACCACTGACACAAGGAAACCACCACCACATCACTGATACGCGGCTGGCAACCATCTCTCTAATAGGCGGCGACCGACAACCACCATTAACGGCAGCCAACGACGGCCAGATGGAGACGGCTATCAAGTACGGTATTAATTTTAGGGTTCCGAGTTTGATTCTTTCACATGTATTTGGAGGTAAAATTAATTTAGGTCTTCTTTGTCTTTCTTAATCTCTTTGGTATGTATATTGGATTTGGTAGTGTACAATAGAGATTAATAAACTCATAATGTTAAAGTACTATGATTTTTTTTTTAATATTATAGACCCCATAGCTGTTAATCCTGTAATTAAAGTGGCTGAAACTCGGACCCGCGGGTAGACCCGACCCTTACCCATATGGTCCGGGTATGGGTCCTCAAATTTTAGACCCTTGAGGGCCTGGGTCGGGTACGGGTCCAAAGGGAAAATCTCGGGTCCGGGTCTGGGTAGACCCTACCCATTGCCATCCCTAGATGTGGGCATGTGCAACTCCAAGCTAGTAAAATTTTGGCTTAGCATTGGAGTTGCTCTTATTGCTAACATCTTAATTATCGACAACTACTTGCTCATGTTTTATTCAGAAATAAATATTGTACAAGTGCTGATTTTCGCAGTTCACGTTTTACTCATCGCAGTATATTGTTGACAATTATACCCTTACACTTTCCCTCCATTCTATCTCTAAATTTCTCTCTAACTATTCTCTCTAAATTTACCCAAATAATTACGTATTGTATTCAAACGCATATTACATTGAAATTTTTTCCGGAAAAACTCAACCAATTGGATTAGCGTCACTAATTCACACTATATACTACATACTAAATTGAAAAACTCCATCAATTTCTACATACAAAGGTAGTAGGCGTACAGTACACTGAAGAAAAAAGAAAAATAAATCAAATTAGGTTCTAGTGTACAACAACGCTTATATTTACTCTGCTACTTAACTACCTCCAACGGCGACGTGATACACCGATGACCTTCTCGCCGGCAACGACTTCCCGTGTCGCCGGTGACATCTGGCTACACCAATATCCCCATCATCCCACATCAAATAAAAATAATTTATTTGAACATAAATCCTAATTAAAAAAAAATACAAAACTATAAAGAGTCAATTTGATTAGTAATAATTGATTACTGAGTTAAATATTTGTTCTATATTCAAATCATTATCATAATTGAATAATTTGAAGGAGATTGAAGATTGTTAAGGATGTAATAATAGAGAGAACGTAGTGAAAATTAGGTTTGATGTTTTTTTAGCAAGGGTACAGAAATGGAAATTTTGATGCTAAAAATACTTAGATAAGTAAAATTTGTAATGCGAATATAAATTACGAATACAATATATTTAGATATTTTATTGATAAATAACTAGTTTAGATCTCGCGCAATAAATGCGCGGTATTTATAGAGTTGCTAATATAGACCTCGTGCAATATACACGGTATTTATAGAGTTTTACTTTTTAGTGTATTATTTATAGAATTTAAATTGACAATTTACTTATTTTTCATGTTTCTCCTTAATGTATTTTGATTAGAGAAATAAATAAAAGTTTAAATCGTAAGAAGTAATAAATGAGTATTTTTTTTGAATTTTTTTTGTTTTTCACCGAGAAATTAATGATGTTAATTTACAAATATTTACTAATACAACATATTTTTTAGCTTCAAATTTTTATCATAAAAAATCAATGAATTTTAATAAATATTTAGTAATACCATACTCTCTCTCATCCACTCCAAAGGTAACATGGACCCACTTTTTGTGAGAAAAGTGGGTTCATGTTACCTTTGGAGTTGATGGGGGATGAAGTATTTTTAAGCCGCAACTTTTTATCATAAAAAGTTAATAAATTTTTATCAATAAGTTCTTTAAAAAAAGAATTTCCTTATCCTAAAAAGACCGGAGATAAATTTGTGTAGAATGTGAAATGTTAAATGTTATAAATATTTAAATACAAAATATTATATTCATTTATAACTTATCATGTCCACACATATAGTATATGCTAAAAATACCAAACATTATTCTAGGAAATATTTTTAGACGGAAAAAGTTAAAGTTTCGCCTATTCATTTAGTAAATAGGGGATAATATTAATGAGTGCGCTCATTAACAGGAGGAAGGGGCCCAACTTGACAACAACAAGCATGATCATCAAGGCAAGTACCGTTTTCCCATCCTCCTAAATGTGCAGCACAATATTGCACGCACGTTATCTTGTTACATTCTGGAAGATGAATCGGAGTGTCCGGTCTAATGCAACCATACTCATAAGCTACACTTCCTGCTAGTGTTTTAATCAACAAAAACACATTAGAGTTGAAAAACTTAGCTATATAATGTATAACAAACGAGAAATTTTGAAATACATTCGATATAGGAAATAACTTTTAGGTAAAAAAGCTACATACCGTGGAGCAAAACCAAGGACATGATAATGAAGAAGACGAGAGAAACCTTGTTCATGATTGTAATTTTCTATGAATTTTTTTATTTTTCACAATGTGAGAATAGTTTTTTGGAAAAATAATTTAATCTACTTTTCATATGGTTGTGGACTAAGTATACTTTTATAATAACGATAGAGTTATAAATGGTAAAATATGATATAAATCTTACCTTATAATATTGCTTGTGATTTCCTTCCTTTGTAATGTATACTAAACATGCATAGTAATCTCCAAAACGATTTGGATATACAAAGTAGACCTCATGATTAGGCCAAACTACAATTTATTTTGTCTGGTCGGTAAATTAGGTTATTTGACTTATTTCGATATTTGATAACATATGCTCCGTAATTCATTTATTTTCTGGTAAAAGAGACGCACTTGCGCCTTATCCCCTTAAGACCCAATCGCCTCACTCTGTCGCGCACCTTCTCAAACTTATCATACATCAACTTTTCTATGAGACCGTCCTATGTCATATGACTGACTCAATAGTAGAATAACCCACACTTAATATTTAATTTTGTTTACATTTTAATTTATTTTGATAACCCGAAATCTTAAGATAAATAAGTACATATTAAAATGTGTAATTTATCAAATTATAATATTATGTTATTAATATAAATAAAAATTGTACAACTATATTAACTATTTTATTCGAATTTTTGGTTATTAGTTCATAGATTGGCCCTATAAAACAATATGTGAATCGTGTAACCTCGTAACAAAATGATCCGGCCAAAATATATAATCATGTATGAGTGTGAAACAACCAATCCCAAACTAACCCGACCCCAATTCTTTTTCAATACATACTCATGTATGTATTACGAAACAACTCAATCCTGAAGTAACCCATCTATATCTATATCTATATCTATATCTATATCTATATCTATCATACTATATTACTATATATTAATCTTCTAACTCACCGCTGACATGGCACTCTATATAGCAAGTTGAATTGACATGGCAATCAGAGAATTGCGGAGGGAAAAAAATTATTGCTAAACAAATCTTTTTATATAAGGAAATAAATATTTGTTAATTATCAACAATATATTAATATTAATTGGCAATTAAAGGCATATGAGTAATTATGGAAAATAAATTATTACTACATTTATTTTATATTCAATTATCATACATTACATTCAAATATTCAATTATCATACATTTTTAATGAGAATTAAGACGTTGAAAAGATTTTTCTAGATAGTAGAATAATAAAATATTACAATTCTATTGTTTATCTGTGGCTGAAGTTTATCCTTTTTTTATTGATAAATGAATATTTAAATTAAATAAAGGAAAAAAAGTAAGAAAAACCAAATTCATATAATTAATATATCATAGTTCATTGTTAACAGTATGACCATACATATTACTTCAATCTAAACCATCAACTAACAAAATTTAATATTTTCTGATGTAACTTGACAAAAGAGAAACAATAGCTAATAGAAGAGTAAAATTTTATTCAATGAGCATGAATCAAATCCCTAATTTTTGTACACACAAGAAGTTGATAAATTAAGATTCTCAATGGTTTTTCAATATATATATATATATATATATATATATATATATATATATATATATATATATATATATATATATATATATATATATATATATATATATATATATATATATATATAAATATATGAAGCAAATAAACAGTTTTATTAAACTTTAATAAAATAATCAATTTAATAGATTAACGGGTAAGTGGGTATAAAACAGGAACAAAAACTCCATCCTCTCCCACCACCAATAACGGGTACAATATTTAATAACCATAATTGTTCCACCGACAACTCTATATAGCTTTTACGATAGTTGGCAAATATATAACTATTGTATGCAATACAAATATATTTTAAAAATCATTTTTATATATCATAGATGATAACAACCCGTGAATTTTCCGGGTTTAAACCTAGTTATACTTAATCATAAAATATCACATATACTAGTTGGAAAGCCCGTGCGATGCACGGTGTTCCCAATAGGATTATATATTTATATGTAAAAACATACACTACGCCAAATATGGCAATCAATAAGGAGTGTATCACAACGGTTTAATGCATTTAATAATGCCACTTAGAATACCGTTTTCCAAATATTGGCGGAAACCTAGACCGCGCTAATAGGAATAACGGTTTCCCTCGAAAACCGTTGTTATTATAATTTGACAACGGCTGCTTAACAAACCGTTGTCAAAAACTTTTAACGGTTTCCAAAAACTCGTTATAGAATCACTTTTATCAACGGTTGTTAGACAACCGTTACCAGTTTAAGAAAACGGCATTTCGAAAACCGTTACTAAATTAGCACCAGCAACGGTTTGTGGTACCCGTTGTTATGTTATAGATACGGGTTTCTTGTAACCGTTATCATTTTTAATTATGAAAGAACGGTTTTTCAATTCAAGCGTTGTCACTATTTGATTAGATTTCTCAGTTTGACCACTGCATGCAAAACTTTATCAGAACTTTAATAAATATTCAATTTGACCAAAATAATTCTATAAATATGTCTTCATAATGTTTTAGGTCAAAATCTAAATTATCAAACATTTACTCTTTAATTTCTCTCTAAATTTCTTTGTAAAAAAAATATGGCTGGTGTATCAGAGCTACAATCACGTAATCGTTACGCACAGCCTTTTACTTGCATTCTCCATAATCTCCCGGTTCGTTATGATGGGAATGGAAAGGGTTTAAACCCTAATTTTGGGTGGTTGACGCAAATGCTTCATGACTCCGGTTTCACTGCGGTTAAAAAAGTATACCCTGTGTCTACAAACAAGCAAGGTTTTGTAGGCTTCGCTTTTATCGAGTTTGACGAAGCCAACTGCCATGATAGTTTTCGTCAGGCAAGAACATTAGGGGCTAAATTTGCGGGGAAAGATGCGGGGAAAGAGGACTTCTATTCGGATGCTAAACAAAATGGCCCTTATCTATGGGTTGCGACCCATGTTGATCATCGTCTGCTGACAAATTACAGGAGGCATCATATTCCTGCCACCGTGCCTATGTCATGGGAGAAAGAGGCCATTCCACCTGCGCTGCCCGCTGATGATGAAGAGTCGATCTACGACTTGATCTATGCCGAAATTGGGCATGAAGACTATTCTAATTCTTCATCAGATTCTAATTAAGTCTTTAATTATTATCTGACATTATGAGTTGTATTTTGATTATGGTGGTTATTTTAATTAAAGTTTAATTATTTATGTTATTTGTTACTACGTTTTAATTAAGTCCTTACACTCAAATGCAATCCACCAAATAAAATATTATAATGACTAACTTTCTACTTATAATAATAAAAAAGAATGGAAACGACATAATAAGATAATAAGAATTGGAACCGTTATAATAATAATAAGACAAAATGATAACGGTTCATTGTTAAGCCGTTATCATATTACATATATCAATAACGGTTACTTTAAAACCGTTGTCATATTACACCGATTAACAACGGTCCTACGGATAAGAAGTGGTCAGTTGTTCTATCTTGCCATCGCCGAATTCCAGATGATGAAGTCGTCGAATTTGAAGGACTTGATCACAGTCCTATATCGTAATTTGGTAATGATGTTGAAAGTGTTAACATTCCAAACATATATACACGGGATGATCATGATGAAGGTATTTGGGTTAATGAAGAGACAATCAAATCCATTGGATAACATTTCCGACAGCCGTGAAAATATCAACAATCCAATCAAGATATCTTACGTCATGTGTAATTATTGTCTTGCTGTTATATATCAAACTGCTGTTGTAAACTTTTTCTGCTGTTGCAGCGGGAGGGTTAGGGAAAAATCGTATCAAACAAAATGAATTATTAAATAAAACGGTTATACCTAAACCGTTGTTCAGGACGTGTACAGTTATAACGGTTCAGGCCGTTGTTATCTATATGAAAATGATGCTTTATTTCTTGGCAGTAAAATCAAACACAATGAAATATAATGTAAAACGGTTATACCCAAACCGTTGTTCAGGACGTGTACAGTTATAACGGTTCAGGCCGTTGTTATGTATATAAAAATGATACTTTATTTCTTGGCGGAAAAATCAAACAACATTAAAATATTAGAGACAACGGTTATTTCAAACCCGTTGTTAATAGTACTAATCAATTACGGTTTCAAACAAAACCGTTGTCTGTTTGGGAACAACATACAACGGTTTTTCTTCTGCCGTGTTTATTACTTTCCAATAAACAAGGTCTTGCAAGTGTTGTATTATTCACACATATATACTCTGAGCTTCCCCTCCCCCACATAATATCCTCAAACATTGAGCTTCCCCTCAACCACCAGACTACCCCATCGTCGTCGCAGTCAGCGTCATCGTCGCCATTGCCGCCGCCAGATCAATCCGGATTCTCCTCTTTAAATTAGTAATAAACTCTCCTCTCTAGAGATTTGTTTGTTATTATAAGTATGCATTGTTATTATTTGTTTATTAATTTCTGCTTTAGATATGGTCCAAAAGCGAAAAATAAACGATGGAAATGCGTCAGGCGATGACTCAGGTGATGAGAATAATTTGCAACATACTGCGGGTCTAATGCGCCACAGGGTTTCCCTAGAAGCAATAAATTCAAAGATACATAATCCTTTACAGTGGGATAAAGATACGGGGCTGCCATATGGTGAGTATGCCGGGTATTTTGTGAGTTGGATTGGTTGTTGTGTAAGACAGTATGTGCCTCTCGGTACGCCGCGTATTAGTGAACTGAGTAAAATACGGAACATCATGCCAATAAACAGAATAAAGGTATGTATATACAATAATAAATGTTTTAGCTGAAATTAAGTTACTACTTGATATGTCTATTAGCCGAAACACTTGTACCAACGACGCTCATCATATATGCAGTTAGCTTACGTTGTCCCTGAAATGTATGATAAGTACCTAAAAAAAAAGATAGGGGAAGCCCTCAGATCTTGTAAGTTAAAGATTGCTGAGAACCACTTGTTCAACAAGGAAATCGGGGAGATGAACAAGAACCCACCAAAAAAAGAAGTATCCGTATGTCAGTCAGGACCATTGGGATAGCTATATCACTTATAGGCAGTCTGACAAGTTTAAGGTAACTTAATAATAATAAGTAAAGAAGTAAACTTAGTTTAGTGTTTGGTCATGCTTACGTTTCTTGATACAATTTATTTAATGAAGGCTATGAGTGAGAGGAACAAGGCGAACATTTCAAAGAAAAAGACCGTCTTTTACGGCTCCCGAGGTGGTTATAGATTGATTAAGAAGAAACTTGTAAGTACATAATTCTTATAGTATTAGACTATTAGGTGATGAATGTTATATATGTTCATAGTAATCATAAATATTTTGAGAGGATATCAATGTGATGAATGAATTGTAGGCAAATCTTGGAAAATTCAGTCGTCACGATGCTTGGGTGGAAGGTCACACTCCTAAGAATGGAAAGACGGAAACTGAATATGATAAGGACATCAAAGAGAAAATTGTAAGTTTGAATAAATATGTCACTCCTACCACTGCTAGTCGGAGTTATATAATTGTGAGTTGCTTAATGGTTTTATGTGTATGTAGAAGATCTGTGAGAAGAAGGTACATGAAGGAAAATAGAAGCCTGAAGGACGTGATGACATTCTTGCTGTAGATACCTCATTTATGCATCTCCCGCAAACCAAACGGTGATGATTGGGCCGCATGTTTGGTACGCGGAACGATTTGTGACAGTTCGTAAGTGTATCTTCAAGTGATTGCTCAAACACTGGTGTCCACCTCTTAATTTTCATCTACGCGCCGATACGGTCGTTTTGACAGTAATTAGAGTACATTTGGAGTCCGAGCCTAAAATCGTCTTCATTTTCTGATAACCGCTAAAATCCCGAGTCAGAATGTTCTGGAATGTTCCGGATATTTCTATTCCATATTTCACAACCTTTTAATCTTTGGTAAAGAATTTCCCGTAATATTCATACAAAATATTAAGGAAAATAAGATTAATCCGTTATTCCATAAATTAAACACGGAAATCTTTCTTCCGCAGGAGGAAACCACTTGGGAATAGATGCAGCAGGTGCTGCGCCTCTTCCAAGAGACGTAGTGACTGCTGCGCCTCTTCCCAAGTCCTTTTCTGCGTATTTTTCGTATCTTTTCATATCTTTTCGAGATTCACTTCCAAAGTTTCTCTGAAAACCCTAATTCCTTCACGTGATTAGTATAAATAGGAGCCTTCGCTCCTCATATTTCTCACGCGAGTGTCCGCCCTTCTCTTTTCCCTTTGCATTCTAGACCACGTTCTTACTTTTTGGCGCCTACGTGCTTGAACTTTCGACCACGTAAGCTCGGATCTTTCTGAGTACCAGCCTCGTTTTGCATGACCGACCAATTTGACCAACTCCACCATAATCAACTTTAATTAATCTTAATCGTTTTCCTCTTACGAGGGCACTTTCGTCTACATTCGAGTCGAGCATCACTAAAACATAAACTTAGTCAATCTCGTTTCGTCAAACATGTAAGTCTGAGGGTGTAAATCCTTCTTTTATTTATTGTTATTCACTTTTTGTAATTATCATGTAAGAGTTATGTCGAAAATACAATAAAAACCGATTTCTAAAACCCTTTGTTTAAATCCTTTTTTACGGATTAACAGAAGACAGACGTCGAGAAGGGACGCAGCAACTGCTGCGCCTCTTGGAAAGGACGCGACACTTGTTGCGCCTCTTCTTGAGGTTGCCGCCGTTCCTGCTTCTCTTCTTCTTCCTTCGTCCTCTGTTAGTTTCGTTTCTTTGTTTTCTTTCATCATTGTTTGCTCTTGTTTCGTTCACATAATAGTTTTGCATATTATTAATCAATGTTAGTATATAATTCATCATTAAATCCCGACTTAAATCCCTTATAACCAATATTTGCGGGTTTTCGTCATTAAAATCAATCCGGGTTGTAGAGATTCGATTCATTCATATTGAGTCTCTGGAATTCGATCTTTGATATATTCCCATCTGTTTATCCGTCATTAGTTCTTCATTAATTCGTCATATTTAACCTAATTAGTTCACTCATGTCATTAATCAATCTTTCATTCATGTAATTAATTCTTTTACATTCGTTTCATCCATGTTTTATCGTTTTTATGACTCATTCACATGTAATTAATGTATTAAATCACTTTCATCCGAGTCGAATATCGTAATCAATCATTAAATTCACCCACGAATACTAACGATTTGCAGTTCCGGCTTCACGGATGAACTCGACCTTGAATGACGCAAAGAATCGCCGCGCTCTTCTAGAGGGCGCAGCTGCTGCTGCTGTTCCAGTTGATTGCCTCAACTCTTTCTGTTCCTTGACCTAGTTTAATTAGTTTACATATTTAATTAACTATTACTCGTATTATCACCCTAATTCTTGTTCGTCTATTTATTCTTTCTCAAATTATCCGTTTTAAAAGTATTTTCGACATAAATCATTAATCCGATGTAATTATTGTAATTTTCATTATTGTATTATTGTATTTCTTTTATCGCATTGTTTGTATGCCTTCACATGTAATTGAATCTAAATCCCTACTTCGACTCAAATGTATGTTAAATTACTTGTTCACCGACTTAGTCTAATTCTCACATGTTAGGATTAATTTATTGGATGTTGCATTGCATGCATATAATCGACAATATATCAAGTATAGACGATTTTCCCTAATCATTAGTAGAAGCCGCTATCGAGGCGGGCGGGATTAGGTGTTCGATCAAAAGAGCTTCCTAATATGTACCCTCACCCCTTACTCCAGATCTCTGTGAACATCCGTGTTCATTGACATCCACGAGAGTCATTCTAGACATAGAATGCTAAGGGTAACGAGTTCTTGGTATTCATGTCACTACTTTGTGTCTTGACATGGCACGAGGTATTCGAACGATTTTCAATTTTCCACAATAAATTGGTGGCGACTCCACAAATGCAAACGCTTGTTTCCCAAGCGCCCCCGTGGCCCATGTCCACACTTGCTAGGGCAATCGGCAAAGCAGAGCATCCAGGTCGTGTGAGAGGGGTAGGAACGCATGTTGGTATCACTAAGTATTTTGGGAAAACTACTCGACGTGGTGATGATTCCAAGAAGGTAATCTATAAATACCGTATTTGAACCAACGTAATTAATTTACAACTATATATGCTGACATTAATTTCTATTACACAGCTACAGAAAATAGCCAGGTTGATGGTGAGAATGTTGGAAACTAGGGAAAAGTCATCAGAAAAGGAGTTGGATATGGTTTAACAAGTCATAAAGGAAGCAGAGGAGGCGGAGGAGGAGGAGGAGGAGGAGGAGGAAAAAGTGGTAGGAGGAGGAGGAAAAAGAGGTAATAATATATATATATATATATATATATATATATATATATATATATATATATATATATATATATATATATTATTACCTCTCTCCTCCTACAATCATAGGGTAAGTAGCATGCATGCAGGCTTGTCAATCAACCGTCAAACACGTTACTTTTCCTTCCCCCTCTGTCTCATTTCACTTCTATTTTCAAACTCAAACCACCCTCATAATTAAAGCTTGATCAAAATAAACTTCCCCCAAATTTTCAATAAAACAGGAACTTTATTGTCTTCTCCGTTTTCTTCAATCAGTTACCAGTTGCGATTGTTGTCTTCTCACTAAAGAAACTCGTTATTGTCCATTTTCGCCATTTTCGCTTATCAAGGTAATCATTTACTGGTTTTTATAGTTTTGTGTATTATTATTTACATCTTGTCATTGCCATTGTTGTCTTATTACTCACTAAAGAAACTCGTTTTATATTTTTTCGATTATTGCCCATTGTTATGTTCATATTAATTTATTTTACCCAGATTGTTTATCATATTTTCATACCCATAGTTTGTCCCTTTTGAAATTTGATTTATGTTCGTCAATCATTTCAATTATGTTCATCAACCATTTCGTCTTTCAATGTAATGGTCTTTTGCCATTTTATGCTTTTATGTTCATTTATTTTGATTATTCATTCTCACTAATTACTCACTTTGTAGCGTTAGTTTATTTTGTATTGTTTTGTTATTATGTGCAATAGTTTTAATTATTATTAGTAGCCATTTTTTGTAGTTTAATTGTAGTTTCATACATTTTGAATTTTATATATCTGCACATTTTTTTGATTAGGGCAAAATAGATCAACACATTTTTTTGATATATCTGCCAATCGATGAAATTACACTTTTCTCTACAAAAATTACACTTTTGTGTGTGCTGAAATGACAGTCTTTCTGTGTTACAGTTACATTCTCTTGACATATTGCTGAAATTACACTTTTGTTTTTTAAAATTACACTTTTTGTTGTTAGAATTACACTTTTTATCATTACAGTTATATATTGCTGAAATTACACTTGTGGTTGTTAAAATTACACTTTTTGTTGTTAGAATTACACTTTTTATCATTACAGTTATATATTGCTGAAATTACACTTTTGGTTGTTAAAATTACACTTTTTGTTGTTAGAATTACACTTTTTATCATTACAGTTATATATTGCTGAAATTACACTTTTGGTATTAAGAATTACACTTTTTGTTGTTAGAATTACACTGTTTATCATTACAGTTATATAGTTCTGAAATCACACTTTTGTTGTTAGAATTACACTTTTTGTTGTTAAAATTACAGTTTTGTGTGTCTTTGAAATGACAGGTCTTACGTATTCTTACGATTTCATTCTCTTGACATATTGCTGAAATTACACTTTTGGTTTTTAAAATTACACTTTTTGTTGTTGGAATTACACTTTTTATCATTACAGTTATATATTGCTGAAATTACACCTTTTATAATTACAGTTATATAGTTCTGAAATCACACTTCTGGTTGGTAGAATTACACTTTGTGTTGTTAGAATTACACTTTTTGGTTTTAGAATTACACTTTTGTTTGTTAAAGTTACACTTATTATTAGGTCTTGAAGTTACTTATTTAGTTGATACAATGACAGTCTTTCCGTGTTACAGTTACATGTTTTTTATTTCTTTCTTCTATTAACTTGTTTGTGTATTTCACTGTCAAAGTTCAGTTTACCTTTGCTTTGTAAACAGTAATTACATACTACCATCCTTCCTTTTCAGATGTCAGATTTTGAAGAAGAAATTGAAAGTCAGGAGGAGGATGAACAAGTTAAAGTAGTCACCCCTAAAGTGTCTGCTAAGTGCCGACCAAAGATGCTTGTTGAGCTGATTGAAAAGCTGAATAAAGCTCAGCGAGAGGCTGTACGAAGAGTTGGGTTTGGGGGGGATCCTGGAGCTTAAGTTGAAAACGTATCTGCTTACCCATGTTCCACTATTTCTACAGGCATTTAGTGATGAGTCTTATGTGTTTCGGGCCTCTGAACTGAAGGAGTTTATGGTCACGAAACATGATGTTTATGACTGTTTCATGCTACCGCGAGGCCCTAGACCCATTGAAATAGTTCCTACAGGCCGGCACAAGGGTTCTCAAGATCCTGCAAACAAGAGTTTGAAAGATCGGTGGCGGAAAGCGTTCAACGGCAAAATTGGAAAAGACGGAGTCAACTTAGGACTCGTCTTCGCAGAAATTGAAAAGAAAAAATACAGAGATGGAGGGGATCAATTTGTCAGGTTGTTTGTTCTGCTCGCCATGTCATCCTTCCTCGCTCCAACCTCAAACAGTGTGATAGATTTCAAGCTTTTGAAAGCCATTGAAGATGTGAGTCTTATCTCGGAGTTTGACTGGTGTAGTTATGTTCTTGAATGCATGGTTAAGGTCACAAGAGATGTTGGCGAGGGAAAAAGATACTGCTTGGCTGTATCCCTTTCTTACTGATCACCTATTTCCAGCGATTCGATTTCCGGGGAGAGAGCTGCCCCCATGGGCTCCCACTAATTAAGCACTGGGATCGGGTAAAACTTTTGGAACGATTGCACGGTGAGCTAGACAAAGGGGGCCTGGGTCGTCAAACTTTTTCCGAGGTGAAGTATCCTCGTTGCCTCCAAGAGCAGCAATTGACCATCGGTGGCGTGGACACTGACAAACAAGTTGTGACCATGAGAGATATGGGAGCTACGACTCCCCTGAAGAAGTTTGTTGAGATTGAACTCCCACCGGGAGTTGAAGATGACGATGAGTTGAAAGCTCGGGCTGTTGATGTAAGTTGTTTTCACCTGATTGTTTTTATTAAGTAAAGATATATTTATTTGTGTTATTGTTCAACAATAAAAGGTAACTTCAATATCGAACTTTCTGTTGACTTTAAAATTACACTTTTCTTCCATAAAATTTCACTATTCTTAGTTGGTGTTACACTTTTCTTAATTACACTTTTTCTGAACAAAATTACACTATTCTTCCTTGAAGTTACACTTTTATGAAATACATTGAAGTTTTAGGTTTCTGTACTAAAGTTACACTTTTCTTCCTTAAAATTACAGTTTTCTTTGTTGAAGTTACACTTTATTGAAATGCATTAAGTTTTAGATTTCTGTACTAAAATTACAATTTGTTTTGTTAAAGTTATAATTTTACAAAGTCAGATTGATACTCTATTTTATACTCTATTATGATATATAATTTGAATTTATTTTGCAATTTTAATGTAGGATGTCCATGAGGTTTATTTGAAGATGCAGAGGAATGCCATAGTCTTCTATTCATGGTATCTTTGATGCATTCAAAAAAAAGCTTAAAGGGTTAACATCAGGTTATTCCTCTTCAAGCGGCCTCGTCCCTACACAAAGTAGCCAAGATTTTTTTCAAAGTCAGAAGATGAAGGTATATGCTGGGAAAATTCAAGAGATAGCTCAACGAATAAAGGATTCTGTTGATTTTGCACCCATACTTCAAGAAGGTGAGTCTGGAAATGTTAGCACAAGAGAGGAGGAGTCAGATGTTGATGGAGATGGAGAAGATGTTGGGGATGGAGATTTTGGAGATGGGGAAGCTGTTTCCCTTGGTAGTGATGAAGTAGGCCGTGACAAGGATCGTGAAGTCGCTACGAACGTATAATGGAGACTCAAAGTTTTACAACAGCGGTGATTTTAATGAAGGTGCTGATTCAGGTAAAGAGGAAGAGGAAGGTCCAATGGGGGATGTAGGTGTACAAGTAATGGAAGTTGTTCAGAGATCATCTGTTAAGGATGTACAAAATTCTCTTGAGTTGAAACTCTATAAAAGGCGTCAAGAACAGGAATGCAACATACGTTATAAAAGGCGTAAAGTTGTCCAAGAGCCGGTGAAAGTAGTAGAAAATGTTATTCCCGAAGATCTCTTAACTGATCGTGAAATTCTTGAGCAATATTATTCACCTGAGGTTGTTGAAGAAGCTCGTCAGATGGAGCAAGTACAAGCTGCTGATGAGGGTGGGCCTATTGGTGGCGATGCTGAAACAGGTGAGAAGGAGTCAGTGGATGTTAAGTCAATGGAGATTGTGCCTCCTGCTACTCAGTTCCTTTTTACGACCGCTGAGCTTAATGATGCAGAGCGGAGAATTGTGGAAACTGAGTCACAATTGATGGGAACTCAAGTGGGATGTGAACCAGCCGCAGTAGACCCTGTTAACGTTAACATTGTCACTGGTGATTTATTGGGAAATGAACACGCGGTTACGGATGAAGGTAATAATGTAGCAAATAATCCGGTGGCGGTGGTAAAGGAGGATGCTGCGGAGAAATTGGTGGACAGTGTGGTGGAGACTGCAATGGAGGACGCGGCAGTGAAGGATCATGGAGGTAATCAGTTGTAGTTAAGCTATGCTTCCTAGAGTTACATTATTTGGAAGTTGGAATGATAGTATTATTTGAAGGGGCATCATTGTGTGTTGCTGTTACTTTTTTAGTGGTTAGAGTTACATTTTTTTTTGCTGAAATTACGTTTTTGTGTTTGTCTGGTTGAAATTACACTATCTACTATCAAAATCATACTTTTTTGTATTTAGAATTACCCTTTTAAGTTGAGTGTTATTTGTCATTTATTAGTTTTGTTTGAATCCATTTTTTGATGTTGAACTTCAAATTAGTATTTTTCCTGAAATTACATTTTGGAGGAGACATTTGACTTATTTATTCAAATTTCGTAACGTGTCTGCTATTGTTCATCCCCAGTGGAGGTTACACCGCAGGATGCGACCGAAAAGTCATTCGACTTACCACTTACTTTTTGGTCTACTGCTGAAGTAGATGAGGCCTTTCGTTGGGGTGCGGTTCAAGATAAAGGGCAGTCTGAACCTGGTGAGGTTGCAACAGTAGACCCTGAGAAAGTGAATGACGTGACTGATGAGTTATTTGGAAATGAAGACGAGGATATTCCTGAAGATAATGATGCAAAGAAATAATCTGTTGTTGTTGGAAAGCATGTGGTGGATGATTTGGTGGAGAATGTGGTGGACAATGCGGTTGAGACTGCGATTGAGGACGTGGCAGTGAAGGATCATGGAGGTAATCATTTATAGTTTTGATATGCATTTCCTTTTTGAGTGGTTAGAGATTCAGTTCTGTTAGAATTACAGTTTCTAACATAAATTTTTGAAATTACACTTTTTGTTGTAAAAATTACACTTTTCGTTGTTAGAATTACAGTTTTTACCATTACACTTTATTTGTTAGATTAACACTTTTGATTTTTAAAATTACGCTATTGTTGTTAGAATTACAGTTTCTGTTATTAGAATTACACTTTTTACCATTACAATTACACTTATTTATATAGTATTGAAATAACACTTTTGGTTGTTAGAATTATACTTTTCGTTGTTAGAATTACAGTTTTTACCATTACACTTTATTTGTTGTTAGAATTACAGTTTCTGTTATTAGAATTATACTTTTTAGCATTACAGTTACACTTATTTATATAGTACTGAAATTTTGAGCATTACAGTTACACTTTTTAGAATTATACTTTTTAGCATTACAAAAATAAATTTACTAAGAGTCACTATTGTTCAACTGCAGTTGAAGTTAACGTGCGGGATTCGCCCGTAAAGTCACTCGAGTTTACGTGCACTGTATATCCCACTGCAGAGTTAGATGAAACTTTTCGTTGTGCTTCGGTTCAAGAGAAAGGGGAGCCTGAGACTGGCGAGGTTGTGGCAGCTGTAGGTACAGGGGCAACGCATGTGGAGATCCCTGTCCCAGAACCGTACGTGCCCTATAGTGATCTAAGCTACCATCCATTTTTACTTCACTCGTCCGAGGTCTTACCCTGCATGGAGCACGTCATTGAGAACCTTGGTTGTTCGATAGACTGCGGTGCACCTGCTCCTGATCAGAAGATCGTCACGTTTGTATCAGACTGGAGTAACCATACCCTTGACCCAGTGTTCAGTAGGAGGAAAGATGTGATTGATTATGTGTTTAATGAATCAGATGCGTTTGACAAATTGTGAGTAATTGATGCATTTTGTTCTTATAAATGGTTATGTATATATTGAGATTGTTTTTGCTAATTAAATATTGATTTTGCAGGGAACATTTGGTAACATTTAACGAGTTTTGGTTCATAACCCGGGAAGACATTGTCACTTTGAGGCCCACGCAGCAAATTATGACTAGTGTAATTGATGGTTGGTGCCTACTTCTCAACCATATCATGAAGCCTACAGCTGTATCCCGTTGTTTCTTTGGCATGAGTCACACAAAAAGTCATTCTTCTCATTAATTAAATTTGTGTTGCGGGGTAATTGCTACATTATGGTTCGAACAATTACGTGTTAGAATATAATTACACTTTTCTCTACAAAAATTACACTTGTGTGTGTCTTTGAAATGACAGTCTTTACGTATTCTGATTACATTGTCTTTACATATTGCTGAAATTACACATTTTCGTTGTTAAAATTACACTTTTTGTTGTTAGAATTACAGTTTTTATCATTACATTTATATATTGATGAAATTACACTTTTGGTTGTTAAAATTACACTTTTTGTTGTTAGAATTACACTTCTCATCATCACAGTTATATATGGCTGAAATTACACTTTTGGTTGTTAGAATTACACTTTTTGTGCTTAGAATTACACTTTTTATCATTACAGTTATATAGCTACTAATGTCATTAAAATTGCACTTTTGGTTGTTAGAATTACACTTTTGGTATTTATCAACCTTTTCTGACAACATCATCTTTCTTATCGCAACATTAGGATCAAGGCGCGTATATTTGGAAGGACAAGAAGAAAGGAAAAGTGTTGAATAAAGATGAAGATGTTTTCGGTGGCTGGGACAGTTGGGCTGATATGGTGAGTTCTTCACCAGTTCAGCTTGACTCAGATATGGTGAGTTCTTCATATTTCAAGATAGGGCATGTGTAGCATTATTCTGTACAATGTTTCGCTAAACATTACATATATATGTTCAGATCTTTCTCCATGTATTATCTGGCGATGGTGATCATTACAGCTGTGTGTGCATTAACTTCTTAACCGAGCAAATTGAGTACCTTGACAACCGTAAGTATGGTGAAGACTTAGAAAAGATGCCTTATGGTGGGATTGCACTTATTCCGGTAATTTTGCTATAAAGTACTCAATTTTGAGAAATCAATTTTTTCTAAAGAACTGTCTACCTAACACACACACACATGTATATGCATATATCAGGTTGCGTTAATGGGAAAGTATTTGGTGAGTAAAGGTCTGTCTAAAGACTCAAAGGTCGCTGATTTTAAGCTCGTTAACATTCAATTCAGTTGGCAAAAAGTTGGTTATTGGAGAAATGACTGTGGTGTTTATATGATGCTTACAATGATGTTTCATTTTGGGAACCTGTTTAAATGTGGCCTTGGGAAGCCCGTGAATATAAACCTGTTTCGTGCTGAGATTGCGGCAACCCTTGTCCTATGTGACATTAACAAGGAAAGGGAAGATGTATTACGCCGTGTTAATGCTTTCAAAGAGGTTGCTTCTCATCCACTGACTATCAACTTGGATGCCAATAAGAGAAAAACGATTCTTGATATTGGGGCTAGCAAAGTTAGCATGTCGGTGCTTCGATCTCAAGATCCCGCCCGGTAGTTACGCTGTTAGTATGCGGCCACCTTCTGGCCAAAAACTATCTGCCGTAAAGAGCCACCCTCGTGGGAAGGGGGATGGGTTGGGCTGTTCACTTGATTGGCGTAGTGGTGGTGGCAAGACTCAAGTGGTGTCCAAGCTGCTCCGGAACAACCAAAGTTTGATAAAGGATATTAAAACGTTCGTAAAGCACGTTGTCGACTCTTTGTAGCTTGGTGGATGACCAAAATTTCGATGATGGGTCAGTTTTCATGAATTTCACCTAGTTTTGATTTAATTGTTAAAATTACACCTTTGATTTTTAAAATTACACTTTCTGTTGTTAGAATTACGATTTACTGTTAATAGAATTACACTTTTTACCGTTAGAATTACACTTTTTTATATTGTGCTGAAATTACACTTTTGATTGTTAAAATTATACTTTTGTGTAATAGAATTATACTTTTTAATATTACTGTTATACTTATTTGTATAGTGTGGTTGAAGTTACAACCAAAGTTTGATAAAGGATATTTTGTGGGCCAGTTTGGTGGATGTCCAAAATTTTCGATGATGGGTCCGTTTTCATGAATTTCACCTCATAAATGACGCTATCTGAAAATGTCAATTTTTCACTCAATTTTGTTTTATGTTATTACGTTCGCAGTGAGCAATTAGTTTGGTACACTAGGCACGCTCAACTCTACGGCGGAAGGACCTAATGTCTATGGCCCCTGATAGACCAATGACGTGGAATGTGATCGAGTGTTGGTCGATATTGCTGAACCAGTTAGAGAAGGAGGAATACGGTAAAGAGGCAAGGATGGCATTTCTCGGTATCAGGAGCATGGTAATTAAAGTTACTCTTATATAGTTTTATTTATACGTGCTTTAGTCATTCAACTTTTGTGATACAGTTACGCTTTATAAGCAGTCAGTTTTTCTTATTAGAGTTATACTTTCACTTAAAGCTGTTACTTATAGTTAATTGTCACTGTTTGCTTGTTTAGGAGATGTTGCTTGTATTGTTGGGTACTTTTGAGCAGCAGGGCACAGGCACACAGTAGGAGAACCTGGTTGATAAATTGTTCAACGTGTGGGACACCTTCATCGTCGACAGTAATCGAACTGCTGACATGAATACAAATTTACTCTTTGTCCCATTCAACATCAGCGACCATTGGGCATGTGTATGTATCAACTCCAGAGCACGGACCATTGACTTTCTTGACCACCAGCGGCATGCAGATTTGGACAGATCACTCATGGGAAAGGCGACTCGTTTAATTGTATGTTGTCCTCCAAATATTGCCATCTAAAACCTGTTAATATATTAATCTTTTTAATGTACGTTCAAATATTTTCAGGGAAGTTTAATGAGCGACTACTTGGACTCAAGAAAATTTGACAAAGGAAAAGAGATTGTCAATTTTACAATCCGCCATATACCGTTTAGTGGTGTCTCAAGTGTTCTCAACATACCAGAGTCTGGTCTGTTCACCATGATGGCGATGCTATTGTACGAGGGTGTTTCATTTGAGCATCGGGACATGGAAAAGAAGGTTGCAAGGCGTTATTTGGTGATACAGCTAGTCGTAACACTTGTACTAGCTGACATGAACATCATACGACCTGCTGTTCAGAAGAAGGTGGAGACCTTTATTGTTAGCAAAGACAAATTATTCCAAGACGTGCAAAGCAAGCGTAGGATTAACAAGGGTGGCAAAAAAAAATAACAAGTGTTAGTTTGACAATCTAATTTTGAATGATGCTCTGTATGAAATTATCTTGTTGATAGCTAGCATCATGTGACAGTTAATTAGGTGTAACAATGTAAGTAGGATCATTTTCTGACTTTGAACTTTGTACTTATTTTGGCATTTTCTGCCTTTAATGAAGATAAGATGTTACTTCAAATTAATTGTCATTCTGAAGCACTGATAAAGTGTATTTCTAATCAAAGAAACTGTAATTTTCCAACCAAACGCAATTCTAGTTGAATTACAATATAAGTCACCAAAATTAGGACTTTAACAAAGATAAAATGGTACTTCAAATTAATTGTTATTCTGATAAGATAAAGTGTAATTCTAATCAACAAAAGTGTAATTCTGATCACACAAAGTGTAATTCTAATCAAATAAACTTTAAGTGTGAACACACAGTGTAACTTTAACAAGTGAATGTTATAACTTGTGCGTAATTATCCAACCAAAAGCAATTCCAGTTGAATTACAATATAAGTCACCAAAATTATGACTTTAACAAAGATAAAATGGTACTTCAAAATAATTGTTATTCTGACCAGATAAAGTGTAATTCTAATCAAAAAAAGTGTAACTCTGATCACACAAAGTGTAACTTTAAGTACGAAATGTTATAACTGGTGAATAATTATACAACCAAAAGCTTGTCCAGGGGAATTACAAAATAAATTAGCCAAAAGGACCTCATGGTTGCTCAATTATACATCAGAATTACAATTACTCTTCTTCTTCTTCTTCTTCTTCTTCTTCTTCTTCTTCTTCTTCTTCTTCTGCTTCTACCTCTTCTTCTTCTGCTTCTACCTCTTCTTCTTCTTCTTCTTCTTCTTCTTCTTCTTCTTCTTCTGCTTCTGATTCTTCCCCAAATGATGCCCCAGATGCTGGTGGAGTAGGTGGGTGTTGTGCAAAAGGGTTAGGACAATTCCTCTTATCGTGATTCGCTAATTGCTTGCAATTTTTACACATGCGCTTCGGCTTCATCGCCAAGGCTATTGCTTTAGTCTTACTCGACAAGAGTCTCTTTCCACTTCCCTTATTTTTCGATTTCTTTGGTGGAAATATAGTTACTTCCTGAGTAGTAGAACAGCCAATAAGCGCAACCATTTGTCTTGTTCTTTACTCATTTGTGAACCTAATGGTGCCATTTGTCC
Source organism: Silene latifolia (assembly GCF_048544455.1). NCBI lineage: Eukaryota > Viridiplantae > Streptophyta > Magnoliopsida > Caryophyllales > Caryophyllaceae > Silene > Silene latifolia. The sequence continues at coordinate 53,013,522 of NC_133533.1, forward strand.
TTAAAATCTTTTATGAGAGACGAAAAGTCAACTACTTCCTTGCTTCTTCCCATCGCATCCCAACCGTCTGGTGTACTTCGGACCACATTTTTGACATGGAAATCTGCTTGGCATCTATTATATCAATCTCTTCGGCTGGATCACCATTACAATTGAAGGATTTTGACCGGAGTGCATCTTTACACCATCTGTTCACAACATACTCATCCGGTATAGTCTTCACTCCGTTAGATGAGTAAATCCATATTATATGCCTGCATTTAAATTCCCTTCCTTTCAAGCATTCTGCAGCTGCAACTTGCTTTATACGTAACTAGTTCACCAATATATAGTAAATTGTTAGATAGTCACAGCTATAAATTTCATAATTACAATAGGAAAATGTGTAATTTCAAGTAAGAGTTAGTGGAACACTTTTCATTACTAAAATTACACTTTTTGTTGTTAGAATTACAGTTTTTGTTATTAGAATTATACTTTTTACCATTACAGTTACACTTATTTATATAGTACTGCAATTACACTTTTGATTGTTAAAATTATATTTTTGTCTACTAGAATTACACTTTTTAATATTACAGTTTCACTTATTTACATAGTCTCGTTGAAGTTATACTTTCTTTCCATAAGGTGTTTATTTTTTTTATCTAGAATTACACTTTTAAACTTACTAAGTGTCACTATAATGTAACTTCAACCAGGAAAAAGATCGAACTTCAAGATACTCAAGGCTTTTACAGGCGTCGTAACATCGTAATTCCTGTCCCTGCTTGCATCTCTTACAGTAGTCACCTCTAAAGAGTCGATTTCGGCAAAACCTCTACTCTTACATGTATCAATCGAATACTTGGCCTCCTCTTGGAACTCCTTAAAAACTTTATGAGTGTACACCTTTGCAGCGTCAGCCTCAAGAGCCAAATGCGTCTCCATTTTAGGAGAAGTGTGCTTGTCTTCGTTGTCAAGCTTCTTATGCGTATGCCATTGTTGGTCCATAACACTCTTAAAACGCAGCAAAAACTCAAGCAATGTACCTGATTTGCCCTCAAATCTTTTAAAAAAACTATTTTCACTTTCTGATCTTTGAGTCGTCCTCATAACAGCTCCCATCTCTAGCTCCCTGCAATGTGCCATTACCCACTGGTTCCTTTTCGAGAACATTTCTTTAAACCAGTCAATGTTATTGAGTCCATGTTCTTCGCCTATCTCTTCCCATCTGGCATCGAATTCTGCAGCTTCAATGTCCTCATCCCATATAATGGTATTTATTTTCCTTATAAATACAATATAATCTTCTCTTGTCACCCCATACTTAGTAGACACTTTGTTCATGATATGCCACATGCAAAATCGGTGCCTCGCTTTCTTGAACACAAGTGGCACCGCTTTCAAAATGCCTGGATCCTGATCGGTAATAATATAATTAGGCTCCTTTCCACCCATTGCCACCAGGAAACGTTTCAAAACCCACTGAAAGGAATCAACGTCCTCATGTGCGACAAGGGCTACACAGAATGTGACAGACCGCTTATGGTTATCCACTTCGGTGAACGGTGTGAAGGCCATATCATACTTGTTGTTTGTATACGTTGGATCGAACGACACACAATCCCCAAAGCAGAGTAATTCCTTCTTGCAGCACTGTCAGCCCAAATAGCTCTACTCAAGCTACCGTCAAAGTCAACATCATAGTCAAAGAAGAACCCTTCCTTATTTACAGCCATTTCCTTAAAGTGATCTATGAACAATTGGCCATCCCGTTCATGAATGTAACATTTCACATTTCTGTGAAAGTTCTTAAAATCATTTAGGCTAGCTCCAATGTTCTCAAAACCATTGACATGTTCTTTCAACATTTTGTATGTCCTCGTTGCTCCTATCTTGTTTGTAAATGAATGATATACTTTAAGGCATCAAAGATAGGAAACATCTTTATGATGCCCCAAATAAGTGTAATTTTAAAAAGTGTTATATAAAAAAGTGTAATTCTAACAGTCAAAGGTGTAATTCTAAAAATCAAAACTGTAATTTCAGCACAATATAAATAAGTGTAATTTTAATAGAACAAAGTGTAATTCTAACAGGAAAAAGTGTAATTCCAAATAAGTGTAATTGTAATAAAAGGCTAACTACATGACACACCCTACAATTATAAAGGATAATGATTTTCTGATAATCAGTTCAGTTGCATTTGAGCTGTAAATGAATGATATACGTAAGTGTAACTGTAACATAAAAACTGAAATTTTACCACTATATAAATATGTGTGACTGCAATATAAAAAAGTGTAATTCTAACAATCAAAATGGTAATTTTAACAATCAAAAGTGTAATTTCAGCACAATATAAATAAGTGTAATTTTAATAGAACAAAGTGTAATTCTAACAGGGAAAAGTGTAATTGCAAATAAGTGTATTTGTAATAAAAGGCTAACTAGATGACACGCCCTACAATTATAAAGGATAATGATTTTTTGATAATCAGTTCAGTTGCATTTGAGCTGTAAATGACTGATATACGTAAGTGTAACTGTAACATAAAAACTGAAATTTCAGCACTATATAAATATGTGTGACTGCAATATAAAAAAGTGTAATTCTAACAGTCAAAAGTGTAATTTTAACAATAAAAACTGTAATTTCAGCACAATATAAATAAGTGTAATTTTAATAGAACAAAGTGTAATTCTAACAGACAAAAGCGTAATTCCAAATAAGTATAACTGTAATTAACAAAGGTGTAATGTTAGATAATAAAAGTGTAATTCCATAGATTGGTGTCATAAATAGAGAGCCAAAGACTACCTCAAGCACTCACCCTATAATTATAAAGGATAATCATTTTGTGGTAATCTGTTAAGTTGCATGACAACTTCTGAAACTCTCTATCCCTGGCTGATATGAGCTCATGGTTGTGTCCTGCATGAAAGCGATCAATGAATAACCCCCCATTCTTCATAAATAGTCGAATCCTCGCTTTGCATCCCACGCGCCTGACTTTGTGCTTTCGCACCCCATCCTGACGCCCACTTCTCTCTATTTCTTTTTTATATTTGAACCCTTCTCGGTTGCAAACCAACAGCTTTGACTTGATTTCCCCGTCACGCCATCTTTTGGTCGTGTATTTCCGTACATCGAAACCGCAAGCAATTGCATAGATCTTATAGAAATATTCTTTGCTTCCTCGATTTCAAAATTCTGCCAATATATGGTGTAAACTTTTCTTCCACTACCCTGCAAAATTCCTCCTCATTTGGCTTTCTTTTGCTATTGTCCTGAGCAGTATCTGTCAATGGTTGAAACAATATTCTCCACAAGCTTCATCTTAGACAACAAATATGTAATTTTAATAAAGAAAATTGTAATTTAAACAGAAGACAACAAAAAGTACAACTGTCATCCAGACCTAAAGTGTAAGTTAAATATTAGGGGTAACTTTAACAAACAAAAGTGTAACTTCAGTGAATAAGAGTGTAATTCTAGTCGACAATGTTGTAATTCCAAATATCAAAAGTGTAATTCTAAAAATCAAAAGTGTAATTTCAGCACAATATAAATAAGTGTAATTTTAATAAGACAAAGCGTAATTCTAACAGGAAAAAGTGTAATTCCAAATAAGTGTAATTGTAGTAAAAGGCTAACTACATGACACACCCTACAATTATAAAGGATAATGATTTTCTGATAATCAGTTCAGTTGCATTTGAGCTGTAAATGAATGATATACGTAAGTGTAACTGTAACATAAAAACTGAAATTTTACCACTATATAAATATGTGTGACTGCAATATAAAAAAGTGTAATTCTAACAATCAAAATGGTAATTTTAACAATCAAAAGTGTAATTTCAGCACAATATAAATAAGTGTAATTTTAATAGAACGAAGTGTAATTCTAACAGGCAAAAGTTTAATTTTAACAATAAAAACTGTAATTTCAGCACAATATAAATAAGTGTAATTTTAATAGAACAAAGTGTAATTCTAACAGACAAAAGCGTAATTCCAAATAAGTATAACTGTAATTAACAAAAGTGTAATGTTAGATAATAAAAGTGTAATTCCATAGATTGGTGTCATAAATAGAGAGCCAAAAACTACCTCAAGCACTCACCCAAATAAGTGTAACTTTAATCAAGAAAATTGTAACTTCAGTAAATTAAAGTGTAACTTATCCATTTCCGCAATAGAATATTTTTAACTTTTCCATTATGTAACTCTAATTTCAGAAACTGTAATTTTAACTGAAATATGTTTAATTTCAAGTAACAAAAAGCGTATTTTCAAACTCACGTGTTGATACGTAAATTTCAGCGGGAAAAAAATGTAATATTTGAACCTAAAGTCAAATTTAAACCTATTACCAAAATACAAACAATCCACCAAAATAAAAAAAATACACATTGATGTCAAGAATTTTACACTGTACATGAATTAGGTTACAAAACTTGATCTACAAAACTTGCTCTACACTCTACAAAATTTGCTCTACAAAACTTGTTCATATGTATGTTCATTGTTTTCAAGTATTTCATTTTTAATATAGAGAGTTCAGATTTTTAAAACATAAACAGATAAAAAATTATTAAATGTTAATAATTACCATCGATCAACTTATTACAACTTGCATGTCACCATTGTTGATGTTGGAGTACGCACTTTAGCAGGCTTGTTGTTGTTCTTGACTCAAGATCTTCGTGTACCTTTGATATGCTGAAAATGGTAGGATCAAAACAAATAACTTTATTTGCTACAAATTATGACCATGTAAGATTATCGGGAGATATGAAATTGTTGTTCTTGTTGGCAAATTGTTGTTCTTGTTGAAACGGGATTTTAAATTTAGTTGAAGGGCGGTTTTTGGGATGTTATCGCCATGAAAGAGAGGAAGAAATTTGATGTTTTTTTTTTGTGCATTTTAAATTTGGTGGTTGTTGCTGATATTGTGTTGAGGAAGTGTTATAGAAAGTACATGCATGTGGACAATAAATGTTGGGTAATAGTTTTGTCCCCTGACACAACTCCCTCTCTCATGCTAATCCTATTTTCCTTTTTTTTCCAACGCCTAAAGACCCTATATTACAAACTTCATCCAGACGGTTCATTTAGAAGATCCTATGGCTCTAATAAAGACTTAGGGACTCAAATATTATGAAGGAATTATTAGAACTTGACATATATATATATATATATATATATATATATATATATATATATATATATATATATATATATATATATATATATATATATATATATAATGTGTTATATGATTTGAAAAATCAGTGCATGTTATATGGACAAGTGTTAATGTACAGAAGGAAGCCGAGGAGGACATGGCAAGGGAGAAGGAAATGGGAAAGGAGACTGAAGTGGGAGCCGAGGATCGATATCAGGCAGTTGAAGAGGAAGAGGATGCTAGGAAGGCCGTGACACAGGATGAAGTGGAGGTAGTTGATGATCAGATGTTCTTCTCAACACCGAAAAAGGTAATAGCTGCTAGTTTATAATTCTTCATATCATACACATTTTTTACTTATGAAATTTATTAAAGGTAGTGAATGTATGTGTACTAATTGATTAAAGCTGACGTGAAGGGCGATTGCAAGGTGGCTTGTCGTTTGTCCTATTTACAGGGGAAACAGAAAGTTGTTGTTCCCAGGGGATACGTGTTCAATTACGACCGGCTTCAGCAAGTTAAGGTTCATGGTATACCCCTTCGTCACAATTGCAGGAAAGTGGAAGTGTCCCAATTATATAAAGACGAGTATGGGGAAGTAAAAGTACCATTTTCTAATGAGGAGGTCACTTATTTGAAAGAAGCCCTAAGCTCTTATGTGCAATGGCCTGTCAACCTCGTCAATGTTGTCATCCCCGAGGTACCTATATGCAGACGTTAATTATTACTTGTTCTTTAAATAGATTAGGGTACGAATATTAACATATCATAAGTACTTTAATCTTTACATTTGCAGAACTTAAGCAAAGCCATGATGGTAGCTAAAGCAATTACTACTACGTTAACGAAAGTTGTTGCAGTCAAGCCTGCTTATGATTCTTATTATGAATTGTGTGAATATAAGAAAAAGATGAAAACTACTTCACTGAAGGCTTTGCACAACCTGGCTGTAAAGAGGTCACCTACAGGGGATGTAGTCATGATTAACATTGAAAAGTAAGTTATGGGCGCAGCTGATATAGCCATACTGGACCCGAAGCAATTGATGGAATTTGTCGACCTTGACAATTTAGATGTTGTTCACATTTTGATTTGGATGAAGTAAGTTTTATTAATAAAACTATTTAGTCATTTCTATTTATGAATAATGATGTTTGTTTAAATTATCAATTACAATAACAATCTTCGTTCCATGTGGCATAATAGGTACCTCAATAATCAGTTCGCTGAGTGGAAGGTCTCAATTCACGCCTACGGATTCTTGAGTCCTAAGGCGTTCTCTGTGCACAACATTTCATACGAAGAACAAATCAATATTATCGCTCGTCGGTTGATGTCGTCCAAAAAATTATGGCTTGCCCCCTACAATGAGAATATGTATGTATAGTACCTGATTATTGTAATGAATCACGGTTCTATAAATTTATTATTAACATGCTTAAATGCGTGTAAATGAACTAACATTTCTATGTTCCAAAATGAATAGGAAGCATTGGGTGCTACTGGCAATCCAAGTAGAAACAAAAACAGTGTATTGGATTGACTCTCGCGAAGGCAAACCCTTTGACAGTTGTGTAAGGATGATAACTGAGTAAGTTTACAACCTTCAATAATGTCATTTGTTATTGTATGACTTGAGCCATATATATGCAAATAACAATTGCATGTGTGTATATTTATGAATTAGTGTTTTTGAAGAAAAAAAAGATTATGTCCACTTGGGAAATATGAAAGTAACACTGATCCCAATTTTATCACGCCAATAGTAAGTGTATTCTTAATAATTACTCGTATCATTTAATTAATGTTTATACGAGCGGTTGATTATCTAATTCAGCTGATTTGTGTGTGATTTATATAATAGTATCCTAAAGCACCAGACGACAAACAATGCGTCTTTTACGTTTGTCAGTCCATGTGGAAGGTTATCGACGGAAAACTTTCTACCATTCCGATACGGGTTAGTGTGATTTAAAAACTATTTCAGGCGTAAATTGAGTTCAATTCTGTATACTTCCATGTATTATATCTATTTTGATTATATATATTTTGAATTGTAGTTTCCACTAATACTCAACAAAGTCCCAGAATATTCGCCAGAGGACATCAATTAGGTGAGAAATATGTGGGCCAGTTATGTTGTTTCATTAGCGGAGTCTCAATAGTTTGCTCATGCTTTATGTACGTGTGTGTGTGTGTGTATATATACAGCCATTGTATATTGGCTTCTTTTGTTTTTTTTTGAGGAAGTTGTGTTTTATGGCTTTTGATCATCCTGTTTGTACTGTTTTGAAACTAGGTTTAATTGATCACGAGGTGTAATATTTTGATGCAGGATTGAATTTTTGCAGTGCACAGCTGCTGGAATGCTATTTTCAGCAGCAGCTGAAAATAGCATTCCAGCAGCTGCTACAAACGTTGCTGAAAAAATAGCATTTCAGCAGCTGCTAGAAAAAGCTAAAATCATTTAAAAAAAAAAAAAATTAAAAACGATAACGGTTAAAAACAACCCGTTGCAAACACTTATTTGACAACGGTTTTATTTAGATAAATAACCGTTGACATCTTTTCCCTCTCATTCAAACCGCCAAAAATATAAGATAACGGACGATAACCGTTGTCGAGTTCAAAATGTTAAAAACGGTTTATTTAAGAAGAACCGTTGTCAAAGTTTCATCAACTGATAATTATAACAACGGTTTAGCACGCAATAAAACCGTTGTTAAATTTTGACATTTAATTAAATAAGATAATGAAATGAACTCATATATAATATCTAACAACGGTTTTGGAACCACATAACCGTTGTCAAGAGTAAACTATGACAACGGGTTTGAAACCGTTATTAATATTTAATAACGGTTTCTTAAAAGTATACCCGTTGCCATAAATATATTTAACAACAGTTTTATAACGGTTCTTGAGTTGTGATAACGGTGTTATAGATCCGTTATTGATGTTATATAACGGTCGCGTGTTTGTATACAACCGTGGTATATATTTAACAACAGTCGTTGCAATAACGGTTCCGTGTTTCTATTTAATAACGGTAATTGCATTATTTGACCGTTATTGAAGGTCTTATTTGGCGTAGTGATATACTAAAGTTGATAAAAAAAAAAGTTCAACTATGTTGAATCATTGATGAAAAAAATAAATTCGTGGTTGGTTTAGTTGATCACCGATGAATTATTATAAGTGTTTTTAGCATAAAAACTTTGTCATTCAATAATATAATATCAAGTGACATACTTTATAGTATGTTGTTAGTTTTTTCATTGTTACAGGCACAACTTGTTTTAATTAAAAATAATAATATCAATATTATGTAAAACAACAGGTCTCAAGATTATATATATTTAGTATGTTCAGAGAAAATGTTAAATCTCTTACAACATAATTTTTAATTTTACCTTAACTATTTACAATTAAGAGTATTTGCTCCCTATATACTTCTCGCTAAATCAAATTCAAAATGAATTTCACAGAATTAGTGTTCTCTAAACAACAATAAAAAATATTTGTGATTCTATTAAATAGAATGCAAGGGCCATGAGGCACTTAGTAGTATCATCTTTGGCAACATCATTTAGTATTTTATGGCATCACTAATATCGTTGGGTTACAAAGTTAGTATTTTATAGCAATGCTAAAAGCGTTGGTTTAAGTTACCATGGTCCAGCAACAGAAAATTTTTAAATTTAACAAAAAGTCAAATCGTACTGAAAATGGGAGCAAATAAAATTTCGGGGGTTGATTTAGATGAGGATCGATTAATTATCAGTTCCAATAATAAAAACGCAACGAAAACGTTGTAGCATTTGGTATTAACTATATCACTTGTATAATATTCAAAGATATAGTTGGATTATAGAGTTATCGTTCTTATTGTTTCACACCCATCAATTTTTTTACCGAGATAGTCTTTGACTATGGGGGTGTTTGGTAAACATTGGATTGGTAAATATCCAGCATATTCAAGGCTTTTAGCATGTTTGACTCATCAATCTACTAATCTGAATGTTTAGTAACGCCCCGTTTGGTAAACAACATATTAGGTGAAATTAGTAGATTCCGGTTTAAATAGTAGTTTGACCAATCATTCTACTAATTTTACGTGTTTGGTTAATAGCATATTCAGATAGCATATTGGCCGAAATCTACTGTTTTTGAATATGCTGCTAATAGCAGCATATTGTAATAGCATATTGAGTTTATACATGGAAATGGTAGATTTGTCATATAATCTGCTAGTTACCAAACACGCTTTCTTAATTCTGCTAATTTCATATAATGGTCAAACCTGCTACTAAAATCCGTCAACCATATTCTGCTAACGCTATCTGCTATCATTAATCTGCTTCTGCCGTTTGTCAAACAGGGCCTAAATGACATATTGAAATAGTAGATTTGAGTTCAATCTACTGTTTTTCAATATACTGCCTCCCCCCCATGCATATTCACATTAGTAGATTATAAAAAAATGAATATGACAACCATTTACACATAGATACAACAATCTATTAACTTAAACCCATTAATTACCAAACACTACTATTAAATCTGCTAATTGAAATATATTAATCAAACCTGTCAATCCAATCTGTCATTTATAATCTGCTTTTCCAATATGCTTCTGCTAATATTAATTTGTTGAATACCAAACAGGGACTATGTGTATACATAAGACTAAGACTACTTATCCTTTGAAGTTTCATGCAAAATGTTTAATACGACACCTAATTTTGTAAATTTGTGAAAGTTTCTTTGTAAACAATGTTCTTCATGTGGCCTGATACGTCTGTCGTATACCTATAAAAAATAAACTAACTATATAGCTAGGGAAGTCAGGTCGATCTCCTCAGGGAGGCAAGATATCTGTAGAAGTCCGTCTATTTGGTCACAAATGGGGGGGGGGGGGGTTGTTTGAATTGTTTTCTAAACTAAAGGTTTAAAGGAAGAGAAGCAGAGAAAATGGCAATAAAAGCAAGAAATAGAATTAAACTATCAGATAGAGAAGGGTCATGTCAGGATTTCGGTTCACTACGGTAGTCCAGTGACTCAACTGTAAACAACTCAGACGAATTAGTGCAAGACGGATATGGAAAGGTCCTTTCGGTCCACTTTCTATCCTAAAATACCACTAACTTAACTTTTATTCTCGTCAGGGTAGTCTACTGTTCATAGCAGGCCTATTTAGTCCAATCTTTCGATCCAGGAGTAATTTTAGCCAGATTAAAAGGATGACTCAGAAGCGTGCACTCAACTAAGTCGATAAAATACAATTAAATTGCTATGGTGACAGAATCTCACAATTAATTCATCTAACCTATTTACTACATCGTCACATTTCTACTGTAGATCCCCTAATCCCAACATGAAAGAAGTTTAGCAACTCATATTGCTATTGATACTAAAACTAACAATCAACAATGAATTAACAATAAACATGATGAAATAACAAATAAAATGCATAAAAGAGAATTAGGGCAGAAATTAAATAAGGTTAAACGAAGAATTAAAGCAAACAAAAGAGAGATTATTATTAAGAAAAGAGAAAGGGATTACAATCGTGCGAATCCGGCGTAAAGAACACAAAATCCGAGCAAAACAATCCCGAGAACAAGGTTACAGTGATTAAGAAAAGTAGTACGCAGTCTTTATTGTGAAGAATAGATAAAAGCTAAGTAGTGAATATGATAAATGCTAATGACCTAGCTAATGCGTGCTTAAATAGGAAAATAACTAAGTTTATCGAAATAAAAAAACTCACGGGCTAATTAAAGCCCATGAAAACAGAAACCACTCGATCGACTGGAATAAAACCACTCGATCGAGCAAAACTCCATAACATCTACACGATCGAGTAGAATAGTTACTCGATCGAGTAACTCTCTTTTCAGCACCTTTGGATCGAGTAGAAAACTACTCGATCGACCAACTGGGAGCATAAAAACCACTCGATCGAGTGATAAAACTACTCGATCGAGTCTTCTGTCTTCAATTCAACTCAAGTCCATGCCCGACTGCCTCGTAAACCATGCCTTCACGCACTCCAATGCAGTATCTCACTCTGGAAAGTCCCGTCTCCTCTAAATGCATGCAAAAAGGACAGAAAATGGTACGATTCCACTACTTTCGCGTTCATTTCTACAAAATGGACAAAACGAACCAAAGTAGCCAATTCGGGGCATAATGCAATATAAATAGTACAAAAATGCATGGAAATACGTGCTAAAATAGGCTAAAAAGACTATATAAAAAGCACGTATCAAATCTCCCCAAACCGAACCTTTACTCGTCCTCGAGTAAACTAAAATGCAACTAATGGAACGGAAATGAAAACTCAGAGCTAGCTTAACTTGTCTACTTGAACCAGTTTAGTGCAACAAAAACTAAAAGTTATAGCTAAGCAGTCAATACGCAAACGAGTTATAAGCTGTTCAGAAATATAGCTAACATATCGCCCTTGCAAGACCAACAAAATCGGACTCTCTCGTGGTCACTCTTCTCTCATGAAGCAAAGGGTGAATATTATATGTAAAAGAGAGAAGGAAAGACAGTCACTCACCTAACTGCGACCTACATAGCATGCATGCAACAAAAATGAAAGACAATTCAAGTATTAATGCACACACTCCAACCAATAATGTCCGTCACAGCCGAAGGCTTACAGATAAAATGGGAATAGTGAGGTTCAGGTGAGAAAAGGCAAAACAAGTTATGGTAATGTGGAGGTAAAAGCGTCAAGCTAGTTCCTAAACAGGACCATGTAAGACCGTCCGAATCTCAACTGACTGAAAAACTAAGTACAAGTGCCCTTCATTTGGCACACAGCTCACTAAACTCAAACACAATCTCCTCAAAAATATGGAATAAGAATGGAGGAGTTAGACGGTCACAAACTTTCCTTTTTCAACACCGTCTAAATGAATCAAAACAAACAAATGAATTTTTTTTTCAACTTTTTCTTTCTTTTTTCTTACGTGAATCAGTTTCTTTTTCATTTTTTTTCTTCTTTTTCTCTCTTTCACGTTTTCACTCTTTTTTTTTTTCATTTTTCAATACTTTTTTTTTTTTCTCCTTCCTTTATTTCCACCAACTCCATACAAAAGATACGGGCCAAACTGCAGACGGAAAAACGTACCACAAAAGACATACTAAACTAGCTTGACTAGTCAGGCTCAATTTGGGATGTAGCTAATGGGTCAAAAAGGCAAGTTTTGGCTAAAGTGGAGCTAAATGGGTGAAAAATATAAGAAAAGGGAAAATTTGCAAGCACCTCCCTGCATGTGACACCAACCACAAACCCGAATGTGTGCATTTGACAAGAAATTGAATGTCATAAAAGTGCAAAAATGATGAACATGCTATGCAAGGAGTACTACTCTCAATTCCTAATGAACTGGTCATGAATGTCACCAGTTATGGGCTCTAAATCTCAGAATTTATGGAGTAGTTTGCCAATTTATCAGGTCAAGTCTAAACAGTCAGCTATATTTGAACAGAAACTCGTAGACTATGCGTATGACAAAGCTAATAACTATCAAAAGAAGTGCAAGACTCAAGTAAAATGACAAGTTATAGTGCAGTTTCATCACGGAAATCTACCGTTCCGACTCAACCTATATGCAAAAATAAACGTGAATTTTTTTTTGGATTTTTTGATTTTCAATGAAATAAATAAACACAAATGCAAGCTGAAAAATAAACGTGAATGCAAAACAAATGCAAATGCAGACTCAAAAGGATGCAATACCCTCCCCAAACCAAAACGGACAACGCCCTCGTTGTCCTCCAACATACACCAGCAGATATATACAGGGGAACGGGAATATACAACCAATAAAGAAGAAAAACAATAAAATAAAAAGGAGACAAAAATAAAAGAGTAAGATATACATACGAAACGCGGACTTCTCCAAACCAGCCAGAAAACCGGGGAAGTGAATAGACCAGTAGCTACCCATCAGCGTCGTCGTCGTCGTCCACCACCGTGAACTCTGGATCCTCCTCCTCCTCTCTCCTCCTCCTCCTCCTCTACTCAGCGCGAGCTCTCTTAGCTGCCCCTGCAGGCGAGTCCGCCACAGGTGTGAAAACAGCGGCTGGAGTAGAGGCTGTGGCCACCACTGAAGAAAGACTAGCAGCAGTGCTAGTAGCGGTGGTGGCCGTAACTGAAGTGGCAGCCGAAACGGAGCTAGCAGCAGTGCTAGCTGGCGCAAAAACTGTACCGGCAGCTGAAACTAGGAACACAGGAGCTGCGGTAGTAACAGAAGTGGAGGCGGTGGTAACAGCAGGGACCACCGTCTCAGGTAGGGATGGACAAGAAGTCTGGCTAGTAGAGGGCAGTGAGCTAGAATCCATCCTGTAAACCAAGGGCAGGGGATTTTATAAGAAAAACAACGGCTAACAGCAAGAAAACCATCAAGGTAACAGCATAGCAAATCCCAAATAATCGAGAAAATTCGACGTCAGCCCGGATAATTCCCAATTTTCCTCAAAATTTTCGAATTAAAGCATATAAACAGCGAGAGGGGTGGGATAGCAAGTATCAACAACAGCAATTAAACAACAACTGAGGTAAATTAAGCATGAAAACCCAGTATGACAGTCGAAAACTCAGTAGGTCAGTCGAAAAATTTCGACTGTGCTGCACCTTTATCGCAAGTTTCTAGCAAAATTCGAAATTAAACATGTAAAAGCAATGAGGAAAGGGGGTTGATCATCAAGTAAGACAAAGAAGGGCAAGCAATGACAGTTAAAGTCGAAAAATTCGACTAAGCAAAGAATGTCGAAACCCTAATTCCAAGTTACCTCATAAAAATTCGAAAAAAGATGAAATTAAAATGCAATGAGGATGGAGGAATTACTTACTTGATGAGAATAACCTACAAATTGCAATTAGTCTTCAAATAACAAGCAAAAATGGCGATTTTTTTGATCCAAAACCGCAAACCCTAAACCCGCTAATAAACCGTGAAAACTAGCACAAATCAAGGGGGAAAGTAGAGGGCTTTTGTCAATTAATTAGCAATGAACACAATGTAGGTGACGGATTTGGTAAAAAGGGCAAGAAAGATGAGGGATTTGGGGGTGTTTTAATCGCAAATAGGGAGAGAGGTCGAAATAATTGGGGGAAATGAAATAAGAAACCAAAAATAAGGAGTTTAAAGAAAAACTCCCTGCGTCTCTTGTGATTTCAGTCGATCGAGTGGTTTAGAACTACTCGATCGAGGACTTTATAAATCCAGCCATTCGATCGAGTAAAAATTTACTCGATCGAGAACTCCCCATTTGTGCTTTACTCGATCGACTAAACTGGAAGCACTCGATCGACCGCATTTCACTCGATCGAGTACAAAAAGTATTCGATCGAGCTCTTTTTCTCGTGTAAGCTCTTTAATTCGTCATTCTTCCTTTGAATTTGCGTAAAAATTCCCCAAACCTGCATAAAAACACGTGTAAAAATATCTCAAAATACCAAATACGCAAAGTAACAGTCTATAGTCTTAAATCTACGCTAAAAATTGTCTAAAATTTAATTGTCCTAAATAAAAGCAATAAAAGAAATTCAACGAAAATTCAAAAATTGTTTATACAAGATGGTACACGGGGCATTTCCCCGCTCACTGCCCAAAGCAATCCAGTAGCCCCACGGAGGGCTCCTGACTGGAAGACGTCACCTCAGTAACATTGATCGTCCTCTTCAGCTTCCATGAGCTTGAACTTGAATCATTAGGGGGAGAATAGTTCACATCCACATATGCTCGAACTTTTCTCACCCTCGCTCCTTTCTCACCGGCTCCAGCATCGTCACTCCCAATTTGATTGACATGAATTGCACAATGCCCTGTGACAACTTCTTCATTGTTTTCATCTGTACCTGCAGCAAGGAAAACAGACGAACTTTCCTCCTTTTTGCTCTCAAACTGAGGCGGAGGGGTAACAATAGCAGCACAATGCTCCAAATTTTCATTTGGAGTGTCAATAATAGGGTCAACAGAAGAGAGGGCATTGCAAGGCTGAGCTTGCATGGGAGCCCTCCGGAACTTAGACTGATGGAATATCAGCTCCTCGTCCCCTACCTGAAAAGTCAACGTCTTACCTACCCCCGACATCTATCACTGCATGGGCAGTAGACAAAAATGGTCTCCCTAAAATAATAGGGGTATGTGCATCATCGGGGATGTCTAATACAACAAAGTCAACGGGAATAAAGAACCTCCCGATGTTCACAGGTACGTCTTCTATTACACCTAGTGGCCGTGATATACTACATTCGGCCATCTGAACAGTCATGTTGGTGCAATTAAACTTTGTCAAACCAAGTCTCTTAGCCAGAGACAACGGTAAGACACTCACGCTAGCGCCTAAATCGCATAATGCGTTATCAATCAAGTGGGTACCAATATAACACGGAATTGAGAAACTACCCGGGTCTGACTGTTTTGGAGGTAGCTTATTTTGAACTAGGGCCGTCCCCACCTCAGTCAAAGCTACTGTCTCATTATCACTAATATTCCTCTTACGTGTTAAAATTTCCTTCATAAATTTAAGGTAAGAGGGTACCTGTGTCAGCAGTTCGGCGAATGGTACAGTGACCTGTAAGCTTCTCAAGATTTCGACAAATTTGCCAAATTGTTGGTTAGCTTTAGTATTCTGTAGACGCCTCGGGAAAGGAACCGTGATGGGTATCTCAAGTCCGTTGTTTCTCTCTTCTAACGTGTCAGCCGGATCAAGCTCTATATCCTTTGGATGCTTCTTTCCTCTCGAACGAGGTCTTTCAGACGATTTCTCACTTAATCGAGCACTAGCAGGCTCTCCATCAAGCTGTCCGTCATCCATACTACTCGATCGACCAAAATTCCCATTCGATCGAGTAGTTTCTTCAATAGCATCACTCGATCGAGTAGAAAAATCACTCGATCGAACAGTTGTCATTTCCTGTTCACTCGATCGAGTGGAATTTCTACTCGATCGAGTACTTTCATCATCAAATCTGCTCGGTCGACCTCCAGAAACTAGTCGATCGAGCACTTTCTTAGCCGTGAGCTCATTTTCTTCGACAGAACACTGTTCATCAGCTATTATTTCCTTCCTCGGGTCTGATTTCAACACTTTTGGTCCCTCATATGAATGACCGCTTCTCAAATTAATTAAATTTACCGTCTCATGTGGATTTTTGTCAGTTTTTGACGGTAAATGACCCGGTTTCCTTGTAGATTGGTTCACGGCTAATTGGGCAACTTGAGTTTCAAGGGCCTTGATGGATGCATCTTTCTGTTGATCACTCAATTGCCACTGCTTTGTAAAGGATTGCAGCATAGACTTAAGCTCACCAATCTCACTCACCCCTCCAGAAGATGATGCTCCGTGATTAGGAGGAGGGAAGGAAGGAGGCTTCTGAAAGCCTTGTTGATTCTTATGTGAAGGAACATACGGTTGCTGCTGGTGCGGAGGAGGGGTAGGATTGAGCACATTTTGACTAGTCCACCTCAAATTTGGATGGACTGCCCCTTAGTTGTTATAATAGGAACCCCTCCTTGCCTATATTGTTGAAAGGTAAGGACTTGTTCCTTATCCACAAGACAGCCAACAGCAGTGTGACCATCATTACTCCCACACCTCTCACATGTGACGGTCTCCCCTCTAGTAAGTACATGGACCGTCTGAGGCTCCCCAGCAGAATGTAACTCCAACTTGTCAAATCTAGCATTCATTGCTTCCAGCTGAGCCACGACTTGCTTATCAACTGCATGAACTGTTCTAATACCATCCCTCAGGTTTCCATACTCAGCACTGTGATTTGCCATCTCTTCAATAAGGGCCCATCCCTTATCATCATCGGTATTTTCCTGGAATCTCCCATTAGATGCCGCATCAAGTATGGCTCTGTGGTCATCATACAACCCATTGTAGAACTGATTAGGTGAGGAATAGACCTCACCAATTTCTTGAATCGGGACCATGCCTCATATAAAGTCTCATCGGGGGCCTGCCTGAAACTGGTAATCTTGGCCCTCAGCTGATTGGTGCGCTGTGGAGGGAAATATCTCTTGTAAAAGGCAAGAGCAAGAGACTCCCAATCTGTAACCCCTGCAGCTGTGCGGTCCAAGTCAGTCAGCTACTCCCTGGCTGAATCGGCCAAAGAGAAAGGAAACAAAACCTCCTTAATCTTGTCTTGAGTTACCCCCTTAGTGGCGGAGATAGTAGAACAGTAATCTGTAAAGACCTCCATGTGCTTCCTCGGGTCTTCACCTTCAACACCTCTATAAAGATTTCTTTCCACCAGATTGATGTAGGAAGGACGGATGTCGAATGTATACCCATCCTCAGTCTGGAGATTGAAACCCTTTGGAATTGAGGATGCTTTAGGCACCGAATGACTGGAAAGTTTTGGCATCTTTACTTGTTGATCGGCAAAAATAGGAATGTCTTCTGCGAAAAG
The DNA here is from genome assembly GCF_048544455.1 of Silene latifolia. Taxonomy (NCBI): domain Eukaryota; kingdom Viridiplantae; phylum Streptophyta; class Magnoliopsida; order Caryophyllales; family Caryophyllaceae; genus Silene; species Silene latifolia. The sequence continues at coordinate 53,031,147 of NC_133533.1, forward strand.
AGAATGATGTAGCTCTGGCTTGAAAGTACTCAATTCTTCCTTTCGTGATTTTCTCTGCATACGGAGTCTATGCCTGAATAGTCTCTCTGGCTCTGAATCAGCTGAAACTAATTCAAACCTGTCTGACCTGGGCATAAACAATACTGAAAGAAAATAAGTAAGAACTGCCTCAAGGAATAAAAATTCCCTGAGACGGATAAAATAAACGAAACAAAAACAGATAGGGCAATTGCCTCCCCGGCAACGGCGCCAAAATTTGATACGTCTGTCGTATACCTATCAAAAATAAACTAACTAAACTACCTATATAGCTAGGGAAGTCAGGTCGATCTCCTCAGGGAGGCAAGATATCTGTAGAAGTCCGTCTATTTGGTCACAAATGGGGGGGGGGGGTGTTTGAATTGTTTTCTAAACTAAAGGTTTAAAGGAAGAGAAGCAGAGAAAAGGGCAATAAAAGCAAGAAATAGAATTAAACTATCAGATAGAGAAGGGTCATGTCAGGATTTCGGTTCACTACGGTAGTCCAGTGACTCAACTGTAAACAACTCAGACGAATTAGTGCAAGACGGATATGGAAAGGTCCTTTCGGTCCACTTTCTATCCTAAAATACCACTAACTTAACTTTCATTCTCGTCAGGGTAGTCTACTGTTCATAGCAGGCCTATTTAGTCCAATCTTTCGATCCAGGAGTAATTTTAGCCAGATTAAAAGGATGACTCAGAAGTGTGCACTCAACTAAGTCGATAAAATACAATTAAATTGCTATGGTGACAAAATCTCACAATTAATTCATCTAACCTATTTACTACATCGTCACATTTCTACTGTAGATCCGCTAATCCCAACATGAAAGAAGTTTAGCAACTCATATTGCTATTAATACTAAAAGTAACAATCAACAATGAATTAACAATAAACATGATGAAATAACAAATAAAATGCATAAAAGATAATTAGGGCAGAAATTAAATAAGGCTAAACGAAGAATTAAAGCAAACAAAAGAGAGATTATTATTAAGAAAAGAGAAAGGGATTACAATCGTGCGAATCTGGCGTAAAGAACACAAAATCCGAGCAAAACAATCCCTAGAACAAGGTTACAGTGAATAAGAAAAGTAGTACGCAGTCTTTATTGTGAAGAATAGATAAAAGCTAAGTAGTGAATATGATAGATGCTAACGACCTAGCTAATGCGTGCTTAAATAGGAAAATAACTAAGTTTATCGAAATAAAACAACTCACGGGCTAATTAAAGCCCATGAAAACAGAAACCACTCGATCGAGTGGAATAAAACCACTCGATCGAGCAAAACTTCATAACATCTACTCGATCAAGTAGAATAGTTACTCGATCGAGTAACTCTCTTTTCAGCACCTTTGGATCGAGTAGAAAACTACTCGATCGACCAACTGGGAGCATAAAAACCACTCGATCGAGTGGTAAAACTACGCGATCGAGTCTTCTGTCTTCAATTCAACTCAAGTCCATGCCCGACTGCCTCGTAAACTGTGCCTTCACGCACTCCAATGCAGTATCTCACTCTGGAAAGTCCCGTCTCCTCTAAATGCATGCAAAAAGGACAGAAAATGGTACGATTCCACTACTTTCGCGTTCATTTCTACAAAATGGACAAAACGAACCAAAGTAGCCAATTCGGGGCATAATGCAATATAAATAGTACAAAAATGCATGGAAATACGTGCTAAAATAGGCTAAAAAGACTATATAAAAAGCACGTATCATGGCCTTAATACATTTGGTCTCTATCATCAATGAGTACCTAAATCCCTCGGATGACGTTGTTTTTGACGCTTCTACGTAAAGCTGACCATTACTAAATACTGGTTTCGGCATATAAATTCCAACATGTTAAGTGAATGTCCATGACTCTTGTTTATTGTCTTGGTGTAGAACGACCTCGATGTATATTGTCTCCGCATAAGAACGAAAAGAATCTTTGTATTCGAGGAAGTCATTACTATCCTCGGGTTAAGTACATTTTGTCGACTTTGATACCTATAATTATCTTCCCTTCTATTACGAATTTTCCAAGGCGATTGATAACAAGACGAATCCCGTTATATAATCCTCTTACGGAGTTAATTTTCCTCAATTTTCAACATAATCGGCTGATAGGCTATGTCGCACACCTAACAAATATAATTACCCTTGACACAAATTAATGTAGTACGTGTTGTAACGGAGGCGTCCCGTTACCCTAATAGTTAATTGATAAGGCGATAAGAACAATAAATAACGAATGTAAATAAAGTTGACACAAAGATTTACGTGGTTCACTAGTAAAATAACTGGCTAAGTCCACCCTACGAGGAGATCAAATTTCACTATGTGGAGAAAATAGTACAACAGTAGACCGGTACACACGCGCTCAATATGAGCCAAAAGTATACCCTACTCTACCAACAAATATAGTAGTCTCAAAGGAACAAAATAGACTACCCCAATAAGACGAAGGACAAATAATCTTGAGGCCTACCAAGATCTGAACAAACTCCTCCTATCTTCAAAGACAGACGAACACCAATAATTGAGCCCGAAACAAACTGAGTTTTCTTCTTCAGAAGGAACCTCACAAATCGACCCTCTTTATTGTGCTCTCAAATCTCTCTCTTAATTAACCTAGAATAAAACTTGGGTCTTTATATATTTATTCCACCCAAGATAAAATATCTAGACTAATAAGAAATAACTAAATAATACTAATAGAAATAGGAAATTATATACGGAATAATAATTTCCAAAACTATGCGTACAAAACAAACAAAACAACTCACGAAGCAAGCGAACTAGAACCAAAGTCAAACCTTCAAATAAGAACCACGTTCCCAGCAAACATGCACAATTTCATTAATTAATGAAACAGCCACATAAGCGACGCGCAGTGGAACATGTTTGAGTTGCACGAGACAATGACCCATAACACAAATTCAAGGCACAAATTCCTAACAGTACGAGGGGCCGAACACAAGGAGACGGGAATTGCGCTATGAAATGCTATGAGTAGACTTCTATCAAGGTCGGTAATGATTGATTAGTTTGTTTGGTTTGATGATTAGCAAATAAAATGATATAACAATATATGATTAAAGGAGTCTAGGGGAGTCGGGTCACACATGCAATTGTAGATATATATTCATGTTAAACTCGGAATAAATAACATTGTCAATTGTTTAGGCTTAAAGACACCCACCTCTCGATATTAGTGTCAACCATAGACCGGGTCCTAGAGAACTCTCGTCATGACTAGGTTGTCCTACTACACATGCTTAGTCTAATGCGATTCCGTGCCTCTCGACTTATAGAACGAATTAACAAACTTAATCGATGAATATGGCCACTAAACAAAGATTAATCCTGGCGGTACAAACATGTAATAGAAACAATTAGACAATATTATATCAACCTAATTCAATATTTTACATATATTAGTTATTGCATGGCTTCCCTAGTCCCTACACTAAGAAAATTTAGCTACTCATATTGAAATGTAAACTACCAACTATGATGTATCAAATGCTAAACATCTTTAGAGAAATGATATAGACTAAAAGATGAATTATGAAATATGAGAATAAACTATGTGATGGAATTAAAATACTAATGATAAAACTATGTGATAACTAAAATAGAAATGTAACTAAAACAACTAGAATTAAAATTACCAAATAAGAAATGGAATTTGAACTAGGAACTTGCAAGGAAGAACAATTGAGAACCAAAAGCTTGAATAATTAGAACCAAATGTTTAACAAATACCAAATGCTTAACAATATTAAAACTAGAATCAATACATATATATAAAGTAAAAACTTTTCGAGCGATATTAGAGAGTCCAACTTTTTAAGAATTCCTAACAATAGTAGATTTCAAAACAAATTTAATAAAAATATCATAATAAAGTAAATTTCTTAATATTTTAATAAAGTTATCCTAATATAAGTAGATTAAATCTATTTTAATAAGATTATTCAAATATAAGTAGGTGATACTCAAAATACACAATAACTAATTATATGGTATATTAATTATAATATAAACATTATTCATATACTATATCGAGTTAAATAGATTTTACTCTCTTTTGAAATTCACATTTTTAAAATTACTCCTTTTTGAAATTTTTTCCTAATTTCTCCCAGGTTGCATTTTTTTTTTCTAAAATTACTTCAAAACTCAAATTTAAGTGACCTATTTCGTCTGTTTTTGAACTTATTCCGTTTGTGCCTTAGCCAATTTATACTTTGAAAGGTATAACTATATAGACAAATGTAAGGAGAGTTTAAAAATAGAGAAATTAAGTCACTTAAATTGAAGTTTTGAAGCAATTTTAGGAAAAAATGCAACTTAAGGGAGTAATTTTAGCAAAAAAAAAATTCAAAATGGAGTAATTTTTAAAATGTGCATTTCAAAAGGGGGTAAAACATAATTAACTCTGTTATATCTTATATTTCATTTTTCATACTAACTAAAAACCTAAAAATGTAGCTTAAAAGATAACTGAAAATTAAGAGATGATAAGTTAATTGATTAAGCCAAAAATGTTTGGCAAACTAACCGAAAGGTAGCTGTTTTTTGGTAAAATGATATAAAAGGACATAATAAGTTCTCTATTTAATACTATAAATTGAATGAATAAAAAAACAGGTAACTTATTTCTCACATGATACTCGTATTTTGGTTAGTAATTTATCTATCAAATATTTACAAAAAAAGATAAAGATGAATGAAATTTTACTTAAACGCTAATTTCTTTGAAATAAAGCCTAAATATGAGATTTTTCATGATCTACTGACCTTCCTCATATCTAATTAATTATTTCTTGATTTTTTTTTTGCCAATGTTTACTTATTTTTTACCTTAGTAGTTGATCTCAAGTTCCATTTTTAATTTTATAATCTCCATTATAGCTATTGGTTCAGAATAAATATTAGCAATTAGGCATTGTAAAACAAGGTACATATATACTACAAAATTATGAGGAACAGAATAAATAAGTAATTGGTTCAAAATAAATGTTAGCTTTCTACATAATAATAAAAATTATTGTTAACTCTACAGTAAGAAAAAACCAAATTAATTTGATAAAAAAAAGGACAAGTGTTCAATAATATCGCATTTGTCTTGGATGTAGCGAATATAAATAAAGTTTTAGACTCAAACTGAATTTTAAATCGTGTCAATCGTGGGTGTTATATATGGGTAAAATAATATCAGAGTTATTTGAGAAAGTTATAGAATAGATGAGTATATGACATTTAAATGGAAGGAAACTATTTTAAGATCTCCCGAAGTTGAAGTGGTTATGGTTTTGAAAATTTGTACTTGCGATAAGTAGGGGCATGTAATTTTTCTATTAAATACGGGTATGAGAAGGCCTACATTCGTCATGTCTTATCCCCCATTTGGCATTCTTACTTTTAGGCGTCGCTTTTGTTTTCATTATGCAAGATTTGGTCGGTTAGGTTAGTTGGTGTAGACTTTGGGAGTAAGATTCATTATCTTTTAGGAATTTCACACTAAATATATTTAATCCTCTTCCCAATGATCTTCCGCATTGCTTCTACACAATTGTTAATGCAGAAGTTTGATCATGATTTTCAACATATTACTGGTCAAAGTTATAAAAGTTTGGCATCTAAGAAGCAAGCTGGAAGAGTTTAAGGAGGGGAGAGACTATACATGATGAATTTTAATATACCTCATAATAGTATACTCTAGCAAGTGTGGTATACCATTTACATTGTAGAGGAACATTAACTCTGTAAGAGGATTATCTAACTGGATCTGTCTTATTATTATCAATCGCCCTAGAAAATTCATAGTAGAAGGGAAGATACTTACGAGTTCCAAAGTCGGCAAAAGGTATTGAACCCAAGGATAGTAATGACTTACTCAGATACAAAGATTCATTTCGTTTTTAAGTAGAGGAAATATACGTTGAGGCCATGCCAAGTAGACGTGACAAACAGATCAGGTCTTCTCGGGTTCAGGTGTCATATTTAAATGGGTCACGAGCTCTTCAACCAAAACCCGACCCAATTAAATCTCGTGTCGATCCAGTTACATTAATAGGTCATCAAACCTCAACCCTAACCCGTTAATTTTGTGTCGTGTTTTCGTGTCATGTCATATTTGAAAAGTGTAAGTATATTTATGTGAGGATCAAGAAAAGTTGGGATTAAATTAGTAAATAGTTTATTCCTGTCAGGTTCGTGTGTAGAGTGCTCAACTCAAACCTAGCCCAATTAAATCTCGTGTTGTGTTTGTGTCGACCTACTTACATAAATAGGTCGTTAAATATCAACCCAAACCCGTTAATTTCGTGTCGGATTCTTGCCGTGTTTTCGTGTCATGTTATTGTTTGCCGGCTTTAATGTTGCACCATAATAATAAACAAGAGTTAGGGACAGTCACTAAATCATGTTGAAATTTATCTGCCAAATCAAATTTTTATTAATAGCCAACTTTATGTAGTTTCAAGAACAACGTCACCCGAGAGATTAAGGTTCTACATTGATGATAGAGACCAAATGTATCAAGGCCAAAAGAAGGACATTGTTTACAAAGAAGTTTTCATAATTTACCAAATTAAGATGTCGTATTATATATTTTGCATTGAGTTTTTAAGGATAAGTAATCAAAGACTATTTTGGTAAAAAACATAGATGGTGCTAAGACAATAAGAACGGTAACTCTATAATCAACTATATTTCTGAATGTTAGTATACAACTGATATAGTTAAATACCAAATGATTAATCTGTCATCATCTAAATCAACCCTCGAAATTTTGTTTGCTTCTATTTTTAGCATAGTTTGTCTTTTCATTAAATTTAATAGTTTCTTATTACCAGGCCATGGTAACGCAAAATAACGTTTTCAGTGGTGCCATGAAATATATACTACTAACTGACATTATTATACTAACTTGGTAACCCAACTATTTTAAAAAATAACATAAACTACTAACTGATGTTTGTCACAGATCATTAAAACTTGGGAGAGACGGTGCCCAAGTTTATAGAGAAAGAGTTTTGTATTTAATTAAAAACCGGCTGTGCCCGTAACAATAAAAAAGCTAGCGACATACTATAACTATATCACTTGATGTTATACTAATCGATGGCAAAACTTTTATTATGCTAAAAATACTAATAATTCATCGGTTATCATCTATACCAATCACGATTTTTTTTCATCAATGACAACATAATAGGAATTTTTTATCAACTTATGAATATATTTTTACAGATAATCCTAATGGGAGTCCCGTGCATCGCACGGGCTTTCCAACTAGTGAAAATTATGAGAAAATTTTTGTGTGCTTAAGAATACAAGGAAATGGGATTGTATGATGAAAACTGATGAGTCATAATTATATACATATTTATGCCTCCCCTTAATTACTTTTGATACAGTTTTCGTGCTAGTTTATATCATTTACATGCCTTTTATGTTAGAATGTTGATACTTCCGCTTTTTGGTGTTTAATGCAGGAATGATGCATTTTAGGAGCAAAGGAATGAAATGGGCATCGCGGAGTGGGCATGAAGGGATACACGAAGCATGGCACGAGAATCCATAAGAATGAAGGAAGAGAAGTTAAGAAGAAAACACGAAGAAAAGAGCTTCTTATTACTAGTGCCTACTTTGAAGAGCCATATCTCGAGTTATACAACCGCTTTTCAAGTGATTCCAACTGGAGGTCAAAGCTTATATTCTTAGCTTTCCAACTCCATAAAAATCGCTTGTTTCTGACAAGTAATGAAGAAATTACGGCCGTTTGAAGTTCAGTGCGCGAAGCAGGAACTTGGTTCCTCGATCGAGTACAGTGAGGCTCGATCGAGGAACCAACCTAATCAATTAAAATTTGCAATGTCGAGAGTTGGGGTTCCTGAAATTTGGTGCCTCGATTGAGTAAGGCTAGGCTCGATCGAGGAAGTGGTGACTCGATCGATTGAACTTAGGCTCGATCGAGGAACCTTCCAGTTTCCATATTTTCCGCAATTTTCCTTAAGTCGGTTATGTACTATTATAAATACCTAAACTCGTATCCTAGGTTAATTATGCATTATTTTAAGTAGGTTTAGTATAGCTACCTTAGAAAACTCTCTCAAGTACTTAGTTTAGTTTATTTATTGTTCTTCTTTCCGGATCTAAACATTGCTATTTTACGGTATTGTTCTAATCTTTTAATAATTATTATTTCAATTACTTGTTCATCTTTTATGTTCTTAATTATACTTTTTTATATCGTTATTGTTGTTATTGTTATTAGTATGAGTAGCTAAGCCTTTAATCTAGGGTAAAAGGGGATCTAGGTTGTTAGAAAAGGGTTTATTATGAATTGATTGTTAAATTGCTTTCTATTGTTGCTCAATCATTATTCTACTTCTAATTAGTTGATTACTGATCAGAATTGATTAATTAGTATCGTATAAACTAGGATTATCACAGACAGGGTTAAGAATAGTATAGACCCAATAATTGAATTAAACCGACTTAATGATAGCGACTGCATGTTAAGTTAGATCTAAAAAGACATATTAGAATCGACTGATCATATGACTTTCAACAATATAAATTGCTCAATCAATGAATTAAATCCTACCCTTTGATGACTACCTAGTGAACCCGAATCCCTAGACTCTTTAATATTATTATTATTCATTTTTTATTTACTTTGCAATTAGCTGTTAGAAATCAAACCAATCAAAACCCCATAACTTGTTACTTTTAAGACGGATTTAAATATAAACAAACTAGATAATCACCGCCTCCCTGTGGATTCGACCTTGACTTACCGCTAGCTATTTTGTTAGTACTAAGCTAGGATTTATTTTTATTAAGGCAAACGACTGAAACTAACCTTATCATGCTAATTAGGTCGGACCTAGCTCTCTATTTATAGGAAACTAGGGATGAAACGTATGCGCATAGAACAAGGAAACCCCGATCAGGTTCCCAAGCCCCGATCGGGGTCGTGGGATTCTAGCTCGTTCATCTTAATTCCTCTAGTTAATGCTCATGGAACCAATGCTTAGCGATAAATGCCCTATTAAGCGTCCGATAATCATCTTTAAGCATGGCATCCAATGTACTTTAGCTTCCTAAGCTTCCACCTAATTGGACTTCAAATCTTGGGCTTGACTTTGCATAAGACTTTGCATTTCTCATTTCAATCCATATCTTTATGCATGTAAAACTTCAAGGTTGGTCAAATGTTAGCTTTGCTTCTAGTTACTTGCACAACTGATGGAATAAGCTTCTAAAAGCTCAACTTCCTACAAAATGTGACAAAACATGCAAAGACAACTAGAATACAATATTAGCTCATAAAAACACTAAGGTTAGTGCAATAATCATATACAATTGAGCTAAAATATGGGGTAAAAGTATATATAAAATGAACACATCATCGGCATATCACACTTGGTCTAAGACTTACCTTGCTTCTTAAACAAATCATTATGAGTTATATTAAAAAAAAATCATCATGGATAGTGGATATTCCCTCCCCTTCTTAAACATCTTCCACCTTACTTTTTAGGGGTTAAATTTTAATAACTTTGACCGTTAATATGTCTAAAATCATGGTCAAACTACCAAATTAATGATTGTGTAAAAGTAATACAGACGATTATTGCGAAGAGGATGAAGTACATTTAGTCAATTCCTAAAACTAATGAATTTTGCTCCCAAAATATAATCCGACTAAAATACTCTGTCAAGTCTCGCATAGCAAAAAAAAATGACGACTAAAAGCAAGGATGTCATACGGAGGAGGGGACGGGAGTTGGGATGGATGTAGACTTTCTCATACCCGTATTTAATAGAAAAATGACATTCCCTTATTGTCGTGGATAAAGTTTTCAAAACCATAACCGCCTCAACTTGTGGTGATATTAAAATAGTTTCGTTCCATTTAAATGTTATATACCCGTTTATTCTATATTTTTCTTAAATAATTCTGATATTATTTGTACCCATATCTAAATCCCATGGTTGACATGATTTAAAATTCAGTTTGAGTCTAAAATTTTATTTATATTCGCTTCATCCACGACAAATGCGATATAATTGGACACATGTGATAGATTTCTTTTTTGATCAAAATTTTTTTTTCTTATTGTAGAGCTTACCATTTTTATTCTTAGCTAACATTTATTTTGAACCAATTACTTATTATTCTGTTCCTCGTGATGATGGACTATATAAGTACTTTGCGTTATAATGTCTAATTGCTAATATTTATTCTGAACCAATAGCTATTTATTCTATTAATCAAGTTTATAATTTTTTTTAAAAAGAACTTGAGATTAACTCCTAACAATAGGCTCAAAAACAAGTAAACATGGCCAGAGTAAAACATCAAAAACAAATTAATTTGATATGAGGTTGGTTCGGAGATCATGAAAAATCTCATATTTAGGCCATGTTTAAGTATTTGACCAAAATTTCATTTATCTTTGTTTTTTTGTAAGTATTTGGTAGATAAATTATTTACCAAAATAAGAGTAATATATGAGAAAGCTACCAATTTTTTTAATCCTTCTTGTTAGGGTGCAAACCCTTGTCCCACATCGGTAGAATAAAGATGAAAGCGCATCTTTATAAGTACCTACTAAATATATTAGTACGAGGCCTTTTGGGAAGGAGCCCAAGAGTAAATCCGTGAGGGCTTGGCCCAAAGCGGACAATATCGTACTATTATGGGTGGTGGACACAGATGCAGCAGAGGCCCAACACGGGATATTCACGCTTCCGCACAACAATTGGTATCAGAGCCCAAGGTTCTACTTGGGCTAGACACGAAGATTCATCAAGACCAAGACTTGAAGGTGGACGTACACTATAAGGCGTGGAACTCCTATAGCTCGAGGGAGAGCTAATATGTTCGCGTAAGGCGACATTGGTCTCACGGCGTTGAGACGGCAGGCCGTCCAAGAGATGACCGTCAGCGACCCGGCGAGGTGGGCTGAGGCTTGATGGAGGCAACAAAAGCGGTCCATGGTAAGTCCAAAAAGGCGGTCCGGTGTGACGTGCTGAGGCGGTGGATTCGGACCCAGTTTAGGGTATATTAGATGCAGAGGAGTTTGGTACGCAAGTGTAAAACAAGCCCCGTGAGACACATGGTGTGTCGTTTAAGGGGAGGTTATCAAGACTTGGTGATGCGAGTGTCTAGAGTTGGGGCTGTAGAGTGGGGGAGTTCTCCATGGAGGTCAAGGTCCGAGTCAAGATGATGGTCCTTGGTTTGAGGGGAGGATTGTTAGGGTGCAAACCCTTGTTCCACATCGGTAGAATAAAGATGGAAGATCATCTTTATAAGTGTCCAGAAAATATAATAGTACGAGGCCTTTTGGGAAGGAGCCCAAGAGTAAATCCGTGAGGGCTTGGCCCAAAGCGGACAATATCGTACTATTATGGACAGTGGACACAGATGCAGCAGAGGCCCAACACAGGGATATTCACGCTTCCGCACAACACTTCTATTTATAATATTAAATATGGAGTACTTATTATATCAATTTACCAAAAAAATAAGCTATTTTTCGGTTAATTAGTAAAATATATGCATACATCAAAAATTCAAAAAATCAATATACTTTAAAAACTTTCGAAGCCTGCATAATCTTTGTTCATCTATCTCAAAATTTACCCCTATATACATAGAAATCTAAGTAAATATAAATTTAATGTATAGAAATATGAGTAAATAGAATTCTACTTAGTATGTAAAACCAATACTAAAACACAAAGATACATGGTTGAGTAAATACTATGTAGTGCACAAGCAATATTTGGTTAAATTAAAACATAATGCACGTTCTTTTGATTTAATTAATTAATGACCATAATATTACACTCTTGAGGCCTTTATTAATTAGTAATCTAAATTATTAAGACTCTTTCAAACTTACTCTTATTTGAAATCTAGGCTAATGCCTGAGTGTAGAAATGATCAGCAATTCATCATATGAATAATACTATGAGTTGCTCCATTATTACAAAAAGCTTTGAGTTGTCTAAGCTGCCAATTTCTACCTCAATTCTTTTCGGTTTCGCTTCTCCATCTAATAATCTCTACATTCTTATAGAGAGTAAATTTATTAAACAAAAATAGTAACATATATAGATTGGTGTATGTGTTATTTTATATGCATTGATCAGTTGAATGTATATGGAGACATTTACGATTTATGTACACACTCCAATGATTATTTAGTGACTATATTTTGATGGAACCGTAGTTTATACTCCGTGTAACTACGTAAGATTACATTATATCATATTAACATAACACTTTAATCAAATAAATTCATTATTTATCGACCACCAGCTTCTTAAATTTATTTTAATGCCAGAATACAAACTACAAATGTATGATACCATAAATGGGGTAAAAATAAAAATGATAACTTGAACTATTACAGCTGTCCATTATTTGTTTGATAATTTTAATCAATATATCTATCTATATTAATAAAGGAAGCTTTTTTCGAGCGATTACAGAGAGTCCAAAGTTAACGAGCTACTTTCGAGTTATTATAAAATATAAAAATTAAAAAAATATTTAAGAGTTATTATACATCTACTATACTATTTTATGAACTTGATCATAATAACAATAAGATAAGAAATAGAGTTTAACTATAACAATAACATAAGAAATAAAGTTCAGCTACTCTTTGAATTAACTTTGTAGTATAAATACTGTATATAGACTTCACAAACAAATAATTTTTTCTGATCCAATTTATTAATTTTTCTGATCCAATTTATTTTAAATTGCACGCTGATTTTGCTTTGTTTTGGTATGCGTGCTTAGATAATTTATTTGTACTAATGGTATTTTATCTTCAAATTTCAGGTACGAAAAGGATTAAAAAGTTTGTTGAACTCATAGATGGAAATTTATCAGCTAATCTATCTTAAGGTATGGTCGATTTTTGATAATAATGTACACACAATTATCTCTAAAGCATCTTTTCAAGTTACAAAGCTTGGGGTATGTACTCCCTTGCCAAACACACACACTGTCGCTTTAGCTACTAACTATATAACCATTTGTATATAAGATGGATTACACGGTTATCCCTTTCTCTAATGTTATATATACTTCAATGACTTTGCTTCTACGAGTACCATTAAATTTCTATCTATTATTTTCACGTAAATTTTTTTTTGTATTTGCTCATTGATTTCTTTTTGCATCTACGAGTATCATTAAATTTCTATCTAATATTTTCACGTAATTTTTTTTGTATTTGCTCATTGATTTCTTTTTTCTTTTTTTTTTATGAAAGATTCTTTGTATTTTCTTTTTGCAGCACATGGTAAAAGCAATAGGAAACTTAAACACATGTAAGTAGTACTGTAGTAATAATGTTAATGAAGAAATTCATCAGAATTTGCAGGAATGACTTCGCTGTTACGGTGAATATTATGAGCGACTATGCCTTCACAATGAATCACAATTTTAGGGATAGGGTTTGAGTTTCAGCGCGGCGATTCAGCAACCGCCAAGCTTGGAAACTCATTCCTACGTCCCTATCCTTCATTATGTGAACAGTTAGGATCTTGCCTCGACTCTGATATACAAATAGAGTTCAATGTGACCGGACTAACTGATTTATTGGGAAGAAATCGTACCAAGATAAAATAGCGAGTGCGGCTCTACTGCTGGGTGTTAAAGGCGTCGCCATAATATCGGGCAAATAATGTTATGCATAACCCAGATTCTTGCTGTAATTGGCTAATGAAAACAAAAAATGGAGAAGGGTAAATGAACTTTATATAATTATGATAATTATACGAGAAGGAAATTAAAAAGCAGCAGAAAGATGAGGAAGGATAAAATTACTGCAAAGGGTATTAATGTCATTTAATATAAGATATTACAGCTCATCTTATTATAGGAGGATTTTATCTAAATTATCCTGTGCCCATCAGACGGTACACAAAGACCAAAAAAAGAGGAAGTGACCAGTTATTAGATGACAGGTAAACAATTGAACGATATTAAAAAGTCCAAATTTAACAGCTCATGACTTCATTTTAGTTTGTTTGTTATCAATTGTTTATCTTATTCGGAAAAAAACTACACCAACGGCCTATAGTGTATTTGAGGTAGAATTTGTGTAGTAATAAGAATTAATCAGTTTTCTTCCCAAAAAAAGCAATATATATTGTAATACGTTAAAAATATAAGAATTTTAGCGGCATTAAAAAGTGACCATTTTATGTTAAAAAGTGATCACTTTTTAACATTAAATGGTAATTTTTTTAAGTAATTACACCATACGACAATCTTATAATATAACATGTGAATCAGTGATTGAAGTTGATATAAGCACATAATAGGAAGTATTTGGTTATAAAGGGTATTACTTCAAATTATCAGTTATTGATGGTCTTGATTGATTTATTAACATGCATACTTTTTCGTAGTTGCTAAATCCCGCGCATCAATTTACTAAATCACGCGCATTTTATCGCTTTATCCCGAATATGCCCCTCCCATTTTTCAACCTCACTGATAGAATCAAGAGAGAGAAAACAAGGGGTGAATAAATCCCCAAAAAAAACGATACATCAATTTCCGAAAACCCTTCGCCGCCTCCAGCGCAACCTACCGCCGTTCGCTACGCCGGCACCCTCCCTCACCACCCTGTCAGCGCCGCCGATCAACCACTCTAATCCACAATACCCCGATAAGTTTTCATCTCCCACCAACTCTACCCAACCGCGTCTCCGTCGACAATCCCCTCCTATCTCTTCGTCGCCGGTCGACTGGTGGAGTAAAAATCCTTTGTATATACAGATCCTTTCGATAATAAAAACATGGTTTGATTTCCCATGATAAAAAGGTTGCTCATAAATCTTGGTTTCTCATAAATCTTGGTTATATTACTTGGTTCTTCTGATCGTTCAGCCTGACCATATGCAAAAATCCTTAGTATCTACAGATCACTGCTCATTTTCATAGAATCCAGTTTTCAGTACACCTTAAATGCACACCATTTTTTTGTCCTCACATGAAGTAAACGTTGTTTACTGGTGTGCATAAGTCATACTACTCAAAATTCGTATTATCATACTAATGCACACCATTTTTTTTTTTCCAATTTTCTTGTTTTGAGAAATTTATCACTCACACGTGCTCTTCCGCATAATTCATACTACTGTACAGCCGCTCGAGCTCCTGTCGATGCTTCAATTCAGGTTAATAGTTTATGATAATATGAATTTTCAGTTCAGAATCATTGATAGTTGTCCCTGAATACACATTTGAGGTAGTCATTGAAGACGATATCGTGGAGCAACTTATGGTAATATTGTGGAGCAATTATGGTTATATTTAAAGTAGCCATTGAAGACGATATCGTTTTGAGTCAACAGTCGAAACCTTGCATTCACAAGCTTAGGATCTTGAGATAGTGAAGCATTAAACCTAGTTGATTAGGTTCTCGAGTTAGCTGAATTATTATGTCATTTGTAAACTGCAGCTTTGACAGCTGGTGGCTAAGGCTGGTTGGCTAACCACCAAAGGGCTTCCTCCTCTGAACAATTCAAGCTTGTTAATGGGAAATATAACAAAATGAACCGTTGGCCTCGACTACTTTGGCTAACTACTTCTCTGAAGTCTTGTAAACTTGGTGCATTTACAATGTGTTTTTCACTGCTGATAAGCCCCTACAATGTAAACTACACCCGTATAGAGGAACTGGTTGCTCAGTATGTAGGTGTTCAGGACGCTGTAATTGTCAGTTATGAGCTAATAAAATTTTCTACTTACTCCATTTTTAGTGTTTTTATTTTCAGCTAATATAATTTCATTTCAAGTTGAATACTAATGCAACTAAAAAATAGGCAGTGGAACATGTAGGAGATGCTTTAGTTAAATTGATGAAACGTAATCAAGTCACGTAATTGATAATACGAGTACAAAATTTGCTGATGACAAAAGTAATGAACAAATAAGTAAATAGTTCCTGCTAAAACAAATAAGTTCTCTACAAATATATCTTCAATACACGGAAGACGATACGGTAATTGCTGGAGATGCATCTCCAAACTGTGGCCCTTGAGATCGGTACAATGTTGTTCTTGACTCAATTTGCTTAAACTCGAGTTCTCTACTCTTATCAGCAACATATTTCCATTGCGGATGCATGGTTGGTAACGGAGAAGCATGTCCTAAACGCACCTATTAAAATGAGTTAACAAACGTGTAAAATGTATATAACACACCTGAATTAAAGGAGACATATTGAAGTGAACATACCCATATAAAGTGTTCAAATGAATTCAATAAAACGATGGAAATTATTTGTTGCGAGCCATTTGATATTGCACTTCTTCGCGTCACCGGTAAGGTTGTTTGGGCTTGAGTTAATGACATATATGTGAATATCGCATCATAGCAATTAGCTATGATGAATCCCATATCATTCATGAACCAATATTCTCTGGGTGCAGGACTTTTAAACCATGAAACCCTCTTGTTCATTTGGTCCACCTCGTTTTCGCTTCCATATATGTGTATATAAATATGCCTATTTTTTTTAACTCATCCAACATATCTTGTCTTACTGCCCGCCACTTACTTTCATCACCATAAATTTCTTGAGCAACCGCTCGATACCCACAATTCCCATCGCCAGAGACATTAACCCAATCGGTTATCCAGGGGACCATGAAATGTGGAATTTCATCACTATACGGAAAAAGTGGTGCATGTTCAGCTCCCTGTCAAATTTAGCAATTACTTTTGGCAAAACAGTATAATTAAAACAAAACATTTAATAAGAGACTATTACTTACTTGTGGAGATGGCATATAATATGGTATGTTTAAATCCGGCATGTCTACTGAAAAACTAGTAGCGGCGGCCGTATATTTTGTGACCTGTATATTAATAAAAAATTTACATTAATACAATAATAGTATAGTTATTAACAAATCGTTGCTTACCTGTGGAGAATTCATAGGTTGTGGTATGTTTAAATCAGGAATATCTTTTGAAATTCTGGTACTCTTTGTGACTTTAGTAACCTGTAGAATCAAATAAATTTTAAAAGTTGTAGAATAAGTCTAAATAAGTTATGTAAAAAAGCATAATTACCTTTGGTTTTCTTTTATTACACTTAGAGACTGGAAATTTCTTCTCGATGTATTCCCAGTGTGATGGTTTCCTTGATACCGAAGTCTTCTTTGGTCGTCCTCGTGTCTTTTTTACTTTCGGATCAATAATATTAATAGGATGTAACAAGTTCTCTACAAATTCATAAACCTTTCTTATCATTTCAACATTACCACTTAGCACCATGTCAATAAGTTTACTCAACCTATTCTGTTCTTGCAAGAGCGTATCATTGTTATCGTCTTCTGACCTGCTCCTTATACGTAGAGTCTTCCAAAATGGGTGAATTGAATCAAGTTCAATACACCCATCTGCACATTGACGGTTTATTTAAATAAATAAATAAAAGTAATAACATTACAACAATGAAACATAATAACGAATATGCTAATGTAAACGAATATAAAAGTACCTGTGTTAACAAGATGACTAATATCACATGTGCAAGGAAGACCATGTGTTACCTTAATAGCACATCCATTACAATTGCCCTTTTTGAAATGTCGATCAATAGTAGTAATTGCGTGATGTGTCACGTTGAAAGTTAACCTACGATACGCAGTCATAGCAAGACTAACATGAAGCTGCTTACTCAAGGAGGTCTCTAAATCGTCATCTATTTTTCTGATTTGAAGGGTGACTAATTGATGAATCGTTTCAAAAACGGTGTCGAAACCACCAACAGATGTTCGTAAAAGTCGTTTAAGTGCTGCATGTGCACTCTCAACCCTGTAAAAAAAATTAATCATAAAGCAATACTCTTATTTAGGTATAAAAAAAAATTTAAATCTTATTTTCTTCTAGTGTTACCTGTTGGTGGTAACATTCCCAAAGTGTAGAACTTTATTTGTCCAAGCTGATACAAATCGCTCCTTATACTTGTCAATCCACGTATTCTTACAATATTTTTCCAAACCGGGAATAAAACTGTAAGTTTTATACATTAACTCTTCATTTTCTTTAAACTCCTCTACAGTTGTAGATCTGACCATTTGTGTCCACTTCCCTTTTGCAAAAACTTCACCAATTATAGCATCACCATAATAGTTTCTCTTAACCCAGGCTTCAACATCTTTTTCTATATGACGTCTACATAATAAAAGACTAGCACTTAAGAAATGCTTTTGAATAGCATTGATTAATGCCGCCTCCTTATCAGTTACAAACACAGTTGGCTCATTTGAATCTACTAACTCAGTCAAACATTTGAAAGCCCAATCATATGCCGTTTCTTGCTCATTCTGCAGGAATGCAAAGAAAACAGAAAAATTCTTATGAACCGGTGTCACTCCAATTACTTCTAACAAAGGCATCTTATATTTATTGGTGTTATATGTACAATCAGCAATAAAGACATGGGGATAAGCCTTTAAAAGTTTAAGCGAATCCGGATGAGCAAATAACACATCAGTCAGTTCATGTTTACCTTTTTCAGTTACAATAGGAATTGTTTGGCGAAAAACACGATAACCATGATCATCTGCTAATTTCAACAACTGTTCTGCTCTAGTACGATACTGTCTCGCCTTCTTTTTCGATATAGCACGGACGTTGTAAACTTGCTTAGCAGTAACACTTATACCCTTATTACTCAAGTCAATAAGTATGTTAGAAACACTGACTTTACTTGCGGTCATTGTCACAATAGCCTCTTTGGTTTGTGCATTCAAAGAACGTCTTTTTTTACCTAGAAAATGGTTGTGATACCCGTTTATAACATGTACTTCCCATCTACCGTCACTTTGTCTAACGCATTTCAAAAGAAATGGGCATTGACGTTTTATGGTTCCCGTATAAGACCTTTTGGCGGGCACAAGGGATTTTGTACGCATTCGAAATTTTCCCGATCGGTCACATACAAGCAGTTGCTCCCCGCAACCACGTTTTGGGAGATGATGCCCAACTCGAATATTGATTTTATGTAGCAATCCCATTGATTTTATTTCGTCTATCATCGTCTGACGATCATTGTAGAATTTACCGGAGATATTGAATATATGAGCAGTATCAATAAGTTCTTCCGAATTTTCTTCATTATTTGGTTCATCCTGAAACAAAAAACAAGGAAATTAAATTATAATTATACAGTTGTACCCAACGCCCAGCCGCAACAATAACAATCCGTTTCACTTTAAACGGACACTATTCTTTTAAAGCTGCAGACGGATAATGTCCCTCTTACAAAATGCAAGTAAGAGGGCAAGTGGGGTATCCGTCATTTTCAATGAAGAATAATGTAGTTCAACAATAATACCTTACCAGTACAATAAGACACCATCACTAGTTGTTTAATGTAGTTCAGTAATTAGCTCACAAATACTTTAGCATTGAAGAATTAACATGCGTGCATGAATAAGAAGAATTAACTAGCAGTAGTTTAAACAAGTCGGCGTACTCCGTATAAAATGTACTCCGTAACATCCAACACCAAAATACCGACAACCAACTCACCAGCAACCCCTCCCCGACCCCAATAAAACCGCCGGATACCCTTACCTACCCCCATACCGGCGCCGATAGACCACCCCCGCGCAACCCAAAGCAACTCGTTCCTGGGTGTACTGAAGCAACCGCGGCAATTGCGCACAACCGCAGCAACAGCACACAACCGCACAACCACCCCCTCCGACCACCCAATGTGCGTCTTCCGGCCACCCGACTCAGGCCTGACGACGACCCATAAATAACCACCCTCTCCATAACCCTACTTTAAAACCCTAATTATAAAAGAAAACCGTTTTAATAAAAAAAACAGTCATTAGTTAAGTCGATAATAAGACGGGATTAAAAAGTTGTTCATGAAATGGAAAAATTACCTCTGGTATGCGCGAATTACGATCCATTATTGTCGAATTATTTACGATTCGTTAGGTTTTGAGAGGGATAAACTCTTTTTTTTTAAACAAGGGAGAAAACTCTTCCTAATTAATATTTTTAAATGAAGGGCAATTCTGGAATACAAGGGGTAAAATGCGCGGGATTTAGTAAAGGAATGCGCGGGATTTAGCACGTCCCTACTTTTTTTTACTACAGTTAAAGAGGGTATTACTTTAATTTATATGTAGTTTAGTTCAACTCTTATAATTTTAGTTCATTAAAGTTAAACTCAACTCATACTCATTTCTCTATAATTTAAGCTCATATAAGTTTAGTATAGAAAAATTAAACTCTTATAAGTTTAGTTCAGCTTTTTTATATGTCCAGTTTTAAAAAGTTACGCTCCAATCAGTTCAACTCAACAAAAATTAAGTCCAAAAGGACCAGGACTTAGGTATTATTAAATCATATAATTAGAAGACACTACAAATTGGCCCGGGCATTAAATCTAGTATATATATATATAAAAGAGGCTTCTTTCAGGTAATTCTAGAGACTCCAAGTTTTTTGAAACACTCTAATTATAATAATAATATTGATCTAAAAAAATAACAGAATTCGTAAATATTAATCTAAAAATATAACTTTTATTTCATGAAAACTTTATCTCTTAAAATAAAAAAATTATTGGGAATACTGATCTAAAAAAATAACAGAATTTGTAAATATTAATCTAAAAGGATAACTTTTCTTTCATAGAAACTTTATCTCTTAAAATAAAAAAAATTATTGGGATATATATATAAATAACCAATGAGTATATATATATATATATATATATATATATATATATATATATATATATATATATATATATATATATATAGAGAGAGAGAGAGAGAGAGAGAGAGAGAGAGAAAAGTTCTTCTAAGTCCCTTTTTTTTTGAGTCCATAAGTCCCTCCCACAACCCTTGGATCATGCATGGTGGAAGGTTGAGATTGAAAGCAAAAAAACACACTTAACACTAATGAATTCACTTCTCTCTCTAGTTTTAATAATACATTCACTAATTCATTATCATACACAATTAACACCATATTTTGTCTTATACTTCAAAGTTTATGAAAATTTTGTTAACATTTTTCCTGTTTCGGTTTTTTTTTCGTTTTTTTTTTCGAGACAAGTTTTTTAACGCTTCGTTTTTTTTTTTTTTTTTTTTTTTTCGGGACAAGTTTTCGACATTTTAGGATTTTACGAGTGTAATTCTAACAGCAAAAAGTGTAATTTTAAGGAATATTTTCGAGAATTTAGCGTTTTATAAGTTTAACTTCAATCTTTTCCGAGTGATTTTAACGAATAATATTTTGAATTTTTGTCATTTTATCACAAGTTATTGTAATTTAGCATTTTACGAGTTTTATTTTAATGACAAAAAGTGTTATTTTAGTCCAGGTAAGTGTAATTTCAGTCCAATGAGATTGTTATTTTTAGTCAAGGAGAATATAATTTTAGTCCGAGAAAAGTGTAATTTTAGTCCGAGAAAAGTATAATTTCAAATCCCTTTGAGAATGTAATTTTAGTCCATTGAGAGTGTAACATTAGTCCAATGAGAATATGAGAATATGACCAAGTCCATGGAGAGTGTAACATTAGTCCAATAATAGTAAGTGTAATTCTAGCAGGAAAAGTGTAATTC
This sequence comes from Silene latifolia, assembly GCF_048544455.1. Classification (NCBI taxonomy): domain Eukaryota; kingdom Viridiplantae; phylum Streptophyta; class Magnoliopsida; order Caryophyllales; family Caryophyllaceae; genus Silene; species Silene latifolia. Next base: position 53,052,830 of record NC_133533.1, read on the forward strand.
TAACAACAAAAAGTGTAATTTTAGCCGAAAAAAGTGTTATTCTAGCAAAAAAAGTTTAATTTTAATAGAGAAAAGTGTAATTTTAACAGAAAAAAGTGTAATTCTAACAGAAAAAAGTGTAATTCTAACAACAAAAAGTGTAATTTTAACCGAAACAAGTGTTATTAGCAAAAAAAAGGTTTATTTTGAAAAGAAAAAAGTGTAATTTTAATGAAGAAAAGTGTAATTTTAACGGAAAAAAGTGTAATTCTAACAACAAAAAGTGTAATTTAGCCGAAAAAAGTGTTATTCTAGCAAAAAAAAGTGTAATTTTAATAGAGAAAAGTGTAATTTTAACAGAAAAAAAGTGTAATTCTAACAGAAAAAAGTGTAATTTTAACAACAAAAAGTGTAATTCTAACAGCAAAAAGTGTAATTTAAGGAATATTTTCGAGAATTTAAAAAGTGTAAAAATAATGAGAAGCCAACAATCAAAACTAAAGCTTTAAAAAAAAAAAAAAACAGGAAAACTTAAAAAGGAAAACACAAAACAAGAAAAGAAAAACAAGACACAACAAAAGGAGTGTACAAAACTAAAACCATCGACACCATCAAAACTCTAAAAAAAAATGTAAAAACAAAAGAAAAAAAACAAAACCAGAAAAAACAAAAAAAAAACGAGTAGGTGAGGGTGGAATTGAAACCAAAAACCCAAACCAACAAATTTGTATGCATGTGTATCAACAAATTTGTATGCATGTGTATCACACAAACCAAAAACACACGCAAACCAACAAATTTGTACCAAAAAAAAAAAAAAAAAAAAAAAACGAGATCTGGAATTGAAAGACGGAAAAGAAAAAGAGAAGAGGTGAAAAAAATGTAAAAACAAAAGAAAAAAAAAACAAAACCAGAAAAAACAAAAAAAAACGAGTCGGTGAGGGTGGAATTGAAACCAAAAACACAAACCAACAAATTTGTATGCATGTGTATCAACAAATTTGTATGCATGTGTATCACACAAACCAAAAACACACGCAAACCAACAAATTTGAACCAAAAAAAAAAAAAAAAAACGAGATCTGGAATTGAAAGACGGAAAATAAAGACGGAAGCAGGCGGCAGCGGCAGATCTGGGGTGGTTTCGGTGTGGTGGTGGCGTGAGGGTGGTGTCGGGTTGTGGGTGTCGGGGTTGTGGTGTGGGGGTTGTGGTGTGGTGGGGTGGTCGGTGAGTGTGGGGGTGACAGGAGGTGGTGTCAGTTGTGGTGGCGAAGGGAGTTGGACGTGGTGTCTGTGGGTGGTTGTGGTTGTTGGTGAGTGTGGGCCGCAAAGAAAGGATGGAGGCTGGTGGGTCGGGAAGAAGGGAGGGAGGGTGGGTGGTGATGTCGGGTGTCGGGTGGGAGTGGGTGGTGGTGGTGAGTAGGGCCGGTGGGGTGGGTGGGAGAGGAAAATGGAGGGAATTTTTTTTATTTTTTAGATTTTGAATTATTTGGGTTTGTTAGGATGAGAGTATTATTTGGGTTTTGAATTAATTTGGGTTTTAGAGAGGGAGTAGAGAAGTGAATTGTGTGAATGAGAGAGAAGTTGGTGGAAAAATAAAGGTTATATAGTGGATTAATATTTGATTAGTGTGGATTAGTAAAGTAGAGAGGGGGAGTGTTTTATTAGGCATTAATCCTCCTTTTTTTGCTTCCAATCTCAACCTTCCATCTTCCTCATCCAATGGCTCTAAAGGGAACTTATGGACTCAAATGTAAGAGGTGGACTATATATATATATATATATATATATATATATATATATATATATATATATATATATATATATATATATATATATATATATATATATAGTGTCAAGTTCTTATGAGTCCACCAAAATGTTTGAGTCCATAAGTCCTCTCTACATCCCTTAGATCTTCCACTAAGGATGGTTGAGATTGAAAGCAAAAAAGCATACTTAACACTAATGAATTTCCTATACACTAATTAATCCACTTTCTCTCTCTAGCTTTAATTATACATTCACTAATGGATTAATGATACACAATTAACACCACCATTTATCTTATACTTCAAAGTTTATGGAAATTTTGTTAACACTTTTCCAGTTTCAGTTTTTTTTCGTTTTTTTTTAGACAAGTTTTCGACATTTTAGGATTTTACGAGTGTAATTCTAACGGCAAAAAGTGTAATTTTAAGGAATATTTTCGAGAATTTAGCGTTTTACAAAGTTTAACTTCAATCTTTTCCGAGTGATTTTAACGAATAATATTTTGAATTTTTGTAATTTTATCACAAGTTATTGTAATTTAGCATTTTACGAGTGTTATTTTAATGACAAAAAGTGTTATTTTAGTCCAGGTAAGTGTAATTTCAGTCCAATGAAATTGTTATTTTTAGTCATGGAGAATGTAATTTTAGTCCAGAAAAGTGTAATTTTAGTCCAGAAAAGTGTAATTTTAGTCCAGAAAAGTATAATTTCAGTCCACTGAGAATGCAATTTTAGTCCATTGAGAGTGTAACATTAGTCCAATGAGAATATGAGAATATGACCAAGTCCATTGATAGTGTAACATTAGTCCAATAGAAAAAAGTGTAATTTTAACAGAAAAAAGTGTAATTCTAACAGAAAAAAGTGTAATTCTAACAGAAAAAGGTGTAATTCTAATAACAAAAAGTGTAATTCTAATAAAAAGTGTAATTCTAACAAACAGAAAAAAGTGTAATTCTAACAGAAAAAAGTGTAATTCTAACAGAAAAAAATGTAATTCTAATAGAAAAAGGTGTAATTTTAATAGAAAAAAGTGTAATTCTAACAGAAAAAAGTGTAATTCTAACAACAAAAAGTGTAATTTTAGCCGAAAAAAGTGTTATTCTAGCAAAAAAAAAAAGTATAATTTTAACAGAAAAAAGTGTAATTTTAATGAAGAAAAATGTAATTTTAACAAAAAAAAGTGTAATTCTAACAGAAAAAAGTGTAATTCTAACAACAAAAAGTGTAATTTTAGCCGAAAAAGTGTTATTCTAGCAGAAAAAAGTATAATTTTAACAGAAAAAAGTGTAATTTTAACAGAAAAAAAGTGTAATTCTAACAGAAAAAAGTGTAATTCTAACAACAAAAAGTGTAATTTTAGCCGAAAAAAGTGTTATTCTAGCAGAAAAAAGTATAATTTTAACAGAAAAAAGTGTAATTTTAATGGAGAAAAGTGTAATTTTAATAGAAATAAGTATAACTTTAACTTTAATAGATATAAATGTAATTTTAATAGAGAAATGTGTAATTTTAATAGAAAAAAATGTAACTTTAATAAAGATAATTATAATTTTAATAGATCTATGTCTAAAAAAAATAACAAGACGATAAAATGAGAACAAAAAATGAGAAGAGCAAAACAAAATTCTGAAAAAACAAAAAAAAGAGTGAAAATGTGAAGAACAAACCACAATAAAATGAGAAGAACAAAAAAAGAGTGAAAATCTAAGATCTCGTTTTTACTAAAATGAGATAAACAACAAAAACAAAAACAAAAAATAAAACAAAACTAAAACAAAAAATAAAACAAAAAAGGTGCGTATGGTGATAAACACAAAACAAAGACAAAAGACACAAAATCTAATAAACACAAAACAAAAACAAAATAAACAAAAAACTTTCAGATTTGAAACAAATAGGTGAAGGAGAGGGAAGTGGTGTTAGGATGACGGACGTGCGTATGGTGATGGGTGGTGTGGCGTCGGATGGTGGTGATGTTGTCGAGGTGGTGGCGGGCGAGCATGGGGAGGGCGTGTGGTGTTGGTTGGTGGTGATAATGTTGTTGTCGGGTGGTGGGAGCGCGAAAATGGAGGTGGCGGTGGTTTTGGTGTAGGGTGAGGGTGTGGTCGTGAGCGGCACGTGTGGTGTTGGTTGGTGGTGATAATGTTGTTGTGGGGTGGTGGTATTTGCGACGGGAGTGGAGTTGGTGTGGGGTAGTTTCAGTGGTTGTGGTGGTGGTGGGTGTGGGTATGCGGTGGTGGTGGTGGTGGTGGGTTAGCGGCGGCGGGAAGGGAAACAGTGGCAGCGGGGTGGGAGGTGGTGGTAGTCGGTGGGTTGTTGAGAGAAAAGGGGGGGAAATTTTTTGTTTTTTTTGTTTTTGAATTGTTTTGGATTTTGAGAGATGAGAGGTTTGTGAGATAAAATATGAGAGAAATTGTGTGGATGAGAGATAAGTAGGTGGGAGGAAAATGTATATATATTGAATTAGTGATTAATTAGAATTAATTAGTATGGGTAGTGAGAGAGTGGTTTAATTAGCTTTAATCTCCTTTTTTTTTGTGTAAATCTCAGCCCTCCTTTTCCCTCATCCAAGGGCTCTAAAGAGAACTTATGGACTCACACTTAAGGAGGGACTCATTTGATCCTAATACTATATATATATATATATATATATATATATATATATATATATATATATATATATATATATATATATATATATATATATATATATATATATATATAGATAGATAGATAGATAGATAGATAGATAGATAGATAGATAGATAGATAGATAGAGAGAGAGAGAGAGAGAGAGAGAGAGAGAGAGAGAGAGAGAGAGAGATCTAATGAGTCCCTTACCTCATTTGAGTCCTTAAGTCCTTATAAGGACCCTTAGATGGACAACATCTATGGTGGAGATTTTTTATAAAATGTAGGCCAAAAAAAAAGGGAAAAGCTTGGCTATGAGAGAGGACAACAATTCCTGCAAATTATCCTTACCAATGATCATTTCCTGCGGACAAAAGCATATATCCTTTGTACTATGTTTCCACTTCCCACATTCTTCCTTCCTGAACACACTTAATTCCAACCTTTTTCTTTCTTTCTTCTCTCTAAAATTGGGTGCTTTCATCTCAAAACGAAGCTAAAGTTCTCTCTAAATCCTCCAAATCAGCGTAAACATGCAAATAATAGATGGCATCAATGGTATTACTTCATTTTATTCATTGTTTTCAGTCACGTTTTCATATTTTTCAGTTGAATAGGAAGGATGAAGGTAATCATTACAGTTTTGCATGTCATCGAATTTGTTCATTCTTGTTTTGATTATTTGTTACTGGGTTTGAAATGAAGATTGTTAGAAGTAAATCTTCATGCTGGGTTTTCATTAATTTGAGTTTGGATTAGCATGAACGCATTCTGACAACATTTACATGAACATTTTTGCTATAGTTTTACATTTACACTTTTTATTGTTATATTTTTTATGTGAGTTAGCATTCTGACAACATTTACACTTTTATTGACATTTACACTTTTAAAGCCTCACATTTACACTGCATTACTGCTCACGTTTACACTTTTCCTGTACTTTTAAATTTACACTTTTTTATTGTTATAGTCACCTTTGCATTTTAATTGTTATATTTTTTATGTGAGTTAGCATTCTGACAACATTTACACTTTTGTTGACATTTACACTTTTAAAGCCTCACATTTACACCGCATTATTCTTCACGTTTACACTTTTCCCGCGTACTTTTAAATTTACACTTTTTTATTGTTATAGTCACCTTTGCATTTTTATTGTTATATTTTTTATGCGAGTTAGCATTCTGACAACATTTACACTTTTGTTGACATTTACACTTTTAAAGCATCACATTTACACTGCATTCTTGCTCACGTTTACACTTTTGGTGTACTTTTACACTTTTGTTGACATTTACATTTTCAGACAATCACATTTACACTTCGTTTCTGCTACACATTTGGATGTTTACTCTTTTTGCTATAGTTTTACATTTACACTTTTTAATTGTTATAGTCACCTTTTAATTGTTAATATTATAGTTTTAATTTGAGTTAGCATTCTGAAAACATTTACACTTTTGTTGACATTTACACTTATAAAACATCACATTTACACTGCATTTCTGCTGACATTTACACTTTTGCTGACATTTACACTTTCAGAACAGCACATTTACACTTCGTTTCTACTGACATTTACACTTACACTTTTGGATGTTTACTTTTACTATAGTTTTGACATTTACACTTTTGATGACATTTACACTTTCAGAACAGCACATTTACACTTCATATATGAGGACATTTACATTTACACTTACACTCTGTGCACATTTACAGACTTGGTAAAACAGAATAGGGTTCAACCTGATAGGCAGGAGCTGTGTAGGGAGATGGAGAAGAGGTTTACACCGTACATCGGCCAGGAGTTTGGGGGGTTGAGGATGCGGTGACTTTTTATAAGATATACGCCATTACTTGTGGGTTTGATGTACGTAGGTACACAACAACAAAATGGCGTGGCGGTGAGATCAAGTCAAAGCTCGTCGTCTGCAATCGAGAAGGTTTCGCTCACAAGACGCCCAGAAAAGATCGGGATGACCAATTTGGATGGGGAGAAGTCACAGAGGATATTCAGGGTCACTAGAGTGGGGTGTAAAGCGAGGATACGACTATATATGAAGAATGGTCTTTTATTAATTGACCGGTTCCACGAGGGTCACAATCACGAGCTTATCTCACTTAAGGACAAAGAGTTCCAGAAATTGTCGCGTAACATAACAGATTATCACAAGATGATAATCGTTTCAAACTCAAGGGTTTGTAATACATAATCAGTCTCTATACTAAATAAATAATTCCATTCATGTTATATTTATATGACGTATCATTAATGATTGATTGCCAATCAAGATAGGAGCAACAAAAACATACAGAATCTGCAAAGAACAAGTGAATTGATACGAAAACATTGGAGCAAGCTTAAATGATTTTAAGAACTTCCATATGGATGTTAAATGTTTCATTCACGAACGGGATGGTCAGTTGTTTGTTGACCATTTCAAGGAAATGACTGAAACAAGAATAGGTTTCTACTTTGACTATGACCTTGACGATGATGGCGACCTACGTAGGGCCATATCGGCGGGGCACGGCCCCGAGATAATTACAAAATTTTTGGTGATGCGGTGTCATTCGACCCAACTTACTCCACCAATAAGTATTCTATGGTATTCACACCATTCACGGTGTTGACCACCATAAACGATCCGTGACGTTCGTGGGGCTCTAGTTGCAAGGGAAGATTATGAGTCATTTAATTGGGTTTTCAGCCGGTTTTTACAAGCAATGGGGGTAAGGAACCCGAGTACATAATTACGAGATCGGACCCGGTATTATCAAATCTGTCCCTCTTGTTTTCAAGACAATGCGCCATCGGTTCTGTATGTGGCATATAGTGAACAAAATGCCAAGTAAGTTTGGTGTCTCGAGAAGCGATTATAATGAGTTCATGTGTAAAATTAATAACATTATATGGTACGATGAGCTTGAGGCAGCAGAATTTGATGGTATCTGGGAGCAAATAATTCAAGATCATGGTGTTGGCGTAAATGATTGGTTTGCAGATACATATGCTATAAGGGGACAGTAGGTGATGGCGCATTGCAGAGACTTGAGGATGGCGTCGATTATGAGGACAACTCAAAGATCAGAGAGCGAAAATAGCTTTTTCAAGAGGTTTGAGCACAAGTCAGGAACATTGGTTGAGTTTTGGATGCGTTTTGAGAGCACTATGGACCAACAAAGACATACACAGAAGCAGCTTGACAACATGGATAAGCACTCGTCCGCAACGGCGTCAACACATCTGGCATTAGAGATTCATGCTGCAAAGGTGTACACCTATTCAGCTTTCAACAAATTCAAACAAGAAGCCATCTTCTCAATTGATACATGTAGAATAAGAGATTTCACTGAGAGAGGCGAGCTAGAGGTAACTACTGTCAAAGATTCAACCAGAAAGAAGAATTTTGAAGTTGCGTACAGTCCAGGTAGTTTACACTTCCTATGACATTTACACTTTCTGTTTTTATCTCATTTAAATTCCTATAACTTAACATTTACACTTCTAATAACTTAACATTTACACTTCCTATTAGTTTACATTTACACTTCCTATTAGTTTGCATATACACTTCTAATAACTTAACATTTACACTTTACAATTGATGACATTTACACTTTACATCATATGAAATTTACACTTCCTATACCTGAACATTTACACTTTTCCACTTATTGACATTTACACTACATTTCATGACATTTACACTTTACATCATATGACATTTACACATTTAAATGCCTATAACTTAACATTTACACTTCTAATACCTTAACATTTACACTTCTAATTACTTAGCATTTACACACTACATTTCATGACATTTACACTTTACATCATATGACATTTACACATTCAAATCCCTTAAACTTAACATTTACACTTCTAATACCTTAACATTTACACTTCCTATTAGAATACATTTACACTTCTAATTACTTAGCATTTACACTTTACAATTGATGACATTTACACTTTACATCATATGACATTTACACTTCCTATACCTTAACATTTACACTTTTCCACTCATTGACATTTACACTACATTTCATGACATTTACACTTTACATCATATGACATTTACACATTTAAATCCCTATAACTTAAGATTTACACTTCTAATACCTTAACATTTACACTTCCTATACCTTAACATTTACACTTTTCCACTTATTGACATTTACACTACATTTCATGACAGTTACACTTTACATCATATGACATTTACACATTTAAATCCCCTATAACTTAACATTTACACTTCTAGTACCTTAACATTTACACTTCCTATTAGTTTACATTTACACTTCTAATTACTTAGCATTTACACATTACATGTCATGACATTTACACTTTACATCATGACATTTACACATTCAAATCCCTATAACTTAACATTTACACTTCTAATACCTTAACATTTACACTTCCTATTAGATTACATTTACACTTCTAATTACTTATCATTTACACTTTACAATTCATGACATTTACACTTTAGATCATTACATTTACACTTCTAATAACTTAACATTTACACTTTACAATTCAATACATTTAAACTTTACATCAGTGACACTATTTTTAACGCTCACACTTACATGCTAGCTTTATCTGATGACACAGGTACACGTAAAGCAAGCTGCAGTTGTACGATGTTTGAAAGAACCGGAATTCTATGCCGCCATATAATATGGATTTTTTCAGCAAGTCGAATAGAGACTATACTAGAAGATTATGTTCTGAATAGATGGATGAAAGAGTATCTCCGATTAAGGATTTTCAATACTAATGGTGAAAGAACAGAAAACATGAAAGTCATCGATGAAAAATAAATTGCAATGTCAATAATGTGGTCAGAAGTTCATGAACCTGTAGGGCTCCTTCGAGACAAAGGAATAGCTGATGTTGACAGCTTTTCCGCTGTAATTAGATCATTTAAACAGTCCCTGTCACCATTAGGGGAAGTGTTGAATAAAAATCAACAAATGGAGAAATTTCTGAATTATACGGCATGTGAGGTAGTGACGATATTGCCACCAAAGAATTCGAAAAACAAGGGGACCGGAAAAAGATTGCTGTCAGCCAAAACAAAAGCAATGGTGTTGGCTAAGAAACCCAAACGTAAGTGTAAGAATTGCAAGAGAATGACAAATCACGACAAAAGAAACTGCCCTAACCCCTTCTCAGCATACACGCCATTGTGCGAAGGGTCGTCTGAACCAGAAGAGGATGAAGGAGAGGAGGAGGAAAAGCTGGAGTCAGAACAAGAATAGACGTCAGATCAGTGACAAGTGTTGCTCTATATATATTTTGAGTGTGTAACTTAAAACTTTGATGTGTTATAACTGGAGCGGGCGATAAGGAATTGGTCTCATGGCAGCGTAACTTTGAACTGCAGTTGGTGTAACTTTTAGTAACACCAACGTTAGAGTTACACTGTCATAAGACCAAAATCTCTTTGTTTTATTAGATAGCCAAACATTGTGTTACTTGAACTTATTTTGGATTACTTATGTTATTTCAAGTAACAGTTACACTTATTTTCAAATAACTGGTGTTAACATTTACACTTCCAGTAACTTCACATTTACACATACTATATCCTCACATTTACACTTTGAATATCTTCACATTTACACTTCCAATTTAGTTAGTTTTACACTTTATTTGTTCACATTTACACATCTCCTATATTCAAATTTACACTTCCTATTTGTTCTTATTTACACTTTTTTTTGTTCACATTTACACTTGGGCTGTCACCACATTTACACTTCCCATGTCACCACATTTACGCTGCATTCAATTTAATTTCAGTGTGTTTACATTCACACTTTCGATGTTAAAGTTGACAACGATGTGTTAACATTTATACTTTAAGTGTGTTAACATTTACACTTAAATTGTAAATGTCACTAAATTACAAGTGTGATAACAATTACACTTGCAATTTAGTCACATTTACACTTTGAATAAACTATGATTATAAATGCCAAAAAATAGTCAACTATTACACTTCATTAGTGTAATTTACCATTACACTTCATTCTTTGTAAAGCTTACACTTGCAAACATTGCCAACCACAAGATACAAAACATTCTTTTCTAAGTTCAAGATTGCCAAACAAAATACATTTAAAAAAAAATATGTCCACAAATTGTTCACTTTTTCGACAACACAGCCTTAATTTTGCGCTTCTTTTGTAACTTGGCCCATAAATCTTCTTTTCCAGCGATAAACCCATTCAACTTTGCTTCAAAAATGTCTCTGTTGACATTTATGTCAGCTAGAACAAGCGTCGCCACCAACTCGACTACCAAGTACCGTCGATTCCTCTTCCTCTCCAAGTCTGGATGCTCAAAAGGTTGACCCTCGTACATCAAAGATATACATCATACGAAAATCCCGATTCTGTTATGTTAGGAAGGGGTGTTTGGCGCCTGAACGGGATTTGCCGATGCTCAAAGCTAGTAATCTCATATCCCCCGTCCGTTCGACGTCCAAATAATCGCTAACGGTGATGCCACTTGCGAGTAACATTGCACATTTCGATCGATCCCGATTGGCATGATGTTGGTAGTCAAGGATATCAACGATTTGTTGTCCAAAATTTATACACACGCATGCAAAGTGCCCACCAATGTTGACAGTATGAAGATAAACTCGACATTCGGGTTGAAAGTTTTATCACATTCCCGGGATGAAGGTATCTCAAATGTGATACGACCGATCGGTGATGTCATTAGACGTGAGCCTCGCTTCACGTATATCCAAAAGTCGCATGATACATTCCCTGTTCGGAGGAGTGAGTGAGACTACATAATAAAAGTAAGAACTAATGTATAACTTTTAGGCTTTGTGCGGGGGGGGGGGGGGGTGTACCATATGACATATCCCAAGGAAGGTCATCCTAGGAAGTAAGTGTTCAAAGCAGACTCCAAATGGTTCAAAGAAAACAGCCCACGACTCAATGACAACAGGCGACATTACAACCTCGGGAAGCATGGTCATGATGTCGGACCGGCGCAGCGGCGGCATGCCCTCTTTGTCCAAGAGATTGATTCACTGCAATAAAACACACGTATAATATTAAGAAATTGAGAAGTAGTTACAAATTAAATATCGTAACTAATTGGCCCTGTTATAAGAGTTTGGCAGGTACTAACGAATTTTCAAAGTTGTAGTCGTCTAACAAGCAATAGTCCACCGCATGCTTTCGACGTGATCGAATACCCCTGACCAAGCTTTGGTTGTTCCGTAAGAAGGCCGAGACAACAAGAGTCTGCGTACCAGCAGCCCCACAGTCAATTGAGCAACCCAAGCCATCCCCCCCGCCCCGTGGACGGCTTCGTACGGCTGACAAAGGTTGGCTACCTGACGACTGCGCTGACGCTTGAACAACAACGGGGCTACTTTCCGCCTGTATGGCTACAGGATTGACCACAGGGCTTCCTTCTACGCGTTTAGGGAGTGGGACTGCAACACGGAGACGTTTACTGTACGTAATCTCTTCCTCATCGTCCAGACTCCGCTTCTGTGCAACATTGGAGACCGGGTTCAGACCTTGACCATACTTTTCCCTGAATTGGGTTATCCTTGGGCGAACGCTCTCCCTCACTTTGTTATGGTCACTCAGGATAAGAATCGACACCACTTCAGCCTAGATGAGGTTCAGAACGTCCCTCTCACCTAAGGCGCAGTCAAATAGCTTCCCATTGAAAAGCAGCATGTGTATCATCATGTACACCCCGCAATCAAACGCAGAATAACCCGTACCTTGCCATTTAAATTCGACATTCACAAATTTGAACCCAGCAACCTTTGAACCTCTGACAAACCCTTTAGACTCCAGATACGCACCCATTAAATCACACTGTAAAAGGAATTTAAAAAAAAAAGTCAATTTAAAAACAGTGTTTACAATTCCAGAATACATCAACACTAAAGAACAAATTAAGGTATGCTATTTATAATTATTACCGCAATACGGGAAATTCCAAAATATGGAAGCTTCTCAAAATCATCGTCGTATCGACGGTTGTCCAAATACTCTATCTGCTCGGAAACGAAGTTTATGCATGCACACCGTTTGTAATGATCATTATTGCGGATAAGATCGGGATGAAGACCTGGCGGGTGTAACAACAAAGACATAAAAGATACACTCAGTAAAAATTTCAGATTTACACTTTCAATAATTCGTCACATTTACAGTCCCTGTGTCATGACATTTACACTTTCCATATATTCACATTTACACTATATATGTCATGACATTTACACTTCATATTTAGTCACCTTTACACTCCCTGTGTCACAACTTTTACACTTCACTATATCTCACATTTAAACTTTCTATGTGATGACATTTACACTTTCCATATATTCACATTTACACTTTATATGTGCTGACATTTACACTTCCTATTTAGTCACCTTTACACTCCCTATGTCATCACATTTACACTTTCTATATGATCACATTTCCACTATACATCATGGCATTTACACTTCACTATGTATCACATTTATACTTCATATTTCATTACATTTACACTTCACAATATCTCACGACATTTACAGTTCACTATGTCTCACGTTTACACTTCATATGTCATGACATTTACACTTTACATATATTCACATTTACACTTTATATGTGCTGACATTTACACTTTCTATTTAGTCACCTTTACACTCGCTATGTCATCACATTTACACTTTCTATATAATCACATTTACACTATACATCATGACATTTACACTTCACTATGTATCACATTTACACTTCATATTTCATGACATTTACACTTTCTTCTTAATCACATCCAGGCATTTACACTTTCTGTGAAAATCACATATACACTTTCGGTGTGATGACATTTACACTTCACAATAGGTCACATTTACACTTACCATATCGATCCAAGTTGAAATGGAGACAAACAGATTGAATCCAAGCATCCCACCCAAACCCGATTTCGTCCTTTTTGTCAAGAACAATTCCTTTCTTCTTGGCTTTCCAAATATCCAGTGCAGGGCTCTGTTCAAATGAAGGGCAGCGCTATTAAATTTAGACACTTACGTTACAATTAAATTAAAACTATAAAAATTGCATTGAGTGAGGATAGGGCAAGTACTGTGTGACTAAGCCCGAAGAAACAACGAGAGGATGCAACTGGTGCAGTTTGGTCATACATCATCTTATTGATTAGTAGGCACCAACAATCGATTCTGTAATTCATAACTTCCTGTCCAGGTTCAAGGGTTAACATGTCTTCCCGTGACACGAAGAAAAAGTCTGAAAAAACTGCCAATTCTTCCCTACAAAAAAAGAAAAATTTATATAAGGCAAACATGGTTACGACAACATATAAGTATTAATATGTTTGACATAGAAATTAATCGACTCACCCTTTCAACCAAGCTTCTGATTTGTTAAATACGTAGTCCAGGACGTATTTTCTTTCCTTAAAAACATCCCTAAATAATTTCTTATTCAGCTGCAGGTCTACAGTAACAAAGCCCTGCTCGGGCATGGGTTCCCCACAATCCATGGTGCAAGTCAGATTCTCAGGGACCACTTCCATGCACTGTAAGGGCTCAGATGAATGAAATAGGAAAGGGTGGTGATCCATATTACTCCGGGGGACATAAATTTCCCGACCATCCTCGGGAACGGCTGGTTGAGAAAGGCCTGCCACATCAGTCGTTCCAAAATCCTCACCTGGAACCCCCATAAATGCCTCAGCTAGCTCTGCAGTAGATATAAACGTACACTGAAATTCCGGCAACTTAAACTCAGAGGAGGGTGCTTCAATAACCACCTTATCTGCTCCCTCTGCAACATCCATGGGCTTGTCATCATTCTGAAATGAACCAGGACAACCAGGTTGTTCAGTAGGGCCCTCACCTTGCTCGTTGACCATGCCACTACCAATCTCTAACCCTTCTTGCGATGCATCTTCATGGACAGTGGTCGAAACAACGCCAGGCTCACCATCCGGTGCTTTCGTACCACTAACTTGGCGTCGGTCAACGGGTTGTTCCACTCCCGGTGCACCGCTAACATCCACAACCTCACCAGGCACTAGTCCAACCACGAGTGGTTCGGGCCCACGACAGGGCCCCTGGTCTTGGGGCGGCTCCATGTCCATGCCCTGCACAGCCTCATCCTGGACTGTCGGTGCACCACTAACATCCACATCCACGCCAGGCACTAGTCCAACCACCACTGATTCAGGCCCACGGCGGGTCCCCTGATCTTGAGGCGGCTCCATATCCATTCCCCGCACAACCACGTCCCCGTTCTCTCGGTGCACCACCCCGTGCCACTTCACCATCACACCGCCCGACAACTTTTTCGGTAAATATCAATATCACCGTCGCTATAAATTTCAACTGAAATGAAGATGATCCATCTTCAATTGACGGGACTACCACATCCGCATCCACCTTTTTTGCTACTTTTGAAAAAGACGCCTCCCCTTCGCCAGAAACAGGCCCCTGTTCTTGAGCTAGCTCCATATCCATACCCTGCACAATCTCATCCTCACCTATCTGTACGCAGCCCTCTACCGCTTCACCACCACCATGACCAATATCTCTCAAACCTTGCGGCGCGTTCTCAATATCGCGAATCGAAATAAATTTTACTTGAATCAAGATGAACCATCTTCATTGATGACCTACCACATCCGCATCAACCTTATTCGTTGCTTCTGACTTACATTTCTCAACAACATGTTCAGCTTTCTCAGGGGCACCACTAGTGTCAGGCACTTCCCCTCCCAAACTTTCCTGCTCCTCGTTCAATGAGGGCTTTGTGTAAGCTTCTTCAACTTCATCCGGGCTATAAATTTTCTATAGAATCTGCCGATCAGTTAATTGAGTCAAGTCGTCGGTTAAATCTAGCCCGCATTCCTCTTCCTCTCGTCGACAGGCTTCGTTAAGTTCAGCGGTGTTGTAGAAATCAGTGGTCTCCATTACCTCGTGACATCGCCGCATCACCGCTTTATCACCCAAATCGAATCTTCTCGCAAGTGATACAGGCTCTACAGTAGGCGTAAACTCGAACTTAGAAACCTTGGTCTTTCTTTTCTTGCTTGTCTTTGTTTTTTCTTGGCCGCCTGTTTTTTTTCTTGGCCAACATCTGACAATGAGGGAGCGTTATCATTATACTTCTTCATTTGGGAAGCTAAATTTCCAACTTCTTCAACATATTTCTTCACCTTTGCACCTTCAAAAAAAGCTTGCGTCGCTTGCGACGGAACAAGATCAGTTGAAGAAGAAGCACATGTTGTTAAATTCTTAAGCATTGCAAATTTGCATCCGTATACCAGGATTAGAAGGCCACGTTTCCTTTGAATCTTCAAGTACAGCTCGTGTACACCCTACAGTTGGTAACAAAAAAAGATTTAAGAGTCTAGATACACAAAATATACCTGCTCAATATATATATATATATATATATATATATATATATATATATATATATATATATATATATATATATATATATATTAAAAAAAATATGCGATTAATTAAACATTCATAACATAAATCTTACATCTACAGCCCTAGCTTTCAACTCATCGTTATCTTCAACACCGGGAGGGAGTTCAATCTGAATAAACTTCTTATCGGGTGATGTACCCGATGTTGAAATCGAAGAGGCGTAGGGCTTGCCAATGGCGCCTTGGCGCCATGACTATAGCCAACATCGTATTACCAGTGTCCTTCTCATCAGGGGTCTTGTTTTGACATTGCGGATACTTCACCTTCGACAAAGTTAGTCGACCCAGTGGCCCCACGTCCAGCTCATCCTTTAACCTCTTCGATAGAGTTTTCAGACCCCAATGCTGAATAAGTGGAAGGCCATCTGGGGAACTCTTGCCACGGTAATCATACCGCTGAAAATAAGTAATCATAAGGAAAGGGATACAACCAAGCGGATGTGATCGCACACTGCGAGCCTCTACCGCAAAGATTAGCTAAACATTCTAATACATACGAGCACCGGTCATACTCCGGTATGGCACTCACATCTTCAACCACTTTCAAAAGTTTGATTTCAATGCCGTTGTTCAATGTCGGCGCAAGGAATGATGAAATGCTAAGAAGCACAAACAAGCGGCAGAATTCATCACCTCCATCTTTGAATTGCTCCGACTCAATATAATTGAAGACGTCTCCTAAAGGAATAGAATCGAATTTGATTTCACTTTGAACTTTTTGCGCCACGATTGTTTTATGCGCACATATTTTTCATCTTTAGCACCAAGCATATGTCCAAAGAGGTACTATTTCCATCTCTCTCTCACCAACAAACATGAAACAATCATAGACATCATACTTAGTAACCATAAACTCCTTCAACTCCGACGCCCAAAAACATGAGAACCATCGCTGAAAGCCTCAAGAAATTCAGGAACATGTGAAAGCGTGAAAGTTCGAGTTTAAGAGATGAAGCACCCCAAATCCAATCCTCTCTGTACAAATGCTCGTTGGGCAATGTTAAGCTTACCAATAAGCTTGTGAAGCCGGTTGGGCGACACTTAACGAAAATGATAGGGGTAACTTCTCGGTTGTTCTTCACTTCCAGGTACTTCTCCATCGATACCATCCGAATCGGGAACAAAAAGTACATAAGAAATGCACAATATCAGTCAACCTATAACAGTCTACACATTTACATTTACACTTACTCTATCCTCACATTTACACTTCCAGTATCTCACATTTACACTTCCAATTTAGTCAGATTTACCCTTTATTTGTTCACATTTACACTTACTTTATCCTCACATTTACACTTCCAGTATCTTCACATTTACACTTCCAATTTAGTCAGATTTACCCTTTATTTGTTCACATTTACACTTCTCCTACACTCACATTTACACTTTCATTATCTTCACATTTACACTTCCACTTTAGTCAGATTTACACTTTATTTGTTCACATTTACACTTCTCCTACACTCACATTTACACTTCCAGTATCTTCACATTTACACTTCCAATTTAGTCAGATTTACCCTTTATTTGTTCACATTCACAATTCTCCTACCCTCACATTTACACTTCCATTATCTTCACATTTGCACTAACAGTTTAGACAGATTTACACTTTATTTGATCACACTTACACTTCTCCTATCCTCACATTTACACTTCCATTATCTTCACATTTACCCTTTATTTGTTCACATTTACACTTCTCCTAAACTCACATTTACACTTCCATTATCTTCACATCTACAGTTCCATTTTAGTCAGATTTACAGTTTTAGTGTTCACGTTTACACTTACTCTATCCTCACATTTACAGTTTGAATATCTTCACATTTACACTTCCAATTGAGTCAGATTTACACTTTATTTGATAACATTTACACTTCTCCTATCCTCACATTTACACTTTCTATTTGTTCACATTTACACTTTTTTTGGTTCACATTTACACTTGGGCTGTCCTCACATTCACAGTCCCAATTACATCACATTTACAATCCCCAAAAACAGGCTCGATTAAAACCCTAACAAATACATTGACACTACCCATCAATTCAGATTTACACTATGAATTTAATTAAATATTCAAACACACAATAAAATCACATAAATTGAAACACGCAATAAAATTGAAACACGCAATATAACAATTACGACTCAAGCATAATTTGCAAAATTAAAAAATTTAAACAAAGAAAAGAATAAAGGATGATCAATGAATTACCTTCAAAGTGAGGTAAAGAAACAAAGATAGGAACTACAAGGGTTTGAATGCGATAAAATATAGAAAAGAAATGGAATTGTTGTATTTGGCAAGCAAGAGAAATGGAACAGTAAGGAATAGAAAAGAAATGAAGAAATGTGAGATGAAAGACAGGAATAAGGAAGGACGGTTTTTTGAAATTATGAGGAGGTTGTATGAGATAGTGGAGGAAAGTTGAATAACGTGCAAGTGACTGATGAGAACATACATGCAGAATGAACAGTAAGTCTAATAGCCTAAGGAGAGAGGTAATTAGTCTACATATTATTATAATGTTATAAGTTGCTTTTTGGTGTAATCTTAGCCATTCATCCTCACAATCTAAGGGCTCTAAATGGGACTTATGGACTTAATGACTTAAGGTGGACTCACTTGATCCTTCTTCTATATATATATATATATATATATATATCTTCCCTCAAATGCATAGCATGTTCGTCATGTTTAACTATATCATTTGAGATGGGAACGTAGAGTTGCCAACTCTTAAGGATATGCGAGTAATATTTGCATGACTTTGACTTGGTGCCCTCTGGTCCCATCTATTTTTCCATTCTGAGACTCTAGCCTTACAAGGATGGCCATTGGACTAGGCAGTGACAAGTATTAATAGACCTATTTTCGATTCATACTCTTCATGTCTTGATTTCCGCATCTATCATAAGAAAAAGAGAAGATTGTGTTACATGGCTCTTCAATTGAACAAGCGTGTCCATGGATTTCACTTTGCTGTATAATAAGGTTGATTCATCAAAAATTAGTTTATAAGTTAAAATATGGGATAGTTAAATCATATGTAGCCAGCGTATTACTGAATCATAAATTGTAGCAAAAAACAAAATAGAAATTTGTGCAATTATATAAATGATTTTAAGTCCATTGCAAGACGTATATTATTTGATATTTAATCATACTAAACAAGTTGAGGTTTAATCACTAGGGATTTGATTATAGAAAAAACATCCGAATAACTTAATAAATAAATTAATATCCAGTAGAAGGATAAGAAATTATGAACAACGGAAAGAAACAAAAATAATAATAAGCAAATTAAATGTGCGTGGGAGAAGGATAAGACAATGACACGAGACAATACAAATACGATAGTTGCTGCTACCCAAAACAGTAAATCTCCTGATAAACCGTCTCTGACTACATTAATAAGAGACAACCAATAAATAAACTAAAAACTAACTAAAAAGATAAAAGATAAAAATTAAATAAAAATAATAATAAGAGACAACCAATAAATAAACTAAAAATTAAAAGATAAAAATTAAAAATAAAAATAAAAATAATAACTATCTATCATGAGAGGGGTTTTTCACAAAAATTAATGAAAAACTGTCTCGTTTAGAAATTTATGGAAAAGTATAATGGGTATAATGTGTACAACAATGCGAGCTTTGGGTATTAGTTATACACTTATACTCCTTGAGATTGAGATTAGATATATTACTCTATATATCTAATATATATCTCAAGGAGTATATATTTTTCACTTTCTATTTTTATTGGGTCAATATAGTGTGGAAACACGAAATGCACAATCTCATTTGCGTACGGAGCACTATAATTTCCGCAAGTTTAAATACTTCTACGAATATATGAGTACACGAGCATAAAATTTTAGTACAACTCCGAATAATACTCGATACAACATCCCTCCAATTTTTTATGATCTTCCCTCTTTCTCTTTTCAAACAAGTTTGATTATCTTTCGGCTTTCCTTTTTTGATAAGTTTAACTAGTTTTGTGACCCGTGAAATTCACGGGTTGTTCTGTTTCTAGTGTAATACTTTAGTGATTTAATACAATAACATACTACGTTCAATTCAATTTACGGTTTTCATGTTTTAAGGGTTGTATAAATTAAATTAGTCTTTTATACAACAGTTTATCAGAAATTAAAATTTCATACATTAGATATACTAAGATACCCCTATCAAAACTAAAGTAACTCAATGCAAGCTAAAATGAATTAATAATATAAGTATTCATATAATCAAATTAAACAAAACTATATTATCAAACAAAGATCCCCAAAGATAGAGCACCCTCACAAATTAGATATCAAAATTTTATCAACATTTCTGAAAATAACATAAAACACACAATTAGAAATGTTATGACAAAACTAACATTTCATACCCCCATAAAATTGAAGCTAATACAATAATAAATTGCGGAACAAAAAATTTTAAAGCTGCAACAACTTGAACAACAATTGGATCATTATTGACGAATACTTCACCTATTAAACAATATTATACAATAACGCTATTGAGAGACCGTCTCTCCGGAGTTTTTGTGATATTTCAAAATATATATAATAAATGCTCAAAAAATTATTAATCATCCACGATTCCACGTTGATGTCACCAATCTTTAGTTAGTATGTAAAATATAGTTGTTTAAGCAATCTTACTATTTCACTTCTCCTTATAATCTTCTTTCTTCAATAAATCATACCTATTAAAAAAAAGTAACACAATAATAGTGGAATTTGTTTTATGCAATATTATCGTTATTAACTTAGTTTCACCTTAAATAATGAAAATAAGAGGGAATGATAATCAAATCGTAGAGATGTAAGTATATTTACCTTGGAAGAGCTCAACACCTAAATAATCTTGATAGCACCTAAATGAGAACAAAACAAACACATACGCGAAATTGAAAATGTGATGAACACTTCATAACCCAATGAAACTTCCAATAAAAAAAATAAAAAAAATTAGTTAATAATATCGGTGACACATACCATTCTACTAACGATAGAGATAAGAAATTTTTTGCTTACAAATTTTGCCTTCCATAAAAAAATATATAAACAATTGAGGATGCGTTGTATGGCTATTAAATATTAATTTTTCATTATTATCAAATTTAATATAGGTATAAATAAAGATCAAGTTCAAGACTTTTGAGCATCCATTTTTCATTATTATGAAGTTTAATATAAACATAAATTTGGAAAAATGAGAAATGGTATGTAAAAGGTTTGCATTATTATTATTATTATTATTATTATTATTATTATTATTATTAATTTTTTTTCTTACAAACTCCACTTTGCATGAAAGTCATTTAAAAAGTTATCTTGTATATGTAATTAAAATATGACATATTGATGATGATAGATATTTTGATTTTCCTTTTAATTATATTTATAAATTTGTAGATATTAGTAGCTTTATAATCCAAATAATTAGATTTTTTTATTTACTACATATCAGACATTTTAGCTATTATCTTTATGGTTAAGGAAGAGTTAGATGAACAAATTGAATGATTTAAATGATGAGAGTAAATTCTAAATTTATTTTTATAATTTAAATCATGATCTTAGGGTTTCCACACAAAAATAAATATTACTAAACCTTATAATGAGTTTTAATAAATTTATTAAAGTAGCCTTAATATTAACAATATAAATTAATAGAATTTAATTATGATAATTCTACATGGCAAAAAATTAAATGTATATATTAAGTCGCCTTTTAACTATATAGTATAGATTTTATAGATTTATAGATGTGGCATTCATAATGCACGCGTGGCTTTTTCTTCGCCTATGTGGCTTTGTCTACGTGGCCTTTTAAGGTTACCTTTTTAATATAGTTTTATAGATTCATTTTCTATTACAATACTTTATTTTTTCTTTTTTCCTCTCTTATTTTTTGTGCCAAAAAAAGGAGGAAGATAATAAGAAATTGGAGAAAGTATAATATTAATATTACAAAGTACATTATACATAATTTTGAAGTCATTAGTTACTTACGACAATATAATTACATTTTTCACAAATACACTTAAAAAAAAAACAATTTTTAGTAACCGTGCAACGCACGGGCACTAAATCTAGTTTACTTATATTAGGATAATTTTGTTAAGATATACAGTATTTGATTTAATTATATTAGGATAGCTTTATTAAAATTTATTTTCAATATTATAAGTTTATCCATTAAATTTTTTATTTTTTCCGAAATCTACTCTTGTTAGGATTCTAAAAAATTGGGACTCTCTAATATCGCTAAAAAAATTCCTACTCTATATATATATATGTTTTGATTGATTAATTCGTCTAAAACTTCAGACGAAAAGTGACCGTGTGAAACAAGAATTTGCGCTTATCCACAAAGTCGAATGCTAACAACTTTTCATTTTATTTTAAACGAAAAACGACCTTTCAAATTTCCCGTTCTATACACAAATATTAATTTAAAAAAAAAAACAATAATTTCAGTCCATCTGTCAACACCACCCCATCCTCCTCCTCCCAATCAAAATCAAAACAAATCCCTAGTTTCCCAATTTTCCCCCAATTCTCTTCGTCAATCCATCCATGGTTTCCCACTTCACCTAATCACTCCCCCCAAAACCCTAGTTAAATCCCCACTTCTCCTGCTCTCTATCTACACCTACAATTTTCACTCTCCACCGTCAAAATTTTCTCACGACCATGTCAACCACCGAAGACGCGGCGGTGCCGCTACTATCACCACCAAACGAGCGATCAATCCACTCACAAAGCCGCCGATTCTCGCGACGTGCAGGATTACGTGGCGCAGCAAGGTTTCTCCGACGAGCGAGCAGTCAACGAATGATCTCCGAACAATCGGTGCGCGTGCGTGAATCGGCGGCGGCGCAAATTGAGGAGCGTCAAAGTGATTGGGCGTATTCTACGCCGATCGTAATCCTTGACCTAATTTGGAACACTATTTTTGTGATGTCCGCCATTGTTGTGATGGTGTTGAGTAATGATGAGGTGACGGAAGTTCCGTTGAGGTTTTGGCTTGTAGGTTATGGTATTCAGTGTGTTGTTCATATGTGGTGTGTTTGTGTTGAGTATCGGCGGAGGAGAGAGAGTAGTGATGGAGGTAGAGTTGGGGGCGGGGGTGGAGGTTCGGCGGGGAGTGGTTGGGGTGTTGGTGCCGGGGTTGGGACGAGTTCGGGTTCGGGTTTGGGATTGAATGTTAATTTGGGGAGTAATCCCGGGAGTTATGAGAATTTGAGCTCGAATTCGAGTAGTGCAAGTGTGGAAGGGGATTTTGTCGAGTTTGTTGGTGAGAGGAGGCAGGATGAGGATAACGTTAGGTATGATCTTTGGTTTGAGTTTTTTTGTTTGAGCGATTTTGATGGAATAAAGCAAAATGCGTCTTTTTAGTATTCATCTGATGTATTCTCGATGATTTTAATTTTAGGTCATATGGATAGTTTGTTAATGTAGGGTAAAGCTGCGTACATCCAATTCTCAAGCTCTACGATTTAGAGGAGCCCTGAAGATGCTCGAGTAGTAGTAGTAGTAGTAATAGTGGTGTTATTATTGTTGTTGCTTCCTCTGTGAGGATTCTCATGTTATAATGTCGTAGTATAATGCTTATTGCTTAACTTTCATGCATTTACGTTGATGCGATTGTACACTTTGGGAGTAGGAATATAGGAATTGCTGTTTGGAAATAAGAGATGTTGATTGCTCAAAGAACACGAAATGGGTATTTTGGTGCGTGTTTGCAAATTGCAATTAGGAAATTAGGTATATGGTAAGCTTAGGATAGCTCTAGGTTATGAATTTGTGTCCCCAATGATTTAGTATTTGCTTTTATTGTGAATTATAATTCTTTTGTGCTTGTCGGGATATGTATCATATGGTGAAGCCAATAATTATTGGTGTTATTGATTGACAAATATGCTTTAAATGGGTGATTATTATGTACCTGTTGCTTCAACTCGAAAGTTTCTCTGAGCAGGGACATGACTGCATGAGTATTTCTTCGAGCTTATGTGTTGGGTATATTACATTTACTAGCTTACTGGTGTGTTAGCTAGCAGCTATTGTGTATTGAGGCAGCAATTGAATAGTTTGCTGATTTTCAAAAAAAAAAAAAAAAAAAAAAAAAAAAAAAAAACTTGCATTCTTTTATTGGTCCTCTAACCCGGAGCTCTTCATTTAGATCATATGCTAAACCATGTGCTGAGTATGCAATTCTTTTCTTTTTCTGAAGGATCCATAAATTTTACATATTTTTTTTTAAACATTTTTTGCCTGAGCAGTCTTGCAAAGCATCTGGAATCAGCAAACACAATGTTCTCTTTTATTTGGTGGATTATTGGATTCTACTGGGTATCATCTGGTGGGCAAATGCTGTCTGATGACGCGCCAAAGCTTTACTGGTAATCTTCATGTAACCTTTGATATTTGATAATGATTCAACTTGAACTCCCTTTTGTGTAGGCTTTCGTAGGTTACTCAAGATTGCTTTCTTTTCACAGGCTCACTATAACATTCTTGGCATTTGATGTGTTCTTTGTTGTGATCTGCGTCGTTGTGGCGTGCATCATTGGCATAGCTGTCTGTTGTTGCCTTCCATGCATTATTGCAATTCTATATGCTGTGGCAGATCAGGTAACTTTTTTGCGTTTTTTGTTTTCAATCACAATTATCTATCTGGACTTTGAAGGACTGTCTCCTCATATCTACAATTTTGTCGTTGGATGTAATTGACAAATAGGAAGGAGCTACTAAAGAGGATATTGAGAGGCTCACGAAGTACAAGTTCAGAAGATTAGGTGAAATTGAGAAACCAAGTGGTGAAATCCAGGAATCTTTTGGTGGAATTATGACTGAATGCGACACGGACACTCCTCTTGAGCATCATCTTTCAGCAGAGGACGCTGTAAGTCTAGTCAAAATGTTATCTTTTCTCTTTAAATTATTTTGAAAGTATTTCCTCCTTGGGGATGCTGGGGTATTGGAGTTGTTTTTGGTGCAACCTAGGTACAAGTGTCTGGCCTGTCTCCATGCTATTTCACAAGGAAAACAAGCAGCAGCTCAATTTTTTAAATATGATCAAAATATTTTAATGCTAACATGACTAGCCGTCAGGGTCCGTGACCCAACATCTCTTTCAATATACAGTAGGTTGACTTGTGCATCTCCGGAACTTCACCTTATAGACATTAAGTCATTCTTTGAATTCCTGGTACCCACTATAGTCAATGATCTGAAGGAGAGAAAAGGCAAATAAGTAATTCTCGCACCTAAAGAAGAATAGGAGAAAGGAGATTACTCTCTAATCTCTATTACTTCCAGTTTGTCCTCTTTTCGTGGGAAATTCATCATCCTCGAATTGTATTTTCTCTTTCTATATAAGAATGGCCTTTTTATTGTATTTCTTTGATGGTGTCTCAAGCTGCAAGCGTCAATTAGTAGTATTAGAAGAGCTTAAGTTTTGTTTTTCCTATCTTGTTCTAAGTTGTTGACCCCTGGTGATGTCTTTCACATTTTTAGGAGTGTGTAATATGCCTTTCGGCATATGAAGATGGAAGTGACATAAGAGAACTTCCATGCCGTCACCATTTTCACTGCACATGCATCGACAAATGGTTGCACATGAATGCGACCTGTCCCCTGTGCAAATACAACATCCTGAAGAATGGAAGCAGTGACGAAGTATAGAAAGGTCACTCTCACATCCCCCCGACTATTTGATTACATAGCATCTCTCATACCTTGTTTCAGTTCTTGTTTGTGTGCTTCGTACATAGTCGTCCTGTTGGCAATCAAAATCTCTATCGATCGAGACACTCTCCTGGAAGATGGTTTTGACCAAGTTAGCATTTTTACTTGTAAAACCCCTTTTGTTCCCTCTAAGAGCTTTAACTGGTTTTGTATGTCGAATTTCCTCCGTTGTCTATTCCTCGTAAGTCTAACTTGGTTAGACCAGAATATAACTTTCATCCTTACTGTATCCTCCTTTTGCGATGCATATAAATTTTATTTACTCTTTAAGCCTGCAGATGTCCTGCTTAATTAGCTCGTAAATTTATTGAATGAGGTGTATTTATGAAGTACGTATTTCTCGATCCTCTTATTCCCTTCCACAATTTGAGTTAGGATCACTCCATTAGCTCAAAAGTAAGTCTCCGAGACACTTCTTTTTTAATAAATTTATTAAGAGATTATTTTACAATTTTAAGAAAAAGTGGTACTAAAGATAATAAAATAGGTACAAATCATGATTAAAAATAAAATGGGTTCTTTTATTATGTAAATAGGTACGAAATTACTATGTCACGATCAATAACAAAAAGGTAAGTTTGCACTACACTATGTTTACAACGAAAAAAGGTAAGTTGAAATTCTTAGATTTACATCAAAAATATGTGAAGTTATTAAGTCAAAATAGTGAGTTTTGAAGTTAAAATCTCAAATATCAAAAGTAAAGCTACAATTTAGTCAAGGAAAATGTCAATTAATTTAATTGCAGGCTTGCAGCTCATACAGAGTGACTTCTAAAGTTCTCAATATAAAAGCACAAATATTTTAAATTAAAAGCATAAGGTAAATTTTAAACACAAAATCTCATTTGTGACGGTACGTATCCGTCACTTTGGAATGACGGATACCATTTTCTCTCACAAATGACCCAAATAGAGGAGAGAGGGAAGCACATGGAGGTGCCCCACCTTGTCCCCCCTATTCGTTTTGTAAGTGACATTACCCGTCACTTGCTCCGGCCCGTCTTCAGCAAGACTAATTGAATTTTAAAAGGGGCGAATTTTGAATTCTGGAATTGTCAAGCCCAACCACCAAATTTGCAACATTATTATCGTTCTTCACTACTATTATTGTAATTGATTGGTAGGAGGAGAGAAATGCCCACTTACGGGTGATGATGGACAACGATGGTAACGACGCGGATTGTAGTTAACCTGAGATGACGGGGAAGGTGGGGATGGAGGTGGAGGTGGCGGTGATGGCAACAACGGCGGCGGTGAGAGTGCACCTTGGTTTGTGTGGTTGAGATTTTTACAAATGGTTTCAATTCTTTTTCATTATTTTGTTGATTTTATGTCCTTTTAGGCTCTTATTGGACTATCTCGTTTATTTGGGTGTGTCGATGATTCTATCGGAGAGTTGCTGTTTGTATAGAGTTGCAAAGAAAAGTCCAAATGTGCCTAGTAAAAAACTCAAAATCGAGTCTAAGCCTAACATATAGAGATCGGATCAGGGATACATTATTGTCCCAAAAAAGCTTGCTATGATAATTTGTACTTTGTAAATGGTATATTAATAATATTAAAATATTCATGAATTATGGTGTGAGACGGTTTCAAAAAACACGTCACGGTATGACTATGTTATTCTAGAATTTGTGTAAAATTATGTAACACATTTGTACAATGTACACTAAATTAATGTAAGATCATCAATTAAAACATGTGGATTTTTCACAACAATATGATTAATTAAGGGATTATAAAAATATGTTCAGATAAATATAAAATGAAAAACTAAAAACTGCGAAAAGATTAAGATGATATCCCTTTATCAGTATAGTGTATTTAGTAGTCGAAGATTTTCTTTAAAAATCCAACTTCAGTTTCGTATTACAAAAATAAATACACTCTTTTAATTAAATTATTTAATTGTAAAAGTAGCTGAAGATTTTCTCTTAAAACCCAAATTCAGTTTGGTTTTGGACTTTTACATGGAATGTTTTATTAGCCACTTTTACCCTCTTATTGGGTTGTGTGTAAATCCGTTTTAGAATTACATTAGTGTAAAACCACCTTACCCAAGACCTACTCCATTATAATCATTATATAAAACCCTTTCATCACCAACAAGGCTGTGTATTGTTTTTTTTTTTTTTTTTCTCACCCCCACTTTAATTTCCTTATTCTTTTAATTTATTTCCTTGTTTACGACGCATGTGATCTTCCATTGTCATCGTCTTCAATCGGTTTTCTTTGCCTTTCCACCAACCCCACTCCCTAAGCGCATAGGTATGGTATCTTATTATCTCGCTTTGCATTATTAGTTTTATAATTTTATAGACACTGCGGTTTAAAATAACTTGACGATAAGTTAACAGCGATAAGGGCTGAACATATGTTAGATACAATTAGGGCTAAATTTTAAAGTATCAAAATTGAATAGGGAAAAAAATTTGTGATTATTAAGAGCAAGTTTTCCTTAATTCGTTACTTCATCAAATTTTCCATACTCATTTTCTTTTCAAATAACAGTAAGATGACGACGACGAAGTTTTCGGTACAAGTTGCGAAACATGTCATACAAGGAAACATTGCAAAGGGCAAGAACATGATTTGCTCTCCAGCGTCAATTGACGCAGTTCTTAACATGGTCGCTGTTGGAGCCGTAAATAAGACGCAAGGGCAGTTGCTAACGGTGCTTGGACACCGTGATATTCCAGAATTGAAAGCGGTGTCTAGCAATTTAGTTAACATTTTAAAAGCGCCGCAAACATCTTTTGTTAACGCAATGTGGTTAAATCAACGATATTCGTTCAAGCCTGAATTTGAGAAGGTTATGAGGGAAGTTCATAATGCTCATGTTAGGATTGTCGATTTCGTCAATCAGGTACGATACTGTTTTTAATTTGTCTACAATCTAATGTGAGTACTCTTGTTTTTGTTAGGGTTTTTTGTCGAAACTGGCTTATATTTATGGTTATTTGTGAAAAGATTATCTTATATTATTTTTTTTGTTTTCAACTACCTTTGTTTCTTTATTTTTGGTCAATAAACTACCTACGCTAAGAGTATAAACAAGTGATTTTTGACCTAGCTTTAAAATTGCTTTTGCAATTGAAAAAGTAGAAATTAGGCCAAACATCATAAAGTAGGGAGGATTAAAAGTGTTTTTAAAAACCTAAAAGTTGATCCTCAAAAAAAAAAACCTAAAAGTTGATAACTAACTCCTAAAAGTAGAAGTAGAAAATTGTTACTTCTACTTCTACTTTTCACTCTATTGCCTAAAAACCCAAACAATTAGTTAGGACAAACATAAATACAGTATTAATTAAAAAAACGTTTTTACAAAAGTTTGGCCAAACAACCAAATTTTTTACGAAAAGTAACCTGTGAATAAACTCATTTTAAAAAGAAAAAGCTATTTTACATAATCAAGGCCAAACAACACCCAAATTTGCTCTAATTCATGGCGGTAACCTATCTTACATGACTTATTTTATGCTTTAATCTTGCTTAGGCCCGATTTTCGGAAGTCATGATATACTTATTCTTACCTTTAATAGATGTTCGTAGTTATTATTGAAATGTGAAAATATAAATTTTGCTTACACGAAGTTAAATTGTGGTTTGGACGCAATTGATTATTGTTGTTAGATGTAGACAGTGTCCTTGATATAGGTTAATGTCGCTAAATGGACCAAATCTCGTCATAGTTTCAGCATAGGTAGTTTTTGACCAAAAAAAAGAGAAAACAAAAGTAATATAATAGAAGAAAAATAATAAAAGGTAGTCTTTTTACAAATACCCCTAAATATAAGGTAGTTTTGGAACAAAAAAAAAACTTTCCGTTATTAACAAACTGAATTTTGCGATTTTTGAAGCGTGATCAAGTGGTGAAGGAAGCGAATGCATTGGCTCGACAAGCAACAAAAGGGTTGATCAAACAAATACTTAGAAGAGATAATATCAAAGACGATACTGCGTTATTGTTGGCGAACGGTTTGTATTTCAAAGGAACTTGGCTAAAACCTTTTAAATCAAGAGACACAAAAAGTGGTTCCTTTAATCTTCTCAATGGAGACAATGTTCGAGCTCCATTCATGAGACACGAGCGCAAGCATTTTGACTATGGAACATTTAATGAATGTCAAGTTATAAAGATGCGATACAAAAGTGAAATTTCATTGGATGACAATGACGATGATGACGACGTTGCTTTAACAAAGTCCTTCTCAATGTATGTGTTTCTCCCATTTGAGAAGGATGGATTACCAAATGTCATGGAAAACATCAAGATTGATCAAAATATGTTCCAGGACGAACTCAAACTCGACCATGTCAATGTCGACTTACTTTTGATCCCAAAATTCAAGTTTGATTCCGATGTTGATGTAAAGAATACTATGAAACAGCTAGGGTTGACGTTACCCTTTGACGAAAACTGCATGGATTTTTCAGGAATCACCGATAGTATCTATCCAATCTACGTAAGTGATATATTTCAAAAATGTCTTATCAAAACAGATGAATTAGGGACGGAGGCCGCAGCTTTCACTATGACTAGACATGGCTTTTTGGGAGGATCGCCGCCTCGGTCTGAAATAAGATTTGTAGCGGATCACCCGTTTATGTTCGTGATTAGGGAAGATGTTTCCGGTGCTATACTTTTTGTTGGTACAGTGCTAGATCCTAAATCCCAGCGATAGTATAGATGATGTTTCCTTTGCACTTTAGATATAAAGATTTTTTTTTTTTGGAGGTTGAGACTTTGATTCTAGGTAGAATAAGAAACGTTTACAAATAGAGGAGGGAATGTTTTTTTTTTCCTTTTTTTTTTTGTTTTTTTTTTCCAAGCTATCAAATTCACTATCACCGGGTAGCTGTGACGCTATAACATACTCCCTACGTCCCGGTTATTTGATTAGCAAAGAATGTTTGATAATCTATTTTTCATATAAGGTTGGGTAATTCATACCAAATCTACTTCATATTGTCATACGTTATAGCGAACTGATTTTTAATTTTGATCTTAATAAAATTCGTTTTTTCTAACCTGTGTATTAAGAGTAAACTTAGGCCTCGTTTGATTGATACGAGAACTAAATTGATGTGTTAATTTATAATGTACGGGGTTTAATTCCTACATTAAGATTCAAGTGAATAATTACAATAATTCGTTTGGTTGTAATGTTTGAGTTTTATTTTCCTAGGAATTTTCAATGACCAGGAGGGAAGGAGGTAGTTAAATTCCTTCATCATGTAGGAGTTGGAAACTCGAATTTTAATCCCAATTCATGGGATTCTAGAATTCCCATAAATTGGGTGAGCAACCAAACGAAATCTTAAGATAGCGCCACGCCACCACAGGGTGACTTACATTTCCTTCTTCTATCTTTTTGAAATTTGGATGTCTTTCACACTTAAAGGGTAATATTGGAAATAAAAATAATGTTACCATGTTGTAAAAACGGCGCAATTAACTTAGTATAATTATTATAATGAAAAAAAGTTTGGAAAGCATTAACATTTACATCCTATATCTAATCATTTGTTTATATATGATTAAAATATCTCTTTTATTTTCTTTGAAAGAGATATTTTAATCATATGTAAACAAATGATTAGACAATACAATGAAATAGAGTTTACATAAGATAATATATTCTAGATTTCTCTATGATATGAACGAACATCCATATAATAGTATTTCATATATAACACTCCCCCTTGGATGTCCATTACTGAAGAATATCCCCCGTTAAAACCTTGCTAGAAAAACCCTCTGGAAAAAAACACCCAAAAGGAAAAGAGTACAATATCTTCCAAACTCGCATAACAAGCTGCCTCGTTAAAACCTTTCCATGAAAAACTCAGTGGGACAAAATCATAGATAAGGAAAAAGAGTACATCGTTTGTCTACTCCCCCTAATGATTACATAACTTGATATAATAACTTAAAATGAACAATGGCTTGATGTAACTTCTCGATCTTGATCCATCGTAGTTGATAAACTTGATATCTTCAAATCCTTGATAAGGCTTGACCTTGACCTTGCGGGATCCTTAGTGGGTGAAGAAGGGGGAGTTATATGGCTTTTGAGACTGAGTACTCGATCTAGTAAGGGTCACTCAGCCGAGTATACCCATACTCGACTGAGTGATCTAGTGGCGGCGTGTTATAATGATACTCCATATATACTCAGCCTGGAATGTTAGAGGAGTTGGGAGTAGGGATGACAATGGGTAGGGTCTGGGTAGGGTCCGCCTAGACCCGGACCCGACCCGAGATTTTCCATTTGGACCCGTACCCGACCCAGACCCACAAGGGTCTAAAATTTGAGGACCCATACCCGGACCCTATGGGTAAGGATAGGGTGCAGGTCTACCCGGGTCCGAGTTTCACCACTTTAGTAACAAGATTAACAGTTATGGGGTCTATAATATTAAAAAAAAATTCATACTATTTAAGATTATGAGTTTATTAATCTGCCGTTAATGGTGGTTGTCGGTCGCCGGCTATTAGAGAGGTGGTTTCCAGTCGCGTATCAGTGCTGTGGTGGTGGTTTTCTTGTGTCAGTGGTGGAGTGGTGGTATTGTCAGAAGTGTTTGGTTGTGTTTTATCACTTTATGGGATGAGGGAAGAGAAAGAGACTTTAGTTGAGTTTCTACGATCTGCGAGATGAATTCGAAAAAGTTGTAATTTTGATTTTTTTCTTTAATAAAGGGTCTAAGGGTCGGGTATGGGTCTCATAACTTAGACCGGACCGGACCAAATATTTTCTTAAGACCCATACCCGACCCATACCCATTGGGTCTGAAAAAATGAGACCCATACCCGACCCATTAGGGTCCGACCCTCAGGGTCTGGGTCGGGTCCCCGACCCACTGCCATCCCTAGTTGGGAGTAGAGATAAGTTTACTGCAATAAAAATTATTATCTCTGAAAAACAACTTTAATTTATATCTACGGACTTGTAGAAATCAAACACTATCTCTTGAATGAAACGTAAGAGGGTGGTGGAGCAATGACAATGTTAACTTCTTGGAAATAAAGACAGTTGATAGAGAGGGTGATACTTGTGTATTGTCCATGTTGTAATTAATGAAGGGAGGAAGAAGGTCCTAGAGGAGCTGCTATGTTTTAGAAATTCTCTTATTGGTCCTGCTCTAATATTTGGTGATTTTAATAAAGTACTATTATCTGAATAAAGGTTACGACAGCAGCATTGAAGTACTAGTATGGGCATTTTTGAAATATGGACTGATACTCGTGATGTTTGGGGGATGACATGGATTTGATCCTTGGAGATTGATGACGCTTTTCTAGTATGAAATGACTCTCACTTTGTTGGTTTTGAGAAACGACTTTGGGTATCATTTTTTATTGTTATCGTGGCGATATTATGGGAAGTGAGAAATGAAGCTATTTTTGAGAACAAGATACCCTATTGGCCGTATATGAGGGATAACTTGCTTTTGAGAATTGGTTTGTGGTGCAAATCATGGAATGAAAATTTACCTTATACATTGAAGGAAGGGTTAAACAACTAGAAATCATTGAGATCGTGGAAGGATAAAAGGTTTATGCAAAGTAGGACTTTGAGACTTGATGCTTGAATCTAGAACGCAAGATCTTTATTTTGGAAAGGATACATTGTATTGTGTTTTAATGTTTTCTTTATTTCTTTTTGGGATTCTACTCGCTGTAGGTCTCCGGGATTTACCCCCTTATTGCTAATAAAAAAAAATGAATAATGGAGGGGGTAGTTTAATTCCTCTACTTAAGGGCTCTACTAAAATAGGACTATTGTTTCGGCAAATTCATGTAAATTTTGACATTAAGAGATGATACATACAAACAAGGAAGGGTAAGCAATATGTCACAACACTAAAACACAAGATTTCTACTCCATCTATGAAAAGTATATACAAATTTCAAGAGAATGAAAGATTGGATACATGTATATGAATAACTTGACAACTTTGTAAATGCATGCTAATTTTGCCAGGTATTACACCACCCAGCAGCCACGGGTACTCCAACTACGACATTATTATTGTTAAAGTTTGTATTATTACCGTCTGTATATGGTGTTCCATTGTATGGTTTTGGCACACAACTTTGTCGATAGTTACCACCATACCCTTCAATTTCATTAGTTTTATAGTTTTGACCATATTGTTGTTGATCCAATCTCCCTTTAACATTTACACAAAAGTTAATAATTCCATTTGGCTCACCTTCTAAATCCCTCATTCTATAACTCAAGAAATGCAAATAGTTTGGAGGTGTATAATCACCTATAAAGTCAGAAATCGGAACCCTAGCCACTGCAATGGATTTCTCCTTGGACCTCATCCTCTGACGAACGTCCAAAAGGAGAAATCTTGTGTGGGTTGGTACCGTGGTCGTTAGCTTTTCATTCCATGTAGGGTTAGTACAATGATCACCGTCTTCACAAAGCCTCGTACTAACCTGGTTTCGACCATCTTCTGTAGAAACTACGACAAACACATTTTTTCGAATGAGTTTCTTACCTATAGTCATATCTTCAACATATCTAATTTTAATTTCTATGGAAAACGACAAATACATCTTTTTTTTTCTGTTTTATCGACCCTTCGACTTTAATAAAATAGTATCGATTGATTGATGTTAGTTATTGTACCAATTGGGTATATATATATATATACACATTTTTGTAAGGGCGACAAATTTGAAAAAAGGAAAGTGAATAGAAGGAAAGGAGAAAGAGACATGTTGTTTCTCTTGAGTATAATTTTCTTGCATGCGTTACAGCGTTAGGTTCATGGAAATAATAGGTTGTAGAAAGTATAGATTGTTTTATGGATATTGGTTGTGACGCCGTATTTGATTTTTCCAACGTGGAAAATAGAAATATGAAGGAATGACGAAGGTTCGACGTCTACTTGATTTCGTGTACGATATTACGCTTCGTGCTTCTTATTTTTAATTTTGTTGTAACTTTGTGGTTGGTTGACCATTTATAATCATTGGAGTCATTCTAGAAGTCGGAATAGTATAAAATTGACTTGTGAATATTATCATTTTATGAATATATTCGTATTCGTAAATTAAAAAGGCGAATGTTTAATGATTCAGTATAGAGTTATTTAATAGGAATAATTCAGATTATTGGTCATCTTTTCATAATAATTCAAACTTCAATTTAACTAAAAATTTTCGCATATTATTACCCCCTCCTCTCGGGTGGATATATTTGTGCCATTTTTTACCTGTACCATACGATAAAATATGATGATAAAGTTTTTATTTTTTTATTTAAGTCTATTTTTACTCCTACATAAAAAATACGGTTACCAACCAGGCAACCCCTCGATCCACCACTATCAGTACAACCACGTATCGCACCATAACTTACCACATCCCCCTTTACAAACAACACTACCATTCGACCACTATTGAACCAAGCCATACGCAATTACGCATCACTACTATCACTATCCTATCATCACAAATTCGAAAAATTGTCATGGCCAACTATAAAAAGAAAAGAAAAGTGTGGATAATATATTTCCGCTTATTTTACAAAATATTTAATTTTTACTAAAGGACAGTACCATGGTAATCCATGTCACTATCAAACTCATCCGAAAAGTTTTTAGTAGCTAGATTCCCCTTAAATTAGACATATTCAGATTTAAACGGTACAGATAGTACCCCACTTGTATAAATAAGACAATTTTTGTTACTAGTTTTTAAATTATTCGTTTTGTCTATCGTATTTCACCTAACCTATTTTAAGTTTATGATGGATATATCCGTTTTAAACCAAATTCCGTAAAAAAAATTAGTTAAGATTCCTGAATTCCACCAAGAAGAAATTAACCGCATTAGTAGAAGAATGACGAGTCTGTGGAAGCTAAGGAAGATTCAGCAGAAGTTTACGGCGTCTTCTATATTGGTCTTTGTATATAATATAGGAATCTCAATCTCTTAGTATGGAATTGTCAAACAAAAAAAAAAAAAAAAAAAAAAGTTTAATTTGTACCAATGAAGCAATGACCCATAAGTTTACTTCAAAAGGCACCATCTATATTTAAAAGCCGGTTCTGTCATGACGTGCTTCTCTCTAATTGTATTCATATTGTTGCAAAAGTCCTCCCGATATTGAACTACTCCATGCGTAAAAACGAGGGCTTTACTGCTTTAGTGGGTGATGTTGTAGATGTCTTTTTTTTTTTTTTTTTTTTTTTTTTAAAAAAAGTTAATAAGCTAGATTGATCGTTTAATGTAGGATCAATCTATCTCATTCTTTTGAATGAGTGAGATAAGTTAAAGCCACCGACTTTCAAATCATCTCAAAAGTTGTTGACTTCAGGTAACATATGTTTAGGTTCCGTTTGACACGACACTTCAGGTAGCTTATTTGACCAAAGTAGCTTATTTGACCAAAATTTCAGCTACCTGATTTTTTTGCAAGTGTTTGACAAGTAACTTATTTGGTCAAATAAGGTCGACGAAATGAAATCTTCTACCTCGGGTAGCATTTGAGAAATCAGTCACTAAATGACTTATTTTCCATTTTGTACCATTTTATTCTATAATATTAAATAATTTTTATATCCTTTTACGTCATTTTACCAAAATCACTACCTTTTCAAATTAATTTGCCAAACACGCTTTTATATAATCGATTCTTTATCACTCCTAATTTTCACTACCTTATCGATTACCTTTTCGAGTTTCGATTAGCTTTTTCGGTTTTTTAAATACCTTTTCGGTTTTCAAATATCTTTTCGTAGTAGTTTTGCCAAACAGAGCCTTAATTATGACTTCATCGAAACAATGAAGGTCTAATTTCACATCCTTGGTAATAATAGAAGTTTCCCAAGGAATTTGTCATGTACTACGAATTGAATTAATAACATATAAATTATCACCCTCCACAATAAGCTTTGAGATTCCTAAATATTTAGCTGCTAAAATGCATTTTCTTAAAGCGAGAGCTTCCACAACAAAAATACTATTAGATCCACACTTTTTTGCTCCCAACAAAACAACTTTACCATTATGATCTCTTATATTGTGAATCAGAGGCTATGACAGTGCAACACGAGCAAAGGATTACAACTGCATCAACATCTTCTACTGCAACGACATATCAGCATACAAGCACCTGCAAATACAAACCACCATAGGATTACTTTCGTTTATCTTTTAGACCTTCTGTTTTCTAATTTAATATGTAAACGAAAATGATTTTATAAATAATCAACGTAACTATCAGCTAAGCATGACTACCACAGTCAGAACCTGCCTATAAAGAAACGCATTGGTTATCACGCCTCTTTATGAGGATGTATAACTTGTTACGCCTTTTTTTAGGCAAAAAAAGTTTCTGCCTCTGGTCTCTTTTTTGTCCAGACGTAGTTTGTTTTAGGTTGTATTAATCGAATATTATTATATGTCACCTGATCATAGTACTATTTCTTTTCTAATTTTTTTTCTTTCAAATCTTATTTTGATATTTATGCGATGTACATTCGTAATTCGTCTTTGTTTTGTTTTATTGGTTTTCTTATTGGTTTTCCATTCACGTGTAATTAATGTAAATTTCTACTTTGATTCATTAATTTGCTTGTCTAAATCCGTCGACGTAGTGTAATGTCACATGTTAGGATTAATATAATGGATACTACATTGCAATCATATAATCGATCAATGCATATCCCAATATACCCCCACCCTTCCTCATATATCCGTGAACATCTGTGTGTTCATTGGCATTACAAGAGTCAATCTAGACTTAGAATGCTAAAGGGGAACGAATTTTATCTTTAGTGTATATGTGTCACATTTTGCTTTGTGCTTAATTTGACATAGCATAAAGTTGATTCGAAGGGTTGTCAAATTTCCACAATCATTTGGTGGCGACTCCTAATTGCCGACTTGTTTGAACCTTTCACCAGTTTCTAAGGCTCTTAAATCGATTAAAAACCTTTCACATATTGCTTGTGCTTAATTTGACATAGCATTGAATTTTATATGATATTTTTTTTTGAGGGAATTTTACACTACAAAAAGAATTAAAACAGGCGACGGATTTTGGCGACTGAAATCAGTCGCCAAAATCAATTTGGCGACTGAAATCAGTCGCCAAACGTCAGTCGCGGACCTTAGTCGTTTTTTTTAGCTTTGGCGACTAAAGTCGGTCGCCAAATTTAGCGACTGACAAATCAGTCGCCAAATACCAAAAATGGCGACTGAAAGTAAGTTAACTTTAAGCTGATTTTACATGAAAAAGTATTTTATATTAATCATGTTCGAACCATTAACTGGAAAAAAAAAACACTGTTAATTTTTTAACCCCTCCTGATTTTTTTTCAATATTTTAATCGAAGCCAAAAGTAAGTTAATTATATTACTTTATAGTACTCCCCCGTCTTAGTTAATTGTCATTTATTTCCGTATTTGGGTGTATATTGTCATCTATTTCTATTTTCGGTAAAGTTTGACGAGTGGATTTGTGATATGAGCAAGTGGACTTGTGAGAGAACTCTTATCAATATTTTTCTCTTCTTTTTTTCATTTTCTTGGTCTTTGTACTAAAATAAATAGATAACAATTATAGACCTGGCAAAATGGGTCAGACCCGACCCGAAAATGGCCCGAAGTTGCTTGACCTGAATACGACCCGAAACCCGAATTGACCCGACCCGACCCAGACCCGAACATTGTCTGACCATCGACCCGATGTGACCCGACTCATAATTGACCTGATCTCAAATGACTTGAAATGACCCAAAACGACTAGTACTAAGATATATTAATATTATATATATATCAAAATAAATAGTTAAATTTGCAAAATAGTACGGAGTATTTCTTAATCAAAATAATACTAACTTGTGCTTAGCTATTAACTTAAAAGCAACCCGACTCAAAATGACTCATACCCAAAAATGACCCGACAGGCCGACAATAGGTCACCCGAAATTGACCCAAAACCCGAAAGTGACCCGACCCGAAATGTGTGATAGACCCAAAATGACCCGACCCAAACTGACCGACCCGTATCCGACCCGAGTGACCCGTTTTGCCAAGTCTAACAAATGACGAGACACTGAGAGAGTATTACATATGCAAAATGACATCGTTTATACATGACTTGTTGATTGTTCCATCTAACCATCACCTAATGATCAACATCAAAGTAGCTCAAATAATTAAATATGATCAAATTGACAACTTGGGATAAGAATGTGCATGTGCATACACAAAACTTGTCCGCGCCAACGTATCATTAACGTGTTTGACATTCAACATTCTATCTCTCTTTTTTTCTCTTCCAACAAAGAAGAGAAAAATATAGTCTCCTTTTTTTTTATTACAAAAATTTCATACACACATATAATTATCATCTCAGAAAAGGGTGTTTAATTTGATCAAATAATCATTTTCGTTAATTCTCGACCGTTGGATCGAAAAAATGCCTTTGGGTAGGCTTGAAGTTTTTCTTGTCAACGCTAAAGGCCTTGACAATTGTGATTTTCTCTGTAATTTTTCTCTCTTTTTTTTTTTCGTTTATTTATTTATTTGTCGAATTTGAGGGTTTCTTGAAATTAATTGAACTCCCAATGATAATATGATTGTGCCATATATATTTGTACTTGATCAATCAATGTGAATGCCTTACAGACACGAGTTTTCAAATAAGATCGTTTGTAACATGTAGGACAACTTACAGTAGTCTTAACTCTTATGGACATTTCCATTTATTAGGGTGATGTTTTATTGATTGATGAATTGCTTACAGTAGCTTTCTTTCAACCTATCTAGCCCACTAATTAAGCCACTAAACCGAAAAGTTTTCCTTAACAAATTAAAATCTCAAAATGTAGGAAAAGTTTGATGATCATTGACTTTTTGCATAAAGTCCAACCACTTTGTTTTTTTTTTTGAAAGTACAATGTTTGGTTGTATCCCATGAATCCTTGATGAATTTCTGCACATTATATTGTTCAGAAAACTTGCTCTTTCTAAGTTGATTTAGATGGTATAAGATGAATTCAAATTTAGTAAAAGATTGTTGTTAAATTTGCAAAATGCAGCTAGAATGGATCCGTATGTCATCCTCACTTACCGCTCTCAGGAACAAAAGACTAGTGTTAACACAGGTACGGACTGCCAGTTAGGTGTCTTGCTGTGTCGATTCAATATAAAAGACGCGACCAAAGTAATGTCTCCAAGTAACAAATAAAGTAACACGGCTAATACATAATGGTCAATAATCAAGAATTGAGAAGTACTGTATCATTTAAGTTATTCAGACACGCACGGTTGCCAGTATAAGTCTGGGTAATCAATCATTGGATTATCTAGAAAATTTCATGTTTTTGGCCTAAAATGAGGTGTCTATGTTGGTCGTGGATAATTAATGAACTCTGAATGTGCGTGCCAAACTGGTGAGATGTGCAGATGGCGGAACAACACCTGAATGGAACGAGACCTTTGTGTTTAGAATCTCTGGAGATGTTCCTGAACTCCACCTCAAAATCATGGACAAGGATACTTTCACTGCCGATGATTTCGTTGGAGAGGCTAAGTAAGTTAGTTGGAGTCAGAATTCCATTCAGCAACTGTCCTCCACTGATACTTCGTGTTTAACAAGTCATTTTGATTTATTCCATTAAATTACGTCTCACATTCTCTTTATGCAGAATCCCATTAGCTGCTGTTTTTGAGAAAGGAAGCCTGCAACCTACTTCCTACAATGTTGTCAAGGATGAAGAGTTCAAGGGTGAAATTAAAGTCGGCCTCACTTTCACCCCAGAGGTATAGTTACTATACATATACCGCAAATGACATGTAGAGTCTCTAGTGCCACTCCAAAACCATCCTATCAGACTTCTAACTTAGTTTTCTTTGGATACAACAATGTTAATGAAAATTAATGCCAATAGATGCTCCGTAAACATGTCTCGACTCTGATTTACTGATTTCGATGCTAGCTTGAACTGGTACATATGCATGATTAAGCAATAAAGCTAATGTATGAATGTGTATGTTCAAATACAGAGACTCTATTGACATTCCAACTGAGGAGCTTGATGGATGGAAAGAGTCTTCTTTTCCGAGCATGCGTTCATGGCAAAGATTGGCGCAATCATCATTTTTGGCATCCTGGAACTCGCTTCATTAGCCTTGGACTTTGATTTAGTTTTATCACTCTTATTTCAACATTTCTTTAGATCATCTTGTATTTTAGATCATTTATCTTCTTGCATTGTTGAAAGCTAGTGTTTTATTTCATGTTCATTATGTTGGAACGACTTGAAATTTGGATGGGGGAATCCAATGATTATATCGTGTAAGAAAATGACACAATTCAAGGTATAGTCTCTTTTAAGACGGTCTTTATAGAAGTGTATAAGTCTGAATAAAGAAAGTTTCGTAATAAATTAACACTAACGTGTAGTCGTGTAGATGGTCTTGTAATAAATTATTACAAGACCATCTATACGATAGTGAGCGT
Organism: Silene latifolia; assembly: GCF_048544455.1. Classification (NCBI taxonomy): domain Eukaryota; kingdom Viridiplantae; phylum Streptophyta; class Magnoliopsida; order Caryophyllales; family Caryophyllaceae; genus Silene; species Silene latifolia. The sequence goes on from NC_133533.1 coordinate 53,094,042, forward strand.
TTTCCATCATTAAAAAACGAGAATTTGTGCTTTCTCGAGTCAGATTCTTGATAAATCCATGATTTCACTATGATCACCCCTGTGCTCATTCCCTCGATATAGTTTGTATGTAGAATTTAAATATAAATCAAGATCAGAGTTCTTGCAACAAAGAGAATTAGTCCAAAACTCCAAATATATACACAAGTAAATCAGTTTTAGGCTATACAACACAAGCATTCATATATACAGTTAGAATTAATTAATATTTCACAAGAAAAAAGAAAATGATATCTGAGATCATCTCCTTTAACGAGAAGATGACGCTAGCCCTCGACATAGCTCTTCATCAGGATGTAGGCTTCCCGGGATTGCCCCAAATACCCTACGAGCCAGTTCCGTACCTGCTACTGCATTATGTAAATACGCAGAAGCATCTTCCCATTTCCTTTCCATATTAAAAGAGCTCAGGGAGGCAAACTTTTTAGAGGGTAGTTTTGAGGGTTTAACTATAATAGTCCCTTGATATAACTCCGCGGCTTTCAGAAACCGTTCGGTTGCTGCTTCCCAAGATAACTCGTGCATCTGTGACTCGGTCAATGATGAGGGTTCCTCAGTCAGTGCTTTGCAAGTTACTGAAACAAACTCGTTACTATTGTTGTATGTGCGACAATTGCGGAATTGCTTGAAGAATTCGTTGGATGGATGATTTGCACAGACAACAATCTTTCCCATGGCTAATGCTTCGGCTGTTGTAGTGCAGACTACATCTGTGGTGCTTGGATTGAGGAACACTTTGTAACTGAAAGAAACGCCATAGTAAGAAAGGGTCAATGTAGGAATCCAAACAAGTACTAGAACAAGCATGTAAGCTAGTTTAGCTCGTAAATCATATATGGTGCTTATGACCTAGGTTCGAAACTTGCCAGTACCAAAATCCCCACATAAACCAGATTGACATAGCACGCTATAAATTAGTCATCTCTTTTACAAATTACAACATATCAGTTTCTAAAGTATGACATACACACATAAACTTGTATATGCCAGTCACAGCATAAGGTCTTTGCTAGACCCATCACCTATGGGTATGCGATGAAAGCGCGAGTGTAAGACGGTAATTTTGATCTTTAAGAATAACGACCTTACTTGAACAGGACCTTTTAGAATAATTTGGATGTAACTAATTACTAACAAACAAACCATTTTTCAGAAAAAGAATATTGAAACCTCACTTTCATCTTGAAAACTTGTAGGCCAGACCATAACCTTACGGAGTTACGGCAAGACGGTCTCATAAAATAGTTTCTCAAGATCCTATTATTTGACATGCTTTCTATAGAGAGGTGTTTAAACATTCAGACACAATGCGCTTCATTCACTGTTAGTGCCTAATAAAACATAAATCAGAAAGCCCATACAGTAATTTAAAACAAGGCCAGAGCTTACTCATGGAATAAAGAATCGGCATGGTCACGTCCAGGATGAACTCTAACAGGTAGTTCAAGCTTCTTTGCAGCTTCTGTGACTTCATTAGAGTCCTCTCCAGTACCATAGAGATCAACTTCTAGACCAGCTAGCTTCTTCTGATGTTTTTTCAAGAGTTTAAGAAGTTCTCTGTATCCTTTACTCCAAACCATTTTACCTATGTAGTAGGCCCCTTTACTAAAGGCAGGTTTCCCTTGTTCGAGTTCTTCTTTCTTTTTCTTGCCAATCCCGAGAAATTTGGGGTTGACTCCATGTACATTGCATATTATGGACCTAGGAAGATCTTGAGTGGCTGCAGACAATCGTATAACCTGTCATAATAAGAAAATAAAACATATTCAAAAGGCATAAGCATAAGGTGTACTATGAAAACACAGACTGAATAGATGCCTAAATCCATTCCTTACTACAAAGTTACAAACAAGAACAGTCGTTGAGACATGCAAATGTCAGCTAAGCTAGCTCGTAAACTCATTGAGGGATGGCTTAGTGGCTCCCATCACACCAAAATGAAAAATACTACGTACAAATAACAATTGTGCCGCACAAAAGACATGCACGTATGTAACATGTAAGTAACTATTAAAGCAAGGAGAAAGCCATTTTCTGATTAGACTTGTAGGTTAAGAGTATTGACGGAAGTTGGGCCATTTTGTAAAGAGTACCTTGTGACAGTAGATACTGACGACCCAACTGTTTAAGTGCTTCAGAATAAAGGCTCCGGCAGCATTCCTCTCTCGTCGAACATATTCCAGATAATTGGTGTGGACAATCCCAATAACCATCCTGAATTTCTCTTTCCATCTTTTTCCATGATGATACCACGTTAGATGCTCAGGCTCTTCTAGGACGGCAATATCCGCATCGTCATCAGGTATAATATCTGTAATATCACCAACAGGAAGAATGCTTCTTTTGTCGATGGAAAACTGCAGTACATGTAACAATCGGAATTAAACAAAGCACAACTGTGGCACAAAATTATTCAAGATATATAAAAGAACCATGGAGTAGGACTGTGATAATGATGTCCAAGAATGGTATACAAAATCCTAAAGGGAAGAATCAAGAATCCATGAAGCTCATCCATCTTTTAATAGGCAAACCGCAAATTCCTATTTATCGCGGAACAGCAGAAGATTATACATCGACCTCCTGCCCACTTCTTTAGACCATTCATGATTTACATCAAAATTTAAACAAACTAGACCAATAATTTGTAGGGGTTGATGAAATTTAAGATCCAAAACCACTTCAGCACATAGACAAACAAAGGCAAAATATCAATCATCATTCCTGAGTTAAAGAGCCTGAGAAATGAAGTAAGATCTTGGTTTTGAAATGTACAAAGCTAAATTAAAAATCCACGATATGTTTATTAGTCAAATTCAGGAGGCTTGATATCCTCAATAACTTCAGGTGCTTTAAATATACGTCAAGTTCAATAATCCAAAATTCAAAGGGACGGTATCACAAAGTAGATAGATAGCAGCATAGCTACTTAATACGCCAACACTGGTAGTTAAATCAGAAGTAATTACCCTTCCAGGATAGAATTTTATCTCAAATCGAGAAATGAATCTAGTCCTATCTTCAAGCCATTTGCGCACATATGCCTCGTGCTCTAGCGCTGACTTGAAATTTATGTTGTCAGGGTATACAAGCTCTTGATCTTTTAAAGACAACCAAGGAATTACTAAAGTAACTTTTCGTTCCCCGTCTTTAGCAAGATAACAAGCACGGAACAGCGGATTCACAGCAGTACCTGTCAACCACGGCACGCTAGCAGTGGTATATATAGCAATATGCTGTTTCTTGGCCATCTAAACGTCAGTTTATGGCGGAAACCTTTTACAACATATCAAACTTAGCAAATCTCCAATAGAACAGCCACTCCTTGGAATAAAGATGTTACTGCAAAAGGATGACAAAAAACATCTGAGAAAAACCTAGTACTCCGTATCTTATACCGTGATAAAAAAAAATAAGAAAATAAAAAAGTGACAAAGATTGCACAAATACGGCTATACAAGGCAACTTATTTAATGCATTTTGTACATCATCTATCAACCACAAACAACACGGTACTCAAAATTTCGCTTCTATCTGGAAAATAACACAGCAGAAACGAAAGATGTAAATGGATGATAAAAGATGAAGGGGGCATCAAATCTCTCCCTCAAGTTCCAACAAATTTGCCCATGCCTGTTTCTTTCTGGGTTACCAGAAAGCGAATTGTGTATTCATACTATGATGTTTTATGATTGTGTAGGCGTATTATAAATTCGTAACAACTACTACGAATAAGATAACCTTGGTTTTATTTAACCATTAGAGATCCTCCAAAGGAGAATCCTTGAAACTTCCCATACCCTTTTCATACATATATCGCCCTTAACCATCGGATTATCCCGAAATCCTTAAAAATCTAACTTCAAGCTCCAAATATGTCCAGAAACTCTTGCTAACACCTTCAAATACGAAAAAATTACCTTCTTTACAACTCAATACAAATTTTGATCAAATAATTAAAACGTCTTCCCCAAATACATGTTATTTAAAGGCTGAATTGCCAATCTATGCTCCAACGAATTATAAACAAAGAACAATCATTTCAGGACCAAACTAAAATACTAAAAAAGAAAAAAAAAATTATTCCTTCAGTCTCATTCATTTATTTACCCTTTTATATTCTTCGTGAGAAAATATTTTAACCAAAGTAAGCAAATGATTGGGCACGGAGGATTAGCTGTATGTTGGAGTTCTTGCGATTAGGGTCAGAAATTTTAGTATTAACAAAAACCCACAAAGAAAATGAGCATATAATTAAGGGAAATATAATGCATTTCATTTTTACCAATTTTTATGAATTAAACATTATATCATGA